>NC_080563.1:2622500-5460000 GCF_030253575.1 Rhododendron vialii | reverse complement strand
CGAATCCGAATAACATGAGTCATGCAGATTAGAAACAAGATACAGATGTATAGAATTGAGAAAGAGCATATCTAATAGTAGGTTTTATATCTAATTATGTTACCAAAAAGACTTCAAGGAACTAAACAAAAATAAACATGGGCGGGTGCATGGTATCTGCCGATATATAGAGACACAATCCTAACTACCCCATCCCCCTTTGGGTTTGCTTGCTGAAAACACACACACACACATACACACACACACACTCTCTCTCTCTCTCTCTCTCTCTCTCTCTCTCTCTCTCTCTTCCTTCTCCTCCTTTCCAATGCCTACCCTCCTCCTCCTCATCGTAGCCGTCCTCCTCCTCTGCCCTTCCACCACCACCACCACTGGCCCCCCTCCCACCACCACCACCATCGCCCCCCCCTCCAACTCCTCTTTCTAGGCAGTTGCTGTGGCGGCAGCGACGACCATCCTCGCCCCCACCGCCACCCCAACCACTTCCCACTGGCAAGATCGAAGGAATCGTCGTTGTTGTCGCATCTTCGGCGAAGCTGGTTTTGACTGTTGTTACAGTCACATTACTTGTTGTGTATGTGATCAGACCCCTTGCTGAAGCCCGAGATGTGGCAGTTGCCGCCTCGCTGGGGAGGATATCGCGGTGGCCGGCCCCCCCGGACAGTCCTGCTCCTAGCCGAGGAGCGCCAAGCCGATGAGGCTTGATCAGGAAACTTTTCTGTCTTTGTTTTTTTTTTTTTTTTATCGGTTCACATTGGCACACTGTTGTAATTTTTCTTTTTCTTTTTGTTTTGCATTTGCAGGGATATAGCAGTCAACGATTTGACCAGAAAGGATGCAATATATATGTATGTATGTATGTGTGTGTGTGTATATATACACACACACACACACACACAGGAGTTCCATGTAAAAAAAATGATAGGAGTTGAAATATATAGGAATGCAAGTTTGGCCTTAGCTTACAAAAGGCTCAGCCTCTGCGTGTTGTTCCATTCCCTATAATAGGAGTTGAAATATATATGAATACAAGTTTGGCATTAGCTTACAAAAGGCTCAGCCTCTGCATATTGTTCCATTCCCTTTATGACAATGTTTTGTCTTGTGTTTTTGTTATAGATGTTACGCTATGTGGCTTGCTCCTATTTTTTTTACTTAATAAGTAAGCCTAATTAAGCCTAACATGGCTTTAAAAGTATTTCTTTTTTTACGTAATATTTGAGTACATGCATTGCAGCTTGCAAAACAAATCCTTGAGAAACAAAAATTTAAGGCATCATTGTGCTAAATTTTGGGTTGATTAACAATGCTGGAAATCGGGGCATCATTATTGGTCGTGGACGGGGTCAAAAAAATATTTTTACAAGCCATTGGATAGACATTTCAAATCTCTGTGTTCTGTATTTTTTCTTGAAATTTCAAGAATGGGGGTATTCTTAGAATAATTTATTTAGGGTACGATGCGAATTTCATGTTTTTTTGAGTCCTATAGTTTGGGGACTCGTTCACATACAATAAACAAGGCAAAAAAAAAAAAGAAATTTAGATCACCAATTAATGATGACAACATGGTTGCATCAATCAAGCATAATAAAGACATAACTCTCAAACTTGAAAGGACCAAAATTAGAGCCTGAGAATGTCAAGAAAATGCCAAAAGTACCTTAATGTAAAAACAACACTCGAGACATCTAACAGATACCGACAATACCTTGTTTGTCTCAGCTAACGTGAGCACAATAAGTTGCTTTAGCTTGAGAATTTGATCAGGAACCAACTATGGAAGACGACCAGCATTACCTAAATTCAAGAACAATTCAGTATAAAAAACGGTTATTTCTGTCCACATTTAGCTTGAGAATTTGGAAAGCGGTTATTTTTGTTCACATTTAGCTTGAGAATTTGGAAAGCGGTTATTTCTGTTCACATTTAGCTTTTTAGGAGGACTTTGGCCCACCAAAGTCTCATAATGTAATGGCCAAATAGCACAACCTTTGTCCTTGGTGGTTATGTCATGCATAAGATGCAATGATGAATCCTTTACAGTAAGTAAATAACCTCTCAAACAAGCACACAAAGCTCCCTAACTCAGTCTGACTCTTTACAACCGCGCTTTGTCCATCTTGTTTGTGTTCCCCATTTGGCAGTCCAACCATTCAATCCCATCTACAGGAGGCCTGTCGTCCATGTTCTGTATTCTATTCAAACTATATCCACCATACGGCTCCACATAGGAATGCGGCGAATGCCAGCCATGTAAACGACGCATATAGCAAACCACCTCTCCTCATGCTCTCCACCTCTCCAGTGGCTAGCTCTTGATCAAAGCCACTAAAAGATTACACCCCAATCCAAATTTTACTGATCCAAACCCCAAGAACACCTCACAGCGTGACCCATTCTACCCCTAGAACAATGGAACAGAACAATCTACTCCCAACTTTTCATATCCAAGTTTCTGGAACACTTTACAAAACCAAACCAACTCAACAATTTCCCCCACCAACTATTTTCACCTAGCATAGTGCCAAGAAAGACACAAAAATTTTGCCATAGCCTAGCCCTCAAAACAACAATAAACCATAACGCATCCACCCAGCGTGAAAGCGACAGAAAGGATCAATCGTCAATCTAATTAAATTTCACCCTATCCAAGCCACTGGGACTCCAAACAACCACCACAACATCATGATGTTAAAAAAAAAAAACATCAGAGTGGTCGCCGATCGGAAGTGGTTATGGGGTGGAGGTGGAAGGGGGTGTTGAAAACTTTGAAAAGATAATAAAGTGTGAAATTATATTTAGTTAAGGGTAAAAGGGTAATCTTCATATGAGGTTATCCTTAGAGGTAAATAAAAATTAAGTTCATCCTCAATGGAAATTAAGTCTTGGTTTTCTAGACCCACAGGTAATTTTCTGTAACAATCCTTTGTTGCACACTTTTTTTTACAGACTTAATGCATTTCCAAATCATATAAAAACAACATCTGATTGATGTGATTTTCTATGTAGTCAATGTTCTTGGTGACCTCTAAAAGTGAACAATTTAGATTATTGTTGTGGGCCCGCTTAGGGCCCACGAATGGCCCAAAATTAGAACGGATTGGAGGGAAGGAAACTAGACTGGATCTCAGTCCGGTCTTTGTCTTGTCTATAAATACTAGGAGTTTTGTTCATCATCACCTTGCCCCAAACCGTTCTCACTTCTCTGAACTCAACCCTCCCCCTCTTGTGGTATGGCTACCCGAACTCTCCACCTCCTCCTGGTGGTCGTCTTCACCACGACCACCCTCCTCCGCCCTATCTCCACTATCAAGTCCACTCCCACTCCCACATTTAGATCAGCCCACCTCGGCCCGCCACCCCACAAAAGCGAACCCGGCCTCTCTAGGCTGCCGATGACCAAACCTAAACCCCCCCACCCCCAACAATGCCATCTCCTCCCTCTCCTCCTTGTTTGCCACCTGGGAAAACCAGTCACCATACCCATACTGGTCGCGGTACCAGTTGGAGCGGTGGTTCTTGTGGTCATCGTCCCACATCCACTCATGGAGAGGGTGTCGGTGGCTGAACTATGTTGATCAATGTTTTAAATTGGCAACTTTCAGAATAATCCATTGTATATAAACTCGGATGGTTTGTGCAATAAAACTTATCTATAATGCCACTCAAGGATAGAAAAGTATACTCTCTTTGTTACAAAAAGTAGTTCATTATGAAAAGACATGCAATGGATCAAAACATAAAGTAATTGCGTTTGCAAATTTTTGAATTTTACATGCCAAATTAAATTTATTTTGAGGAAATTTCAAAAATTATGCATAGAAGTACTTTATTTTTTATTTAAAAATTACACGTATATTGCACGGATATTGCACGCATTTAGTGGACCATGTCTATTGCGTGGTCACACATGCTTTGCTGTTATATAGCAAGAGATTCTTTGGCTGTTCTATGCCAATGGTATGTAAGTTATTTTTTTTGTTATCATTTTGCTTGGAATTGCACATTAAGGTTTTAAAGACTTCAATATCTTGCTTTGGCGATTCTACATTAAATTGTCACTTATCGAATACTCCTTACCATATTTATTAAAGAAGTTGAAATACGATAGCTACAATTGCGATCCCCTTGAAAGGATTATTCACTTTTGCAAGTGAGAAGGGTCTCGAAGATTCAGAGAACACTGGTCTCTTAAAGTTATAAGAAATTTTACAATAGATTTAGAGTTTTACATTAGGGGATCCCTCTGTTGTGGAACTCTTATTGGCATTGCCAATGTACATTAGGTAAGATACATATACGCTGTGCAACTTTTGTTCACTGAATAACGCAGGACCAAACCCTCTGCAGTAAGACGAGCTCAATTATTGGACTCAAAAACACAAAACACTGCCTTAAGACTAGAAGATTGTAGTTTAAGCTTAAATCCTGGAGTTAATGTACATTTAGTTGGTTCATTTAGATTTAATGTACTTCTCACGAATGGTTTGAAGCTTGATGACCAGCTTGTCACGAGGCGGCCAATTTGCTTCGATCACTGGAACATCACAAAAGTTGAGAATCCACTGTGATATCTGTGAAAATTTCTCTGCGTCTATGAACTTTATCCCAGTAACTTCGTCGATTATACCAAGCAAATTAGCTGTCCAACCAAGTGCAAAGTCTGTGAAGCCGATTGTTGCTCCTCCGAAGAACTTCTTTCCTTCTTCAATGTATTTCAGGTTTTCCTCCAGTGCCAAGCACGTCGATTACTGATTCAAAAAGCGACATTTAAATTAGTAAAAAGATATAGTTAGGATATAAGAATGGGCAGCAAGAGACTTGATGGCTTATTGGAGCTGATAGAGTAGAGAGGCAAGCCTAGGGTCCGTTCAGCATCATTTTTGGCTTCTGTTTATGTTTTACAAAACCGAAGCCTTACGAGTTATGATGAAACTTGTTTTTTAGGAAATATGTCCGGGGAGAAAAAGGACATTTTTAGTAAGAGCACCAAAAAGATGTTTTCCAATTCTTGGAAACTATACCTTCGCAGCCAAACAGGGCCTTATAGTTCACTTTCTTTTATATTGAGATTTGAGTTGGTGTTATCAATTACCATGAACTGAATTTTTTTCACAAGACAGTGGAGAGAGTTCACCCTATCATCGACGAATTTCGCGAAGAAACGTGCCATAGCTCTCTCATGAGGATCTTCAGGTAATAAAGGATTCTGCTTCCATGTATCCTCAATGTATTCGAGGATTACAAGCGATTCTGAGATTTGTTTTCCATTGTGCACAAGTACTGGAATCTTTTTGTAGGTGGAATTATACTGGAGGAGTAGAGGGCTTTTCTGAGAAAGATCCTCCAATATGGTTTCGTAGTCCAGGCCTTTAAGTTGCAATGCCCAGATGATTCTTAACCCAAATGGACTTGACCATGTCCTGAAAACCTTCAAGTCATCTGCCATGGTGCTTTTTTGTTTGGCCAATTGTGTTAGTTGAGGACTTTTATAAGCACACTCTCTTGGGATTTTGTCATATGTCAGTTTTCAATTCTCCAAATTAAGCCCCACATTCCACCTCCCTACCGATTGGCTCATTGATTACGTTGAAACTTCAAACGTAAAGTTAGAAAAAGATAAAGGTAATTCCACCCAACCTTTATGAATGCTCTTGATTGATTCTTTCTATATTTTACCTCTTTTTTTAAATTTTTTTTATTTTATCATTGGGCCGCAAACGAGCCGAGCCGAGCCGAGCTGAGTTTTGTCGAGCTCGGCTTGTTTACTAAATGAGTCAAAAACTTGAGATCGAGCTCGGCTCAAGCCTTAATGAGTTGTGCTTAGTCATTTAATAAATGAGTCTCTTGAATCAAGCCGAGCCTCATTTACCGAGCTGAGCTTTCGTCAAACAAACCAAAAACTCGAACTCGTGAGCTGTTCGGTTCATTCACAGTCCAACGGTCATTGTTAGTGTGCTAATGCTTTTTATATACTGAAAATATAAAAGTTTGTGTAGAAAAATGTAATGAAAAAATGAAGACATGGTTAAAGATATTTTTCTTTTCTAGGTCCTAACGTAAGGTCTTACGTCACTCAGTATCTAGATAAGGCATCTTATTAGTATATTGGAGTCATTGGACCATTGTTGACTCTTCTGAGTAGAGATAAGAACCATGGTGTCTTTGGAGAGAGAGGTTGATGTTTATCATGGCTGGGCAAATGAGCCGAATGGAGTCAAACTGTAGGGTGTTCAAGTTTGTTTAATAAATTATTAGTAATCTCGAGCTCGAACTCAATAAAAATTTGATGAGTTAAGCTCGAGCCAAATTTGTCGATGCTTGAGTCAAATTTGTTCACGAGCCTTAACAAGCCCGAGAAAGCATATATACTTGAGCAGGCATATAGGTTTAGAGATGCAAATAAAACAGTAATGATGTACTTAAAAATATCATACGTGTTAAAAATTATAAAAGCGCAAACATATACAAATTTGTCGTACGTGTAAGAATGTATGCATGTACAAATAATGAGTGTGCACATTGCTATTGGAGCATCACGTGGCCTTTCTCCAATAGCACTTGTTTCCTTCTACCGTATGAGATAAAAAGAAGTTGATTTATTTTCCTTTAACCCTCCTTCCATAAGAAATAATTTTAACTTTCAAGTGTCAACTAAAAAATCAAATAGGACATCAGATGAGATCAGCTTATGGGAAGGATAATACAGCTTGGGTGTTCTGAATAATTATCTGCAATGAATTCTCTTTTTGTCTGTCTTTATCCTTGTCTTTTCTTAATTTCCTTCCTTACAACCGAGGACTATTTATGATTGCTTTCCTTAACTGCCCTTGGCTAGTTTATTCCACCTCATCTATAAATCACAATCTGCCTCTCGGAGTTGTAACATTGAATGATCAGAATTCTGCTCTTCAACGGCTAGCATAGTTTATTTTGGACTACCGACTCTTGTTCTTTAACTCACAGAAGTTATCTTGAAATCGTTTGCTGGCTTTTGGACTGATATATGTAGGGGGATTCACTTGCCTATGCTGACTTCATTTGGATATACTGTGGCAATATCTTTGTGCATCCACTCCAAACTACAAAAGCAACCTCTCCAAATTCTTGGCTGTCCAACAAGCAGTGATGTCAGACATGCATATTTTGCCAACTCTTTGCTGAGGTCCTTCATTGGTTCGTTCAGAGATTTTGTTTTTAATTGATTTTGGATTCACCTTGCCAGTATTTTAACTGATATTTTCATACTTCTTTCCTTCCATTCGACTGTCATCCTTCACACATAATGGGGCCCACTTCATATGCGGAGGGATGCAGAAGATTGGAATTTGACTGCAGAAATAGCAAGTTTCTAGCTTAATGAAATGGGTAAGTTACTTAAATACGACTTTCGTTTGAGCCAAACCGATTTAGTAGTCCTACAGAGATAAAGTGGGAAATGGATAACACAGTATGCAGTGCGATCAATTGTGTTATCTACTTTTCTTAAGCCTGTGAAATAAGATTAGAGTGTGCGGCCTATCGTATGCCAGTGTGCTGGGTGAGGGGATCTTGTTTTTATCCCCATACTGAGACAGCAAACCATAGTACCCAATCTTAGGATTATAAAATGGTGCAAGCGGGTAGGATAGCCGATAGCTTTTCAACTCTTAGAAGTTGGCCCTTGTGGAAAGCTATAATAAGAAGCCAAGGCCCAGCTTATTTCACATTTTCAAACTCAAAAATAAGATAAATAAAAATTAATTTTTTAAATTTTTTTTGCATCGTATAAAAGATCTCATCGAGATCTTCCAAACAAGATCCATATTGCATATTTTTAAATTTCAATTAGCCCATAATTTTTGAGCTTGAAATTGTCTTCTTAAAAAATAAGGACTTATTTTCGGTTCCGGAACAGAGCCTCGAGCCTTTTGAGGTCATTCAATGTCGGATAAAAAAAAAAAAAAAGGTCATTCAATGTGATCTGTAAAAGTCTCGACTTTAGTTGGTGCAGCTTGAGAGAGAGAGAGAGAGAGAGAGAGAGAGAGACCAATAAATAAGAAAAAGGTGGGGGAGTAGTTTAATAAATAAGAAAAGGTGGAGTTGTTGGTTGGGGAGACGTTTCAATTGAGTAGTTGTGATTCACAGGACATGAGCACTTTCCACAGGGATTTCTAACCCCTTTTTGGTTTAAAGAATCCAAAAGGTTACTTTTTGCTTGGCATCTTCTTGATCCTCTTCATGTGACCTTTTGCCCCCGGAATTCTTATATGCAAATTCCGAAATTTTTATGCTTGGCTCCTTCTTGATTCTCCTCATGTGATCTTTTAATCTCTTTCTCTCATCCTATATTTTATTCCCCGGGTTACATCTGTATCTCATCAAATTTGTATGTATATGCATGATTTTTCACCAATTTTCACACCGTTAATCCAATCCATCCTTCAATCTATTGTTCAGACGAATCAGACCGATAGGTAAAACCGTAAAAGTCATCCATTTAATTGTAGTTTCTTCTTCCTCCCTAGTATATTAGTCACCATTTTGCCAAAGACATTTTCCCCTCTATTCTCCTGTTCATAGTGAAACATCTAATGAATGACGATTGAGCGCTTCATTCTTGTGTTTTTTAGTATTTTGGGATAGAATAATTAGTTTCTTTGTTTATGAACCTTTTATCATTGATGATCGATTGCACATGCCTTGTCCATGGTCTCCACATGGAATAAATAATTCAGCGGATTGTCAAGTGGCATATGTTGTTGATGGGGCATATAAATCTGTAACGATGCCTGAGTGTATGTATCTAAACACATACTAGTGGAACTCTCAGGTAGACAAGAGCTACATGCCAAGACATGACAACTAATGTAGGCCTTTGTTATTGTAATAATATAGGTAAGAAGTTGGATTTATATGCATCAAAAGTTGCAAAAGTGTAAGAAGTTGGATTTATATGCATCAAAAGTTGCAAAAGTGTAAGAAGTTGGATTTATATGCATCAAAAGTTGCAAAAGTGTCCAAATCCGTATCCGTGTCTTTTCATAAAATTTACTGTTGATTCACTATGTACATACACTCTGTATGTACAGGTGTATGTATCTCTATTCCGACAGGCTCACCCTAGGTAATATATGAACCCCAACCAGTTCCATCTCCGGCGGCGGATTTACAACCCAAGTTCTCGGTGGTCTCACCGCCACATCCACCACCACAATCCTCCCACCGCCACCACAAACCACGCAAACCCTCCCCCTTCCAGCCACTATGTGCTCAGCCCCTTTCAACAGCACTGACTCCTCCAACACCACTTCCCACGTATCGTTATCAGCGTCATACCTCCTCAGTTCACCCCTTTCCTCGTCCACGACAAACATCTCATCCTCTCCATCCACGGTGGCCGCCACCGCTCCACTCCACCCTGCCAGCATTCCCTCAGGCATGTGCTCCCACTGGTCTTTTGCTACGTCGTAGACGCTGCCTTGTTTGACGCTTTTGCCCTTCACATTCACCATGCAGAGCTTCCCTCTATATCCTATGGCTTGCACATCTTCTCTACTAAAGCTACTGTCTTTAAGCGGCGCCATCTTTTCCCATTTCCACTCTCTATCCTTCTTGTTCATGTCCCATTTCTCCATAGACCGCGCCACCTCACTCTGGTAGTGGGACCCGATCCCACTTGCCACGTAGATTGCGCTTCCCATTGAGCCGGCAGCGCACCACCTGTTGGAACCCAACAGACGTTAGTGGGAGGAAAATAAAAGGAAAATGCATAAAAGAAAATGCTGATTGTTGCGAAAAATGATGTTAACTAAAAAGTATCTGAGGAAAAAATGATGCTGATTGTTTTCTCTGGTTTTTCTTTTCTTTCCATAAATTCAGGATCCAAATTCAGTCTACTGTTTGGGCTTTTTCGGTTCAAGTTATGCATATATGAAGGCCGAAGAGATATAACTTTAATCACAACCTGCGTGGGGTGGGCAGTGGTGGGCCGTAGAACCAGTGATACGAATTGGACAGAGGGTCGAAGACCAATGGGCTAGACAGAGCCGGCAGGAACTGGTCGTCAGTGGCGGCAATAAGGACGAGTCGGCCAGCAACCGTCAGGGATTGGATCGGGAGGGTCCGGGATATGAATGACGGATGGCGGTGGAGGAGGCAGAGAGGTGGTGGAGGGCCCGGCAGCCTCCGCCATGCCGACGAGACAGGGTCTAGAGAAAAGAACTCAATAGATTTAGAGTACTGCTGGTGGTGGTGGATTGTGGGGGAGAGAAGGGCGTAGAGAGAGAAGAAAGGAGGGAAAGAAGGAGAGTAGATGAGGCGGCGCCACGAGCGGCACACGGCGTGGAGGAGTGAAGGGTGGAGGGACGAGAGGCAGAGCTGGGCAAGGTGGTTTGGCAAGCCTGGAAGGAGTAACATGGACTCGTGATCGTTTTCGTTGTGGTCGGAGTTTGTATTCTTGAAATACTTTGTGGGGTTGCAAATGGATATGGCTGTGGAAGTGGCTTCAGCCGTGGCCATGGGCAGATTTTTGGGGAAAACTCTTCTCCAGTTTAAATTAAAGGGTTCTTGGGGTGGTACTCCTTTTATCCAGTTTGATTGGGAACTTCTCCTGTTTGAGGGAGATTGCTTCGCTTCTTGGTTAAGTCCTCGTGTTTGTGGGACCGTTCTTATGCAATTTCTTTTTGTGTTTCAAAAGTTGTTTGTGTTTGGACGGCATAGAGCAGTCAGTCTGTTTAATCTCAATCATTCAAAAGAGTTTTTAATGGATAGAATTTGATAGAAAACTCTTTTCGGAAAGAGTATGTTTGAAATTGTGACCATTAATTATTGAGCTGAACGGTTGAGATAGGATTGTAGAGGCTTTCCTGTTGCAGAGAAGCCGTTTTCAAAAGTACAGTATATGGTTTGGGATACACTCCAATTAAATACTCTAGGACTCGCAATCTGGAGGAGGTGGGGAGGTGTAAGGACCACAGTAGCCTGAGGAAAAAAAGGAAAATTTCCCTCCTTTACCTTTTTGGCTTTTTCTAATTGGCTACACCCTTGGGTCAAAATGGACCATTTATAGTTACCAATTTTTGGGTTATCAGGTTTGACATATCTCTTCCCCTAAATGCATTAAGAGCATCCATAATGGTAATAATCAAAATCAATAATCAAAATATGTCACGTCAGTATTTAATTATTTATTTAGTTCATAATCAAACTTAATAACATCTACCTTCACATTAGTTATTTTTGCATCTCTAACAAAAAAAAACCCCACAATACATAATACATATCTGTCCAATCGCAAACGAGTTCCAATCACGCATCTGACCACACCAAATTATTCGTCTCGATGAGACGATTCCAATGTGGAGTGTTTTTGAGTTATTGAGTTTTGGTTATTGGTAAAAGTTGTTAAGTTTGGTTATGGAATGAATGGAATTTGGTTATTTATTAAAAGAATTACTCCCTCCGTCCCAAAATGCTGGTCCGGTCCGCAAAATGGAGTGTTAAAATTAATACATTTTTTGCAAGAAAAAATCAAAAGTTTTTTAACAACTTACTAGATATCAATGAGTATTTTTAATTTGTGAAAAAAGTTTGAATTTTTTCTTGAAAAAATTGCATTATTTTTAACACTCCGTTTTGTGGACTGGACAAACATTTTGGGACGGAGGGAGTATAACTTTGCTTATTACAATGTAGGGTTTTTTTTGAGTATTGTTATTAAATTTGCTTATCCACTCCCATTTGCTTATTACAATGGAATGCTCTAATAGCTCCTAATTGGCTACATATCTCGTGTGATAATGCATCAGTAGAAGATGCTTCACTCGTCATATCTCTTCCTAAATGCATCACTATTGATATGAAAAAAACTGTTGGAATTTGTAAACATCTCTATAGGACGTGGTTGACATCCTAAATAGTAATGTTCAGTTCGATTGGTCGCACACTCGCACTATTAGTAACACATGTTTAATAACATAGGACGAGTGATGTACCGGTTTAATAGTCGATTCTTGTACATTACAAACTTTATTAGATTATTGGTCATATGATACAGAAATAATTTATTCACCAACCGAGCTAAAGAAAATTCCAACATAAACCAAAATAATCCTGGCTTACTTTTTTCTCAACCTTGGCTTGAACCATAAGGTTGTGACACTTTTAGGGCACTACCACAGAATGAGTAGGCATGCATAACGTTATGATGCTGCCAAGAGTATTCTTTTATGTCTCTGTTTCCACTTTTTTCAGTTCAAAAGACAACAGTTTCTGTCTCCATAGGCGCATGCGTGGGGGTGAGAAAAAGGGTGGCTTTGCTTCTGTCACCAGCTATTTTTTTTTAAAAGAAGTCATTCATTCATCATAAATCTATCGGACAATACAGATTTCAGAAAAGATACAGAAAAAAATCAGAACTACCTAAACTTCGATCTCAGGCACCTACTATCGAAGCAGGCCCCCCCGATATCGCCGGTACTTAAGAACCAATCTAGGTCTAGATAACAGATGATCTAAAAGATCCACAGTTCAAACCTTAAAAACTAAGCACTGCTAAAATCTGAAAGCAAACAACAACAATATCAACTACAAGCTAACTACTCTCATGGACTAATCCACAAGGGTCACCGGCTAGAACTAGAGAGCCGAAACACCCGAACCAGAGTAGTGGAGAGACTCCAAGGCGAGCCTCCGTTGACATAGCGAGCTCCGAACACACCGACCGTGATTCAAATGCGCTGTTATGCCCACGGCGACCATAGACCAGCCTACTTCCAGCCGAACTGTTGCGTAACCAAACCAACACCACCGGACTACCACCAACCCCTGTTACATCATCGAACCACCATCAGTCCCAAACAGAAAAAAACTTGGGGAAAAAAGAAAAAAAAACAAGCCCTAAACCAACCGCACACCTTATTACCTCGTCAACGACCCCGAGCAAGACAGATCTGGACCGCCGTGAGGAACCAAGGACTATGGAATCGCCTGACAAAGCCGCCGCTAGGGGGAACCTTGCCTGACCAAACAACAAACGCACCCAAATCGAGAGCACAGAAAGCCAATCGGCGGGAGACTACTGAGGTGAGGAGGGCGGGGGAAAGAAAAGGAGAGAGGGGGGAGGGGGGAGGGAGAGAGGCGGAGGCCTCCCAGCGGTGGTAGCAAGGGTTTCTACTGTTGGGAGAGCTTTTTAGTATTTACTTTTCTACGAATGCAGTATTCGTACTATCCTTCTGTCACCAGCTACAATCATAACAATTGGCTACCATCATAGAAACAAATTCCATCATAGAAACAATTTTATTCAAAGTACTCTGATCACTTAATGATGATAGAGTAGTTTCCTTTCCTAATCTTGATCAATAGATATGAGTACCCTTTAGCTTGAAACGAATGGTCACCAGCTGGCTCATCCAGCAGCAGTTAATCCTGCGTCGGAGGTTCCTCTTAGGATCAAGCGCTTACAAAACTCGCAGGTAGTAGTAAAGACGCAACTCTATTTTCTTATACTAAAGTGTAGCAAACCCCAAGCGCCACGGTTCGACCCGTAGGATGCTTGCCCGCGGCCTATATTTCCGAATTTAAATTGACGGGAGAAACATTGACATCCTTAATACTAGTAAGCTAGCACGCTAACTTAATATAGACAAACTATCAATGAGAAGGCCACAATTAATTAAGGAGGCCGATATCGATGAAGATTTGTCCCACAAACATAATCTTTGTGTATAATCTCATCTAACATGCATGATGAGGAATATGCATTTGTAAAATCAGAATATAATTAAGTCTTCAATCACATAAACTTCACTGCGCCAATCATCAATCCAAGCTAATTCATTCATACTTATACAGTAACATTCCAATCTCAGTGCTTAATTGGAAGGGTGGGAAATGATATTTCCAAATCTACTGTGATATAAATGCACCATAAATTTATTTTCGTCGTCCAAAGATCATATTTTGAAGTTTCAATTCACTGGACCTTGTGTAAACAAACTATATAACGTGCATTTATAAGAAAGTGGAATAGAAATATGATCTCATTTTCATCGAACTAATACCACCATTTCTGTAGCCATCACAAGTTCTGGGTGATTGATCCATGAAAGGCTTCCCATCATCTCACACTTTCCTGCATAATGGGTCTGTTTTTCGCCAGAAATAAAACGCATCTTCCCAGATGGAAGTATTTTCAAGATGAAGCCGATAGGGTCAACGGCATTTCACATTCCTTGGAGGAGGCAACCGATACATCACCGGCACCGCCGTCGTGGTGGCCATCCCGGCTATTACCGCCACCTCCCTCGTCCATGACAACCACCGCCCCGAACTGCACTTGCCGCTTTCCGGTGGGAGAATTCACCGGAGAGTCTCGCACGGACGATGACGCGCGCTTTGCGGTGGCGGCGGGCGGTCTTCTGCTGACGTCGCGGTTGACACCCCGTCCGTCGTCCCGCCGGAAGCAGGGTTTGATGAAGGTGTAGATGTAGGTGAAGAACCAGAAAACCCATGGGAAGCTTATCAAGATCAATGCCAAGATTGGAAACCAGGGCTGTGAGCCGTTCACATCGGAAAGCCACATAATGAGGAGGATTCCACCGGTTATAGAGGAAACGAAGAACACCCCAGATATGATGGGGACTCTAAGATCTCCATGCCCTTCCTCCTCCATTGTTGTTTTTTCATGCAAGACAATATATCCTCTCTCTCGCTCTCTCTCTGACCTCTTTTCTCTTTCTCTCTCTATCTTCCTTGGAAGTTTGTATAGGGATCTTTTTCTCTCTGCATCAATTTCTTTCTGTTTTTTTTTTTATTTATCCTCTCCCTTGTTTGTTTCTCTATCTAGGGTTTGAGTTGCAGAAATCCAAGGACCCTGCAATGAGGTGGATGAACTCCCAAAAAAGAGCGTTTGAAGCGGGTGGTTTGTTTTGCATCCCAGTGTCTGGCTAAGATTTTATGTAGGAGTTCTATTTTGAATATCAAAAGTGCTACACCTTCCCTTCCAGAATTTAGTCCATTTTTTTTTTTAAATAATGTTATGGATACGTCTACCGGCCACTTTCCAATCACTCATCTCTCACATATGTATGGGCCCATCCCACAATTAAATGTGTTGGACTGACGCATATGTGAAAGAGAAGTGATCGGTACAAAAGTACGTAGCATTGTTTCTTTTGGATGTCATAATCTCGTCTATTTTTTCTAGTCAAGGAGAAAATAGTCAGTCATTTCCCTATGCGCCCTTCCTCTAATATTCAAGTTCTCACACGGAAGTGGAGGGGAAATTACGCGTTGGAAAAGATGGAAGGGTGATTTTGGCCATTTATGTTATTCTTAAAGGATACTTATGGCGCTCCGTTAAAATGTTGGAATCCTAAAAATGGACGAAAGGAATAATAACAATCCCCATACAATTCACCTCAAGATTTGTATATTTTGATTTTATTACTACCATGTCAGAAGTACATTAAAACTAAGAGCAAAATTGAAGATAAAAAGATACATAGCCTTTTGGGCGTGTTTCTTGTCAATTGCATCACACCGACCACTTAGCAATCAGATGTGAACTAATTCTTTTTTTTTTTTCCCGGGTAATGCAAAGTGTTCCAAGCTAATTTGCGCGCCCCTCGAACTAATCCTTACGACCCGTCTCACAACCGTTTTACATGCTTACACGTGCAAACGAGGAAAATCGAATTTGAG
This sequence comes from Rhododendron vialii, assembly GCF_030253575.1. Taxonomy (NCBI): domain Eukaryota; kingdom Viridiplantae; phylum Streptophyta; class Magnoliopsida; order Ericales; family Ericaceae; genus Rhododendron; species Rhododendron vialii. Next base: position 5,444,310 of record NC_080563.1, on the reverse strand, counting down.
ACCTAAAGTCTTAGGTCAAGACCACTTAACCAGCTGGGGATAACCGGATGTGAACTTTGACAAAACAACACCACATAAAACACAATCGCATTCGTAATGTCTGTAGAGTCTAATAGTTTACATATATAGCACTCAACAAATCCTTGTATAACAAATCTTGTTATCATAGGTCTTCTGCGTTTTCTTCATTCGCAAATACACGAGTGCTTTGCTCATTTACGAGTTTACGTTTCTTCATCGACTACTTTTTGACTTAATGTTCATTTGATTTGAATTACGGACAAATACAGGGAAGGCATGTAAATCTGAAGTTCTATATCTACAGCAATTACAAGAGCTAATCAAGCCCAATGATGGTAAGCTGTTTTAGAGCATAGTTACAGTCTCAGATTAACAAACACAAGGAGTGCAACATAATGCTAGCGCAGATAATAAAATACCCAGAATTGGCTGGTATACCGTTCACTAGCACTGTTAAATTGGTGACAATGAGACAAGGCTCCAGGCATAACCATGGGAGACGGAATGCAGTGAATCCAGGTAGCGGCTTCCAATTAAGAAGGTCGCTCCAGTCTCGACATTGTGAGCGATAAAGGGGCCTGGGTTGTGAAAGAGACGGAAGACTACCACTTGCCCATTGTTCACCCAAGCTTTTGGCAGGAAACACATAAAATCAGCACGCCGAGAAAACCAGCCCTTGAACATGCCGCTTGATTTATATTTCGGAACATCAAAGTCAAACGTGTAGAGCTTCCTCCATCCGCCACTTATGGGATCAGACAATTCCCATACATTCAATATGGTTCCAGATTCTAACCGAACTATACAAGAAAGATAGTTCCGCCTAACTAGGTAAGAGACAGCATCTTTATCACTGCTATGTGGAACTGTTGGGCCAGGAAACTCATAAAATGTTTCAGATTGTACATCCAAAGCAACAATTGAAGCATACCGGTTGTAAATGAGATAAAGAAATCCGACAGTAGATAGTCTAATATTAGGAGAGTAATTTCGACCAAGATCAGATAACTTTTTACTATCAATCAGTCTCCATGCTTGATCTTTTCCAACAGTAACTACCATCCAATCGAAGAATTGGCACCCGTGGGACAAACAGGTGAACACAACCTTATATTCTCTTGCTAAATGAGAACATGCTAATGAGTAATAAAAATGAGCCGGACGGCAACCAGGTGGAGGTGGTGGAAGAGTTACCTTTTGCTTTGTGAGAGGATTAGCAACACATACCGCTTGATTATTAGTAACATGATTCCCATGAACCATCCTGTTCTGCCCTTCTGTAAACAGTACTAGACCATCACATGTAGCATCAATCCGACGTCGAAATGGATATCCCAACTCTATCGACCTCGTAGCATTCATTTTCCCCACCTCGAAGTATTGAGTACGCGCACTACCATTGTTGTCGACGATCAGGCCAACACTAGAATGAATCAGCTGTTCTTGAATGAAAACAGGGTCACAGACTATGTTATACCACTGCCGACAAACATACCTCATTGAATTGTAAAGAATATCGGCCGGAATCCAAACAAGGATGTTGAATATGATCTCTACAGGAAGGGAAAGTATGATGCTTCTCTTCTTTTCCTTAGTACATTCAGCGGTCTTATAATGTGTGTGACCAACTCTCTCAATTGGAACTTTTCCTCCGGTCATCTAACAAATTATGATACATAAACCTGCCAGATCAGACAAAGTCTTGATCCAAAATTAGAAAACTAAAGCCACTAAGGAGACCAATGATCCTAAACAAAAAATCACCAGCAACTGAGTACTAAATCCATTTCATTGGCAATTAGCGGTCCTTTGAAGATTACTTCACAAAGGTTTGCTAGTTTAGAATGCTTATCAATGAAGTACGAACAAAATGACAAGTTAAACCAACATGATTCTAAAAACCAAATAGTTTTACACATTTAGACAATATGGGTTTCATCCGGTTAGTCTGTGCCAACTGAGAACCAAACTAACACATGCTTCAAGAAATTAGAACCACATCGGACAGTAAAACATCTGGAACCTAACCATAAACTGTTTGGTTTCACAGCTCTATCACTAAATATCTATCTAGTTGGCCATAAATGATTCCCTAGGGCTGCAAATGAACCGAGCTGTTCGTGAACTGTTCGAGAAGCGACTCGTTCAAGTTCGATTCAGGTACCAAACGAACCAAACCTAAATCTCAATTTTAAGCTTGTTTAATAAATGAGATGTACCTAAACCTAATAGTATTCAGCTCAATTAGGCTCGCGAACTAGGAATATATGTATGGATCTCATAAATTTCACTTATAACCTTGAATCCGTATAAACTTTTACATTCACATAATGATAATTTTATTACTTCTACATGTATAAACTCTTAAACGTACAATAAACATAATTTTTTTTTATGTTTTCATAATGTTTTCATAATATTTTTGACTCGTTAACGCTCGCGAACAAGTTCGAATTTGACTCAAATCTAAGGAAGCTTGGCTCGTCAAATTTTCATTGAGTTCAAGCTCGGCTTGAGTTTGCTTAAATACTTGATGAACGAACCTAAAGCTCGGCTCGGTTTGGCTCATTGGCAGCCTAATTCCTACCCAATTACAACCATTCCAAAAGTCTACAAACGATTTCCCAATATTTCTACCAGTCCATACAACTAAATACAAATCGCACGAATTTCTCTAAATTCGTGCTTTCACCCCTCTTTTTTGGTCGGGAAACTAGCGCTCTTCCAAATGCCTACGTCAACGAAAAAAGACTACAAAAGCATCGAAATCAAGATCAACAAGTCGTCATATCCCCTCCCGCATTCAAAACCCTAGCTAGAAGCAACAAACTCAAAGCCCAGCAAACAATTAAGCAAACAATAAAATGGCATTTTCAATAGTATCAAGCAACAAACAGGTGATGGGTTTCTATTACCTTGTTCGACTTCTTCCGCCTTTGGGGGTTTTAATCTCTCTCTCTCTCTCTCTCTCTCGCTCTCGGGAAAAGAATGCTTGGGAATAAAAGGAAGGACCAAAGTGAAAAAAAGAATTCTTCCCAAATCTATGCAATTTCTGAACAAATCATACATTTTGACATTTTGATTAATCAGAGTGTTTAAGATAAAAAATTGAGAAGTGCCCTAGCTAGAGAATGAGGATTCTGGGACCAAGTTGATGCCAAGCTGGCCTCTTTTTCCTTTGTTCTATTATAGCTGATGTGAGTTAATTAAGGCTGCTCTTCTTCTTTTTTTAACGACACTATTCTGTAAGTATATTTTTTTTGTGTGTAAAAATACACTTACACTTGCAGGAGAGTGGCGTTAATAAAAAAGGGAGTAGCAAAATCATTTTCCTTAATTAATGTGCATCTTGAGTCCAGCATATACATCTTTTCGTTTTTTTGGATCACACTTTATACATCAGTGGAGATTAGCAAAGTGTTAGTATGTTTGTCAATCAATGTTTTGTCAAACTACAAGTTTTACGAATTAGTTTTTGAAGATTAGAATCCAAATCAGCTTTGAAAAATAGTTGTATATTTTTTTTGGGAGCGGGGGGCTGCTGTCCCCTTGGGGCAGCTGCGTGCTGCTGTCCCCGAATTCGGGGCTCACTCCGGTCTCACTCTGATGATCAGAAGCGTTCATTTTGTAGAGCTTGTCGAGTAGAACAACTATGCAAAAAATCAGCTTAATTGGTTATCATTAAGTTCCTGATCGGAGCCCATATAACTCTCGGTCCATGGGTTACAGCGGATTTGATCCAGTGTTTCGGATCCATTCTTTTCAAGATAAAAAGGTTCCGATCAGGCACTTAATGATTTCTAATTAAGTTAATTTTTTGCATAATTGTTCTACTCGACGAGCTCTATAAAGTGAACACTTTCGATTATCGGAGCGAGACCGGAGTGGGCCCCAATAGCAGCACGCTGCTGCCCCAAGGGGACAGCTGCCCCCTCTCCCATTTTTTTTATTCTCAAAAGACAAAACAGAAGCAGAAAATGTGTAACAACTACACACTTGTGCAGCCGCCGATGCACCAGAATCAAAAATAGTACTCCAAAAATATCAAAAACACCTTTACATTGCAAGTTGCGGGGTTCTCTATCTCTAACATAGTCCTAAAATAAGCAGCACTACTGTTACCAATTTTTTAAGTTCCAAAATTCTGATGAGTCTCCAGAATAATACTACAAACCAAACTTCGGTGGATATGGAGGTAAATAAACTTTAGTATCGGTCGAGGTCTGACTCGATGAAATTTAGAACTTCTTAATTATATACAAATTCTAACTGTGTATCTTCTACTATTCGTACTTCCTTATTCTTACAAGTAGTAAGAATAACCTTTCTGGATGATTTTCGATCGAGCAACATTAATGGAGTCTGATGAATTATGCTTAGGCCTGGGATCTCGTACTGCAAGACTGTGGTGCGCAACGTGAGCCGTCCATATCTATTTACAATACTTATCAATGATATATTCAGATTCTCACCTTATTGTAGGTACTTTTAGGGCTATGGGGCTATTTCATTTGATTTAATTAGCCCACAAAAATTCTCTTTGAACCGCTCGGATTGCGCACTACACTCTTCTAGTGCACCGACGGGGTCCTAAAACGCCTCTTACTATGTGATGACTGTTTTGGAAGAGCTTTTCTGTGTTCTAGTTACGTGTGTTCTTGTACCTTTGCTCTTTAACTTTCTCTATCGTTGGCTTCAGCTGGGTAACATTTTTTTCTCTATCCAGGCTTGCTTAGATTTTGAGCTACTAGTTAGTATCCATCCCCCAATCTTTCACTTTCTTAATCAGTTCATTTCTCATTTCCTAAGCTAAAAAAAAGTACATTTCTCTTTTCTGAAAAATCAAGTCTTTCTTTTTTGTTAATTTGTTTAAACTTTAAAGTAGGTTATCGATGCAATCAACTATAATAAAAAAAGGTTACTTCGTACTCCAAGTTATTTCGGCCCTATTTGTAATTATCTTGAGAAATATGCTATTAGCAATTTTTCCACTCGATAGATATTTAGCCTACTATTAAAGAAATGAAAAATGTGTTCCGATAAACAGCATACGGGTAGAGCAAGCCCAAAAAGCAATTTACCAAAGTCAATCTTTAATGAAACAATCTGGATAAGAAACCCAGACCATCTTCCTCCAAGTCTAATATGTCATTTCAAAAAAAAAAAAAAAAAGAAGAAGAAGATTTATTTCTGAAAAATTGTCCCTCTCTCACAAAAAAAAGAAAAAAAAAGATATAGAAGTATTGAGTTGTCTGCCAAATGCATCAGTTGGCAGTTTGATTAAAAGACCTTTTTTCCGGTGGAATTCTAAAATTGGTTAATCTTTCACAATTAATGAACTCCTCGTTATCGATCTTTCGCTAATGATCACTTGGCAATTTCAGTGAAAATCTCTGGATAGAGAATTTCCACACAAATTGTGTTTGATCTTTCTGTCAACTGTCCATTAACGACTCCGACCTTAGGATTTGAACTTCCATCTCACCTAGCGGGAAAATGAAAGGAAATTAAGCCCAACACGTCAGTGATTTCTTTCTTCTTCTTCTTCGTCGGACCCCTCTACAAATTCCCCTCATTTTGCACTCTTGTTACAGGGAATTTGAGTTTTTGTAAAGAAGAAAAAATGTTGTCTGGCAGTAAGAGTACTTTCTTCTTGTATTTTTTGCTACTACTAATTGATGGCATTCTCCACTGCCATGCTTGGGGCACTGCCCGCCATAAGTTTGTCGTAAGTGTTCCCATTTTCTGGCCTAATTACTTCTACTTTTCGATACGAAACAAAAAATATAGCGGATGATCACACACAACAATGTGTGTAAGTAACGCATCCTTATCAAACCTTACGTCGAAACATATGCTCGTATTCGGCCTCCCGCACACGTCTTTACGTGTGGCGTTGCGTAATTCAGCATGGTTAAGGAAAGGTTAATTAATTGACCGATGTTGGTGCTTTGAGAGTCTCTGCCACCCCAAATTTTCAAACAAAGCTGCCTTGTGCTAGCAAGCATCAACTAGGAGTAATAATGGAGTATTAGCTAATTTAACTAGTCAACGTTCCACATTTATACTAGTATAGCTAATTTTACCAGTCAACAAGGAGTAGCTAACATAGCTTTTTCGGTTTTTTCTTTGCATTTTGTTTTCGTTTCTTGTATTTTCGGGACTGGCGCGTCCTTTGTACAAGTTTGTTTATGATTATGAATATATGTTTTTTGTTTCCTTAAAAAAAAAAAGGTTTGAAATTCCGTGTGCGTCCGTAATTCCTTATTGCATACTTGCTAATCCTCCCTTTGTAGGTGAAAGAAGCTCCCTACACAAGACTCTGCAAAACAAAGAACATTTTGACGGTTAACGGCCAATTTCCTGGACCAACTCTCTATGCTTACAGAGGAGATGAAATTGTTGTTGACGTTTACAATAGAGGAAAACACAATATCACTATCCATTGGTACATAAAAACATACTTATTTTTTTCTTAACCAGAACAAAATCATTTGTACTTAGAAAAAATCCTTTGTATTGTTGATTTAATTTTGCAGGCATGGGGTGAAGCAACCGAGGAATCCATGGTCGGACGGGCCTGAATATATCACGCAATGCCCGATTCAGTCGGGCGCCAAATTTAGCCAAAAGATCATATTTAGCACAGAGGAAGGGACGATCTGGTGGCACGCTCATAGCGATTGGTCGCGGGCGACCGTCCACGGAGCTATTATTGTCTATCCAAAGTACGGCACCGGTTACCCTTTCCCTAAGCCTTGGGCAGAGGTGCCCATACTACTAGGTATGATGTTTTTTTTCCTTTACTATCCTTGCTATTGTTATATCTTTTTGGCGTGCATAATATGGTCCGAACGCCTGAGTTTTTAAAAAAAAAAATTATCTAACGCACTGATTTATTGCTTTTGGTTAGGAGAGTGGTGGAACAAGGATGTGATGGATGTTATGGAGGAGGCTCTTATAACAGGAGGGGACCCAAACGTCTCTGATGCGTTAACTATCAATGGCCAGCCTGGTGCCTTTTATCCATGCTCCAAGCTTGGTTAGACTTTCTTTGATTAATTTGTGACTATATATATGGGTACATACATGCAACATCAGATTTTAAATGTCTCGGAAAGCGAAAAGAAAAATAAAAAATCTATGAACACAATTTCAAAACACTAATTCCGGACACAACTGTATTCTGAGCCGTTTGATGTATGTTGACCAAGTGTATCACAGTAAGCGTTTGAGAAATTCAATCCGCCTGGCCGGAAAAATGTGTGCTTTTGCCAAATTTTGGCATTAAGTATATTTCAACCAAGTTTGGTATCGTAGGTTATTATCGAGGATTTGGTCTTGTATTTGCAGGAACGTACAAGCTAAACGTCCAACACGGCCAAACTTATCTCCTCCGCATAATCAATGCTGCCTTGAACACAATTCTCTTCTTTGCCATCGCGAAACACAATCTCACGGTTGTCGGAGCCGACGCCAGCTACACCAAGCCATTGACAACAAACTACCTCACGGTAGCCCCAGGCCAATCTTACGACGCCTTGTTGCATGCAGACCAATCACCCGATCACCACTACTACCTGGCCGCCCGAGCCTACAGCAGTTCCTCTGCCGCTCCTTTCGACAATACCACCACAACCGCCATCATTCAGTACCGAAAGAACCACCGTCATCGGTCGCCTTGCTTCCCCTATCTGCCCTACTACAATGACACACTTGCTTTTATCCACTCTGTCAAGGGGCTAAGAAGCTTGGCTAACGAAAGACACCCAATCTCTGTCCCCGTCAAAAATATCACCACACCCCTGATTTCAACTGTCTCGATCAACTTATTTCCGTGCCCAAATATCACGTGTGAGGGGGCAAACGGGAGCCGCCTCGCGGCAAGCATGAACAACATAAGTTTCGTGACCCCATCAATCGATATACTCCAATCCTATTATTACTATCACATTACGAGCTCGTTCAGTACGCGGTTCCCAAATGTCCCGCCATACGTGTTCAATTTTACCGCGGATATCTTGCCACTGGATCTGGAGATATCGAAGAGGGGGACCGATGTGAAAATATTGGAGTACGGTTCGGCAGTCGAGCTGGTGTTCCAAGGGACAAATGTGGTTGGAGGCATTGATCATCCAATGCACATACACGGTTACAGTTTTTTCGTGGTCGGATCAGGACTTGGAAACTTTGACCCGTATAAGGATCCTTTGACATACAACCTAGTTGACCCTCCGGAGCGCAATACCGCTATTGTGCCTAAGAATGGCTGGCTCGCCATTAGATTCAGGGCGGATAATCCAGGTTCGTGCAAGAATTTATTAAAAATGTGTTATGTTCGATTCAAAATTTTGGATACGGCATGACAAGCTAAAATTAAATATGTATCTTAGGTAATAAGAACCAACCTTGTTGGCACAAATATAACCAAAATTCAGAAAATACGAACAAAACACATAAAACGAAAAATACGGATGTTTTTCATTTTTCTAGGTATTTAACTTAATTTTTTTACTCACATATACTCATCAAGTTTTTTGCATTACAGGAGTGTGGTTCGTGCACTGTCACTTAGAGCGCCACCAAACTTGGGGGATGGATACAGTGTTGCTGGTTAAAAATGGAAGACACGTTAATGAAACTCTGCTGCCACCACCGCCTGATATGCCTCCTTGCTGAAGCTTTTATAGGAAGGAATACCTCAAAACCTGAAATACTCTACAATAATGATCATTGAATAACACTGTGAACCGTAATGATCTGTGTGCAGCAAGTTTGTTTTATCAAAGCATCTTGTAATTGAATACATTCTTGAATAGCGTCTTTGGCTTTTGATTGTTTCCTATTTATTTTTTTCTTTTTATAAGTCAGTCGTATTGATATCATTTCGTTGGTAAAGCCCAACGGCTCCATTCTACAACTCAAAATAAGTACTTATTTTTTAAAAATGCAATTTCAAGCTCAAAAATAATGTATTTACGCAAATAATTTTTCTACCAATATGGATCTTGTTTGATAGATCCCATCAAGATCTTTTATACGGTGCAAAAAAAATTAAAAAATTATTTTTCATTTACATTATTTTTTAGTTTGAAATGTGAAATAAGCTATTTATTTCTTAAGAACGTTTCTGAAAAGGGACCTTATAGAGGGGTTCACCTAAAATACAAAACATGAAAAATTAATGCGCAACAAGATAGACAAATCACATCCAAATAAAATACTCCCTCCGTCCCAAATTGGATGACAATTTTTGAAATCTGTGCCAATTTCAATTCCCTATATCTTTCAATATGAATCTCAAAAAATATGCAATATGGATCTTGTTTGATAGTTCTCGATTAGTTCTATTATACAAAGTTTTCAAATTCGTGAAAAATATTATAGATCGAAAGATATAAACAATAAAAAATGGTACAAATTTCAAAAATTGTCATTCAATTTGGGACGGAGAGAGTACCTCTAATCTCTTTCATTGAAATATGAGCAAATGCATACTGCAGAGTAGAACTTGCACACTTAGGCCCCGTTCCGGAACGTAGAATAAGTCCTTATTTTTTAAGAAGACAATTTCAAGCTAAAAAATAATGAGTTTATTAAAATTTAAAAATATGCAATATGGATCTTATTTGAAAGATCTCGATGAGATCTTTTATACGGTGCAAAAAAAAAATTTAAAAAGTTATTTTTTATTTATACTATTTTTGAGTTTGAAAATGTGAAATAAGTACTTATTTTTTAAGAAGGTGTTCTGGAACGGAGCCTTAGGCCCCGTTCCGTTCCGTTAAGGTGAATAATTACAAAAAAAGTGGTGAAAAATTAGCTTTGGGCTTTAAACCATTTAGGCCCCGTTTCGTTAATGAAAAAAAAATGCAGAGTTTTTAAATAAACATTTATGTTTTAAATTAAAAATAATGGTACCGTAAAAGAACGACTTGTCTCGCATAGTGAAAAAATAAGTACTTGAAAAATAGGAGTCCACGAAACAAGAAATTTTTTAGGGCCGGGTGAGTATATTCCACGTGATACCCGCTCGGCACATCCGAACCATCCAATACATTTTTAGACGGCTGGAATTGAAACTCTTCCTCTCCTCTCATCCCAGTACTTTCTCTCTCTAAATTCGAATTGTCCAAAAACGCAATGGACGGCTCGAATGAGTCAAGCGTGCAGCAAGTGGTAACCACCCGACACTGGAAAATTTTTCCTGCGAAACGGGCCCTTATTATACCTTTGCGAAAGTCCAGGCCTTCACAACCAGACTCGCTCGTGTGTTTAGAGGAGGCAGATTGAATGGCAGCATCAACGTCGGCGTCGTCTCCATCCACTTCAAATACCGCCGCCGACTATTCCACTCGCGACCTTGTTAAGCAGGTATATACTCTCTCTCTCTCTCTCTCTCTCTCTCTCTCTCTCTCTCTCTCTCAAGCAGAGTTAGATGCGTACATACATACATGTGTATGTAAATTTGTTTCCTTTTTCCCTTTTCAATTACACAGATAATGAGCCACGAGGTTGCTATTGCGGAGCTCAGCAATCTTCCCTCGTCAAGGGTTTGTCAAATTCCACACGCTTATAATAAATGATTTCCTCTTTCTTTTTCTTGTCTCGTGTTGTAAATGTGGTGTATGCATATATGATGTGATGCTTGCTTCTTGTGTAAACCCACACACACCGACATAAAATTTTCTATACGGCACCATTATTGTGGCTTCGAGAACAGTGGAAAGTAGTATTAGCTCTGGAAAATTGGCACTCTAAGTATTCTTGGTCGTCCTGTTCCAAATAGGATGCTAGGTTGTCAGTTTAACCTAAGTTGAAAACAGGGTTTTGTCGATTATTGTCGACAACACACCGCAGATTGGGCTCTATAGGAAATTTGTCTATGGATATTTTAGTAACCGACTAACCGCTGGTAGACTTTGATGTCGAAAACACAATGCAAATTGGGCTCCATAGGAAATCTGTCTATGGATATTTAGTAACCGACTAACTACTGGTAGACTTTGATGTAAAAAACGCAGCGCAAATTGGGCTCCAAAGGAAATCTGTCTGGATATTTAGTAACCGACCAAACGCTGGTAGACTTTGATGGCCAAGTTGTACTAGTTATGAAGTCATTTTGCTTAATTATTATTTTTTCTTTAATTAATTCAATTGTCACTTAACTAGGAATGGACTTTTGATTAACATCTACAAAATTTCTAATATTAGGCAGGGGAAAGAAAGTGAGGATTTATAATTAATGATGCACATTATGAAGGAGACCCTGCACATTATTCCAAGAGTAGTACCTTTTAACAGATAAATTTATAATGTTTCTTCAGATTGGGGGATATGTTTACTTTGTTCTAGTGTTTAGAAGGCATATGAGTAAATATTTTAACCATTTTAAAGAACCCCCAACAAACTCTGAGTGTGTCAATGTCTTTGACTCTTCACAGATTTGGGGGGTATTGTCTGAGATCTGTGTGGGCTGTGAAAGGAATTGAGCATGAGGTCTTTTGTTTCTTGAAGAGAATAGTAACTTTTGAGTATGTCTCAACATGGACTATGTTTGTGTTCTTATTCTCTGGACGAGTCTGTAAGGAGTTATTTTTTCTTTTCTCAGTGAGGTACTGAGGTTTTATTTCTGAAAGGGGAAGGCCATCGTATAATAGAGCTCAAGAAAAGCCTATGTCGGGAAGCAAAGCAAAAGGTAGCAATCTCTAGCTCTAACAACCAACAAATACCAAAACGTGGGCCTTATAGAAGAATAGAATTCTCTCAACCGGTGAGTCTAGATCAAAGGTAATAAACCCCTCACAAGTCACAACCTGAAGGCTTAGCATCAATTTTTATTGCAATTTCTTCTTGTTCTCCGTGTACTTGTAACTGCGTACAAAATTACAAATCGTATTCCATAGCTGAGTAGATTGTCAAGGTCCAGGGGATTACCAACATTGGTAGCCACTATAAATCAACCAAATCTGAACCCACGTGCACAGAACTGGTACCCTCTGGTTGCAGTTGGCTGCACCAACCCCACATAAAGAGAAACTTTTGGTGCCAAAAGAACCACAAAGTCATGTGTCAAAATAAGAGAAGAAGACCCACCTCATAATCATTTGTAGTTTACTTCTGCACATACTAAACTTTTTTCTGGATAAAGAGAGAGGAAAGGTTATGTGCAAAGGAGAGGAGGCCCAGGGGTTTGGGCCAACCTCAATTCTTACCAGCTATCCTTTGATGGAGAGATTTGTCCTGTGGATCCTTCTGCTGCTAATTGCTCAATGATCACTGTTTTACAGTTGTGTCATACATATATAGTTGGCTAGGCTTTTCTTTGCCATGTTGATCAATAAGTTCACTGAGAAACGATTGCATTACTTGATACAGGCTGTCTATCAGAGAAATGGGAACATTTTTTTTCGAACTTCTGTTCCGAAGGCAACCACATTTGAACAGAGTGAGATTTTCCTTCTGCTCTCCTCCTTATAAGTGCTTTTCAATGCAGATTTTGGTGCATAGTTATCTGATGCTCGTGGGCCCCCTATTATTTTGTAGAACCCATGTGCATCGGAATTGGACACATCTGTATTTGTATCTGTACACTTTCTTTTCCTGTAAATTATGTCCTCATGTGTTTGTTTTTTGCTTGATAGGACAACTTGATGCAGCTAAAGCTAAGCTACAAAAGTTAAATTCAGCTTGATTGTGATTAGAGCTCTTTATGGTCTGCCAACAATTGTTGTTGGGAAGGGTCTTTTCTCATAGAGATCATGCTCTATACTACTCTTTGAGGTTGTCATTTTTGAACAGATACATATGTAATGTACCTTTGGTTAAAGAAGTTCTGTGAAGTAGATAAAGATTACTTGAGCAATTAATCCTTGACAAAGAAATTCTCGTTCATTGGTGAGAGGAATCAGGCTTTGAATTGAGGATCATACATTTCCCTTTTGTTATCACCTCTTCCTTTACCCAAACGTGGGTGTTGACAGTTGATGGTTTATCCAAACGTGGGTTTTGATGGCTTCGTCCCTATTACTTACCTTTGTAGGTTTACTCCCATGTCCTATGCTTAGTCACATAATCCTTCAAACACGCTTTCACTGATTTTATCAGTTCGGGTTTCAAAGACGCTTTCACACTCATGCGCGCGCGCACAGCTTATGTGACTTAGGTCCTACATATATCAGATATCTTACCACGCCAAAGCCATGGGCTTAACAACTTCAAGCGTCAAAAGGAATTGAAGCTTTGAGTCCATTTCGATCTGATATAAAGTTTAATAGTCTCTTATTCACTAGCCCACAACATTAGCCAATCAAAACAAGGACAATGGATAAAGTTAGTTAAGTGATCATCCACCATGAACAAATCGGTCTCTCTCACGGTTTAAGTTACCAAATATCCGAAGCCGGTCGCCCAACGTTCCTCATCCTCGGAAGCCTCCTCAAGGCTTTGTTTGCGTTCGATTTCTCAAGGGAAAGGTAAAATTGAAAGAACATATAAAAGAAATAAAGAATTGGAGAAGCCAAATTTATTTATTTGGAAAGATATATTTTGGAGTTTTAGATTCATTTGAAGAAAAAGGAAACATAACAAAAACAACACTAAAAGAAAATGAAAAAAAAAAGTAGATTAATTAATCAAATTCTGATACTGTAGTCGTTTAGTATACAAAGAAATTCAAAGAAATCCGAGAATAAGATTAAGATTAGTTGATGGAAACCAACAGCTCGAATAATATTCCTTTTACGCAATCCCAAGAGCCTTGCATCTAAAGCTAAATTCATCTATTTACAACTTCCACATTATTCAGAATTTGTAGCAAACTCTCAGTTCAAGTAGTTAATAAGGTATCAAACATAGCATGCAGATAGTCACTGGATGCTTATACAAAGTAAAATGGAGCAATGGTTCATGTGAAGGAGAATTACAGAAGGCTTCACTCAATTGCTTGCCCAGATCTTTGGAACATCATTATTGCAAGAGTCACAAGGGATGCATAGACCGCATTTGGTAACTTCTGCACCACCTTCCCTACAACTGGGACACCTTCCGTTGCCCTCTTTGTCAATAATGCAACTGTTGGAGCCACTGCCAACGTAATGATCAGTCCCTGACTGACAGTGCTGAACGTATCGGCTGTTAACTCCTTAATAAATTTTGCAAACTCTTCGCGGTTGAGTTCTCCATCAAGGTTGATATCATGAACCTGAATGGAAGCAAAATGAAATGTGTGAATGCGAAAAAAGAGAAAAATGAAGCGTGTCTATGAGTCTTCACGAGGTAGAGGAAGTTTCAAGCTAATATGCATTAGACTCGGATATGGCTTTCAGGTGTGGCTACGTGTGTTGCAATCTTCTAATCACCATTACAACAACGGTGAGTGAGACATGGCCGAATAACCACAAAAATCTTATATGACTATATTCCATTTCCTAGAATAAAATGGCAAATGGAAGTAGAATAAAGCAATTTTATACATAATGGATAATGACTGCATCTATTTCAACAAATCCTATGCCTCTCCTAATCAGCTACCTCTCACCATAAGCAAGAACTATGCCTGCGTGGTTCAATGAGACCGCCCGGAAAAAAAAACTAATTTAGCTCTCCGAGTGTCCAGTGTCTAAAAAGGTACTACACAGAGGTAGAAGACTCCACATAAACGAGGTTTCAGCCTTCAAAGATCATAATATCATGACAATTTGCTATCAACCTAAGTCGCGATTCTTATAAAGAAAAGCACATCTCCTATATCTCTGTGCTTTCATTGCCATATTTTCAAAGGTGATTAGTTCGCACAAGCCACATCCTTTAATCCTACAGCATCTATGGTTCCTCGAATAATGTGATATCTCACACTCGATAAATCCTTAATCCTTACCCCTCTTATTAAGACTGCAAATTATTCAGTGACCCAGCGTGGTTCCCCCTTCACAGTTGCTTCCATTAAACAGAACATGTACCATCGTGTCACGAGAAAAAAATTACATTAACACATTGGATCAGATTACCTGAGTTGACACATTCTGATGAGGTAGGTGTGAATGCTGTCTGGACATGTTGAGGACATTTTGTTAATGATGGCATCTGTATCACATTGCCTTCGTTGCTGAAGGCCGTTTGGAATTAACTTGCTTCATTTTCTAAGTATGATATGTTGATGACTTCTATCTTTTCCAAATACCATCATGTCACGAGAATGACTAACATGTCTCCAATGTCATTTGACGTGAGTGGTGAGCCCAAACGAATCTTGTGTCGCATGTGTACCAATGTAATCCAAGGTATATAAGCGTGAGGGAAACTTCAGGGATGGGTAGGGTGTATGTCTCGAGCCTGCACTTGGCAGGTGCTACCGAGTGGAGTGAGGGCCCCAAAGTAATATAAAATACATAAGCATGAGGACACCTTCACTTTAAAAGTTAACTTTTAGGGTGAGTTCTACCCAAGACTATGTAACAAGATCACCCTGTAGGGTGACACCTAAAAAGCACAACAAAGAAGTAACGAACACTTGCCAACCAAGCACCATTCATCATGATTGCGACCACAACTAGACAACGAATTCGACAAAAGAGGAGTGAAAATTTAATGCGTAGTCTGCTTGCACATTAACTACAGCCCTTTGTAACGAAACTACTATGGAATGTGTAATTCATCAGACTACGAGAACATACCTGCATCATGGCTCTAACTTGCTCTTTTGGAGGGGGGTCAAAATGAGGCCCAGGCAAGTGCTTGTTAATATCACTACACGAAAACAATCTATATGAGACTTCATCCAAAAGCAGCTGAACAATACAATTTTCTTTGTTTTTTGATCTACTCTAAACAATAAACAAATGAATTCTTTTGCTAGTATTTTAACAAACCACATAAATAGGTAGAACACATTACTTGAACACAAGAAGCACAGCAATGTACAGCTCTTCAAATGTCAAAGTAGCTCTTCCGGAATCATTTTTGAAACGGTCAAAAGCACGGTCAGTTATCTTTCTCACTTGTTTCTGCCTCCACTCCTTACCTGCACAGTGACATACTATCATGCATGTGATCATTCAAGTCTCTGTTAAGTTATATGAATAGGTATTCACAGTTTATTTGCAAGCTACACAAAGCAAGAGACAATGACTAAAAACACAACCAGCGAACTGATGGTCCAATCTCCAGGCAGTAACAGAGTTAAAAGAAGTTTCAAATTCAAGGAGTTATTATGCCAAAATATTTAAGTTGCCGTTCCAGAGTTAGATTTTTCAGCACTGAACAGCCTTGAAGGACATTTTATATGCCTTGCCTCCTTGGTGAGTTCCGAATAAATTGAAGAAAAAGTTATAATACGAAATAGACGGCAACATAAACTAAACAAATCCCAATATCTAAATTCATGCTATTAACAACATAAAGAAACGGGAGATGAATTTTTCTGAGATTAACAAATTTGCGAATCCCCGTAAGTCTCTTCTAAGGGGTTTAAGAAAGTTGCAATACATCAAATCCGGATTCGAATCCCTGTAACACGGGCTTATCTGGAGGAGAAGCGATGGTACTGATCGTGACTGATGACGTTTATAGACATATGAAACACTATCTGATTGCTTATGTTGTTCTACATGCTGTGTTTCCAAATCAAAAGCACTACAAGATTATAAAGTTAGCAGCAGAATATATTCAATTTGACTTCCAATAACCTAAATCAATTTGATTTCCAATAAGCTAGTAAATCTTTGATATTCAACTTTTAGTTTTACCACAAAGCACCTGAGTTGAACTACGATTTTGAGCCTAATACTAAAAATTACGTAATAGAAAGACCCAAATCAACAGGATACATTCTTTACCAAAAAAAAATCAACAAGATACATTTACGAAAAGAACAACCCAGGTAATTAAAAACGCAATACTTGTGGACATGTAGCAGTATATTCCTTGCCTTCAGATTCAGAAATTCTTAGAAAACTCAAATTCAAACACAAACTAGAGAGAGAGAAGGGTGTAAGGTTCGTATTACCCTGGAGTTTCTCTAAAACTTGTCCCATGACTCTGGAGCACTGATTCAACAATAACTGGGCAGTGGGTAGCCCTCTATAGCGAGAGATATCAAGAAAATTATAGAGAGAGAATTAGTTGGGAGAGAGAGAGAGACCTTGGAAGATTGTTAACTGAATCTGGGTGGGGAAGTTTCGTATGCTTGGCATATACTTAACAGCCTAACTCCACCATCATTCATGTGACATCTGTAGCTTTATATGGTTGAAGATTAAATCAAGGGATCGGAATGGGATAGAGTGGAGTCGACTCAGTGGGCTATCTAATTATTCTGAAAATTATCACAACAATAGTGCATTTCTTTATCTTCTTTTAAAAATAAAAATAAAAATATTCCTTGCTTCTCGAGCATTGCTCCAAACCTCACAATAAAATGTGAAGCTCATTTTTAAGAAAAATAATTTTCACACTCTTTTTGTTTATTCATATGAATTTACAATATTATCCTTGAGTGTACGAAATAGTATATTGAATAAAGACAATAAATTTAAGTGGATAAAGACAAAAAAAAAAAAGTGAATTGTAAAAAGGGAAGTGTGAAAATCAATTCCCCATTTTTAATCGTATGAATCCTCACATTACTGTGAAAAGAGTCGAGCAATGCACTAGAGGAACATAAAACAATTTCTCCCATTTTCTTGATTATGACCATCAATAACATAGTACTTAATTAACTACATTTGTATTTCGTTACAACTTCTTGAATAATACTAGGGTTAGATAGAGGGGCATATTATCACTTTTGTCATAAGTATCACATATCTAGCATTGGTAGAAAGATGTGCATATTTAATCAAATAACGATGACATAATATACATGACCATTTGTTATATGAGATTTTGGATGGTAGGATAAATTAATATCAAGCCAAAACATATTGTTGAGAACAATATTGTAAACAATTAATGGAATTACCATTTTCGAAAAAGATATAGCCACAAACCACATGTTTTCCATACGCAAGCATTATCGGTTGGATGGGTGCAAAGAGAGGATTTTTGAAGTGTAGAGTTGTAGTCTAAATAAGCAATTCTTATAAGGGGCAGAGTTGTAAACAAATTTTCAGTGTTTTTTGCCCTTGCAATTTTCACAGAAAGGCCTCCACAATCCTCGTTCAATTGGGGGCCAAAAACAAGCTAAAAATATTTATTAATACTGAAAATATTTTTAACGAATATTAATTATTAAAATACGTCATTGACCGTCATTTTCCCACTTTGCAGGATATATAATCTAACCACCTGTTGATAAAAAAATATTGAAAGGGTTTGGACATTTTTCAATTTGGACCAATTTGCCCCTTAATTTTGCCCTATTGCCCCTCCAGTCATCAAGCCACGATGTCAAGCCACGTCTCCTACTCCAATGCTTCCTTCCTTCACAGAGAGAGAGAGAGAGAGAGAGGGGCCTAAAATCAAAGGCGTTGGTCTCTGGTTCTAAACGAAGAAAGAGAGAAAGAGAGAGAGAGAGAGAGAGAGAGGAGGAGGAGGACCAACGAACACCACCAGTGCGTCCGCCACCGCCACCGCCGACCAGACCACCACAACCACCACCGCGACAGCCGACAACCGCCACCTCCGTTAGCGCCTTCCCTCCGCCGACAAGGTCTGTCTGTCTCTCTCTCCATTGCTCCTGTTTTTCTCAGATTAGGGTTGTGGCTAAACTGAGATCGATTGTTTAGAACTTGTTCATTCGATTGTTTGGAATTCGAATTAGGGTTAGGGTTAACTGGGATTGGGGATTTTGAGCCAATTTGGTAGCTACGGTGAAGGGTATAGATATTCTATTATATGTGATTTCTGGTACTCAGTTGATTGAACGGTTCTACGTAGTTCAGAGAATGTTTCCCCCTAATCATGTTTTCGATGGTGATATGCTTTCTGGAACGACATCAAGTGTAGTTCACCATGCTGGTGTTTTAGAAGGCTGGTTTGGAGTCCACTGGTGGGCGATTTGGCCGATAAAGATTAAAAAAGAAAAGAAAAGAGGTGAATGAGAATGCAAAATAATATTAGACCAGCTCTATCCCACTTTTGCTATCTCTTTTCCACAAAGTGAATGTAGTTATGTAGCGGTAGCACTTTACATGTTTGATGAAATGTTTGAATGGTTTTCTTTGCATGGTCAGAAAAATACAAGATTCTTCCCACAAGAAACTTTTGCTATCTATTTTCTACAGAGTGAATGTAGTTATGTAGCATTAGCACTTTGCATGTTTGTTGAAATGTTTGAATGGTTTTCTTTGCATGATTAGAAAAATACAAGATTCTTCCAACAAGAAGGCTGTGCATACAATACAAAAAATTGATGATAAAGATTCATTTGAAAGCACAATAATCAAAGTAGCTATTTCAACTGCTTACGTTTTCGGCTATATTGAGTGTTTGGCATTCTCTTATTTTTGATTTGGTTGTGTATGCATTTGAATTTGTGAATTCTGAATTTAACTTTTTCGGTGGTTGTGGTTGTTTTTACATGAGAGAGCTACTCTTTTGTGTTTAACTTGGCGTCAAGTATCATCGTATGAATTTCAGTTACACATTTGAATCGATTTGTTGAGATGTCAAATTTCCCGGTAGAAAGTCCAATTGACAATACTAATAAAAGATTCGGCTATTGTCTCATGGATTCTTTCCAATGGAACTCTCTGACTCGGTGACATACATCGAACTACTAGGTTAAGGGAATACCCATTTGAAATTTGCTTCAAAATGAAGCTTTGAAGATTTACCACTTTCCAAAATCATCCTACAATAACGTTCGTACTTTCTGTTATCAAACTGAGCAAAATTGCCGGGCAATTCTCCTCGCAGTTTTCAAATGCCCTGGGAATTTGACAATGCAGACAACCAGACAATCAACTCTCATTTTGGACAGTTTGACTCTTGATTTCCCAGTCACCTAACCCGTCTTAATACTATAGTCATGCTGGCATTTTCTTTACCTTGACAATGCATCAGTTCAATGGATGGCAGAAACTTTGGCTTTGTAGCGGCCAAAGTACTAGAACAGAGAGGTGTGAATTTTAAGGGTATTGATGAGATGAACTTTGGCGTGGACCTCAATGCTACTTATCTCAATCAAACCACTTTGGGAGATGGAAAGAAGATGGTTTATTGGTCCTTTTAAGATGGAAATGGATTTAGTTCAGAAATGGCTAGAAGAAATAGGTATGTGGATCATGGATGGAGATTCTTAATGCAGGGCTGTTGTTTGCCACCAGTTGTAACAACTGGCTGCAAACTGTATGTGTTCTATCTGTTTGGGCAATGTTTGACATAGTTAATCTGTATTAATTTTCTTTCACATCCTTTTTATGGGGTATTTTCATTAATTTCTCTTCTTCGCTCCGTTACTTTTTTTGGTGTGTATGATTTGCAAATGTCTATTTTAAATGCGATAGCATCATCTAGCATATAAACAAATCTTTTGCTTCAGCTATTACCAATAGACAACAAAGCAAATCTTTTGGTGTGGGTGATTTGCAGCGTTGTCTATTCACCAGACAAATCTTTTGCTTCAAAACTTAGGAATTATTAAGCATTTGTAAATTTATGTAAATAACTTTTGCCCACAGTTCTCCCTCCAATTATTCCAGTTTAGTTATTTCATATCATGCCAATTTATTCACCAAAAAAGAAGCTCACGGGCACGAAATCCTTGTGCGAGCACGCCGGCATACACCTAGTCATTCGTAAAGGAGAAATTTGAGCACAATACTCCTCTCCAAGGTTCGTACTCTCTACAGTTGTCCTGTGTGTTGAATCGATGTTTGAACTTGACCCAGTTTGATCTTGTACTGGGTCTTCAACTTTCCGAGTGTGGTTTTACTTTCACAAAATTCAGTCTGTTATTGAGTTTAATTTTTGAAGTGTTTAGAATTTTGATTTCTTCCAGCTTCGCAGCCACTAACCCAAGGGGTTGGCCTGGGGTCTTGGCGTGGGATTTAGGTGTATCTTAAGGTCTAAGGTTCAATTCTCCTTGCCAATAACTCTTGGGCCACCTCACCCTACGTTTAAGCGTGTGCGTGTGAAACGGATGGAGGAGGGGCTGTAGGGACTAGTCGGAGGTGCGCACAAGCTGGGCCTGGACACCCTGCAAGGGCCTGCATTACCGGAAAATTAACTTCGCAACCACTGGTAGTTACAAAATGATGTTTTTATGAAGTAAAGGCACGCGTTTTTTTTTTTTTTTCCTTTCTTTTTCCTGCTTTGGGTCGTTGGAGTCAATTTTGTTGGGCCCCTTCTGGATTTCAATTTTTTTTTTGTGTGGCCACTATCTTAGTTTTGAGCAGTCGTTTGGGACCATGGATTGTACTGAAGAAAGGGAAAGACTTTGAGTCCATAAATCTTCAGCCGTCGCATTGTTTTGGATAATTCTGATTTTGGTCTTCTTTTCTCGGTTGCTTCAGTTCCAATAGTGACTGTTTATGTCCTGTGCGTAAGAAACCACCACTAAACCGTGCATTTCTTTTTAGCATCCTAGACTCGATTTACTCCTTCGAAGTTCCAACAGATTTACCCCTTCCACTAAACCATACTGCCGAACTTCTTGTTGGGGGTTAATTCTCTAGGTTTTAAGATGTACGCCAATGGGACAAGTTAGTAAAGTAGCTACGCTCCTGTGGGGGTGATTTATACTTAAAAAATATTAGCTACATCTTCTGCTGCCCATGCCGAGAGGATCTTTTATGTTCTTTGAAATGGCGAGGCAAATATTAACAGGCTAAAAAGAAAGAACTTCTTCCCGCTCTAGAAGTAGGAGCGGCACATAAAGCAAGACTAGCATTTTGACCATTATCAGTGTTGGATTGCCGGGTATATAACTTTTTGAGGCTTTTGAATAGTCATAACTCATCAGTATCATTCTTGGACTGATTCTCATGTCTTGGATTGGGTAATGTGGTGGATTATGCTAATGGTGTTTCCTTACTCACTTTTCCGCTTATGCTTCTGTTGCATTGCTTCACTTGTTTCATCAATGTTGTTTTAGCAAAATTATGTACTTATTACTACATTGTGGGTGCGTGCTGGTAGAATATCCCCGGTTATGAACTAGACGGTTAATGGATTTGGGTGATACTTGAGATTGGGGAAGTTCAGGTGTGACAAAATACATAGTGGTTGTAATGTGGGGTCACATTTTCGAGCTATTGCAAATGCTGTAGAATTTTGTTAAGTCAGAAAAAGCTTTTTGTGGTGAATATCGTGAAATAAGAATATGCATGAACATTGCAATAAATGAATTTGATTTGGCTTCTTGTTATGGGTTATGGGGATGCATGTGATGTTATTTGGATGTATTTTTCGTTGGACGAGGAAATGTTGTTGGTTGATGTAAATCCCTATTCTCAGTGAATTGATGATTGTTGTTAAGAATTAAACATTGTTATGCTGTTTTACATTAGGTGTAAATTTCTCTTCAAGGGATAAACTTGCGGTCGAGATGATTGAGGTACTTTTTGATGATGCTATTAAGGTGGATCGTCTAGATCCAGATGGTAAAAAGTTTGACAAAGGTATGTTTATGGAAGCATCATTATTGGTTCCATGTAGTTTCTGCTTTTTATCTGTAGATCGTTAATGGTACCTGCAACTATATTAGAAATGGTGGAAGAAGCATCTCTGTGTGTGTTGGAATTTTATTGTTCTTACTCATCTGTGAAATCTTGGCAAGTGCAATTTTTTTTTTTAACCTACTCCTCTGAGAGAAGGAATTTATAAACATTTCACCATTCTATTCAAATGGCCTTCAATAGATGAGGCAATCAGTCATACATTATATGTGATCTACAAAACTTTTGGGTAAAATGCTCGGAATCTGGGGACACTGCCTTCCGCTTGCACCCTCCCATTCCCCACCCCTTATTGAATGGAAGATCAGACCTAGAGATTGGAGTGTATGTCTTCACCTGCAGGTTAGTATTGACTATTTCTTGTCCATATTAGATGGTCTTTGTGGGGTTGGTAATCCCCTATCTTGGGTTTAATCCTCTTTTTCAATTGAGAGTCACATGTTGTTAGGGTTACTGAATTTGCATGTTACCTGATGTCCTTAGAAAACCAATTTGCTTCTCACTCACGGACATAGTTTCTTAGCTCATCCGGTCAGGTCATCTGGGCTTTGTTTAGGGCGCTACCCAATTTTGTAACCTTGGTATTTAACTTTGAGTGCCTGTATAACCAACTTTCCTTAGCACTATTGGACCTGGTTTATCAGCTCATCTCTTTTTTTTTTGATCGGCGAAAGTCAATGTTGTTAGAATAGTTAGTTAGCACCTTTGAAGAGGAGTTGAACTCCCGACCTTCCTTTCTTCGGCACTTAAGTCCACCCCCCTGATGCCGTTTGGTTGTGCCTCTTTATTAGCTCATCTCTTTGGGTCTTATAACGGTACTACCCAATTTGTGAAGCATGGTATTTAACCGAAGTGCATATATATAACCTCTTTTTAAGCACTTGAAAATTCTTGGCCAGGAGGGCAGTGTAGTAGGGGCTAAGATGGCAGTATATCCTCTTTCCTTTGTGCTGGTGGGCCGAACATGGTCTGTGATGGAACATTTCCTTTTAAGATTGGGATTGGAATAGAAACCTAACTCAGGTTTGGTTTGTGGAAGCTTTTTATCCTATCTGCCCTTCTCACCCTGTTCTTTGTATCCTGCCTACATGGTTCCATCATTGTATTGCTTCATGAACCAAGGTGCAATGTAAAGTTGTCTGATTAGTGATAAGGCGGAATCTCGACTTTCAAATTCAGAGTCAAGCATGTTGATGTACAAGAACTATTGATTACTAATGGGAAAACTCTCAATTGGTGTAATGCTTATTACATTCAGCAAGAACACATGAATCTGAAAGGTGACAATTTTAGTAAACTTAAGCCAGTATAAGTTACCTCTTCTTCCAAACAATTTCTGATGTGCTTTAAATGCAACAACTAGAATCTTTCAGGTTGCATGAAGTGCTGTATAGTGTCTGAGATTTTTCATCTTTGTATGCTTTTATCGAGGTGTTTCCATAGTTAGGTTTTAAGTGGATACAGCATGATGGATGATGAATCTTTTTTTCTGATTTTCTCATACTCCACAATCTTGACATTGCTTCGAGGTAATGCTTGTGTAATGTGGCTAATGAAAATAATGCGTTGCATAAATGTGTGTCTTTTAGTTTCTCGCATTGAAGCACAGAGCGAGGAAAAAGATATGCACATACAGCTAGATGTGAATACAGAAGTTTATCCTATTTGTGTCGGGGAGAAGTTTAGAATGGCATTAGCTCCAACTCTAAATTTGGATGGATCAGCTGTGACTAGCTATCTACCTGAGGTAATCTGATCCTTATAGGTTATAGCTATCTCTCGTAGCCTTTTTCTCTGTTCAATGGATGGCCTGTTTGCACCTCCAATATTTTTCAGCTTGTAGGTACTTGTTAATGCTATTCAAGTTGAACTCAAATTGGTGGACACCATGACATGACAAAAAGGATAGTTTAATCATAATTGGACTGAAAAATACTTTAAATAACTAAGATTTGCATAGGTCTCGCAGAATCTTTCTTATCGTGATGATGTGACATCCTCTCACCAACCGATTGGATGAGTTGGGTTATTTTACTTTGGAATCTCAGGAACAGGACTACATGGTCATTCGGTTCATCTTCCTTCAAAGCAATGCACCTACCATCTTACATGCGTTGGATACAGAATTAGGAGTATCAAGTTGTCCAAATTAAATGCATCAAATTCGTACGAGTGATGCTACACAACCTAACAAATAGGACATACATAAAAATGAGATTTTGTTGATATTGTAGCTCATGTTGAACTCCTTATCCCTCTCTTGTATTTTCTTTAGACGAGCTATATTTACTTTGATGGTCAAGACTCAAGAGCCTTAGAATATGCAAAAGCTCCGCCTTTAAATAGATAAGAAATGGAAAACATACTTCTGTGACGTGCCTGGAATTGTCTCCAATCCTCTCTTTTGCTCTAATTTTCCTGAAGTATTGAAAGCCTAATATCATTAACAAATGTTACTCTACTCCAATTTCAGGGCAAGTCAAAATCACTTGCTGACAAATTCGAGTATGTCATGCATGGATTGTTGTACAAGATGTCAGAGGATGATTCATCTGGAACTGTGAAAGTGTACGTAATAGTCATTGTGCTCTTGTTCAAAATGTCATAGTTAATCATACAACATAAATGGATGTGCCGCTGTAAAAATTATATACTTGTATCTGATACAAGACATCAACTATTTTTCTTGATGAAGATATCTTTTCGTGATAGAAATTAATTTGTCCAAGCGGGATGGCAATAATTCTCCGTCTATTGGTTAATTTTTTTGTTTTGTTTTTTGGGCTTCAGGATTGCATACATTTCTTTTGGTGGACTTCAACTGATGCTGAAGGGGGATCCGAGTCATATGAGTGAATTTAAGCTTGATCAGAGGCTGTTTCTTCTTATGAGAAAGATGTGAAGCAAATCTAAATTCGTGAGGTTGCTTCTCTTGGAAAAGAATATCGGTGTCCAGAACTAATGGTGGCCATAACTTAGTTCTTACTAGTGTTTGTCTTAACCTTCTACTGTTCATTTACTTTTGGACGGTGAAACTTCTCCCAGACTTGAACTAGTTGTTTTCACAGGCAGACATTTTAATAGACCTCTTTTGCTATTCTTGTGATCACTCTTTTGCCCTCCGTTGTTCCCTCTTATTTCTGGGGTGGGAGAAGATTGGAAAACATGGTTGGGTATCATCTTCAAAACGATTATGAAGATTTAAAATCAGCATTAAAAAGCGTTGCACATAGAGCCTGGGAACCTGAAGAGTCTGCCTCCAGGTGTAAATAAAAGAGCTGGTTAGTGTGGATTTCACCTTACATATGATTCTCTTCATTCAATCTTGCATACCACCAACTATATATATCATGCGGTACTCTATAGGGATAAATGACTCAAATGTCATTACACTAGTTTAGCAATTAAACAGCATTATTATCACACGGAGGCATGCAGACGTAAGTGTTTCCTAAAAACAAACACACTTCAGAAGCAAACCATAAATAGAATTAGAAGTCCAACCCTCAAACTTTATTCTGCTTAACTTCTTCCTTAGTAGTAGGTCAAACTAGAAGTCCAACCGTCAACTTTACTCTGCACGAGTTCTTCCATAGTAGCTTGTATCCCGCCAACATATTGACGCTCGTCAATCACATTCCCCACCATGTCTCCAACGGTACTACTTACACCTTTTACCCCGCTGTCTTTTTCATCCTTCAGGCTAGAATTGCTTCTGTCTAGCTCCTTCGGTGTGTCAAAGTGCAAAAGCAAAAGCCAGACATGGGTGAGAAACTCTCCCCCATGTCGAAGCTCTTGAATGTGGTTCTTCACTGGGCATTTCCTCGCGGCATCGCACAACATCTCAACCCACATGTTGCCCATGATATCCCACCTCTTCGGATTCTCCTTCATATCTAGAACAAGTTCTTGTGCCCTGTTCACAAGTGTGATATTGGTGGTGTTGCCCTCGTTCAATACCACTCCTCCATAAAAAAGTTTCTTCATATCAGCAGAATCTTGCATAATCCTGTTGTATTTGTTGCAGAAAGGAAATTTATCAAGACATGCAACAAGCAAATACATCATGTAGTCGGAGAGGTTTTTGGCCACTTTTAGCTTCACCTTATCCTTACCAAAAATTTTAGGATGATCCGACTCGTAGCAAACTTCGGTAGCAACGTGCCAGATGACAATACTTTGACCAAGTTTTAGTTCAATACTCCGCTTGAACTGCTGCCCGCCATCATACCTTAAAACGGTCCTCTCACCTCTTTCCAATTCTGAAGTGGGTAACTCGTCAACATTTGTGACCTTCTCTGTTGAAGTCTGCACCGTATTAACATTTGCGGTTTTCTGAGTTGATGTCTGGGAAGTATCAATCTGCGTAACTGTATTTGTTGAAGTCTGCAAAGTATCAACAACTGCAGCTTTCTCTGATTTCTCACGAAGGTGACGAATGATTATATCTTTCAACTGTTTGTCTGGACTCTTCTGTAAGCTGAATCTCTTCAACATTTTTTCCCTGCCAAAAAGCCACTCCCACTTCGTATTGCAGACAAGAGGCCTGTAGTTTTCGCAGAAATCCCGCAAATTGAATTGCCCCATTAACCCAGACCACCTCTGGCTTTTAGAGTTTAGAATTTCGTGTGGAAAGAGAACCCAAGTAGCCCACTTACTTCCATTCTTATATGCCCAAACAATGGCCCAATCCGAAACAAGTTGCTCAATAATGCCAGCTATCTCCAGAAAAATGGCTCCAGCTAAGAGAATGATGGTTACAATATGATCACCTTCCAAATACCCGTGAGGCTTGTCGCACGTGATGTATATCACAAGCACAGAAACGATCAATGAGAAGCTAAGAAATCTAAGTACGCTTCCCCATACAGTAAAAATAGTGCCTACCTTGCTGAAGAGCATGTCATACATCAAACCCAACTCGATCTCAATCAGTTTGAAAGCATCAACACTACCCTTTTTAACTGAGTCACGGAACCTTGCTTTCAAAATTCCCACTGTCCTCGCATCAGTCTTGTAACTTGTATTATGAGGCAATAAGGTTTGGAACCAGGAATAGGCTAGGAGCACTAGGTTTGCAGTCGGTCCCGAAGCACTGATTGTGTCAATTTTTTCTAAATCTAACTTAATAAAACCCTTGTAGTCATGGGATCTTGACCTGACTACCCACACTCTCTCTCCATACTTGATAATACCAGGAACAAACACCAGCAGGGCCAGAAGAGACAATCCTTCCTTATTCCAGGTTACTATCAGGGCATAAGCTGTTCTTAGGCCTTGGGTTAAGAGTCCTATAAGGTGTCTCATCCACAACTGATTTTCCTCAACGCGTAAGACGGTAATGGTATCCGGACCCCCGAGATAGAACAAGATCAGAGGTGCCCACATCACCCTAAGCGATTCTTCGCCCATTGTCTTGTTGGAATGCCCCTTTTGCTTGATGGAATTGTGCTTACTGTTATCGTCCACTTTGATCTTGGAGAGCTTTCCAAGAGCAATTGTTGACAACAAGTCAGAAAATAAGTAGAGTAACCAAATAGTCGCAATCATCAGCAACAGTGACTTATTCTTTCTGCGGAGTCGTCCGAAGAAATGAAGGTATAACTGAGCAATGAGGATGTAGAGAATTAGAATCCTCAGATCCCATTCTTCCCACCATTTCCTCAGGTCTCTCATACCATTGTCATATGAGTTCTTGTTGAACTCGCAAATCCTGTAGCACGGCATGGTTCTTTCTTCACTCTGCTGCCATGAGGGAAGAAAACAAAAGTAAAATTGAAGCAGTGCTAGCGCATTAACTTGAAACACTGACTTGCCCAGTATAGTTTTATGTTTTTTTCAACGGCTTTTTTTTTTTTTGAATGGCGACTATTGTTGTATGGTCACACTATATAGGTCAGGCAACGACGATAGAGGGTATTTTTTCCTGTGAGGTCCCGTAATTGTTACTTATCATATCATAGCTAACCCATGCATGGTTTGAAATATCGGTGATACATAACAATATCGGCTGATATGTATCGGAATCGGTACCGGTAGGTTACAGCCGATGTTGCAGTGTGAAGGAAAATCGCATTAGTATTGGTGATACTTAACGTCTGCAACGGACCCATTACGGGCAAAATATGGCCGTTACGTGCGTTAAGGTATCGGTAATTTTTTCCAATTTTGTGCAAAAGTTTTAATGGCCATTTGTTTGCGGGATAAATGTTGGAGGGATATAGCGGAAGTGAGGATATTATACATGGGGTTGATAGATGGGTAATTATTCAGAAGGGGGAATATGTATATATATACTTGGTTTGTTTTGTGGTTGATATGGATGGATTTGGGTGGATGGGTGATTGAGTTTAAAGAGGAAAATGACATTTTTATAATTAAAGATTTAGGCTCTGTTTAGAACTTAGTGAAAAAAAAGGAAAAAAATGGAAAATTAAATTTTTTTCCCTTCTATTGTTTGGTTGAAAGAGAAAGAGTGAAGAAAATAAGATTTTAAGTCTAGTGAATAGTAAATTTTACCTCCTATGAGGAACTGATATATATATATATATATATATATATATGGAACGGTTCAAGGGACACCAAAAAAAACACTTAAAAAAACACCCCAAATCTCAATCTCATAGTTTCCGATCAAATTTTTATAATCCGAACCGTTCAATATGTGCAGAATGTGATTTTAAAGGTGCCCGCGAGAAATTAGCAAAAAAAATGACTGGGAAAGGCTTTGATTTGAGCAGTTTTTATTTGAACCGTTCAATAAAAAACTGTTTGAAACTGTTCGGATCAAGCCCTTCCCGATCATTTTTTTTGCTGATTTCTCACAATTACCTTTAAAATCACGTTCTGATCACATTGAGCGGTTCGGATCATTAAAATTTGATCGGAAACTATGAGGTGTTTTTTTAGGTGTTTCCGGAACCGCCCCGATATATATAAACATGTATCCGAGCCATCTTATATGTATCTTGACTAATTACGGGGACCAATTAACCTCAGCATTCACTAGCGGATCTCATTTAAAGCCAAAAGCTAAACTCTTGTGGACGGGTCCCAAAGATAATCCCCTTCTCATTTAGGTAACAAAACAAGCATCGGATGAGGCCGGGGCTGAAGGACTAATCCGGGGCCAAAGACCTCTAAAATACATTCCCTAAGAGCTTTCCTTGTGGCAGATCAGAGAGGCAGATTAATTAATCTGGGGCCATGGATAATCTTCTTCCTTTGACCCCTAACAAGCAGGCCTGCTTTGAGCAAGTGGTGAACCTGCATGCCTCAGGTAATCAATAAGCAATCAGTTGAGGGATATATCGCAAGATCAGTTCTTGGCAGCAAACCAAACGGGTGTAACGTCGATGCCTCACGGTTGGTAATGGAGTTGGTAATCTATGGCAACGTCCGACTGGTGATACGCTGAAGATTAAGGTGGACGTACGGAGCATGGAAAAAGGAATCGTTGAAAGGGGGTTTTGGTGCCGTGTTTCGAAACAGTCATTGAGGCTTTGTTGCTGCTTCTATGGGGCCGGCCTCTTCGTGGGTTCTCTAGCCCAGCAGTAACTGAAGCCATGGCGATTCGAAGGGGTACATCTTTTATTGGGTTTGCAGCTTAGTTAATTCGCGTTTGGTGATTGTGGAGAGTGATTCTTAAGCTGTTGTTAACATCATGCTCGATGGTCAAGTGGTGGAGAGTCAGGATCAGCTTGGTGTTATTCTTCATTATCAATACTGTGGCAAGTAAACGAGTAGTTGGTAAGGAGGTTAGTCTTTGGACCGAATCTTCGTCGTCGTGGTTACTTGGTCCCTTATAAGAGACGTGTGCAAGAACTCAGATTGATTTTCTAATATTATCGTTTTTGGGAAAAAAATAAAAACGGCTTATGGGCAAAGTTTCTAAAAGTTATTCATTGTCTGTTTGTCCTAATGTTTTTGCCCCCTATTGTACTCAGGATTAAGCCTCTCTTTTTTTTTTTCTTAGTAAAAAAGGTAGGTTAGATTGAAGTAGCGTAGTGATCTTCCAATCAACTGGGGGAATCCACCGGACCTAGAATGTTTGGATTTCAGCTATAGCTAACTTGGCCGGGGAGAAAATATTGATCCCTCACAACACCACGGGCTTCGTTATCCGCCCCCGCCGAAGAGGAAGTTATTCCAATCATTTGGTCACAAGAATCGAACTTAAGACCAGTGGAAGAGGAGCAACCTTTTGTTAGCTGCTCCAATCACTAGAACTACTACCTAGCTTGGTGGTCTTAGGATTAAGTTAACATTCTAATGTTTGCTACCATTGCTTCAATACACCTAATAAAAACACGCACTATATGCACTGAATAAAGGGTTCAGATTGCAGCACGTCATCAAATGTTAGCTTATTTAACGAAAAACATACATGAGCTGGACAACAAATATCATAAAGCAATTCATAACTAAATTTCACATGCCACTACAAACTTAGACGAAAGGCACAAGCGATCATAAGAAAGCCACAATCATTTGTAAGAAAAAAGCAAACGTACCACAAATTCTTCTAAGCGACGGTTCATATGTCTTAAAGACGTGCCTAGCTACAATGTCTCATAATACTTGCCACAAACAACTATAACTAATGCGAGAACTATTCAAAACACTAGGTCAGACCAATGAGGTTCGATCATAACTTTCAACCATAAAACTCATAACTTATATTGTAACCAATCGTATAAGCTAAATCGACTTTTTAAAATCGTTTAACTTCTTTATGATTAAAAAACCAACTAATAAATTGATTGTGTCCGTAGATAAAACCAATTGTGCTAGAATGTGCAATGCAAAAAAAAAAATTGTGCTAGAATTTGTTTACATAACCGAATTGTAAATGATTGAAGACTTTTGACAACAAATTCTATTTTAGTCAAATAATCGTATACAAATCGATCGGAATATAGGTCATCACTGAAGAATTTTACAGAAAAGAGATAAGATTCAGAGAAGAATTCAAGAACCCTAGAAAACAGTCAAGAACAGATATTTTCTCTCTATATTCCTTGTTCGATGATTACAAAGCAGATCTCCTCAGAGCTCTTTAATATCCCGCAACCCGATCTACAAACCAACTTACAACAGAAAAAGGGGAGCACGCCCTTGCCAGCTCACTTTTTCTAATCAAGACAATTAGTAACTAACTAAGAGCATCTAATCAAAACCAATAATTAAAATGTGTCACGTCAGTATTTGATTATCCATTTAGTTCATAATCAAACTTAACAACCTCTACCTCCACATTGGTTATTTTTGCATCCCTAACCAAAAAAACCCCCACAATACAAAATGCACATTTGTTCAATCACTTTAATTTCAATTACGCACCCGACCACACCAAATTATTCGTCTCGATGAGACGATTCCAATGTGGGGTGTTTTTGAGTTTTTGAGTTTTGAGTTTGGTTATTGAGTTTTGGTTATTGATAAAAGTTGTTAAGTTTGGTTATGGAATGAGTGAAATTTGATTATTTACTAAAAGACTTGTAACTTTGCTTATTACAATGTGAGGTGTTTTTGGAACATTATTGTTAAGTTTGATTATCCAAACTCATTTGCTTATTACAATGTGGATGCTCTAACTGACTAACCACTAACAAATCACTAATCCGTTCCAGAAACCTTCTTAAAAAATAAGCAGCTTATTTCACATTTTCAAACTCAAAAATAATGTAAATGAAAAATAATTTTTTAATTTTTTTTGCATCGTATAAAAGATCTCAATGAGATCTTTCAAACAAGATCCATAGTGCATATTTTTAGATTTCAATAAGCCCCTCATTTTTTAACTTGAAATTGCCTTCTTAAAAAATAAGGGCTTTTTTTGAGTATCGGAACGGGGCAAACCAAATTAAACTGTCATTAGTGAGTTTTGCTAACAATCACCACCTCGATCGATTTATTTACAGAGCGTATGCAACCCGGGAGAGGAGCCGAGCCGCTAAACATTTTGTTTTCTGCGATATTGAGCCAGTCACGATATTTTCGTGAGACTTGCGATATAATACCGATAGGAGTTGATATCATGCGATATTTATCCAGTATAGACGATACAAATGATATATAGATGGTTTGGGGCGTTAAGTTGATTTTCAGACGTTATATAAACGGAACACAGATATATTTGCAAAAATTGGACAGATTAGACAATAAAGGTGATACATATTAGGCGATATCAGACTTAAGAGATGATAAATTGGTTTCCAAAAGAGATCTAGGCGATATTTTGACGATAACAACTCATTTCAAGACGAGATAATGACTTTCGAGCAAAATTTTGCCTACTTGTGGCCACATAACTGACGAGAAATCAACGAAGGAAATGAGAGCGGACCAGAATCGGACGCAATTTTTCGGCAATAAACGTATTTTTTTTGTGCCAAAATGGTATGTAGGAGTTGTATTATACAAGAAACAACCGAGTACATCAACGATCGAAGTTGGATATCATTTCAAAGGGAGTAAATAACCAAACAAAGAGGCCTAACTATCCAAGATTATCACTAGATCCTCGCACCAGGTTTTGCCAGTGAGTCGGCCATTACCGATGTTATGGCCTGGCATTTTTATTTATTTATTTATTTATGTTGTCATTTATTATATGTGTGTTTATGATTGGGTTTTAATTAATTATTTTGCGTGCGCTATGGGTGTTGTTGATACCATCGTAATCCTTAGAGTATGAGATTATTTTTTGGTAAAATAGTGGTACCGAATTGTAATTCTATAAATTTGTGTTATATTCTATCTAAATTCTAATTATCTAATAAGCTATTTTTGAGGGTGAGCGTGATTATCAATGGGTAGTTTAAAAGGGTTTCCCTTGGTTAGGTAATCACAAGTTCATTAGGGTTAACATTGGAGATAAAAGGCTGGAGAGAGAGCAGTGGCCGCATAAGGGTATCGGAGTCGTCTTCCGACATGGTAAGTTTCGGTAAAATTCTTGGTTGTTTACTAACTTGGGATCAATACCATTCATAAAGGGGCAGGTTTACTTGGATGGATATTATTTTATGTTGATTTGGTGGGTAGCAGCTTTTGAGAAAAGGAGAGAGGGTCGTGCGTGCGTGCCTGTGAAGTGGTGTAAAGCAATAAGGTTTCCCGATGATAATAGCATCGGTTCTTTCTTTGAGAAATAAATTCAACCATCTGTTTTTGGAGGATTGGGTTTAGAGCTTTGAAGTATTAGGATTGGTGTGGCTTGTGTTTTGATTGTCTTGGGAAAGGAACAAGTGGTGTACGTAGAAAAACAGTTTGTTTGGAGTTGAAGATTAAAGCTTGGGGCTAGGCCTGTCAATGGGCCGGATCCGATCCGGATCCGACAGATCCGGATCCGGATCCGAATCCGATAAGACACAATCCGATCCGGATCCGATAAGACTCAAATCCGATAGCGAGAATCCGGATCCGAATCCGAAAAATCCGGATCCGATCCGAAAATCCGGATCCGATCCGGAAACTTTTTTTACTTCAAAAATTTTAGCCAAAAAAAAATATTTTTTTCAAAAAAATACAACTTTTTTTTTTCAAAAAAAAATTATTTTCAGAAAAAAAATTAAAAAATTAAAAATAAAAAATAAAAATAAAAATACAACTTCTTAAACATTTTTTTTTTCAAAATAAAAATTTTACTATTTTTTTAAAAAAAATTAAAATTTTAAAAAAAAATAAAGTTCGGATTCGGATTGATAACGGATTTAATCCGATCCGATCCGGATCCGATCCGGATCCGTATTGAATTACCGGATCCGGATTATCGGATTATCGGATCGATGTTATCGGATCCGGATCCGGATCCGGATCGGATTTTTCGGATCGGATCCGGATCGAATCCGGTCCATTGACAGGCCTACTTGGGGCTTTGTAGTTTTGGTGGCTTAGAATTATTTTAGTTTTTGTATTTTTTTTAAGGCAGTCCCATATTGCTATAAGTATGTTGACACTGTTAGTGATAATATTGCTAAATGATTCTTTGTTCAGGTTAGGCATCTTTTTGCGCGTCCGACTTGCATTATTTTTGGACCCAGGTGAGTGGTTAAACATGTACGTATTTGCGAACTTCCCCGTATCCTTTAAATTGTAGTTTTGAGAAATTTACTATTGAAATTGGGAACATGTATTTGTTTTATTTGGTTCTTGAAATTGGCATGCGGATTGGTGAAACCATTTGTTGATCGAATAATCTTTTGGTGAGAACTTTGTGGATATTGATGGAAACATATTTTGGAAGTCCAGGGAAATTAATCCTCTGTGTGCGGGTGACTCTGGCCATTAGGGAAGAAACCGGATTAGGCCGGTGACCCTAATGCTCAACGGTTGTTATTAACCGGATCATTCTTAGGAAAAAGTTTCACAGGCTGCCTGCGCTCATGGTGACTCTAAGTTTCGATATTGGATCCAATTATGAGACATTTATTCACTGGCATTTGGTACTATTGGTTTTGGTTGTGGTTCCCCATTATTGTTGGAGATTGGATTGAGAACACCATTAAGACTTATCAGATGAATCGTTAATTGGATTAATGGATTATTTTGTTGTTCACCGCATATGCCAAATTTATATTGTCATGGTAAATTATTTTCATCCATGTTTCAGAACTTTATTCTAATATACATGCTTTGCTATTCACTGAGCTCGTCAGCTGACGGATTTATTCCAACTCTATTTTCAGGCAAGTTGGGGTTAGGAGGACTCCGGCGGCATCTCGGGGTCTTCTTTTAGTTTGATCTCCTTAGGGTGTCTCATCATATTTTTATTTTATTAATTGCTTTCGCATTTGAAACATTTTGTCAGACATCTGGATTCTTTTATTACTGTTGGATCACTGGATTTATTTGGTTCATGGGATGTTTGTGCCCCATTCTTTTTATGGAATTTATTGGTTGGGGATGTTCTGAATAAAAAAAATGGTTGACTGTTTGGTGGATCCTTGGTTGGGAGTTTTTATAAAATTCCTTTTTAGGCTGCATGTTCTACGAGCTTTGGTCTTGTGGTTCATGGCCGGTCACTTCTTATTTTGGGGTGTGACAACCAACCTCCAAACAGAGAGAGCAACAAACTCTCAACTGCGGTAAAAACAACCACAAGATCCAAGATTAGAAACCCTACACCCAGAAACCCCCATAAAAGGGATAGAAATCAAACCAACAAATTCCAACCCAAATCAACATAACCTAAAAATAATCGAACCAAAAAAAAAAAAGGAAAAAAAAATCCAGCCGAGAACTCTGTCGTCGAAAGCCGCCGCACAGGATCCATCGGCTTATTCGCCGGATAAGCAAAGTCTAATCATCTCTTCTTCAAATCTACACCAGATTGGCCCCAGCATGCACCGAACGGAGGGTGGTGGTGGTGAGGGTGGGGGGAGATGGAGGCGGATGGAGGCGGAGCTAGAGTGGATGGGGGGAGGCGCAAGTGAAGCATGAGGATGCTAGGATGTGAAGAAGAGGAAGGCCGGAAGGAGGAGGGGAGGTGGAGGTGAGAAGTGATGGCCACCCCCACCCCCAAAGAAGCAACCCTAGAAGGAGGAAAAGTTTAGAGGGAGAGGCTCTCGGGGGTGGGTGTTGTACATAATTTGCAATAAACGTTGTTGAAGCAAGATTTTGGCAATTTGTGCTCGAAATTAATTAAAACGGCGAGACGTGAAGAAGACACACAAAATTGACGTGAGTTTTTGGCTCTACAAATCGTTGAAATGCATAGACGTGCCAATATAATGGTGGGACATGCATTTGCGTGAAGAGCTCACTAGGCTCAAAGTAAACGAGACGGACCGAGATTTGATATAATTTTGGTAAGATGAACATGATTTTTTACGGGCCAGTAAAAAAGAGATATTTGTCGTCCCGATTTAAGACGTGATGTGTGGACGAGAGACAGCCAAATTAAATCTAAATTTAAAGACAAAAAATATAGCGTAAATCATCCTATGTAGGTGACACATATATATATATATATATATATATATATATATATATATATATATATACGGGGCAGTTCCGGGGACCCTTAAAAAAACCCTCCAAGTTCCCGATCGAATTTTGATGATCGGAGCCGCTCAATGTAATCAGAACGTGATTTTAAGAGTGCTAGCGAGAAATCAGAAAAAAAAAATGACCGGAAAGGATTTCATCCGAACAGTTTTTTATTGAACTTTATTGAACGGTTCAATAAAAAAACTGTTCAAATCAAGCCCTTTCTGGTTAGTTTTTTTGCCAGTTTCTCACAAGCACCCTTAAAATCATGTTCTGAACACATTGAGCGGCTCGGATCATCAAAATTTGATCGAAAATTATGAGATTAAGATTTGGAGGATTTTTTTAAGGGTCTCCGGAACCGCCCCAATATATATATATATATATATATATATATATATATATATATATATATATATATATATATATATGAGGTGTGTGAGATTTGTGGGGGAGGGGTGAGCTAGAGAGAGAAACTCGCAGTAGTGTGTGGAGCAAGAAGAATTACTTTTGGTGACCAATCAATTTTCGTCGCTAAATAATTAAATTTCGTTACTAAAAGTATTGGTGACGAAATATATATTTTACCATGTTTTGTCACCTATTAGCGGTTGTCGCTGCAAGTGTAAGGTAGTTTTTGGTGACGAAAAATGTTGTCACTAACATAAACCTTTGGAAGGCGACCAAACTAGAAAAATAACATTTAACTCAACTGTAATTGTTGGCTACTAATATTCGAACCCTCAACCTTTGGTACATACCTTAACTGATCTCTTTCCCCTAGGCCACTTAACATTTCATCAGTATTTTTGCTAAATTTAATATGTATCATCATTTTATAAATAATTTGTAATTACTGCATAATACAAATATATTACATACATCATATATTATTTAGTCTAAATAATATGATTTTTTCAAAACAAAAAATAAATTAGCCTTAGATTTGGTGAAAATACAAATTTCGTCGCTCAAAGGTATCTTTTCTCCAAATGTTACCTTTTGGTGAGGAAAATAAGATTTCGTCTATGAATGGATACTATTAGGTGACGAAAGATTAATTTCGACGCCAAATAGTATGTTTCGGCGACAAAATTCTTTTTCGTCACCACAAAGATTCTATTTGGTGAGGAAATTCAAATTTCGTCACGTGATTTTGTCACAAAATGCCATTTTCGTTGTAGTGGTGTGTGCGTGTACAAATTTCAGGATATAAGTTAACAGACATACTAATTTTTATATATAGTGTACGTGATAATCCTCTTACTACATTAGAAATCTCTACGAGAGCTTTTGTTAACTTGGAAAGTCTTTGATAATTGTTCCAAAAGTATATAAGCTGAGGTTAGTAGTATATATTTCCAAAAACAACAATGCTACTCACACAAAGTCCACATGTATGTAAGAAGTTGTGTAAGTTATTATGTTTGGATTGTTGTGTGAGTATCATTTTTGTTCAAAAAATGCTAGAGGCACATCACCTAAAGACACATCAACCACACCCTTCTCACATACAGGTGGATCCCGTTCCAACGGGACCCACCTGTATGTGAGAGGGATGTGGTTGATGTGAACGGGATCCACCTGTATGTGAGAGGGGTGTGGTTGATGTGTCTCTAAGGTGTTGTGTCTCTGCTTGTGTGAAACCTGAAATGTATGTTAAATTCATCCATTTTTTAATTGTTTGATTCTCCCCACTCCATCCGCCCAAAGGTGACACAGATATTGAACAACATAAGTAGCAAGTTGGAGCAATAGATTCACTTCTAAAGCAGCAGAATGTTGGAGAGAGAGAGAGAGAGAGAGAGAGAGAGAGAATACATACCGAAACACTATTAGATCTTCAGAGGGTGGTAATAGGAACTTAACAGGGAGTGTATATATATAGACTAGAGATCGACTTACAGAGGCTCCATGCAATCACATTCATCCGTTTCGACAATTAATAGTTGAGATTTGTTTTTAAATTTTGACTGGTAATAAATATTTCTGACCAACAATAGGCAATGTTATTTTTAATCCGAAAAATCCAAAAACTTTTGGACGCACGAGACTCCATAAATAAGTTTTTCTCATATATATATATATATATATATATATATATATATATATATATATAAAATTCATCAGAGCAACAGGAGTACACAATTTATAGGTGAGGATCAGTGATTTTATTTATTTATTTATTTATCTATAAATGGCATAGTATGAAGAAAACCTACACGGAGTAGTTGAGCTCCAAGAGGGGTGTGGAACCGGGAAAATGTAATGGTACAAGAAACATATTCATAAAAAGGAATTGAATGGTTCAGCTTAACACTGGACGATTCAGATTCATATCACACAAATGTAAATTTGAACCGTTCAATTTCCTTACTTTCATGCAAATATTTCATGAGCACTATCAATCCTCATGAAACAATCTACAATAAATAAGGCTCCGTGTGATAGTTGAACCTCTCTGAAACAGAAATTAATTTTTGGACGTTCCCGTGCTTTACAATTTTATGCTAAAGTACATAGTTTGTAATGTCTGTGTCAGGTTGATAATGGCCATGTACTTGATTGGATTTGTACAGCATGCAGGGGATCCAATGTCACAAACTCCATTCGTTCCAAAATGTTGATACTCTTTAAGAGTGTGTTTCAATTGATTAATCTTATAACGGTTTTGCTATTGTTAGTTCATTGGGCTGACAATAAGCACATTATAAAATAAGAGAAATACGTATTTCTATATATTTTTTACGCCATTTAATATACATTCACACATTTACTATTATTAGCATATTATGCTGATTTTAGAATTTTTCATCTTACAATCTATAATTTTTAAGTGATTTTTAAAACTTTGTATAAAAGAGGTCATTGAGATCTATCAAACAAGATCCATATTTGATATAAAAAATATAGCCAATTCTTTGAGGTTTCTAAAAAAGGAAAAATGATCAAGAATTTGAGACGGAGGAGTACTAACAATATTTTTCAAGAAGACAATTTCAAGCTAAAAAATTACGCGTTTATGCAAATAATTTGTGTTAACCCAAATTTTAACTTAAACATTAAAATATGATAATTAGAAATTTATTATAAAATTC
Source organism: Rhododendron vialii (assembly GCF_030253575.1). Taxonomy (NCBI): domain Eukaryota; kingdom Viridiplantae; phylum Streptophyta; class Magnoliopsida; order Ericales; family Ericaceae; genus Rhododendron; species Rhododendron vialii. Next base: position 5,404,583 of record NC_080563.1, on the reverse strand, counting down.
AAACACGACAGTTAGATTCGGAATGAATTTTAATGTTAACGGTAATTTTTAAATATTTTCAGAAAACGAAAACCGGACAACGTAACCGATTTGTGGATTATTACTTCGTCATAACGAAAGGAATCTAAAAAAAATACCATTGAAACCTAATTTTTTTGAATAAAGACAAAAATAATAAAGACAAAAATAAGCCAATAAGCCAATTTTTTCGTCTTTATTAAAAAAAATAGATTTCAATCGTAGTTTTTTATTTTTTAAGATTCATCTTGTCATAAAAAAGCAATAATCCTCAAAAAATTGACAAAAAACTAATAAATGCAAAAAAAAAATTGAATAAGAACAAAAAATAAGCCAAGTGACTTATCTAGAAGAACAACCTCTAAATATACAGACTATCTTCCAAAATTTTCACATGTCGGCAGATATTGCTTTGGCCAAATAGTTTTCTATACCCTTTTCATTAATGCTATAGATATAAATTATTACTAGAATTGTGGGTTATGAATTATTTTGTCGTAGCTAGATATTTTCCCCAAGCCAAACTAGATGCTTTGGGCACGGTATTTTTCTGCCAGCAAAACTCATCCGGTGCTTTAATGCACAGACAAGTAGTTTTTTTTGAAAGGCACAGACAAGTAGTTGGTGGTGAAGTTATGGTAGAATAAATTATAAAATAGTTTAATATAACTATTTTTCTATTGTAGTAACTCTTCTATAAATACCCACAATATACCCAAATTGTGTAATTGTCCAAGCGTCATACTCATTACTACCTTTGTCTATTTCCTTCTTCTTATACGCCCATCACCACCACCACTCGAACCAACTCACTCTTCACACGGTCCCTAATCTCTCTACGCGCGACAACTCTCACTCCCTCTCTATCATGGTTTTGATTTTGAAAAATGCTCGAATGCGTGATTTGAGATTGGAGCCGTCGCTAAGGATTTTCATGAGTCGTGGGGTTCCAACATAAATCAATAAATTGTGTGAGCGGTAATTGTGGTTTGCACTATCGAGGTGAGTACGATATACCTTGATTACGGGCTTGTTTTTCTAAAAAAGTCATTGGCTTTCCCGCAAAAAATGAGCCAAATAAACCCACATAAAAACAAAAGGGAAAAAAACCGAAATGGTCCCTGTAGTTAAGTGTTTGTGTCAACTTGGTCCCTGTAGTTGTAATTGACTCGATTTACACTCTGTACTTTCCATTTTGTTCCAATTTGGTCCAATTGCTAACTGTCGTTAGTCCGCCGTTAATTCTTTTAAAACAAGACAAAAATAAGCCAATAAGCCAATTTTTTCGTCTTTATTAAAAAAAATGAATTTCGATGGTAATTTTTTACTTTTTAGGTTCCTCTCGTCATAACGAAGCAATAATCTCCGAAAATTGACAAAAAATTAATAAATGCGAAAAAAATTGAATAAGAACAAAAAATAAGCCACTTGACTTATTTAGCTGAACAACGCATGAGTTCATGTAATATTTTGACTTTTGGATATGGTTCTTTATCATGTTGTGACTTTTGAACATGGTTCTATATGCATTTTTAGTACTATGCAGAAAAATAAGACATCTCAGTATTTGTTCACAAGTTGAACAGGTAGACAATACCAGTGGTTATGTTACCTCATGGCTGTTCATAAAAATGCTGAATTGAAGGGCAACTTTTTGCAGAAAACTATAACCAAATCTCTTCTTAAGTGCCTCCTTATTAATGGAGAATGAAAGAATGAGTTGTGTTTTGGTTCAGAGGTATATTAGGTAGGCCTATGCAAAAAATCCGTTCACCCGCGGACCCAACCCGACCCGACTCGAAGGGTCTCAGGCGGGGTCGAACATGTGGTTCGGAAGAGTACAGGTTTATTTTCTGTTAAAAATCAGATTTTGGTTCGGGGTCCAGGTTGGTGTGTTTCTTACTCGACCCGACCAATTCATAAAGATTAATTCAATTTTTACGTAAAGAATCGGGCTCGCGGACAGTTCTTACCCCTTTTCGATTCGGTTTGCGGGCCTAAAACATTTGTTACCCGACATGTTTGGTCGAGTTCGGGAGCAAACCTGACCCGCCCGAACCGTGCACATCCCTAATATTAGGGCAAGAGGGGAATGAAAGAATTACTGTTTTAACCCTAAAAAAGGGAGCCATTTGATTTTGTTGTTAAAAGGACTAACGGTGAACTAACGGCGGTTAGTAATTGGACCAAATTGAAACAAAATGAAAAGTACAGAGTGTAAATCGAGCAAATTACAACTACAGGGACTAAGTTGACACAAACACTTAACTACAGGGACCATTTCAATTTTTTTCCCAAACAAAAATAAGCCAATAAGTCACTTTTTTCGTCTTTATTCAAAAAATATTGGATTTTGATCAAAATTTTATACTTTTTAGATTCCTCTTGTCATGGAGATGCAATAATCCCCAAAAAAATGAGGATAAGCCAAGTGATACGAAAAAAATTTGAATAAGGACAAAAAATAAGCCACTTTGGCTTATTTGTCCGAACACCACGTAATATTCTTTCAATTGTTTTGTAATTGTTTATTATTTTTATAAAATGTTATATATGTTGAATAAAACTAGACATATTTCGCTTCGCTCCGTTTGGGCCACTGACCTATTTCTAAAACACTTAAGTATCTCTTCATATGTAACATATGAGCCACAATTCTAACACTCACACAAAAAAGAAAAATCGAAAGCAAAATTTTATCTGGTTGGACTCGTGTAAGACTTTTTGTTATAAGAGTTAAAATTCTTTGCATCTTAGGTGGAAAACCCCATGGTTTCCACCACGAATTGTGACCCCAACAGTGTATTTTTTTCAGTAATATGAACCGTTCATTTTGTAGGGTCCACAGAGTAGTACATTCACACAAAAAATCATATTTATCGGATATGAATAGGTGTATCAAAAATTAAATTTTCCTTTACAAACTAGACCGTTATGGATAGTTTAACTTAAACTTATCGACTGATGATTTTTTAAACCTAACTTCAATTTTTTATATACATGTCCATGTCCAATAAAAGCTAATTTTTGTGTGAAGATATACTACTATACGAGCCGGCCTACAAGATGAACGGTTCAGATTACTGTTATATACGCACGATAAGGCACACAATTGATGGTGATGGAAAGCCCAAGTTTTTCACCTAAGGTGGATAGAATTTGCACTCTATTTTTGGACATTGCAATAGACCTCTTTTGCTATTCTTGTGATCACTCTTTTGCCCTATGTTGTTCCCTCTTATTTTTGGGGTGAGAGAAGACAAGAAACAATCATTCTACAACCACAAATACTTACATAAACATTCACACAAATCCACACATATTCACATTGGGACCCACGTACACTATACCTTCAGTGTGTGTGGAATCCATCAAAAGATGTTTGTGTGTGTGTGGTTGTAAAATAATAGGATTGGAAAACATGGTTGGGTTATCATCTTCAAAACAATTCTGCAGATTTGAAACCGGCATTAGAAGACATTGCAAGTAGAGCCCGGGAACCTTCTCCAGGTGTATATAAAGAGAGCTGGTAAGTGTGGATTTCAACGTACATACATTTCTCTTCATTCACTCATCCTGTCAAATGTTACAATAGTTGATCGAGCAATTACACAGCATTAATATATCACAAACTGGCATTCAGACCAACCCGTCCTGAAATTTTACACTGTTATTACCTAAAAGCAAACACACTTCAGAAGCAAACCATAAATACAAACATTACTACAATTTTACATAATTTCTCTCCCATTCGATTACGAAATCCAATCAGACGTCCAACCCTCAACTTTATTCTGCTCAAGTTCTTCCTTAGTAGCTTGTATCCCTTGAACGTATTGACCATTGTCAACTTCATTCCCCTCAATTTCAAGTAAGGTGCTACCGGCACCTTTTACCCCGCTGTCTTCTTCATCCTTCAGGCTAGAGTTACTTCTCTCTAGCTTCTTCGTTATGCCAAAGTGGAAAAGCAAAAGCCAGACATGGGTGAGAAACTCCCCCCCATGTCGAAGCTCTTGAATGTGGTTCTTCACCGGGCATGTCCTCGCAGCATAGCACAACATCTCAACCCACATGCTGCCGATGATATCCCACCTGTTCAGATTCTCCTTCATACCTTGCACAAGTCTTTGTGCCTTGTTCATCATTGTGGTATCGGTGGTGTTGCCTTTATTCTCAACCCCTTTCGGTCCAGACGATACCGATCCTCTGGTGTTGCCTTTACTCTCAACTCCTTCCAGTCCAGACGATACTGATCCTCCTCCATCGAAAAGTTTCTTCATATCAGCAGAATCTTGCATAATCCGGTTGTATTTGTTGCAGAAAGGAAATCTATCAGGACATGCAACAAGCAAATACATCATGTAGTCGGAGAGTATTTTGGCCACTTCCATCTTCACCTCATTCTTACCAAAATTTTTAGGTCGATCCGACTTGTAGCAAACATCGGTAGCAACATGCCAGACGACGATACTTTGTTCAAATTCTAGTTCAATACTCCACTTGAACTGCTGCCCACGGTCATACCTTGAAAGGGTCCACTCACCTCTTTTCACTTCTGAAGCCAGCAACTGATCACCAACATTTGCAACCTTCTCAGTTGAAACCTGCGCCGTATGGTCCGTTTCAACATTTTTTGTTTTATCTGGGAAGTATTGACATCCGTAGCTGTATCCGTTGAAGTTTGTCGAGTATCAACAACTGCAGCTCTCTCTGATTTCTCGCGAAGATGACCAATGATTATATCTTTCAGCTGTTGGTCTGGACTCTTCTGTGAGCTGAATCTCTTCAACATTTTTTCCCTGCCAAAAAGCCACTCCCACGTCCTATTGCACACAGTAGGCTTGTAGTTTTCGCAGAAATCCCGCAAACTGAATTGCCCCATTACCCCAGACCACCTCTGGCTTTTATAGAATAGAAATTCGTGTAGAAAGAGAACCGAAGTAACCCACTTACTTCCATTCTTACATGCCCAAACCAAGGCCCAATCCGAAACAAGTTGCACAATAATGCCAGCAATCTCTAAAAAGATGGCTCCAACTAACAGAATGATGGTTATAATATGATCACCTTTCAAATGCCCGAGAGGCTTGTCGCACTTTATGTATATCACAAGCACAGAAAAAATCAAAGAGAAGCTAAGAAATCTAAGTATGCTTCCCCATATGGTAAAGATCGTGCCTACCTTGCTGAAGAGCATGTCATACATCAAACCCAACTCGATCTCAATCAGTTTGAAAGCATCAAAACTACCCGTAATTCTAAGTGAGTCACGGAACCTTGCCACCAAAATTCTCACTTCGCTCGGATCACACTTGTAAGTTGTATTATGAGGCAGCAAGGTCTGGAACCAGGAATAGGCTAGGAGCACTAGGTTTGTATTTGGTAGCGAAGCACTGATTTTGTCAATTGTGGCTAAATCTAACTTCACAAAACCCTTGTAGTCATTGGATCTTGACCTGACTACCCACACTCTCTCTCCATATTTGATAATACCAGGAACAAACACCAGCAGGGCCACAAGAGACAACCCATTATTATTCCAGGTTACTATCAGTGCATAAGCTGTTCTTAAGCCTTGGGTTAAAAGTCCTATAAGGTGTCTCAGCCACAACTGATTTTCCTCAATGCGTAAGACGGTAAAGGTATCCGGACCCCCCAGGAAGAACAAGATCAGAGGTGCCCACATCACCCTAAGAGCTTGCTCGCCCATTGTCTTGATGGGATTTCCCTTTGGCCTGATGGAATCGTCCTTACTGTTATCATCGACTTTGATCTTGGAGAGCTTTCCAAGAGCAATTGTTGCCAACAAGTCAGAAAATAAGTAGATTAACCAGACGCTCACAATCATCATCAACACTGACTTACCCTTTCTACGGAGTCGTCCGAAGAAATGAAGGTATAACTGAGCAATGAGGATGTAGAGAATTAGAATCCTCAGATCCCATACTTCCCACCATGCCCTCAGGTTTCTCATACCATTGTCATCTGACTTCTTGCTGAACTCACAGATCCGGTAGCACGGCATGGTTCTTTCTTCTATGCTGCAATGAGAAAGAAAACAATAGTAAAATTGAAACCACTGAACCACATTACTAACTAGTATAGTTGTATGGTTTTTGAGCGGCTCTTTTTTCTTGAACGGTGACTATATATTTGTATGTTCTTGACAGTATATAGGTCAGGCAACGACGATTGTGGGTTAAACTTTTTTCCTCTGCGAGTTCCCGTGATTGTCACTTATCGTATTATAGCACACCCATCACCCATGCGTGGTTTGAAATATTAGTGATACGTAATGGTATCGGCTAATATGTATTGGTAGGTTACGGCTGACATTGCAGTGTGAAGGAAAATTGTATATTTATCGGTGATACGTAACGGCATCGGCCGATACGTAATGACGGTGAGGTCCGGTTACGGCCGATATGGGCCATTATGGACATAATACAGGCCCTAATCAGCAAGTTCTAGTCTTATTGGAATTTATTTTACCGAGTATGGGAGTCTCTGAGATCACGCTGTATATTTCATTGTCCAGTAATTTATGTAAGATTAAGAATTCCTTTGTTTCGTGTTTCAATAATGGATTGAATGCGCAAAAAAAAAAAAAAGAAGAAGAAGAAGAAGAACACCAAAACATAATTGAAATACAACAACAAAAGCAACCCAATAGCCCAAATCCTCGTTAGTCAGCATGCGAGGTCATCACCCAAATATTGTTTTCCGACCTAACAGACTCGGATTATCACAGGGGTAGGGAGATCCGTAATAGCAAGTGGGGTTAGCACCAAAACACTGTCATTTGAACATACAAACGCAGATCTATCGCCCCGAAACTGGGCCGGCCACAAACTCCGGCGAAGAAACCTAACACCTCAAGCAGTCCAACTTCGAACCTTTGAGCACTTCTAACTATGTCTAACAAGGGGCAAAAACTTCTGAGTGGCGCGAGCCCAAGTATATCTTGACTCAATCAAATTTTGTTCAAGTTCGTTTAATTAGTTAGTTAGGTCAGGGAGGACTTCGAACTCGCTTACTTTAATAGCCACTTGTTTGCGGGATAAATTTTGGGTTGGATATAGGGGAAATGAGTACATGGTTTATTCAGAAGAGGAATACACACACGCATACTTGGTTTGTTTTGTGGTTGATATGGATGGATAACAAGTTTAAAGAGGAAAATGTGATTAGGCAAAGAGTTATCAGGTCAGCTGGCATTGGACGTCGTTACAGCTAGTTCTACCTATATAGTAGGGGCCACCTGTATAGTACTCCGTAAGTTGGTATTAAAGTACAACCCTAGTTCTAGATATATAGTACGGGCCACCTGTGTAGTATGAGCATGATTATGTGTTGTACAGAACTAAGTGTTACACCATAATTACTTGGGAATTAGTTGCTGTCCAATACAACAAGTACGCTGCTTCATAAGGAGGGAAGATTGTGAAAATCTAGTCCCGCATCGGTGGGAAGAGGAAATGATTTATATATAAGTGATTCCGACAAGCTAATGTATGACTTGAGATTAGGGGTGGCAAATGGACGGATTTATGTCAAATTGGATAAGTTGTTAGTGGATTAGGGATTTAATGGGTCATTGACCCATTTAGACCCATTAACTATGATTGTAATTACACATTCCCAACTCGACCCATTTATTTAAAAGCAAATTCGACCCGCCTATTAACCCGATTACATATATACTAGTAAAATTTAAAATGACTAAAAATAGTTTCAAAATCTTCAAATTCTCCCAATTCTTCCTCCATCGCACCTCTTCAAATTCTTCATGCAAAAAAATTGTTTCAGAATTAGCCCAGGGAAATAAAATTCAAACAACAGAATTTCCTAATTTTTTTTTTTTTGCAGAGAAGAACAGACCCAAATTGAAGAACCAATTTCCTCTGGTTCGTCCAAAAAATCGATACTACCAATTCCCCCTTTCGTTTGTGTGGTCAGTGGTGGACTGGAAGTTAGCCATCTCCTTCCCAAGTGCAGATTCCCAATTTCAATGGGTTCTCGTCAGAGAGTCTCCTCCCCAGTACTCTCTCTCCTCTTTTCTCATCATCCCTTGCTGTTATTACTCTTGCTCATCACCGCCACCCGCCCCACCGTCGCCGCCTTGTCGTCTTCCAATTTTCCATCGGTTTCCGCCGGAGCATCTGAGGACAAGGGAAAGGTCGCGCTCGATCTCTACTATGAGACGCTCTGTCCTTATTGCTCCAATTTCATCGTCAACATTAGACTTCACATGCCAATCTTATTGGATTATACTCATATGACTTATTGATGCCTTGTTCTCTTTCATTTTCAAAAAGAATTTTTCAAAAATACCCCTTAGATTTTCTCTACTTCTAAAATTTCTCTCTCTATCTCTCTTCACTTATTATCCTTACTATTTTTCAAAAAAAAATTCAAAACACAAACCATACAAAGCATGAGTCATTTAAGTTAACCCAATTAAAATTCAATTAAACCTAATTAATAAATGAATTAGATGAGTTAGACCCATCTTGACCCAACTAATAAGTGGGTTGGATTGAGTCTATTTTTTAATGAATGGGTTTAGGTTTAATTTGTCACTCTTGAGATTAATTTTTTGAGCCACATAATTAGGCTAAAGGTTAGCAGGTCAGCTGGCGTAGGTCGTTACACAGAAAATTCTCATAAGCAATGATTCAGAAGTTTAAAAGATGTGTGTAGCTACAATGTCTCATATACTTGCTACAAGCAACTATAACTAATGCCACAAATATTCATAATGCTAGGTCACAAGTGATTGGACAAAAATTCACATAATATGCATCACTAATGAATGATCATAACAATGTGTCGATAAAAGTTACAAGGAAGTATTATTGTCTTCAATACCAGAGACTAATGAGGTTCATAACTTTAGACTAATGAAATTCAAGACTTACACTGTAGCAAATCATTTAAACTAAATCGATTAACTTCTTTTTTTCAGCCCATTCGAAAATCGATCAGCATATATTCTACACATCAATAATTGTTTGTGAGAATCTACCAAGAGTCCTTTGGCCCAACGGCATTAGGCGTGCACTTAGGTGGTAGGGGAAAGGAGGCTAGGAGTTCAACTCCTCCTTCAAGATGCTAATCTAACTATTTCAATAATACTAACTTTTGCAAAAAAAAAAAAAGGTTTGGGAATTGATTGTTGCGAAGTTTGTGATGAATTTTGCGACGAATTTTTATCGAGAGTCAATTCGCGAAATTCGAAACTATGGAATCCTGTACGTGGCCTGTTTATCTAGGTAGAGAAGTTAAACAAAGTTGTTTCGTGGAACGATCTTTATGTCCACAGATGAAATCAATCGTTCTAAAATTTGTGTGGATAACCGAGTTGTGAGTGACCGAAGACTTTGACTATAAATGCTATTTCGGTTTAATAATCGAACAAAATGGATTGGAATTTAAGTCATCACCACCTCGATTGTTTTATCTGCAGAATGGATATGACCCGAGAGAGGAGCCCATCCCATCCGTGATAGGTTATGTTTTTTGCGATATTGAGCTGGTAACGGTACTTTGCTAAACATGCGATATAATCACGGTATGAGCTGATATCAGACAATATTTATCGAATATATACAAATGAGATATTATAAGCTGATTTGACGCGTTAAATTGATTTTTGAGATGATAAATTAACGGAACAATTATAGATTCGCAAAAATTGGACAAAATTAGACGATATGAAGGTGATAAATTGACGAAATCAGCCTTAAGAGATGAGATCTTGGTTTCCAGAGAGATCTAGGGGATATTTGGACAATAACAAGTCTGATAAAAAGACTTTCGAGCAAAATTTCAGGATATTAATTAATGTACTACATGACAATCCTCTCACTACATCACAGGAATCTCTGCGACATATGCGAGAGCTATTTTTTTGGACAGTAGTATATAAACTTCCTTCACTTCGGTCCAAATGTGACAACAACATTACTCGCAAGTACTATTAAATTCACTTCCAAAGCATCGGAATATGGAGAGAGAGAGAGAGAGAGAGAGAGAGAGAGAGAGAGTACATACCGCGAATTACAATACTTTTTGACCGTCTGAGGGTGAACTACTGGAAAGCTGTGAGACTTGGAAAGTCACTGGCGAGAGAGAGAGAGAGAGAGAGAGAGAGAGAGTATAATTTAGCAGTGCAACGGGAGCACATCTAATTTATACTAGTAACTAGTAGGAGTTGAGGATTTGTGAAGGGTAACTGTAACTGTAAGGAATACACTACTACGTACGTATTAGCTAGTACTACTAGTAAAAAATCAATGAAAGGATACACGTGTGAGAGTATCTTTCATTTTTTACTCAAATTTGAACTCAAACTCGAATAAGTAGTGGTCCAGATTCCTCCCTTAAGAAATAAGTACTTATTTGTAATTTTTAAGTTTAAAAATAATATGCTCTCTGAAAAAAAAAATATGCAATATGAATTTTGTTTGATAGATTTTGATGAGATCTATCAAACCCTGCAAAAAAAATTTAAAAATTATTTTCGTAAGCTCATTATTTTTAAGTTTGATAATAGGTTCTTATTTTTAAGTATTTATTTGAGAAAGCGGAACGGGGCCTAAAAATCATCTAAAACACCACTCCACTCCTTACTCAAACTCATACCAAATTTGAGTTTTACTCAAATTTTGAAGGCTATTTAATTTATCCCCCTCAAATTTACAACTATGCCATTAATGAAACCTTTACTCAAATTTATGTCTAGATTTGCATTTGCCCATTGGATTGCTTCATATCAAATCAAGTTTTTACCAATAGATCAAAAAAAATAATAAATCAAGTTTTTACCAAATTTTTACTGTTCTTTGGGTAAAAAATTGAGTAAGGAGTGAAGATACTCTTAGAAATATAAAAGAAAATATATTAGTCCAAATGAATTTGTTTTAAAAGTATAAAACTTTGCAAATACATCAACTTCTACCGTTGCTCTTGACCATCGAGCATTCGAGCAAGGTTTCATTAAACATAGAAAACTAAAACCAAGAAAGTTAATAGATTTTAGAGCTAATATCTTGGCATTTTTTTTTTATTTCCAATTTACTTGTTCATTTGAAATTCGTGCATGAGAGTAAGATCTATCAACTGAAGTTTTATTTTATTTTATTTTATTTTTTATCGGCAATAAAATTTTATTATAACTCGACAAAGGGTACATAGAAGGGGCCTACTCTAGTTATACAAGAAAAGACTTGAATCATAGAGAAGGCCAAAGAAAATAAGGGAGGAAATTAAAAAATACATCCACCGAAAGATTGAATGAAATCACTAGGAGATCGATAAACAGAAACAACCATTATCACAATCAAGCAGCTTCAGCAAGAACCCTTGAGACATTTATCTGGTAGGTCATGGAGAGGCAAAATCCGGCATCATGTCGAAGTTATTTACTGTACTTTAAAAGTCTCAGAAAATGAAAATTTTCCCTCTAATAAAGGAAAGGTGATACTACGTTTTAATATTGAAAAAGACAAGGAAGACATTGGAGATCTAGGTGAAAGAGACGAGGGTGGAAGAAGCCAGAGGCCTGAAGGGTAAAGTGAAGCTTTTAGCAATTGAAATTATCTCCTCTTTCATTATTTTTTTAATCGGCATCTTCTTCTTTTATAAAGTGTTCTTTTTATTCAATCCTTCGTAATTACAAGTGGGCCAGGGACCAATACTTTTCACAGTTTGGAGGAAATATGCTGGAATACCACCCTTTCTACCATTCTTTGGTCTATCTGGAAACCAAGAAATGATCTTATTTTCAAAAATACAATTTCAGACGTTGGTAAAATGGTTGTTCTTATCAAACTCATATTATCTATTTGGGTTAAAATAAGGTGCAATCTTGCTTCCTATTCCATTGAAGACTTAATGCCAAGTTTTAGAGGCTTTAGAGATGAGTTTTCGGATTATATTAAAAATCACAAATTTTTCATGCAATCAACGCATGAATTTAAAGATACGAAGAACATACAGTGAAATGCCCATCAAGAGTAAAGAATGAAAGTAACATACTGACATTGAACCTATCAAGATGAAATAATCAAAATTGAAAACTATAGACTATTTTACTGGAAGCTCATGCTTTCTCACCGAGAAGTCTTTCTCAAGTAGCTAGTAGTCTTTTTAGGGTAGGGTGGGAAATAGCCTCGCAGAGAATCGCCCCAAGGCGGATCACAACAACCGTATTGGTACTTTTCAAATCACGATATTTTGTTGTGCTTTTGAACCGCAAGCGAAACCACTTGGGTTTGGGAAATAATTTTTTTCTTTTATAGAAATTGAAAACAATAGTAGTAGTTGGGTTTGTTGTCTTACCTTTCATACTTTTTTTTATTTCGATCTATTAACCTTGAAAAAATGAGTGTAGGCAGATTGAATCCAAGTACTACGAGTCATGAAAGACAAGGATCAAGCGGGGATCATCCATTCACCCCTTTTATATACACTTTGCGGCCTGTTTGCTGGGGTAGATCGAAGAGAATGTGATAAGGGTGGGTTCGAGATAAGCTAAGAATGGATCTTTTCTCATCCGGTGTGTTTGGTTCGCCCTTAGCACCCGGAGTATTATTTATCCTTCGAATAAGGTAAGAATCCTGCACGTTCTTAGCTTAATTATCTCACCCCACACCCTATATATAGTAAGCTTATCTGGCCGGGTGTGGGCAATTACCAATGTGCCCTCAAAGCCCTCGAAGTCCAAGTCCTTTTTATATTCCCACTGCAAAATTATGGAAGGGTGACTAAGTAATTTCTCATATGATTTATTTATTCACCCACTTTCATCCCCCCACATTAACTACAGTATCGAAATACTCCCTCCGTCCCATTTTTATTGTCAATTTTCGTTTTTCGTATCGTTCTTTCAACGCTTATATCTCTCAATCTACAATGTTTTTCATAATTTTGAAAACTTTGTATTATAGATTTAATCGAGAACTATCAAACAATATCCATATTGCATATTTTTTGAGATTCATATTGAAAGATATAAACGTTGAAAGAACGGCACGAAAAACGAAAATGGACTATAAAAATAGGACGGAGGGAATACTACTCTTTACATTCTACTTTAAACATGCCATACGGGAATACGTGCAATTTCAAATCTCAAAAAAATATATTGTTACATATTATTATTTTTTATTTTCTTACAACAAATTAAAGTGCTGATTGAGAACTTTAATTTGGTGTAAGAAATAAAAAAATAATAAATAAATAAATGTTTTCTTATTTGAAAATGCACGAATCTCCGTAAAAGACATTTAAAATGCGACGGACGGAGTATTTCTTAGCTAATCATTCATTCTTTACTGATCTCATCCACCACTTCTCTATCATTCTGTCTCCCACATAACCTTTAATAATCGGCTTGTCAAATCAGCCACAACTCGATCAATTAGATGAATTAATAGTGGCCAGCAAAAAAAGATGACATTAACATCTACTTTACCAAAAAAAATAAGGAGCTTAATACCCAACTCTATGTCTTCTTCTATGTACTTTCGCTTTTATTTCAAATAATAATTGAGAACTGCATGTGCCTTTCAATAAAAAAGGCGAACTGTTATTTTCACTCATGTTTTTCCATTTTTGTTCTTATTCTTCAGTGATTTATCTAAAAGTTAACTCTAATCTTTATTACAATTTCAAAGATTAAAAGTTAACTCTAATAAAACTTCTAAAGGTGTCGTTGTGCTGGAGACTTGTTTTGTTGCACGGTTAGCAAAGATTCTCCAAGTTATGCAGCTTGCTCTATCTATATACTTCTTTTCTCCAAGCTATTCAGCTTTGGCGACTTTAATGGGTGTTTTATTCAAAAAAATATTCACATTTGTTAGTTTTGCATTAAATTTTTGTAAATTATTTGGTTCGTCTAGATGAGAGGAATCGAAAAAGTAAAAAATTGTGATCTACCCTCAATTTTTTGGATTAAAGCCAAAAAATTTGGCTTTTGGCTGGTTTTTGTATTCAAAAAAAAAAAAAAGTTTGGACCACAATTTTATACTTTTCCGATGCTCTCAAAACTAACTAATAATCCACAAAAATTTGACGCGGAACCAACAAGTGCAAAAAAAAAAAATTGAATAAAAACAAAAAAAAAGTCAATTAGCTTATTTAGCCAAAACACTCCTAAGTTAATTGCTAATTTTATTGATATATAAATTCAGTTGCAGCACGCATCCATAATGGATTCTGAATGAGAACGCGGAAGGGTGAAACACGTATACTTGTTAAAAGTTCGTTATTGAAAAACATAACGTTAAAAAAATTATGCTCCCCGCATTCTTAAGCTTTAGAAGGGAATTGATCGATTTTGTCATTCTCTTTTTGGTTAATGTCACTCTCCTTCTTTCACAAAACAAATCATCTAATAAATACATAAATGGGAATGACATTAACAAAAAGAGAACTGACAAAATCACTCCCCTTTTAAAACTATGCATATAATTTTAAATGAAGACACGTGATTTGGACAATCTCCGTCATTCTCGGAGGTGTTAATTTTTTATAATTACTTGTTTTTAAAGAGATCGAGCATCTTTCATTATATAATTATATATACATAGCACTACCATATAGAAAGACTTTTGACCCCACATCTTTGTAAATGATATACGCTGTTGATTTTGTCATTTTTATTTTTGTTAACGACACTCCTCAGCAAGTGTATTTTTATATAGGCTGTTGATTTTGTCACTTCATTTTTTGTTAATATCACTCCCCTGCAAGTGTATTGTGTATTTTTGATGTAAAAATACATTTGCAGAAAAATATAGTTAACAAAAAGAGAATAGTAAAATCATTTCCCATAATATAATCATATACTCCATATGATTGATTAGCTAATTAAAGAAATAAAATAAAGATCAAGGGTTCTTAGCTTTTGTAAAAGAATGATTTCTTTTTTCTTTTTGAATCATTGTGTTCCTCCTTCTTTAATTTCCTTTTGGTCAGGATAAGGTTTCATATAGATTTTTGCTGTCAGTGTCATAGATTTTTGCTATCAGTGTCACAATTTATTTATCATCTTTCCTGGGCCTCCTTTTTTTTTTCCTTTTCAGACGACAAGACTAATATTAGTATGATAGTAAAGTTGGATTACTACAACGTTGGGTTGACCGTTGCACTATCAGAACGAACACATGACCTTACCCTCAAGACTGAGAGCCCGTTCCGGAACGATAAATAAGTATTTATTTTTTAAAAAGATAATTTCAAGTTTAAAAATTATGTGCTTACGTAAATAATTTTTCTATTACTATAGATCTTGTTTGATAGATTTCATTGAGATCTTCAATACGGTGCAAAAAAAATTAAAAAATTATTTTTTATTTACATTATTTTTGAGTTTGAAAATGTGAAATAAGCTGCTTATTTTTTAAGAAGGTTTCTGGAACGGGACCTGAAACCCAAAGGATAGACCAGGGGTCTAAAGCCTAGGGTCGAGTTATGCCAATATTTTTTATTAGTGTAGCTTCAGCTTTTGATTAATCAACTAAAATTATTCAAAGAACTGTAAATATATGATTTCTTTTTATGAAATATTTAGATAGTGAGTTTTGAGAAGCTCTACTAATAAGATACTTCTTCATTTATATATATATATATATATATATATATATATATATATATATATATATATATATATATATATATATATATATATATATGTTACTTGATAATCATTTTGTTTTTATTGAAGTGGTAGAAGAATAAAAGTTCTGAATTACATCAAATGGGAGATAAACATAATCATACTGAGTCCAACTCATAGCCTACTAAGGGAAAAAATAACTCCGTTCAGAGGACGAAAGAATTATCAATCTTTATTTCTGAAAGACATTGACCCTATGATCTCTCCCATGAATTAAAGTGAACAAGGGTGATCAATATATTGATCTAACTCCTGTAGGTTAATAATCATTTCATTAACATATATAGAAATTCAGTTACAACACACATCTATAATTTTTTTGGGTACTGATGCCGTTTTTGGCCTTATCCTCTATGATGTATCCTCTTTTATTCTCATATTTTCTTTGTCGAGAAAAAAATAAAACTAGAGACATTCACACCCTACTATATCAACTAGTAAAAAGTCCTGCATGTATGATTCTTTTGCATAGAAAAAAAAAAGTCGTGTATGATTTTGTATGACAATACAAAAGGCATGTTTTTGTTAGATTAAAACTATATTTAGTACCTGGTGTGATTCGTCTCCTAAAATTAACCGTTGTGTGTGTAAACTAACCTAGACACATGAGTTATAAAAAAAACAAGATTAAAACTCTATTAAAAATTATATTTGAAAATTATGAAGTAGAAAAGGCATATAAATGTAGCTAGCGCTCCTCACATTCTTCTATTTCAATTTAATTTTTTTTTGCCAACTAATAACAGATGATATTATAACTCAAACCAAAGATTAATCAAGATGAAAACTCACAAAGGACCAAGTAACCAAGACTATACTCTAAACCAACTAAATCTTTTCCTGCAAAAACAAGAATTAAACAATTCAACTCGAAGAAACCCAGTCGAGAGAAAAACTCACGGCAAAAAACCGGAAAGAAAACCTCCACAAAAGAGAGAAGAATAAGCAAAGGATCGCAAACTAACAAGAAAATGAAGAAAAAACCTCACCATCATCATCCAACATAGATCTTCAATTCTGGCGATCCAATCATACACAAAAGCTCCACACCCACAACTGCACATCTAAACCTCACGACCAGAGTGGCGAATATGATGGGGGAGGTCCAGTGGTAGAGGAACCTTGGAGGCCAAGGTGTTAGGAGGCGTGAGGGGAGGATGAGGGTGGAGAGTGATGAAGGAGGGGAAAAGAGATACCGATTGGAGGCCGACAGACAGAAAAACTCCATAGGGGAGATCGCCCCCCCCAAGGTGGAAACCCTAGGGCTCCGGAGGGGAAGAAAGAAACAAAGAGGTGTAACGGTGTTGGGGGGGGGGGGGGGGGGGGGGTTGGTTGTGGGTGTCTATCTCTGTTTTAATTTAATTTAAGCTCCTTAATTTCTAATGAAAACACGTGAAATTGGAAAGCTTCTTTTCATTGCCGGAAGTGAAATACTTTTTTCGAATTGGATTTGAAAAGGTTAAGCATCTTTCATTATCCAATAAACATATATAGAAAGAATTTTGACCACACTTTTCTATCTTCCACTGAAAAAAGAATGAGCACCTTATTTCCATCTAAAGAAAGTAGTAGTACGTAGGAGTAGTAAAAAAAGACCAAGACGTACCAAATGTCTGGTTATAGTAATTCCGTCACGATTACTAACACTTGGGAATAGCTAACATACTGAGGAGTGGAATGTAATATCATCATCCACTCAATTTCATATGCGAAATTAATTCCCCCCAAAAAAGAAGATCACGAGAAAGAAAGAAAAAAAAAATTGATTTTCGCATATCAAAAGTGGAGTGACAGAGTGAGGGATGTTTTTTGCACTTCACCTTTTGAGTGCGAATAATAATTTGAAGAGTGTGAAAATCAAGCTCCCGAAGAAAATTTATGATACGTACTTCAGAATGTGTTATGAGAATGGAAAAAGTTATACTCCTAATAGTTACTCCATAAATTTTTGTATTTTCTACTAAAAATATTGGTACGTAGGCATCTACTCTTGGGGTTTAATTAGTTAATTATTACAGTGAAATCCTAAATACCCTCGTCAAAAAGACAAAACATATTTTACGAAATGTAACCAATTAAAGTAGTCAAATCATAGTGCTCAAACTAGGGATGGCAAGTGTACCCGCCCTGCCCCCGAACCCGCCCCGCCCCGCCCCGCCCCGCCCCGAACGGGGCGGGTTTTTCACTCCACTTTTGGGGGTCGGGGTAAAATTTTCAAAACCCGCCCGGGTTCAGGGCGAAAGTACCCCGCCCCGAAATTACCCGACCCCGACCCGGCGTGTGTGTGTATATATATATGTATATGTATTTATTTTTATATGTATATATACTTATATATATGTCCTTTAATTTTTTTTAGCATTAATCCAAAAAACAATGTCTCTTTACTGTCAAGTAGTCTAATCAAATTTTAAAAAGAAATAAAAATTGATATTTATTGGTGTTTAGTGGATTTTCTAAAAAGTTTTCTTCAAAAATTTATGATAAATCCTACACATAAAGAAATGGAATGAAGTATCCAAAATATTGATTGCAATTAAAAGTTTAGATAAAACCGCGATACCAAAAGACACAAAAATAATTTCAAAACTTTTACTTTTTAGATTATTTTTATTTTTATTTTGCATTTTTTTAAATTTTTACGGGGCGAGGCGGGGCGGGACGGGTAAACCCGTTCCCCGATCAGGGCGGGGACGGAGGTACCCCAAAAAAACCCGATCGGGGTCGGGGCGGGGCCGGGGGCGGGTAATGATTTTCGGGTCAGGGTCGGGGTATGCAAAAGCCCGCCCCGCCCCGCCCCGTTGCCATTCCTAGCTCAAACCTGACTCCTAAGCCAGGAATCCGAAAAAAATGAAATAAGTATTACTCCCTCCCCCTTTAATTTGTTGCGCATATTTTGACTTTCACGTAATTTAAGAAAATATCATAATTACATTGATTTTGTGTCAATTTTACCATTTTACCCCTTTGTAACTTATAACTTTTTATCAACTTTCCTTGTCATGTCATTGAGAGAATGGAGATAAATCTAATTTGCTTCACTTTCCTTTCAAATCAAGTTCAAAATTTGAATTTGGTAGGGAGAAATGAGGGGTAAAATGGTAATATGGACATCCAAAATTGAAATTTTTTGAAACAAACACATCAATTTGGGACATCCCAAAAAAGAATAAGGGCACAACAAAGTAGGACGGAGGGAGTATGTGTTTCGTGTGTCATCAAGTTAATTTTGGGATTGGACACTGCCCAGATTTTTTACTTTCCCTAATGTACATTCCACATAAATAGTAAAGTCACCGAATCCAATTGAAAAGCATTTCAGTAGATTTTTCCATGATTTATAGACACGTCTATCATTTTTAGAAATTTTCGAAAAGCATTTGTCTTCGAGGACTGGTTTTTTTTTTTCCTTCTAAAACTCCATGGGGTCCTCTAGTAGATCAACTTTGTGAAGTGACTATGGAGAGACATTAAGTTGTGTTGCTTGTCCACATAATACGTACGTAGGGGGTTACAAATGCGTGAGCATGAAAACATCCTTAAAAAATCTATCAAACTAAAATTTTTGAGTGCGAGGATTTAGGCTCCGTTCCAGAAAGAAGAAAAAGTACTTATTTTTTAAGAAGTAATTTCAAGCTCAAAAATAATGAGTTTATTAAAATCTAAAACTATGCAATATGAATCTTATTTAAGATATCTCAATGAGATCTTTAATACGGTGCAAAAAAAATTAAAAATTTATTTTTCGTTTATATTATTTTTGAGTTTGAAAATATGAAATAAGTACTTATTTTCTAAGAAGGTGTTCTGGAACGGGCTCTTAGTCTCTCCTCCTCCTCCTCTTCCTCTGCTTAGTCGTCGGCAACCACCGGTGGTCAACAATGGGGCACCGCATAAGGTTAGGGTTTCGAACCACTTCTCTCTTGTTTTGAGTTATTTTTACTGATTTCCCAATGATTCGTACCTCTGTGAATTTACCAACAGTGCAACCCTCGACCGTGTTCTGATTATTGCTTCACCAGGAAAAGCAGCCCTCACACACAGTATTTTTTTGTCCCGCCATCGTCGTCTCTTTCTTCAGCGTTCAAGCTAGAGAGAGTCACTTCCCTCTAGCTTTCTCGTTATGCCAAAGTGCATAAGCAGAAGCCAGACATGTGTGAGAAACTCTCCCCCATTTCGAAGCCCTTGAATGTGGTTGTTCCATGGGCATTTTATTGCAGTATAGCACAACATCTCGATCCACCCACATGCTGCCTATGATATCCCACCTCTTCGGATTCCCCTTTATATCTTAGCACAAGTCTTTGTGCCTCTAGTGGGATATTGGTGGTGTCGCTCTCATTCTCAACCCCTTTCGGTCTGGACGATCCCAATGCTCGTCCATCAAAGAGTTCCTTCATAGCTGCATAATCCTTCATAATCTTGTCATATTCGTTGCTGAAGGGGAATCTTGAAGGACATGCAACAAGCAAATACATCTTGTAGTCGGAAAGTATTTTGACCACCAGCTTGCAGTTTCTTCTTATCCTGACCAGTTTCTTCTACTGAACTTTAACTAGTTGTTTTGACAGGCAACATTTCAATAGGCCTCTTTTGCTATTCTTGTGATCACTCTGTTGCCCTTTGTCGTTCCCTCTTGCTTCTGGGTGCGAGAAGATTGGAAAACATGGTTGGGTATCATCTTCAAAACAATTATGAAGATTTGAAACCGGCATTAAAAAACATTGCAGATAGAGCCGCCTGGGAACCTAAAGAGTCTACCTCCAGGTGTATATAAAAGAGCTGGTAAGTGTGGATTTCACCTAACATATGATTCTCTTCATTCAATCTTGCATACCACCACCTACGTATATCATGCGGTACTCCATAGTGATAAAAGACTGAAATATCATTACACTAGTTTAGCAATTAAACAGCATTATTATTATCACACAGAGACATGCAGACATAATAGTACCAACCGGTCCTGAAATTTTACACCAGAAGACCAGGGAGTGTTTCCTAAAAACAAACACACTTCAGAAGCAAACCATAAATAGAAATATTACAATTTACAGCATTTCTCTCCATTAGATTATCAAATCGAATTAGAAGTCCAACCCTCAACTTTATTCTGCTCAACTTCTTAATTAGAGGATCGAAGAAGTCCAATCACCGGCAACTTTATTCTGCTCAAGGTCTTCGTTAGCAGCTTGTATATCATATTCACCCTCGTCAATCTGATTCCCCGCAATGTCTCCAACGGTACTACCGGTACTTTTTGCCCCGCTGTCTTTTTCATCCTTTAGTCTAGACTTGCTTCTCTCTAGCTCCTTCGGTGTGCCAAAGTGCAATAGCAAAAGCCAGACATGGGTGAGAAACTCTCCCCCATGTCGAAGCTCTTGAATGTGGTTCTTCACTGGGCAATTCGTCGCGGCATCGCACAATATCTCAACCCACATGCTGCCCATGATATCCCACCTCTTCGGATTCTCCTTCATATCTAGAACAAGTTCTTGTGCCCCGTTCACCAGTGATGACATCTTGGTGGTGTTGCCCTCATTCAATACCACTCCGTGAAAAAGTTTCTTCATATCAGCGGAATCTTGCACAATCTGGTAGTTTTTGCAGAAAGGAAATCTATCAGGACATGCAACAAGCAAATACATCATGTAGTCGGAGAGTAGTTTGGCCACTTTCAGCTTCACCTCATCCTTACCAAAAATTTTAGGATGATCCGACTCATAACAAACTTCGGTAGCAACGTGCCAGATGACAATCCTTTCTGTTAAAGTCTGCACCTTATCAACACTTGCGATTTTCTGAGTTGATGTCTGTGAAGTATCACCAACTGCAGCTTTCTCTGATTTATCGACAAGGTGACGAATGATTGTATCTTTCAAGCGATGGTCTGGCCTCTTCTGTAAGCTGAATCTCTTCAACATTTTTTCCCTGCCAAAAGGCCTCTCCCATTTCGTATTGAACACAGGAGGCTTGTAGTTTTCGCAGAACTCCCGCAAACTGAATTGCCCCATTAACCCAGACCACCTCTGGCTTTTAGAATTTACAATTTCGTGTAGAAAGAGAACCCAATTAGCCCACTTACTTCCATTCTTATATGCCCAAACCATGGCCCAATCCGAAACAAGTTGCACAATAATGCCAGCTATCTCCAAAAAAATGGCTCCAGCTAACAGAATGACGGTTACAATATGATCACCTTCCAAATGCCCGCGAGGCTTGTCACACGTGATGTATATCACAAGCACAGAAAGAATCAAAGAGAAGCTAAGAAATCTAAGTACGCTTCCCCATACAGTAAAAATCGTGCCTACCTTGCTGAAGAGCATGTCATACATCAAACCCAACTCGATCTCAATCAGTTTGAAAGCATCAATACTACCCATTTTAACCGAGTCACGAAACCTTGCTTTCAAAATTTCCAATGTCGTCGTATCACTCTTGTAACTTCTATTATGAGGCAATAAGGTCCGGAACCAGGAATATGCTAGGAGCACCAGGTTCGCAGTCGGTCGCGAAGCTGCTCGCGAAGCAATGATTTTGTCTATTTCGCCTAAATCTGCCTTAGAAAAACCCTTGTAGTCATGGGATCTTGACCTGACTACCCACACTCTCTCTCCATACTTGATAATACCAGGAACAAACACCAGCAGGGCCAGAAGAGACAATCCTTCTTTATTCCAGGTTACTATCAGGGCATAAGCTGTTCTTAGGCCTTGGGTTAAAAGTCCTATGAGGTGTCTCATCCACAACTGATTTTCCTCAGCGCGTAAGACGGTAATGGTATCCGGACCCCCGAGATAGAACAAGACCAGGGGTGCCCACATTACCCTAAGCGCTTCTTCGCCCATTGTAATTTTGTTGGAATGTCCCTTTGGCTTGATGGAATTGTCTTTACTGTTATCGTCAACTTTGATCTTGGAGAGCTTTCCAAGAGCAATTGTTGCTAACAAATCAGAAAATAAGTAGAGTAACCAAACACTCACAATCATCATCAACAGTGACTTATTCTTTCTACGGAGTCGTCCGAAGAAATGAAGGTATAACTGAGCAATGAGGATGTAGAGAATTAGAATCCTCAGATCCCATTCTTCCCACCATTTCCTCAGTGCTCTCATATTGTTGTAATCTTTTGTTTGTTTGCAGATCCTGTAGCACGGCATGATTCTCTCTTCTATGCTGTAACGAGGGAAGAAAAACAATTAAAAATAAAATAAAATTGAAGCAGTGCCAGCGCATTAACTTGAAACCACTGACTTGCCTAGTGTAGTTTTATGTTTTTTTCAATGGCGTTTTTTTCTTTTTTGGAACGGCGACTATTGTTGTTTGGTCTTGACACTATATAGGTCAGGCAACGACGATAGATAACCTTTTTTCCTGCGAGTTCCCGTAACTGTTACTTATCATATCATAACTAACCCATGCATGGTTCGAAATATCGGTGATACATCACAATATCGACTGATATGTATCGGTATCGGTAGGTTATGATTGATATTGCAGTGTGAAGGAAATTCGCATAAGTATTGGTGATACTTAACGGCTGTAACGGACCTGTTACGGGCAAAATATGGCCGCTACGGACGTTACAGTATTAGTAATTTTTTCCAATTTTGTGCAGAAGTTTAAAAAATTCCATGTCTCTAGTGACTAATATCAATACGCGATGACAGTTACACCTGAAAACCACAATATCGCAACCGATGTCGTTATGGATACTGACATTTGGAACCATGAACCCATGTGTATGAGTGTAGGGGCTGGGGACAACAAGAAGAACATCAACAACATAACCCATTTAGTTCTCAATCATTGGAGGTATGAGCGGGAGAGGATTGGAGACAGACATGACCTTTGATAATATATTCATAAAGTGACTGTTCTTAGAATACAAGAGTAGGGGCTGGGGACTATGAAAGTCAATAGAATGTTAGTCTATTTGTGAAGTGCGAGTGACTTGCACAAATAAAGAGCCTTTATGCTGATAACTCTAGTGTTCAATCCCCTAGCGGGACACAAGGGTATTACCGGACCAGGTAAGTGTTCTTTTTTTTTTTTGGTTTTTGTTTTTGGATCTGGGCATGGTAAGTTTGTAAGGGGTCATTTCAGATATAGAAATGGTTTGGTGATGCTCTTGATGTACTCGGATTGGTTTTCTAATAAGTTTTTGGAAGAAAAATAAAAACTGCGGATGATCAAAGTTTTTAAAATTTACTTGTCTTTTGTTTGTAGGTTTCGTAGGAGAGAGAGAGAGAGAGAGAGAGAGAGAGAGAGAGAGAGAGAGATAAACTCCAAATGCATAGAAATATCAATAGTTCAATTGACACGAATCCTTGATTTTTTCCTATTGTTTTTTCCCCCCTATTGTACTCAGGACTAAAGATTTTTTTTTTCCTCGGTAAAGAAGGTAGGCTAAATTGAAGCAACGTAGTGTCTCCCGATCAACTGGGTAATTCACTGGACCTAAAATGTTAGGATTTCAACTATACAGCTAACTCAGCAAGGAAAAAATATTGATCCGTCACCACGCCACAGACTTCGTTATTAGCCCCGACGAAGTGCAAATTACATGGGAGCCCCCTCTCCGACCATTATGGTCAGAAGTATCGAACTTAACACCGGTTGAATTGATCAATAGCTACTCCAATCAGTTGAACTACTATCTTGGTGGGCTCGGAATTAAGTTAACATTCTAATGGTTGCTACCATTGTTTCAATACACCTAATAAAAACATACTATATACACCAAACGAAAAACCTACATAAGCTGGACAACAAATATCTCATAACTAAATTTTAAATGCCACAACAAACTTAGCCGACAACCACAAACGATCATAAGAAAGTCACAATCATTCATAAGAAAAAGCAAACATACCACAAATTCTAAGCGGCAGTTCATAGGTTTTAAGGATGTGCCTAGCTACAACGTCTCATATTACTTGCCTCAAACAACTATAACTAACGCCAAAACTATTCAAAATACTAGGTCGGAGCCTATAAAAAAAAAACTAAGTCAGACCAATGGGGTTCATAACTTTCAACCAGAAAACTCGTAACTTATACTGTAACCAGTAATTTAAGCTAAATCGACTTTATAACATCGATATCTTCTTTTTGCAGCTGATTCCAAAATCAATTAGCATATATTCTACACATCAGTAATAGGTTTTAGAATCTATTCTTGTGAAGTGTAATGAAATTTTCAATAAATTTTTATGGGGAGTTAATTCACGAAATTTGAAGCTAGCTACGAATCAAATATGTGCTTGCATTAAACTACTCAGGGAAGTAAAACTAAGTTGTTTAACGTAATTAATATTTTGCATAGAAGAATCCAGCATAATCGGATTTTTTTTTATCGGCCAACATAATCGAATTTACTATATGATTAAACAATAAACTCATAAATTGATTGTGTCCACAGAAAAAAACCAATAGTGCATTGTTCAAGACCTAAAAAAAAAAGTACTAGAATTTGTTTACATAACCGAATTCTAATGATTGAAGACTTTAACCACGAATTCTATTTTGGTCAAATAATTGTATAAAAATTGATCGGAATCTAGGTCATCACCACCTCGATCGATTTATCTACATAGCGTATAGCCATATACAACACGAGAGATTGAGGAGCCGAGCCGCAATACGTTTTGTTTTCTGAGATATCAAGCCGGTCACGATATTTTCATGAGACTTGTGCTATAACCAAAAATCAATGTAGGAGTTGACATCATGCGATATTTGTCCAATATAGATTATACAATTAGATGATTTGGGGCGTTCATAAGTTGATTTTCAAGACATTATATTAAGGGAACAAAGATGTACGTATTGCAAAAAGTGGACAGATTAGACGATACGGTGATACATATTTGATGAAATCAGACTTAAGAGATGAGATATTGCTTTCAAGTAGACATCGAGGCGATATTTTGACGATAATAAGCCATTTCAAGACGGAATAATGACTTTGGAGCAATATTTTGGCTACTACTTGTGGCCACATAATTAATTGACGAGAAATCAACGAAGGAAATGAGCGTGTGCAGACCAGAATTCGACGTGATTTTGCAGCAATAAACGTTGTTGATGCAAGATTTTGACATTTCGCGTCCGGGCTAATTAGAATGGCGAGACGTGAAGAGGACATAGATTGACGTGGGTTTTTGGCTCTACAAGGCAAAAATCGCTAAGATACACGGACGTCTAATATAATGATGAGATATACGGGAGAAGAGCTCACTAGGCTCAAAGTAAACGAGACGGAGCAAGATTTGGCATAATTTTGGTAAGATGACTGAAATAAAAATGAGATATATATTTACCGTCCCGATATGTAAGACGTGTTGCGTCGATGAGAGACAGTCAAATCTTAAGGGGGTAGTAGTCAATGAATAATTATTCCATGTCCCTATGAAACCACATGAACTCTTCACTACCACATATTTAAGTGAACTCCACACATTTTGTGTACAAAATGTAGCAGTGTGTGTGTTAGTATACAAATTAAGCTCTGTGTGAGAGCTTTGTTAGTAATTTGGAAAGTCGTGATACTTGTTCAAAAAGTAAGGGAGGTTAGTGGCCGGTATTTCAAAACAAAAACCTCAATAGAGGTCTCTGCTTGTGTCAGAAACATACATGTATGTAAGTGAAATCTATTCATTTTTTAATTGTTTAATTCTTCCCGCTCCGTTGGTCCGAAATCACTGGGACACGAGACCTTAATTTGTCTAGGAAGTACAGTCTATAATTACTAGTTTAAAAACTTTCTCGACGACTACCGCCCAAAAGCCAAAAGGTGACACATAGAACAATAATTTAGTGCTAGCAAGTTGGGGTAATAGATTCACTTCTAAAGCATCAGAATATTGGACACAGAGAGAGAGAGAGAGTACATACCGAAACACAAGCCTAACAGACCGTCAGAAGGTGGTTATAGGAACTTGAAAGTGAGAGTGTGAGACCGAGAAATTCACTATAGGCTATAGCGTGCAATGAGAGAGAGAGAGAGAGAGAGAGAGAGAGAGAGAGAGAGAGAGTATAATTCATCAGAGCAACGGGAGTGCACAATTTATAGCAAAGGATTGGTGAAGTGCACAACATTTTTGGTTCTTTGTATGATAGTTATACGCAATGTGTTACGTCTTTATCGGGTTGATAATTGTGTTCTGGTTTTTATTCCCTACAGTTGATTGTATTTCTCAAAATATTTGGGTTAACGTAAAAAAAAAATTATTTTTCTGATTCCTCACTTCTCTCTCTCTCTCTCTCTCTCTCTCTCTCTCTCTATATATATATATATATATATATAACTTTGACTGGTTGGTCTTGGATTTTTTTTTTTGCTCGGCAAGTTGGTCTTGGATTTTGTTTGTCTATTTTTCACTTACTGTCTATAGTCGACAGGGAAATATTTGAAGTGCTGACTGTGGATATTTGTAAAGGTGGAGCTTGGTTCCTTGCCGTATTTCAAAACTTCTCTGGAAGCAAATTTAGTGAAGTGAATGGATATAGAGGACGAACAACAAAAGAATTTTATTATTCTTCAAAGTAGAAGTCGATCGACGGTGAGAACACCATCGAGTAGACGGTTACGTTACAAACTATTCTTAGAGCGAGAAAAGCAAAGTACAGATAAAAGTAGAAGCCTTTAGACGATTGAGTGGGGCTTTACAATGAGGTCTAAAAAGACTATTTATGAGAAAACAAAGATGTGCAGGAAATAACTTCTTAACTTCAATAGTCTTCATTCTCTTTTGCTTCCACTTGTCCAAATAACTTTCCACTAACATCAAACTGTGTAGGAACATGCCAAGTGTTCTTTTCAACCTCCAAGTGTAGGACAATGACATGTGTCTTTTAAATTTTCAAATGTGTAGGAGTAAGTCAAATGTCATGCACTTCATTAAAATACAAGCAAATAAAGGAAATACTAAAACTAGTTATATATTTTTTTTTGCTCGGCAAAACGAAGATTTTATTGACTCGAAAAGGATATATCGAGAGAGGAACTCACTAAGCATAGACACTAAATAAGAGAAGAAAACAAAACAAGGAAAAAGAAAAAAACAACAATGGACCATCCAACAGAGAGTTGAATCACACCACCCTTCTAAACATCAAGTTACATTTTCTCCTTCCTCATTCCATCAAGATAGCCCTTGAAATCCTCCACCGAGTGCACCTTGATATCGAACTTCACCTTAACCCACATTGCTACTCTGGTTTTAATTAGTTCCCCAAGATCCTCCACTCGTCAAGATGCATTGTTGAAGACAATATCATTCCGAATTAAAATAAAATACGAATTAATAAAATAAAATATGAAGCATTCTCATAATCGTCACATTCCGATCGATCATCGACAGACGGTAAATATATGTTGTAAACAGATTTGAAAGCTCAAAATACCTGCAAATTAAATTCATAACTTTTTTTTTTTATATGGTTAATTTATCGATCACAACAAGCTTCCAATTAAGTAACCAGCTCAGGGCCATAGACGCATAGCACTCTTTCTGTTATAGGAGGTGATGGAGCACTTTATTAATTATTACTATCGTATTGGACTACATTATGGCAAGAGGAAAAAATTGAAATAGTCTCTATAGTTAAGTATTTGTGTTAATTTGGTCCTTGTAGTTGTAATTGGCTCGATTTACACTCTGTACTTTTCATTTTGTTTCAATTTGGTCCAATTACTAACTTCCGTTAGTCCGCCGTTAGTCCTTTAAACAACAAAATCATATGGCTCTCTTTTTTGGGGTTAAAATAGACTCGTTTGGCTAAATAAGACAACTGGCTTATTTTTTTATCCTTATTGAATTTTTTTTCGTATTTGTTAGTTTTTCGTCAATTTTTTGGGGTTATTGCATCGTCATGACGAGAGAAATCTAAAAAGTAAAAAATTATGATAGAAATTCAATTTTTTTTGAATAAAGACCAAAAAATTTGCTTATTGGCTTATTTTTGTCTTTATTCAAAAAAATTAAGTTTCGATCGTAATTTTTTACTGTTTAGATTCCTCTTATTATGACGATGCAATAATTCTCAAAAAAATGACGAAAAACTAACATATACAAAAAAAAAATTGAATAAGGACAAAAAAATAAGCCAGTTGGCTTATTTAGCTGAATAGGGTTACTCATTCCCCTATTGCCCTAATATACCTCTGAACCAAAACACAGCTCATTCTTCCATTCTCCATTGATAAGGAGGCACTTGGGAAGAAATTTGGTTATAATTTTCTACAAAAAATTGTCATCGAATTCAGCATTTTCATGATCAGCCATGAGGTATCACAACCACTGATATTGTCTACATGTTCAACTTGTGGACAAATACTGAGATACCTTATTTTTCTGCATAATATTGAAAATGCATATAGAACCATGTTCAAAAGTCACAACATGATATAGATCCAAAAGTCATAACATGATAAATAACCATGTCCAAAAGTCAGAATATTATATAAACTCAGTTTCAAATTTACCATGTCATAACCTAATACATAGACATAACAAACCACTCAACTAGGTTATAATAAACCTAACTTAACAGCCCAAGTGGTTACAAAAAATAGTGCCCTGTCATTCCATTCATTTTTCTACATTTGGCCCATGCATTGATTCCTAACTAGTAATGTTGAAAAATAAATCTAAGCCAATTTTTTCGTCTTTATTCAAAAAAAAATTGAATTTCGATAATAATTTTTTACTTTTTAGATTCTTCTCGTCATGACGATGCAATAACCCTCAAAAAATTGACGAAAAACTAACAAATACAAAAAAAATTTGAATAAGAACAAAAAATAAGTAAGTTGGCTTATTTAGCTGAATGGGTTTGTTTTAACCCCAAAAAATGGGGCCATATGATTTTGCTATTTAAAGGACTAACGGCGGATTAACGGAAGTTGGTAATTAGACCGAATTGAAACAAAATGAAAAGTACAGAGTGTAAATCGAGCTAATTATAACTACAGGGACCAAATTGATACGAACACTTAAGTACAAGGACTATTACAGTTTTTTTCCCTTATGACAAATATGGAAAGATAGAAATAGAAAGAAGCTTTGACGATTTTGAATTAACCAGTGACTGATCAGTTAGCTCCGAGGCCATTACCTCCATGCTAATTCGTTGGATTTCTCCTCGTGCAGTGCAGGTCAGATTAAGCTTATCACAGACGGGTGTCGGCCGGTATGAATTCAATGGAAATTTTGCGTTTGGTGGAGTACTCCGCGATTCATGTTTTAGACGTCCATCACTGCCATTTCTACATTCAGAGGATGTTCTATATACTAGTGCATATCCATGCCATAAAACAAACGAGAGAGAGAGAGAGAGAGAGTGATTTTATTTAACAGTTGAGCACGTCCCCTCTCTCTAGCCCATGACACACCTTTAGATTAGTTTGAAAAGATAAAGACCCTTCGATGATATTCAAATACTGAGCAACCTTATTATATAGATATTCGAGATCGTTATTTTCTTGATAACTTGATTAAAGTCCCAAAACCAATGGCCAAGTCAAGATTTTGATCCGGGGAGCTAGCTTAATAGATATATATTTTTTATCGGAATGCATACTTATCGTAAAATTTTTTTTTTTCCCAAATACATTACTTTTGTTTTTTTGAACAGCATACATTACATTTGTACATTGAAATGATTCTAGGGATTTTTACCATTAGGTGCAGAAAATCACATCTTAATTCTCATTAATGTGAGATGGAATACTTAATTACCACTAGGTCCACTTCTTACAAAATACATTTACCATTAATGGAAATGTCACCCTAGGACACCCTAGGGTTTTAGGGTACTCTAGGATTTTAGGGTTTAAGATATCCTAAGGTTTAAGTTTAGACGCTTTCGTAGAGCCTTAGGGTTTAGGTTTAGGCACTTTCATAATGGTTTTAGGGTTCACTTTCCTATCATAAGATTTTAGCGATTTAGGCACTTTCATTGGGTACTCTAGGGTTTAGGCATTTTCATAGGGTACCCTAAGGTTTAGGCATTTTCATAGGGTACCCTATGGTTTAGACACTTTTATAAGATACTATAGGATTTAGGCGTTTTCATAGTGTACCCTTGAGGTTTACGCACTTTCATTAACTTTCAATTATTAGTACAACTTTCATTAGTTTTGCGGATAGGGTATTTAGTAATCATGCAGCACACTTGCCATTTTTTTATTTGTCATTTTTTTATTACAAAAAGTGATTGTCTTTCAACTCAAAAAATGTAAATATTAGGAATTTTTTTGCTTAAGTCTTCCTTATTTATTTAAAATACTAATTTCTAACACCTTTTTTATTGCAAAATCCCCCACCTTTTTGCAAAAGAAACGAGTAGTACTTTCCCATTTAAAAAGTGTGGTCATGAGCAATTCCCTCATGTACGTACGTGTCCATTACTACTTTAGTAGCACTTGGGAACAATTTAAGGAGTGGAATGTGAATCTGATATCATCATCATCATCCATTAATTAGTACTCCTATAACTGTAGGGGACTGGCATTGTTCATTTTTGGATTTTAGATTTTAATTATTATTTTATTTTTTTAATTATTATTCTCATATTTTTCTTAATTTCTCTTTAATCAGTATCTATATTTTCAATCATTACTTTATTTCTTTTTATACTAGTACCTACAAATTTAAATTTAAAATCCCAAAACGATCAACGGGGTCGCTACTCCCCATATCGCAAGGATAAGAATAATGAAAAGTACGAAATGAAATACAAGGACCAAACGGGGTCTAGCTTCCACTAATTCATTCATTCATACGTCTTTATTATCAAAAAAGGAGATACTCCACTTATAATTTACTTTGTCTTCTCCCTCAACTTTTTTCACTTATCTTTCATGACTATCATTGATCTAGCAATATTTATAACTGTTTTTTATTTACATGCACTCATGTTTTACTCGTCTCGATGTATACTTTGTCGAGTTTCTAAGAAAATTTTATTGTCTATCTAAAAAACTAACAGTAGCATATTACAGTATCCACATGTTACAGTATCCCTCAGGACCAAACAAGCACCGACAGCAGCAGTAACACTCATCATCATCATCATCAAATTAGAGAATCCAGATGCATGCATGCATATTGTCAGCGTCAAAACTAAGGTTCTGTTCTCTTGAACTTAACTTGTCATTTTTGCGCTAAAAAGTGGTTATTTCTCAAAATGCTTGGGTAAAAGTAAAAGAAATTACTTTTTCGATTTCTCTTGTCGAGACGAATCAATAACCCATCAAAGTTTGGCCCAAAACCAACAAAATGCAAAAAAAATTCAAATAAAGACAAAACTTGCAGATTTAAGTTAAGTTCAAGAGAACGGAGCCTTAAACTTAACTTATTTTTTTAATTCAATCCATTCTTCTACACTTAAATAAGTTAAGGTTAAGTTAAATTCAAAAGAACGGGACCTAAAATATGAAGAAGCATCTGACCGGGAAAGGCCCCCTGCACGTACTCTTTATTTTGTGATGCCAATTACATCTACGAAAATGACGTCATTGAGGTTATCAATATCCACCTTGATGTCACCTTCCATGCATGTATGATTGGGATCCGGATTAGCTAAAGAATACAAAATAAATACAGTACGTACCTAGGTCAAGGCCGGAGTCCTTCCTTAGATTTGTAAAGAATGATTTCTTTGTACTCTTTTTGAATGATTGTGTTCTCTTAATTTCCTTTCTCACATCTTTTGGGTTTTAGTCAGGATGAGGTTTCTCTCATATATATAATTTTTTGCTATCAGTACTATAACAAGTTATTTATCGTCTTACATGCGCTTTTTTTTCCCCTCTAGACAACGAGATATTACAAGTTATTTATC
Source organism: Rhododendron vialii (assembly GCF_030253575.1). Lineage (NCBI taxonomy): Eukaryota > Viridiplantae > Streptophyta > Magnoliopsida > Ericales > Ericaceae > Rhododendron > Rhododendron vialii. The sequence continues at coordinate 5,372,023 of NC_080563.1, read as the reverse complement.
GTCTTACTACAATAAATCGACAATTACTCAATCAGCTCAAACCCATGACCTTACCCTCAAGACTGAAATCCCAAGGATAGACCACAGGGGCCTAAAGCCTAGGGTTGCGCTATGCCAATTTTGATTGGTGTAACTTCAACTTTTGATTAATCGACCAAAATAATTCAAAGAATTATTAGAATATGATTTCTTTTTTACAAAATATTTAGATAGTGATTATTGAGAAGCTCTACTAAGATACTTCTTGATTTTTATATGTTACTTAATAATCGTTTCTTCTTCTTCTTCTTTTAATATAAGGCGGTGGAAGAATACAAATTTCTAAATTACATTAAACGAGACATAAACATAATCATACAAAGTCCTCAATCCTCATTGCCTGCTAAGGGAACAAATAACCTCCATTCAAAGGAAGAAACAATCAATTTCTACTTTTGAAAGAGATTGACACCATGACCTCTCCTGTGAAATTGAATATGGGTGATCAACTGATCTAATTCAAGTAAGTTAATAATTAGTTCATTAACATAGAAATTCGGTTGCAACACATGTCAATAATCTTTTTGGATACTGAAGTCGTTTTTGGCCCTATCCACTATGATGTATCCTCTTTTATTCACATATTTTCTTTGCCGAGAAAAAAAATAAAACTACAAACGTTCATATCCTACTATATCAATTACTAAAAAGTCCTATATGATTCTGTATGACAATACACAAGGCATATTTTTGTTAGATTAAAACTGTATGTAGTAGATGGTGACTTGTGTGATTTGTCTCCTAAGATTAATCAAGGTGTGCATAAACTAACTCGGATACATAAATTATAAAAACAAGATTACAACTCTATCAAAAATTATCTTGAAAAATTATGAAGTAGAAAAGGTATATAAATGTAGCGCACCTCACATTCTTCTGTTTTAATTTATTTCAAGTTCCTTAAAAAATAATTTCGAATGAAAACACGTGAAATTAGAAGCTTTTTTTGATTGCCGGAAGTGAGATATTTTTTTGGTAATTGGATTTAAAAAGATTTAGCATCTTTCATTTTCCAATATGCACACTTTCGAAAAAGGAGTTTTAGTACTTTCTATCTAGCACATTGCTTGTCCCCCCTCCCCTGACACCACACCTCCTCGGGACCCCACCGCCGTTTCCCAAATTGACCCCCTCCCTCCACCACCCACATTCCTTTGTTTATTTATTAATTGTCTTTATTTTATTTATTTAATTTCTTTCTTTATTTGTTGGATTATAAAATTCAGTTTTATTAAAAAAAATTAAGTGTTCCAAATTTCAATCCATAACCCTGTCTGTTAAATCATACTGAGTCCAACTCATAGCCTACTAAGGGAAAAAATAACTCCGTTCAGAGGACGAAAGAATTATCAATCTTTATTTCTGAAAGACATTGACCCTATGATCTCTCTCACGAATTAAAGTGAACAAGGGTGATCAATATATTGATCTAACTCCTGTAGGTTAATAATCATTTCATTAACATATATAGAAATTCAGTTACAACACACATCTATAATTTTTTTGGGTACTGATGCCATTTTTGGTCTTATCCTCTATGATGTATCCTCTTTTATTCTCATATTTTCTTTGTCGAGAAAAAAATAAAACTAGAGACATTCACACCTTACTATATCAACTAGTAAAAAGTCCTGCATGTATGATTCTTTTGCATAGAAAAAAAAAAAAAAAGTCATGTATGATTTTGTATGACAATACAAAAGGCATGTTTTTGTTAGATTAAAACTATATTTAGTACCTGGTGTGATTCGTCTCCTAAAATTAACCATTGTGTGTGTAAACTAACCTAGACACATGAGTTATAAAAAAACAAGATTAAAACTCTATTAAAAATTATATTTGAAAATTATGAAGTAGAAAAGGCATATAAATGTAGCTAGCGCTCCTCACATTCTTCTATTTTAATTTTTATTTTGCCAACTAATAACAGATGATATTATAACTCCAACCAAAGATTAATCAAGATGAAAACTCACAAAGAACCAAGTAACCAAGACTATACTCTAAACCAACTAAACATCTTCCTGCAGAAACAAGAATTAAACAATTCGGCTAGAAGAAACCCAGTCGAGAGAAAACTCACGGCAAAAAACCGGAAAGAAAACCTCTACAAAAGGGAGAAAAATAAGCAAAGGATCGCAAACTAACAAGAAAATGAAGAAAAAACCTCGCCATCATCATCCAACATAGATCTTCAATTCTGGCTGTACGCAGCTGCTGTACCAGTAGCATTTTTGTTTTGATTGGTGTAACTTCAACTTTTGATTTTTTTTTTTTTGGCAAAAGGTGAGAAAATTGTTATTCATCTGATAGGCAAAGCCTAAACATCAGAGAGATGAGAATCCCATGGGGGTAAAATAGATGTCCACAGATCGGACATGCCATTGGAAAGGGCTTTTTGAGCACAACAGTGCGCAGCCCTATTACATTTACGTTTAACAAAGCCAAAAACATAGGAAGTGAAAGAATTCTTCAAGACTAAACAATCATGGATAACTACTGCTATATCGGAGGGAGGATTTTGATCATCACTGCAACTCCTCACAATTGCCTCCGCGTCCGATTCAATGTGCACCTTAGGATACTTTAGAGCAGTCTCCAGTTTTAACCCATTGCGAATGGCAAAAGCTTCAGCAATTCTGGAAGAGTTGATCCCCTCATGAATAGCTAGAAAAATACCAATAACCTGACCATTATCCGTTCGAGCCACTGCCCCTGTGCCAATAGAATTTGAGCTCCTGCAAACCGCCGCATCGACGTTTAATCTTAGCAATTTCATTTTTTTTCACAATCTAATAGAACTCATTGCTATCTATTGATTAGTGAAAAAAAATTAATTTTTTTAATGAAACAAATGCATCTTTTCGAAGGCCTAATTTTGCGTATCGGACACTTATTTAGGGACGGAGGGAGTAGCAAAAAGTCCTATATGATTCTGTATGACAATACACAAGGCATGTTTTTGTTAGATTAAAGCTGTATGTAGTAGATGGTGACTTGTGTGATTTGTTTCCTAAGATTAATCAAGATGTGCGTAAACTAACTTAGATACATAAATTATAAAAACAAGATTACAACTCTATCAAAAATTATCTTGGAAAATTATGAAGTAGAAAAGGTATATAAATGCAGCGCACCTCACATTCTTCCGTTTTAATTTATTTCAAGTTCCTTAAAAAATAATTTCGAATGAAACACGTGAAATTAGAAAGCTTTTTTGATTGCCGGAAGTGAGATATTTTTTTGGTAATTGGATTTAAAAAGATTTAGCATCTTTCATTTTCCAATATGCATACACTTTTTAGCACACTTTCGAAAAAGGAGTTTTAGTACTTTTTATCTAGCAAATTGCTTTTCCCCCTCCCCTGACACCACACCTCCTCCTGACCCCACCGCCGTTTCCCAAATTAAACCCCTCCCCCCACCCCCCAAATTCCTTTGTTTATTTATTAATTGTCTTTATTTTATTTATTTAATTTCTTTCTTTATTTGTTGAATTATAAAATTCAATTTTATTAAAAAAAATTAAGTGTTCCAAATTTCAATCCATTTGAACTGGTGGAAAGATTTTAGTTTTTTGATTATTTTATCCTAAATGGTCATAGTTATATTTTTACTCTAGGGCTCTCGTTAATTAACCCTAAGAGATATTTGCTTCTACGACTTTCTCAGGGCTAATCAACGAGAGCCTTAGAGTTAAAATTTAACTATGACCATTTAGGATAAAATGATCAGAAAACTAAAATCTTTCCATCGGTTCAAACAGATTGAAATTTGAAATACTTAATTTTTTAACCATATTTTTTAATATATAAATGGTCTAAAGAGGTTAAAAAATTAAGTGTTCCAAATTTTAATCTGTTTGAACCGGTGGAAAGATTTTAGTTTTCGGATCAATTATCCTAAGTGGTCATAATTACATTTTGACTCTATGGTTCTCGTTGATTAACCCTAGGAGATATTTAATTCTACGACTTTTTTATGGCTAATCAACGAGCACCCTAGAGTCAAAATTAACTATGACCATTTAGGATAAAATAATCAAAAAATTAAAATCTTTCCACTGGTTCAAATGGATTGAAATTTGAAACGCTTAATTTTTTAATTATATTTTTTAATATATAAAAGAAAAAAAAGGGGGGGAAAAACCGTCGGATTCATTAGAGGCAATACTTACACCTCATGCTTGGAGTGTGAACAAAGGACCAAAAAAAGATCAAACAAAAATGTTAATTCATGTGCCAAGATAAGGCAGCGAAATTATGAGTTAACCAAAAAATAGAAGGGGTAAAACGGAAAATGAAACAAACAAAGAAAAGAATTGAAAAAGACCAGTGAGGAGTTGAACGTGATATCATCATCCACTTAACTTGATCTGCAAAGTTCCCCCCGAAAAAAAGATCACGAGAAAGAGAGAAACTTTTAGGTATACCGGGGATACCAAGCCCTATGATATTTCTTTCGGTTTATTTTTTATTTTTCGGCCATTTTCCTATCGCGTTTGGATAATTGATTTCGTTCATTTTGTAGAGTTCGGCAAGAACCATAATCATGCCAGAAATTGTGTTCATCGGACTCTATTTGATACATGATCGGCACACGTGAAAGTGGAAGAAAACCCAAACTGAGTCCAAAAACACACTGAATCAAAACCCAGTTTTGGTTTTTTTGCAATTTTCATGTGTGCCGAACATGTATCAAATAAAGTCCGATGAACACAATTTTTGGCATGATTAAAGTTCTCGCCGAACTTTATAAAATGAACAAAATCGAATAATCGATTATTCAAACGCGATCGAAAAATGGTTGAAAAATAAGAAACGAACCGGAAGGGATACCATGGGGCTTGATATCCCCGGTATACCTAAAAGTTTCTCCGAGAAAGAAAAGAACTTTCGAAACTTCATGAAAATGATAGACGTGTCTATAAATTAATCATGGAAAAATCTACTGAAATGCATTTTAATTTTTTTTTTAAATCCATAAAAAACATTTTAAGAATACTTTGTAGTGGTCGATGGCAGGTTCGATTACGGAGAAGAAACTATAGAATCATGCTTCGCTTGGCTGCAGCGTTTGCATGATCTTTTTGGAATCCAAAATAGCCCCCACAAAATCATTAAAAAAATTCATCAAGAATAGTGCACCAAATAGGGACAAATGCAAAGGATTTCAGGTGTGGAATGCACCAAATGGTGCCGTTTTTACAGGAGCGGTCAATGGCGCGGGATTTTTGCTCAGTCAGGATATCATTTCTGTTCGTCTGTAAAAGGCGAAAATCATTGTATTCAAGGACTCGTTTTTTTTTTTTTTTTTCCTTCTAAAAAATCAGGGGGTCCTCCAGCAAATCAACTTTGCGAAGTGACCATGGGGAGACACTAAAGTTGTGCACATAATGCGCGGGGGGTTACAGGTGTGCGATCATGAAAACGTCCTTCAAAAATCTGCTAAACAACTAAAATACGTGAGTTCTCAATTGAGAACACGAACGCAGAGTGAGGATCGAGAGTGAGCAAAATGCCATTTAAAAGATTGATGTGACCAAGAATAGACAATTATCTTGTTGGGCCGACCTGTGAGCCCGTACTGCATTTTCGGGGCCGCTTCATACAAAACCTAAAAGAATTTTTCAACAGACTAATTGGGCCGATCTGTGAGCCCGTTTTTCATTTTTGGGCCGAATCAAAATGCATTGTGGATGGCCAAAACAAACCCAAAAGAACTTTTCAAAGCCCATCTTCAAAAGAAAATCATTACAACTTCTCTCTCTCCTCTTCCTCTGCTCAGCCGTTGGCAACCACCGGTGGTCAATGCCGGGGCACCGCCTAAGGTTGGGGTTTCGTACCCCTTCTCCCTTGTTTCGAGTTATTTTTGCTGATTTCCCAATGATTCGTACCTCTGTGAGTTTATTCGGGGAGAAGTATACATGCATCAAAATTTGTAAGAGTGATGCATGTTATCGAAGCTAAAGAATAGGAAATACTTAAAGTAATAGTAAAAGATTTTGTTGATATTGTACGTAGTTCATGTTGAACTCCCTTATCCCTCTCTTGTATTTGCTTTAGATGAGGTACATATTTACTTTGATTAATTGTCCTGAAATTTTGCAGCAGAAGATCAACAAGCGTTTCTCCTGGAAACAAATAAACAAACACACTTCACAAGCAAGCAATCCATAACTAGATTATATATAGGAGTATATCTTACGGGAAGATATATAGAATTTCGCTGCATTAATCAAGGTTTGTTCAACAAAATCATTTTCAGGAGATGATATACGTAAACTCTTTATTTGATCAAAAAATAAAAACCTGATTCCGAAATAGTACACAGTTCAGTTTCATCTTTAATTAATTTCTACTGGTAGTTAGGTACTACTTGATGAGTGTCATTTCTTTTTAATTATCTTTCGAAATTTTAGTTATGGAGACCACATTGGTCGTCGGATAACGCTAGACTCAGGGCCGGCTCTGAGTCGAGGCGAACAAGGCGGTGGACTTAAACTTTCAAATTTTGGATCAAAATTAGGATCCAAAATAAGTATATCTAGATATGTTATTATATTTAATCTAGTACTTATATAACAAATAAGCTAGCTAGCTAGCTTGGTGGAAAAGTTTAGTTTCTCTTTCCAAGAGGTATATGGTTCAAATTTTAGGGGTATCCTTTTTTCTTCCCCATAGAAATTTTTTTTTTCTTTTCGCAAGTTTGTTTTAAGCTCCCAAGAATCTTAAAGCCGATCCTAGCCAGACGAATCAAAAAAGAGAGTAGTACTAGTAGCTAGATGTCCTATTCCCTTGCAATTAACACACGCGTACGGTACCGAAAGATAGTTAACGTGGGGTCTCCTTTTTTCTTCCCATATGAATATTTTTTTCATTCGTAAGTTTATTTTAGGCCACCAAGAATCTTAAAACCGACCGTGACCAGATGAACCAAAAAAGGGAGTGGTGCTGGTAGCTAGATGTCCTATTTCCTTGCCATTAACACACGGGAACGGACAGTTAATGTGGGTGTACTACACGTTCGACCCATCTTTTTCTCTTTTTTAATACCCCTACTCCAGGAGTAGTAATGCAGTTAGCAATGTTGATCAAGTGGTGCTGGTGGTGGTGCGCTCTCACGCCCACAAAGACAGCTCTGATTGACAAAACATAGAAGACAGACAGCAGCATTGGGCCCTATGCTTGAAATTTCTCACCAACGGTACAGAGACAGAGACAGAGAGAGAGAGAGAGAGAGAGAGAGAGAGAGAGAGAACAAGTTCAATACGTAAATGGCATCTCTCCCAGATACAGCCTGTCAAAGTTGTATGGCGCTCCCCTGTAGTGCACCCATGTATGACATATATCATCCGTCTATTTTGGTAATCAGATCTCGTTTGTTTAAGGGTTTTATTTTTTAGATTTTAATTATTATTTTATTTTTTTAAATTATTATTCTCATTTTTTGTTTATATCTTTTTTTAATCATTATTCTATTTCTTTCTATACTCGTTACTTATAAATTCAAATCCAAAATCCCAAAACAAACGGGGTCTCAATGTTTGTTACTCCCTCTGTTCCAAATCTTTTATCCCTTTTGGAAGTCCGTGTTATTTTTCAATTAATTATATTTTGCAATCTATAATGTTTTAGATGATTTTGAAAATACCGTTTAAAAGAGTTCATTGAAATATATCAAATAAGATCCATATTGCATATAATCGGTATTATCAATTAAAAGTTATAATTAATTTTTTAGCCGGTTAGGATACTACGAGAGACAATAGAATTGGGACGGAGGGAGTAATTTTTTACCGATAAAAGTTAAATTCGACTGGTGAGAGTGCTTCGACGAAATTGAACGATAGATTATCGAGATGAACGGTCCGAATCTCTCTCACAGGGTGTGCACTACGGGGAGCGTCCTACAGCATCCCCGGATCATGTGCAAAGCAAAACTTATCCAATATTTTTTGCCACGTGCATGTGTGGTACGTTTTTTCCATCATTGCTACCAGTCAGAAAACCCACAATGGCCAAACAACAAACAATACACATACAGGATATATAAACCGTAAAAATATCCATTCATGCAGCACATGTCAAGTAACCTGAGGAAAACATGCACAATAATTCATCCAATATATGGTCATTTTTCGTGTCTTTGACGTAATGTGAGGATAGAGAAAATCTTGCCAACAGAGCAAATTAACAACATGCCAACATAGAAGGTACTAAATATATATATATATATATATATATATATATATATATATATATATATATATATATATATTATATCTAACAGCATCTCCGATGGAATAGCTAAAATCAAATGGCTAAATTATAGTTTTTGATAAAAATAGGGCCCACTTATAAAATTATAAGTGCTCCTTAGTTTATTGAGCGGATGGTCACTCCAATGGACTAGTTAATGTTGTTATATGAAATCCAAAAAAATAGCATCGCCAATATATTTTGAAGCTTAAACGGCATAGGAAATGGTCAACTTTCTCTATCTACTGAAGCTTCAATTTAGTGAAAATTATATATCACTTCAGCTCGAGCAAGGAGTTTCAAATTTCAATCCCTCGTTTTGAAAAATCCCTCCCAACGATAACCTTGTTTCCAGGTAGCGAAGGAAGCAAAATTTTTGCAACGACAACATTTTCAAAACCTCTCATTTTATCCCAAAAAATCAAAACAACAGTTTTTTATTTAAAAATTGGGCCCACAAAATTTAATGAGGCTAAATCTATAGAGTGAGTTATTAAACGATAAGTTTATAGACCAATTTATCTAGTCCATTGGAGTTAATTTTTGCACATTTACTAGCTAAAATTTCAGCCATTCACCCTATTTAGTGATTTATATGGTCCATTGGAGATGCTCTAAAGGTGTAACAAGGATACCCTAATTAAACGCTCCCGAGTCTGGTTCTTCCAGCAGGGGTGTGTGATCCAATCATCGCACCTGCAACAAATTAAAGGGAGGTGCTTAACAACTCAAGTCCAAACGAGAGACTACTTAACGTACTAGTTCAAACGAGAGTTTAGTTAGTGTACTAGTTTAAACAAGATAAACAACTCGAGTCCACGAGCAAACCTTGTGCACAAGAAAAAAAGAAAGAAACTCTAAATATTATTGATGAAAAAGATGATCAAAACATTAGGTTACAACCCTTCATATAAGGTGTAACCCGAAACCCTAAAAAATAAAACTGAAAAATAAAAAGTCCCATAATTTGGGAAAATTCCTAAAAATTGATAATGGGAAAGGAAAATAAGACTTTCTCAAAAGGAACCAACTAATAAGGAATTATGGATTAAGAGTTATTAACGAATTTAAACTTTTTTAAAATGGCAAAAAACGTTAATTGAATGCCTAAACGAAGGAATTGGGCCATAATCCACCGGGGCTCACGACTTCAGGTGGTGAGTCTTGACCGCAGCATGAAGATAAGTCAGCCCATCAAATTTGGGTCCAATCCGAGCTCGTCCAAAATTTTGCCAGATCGAGTTGGATAAGATTAAACAATTATTCTACCTCCACACCCAAACACACACTCATTAACATATCCTCACTCACAATAGAGGTGGAGCCCGCACACACTACACACCCAGTGTGTGTGAACCCCACCTCTATTGTGAGTGAAGGTGTGTAAATAGGTGTATGCTTGACCGTTTCCTAGTCCTAAATTAATGGGTTGCCCCAAGCATAGGGCGGAGACCGATGTAGCACAATATCCGTTAAGACCGGAGTCGAATCCACTTAGGACGGTGATGTGTGTGCTGTGGAACCTCGGGTTGTAGTATTAAAAATAGCACTTAGGTAGCCACCCCTTGTCGATTGGTTGATTAACAAACTAACACTAACAGATAAATTGCTCGAAAGATTAAAAAGAGAGGCACAGTCGTAGGGAATTCGGCGCTTGCTACCCAATCAGAATCCGCTCGCTTTTCAAAGTTCTATAAACGGTTAAATTTAGGGAGAATTGGAAACTCCGAAGGATGCGAATCCTAAAGTTGTCGGTCCCGTATACAACAGCAAACAGGTTTTGGTCCCCCATTCCTGCTCACATGAGCCCTGCCAATGCCTCGGATTCGTCCAATGGACGTAGTTTTCACCAACTAAATTATTTAATTAAATTAATATGCAAAAAATTGCGAGATGAATCCTAATTGGGTCGCGGCACCTTTACCCATCAACCAAACCTCAGAAAAATTACTCACTCATTATTAAAAATAAAAAGAAAGAAACCCTAGAATTAATCATGCCTCCGAATATGAAACAAACAGAAGAAATAGATAAAACAAGTTCCAACGAACAACTTTAATGAAGGACGGAAATTAATACGAGTTACCGAAGTGCGAGTACTTGAACAAAACTTGAAAACGTCAAAAGAAAAGAGCTCTGGAAGAAAAAGAACGTAAGAAAAAGCTGCTACGTAATGTTCGAACCCTAAAAACAAAGTTCGGGGAGGTATTTATATTAATCCCCAAAGTCTAGAATTAAAAATAATTGAAATACAATTTTTCCCGTTAAAGCCTTCGGTAGCCCCACAAAGAATAGTTGTAGGGCTACGGGTTTCTCTGTTCCCCAGCTAATGCACTCTGTAGGGCTACACTTCTGAGCTGTAGCCCTACCGTCTACTTTAGTGAGAATTTTGTGCTTCCATGCACTTTTTGGCACCCGACGCGTCCATCACGTCACCCGACACTTCACGCCTCCGTCACGACTTCCCATGGCGATGTCCGACATGGCCTCAAGGCCTCGCAATCCAAACTTGGCGCAAGAACCGCCTTATTTCTTGCGAAAGTAACAAAGACACAAAAACAAGACAAAGCACGGCATCAAGTGAAAAATGGAATAAACCGCGCCTCTAACGCGCTAATATGCCCTACTTAGGCGCTTATATCTACGATATCACGCGCCTATCAGTGTAAAATTAGAATTTTTGAAGATTAAAAGATTGATGCCTTAGCCAACGTGATGATTTTGCATGACTGCAGTTCAGGGACAAACTTCTGTTGCAAGGACGAACATGTCCACATTATCTGTAATCCAGGTTAGATTGTTAAGTAGAATTTTTGATTAATTTCGACAATACATATATATGGTTAATAAATTTGTGGGTTTTGATGTCTGTAAAAACACTAAAACTCTTTCTATCCTTTTGTAAATTTGTGGGTTTTGATGCTCCCGAGTTGTTAGGACGTAACATTGAGTCTGGGACCATTTCGAGTCACTCTTCTTCTCTGCACCACTGAAGATCTGGTGGAGAATGCCCCGGCGATTTCAATCTTTAAAGAGAGAGAGAGAGTCAGGGACCATATACTATCTAAGATGTCATTCATGAGGTCATCAATATAAGCCCCACAATGTACGTCACATTCCATTTGTCAATGAGGTCATCAATATGAGCCCCACCATGATGTCACCTTCCATTTGTAATTAAGGTCATCGATATGAGCCATGCAGGTATGCAGGTATGATTGGCTAAAGAATACCACAAAATAAAGACGAAGGTCAAGGCCGGAGTCGGTCCTTCCTTAGCTTTGGACATAAAGAATGATTTCTTATTTCCTTTATAATCATTGCGTCACCTTTTAATTCAATTATTCCACGACCACAAATACTTATATGAATATTTACACAAATTTATTCATATTCATATTGAAACCCACACATACTTCACTTTCAGTGTGTATGGCTATAAAATAAAATAATTTCTTTTAATTTCCTTTCTCACCTCTTTTGGGTTTTAGTCAGATAAGGTTTCATACAGTATTTTTTTCATAAAGTCTACGCTTACTGCACATTTCTATCCAATGCGTGTGGAGTTCACTCCGCATTTCATAAAAATACAAAAAAAAAAATTTATAAATTTTAAAATTATCATTTATGGGGTCCTGTAAAAAATTAGCTCCAATGGATATCGGTAAATATTTTTTCTGGATTTATAGGGTGAAACTTCTCAACTGCTTAGTTTTGCTACTAAAAATTCAGAAAAAATACTTATCTTTATCCGTTGGCGTTGGAGATGATATTTTTTTTGGGGCCTCATAAATGATCATTTTAAAATTTATAGATATTTTTCTGTATTTTTTGGACCCGGAATAGGCCCCATACGCGTACGGTAAAAATGTGCGATAAGCCTAAACTTTCTGATACTTGTTTGCTATCAATAGTACTGTCACAAGTTATTTAATTATCGTCTTACCCATGCCTTTTTTTTTCTTCTCCTTCTAGACAACAAGATACTCATATTAACTAGTAGTATGATAGTGAGTTGGATTAATAAAATGATTCGACACTTGCTCTATCAGCTTGAACCCATGACCTTACGTACCTCAAGATTGAAACCCAACGGATAGACCATGGGCCTAAAGCCTAGGGTCGATCTATGCTAATTTTGATTAGTGTAACTTCAGCTTTTGATTAATCAACCAAAATAATTCAAAGAATTATTAAAATATGATTTCTTTTTATAAAATATTTAGATAGTGATTTTTGATAAGCTCTACTAAGATCCTTCTTGATTTTTATATGTTACTTAATAATTATTTCTTTTCTTTTTTTCTTACGGCAGTAGAAGAATACAAGTTTTTTTAATTTTCATTAAACAGGACATTATAAATAGAATCATACAAAGTCCTCATAGCCTGAAGGGAACAAATAACCTTCGTTCAGAAGAAGAAACTATCAATCTCTAGCTACTTTTGACCTCTCCTATGAAAGTGAACCAAGGTGATCAATTGATCTAATTCAGTAGGTTAATAATCATTAATTCATTAACATAGAAATTTAGTTGCAACACACATCTATAATCTTTTTGGGTAGTGATGCCATGTTTGGCCTTATCCTCTATGGTTTATCCTCTTCTATTTACATAGTATTTTTCTTGCCGAGAAAAAATAGAACTACAGACATTTACATCCTACTATATCAATTAGCTAAAAGTCCTCTATGATTCTGCATGACAACAAGCAAAGTATGTGTTTGTTAAATTAAAATGATATTTAGTAGACGGTGTTCATCCCTTAAGATTAGTTGAAGTGTGCCTAAATTGATCCGGGCACATAAGTTATAAAAAAAAGGGATTAATACTACATTCAATATTATCTCTGAAAATCGTGAAGTAGAAAAGGCATATACAAAAGTTTTTTTTTTTTTGGTTGTCTGTTTTTATTTTTTCTGTTGTTTTCGTGTTTTTCTTCTCACTTTTTCACACTGTGTTCTGTTCCTTAGCTGGCTTCATGGCTTTCACTTGTCGTTGGCGCCCTTTATTTTAGATATATGATGTTCTTCTTTGATGCCAAAAAAAAAAGGTAGTGCTCCTCACATTCTTCTATTTTAATTTAATTTAAGCTCCTTAAAGTATAATTTCAAATAAAAACACGTGAAATTAGAAAGCTTCTTTTCATTGCCGGAAGTGAGATAGGAGTATTTTTTCTAATTGGACTTCAAAAGATTGAGCATCTTTCATTATCCAATATGTCAATAGAAATACTTTTGATCACAATTTTGAAAAAAGAAAATGAGCACTTTGCGAAATTCCCTCATGGATCCATTACTAACACTTGGGAATAGCCTATCCAAAAAGAAAAAAAACAAATGGGAATAACATATTGAGTGCGATGCCATCATCTATCAACTTCATCTGTGAAATTCTCCCGAAAAAAATCACCAAAAAGAAAAAAAAAATTGTACGTGATTCTTGCACTCTATTAAAGTGAAGTGAGAGATTGATTTTTGCACTTCACATTTGAAAAGTAAATAGTAATTTGTGGAGTGCGAAAATCAATTTTCGAAGAAAACTTATGATACATACTTTAGAATGTATTGTGTGAATGGAGAAATAAAGCTATAATGCTATAAATTTTTTTGTAATTTGTACCAAAAATAATGGTACGCGTATATAAGTGGGAGATTAATTAGGCATCTACTCGTGGGGTTTAGTTAATTACAGAAAAATCCTAAATACTCTCGTCAGAAGACAAAACATATTTTACGGGATGTAACGAATTAAAATCCCACTCCACGATCACAGATTCTCATGGAATCCACGAATAAATGTCCGAACCCGACATAAATGAGTTGTTTAATTCGGATTGGTCCGAAACATCACGTGGCGGTGCTCCCGCATTACTCAATAACTAAACACCATCCAGACTTAAAACAACTTTTTCCTAGTCTCTCTTTCCTCTTCCTCTACTCGGCCATCGGCAACCCCCGCAAGGTCTGCAACCATCGGTGGTAAACGACGGGCACCACACAAGGTTAAGATTTCGAACCACCGGTGGTGGTAGCCTTTTTTTCCCGTTCATTGTACGTATACATATTGAACACGAATCGTGACCCGCCTCCACACGCGTTCTCAAGTAGTACAGACCTATTTGAGGTGTGAAAGCTACGATAGTGATCATTGTTGTGCTCTTGTTCTACCTGTCATGGTTAATCAAACAAAGCTCTTATTAGTGTTTGTGTTAACCTTCAACCGCTCAAGTACTATTTTCGGATGGTGAAACTTTCTACTGCACTAGAACTAGTTCCTTTCACGGGCGACATCAGAATAGACACCTCTGTTGCTATTGTTGCGATCGGTCTCTGTTGCCTTATGTTGTTCCCTTACTCTGTGTTCAAAACAATTACAATGAAAGATTCAAAATCGGCATTAAAAAGAGTCGCGCGCGTACACAGAGCCTGAGAACCCAAGGACTCTACCTGCCGATGCGAATAATATAGTTAGCTGCTAGGTAAGTGTGGATTTCACCTTTACATATACAAATTCTCTTCATTCAAATTTCAATCATCCATACCACCCACAACTGAAATATTATTACGACACTCAGTTGAGCAATTACACAACATTAATATTACACACAGTACGCATTCAGACATAATAGTGCAAACTGGTTCTGAAATTTTACAACAGAAGATCAAACAAGCGTTTCCTGAAAACAAAAACACTTCACGAGCAATCCGTAACTGGATATGTTGCATGAAGATAGAATCTCGCGGCAGGAATATCAAATCAAGCCAACAGGGGAACCCTTGGCCGCGTTCTGCTTTAAGTAGTTGTACTTCCAAAACAGGAGCAGTCGCACCCTTTCTCACTGATTTTTCTTGTTATGTCATCCAATTCAGTGCCCAAGCTATAGCTACTCAACCTCAGCGTCCTGTCACAGTGCATCTGCAGAAGCCAGACACGAGTGATAAACTCCCCCCCATGTCGAAGCCCTTCAATGTGGTGCTTCACTCGGCACCTCCAAGCGGCGTAGCACAACATCTCCGCCCAAATACTTTCCAAAATAGCCCACCTCTCCGGAGGCTCGTGCGATTTCATGTGTTGCACAAGGTTGTGTGCCTCGTTTGCAATATAGCTAATGTCGCCCTCATTCTCAATCCGTCTCTGTCCAGACGGTACTTCTCTATTGAAAAGTTCCTTCAAATGACCATAATCCTTCCCAAAAGTGTCGTATTTATTGCAAAAGGGAAACTTAGTAGGACACTCAACAAGCAAATACACCATGTAATCAGAAAGCATTTTGACCGCTTTCCGATTCACGGTATCCCTACCATGATCCAACCCGTAGAAAACCTCGGTAGCAACGTGCCAGATGACAATACTTTTATGGAATTGTAGTTCAATACTCCAGGACTTTAGTCGCTCATCATATTTTTTAAGGGTCCACTCACCTCTTGTCACTCCTGAAGTCGACAACTTACCATCATCTGCAACACTATCACTACCACCAATTTCTTCAGTTGAAGTCTTTGAATTATCAACTTCTGCAATTTTCTGAGTTGAAGTCTGGGACGGATTGTATTTCTCGCGAAGGTAACTGATGATTAGTTTTTTCACATTCGGGACTAGACTCTTCTCTTCCTTGTATCCCTTCAACGCTTCACCCATGCCATAAAGATACTCCCCCGCCGTATTGCCCAAGCACGTTACGAAGCAGACTTTCAAGCAGCGGGTGCACGCATTAGGGTCATACTTTGTGCAGAAATCCAGGAGACTGAGCTGCCCGATTGCCTCAGGCCATCTCTTACTCTTAGAGAATAGAACTTCGTGAAGAGAGAGAAGCGGAGTGGCCCATTTAATTCGATCACTACACGCCCAAACCAAGGCCCAATCCGAAAAAAGTTGCACGACAATACCAGCTATCTCTAGAAAAATGGCTCCAGCTATCAGAATGATGGTAATCACATCATCACCTTCGAAAACACGCCCGGGACTGGGAGGGGGCTTATCACTCTTCAAGAATACCAAAAGCCCAGAAACAATCAAAGACAAGCTAAGAAATCTCAGAATGCTTCCCCATAGGGTGAAAATCGTGCCCACCTTGCTGAAGAGCATGTCATATATCAAACCCAACTCAATCTCAATCAATTTGAAAGCATCGAAACTATCCTTCCTAACCGACTTGAGGAAGTTTCTTACCAAATCTCTCACTCTTCTCCCATCACACAGGTAATCTGGACAATGAGGCATTAAGGTCTGGATACAAAAATAAGCTAGAAGCACTCGCCTTGCATTCGGGTGTGAATCACTGACTCTAACTTGGCTTGGATTTAATCGAACGAAACCTCCGTAGTACTTGTTTCTTGAATAGATTATCCACACTCTCTCTCCGTACTTGATAAGTCCGGGAATCAAAATCAACAGTGCCAGAAGAGAGATGAGCCCCTCTATGGACCAGGGTTTGCCCTTCCAGAGTTTCTTTTGTGGGAAATACGACCAGGTTGCTATCAGGGCATAAACTGCTCTAAAGCCTAGGGTAAAGAGTCCTATAAGGTGTTTCATCCACAGCTGATTTTCCTGAAGGCTTAAGACGGTGATGGTATCGGGACCTCCGAGGTAGAACAAGATCAGAGGCCCCCACATCACCCTGAGCATCTGGTCGCCCATGGTGGCATTGCCAATGGTGAAATTGCCCATCGGGATCTTGTGGGTATTGGCCGTTGTCGTGTTGGAAGAACTGTCGGTTGCTTTGGAGTTCTTGTTGACAGCGAGCTTGGAGAGCTTTCCAAGAGCAGTTGTAGCCAACAAATCAGAGAGTACGTAGAGTAACGAGATGCTCCCAATCATTATCGCCGCTGACTTAGTCTTTGTGCGGCGTCGTCCAAAGAAATGAAGGTATAACTGAGAAACAAGGATGTAGAGAGCTAGAATCCTCAAATCCCATATTTCCCAATATTTGCTCAGTTCTATACCTTTCTGATTTTGTTTATTGCTCCTGTTGAACTCGCAGGTCCTGTAGCAGGGCATCGTTTGATCTTTCTTCTCTGCTGTAATGATGGAAGAAGAAGAAGAAGAAGAAGAAGAAACAAATAAATACGAATGGATCAAGTGACTTGAGAGCGATTGACTAGCATAGCACTAGAGCCTACATCACCGAGAATTTTTTTAAAAAAAAACACACAATAGTGCCCACATCACTTAGACTATTGTGTTCTCTCGACAATCTAAACGTCGGCAACATAGAGGGGGCCAGCTGAGCTTCCTTAATTTCCCAAGTGTTCTCTTAGCTTCCTTAATTTCCCAAGTGTTCTTCTCTTGTAGGCAGTTTATACAGTTTCTTATATTTCTTTCTGGCCTCTGGGAATATTAGAACTCCAAAACTTGTTTAGATTAAAATCTAAGATTGGATTCCGTTGTATCCTGATCAGAGACGATTTGTAGGTAACCTATTGCATACCTAATTGGCACTACAATAAAAATGGTCTAACACGTCGAAATTTGGCGACTAACTCTGATTTTTGTCGCCAAATGGTATCCTTGGGCGATGAAATGGTATTTTGTCGCCAAATTGGACCTATTTGGTGAGGAAATGGGATTTTGCCGTCAAGGAAACACATATTTCATTGCCAAAAGATACTATTTGGCGACGAAATTAAATTTTCGTCATCAAATGATCCCTTTTGGCAACGAAATTTGACTTTCATCATCAAATGGTACATTTATTTTTTTTGTTGATGAAATCGGGAATTGGTCACTAAATACAAGACTAATTACTTTTTAAATTTTGATTAAATTTTGCCATATCATCTACGAAATAATAAGTGGTGCAGTGGTAGTTTAGAAACCATAGAGTTTGAGTCAGGGCAACAACAAACCTTTAGCGACGAATTTTATACTTTCAGCGACGAATTTTGTACTTTCGGCGACAAATATTATTTGTTGTCAAAGACCGAATTCGTTGTAGCGTGGTGTGACGAATGACGTCTCAATGACAAGGATTACGGGGCTTGAGAAGTGGAGTAGTCGTCTGCAAAATTCCTAGACATCTACGCACCAAGCCATTTTTTCAACCTTTGTACTGAGCCTGCCGCGATGAAAGTTTGCACGGGTCATTTTTGTATTAACTTATTCACAGAGGAACTATGAATAAATTATTTTCGAAGCCACACAATTTCACCCGTCCGTCTCGGCAATCAATACTTGAGATATGTTTTTAAACTTTGGCCGATAATAAATATCTTTAATCGGTAATAGTTTGTTTTTAATCCGAATGACGCGCGAGATTGAGCGCTGTAAACACTTATTCACGGAGCGTCTATAAAATAAGTTTATTCTCTTGTAGTATAAAAGTAGTACCACAAGTAGAGAACTCCAAATACACATCCTGTGAGAACTTAGTTTTCGATTAGATAAACCTTTTGGTATTTCTCACAGTGTCTAGCAAGCAAGGGGCGAAAAACAATTCGAATAGCCCGAGTCCACATAAGGGGCAAAAAAAATATCGAATTGCCTGAGTCCAAGTAAATTTTGAGTACTCAATTAAAGTTTCGTTCAAGTTCGTTTACTTATAACCTAGCTCAGTGAGGACTTCAATTTGTTTAACTTAATGGCCATTGGTTAGTGGGATAAATTTTGGAGGGATATGGTAGAAGTGAGGAAATTATTATAAGTAATAAAGAGGAAAATGACGGGTGGATATGGGTGGAGATTTCTCAATTGTGCACCCAATAACATTTCTTTTTCCTTTTTTGTCCCAAGAAAATTTTATTCACGCTCCGTTTGTTTCGATGTAAAATATATTTTTTGAAAACAAATTTTAAACTTTTATTTTTCGGTATTTGGTTCGCAAATAAAAAATATTGAGGAGTGAGAATTGTAGTAGAAGGCAGTGGGTTCATTTCGAAAAATAATTTACAGAAGATTTAAGGATAAGTCATTTTCATCCAATTAATGAAAAATATTTCACATGTAAAATATTTTTATCATTTTTTATACAACCAAACACCGAGAAAATATTTTACACCCCAAAAACAGAGCCTCATCAATGCCATCCGGCAATTACAAAAGCCCGTAAGCAAACAAAGGTTCGATCAGACTTGAGCACAAGCACTAACAGGCTCGGAGGCTCTACAATGCTTATTGCAAAAGTAGACCAATACGAGGTATCGGCATAGGGTCTGTAACGATCAGGGTCAACTGACTTGCTAAACCTTGACCTACCACGTAGCTCAAAAAGTTAACTCCAAGTTATATAGTAGTTGCTCGCAAATACTTATATACGAATTCATTTCTATATTTCCCACCAATGTGAGACTAAGTTGGGTTCTCACAGGGTTCGTCTGAGGATTAGCAGTAGAGGATTCTAAGAGAACCCCAGCTCAAACCATAATCAGATGACGCAGATGAAATCATCAAACAGAAATAGTAACCAAAGTTAGCACGCCGCCTGGCGATCTTGAGAGAAATAAAACAGCACCAATGGAAAGCCAGCGAACCAGGCGACCCATGCACACAGCCACAGCGGGCCCTAGTACATACCACTTCTGTGAACCAAACCAAACATCCAAAATCAAGAGATTTTATTCGCCTACCACCATCACCCACCAGATCTAGGGAAACCAGACCGATACTTGTAGCTAAGTTCCACAAATACCTCTGCACATTTAACGGTCAATTTGGATGGAGTTAGCTCCAATGACCATTTAACGTGCATTGTAAATATTGGGGATGCAATATGCTCGATTTGTATTTCGGTAATGCTTTAGAGACCATCAGTTAAAAAAAAAAAAAAAGGCGATTACTCATTATTCTATTTGGTTTCGAAGGAAATTCAAACACGAAAAACTATCAATATCCAGTTGATCATGAATCCTAAAGTTATTCCTATTCTTTTTCCACAGGATTAAAAGTTGTTTTGCGCGGCCGGGATTTAGGTTAGCATACTAATGTGATTTTTTTCAATATGATTTTTTTTGGCTGCTGATTTTGCCACTCCTTTTTTTGTTAACGTCACTCCCCTGCAAGTGTATTTTTGGAGCAAAAATACATTATGCAGGGGAGTGACGTTAACAAAAAAGGGAGTGGCAAAATTATTTCTCTTTTTTTTTTTTAGCCAAAATAAAAATACACTTGCAGAGGAGTGACGTTAACAAAAAATGGAGTGACAAAATTATTTCTCTTTTCTTTTTTAGCCAAAATACTTTAACAACTAGTCTTGAGGACTCCCTCTCTCTTCAATCTCACATCCTCTCTTGTCTCTCTGCTCTCCAAAATAATGGCCCACGCTCACACAATCAGGATTATATTCACAACACCATTAAGGGATGGTACGTTGAATGCACTTAATTCGACAGTAATCAATAAAAATTAGAAAAAAATATGAATAACAAATTAACAATTATACATACGTATCTACGGATGGTTGAAATCTACATGGTAGAAATACGATATATTGGAGAAAAATGGACGGATCGGACGATATGAAGGCGATACATTGACAATATTAGCATTAACAAATGAGCTATTTGGTTTTCAGAATAGACTATACATGTGATATTTTTTACGATGACGAGCAATTAATGACTTCAGAGCAACTACCCGTGGCTAAAATTAATGAGAAATTGACGCATGAAGCGGGACAAAGCACAATCGGACGCAATTTTACAGCGATAAATGAAAATGACGCCAAGATTAATCTGGCCATCCATGACAAAAATCAATGAGAAATTGGCCAGATGTGAAGAGGACGGACGAGATTGATGCGAATTCTGGGCAAAAATCTCCGAATAGACGAGACATGCCAATATAACGTCGAGATAGATATTGCTGAGAAGAAGCCCACTGGGCAAGAAGACAAGGCGGAGTAAAATTTTGACCAAATTTTGGAAAGAATACGAGCCGAACCACCGGAGCAGGGACGGCAATTACTTCCGATCTGTCCCTGTCTCCGACCTTCCCGCCCTGATCTGAGTGGATATTCCCCGATTTGATAAGCAAATGGGGCGGGTATGGTATTTGCTTCCCCACCTTGTTTTAACCCGATCCGATTCCGATTATAGGTATTTATATTTTTGTATGTATATGCAGGGGCGGACCCACCTTGAGGCACGTGGAGTCACGTGCCCCCATGCCTTTAAAAATAAAAATTCCCAATTTTATATGTATATATATATTATATATGCTATGTTGTGTAAGATGTTAAAGTTTGGTTCAGTGATAAGAGACATGCCATGGCAAAGGAATTTAATAACGCAACTTCGAGTCCCACTGGGCCACTCGCCTTACTTTTTTTGGTTGTTTTCAAAATTCAACTTTTTCACAACTAAGGTTTGCCCCGGTTAACGTCTCCAATCATTTGTGTAGTATTCAATATGAATTTGCACATTGTATTTGTACATTTTTAGTCTCCGAAATTTGTACTTGTAGAGTTAATAATAGAAAAATAGATGATGAACATATGATAATTTTGTTTTAATGCATATGGTCGAAGTGAGCAAATTTGCCCAAGTAGCTAGTTATTAAAATACATATATATTTTAAAATTATTACATTATCATGAATATTAATTAAAATTATTTGGGTGTGAATGTGCTTAACTATAACTCATATATTACGGCATTACAAAAAAAATTGGTACCCCTACTATGTCGAATTCTTGGGTCCGCCGCTATATATATGTCTACCGGAAAGGAAAATAAGTCCTTAGTTTTTAAGAAGGCAATTTCAAGTTCAAAAATCATGTGTTTTCGCAAATTATTTTCCTATCAATATGAATCTTGTTTGATAGATCTCATTGAGATTTTTAATACGGTGCAAAAAAAATTGAAAAATTATTTTTCATTTACATTATTTTTTAGTTTGAAAATGTGAAATAAGTACGTATTTTTTAAGAAGGTGTTCTGGAACGGGGCCTAAATATATTCCATTGTTCTGATATAACACGAGTAATAAACACTTGTTTATATCTTTGTTTTCTTTATTTCTATTTTTTTAACTTATTAATCATCAATATCTTGTTTTTTTGTCAAAACATTTTAAAAAGAACAAAATTAGGCAAATTATCACGGTGAATAGGGACCCGATTATTTCCCGATCCCAACACCTCCCTAATTTTTTCCCGCTTTGACTCCAATCCGATATAGAATGAGGTGAGTTTGGGGGACACTAAATCCAACTCCGACCAACCCATTGCCATCCCTACACCGGAGGTACACTCTGAAGCTACGTGGGGTTTTTTTTTTTTTCGCCACTACGTTTTCTCTCTGGGGGACTTTCCGGCGAGATCCACCAATGGTTGGATGGACAAAAAGAAACATGAAACAGGCCAAGCGACCCGCAAAAAACCTCCTAAAGTACTCCGAGAACGCGGACAACAACTCAGCAGCAAACCCCAAAACCAAGCAACAACCAAGCTCTGAATAGACCAACCACCCCAAACTAAGAAGGCCCTCCACAGGAGCAAAAACAAACCACAAACAAGTAGCAGAATCAACACAACCTGCAGCAACCCCAAAGAAACAAAAAAAAAAAAACAGCATCCAAACCAAAACCAGCATATGACACAGCCCACAACTTCCAAAAAAAAGAGACAAAGCACAACATTTGCCTCATGGTTTATGCCATGTAGCTTGTGTTTGTGCCTCTCTTCCTTCTTCGGTGTACCCTTTGTTGAGTTATATATATAGAGAGAGAGTTCTGATCCAGTCAGGAATCCCGGATTTTGGCTTTGGTACGGACCATGACTTCAGCCGTTGGATTGTGTTTTCAATGGTCTACATCCACAGACGATTTTTGACCTGTAAGAAAATCGTCCGCGGATATGGATTATTGAAAGTACAATCCAATGGTTGAGATCATGGTCCACATTTTAGCCAAAATCCGGGATTCCTGACTAAATCCGGACGGTATATGGTGTCTACTCTTACGGTATCTCCGTTATGCCTCTTGTGATTTTCGATTATATCTTTTGTAGTTTCAGTTATGACTATTGTGGTTTTGATTATGTCATGTGTGGTTCCATATTATACCACACATGGACTCACGTGGCATAATATGGAACCACACATGACATAACCGAAAACCACAAAAGGCATAACAGAGACACAGTAAGAATAGACACCATATCATTGTTCAAAAAAAAAAATTTAGTGTGTTTAAGAGTGAGACGAGAGAGAGGAATCCAAAGGGATTCCAAGCCTACCCAGTGGGGTGTGGAGTGTGTGTTTGTGCACAAATTTTAAGGAACAACAAAATCAGCAAGTTAATAAATTCACTTCTAAGCAGCAGAATTAATGAAGAGAGAGAGAGAGAGAGAGAGAGAGAGAGTACATACCAAAACACAAATTATTTGACCGTCTGAGGGTGGTTCAGCTGCGAGAAACTAGAAATTGAGACTTCAGAAATTCACTAGAGCTTGCAATGCTGGAGAGAGAGAGAGAGAGACAGACAGAGGCTCTACAAGTGTCTATAGGGAGCACATTATTTATAGTCGTGGATTCGGGAAGTGTACGGAATATAAGGACAAAAAAGTGTTAGATCTAATTAGAAGGAAAATAATTTTCTAGTAAGAAGATTCAACCAATATAGTAGTACTAGTGTTTACCTGTGCCTACGGCACTATTCATCCCGCATACTTGGGTATGGTGGCGGCTTTGTAATTTAGGCAAAAACGATGGTCATTTTAATAAATTTGTAAGAATGTCTCTCAGCCGCCTTGGATCAAATCAATCTCAACCATTCTAACTTGTCCCCACACCCTTGTATTTTATTATATAGATATTTTATTATATAGATGTGTGAGAGGGATTGGATGTTCATTTCAAGATATATAATAGTATTCAGATGAGGCACTTAATGATATTTGATCAAGCTGATTTTTGATATATTAGTTTTACAATATAACTCTACGAAGTAAATAAATCCGATCATCAGAGCGAGACCGAAGCGATAACGGTGTGTCATGCACAACACGGGACTGCACAGCATGCTCCTCTAGTCTGTGTGAGAGCCAGAGAGATGTAGGCGAAATCTATGGACAATTGGATTTGTAGATTTAAATAGGAGTATTAAAATGAGAACCTTAATTAGCTAGTTGGATGGATATATATATTAAAATTTTCTTTTCTAATTAGCAGTCAAATTAATTATTTTAAATATATAAAACTATGCAAATAGCCAAATATATACATGCATAAACTTTCATAGTAAGCTAGGAAAAATATAGAAAACAAAAATACAGAAAAATAATTGATAATCAACAAGGTTTACAATATTTTGCTAAATTTTTTCTTTTTTCAGGTTGATAATTATTGTGTCTATACATATTTATCATACTTAATGTTGCCAACAGAAACTCTTTTTATTAAAGCGAACTCATCAAGTGATGGATTCTAGTGCTTAATTTGTTGAGAGTAAAGTTAGTTTCAAGAGGGGTTTAAGTGTTGAAATGATGGTAGAGGATATTGGCGTTGATGATAGGGAGGAGGGTGAAATTTTCTAATTTGGAGGAGGGTGCGATTGATGATATAGAGAATGGAGCCTCTATCTCTCTGTGTTTTAATCTCATTTGTTTTTGGTGCTCATTTGGTTCTTTCCGTACGTAGTTCAGCGCTTGTGGTGCGGTTTTGGTGGTCAGATCTTTTTCGGTTCTTCTAGTTGCTTGGTGCGGGGTAGTTTTTAGCATGTGTGTTGGTGTTGGTTTTGTTGTTATTTGATGGGTTTTCCTTTTGGTGTTTGGCGTGTTTGCTTCATTTCGGTGTGGCTTATTCTGCAGTACGTGCCTTTCTGCCGGTTCTTTTGATTTAATTTGGTGGTGTTTCGGGATATGGTATGAGGTTTTCTTCCTTTGATCCTAGATGTCCTTAGATGGAGCTTTTTTATTGTGCCCCTTGGTACTTTTAATCCTTCTAATCATTTAAAAGATGAGAGCTGCTATTGGTACCGACGGGTACCATAGGGAAAATGCATCGATGGCAGCGCCGGGCCGTCTCCGGCCACCGGACGGCAAATCCGAGCCGTCTAAAAATTTAAATAAAAAAAAACCGAGTGGCCTAACGCAGAAATCAACAGCATCCGACGTGCGTAGATGCTCGATCCAAACACTCTATTTTTTTGTATATACATATATGCATGTATATATGAAAAAATGGGGTGTTTGGATCGAGCACCTACGCACGTCGGATGCCGTTGAGTCTCGTGTAAGCCCACTTGGTTTTTTTTTTGTTTTTTTATTTTGGACGGCTTGGATCGGCCGTCCGGTGGTCGGAGAGGACCCAGCGCGGCCGTCGGTGCATTTTCCTTACGGTACCGTCGGTACCAATATCATTTTGCTTAAAAGATAGATAAATTTCTTTTGTCGTGAAAAAAATAATTTGCTGCAAACTTTTTCATCTCCATCAACTTTGTATTTTGGTAAGCGACATTGAACCAATCAAGATGTTATGCATTTTTTTTTTTTTGCAGTACTTCTTTGGTCATTCAATTCGTGCGTACAAGAGATAGTATTATGGAATTGTGTCTACTGACTAACTTTGTGAAGCTCTCAACTCCAACAACCAGGGCACTACTACGTCAGGGGACTGACATATTGCTTTCATTTTCAGGTGTCGTAAGGCTGCGGCTGGGTTGAAATCATATCCAACCAGGACCGGCCCAAGGTACGTATTTGGAGGCCAAGACCAAATTAGCCCCCAAAAAAAAAAAAAAATAGACCAAGACCAAAAGTGTGGTCATCATTCCCTCATAGATCTTTTTCTAGTTCATCAGTTAATTTTTGTGAAACATGAATCCTTGCCTAATTGCTTGCGGACCAGTTGTTGGAATTTAGAATAAGGAAGTCATGTGCATGCTCTAAAGTACGGCATTCAGAACCATGCTCAAAAGTTAATCTCTCATAATAAACATTTGAAAGAAGTTTTACAATTTACTCTAACAGTAATTGGAGAGGTGAAAGAGTCGCGCAAGGGTGGAAGAGTACTGGCTCGAATGGTAATTGTCAAGTGATACTTCTAGCTCCACTAGCTGTTGTCGTAGTCTAGTGATAAATAGCTTACTCCTAAGAGGTTTGTGTAGTCAAGAAGTGTATGTTTTTAGTCGCGACGCCTGTCGAATTAACTGGCTATGAGCCTTTGGTGTGAGGCGGTAGAAACTATCGACACGTGATTCTTCATGGGACCAATCGCGGGTTTGGAGTATTTATGATTATACCCAAAAGAGATTGCTATTTGCTTTTTCCGGGTGCCTCCCTCCTCCACCTTTTCTTCTTAGAGGGGAAAAAGATACTTTTAGCAGTCGAAAATACAGTACTTTAATTATTGTTTCATTCTATGATGCCTAATTGGGGACTCGTATCTATCCATATGGCAGAGGGAATAACGACATGCTAAAGGGGGGAGGGCTCTTCCAAAAAAAAAAGGGGAGGTGGGGGTTGTGTGTGGGTCCACTATTTGGGTCCCACATTGACAATTCATATTGTTTGTTGATTTGAAAATAATTTTTTTAATAGCCTTGTACTAAAAAAATCAACTTAATTGGATATGTGCAAATAATTGAACTAATTTATAAGTTTCGATTAAGAATTCAGGTTCCTCTCAACTCTGAATGAAAAGTTAAAAGATTTGATCAGCTCTTTATATGTAATTGAGTTGATTTTTTGCGAAGCTACTTTGAAAAATTATTTCAAAATTAATTAATGATTTGAATTATTCGTAGGGAACCCAAAAATGAATCCCACACGACGTCAATACATTATCGGTCCTCCCTGGCTCCGTGGTACCGATAGTCGGAGTGCATGCAAAGACAAATGAACGATTTGAACGTGTACGTACAATTGGAATTTTGGATGGGATCATGAGTGGCCAACAAAAGATGACGTTCATACGCCTTCACCCACCAAAAAGGTGAAAAGGATCGAGATGATACTCAACTTCTAAACGTCCAAAATAAAGAATGGATGTGACATATTAAAAAGATATTTTGTAATTTATTTCACTTTTTACACTTTATGAGAGAATGTAGAAAAGACTCATTTTATTTTTTAGATATTTGGGTTTCTAAATTGCCTTTGGTTCTCCAAATATTGAGACCCTGCTTCTATTTTGAAAACAAAATATCTAAAAAGTACAATGAGGCCCTCCTATATTCTCTCATAAAGTGCAAAAAATAGGAATAAATTACAAAATCTCTCTCCAATATGTCACATCAATTCTCCATTTTAAACTTTTAGAGATGGGTTGGAGATGCTCTTAAGTCTCGTTCAATCCTGGATGGAGTCGTCGTTATGTTAGAGACTTGTTTTGTGTTGTGAAATTTTAATGTACTCGCAAGCGCACGAATCGTACCAATTCCACAGCCGTATCTTCTCGGCCCATGATTATTGCCAGGACCTAACTTGAAAAATATTTGCAAGCTTTTTGTAACGAGGAGTACTTGTGCACCAACGGCTAAAATAAATTAAATTACCGTCTTTTCCTGCGATATCAATAATTCGAAGTGGATGATAAAAAAATAATAATGTTATCCAATTAAGCACGATAAAGAACTAACAACGTACGGTATTGGAGCTTCTACATATCAATATTTTGTGCTTATCATTTTGTTCATGTGTTAACATATTTTTTCTCCCCTTACTCTGTACTTTAGAAGTTATTTCACATATCAGTACATGTGTGCTATATTTGTTTTTGATAATTATCCAAAGTGTTCGGAATAATTTATGCATACAATTTTCGGAGAACTAATTCCACCGTCTACGGTCTACTAGCAGTGGCCCGACTTAAAGGGCCACTTAAAACCGGGACAAAAGCGCTATATGGACTAACTCCACTGACTTGGTAGAAAAGATGTTTCTAATTTGAGGACTAAAATGGGGAACTCACTTAAGTCCTAAGCCTAATTAAATTAATTTACCACCACCACAACGACTTAGGGTTATTCCACATCGTTGTTGCATGTGCGATGTGTTAAAAGACTTGTCCCACAAATTTTTCAAAGCGACTTTATATGGGTAATAAATAATTGTAAGTTTTGATAGTCTGGAAAAAAAAAAAACCACTAATTGGGTTAAGGTTGTGTTTGGTTGAGAGTTTAGTTTAGTTTAGTTTTGGTAGTGGGTGGAGAGAGAAATAGAATAATGATTGAAGATAGGGATAATGATTGGAAAGAGACAGAGAGAGATGTGGAAGTAATAATTGAAAAAATAGGGTAATGATTGGAGAAAGAAGTAGGGTAATGATTGAAAAACAAAACTAAAACAAAACTAAAATGGCAAACGAACAAAGCCGTTTGGCATGAATAATCGAGAATCATTAATTCGAATTCGGGACCAGGGATGCTGATGAGAACCCCCTACGTAGCAGGAGTAGAGTGACTGATATGGTCGTTCATCTCGATTCGGACAATATCGGATTGAATCTGAACTATCTATTATTTGGTCAAGATCCGAGCCGCCAATGTAGTAAGGGGCTAGGGATGGCAGTATATTAGCCATCTGTCCTTTGTGCTGGTGGGCTGGACGTGGCCAGTGATGGAACATTTCCTCTTAGGTTAGGATTGGATTAGAAGTTTAGAAACCTAACTCAGGTTGGGGGGTGTGGGGTAGGATTTAATCCATTCTGCCCTGCTAGCCCTGTTCTTTGTATACTGGCTACATGAGTTTCAGGAATCAAGGTGCACAGGGTCGGCCCTAACTTTTCGGGAGCTTAAAGCGAAAATTAAAAATAGAGCATCTTTTGTTGGACTATAATAAGGGATAAAAAAGTAGGAGGGACCCTTATAATTCAAAATTTTTTAGAGGCCTAATGCGACCGCAATACTTGCTTTAGCTCGGGGCCAGCTCTGAAGGTGCATTGTGAAGCTTTCAAAAAGGGCAAACCCAGTGCACGAAACTCCCGCCATTGCGGGGTCTGGGGAATGATTGATGTACGCAACCTTATCCCTTCAAGCAAAAAGGCTATTTCCGCGACTCGAACCCGTGACCTTCATATCACAGTGAAACAATTTTACCGTTGCGCTA
The DNA here is from genome assembly GCF_030253575.1 of Rhododendron vialii. Taxonomy (NCBI): domain Eukaryota; kingdom Viridiplantae; phylum Streptophyta; class Magnoliopsida; order Ericales; family Ericaceae; genus Rhododendron; species Rhododendron vialii. The sequence goes on along the minus strand of NC_080563.1, from coordinate 5,342,739 downwards.
GGCTCTCCCTTCATTGTGAAGCTTTCTGATTAGAGATAAAGGCGAAATCTGAGACTTTTAAACTCACAGAATCAAGCATGTACAAGAACTATTGATTCCTAATGGGAAAACTCTCGGTGTAACAGTTATCACATCCAATAAGGACACAGAGGAATCTGGAAGGTGAGGTCCTCCTAGGAAAATTTAGTAAAATCAAGCCCATCTAGGCTACCTCTAGTTCCAAGCAATTTCGGACATGCTTTTAAATGATGCAACAACTAGAATCTTTCTGCTTGCATTAAGGGCTGAATAGTGTCTCAGTTTTTCATCTTTGTATGGTTTTATCAAACGCTTTCCATAGTGAAGTCAGGCTGGTCTTGAGATTTTCGAGACCCTAACCGAGTTTTGAAAATGAAGCATCTCATCTTTTTGTATATGAATTAGTTCTTTGATTTAGAAGCAAGAGGCCTTGTGGTTTAGTGGCAAATTGGTTGAATCACCTCTTTAGTAACTTAGGTAGGGAGTTCAAGCCTCAAAGCCACCGTTTCAAAACCATTTTTTGTAAGAGTCAAACTCTCGATCCCATGCTTAAAACATGCGCGTCTTACCACCGTACCACATTTACCTATTTGTAATGTACTTCACATATATAATATTCAATATTCCGCTATTTGGAGGCTCAATTATTGAGCCAAAAATTAGAGGGCCCAAGGCGATTGCCTAATGAACCTATGCCCAAGGCCGGGCCTGAGTGAAGTTTAAGTGGATACCGCATGATGGATAAATCTTTGTTTCTGGTTTTCTCATACTACTTCATAACTTTAACATTGCTTCAAGGTAATGCTTGCGTAAAAGTCCCTAATGAAATAATGTGCTGCACAAACGTCAAGGTAATGCTTGCATAAAAGTCCCTCATGAAATAATGTGCTGCACAAACGTGTCTTTAGTTTCTCGCATTGAAGCCCAGAGGCCAGAGCGAGGAGTATATATGATATGCACATACAACTAGATGTGAATATAGAAGCTTTATCCTATTAATTTGTGTCAGGGAGAAGTTTAGAATGGCATTAGCTCCAACTCTAAATTTGGATGGATATCAGCTGTGGACTAGCTATATTCCCGAGGTATTCTGATCCCTAGTAGGCTAGTAGCCTTTTTCTCCGTTCATTGGAAGCCAGAAGGCCTTACCCGTTTATGCCTTTTTCTGGTTTTCTGATTCAACAAGGATTCACACAGAGCAAAGATGATTCATCTTTGTTCATTAAGAAAACAGATTCTGATATCACTTTGGTTTTGATATATGTGGATGATATCTTAGTTACTGGAGCTAATGCTGCATATATTTCTGAATTGATCTCAGTTTTAAGTTCTAAATTTTTGATGAAGGATCTTGGATGTCTGAGTTATTTTCTTGGGATTGAAGTTCTATATCATGGTTCATCTATTATTTTGTCTCAAACCAAGTATGCACATGATCTTCTGATTAAGGCAGGAATGCTTGAATGTAAATCCAACCCATCTCCTACTTCATCAAAATCTACTATCTTTGATCCTGATCCTAATTTTACTGACACTCATTAGTTCAGAACAGTGGTAGGATCACTTCAGTAACTTACTCTTACTAAACCTGAGATTGCTTATGCTGTAAACCTTGCCTGTCAGCACATGCATAGTCCCAAACACAGTCACTTTGTGGCAGTTAAACAAATTCTTAGGTATATTTGAGGTACACTTCATCAAGGGTTGATTTTTACTCCAAGTCCATTACAAATAAGTGCCTTTTCAGATGCCGATTGGACAGGGAATCTCTTAGACAGGAGATCAACCTCTGGATATTGTTTGTTTCTTGGTTTCAACCTTATGTCATGGTGTGCCAAGAAACAACATACTGTTAACAGATTAGTTTGTGAGTTGTAACAGATTAGTTAGTGAGTTAGTTAAGTTTGTTAATTGGCCATTAGGTAAGTTGGTGGACTTACGCTCAAAATGCTGAGCTGTCATTTAGTTGTAATTCCAAGTATAAGGAGAGGACGCATCACCACTTTGTAATCCAGTTGAGGAATTTACAATCAAGCAATGAAATCCTTTTCTCTTTCTACTCTTCTCTCCTCTCGTTCTCTCTCTCTTCTCTGGTTTGATTCATGAATTTCTTCAGTAGTTACGTACGTCTGGATGCTATTCAAGTTGAACCCAGATTCGTGGATACCATAACCTGAAGGAAACCTAATGTAATTCATAGTTGGACTCAAAATCACTCAAATAACTCCGATCTATACAAGCCTCGTAGATTCCTCCTCTTTTTTTTTAATGACCCAAAATCAACCAATCGGATGAGTTGTGTTTTTTTACTTTGGAATCTCATGTTGGACAGGGAACTGTCAAGTTAAAACCTAGGCTATCTGTATAACCAAAATTGGATAATCAAAATCTACCAATTTATCTTTTAATTATTTATTTAAAGGCTTGCTAAAATTAACAATGTAAAGTCTCACCATGATCATTTTCATTCCACAATCAATAATCCACTTTTAGTAGATAGATATGTTAGGATCCGGGTCCGGGGTCACTCAACAACACAACAATACGAGAAAAAACTCCCTTAATATTATTTACACAATAATACAAGATGAAAAAACATCTCGGCCGGGAGAGTCACAACCGGCTCTCTACCCCTCCGATGGGCCACACCGGCTCACCCACTCGACCTCACCCTCTCCCTCTCCCTCTCCCTCACATTGTTTCAGTCACGCCCCTCTTTGCTCTCATATACATCATTACATATAGGTAAAAAGAAAACCCTAATACGCGTAAGAAAACAAGGTGAAGAGTGATCCTGTACTTCGCGCACACCACCCCACTTGGATGCAATCCCAACAAGATATGGAGAGTTGGGATCGAGACATACAGAAGACAGCGGCGATGGTGCAGCTTTTGAAGCGGTTCTAGCGACGAAGGAGGGGTCAACAAAGACAGGTGGCAAGGGAAATTAACTAGATAATGGCTTGAAAGAGCATGATGGGCGACGATGGAGAGAAGATCGTGGCACAAAGAGTTGATCGAGCGGCGAACTAAACAAGTGAAAGTGAGAAGAATTTTTATAGAATATACTGTAAGTGCACGGCGAACAACTGGCCAGAGAGCGGCCGGGTATACCATAATTAATTTGTCCAGGTGAGGGTCTTCCCCGTTCGGCTAAATAAGCCATTTTGGTTTATTTTGTCTTTATTCAAATTTTTTTTGTATTTGTTAGTTTCTCGTCAATTTTTTGAGAATTATTGTATCATCATGATGAGATGAATCTAAAAAGTAAAAAATTATGATCCAAATCTATTTTTTTTAATAAAGACGAAAAAGTTGGCTTATTGGCTTATTTTTGTTTTTATTCAAAAAAATTAGATTTCGATCAAAATTTTTTACTTTTTAGATTTCTCTCGTCATGATGATGCAATAATCCTCAAAAAATTGACGATAAACTAACAAATACTAAAAAAATTTGAATAAGAACAAAAAATAAATCAAAGTGATTTATTTAGCAGAACGGGGTGGGGTCTCTCTCTCTCCAGCCTATTCGTTTAATTCTTTTGGCTTCAGTATTGATGACATTTGTTTTGGTGGACTTCAACTGATGCTGAAGGGGATCCCATTCGTAAGGGTGAATTTAAGCTGCTTAATCTAATACTCATGAGGTTGCTTTTCGCACAATAAAATATGGTATCATCTTTTCAAAAAAATCTTCAAAACACTGGACCCCATTTAGTTGCAAGAACGAGAAAATCAATTTTTCTATGACTTTCTTTGTGTTCAGTTACAAAGAAAAAAGTAAAATCCACAACTTCAATTTTTTCAGTGGAAAACAATTTTTCGTAAATCCAGCTGAAATGAAGAAATTTTAATTTTCCTGTACAACATTTTATTGACAAAACACTCACAGGAAACCAAATTTCCTTCAATCCATTTCACTTCATTTTTCTTATGAATACAATCCTCACACAACATTTTCAACAAGTGAACCGAACGTTAAAAAAGAGACTACTTATAGTAGGAGTAAATAAATAAGAGCTGGTTAAGTGAGGGATATCAAGCTCTGCATTCAATCTCTCCCCCTCACACACACACACACATATATCATGCTGTACTCCATAGTGCTAAGAGACTGAAACATCGATCATTACAATAGTTGAGCAATTAAACAACATGAATATCACACACAGGCATTCACAATCACACATAATAGTACCAACCTGTCCTGAAATTTTACAGCAGAATAGAAGGAAGTGTTTCCTAAAAACAAATAAACACACTTTAAAAGCAATCCATAAGTAGAACTTTTTCGAGCCGACGATATTTTGCCGCAGGGTTATCCCCAAAACCTTGTGAGATCCCAATTCTTGCTATCTTCAAGTGTACTGTCATGTTCATCCACCCGGCTAGAATTTCTTCCTTTCAGCTTCTCCGAATCGTCCAAGTGCATAATCAGAAGCCAGACATGGGTGAAAAACTCTCCCCCACGTCGAAGCTCTTCAATGTGATTCTTCACCGGGTTTTCCCTCGCTGCATAGCGGATCATCTCCACCCACGCATGGCCCATGATATCCCAGTCCCAGCTGTTCGAATCCCCCTTCATACCATGCACAATCCTTTGTGCCTCCTTCACAAGTGCGGCATCGGTGTTGTTGCCTTTATTCTCAACCCCTGCCTTTTTCACTAGTGTGGTATCGGTGGTTTTGCCTTTATTCTCAATCCTTTTCTTGTTCACAAGTGTGGTATCGGTGGTGTTGCCTTTATTCCCAACCCCTTCATACGAATCGAAAAGTTCCTTCATATCTTTACGATTCTGCATAATCTCGTCGCATATGTTGCAGAAGGGAAATCTAGGAGCACATGCGACAAGCAAGTACATCATGTAATCGGAAAGCATTTTGACCACGCGTGCTTTCGTATCAACGTTACCAGGATCCGACCAGTAGCAAACCTCGGTAGCAACATGCCAGATGACAATACTTTGACTAAATTCTAGTTCATTCCTCCAGTACTTGAACTGCTGTGCATGATCATCTCTTAAGAGGGTCCACTCAGCTCTTCTCACACCTGATATCGCGCGAAGGCCATCGAAGATTAGATCTTTCAAATGCGGGACTAGCTTCTTCTGTGTTTTGTATCTCTTCAACATTTTTTCCTTGCCAAAAAGACGCTCCCACGTCTTATCGCACACGGTTGGCTTATAGTTTTTGCAGTACTCCCGGAGACTGAGTTGCCCCATGACCCCAGACCACGTCTTGCGGTCAGAGATTATATTTTTGTGGAGAAAAAGAACCGGATTAGCCCCCCATTTAATTCGATCAATATTGTTACACGCCCAAATCAAGGCCCAATCCGAATAAAGTTGCACAACAATACCAGCAAGGTCTAGAAAAATAGCTCCAGCTAACAGAACGATGGTAATCACATCATCACCTATGAAATGCTCGGGAAGCTTGTTACGCATTAAGGTGCTCAAGAACACCACGAGCAGAGAAACTAGGAAAGAGAAGCTCAGGAATCTAAGAATACTTCCCCATAAGGTGAAAATCGTGCCTACCTTGCTGAAGAGCATCTCATATATCAAACCCAACTCGATCTCGATCAATTTGAAGGCTTCATCACCCGTGCTAATTCTTTCGCGGAATTGTGTTACCAAAGCCCTCACTTCGCCTGCCACACATTCGTAATCTTCAACATGAGGCCTTAAAGTATGCAACCAGGAATGGGCTAGGAGCGCTAGCCTTGCCCTGGGTTGGGGAGCCCTGGATTCGTCGATTTCGGGCGTTGAACCTAACGGAATCAGACCCGTGTAATCGTCGTTGGAGTTCGACCAGACCACCCACACTCTCTCTCCGTACTTGATGATTCCAGGGATACATAGCAACAGTGCCAGATAAGCGATCGACCCGGGCATGAACAAGGTTGCTACCAGGGCGTAAGCTGTTCTCAGGCCTTGCATTCCGAGTCCTGAAAGGTGTCTCATCCACAACTTGTTTTCCTCAAAGCGTAGGATGGTAATGGTATCCGGACCTCCGAGATAGAACAAGATGAGAGGTGCCCAAATCACCCTAAGCGCGTCTTTGCCCATTTTCACTTTAGAATCGAGCGGTGGGATCTTAAAACTGTGCGTTGCTTTGTCATAAGTGCTGTTTTTCATCTGATTGAGGTAGTCCTTGGCGTCGCTGTTGACCTTGAGCTTGGAGAGCTTTCCAAGAGCAATTGTGGCAAACAAATCAGAAAACAGGTAGAGCAACCAAACGTTGACAATGATGAGCGATGACCTACTCTGTCTGCGGATCCGTCCGGAGAAATGGAGGTACAACTGGGTGAGGAGGATGTAGAGAATTAGAATCCTCATATCCCAATTCTCCCAAAATGCCCTCATATCTGCCATACCGTTGTAATCCCCTGGAGGGGAATGGAACTGGCAGACCCTGTGGCACGGCATGCTGCCTGCAATGAGGGAAGAGAAAACACGAAAACAAAAGTAAAAATTTAAGCAGCAGCGCTAGCGCAATATCGATGGACTTGAAACCGAACAGAGTTGCCTAGCACCAGTAACCACATCACGGTACGGAGGAAGTGACAATCTCAACCATTGATTGCGCGAATGAACGGACAAGATTGTGCGGAGCCGTGAAGAACTTATTCACGGCACCCTGTGAATAAGCTTCTCTCCTCATTTCAGATATAGCAATGCTATACAAGAGAACAAGGTATGACTCAATGTGGACCTATGACTTCCAATAAGAAGACATCAAACCCTCATCATGAATTTGAGAATTCCAACAACGAATTTCTGTAAGAATACTTACTTGGAGCACTTAATTTCCTACTATGTCTAACAAGGGGCAATGACTTCCGAGAAGCATGAGCCCAAGTGTATTGTGACTCTATCAAAGCTTGTTCAAGTTCGTTTAATTAGTTAGTAATCGAGTCGAACTCAAATTTTAGGCTCGTTTACTAAACGAGTCGAGCTCAATACTCAAAAAGTTAACTTGGCTTGTTAGTATAAGATCGGCGTGTTTACAAACGAGCTGAACTCGAACACTACAAAACTCGGCTTGGCTCTTTTGCACCCCAAGAGCCATAGATAACCCCCTTAAACATCGGACAAGGCTGTGGCAAAAACAATAATCTTGAGCCACAAATAATTGGTCTTCCTTTGACCACTAACAAACAGCCCCAGACGTTAATTTCCTTGTGGCAGATTAATCTAGGACCATGGATAATTCCCTTCCTAATCTCTTAACAAACAGGCCCTAAGGGCTCTCTTGTGACAGGCTTTATTTTTTGTCTTTTAAATGCGGATGGGCGAAGTTTCTAAAGATACCTCATTGTCATGTTTCTAAAGTTTTGTTGTGGGTTTCAAAGGAAACTCAAATAAGAAGAACAATCAATATCCCCTGCACCCAAATCCTTAACTTTTTCCTAGGCCTGCAAATAAACCGAGTCGTCGTGAATCGTTCAAGACTTGACTCGGTAAAAATTTGTTCGAGTTTAATTCGTCTACTAGACGAACTAAATCCAAATGTCAATTTTAGGCTCGTTTAATAAATTATTCAAACCTAAATCTGACCGTTTTCGGCTCAATTAACTTAGATACATATAAACTTGGATGTACATATTGGAATTTTATTTTTATTTATAGTACAACCAAAGATAACGTACAAGTACTATAACTAATACTATACTTATATAGTTACTATATATGTATTGACTTATTTACGAACATAACAAAAAATTTATTCGCAACTCTAGACTTGTATGAGAGCATAAATACTTGGTATTTTTTCCTAAGTTCGACTCAAACATAAGCAAGCTTGGCTCGGGTCCGTCGTCAAATTAATTTTCATTGAGCTCGAGCTCACAAAGGAAGGTAACAAATGAGCTAGAATATTCTAAAACTCGCCTCCATCGTTTGCAGCCCTAAGTTTATCCTAAGATAGTTTTTTCCTATTCAACTAACGATTAAGTTAACATACCATATGCTAATCATGTTTTGCTAGCTAGCATTAAATTAATTGCAAATTTTGGTTTCTATAAAACTTTGTATTGGAGTATCATTAAATGGTCCCCCTAGGAGGGAATCTTGGCATCGGTCTCATTGATGGTGTTTGTTGTTTGGTTGGGCGGGTGATTGGAAGGCTAATTTTTGCCTTGTTCGTTTTTCAGTTGCGCAATTTTACCTAAAGTGTCTTACCCAGATAAAGTGTTTTCCCTGGTGCATGATTATTGAGTAGTCCGAGACTGTCACGTAGTACTTAGGATCATTTAAAAATCACATACTATTATATATTTATGCGGAGTTAATAGACTTAATAAACCTTAAATGTGTGGTTGTGGAGTTGTCTGGAACACTAGATGATGATGCTCCCAAACTACTGGATAATTTAACCATTTTCGGCCGAGATGAATCGGAAAAGTAAAAAATTACTGACTTTTACCCAAATACTTTTTGAAAATATCCAAGATAAAACCGGTCTTTTGGGCTTTTTGAGATTTATCTTGTATATTTCTAAAGATATTTGGGTAAAAGTCATAATTTTTTACTTTTTCCGATTCGTGTTGACGAGCAAATTGGATAACCAAAAAAAGTGAGGGACAAAACTAACAAACGCAAAAAAAATGAATAAGGAACCCAAAAAAATGCAAAAAGTGCTCAGCGGAACGCTTACAAGTATTATAACAAGAAAAATGATAACCTCAGCCAAATGGACAATAATTAATATGCAAAATGTGAATTAATATTTCTAAAATGTGTATATACATTCAAAAAAACTGCATTGATATTTATAGTACATACATTTGAACCTCTTAACTTTTTTGGCATTAAGTGTACATATTAGTACTCCCTCCATCCCACTTTAAATGTCCCCTACAAAAATTTGTGCAATTTCAAATCTCAAAAAAAATATTTTCACATGTTATTATTTTTATTTTCTTACACTAGCACTTTAATAAGTAATTTAATTTGGTGTAAGAAAATAAAAAAGTAATTTGTAGAAATATATATTTTTTGTTTAAAAGTGAGACAGAGGGAGTACCAATTATGGATAGTTCGGAAGAATATGGTAAAGCTGAGTTCTATCGCATCACGAGTTTATGTATATTAGGTGAAAAATTATTCCACCTAAACTTTCGTCAATTATATCCCCATGTATTCCTTTCACTTCAATTTAATAAAAGTAGAAAGTAGAACTCCATTTAAATATGTCATATTATACTGAGTTTTTTTTTTTTTTTTCACGGGGTCCCTAAAAAAAGCTTAATAGGCCTTTTATGTGTCACTATTTTTGGTTTAAATAAATTCTCTCATTCTTTCTTTCTTTAAAAATATCTCATACGGAGTACTATGTTTGTCATTTTTTCTTCTTCTCTTTAATAATCTTGAATGCACTATCGAATGGCTAAAACTGGTACACATAAAAAAGAAAGAAAAAAGAACCACTTATTTTTTTTTTAAACTTTCCTGGGCTTTTTAAATATAGTTGTTAATACCATGCTAAAGGGTGAAGGACTATTTCAAAAATGTATTCTTAGTGAATCCGTTCTAGTCGGTGAAGGTAGCTTCAAAAATGTATTCTTTCAAGGGACTTATAAACAAGCAAAAGTATTCACTCGAAACTGTTAGGGGTGAAGCCTGATATAGGCTAGAGCCGGACCGGCTTTGGGTTAGCGGCGGGCCGCTACTCGGCCCAACGCTAGGCCGGCTGTGTCGGAGGGACGGGTCGGCTCATGACCTGAGGTCGAGAGGCTTCGGAAAACAAGAGAAAAAATTGTGGCAACTCTTGAGACAGCTTAAAGAGAGAACTTGTAAGATTTTTCATCAATCAATAGTAAACTGGTGTGGGCCGTGTAGCTCCTAAGGAGTAGGCAAGTTGTCGAACCTCGTATATCTTGTGTCTTGCTTCTTCTTTTTTGCTTTCTCTTGCGTATTTATTCTATAATACATAGCATCCAGGATCCTGTTTTTGTGTGTATTGGTGAGATTGAACACGTAATTTGATCTCTTATAATCCAATAACTGATATCAGAGCTAATGTTCTGTTTTCAACAATTGGAATTTCCCAAAAAGAAACATTTAATATAATTTTTTTTTGGAATCAGGTAATCGTGATCAATCATAGACTGTCATTCGAAAAAAAAAATAACATAGGGTCAGGGCTGGCCCTGCCTCTCATTTTGTTTCGAAGGTGGTTTTCAGTTTTCAGAAGCGAAGGCACTAGGGACTCACCTTGATTTTCCACCAAAACATTTGCTAGATTGCATATGAATCTAAATTTTGACCCTACTAACTAAAATTTCTGGCTCTGTCCTGAAAATTTAAGGACTGGCCCTGCTCTCACTCTAGAAATCAACAACGGTGCTTTGTTTGGAAAACATTTAAAAAAACTTCCTTAACTACGGTCCAAAGGTGACGACATAGAACAAAAATATCAGCGAGTTGGAGTACTAAATTCACTTCCAAAGCAGCAGCATATGAGAGAGAGAGAGAGAGAGAGAGAGAGAGAGAGAGAGAGGGAGTACATACACCGGAATACAAACTATTAGACCGTCCGCGGGTACGTGGTTGAACTTCTCGAAACTATAAAGCTGTGAGACTTCGATATTCAATGGCTTGTAAACTGTAATGCAGGAGAGAGAGAGAGAGAGAGAGAGAGAGAGAGAGCAACGAAGTGTCTAGATATAGGGGACTAGGGGAGTATGTACTGTAATTTACAGTGGAGGATTCGTGAAGTGTACGGATTAAGGGCACCTTTTAGAGGAATGCTATCATCAATTCTAATAAAAAGATTGAACGAATTTATGTGTGACAAATCTGACAAGTATAAAAATGCATATAGTTGTATGTTTACTTAATATGTTAAAAGAATACCTTAATCATCTCGTTAGTTTTCTGAAATAAAATAAAAAGGAAGATCGACCTTAGTTAGCTAGCTAGCTAGTTAGGAGAGCTATAGTTGTTTTTTTTTTTTTAATTAGCTGTGAGATTGATGACTTTAAAAAAATCGAAAACCATGCAAATACATCATGAACTTCTACTTCTTCTTTTTTAATTTGTACTTCGGAATATTATAAAACTTAAACAAACAGAGGGAGCAACATCTGTGTCAGCATAGTTAGAAGATTACAAACCCAAATACTAGACAATTCAACTTCCTAATCAATGATCTGCCCTAGGTTGAGGCGATCATGTATCCAAATTTCTCTCATCGATAATGGTTTCTCCATCGAAACAATCAATTCCTCGTTCTGCTCCGCACCTAGTCTCTCTATGTTAGGATCACGGGCCATGGTCTCTTTATGTTGACAAATGTCAAGACAAAATACACATTTAATTGTATCTCTGATTATCGAGTTGTAATTTATTTATTATTTATTTCTGGAGTGTTTGTTCAGGATGTGGAAGAAAATCAAATCTTTATTTGTAATTGAGAGTGATTGAATGGAATGATCGCGTTTAGATCAAGGGGTCGGTGAGAGCTCAACTGGAAAGGATTGAACGGGTATCAATTTGAGATCAATTGGTAAAACCTGCCTAAATGAGGCAGAAGTGGTGCACATGTTATGGCTAATACAAAAGGTAGTATTCTTTTGTATGCGAGGGTAACGAAACAAAAGGAGCAGCAGGAAAAAAAAAGGACGGACGTGGGTCTAGTTCAAACAAGATGGAGGAATATTTTTACGTTTTTGAGTCTTGGAGTTTTTATTCAATCGTCGAAGCCACAATGAAACTCCAAGAAGTATTCACACCCAATGGACGGATAGGTCTTGTGAATCCTTTATGGAGAGAAGATTTGATAGCCTGGAAAATCTCATTTGTGTATGAAAGAATTGTCTTGGAGCCGATGACAATCATATTATTAGTATTTGTAGAAACTTTATATCCATCTCAAAGTCAATTGGCAATGAGTGGAGAGGTCCCAGATGTTATTAAGTGATCACCCATTCCACTCCCAAGCAATGTGGGATTCAATTCCTTAACATCCCCCCTCACGTGCAGCCGCGTTTGAGGTCTGTCACGTGTGGCCATTTTTGGGTCGTATCATCGTGCAGCCTTTTTGCTGGTCTGTCATCGCGGGGTGTGGATTGTGAATTTTATAAAATGTGGGGTGGAACAGGCCCCGCTTTGATACCATATAGAAACTTTATATCCATTTCAAAGCCTTTTCTGTAACGGTCCTTCCAAATTTGCCACAGAGTCACACAGAAAATAGAGCTCCAAGGCAATTCATTCCCGCTAACATCATGAACTTCTGCTGTTGCTCTTGATGATCGAGTAACGTTTCAATACTATAGAAAACAAAAACACAGAAAACTTCATGTCTTGCCATTTTATTTTCAATTTGCTTGTCCATATTTAATGAACACGGTAGGTTGTGTATAATCTCTTTTATTAATACACTTCTTTCACTTCCTAAAAAAACAAATTTTTTTTTTCTCGGCAAGAGTAGTTTATTAATATTCGAATAGGGATTACATAAGATTCTTTTTTTTTTTTTTGAAAGATTAAATAAAGGGACGAAGGTACAGGTCATCACTTTGGTTGGACAGTAATTGTTAGTTCCAGTAGTTAGGTACTTCATTAATGTCATTCTTTATTAGACATTATCTACAAACAAGAAATTAATTAGATAGATAGCAACAGAACGAGAAGAAAGTTAGAAGTGGTAAGGATTTTGATGGGCTGTTGAGAAATTAATGGTCCAACTGTCCAGGAGACTTTTCCAAAAAAGCACCAATTAAAACGGTCCTCACTTCGTCGGGCTCAGGCATTTTTGTATATTGCTTCATTCTCAATTTGTTACTCCCTCCGTCCCAATTTGTTTGTCCTATTGTCGAAATTCACGTATTTTAAAAATATACTTATATCATACATTTTATAATATTTTTTATGATTTTGAAGATTTTGTATAATAAAACTAATTGAAATCCATCAAACAAGATCCATATTGCATATTAAAAACATTACGAATTGAAAATTATAGACAATTCTTTTAGAGGTCAAACGCTCTAAAAAGTCAAAAATGAGACAAACAAACCGGGATGGATGGAGTATTTAATTCTAACATTAGAATAGTTACATTGCATTGGCGAAATAAGATGTCTGATGTAAAATATAGCCAATACTTAATATTAAACTCTCTAATGCATAATGTCAAAGATTAAAAAAAAAAAAGGCTAAATCATGGGCTACATGCATTATATTGTAGCATCTATTTAAAATTTTGACAATCGTCTCTTGTTTCTTTCTCAATCTCTACCGATGGAACTTACAATGTACTAATTTGAATTTGGAGATTTAGTAATAAAACTCGGGGAAAAAGGAAACTGTTTCTAATTGGAGGAAGATTGCAATTTATTGACATTGTAATTCGTGTGTATTGGATTGCTCTTAGATTCAATCTGCCCAGACAATTCAAGCAATTGGGACTTCACTAGTAGTCGGATAGGAAGCTGTGATCAACCAATGCATCTTCATTAACTCATGTGCCCGGGAGTCGGTCTTTTAGATGAGAGTTTTTTTTTTTTCGACAATTTATATGTAGGCAACTTTTTCACTAAATATGTTGGCTTTTTTATTATTTTTAACGTCGCCTTTTTAACCATTCTTGCATTGATCATTTAGAAGTACGGCTTTTACCTTCCATACTTCTTTATTTCGATCTCTTCTTAACCTTATAAAAATAAGTGTAAGCTAGAGATCGAACATAAGAACCACAAATGTCATCCGAAATGAGAGACAATAATAGAAAGTACAAATGATAGACAAGGACAAAATTGGAGTCATCCAGTCACATATATGCATATCCATATAAACTTTGGATATGATCAGTGGCCTCCAAAACATGAGTCATATCTTCTTTACCGCAAAAAGGGGATACCCAACTTTATGCAATTTGGCAGATCAAAAAAAAAAAAAAAATTATTCATTTGGCGGATCAAAAAAAACAAAAAAAAAGCTTTATACAATTTGTGTCTTCTTCCTCTACTTTTTCTTTTCACTTATCTTTCTCTATCAATTTTATATACAATTGAGTGTACTGTTAATTTGCACTCACGGTTTCCATTTTTACTGTTATCTACATTCTTCATGATTGGGTGGTCTTTTAAAATTCACCCTAATAACAATTTCTGGAGTCGTACCTCGTTGCACGTGTTAGAGGTATTGGTCTCCAAAATGGAGTGTGGCCTTCATATTTGGAGACTGCACTTCATTTTGGAGACCAAAACCTCTAAAAAGAACGATGAATCCTTCTAAAATTCTCTCAAAAAATACAAAAAGTAAAAAAAAAGAAGATAAATTACAAAATATTCTCTCAATGTGTCACATTCATTCTTCATTTTAAAGTTATGGAGATGGATTGAAAATGCTCGAGACTTGTTGCTATGTTCAAACATCGTTTCACCAAATCGATATTTGGCATGACATGAGTATCTCGAGAATCATACCAAAACATGTGCATGGATCATGAATCATGATGATATAGTTGAAATGATATTTGTTTAAACTGACGTAAGTATCATTGGGAACCTGAGGTCATAATTTGGAGCAATTATTAAGTGTGCCCTTGGGGCTGTCATCATCAAGTGGTCTCCAACAATAGCCTCCACATATTTCGTGGTCGGAATCACACAAATATGTGATATTGTATAGAAGGGTGGGGGCACCACGCAGCAATGCTCCTGGATTACCCGAACACATGAATTATAAACAAAAAAGTTGAGGAATAGCAAATATTGAAGACCAAGTTCATGGCCGAAGTCAGTCCTTTAGTTTTATAGTTTTTTTTTTTTTTTTTTTTGTGCTTAAAAGGATTTTTGTTTTATAGCTTTATTTGTTATTCAACCATGATTGTTCGAGGTTCTTGTTGGAGCACTACTACAATAAATCATAAAGATCACAGCTATTAGTCGTGATTGTAAGTTTTTCATCACACTCCTGCTACTGTGATAGATTTGGGTGTGATTGTAAGTCACTTTCTTTTATCACGGTTATAAACCGTGATTGAAAGAGATAAACAATCACGTCCAAAAGGTGTGATCGTTTCTCTTTTTATCACAGTTATAAACCGTGATTGTTTTTCTTGGGCGTGATCATTTATCTTTTCTGGGTATGATTGTAAGTCACTTTAGATCACGGTTTATAACCGTAATTGAAAGTTCAAAATAATCACACCACCATAAACTGAGATGAAAAACCATTGCGCGTGATCTTTTCTTTATATCACTAGACCATCTTTTCTTGTCATTGTCAAGTTTCGAACTCATGCACCCTTAGTTGATTTCTCATGCCCTTACTATTAAGCTAGCCAAGAACTTCTGTTATATTAGGAAAACAAAAATATTTATACTTACTTCCTAAATTGAGAAAACTTTTTTCTTTTTCTTAAAATTTGCTGAATTTTTTGAAATGCAATTAATATGATATTAAAATATATAAAAATACATATATAAACATTGTTTTAAAAATTTTAAAAATATAACAATAGATCTTTTGCCAATCAAAATTAGTTGTTGATCACCAAAAGATTTTCTTGGGGCGAAAAATTTAGTTTTAGCTAGTAAATTTAGTAGACAATAGTGTTTTTTATTGTAGTGTGTGCTTTGTATTTTTCTGAAAATTATCACAACCTATAAATTGTAACATTATAGGCAAACTTTAGAATTTTTTTTTTATAAACTAACCATTTCACATGAATTTTGTGTTTATATTGAATTTCAATTTCAATGGTGGTTTCTCAATTGGATTTTAATCTTTTTCAAATAAGGCTAAGCCATAATAATATAATTATTTTTTTACCTAATGTGTCAAACATATACTTGGAATACATCCGAAATAACTAAATTTCACTAATACAATAAACCATAAAGATCACAGCTCGCCCACGTGAAAATTGGACACTAGTGGAACAGTTTGCTCGTAATCGAAGAAACAACTGGACACTGATGGAACCCAGTTGTGAGATTTGCCTTCTCTCTCTCTCAATCTTTTTGGGTGTGAAGATGAAGATGAAACATAAAGATTTTTTGAGATGAGTGTAATTAGAGTTTATCTTCTTACCTTTTGTAAGAAAAAAACTTTTCAAAGTTCGTAAACGACATTGCTTTTTTCATATAACTTTTCAAAGTCTGCCTAAATGAGTACCAGCCCGTCCACGTGAAAATTCAGAGGTAGGCTTTTTATCTCACCGCAAAAGTGAGATCATTTATCTCACTTTTTTTCGCGCTAAAGTTTTTTATCACGCTATAAGAGTGAGGTCATTTCTTTTTTATCTCGCCACAAGAGTGAGATCTTTTATCTCATTCTTTTCTGCCCTAAAATCTTTTATCACGCCACAAAGGTGAGGTCTTTTCTCTTTTTTATCACGCCACAAAGATGAGGTCTTTTCTCTTTTATCTGGCCACAAGAGCGAGATCCTTTATCTTATTTTTTTTGGCCCTAAAATCTTTTATCACGCCACAAGGGTGAGATTGTTTTTCTTTTATCTCACCGCAAAAGTGAGGTCTTTTATTTCGTACTAAAACTCGCTTTTTATCTCAGTTTTGGACTTAAACTGAGATAAAAAAAATTAAGCACCACTTTTTATCACGCTTTTACTGAAAACCGTGATCTTTGCGAATCTCTTTAGTGTGACGCATATCTATTACTCCCTCCGTCCCTTTTTAAGTGTCCTGCTTCGTAACTCCAACTTATTAAAAAGACATCATTATTACACCTTTCACATCAACTTTTTCCTCCACTTTCCTTACTTACCCATCATCATTACACTTTTACTCACTAACTTTTCAAAATAAAATCTACTTTTAGGAACAAAATAGACAATACACCAACTTTTACCCCCCTAACTTTACAAAATGGACACTTATTAAGGGACAACCCAAAATGAAATACTGGACACAAAAAAAAGGACGGAGGGAATATTGTAGTAGTGGAGATTCCTTTCCTTTCACACATCTTTTGGCTTTTAGTCAGGATACAGCTTTCGTATTAATTATTTGTGGGTCAGTAATGTAACCACAACTTATTAATCTTTTCACGTGGAGAGTTATTCCAATTTTATTTTCGGGACAGTAAAGATGTGAGTGGTATTGTAATATCATTACTAGAGTATGACGTTGCTCCATCAACTTAAACCCGTGATCCCAAACCTCAAGACAAAAATCCGGGGTCAAGCTGTATATACCACCTAGTGCTTACCTGTGCCTACAGCACTACGCACCCCGATTGAAATTGTCTGTGCCTACGGCACTTGCTAGCTAGTGGCTCAAACACTAAATCGATTCATTAGTGTGTAGTATGTGATCCTCTTCTTAGTGGCACGAAAGAGAATTACCCATGCTTACGGCACTTCCCAAACTAAAATTTGAAGCTAGCTACAAAGAACATTTCTAACACCAAAAACTGCCAACGATGATCCTAATAGAGCATTGCCTTTGCTTTTAGACACCAAAACTCCAAAAAAAAAAAAAAACAGAGACAAAAAATTCAAAAAAATTCCAATCCCAATAAACTCCAAAAATTTTCAAATACCTTTGCTTTTAGGGAGCTTTCTTTATTGACCGTCCATGCAGCTCGTATGCTTTCTTCTAAATGGATATGGTTTCTTTGTTAGTCCCCTTTTGCTGACACCAAAACTTCAAAAGAACAAAGACCAAAAATCCAAAAAAATTTCAATCCCAATCCCAGTAAACTCCAAAAAATTTCAAATACCTTTGCTTTTAGGGAGCTTTCTTTACCCACCGTCCACGTATCTCGTAGGCTTTCTTCCAAATGGATATGATTTCTTTGTTAGATCCCCTTTGCTGACATCAAAACTTTAAAAAAACAGAGACCAAAAATCCAAAAAAATCCCAATCTCAGTAAACTTTAAAAATTTCCAAATACCTTTGCTTTTAGGGAGCTTTCTTTACCCACTGTCCACGCAGCTCATAGGCTTTCTTCCAAATGGATATGGTTTCTTTGTTAGACTCCCTTTGTTGACACCAAAACTTCAAAAAAATAGAGACCAAAAATCCAAAAAAAAATTCAATAAACTCCAAAAAATTCCAAATTCATTTGCTTTCACGAAGCTTTCTTGGCCCAGCTCCCACCGTCCACGATACTTGACAGATTTGAAAGATTTCGCCGGGTAAGGAACATTCCACGCAACTTTATTGGCCCAGATTTGAAAGATTTCGCTGGAGATTCGAAAGAGCGATGTCGAGAGAGAGAGAGAGAGAGAGAGAGAGAGAGAGAGCCAAACGCCAATAGAAGCAGGTTTTTTTTTATATATGCTTCCGACAAAATTTGATTTAGGTAAAAAAAATCGATGGCATTTTTGTAATATATTTGTTAAAGTGTAGGTGTTTTCTTAAGAGAGTTGAAGAACACATATCAACCCTTAGATCAAATGAATCTCAACCCTCTTTTCAACTTGTGTTTGTGTGATCTCCACACCTTTGTATTTTATTAGGTAGAATTGAATGGCATAACTACTGCTTTTGCGGAACAGGCCAAAAATTTTCAGAAGTTAGAAAAATATGGTTTCTTTTTGCAAAAGATTAATTTGTGTCGCACTTTTTGAGAATTAGCTCTACTATGATATACTTCCAAATGGCTTCTGAAGTCTTCAACAAAATGGATTGAAAGATTGCATCTCCCTTTAACCCAAAAAGACACTTTTAGTTTGATAAGGTCAACCACTTCCTCAACAGTAGGAATTGAATTGTTGAAGACAAGGTTGTTCCTAATTGCTTTCCAAATAGACCAAAAACCGGCATAAAGTGTGGTGTTCCAACAAATTTTCTCCAAGTTATGAAAAGAATTGAAGAACCAAAAATCGATCAGACCAGTATGAAGGACAAATCCAAAAAATATTCCACCAAGTAAAGATATCGCACCATCTCACTTTTTTTTTTTTGCTAAGGACAAAGGGAATTAATAGAGGAGGCGATCAGGCGTTGCAACCTACCTCTAGACGTGATCTTATAGCCTTGAAACCTGCAGATCGAGAATCTCTGACAGAGAACCGAAATCCAAAGGTGTGCACTGTCCCACCTGGAGGCCAGACACCATAATGTTTTTGGGCAACTATAACAGCCACTCACAATTTTAATTAGTTGAACTCCTAGCTCTGTGATTTGGAATGATAAGACGGAAGGCCGAAGCAAGTGTCTGTTAAGATGCATATTTTAAAACCTATTAATCAACAACATATTGTAAAATGCAAAAAATATCTCTCCTCACATTCTTTTGTTTTTATATTTCTTCAACTCCTTAAACTGTACTAGTCTCGAATGAAAACACGCGTCATTTGGACATGTTCTTTTCATTACCGGAGTTGTTATTTGTTTGTACTAATTACTACGTAGTTTTAAAGCGATTATTTGTTAGTATTTGTTTATACTAAGTTGTGGTTTTAAACTAAATTATTTGTTTTTTGTTCTTTTCATTACTCCCTCTGTCTCATAATATTTGTCATGTCCGCAAAACGGACAAGTAAAAATAATAGTACAAGTTTTGTAAGGAAATCAAAAAAAATTCAACAATTTACTAGATATCGATGAGTTCTTTTAATTAATTTATGAAAAAAGTTTAAAATTTTTCTTGAAAGAAACGCGTTATTTTTTAGTCCTTGTTTTGCGGACCGGACAAATATCATGGGACGGAGGTAGTATTTTTCATTGGTGCTACACCCATCGCTATGTTTTACCGCCTCAACATCTCACCGTCTGTGTCTCGGCAATTAATGTTCTGAATTTTAAAAACTCTCCTCCCTGAAAGAGGTTTTTTAAAATCTAGACCAAACGTCCAAAATACTTTTGGACGGTGAAATCGGTAACCGTATACGTAGACTTGCTGCACTTTTTTATTGCAAAAGAACAAGACCAAAAAGCTTAAGTGTGAGTTATTTTCAGCAAATGCAAAAGATCGTGAAACAAAAGACCAAGACCAAAAGTGTGGTTAGAATTCCCTCATGCCGTCATATATGCGTACGTCCATTACTAATACATTATCCACTCAATTCATCATCTCGGGAATTCCCCAAAGAAGGGGGACCACGACAATTAATTCGACACAGACTAAAAATAGATGGAATTAACCATGTTGGAGTAGTAGATTTTTGCATTTTAATTTCTCCCAAGAATGGTGTGCCATTTTATTAGTTAGAGTGAAATCCTAAATAACCTAGTCAATCCCATAAGATCGACAAAGCACATTTATAAGAGATCATGTAACTAAGTGTACTAGTCAATTCATAGCGCTGAAACTTGCACCGGCTCCCAACGTATTGGATCGATAATTGATTGATCCTGTCTTCAGCCGGCTCCGGCCGCAGAAGCTTGGGCTATTCGGGTAGCTCGTTCCATGGCTAGGGTCTGGATGCTCCCTTCAATTCATATCGAATCGGATTGATGCTAGCTCTCAAGTCAAGGTTGTTGATCTCCTCAATTAATGGAAAATGGGTTGGGAAGAACAAGGAACAGATTGTGCTTGAAGATATTGAAGTCTTCCTGGAGAATTGTAATTCTTGTGCCATGGTGCAACTGAAATGCCAATTGGGTAGCTTGTAAAGCTGAGGAGGGCCTTTTAAAAGTTATCAATTTTATACTGGCTAGCGTACTATTTTCTCTATTGAAAAAAAGCCTTTTAAAAGTTATCAATTTCATACTGGCTAGCGTACTATTTTCTCTATTGAAAAAATTTTGTCCACTTCCTTGTCGCATTATCGGGAAATTATTCCCCGTACCTTACCATGCACCTTTGGTAATTCAGAGATCGGACATGTAAATTGGCATATAAAAAAAACATGTGAATTGTCGCTCATAATTAACCACCCTTGGGGTTGCCCCGTCGGAAGGGGAAGGCCTTTGCCTAGTATTGGTCAAGGTTCGACTCCCCTCCAGGGCAGTACAGTGACGTAGCTAGCAGTCAGGGCGGTGTTTGCTTCAAGTGCCCGAAGGTTTATGCCCGATAGGTGGGTCCAGTTAGTGGCCCAACTATTGGGTGGTTCCTTCGTCGCCAAAAAAAAAATGCCGCTCATAATTTTAAGAAGAAAAACAATTTTGTGTTTTTTTTTTTTTTTGTGTTTTGTTTGTCATCAATTTTTGGAAATTTTTAATTGTTCATGGACTTATCTTTTTTGAAATATTCCACATAAGTTCAAAAGTGCCTTTAGCCCAACGACATCAGGAATGCACCTGAGTGCTTGGAGAATAAAGGTCTCAAATTTAGGTATAGATATACAAACTATAAATTTTTAAATTCTTTTCCAATCCTTACTATTTTCTCTCTTTGGACTCCTGCACTATTTTCTCTCTTTGGACTCATGGATCAAATTTTGCGGATAGCCTAGGGGAGACATTGTCTTGTTGGGCCAAACTGTGAGCCTGTATCGCACTTTTGGGGCTGAACAAACCTGAACTAAAATTTTCTAAGCCCATCTTCAAAAATCAGTACAACACCTCTCTCTCTCTCTCTCCCAAAAACAAAGATCACGATAAAGAAAAGAACAGTGATTTTTGCATTTTACAAATGGAAATTGATTTTTAACATTCCAAAAATTGATGGAGAGGCTCCAAAACGACGTCGTTTTGTGTTTCAACTCAATGCAGTTTTTGAGCCTCTCCATCAATTTTTGAAGTACCAAAATCACAATCATTTACAAATTACTATAGCCATATCAAAAGTGGAGTGAGGGATTGATTTTTGCACTTCACATTTGGAGTGCAAATAGTAATTTGTAGAGTACGAAATTCAAACTACTCCATAAAATTTTGTATTTTCTACCAAAGATATTGGTACGTAGGCATGCATCTACTTGTGGGGTTTATTTAATTATTACAGTGAAATCTTGAATACTCTCGTCAAAAGACAAAACATATTTTACGAAATGTAACCAATTAGGCCCCGTTCCGTTAAGGTTCTTAGTTTTTAAGTACTTATTTTTTCATTTTACGAGACGGGTCATTCTCTCACAATACATTATCTTTAATTCAAAAAATATGTACTTTATGAGTATGTGTTTCATGTGTCATCAAGTTAATTTTGGGGATTGGACACTGCCCAGGTTTTTTACTTTCCCTAATGTACATTCCACATAAATCGTGAAGTCGCTGAGTACTCCAATTAAAATGCATTTTAATTAGTAGACACGTCTTTCATTTTCAGGAATTTTTAAAAAGCATTTGTCTTCAAGGACTGGCTTCTTTTTCTCTTTTTCCCTTCTAAAAAACCATGGGATCCTCCAGTATTTTCACTCCTTGGACTTACGGATCAACTTTGTGAAGGGACCATGGGGAGACACTAAGTTGTGCACATAATGCACGGGGGTTACAGGTGCGCGAACATGAAAGCGTCCTTCAAAAATCTACCAAACAAGTAAAATTCGTGAGTGCAAAGATTGAGAGCACGAGCGCAGAGTGAAGATCGAGAGCTAGCAAAATGCCATTTTGAAAGACTCTCTGTGTGACCAAAAATAGATATTTATCTTGTTGAGCCGACCTGTGAGCCCATATTGCATTTTTCGGCCCGAATCAAACGTAAAAGAATTTTTCAACAGACATGCTCTTGTTGGGCCGGTCTGTGAGCCCCTTTTTCATTTTTGGGCCAAATCAAAATGCATTGTTGTGGGCCAAAACAAACCTAAAAGAACTTTTCAAAGCCCTTCTTCCCAAAATCATTAGAACACCTTTGTCTAGTCTCTCTCTCCCCTCCTCCGCTCAGGCCTCGGCCGTTGGCAACCTCCAGTGGTCAACGACGGGGCACCACATAAGGTTAGGGTTTTGAACCGCTTCTCTCTTGTTTTGAGTTATTTTTGCTGATTTCCCAATGATTCGTATCTCTGAATTTATTCGATGCATTCGGGGAAAAGTTTAGAAGTTTACATGCATCAAATTTTGTAAGAGTGATGGTATCCAAGCTAACAAAAAGGAAATACTTCAAATAATTAGATTTTGTTGATATTATATCTTTATCTTTAAGATTAAAAAGAACCACTACAAAAAAAAAAAAAAAACCAGCCTATACCAGCTTTTGAACAATGCCTGGAAAGACCCAAAAAATGCTGGAAAAAGTTTTAGCGGCATTTTTGCAAACGCCGGGGACGCCGATGTCGGCTTAGGCTTCCGGCGTTTAAAAAATGCCACGAAAGATCTATGGCAACGTTTTTCAAAAAACGTCAGGATTGATTCATGAGTAAAAATCACATATTTGGCAACGTTTTTGCAAAAACGCCGGGAAAGGTCACCTACGTTGGCGTTTTTTAAATGCCGCTAAAAGAAGCGTTGGCAAAACCAATTTTTTTCTTGTAGTAAACTGTAGCCGCACTTTTAGCTTTCCCACCAAAAATCCTGACATTTATTTCTATCCAAATATGATAAACTCCGGCGGCCAAAAGCTAGTCTACACGAAATACTCCTGCAATTCATAAAGCCCAACTTAGGTATGCTTCCCAAGATACAGATCTTCTATACATTCTAAATCCTCACTCATCATACCCCAATTTCGTAGCCTATCCTTGGTAGATAGTCTTTCGGTCTAACTTTAAATGTACCCCACGTAAAAAATTATGATCTAAACCCGTAATTTTTTGCAAAAAAACAAGTAAAAAGAGGTACACTATGTCGTTTTAACTTTTTTTTTTTTTTTATTCAAAAAATTATGAATTTCGATCAGAATTTTTTATTTTTCCAATTTCTTTCGTCGACACGAATTAATAAGTTACAAAAGTTTGACACAAAATAAACAAATATAAATAAATAAAATAAATAAAGACAACAATAAATCACTTTTTTAATTTTTCAAGCCAAATCAACTCTTAGTTATGGATGGTGTCCACTTTGGTCGTCGGATAACGCCGAACGAACCAAAAATACAATTAACATAAGCGTACGGTACAGAAAGACATTTAAGGAGGGGAGGAGGGGGGTTGGTACTGTACGATCTTTTTCTCTTTTTTAATACAGTAGTTTGGTAGCAATGATGAAGGTGGGTGCTGGTGGTGGGCTCTCACGGGTCACGCGCACAATGACAGCTGCTTTAAAGAAAGAGATACCAAGACATAGACAGACAGCATTGGGGCCCTATGCTTGAAATTTCTCACGGTAGAGAAGAAAGTTCGATCGATATAAATGGCATCTCTCAGAATGGCTCGAATGTGGCCGGCCCCAAATACAGCCTGTCCAAAGTTTAGGAATCCAAAGGGATTTGGGGTGGAATCGGAGATGTTGTAGGCTGCTTCCTTGTAAGTGCACTCCTGTTGGGAAGATTTAAAACTGTCCATCTTGGTAATATATGTAATTCAGATATGTTTATTAATTTTGACCGGTAAGAGTGCTTCGACGAAACTCAACTGTGGATTGTTAAAATGGACAGTCTGAATCTGTCCTGTAGAGTGTGTACTACAAGGAGCTATTTTGTGACACTGATTATTGACCCAGAAAAAAATGTTTTGTGATGCTGATGCTCACTTGGCTTCAAAAGTCAAATGCTAACTCTCTCTTTTTTGTCTCTGTTCAAATTTTTTTCGCATTTGTTAATTTTGCGTCAAATTTTTGTAATTTATTGATTCTTCTCGACGAGAGGAATCGGAAAATTAAAAAAATTTGATCGAGTCTCATAATTTAAAAAAAAAAAAAACAAGAATAAGTAAAAAAAAAAAGTTGTCTTATTGACTTATTTTTGTCTTTATTTAAAAAATTATTAATTTCGATCAAAATTTTTTACTTTTCGATTTTTTTAATCGAGACGAATCAATAAGTCATAAAATTTTGACATAAAACAAATGAATGCAAAAAAATTCGAATAAAAATAAAAAAATAAGTCACCCTACTTTTTAATCCAACCTTCAATCCAAACCCAAAGATGTCATCAATATTAGCCCCACCGTGATGTCACCTTTCATATTTCGTTGACATCATCAATATTAGCCCCACCATGATGTCACCTTCCATGTTAGTACTATGATTAGCAAAATAATGAAAAATTATTCGTTGCCCTTGAGGCAATACATCATTTTTGTCTACCTCTCACCAATTAAACTATGCTCCATTAACATACTGTCAGTACTTTTGTCACATAAATAACCCTCCACTTGACGGATAAACAAAGCAAAATTGAGTGCAACGGAACCAATAATTTTTCGTAATTTCTCCAAGGGTTGGGTTAAAGTTGAAAAGACAAGAGTTGGTTACACTTTAACGCCGTTGCACTCAGTTTTACTTTGTTTATCCGTCACGTGGAGGGTTATTTATGTGGCAAAAGTACTGATAGTATGTTAATGGGGCATATTTTAATAGGTGAGAGGCCCCATCTGACAAAAATGATGTGTTGCCCCAAGGGCAATGAATAATTTCTCCAAAAGCACTGAGAGACTGAGAGTATGTCAATTGGACAGAGTTTAATTGATAAGATGTTCCACCTGACAAAAATGATGTGTTGCCCAAGGGCAACGAATAATTTCTCCAAAGTAATGGAGTAAAGGCCAGAGTCGGTCCGTCCTTAGCTTTGTATAAAAAAATGATTTCTTGTTTCTTTTTTAATGATTGTGTTTTTTTTTTTGATCCGCTTTTTTAATGATTGTGTTCACTTTTAATTTTCTTTCTCACATCTTATGGGTTTTAGTCAGGATAAAGTTTCATACAGTACTATTTCAAAATTTCGCATCCCAAAATTTAGGAAAAATACTTATCGATATCTATTAGAGATGATTTTTTACGGTGCCCAACAATGATTATTTTAAAATTTATGGATTTTTTTTCCTGTATTTTTGTAGAATTCCAAGTGAACCCCACACGCGTGCAGTAGAAATGAGCGATAAGCCTTGACTTTCTGATACTTTTTTGCTACTAGTACTGTCACAAGTTATTTGCCGATAAAAAAAAAAATAGAACTATAGACATTCACATCCTACTATATCAATTAGTAAAAAGTCCTATGTGGTTCTGTATAACAGCACAAAGCATGCGTTTATTAAATTAAAATGATATTTAGTAGACGGTGTATATCCTCTAAAATTAGTAAAGGTGTGTCTAAATTGATCTGGGCACATGATTAAAACTACATTCAAAATTATCTTTGAAAATCATGAAGTAGAAAAGGCATATAGAAAAGTACCGTTCCTCACATTCTTCTGTTTTAATTTAATTTAATTTAAACTTCTTAAACTATAATTTTGAATAAAAACAAGTGAAATTAGAAAGCTTCTTTTCATTGCCGGAAGTAGGGCTGTGCACGGTTCAAATCGGATTCCTATAAATTCAATCCTAATCCACGAGTCACGGTTTTTTGAAAATGAAATCTGTGTTCGAATCAAAAGTCTCACGGTTCGGTCCCGATTTTATCAACGGATTGCATCAACCAACAACCTCACTAACCCGATTTAGTTAGTGACCCGATTCAAAAAAAAAATTTCGTGTATTTCAATTGTTCCTACTTTCCAGTCAACTAGCATGTGTTTTCAGCAAACTACTTCATTCAATAATTTAAAAAAAAAAAAACACAGACAATTCCAGCCATGGACCTGAATTACACAACAAACAGTTCTAGCAAACGACTGAGTATACGGCTTTGGCTTTCCCCCTCTATAAAAATTGCACTTTACCCTCTTTAGTTTTGATAGTTTATATTGATATACCATATTGTCAAATAGTTACCAATAATTTATAGAAATAGGTGTAAAATTATAATTATTTACTATATATTACATATATATTATACATTTTTATATTTTTAAATATCTCACGGATTAGTTCGGATAGTCCACGGTTTTCAAATGAAAATCAAATCCTAATCCGTATCTCACGGTTTTTTAATTTTTGAATCCGTATCCGAACCATTAATCCATAGACAAAATCCAAAATGTATGGCTCAATTGGGTCTGGACCGATTTCATGGTTCACCAGATTTTTTGTAAACCCGGCCCCTAGCCGAAAGTGAGATAGTTTTCTAATTGGATTTCAAAAGATTCAGAGCATCTTTCATTATCCAATATGACATAGAAAAGACTTTTGACCACACTTTTAAAAAAAAGAAAATGAGTACTTTCTATCTAAAATAAAGTAGTAGTAGAAAAATACCAAAAGTGTGGTTATAAAATTCCCTCATGCATCTATTACACATTGAGAGAGGAGTGGGATGCATTATCATCATCCACTCAACTTGATCTGAGAAATTCCCCCAATAAAGATCCCACGGGTTTTTGCCAAAGTGGTTGTGAAAAAACAGTAAGTGCTCCTCTATGAGATCACAGGTTCCATTTTCACAGGGGCCAAACATTTCAAACTTTAGTGCCACTAGAAGTTATGTCTGGTCGTTACATTCAGAACCCCGGAATTAGTTTCGAGGTGCGTGCAAGTTGGCCTGGACATCCAGTTAATCACGAAAAAAGAAAAGAACTATATATGATTCTCACACTCTATAAATTAGCTAGTATCTCCATATCAAATGTGGAGTGAGGGATTGATTTTTGTACTTCTCATTTGGAGTGGAAATAGAATTAGAAATTCGTGGAGTGCGAAAATTAAAAATTTCTGAAGAAAACTTATGATACTTACTTAAGAATGTGTTGTGACTTGTGAGAATGGAGAAAGCTATTAATACTATAAATATTTTTGTAACTTCTACCAGAAATAATGGGACGTATAAGTGGGAGATCAGGCAAAACATTGTACTCAAACCTGGCTCCGAAGCCAGGAATTTGAAAAAGAGAAGCTTAAAAATAATAGATTGTTTTTAATTCGGATCATCCAAAACATTTTTGGACGGTCGAGATTGATCGCCGTAAAACTTATTCACGATTTCTCCGTGAATAAGTTTTTCTCTTTGAAAAAATAAAACAAGGATTATGCGTTTTGTGTGTTATCAAGTTCATTTTGGGGATTGGACATTGACCAAGTTTTTAGGTAATGCCCCAAGCAGACCACTGGCCCAACACCTTGATTTTGATCCACAAGCCACACCATATGGCCCAAAAGCTTAAGCACAAGGTACTAATAATAGCCCACAAGGTTTGTTATATGCCCAAGATTATCCATGTAGACTTCCAATGTGGGATGGGGTGTTACAATCTCTCCAACTTTATAGCCTCGCGCCCTTGCGAGGGGTGAGCATTATAATCACCAATACAAATCAAACCAACAACCAAATCAAACCAAACTCCAAGGCCTACATGGTCGTGCACATGGATGGCTTTGATACCACTTGTAACGCTCCGAGCAAACCACTGGCCCAGTACCTTGATTTTGATCCACAAGCTACACCACATGACCCAAAAGCTTAAACACAAGGTACTAATAGTAGCCCACAAGGTTTGTTATATGCCCAAAATCATCCATATAGACTTCCAATATGGAATGGGGTGTTACATTTTACTTTCCCTAATATATTCCACAAAAATCATTTTTTTAAAGGCAAAAAAAGTATCATTAATATAATGAGCCGAATTACCAAAAAACAAATACAAGAACAAAGGGAACAAGAGGCCAGAATACAAAGTATCACAACCAGAGACAATTAGACAAACAGCCTGATTTGATCGGCACCTAAATCATAAACTCACCGAATCCTATTAAAATGCATTTTGGTAGATTTTTCCATGATTTATAGAAACGTGACAAACGTCATTTCATTTTTAGGGATCTTTCAAAAGCATTTGTCTTCTAGAACTGTTTTTTTCCCCAGAAATCCTATTGGTACCGACGGTACCCATAGGGAAAATGCACCGACGGCCACCGGACGGCCGTCTCCGGTCACCGGACGGCCGATCCGAGCCGTCCAAAAATTTTAAAAAATAAAACCGAGTGGCCTTACGCGAGAATCAATGGCATCCGAGGTGTGTAGGGTACTTGATCCGAGTACCCCTTTTTCGTGTATATACACGTATATACAAATATACACGAAAAATGGGTGCTCGGATCAAGTACCCTACACACCTCGGATGCCATTGATTCTCGCGTAAGGCCACTCGGTTTTATTTTTTAAAATTTTTGGACGGCTCGGATCGGCCGTCCGGTAACCGGAGACGGCCGTCCGGTGGCCGTCGGTGCATTTTCCCTATGGGTACCGTCGGTACCCATAGCAGTACTCTTTTTTCCCCTCCCTAAAAGCCATGGGGTCCTCCAAAATATTCTCCGGACCACTCCATGATCACAAATTTTCATGGAATCCACAAATAAATGTGTGGTTTCAGACGGACCCGGAGTTCCTGCAGTGAGGAGGAAGTGCTGCAAATTGCAGCCCCCAAAACGACGTCGTTTTGGGGTGTATAGGGAATAGTCACGTGAATCTCTCTTCCTCTCCCTTTGATCTCTCTGTCTTCTTCAGTCTTTGTTCTTCTTTCTTCTTTCTTCGTTTTCTAATCTTAATGCCCGTCCCCCAACCCCACGCAAAACTTCCATCCCCATGCTCCCTCTCTCCGTTCCTCCCTTGGTGCTTCGATCTCTCCTGACGCCTCTTTACAAACAAATTCCATTAATACCTTTTTTTCAGTTGACTATTTAACAACTTGTTCAATTCTAATTTCTACCTCTAAACCCACCGCTATGTCTGGATTTGTCCAAACTTCGGGGCCAAATGGAATTACACCACCAAAATCAAAAGCTGCTCTTCAAAAATAGTGAGAGGGATTTGAAAGTTTTTTGGGTAATTTTGGGATTACAGGACCAACAGAGGATTGTGTTGGTTGAGGACCCAAATAACCAGGAGAGGAGGACCCAAACACTTACAGTACAGTTCAATGGGGAGAGAGAGAGAGAGAGAACCAATTATTTCCTGTGTGCAGCGTTAAGCTGCTCTTATGGTGAAGAGAAGAAAACGAATTAAGAACACGACAAAAGAAGACTGAGGGGCCAAAGGGAGAGAGAAGAGATTCCCGTGAAATTCTCAATACACCTCAAAACGGTGTCGTTTTTAGGAGGCTGCAATTTGCAACTCTTTTCCCTCACTGCAGGGACACCGGGTCCGTTTCAGACTGGTCCGACGCATTACATAGCTGTGCTTCTGGATTACTCAATAATTACACACAATCATGAGTTGAAACAACTTTTCGCTTCCTCTACTCGGCCGTCGCAACCGCGGTAAGGTCTGCAACCACCGGTTGTCAAAGACGGGTACCACACAAGGTTAAAGGTTTCGAACCACTTTGCTAATTAATTTCCCAATGATTCGTACCTCTCTGAATTTATTCAATGCGTTCGGGTAGAAGTTTAGAATGGCATAAGCTCCAACTTAAAATTTTGGACTAGCTTTATATTCCTGATCGAGGCAATTCGATCCTTTAATGCTTGTATATTACAGGAAGCCTTTTTCTCCCTTCATTGTGTAAAACAAAGTTATGCAGACCTATTTGAGTGTGAAAGCTCCGATAGTGATCATGGTTGTGCTCTTGTTCTACCTGTCATAGTCGATGATCAAATCATATAAAGCTCTTATCAGTGTTTGCGTTAACCTTCAACTGCTCAAATATTTTTTCTGATGGTGAAACTTTCTACTGCACCCGAACAAGTTCTTTTCACGGGACGACATCACAATAGACCTCTGTTGCTGTGGTTGCGAACGCTCTGTTGCCCTATGTTGTTCCCTTACTTTGTGTTCAAAACAATTACAATGAAAGATTCAAAATCGGCATTAAAATGCAATGCCGGTGTGAATAATATAGTGGCTGGTAGGTAAGTGCAGATTTCACCTTACATACGTACGATTCTCTTCATTCAAATTTCAATCATCCATACCACCCACATATGGCCTATGTTGTACTCCATAGTGATAAACAGTAAAAAGTGAAATATTACTACGACAATCGTTGAGCAATTACACAGCATTAATATTACACACGCGTTCAGCATAATAGTGCAAACTGGTCCTGAAATTTTGCAGCAGAAGATCAACAAGCGTTTCCTGAAAACAAACAAACACACTTCACAAGCAATCCGTAACTAGGTATATTACATGCAGATAGAATCTCGCCGCAGGAATATCAAATCAAACCAACAGGGCAACCCTAGGCCGCGTTCTGCTTAAATAGTTCCAGCATCCGAACAGGAAAAGCAGGTGCCACCGGTTGTTCTTGCTATGTCATCCATTTCATTGCTCGAGCTAGAGCTACTTCTCCTCAGCGTCCTGTCACAGTGCATCTGCAGAAGCCAGACACGAGTGAGAAACTCCCCCCCGTGTCGAAGCTCTTCAATGTGGTACTTCACTTGGCATCTCCAAGCCGCGTAGCACAACATCTCTGCCCAAATACTTGCCAAAATATCCCACCTATTCTGAGGCGCATGTGTCTTCATGTGTTGCACAATTTGGTGTGCCTTATCCGCAACCTCATCCCGTTTCTGTCCAGACGGTACCAATTCTTTTCCTATGAAAAGTTCCTTCAAACGACGATAATCCTTCTCAATCTTGTCGTATTTATTGCAAAAGGGAAACTTAGAAGAACATTCAACAAGCAAATACATCATGTAATCGGAAAGCATTTTGACCGCTTTCCGATACGTGGTATCCCTACCATCATCCAACCTGTAGAAAACCTCGGTAGCAACGTGCCAGATGACAATTTTTTTTTCAAATTGTAGTGTAATAATCCCCTGTAGTTGCTGCTCAAGACCATATCTTTTAAGGGTCCACTCACCTCTAGTCACTTCCGGCAACTTACCATCATCTGCAACCTTTTCACTTTGGGAAGGATCGTATTTCTCGCAAAGGTAACTGATGATTACATCTTTCACATTTGGGACTAGTTCCTTCTGTGTCTTGTATCCCTTCAACTCTTTATCCATGCCAAAAAGATACTCCCACGCCCCCAAGCACTTCACCTTTTCTAAGCAAGTTTTTAAGCAGGTTTTTAAGCAGCGGGTGCACACGTTAGGGTTATACTTTGTGAAGAAATCCTGGAGACTGAGTTGCCCCATTACCTCAGGCCATCTCTGCGTTTTATAGAATAGAACTTCGTGAAGAAAGAGAAGCGGAGTAGCCCATTTAATTCGATCACTAGACGCCCAAACCACGGCCCAATCCGAAAAAAGTTGCACGACAATACCAGCTATCTCCAGAAAAATGGCTCCAGCTATCAGAATGACGGTGATCACATCATCGCCTTCCCAAAAAAGCCCGGGACGCCTATCACTCTTTAAGAATAGCACAAGCCCAGAAACAATCAAAGACAAGCTGAGAAATCGAAGAATGCTTCCCCATATGGTGAAAATCGTGCCTACCTTGCTGAAGAACATGTCATATATCAAACCCAACTCAATCTCCATCAATTTGAAAGCTTCATAACTATCTTTTCTAGCCGACTTGAGGAAGTTTGTTGTCACGTGTCTCACTCTTCCCTTATCACACACGTAATCTCGACGATGAGGCACTAAGGCCTGGATACAGAAATAAGCTAGGAGCACTCGCTTTGCATTCGGACGCGAATCTTTGACTCTAACTTGGTTTGGACGTAATTGAATGAAACCCCCGTCGTGCTTGTTTTTTGACTTGATTATCCACACTCTCTCTCCGTACTTGATAATTCCAGGAATCAATATCAACAGTGCCAGAAGAGAGATCAGCCCCTGTATGGCCCAGGGTTTCTCTTTGGAAAACGACCAGGTTGCTATCAGGGCATAAACTGCTCTAAAGCCTTGGGTAAAGAGTCCTATAAGGTGTTTCATCCACATCTGATTTTCCTGAAGGTTTAAGACGGTAATGGTATCTGGACCTCCGAGATAGAACAAGATCAGAGGTGCCCACATCACCCTAAGCATCTCTTTGCCGATGGTGGGTTTGCCCAGCGTGTTCTTGAGGGTATTGATCGTTTTCACGGTGTCAGGGTCTTTTTCATTGGTGGGGTACTTCTTGTTGACAGCGAGCTTGGAGAGCTTTCCAAGAGCAGTTGTTGCCAACAAATCAGAGAGTAAGTAGAGTAACGAGATGCTCCCAATCATTATCGCCGCCGACTTAGTCTTTGTGCGGCGTCGTCCAAAGAAATGAAGGTATATCTGAGAAACAAGGATATAGAGAGCTAGAATCCTCAAATCCCATATTTCCCACTGTTTGCTCATTACTTCACCAGTATTCTGTTTTGGTTTATCGCCCTTGCAGGTCCTGTAGCACGGCATGGTTCTTTCTTCTCTGCTGTAACGATGGAAGAAAAAAGAAATAAATAAATACGAATGAAGCGACTTGAAAGCGATTGACTAGCGTAGCACTAGGCCTACATTGCCATTCGCCGAGAATTAAAAAAAAAAAAAAAAACTATAGTGCCAACATCACTGACTATTGTGTTCTTGACAATCTAAACATCGGCAACATAGAGGGGCCAGCTGAGCTTCCTTTCCCAAGTGTTCTTCTCTTGTAGGGGCCAGCTGAGCTTCCTGAGAGGTTTTCTACTCGGTTCCCGTGTCCGGAGCCTGTTCGTGCCAGTAGGGGCTCGCCGGAGATGTTTATCTCCTCCGCTTTGGCCGAGACCCTGTGGCGCTTCTGAAGGCAGCGACTGACGGATCCCCTCGGCCGGCATGCTTGTGAATTAGTCCATGTTTGCTGTATTTTCTGTTATGTTGTGTTCGTTCCTGTTTCCTTCGATTTAGCATTTGTTTGTCTTTGATTTGGTTGTTTGAGCCAGCCCGAGGCAGGTGGATGGATAGGTTGCTAGCTCTCGTGAACGACCCTTAGAAGCGGTGAGTAGTGAGCTGCGGCTCGGCTTAGGACCTAGACTCCATCGTCTCTATCTCCTTGTTTGAGTGAATATCCTCCGAGTTGGGTTAGTTTTAGTCTCCATTTCATTGTATTTTGAAGGAATCGCTGTAATTTGCCTTTACGGCTTTAATGAAATGTTCTTTGGATAAAATAAAAAAAAGTGCATACAGTTTCTTATATTTCTTTCTGGCCTCTAGGAATAGAACTCCAAAACTTGTTTAGATTAAAAATCTAAGATTGGATTCCTTTGTATCTATTCTTGATAGACAATTTGCAGGTAACCTATTGCATACCAAATTGGCCACTGCAATAAAAATGTTCTATCGCGACGAAATCTGATTTTC
Source organism: Rhododendron vialii (assembly GCF_030253575.1). Lineage (NCBI taxonomy): Eukaryota > Viridiplantae > Streptophyta > Magnoliopsida > Ericales > Ericaceae > Rhododendron > Rhododendron vialii. The sequence goes on along the minus strand of NC_080563.1, from coordinate 5,308,731 downwards.
GTCGCCAAATGGTATCTTTAGCATTGAAATGGTATTTAGTTGCCAAATTGGACTTATTAGGTGAGGAAATGGGATTTCATCACCTTTTAGCAAGAAAACACATATTTCGTGTCAACCGCCAAAAGGTACTATTTGAAGACGAAATTTGACTTTCATTGTCAATGGTACATTTTTTGTGATAAAAGAACTCATCACCAAATATGAGACTAATTACTTTCTAAACTTCTGAAAATTTCAATATATTTCACATGAATACATATCGATAATTTAAAATTTATTGAAAAAATAATAATATACGTTAAATTTTGCAATATTATCAATGAAATGATAAGTGGTGTAGTGATGTGAATGATAGTTCAGAAACCATAGATTCCAAGTTTGAGTTCGAACAAAAATGAAGTGAAAATAATTTTTCTATTCGGAGGCAGAAAAAAAATTCGTCCCCAAAATGTACATTTTTCGTCACCGTTTGGTGGTACCCCTTTGGCGTGAAACAAAAGACGACAAATGGGGCGACGAGAATTCTCATTGCCAAAAGCTTTAATGACGAATTTTTCACTTTCGGTGACAAATTTTATTTGTCGTCAAAGACAAAATTTGTTGTAGCGTGGTGTGACAAATAACGTCTCAATGACAAAGATTTTGGGCCTTGAAGTAGTCGTCCGCAATATTCCTCGACATCTACGTACCAAGCCATTTTTTCAACCTTTGTACTGAGCCTGCCGGGATGAAAGTTTGCACGGGTCGTTTTTGTATAAAGAGGAATGGAGGTGCACAATCTTACTTGTCTGACTCGATAATCAATGGATGAGATGTGTTTTTAAATTTTGACAGGTAATAGTTTGTTTTTAATTAGGATCGTCCAAAACACTTTTGGATGCGCAAGATTGAGCGCTGTAAACATGTACTTATAGAGCCTCCGTAAATAAGTTTTTCTCTTGTATTAAAGTTTCGACTTCAATTTGTCTAACTTAATAGCCATTGGTTAGCGGGATAAATTTTGGAGGGATATAGTAGAACTGTAGAAGTGAAGAAATTATTGATTATCAAGATAAACAGTTCAGATTGAACCGCACGCTCTTTTCTGCAATTGACTGTAGAGAAGCTGAATCCAAATTATAAGCAGAGAGGAAAATGACGAGGGGATATGGACTTCAACTTCGGCTCGCTAGCTCACGGACATTTGGTTGGTTATGTGGTTGATATGGATGGATTTGGGTGATGGTTCGATGCCGAATTTTAAAGAGGAAAATGACAGTTTATAAGTAAAGAAGGGGATGAAAAGGGGAAATAACAAGGATAGGGGGGGACGGTATCACTATTACGAGAAAATTTTGAGTGTCGGGTGGGCATGGCCAAGTGGTGTCCGTGCACGCATCTTGACTGTCCAAACGTGTTTTTGACGGGCCAGATTTGTTTGGGTTCGATGGGTGTTTTGGTACGTAACTCTGCACTAAAAAATTATCCAAAAAAATCTGGACCGCCCAAAATACATTTGGACAGCTGAGATGCGCGTACGGACACCACGTGACCGTGCCCACCCACCACTGAAAAATGTGCCATGGGTGGCATAGATAACCCGCTTCTCATGTCCTAGAAACAAAGATCAAGATCACAAAATACTGGAATGAACCAATACTATCAAGCTCTAAGACATGAGCACAAGCCATTGCAAAAGGAGGCCAACACAAGACGTCGGCATAGGGTCCGGCACATGAATCCTGAAGTTAATTATTCCTATTCTTTTTCCACAGGATTAAGCTAACATACTAAAGTTTGCTGCCATTGCAAATAATTTTGGTTTTTCCAGAACTTGGTTGGTTCATTGGAAGGATAAATTTTTCCTGGCTTTGTTTTTCATTTGTGAAACCCTATTGCATTTTACATACGATGTCTTTCCCTGGTCAAGTAGGACCATGGCACCCACTGCACCCATCCCCCTTTTCCCTCGCCATGATATCCCAACAAAAGCAACACCTTCTTTTTCCACTAACCTGTTGGGTTTTTTAGTCTCTCACCACAACGGAAGCACGTCACGAAATCAAACAAGCACAAAAAAAAGATGGAGAACACAGAATTTAACGTGGTTCGGTTTCAATACCTAGCCTACTTCACAAACGAAAGAGAGTTCTTCTACTATATTGATTGACTACGATGAAATAGATTAAATAACCCTCTTGTAAGGAGGGTGAACAAAATTGCACTCACTAATATTAGCCCACGCTCACTAATATTTTTTTTCTACGTCCCTATTCCCTAACTCTTGCAATATATTTTTTCTCTCTTGCTCTTACTAATTGTTTATCTACTCTTTTGCAAATGCAAATTCAACAGCTAACTTCCTCCGCCCAATTCAAAGCACGTACCAGACACTCACCACATGGTATGGCCCACGTCCTCTCTCCTCAATCTCCCATCCTCTCGTCTCTCAACTCTCCAAAATAGTGGCCCACACTCACATAATCAAGATCATTACATTCACAACACCATTAAGGGATACTAGAATGCACCTAATTCGACAGTAATTAATAAAAAATTAATTCCTTCAACCATCAGGAAAAAAATATACTACTAATAACAATTAGACATACGGATGGTCGAAATCTATACGGTAGAAATGCTATATATTGGAGAAATATGGACGGATCAGATGATATGAAGCCAATACATTGACAATATCAGCCTTAACAAATGAGATATTGGTTTTCAGAATAGACTATATCCATGTGATATTTTGATGAGGACGAGCAAACGACTTCTGAGCAATATTTTGCCTACCCATGGCTGAAATTAATGAGAAATCGACGCATGAAGCAAGACGAAGCACAATCGGACGTGATTTTACAGCAATAAATGAAAATGATGCCAAGATTAATTTGGCCATCGATGACAAAATTCAATGAGAAATTAACGAGATGTGAAGAAGATGAACGAGATTGACGCGAATTTTGGGCAAAAATCTCCGAATAGACGAGACATGCCAAGATAATGTCGAGATATTGCTGAGAAGAAGCCCACTGGGCTCAAAGAAGACAAGACGGAGAAAAAGTTTGACCAAATTTTGGTAAGAAAGACGTAACGTTGAGGAGCCTATCCACCGGAGGTATAGGGCTGTCCGAACACTATGAAGCTATGTGGGCTTTTTTTTGGCCACTGCGTTTTCTATCCGGGCGACTTTCCGGCGAGATCCACTAATGGTTGGATGGTCAAAAAGAAACATGAAACAAGCCAAACGACCCGCAAAAAACCTCCTAAACTACTCTGATAATCGTGGACAACAACTCAGCAGCTAACCCCACAACCCGAGAAATTTTTCAATGCCGGGTGGGTATATTTCATGTGGTGCCCGCTCAGCACTTTTGAGCCGTCCAATGCACTTTTGGACTACTTAAATTGTAACATTCTCTCTCCTCTCATCCCTCCTCTTTCTTTCTCCAAATCCGAGCTGTCCAAAATTCCATCGGACAGCTCGGATGTGCCGAGCGGGCACCACGTGGGACCCACCGATCGCTGAAAAATTTCTAGCAAAAAGGCACTCCGAAAACACAGACAACAACTCAGCAGCAAACCTCAAAACCAAGCAACAACCAAGCTCTGAATAGATCAATCACCCCAAACTTAAGAAGGCCCTCCACAGGAGCAAAAGCAAACCACAAACAAGTAGCAGAATCAACACAACCAGCAACCCCAAAGGAACAAATGAAACAGCAGCATCCAAACCAAAACCAGCATATGACACCACCCAAAACTCCGCAAAAAAGAGGCAAAGCACAACATTTGCCTCATGGTTTATGTGATGTAGCTTGTGTTTGTACCTCTCTTCCTCTTTCGGTAAATCCTTTGTCAAGTTTTATAATTATATATGTACGTATATGGATATACATACAGGGGCTAGTTCCTCTCACACAGTTTGATGCAAGTTTTTTGGGGACCTATTCTGGAGTCTCATGCAAAAGATTGGAGTAGTTCAATTTATTTAAAACGTATTTTTAAGGGTTTTCGTAAAAAATTAACTCATTCGAATATCGGTAAGTGCTTAATCGATTCATCCGGTTAGTTCTAGTCAAATTTTACCCTAAAATTGAATGAACAGATCAAGCCCTTACCGATATCGGAATGAGTTGATTTTTTGTAGGAATTCTTAAAAACCTATTTTAAACGAATTGACCAGTTCCGATCATTTGCGTGGAACTCCGATTAATTTTGTATCAAAATTTATGTTAACTTTTTTGTGAGTGGAATGAGTTTGCCAATAAAAAAGAAAGTGTGTGTTTAAGTAGGTGCGAAAGAGTGAGAGGAGAGGGAGGAATCCAAGGGGATTCCACACGTACCCAGTGGGGTGTGGAGTGTGTGTTTGTTTGTGTACAAATTTTAAGGAACAAAAATATCAGCAAGTTGGAGTAATAAAAATTCACTTTTAAGCAGCAGAATGAAGAGAGAGAGAGTACATACCACAACACAAACTATTTGACCGTCTGAGGGTGGTTCAACTGCGAGAAACTAGAAACTGAGACTTCAGAAATTCACTATAGCTTGCAATGCATTAGAGCAAGAGAGAGTGAGAGAGAGAGAGAGAGAGAGAGTAACCAAGCCTCTTCAACATAGGGGGCGCATTATTTATAGTCGTGGATTAGGGAAGTGTACGGAATATAAGGACAAAGTGTTGTAAATAAGGACATTGGAACAAAGTGTTGTAAAGTGTTCACGCTAGTGATTAAGCAGAATAATTTTTTGGTTTTGCTTTTATTCAATTTTTTTTTTGGATATTTTCTAAAATACTTATTTAAAATTCATAATTTTATATGTTGATTTCTTTACTGTTTTCGTATTCGTATATCTTGTGTGTTTCTATTCAACACATTTGTCCATCTTTGGTGCTTGTTTGGCTCTTTCCGTATGTGGTTTTGCGGTTTTGGTGGTCAGATCTTTGATCCTAGATGTCCTTGGAAGGCATATTGTCTTCCGGTTTTTGAATTTTTTTTTTTTGGATCTTGGGTGGCGCTTTATCATTGTGCTCTTGGTACTTTTAATCTTTCTAATCATTTTAAAAGATTGATAAATTTCTTTTGCCGTTAAAAAAAGAGAGGTGCTAGGGGCACATCAGGTGTGACACAACTCAGTCACACCCTTCTCACATACAGGTGGAACCCGTTCAGTGGGCCCCACTTGTACGTGAGAGGGGTGTGGCTGTGTGACACGCGCCCACCTGTATGTGAGAGGGGTGTGACTAAGTTATATCACACCGATGTGCCTCTAGCATTAATGATAAAAAAAAAAAAAACAAACAACAACCAATCAAGTTGTTCTGCATTTATTTTGCAGTACTTCTTTGGTTATTTGTGCGTTCTAACAACTTTAATAGTTTCCAAGTAGCACAAGAGATGTATTTTGAAATTGTACGTGTCTATTGACAGTAACTTTGTGAAGCTCGTAACTCCGCCAACAACCAGCGCACTACTAGGGCAGTTGACGTATTGCTTACATTTTTAGCAGTACTTATAGTGACGTAAGGCTGCGGCCGGGTTAAAATCATCAATTGGGTTGGACATTGCGATCCAAAGTATTTGAGGGTTCTAGGTCAAGTCGTTAAGTGGGCTCTTAAATTTTTTCACAATTAAACAATAATAAGAGAATTTCTATATATGAAAATTTTATACTTAGAACATGCTTTGATTCAGTGGTCCGGGTGTTTCCATGTGTAGTCTTTGACGCAAGTTCGAAACTCAACGGCGATAGATTCCGAAAAGGTTGTTTTTTTTTTTTGACGAATAAAAACTTACAAGAAGTTAGAGTGGAAAATGAACCCAATCACAACGTGTGGATTGATGCTCGTCATGCCACTAAATCAAGAGTTTGGATAGTTTCTGTCACAAACTATTACTAGTATATATGACTAGTTTTAACGGGAGTTTCTCTTTTTGGGTCAAAATTTGGAGCCCCAGGTTGATGCCTCTCAGACCTTTCTCTTCTCTTGGGCTGAGATTGGGGTTAGCAAGCCTTTTATCGTATGATGAAAAATAAAAACAAAAAACAAACAAGAACCGCTAGCCAAACCACTTGGCTTTGGAGGAAAAAAAAAGAAAGAAAGAAAAGTAATAGAAATATATAGTGCTCCCTCCGTTCTTTTTTTTGTGTCCAGTATTTCATTTTGGGCTGTTCCTTAATAAGTGTCCATTTTGTAAAATTATGGGGGTAAAAATTAGTGTATTGTCTATTTTGTCCTTAAAAGTATATTTTATTTTGAAAAGTTAGTAAGTAAAAGTGTAATGATGATGGGTAAGTAGGAAAAGTGAAGGAAAAAGTTGATGTGAAATGTATAATGATGATGTCTTTTTAATAAGTTGGAGTTACGAAGCAGAATACTTAAAAAGGAACGAAGGGAATAATATTATATGCTCTACTAGTACGGACGCGGGGGCTCTGCTGCCCAGGGGTGGGCAGCAGCCCCTGCCCACACTCACACACACTCACACACGGCACCGTTTCGTTAAAGAAAAAAAAAAAACTCTTCCGCTTGCAATCCTAAGGAGCAGAAACGTGATTATGAGAGCCTTAGAGTTAAAATTTAATTATGTCTCTTTAGAATAATATGATCAGAATAATAAGATCTTCACGTCAATTCAAACGGATTGAAAATTGGAGCACTTAATTTTTTAATCATATTTTTTAATATATAAACGGTCTAAAAAATTAAGTGTGCCATTTTTTAATTTTAAAAAATTAAGTGTGCCACTTTTTAATTCGTTTGAACAAGTACGAATATCTTATTATTCTAATCATATTATTTTAAAGAGATATAATTAACTTTTGTCTATAGGACTCTCATAATCACGTTTCTGATCTTCAGGATCCTAAATAAAGAGCAGATATTTAATTATGAGAGTCCTAGAGATAAAAATTAATTATATCTCTTTAAAATAATATGATTAGAATAATAAGATATTCGTACTTGTTCAAACGAATTAAAAAGTGACACATTTAATTTTTTTAGACCGTTTATATATTAAAAAATATGATTAAAAAATTAAGTGCTCCAATTTTCAATCCGTTTGAATTGACGTGAAGATCTTATTATTTTGATCATATTATTTTAAAGAGACATAATTAAATTTTAACTCTAAGGCTCTCATAATCACGTTTCTGCTCTTTAAGATTGCAAGCGGAAGAGTTTTTTTTTTTTCTTTAACGAAACGGTGCCGTGTGTGGGTGTGTGTGAGTGTGGGCAGGGGCTGCTGCCCACCCCTGGGCAGCAGAGCCCCCGCGTCCCTACTAGTACTTCTTATTTTGATGTGTCGTAATAAAAAAGGAAAGAGAGTGAAATTGACTTCCAAAGAGGGGTCGTCCACTCACCCTTTTATATCGTCTTTACTTAAAAAAAAAAGGAGATACCCAATGGTTTTTGTCTCCTTGCTCTGCCTTTTTTACTCATCTTTCAACATCACATCAGTTGTAATATATAATACTACTATAAAGTAGTACTATTATTTTCCTTGGCTATTCCCGTTCTATCGATTGGAGAAATTATTCGATGCCCCAAGGGCAATTGGGTCTTAGCATCCGTACTTGGCTCTTCGAAACCCCTCTCGAATGAAAACACGTGAATTGGGCAACTTGTTATTTGTTCATACGAATTACTTCTTCCCTTCTAAATTCTTTTTTTGGTTCGTAAAATAAAGTATTAAAAATAATATAATTTTTTCAAAAAAAAATTCAAATTTTTTTCACAAATTAAAAATACTCATTGATATCTAGTAAATTGTTGAAAAACTTTTGATTTTTTCTTGCAAAAATTATATTTTTAACACTCTATTTTCCGGACCGAACCAAAAAATTTAGGACAGAGGGAGTACTAGTTTTGAAGGGATTGAGCATTCTATTATGCCTAATTACAACTGGGGGACTTGTACCTATCCATATGGCAGAGGAAATAAGGACACGCTAAGGGTACCGACCGGAGGGTATATACAATGTACCACCGGCGTGTGGGTCCATTTTTTGCTCCCGCATAGATAATTTGAACCATTTATTAATTTCAAAATAATATTTCGAGCAGTCCTGCCAAAAATTAGCTCAATTGGATATATGTAAGTAATTGAACCAATTTATAAGATTCAATCAACCTTTTATACGTATCCAATTGAGTTGATTTTTGCTAGAATACTTAAAAAATTACTTCAAAATTAACAAACGGTTTAAATTATTCGCGTGGCACCCAAAAATGAGCCTCACACATGGTCAGTTCATTATCGGTCCTCCCCCGTGGTATACTACATGCAAGCACAAATGAAAGACGACCACCAGGGGAGTCGTCCACTACCCTTTCCCATGCACGTGGGATTGGAATGGAATCTTGGATGGATGAGTGGCCAACAAAAGATGACATTCATGTGCATGCCTTTACCAAAAAGGAGATGCTCAGCTAGCTTTTAAGTCTCTTTCAATCTTGGATGTATACTCCACTTCGATCGGAGAGTGTTCATGAGGGTATTGTTAAATTTTTTTTTTTTTTTTTTGATAATCCAAAGTGCTCGGAATAATTTATGCATACAATTTTTGGAGAAATAACCTCAAAATACTGCCATAAGGGTTAAGTCGATGGATCTGTTTGCTTGGTGAATTTACTTCCCACACAATAGATCATGCACGCATGATTCGATTCTTGGGGTCCGGTCACAAGAAAGTAATTTCTTCTTTCTTGTGAATCCCCTAATTCCAGCGTGAGTGGCCTACTTTTGATCGGATCAGGGAGCGGGATAGTTGAGATGCACGCAAATTAGTACTCCAGACACCACAACCAACTGTCAAAAAAAAACAAAACCTTAAAATAGAGCAACATCGGCTCGGGGATTTTGTTGTCCCCAAGGGGCAGTAGGGAGTGATGTGCCATAAAACGGCATGGTTTTAGCCATAAAATTATGACAGCATACGAGTCGAGCCGAGTTTTATTTAATTTGTTCGAGATCAGCTCGTTTACTAAATGAGTCAAAAACTTAAGCTCGGTTCGGTTGTACAAGTCGAGCCCGATTCACTATTTTTTGAGAAACTTTTCTCGGGAGTAGTTTTTTAACGATCAACCAAAAACATATTTTTTGATGTTAAATAATTTACTTCGAAACTAACGCAGCAAAAACCCAGAACTCCAAATTTAAACAAAACCCAATAATACAATACATATAAGTTTTAATTTAACTCAACATTCGTGTCTCCGAAAATTATTTAGATTTTTCATTTTGTAAATTTTTTATGATTTTGACAATTTTATGCCGTAAAACTAATTGAAATCTATCAAATAATAACCGTACATATATATAATTTTTCGCGAGGATTAAAATGGTAAAAGTAGATTAGTGGAGAATAAAACATGATGGAGGAACTAGTTATTTCAAAATGAACACAGAAACCCCCAACTAAAAAACCGAATTAGCCAATATAAATGACCAAAGCACAAATGACCATTAACTTGTTTAACCATCGGTAGTTTCGTCTTTGTACTTCATCAGACCTATGATTGGATTATGAATATCAAGTGCATTGGAGAATTACCAATTCACCCATTTAGCTAGGGGTCTTGCTCATCCCATGGTTTTCTTAGTCCGGAATAGTTTTGGGCTACCAAACAAGGGATTAGAAGGCCCTAGGGATTGTTAGTCCATTAATCCCAAGGCTGAAAGAGGTTAACAAACTATTTAGTATTTACCCCAAAATTAAAAAAAAAAGAGGTTAACAAACTATTTACCAAAAAAAAAAGGTCAACAAACTATTCACCAAAAAAAAAAAAGAGGTTAACAAACAGGGCCTAAATTTCAAATGGTAGTTCAGTTGCTAATAGAAAATGTTAACATGCTACTCATAAACAAAACCAATGGTTTAGACAGCAAAACAAAAAAGCTTTTCATTCCTGCCAAACGGGGATTAAATGGCTGGGAGTTGGACTAAAAGCAAACAAAACCAATGGTTCTCTCTCTCTCTCCGAATCGAAGTTCGAACTCAATTAACCCAGTTTGATCTCCTACAGATCGAACTTACAATTTTTTCGAATGTAGTTGTGTAGTTTTAGAAATCTGATTTCTTAATTCACTACAACAAATTTGGGATTTTCGGACCAACTTATTTGCAACCAGCAAAAACTTGTCTCTAGATATGTACATTTTGTGACCAAAAACTACTTTGGTCACAAAATCAAAAAACATGAAGTTCCCCCCACCCTCTAGGCGCGCGGCTGGAGTTGGCGCCAAACTTTCCCGCCACGGGAAAACTCTTTCAGCGATCAGGTTTGTACGTGGCCTTTTGCGAGCAGAAAATACTTGGTCATGTAATTTATGTCTTTGTTGGTAGTCCCAAAATGTGATACTTTTGTCGACCAAAAAAACTGGTCAAGCAAGATAAACAAAAATAAAACGGTGTCGTCTTGTTGTTCTTCGGTGACTACATGAATGATTTGATCAACAAGCACAACGAAATCAACAGTATCAATCATCGTGATTGTGTTCTGGTTGTGTGGTTACCATACATTCCACTACAGCATAAGAGTAAGTTAGCTACTAAGTAAGTCGAACGTATAGATTTCAAAGGTCATTAACGAGTATACTATTATAAAGATTGATCGGAACCATTAGGATTTCACATCTTATTGATTCCATCATTTGTCACCAAAGTAAGTAATTATCGAATATTGGCGACCATGAAAGACATTTAATGTGTCTGGAGGAATTAAAGTCTAATAATGCACTACTTGAACACTGCTTGAGGTATTTTTTTTTTGCAATCGAAACTATCTATTTTTTAAATTTAATAGAGTAGATCATTCATAACTAGCATAAAGTTTATCGAAAAACCCATAATCATCTCATCGGAATAGTTTAGTCATGCAAAAAATGATTAGACTCACCTATTTTTAATGTAAAAAAGTGTTTTGATGAGGTAGTCGCAGGTGTTAGATCAATTTGAACTTTTGCAAGAACATTCAATTTGACGAGTTTTACAAGATGAATGATTCAGATAATTGAGTAAAGAGCGGGATGTATCAAAATACGCGTTGCAGTATTCGAGTGTAGAGCATCTATCCTTATGCAAATGTTTTGGTAGGCATACTAAAGGACGACATCGGAAAAAAGGGGTGAATTTTTTTTTAAAAAAAGGGATGAAAATAAATAGAAACGGCGCCGTTTCCATTTGTAAAGGGGGAAAATTTTGGCGGGCCGGGAAAATTTGGGTGTGGCGTTCATCCCAAAGCTTATCCCCCCCCTCTTACATTACCGTTCCCCCTGCATCTCTCTCACACTACTCCTCCTCCATCACTGCAACTCTCTCTCTCTCTCTCTCTCTCTCTCTCTCTCTCTCTCGGTATGGTTTTCTACTTCTCTCTCTTCTCCTCCATGGATCCCCTTCATCTCAAGCCGTTTTGTTTTACTGAAACAAAGCTGAGAAATTCAAAATATTTTCCATGGAAACTTAAAAATAGACAATGGAGAATGAGGAAACCCTAACTCTGTTTTGCTAAAACAAAGCTAAGGAAATATAACTTTGTCTTGTTGTTCTCTTTTAGGGTTTTTTGATACTAGGAACTTTCCGATTAAGGTGAGCTCTCTCTCTCTCTCTCTCTCTCTCTCTCTCTCTCTCTCTCTCTCTCTCATTCAGGTGAACTTAAAAATAAACAATGGAGAATGAGGAAACTCATTCTATGTTTTCTACATAGATTTCCCATATCAGGGATTAGTTTAATCTAATTTGTTCCTTTTGGGTGATGACTTGCTATTATAAAATCATATGAAGGCAGGGATAGGGTGTGGGGCTTGCAAGGTTTTTAATCTAATTTGTTCCTTTCGTTTGATCACGTGGAGAGGCTCAAAATTTTAGTCGTGAACTATAGACTTAATCACATGCGGTGATTAATAAGTGAAAGAACCAAAAAGAAAAGGAACAAGGGACAAAAACTTGGCTCGCATAACAAATTATAATTTCTGAGGCATCTAATTTAAAATCTTTTTGCATTAGCTTTCAAGCCATCTAACTAATCTAAATAACAAAATCCATTCCCCTTCTTTCATTAGAGCAACCATTTGTTGTTTGGTTTTTAGTAAATTAGCTTTTACTATGTTAATAAATGGTCCTAAATAGTGCAACTTGTTGGATAAGGGAAAAGGACGAAGGAATTTACTTATGGAGTTTTGCTTTTGCTTATATGTTTATGGCTGCATATTGGGGTTATTTCTTTTTATTTTATTCTCTCAATGCCGTCGCTGTGAATAAATAATGCCGGGTTAATTTTTTTTTTTTAGGAAAATGTTTATCCAGATGGGGTATTTGAACAAAGAGATGACAGGAAATGAAAAGGAAAGGCAAGAAAGGATTAAACAAAACTTAAGAGAATTAGAGGCTGCTGGGATAGATATTACTGTGATGAAGGCAAAGGCAATGTCATTATCTGGTCCAAAATAGAGAGCTAATGGTAAAACCACGAAAGTGGGGAAGAACAAGGTGAGCCATGATGCTGGTGATGAGGAGTTTCTACCACCCGAAGGTGAAGAAAACCTCAGTGTCTACAGTGACGATGATGAGTTTTCTAGATCGCAAGCTAAAAAGGTGATATTTGCACATGATTAGTCTTATTGTTGCAGTCTTTTTAATTGTTTTGGGAATGCACATGTTGTATTATAGTTGCAATCTTTTTAATTCATTTGTTTCTAGATTTCAGGCAAAAATTATGGGTCTAGGAAAAAAGAGAGGCACTTCTACTACTCAAGTTTTGAGGAAATCAAGAAGAGGGTGGCAGCTCCAATGGAGCGACCTCAACTCTACCAGGACAAACTTTAGCCGATCATGGTCAAGTAATGGCCGTGGCAGCTACCAATGATCAGCATGCTAGTGTACCCACTACTCCTAATTGTTTATAGATGAATGTGTTTGTTCAATATACCTTATTTCTTGTTAGAGTTTTTATTAAGATATTTGTAATAATTAGGAAGGTCTTTTTTGTTCCATTCCAACTTCTGGTAGGTCAAAAAGAAAAAGGGGCCTATCACGAGGCATTACAGTTCAAAAGATGCTACTTTGTTCAAGACTGAGGTAGGCATTGTATGTCGCCTATTTGCTCCGTTGAGCGAGCCATACTGGAATGAAATCACGGACATCTAAAAAGCTCCAATGTTCGCACGCCTTGCTGTAAGTAGTCTTTTTCTTTTTTTTTCAAATGTCATAATTTCTTACCATATTCTTAGTTGTTGAATTGTTAGTCTAAGTACTAAAAGACCCTTTGAGTTTGACACATAGCTCGTGTTGCTATGTTGCTGCATTTGAAAGTGAAATACACATGTTCTAAAAATGACCTATGGGTAAGGTGGAGGATCAGACACCTGGGAATTGAGGGGGGTTCCAGCTGGTCCGGACCCATTGCACCATCATGGGGGCAGCCCAAAGAAGCCCAGGACTCCTTGAACTTCCTGGCTCCCAGCACCCAAGTTCTAGCTAGTTAGTTCTCTCTTTTTGGTGTCCCTGTTTTCTATCTCCTTGTTGTAGTAGACAGAGTATGTTCTTAGCTTAGATAGCTAGCACTAGTTCGAAGCAACTCAGATCAGTATTATAGGAGTACCTTTTAGTCCGCTCAGGGGGGAGTACTATCCGTGTAATTTTTTCTCCTTTTTCTCTATTCGTTTCTTTGGGAGTAAGTTTAGACATAGGCTTTAAGTTTGTATCCACTTTTATGCATGGTATCTACTGAACTTGTTTGGCAATGGACATGACCCTATATTTCCTTGTTTAATGAAAGCTGCAAGTGGGAAAGTGGAGTTAAAGTAAAGAGCAAGGTGCATGGAATTACTTAATTTTAAAGAGCAATATGGTTTTTATAACTCATAATATTGCGGCTGGTTGGTTTGCATCTCGACGAATCTTTGGACATCAATTTAACATTTCACTAGCGTAGGCCCGATTAATTTGGATCAATATCCCTGATGAACTGGCTTAAAAGTTAAAATAAGTTGATACCACCTAAAGCTTTCAAACCCGTAATCTTATTGTTCTAGGAATGACATCGTACAATATACCTGTTCTAGGACGACATCGTAAAATTTGGGAAGAAATTATACCACTTATTGTTCTAGGAATGATATCGTACAATATACCTGTTCTTTGAAAAGATACAAATTTTGCGGCGACATGGAAAGCCATCAGGAGTGTCCTTCCGTCACTAATTGTTCTATCTTTCATGTTAGCAGCTTGTCTTTATTTTATCTAAGTTGATTGAACGGTTTAGTTATCATGCCTGGTTTTCAAGACTAACATTAGTTAATGAGTTTACATCTGCCACTGAATTTGTATTTTCTTTGTTTTTGTAATTAGGATGAGTTTGATTTAGATTTCAACAATGAACATGTCAAGGAGGTCACAGACTACATGCTTTGTGGGATGTACTCTAATTACCGACATCGGCTTTATAATTACGTCAGAGCATATGACCCGATAGATGAAGCACGCGCACACCCCAGAGCTGGCATAGATCCCAATGATTGGAATCTCATAATTGATCATGAGTAGTGATTTTGCCACACCCTTTCTTGATAATGCCACATCCTGCAAGTGTATTTTTTGCTGCAAAAATACACTTGCAGGGAGTGACATTATCAAAAAATGGTGGAGCAAAATCATTTCCCTTGATCATATGCATTCTACTAAATTCATAGTAAGATGTTCTTTGGATAATAGTGGGAACTATTATGGAAGTGAGAAGAATAGAAGTTTTCGAAAAAATTCAGCTCTTTATCCTTTTTTTATTCAGATACTTCATCTTTAATAGTCCCTTATTCGCATTTACTTTTTACTCTTGATTCTGTATACAGAATAAAAGCACAGCCGGTATAAAAAACCGCCCTTCAGTGACAGTTCTCCATTGCTCAGGATCGAAGTCTTTTTTACAACGTCGAGAAGAGCTGGTAATACTATTCTGCTTTGGTCAATGCATTTTGATAATGTTTGGTTTAATGTGATACTTTTTTGTGATGTGTAGCGAGATAAAGAGGTCGGTAGGATTGCCTTTTTTAAGATTACTCACAGCAAGAAAGAAGTTTGGACTTCAGAAGGTGCTGAGAAAAAACACCTTAAGTCTCACTTTACCAAGTCATTTCTTGCGATTTATTCTTGTATAAAATGACAACCAACATCAATTTGATCTTTCCTAGAAGGAAATGCTTGAACGGAAGGCACAACCTGTGGAAGAGGGAGATACACCACCAACAGAGGATGAAATTTGTGACGATGTTCTTGGTCCAGTAATTGGATATGTGCCTGGTCTTGGGCATGCGTTCAAGCCCAACTCATCGACCCAAGTAAGAAAGGCTAGCTACCTTCAGACAACTAGAGGAAACTTCAAAGAGGGCAAACGCAACTGAGAAGCGGGTTGCCGAGTTGAGTGAAGAGGTGCAATCTCTGACTCAAAAAACTGATCGACTGGAGTCATTTGTTGAGTCACTTGCCTTGAGAATCGAATGGACAATGGAGGTTCATTTCCTCCAGCTTTATCAAGGTACGTACTCTAGAAGGCCATTTTAAACAAGCCTTCTCATATGCTAGTGTAGGTGTGCTGATTCCCCTCCCTTTTCCACCACAATATTAACTCTATTTGGAACCTAGAGAAAGAATATAAATAATTGAGAAGGAAATTAGAGAAAACTTGGAAGAAAGTTAAATAAAGATTGGAAATTTTCTCAACTTTTTTTTAAGAACCAAACAAGGGAAGGAAAATTTTAAAATTTTCTCTTTTTTTTTTTTACTCCCTCAGTCCCTTTTTTGTGTCTAGTATTCTATTTTGGGCTGTCCCTTAATAAATGTCTATTTTATAAAGTTTTGGGGGTAAAAGTTGACATATTGTCTATTTTGTCCCTAAAAGTAGATTTTATTTTGAAAAGTTAGTGAGTAAAAGTGTAATGATGATGGGTAAGTAGGGAAAGTGGAGAAAAAAATTATTGTGAAAGGTGTAATGATGATGTCTTTTTAATAAGTTGGAGTTACGAAGCAGGATACTTAAAAAGGGACGGGAGGGAGTAACTTCTTTCTACGAGTCCACACCGAGCCTGTTAAGGAAATAGAATCCCACATTGCTTGGGAGTGGAATGGGTGATCACTTAATAATATCTGAGACCTCTCCACTCATTGCCAATTGGCTTTGAGATGGATATAAAGTTTCCACATGGTATCAAATCAGGGCCCGTTCCACCCCACATTTTAAAAATTAACAATCCACACCCCACGATAACAGATCAGCAAAAATGTTGCACGATGATAAGACCCAAAAGTGGCCACACGTGACAGACCTCACGTGCAGCCACGATGATAAGACCCAAAAGTGGCCACACGTGACAGACCTCAAATGCGGCTGCACGTGAGGGGAGATGTTAAGGAAATAGAATCCCACATTGCTTGGGAGTGGAATGAGTGATCACTTAATAACATCTGCGACCTTTCCACTTATTGCTAATTGGCTTTAAGATGAATATAAAATTTTCACATGGTATCAGATCGGGGCCCGTTCCACTCCATATTTTAAAAATTAACAATTCACACCCCACGATGACAAACCAGCAAAAATGCTGCACGATGATAGGACTCAAAAGTGGCCACACGTGACAGACCTCAAATGCGGCTGCACGTGAGGGGGGATGTTAAGGAAATAGAATCCCACATTGCTTGGGAGTAGAATGAGTGATCACTTAATAACATCTGGGACCTCTCCACTCATTGCCAATTGGCTTTGAGATGGATATAAAGTTTTCACAGAGCCTAAGACTAGAGTAACAACTTTGACCCTGTTTGATAAAAGTGATAGATGGATGGGATTCGTAAGGAGATGGGATTAGGATTGAGATTGATAATGAGAAGGGATTGTTAATGAGAATAGATTGATAATGAGTATGTTCGTTTGAGATGAGATTAGGTGATGGAATTATTAATATCTTGTTTGTTTGAGATGGAATTAGATGATGGGATTGGATTGATAGAAGAAATTGGTAATGATAATGAGAAGGGGTTGAGATTGGACTACGAATACCAAGTCCCACGGGGTATTGCTAATACCTCCTATAGGCCGGATTGTTCATCTCATGGGACTACCAATCCGGACCAATTTTGAAAACTAAACAAAGAATTACTAATACCATCATCTTAGCAATCTAATCCCAACTTCCAATCCGTTTATCAAACGGGACCTTTATGTTTGTCACTAAATTTCTTTAGCTACACTTTTGTAATGATATTTTTGTGATAATAATTTTGGTAATTGATTTTGGCACTCCATTTTTTGATAACCACTCTAATATTTATCTTTTAGTGTTCAAATATTAGAGTGTGATTATCAATATTTGGAAATCAATTGCTATAATTTTCTGTCACTAATATAGTTTGTAACAATTTTTGCATGTCAATATAGGTCAATTTTCTAGTAGTGCGATAAGAAGATGTTTCTTTCTTCTTCTTTTTTTTAAATCGGATCGTACTAATCATAAAGCACTGTAATGACAAGAACCGAGTAAGGTTTCAAAAATAAATTCTGGATCTTTTAATATATAGAAAGTCAAGCAACGAAAATATTCAATGGCAAAATCACTAGTGGGTTCGATTTCTAACCTATATATATAATGCAAGAAAAAAAAAATTTATACTTTGAATTTTTGATGTAATTCAAGCTAAAAGCACAATATAATGCGTGCTAGCGCAAAACGCAACCGGAACGTTGGATTATCCTATGCATTGCTGCTTATGCTCTTTCCACTCTTAGTTCTTGACAGAGGGCTCAAGATAGATAAATAAGGCTCGAGAGACCTCTTTTCCCTTGCGAAGTGAATAGAAAGAAAAGATTACTTTTGATTTTTGTTTTATTTTTTTATGACTTAAAATTAAGTGGGCAACCAAACTTGAAGTAGGGCTTGGACAACCCAAATGTCGGGGTCAACACTGTCACCAATGTTTCCTGCAACTATATAACAAATAATGGAAGTAGCATCTCTCTCTCTCTCTCTCTCTCTTAATTTTTTCTTGGCTTCAGGATTGAACACATTTCTTTTGGGACTTCAACTGATGCTGAAGGGGAACCCATTTGTATGGGCAAATTTAAGCCTCATTAGAGGCTGTTTCTGCTTATGAGAAAGACGTGAACCGAATCTAATATTTAATACTCATGAGGTTTCTTCTCGCAGAAAAGAATATGTTATCGGTGTCAAGATCTAGTGGTAGCCATAACTTAGCCCTTGGTGTTTGTCTTAACCTCAACTGTTCATTTATTTTTGGATGGTGAAATTTCTTACTGATCTTTAATTAGTTGTTTTCACAGGTGACATCACAATTAATAGTCCTCTTTTTGCTGTTGTTGTGTTCGCTCTTTTGCCTTGCGTTGTTCCCTTTACTTTGTGTTCTTAGTTCTGGGTGGGAAAAGATTGGAAATTATAGTTGAGGATCATCTTCAAAACACTAGGCCCCTGTTTGGTTGCAAGAATGAGAAAAATCAACTTTCCTACAACGTTCTTTGTGTTCAATTACCAAGAAAAATGTAGAATCTACAACTTCAGCTTTTCTCAGTAGGAAACACTTTACCGCATATCCTGTTTAAATGTAAGAAAAGAATTTTTCTGCTAGATTTTTTGGTGTTCAGAACACTCACAGGAAACTAAATTCTTAAGTGTGGGGTGGGATATCAGTCTCTTCATCCAATCTCCCAATTACACAACACGAATATCACACACAGGCATTCACAGTCACACATAATAGTACCAACCTGTCCTGAAATTTTACAGCAGAATGGCAGGAAGTGTTTCCTAAAAACAAACGAACAAACACACTTTAAAAGCAATCCATACGTAGAAATTTTTCAAGCCGACGATATTTTGCTGCAGGGTTACCACCAAAACCTTGTAAGATCCCAATTGTCGTCATCTTTCCGCCCATCCTTGTGATCTTCATCTTCATCCGCCAGGCTAGAATGACTTTTTTCCAGCTTCTCCGAATCGCCTAAGTGCATAAGCAGAAGCCAAACATGGGTGGAAAACTCTCCCCCACGTCGAAGCTCTTCAATGTGCTTCTTCACTGGGATTTCCCTTGCTGCATAGCGCATCATCTCCACCCACACCCTGCCCATGATATCCCAGCTGTTCTCATGATTCTCCTTCATACCTTGCACAAGCCTTTCTGCCTCGTCCACAAGTGTGCGGTTGTCTTTATGCTCAACCGTTTCCCTGTTCACAAGTGTGGGGTTGCCTTTATTCTCAACCGCTTCCCTGTTCACAAGTGTGGGGTTGCCTTTATTCTCAACCGCTTCCCTGTTCACAAGTGTGGTATCGGTGGTGTTGCCTTTATCCTTACCCCTTTTACACGAATCGAAAAGTTTCTTCATAGGTTCCCGATTCTGCATAATCTCGCCGCATATGTTGCAGAAGGGAAATCTAGAAGGATATGCAACGAGCAAGTACATCATGTAATCGGAAAGCATTTTGACCAACCGCGCTTTCTTGTTGTCTTTATCATGATCCGACAAGTAGCAAACCTCAGTAGCAACGTGCCAGACGACAATACTTCGACTAAATTCTAGTTCATTTCTCCAGTACTTGAACTGCTGCGCAAAATCATCCCTTAAGAGGGTCCACTGATCAGCACTTCTCACACCTGGACCTGCACGTTTCTCTGACATCTCGCAAAGGCGATCGAAGATTAGATCTTTCAAATCCTCTCGGACTACTGGCTCCTTCCGTGATCTGTATCTCTTCAACATTTTTTCCTTGCCAAAAAGATTCCCCCACGTCTCATCGCACCAGGTAGACTTATACTTTTTGCAGAACTTCCGGAGACTGAGTTGCCCGATGCCCCCAGACCACCACGGGCGGTCCGAGATTAGTTTTTTGTGAAGAAAGAGAATCGGAGTAGCCCCCCATTTAATTTGATCAATATTATAACACGCCCAAACCAAGGCCCAATTCGAAGAAAGTTGCACAACAATACCAGCTAGGTCTAGAAAAATAGCTCCAGCTAACAGAACGACGGTAATCACATCATCACCTTTGAAATGTTCGGGAAACTCGTCACGACGCATTAAGAACACCACGAGCAGAGAAATTAGGAAAGAGAAGCTAAGGAATCTAAGAATGCTTCCCCATAAGGTGAGAATCGTGCCTACCTTGCTGAAGAGCATCTCATATATCAAACCCAACTCAATCGCAATCAATCTGAAAGCTTCCTCACCCGTTGTAATTTTTTCACGGAATTGTGTTACCAAAGCCTGCACTTTGTCCGCATTACATTCGTAATCTTCAGCATGTGGCCTCAAAGTATGCAACCAGGAATGGGCTAGGAGCGCTAGCTTTGCCTTGGATCCCGAAGCCCTGGAATATTGGTCGATTTTGTCGGGATCTAACTGAACCAAACCCGTGTAATCGTCGTTGGAGTTTAACATGACTACCCACACTCTCTCTCCGTACTTGATAATTCCAGGAATACATAGCAACAGTGCCAGACTAGCGAGCGACCCCGGGAAGAACAAGGTTGCTACCAGGGCATAAGCAGTCCTTAGGCCTTGCATTACGAGTCCTAAAAGGTGTTTCGTCCACAACTTATTTTCCTCAAAGCGTAAGACGGTAATGGTATCCGGACCTCCGAGATAGAACAAGATGAGAGGTGCCCACATCACCTGAAGCGCGTCTTTGCCCAGTGTGACGTTAGAATAGATCGATGGCAACTGATAAGTCTTGTTCAAACTCTTTGGTAACTGTTTGAGGTACTGAATGGCGTCGTTGTTGATCTTGAGCTTGGAGAGCTTTCCAAGAGCAATTATTGCAAACAAATCAGAAAACAGGTAGAGTAACCAAATGTTGACGATTATGAACGCGGACGCGCTCTTTCCGCGGATCCGTCCGCAAACATGGAGGTACAACTGGGTGAAGAGGATGTAGAGAATTAGAATCCTCATATCCCATGTCTCCCAAAATGCCCTCATATTCGCCATATTGTTGTAATCTCCCGGAGGGGAACGGTGCTGGCAGACCCTGTAGCACGGCATGGTTCTCTCTTCTCTTCTATATATTCTGCCTGCAATGAGGGAAGAAAAACGCGAAAACTAAAGTAAAAATTTAAGCAGCAGCGCTAGCGCAGTATCGATCGACTTGAAACCGAACTGAGTTGCCTAGCACTAGTAAGTACGTAGTAACCACATCACGGACAAAGTGACGAGCATGTTCTTGATCTTGACAGGATATATATATAGGTCGATCGGTCCTGGTCCGCAACTGCGATAGGGGTTAACCTTGTTCAAGCCAAGAGCGTTTGCATAAAACGTATACAGGACAAGGTCAGTTTAGTTTGTATGGCTCTCATTTCAATTTCAGCAGAATAACTTCTTTACGGAGCTTTCGTAAATTGAGTTTACATAGGCCCGATCACGCGTGCTCAAAATGTTTTTGGACGGTCTGGATTGAAAACCAATTTTGACCGGTCAGAATTTATTGTCACCGGTCAAAATTGAAAGCAATCTCAATCATTGATTGCGCCAATGGACGGACGAGATTGTGCAGAGCCGTGAAAAACTTATTCACGGCTCCTCCGTGAATATGTTTCTCACCTCATTTTAGATATAGCAATGCTATACAAGAGAATAAGAAGACTGCAAACCCTTATCATGCAGGTAGAGAATTCCAACAACGAATTTCTGTGAGAATACTTACTTGGAGCACTTTCTAACTATGTCTAACAAGGGCCAATGACTTTCGAGTAGCATGAGCCCAAGTGTATTGTGACTATCAAAGCTTGTTCGAGTTCGTTTAATTAGTTAGCTCAGGTAGGACTCCCAATTTGTTTAACTTGGCTTGTTAGTATAGGATTGGCGCGTTCACAAACGAGTTGAGCTCGAAGGCTGCAAAATTCGGCTCGACTCTTATGCTCCCCTAGAGCCATAGATAACCCCCTTAAACATCGGACAAGGCTGTGGCAAAAACACTAATCTAGAGCCATAAATAATTGCTCTTCCTTTGACCACTAACAAACGGCCCCAGAGATTTCCTTGTGGCAGATTAATCTAGGACCATGGATAATTCCCTAAGGGCTCTCTTGTGACAGGCTTTATTTTTGGTCTGGGCAAAGTTTCTAAGGATTACTCATTGTCCTGTTTCTAAAGTTTTGTTGTGGGTTTCAAAGGAAACTCAAATAAGAACAATCAACATCCCCTTCACACAAATCCTTAACTTTTTTCTAGGACTACAAATAAACCGAGTCGTCGTGAATCGTTCGAGACTTGACTCGGTAAGAACTTGTTCGAGTTCAGTTCGTCTACTGGACGAACCAAACCTAAGTCTCAATTTTAGACTCGTTTAATAAATGATTCGAACCTAAATCTGACTGTATTCGGCTCAATTAACTTGGATACGTATAAACTTATGTATGTACATATTGGAATCTAATAACTTATGGCACAATTATAAACTTTTACAGGTACTATAAACCTTTTTTTTTTTAACAGCAACAAAAAGATAACGTACAAGTACTATAAACTTATATACTTATATTGTTATATATGAATTGACTTATTTATGAACATAACAAAAACTTTATTCGCAACTCTAGATCTGTATAAGAGCATAAATACTTGGCATTTGTCCCTAAGTTCGACTCAAACTTAAACAAGCTTGGCTCGGATCCGTCGTCAAATTTTTTATCGAGCTCGAGCTCACAAAGGAACGTAAAAAATGAACTTAAATATTCTAAAATTCGACTCATTTGCAGCCCTAAGTTTATCCTAAGTCATTAACATACTATATAGTATATATTGTGTTGGAGTATCAATGGTCCCCCTAGGAAATCTTGACATCGGTCTCATTGATGGTGTTTGTTGTTTGGTTGGGTGATTGGAAGGGACAATTTTTGGCTTGTGTGTTTTTCATTTGCGCAATTTACCTAAAGTAGTCTTCCCCAGATTAAAGTAGGACCATGGCACCCACCGCACCCAACAACCTTTTCCCGGGGTGATTATTGAGTAGTCTGAGACTTCTCACACGGTGTTTCGGATCATTTAAAAATCACATAATATTTATGTGGATCGAGTTAATAGACTTGTCATAAACCACATAGGAACGTGTGGTTGTGGAGTTGTCTAGAACACTAGGTGACGATGCTTCCAAACAATTGAATAATTTTAACCTTTTTCGGTTAAGACGAATTGAAAAAATAAAAATTATGATTTTTATCCAAATACTTTCAAAAATATTCAAGATAAAACCGGCCTTTTAGGCTTTTTGAGCTTCATCTTGTATATTTTTAAAATATTTGGGTAAAAGTCATAATTTTTTACTTTTCCGATTAGTCTTGACGAGACGAATCCAAAAAATCAAAAAAAATGGGGCAAAATTAATTAACAAACGTGAAAATAATTTGAACGAGGACTAAGTTCAAAAAGTAATTAGCAGAACGCCTACAATTATAACCAGAAAAATGATAACCTCAGCCAAATGAACAACAATAATATGCAAAAAGTGAACTAGTAATTTTTTTTTTTTTTTTTTGTCAAAGCTTAGAAATACTTTCATTGATATGAAAATCATACATCAAAGATGGGTAGCCACCTTCAAGGAGGGAGAAAAGCAACCACAAACAAGGCCTAAACTCACAAACGAACATTCAGGTCCTCACACAGACAAACTTGTCTCCGACCACGAAAAGTCATCAAGACGACATAGAAAACCCACCATAAAAACACCCACAAAGAGTTAAAAAATGTTCCACGCAGGGAATGAAAACCAACAAAAAAATACGTAGTAAACAAAAACTTCAACAAAACTTGCAAGCAAACAACAGATCCACATGCAAGAAGTGAATTAATATATCTAAAATGTGTATATACAGTCGGAAAACTGCATTGATATTATAGTAGTACATACTTTGAACCTCTAGCTTTTTTAACGTAGGCTGTGTTTTTTTAAACTTATAAGTTTGAAACTTATTTCTGTATTTTTTATTTTTTATTTTTTGTAATTTTTTATTTATTTTTTCACCCTAATTTTGGGAGGTTCATCTTGTTAAAGTATAAAAGTATGAATCGATGTTAAAAAAATTCAAATAAGATGACACTTTAGACAAATAAGACAACTGTTTGATATGAGTACTTTTTTCGTCTTTAATGAACTTTTTTGCTTTCGATCATAATTTTGTATGTAGTTTTTTAAATTTCTTTCGTCGAAACGGATGATTAATCTAAAAAATATCATTCAAATCTAACAAAAATTTTAAAAAACAAACAAAACAAACAAATTAATGAAAGTTTACAAGAATTATGCGTACATATAGCAATTATGAGTTGATACTGACAGACTTTGGCTTCTATGTCAGGTGGGTGGTTGGGGTACTCCTCTAGCTCTGAAACGAATTTAAGACGTGGAAACCTAACCTAATAACAAAAATTGTACAACGACCAAATTTTGTATGGCACGTGTGAATAACCCACTTTCATCCCTTCAAAATTCAAAATTCTCCTCTTTTTTTTTTGAAAAGCAAATTTCTCCTTCAGTTTAATGCATTTGCACTTGTAAATCCTATTCGTAGTCTTCTAAGAAAATTTAATTTCTCTAATTGATAATGGTGAATTCACGCTATATTGATTTGTTTCGACGTTAAGAATCAAGAAGTAAAAAATATGATGTCAAAAAAATTGTGTTTGGATCTCTTTTCTTTTTTTGTCTTTATTAAAGAAATTATCACTTCCGATCAAAATTTTTATTTTTCTAATTTTTCTCGAGGAGACGAATCAAGCCCCGTTTTCATTAACAACAAAACATTAAAAACTTAACGCATTTTTTACCATTTCATTTCCACCAATAAAAAACACTAAAATTTTAACGCATTTTACCAACTAGTTTTCACTAGCAAAAAAGTTTTTACTAACTCAACAACTTTTTCATTCACAAATCCAGCATAAACTTTTTCACTACCGATAATAACATGACATTTCTCAACAATTTATTCACAACCGAAAACACCTAACAAATTTGATGCAAAACTAATAAATGCCAAAAGTATTTGAATAAAAATAAATAAATAAGCTAAGTGAATTATTAATGCCAAAATTGCTGTTAGTACATTTAGGTAAGAGAAATGAGTTATCTTAAATACAGTAGTGAATATTTTTTGACTAAATACAAAAAAAAATACCGTTTTTTTTTTAATTTGTGGGTCCAAGTTGACCCAGTGGACAAAAAAATTTGGTAAAGGCAGGGGTTATTTTTGTCATTTGGTTTCCAAGTCTTAAATTCGTTTAAGATGAGTTTCCAGGCTGGCTTTTTCCATATGTATATGTAGGCAAATGTTAGGGTGTCTATCTTTGCGGTGTCTCTGTTATCCCTTTTGTTATTTTCGGTTATGCCTGTTATGATTTTGGTTATGCTTCTTGTGGTTTTTTGCTATGTTATGTGTCATTTCATGTTATGCCATGCTTGAGTCCGTGTGTTATGTAACATGAAACCACACATGACATAATCAAAAACCACAAAAAACATAACATAACAAGAGACATAACGGAGACACAATAAAAAAAAACACCATAGCATTATCCTTCAAATTTATGATGTAGACATCTAATAATCATTAAACATGTCATATTATACTTTTTGTTTTTCATGGGGTCCCTAAAAAAAGCTTATAGGCCTTTTATGTGTCACTATTTTGGTTTAAATAATTGCTCTCCTTTTTTTGTTTCTATAAAAATATCTCATACTATGTTAGTCATTTCTTCATTTTCTCTTTAATCTTGACTTCACTATCGAGTGGCTAAAACTGGTACACATAAAAAAAAAAAAAAAAAAAGGAAGAAGAAGAAGAAGAAACACTTAGGAGTATTTTTTATTTTTCCTGGGCTTTTTAAATATATTTGTTAATACCATAAATACTTTTTTAGTATTTAAGTTCCACCATAATAATATGAAGTTATGAACTACTCCTAAGAGAGAGAAAATTTCATCATACAAAAAGCCAATTACAATTTTTATTCCTAAGAAGGCCCTACAACAAGCAAAAGTATTCACCCGAAACTGCTAGGAGTGAAGCCTGATATAGGCTAGAGCCAGACCGGCTTTGGGTTAGTGGCGGCCGGTATTCGGCTCAAGGCCAGGCTGGCTGTGTCGATGGGTGGGCCGGCTCATGACCTAAGGTCTGTTTATTCGCTTATAATTACGTTCCTAAATCGTTTTTAGGGTAAAGACAACGCCCAAAAGACTTCGAAAAAATGAGAGAAAAACTGCGATATAACTCTTGAGAGGAAAAACTTGTAAGATTTTTTCATCAATCAATAGTGAAATCACTTGGACACCGGGGCTTTGTTTGGAAAACATCAAAAAAACTTCCTTAACTACGATCTAAAGGTAACACAGAACAAAAATATCAGCAAGTTGGAGTACTAAATTCACTTCCAAAGCGGTAGCATATGAGAGAGAGAGAGAGAGAGAGTACATACACCGGAATACAAACTGTTAGACCGTCCGCGGGTACGTGGTTGAATTGAACTTCTCGAAACTAGAAATCTGTGGGACTTCGAAATTCACTAGCTTGTAAACTGTAATGCAGGAGAGAGAGAGAGAGAGAGAGAGAGAGAGAGAGAGAGAGCTTGTAAACTGTAATGCAGGAGAGAGAGAGAGAGAGAGAGAGAGAGAGAGAGCTTGTAAACTGTAATGCAGGAGAGAGAGAGAGAGAGAGAGAGAGAGAGAGAGAGAGAGAGAGAGAGAGAGAGAGAGCAACGAAGTGTCTAGCTATAGGGGACTAGGGGAGTATGTTATTTATAGTCGAGGATTGTGAAGTGTATGGAAGAAGGGCACGTGTTTAGGCTCCGTTCGAGAAACTTTCTTAAAAAAATAAACAGTTTATTTTATATTTTTAAATTTAAAAATAAAATAAATAAAAAATAAATTTTCAATTTTTTTTGCATCGTATAAAAGATCTCATCGAGATCTTTCAAACAAGATTCATATTGCCTATTTTTATATTTCAGTAAGCCCATAATTTTTGAGCTTGAAATTGTCTTATTAAAAAATAAGAATTTTTTTTTTTGTTCCGGAACGGAGCCAGTCTTTTAGAGGAATAAAAAAAAAAATTTCTAATAAAAAGATTGAACGGATTTATGTGTGACAAATCCGACAAGTATAAAAAACATATAGACCTTGTTTGTTTTGGGTTTTGAGGAAGGTTCATAAGAATAATGAATAAAAAGAGATAGATAGAGAAAATTTATTGAATAGAGTATCCAGGGGTTTTGGTTCCCCAAACGAACAAGGCCATAGTTACAAATGAGTTTGTTTATTTAAATAATATGTTAAAAAAATACCTTAATTATCTCATAAGTTTTCTGAAATAAAATAGCAGTGAGATTGATGACTTTAAAAAAAATCAAAAACCATGCAAATATTTAATACATACATGAACTTCTACTGTTGCTCTTGATGACGATCAAGTAACGTTTCAATAACAATTTAAAACAAAAACACAGAAAGCTATTAAGGTCTTGAGTTTAATGTCTTGACATATTGTTTTCAATTTACTTGTCCATATTCAATGTACACGGTAAATTGTAATCTGTTTTATTAATGAAGTTTTTACGCTTCCTAAAAAAAATATTTTTTTCCCTCGGAAAAAGGAGTTTATTAATATTCGAATAGGGATTATGAATTTTTTTTTTTTTTGAAAGATTAATGAAGGGACCAAAGGTACAGGTCATCACTACCGAGACCAAATTTCTACTAGTAGTTAGGTACTTCATGAATGTCATTCGTTATCTTTTTGTTACTCTTTTAGCTATTGAGTCAGTCAACTTTGGTCGTCGGATAACCCCAGGCTATTTCTTTGCAAACGTACGAGAAGATAACGTGGGGTTACTGGGGTACTACAATGTCTCTCTTTTTGGTCACTTTAATAATACATTTTCAATAAAATTATGAGATTAATTTTTTTCCATCTTATGCCTCGTTCAGTAGCACGGAAAGGATGTGAAATGATAGAAAAAATTAATTTTTACGTAATTTTCTGTGTGTTCAGTTAGTAGAGAAGTTGTAAGATAGATCTTGCCAAAAGGAATGAATTATTTGTTTTCCTACAAAAAATTTTGTCAACAGAATACACATAAGAAAATATTTTTATTTTTCTTCACCTCACTTCACTTTTCCCGGGATCCAATTTTTCATATAACTTTCCCGACAACTGAACAGAGCCTTTGGTTGGATTTTCCACCACCGCAATTTGTGGGCCTCATTGTGGATTTATTACATTAATCTGAACCGTTCATCTTGTAGAACTTGCAAAGTAATATATCCATTCAAAAAATTAGTTTCATCGGACATCAATAGGTATATCAAAAGTTAAATATTTATTTATAAAATGAACGGTATGAATCTTTAAAGTTAAATTGTACATGATCGGCTATTTTATAAACCAAAATTTAATTTTTGATACACCCATCAATTTTCAGACAAGCTAATTTTTTGCATGGATATACTACTCTGCGGGTTTAACAAGATGAATGATTCAGATCTTAACAACGAACGCACAATGAAACCCACAATATGTGGTGGAAATCGTTGGTTTTCCACCCAAGGCAGAAAGAATTTAATTTCAGAAACTATGCATGGGAAAATACACCGTTTTTTTACTATTTGGTGTACGTCAAATGTATGGCGCAAACTAACATATACTCCGTATCTTGGTAGTTTTTATTATTTCGTAATAATTATGTTTGATTTTGAAAAATAATTTTGCCACTTTCTTTTCTGTCAACGTTACTTCCCTGCAAATGTATTTTTGCACTTGGTATATTTTTATTATTTCGTAATAATTATGTTTGATTTTGAAAAATAATTTTGCCACTTTCTTTTCTGTTAACGTGACTTCCCTGTAAATATATTTTTGCACCAAAAATTCACTTACAGAAGAATGATATTAAAAAAAATGACAAAATTAGCCGCCTTAATTTTTAAAAAGAGAAAATAAAATTTGATTGACTAGATGGCAACAGAGCGAGAAGAGAAAGGCAGATTGCTTTCCCACCCCTGACACGCCGACCCCCGGACCCCACACCCGTTTCCCGAATTACCCCCCGCCAACCGCACAAGAGAAAGTTAGGATTTGATTGGCTGTTGAGAAATGGTCCAACTGTCCAAAGAGACTTTTCCAAAAAGGCACCAATTAACACGGTCCGTTTCCCCCGCAGTGCACCCAGTAGCGTTTTCAACTCACTCTAGGGTCCCCCTTCGTCGGGGAAGATTTTAAGTGCCGGGCGGATACCACATGGTATCCGCTCGGAATTATTTGGGCTGTTTATTTTGATTTTTGGACAATTCAAATTTGGAGAGAGAAAAATGAGAGAGAAAGAGGAGAGAGAGTGTTAAAATGAGAGGAGATAGAATATTTCAATCTAAGCCGTCTAATATACTTTTAGACGGTCCAAATGTGTTGCTCTAGCATCACGTCGGCTCAGTGACGTGGAACCATCCAGCACGGCGGCACCCAATAATTTCTCCGTCATCGGGCTCATGCATTTTGTATATTGCCTCATCCTCAATATTTTATTTAATTCTAACATTAGAACAGTTCTGTTGCACTAGCAAAATAAGATGTCTGATGCAAAATATAGCTACCATGCACTTATTACTAAAACCCTCTAATGCATAATCCCAAAGATGAGAAAACTTGGTTATATCATGGGTTATGTGCATTATACTTTAGCATCTATTTGCAGTTTTTACAATAGTCTTGTTTTTTCCTCGATCTCTACCGATAGAACTTACAATGCAATTCAAATTTGGAGATTTAGTAATAAAACACGGGAAAAAAATAAACTGTTTCTAATTGGAGGAAGATTGCAAAATATCAACATTTTAAGTTGTGTGTATTGAATTGCTCTTAGATTCGATCCACCGAGACAATTCAAGCAATTGAGTTTTTTTTTTTTTTGACAATTTACGTAGGCAACTATTTTACCAGATATACATGTCATCCGAAAATGATAGACAATAATAAAAGTACTAATAATAGACAAGGACCAAATGGGGAATAGGAGTCGTCCACTCACACTCATGCATATCCATATATAAAAACTTGGATATGATTGCCCTCCAAAACATGAGAGTCATATCGTCTTTACCAAAAAGGGGAGGGAGGGATCCCTAACTTTATAATATTCTGTGTCTTCTTTTCTCTACTTTATCATTATTCCTTCCGTTTCAAAATCTTTAGACTTTTTCGATATTGGTGTCGTTCTTTAAATTATTATATCTTTCAATACGAACTCCAAAAATATACAATATGGATCTTGTTTGATAGTTCTCGATTAAATCTATAATACAAAGTTTTTAAAATTATGAAAAATATAACATAAATTGAGAGATATAAGAGTTTAAAAAATGACACGAATATCGAAAAAATTCAAAGATTTTGAGATGGAGAGAGTATTATTTTTTTCCCACTCATCTTTCTCTATCAATTCTATAAACAAATGAGAAGAACTTTTATTTGCACTCATGTTTTCCTGTTTTAATGAATGTTTTTTCATTGGGTGGTCTTAAAGTCCGCCCTGATGACAGTTTCTGGAGTATTAAAGTTGTACGTTTTTAAGCTGTTTCTCTATCGATTCTTGCCTACCATTATCCATCTCTAAATTTGGAGCTGTGTTTTTCCACATCGATCGTAATTTTATTTGAAAATTCAGAGAGTTTGGAGGCCAGCTTATGCGCACATCAACTAACTTCTGAATAACCAATCCCATTGCTTGCCAGTGGGGGTCTGAATTAAAGTCAAGACAAAAACCCTATATGGCATGAGTTAATAGCACCTACTTTTAAGTTTCAAATATGAGATGTAAAGAGGGTGCAAATTCTAAGTCGTAAGCCTTGCTTAATTGTAGCTCTTCATGTGCTCCTGAAATGGTCTCTCTCTTTTTAATAAAGATTACCACTTCCTATACATGGAAAAAAGTCTTAAGCCTTAACCAATCAGACCAACGACTTGGAGTTATTCCGTACATTGTTGTTACATGCATGTGCGATGAATTTTAAATAATTGTCCCCAAAATTTTGTAAGTGCACCCAAACTTCATCTATAGGGCTAGAGACCTATGTGGTTAATAAATTTAAGTTTTTAAAAAATAAATAAATTTAAGTTTGATGTTTGAAAAAACACTGAACGCTCTTTCTATTCTAGCCTTTTGTAATTCATCTGTAACAAATTATTTGTTGTGTAGTACACAAACAGTTTTAAATATATTTGGCATGAATTATCGAGAATCATACCAACACTTGTGCATGGATCGATCATGAATCATGAGAGACCCTATGTTGAAATGATATTTGCGCATAATCCACGTAAGTATCATTGAGAACCTGAGGTCATAATTACTCAGTGCCCTTGGGGCTGCCATTATCAAGTGGTTCCCAATAATTTCTACTATATCGCACATTTGTGCAGGGTCCACACACTTTGTAAAAGGAACCGCACAAATGCGTGGTGGTCGGAGAGGATGATTGGGGCACCACGTGACAATGCCCCTCGGACATTGTATAATTTTTCTATAATTTGAGCCCGGCCATAATGTCACCTTCCATAATTTGGCAAGGAATAGTTCGCTCGCGCAGTATAAATTAACTCGAACGCATGAATTATTAATAAAATTGAGGAATAGCAGATGAAGGCCAAAGTCAGTCCTTTTGTTTCATAGCTTTAGTTGTTATTCAAAACAATATGATTGTTAAGAGATTCCTTTCCTTTCACACATCTTTTCGCTTTTGATCAGGATACAGCTTTCATATTCTTCGTGGGTCAGTATCACAATTTATATTACTCCAACCTTTTCACGTGGAGACAATAAGATGTGAATACGTGTATTGTAATTAGTTAAATTACTAGAGTATAACGTTGCTCCATCAACTTAAACCCTTGACCTTAACCTCAAGAGACTAAAATCTGGGGTCAAGCTGTATATGCCAATTTGATTGGCATAACTTCCGGAGAAAATGACAGTCCATGACGTGTTTTGATAATTAATACCCGCCAAGGACAAACTAAGAACATTTGTTGATGCTGAAAATGTCATTGACGAGTATTAATTATCAAAACACGTCATTGACCGTCATTTTCCCTAACTTCTGCTTTTGCTTAATAGGCCAAAAAAATTTCAGGAGTTAGAAAAATATGGTTTCTTTTTGCAAAAAGAATTATATAGCACTTTTTGAGAATTAGCTCTACTATGATAGTAGTACTTTTTAGTGCTTATAACTTAGTGATCAATTTAGTTATACATAAACACTTTCTTGTT
Organism: Rhododendron vialii; assembly: GCF_030253575.1. Taxonomy (NCBI): domain Eukaryota; kingdom Viridiplantae; phylum Streptophyta; class Magnoliopsida; order Ericales; family Ericaceae; genus Rhododendron; species Rhododendron vialii. The sequence goes on along the minus strand of NC_080563.1, from coordinate 5,276,435 downwards.
TATTTTTTTTATTTTTAATTCTGCTACGGACAACGGAAATTAATAGAGAGGCAATCAAGTGTGACAACTTACCACTAGACATGACCTTATAGCCTCGAAACCTGCATAGAATCTCTGGCAGAGGATCGAAACCCGAAGGTGCGCACTGCCTCACCTGAAGCCAAACACTACATACAATGTTTTTGGGCAACATTAACAACCTCTCACAATTTCATCAAAAAAAAAAAAACAACCTCTCACAATCTAGCTAGCTACCATCATATTAATTAATTAGTTGAACTCCTAGCTCTGTGATTTGGAATGAGAAGACGGAAGGCCGAAGCAAGAGTTTGTTAAGATGCATATTTTAGAACCTATTAATCAACAACATATCGTAAAAAGCAAGAAATAGCTCTCCTCACATTCTTTTGTTTTTATATTTTTTTCAACTCCATAATAATAAACTATAATCTCAAATGAAAACACGTCGTTAATTTGGACAAGTTCTTTTCATTACCGGAGGAGTTATTTGTTTGGACTTTGTACTAATTACTAGTTTTAAATTATTTGTTACTTGTTTATACTAAGTTGTGGTTTTAATTTATACTAAATTATTTGTTCTTTTCATTATCAAAAGATGACATAGAAAGACTTTTGAGCACACTTTTTTCAGCGGTACGATGCTCACCCGTCTGTTTTACTGCTCAACATTCACTACTCGACATCTCCTTATCCATCTCGATAATTAATGTTCCGGAGATAAAAATAAATAAATGAAGATCTTTCCTGGTGGCAGTAGATTTTATGCATTTATTTATTGCAAAAAAAGGACCAAGACCAAAAAGTGTGGTTATAGTCGTCCGTCTATCGAGCAAAAGCAAAAGAGCCTGAAACAAAAGACCAAGACCAAAAGTGTGGTTAGCATTCCCCTCATGCCGCCATACATGTGGAATGTGATATCATCCTCCACTCAATTATTACGTAGTATTATTTTTTATTTGATACTCTCTTTAATAATGAAAAGAAGACGACCGGTTGTTACAACACATGCAACCCCCCCCTCTCTCTCTCTCTCATCTGTGTTTTGTTTAGAATTCATAAACCCTAACCTTTAATTGGTGAAGTGATTGCAAGTAATAAAAATACAGTTAAAGACTAATTAGCAAGACTTTTTGTAAAACTGAACTAACAATAAAATAATTGGATATACTATTTTACCTAAATGCAGAAAACAAAAGAGAGAAGGGACTAATTTTGATGTCCCCCCAAAATCCTTGGCATGTTCATATTTGCAATGCATAGTGCTTCAATTCTCTGATTTTCTGTCTCGTGTACTGCACAAAATTTGTTGCCGGAGTGTACAGAAATCCACCGGAGGTCATGGAGTGACTGCATAGAACCTTTGAACCTATGTGTTTTCTATAGCAGACGGAATTCGAAAAACGGCCGAAACACCCGAAACAGAGCGGTATTTTAGCCGGAACGGAACACCTAACTTAGTGTTCTGTTTTCTGGTAGGTACGGTACAAAATTAACAACTTTGAGTATGACGTTACTGTCTGTCAATCCTTCCTTTAGGCATCTGGTGCTTGGTTCAATAGTACATTCTTTGTTATTAAGCTTTAGTCTATGTATTTACCCTTCTGCAAAGAAATTATTATAGTTTTGCTAAGGAAGTACAGAACAAATAAAAGTGATGATAATATGTAATTAAGTGTACAGGGGTAATTTGGTCATTTTACTAGTAGAGGGATAGTATGGTAATTTTAGTGTACATTGGTATTTTATTCATTTTAAATTTTAGTATATAGTATTTAATTGGGCTAACGGGCAAGTCAGGTTTGCTTTTTAATAAATGGGTCAGGTTGAGTATAGGTAATTAGCCTCATAGTTAATGGGTCTAAATGAGTCAATGACCCATTAAAGACTCAACCCTCTTACAACTTGGCCCAAACCCGCCCATTTGCCACCCCTAGATGGAACCATGTTAGATCTTTGCATTTTTCTCCCAAGAAAATGGTATAGAGAAAGTGTTAAAAAAGAAATAAAGTCTCATATTGCTTGAGAGTGGAATGACAGATCACTTGATAATATTTGAGACCTCTCCATTCCTTGTCGATTGATTTTGAGTTGGATATAAAAATTTCACATGGTATCAGAGCGGAGTCCTTTCCACCCTATATTTTAAAAATTCACAATCCACATCCCGTGATGATAGACCAGCAAGAAGACTGCACGATAATAAGACCTAAAAGTGACCTACACGTGATAGACCTCAAATGAGGCTGCACATGAGGGGGAACTTAAGGAAATAGGGTCGCGCATTGCTTGGAAGTGGCTTCAACCGCAAAAGCTTGAGCTATTCGGGTAGCTTGTTACATGGCTAGGGTCTGGATGCTCCCTTCAAATAATATCGAATCGGATCGATGCTCTCAAGGTTATTGATCTGCTTAATGGATGCTCCCAAATATACATCGTTCCTCATCGTCATACATCGTTCCTCATCGTCTCGTAGTCTCTCTCTTTGTGCAACTGTGTGCATGATCATCATGGTGATGCTTTGTAATTTAGTTTGTTGTTCACAAGTGCACGGAGGGACGAACAATTAAGGTCTTGTTCGTTTAGCACATTTGGGTATTTTTGTTTTGGTAGTGGGTGGAGAGAGAAATAGGATAATGATTGAAGAGAGGGGTAATGAGTGGAGGGGTAATGAGTGGAGAGAGATAGAGAGAGAAATAAAATTAATAATTGAAGAAATAGGGTAATGATTGAAGAAAAATATAGGGTAATGATTGGAAAACAAAGTTAAAACAAAGTAAATATGCTAAACGAACAAGGCCTAAATGTTGACATATAACTTTTGGACAAAATTTTGTTCGTTTTGTATTTGTGGATCATTGTGTAGAATTAGCTAGCTGAGTCTATTGTTTTTAGTAGAGCTATGTGAAGCAATGCATCGAAAAGGAATTTATGAAATCTTTATTACTACAAATCTACTTTGTCTAAGTTTCGACGACCTTAATTTCAATACTAGTGACAGGCTCGTCCCTGGTATAGGCTCACCAAGCCACCGCCTAAAGTCTCCAATTTTTGGCCCAATAGTGGACCCCAAGATATGTGAAACCATTTAATGTTATATACAGCTAAAGCAAGTATAGGTATCATTGTTCTTTTGAACTTAATTTAAATCTGAAAATTGTCCTCATTTGAATTTTTTTTCATATTTATTAGTTTTGCATAAAATTTTTGTGGTCTATTGAATCGTCTCTACGAGAGGAATTGGGAAAGCAATTTTTTTTTATTTTTACCCAAGTATTTTGAGAAATAACCATTTTTTAGCGCAAAAATATCAAAATTTTAGATAAAAGTGCTAAAATATTAATTTTTAGTGCAAAAATATTTAGATAAAAGTGCTAAAATTTTATTTTTTGCGAAAAAAGTTTAAATAAAGACAAAACGCATATATTTAAATTAAGTTCAAGAGAACAGGGACTAAACAATTATTTTTTCCTTCCGTCATAAGTATTAATTTCTGTATTTATTATGTTTTCTTTTCAAAAACTCGATTCAATCAAACAAGAATTAGAAAGTGAGATGAAAAAATGTCTAACTTGGATGCACTTGTCATGTCACTTCCTGGACCTTTTCTCCTCATCTTTTTGTTTTTACTATATTTAGCTAACCTCTGTTGTTTTCCATCTTTCAATCAATACTTTTTTTTTTTTTTTGTTGTTGATAAATCTAAGCCGATAATTGAAAATGCTACTCACACAATGTACACGACACAACCAAAAACACAACGTGCTGATGTCATCACGATGTCATCGGAAACGACGTCGTTTCACTATGAAACCCACCGCGAGCCGTTTCTCAGAAAAAAAGACCCAACCTTTTTCCTTGTTTCCTCCAATTTTTTCTCTTTCCCATCAGTCAAGACTAAAATCACCCAGGTCCCTCCATTTCCCACCGATTCATCTCCAGATTTACACCAATATCCCTTTTGCCTTCCTCATCTGTACGAAAGGTATGTGTGAGTGTGTGTGATTTTTGTGGGTTTGTTTTGATTTGAGTAAGATCTGTGTGGTTTGGATCTGAATTTGTGGGTTTTATGGCAGGAACAAAGGATTAGAGAGAGAGGGAGTTAAAACGATGACGCATAAGGTAGATCATGACTACGATTTTCTGTTCAAGATAGTGCTGATCGGGGATAGGGGTTGGGAAATCCAACATTCTCTCGAGGTTTACCCGTAATGAGTTTTGCTTGGAGTCCAAATCCACCGTCGGAGTTGAGTTTGCTACCAAAACTCTTCAGAGTTCTCTGTGATTCGCCAGTGGTGGCGGGTGGGAGGCCCCTCTCTCCCTCTATCTCTTCTCTGTATTTTAATCATGAAAGTGGAGATGACCTGTTTCTCGTGCTGTTCTTTTCATTTTATCTTCTTCTTCTTGGCAAAATGACGACGTTTTCACACTGATTTCATGATGACGTCAGCATGTTGTGTTCTTGGTTGTGTTCCGTACGTTGTGTGAGTAGTATTTTCGTTTCAACTTTTACCTCATGAAGACTTTTGTACCGTCTACTTTACCTGGTGACTCTTGGGTATTTGTTGTCCTGACAAATTTGTCGTGCCACATCACCGTGTCGGCCACACAAAACATCCATGTGATTAGTTTCTCTAACAAAAAATCCCTGGCTTTTTGGGTGATTTTTTGTCATTATTATTATTTTTTGCATTTGTTAGTTTTGCATAGATATGTCAAATGGGCCGGGATGGGCGGGCACGGGTACGGTTATAGACAGGTACGTCACGTTTAAATGTGGTATGAGCACGATTTTAGATGGACATGACATAGTCTTAGACGGGCATGACACGGTTCTAGAAGAGCATGAAAGAGCATGGCACACCAAATACCAATTTTAAAAATTGTAGATGTCGACGAGAGGATCATAAATGTAAAATCTTATGATCAAAACTTTAAAAAATTTAAATGTGAACAAAAATAATCTAAAACAACCACATTTTTAGATCGCAATGGAAAACATGAAGCTCAGTTTCTTAATTGGGAGATGTGGAATGGTATTTTATTTTGTTTTAGTTAGGGAGAAATTAGAAAGAGAGCTAGAGAGTCAACGTTAATAGGGTCCGATTGGATAGGGGACGAATTTTGGGTATTATTTATGGATGGAGAATAAGATAGTATAAGATATTATTTATAAATAATGCACCTACATTTGTGCGATTTTTATGAAAGGTAGCTAAAAAAATACTCCGTAATTGTTTTGGCTACCCCGTTCACGTTAGTAATTAAGTTATGCACCACAACTTTTCAATTTTTTTTTGCATTTTTTAGTTTTACGCTAAACTTTTATTTGATATGAGTTTGTTGTGACGAGAGGAACCAAAAAAATAAAAAACTATGACTTTTACACAAGTATTTTGGAAAATATCCAAAAAATAATAATCCAAAAACTGACTTTTTGAGTTGATAATTCCACTTGTGTAAAAGTCATAATTTTTTACTTTTCCGATTTCTCTCGTTGAGACGAACTTATATCACATAAAAATTAGCTGTAAAACTAACAAATGCAAATAATAATAATAATAAAGACATAACGAAAAAATTATGCTACACAAGATAATCACTAGTGTAAACTCCTAAAAAGGAGAATAAAATAATAGTACTTGATTTGGATGATGAATAATGTTATTTCGTGGTCTAAATAATGGGGGAGGGGGGATGAAGAGAGCCTCATCCGCCCTTACTAAATAAAAGTGATGTATTATAAGAAAATAATATATCTCGCAAAACAAAAAGTAAGTACTTAAAAAATAAAAATCTTAGCAAAACGAGGTCTGAGTTATAACACGGGATTTGAAGCCTTAATTCGCTTTCCAGTGGGTGCACGACTACATGTAGGGAAAACCAAAAGAGCTCCGGGTTAATTTGGTCATTTGCCGTTGAAAACATCCAATCAACTTAGAGTTAGTTGACAGTGCATAGAAAGACGTAAAGGGTTGGCAAGATAATAGCATGTGGAAGATTTTACTATAGTCAGCCTTGTGGGCTGATGGTAGAATATACTACTCTCTACTTTAACAAAGTTTCCAAAATTGTGCAACATGTTTCATGATTTGTAGTCGGTAGGCTGGTTTTTTATTTTGAAGTTAACTTTATTTTTCTCAATTCGTGGAAAATAAATATATAGGGCCCCAAATTTTATGCTCGCCTTGGGTCCTAGAAATCTGAGGGTCAGGGTCAGGCCTGTCTAGCGAAATGTATTTGTTTTGCTACTTCAGAATGCCTTATATACACACATACCAAGCTTTGATCTTTAAGGCGCGCGTGGAAATAAAAAATAAAAAATTTTGGTCGGAGATTCCATATTGTACTTAAGTACGGACTTCACATTTCCCGATCAAATGGTCATTTGGTTCAACTTCCTTCCAAGCAATGCAATTACATAAGTATATATCAAGTTGATCTGCTTACATACATCAAATTTGTAAGAGTGGTGCTATACAAGCTAACATGCAAATAGGACATACTTAAAAATGAGATTTTGTTGATTTTGTAGCTCATGTTGAACTCTATATCGATCCCTCTCTTGCATTTTCTTTACATGAGCTATATTTGCCTTGAAGGTCAACAGACTTCAAGCTAGTATGTAAAATCTCTGCCTACATATAGAAAAGAAATGGCATGTCTCCATTCTCTAACTTTCCTGAAGTATTGAAAGCCTAATGTTGATAATTAACAAATGTTACCGTACTATGCTACTACTATTTCAGGGTGCTTCAAAATCACTTGTTGACAAATTCCAATATGTCATGCATGGATTGATTTTTTCTTGAAAATTTCATTAATTATAAAAATCAAAAGTCAGGCATGGGTTGTTGTCCAAGACTGCAAGATGTCAGAATGTGGATGGTCATTCGTTTGTGCTAAACGGGTTGGATTTGACCTCCTTCAGATCTCCTCCTGCTCTTAGTGCATGCTCTAGGACTTGCCTAGCTCCAAAGTCAGGAACGGCCAGTTAGTGCCTTTCAGCATAGTTAGCCGGAGGGCACTCCGATGCCTAATTTAGAAACTGGGAGAGAAGAAGAGAAGAGATAAAGTATATTTAGATCTCAGATCTAGAAATGGCCTACCTCCCTTAAGGTTTATCTTTCGGCTTACATATATATACTTTCATGATATGGAAACCTTTCTTTGCTGATAAAAAAGAAGAAGTAAGCTCGTGCCTAGCACGAGTCCCTTGACGTCACCTGTAATGGTTTTTGGTAGATTTCATGGATGACTCTTGGTGTGCATGTGACCGCACACACGTGTCCGGAACATGACACCGAGATGTCATGTGGACTCCAACTGATCATAGTGTCTTCCATCTGGGCCGGTCAAGGATCATCCGGACCAGTCTCTGGCTCCCCATACTAGGCTCACCATATGGGCATCGGGAGATGATTGGGCCGAGCATTACACTATCGTCCGGCCCGGCTGAGCCACAATAGGATAGGTTACCCATGGAGCTAGGCCCATCGGGTCTGCCCATCGGGTCTTCCCATACTAGGCTCACTACAGAGAGGATGATTCAACTGGAACCGTGAAAGTGTATGTAAATACAATAAATTTAGGGAAATGATTTTGTCACTCTCTTTTTTGTTAACGTCACTCCCTTACAAGTGTATTTTGGCGTTAACAAAAAAGGAAGTGGCAAAATTAGCAGCCAAAATTTATTGTTAGTGTACATATATTTCTGTAGACCAATTTGATTTGAGATCTAGTGGAAGCTACGATGGTCATCGTGCTCTCGTTCAACCACTACAAAAAAGTCGGGATACATCAGCGCTCAAAAGTGTTGGTAAAGGTTCACGGAAATGATGCTATAGACCTGCTTGGTCTATACCAACGCTTAGGCAATGCGCTATAGTAGACGCGCTACTATAGGTCTACACCAACGCTTTTTATGGGCGCTGGTATAGATTGATATGTACCAGCGCTTTTTTTCCCAGCGTTTGCAATCGCTGGTATAGCATAGTTTTTACCAGCGCTTTGGTTGCAAGCGCTAGTGTAAACTTTCTTTACAAAAAATCAACCCACAAGGGTGCCATTTTCTACCAATGCCGTGTTTCGATCTCTTAACCTTCGGCTCATCAAAGCACTCACGCACACCTACGTCAACCACTGAACCAAGTATCATTTTCATTTCATATGTGAGAATGTTTAATATATAACATATGTTTAAGATCTATTTTTTGTAAAATATTTGATAGATTATCATAAAAGGTGAAACACTGCTCCCATGAGATTTTTTTTTATATTTTATTCTTTATTCTTGTTCCAGTAACATGTCAAAAGCTTTATTTTCATAGTTTTATATTTATATTTTACAGGATCTTCTCCAAGCATTATCATCACACCAAGCACCATCACCACAACCCCGAAGAATGCATCTAATGGGAATATTACTTATTTCGACTGAGGCAAAATTTAGATGCATCCCAACCCCCACTAGAATCTTTATTTTTTTATCTGAACCGTCTATCTTTCACATTTTTTTTACATATTATGGAGTTCATCATTTCTATCAAGAATGAAGTTAATCGAGTATCACTATATACTTGATTGAACAAAAAAAAAATCCATTTTGTAAATGAAATTGTGTCTCGATAAAGAAGTTTTCTAAACCTGTTCTAGATATTTTTTTTACGAGAATGATATAATCAACAAGAAAAACAAAATCAACGGTCTAGATCGTTGTAATTGTATCGCGGTCGAATGACTACCGTATGTTCAAGTATGGCACAAGACTTAGTTTGTTAACAATTACATTGAACATATAGAATTAAAAGGTCATTACCAACTCAATTTTTACAATGGTCGATCTGAACCATTAGGATTTCACATCTCACTGATACCATCGTTGTCACTGAAATCAGAGATCATCGGATATCGATGATCGCCTGATCGGACAACATTTGATGCATCTCGAGGCATTAAAGTATGAGATCACAAGATTCAACCCCCACCAGAGTCTTTATTTTTTGATCTAAACTGTCCATCTTTTACATATTACGGAGTTCATCAATAGAAACAAGAATGAAGTTGATCGAGTATTGCTACATATTTGATCGGACGATAACTATCATCTAAAAAATAAATTGTTTCCCAATCAAGGAGCTTTCTAAACCTGATCAGGTCAAATTTTTACGATAATGATTTAACCAATATGCACAACAAAATCAACGACCTCGACTGTTAAAATAGTTGTTTTATTGAGATGCGCTAAATAATCATACTGAAGATTATTAGCAAATGTATAACATATAATATAATTAGAAATTATTCCATTAGTGGTTTTTTTTTTTGATCTATTACAGCGCTTTTCCTAGGCCGCTAGGAAATGGGGGCCTATTCCAGCGCTTTTTATGAGCGTCGGTAAATGGGGGGCCTATTCTAGCGCTTTTGCATGGGCGTTGAAAAATGGTTGGCCTATTCCAGCGCTTTTGCTTTGGGCGCTGGGAAATCCCCATTCTAGCAGCGGTTAGAAAAAGCGCTGCTATAGACCTCCAGTTGTAGCGCGCTTTTTGCAAGCGCCGGTAGAAAAAGCGCTGGTGTAGTTCAAATTTCTTGTAGTGAACACGTCATAATTATTAAGTCAATCATAGAACATAAATGGATGTGCCCTTATTGTAAAAATTATGGGCTTGTAACTGATACAAGATATCAACAAATTTTTTCAATCTCAACAAAAAAAAAAATTATTAATTTTTGAAAAAATAATATAAAGATTAAACGGACCAAGGGCCACCCAAAACTGGAAGGCAAGATGCCAACCAAAATAAGGACATAAACAATTTTTCTCAACGAAGATATGTTTTCTCTGTGTCCAGAACTAGTGACGGTCATTTAGTCCATAACCTTGAACAGTTCATTTATATTTGGAGGCAGGCTAAGGTCATCCGCGATCCCTTAGGGAAGGCAAGCACCTCGGGCCCCCAAATTTTATTAAAACTAGGGGCCCCAAATTTTATTGGATCACTACTTTTGTTGGAAAAATACAAGAAAATTAATATTTAAGTGATACTTTCGCATTCTTGTAATGATCAATACTTTCGAAATTTCAATCTACCAAATTATACATTTTTCTCTTATTTTTAAATTGATTTATTGTTTATTTTGTTTGCTTGTAAAAGTACGTAAGGAGCCCCAACCTTAAAGTTCGTCTCGGGCCCTCTAAATGTCAGGGACAACCTTGCAGTTTGGAGGTGAAACTTCTATTGAGCTTTAACTAGTTCTAGTTGTGTTCATAGGCTATATCACAATAGACCTCGTTTGTTATTCTTGTGATCACTCGTTTGCCTTCTGTACGTTGTTCCCCTACTTCTTGTGATCACTCTTTAACCTCTTCGGATCGATTCGCCATCATATATTGCACAAGTCTTTGTGCCTTGTTCACCAGTGTGATATCGGTGGTGTTGCTGTCATCCTCAACCTCTTTCTGTCTAGACGATACCACTCCTCCTCCATTGGAAAGTTCCTTCAATTCATAGGAGCATAATCCTGCATAATCTCGTCATATTCGTAGCAGAAGGGGATTCTAGAAGGACATACAACAAGCAAATACATCAGGTAATCGGAAAGCATTTTGACCGCTTTCAGTTTCATGTAATCCTTACCACGATCCAATCCGTAGCAGAACTCGGTAGCAACGTGCCAAATGACAAAGTTTGTGGCTATGAGTAATAGTTTGCAGTCATGAGTAAAAGTTTGCAGCATGTAATTCTTTTTTAAGCGATTAGAAAAAATGAGAAGTTAAGTTGTTATAATACATTTTGTTAATCTTGTTATGAAACAATTTTTTTTTCTAATCGCAAAAAAAAAAAAGAAAAAAAAAGCTTTTTTTGGTGAATAAAGAAAAAGTTATTATGAAATTAAATAGAAAATAAAATGGATAGGAATTACAAATATTTGTAACCAATTTTCTTTAACTCCAAAGTTAATTCATGATTCATCATTATAGTAAACTAGTTTTAAGAGGTTAATTTTTAAAACTTTTTTCTGACAGGAAAGTTAGAAAGATACGAGGGTGGATGCCAGAAGCTCAAAAGGTGACTGTCAAGTGATGCTTTTAGCTCCACTAGGTGTCATAGCATATATATAGCGATAAATTGCTTACTCCCAAGAGACTTGGGTGGTCAAGAATTCCAAAATTCGAGTACGACAACCCTCAAACCTTGCCTTCTGTAAAGCCCAGCTGCATGTGATTATCTAGACATGCATCCAGCCGTTGGTGAGGCGGTAGACATCTATGGGTCATAGTTCCTTCACGGCACTCATCACAGGTTTGAAGTTCTTAAGATGTACACCTATAAAAAGTTGTTACAGTCGGTCACCCCTTCATCCTCCATTTTTACCTCAGAGGAAAAAAGTGATCTTTTAGCAATTGAAAATATCTGCTTCTTTTATTATTCCTTCCATTCAGTAGGGGACTTTTAACTATCCATATCGCAAGGACAAAAATAATGCACAGTACAAATGAAAGACGAGGACCAAACGGGGTCGTTCTCCTCCTTTCTCATTCACCCCTGGCATCTTGGATGCAGGATGAGTAGCCTGCAAAATGGCATTTTGCAGGATAATGTTTCATATAGTAGCTTTTTGCTATCAATACTGTCCCAAGTTATTTATCGTACGTCTTACCTGCACCCAAATAACTTCTGTTTAGATCGGAAGAAACTATCAACCTCTACTTTCGAAAGAGATTGACCCCACGATCTCTCCTATGAAAGTGAATAAGGGTGATCAACTGATCTAATTCCAATAGATTAATAATCATTTCATTAACACAGAAATTCAGTTGCAACACATATCTATAATTTTTTTGGGTACTGATGCCGTTGTTGGCCTTATCCTCTATGATGTACCCTGTTCTATTTACATATTTTCTTCGCCGAGAAAAATTAAAACTACATGCACTTTGTCTTGTTGTGATCCTTTGTTTATCTCTCCCGTGCAATTTGGGGTTCACATGTGACGGAGAGTAGTGTTGGAACTTCTCCCATATTTCTCCATTTGCAATTTTGTTCGTTGTTCCACTGCATTTGTTCGGGTACCGAAGTACTAGTGATTCTTCATTTTGGATGGGATCGAAGTTGCATTACCGCGTGGATTTTTTGGCTTTGCTTTTTGGATTGCTTTAGTCGAAGATATAGTCCAAGCATTTCATTTTCATTTTGGCAAACTCACGATGTTCTCCATGAACACATCATGTATTTGAGGGGAGTGTTAGAATAGTGGTGTTATGGTGTTATTAATGTTTAGTTGCAAGGGTAGTATTATCCTTTCATGTAATAGGGTTTACTTAGGGGTTTCTATGTTGTTTTTCCTAAATAATGATGTAATGGCCTCTTATAACACAAATAATAGAATTTCTCTCTTCTAGTCTTACAACATAAATAATATAACTGGCCGGTAAGTGTGTGGATTTCACCTTACGTACAATTCTCTTCATTCAATCATCCATACGACCCTTATATGGTTTGTGGTACTCCGTAGTGATAAAAGAGTACTGAAACATCATTGCACTAGTTGAGCAATTGCACAGCATTAATATTACACACACACACATATTCAGACATAATAATGCCAACCGGTCCTGAAATTTTGCAGCAGCAGATCAGGAAGTGTTTTCTAAAAACAAACAAACAAACACACTTCAGAAGCAATCCATAACTAGAAATGTTACAAGTAGAAAGAGTTTCATCTCTGGAATATCAAATCAAACCAACGGTGCAACCCTCGACCGCATTCTGCTTATATTCTTCATGACCAGAAGAAGCAACCCTCACACGAAAGATCATTGGAAGTATCTTTTTCCCCATCATCGTTGTCTTTTTCTTCTATGTTCTCACGGGTGTTTCTTATGCCGCCGTCCTCTTCAGTGTTCAAGCTAGAGTCACTTCCCACTAGCTTTCTCGTTACGCCAAAGTGCATAAGCAGAAGCCAGACGTGTGTGAGAAACTCTCCCCCATTTCGAAGCCCTTGAATATGGTTGTTCCATGGGCATTTCATGGCAGCATAGCACAACATCTCCACCCACATGCTGCCCATGATATCCCACCTCTTCGGATTCCCCTTCATATCTAGCACAAGTCTTCGTGCCTTGTTCACGAGTGGGCGGATATTGGTGGTGTTGCCCTCATTCCCAACCCCTTCCGGTCTGGACGATCCGAATGCTCCTCCATCAAAGAGTTCCTGCATATCTGCATAATCCTTCATAATCTTGTCATATTCGTTGCAGAAGGGGAATCTTGAAGGACATGCAACAAGCAAATACATCATGTAGTCGGAAAGTATTTTGACCGCTTGCAGTTTCTCCTTATCCTTACCGATTTTAGGATGATCCAGCTCGTAGCAAACTTCGGTAGCAACATGCCAAATGACAATACTTTGACCAAACTCTTGTTCCATAGTCCACTTGAACTGCTGCACAAGATTGTACCTTACAAGGGTCCACTCACCTGACCTCACACCTAAAGTCGGCAACCTATCAACATTTGCAACATTTTCATTTGCAGTCTGCAGCACAGTATCACCTTCAACAATTTCCTCAGTTGAAGTCTGCAAATTGTCAACATTTGCAACATTTTCATTTGCAGTCTGCAGCACAATATCACCTTCAACAATTTCCTCAATCGAAGTCTGCAAATTGTCAACATTTTCAGTCTGCAGCACAGGATAACCTTCAACAATTTCCTGATCAGTTGAAGTCTGCAAATTGTCAACATTTGCAATTTCTGGAGTTGAAGTCTGGGAAGTATCAATATCCGCAACTCTCTCTCTTGAAGTCTGCAAAGTACCAGCAACTGCAGCATTCTCTGATTTGTCAAGAAGTTGACCGATGATTAGATCTTTCAAATGTGGAACTGGACTCTCCTGTGAGCTGAATCTATTCAACATTCTTTCCCTGCCAAAAAGTCTCCACATCAAATTATTGCACACGGTAGGCTTATATTTTGTGCAGAAGACCCGGAAGCTGAATTGCCCGATAACCCCCGACCACCTCTGGCTTCTTTTTTGGTGGGAGGTTAAGAACCAACTCTGGCTTTTAGAGATTAGAAATTCGTGAAGAAAGAGAACCGAAGTAGCCCGATTCTTACACGCCCAAACCAAGGCCCAATCCGAAACAAGTTGCACAACAATACCAGCTATCTCTAGAAAAATGGCTCCAGCTAACAGAATGATGGTAATAATATGATCCACTTCCAAATGCCCTTGAGGCTTCTCACACTTTAAGTATACCACAAGCACAGAAACAAGGAAAGAGAAGCTAAGAAATCTAAGTATGCTTCCCCGTACAGTAAAAATCGTGCCTACCTTACTGAAGAGTATGTCATACATCAAACCCAACTCAATTTCTATCAGTTTGAAAGCATCGACGCTACCCGTTCTAACCGAGTCACGGAAACTCGTTACCATAATTCTCACTATGCTCGCGTTACACTTGTAACCTGGTTTATGAGGCATTAAGGTCCGTAACCAGGAATCGGCTAGGAGCACTAGCTTTGCATTCGGTCCCAAAGCACTGTTTTGGTCGATTGTGGGTAAACTTGAATGAACCAAACCCCTGTAGTCCTTGGATCTTGACCTGACTACCCACACTCTTTCTCCATACTTGATAATCCCGGGAATAAACATCAACACGGCCAGAAGAGAGAGCACATGCCCAGACCAGGTTATTAGCAGGGCATAAGCTGTTCTTAGGCCTTGCATAAGGAGTCCTACTAGGTGTTTCACCCACAACTGATTTTCCTCCAGGCGTACGACGGTAACGGTTTCCGGACCCCCGAGATAGAACAAGATCAGAGGTGCCCACAACACCCTAAGCGCATACATACCATCGTTATCGTCAACTTTGATCTTAGAGAGCTTTCCTAGAGCAATTGTTGCCAGCAAATCCGCAAATAAGTAGAGTAACGAAACGTTCACAATCATCGTCAATGGTGACATTTTCTTTCTGCGGTTCCGTCCAAAAAAAAGAAGGTATAACTGAGCAATGAGGATGTAGAGAATTAGAATCCTCAGATCCCAATCTTCCCACCATTTCCTCAGTGCTCTCATATTGTTGTAATCTTTCGTATGCTTGCAGATCCTGTAGCACGGCATGATTCTCTCTTCTATGCTGCAACGAGGGAAGAATTTCTGTAAGGATCTCTGTTCTATGCTGCAAAGTGGACTTTAGAACATAGCACCCGCCAAGATGACTTCCAAAAAAACAGAACGGCAAAAATACAATTTCTGTAAGGATCTCTGTTCTAAAAATCGTTCTAGGTGGGCCGCCTAGGCGCTAGGTATGGATCCAACGCCTCGATAAAAATCGGTCTATGAGCAGACTGGTCGGCCTCTAGGCGCCAAGCACGTCCCTGTCCCATCCAACTAGCGTCCAGTGATGGACTTTTAGAACACTGATAATGATACGGTTCTCATATTAGATACATAACCTTTGGGTATCTCTAACTGCGTCTAACAAGGGGCAAATAGCCCAAGTGAATTTTGACTCGATTAGAGCTTATTCGAGTTCGTTTAATTAGTTAGCTCAGGGAGGACTTCCAACTTGTTTACTGTAACGGCTTTTTTTTTTGCGGGATAAAATTTTGGATGCATATAGTGGAAGGGAGGATATTATATAGATAGGGAGGAGGGTGTCACTATTATGTCTCCTCTAGGGGAATGTACGTACCGTGAGGGCCATAGATAACTTGGTAACAATCGTCGGAAGAGTCTGGGGGTGGAATCGCTAATTCGGGGCAGCAAATTCTTCCGCTTCCTTGTGGCAGATTCATCTGGGTCTAAACAATAATCGATCCCCACCTCTAACAATCTCTCTTGTGACAAATTGTGAGTGTGCGTGTGTTTGTGTATGTGTTACTGATAAAAAAAAAAAAAGTGTTTGTGGTTCTAGATTTGCACACACACTTAGACGCTGGCACTTAGGCGTGAGGCACTGATCGATGAAGGTTTTCCTCTATAGCTCCATGTTTGTATTATATCCGCAAGGGGTGGAGCTTTGGGTTCTACTCTACTTGTGTAGAGTGGTTAATTTGAGCCAACATGAATTAAAATCGGACTATTGCATTCTAGAAGGGACAAGCCATATAGAGTTCTATTATCAACTGCAAAGGGCTTGAATCTCATCAGAAACTAGAAAGTGGGATATATGTGCCTCAGTCATGTATTGTGTAAATCCATCTATTTCGGATAATTCTAAAATATCAACGGAAATTTTCTTTACATATATAAATGGAAATGTGTAAAAATCCATGGTATGGGAATCGTCAGTCCCTTTTATCTTTTCTGTTGATCAAGCTTACATGGAATTGAAATACAAAGCAGTCAATGTAATTATTCTTCAACTTAACATTTGCTTCAGCTGTGGGAAAGCATATATATTAATTTCTAAATCCAAATCCTAATTCGACAATGACCTTAGCCAATCGACAATGACCTTAGACAATCAAAGAATATTCCCAGCACTTGTAATAATGCAGAAGCATAGTAATTTCTAAACTCTTAACTGTAAAATTTTGCCCTGCAGTGGTTTGTGAAAAATTTTTCTTTGTATTATATGGAAATAATTCAAATGATTTCTTCCCTAAAAGATTGGCATTCCTTATTTCTATTCAACAACGTATGAACAGTTCCTTGATTTTGGTTAAGAGATTGTTGAATTTGAATCTTTTCCTTGGAATAGAAAAAAGTGGAAAAAAATAGATAAGATTGTTGAAAGTACGTGTTAGAATTTTCGTAAACTCAAATAATAGGAGACAACTATAATAACAACGATATCTTGAGATAATTATTTAAATGGAAATTTTACTTTTCGTAAAGAAGAAGCGTCACCTGTTGTACCAGGTTAAATGATACTCCACTCCAAAGTTACAATGATTGAAACTACAGCTTTCTCACAAACCAAGATTTGTCTGCATGCTCAAATGTTGAAATAGGTTTACTCGACAAACTCTTACTCTGAATCAAAGGATAGAAATATGCTTGTGTGTGTGTGTATATATATATATACACCATCATCCATATGTGTTACTATGTGTTATACATAGAAATATATAGCCAATCACGCTACGCCTACCGCATGCCACACCCTACCGCATGGGATGCGGTGACTCTATACTTTCTGAATATATAGTAGTAGTAAGAATAAGATTTAAGTCTCAACTTGATATATATAAACTATACCGATCCAAAAAAAAGAAGAAGATATATATATATATATATATATATATAAAAGATGAGGGTATAGGAGTTACAAACATTTGTAACTTACCACCCTATCTAACAAAATCAATACCAATAATGAGATTAAATTGAATGAAAATAGCCATAAACTCATGTAAGTGAATTCAATAAAATAATTGAACATTGATTTAAATCACCAAATTATACAAGAAAAAGAATTATGGAGGTGTACAAAAGATGGGTGAAATAGTTGTACGGTGTTGGTTTAAACTTGATCGGAAGTGTGTAAGGGCGTGTGGGACGAGTGAGATAGGACAAAGAAATCCCAAACGAGTTCCACCTCCACCCCACTCAGTGCGGCATAGAGTAGTACTGGAGTACTGTGTTTGTGTACAAAATTTCAAGATAAATTAAGAGACGTTTTTTTAGTTTAATTGTTTGATAGTCCTCTCACTCCATCAGAGATTATTGTATAATTATTTTAAAAAATTCCTCGGCGCATAGAACTAACCATATGACCAAGTTAGAATAATAAAAATTCACTTCTCACAATATGACCAAGTTGGAGTAATAAAATTCAATTCTGGACAAGTGCAGCAGAATGGAGAGAGAGAGAGAGAGAGAGAGAGAGAGAGAGAGAGAGAGAGAGAGAGAGAGAGTGCATACCGATCGAAATACAACAGGACTATTAAACCGTGTGAGGGTGGTTTTCTTTTTTGTTTAGAGGAAGTCTGAGGTTGGTTGAACTACTAGAAAACTGATTGAATGTGAAGCTCAAATCAAAAGTTAAGCAGTACCACGAGATATATATATATATATATGTATATATATATATATATATATATATATATATATATATATATATATATATATATAACTGTATATCACAAATTATCAAGTGAGGGATCCCTCACTTTTTTAAAATGCGGGACTTTCATTTCCCGATCAAATTTTGAAAATCCGAACCGTTCAATGTGTGCAGAACGTGATTTTAAGGGTCCCCGCGAGAAATCAGCAAAAAAAATGACCGGAAAGGGCTTCATCCGAGCAGTTTTTTTTGAACCGTTCAATGAAAACTGCTCGGATGAAGCCCTTCCCGGTCATTTTTTTTGCTGATTTCTCGCGGGGACCCTTAAAATCACGTTCTAATCACTTTGAGCGGCTCGGATCATCGAAATTCAATCGGGAAGGAAAGTCCCGCATTTTAAAAAAATAAGGGATCCCTCACCGGAACCTGACTGTATATATATATATATATATAGAGAGAGAGAGAGAGAGAGAGAGAGAGAGAGAGAGAGCACAACCAAGTCTCCATCTGGAGTCGAATATTTATACAGTAGTTGTGGAATGTGGAGTGGTACGGAATAAAGGACAACGTGTGTATATAGAGAGCAACATATTTCTAGCTAATAAAATGATTGACAAGTTTTGATTTTAATAACATTACAAGCTAGTTTGGTTGGAGAGCTAGCCATATGGAGTATTAATTAGTACTGTCTTTGTAGTCAAATTGATGATTTTGAAGAGAAAAAAAAAACTCTATTAGTGTTAGCAATCAAATTGGTTTTTCAACGTATCAATACCTGTGAGATACTAGGTATCATTTTGGTTTTGCCGCTATTAGTGTTACTTTTCAACATAAAAGAATTTATAGTATAATATACACATTTATTAAACTAAAAAATAAAGAGTAGTCTATCATTGACTGGTACCGACCGATATTATCGGGTACTTGAAAAACAAAGTAGCCCAGTACAGTACCGTCTGGTATTGGTCGGTATTTGAGTCAGAATGAAATTAGAGGTGTAGAATATTGAATTTAGACAATACTGATACTGGCCGGTACGGTACGGTACTGGATTGATAACCTTGCTATGATCTTTTTCTCTTATTAGTCTCTTTAATATACACTAGCAGATTTCCAAACAAGAAATAAAAGCAGAGTAGCAATGATAAGGTGGTGGTGGGTTCTCACGTACACTTCTACCAACCACTCTTTCATTACTTTTTTCTCATAAATATATGTCGGTTCTATACATTTAATTGTAGAATATGTGAAAAAAAAAAATGATCGGCAAGAATGTTTCTAAACTTATTAATTGGATACAGATAGCATTGGTCTAGAGAAGAAAGAAGTCAATAATGGCATCTCTCAAATGGGTCGAATGTGGCCCCAAATAAAGCCTGTCAAAGTTCAGGAATCCAAAGGAAGTTGGGGTGGAATGGGGATGTTGTAGGGCACTTAGGCTCCGTTTCAAAAAAATTTTAAAAAAATAAGCAGTTTATTTTATATTTTTAAATTTAAAAATAATGTAAATAAAAAATAAATTTTCAATTTTTTTTGTATTGTATAAAAGATCTAGATGAGATCTTTCAAACAAGATTCATATTACATATTTTTAGATTTCAATAAACCCATAATCTTTGAACTTGAAATTGCCTTCTTAAAAAATAAGGACTTTTTTTTTTGCGTTGCGGAAAGGGCTCTTAATTTCTCATAGTGCGTTTTGTAGGACAGATTCGAACCGTACATTTTGGCAATCTATAGTTGAGATATATTTGTTAATTTTTATCAATAAAAGTTAATTTTAACCGATAAGAATGTTTCGACAAATTTTAATCATAAATTATCGAGATGGATGATTCAAATTTACAATAGAATGTGTGAGAGTCAATCATGACACCTGCAACAAAAGGGAGGTGGTTACCATAGTCTGCTTTAAAGTAATGCCCTCGCATTTCATGAATCCACCATAAAACCTTGGGAAAGCACACGAGGTACATTGTCCTTCAGAAATGAGTGAGGATGGAAAGGGCTGCAGTACCGCCGGCCACCACTATAAGGATTTTTTAAATTGTAATTGTAATTATTGTATGTATAAAAAAATTATCTCCAATTTATATATAGTCCCTTATCGCAAGGTTTTTTTTTTTTTTTTTTTGTTATATACTAGTCCTAACTCTTCTATTATTTTTTTTAAAAAAGAGATCCAAAAAAGTAATTCAAAACTAAATTCAATGGGTCAGAATGTAATAATATAAAGGATGAGGTGTAATTTTAAGGGAAAAATATCCACCACGCTTTAACCCTAAAATAACTTAATCTAAAAATTAAAGTTAGTCTTTTTTTCATACTCTTTGTGCAAATGACAAATATCATTTACTATATTTTCTATTATGTTATTTTAATTTTTTGGTAGAGTCGATGACTATTAATATTATAATGCATCTATTTTATTTCTTAGTATACATTTCATCACTGTTAGAATAAAATCTTGATTTTGTCCCACCCAAAACCGTGTCCTGCAACCTTTTCCGAGCAACAGCAATGACCGAATCAACTTTAAGAGAGTAAATTTATAGATTTTTGACCCTTTGCCGCCGAGATGACCTGAAAGAGGTTGCAACTTGCAACTTAAAATAAAAAGATTGATACCTTACCCAATGTGATGATTTTGCATGACTGTAGTTCATTTGACCCTCAATAATGTACGTATTGTTGGAAGGACAAACATCTGCGTCTCCACATTATCTGTAGTGCTATCCTGGTTAGATTGCTAGAATTTTTGATTAATTTGGACAGTACATATGGTTAATAAATTTGTTCGTTTTGAAGTCTGTAAAAACACTATAAATGCTCTTTCAAATTCTAGCCTTTTTTTTTAATGCATTTGTTGCAATTTGGTCAATTGTTTATTAAATAACACATATAGAATTTAAAGATTGATGTCAGTAGGTAAGATTGACTCACTCACACGAGCAATCGCCTTCGGCATTTGAGATAGTGAGCGAAGATGAGACGGATGGGTAGTAAGATATACAGGTTGGACCTGTGATATAGTCTGATAAGAAGAATCAGATATACCCACCATATGTTGCCTTGGTTGGAACCAAGATGAGGTCTATTAGCAAGAGACTAATTTTGTATAGTTTCCCCTATCTTGAGATTAACTTGTCTTTGTTAACCAGATGTGAGGACTCGTATAGCGCCATGACGGCAAGCTATCTGAGAACTCGGGTTGGGCGCTAGGTAGCGACTAGACTAAAGTCTGTACGGTGTTTGGGAGTATGACGTCGCTTTTTTTTTTTTTGAAAAAGTAACTCTACTGTAGCATGTATTCATACTACATGTGCTTGGCGATCATTTATTTTAGAGGTGAGTGAATGAATCCTTGTTTCCTCACTGTGTGAGTCTAAGCAGTCATTTAGATAAGGTGACTGCATATATATTAAATGTGCTCTTTGATTTTTGACTATGTCATGTAGTAAAGGCTTTGTGTTGCTACTCTAGCTTGACTATTTAAGACTACGAAATGTCAGGGTCCCATGGAGCATGTCTGGGAAAGCAGTAAGGTTAAAATGAAATGACATGAGGGCGAAAAGAAGATCATTTAGTAGTATACCCTTGCAATATATTCACTGTCGACAACTCAGGTCGCTTTATTGGGACGCGGATCGGGTGTGAATATAGAGTGCATGATGTTGGGGGGTCAAGCATGCTTTTTGGAAGGATTAAAGATGTTTGGTCCGGTGTAACTAAATGGATTCAGGGTACATAAGACACTCTTATGGGTTGATGTCTCAATGCTAGCTCTTAAAGAGTTTCTAGTGTAGAGCTCCCACTTGCAGGTGCCCCAGCGATCGCACAGTTTATTAGCGCGTATGAGTTTGCTTCTTAGTTCGGTAGATGGAAGAGAGATTGATACAACTTGTCATGCCCATGCATGGACGAGTGAGAGATGCTGGAATTTGGGGCCGGTCTGAGACCAAATCGGGTCGTCCATGTGGGCATGATCCGGTAACCCATATAATAGAGAGTTCTATTTCATCTTGGAGATAAGATAGGAGAAGTTGAAGTAATTCTAATCTCTTAATTAGGATTAGAAGACTTCTAAAGCATCTAGGATGCTTTCTCTCTATTTATTTCCCTGCAGGATGTTTATAAAGAACATACACAAGAATATAGAAAATAATATACACTAGGGGTATACAAAAATAGAGTAGAGTTTTGAGAAACTCTCTCTCTCTCTTCGATAGTTCTCTCTGCCATTAAAGAGCAATCCGAGCTTTTGCACTGTGAAATAGAGGGTGATACTCGATCCTCGTAGTATCACTCCATCGCAGGAATTTGTAGCTGATTTGGTACGTAATCGAGAGTTCGTAATTCATCCACACTAAAGTTCGATTCGGTTAAAGTTCGTAAGGTAACCCGAATCACCCGCTTCCGCACTATGGTTATTTTTTTCTAACAGCATTTATAGCCAATTCTTTGTCTAGCAGAACACAAATTGGGTTTCATATCTCTGGCAATACTCTGAGAACCATTCCAAAGCCACTGCACGGAGCATCAAGTAAAGAATTCTTTCAGGAGAAAAAACTTATTTACGGAGAAGCCGTGAATAAGTTTTACGGCGCTCAATCTCGGCCGTTTAAAAGTATTTTAGACGATAATAGATTGTTTTTAATCCGAATCGTCTAAAACATTTTTGGATGGCATGAGATTGTACGGAGCCCAGTGAATTCTCTTCTTTTAGACCCATTGTTAGTATATACTTATATTTTGTGATGCTGGTTATACCTATGAAAATGACGTCATTGAGGTCATCAATATGAGGCCCACAATGATGTCACCTTCCATGCATGTATGATTAGCTAAAGAATACTGCTCCAACAAAATAAAGACCAAGGTCAAGGCCGGAGTCGGTCCTTATATTCCTAAGCTTTGTAAAAGAATGATTTCCTTTTTCTTTTTGAATTATTGCATGTGTTCTCTTAATTTCATTTCTCACATATTTTGGGTTTTAGTCAGGATAATGTTTCATATAGTTTTTTTTTTTTTTTGCTATCAGTGTTGTCCCAAGTTATTTATCGAAAACCTGCGCCCAAATAACCTTCGTTCAGAGGAAGAAACAATCAATCTCTACTTTTGAAAGAGATATATTGACCCCATGACCTCGCTTATACGAAAGTGAACAAGGGCAATCAGCTGATCTAATTCTAGTAGGTTAATAATCACTAGAGGTCTGGGGCACATGTGATGCGCGTGCAAGTCCAATTTTGCATGCAATCTAGCTTTCCGCTTATTGTTTGTTTAATGTTCGATGAAATATGCACACAATAGCTTTCCGCCTAGTGTTAGTTTGAGTTTTGACAAAATATGCAAAATTGAACTTGCGCACACATCCCGTGTGCCCCTGGTTCTAGTGAGGGAATAAATGACAAGTGAGGAATCTAAGATGCCGTAAGAGATGAAACATCAGTTCCCAAAATTGTGCTCGAAACTGTACTCAGAAGGTTTGCTGCAATTTTGAAGTCCTTATGCTATGATCAGAATATATCCACTTTCTATAGTAGTACAACTCAAGTACTAATAAAGACGGGCTATACAAAATTGTGCTCAATTACATACTCCTATCAGTTTTTGATTAATACCCTACATCTCATTGCTGATAAATTTGAATTAATGGGGAAAAAAGACGCCTAAGAAAAGAAGCCACATTTGCACCCAATAACAATGCAGTTATGTATACAGAGAACAAGGAAATGAGATATGCTACAACCACACCCAAAATTACACACTCAAAACACAGTATGTGTGAGATTCTTGTGTTTTGTGAGATGGTGTATTGGGGCACACCCAAAACACAGTGTGCGTGGGACTCTTGTGTTTTGTGAGATTGTGTATTTGAATGTGGTTGTAAAATTTTTGCAAGGAAAAGAGACATGCTATAATCACTCCTAAATACACAGTATGCACCTTCTCATAAAACACAAGGCCCCCCACACACTGCACACAGTGTGTGTGGGAAACGCTGTACCAGTGCAATGAGGAATAATCTTTCTTTGGCATACCTGTTTGTGGAACAGAATAGAGGATGATGGCAAGCTTGATGGCGACAGTTCTTGAGAATTGTTGCAGTCCTCTGTCAGATTTTGAGGGGTATATATGCACGGCGGTCGGTGCAAAATCGGGCTCCTCTCGTTCGGTTTCCATAGGATTTCTATAATGTGGGGGAGAGAAAGGTATGGCAGTTGCGGCGGAGGTCATTTTACAGTCTAGCTCCAGCAAATAATTTCCCCCATATTTTCTTCACCGAGAAAAATTAGAACGGCAAACATTCACATCCTAGCTACTATATCGATCAAGAGTCCTCTATGATTCTGTATGACAACACACAAGGCATGTTTTTGTTAGATTAAAACTGCATTTAGTAGATGGTGTGATTCGTCCACCAAAATTAACTATGGTATACGTAAATTGACCCGGGCACAGGAGTTATAAAAAACAAGAGTAAACTATAAAAGCATTATCTTTGAAAATTATGGAGTAGAAAAGGAATGAAAATGTAGCGCTCCTCACATTCCTCTGTTATAATTTATTATAAGCTCCTTAAACTATATTTTTTTCGTCTCAATTTATTTGTCTCCTTTTTGACTTATACATGTTCCAAATCGACTATTCAATTTCAAAATCAATGGATGAGATTATGTAAATTTTCAGATCAATGGATTAGATTTAGTTTCCTTAATACTCCCTCCGTCCTGAGTTATATATTTAAATTGGTAATGAATTTTATATCCAATATGAATTTTGTTTGATAGATCTCAATTAGTTCTATAAGATAATATTTTCTAAATTACATAAAATATTATAAATTACAAGATATAATCGATTGAAAAATGACACGAACTCCAAAAAATGACTATTAAATCCGGATGGAGGGAGTAAGTTAGAAATCCGAGATTGGACAAATAAATCGGGACGGAAGGAGTAATTTCGAATAAAAACACGTGAAATAATTATAAAGCTTCTTTTCAATATTGCCGGAATTGAAGTGATATATTTTTTCTAAATTGTATTTACCACGATAATATCACATTCCGCTCTTCAAAATATGTTATTCCCAAGTGTTAGTAACGGATGCATGATGGATTTATAACACTTTTGGTCTTGGGCTTTTTCTTTATTTAGTAGATAGAAAAGTGTCTGGTCAAAAGTCTTCCTATGCCTTATTGGATAATGAAAGATGCTCAATCTTTTTAAATCATCCACTCAATACTTAATCTGCGAAGTTCCCTCCAAAAAGAAGATCACGAAAAAGAAAACAGTGATTTTTGCAATTGGAGCGAAGAATTGATTTTTGCACTTCACCGTTGAAGCGCTAATAGTAATTTGTGGTGTTTAGTTAATATTTTATGAAATGTAACCAATTAAGTAGTCGCGGATCAAAAAAAAAAAAAAGTAGTCGACAACCACTGCTTAGTGCAGTTGGTCAGTCATTGCCTCCCCTTTGTGGAAGGTCTTGGGTTCGTGCCCCACAGAGAGCAGGTCCTTTAGGGGACCAGGGCTATGGATAGCTTCTGGTCTCACCGTGCTAACTCTAACACCCCCACTAACCCCCGCTGATATATATCGCCGTGAAAAAAAAAAAGTAGTCGAATCATAGTGTTCAAACCCAACTCCGAATCCATGAATTTGAAAAAATAAAACAAGTCTTATGTGTTTCATGTGTCATCAAGTTAATTTTGGGAATTGGTCATTGCCCAAGTTTTTTTTTTCTTTCTTGTATACACCCATTTTTTACATCAAATCTTGAGATGGAGAACCATTTAATTAGATATTAATTAAATTGGGCCGCTATTTATGAGTTTTCGGGCTAAAAATTAATGGGTCACATTAATTTTATAATTTGGACCAAGAACTGATTAATCAAAATCGAAATGGAGCGAGACACACCAAGTAATTTTCCTTTGAGGTTGATTTATTCGGAGATGTGCACACATGGAAATTCTAGAGATTGGCTTGGGCATGTTTTTTTTTTTTCAAAAATTGAGACGATTATATTAGCTCAGCGACACTTACAGAACGGAGTTCATTACAAAACAAAATCAAATTAATCATCTAACTATTGTAAACGAGAAAACATAAGACAATCGATGACTTGGACATGTTTAGTGGCCCAAGAGTATACGACAGTCGATGGCTTGGGCATGTTTGGTGGCCCAAAATAAAAATCGTGAGCGCATTTTTATAGTAATTCTTAGATCACATCCGATTGGTTTTCCAACAACTGCTACCCATGATCTCGATTAACCGACACAAACTGCCGTGGGTGTGCGCGCAACGTGCATGGGACACTTCGCCAATTTTGGAGGAAGCACTTGATTTCCATGGCTTTGCGGAGTGGAATCTCGTCTATAAATACCACGTTGAAAGGAGTTTTCCGGGCCTGCAATCTGCATCAATCAAAAGCCCAGTGCTCCAACTATCAATTTACTTTCTAAGCGAAGTACTTATCTTTCCAATCCATTTACCTTTTATCTACCCCAATTTTATTATTTCGATATAATAAAGTTTATTTCTTTTTTACTTTTAATTCTCTTCTTTTTCACACGGTTAAGAAATATTAAAGTCAACTTCATTGTGGCAAATCAGGAATCACTTTGTGATCTCGCCCTTTGGATCACAGACGGCCGCTCTCGTTAGAAGTCATATTACATCACTCAATCCTATAATCGTTGGACACGATAAGTCTTGGCACACCCGCGCTTATACCGCACACGTCATTGATTGTTCGCTCACGTCTACGCGGCGAAAAAGAGGGAAACGATATTCCACATAAATCGTAAAGTCACTGAATCATGTTAAATGCATTTTTAGTAAATTTCTCCATGATTTATAGAAACGTCTTTTCTTTTTTAGGAATTTTGCAAAAACATTTGTCTTCTACGAAGGTTTCTTTTTTTCCCTTCTAAAAAACCATGGGATCCTCCCGTATTCTCTCCTCGGACTTATAGATCAACTTTGCGAAGTGGCCATGGGGAGACACTAAGTTGTGCACATAATGCACAGGGTGTTATGGGTGTGCAAACGTGAAAGTCTCCTTCAAAAACTTGCCAAACAACTAAAATCTGTGAGTGCGAGAATTGAGAGCTCGAGCGCAAAGTGAGGAAAGAGGATCAAGAGCGAGCAAAAAGTCATTTTGAAGGATTATGTGACAGACATTATCTTTTTGGGCCGACCTGTGAGCCCGCATTGCATTTTTGGGCCCGAACCAAACCTAAAAAAAATTGTCAACAGACATGCTTTGGTTGGGCCGATCTGTGAGCCCGTTTTCCATTTTTGGGCCAAATCAAACCTAAAAGAACTTTTCAAAGCCCATCTTCAAAAATCATTAGAACCCCCCTCTTTTCTCCTCTCTCTCTCTCTCTCTCTCTCTCTCTCTGCTCAGCCGTTGGCAACCGCCATAACGTTTGCACCCCCCGGTGCTCAACGACTGGGAAACCGCATAAGGTTAGGGTTTCGGACCAATTTTCTCTTATTTTGAGTTATCTTTTCTAATTTTCCAATGATTCGTATCTCTCTGATTTTATACGATGCATCAAATTTGTAAGAGTGATGCTATCTAGGTTAACAAACAGGAAATACTGAAAAATTAGATTTTGTTGATATTGTAACTAGCTCATGTTGAAATGAACTCCTTATCCCTCTTGTATTTGCTTTAGATGAGGTATATTTACTTGGATTGTCAACAGACTATTTAGGATGCAAAAGCTCCGCCTTTAAGTAGATGATAAATGGAAAAAACATACTTCTGTGACATGCCTAGAATTTCGTCTCCAATATTTTCTACGGTAATGTTTTAACCACGCATTCAAACATTAATAGGAGAATGGAGGTCAGGAGTTCAACTCCTCTTCCAAGGTGTTAATCTAACTATTCTAAAATATTGAGTTTGTCGATTGTAAAAAAGTCACCGAATCCAGATAAAATTTGTTTAAGTGGATTATTTACATAATTTTTGTGGGTAAAAAAATCATTGTGGTGGAAGAGAGAGAAAGAGAGAGGTAAACAAAAATAGGGTAGAACACTTGCTTTTTCCTTAGGAGTGTCTTTTGTGCCATGGATCCTCAAATATAGTGTAGTTATGATTTTCCGGCGGATTATCTCCTTCTTCATCCAACGGAAAAATAATCGTCATCATCTTTGTCCCACTCTAACCAAGCGCAGCACAACTAATCCCAATATTCATAGTTTCACCTATTACTTCATCAACACCACTTGTTCCATCAATCCTCACCCTTAAACCCATCTCTTCCAATCCTTATCTCATGCCCATAGACTCCTCACTATTTTCTCTCGTTGGACTCATGGATCAACTTTGTGGATAGATGAGTTATTGGATAAAAAAAGGATTGGCCTAGAAATTAGAATAGAGAACCTCTAGGTGTAACCTTTCGCTTTTTCATAAGATTGAGTGCAGTCGAAAGAGTAGTTTTTGAAATGTGTGCTCCATTGCCAGTTCAAATTGAGCTCCGTGGAGGAGTGTGTTTATTAGTTGATACTTATCACTGAAAAGAAAAATTATTGCCTAGCTTATGGGTGAAGTTTCCTTCAGATTGAATAGTGAAGGAAAACTTGCCGAATATATGGGTCATTGTTCTTTCCCAGCCAAAGTTTCTATATCAACTGGGTTTCTTTCTTTTTTTTTATGATTCACTTCCCAATATTTAGAACTGCTGAGGTTGGCTTTGTCAGAGTATTGGATATTTGTAATTAGTAGCATAATGAACTTATGGATATGTATCTGGTTTGCATTCTGGAATCAAATTTCATTACCTCTGGTGGAAGAATATGTGCTTAGGATAACTAAGAAGCAAAAAAGATATTAATAGAAACCACTAATGAAGAGGGGCCTCTGGCAGATGACTGCTGCCTTGGCTACTATAATGTTTTGGGTAGTTGTACCAGAGACCTAGGTCTAAATATTTGCCTTCAACAGAAAAACCAATAGAAAAAAAGATAATTTGAAAAGGGTGAGGGAAAAGCCCAAACGTCCTTGTTTCTAACTTCTTATGTGGGCCCAACTGAATTTATAAATTTTATATTGCTATATAACTTATATTGCTTTGCCAGTTCTGTTTTGGGCTACCGAGTCATATTTTTTTGGTGTTTGGCATTGAAGGGCAAGAATACTGCTTCTAAAAGCCTAACTAGTTAGGTCCTCAGGCTTCCTATATAAGACCTGGCCTCTGGTCAAGTGGGTTTTATGTCTTGTTTTCCCCATTTTCGTCTCCTATGCTTGGAGCCAAAGTATGTTGTCTTAGAGCAACAACATCAGCATAGGTAAAATGAGAATTTCGGTAAAGTAACTAAGCAAATCGTAGAAAATCTTTTGCAGCAGATTAGGTACTTGGGTATCTATTATACATTTCGCTTCCCTCCTTCGGTACTTGTGGCGAACCTCTGTTCACAAGTCAAAGAGTAAACAAATACTTTTAATCCCTGGACCCATCTTATCACTCATCTCTCCCCACGTTATTCTGTCTCTCCCTTGACTTTTCAAATGTTGCATGCATTTAAAAAGCAATATTTTTATGTGATAGACAAAATGGATAGCTACGCTGCTGCGTTAGTACAAGAAAAAGGGACTATGTAAAGTATAAAAGTTATATTATTCACTAGTTATTTTACCTATCATTGGTGTACTTGCTCTTACAATTAGCTGGGAACTTGAACAATGTTTGTTGATTGACTAATTAAATTGGGCCATAAGTTGCCGAATGAAGTCAGTGATGAGTAAATTGCCTTCAGTTTTCCACCTCCAACTATGATCTTATGGCAATGGGATTTGATGGTTCTTAGAGGGATTTGTTTGTAATATGAAATTCTTTTTGAGAATTGAAAATGCTATGTTGGTGTAAAATGAAGTCCTAAAGTGCATAAATTTCCTTCTGACTCAGCACCAAAATGGCAAAAGGTTTGATATGGGCAACAGCAGAGGATTTGGCAAGGAATAGAGGGCAGGTTCTTTCTCTTTATCGCCAACTATTGCGGAGTCTTAACTCCCCTGATTTGCCGCTAAACTTGGCAGCACGCCTGGCGAAAAAAGCAGAGGTTCGTGCCATCTTCATGGTGGCTTCTGAGGAGCGATCCCTTCATAACATCCAAGATCTCTTTGATGCTGCTGATTACTCCCTCTCTCTATTAAGAAAAGGCGAAATCCCCAAATACATCCAATGAGTTAAGTTCCTCATCATCTCGTAGTCTCTCTTTGTGCAACTGTGTGCATGGAGGGATGATCATGGTGATGCTTTGTAAATTAGTTTGTGGTTCACAAGTGCAGGGAGGGATGAATAATGTTGACTTAACTTTGACAAAATTCTGATCAGTTAATGTATCTGGATCATTGTGTAAAATGAGCTGAGGCTACTCTTTCTGTAGAGCTATGTAAAACAATGAATCTAAAAAATTTAGGATACCTCTATTGATAATCTATGTTGTCAAGTTTCGACAACCTTTCAATACTAGCGTAATATGTTTGTTATGCTACTTCAGAATGCATCATCTCTATAAGGTTGTCTTTCGGTATTTGAAACTTTTCGTTCCATATACATCATGTTTTACCCATTTCCTCACCTTCATATTTATGAGAAACTTTAATTCTCTGTTTGTCACAGATTGACACATATTTATGTTTGCCTGATACTCAAGTAAATAAGATGTTTTGAAAACCTCAATCATCAATGGCCTATTTTAGCAAGTTATTCTTGTTGATTCATGATTAGCAAGAATTTGGGAATCATGGCCAAAAGTCGAATTTTACCCAACTTAAGTGGAAAAGCCTTCTGTTATTCAAGTTGTTTTATTCTTTTGGTCACGCGTAAAGATATCTACAGTTATTGATGTGTCCCTGCCATGCCGGTGGTTGTCCATGTTGTGTCCATGTCCAGTGTCTATTCTTACTTCTTAGTTGAATGGAGGGGTATCCATGCTTCTTAGTAGAACATATGTGCGCCTGATTCCTCTCCAAAACAAAAGCATTGGGAATGCTATCACACTACCATGTCAGTGGTAGAGTTCTTATCTTTCAGGTGGTGAGAATCCTGCATTCTAGAAATGGGAGTCTAGAAGAATTTTGTTTGAATTGGAGAAATGTTGGCTGAATGATATGTTTAGGATGTTGGAGAATGTCAGACCGGTGCATAATACGGATGTGACTTCCTGATTTGAAGATTGGAGAATATGGTCAATTTTCAGCCACTTATGTTGAAAAATGATAGAATCTGGGCTTGCGCACATGGTTTTTTTCAGGGCAGTCTGTTAGGGGTATAGAACTGATAAAACTGAGAAAGGCTTTTCTCTGGGTATAAGCAAGACATATTGGCATGTCAGCTGGTTTCATTGATTTCTTGTTGAACATTGAAGGGATAAGCAATTAGCATGTATAGGAATGTCTGAAAAAGAAGATGATGGTTGTGATTGTTTTGAAGGCTGAATATGAAGATGAAAGACATATTGGCATGTCAGCTGGTTTGTCTGGTTTGAAAAGCTTACATATATATGGGCAGTTATAGCATCTAGTAGTTGGTATCTTCATATCTTGTGAAGTGTTAGGGGTCCTCCGTTTTATCTGCATTTCAATCCTTCTGAAAATTATCTGGGAAAGCAAACATGCCCTAAGCGT
This sequence comes from Rhododendron vialii, assembly GCF_030253575.1. Lineage (NCBI taxonomy): Eukaryota > Viridiplantae > Streptophyta > Magnoliopsida > Ericales > Ericaceae > Rhododendron > Rhododendron vialii. The sequence goes on along the minus strand of NC_080563.1, from coordinate 5,244,738 downwards.
ACAGAAGATAGTGGAGAACTACTCACGGATGTTAGTAAACCGTGTTGTAGAGTGTACCAATTTCTTCTCCCATCCAAGTAAATGTTTGCAATAGGTTTTCATTTTGGGTTTATAAACACTAAAGTTGCCATTTCTCTAGCAGCTTAGGTTATTAAATTAGTTGTCGTCAACAATTCGACATGGAATCAGTGTTCTAAAACTCGCTACTCGGTTGTAACTCGGCCAGGCACCTTGGAGCTAGTACTCGGCGTTAGTCGGCGAGTAATGCCCACCGAGTAGGGATTAGTCTCCTTGGCCAGACACCTTGGAGTGAGTACTCGGTGAGGAATACCTTGTTTTAGAACACTGCATGGTATTAGAGTAGATTATAGATTCTAATGTTCAAACTTCACTGCCTGCCTCGACTATTTAATTAACTCAGGTTCCGATGTTCCCAACCTTTGAGAAGTAGTTCTTCTGTCTTTCTGTACAAGCATATTAACCGTAGGTTTTAATTGTAAAAGTCTAATAATTCGCAGTAGACGCTTCCCCACGGATGTTAAGGACAGTATGCTCTACGTAAGCGTTTTCCATTCAATCCCATATAGATAGCTGCCTCTTTTCCTGTCCCGTCCAGAGTTTTCTTCTTAAACAAAGACAAGAGAAGAAGAAGAAAGAAGCACACAACTACCTTGCCTCCTATAAGCTGTCGAGTTTTATGCCTACAACACTGATTTTAGGGCATTACCAACTACTTTTTCCTAAAATTCACAATACCTATCCAAACAGAAAAACGTACTAGCATGTAACTCCTATGCCTCCGGATATTTAGTTATTCCTATAATTCTGGGGAACTTCATCAAGAGAAACATCAACAAGATCTAAGAGATAAGAGGGTGATCGAACGGATACCAAATAGATTAGGAAGAGATTAGTTTGATCAACAAACATCTGTGAGGTTGATTAACACGTCAAGGTATTAGCTCCACGGTCAGTTTCAAACAAACTGCATCACTAATAGAGGGTATGGGAGAGAGATTGTTCCATAAAACATGGATTTCTTGCCTTGTTATCCAAGCCTACTCTGAAATATTGTCGGCTCAACTAATCAACAGGAGTGTCCTTTCGTTCAACCTAACCGTAAAACATGGAAGTCAGGTGCTCCTTGATCACCAGAATCTCAACTCAACTGATGGGAATGCCGTTTAGTGCATTGCATTGATACTGCTAACCATTTTAATGGTCCTCTCACTTTCTCAATTCCAATTTCTACACCGAGTTCCTATTTTTCCTCAGCATTTTGAAATAGCTAGCTTTTCTTTTACTTTTCATTAATTCCGTGACTTGTGATGAAAGTGTAACGGATTTATGGGAAACTCCGGTTCTTGTTAATGGAAGTTAGACAAGATTTTGAATCTTGCAAACAATTGAGATAAAGAAAACAGGTTGTCTTGGCAGGAATCACTTATCTAGTCATCTCCATAAATACCCATGTTGCTTTGTGTCCATGTATCTGTATATTTCCAATGGTAAAATCTTTGGATTTTTCACGTATCGTCACTTCATTCCTCCTGTTAAAGTAACTTTTATTTGATGTTGCGGTGATTTGCAATCAGATTTTTGTTTTCTTGCACGCAATATCGTATTAAATCTAACTCATAATTTTTCATTTATCTTTTTCACTTACTATTAGTATAACTTCTTATCAGCATATATGATGGTTGGTTTTCGGTACCGGACTTTTTCCCTACTTTAATTGGGCCTCCCCCAAGTAGAATGGACGGGAAGATGAGTCCCTCGGATTAATCGTCCCATCTGGACTAAAATGCAAAGTTATTGAAAACAATGAAGAACATGTACGTACATGTTTTGTCTTAATTAAAGTAGCTAATCAATCAGTCTTGTGTATATATATCAAGAAATGAAATGATGTTAGGTGGTGAGCCAACATGCTTCCCGGCAGTAATTGAATTGCAGATCTCATCTCAAGCAAGGGTACCTAATGATTGTTGAGAAACATGTCTTGCATTTCCCAACCTCCACAAAAGGAGTTACTCATGAATAGATTAACAGTAAAAAGAGCATGAGCCAGAGAGAGATTTATGGTCTGTTTGGTTATCCTTCCACAAAATAAGCAAATAAAAGTAACCATAACCAACCACGCCCTTATTTTTAAAAAAACGTGCCAACGCCTAGTCCAAGACTTCTTTTGGATATCCTTATGAAAGAGTTTTTTACTACTATGTTTTTATTATTCCTAAATTATGCTCTATTTGTCTACTTTATTTTTAAACTACAAAAATCAAGTATTTCATCCCTCAACTTTATGATCGGAAGCAATTTGGTCTAACGTTAACGGATTTCTTCTTTTTTTTTTGGACGGAAAAGTTAACTGATTTCCCAATTTGGTCTAATATTTCATCCTTAAATTATGTTTTATTTGTCTACTTTGTCCTTAAACTAAGCTCTGTATGTCTACTTCGTCCTTAAACTATGCTCTGTTTGTCTATTCCGTTAACAATTAGACCGAATTGGTTCCAATTAGGAAGTTGAGGGACGAAATAGGTAGTTTTTGTAATTCAAAGACAAAGTAAACAAGCGGAGCATAGTTTACGAGAGCGGAAAAAAAAGAAAGAAAAAAGAAGCCCTATTCAGAAAAATCAATACTATTTTATTCTAAAAATAAACCAGTACTCCACCTAATTACATGAGATCGTTAGCATATATTCCTTTTACCGGAAGCTAGCCCTCGAAAATTCCGAACATCAACTTTGCATGACCGCATTTTCTATCTGAATCCCACCCGCTTCTTTTTCTCATATTTTTTAGCCTATAAAGATGGAATCATTAATAATATTAAAAAACAAGATATGCAGTTTCATTTTTGCAATTTCATTTTTTATTCCCATCTGCTAATTGAAGGCTGAACAGCTTAGTTTTGGGAGGCCGGTTTGCATGGGAATAGGCTGCAATGCCTAGAACCGGCTTTGAGCTAAAACTTGTGTTGTCGCCGTTTTAGACCTTAAATTTTTCTTGAATTTTAGCTAGGTGCTTTTCCTATGTTTTTACCCCTTATAATAGTCCAACAAAAGGGCTTCATTTTTAATTTTTGCTTTAAGCTCCTGAAAAATCAGGGCCGGGTCTGGCAATACCTGAAAACGAGCCAAGCTGCTCGTGAGCAATTCGAGACTCAGCTCGGATTGACTTGTTCAGTAAATGAGCCGAGCCCAACACTCGGCTCGTTTATATAGACTTGTTAAGTGAATGAATTAAGTTCGGCTCATTTAAACGAGTAGAGCTCAAGCTTGAATTTTTTGTTCGCTTGGCAAACGAGCCGAGCTCGAACAATCCAAAACTCGGTTCATTTTCTCTCTTCTTCTTCTTTTTTTTTTTTTTTTAATTTTAGCTAGGGGCTCTTCCTTCGTTTTCACTTCTTATAATAGTCCAACAATATTAGGGCTTCATTTTTAATTTTCGCTTTAAACTTCTGAAAAATCAGGACCGACTCTGGCAATACTTGGAAACGAGCCAAGCTGCTCGCGAGCAATTCGAAACTTAGCTCGGTTTGACTTGTTTAGTAAATGAGCTGAGTCTAACACTCGGCTTATTTATATAGGCTTGTTAAGTGAATGAATTTCGGCTCATTTACGTACAACGAGTAGAGCTCAAACTCAAGTTTTTAGCTCCTTCGGCTCGTCTCGTTTGTAGTGGACCCCACAACACTCTGTATTCTGTAATTTTGTGGGTTGCAAGGGTTAAACAACAGAACGAAGCATTCAACAAACAAACTTTTTGCGGTCGCAGCTGGCCAACAAGTTTGTGTGAAAAGTTCCAATGAATTCTGGCCGTGCCACTCGATGGCGTGGGCCCTACGATAGACTCGTAAAAGTTTTCCAGAGTTCTTTTTTTTTCTTTTCTTTTCTATCATCGTAAGAGTTCGAAAGTTCTATTAACCTTTTATACTAATTACTGGACTTTTTCTTTAATTTATTTCATACTACATTTTTATTAATTAAGGAAATGATTTTTACGCTCTCTCCTTTTTAGAAATGGAACGAAAGGGCCCATGGTAAGGTCCGGGTTCAGTGTATGTAGATACAAGCTTCCAACTACGCAGTTTAGTTACCATGACATTATAGTCACATAATTCTTCTGAAAGACCCTTCACTCTCGCTCTTAGTTTTCGTTAAGTGTTTGTGCTCTTAATCTTTGTTCTTGCAAATCTAATCGTTTGGAATGTCTTTGAAAGATATTTTCCCGCCCGTTCTGATGCTTTTGCTAGTGTCCACTTACACGCATTGTGTGAGTTAGACCGGGACACTAACTTTCAGCATTGGAAAATGCTCTACTTCAATTTCTTAATTTCGGAAGAGATTAACCTGTGGACCAATGGTTTTTATGGTTGTGAAAGATTCTAAGAGTTCATTTAAAGGAAAGCAAACAATGAGTAGTAAGGCTCCAGGGTTTGAATTGAACCCATCTTTTTCAACAATAATAATTGCAACGGAAAAAATAAATGTAAACATTTGTGGATGGCTATATTGATGGTACTTTAAACTTATGGAGTGATAGGTTTATGAATTCTTTTGTCCATTCCAATGAAGTTGGTTTTTTATTTACATACACTTGCTGAAATTTTAATCACTCATATCAATGAGTGCCTTAAAGCGTCCATTGGAGATGCTTTTAGGCACTAGTTTACCCAAACACATAATTTGACTTGAGTTCTGAGTTTAACTTTGACATTTGTTCCGCGAGAAATTCAATTCAATTACTGGTTACTAACTATTTCAAGCACAATTGCTCACGCGACTAGCATTTCATCAATGTATTTATAATAGATCAGTAATGCTACCCGACCACTCCTCTCTCAAATAAGCGTCGGTCCACACATTTAATTGTGGAACCGGCCACACATGCATTAATTCAAAGTTATTTCCAATCCTCGGTGGTAAAGTAAAATGCATCCTTATATGTGAATCTCCATTTCACATTTCCAGTTAATTTGCATGAAGTTGGCAAAACCAAGTGAAAAAAGTAAGAGCAAAAGGTGACACAAAACGAACAGACAATTCCTGTTAGTACTGTAGTATTCAAATGACACGTGTTTAAAAACAACTGGATGTCCAACCATATGTCACAGTGCTGAAAAGTGCTCGGATGTCTATACAACCTTTATGGCAGCTGTAGTCCAATTTTGCGTCAAAATTGCGAACCTACCAAATTAAACTCATAACTTAATTTATGGGAGTATTTCTGTGTTTGCTTCATCCTAAGATCTCAGGTTTAAACTTTTTTGCCAATAACTTTCGAGGCCATCTCACCTTCAAGCGTAAGCGTGTGAAACGGCTATAGGAGGAACTGTATGAATTAGTCCTAGGTGCACAAACTGGCCCGAGACACCCTACGTTGCCAAAAAAAAAATGCATAGTTACTTGAGGTGATTAAATCTTTCACTACATGCGTTGTTTTACAACCAAAAGTTGTCTAATCTACACGGACATGAGGTCTAGCTCAAAAGGTACATCGCGTGTTACTAATAACTTGATTTATGTCGAGAGTTCCAACTTCTCCTAATTTTGGCTAACTGCATTAGATAATATTCTTGCCTTCCTATCCGTCTAATACCATGGCTAGGGCACTATTTTTACACTTACTGAGCTAATTTTTGTTAAGGTTGCCAGAATAAATAGTTTAGAACTAAGAAACGGATCAGACCAAGATCGATCATTTGTTTGGAATCTTGAAATAAGGCTCGGCTCACAGAGCCTTATGTCCATCATTTGTGCACAAGGTTAAGCCATACGCTAATTAGTTACATAATCTTTTAAAATGCTCTACATTCTTGTTTCTAATTTTTGCATTGCGCTCACGCTCTTAATCTTCTCTCTCATGAATTTTAGTAGGTTGAGATGTATATCAAAAACAGTTTTACGTCCGTGCTCCTACACCCACTCACGCTAGTGAATTACAATATGTGATTTAGATTATATGTGCAGATGTTATTTTTGTTCTACAAGCATAACTTTATTTTTTCAAAATAGAGAATGAATGAGACATATTAAGAAGAGATTTTTATAATTTATCCTCTTTTTTATTTAGTATGGAGACAACATTTTTCTTTTTGAGACTAAATCTCTAAAAAATAATAATAAATTCCTCCACGGTTTTCTCTAAAAATACGAAAGATAAACAAAATATGAAATAAATTACAATTTTTTTTCTTAATATATATATCACATTTATTCACTTTGAAGAAATAGAGATGGGTCCTGATGCTGTAACACGGAGCTATAGGCTGTTCGGGCTGAAGGCATTGTTTGGGTAGAAACAAAAAATGATGGGGAGGAGAATGATTGGGATCCGTTCAAACAAAGCTGCAACATGTATCAGTATACGGAGATCATGATTGGGGCCCACTTATGGGAATCTCAGTAACAGACATCCCTACCCGGCAAAAAAAAAAAATCAGATAATACAGTAGCAGTACCCTTCACTTTCAGTCACCCCCCTCAACCTACCCTTTTATATATGCACAACCCTTTGCCCATTCACACCTCTCTCTCTCTCTCTCTCTCTCTCTCTCTCTCTCTCTCTCTCATCTTGGAATTCTTAATTTTTTACAAGGCCTTGCAGCTGCATCTTCTCTGATAATTTCTTCTGGGATTTTCTTTACATAAAGCAAGAACTTCTGGGCTTGAACAGGTTTCATCTTTTTGACACAAAGTCCAGGCATAATTTTCATTCACAGGTTAGGGTTTGTAACTTTTTTTCAAAACCCATCTTTTTTGTCTGGGTCTGAATTCTGCTTTGGCATATTTTGTCCCTATTTGGTCCATGTAACTTGTACTGAAATTGTCTTTCTTGTCATTTCTGTTGTCTCTTTAATGCATGTTGCAGACAGAAGACCCTGAAATATAGGAGACAAACAAACATCAAAAGGCCTGCCGATTTGGATCCCTAAAAATGTATCAAGACAGTGTTTGTTTTGATCCCAACACTATGCAGAAAGGACTGCCAGAAAATGGGTTTTCCCAAACTCTCCCCAATATCACCACCACCACCACTAGTTTCTCCATGGAAGAACTCTCTTACCAAGAAGGATCCGCCGCGGCCGCAGCCATGGAAATGGAGCTTCAACAGCAACTGGGTCTGGATACGGAAAACTGTTACGCCAACAATCATCACAGTAATCTGATGGATACTTCCCATTTGATGCAAGAAGTGGTGGGTCATGACTCAAACCAGGTTTTAATCCCTAATTATGATCATAACTCCAGTTGGGATATCAATAATACTAACATGAATACCCATGATTTCCAAGAGGAGCATCTGATGAATCATGTCAATGAAATGCAAAATTCCCATCACCTTCTCAATCTCCTTCGCTTACCAAAGGTCTCACCTTCCTCTGTCCTACCCAACTCCTCATTTTCTCTAGGGTTTCTTGGAGACCATTTTCCGTCTACCGACGGCGGCAGCGGATCGGCGTCGAATGTCGCTTATGACCCTCTATTTCACTTGAATCTTCCACCGCAGCCGCCCTATTTTAGGGACTTGTTTCAGTCCCTACCTCATGGGTATAACTTGCCAGGATCAAGGAGTGGTTCTTTGTTTGGTGGGGTGGAGGAGAGAGAGGGGAGTGGAGGAGGGGAGGTGGGGAGGAATTTTGATAATGGGGTCTTGGAGTTCCAAACGGATTGGGATATGAATGGTATGGCTAAAGTGGGGAATGGAAAGAAAAATACAAAACACTTTGCTACGGAGAGGGATAGAAGAGAGCACTTGAATAGTAAGTTCACTGCTTTGAGGAGTTTGATTCCTAACCCAACCAAGGTACTCTCTCTCTATCTCTCATTTTACATCCTCTTGTTTGTGAGTGCAGCCTGATATAATGCTTACATTTTTTGGGGTGATCTTTTTGGCACAGGTTTACTTGAACAACATCAAGTAGCCTAGTGTGGTCATCTCATTTCAAACCAAAATATCCACTTTTGAGGCTCTCATTTCAAAACACAATTTAATTTTCCATACAAATCACAACCAGCATGATGGAAGTGGAGTTTTTGAAATTCTGAGTAACAAAAGTAACTTTTTCAATATAAATCGAAAAAACTATAGAAAAGGCCATATCATTTTATTTGTTTGCCGATCCCGATTAATTGAGACACAAGTCTCGGTTTGATTTGGTTTGGTTTATACAAGATCGGTATGTGAAGCTGGGCTTTTCATTTCGAAATTATAGTATCTTGTATGTAACTTTGTTAACATGTGTTTAGTTTATTATCCTTGTTTGAAATGTTCACCAATCCTTTTTTCCTGTTTGGGGGGATATACAATCAAGCCTGATAGAGCAACTATAGTGGGGGATGCAATTGATTACATCAAAGAGCTACTCAGAACAGTGAATGAGCTGAAAATCCTGGTGGAAAAGAAGCAATGTGGTAGGGAGAGGATCAAAAGGCACAAAACTGATGATGGAACTAGTACTACCACTGCAGGAGAAGTACTAGAAGACAGCTGCAACAAAATCAAGCCTGATCCTGACCATTCCTACAGCAACGGATCATCAACGCTAAGAAGCTCATGGCTCCAGAGGAAATCCCAGGACACCGAGGTTGACGTTCGAATCGTCGACGATGAAGTTACCATTAAACTTGCTCAGAGGAAGAGAATCAACTGCCTCCTGATCGTGTCGAAGGTGCTCGACGAGCTTCAGCTTGATATCCAGCATGTCGCCGGTGGACTTGCAGGTGACTACTACAGTTTTCTGTTCAACAGCAAGGTCGGTTGTCCTTTTTTTCATTTTCTATTAGTGCTTATTACAAGATTGTTTATCGATGGATCAAAATTTAAACTAGAGTCAAACATATGATGAACTAGAAGATATATTTTTTGCCGTTCCAAAAAAAAACAAAAAGAGAAGATACATTTTTAGGTAGTAAATATATGAACCAAAATGATGTACTCATGAATTTCATCCACAAATTAAAAGGCATCAGACTCATGAATTTTTAACACACCCAAGCTACTTATCATTCATCCAATGAATCTTCGTTCAAAGCGCACAACATCGGTTCTTCAGAGTTTCCGAAACAAAAAAAACTCCCCATGTATCATATTGTTGGACAAAAAATGCTGAATTAAATTGTGGTGAATCACGCTAAGCAAAACTATTTTCAACGCAATAGGGTCATTTCATGACTTTGGTGGAAGTTTTAGGGGCAATTTACGTCTTTGATGGGCTGTTTTGTGCAAGAGCTTAATTTTAGTGGGTTGAATTTCTTACACAGATTCTACCTAAAATAACGATTACTCCATATTTCAAAAAGTGAGTGAGGTCAATTGACCCCACTTGACCTCACCTCCCTCTGCCCATGCTTACACGAAAATTGCTTCGTTATGCATAAGGTTTTAAATATAAACAGTTACATATCATATTGGCCAATATGTAATAGTTTACAGAACTTTTGGGGGTTAGAGAACTCTAGTACTGGTTGTGAGTGTAGCCAAGTTTTCATTGTCAAAGCCATTTTTTAGCTAGCTGCCATATAAAAATGCCATTTTGTGCTATGGCAATCCAATAGTATTTCACTCGTGAATATGGCTAGGGTTTTTGGAGAGGGATTTCTGAGTGTATATACAATCCAAAAAATGATTTACATAGCAAGCTTTTTCCTAGCAGATCTGTTGTCTATCAAATTTTATGCTTCGCAAAATACGGAATTTTTTTTTTTTTCAGTATCTAATATGGGGTGGTTTTTGTTGATTGTATTGCAGATAGGTGAAGGGTCTTCTGTGTATGCAAGTGCAATAGCCAACAAGCTCATTGATGTTGTGAACAGACAGTATGCAGCAATTCCACCAACCCATAGCTACTAGCTAGGGCCAAAGAGATTAACCTCTCTCTCTTTTGACTCTCAGTCAGAAATATATTACTAGTAGGTACTTAATGTGGGAAGAAGAAGTAGTAATAAACTTGGTGGAAGGAAAACTATGGATTTGTGTAGCAACTTAATTTCCATATTTTGAAGATTCAATGTTGTGATGCCAGTGAGTAATATCTTGATAATGCTAATTTCATATGCTGAATTTTATTTTTATAACCAAATGTTCAGGCCAGTTTCTTCGCTCCTCCATTAATTCTACAGCCTTGAAATTAACGACAGGACAAACCTCCAGTGGACCCAAAGTTTGGAATATGTGGCATCCGTCGGATATGTTGGGCCTGGAGTGCCTCCATGAATTTAGTTACACAATGTCACTCCCTGCGACCGTTCTAAAAACAGACTAAAGCGGTCCGACAGGATTTAAACTTCCAACCTCTTGAGGGACAACAGTCTTTTAGTCTTTTTTTCATTCTCGCTTGGCCAAACCCCTCTGAATTAATTGCATAAGCTAATTTGCAATTCGATCGAATGTTTTAAGCGGTATTGTTCTACATTTACATCTTTGAATGGATTTTAGACCATTGATTGAGTCAAATTGGATATTAGCTCTTCATTCTAAATACTCCTCGTTAACTACTCTTAATTGTACAGAAAAATGCATAGGGAAGTGGGGTTGATTTACTTCATTCTAAATACTGGGAACAATAGTTAGTTAAACTAGAATGTACCTGTCCATCTTGAACTCGCCCAATAACTTGTTTAGATAATTAATGACACAGTATAAAATGCTTAAGCCATTAGCACCACGCACACACACGCAATAAAACAAAAAAAAACAAAAACAAAAGCAACAAAAAAAAAGAGGCTTAAGCCACATTTATTTGGTATTAATGGGTGGTTCATTATATTCCATCTAAACTTTTTCTACATCACAAATGTGGGAAAAGCACTGGGTATTACAAGGAAAAAAATGCAACGAAAGGGAAATTGTGGCCTGTGGATAATATTTATCATAGAGAGAGAGAGAGAGAGAGAGAGAGAGAGAGAGAGAGAGAAGTGCACGATGTTAAGTTAAATAAATGGGATGAACATGAAAAGTAGTACACATAACTACATAAGTTCCATTAATTTTCAAAAAAAAAAAAAGTTCCATTTATAAGTAGTAGTGTAGTACAAGCCCGAGCCTGTAAGATATAGGTGTGCACTGTGCAGCTTAACGCGCCAATTCACATCATTATTCGAGCCTGTAAGATATGAGTGTGCACTGTACAGCTTAACGCGCTAATTCACATCCTTCTCTAACAAAGTTCAAGCTTCTACAATACATCGATGGTGAAAAATGAAGGCACGCGACTTGGTGGTGAATTCTCAAGGACATGTCACCGAGCCTTTGGGGTGTGTTTGGCCACCCAAGTAGTGTATTTTGCATCCCGAGGTTTCGCATCTCGAGTGCTTGAAAAAAAATGCATTTTGAAAATTGAAACTAAATAATGCAGAATCCAAAAAAATCACATCCTGAACGAGCTTTTGAATTACGACCATACTTGCACTCGTATTTTTTTCCTGGAAATTTTGTTTTGCATAAATCGTCAAAATGATTGTACAGGTTTTCATCATAATCCGAATACCCCCTTTTGGATCAACCATGATTCGAAGTAACCAGTGAATGTGGCATTGTTGGGACAGAATAATAGAATATGAAAATCTACCGGTCCAAAAGTATTTTGAACGGTCCGAATTAAAAAAAAAAAACTCTTCACTGAGTTCTTTTAAAATCCAGACCGTTTATTATCGAGACGAACGGTGAAATTTAACCTTCGTAAATACTTATTCACTGCTCCTCCATGGCGCTTGCAATTAATGTTGATCGCGGTAATCGTCCTATCTTTCGTCGTCAGGGTAGGGCTCATGGCCTTAGCGGTGACCTTGCTCTCCAGCCGCCGCCACCGGGGTCCGTCCGATGGTGGCGATGACCAGCTTGAATCGGACCAGATTCCGGCGCTGACACCGATGAATTATGTGGCGTTCATCAGACCGCCATCGCCTTCCATTACTGCCGATGGTCCGGCATCACAGCCGGTCTGGCAGCCATCGTCTTTTGGCCCAATTCACGTTCGAGCTCATCCTTTTTCTTTCTCTTAGTCCGAGCCGTCATCAAAATAATGCAATAAATTGCTCGGATGCGCTGGGTGGACATCCAGTGGTATCCACCCCCAGCGCTGAAAAATTTTCCATACCCCACAAGAGATCACTGCGCCGTCTCCAACTTTGAAAGCCCCGATCCCTCGACCCTACCCCCAAAACCCGGAAACCCTAGAACAATTTCTACTACTCCTCCTCCTGCTATTTCTCGATCAAAGCATTAATAAATTATACTTATCAGCTATGTATATGTCTCTACCGGGAAATCTATATCTCTATCGGAAAATCTCTCTGAGATGACGACCTCAAGTGGCAGCAGCAGCAGGACGACACCAGTCACCGTTTCAGGCGATGAAGATGATGATGTATCCATATACTTGCGCGTTTGCAGGAAGGATGGTCATGAAGGCGGTCGTGAGTCCTACTGGTGCGTAATCAAGACCAAGACCGACCGCGTCGACGACGACTTCTCCTCCGGTGCTCACCGGAAGAAAGTTTCCAATCCAGTGTTCAAACAAGAACCTCCGGAGATATTCTGGCTGCGTCTTCGCAGGCGGCACCCTGTACGTCCTCGGCGGTAGGGATTCCAAACAAACTACGCGTGAATGTGATTCCTCCTTTGGTTATATAAAGTGCCACCCTGAGCTCACCTCATTGCGATGTGTTTTATATCGACACCACTACCACCCTCGGAGGAGCAGCTGGATGGAAGAAATTAGACCATTCCATGAATGTACCGAAATGGAAGCCTTATGCTTTCCCCCTCAACGGCAAGATCTACGTCATGGGAGGTGGTCATAAACAATCTCCTCAGCCTGAGGTGCTAGATACCCGCCGCATGGACGAGGGTTGGCTAGAGTTACAGGACTCTGACAGATGTGCCTGGTGAAATAGATGGGCATGCAGTTATCGATGGTGGCAAACGGATTGTTGTGACATCTTGGGAAGTGCCCCATCTCTATTGTTATGACGTCGAAGCTGACGCCTGCATTCCGAAACTGGCTACACTGGGAATCTACATTTCTAGACGAGATTCTGTACTATCTAGACCAAGATATGCCGGGGTTCATGTTTGGGATCAACGTCTCTAGGCCTCAGGATCATGACGCTGCCGCCGCAGAGGAGCCAAAGAGGGTGAGCTTATCATGGGGGTTTAGAAGAAAAGATTGGGTTTGGCAATGGATACCCCAACGGCCTCCCCCAGATTCAGACTTGTGGCTTCCGACCACGCGTTTAGTCTCACTAGGAAGTGGGAAGTTGGCTAAGCTCTGGTACGGTGACAGCATCGAGGGTAAAGTTGATGTTTATTGCTCCACATTGGAGATGTCCAAGGACAAGAAGAAACAAGAGCATGGTGGTGGTGGTGGTGGTGGTGATTTTGACTTGGTGGCCCGTCCTCTGTCTTTGTCACATGTGATCGGTATGTGGCTCGTACTTGGAGGACTTCCTCGCAGTGTAAGTACTAGCTACAAACTTTACACTACGAGCATGCATTATCACTTCAATTTAATTCTTGATTGCAGATCCCTTTTGCACCAGTAGGGTGACCCACCGTTGCGGCATGTCATAAAGAAAGAAAATAAGTGTGCAGATCTTTTAGCGCAAAAGGGGTGTTACATATCCCCAAACCTTGTATTTGCTTTCATAGTTTAATCGATTTCCGTTTAACCAAAAAAAAAAAAACTTCATACTACTATCTCCTAGTTATCTTCTCCCTGTCAATTATAGGTAGAGCCAAAATCTCGTCTTTTAGTGCAATTTCTAGTTACTTTCTTATGTCCCAATAATTATCTTCCCTGCCCTAAGATTTGAGACCGGATCCCCTGTCTGATTCTTCCTGTCCGAGCTCTCTGTCCCACCCTTCTCGACCGTTGATCTTGTAAATCAACGGCTGAGATGGGTCGAGCACTTTTTTTTACAAAACAATATCGTTTTGGAGCAAAACATGTTCGGCCCATCTCAGCCATTAATTTGCAAGATCAACTGCCGAGAAGAGTGGGACAGGGAGCTCGGACAGAGAGAGTCAGACAGGGGATCTCAAGTGCTAAGATTTGGGATGAGACTCTGTCCTTGGACGGGTTGAATATGGCTCATGCATATTTACTATTTTCAACAACCTAGAGGGTGCGCACGCTCAAAGTTACTGCAAATGTTAATTCCCTCATTCTTTGTGTTTCTTTTTTTATTTTCTTAATTCCCTTAATTGATCGCATATATGATTTTGCTCGAAATTTTGTTATCGATCTTGAGTGTAATTGTCATGGCCCTAACACAATTTCGTGGCACTACATTCTGTACGCTCTTGTAGTGTTATGTGGTTCATGCCAATAGCTTAATTATCTGCATTCACTATTTTGATTTTCTCTCGGAACTCATACTTCTTTATCGTTCCCATTTGAAAGTTTTCCATCTCAAACAACGGGGTCACAAGAAGAAGTCAACAAGGAGGATAACACGCCAAAAAATAAATTGGATTTTTAATCTTTCAGTATATAGCATTGTCTGGCACTGTTATCTTTACTCGAATAATGAAACACAAAATCAAAACATAAATTTTGTTACACAGAGTGCGAGCTTCATCTACACCCTAGAAAAGGGGTTTAGGAGGTGTTCCGCTTTTTAAGAAAAGTAACTTTTTGAAAAAAAAGGCAATTTTAAGCTCAAAAATCATGTGTTTACCCAAATAATTTTTCTACCAATATGAATCTTGTTTGATAGATCTCATTAAGATTTTTTAAACGGCGAGGCTGGTCTCCGGTGTTTTGTACGGCAGTGATGGCTGGAGTGGTTAGGGTTTGGGGACTGGTTTGGGTGGGCCGGCCCTGGCTTGGGCCGGGTTTAGGTGTTTGGGCTTTCCTTGTTTATTTTGGGTATGGATTGGGCTTTATTGTTTCTCCTTGCTAAGGATCCTGTCGACCCTCAGGTGTTTTGGGCTTTGACCTTGTGATGTTCATCCAACTCTTTGTTGGATTCCCTTCCCCTTTTTTTATTTTTTAATAAAAATTCATCTTTTGCCAATCAAAAAAAAGATCTTTTAAACGGTGCAAAAAAAATTGAAAAAATATTTTTCATTTTCATTATATTTGAGTTTGAAATTACCTTCTTTTTCCATAAAGTTCTTTTTGGCGAAAGTGAAACACCACCTTAGCCGGACAATGGAGTTGAACCCATCGGCGTTTGGCTGAGAGCCGACATGGAGAACTGCAGCTCTTCTCTAATTTCCAGCCGTCGTTCTCCGGTTGCTGATGGCGTCCGTTCCCCTTCTTTTCAGAAGAATTCAAAGCACTTAGGAAAGAGTAGTAAGTAGTTGACCTTGACGCTCAAGTTGTTAATCAAGACCCTGCAATGGCGTGATGTGATACATTGCTTGGTTCTGGAATGGAGAACGCAGAGGATGATGTCCAAACAGCAAAGACAAAAAGAGAAAGGGGAAAAGAGAGGATTCAAATAGGATCGGTTGAGATTCATTCAAGTTCGTTCAAGTAGTTCATCATCTTGGGTTTCCGAAATAGCTGAACACAAGGCTTGGTCCAGTATGTATCCTTTTTACTCTCAGTTACGCATCCCGGGATCCGTAAAATGATTGCAGATTACTCAAAGGCTCATTTTTCTGTCGAAATGGAAAGGAGAGTTGCCCGCAGAAAAAGGGTTTGCATAGGGATCAAACATATATAGAAAGATGCAAAAGAAATTCAAATTGAAAGAACCCATGACTCCGTATTATTCAAACGAATCAAACCGCAAGGAAAACATTACAAATTAACAAGTTTTAACTCGAAGGCCGAAATGCATTACTGTACAATCAATTCAAATTACAGATTCTACAAAATTGGAGAACTATTATATCTAACCGCTAAACCTTTAATGTGATCGGTAAAGAATTTTATTGAACTGCTAACCGCTGCAGATGATCCAGAAACGTCTCAAAGCTAACATCATCTGTGAAAAGGATTTCCCTTTCAGGAGCAGGCACATCGGAGTTGTATGTAGCAGAAGGATTCAATTTCGCCAGCAGAAAACGGGCCTGCAAAAGCGCATGAAACAAAACATAAATCAAAGTTAGGCGTCCTCACTGTTATTTATAATTAACATCACAGGTAAATCTAGCCATGTCATATTAACCCATGAAAGAACAAAACAAGGACTGATGCTCAATAACGGTGACATGTATTTTTAGGGTTTTTGCTTGGAAGATCATATAGTTAACAGCCTATTTCTATAAACTAATAGTAAAGGGTTGGGGGCTTGGCTTGAGAACCAAAGAAACTAATAGGCCTAAAAATGAGCTTTAGATTTGTTTGACAGAAAAAACTTTCTTTCCTTTATTTTCTACAGCAGGGCTGAACCAAATAAATAAGAAAAAATTCTGGGCCAGACACAGCTGACCAGGCTCCTTGGTTTCCAATCGGCTCCCTTTTATTTTGATAACAAAGAAATGTCGTCCCCAGAGAGATTCGAAGCTCTCGCGGGGAAAGGCTGAAATCAAGGATACGAATATGTTATAGATCAGGCCATGATTTAATAACTGAAGAAAGTAACCACCAAGTATTGCTACCCACAGTAGAATATCAGTTGTTGCTCAACACTTTTATTCACATACTATAAGATTACTGACCTGGGAACCATGTTGATCACAAATAACCATACGGGGCACCGGGAATCTCTCTTTAAGTATTGCATTTGCATCGTCGTGAGGCGCTTGTAGCAACTGGGCAAACACCTGCAAGGATTGTCGAGCTTCCATAAGCAAGCTAGTCATAATGAATGGAAAAGAAACGAAGCAGAAATAGACCAAGTAAATTCAGCATGTCCAAGGATCCAAGTGTACAGTAAACTTTCTTCTACAACTTAGCAAAAGTACTAAACGGGGGTCCCCTTGTACCATTCTTGAAAGGGATGTGAACAAGAAAGCAACCAGTGACCCAAAATAGCCTTACTTACAGAACAACACAACTCATGACATGAAAACAGATGAAAGAGGCGAAAGATGAATTAGAGAGGACAATTGATAATTAAATGCAAATATATATATATAAAGCAACCAGTGACCCAAAAAAGCCTTAATTACAGAACAACATAACTCATGACATGAAAACAGATGAAAGAGGCGAAAGATGAATTAGAGAGGACAATTGATAATTAAATGCAAATATATATATATATATATATATATATATATATATATATATATATATATACACACACACACACACAGACACAGTCCGGATCAAGTCCACACCCTTACGGTCCGCACCTCCCATTTTCCGATTGAATTTCGATGATCCGAACCGCTCAATGTGTTCAGAACGTGATTTTAAGGGTACTCGCGAGAAATCAGCAAAAAAAATAACCGGGAAGGGCTTGGTCTGAGCAGTTTTTTTTTGAACCGTTCAAAAAAAAACTACTCAGATCAAGCCCTTCCCGGTCATTTTTTTTGCTGATTTCACGCAAGTACCCTTAAAATCACGTTCTGATCACATTGAGCGGCTCGGATCATCGAAATTCAATCAGGAAATGTGAGAAATGGGGAGGTGCGGACCGGAGCTCCGGTCCACACCTCCTGACTTGATCCTGACTGTATATATATATATATATATATATAAAAGTCATGAGGTAGCCGTTGCTATAAACATGTCCACCTCTTTGTTACATGGATCTTTCATTTTGGCTCAAGTACCCGTGCAGATGTGTCCGACACCCGTATCCTTTTGGACACTCGGATCCTCTAATCGTTAAGATACTTATAGAAAAGGAATATCAAATTAGATAGAAAAGCGATATTTCGAGTATTCAAGAAATAGGGAAATAGCAAAAACATAATTTTCGTAACCCTTTCTTGTTTAAATACATTTGTAAACATAGTTTACAGTACATAGTACATAATCTGAGAAAATTATGCAATATATAATACAAACATGAGTTCAAGACGTGTCCCCGTACCCGTACCCATACCCAAGTTGGGGACACATATCCACGTATCCTAAGATTTAAGTTTAGGAAGGTCCGACGCTTGGACTTGCACCCGCACCCGAGTCCTTGTAACATAGGTCTGCCTTGTAAAGCTGATTATCTAAAATTAACTTGATTCATTGAGTCAACATTCCGGTATAGATTACCACGTGTTCAGGCTGATTGTGATATCCAGCCTTCCGCCACTGAGCAATAGTAGATCCATGAAATACGACGACGGTAAAATAAGAATCCAAAAGTAGTATCCTATCAGCAGAAATGGCAGCCACATCAAGGAGAGCTGGTTCTGGAGTGGAATGGAAAGAGTAGGAAATCAATGAAGGTTGAATCATCACAACAGAGTTGGCAACATTTTCCCGGTTAAGGATCATTCTAAAATATGCTGTCTCATCCGGGCTGTTGTTAAAAACCTGAACCAAACAAAGAACATGCCACAGATGAGAAAAGAAGAAAATTTTACAGTGGATCAGGTATAGTTGTACAAGCAAAATATAAAAGATGCAAAAACTGTAGCATTAACAAATAAAAGATCATATACCTGAACAAACTGAGAACGTCGTAAATGGAAAATAAACTGAGGAAATATTGAGAACCGTGGAGATAAGCTGAAAGAAGAAGGGCTTTCCTTTTGGTACTCTCCAAACCGAGAACATAGATGTATTAAGGACTTATCCAGCCATCTAATAGGGTCAAATTCAGCCTGCATAGCAATTTCATTTTTTGATTAAGAATAGGCAGAGGAGTCGTGAAAAAGGAAATATAACATGTTAGAGGATAGCCCCACACGAGAACACCAAATAAACATGCTGTAAATCCAATCATCAATCATGTTGCAGGAACACTACAATGAAGGTAACTTTCCCCAGTGTGCACAGAAACGCAGAGATACAGTAGTTGGCATATGGTTTTGAGTGAGCTGATGCTTGTGATGATTTTCATTGCATTAGAAGTCCCCAGCCGAAGACTGGCATCCTTGCCATTTTCTTTGTTAAGGACTGCCGGTATGCTTTTGGAGTACCAATTATTAATCACAAAGCAAAGGATGCTGGAAGGGGTAAGATTAGTTACAGATCCACCCTTTGCATTGCTTAGATGCAGAGTCTAATCATTGATTCCGACGCAAGGAATCCCAAGCTTTTTACTAAAACAACAAGCGATGCCCCAAAATTGAGAAGAAAAGGACCTCCATAAGTGACTACCTTAGCAACCACAAAAAAGAAAAGAAAGAAAAGAGAGATTCCAACTTCCACAAAGGGAATAGAAAGTATTTAACAGGGAAGCATGTGACAAATGTCCATCTGTTTTGTAGAGTAAAGAACGGAGTGCGGCATTAAGCTATATCCATTGAACTAAAAGAAAGGTAAAAAGAAGAACAAAAGGCAAACACGTATAGTAATAATAGAAATGGTGGGGAAATTGAAGGCCAATACCTCCGTTTCCATTTTGAAAGAAACTAGGCGTGCCATCACTGCAGCAGCAGCTTCTTGGTCAAATCCAGAAATTAAGTCCTATGATGTATCAAACAAATTCAACATTATTACAATTATAATTGACAATAAACTAAAGAAACAACTTCTTGAAGCCCACAATAGAGAAATAGTATTCTACCATAGTATTATAGCACATTATATGCCAACAAGGAATAGCAATGACAAAGGAACAAGGGACTTTAAAACATTATGTTAAAAACATCATTTATAACCCTGCTTTGTTACATATGATTTTGTGAAGAGAAAACAAAACCACTTTGGAAGGATTGGGGAACCAATTTTTGTGTTTGCAAGGCACACTGGCATAGTACTCGTCTCCACGTACTGCACCTTTTTCTTTATCCTCTTTTGTTGACTCTTTTAGGGAAAGTGAATACTAGTAGCAATAGTGACTTTTGGTTTTGTTATGCTTACGTTTCTAGATAAAACTACTTCAGATCCCAAAAGATGGATGTAGAGCTTATAGTCCTAATTGAAGGCAGTGTGAAGTTCACTGTTGTCAACTCTATGAATTTCTTAGATTTCGTCTACTCAAAGATAACATCCACCATGTTGGTATAACTTATAAGTAATGGATATATTTGTATCTTGAATGTATTTCTGCTTAACGCATTTGTTAATACATGTGGATAATAGGTTTATGCTTTGAAGTCCCATCAACTCACAGGACTCAGTTTCTCATGCCAATACAGTTAATAAACTAAAAAGAATAGTTGAAGAAAGAATACGAATGAACAAAATATGATGGTTGTAGAAGGAACATGGCCTTGGGTGATTGTCTGATTGTGATCACTGGCCGACCATGACTGTATTCCTCCTTTAGGCTTATACCAAAACAAAGAAGCATGGAGCTAGTCCATCTAAAGACGCTACCTTTCATGGTTTCTATGCAGAAAGCAAATAGTTGCGATTCACAAGCACTGAGCGAATGAATAAGCCAGCATATAATCTAATGAAGGAAGATAAAACAAAGCTTCCTACCTTTCTCAGAAACAATAACGTCAGAACAGAAATAAAAATTAACAAAATTCCTTGCCTGTATGCTTCCAGGTCCAGCAACCCATCTCCTGGAAAGCGTAGTCGTACGAAGTCTCATTTGTCCGCTACTATGCTGATAACTGGAGAGAAAAAAAATCAGTAAAAAACTTCCATACTATGGATAAGCATAAGTTAAATAAGAGGTTGACGACTTATTTCTCAATAAACCATTAGTTCCAGTCTCGTACTAAGTCAAAAATTGGAAGTAGAATTGACTGTTGGCTGATTGATCAATGGCTTCTGGGCTGTCCTTCTTCACCATTTCGAATACAAGGCATAAGGATGTGGCTTTGTCCAGGCCACACATTTTCCATGCAGTGGTATTTCCCTGACCAATAACAGTTTCAGAGGACAAAGGGCCTTTCTGCACAAAACCACACGGCACACTCCAACCAGTAAGAATCCTAACTAAAGCCAGAAAAAAACCATGTAATAACCTAGGCTTGGCTATACCTTTTCAAGAGATGCACAAGGACCAATAATACCCTGAACTCTGATATCCTTTGAGCAATTAACCTCAAATATACCACTGCAAAAAGTTTATAAGTAAAAATCATTTTCATGTAATCTCTAGCTCGGATTACACCAATAACCAACTGGTTTAAGGAACGTGCAAACAACTCAGATTTGCTCCATGACATGCAAGCAAATCAACAGAAACAAATCAAGTTCGAGAGAGCACTGAGTACAAACTTAAGTGCATTTGAATAAAACTGGTATTAACCATCACTATATATGCTTGATAAGGAAAGAAAAATGAGAAAGAACGAAAAAGGAATAAAACATCTGCGCCACTCTTTCTCCATGGTTGACACTTGACAATGCATATGATCCTGTCTGGTGCTTACAGTCCGAGTTTAAATTTCCAAAAAAGTCAACAAACTTTCAAAGTAGAGTTGATGCAAAGTGTTAACTCGAACGACAAACGAGAACTTTTGGAATCACCAAACCGAAAGGTGAAGTTTCACATAATGTTGAGAGGTCATTGATGATAAACATGACTGCTAAATTATCTTACAAGACATAGTTGAAAGACAGGAAGTCTTCAACCAAACCTTACTTTGATGAGAGACCAAGATCGTAGTCACCAGATTGGAAAACACGTTTAAAAGAATCCTTGAAAACTGAATGGCCAAAACTTTCTGCAAGCACAACAAGCCCCCCAGTTCTTTCAACCGCTACTTTAAGTTCGGCAACCCCAACCTAGCAAGTAGCATAAAGTCATGGAAAAGAAACACCTGTTCATTCCTCAGTTTTATAAGAGCAAGCTCAAAATCATGAGAACCTACCAAAAATAAAGGTCAGACGAATACATAACAAGATATTGTAACAAGAAGAGACATTGTTAGTCGGATTAAGGACCAGCACAAGCCCAATCATCAAACATAGGCGCACACAACAAAAAAAAAAAAAAAACGATAACACGCACCCTATCAAAATGGACCACATTACCCAAAAACCAAGGAATAAATTTGAATCCAGGCTACCAAGTTGAGAAAGAGTTGTGTTAGTACACTGTAGTGCAAATGTCTGAGAACATGCTTAAATTAATGATGCCTAAACCCGAATCATGTTTCCACCATCAAAAGAAATCGAAGTCCGCAAATGATTCATGCAATCGATAGGCCATTTACTTGCCCGTTCTTCAGTGACTTTGTGTGTGTGTGGGTGGGTGGGGATTGATTGGTCACGCCTTAGTCAACCTTTGGCTTGACTAAGTTCACTTTAAGGCCAGGCCTTAGTATCAGGTTCACTGGATAGGGGAGAAATAAAGAAATCTCTACACCCTCAATAGCTAAGGATGATCACTTTTGGTTAAGTTTGCCAAATTATAGATTTTCTTTATCAACTAAACCATCAATCTTCAATTCTTTTTTAGTTTGTGGTCCAACCTGAACAAGGCTTCAGCGTTCTCTCTTAAGAAACCTTTCAGTCAAAAGATGTTTCATTTAACAAAATCAAAAGACTCTAAAGCATCCACCTTTGTGAGTTCTCTAGTTTTCCTGTAAGATTTTAGCATGTGTTGTATGGTGTATAGAGCAATCAAGGGAGGTTATATGGAGGGTTTTGAGGTAGGTCATTTGGATAGCAACATCTAATGTCTTGTTCGTCGGCACCAAGATTATGTTTAACGAGGTGAATGCAGCACAGATTGGTAATGTGATATGAATTCTCATGTTTCTAACCGATCTCAGATCTTAAACATAACCTGGGTCTTGGGGAAGTCAGAGTTTATTCTGATAGGAGAAGTGACTTTGAGCTACTGGCATCTATCCTTTGGAACAAAGGGGGATCTCCAGCATCAACTGCCATTTACATGGACATGCCTTTGGTTTGCTTCAGTTTGGGATCTAACAGTGGAGATAATATTAAGGATACTGGCGAGGTCGAAGAGGCAATTCCTTTCAAAAGAAAATAGGCCCACAATAATAAAAGAATGTTTTCGCGTCTTGGGTGCGATATTTTCGATCAGGTCTTCTTAGGGAAGTGCTGAAAAAGGTTCACTGGTAAGAGGGATAGGTGGTGGAGAGAGATGATGTCCTGAAGTATGGATGCAAATATGCAAATGGAAGGAGTGGAGTAGAGGAGACATTAATTGTGGGAATAAAGCACTGAGATTAGTTTGAGCAATACTCTAGCAGGATGTTTCTGGATGGGACGAGAGTGACATTTTGGCTTCATCATTGGAATGGAAAAGAGAGGTTTGCATATGCTTTCACATTGGCTTATCGTTGCAACAACCAGAGAGACGATCATTTGTATAGAGGAGGCCCACAAATAATCGAGGACATGTTGTTATGGGAGAAGATTGATGAGGTTAAGGCGCTTCCAAGTCGTTATACAATGCTGTGATTGGTTAGTTTGATACTTCTATGTCTTGAAGAGCCAACACTGGTAATAAAGGGACCTTCAAAGTAGCAGTCTTTGTTTGGTTGAGTCACATTGTAAAATCCCCATTTCAAATAAATCAGATCATCCTATTCAGAGAGGCATGAGTTTATACGCTGATGTGTTTTTGACAACCAGGAACTGGTTTTGCATCTGCAAAGAAGATGTTGTGAGTGATCTCATTCATTGTCATGTGGAAAGGGATTATTGAATGTTAGAGCTCTCTTGGTTTGGGTGTTGCGCACCTTCTCTTTCAGGTTAACAAAGCTTGCAATGCCATCATCAAAATTTCCTTTCTGTTTGATGATCCCTCACGCCTAATGGGGAGAGACGAATTACATGTCTTTTGCAGGAAAGATACTCCCCTGTATATGTTAAGTAATCTTTAATTTACTCATGCTCGTCAAAAAACCTGTTGTGCAGTGTTTTCTACATTCAATAAATGCATATTTTGTGATAGAGAATAACACAAGACATACAGTCCTCACTATATCTGCATGAGATCTTAAATACAAGTAGTTTAGATAATCAACATTGCACACTAGAATGACAAACTTAAAAGCACATAACAAAAACTATTACTATCTCTGCCAAGCAAAACTTACTCAAGTAAACCAAAGAAATGGAATGGAAATCGCGCACAAGTGAAAGTACACAATCAAGTTACTGAGCTGAAAATCGAGGGAAAGATTAGGAAGGAATATATACCTGATCAAGAGCACAAGCAAAGAGATCAAGTACATGCCCTTGATGTACAAGCTGTTTCGCAAGTCCCTCGTAGAACTTTACCGCTTTATGATAATAGGGAGCAGAATCTTTATCAAGGTCCTTGTGAGATCGTACAGGTTCAGACAAATTTTTCCCTATAATCTGAAAGTTTTGGATGCCAAACAAATCATTCAGCATTACATAATGACTTTCCATAAGCCGTGTAATATTCAACCAAAAAAAAAACATAAAAAGAAATAATGTGATCATAGCATCTAGATCCATCATGCATGCAATAATGTTGTTATCCTCTCTCAGGCTTTATTTTCCTATAACATCAAAAGGCATAATCAGCCAAGAGGACATGGGAAAAATTTGAAAAAAATCCTTCAAGGCCGTTAATTGGGAAGAGAGGTTCTAGCTCGACTCATAGTGTGGCCATGGACCCCTGAGGGTGGTATTCCATAATTTCATCATTTGTTAGTACAAAAAAAAGCAAGAAATAAAAAGAAAAGGTCAAACTATAAAAGGACCTATACAACCCCCCCCCCCTTACTCCAAAAATATCTAACAGGTCAAAGAATTGACTCAAAGTAGGGTTGCACTCCCTAAACTCCCAACTAAACAAGTAGAAATCAAAAAACTCTTAATTTTGAACAATGGCCTATCCTCCCCGTCAAAATATCTACACTTCTACTCCCTCTAATTGACCACATCAAGCACAGTGGGATCGTAATCCATAGCTTCCGTCTTCTTCTACCCACTCTAGCTCCATACCATTCTCCACCACCGTCCCATAAAAAATCCACGACATGCGCCACAAAATAAGAATCGCATTCCAAAGCTCCTTGGCAAATGGACAATGAACCCACCGCCTTCCAAGGGGATGCTGTTCTATTGAGTGGACAATCATATCCACATTGGAAGCCTAAAACAAAGCCTAAGGCCTCGAAACCCTAGAAAAAAGATGTGAATTACCCAAAGAAGCATGTGCCAGTGAAACTCGAGGTCAAGTTTCCAGCAACAAAAATGCTATTCACACAACAATCCAAACACAACACCAAACACAACTTCTCACATACATGTGGGCTCCACATACATGTGGGCTCCACACACAGTAGTGTGCATGGAGCCCACATGTATGTGAGAGATTGTATGAGTTGTTGTGTTTAGATTGTTGTATGAGTAGCATTGTCCAGCCAGCAATGAGGGGGACCAGGGGGTAAATGTTGTCAAAAACATAACAAGTGCTGCTGGAACTAATAAACCCACCATTGGCATATCAATAGTAAGTCAGGACTCAGGAGAATAATTAAATCCAATCTAGGTGTGAATAAATCTCTTCAATTATGTGATTAAGTGCGATATTTTTCTTGCTTCAGTGGTATCAAAAAATTTTTTCCCAGTGGTATCAAAAAACAGTAAAGAGAAATATGTTAACTGAGCAGCTGGTTTATGTGCTTCACTTAACGGAGAAAAGAACCCAAGATTGGAGAAATACTTACTGCACCCGGCCCTTCTGTTGTGGGCCCACCTGTAAAAGCCATGATTCTAGCCCCAGAACCTGGAACACATGCTCCCAACAAATGTGCAGCGACACTCAATGCCGTGCCAGTACACCTTGTTGCCCTTTGATCTGTTGGGACAGGCCAAGGATCTTTCTGAAGCTCTTCCAATATCTAATGAATTGGAAAAGAGAAAAAGAACAAAGAAGATAAAAGAACACCTTGAGTGATGCCAATCAAAGCAAAAGAAACATAATAGAACCACGTTTGCAGTTTTACGTCCTATTCTTTCAAATTCTGATGCAATGAAATGCAAAACTGTACAAATCCCATCACTATGATCATACCATTGACCAATAATAGCAATGCACGTGAAAACTAACACTAAAAGCCACATGATTGTCACATATCGATATTACTGTCACCAACTTTTTCAATAAATTGCATCAAATAAAATTGAAACTATACCAAATCCCAGAAAAATTCCAGGGCATTGTTTGGTTTACTGGAATGAAGCTGGAATTGGAAGGTCATTCCAAAGGATTTTGGAACAGATGAATGATCATTTTCTTTTCCAAATGGCATAGAATGATGATTCTCCTTGCACTATACATCCTGTCATTTTATAGCCGACCAAACAGTACCTAAATGCCATGCTTGTGGTTGCAATTACTACAGTTACCATAATCCATATGCATATCCAGAAAACAAGTTTGACATTAGACTAAAGGGCTCCCACTCGTAAAGTTTAACCGCTCCCCTCTTAATATTGCTCTATGCAACTCTTGGCAGCTCAATCCAAGTTTTGTTTCTATTTTTTTTTTTTTTTTCTGGTCAAGCAGAAAATAAAGTTTTGTTTCTATTGTTTCTACTTATGTAGCTTATTTTCAGCTCATAATAGTTCTTCGTGTTTTGTTTGTGCTCTAGACAAAATTTCACATCACCAATAAACCAAAAAAAACAATGCATATGCAATGAAATCAGGAAAGAGGGAACTGTACCGAGTTCATCGCAAACTCACACTCTGACGCAGGCAACAAGAACCGCGAAATGCTCTCCTGCGACAGCCCATCCTTCACCCCCGCAACCACCCCGGTCGCAGGCCTCGCCCTCTTCACAAAAAAACCCATCTGCTCCATAATCTGATCCTTCGTCACCTCCTTGGACCCCTTAAACACATACACCTTAGGCACCTGACCACAATCACTCATAAATGTCATCTATAGTTATAATTGCATCCCTGTCCATTTGAAAAGCAAAATGAAAATAGCATAACGAAAGATCGTAGTAAAGAATTACTTTTTTAAAAATTCTTAGTGCTCTAAGAGCGGCCAACTTGCCTAGGCGCTTGGAGGTGATGCAATGCCTAGATAATCAAAATAGCATAACAAAGATCATAATATAACAACATTACTTTTTTACTGATTCTTAGTGTTCTACCTAGGCGCTAGGCAGCGATCTGACGCCTAGATACCAACTAGTCGGAGCCTAGTCCACATCCAGGCGCTAGGCGGTGGTCCGATCAAGCAGCCGACTAGTCGGCGCCCAGTCCTCACCTGATCAAGCAGCCGACTAGTCAGCGCCCAGTCCTCACCTAGGCGCCCCTTTCCCGTTTGGGCGAGTCTTGTATTGTGCAAAAACAATATTCGGCGAAATTACACAATTCAAAGTTCTTTTTAAAACAAAAACACCACTATAATTCTATTAAAAATAATTGTGAAACGTGGGTAGGGCGGTACCTGCCCAAACCCTAATTCATGCACGCAAACATAAGTCCCGAACGTGATCAACCCGACCATCGAATTCTCCGGCAACAGCCCGACAGCCTGCGAGACCGACGACTTCAGAAACCCCACCTCCTCCTCGATCACGCACGTATCCACCACAAACAGAAACACGGGCGGCACCGACGACCTCTCCGCGGGCGATGACTCGTACTCGATCGTGGTGCACTGGGGGTAGAGCTCGGCGGGGAGGTTGTCGTCGGAGATGGAGTGGTAGTGGGGGGGGAAGTGGTTGCGGGCGAGGCAGAAGGGGCAGATCCAGATCTTGGATGCGAAGTCGACGATGGAGAAGGGGTTGAGGACGGAGCGGCAGTTGCGGCAGCGGAGGGGAGCGTAGGGGAGGGTTGGGGTAGTGGAAGGGAGGGGCTTGAGAGGGGTGTAGAGGGCGGAGACGGGGATGATGGCGTTGGAGGAGTCGTGTTTCGTGCCCGGGATGACGTTCCAGGGCATCCGAACGCCGTCTTGGGTCTCGAGGTCGAGGAATTCTGTCATGGTTTGGGGGAGGGGAGAGAGAGAGAGAGAGAGAGGAGTTTCCAGTTACCAAACCAGTGGGGTATCTTGATGAAGTGAGCTGGTGTTGAAGCTTTTTTCAGTTTAGTTTGCAGGGGTTTTTTTTTCCCCCATTTTTTTGTTGAAGTGCTAGCCGTACCGACCAATTTCAAACCGAAACCGTACCGACGGCCGCTCCGGGCTGTCTCCGGCCACCGGACAACCGATCCGACCCGTTCAACAATTCTAAAAAAAAAAACCGAGGGGCCTTACGCGAGAATAAACGGCATCCGATGTATGTAGGGTGGTTAGATCGAGTACCCTATTTTTCGCGTATACATATATAAACGAGTATACACGAAAAATAGGATACTCGATCTAACCACCCTACACACATCGGATGCCGTTTATTCCCACGTCGGGCCACTCGGTTTTTTTTTTTAGAATTTTTGAACGGCTCGGATCGGCCGTCCGGTGGCCGGAGACAGCCCGGAGCGGCCGTCGGTACGGTTTCGGTTTGAAATTGGTCGGTACGGCTAGGATTTCTGTTTTTTGTTTATGATGCTTTTTAAGTATTACTAGTACAGTACATCTCTGTTATGGTTTTCCAATTGGGCCTAAATTCTTGTTTTCGTTTGTTTTTTTTTTTCATTTTCTTAAATTTTTGTTGGATTTTTGCTTTCAAAATTTTTTTTTTAAATTAATAGTGTGTCTCAACAGGATAAAATCTAAAAACTAGAAATAACAACCAAAAGCATCACTAAGGTCTAAGGACGGAACAAATATGAGATGTTTTTTTTGTATGTATATGACGCTACAATGAAGCCTTTGTATATGTATATGACATCCAAATAAAAAATCAGCTGCCAACGCCTCCGTTTCCAGATGTCATGGTACAACTCTTGATGAAGGGCTTGTACCTCTAGGGATTGTGAAGCGGCGGACAAATAGCCAAACGACTTATGTCGGGGTGTCGATGCGCTAGGTTGTGAGGGAGGTGTATGTGTTTGGAATCCGCTCCAATATGTGGTGGGTTCGATTGATGGGCTCGAGAGATGCGAATTCCTCCCAAGTTTAGGCCATGGGGAATTTGGTTAAGGGCCATGGGAAGAGAATTAAAAAAAAATTAGAAGAAATACTTTGGTGAATTGAACACAAATGTAGACAGGGATATGGAGACGAGATATGACAATTCCCTTTTGTTCCTTTGGTAGATACCATAGATAGATCTATTTGTTTGGTTGCTTAGAAAACTTTTTTTATCGGCAAAAGATAATTTCATTAATTTCCGTGCAAATACAAAGATTAAAAAGACAAGGGCAATTTGAAAATTAAAATTACTATCTCTAAGAATACCTGAGACCTAAACGTTGGCCAATGACCCAAAAAACCCTAATAAAGATCTTTGTACCCAAAAGCCCCATCCCGGCCACTGGCCTAAACTGCCATACGGTTCTATCAACTAATCAGCTGCCAATAGTAGACACCTCAAAGCTGCTACCGGAACCCGGGGAAATACAACCCTAAGTAATCTCTAAATATTCCTTTCTGTTTTTCAAATTTTTCCCAGCAATCATATATATATCATCATAACATTACTAAACCAAAATATTCTGCCTCATGACCTATTTGGTCACATCTAGATCTTCAAATAACTACCAGGGACAGTGGATCTAAACCAATAATCACTTAATCAGGAAACCCACGACTCCACACTCCACAGTTACCAACCTCAATGACATTTCCACCATTTTCCCACAACTTTTCTCAAAAACCAAACAGGACCATTACCCAAAACCTAATCTTCATCATACATTTCTTTAAACTCTCCATTTTTTGCCTACTAAAGAAAAATTCAACAAAACGTATTGAAAACAGTCCAAACTTCTGATTATTTTATTTTTTATAAGAATTATCGGCCAGGGCTGAATCCAAGAAATCTGGAATATTATCATGTTCATTTGTACCATATTGAAACTGCATACCATTGTGATTATTTCCCATGTCACTACCGATAGTGAAAATGTGTAAAGTTCCACCGTTGAAGTCATTAATTTCGTGTATAGTCAAGAACAGATTAGGTGCCAAGATATGAATACAGCATGTACTTGGTGAAATTTCTATTTCCCCCTAATATGATCTGATATCTTTAAAATTCCAAGTTAAGGGTCACAATGACGCTGTCTCTGTTGTTTTGGAACTCTCCTTTTGTTCACTAAATTGGGGTTTTGTGTTTTCTGCTCAATAAATTGCGGCTTTGTGTTCCTTCTTTGTTGAATTAGTTCTGAATGATAACCCTTGTTATGACCTATATATCTGAGTTACCTTTTTCATTTCTTGACTTTAACATGTTTGTAAAACAATGTATTCATCTGAATAGTTTTGCTTATCAAAAAAAAAAAAAAAATCAAACATATTAATATACTTCTTTGACACTGTCTTTCGCTAATCCCAAAAATTCAAGAATTTTTTGCAATCCAATTTGTAAGAATGTTTTGATGATTAGATAAGACTATACACACTTCATGAATTTATATTAGGTGCACATACACAAATTCGTTCTATGCATAGCACATGCACTGCACGGGCATAGCACGTGGATTGCACGGGTATTTTTTTCTTCTAGTTTTTTGCATATTCTAGAGGAAACATTAACATTTATGAGGCCCATTTTTATCTTAATACACATTTTAACAATTATTTTAACATGCAATTATACTAAACCCATTGTGAATACTCTTATTCAGCTGACAAAGTAGAGCAAGTTTTGAACAACATATCCATTTTCCTGTCTTGACTCTCTTCTTTTGAGTGATGATATCTAAAAGCAACGTGTCAGTACACATTTCACCTACAAAATTAAAACACAAACATTCCACACACTTGATGCGAGAGTAGATAGGTACATAGCAAGTAGCAAAACAAACGAAAATCACAGGATCTCTATGAGACTCTCAAGATACCATAAATAACTTGATGTAATTGTAACCCGATGAAGGTATGAACAAAAAAAATGTCATTTTACATGTAACCTTTTTTGTAATAGTTCAACAAAAAAGACGCAAATCCCTTGATTTACCGGCCAAAACTCTCGATCAAAAAAATCATATAGCCAAAACTAAATTGGTGACGAAATGCATTGTAGTGGACACATTGATACTGTGTATATCTTAAATCTTCAAGAAGCCAAACCAATTTTATTGAATATTATTTACACTACGAGTATTGGTCACTTTGAATTCGAATGGTAGTCACACCTTTAATCTCCAGTAAAAAAACAACAATCCAGCTAAAAAAATCATCTCAAGCACTATAATAATGAAATTCTACCAAATGCGGCACATACGCATCAATCCTCATCTTGGTCTCCATAATTCCTCATGCTTGGAACCTGGCTTCTTCTCTTGGAGTGGTGGTGGCGCCTCTCATTGAAATTTAACCTTCCCGTATCCTTGAACTGACGCCTCTCTACCGGATCAATCACACATTCCGGTAGTGGGGTAGAATACCTTATCGTATCATAACAGTACGAGTAGTACATGTAATTCTTTCTAAATTTCTTCATGGCCACCCGTTGTTTAGGCGTGACACTAGCGTAATTGTTGTTTTCTAATTGATCGTCTTTCTGAGAACAAGCGGAGGCCAAAACCTCTTGAATGGGATCAACAGCGCATCCATGGAGGGCAAGGTTGGTGAATTCAGCCACGAACGGAGCGTACTTGTAGTTAACCTTGTACTTGCCACCAGAAGTAGCCCAATTCGAAGCATCCCATATGGTGGCATACAATGACATTGGTTTAGAAGGGAAGTCTCCGGCCATGGCATCACTTTGTATTTCACGAATCGGAACCTCATCTATATAGAAGCTACAAAGGACAAATGGTATAAAGGAAAAAACTATAAGGTCCTAAAAGTTAATTTTAGGGGGACAAATTAATTAAGAAGGGCAAATACAAACCTTTTCAAAAGAAACAAAGAAATAGGAAAACATGTCGTATCCAAAACTTTTGTGGACGAAGAATGGCAAATACAAACTTTTGAAAAAAGAAACGAGGGTCCTCTCCAAAATTTAAATAACTTTATCTTAGCCTATTTTCAATCAAAATAATCTTATGCTATGTCCCTCCTTTATAGTATTCATGGGTCTGCTTTTAATGCATAATATATATATATATATATGGACAAAAGAGAGAAGATTTATTAATTCAGAAGGAAAAAAAAGGAAAATGATATTGACACTCTAAAAATTGATGCAAGCACTCCAAAATCAGTGTAATTTCAAAGCCACTCTCATTTATTTTTTGGAGTACCTCTATTAATTTTTGATGTGCCAATATCATTTTCCAAAAAAAAAAAATGCCTAACATCGATCGGAAAGCAAAGATCCCCATGTGACAGAATGCATAAAAGTCCACAACTCGGACAAACCACAAGAAATGGGCTTTTATTGCATGCTTATATACTAGGGTTGTGTACGAACGTATACATATACACTTTCGTAAGCATGTATATATTTAAGTAAAAGTCCATAATCATTAATGAACGTTCCATTAATTCATTCAACTGGTCAAATTTGGAAATCAACAAAATCAGCTGAATTTTTTTTTCTAGGGAGTAGGTGGCCGGGGTTTGAAATTACTCACGTACATGATGTTTTTATTGGTCCATAGGATGCTGTAACGGTGGAACTCTTTGGAGGGGTCAAACCACAGGTAGTATCTCTCTTCTCTCCCTCTGCTTGTGCTTCCATTTCCATAAACGTTAGTCTGAAATCTCCACCGTTTTCCTCTGATATTTCCCAGAAATTCGAAGTCCAATTCATCGTGCGTTTTCTTGAATACGTCTCCATTCGTCGTCTGCAAATCCACGTAGACAAATAAATAAATGAGTCCTAATTCGATTCAGTAACAGAAAGATTAATTTTTTGATGCCTTGCTCGGACCAAGCGCTGGAGTAATTTGGTCCATTCGTTCGACTTCTGAAGGTGTTTTCAAGCAATATATTCTCTTCGTCCTAATTTATTTGTCAAATTTCAACATATGTGTCCTTTAAAAAATTATCAGTACCTTGCAATATACGATGTTTTATATGATTTAAAGGATTGTGTATTAGAATAAACTGATATCTATCAAACTTGATCCATATTACATATTATAAATTGCAAATTGTAGACAACTTTTTAAGAAGTCCCAAACAATGAAAAGACAGAAATTAATAAATCGGGACGGTAGGAGTACTATACCAAGCAACCTTTCGTTCTGGGGCTCTATGAAATACATAATTTGATTACCATATATAGGGTTGCGATAGAGAGAAAAATTAGGATTCAAATACTAAGTTGTTTTATTATATATATAGATACGGGATCTTATTCTTAGGCCACCTCCTCTCAAGCAAATTGAACGTCTAGCCCGCTAATCTCCAACTTATGCCATGCTCGCTAGAGGCCTTTGACCCAACGACATCGGGATGCAAGCGAAGTTTTGAGAGAGAGGAAGTTAGGAATTCATCTCCTCTTCTAAGATATCAACAAAATTATCTGAACAATACTGAATTTCACCGATTAAAAAAAAAAGCCGATACTAAAAATTATTCCATGCTCACTCCTGGTCTTATCTGGTCAACTCATATTTATTTTTGATAGACCCAGACTTATCTGGTCAACTCATATTTTTGATAGACCCAGACTTATCATTTTCACAGAGCTGGTCCTAAGGTAAAACAAGTATTGCGGTCGCTTTAGACCTCAAAAAAATCTGAATTGTAAGGGCCCTCCTACTTCTTTATCCCTTATTATAGTCCAACAAATGAGATCCTATTTTTAATTTTCGCTTTAAGCCCCCAAAAGTCAGAGCCGGCTTTGCATTTTCAACACATAATTCAAAACGGATACTAGTTTCAAGAGATAAATTACCATGTGTCCATACATATTTGTTGAAGTTTCTCTTTCTTTAACAAGGTTTTTGGAAACAAATACTAAGGCCCTATTTTCCAAAACTTTTTTGTCCTTTTGTGCGTTTTGTTCGTCTTCTCTGAATTTTTATTAGATTTGATCTTATTTTTTGAATTAGTTATCAATCTCAACAAGAGGAGTCTAAACATAGAAAAATTATGACCAAATTAATGCAAAAAAAAAAGTTCACTAAAGAAGAAAAAGTAATAAATAGCTGTATTTTTTGTCTAAAAATTCGTCTTATGAACTTATTCAACATCGGTCTATATTTTTTTTTTTCTCTCATTGAGACGAATGATTAACTCTAAAAATTACGACAAAAAGCTCAACAAAAAGTTGCGAAAATTTTTAAAAAAAACGAAAAGGGTTTTAGACAAAATTTTACAAGAATGGAGCCATAAACATTGGAAAATGATATTGGCACTCCAAAAGTTGATGCATGCATTCTAAAAAACAAAGAAAAATGGCTTAGAGTTACACTGATTTTGGAGTGCCTGCATCAATTTTTGGAGTGCCAATATCATTTTCCTAAACATTATTTCCTTTGAAATTTGACGCTGTACATAGGGATTTGGACCCGAGAAAGAAATAATAACAGTACGGTAAAATATTTTTTTTTAAACATCCCCTCTTAAAGAGAGAATAAAGTAACCAAAAATGAACTATACCTATTCAGAAAGGTCAACTTTCCTTATACTTACCGGAAAACACCCAAAAAAAAATTTCCTTATAATAACTTTTCGCGTAATATTTTTTTTCCATTTTTTTTCCCTGGTTGCAAACAAAGAGAAGAGATGGAAAAGCCAGTATAGGCCATGATCGAGATAACAACCATTTTTGAGAGAGAGAGAAAGAGAGGGAGGGGGTACGTACGTAGAAGGCGACGACTATGCCGGCGGTGTATTCCGATGGCAACTTGATTCTAGCACTGAAGAAGCCATGGTTATATAGGTCAGAAGACTTGAACCCAGAACCTGTAGATATTGAAACAAAACGGTACAACCATGAAACTCAATCGCATACGTATACATGAAAAAAAAAAAAATGCATGTATTCTCAGTTTGTGTAGTCTCATATGCGTTTACATGCATCAGAAGAAAGATAAGTGCTGGCCTGTGTATTGGTTGAGGACAAGGCTAACACTTTGATCGTCGGATGATCGGACGACGTTGCCGTCACCCCAAAGAGGACTGAAGCCTTTGTTGAACGGGATTGTGGTCACGTTAAACGCTCCTGTTGCAACGTAGACAAGATGGGATAGGAGGAGAGAGAGGAGCGGTACGAGACCTTTGGAGAGAGAATGAAAATTTTCCATTTCTTTTGTTGTGTTTTGTTTTTGGAGTGTATGTCAATATATGGAGAGAGAGAGAGAGAGAGAGAGAGAGAGAGAGGGTCAATAATGTGATTAGGTGATTGGCTTAAAATACCTCAGTTTTAGTTAGGGGCAGTTGGGCAAATGATGGATAAATTAGGGACAAGATTAATAATTGGACCTTGATTTGTTGAACAACCTCTTTAACAAGGAAAATGAGTATGTCCAATGGGGTGACCCCACCCCACGCTAACAATAAAAGGGTAATTGTTCCTTCGCCCTTTTTTTTTTATTTTTTATAGTACTCCTAAAAACTTCGAAAAACTCTGAGAAAAATTTTTACATCGGCATTCGGCACTTCTCTAATCCTCTCAATTAAACAACCGGGGTTAATTCAGTTGGCCAGGCCCAGGACTTCTGCATCTCATTAAGAAGTCAAAAGTTCAAATCTTTTCACCTGCTTGTGGGTATTCTTCTGTTGGAATTATTTGTCCTCCTAATGGGAACTTGTAGTTGGGTTGGATTTATAGAGTTTGAATTATTGAGCTTAGTTATCTCGTGGTTGCCTCTCGCCCCTCTGCTAAATTCAAGCTCTATGATTATATATATAAACAAGACAAATATGGTAACAGCGTTGTAATCTGTGGCTTAATCAAAGATCATTTCTAAAGGAAATTAAGGAAAAAAAAATTGGACGTCAATAAAGGAGGAGAGGAAATCCAAAGCATTATTTGTAAAGGAGGAAAAGAGAACCTCAAATTGTATCTTGATTTGCCTATGGAAATATATATATATATATCTAATGTATCTTTTCAAATATTTTGCAACAACATCGGGATATATATTATATTTTCTTCTTTCGATTCGATCGGGTTGGCTAGAGATCCTAAAAATATTTCAGTAAATTTACTGATGCAATTTTATACCTTCACTAAAAAACAAATATTACCTAGCTGCGTGATCTGACCAAGAAAGACATCATTAACCCTAAGATTACCATGTAGCCTACTTCTATTAGCCATTTTCAAAGGACTTATGTAGTTTTAAAACTCCCGGTATATAATTATGGAACTTGGCCAATCCATTAAAAAAGAAGAAGAAACAAGATTACAATATTTTTGATTTTGGAAGAAGCATGCAAGCATCAATATGTATTACTATCAATTTATCGATCACTGCTAAACATGCAATTAATATTTAATTCGTACCCTACATAATTAATTCTAATACAAAAGAAGATTGTAACAGATTTATGTCTATCTCTTACTCACATTGCATGCTGGCATGTTGCTGACGTGTACGTTATTTGTTTACATTTGTATGAAGCTAATAGGGTTGAATTAGTCTTATATATGTTTACGCTTAATTTATATTATCCCGAATTTGTCTATTGGTCGTATTTTATAGTACTCCTTCGTATATAAACAGATGTGCCATGGTAAGAGTAGAGTATGTTCCATTTTTCTTGTTAGCAACTCTTGCCGTCATCTCGATCACCCTTTGTTTGTATCGGGTATGGGAGAGGATGTAGGAACTAATTCAAAGTGTGCGCAAATTGGCCCGCGAGCACCCTGCATGACCAAAAGAAAAAAAAAACATTGTGAAAGTAAAAATCTAAACTACATACAGTTATCTTTTGCAAGAAGTTGTGGTCCTAGCTTGTGGATGTATTAATACCGCCGCAGCCACTATCAATCGCCAGGCACGGTATTTGAAGTCAAAGTTCTACTAAGCGTTTAACCCCAAGAAATCTACTAATACGTATCTTTCATCTTTTATCATTGTCTATGCTTTTAAAAATTTCTATAGTTACAGCATCAAATTAGTTGGTGTAGAAAATGACCGGGCCGGAGATTATATATGTTCGAAGATAAACATTGGTCTCGAAGGGCATGCATGTCTTTGACGAATCAGAGAGGAAATTAGTTGAGTTATGCGTAAATTGGTCCGAATACTGTTGACTGTCGAACCCAAAAATAAAAAAATTACATCAGTGTCTAACACCCGAGCCAACCTTCAATCAGTTTTGAGTGCTCAAAGTACCAGATGGAAAGGGAGAAAAAACAACCAAAGACACCTTCTCTGTCTTGTCATTTACTGGGTTAACATGTTCATAGAGGTTACACCAACCAAACAACACCCATATGGATAAAATGATATGTATCCCCCAAATTATAATTGCAAATTTGCAATAATTGATTTTTTTTATAATTTTCATAGAAACTCTCTCTCTCTCTCTCTCTCTCTCTCTCTCTCTCTCTCTCTCTCTCTCTCTCTCTCTCCATACATATGCATATACACATCTATATACAAATATATCTAATCGTAGGCTAATAACACATTAATTGAAAATCGAAAAAGATAAGTGGTTGGATAAAAAGGGTCCCTTACTCCCATACAACAATTGTTGCAATAATTCCATTTCGAAAACAAAAAACTTATTGATACAAAAATAAGCTAGCTAGAAGAATGAGGTGGCTTGATAAGATTAATTATTGAAGTACTTTACTCTCTTTAATTCTCTCACCCTCTTGTAGGGGTGCAAACGATCCGAGCCGCTCGCGAGCCACTCGAAGCTCGGCTCGACAACGGCTCTGCTCGGCTCGGTTCGAGACACAAACGAACGAGCTCGAGCTAAAATGTTGGGCTCGTTTCATAAATGAGCCAAGCTCGAGCTCGTCGAAACTCGGCTCGAATTGGCTCGCGAGCCCAACTATATTATATATATATATATATATATATTTGTTTCATAAACGAGCCGAGCGAGCCGAGCTCGAGCTCTGTAAATACTTTTCGAGCCGAGCTCGAGCTCGAGTCCTGCAGCTCGTCACGAGCTCGAGCCAATCAAATTTTTGGCAAGCCGAACTCGAACACTCTAAAACTCGGCTCGACTCGACTCGTTTACAGCCCTACCCTCTCGTGTCATCGAAGTCCTTTTGTTTGTAAGTAGTAATTATTTGGGCCAGCGTTGAAGCATGGGCCCACTTGCCGAGGAATTTTTAGGGCTCTCGCCTTCTTCAATTGATTACGTGGGCCTCTTCAATTGGATTTTTCGCGGCTTATGGGCCCACGATGACGTAAGCCTGAAAGCAATGTTAAGGCCCCCACTCTTTGACTTGGCAAGGTAGAACAAGCTTACACGTGATTACGAGCTTTTTCACCAATTTGAATGCCATATACACGTTGAGCGCAAATATGTCTTCGTCATATCCCTACCGCGTCCCTTAGATTTTTTCTAGATGTGTAGCAAGCGTCTCCGACAATAGACGCCAATATATACAAAGTAAGAGTCATGACCAAACAAAATTCATCCCTTAATATATCTTTTTGTCCTTGTTACATGTAAGCTCATGAGGTCATTTGACGCCATCATTTATAACCATTCATCGTGTTGTTCCTACTCGACAATTGAAGCCTAAGAAGGAAAACAATAGGTTTCTCCAATAGTGTAATTTTGTGCGACTCATGAGTCTATGTCCCCTTATTGTTAATTTTTTTTTTTCCTTCTGTTCGAACATTGACGCGAGAATGACTACACTTTATTTCAAATAAATGAAATTGAAACTGTGATCAAGTGGAAATGTTTTCAAAACTACGGGGACCAAGGATGTAATTCACCCTTTGTCTTTTTTCTCTTCTCCAGAATATTTGCATTTCTAGGATACAGCCCAACAAGAATAAGCTCTTTCAGATATAACCATGAGCAACTATTGAAATTCAGTATGTTTTCAAAAAAAAAAAACTAGTGAAATTCACTAGCTTTGAACAACAAAGTTCTACTCACACATTTCATCAAATAATTCATGTGCATACAGTTCTCGATATCTTGAAAGATATTGGAGAGGCTGCAAAGACTGACGAAAAATAATAGAACTGACTTAGGTGGTGAAAGGAAAGAACGAAAACCATTATTGATTGACAAATTTGCATCCAAGAAGCCTACTATCTTGAAAGATACTGAGGTGGCTACAAAGGCTCTAACGAAAAACGATGGAACTGACTCAGGTGGTGAACCGGTTAGTGATGACCTATTCTTGGGTCCCTGTTAACCGGTCAGGTAATGTATTATGGAGTATGTGATTGTGTCTTTTATCTTTTGTATACTTTGCTTAATTGAGTTTGTCATCAAAGTCGAACATTAACGTGTACCTTTCCCCCTCACCCTGTGCACAGTTTCTAATAAGTTACTCTCTACTTATTATCCCGAAAACTCTCGCTCAAAACCCATACCAAACAACCACACGTATTTATGAGGCTTGTTGACCTTTAACCCATATGCAATAAACCCGAGGCGGAGAGGTCTAATTATGGGCCCAGTGGTACCTGTCTTCCTTTGACCCAACTCTACCAGATCCTTGTAAACACGACTTAATTCCATTTTCCCGGTTAATTAAAGTTAATTAGTGATAGACTATGCGAGTTCTGACCCCAAGATGTTACGATTTGAATTGCATTTGATTCGCTGAAATACACATCATATTAGATGATAAATCTCATGAAAGCACATTCCGCAACGGAAAAACTTCCCGCTATGAAACCGATGAAATTGTCCATCAAACGAAATTACGCGGTCCCTCCCTGTTAATTTGGACACTAAAAACAACATGAAAAACGATAGGAA
This sequence comes from Rhododendron vialii, assembly GCF_030253575.1. Lineage (NCBI taxonomy): Eukaryota > Viridiplantae > Streptophyta > Magnoliopsida > Ericales > Ericaceae > Rhododendron > Rhododendron vialii. The sequence continues at coordinate 5,204,968 of NC_080563.1, read as the reverse complement.
AAAAATAGAAAAGAGAGTGCGTCAATGATCGCATACCAAACAAGAGAACAGCTTCTGAGCAAAGGACTTCACATCTTTCTTTGGATGCGGGCTTGCCAGACAAGGAATATGGGATCCGTCGGCTCCTCTGTTCTTTGCTTTCTCGCATTCCTCTAAGAATTTACTGAACGCAGCTTCAACGTAATTCACAGCCTCAATCACAGTCATGTTATCCACTAGTTGTTGTTGCTGTTGGTGGTCACCTTTCAGTATGGCTGCCAGTAATACCAGCACCTGCTGGAAGTCATTCAGTTTGTTCTCTTCCCTCGGTCCGCTGTCTCGCATTTTCACTGGCTCTGGCAAGGTAACTGCCACAGAATTCCAGATTAATTGGTTGCAAGTATTCGATACAGAAATTCTAAGGCCAGATTTTAACGACTGTAACGAGAATCTCATTGTTATATATCCAATAATTAGCAAGTAATCCAACTCCAAAAATAGACTCATTATTACAAGTATGGATCTTATTCACAAAGAAAGATGTGCATTCTTTTCCAAATTAAGCTAGACTGAAATACTTTGTTTTTGTGAAGTTTTACATACAGGGCTTCATATTCACGTGTTCGCCACATAAATTCGGCCAGGCCGCACTAGATTTTAGATTCCAGGTGATTCATTTAAGCAGAAAATGGCCTCAAGATATAATTTCCGAGAAGCTGGGATTTGGGATGCTTCGGAGAGAAATTTTGGATTTCAAATCTGATTTTCAGCTTTTGCAGCAAACACTAGTACTTATCTTTTGTTGCAACCAAACCAAACATCCAAACATATCCCAGAGGAGATGATAAAATGAGGCCACAGCTCAGTACGTATATTCACCTGGACAATCTGTTCTTGGGCTACTTCGATTCAGAACAACTTCAAATGTGCCTGCCCATGCGTCTCGCTTCGTCAAAAACTCTGGGAGATTGAAGATCTTCTTCACAGTAGCTGGAATTGAGGAGTGTTCGAATTGTGACGTGGAATATGGCCCTGAAGGCTCATGCAACACTGCATTTTCATTATGAGTAGCTTGATTAGCTGTTCTTGATATCTCATTTCACTAACAGCATACTAACATACTACAAATTACCACTGTATTTACGAAAACATTCTCCGTGCAAAATGGCCCTTCGAAGGATTCAAATCAAACCAAAACATCCAAAATGGTGCTTTATGATTATGATTGGTTGCACAATTGAGAGCGAAAAAACCAAAAGTGAAAAATAACTTCTCAAAAGAAAATTAATACGACTCACCTGTTCCACGTTCGATCCATGGAGAAATCAAGATGGCTGGAACCCGAATCCCAAGCCGATCAAACCGAAAGTTGTACGGCGGGGGGCCCACGATGCCATCTGGACTGGGGACCCCGGTGTCCGGGGTAGGGACATGGTCGTAGAAACCACCATGCTCATCATATAAGACGACAAACAAGATTTCATTCCACTGGGGACTCGATCTCAATGCTTCATACACATGTTTCACGAATTTCTGGCCTTCAGATACATCGTGCGAGGGGTGATCGTCATTTCCGGCCAAGAATTTGGTCTCAAAGTACCGTTGCTCGACTACGACATAGTTTGGTAGCTTCCCTTCTTCGCAATGCCGCCTGAAGTCTAAATCGAACTGGTGGAAGTTGTTTATATATTTCAGTTTTCTAAGGTTCCTGCAAACACGAAAAAAAGAAAAGTAAAAGGAAATCACTGCATAGAATACAGAAAGACACAACATCACAATCAAAAGCAAATTAAATTTCAGTATATTGACTACCAATAATTGTTTTATTTGGCAGTACCCGCACAAAGTTTGGTTGCAAATATAGTTCATTAAGCTTGTGTTTGAGAAGAAGACAACCTTAATGAACTATATTTACACCATACTACCCAACAATGGTAAACTAACCTCATCAAACTACCAAATGAACACAGGATCAAAAAAAAAAACTACCAAATGAACTAAGTTTCATGTCAAAGAAAAGTAGTGCAACCAATAATAACGATGATTGGCTACATTCGCGCGATACATCTGGGTACGACGCTAGTTGGTACTTAAGCATATACCAATCACAAGTGTAACGTGGAGTTTTCACTTGATGTGACTAGGGCCATGTAAGGCACCATATCCCATAGTGCCCAAATATAACCATTATAATGCCATTTTTTTTTACAATTAGTTCGCTCTAATTCTTTTTGGGCTTAGTATAAGAACTGGACCAAAGTAAAACCATATTTTTTAGCTGCAATCTAGGGGTCCTAAGTGACGGCCTTGCCAGCTTATACTAGTGCAAAGGCTGCCCTTTGGCGAGCCGAAAAGGCAACCGTTCAGGGCCTCCTAAATTATGGCTAAACAATAGGGTCACTATTGAGGTATATTCCTTATATCAACTCCAAAAGTACTTGTTCGATCGAATAAGGTGATTACCAATTAATTTGATGGGTTATAAAACAATTAACCACTGTGAAACTTGATTCACAGCTGCACTATACAATCATCCCATCTAGCTAGCCACAATAAGCAATTTTTGGGTTCTTTTATGCGTGTATGCGTATGTTTAACCCAAGTTTAAGAACCACCAAGTCAACAACTGATCAAACATGTACTTGACTCACCCAACTGACCACTGTAAATAGCCAGCCCTTATTTCTTCCTTTCTCTAATTTCAATCGCAACCTTTTGCTTATTTTAATCTTTCATTGGTTATATAGCAATTAATCTTCCAATACCAACTATGAGCAATTTGCTACATTTGTGCGCTACATCTGGGTACGACATAAGTTGGCACTTAATTGCATACACCAATCACAAATGTAACGTGGAGTTTATCAATTGATGTGACTAGGGCCCTGTAAAGCACCATATCACATAGAGCCCACATATACTCAAACATTACTTTTTTACAATTAGGTCGATCATATTCTTTTTGGACTTAGTATAAGAACAGGACTAAAGTAAAACCGTATATTTTTAGCTACAATTAAGGGGTCCTAAGTGGCGTCCTTACCGACTTATACTAGTGCAAAGGCTGCCCTCTAGCGAGTCAACAAGGCAACCGCTCAGAACCCCCTAAATTCTAGCTAAACAATAGGGCTTACATTAAGGTATTATTCCTTATACCAACTCCAAAAGAACTTGTTCTATCGACCAAGGTGTTACCAATTAATTTAAAGTTAACTTTATAGTATTACCATGTCAAGAAACATGTACCAGTTCATTAAACTAATTGTCCTAACCAAGCTAATTTTGGTTTTATTCAATTCCTTTCTAACGTAAATGAAGATGTACTTGGGTTCCTTCTTAGAAGTTACTTCTTCGGTGGCAGAATTTTATTAGGTCTAACTACGTGATACTGGTATATTCTAGGGTCCAGTCCGAGAAATTTTTCGGTGCCGGGTGGATATATTTCACTTGGTACCTGCTCGACACATTCGGGCCGTTCAATACACTTTCGGACAACTTGGATTGAAACCCTCTCTCTCCTCTCATCTCAACACTCTCTCTCTCTCTCTCCTTTTTCTCTCTTCAAATCCGAGCCATCCAAAAATGTAATAAATGTCTCAGATGTGCCGAGCAGGCACCATGTGGTACCCACCTAACACCGAAAAATTTTCCGGTCCCATGAGGTTTTAAAAAATTACAAGAACTTCGCCTCATGATTCAAAACTGACAGATCTCCTTCACTTTCCCTCACTACATACGCAAACCTCCATTCCGTTAAATCGTTAGAGCTGATAACAATTTGGTTATGTTTGCATTCCAAAACACCTCTAAATACAAAAAATATCTCTTCTCCTTAGAAAAAGAACCTTCAAAAAAAATATTTTACGTCTAATAAACGGCTCGGATCGTTTGTGTAGGACTCGAAGTGGCCCCACACCGCAATTTGTGCACGATTGCTGTGCACATCTACCGCATGTGCAACTAGACTTCTGGTGAGCTTACTAGATTAGATTAGGTCCCTTTTGGCTAAGTTTTACCAGTACAGTAATTGGTACCCATCTTTTTACCAAGTTTTTTGCCTAAATTTTAGGCAGTAATTTGAATCAAGTTAGGTCGCTTTTGCCTTTATTTTAGTAATTCGAATTAAAATTTTCACATAAACCCTTTGATTCGACTAGAAGAATCAAAAAATTGTAAAGCTATAGATCAAAGTTAAAAAAAAAGAGTTCATTAATGACGAAAAAATTTCCGAACAAGACAAATATTTAAGACAATCTTCTAGTGTCTTTAAGTCATCTAATATGAATTTTTTTCGACATTATTCTATATATTTTCATAACTCTTTGATGATCTCCTCGTTGAAATGAAAGATGTGATGTACAAATTTGGACAACCACCCAAAAAAAAAAAAGTAACTAGAAGTTTCAATAATGCCGACTGTCTTAAACAAAAATTTATGTAATCCAAACTCAATCTTAATGATAGTACTGGTACGTAAAGTAGGTGGTTTTAGAAGTTATATATATTCATTCATGCAAATGCAACGGTGCCAGAGGATAGGATGGCGCAACGATAAAAAAGGTATTCATCAAAGTGTAATTTAAGAGTGCACACAGTTTAGATTGACCCATTCTCGTAAAAATTTAAGGACCGAATCATCAGTCACAATTGTTAAAAAAATTTAGAAGCGTGTCTAGACCAAATTCTGTTTGACGGTTTTCAAATCAGGCTAAAACAAGCAGCAGCAAGTTCTACTCGTGCAAATAACACAATTTTATCATTACCTAAAAGTAGACTGATGCAGTCAATGCGTTCTGTTGAAAAATGTATGCATTATAATTTGTGAAAATTTATATGCATTTCTATTAATTATTTTGATGATTAATTCAATGATATTTTTATTCGGCAAATACAAAATTATCGAAAAGTCGATTCCCGAACTAAATATTTTCGTGACCTTGAAATATAGCATAAAGTCTCTTGGATTCATGATTTATATTTACAAAGACTTTATTGAGCTCAATACATGCTTTAACGGATTTATTTAGATGAAATTGTGAGCCACAGGTTGACGAACCGGCTGACAAGCCGGCTGTCTGAACAGAAAGCTGTGACAACCGGAAACCATCATATGACCCACCGGATGACCGGCCGGACGACCACCCGGATGACCACTCTGTCAAACGGCTAGTTCCAACGGCTAGTTCTAACGGCTAGTTCCAACGGCTAGTTTCAACGGCTAGTTCCAACGGCTAGTTCTAACGGCTAGTTCCAACGGCTAGTTTCAACGGCTAGTTCCAACGGCTAGGAAGCATATGGATGGCTATATAAGGCATCAAGAACTCATTAATGAGAATATACATACAAGCTACAACATTCCATATTATTGCAAGAGCAATTTCTCAAAAGATCAAGCCAAAAATTCTCATTGTTCTTCCACTTTCATATTTTTCTTGAAGAGAAAATTTGTACAAGTCGTGAGCGATAATTTTCATACCTTCTTCACATACTTGTATTTCCTAAGCGAGTGTTTGAGTCAAACACTTGAAAGCTTAGAAGACCAAATTCGGGTTGGAATTTGGGCGTTATTGTTTTTGAGAAGTTTTCGGAGAAAACTCTTGCGGTTGTGCTAGCTCCTTGGGAAAGCTAGAGGCGTTCGGTTTTTGTAAGCGCCCGCAAGACTTACAAGTTGTAATCTTTTAAAGATTAGTGGAACCTTCAAGTAATTGCTTGAGGAGAAGTGGAGTAGGGCCGGACCGTGGACAAATCCGGACCGAACCACTATAAACGGGTTCTATCTCTCTATCTCTCTATTTTGATTGCATACTTATTGTTTGCATATATTGTTAGAGATAAATTTTTATCGGTGATTATTACTAACAATCCTATTCACCCCCCCTCTAGGTTGCATAATTTGGGTAACAATTGGTATCAGAGCCTCGGCTCTTGTTTGTAGATTTAACCATCTAAGAGTTAAGATCCATGGCAACCACTAGTAATGTAGTAATGTTTCTTGTATCGAAGGTCAATCGTCCAATAGACCTCCCTTGTTCACCGGAGAAAATTACTCTCATTGGAAAAATAGAATGATGATCTTTATTCAATCCACGGATTATGATCTATGGAAAATTATCAAAAATGGTCCCATTATTCCTACTAAGAAAGTTGGGGAAGAGACTATGCCTAAATCAGATAATGAGTGGAGTCATTCGGAAAAGGCTTCAATAGAAAAGAACTATAGAGCTATGAACCTTCTTTTTTGTGCTATCACTCCCAATGAATATGATTGTGTTTCCGCATGTGAATCGGCTAAAGAAATATGGGATAAGTTAGAAATGTCACATGAAGGAGATAGTCAAGTTAAGGAGTCCAAAATTGATATTCTTGTGCATAGCTATGAGCTCTTCAAAATGAAACCGGATGAATCTATATCTCAAATGTTTGCTAGATTTGCTAGTATTACTAACGGTTTAAAAGCTCTTGGAAAGATTTACAGTCAATCCGAAATGACAAGGAAGGTGCTCCGTTCCATGCCAACCAATTGGGACACTACCACCTCCATCATCCTACAATCCAAAGATTTCTCAAAATACACGATGGACAAGCTCATGGGATCTCTCATGACGGAGGAAATGCATCACAACCTCAAGGGTGAAAAAGAGAAGAAAGTTAAGGATCTTGCCTTCAAAAGTACAACAAGCAAATCAAAAAGCAAGGAGGATTCAAGCAACGAAAGTGAGGATGATGAAATGGCGCTCATCACAAAAACATTCAAGAAACTCCTCAAAAATAGAGCATCTCGCAAAGGTAGAGGATTTTCAAGAAAAGATGGAGGCAAAGAAGAAAGTAGCAAAAAGGATCCAATCATTTGCTACGAGTGCAAGAAGCCCGGCCACATCAAAAGTGAATGTCCATATGCCAAAAAATATTCAAAGAAGGACAAAAAGAGAGCTATGATGGCCGCATGGGACAATAGTGACGATAGTAGCTCCAATGAGGACGATGAGCAACAAGAGGTCGCTAACTTGTGTTTCATGGCCATCGAAGAAAACGAGGTAGATCTCGACTCATCCTATTCCTTTGATGAATTGTTTATTGCCTATAAAGAGTTGAAAGTAGAATTTGAAAAGGTTGTTTCTAAAAACAAATTTCTTAAAAAGGTTGCTAAAGATCTCTCACTAGAAATGGATGATTTAATTGAAGAGAAAGATATTTTGGAGGAAGAAAATGAAAGTTTAAGAACCTCTTTGGCAAAAGAAAAAGAGTATTTGAAGGATACTTCCAAAAACGAATCTTTAGAAAAACAAATTGATGATTTAACTAATTCTCTTTCAAAACTCACTAATGGAAAAGAAAGTTTAGACATTCTTCTTGGAAAACAAATGGTTTCTTTTCACAAGGCCGGAATTGGTTATAATCCCACTCAACACAAAAATCTTTTTGGAAAAGATGTTCCTCCTTCTAGCCATTCTAAATTGACATGTCATTATTGTGGTAAAATTGGTCATATTTCTCCTACTTGTCCTATGAAAGGATACTCATCTTCTAATGCAAAAAAGGTCTGGGTTCCTAAGAACCGTATCAATGCTAACCTTCAAGGACCCAAGATGATTTGGGTACCAAAAGTCAAGAATTGATGTGCTATTGTAGGTATGCTTCAAAAGTTCTCTCAAGGAAGGAAGTTGGTACCTTGATAGTGGATGTTCAAGACACATGACCGGTGACAAGAGGGCTTTCAATTCTCTTTCGCCTAAAGATGGTGGACATGTCACATTTGGAGACAACAACAAAGGCAAAATCATAGGAATCGGTGATATAGGTAATTCTCCTATTATTGAAGATGTTTTACTTGTTAGTGGTTTAAAACACAATCTTCTTAGCATAAGTCAATTATGTGATAGAGGAAATCGTGTTATCTTTGAAAAATCCAAATGTATCATTGAAAATGTCAAAAGCAACAAGACACTCTTCGTTGGACAAAGACTTGAAAATGTATATGTTTTTAATCTCAATGATTTAAGTAATTGTGATATAAAATGTTTTTCCGCTTTGAGTGAAAATAGTTGGCTTTGGCATAGGCGCCTAGGACATGCAAGTATGGATGCTATTTCAAAACTCTCTAGAAAAAATTTGGTAAAAGGTCTTCCTAAAATCAAATTTGAAAAAGATAGACTTTGTGGTCCTTGCCAACAAGGAAAACAAACCAAGGTTTCTTTTAAGTCCAAAAATGTTGTTTCAACTACTAGACCTTTGCAATTACTTCATATGGATTTGTTTGGACCAACTCGCTCTCCAAGTCTTTGTGGAAACTATTATTGTCTTGTTGTTGTTAATGATTTCTCTAGATATACATGGGTGATGTTCCTAGCTCATAAGAATGAGGCTTATCCTAATTTCACTAAACTTTGTAGAAGAGTTCAAAATGAAAAAGGATTTGTTATTTCTAACATTCGTACGGATCATGGAAAAGAACTTGACAATTCTTTATATGAAAAGTTTTGTGATGAACATGGTATTGGTCATAACTTTTCTGTACCTCGTACTCCTCAACAAAATGGAGTAGTTGAGAGAAAGAATCGTACTTTGGAAGAAATGGCCCGCACTATGCTTTGTGAAAACTCTTTGCCAAAATATTTTTGGGCGGAAGCCGTTAATACCTCATGCTATATTTTGAATCGAGTTTTAATTAGGCCTATCCTCAAGAAAACTCCTTATGAGCTTTGGAATGGTAGAATACCCAACATAAATTATTTTCATGCTTTCGGTTGTAAATGTTATGTATTAAACAATGGAAAAGATGACTTGGGTAAATTTGATTCAAAATCGGATGAAGGCATCTTTATTGGTTACTCTCTTACTAGCAAAGCATATAGAATTTATAATAAACGCACTAATCTTGTTGAAGAATCCATTCACGTTTCCTTTGATGAATCTAATCCTTGTGCTACTAAGGATGTTGTTGATAATGATGACTTAGAAATTACACATGAGATTCATGACTTGACAATTCAAGAAAAAGTTGATGGTGATACTCAAGTAGAAAGCTCTCAAATCAAAGAAGATGAAGTTATTAATCAACCTCAAGATGCCATGGGAGACAACCAAGATCTTTCCAAGGATTGGAGATTCGTGCAAAACCATCCAAAGGACTTGATTCTTGGAGAAGTTTCGAAAGGGGTAACCACTCGCTCGTCTCATAGAAATTTTTGTGAAAATCAAGCTTTTGTTTCTCAAATTGAGCCTAAAAACTTTCCGGAAGCTCAAGATGATGAAAATTGGATTTTGGCCATGCAAGATGAGTTAAATCAATTTGAAAGGAATAAAGTTTGGGCATTAGTACCTAAGCCTCTTGATCACACTATTATAGGTACTAAATGGGTTTTTCGTAACAAGCTAGATGAATCCGGAAATATTGTTAGGAATAAAGCTAGACTTGTTGCTCAAGGTTATAATCAAGAAGAAGGTATTGATTTTGAAGAAACTTTTGCACCGGTAGCTAGATTAGAGGCTATTCGCATATTACTTGCCTTTGCATCTTTCAAAAATTTCAAGCTTTATCAAATGGATGTGAAAAGTGCATTTTTGAATGGGTTCATAAATGAGGAAGTTTATGTCAAACAACCTCCCGGCTTTGAAGATCATGTATACCCCGATCATGTTTTTAAACTCTCAAAAGCTCTATATGGTTTGAAGCAAGCACCACGTGCATGGTATGATAGACTTAGTTCATTCTTGCTTGACAATGGCTTTACTCGTGGAAAAATTGATACTACTCTTTTCATTAAAGCCAAAGGTAAAGATATGCTCATTATTCAAATATATGTTGATGATATTGTCTTTGGTGCCACTAATGATAATATGTGCAAAGAGTTTGCTAAGTGTATGCAAGGTGAGTTTGAAATGAGTATGATGGGGGAGCTTAACTTCTTCCTCGGACTTCAAATCAAGCAAACTAATGAGGGGATCATAATCAACCAAGCCAAGTATGAGAAAGAACTTATTAAGAAGTTTGGCATGGAAGGATCAAAGCCAACGAGCACACCAATGAGCATATCAACTAAGCTAGACAAAGATGAGAATGGTAAGGCCGTCAATGAAAAGATGTATCGAGGTATGATCGGCTCATTACTTTATCTCACGGCAAGTAGACCGGATATAATGTTTAGTGTCTGCATGTGTGCTAGATTCCAATCATGTCCTAAAGAATCGCATTTAAAAGCTATTAAACGTATTTTTAAATATGTTGCCGGTTCTCATGACTTAGGATTGTTTTATCCACGTGGAGTTGCATTTGATTTAATTGGTTATTCAGATGCGGATTTTGGAGGTTTCAAAGTTGATCGTAAAAGTACAAGTGGGACTTGCCAATTTCTAGGGCACTCTCTAGTGTCTTGGCATAGCAAGAAACAAAATTCCGTAGCTCTATCTACCGCCGAGGCGGAATATGTAGCGGCCGGAAGTTGTTGTGCCCAAATATTGTGGATCAAACAACAAATGGAGGATTTCAATTTGCAATATGATCATATTCCTATTAAATGTGATAATACTAGTGCAATTAGCTTAACCAAAAATTCGATTCAACATTCTCGAACAAAACATATTGAGATTAGACATCATTTTATAAGAGATCATGTTCAAAAAGGGGATATTGAACTTAACTTTATTAGTACCGACAAGCAATTGGCGGACATTTTCACAAAACCCCTTGGTGAAGAACAATTTTGTTTCATTCGACGAGAACTCGGCATGTCTAATCATTTATGAAAAAGTTTTGTGTTCTTGATGTCAAAAGTTTTTTTTGGATTCAATGTTGAGTTGATTGAATTCGTAAATATCATACTTGATGAAGAGTACAAATGATCTTGATAAAGAAATCACCCTCCAAACATTTTATCATATGTTTCATTTTCCTGTGTTTGGTATGCAGAAAATCAGTTTTATGGTCTTTAATGCTACTCCTCTTAAACGTTTTCTGGACTTAACCTGCATTTGTCAGTCGGATGTCCAAGCGGATGTCCAACCGGACGACCGTGAGGTTGAGACTTATTCAAGCTTTTGCGTTGCTAACTCTGATTTATTAAGTCTGTTACACTTAGTTTGTATGAACTTCATGGCTTAGTGCTTAAATTGTCTCTTATATACTTCGCCGATATGAATTTCTTGTCTCTAAGCTTGCAGGGATAATCATTCTCGATAATACCCCTCGCATTCTTTAAAAAACTTTCTTTTAGGGGGAGCATGTATTAAGGGGACACAACAATAAACACCCGAACACAATTTTCTTCCCCTATTCTTATCTCTTTCGGCGCCGCATCTCTACCGCATCCCCTATCCTATCTCTATCTCTTCATCTATCTCTCTTTCGGCGCAGCATTTCAAACAATTCGGCAATCTCATACTCTATAAATTCAACAACACAATCTCTATCTCTTCATCTATCTATCTCTCCTTCTCTCTCGGCCTAAATCTCTCCAAATCTCTATCCTTCCAAATCGAGCAATGGCAAACTTACCGCAAGGGTTACCATTTGAGTTTTACGAAAGAGATGCCGAACGAGCAGAGTTCAGGTTGTTTATCCAAACCATTTGGATGCAACTCTTTATCTTCATTCTGCTGTGTGCGTTACTTACAATAAGAATACCACCATGGTTCGGGTGGAATGTAAATGTGGATACTCTGTGGTATTGGATTGGCATTGTAGCTGCCGCTGTAGCAGCCATTATTCGAGAATACGAAAATCAAAGACGCCAAGCTCTCAATGAACGAAGATAGAGTGCTACACGGCAAGAGCGGCATGGTGCTGGAACCATGGCCCTATTGTTTTTCTCTTTTTAGTTTTTTTTTGATGATGTCACAGGGGGAGAAAAAGCCAAGTTTTTATTGATCTATCTTGCCATTTTTAATATTTTTAACCGTTGTAGGCTAATTTAAAAAAAAAAAATTGCTCGCTATGATCTGTTGATTTAAAAAATTGCTTGCTATGATCTGTTGATTATTGCTATTACTCGTTGATCATAGATAACTGCTTTGGTGCATGTATTAAGGGGGAGATTGGCATAACTCCTACTTGCATAAAAACTATCATTTTGTGTCATCATCAAAAAGGGGGAGATTGTTGAAAAATGTATGCATTATAATTTGTGAAAATTTATATGCATCTCTATTAATTATTTTGATGATTAATTCAATGATATTTTTATTCGGCAAATACAAAATTATCGAAAAGTCGATTCCCGAACTAAATATTTTCGTGACCTTGAAATATAGCATAAAGTCTCTTGGATTCATGATTTATATTTACAAAGACTTTATTGAGCTCAATACATGCTTTAACGGATTTATTTAGATGAAATTGTGAGCCACAGGTTGACGAACCGGCTGACAAGCCGGCTGTCTGAACAGAAAGCTGTGACAACCGGAAACCATCATATGACCCACCGGATGACCGGCCGGACGACCACCCGGATGACCACTCTGTCAAACGGCTAGTTCCAACGGCTAGTTCTAACGGCTAGTTCCAACGGCTAGTTCTAACGGCTAGTTCCAACGGCTAGTTTCAACGGCTAGTTTCAACGGCTAGTTCCAACGGCTAGGAAGCATATGGATGGCTATATAAGGCATCAAGAACTCATTAATGAGAATATACATACAAGCTACAACATTCCATATTATTGCAAGAGCAATTTCTCAAAAGATCAAGCCAAAAATTCTCATTGTTCTTCCACTTTCATATTTTTCTTGAAGAGAAAATTTGTACAAGTCGTGAGCGATAATTTTCATACCTTCTTCACATACTTGTATTTCCTAAGCGAGTGTTTGAGTCAAACACTTGAAAGCTTAGAAGACCAAATTCGGGTTGGAATTTGGGCGTTATTGTTTTTGAGAAGTTTTCGGAGAAAACTCTTGCGGTTGTGCTAGCTCCTTGGGAAAGCTAGAGGCGTTCGGTTTTTGTAAGCACCCGCAAGACTTACAAGTTGTAATCTTTTAAAGATTAGTGGAACCTTCAAGTAATTGCTTGAGGAGAAGTGGAGTAGGGCCGGACCGTGGACAAATCCGGACCGAACCACTATAAACGGGTTCTATCTCTCTATCTCTCTATTTTGATTGCATACTTATTGTTTGCATATATTGTTAGAGATAAATTTTTATCGGTGATTATTACTAGCAATCCTATTCACCCCCCCTCTAGGTTGCATAATTTGGGTAACACGTTCAAAATGTCAACCAAAGAGAAAATCATGTCACCGTGTCTTTGCGGCATTGTATTATAGTAAGTTATAAACATGAACAGGTATGTGGTACGTGATATATATGTGGATGGTATCTGTTGATATCAATCCAAACTTCCCCATCCTAGCTACCCTATAACCCTATAAACATGAACATGAACGTGGTATGTGGATGGTATCTGCTGCTATATAGAGACAATCCTAACTTCCCCATTCAAACTACCCCATCCCCCCTTTGGGTTTGCTTGCTGAACACACTCACACACTCTCTCTCTCCCACCTCCCCCTCCTCATCTCTCCTCTCTCCTCCTCCTTTCCAATGCCTACCCTATAAACATTAAAGCGGGGGGGGGGGGGGTTGTGGTGGTGGTGGTGGGGCAGAGGAAGAGAAGGGCTGTGGTGAAAAGAAGAAGTTTATCTAGGATGGTTTCTGTAATAAAATTTATCTATAATGCCACTCAAGAATAGAAAAGTATACTCTCTTTGTTACAAAACGTTAGTTCATTATGAAAAGATATGCAATGGATCAAAACATAAAATAATTGCGTTTACAAATTTTTGAATTTTACGTGCCAAATTAAATTTATTTTGGGTGTGAGGAAATTTCAAAAATTATGCATAGAAGTACTTTATTTTTTATTTAAAAATTACACAAATATTGCACGAATATTGCACGGATTTTGCACGGATTTAGTGGACCACGTATATTGCTCGGTCACACATGCTTTGCTGTTATAGCCAGTGATTCTTTGGCTGTTCTATGCCTATTGTATGTAAGTTATCTTTTTTTGTTATCATTTCGCTTGGAATTGCACATTAAGGTTTTAGAGACTACAATATCTTGATTTGGCGATTCTACATTAATTTGTCATGTGACCAAAGTAGTCATGCAGATTAGAAACAAGATACATATGTATAGCATTGAGAAAGAGCATATCTAATCATAGGTTTTATATCTAATTATGTCACCAAAAAGACTTCAAGGAACTAAACAAAAATAAACATGGACGGGTGCATAGTATCTGTTGGTATCTGCTAATATAAAGGGACACAATCCTAACTACCCCATCACCTTTTGGGTTTGCTTGTTAAACTCACTCTCAGTCACTCACTCTCTCTCTTTCTCCCCCTCCTTCTCATCCTCCTGGTAAGATTTTCTCTCAAATATATATTTCTCTTAATATATCTGTCTTGTTCCTTAATCTTTGGAGAATGCAGCATTGTTCCTTAATATAAACATGAACAGGTATGTGGTTTGTGGATCGTATCTGTTGATATCAATCAAAACTTCCCCATCCTAGCTACCCTATAACCCTATAAACATGAACAAGAACGTGGTATGTGGATGGTATTTGCTGATATATAGAGACAATGCTAACTTCCCCATCTTAACTACCCTATCCCCCTTTGGGTTTGCTTGTTGAACACATACACACACACTCTCCCTCCCTCTTCCTCCTCCTCCTCCTCCTCCTCCTCCTCTCTCCTCTCCAATGCCTACCCTATAACCCTATAAACATGAAGGGGGGGCGGTGGTGGTGGTGGTGGTGGTAGGGGTGATGGTGGGGCAAAGGAGGAGGAGGGCTGCGGTGAAGAGGATGAGTTTATCTAGGATGGTTTCTGCAATAAAATTTATCTATAATGCCACTCAAGAATAGAAAAGTATACTCTCTTTATTACAAAACGTTAGTTCGTTCATTATGATAAGACATGCAATGGATCAAAACATAAAGTAATTGCATTTAAAAAATTTTGAATTTTACATGCCAAATTAAATTTATTTTAGGTGTGAGAAAATTTCAAAAATTATGCATAGAAGTACTTCATTTTTTATTTAAATGTTACTCGTATATTGCACGAATATTGCACGTATTTAGTGGACCACGTGGTCGCACATGCTTTGCTGTTAGGGCAAATGATTCTTTGGCTGTTCTATGCCTATGGTATGTAAGTTATCTTTTTTTGTTATCATTTTGCTTGGAATTGCACATTAAGGTTTTAGAGACAGCAATATCTTGCTTTGGCGATTCTACATTAAATTGTCATGAGACAAAAGTAGTCATGCAGATTAGAAACAAGATACAGATGTATATCATTGAGAAAGAGCATATCTAATCATAGACTTTATATCTAATTATGTCACCAAAATGACTTCAAGGAACTAAACAAAAAGAAACATGGACAGGGTGCATGGTATCTGTTGGTATTTGCTGATATAAAGGGACAAAATCCTAACTACCCCATCCCCCTTTGGGTTTGCTTGCTGAATTCTCTCTCTCTCTCTCTCTCTCTCTCTCTCTCTCTCTCTCTCTCTCTCTCTCTCTCTCCTCCTCCTCCTCCTCCTCCTCCTCCTCCTCCTCCTGTTAAGATTTTCTCTCAGATAAATCTTTCTCTTAATATCTTGCTGAACACACACACACACACACACACTCACACACTCTCTCTCTCCCACCTCCCCCTCCTCATCTCTACTCTCTCCTGCTCCTTTCCAATGCCTACCCTATAACCCTATAAACATTAACGGGGGGGTGCAGTGGTGGTGGAAGGGCAGAGGAAGAGGATGGCCACGGTGAAGAGAAGAAGTTTATCTAGGATGGTTTCTGCAATAAAATTTATCTATAATGCCATTCAAGAATAGAAAAGTATACTCTCTTTTTTACAAAACGTTAGTTCATTATGAAAAGACATGAAATCGATCAAAACATAAAGTAATTGCATTTACAAATTTTTGAATTTTACGTGCCAAATTAAATTTATTTTGGGTGTGAGGAAATTTCAAAAATTATGCATAGAAGTACTTTATTTTTTATTTAAAAGTTACACGTATATTGCACGGATACTGCACGTATTTAGTGGACCACGTATATTGCCTGGTCACACATGCTTTGCTGTTATAGCAAGTGATTCTTTTGTTGTTCTTTTCCTATGGTATGTAAGTTTTCTTTATTTGTTATCATTTTGCATGGTTGCACATTAAGGTTTTAGAGACTGCAATATCTTGTTTTGGCGATTCTACATTAAATTGTCATGTGACCAAAGTAGTCATGCAGATTAGAAACAAGATACAAATGTATATTATTGAGAAAGAGCATATCTAATCATAGGTTTTATATCAATTATGTCACCAAAAAGACTTAAAGGAACTAAAAATAAATAAACTTGGCCGGGTGCATGGTATCTGTTGATATCTGCTGATATATAGGGACACAATCTTAACTATCCCATCCCCCTTTGGGTTTGGTTGCTGAACTCAGTCACTCTCTCACTCTCTCCTCCTACTACTCCTCCTCCTCCTCCTGTTAAGATTTTCTCTTAGATAAATCTTTCTCTTAATATATCTGTCTTGTTCCTCAATCTTTGGAGAATGCGACATTGTATTATAGCAAGTTATAAACATGAACAAGTACTTTGAATGTGGATGGTATCTGCTGATATCAATCCAAACTTCCCCAACCTAGCTACCCTATAACCCTATAAAACATGAACAGGATTCAGAGGTCACAAAAGGAACATGACAATGCTCAAGAGACGAAGCCAAAAATTTTAGGTAGGTAGGCGAATATATACAATAAAAAAATAATTTTTTTATGATATACTCATTCCGTTCCAAATTGAGAGTCCCTTTTGGGGATTCCAACTATTTAAGGAGATTTCAAATTAAATTTATTTTGGGTGTGAGGAAATTTCAAAAATTATGCATAGAAGTACTTTATTTTTTATTTAAAAGTTACACGTATATTGCACGGATATTGCACGGATACTGCACGTATTTAGTGGACCACGTATATTGCCTGGTCACACATGCTTTGCTGTTATAGCAAGTGATTCTTTTGTTGTTCTTTTCCTATGGTATGTAAGTTTTCTTTATTTGTTATCATTTTGCATGGAATTGCACATTAAGGTTTTAGAGACTGCAATATCTTGTTTTGGCGATTCTACATTAAATTGTCATGTGACCAAAGTAGTCATGCAGATTAGAAACAAGATACAGATGTATATTATTGAGAAAGAGCATATCTAATCATAGGTTTTATATCTAATTATGTCACCAAAAAGACTTAAAGGAACTAAAAATAAATAAACTTGGACGGGTGCATGGTATCTGTTGATATCTGCTGATATATAGGGACACAATCTTAACTATCCCATCCCCCTTTGGGTTTGGTTGCTGAATTCAGTCACTATCTCACTCTCTCCTCCTCCTACTCCTCCTCCTCCTCCTCCTGTTAAGATTTTCTCTTAGATAAATCTTTCTCTTAATATATCTGTCTTGTTCCTCAATCTTTGGAGAATGCGACATTGTATTATAGCAAGTTATAAACATGAACAGGTACTTTGAATGTGGATGGTATCTGCTGATATCAATCCAAACTTCCCCAACCTAGCTACCCTATAACCCTATAAAACATGAACAGGATTCAGAGGTCACAAAAGGAACATGACAATGCTCAAGAGACGAAGCCAAAAATTTTAGGTAGGTAGGCGAATATATACAATAAAAAAATAATTTTTTTATGATATACTCATTCCGTTCCAAATTGAGAGTCCCTTTTGGGGATTCCAACTATTTAAGGAGATTTCAAATTAAATTTATTTTGGGTGTGAGGAAATTTCAAAAATTATGCATAGAAGTACTTTATTTTTTATTTAAAAGTTACACGTATATTGCACGGATATTGCACGGATAGTGCACGTATTTAGTGGACCACATATATTGCCTGGTCACACATGCTTTGCTGTTATAGCAAGTGATTCTTTTGTTGTTCTTTTCCTATGGTATGTAAGTTTTCTTTATTTGTTATCATTTTGCATGGAATTGCACATTAAGGTTTTAGAGACTGCAATATCTTGTTTTGGCGATTCTACATTAAATTGTCATGTGACCAAAGTAGTCATGCAGATTAGAAACAAGATACAGATGTATATTATTGAGAAAGAGCATATCTAATCATAGGTTTTATATCTAATTATGTCACCAAAAAGACTTAAAGGAACTAAAAATAAATAAACTTGGACGGGTGCATGGTATCTGTTGATATCTGCTGATATATAGGGAAACAATCTTAACTATCCCATCCCCCATTGGGTTTGGTTGCTGAACTCAGTCACTCTCTCACTCTCTCCTCCTCCTACTCCTCCTACTACTCCTCCTCCTCCTCCTCCTCCTGTTAAGATTTTCTCTTAGATAAATCTTTCTCTTAATATATCTGTTTTGTTCCTCAATCTTTGGAGAATGCGACATTGTATTATAGTAAGTTATAAACATGAAAAGGTACTTTGAATGTGGATGGTATCTACTGATATCAATCCAAACTTCCCCAACCTAGCTACCCTATAACCCTATAATATTCAGAGGTCACAAAAGGCACATGACAATGCTCAAAAGACGAAGCCAAAAATTTTAAGTAGGGAGGTGAATATATACAATAAAAAAATAATTTTTTTATGATATACTCTTTCCGTTCCAAATTGAGAGTCCCTTTTCGGGATTCCAACTATTTAAGGAGATTTCAAATTAAATTTATTTTGGGTGTGAGGAAATTTCAAAAATTATGCATAGAAGTACTTTATTTTTTATTTAAAAGTTACACGGATATTGCACGGATACTGCACGTATTTAGTGGACCACGTATATTGCCTGGTCACACATGCTTTGCTGTTATAGCAAGTGATTCTTTTGTTGTTCTTTTCCTATGGTATGTAAGTTTTCTTTATTTGTTATCATTTTGCATGGAATTGCACATTAAGGTTTTAGAGACTGCAATATCTTGTTTTGGCGATTCTACATTAAATTGTCATGTGACCAAAGTAGTCATGCAGATTAGAAACAAGATACAGATGTATATTATTGAGAAAGAGCATATCTAGTCATAGGTTTTATATCTAATTATGTCACCAAAAAGACTTAAAGGAACTAAAAAAAATAAACTTGGACGGGTGCATGGTATCTGTTGATATCTGCTGATATATAGGGACACAATCCTAACTATCCCATCCCCTTTGGGTTTGGTTGTTGAACTCTCTCTCTCTCTCTCTCTCTCTCTCTCTCTCTCGTTAAGATTTTCTCTTAGATAAATCTTTCTCTTAATATATCTGTCTTGTTCCTCAATCTTTGGAGAATGCGACATTGTATTATAGTAAGTTATAATCCTACATTGTATTATAGTAAGTTATAAACATGAACATGTACTTTGAATGTGGATGGTATCTGCTGATATCAATCCAAACTTCCCCAACCTAGCTACCCTATAACCCTATAAAATATGAACAGGATTCAGAGGTCACAAAAGGCACATGACAATGCTCAAGAGACGAAGCCAAAAATTTTAGGTAGGGAGGCGAATATATACAATAAAAAAATAATTTTTTTATGATATACTCATTCCGTTCCAAATTGAGAGTCCCTTTTGGGAATTCCAACTATTTATGGAGATATGCAATGATTACACCTACGATTCCTATTATTTCCACCATTACCCCTATAACACTTATATTCACCTTTGCGGGATATTTTTGGAAAATCACCAAATTTTTTCTTTCATTTTTGGAAAAGGGCCATCATTTTGGAACAATCCAAAATAGAATAATGGACTCTCAATTTAGAACGGAGGGAGTATTCTTTTTTGAACGTAAAATTAGGAAGGTTTTTTTAAAATTGTAGGAGCGGCGACAGTCCGGACAAAACCCCTCTGGCTCAATCCCAGCGCGTACGTGATCCAGAGGTCTCACGCGCTTCTTTATAAAACAAATCCAGGTGAAGCCTTCACCAGTACAGATAACTACAACTAGTCGATCTACTTACTCCAATTTGGACTGTATTATCGAAAGAGACACCCATGACCAGTTGACACTGTAACCTAGAGATTACGATAAAGTAACTTTTTGTTAAATAAGGGTACTTGTAATGGACTTTCACATGGCTAAGCACGGACCCATACATGTCATAGTTCATGAATCTAAACAATTCAAAGTTTAAAAAAATACCGTTTCAAACAGAAAATAATTCAATATATATCCAGAGAGTGTACTATTTCCTCTCGTTCGTGCACATAACATATGGGGCTACGGCATACGAAGTGGAGCGTCTATTTTTGAACATACAGATTCGTATTTTATGCAAACCAAAATAAAAAAACTATGGGTCAATCGCATTTCTCAAGAGTTAAACATCATCAATTCATCATGAAACTTGCAAAGGAACTAATAAGTGAGTAAAATTGGCTCCATATTCATTTTCAAAGGAAAACATTATGTCAAAATTTCGTAGAATTTCTTAATCTCGTCGTTGACCGGACCAGAAAGAGAATTAGTTGAAGTTCACGTAAATTGACCCGGACACCCATAACTAGGGAAATAAAAGTAGTAATAAAAAATGGGGCTAAAGTTGAGTATGGAGCTGGAAACCACCAGAGAGAGAGAGACAGAGAGAGAGAGATATGTTATTACGGTATATTACCTGTAGAAAAGTGTAGATGGGGGGTACTGGTAGTAAATTCCAAAAGAGAGACCAGCCTCCTCCACCGACTCGAAAATTGTCTTCTGGGGATAGCCTTCCACCATCATTTTATTATCGTTAGCAGTTGCTCCATACGATGTCGCGGAGTGCACGTACAGCCGGTTCGGCTGCGTCAATGTCGGTATGGACGCAAACCAGCGGTCGCAAACCGCAAACTCCGACACCAACTCCTTGTAAACCGGCACCATCTCCGGTTTGAACCCGTTCATCACTACCTCCGACATACCTATATATTCCGATAAAATTGGAACGATACATGAAAAATCAAGATCGTTATTACCACGTCTTTTAATAAGCCGCCCTTAATCTACATGATCTTTACATGTAACCAAATGGATGTGGCCATTCAAACGATTAATTGAATGTTATGCTATTCCAAAAAAAGAGAGAGACAAATAATATACATATACAATCATTTTTCTCTAATATATATTCATACGCATTTCGTAACATATCAAAAAACGTTCGATCAACGTATTTTTTTCGGTGATTGGCATTCTCTACAAATCTGAAGTGATGAACGATCTCAATTATCAAGTGGAATCAGAGGAAAAGGTCCACAAAAATTGAACCAGACCGTTCAGTCTCTGAGTCATTTGGAGAGGGGAACGGGCAATGGTGATGCGCATCATCCAAGCCGTTTGTTCGGCAATTCAATGGTCCATGGTGTTGTGCACCATGCGAGCCGTCTGTTCGGCAATCCAACGGTCCGAGAATATCTCATCTCGAACTGTTAGATTGCCAAACGGATGGCTCGAATAGTGCACATACTGTGCACCCCGCACAGCACCATGCCGCTTTTCCTCCAAAACTAAAAATCAATATAGGTGTGTGTGTGTATATATATATATATATATATATATATATATATATATATATATATATATATATATATATATATATATAATATAAGGGCCAACGTGGGATACATGCCTTTGTTTTACTTACCATTTTTTAGAAAATTATTTTACTTCTTTGCATAATTCTCAATAAGTTTTTTTATCTCACTCTACTCATCAGTACTTTTTATATCAAAATTATTTTTCAAAACTTAAAACCAAACAAAGAATATTTTCCAATAATATTTGGGACAATACCTTTCTCTACGCTTTCAGCTTGTTGGGCAAACCCTTCCATTGTGGGTTTCAGGTTTTGGGATGCTACTGAGGGGGACCATGGCACGCCATACACCTGCTCAAAAATGGCTTCAAAAGAATGACCCGGGTCCGGATCGATGTGCGCGGACCGGTCACCGTAGTAAACCCGGCCGACTGAGTTGGGACCCGAGGTGGATATCGGGTTCGATTCGGTTCCGGTTACACCGTCGATTTCCGGGTTGAGGGACTTCATCCACCCCAACATGTGATCGAATGAGCGGTTTTCTTGGACTAACACCACCACAGTTTTGATGGGGCATGAGTTTGTAGTAGCTTCGGATGCCATTTTTGTTTGGTTTTCTTGGTGGTTTTGCCAAGTTAAAAGCAGAGAGAGAGAGAGAGAGAGAGAGAGAGAGAGAAGGAAAGAGGAAGGAGTTCAATATTTCTCGACAACTAGCTAGTGGAGACTGTGTTCTGGATATTTTGACCTTAACTGCATAGAACTAATTAATTAGGATATCTTTGAAGACACAATATTAAAAGGACACGTCACATGTATATATGGGTCAAGATCCAATGTCTCTTAATCTATTCTATAATCTGGTTTTCTAGTCATCGATCTTACCGTTACATGTACAAACCCTCCTTGTAAAACGACTACCATTATACTCCTATATACATACAAACCCTCTTCGTAAAAATTACATTGATTTTGGAGTTGACCGTTAACGACGCTCACCCTCCCCCCACTCTCTCTATTAGAACATGAATACTTCGTGTCCTTTTGGAACTTACGGAAAGGAGAAAGAAAAAGAGAAGGGAATTATTAAGAAAGAAAGTGTAAGCCATGAGGAATATGTAGGAAAAAAAATTATACTATTGTGCTCAAAATTGGGTGTTTTTTTTTTTTTTTTTTCCTCTTTTTTTGTAAACCGAACAAGGGGAAATCTTTTAATGCTCATTTCCTTTTTCTTTATTTTTCAATACGTTCCAAACAAAACCTTCGACTCCATGGCCCGATAGAAATAATTGATCATCGAGGACCGCATCTATTTTTGTGAGGTATGTGGTGTTGGTTTTTGAGCATTTGATTTCATTTTGCGACAGTTAACCCCATCGGTTCGGTTCTCTCGAGTATCACCGAGGTCAGTGAGGAGGTCACCTTGTTTTTCTTCAAATAATTTGTCCATTAACGGACAATTAACCAATAGGTGTGGAAATTACTACCATATGGGCTGTATTACACAAGATATCGAGATATCGACCGTGTATCCTACGATTTCTACGCGTATCCTAATTTGGTAAGTATCGTACGATTATTTATTGGGACAAGTCGAAACTTATTTCAAGAAATGGAACCTAAAATACATTAATCTAAACCTTTTGATCTAATCATGACAACTTTCAAACCAATGTTTGATTATTTCGCATCGGTACATATCTAGCTACTCTCGTTTACTCCAACAAAGTTCACTTCGCGAAGTGGTTTCTTGTTGTGATCTAAGGTTGTTAGGGCTTGAGTTTGGCCCAGTGATTTAGGGCCAATTGCCCTAAATCATGGGCCTTTGTTTTCAAGAAGATTTGGGCTACAATGGAATGCCAAAACACTGGGCCTGCATGTGGGTTATGATTGTTCGCCCAGGCTTTTTTCCAACCAAATAAGTTTTCAAAAATCACTTGGGAAGGAAAGAGGTGTGCTTTGGATTGGATGATACTATCAAGAAAACGATGCAGAATAAGTTTCGCTTTGTGATAACAGAAAAGGATGGAGTCAAGGGGACATGTTGTGGTGGCTGCAACTGCAACGATTTAAAGAATTGCTATTATGGTACTTGAAAACCCTCTTAGTAAAACTACATTGATTTTGGAGTCGACCGCTAACGACGCTCGCCCTCCTCCCGCTCTCTCTATTAGAACACGAATACTTCTTCGTGTCCTTTTGGAACTTACGGAAAGGAGAAAGAAAAAGAAAAGGGAATTATTAAGAAAGAAAGTGTAAGCCGTGAGGAATATGTAGAAAAAAATTATACAATTAAAATCAGGTAAACTAAAACCCTAATTAAAATCAGTTGACGACAATTTACAATTCTTTCGTATCATTGCAGAATCAAACCAAACTTAAATTAAGAAGAAAAGGATACGTTTTTTTTGTGTAATATTGGATCAAGAAATATACTTATATAGCTGTTTGAGGAGGCTATCGGCGATTCATTAGTAATGGCGGAAGGGAAATCGATTGTCGACATCGACCCTTCGAGCGACGACGTTTAAGTTGGTCAATGCTGGTGTGGAGAGCTCCGGTGGGTTTACCTTCGGAGCTACGGTGGATTTGATACACAGGTTGGGGAGGGTGGGCAGTGGACAAAGGAGATGGTGGCAGTGGATAGGGAGGAGATCGAAGGTGGAGCTAAAGGAGGCAAAGGCGGAGTACATCGTTGGGAAGGCGGACGTGAGAGCGGGGTAAATTGGGCAGATTACTTAAAATAAGGTTTAGAAGGATATGGTTAGACGCGTGCTGGGCTTAGATGGGTAGACAGTGACAAAAGAGGGCCTGCCTGAAAGAACCCTTTTTTTCCCTGGACCATATAGTAATTGCGGGCCGGCCCATATATGAAACTTCGGAAATGATGGAGAAAGAGAAATAGTAAGGGGAAGATAAACGAGGATAAACAAGGAAAATAATTGAAATTTTACAAGAATAAAAACAGCTTCAGATCTTATTGGGTTTAACGTCTGCTTCTCCTAAATTTCAATGAGTTTGATTTTATTTTTACAGGAAATTGAAATTCATCAAACTCCCGTCTCAGTCTCGTGCATAAAATCAAGAGGAGCTTGTTCGTTTGGGGGGTTTCAAAATCTTTGGGCACAGTTTACTTTAAAAAATCTCCCTCAAAACCCCCAAACAAACAAGGTCAAGGGGATTTGGAGGTTAAAGCGCTTCCTATGTTCGAAGCGTGAGTTCGGCTCTTAATATTAAGGCTACGAATTCCACGTCCATATCTATCGAATTTGGGGAAAAACTCACGAATATACCCATTCCTGTCATGAACTATTACTGTATAAGTTTTCTTTTAGCGGATCTTGTATATGAAGCTTAGGACATTGGAAATGGTCTAGCGTGCAAATGGTTGAGTTTGAACTGGAGGGAGCTGTTCTTATAATCTCGGCCGGCTACAAAGTTTGTTAATGGCCGAGAAAAATTTGTTGAAGTCTCCGAATTCCCGGCCGTAAGAATAGTCTTTCGGGAGGAGACATTAATTAACAAATGTCGACGAGTGTAGGTTGATCTTCTTTCGGGACTGGGAGGTGAGTACATTAATTAACAAATGTTGACGAGTGCAGGCAACCGGAATACAATTGCTTGTTGCAATAGAGTTTTCCATTCCACCTGCTTTTTGATGAACACATACGTACAGGATAATCTTCATTTTCTCAGTTTAGATAAAACTTTAGCTGGCCACTTTCCGGCGAACATTGATTTTGTTCAATGATATATTGAACAATATCCGATGGACATGATTTTTGTCACGGTTACGTGTCTCGACGAGATCTACAATATGAACGGATCCGATCATTGAACAAAATCAATGTTCGCCGGGAAAATGAATTACTCATGCAACACAAGAACTCAATTGTTCTGTGTCGGCAAGAAAAGGAGGACTCACTCCACTGCAGTAAGTAATATCACCAGGATAGACGTGTAGGGGTTCTAAGAAAAGGGCCAAGTTTTATGTTCAGAGTTTGAGAAAAAATCATTAATACGTTAGTATCTTGAAACCGGAAGGTATTCTTGCCATAAGCGAAAATATGCAGGGCTTTGTAGTATTTTTAAGTGGTTCGACTCTTGGCTAGATAATACACACAACTATGCATCTTCCGGACACAATTGTGACCGGAGGAGATAGATGCATCATGCATGTAGGCCTATACGCATCGAATGGTTTGGATGCAAACTTTTGATCAGCGTTCGGGCCGGTTATGTTTATCAGGCCTTGTAACAGTATCCCTCAATAGCAAGCCCAGCCTTGGGCATAAAGCCCACTATGCAAGGCCCAAATTTTGGGCCCCCAAGGATTCAGTGAAAATTTTGAGTTTGCGTGTGTGTTTTAGGCGGCGAAGTGGAGAGAGGTTCCTGTCCCAAACTGGGTGGAACACTATAATACAATTAATGAAACGCTATTGTTTCACTTCCGTTTCTCTCCATGTCATACAATAGCAGCAACGCTATTATTGCCACCTCTACAATAGCATTTCTAAAAAACACTATGAAATTATGCTATAAAAACCTCTATTTGTTGCAGTGTAAACAAAAGAATAAACTCATTAATTCTAATTTGAAAAGAAGATTAAGCAGAGAAGTGCAGTGGGATAACTTAGGTTTCATTTAGTAGACTAGATGAAGTTTTTAGAACATAGTAAAAGGGTAATTCTACATAGTAATGGATTGGGTATACCAGAGCGCTAAAGTAAATATTGAAGGCTAAAACACGGTAATTGAAGACAAATATCCTGTGGTTCATGTAGACTATGTAGTACAGGGCCAATTCCCTAATGCATTGGAAATTTTGAAGATCCCTAAAATTAGTTGAACTACCATGCCAAATGGATACTAACCTCCTGAAGAAATTTGAGAATTGCCAACACTACGCTCCAGAAGAAATTTGAGGTTGTCCGCAGCTTTTTCAGCAACTGTGTATACGCAGCTTCATTATGTTAAGGACCTCCTCATGATGTTGTAGCCCATCCTCCTCTTCTTCAAATAAGGAAATAAGTTGGGGGCATGATGTAATCATCAAATCCCAGAGCCCATGGAGAAAGTTCGCGTCCCATAGTATTCTTCCACAATATTATGAGTTCTTTACAACTAAGGAGGGTTAAGGTTTGGAGTCTAGTCAGCCCTTGGGAAAACCAATTGGGTAGGCATGCCAGACCTTGGATATTTTAACTGTCATGGAAGTCAACGAACTCAAATGGGTATAAATTGCACTTTCATCACCCACGTCAAGATTGTGAAAGGTGTCCGGAATCAAAACGTCGTTGAGAGATAATGAGAGGAGCGAATCAAAGTCAAGCGTATTCTCACTTCATTTATCTCTGTAGGCCTCGAAACCCGCGCAACCTTCAGCAGCAGGGACTCCTCAATCTTCAACTTTCTTAAGTTGGAAAGATTACTTGGCAATTTCTGCAAAAGCTTGAGGCATTTACTAATGAACAATCCTGATCGGTAAGCAAATGTTTGAGCTCCATCGACTACAAAAGGAGACCATCCTTCCCAATCAGGCATGTCATCAAAGGTCAAAATCTCCAGAGATGGTTAAGGATTTGAGTAGCCCAACCCATAGAACTTAAGTCCAACCTGCTCTACATCTTTCATTTTTTGAATGTAGACTTTTGCAAGTGATGGTAACTACCCCAATGGGGGTAAGGAAATGCATTTTTCACAATTCAGGAACTTGAAGGAGGCCATCTTCGAGAAAGAAGAGTTTCCAACCCAAGTCGAAATTCTTCTACCATGGTAACCACTAATGGTAAGTTCTTTCAAGTTATCGTGAGGTTCAAGCATGTCAAGAATTTCTAATTCAACATTTCTATTGCGACAATGATCCGAGCAGATACTCCACTTTAGAAATAGCACTTCTAAGCCTTGTTTATCCTTCAGATTGGCCCTCCTAGCATCTGCCACATCCTGATATGCAAATTGTCCCTCTTAAGATGAATCAAACTGCCCAACTCAGATATCATAGACCTCTCACCTTTGCCAACAATGAAGTTTGATAATGTTTGGAGACTTGTCATTTTACCCATTTTTTCTGGCATTTCTTGTAACAAATTTGCACCAGTAACAAGAAGACAAAGGAAGTTAATAAGATCGCTAGTGTTTGCAGGCAACTTGGTGAGATTTTTGCAATCTCTCAATAATAGTGTTTACAGGTTATAGAGAGTTCCAACTGATTCCGGTAATTTGCCAATAAAGGCATATGAAAGGTCAAGGTACCTCATGTGTTTCAAATCTCCACTCAAACCTCATGTTTACACGTGCTTAGTTTGAGAAGGTATTTAATACATGAACTTCATAGTTCGAGTAGGGATTTGAAACACACGAGGTACCTTGACTTTTCATATGCTTTTATTGCCACATTACCGAAATCAATAGAAACTCTCTACAACTTGCAAACACTACTATTGAGAGATTGCAAAAATCTCACCAAGTTGCCTGCAAACACTAGGAACCTTATTAACTTGCGTCATCTCGATATTACTGGTGCAAATTCGTTCCAAGAAATGCCACAAAAAATGGGTAAATGACAAGTCTGTAAACATTATCAAACTTTATTGTTGGCAAAGGTGATGGGTCTAAAATATCTGAGTTGGGCAGCTTGATTCATCTTAGAGGGACAATTTGCATATCAGGATTGGAGGATGTGGCGGATGCTCTAGATGCTAGGAGGGTCAACTTGAAAGATAAACAAGTCTTAGATGTGCTATTTCTAAAGTGGAGTATCTCCTCGGATCATTCTCGCAATGGAAATGTTGAATTAGAAATTCTTGACATGCTTGAACCTCACGATAACTTGAATGAGCTTACCATTAGTGGTTACCATGGTAGAAGAATTCCGACTTGGGTTGGAAACTCTTCGTTCTCGAAGATGGTCTCCTTCAAGTTCCTGAATTGTGAAAAAAGCATTTCCTTACCCCCATTAGGGTTAGTTACCATCACTTGCAAAAGTCTACATTCAAGGGATGAATGAAGTAGAGTAGGTCGGACTTGAGTTCTATGGGTTGGGTTAATCAAATCTTTTTCCATCTCTGGAGATTTTGACCTTTGATGACATGCCTAATTGGGAAGAATGGTCTCCTTTTGTAGTCAATGGAGCTCAAGCATTTGCTCACTTGTCAGAACTGTTCATTAATAAATACCCCAAGCTTTTGCAAAAATTGCCAAGTAATCCTCCCCGCTTAAGAAGTTGGAGATTGAGGAGTGTCCGCTGGTGAAGGTCGCATGGTTTTCGGGGCCTTTAAGAGGTAAATGAAGTGAGGAATACGTTTGACTTTGATTCACTCATCTCATTGTCTCTCAACAAGGTTTTGATTCCGAACACATTTCGCAATTTTGAAGTGGGTGATGAAAGTGCAAGTTATACTCATTTGAGTTCGCTGACTTCCATGACAGTTGAAAATATCAAAGGTCTAACATACCTACCCAGTTGGTTTTCTCAATGCTGACTAGACTCTAAACCTTAACTCTCCTTGGTTATAAAGAACTCATAATAATGTGGAATGATGCCATGGGACGCGAACGTCTCCATGGGCTCCGAGATTTTTGATGATTACCTCATGCCCCCGACTTATTTCCTTAAAGGCATATTCTTCATCTACAATCTACTATCTACTTCTTTGTGCTTAGAAACTACGTCGTATTACAGTCTTTCTGTAATAAAGAAACTGATGAGCATGCATGTTTTATCTATCTATATGTATTAAAAAACATGAACCCACATGGTTAAGTCTACAACTTCATGCTGAAGGTGCCACTCTTAAACTACAAACCCAAAATTGGGGATCAGAAACACTCCTAATGGGTAAGGGTCATCACGAAAAGTGCAAGATCTCTCAACCAGCACAAAAAGATTCCACTCACATCACATGGTCCGAATAAATTTTGTGATATTATTACAAATGAAAAATAATTAGAATCCATACATTTTATGGGTCAAACCCTTCAAATCTTTGTTTTATTGAACAAAGTAACACTAATCATCATGTAACTCATCTATCCAAGTAACATTTCGGAAATTAAAAGCAAGAAAGCGTGAATAGAAAACTGCATGAAAACCTTTAAATCAGTGTATTGACGTCAAGAATTCATTCCCATGCATAACCTTAAAACAGAAAGAAGCCCAGAGTAGTGCAATTTAGAAAGAAGCCCAGAGCGGGGGTGAGAACATGCAAAACGCCCCAAAAAATTTGGAGGTTTATTTATGGATTACTAATTTGAGAGAGGTTGAAAAACTATCTCTTTAAGAGCAGAAGGCCACGCCAATAAGAAAATTTAAAGAGAGAGAGAGAGAGAGAGAGAGAGAGAGAGAGAGAGAGAGAGAGAGAGAGAGAGAGAGAGAATCCCACTTTCACATCAAATAAAAAAACAACTTAAGAACCATATTTTATGCCAGAAACACAATGTGAGAGAAAAAAGAACACAAATAAAAAGGAATAAAAAAAACCCTTTTCAACAATTTCAAAACAACAAGAATCGAACACATCAAACAATTTTCTCAAAGTGGCTAAGAAAATAACTACCATGTACTAAATAGCAAAGTCCCAAATTCTGTTTTCATCACTCCAAAAATAATGTAGACACTCCAATTTATCTAAGTAAAGCTGATAACCACGATAACACAAAAAGACTTTCTAAGAACCTAGGATGTCCGCATCCAGGTTCCATAACAGAAATAGACTTTGCCAAACCAGCTTGCAAAATATCAGGTGGGAAAAGAATGTTAGCATTTGAAACACTAATGTATATGAAGGACCAATCGTCTTAAACGCAATGTTCTAAATAGCATTTGAAACACAAAAACCAATGATTGTCTTAAACACAATGTTCTAAAACTCGCTAGACGTCGGCCACCTTCGAGCTTCGACGCTTAGTAATCGGCACCTAGCAATTAGTCGGATTTTTCATTTTTATAAAAGAATGAAAATTATTTCCCCCTCTCCCCATGGTCTGAGTAAGAAAATGACCACACACACACACAAAACCTATTAAAGGGGAATTTTGTATAATTTCACCAAATTAAAGGGTCATTAGTATTATACTTGCAACTCAAGGGTCATATAAACATACTACTACTGCTACATCGCGAATCAGCCCTAAATTTCTTTAGGATCAGAATTCCTCTCTCAGATCAGGCAGCTCTGGCGATGACTGACAACTATTCGTCTCTCTCTCTCTCTCTCTACAGTTACTGTTCGTCTCTCTTTGTGTGACTCTCTCTCTCTCCCAATTTGCTGACTCTCCGAGTAATCGCTACTTGCCAACTCCGCGCTACTCGCCGGTTAGTCGACCGGCCGACTAATCTCACCGACTAGCCCTAAATCGCCTAGGCCAGGTGCTGACTAGCAATTACTCGCCTAGTAATCGTAATCCCAGCTTTTCAAAACACTACTTAAATGCAATAACACTAGTGTTCACATGATTGGCCTAACTGTGGAGACCATTATCCAAGAAACTGTGGGCATTGATCATCAAACAAACCTGCTTTTTGCCAGGAATACTGCTTAGTGCTGCTATTGTGGATTTCATTTCAGTGGTAGCTATAAAATTTCCCACTTTAGAACCTTAACATAGTGTTTAGATGATGGACTTCAAAGCAAAAGAAACCAAAATACTCATCCATATTCATTTTTCTTTGGGATGACCAACCAAAAGATGTTTTTACCTATTAAATCCTCTTCGCAACAACTACTTAAAATTATAATAAAATAGCTTATCTTGGAAGCAAAAGAAACCGAAATACTCATCCTTATAACCAATACGGAGAAGCACCTCAGTGTTTTCTTTCTCCTCAGATCTACGCTACCATCAAAAGCACGGAAAAATTTATGTTTTGTTTGTTCGTCTTTTGCAAACAAGCTGAAGATTACAAGGTTACACCTACCATAAGGAGAAACATACTTATTTGGCCAAGCATAAGAAGAATCATTGAAAGATCTTCCTAGTTCTATCACAACCTTCAAAAGCTAGAAACTATTTTCATTTTGGTTTCGATTCTGTGGGTATAGAATTCCTAAACAACGGTGATGCATATTGTAAATAAACCAAAAAAACTCACTCAGAATCTCAGATTCATAGGAAGAGCGTTGTTCCGGACAAGCAAGTGAATTCACAACAGTCTTTCATATTTCATATGTAAATAAGATAAAACATAAAACGGCGTCCTTACTCACATGCAAGATGAGATAAAAGGACTGCCACTATAGAAAGGGGAAGTGTGAGAAACTCTACCCACAAAGTATGTGTCCTCACCAGGAAAAAAAGTGCATGATAAAATTAACAACTCTCCTCTAGTGGGGACTTAAATCACTTAGGGCTTGCTTAATTGGCCATTGGACTGAATCATATAATCTCTAGGGGATGTGAATGTTGGCAATTGTCTCACATCTAATCTGGTCATTCATCCTAAGCTGCTAACATAGCTGTCTGCATTAGGGAAAAAACAATGAAGAATGCGCACGGTAATCTAGTGAAACTGATCCTGCGACAGCAAACAGCCAACACCGGATATGATTTTCTATCTTACTTGGAAAAAAACTGGCTAGGAATCATGTTGTTATAGTTTGCTTTG
The DNA here is from genome assembly GCF_030253575.1 of Rhododendron vialii. NCBI lineage: Eukaryota > Viridiplantae > Streptophyta > Magnoliopsida > Ericales > Ericaceae > Rhododendron > Rhododendron vialii. The sequence continues at coordinate 5,172,822 of NC_080563.1, read as the reverse complement.
TTTCCCGCTCTGTAGGCTAATCATGATTCCAACGCAAGCACAACACAGATGATAAGAACAAAAGAGAGAGAGAGCCTATTCACTACTTACCGGAGGCCTGAATCTGGAAGCTTTGAGAGGGGTGGCTTTGCTAGGGGCACGACCAACTGAAAAACATTGAGGTGATGGAGGACAGGTTCTAATTTGCGACAAAATGTCACCTTCTTTGCCGTTTACATTCTTCGCATCCAAAGAGATTGGAATGTTTTCTGCCTCTTCAGCTCTCCTACACAATACGCTCAACAAGTTGAATCACCGCTGCACTCTTTCTCTGGTAAGAAATTATTCACATGTCCTAAAGAGAAAAAATAAAACTTGGCTAATAATGGCTCTCCATGGGATACTCTACGATAGAGCATTTGATGCACTATATGACTTTTCTATACGGAAAAGTCAAAAGTACTAAACATGGGTTGTTGGATGAATGTTCATCTTTGTGTCAACACATCACACACCCTTATTGAAGTGTTGAGTAGTCGTTGCGGGTGCTCTATACATTTGGAACAGTCACATACCATATAGATTATATGGATTGGGCCTTTCCATCACGACATACAGCACTTGAAATTAAAAAAATTGGTGAGCACAACCATAAACTTTGTCAACCTCTCTGATCATTGCAATGGTAAACTTTCATAACAGTCTTCAAATTTGGTTCAAACACATAACCACACCTAGAGATTCTGAGTAGCATCACTCAGCCAAAAGCCACTAATTCTCAGTCTTTCAATGGCCTTAACAAACATACATATAGCATTACTCGCAAAATTATCACAAAACCCATTCAGTACCCCTAACATTAGTTTTCAAACAAAGCTATTGAGAACCTAAAAAATCTCAACCACCTGTAACCGTATCCTAGAGCAGTTTAGAACAAAGATGCTAACATATAAAGTATCATACAAAATTCCCAACAAGAGAATTAGTTTAAGCTCTCACAGATTTAAGCTTCCCAACAAGATCACGTCTTCTGTAACTTTCATCGTCAGTTAGAGATGAAAATGGAGCTAGCTTTTCTTTAGCAGCCTCACCAACAGAGCTGCCAGTAAACGCAAATTAGATCATTCACAAGGTAATAGTGCAACTCCCGGATAGAAGGTGGTAAAATGCTCAAAACTTGTATAATCAAGGATGGGGAATATATAAGAACCTTGCATTCCTCAAGTAATCACTGAACACCAACCGTGCAAAGCTCTTCTGAACAAGCTGCATTGTTTTGAGCAAAAAGTTCAGACATTATTCATCAAGACAAAATAAAAGTTCAAATGGAGAGCAAGAAAGAGAAATTGTAGACTTCTAACAGTTTCAGATAAATTACCTTGTTATATGGAGAATGAAACACAAAATAGTCAGCATCAGCTGAAAATTGTTTGCCCTCCAATTTCTCGTACCTATATAGAAGTAAAACGTTGAGAAATTCACATAGCAGTATATCACACAGACTTCGTCCACGTCAAAACAAGATATCTGCTTTAGAATATCAAAAGCAGCTTACTTTTTGCAGAAACTTTTGTAGCAAGAATCAAGTGCCATGAGATAGCAAGTCTGTGAGAGCTTTCCGTCAACAACCTATAAAAAGTAATTGCCACAGATGAGAATCAGGCTGCGATAAAGAAGAGATCTCCAATTTAGTGGGAAAAAAGGTTGGCACAGTGAACAGCTACAAGTATATTGTCATGTTTGCTACTACTTGCCACTTGTTAGTTAATCACTAATGAGCAACAGTTCACCCAAAAATAATAATAATGATAATGAGCAACAATCATCAGAATCTGGAAGCATTATTATGGCCTCAAAGTTTTATAGGACCAGTCTGCATGCAGGAACGCTGTGCACAAACAAATAGGAACTATATAGCCACGTTGCAAACTAATTCTTGTGGTGTTTCCCTGCAGTCATAAAATTCCTGAGAAATTTTGGATACGCATACAACTAATAGCATTTTTCGAAGGCAGTTTTCCAAGTCCCTCTCCCATTTTTTTAAGCATAATGTTACCTACAAAACGAGCGCAATAGATATGAGAGGTCTATCATATGTCCAACATATTTGCAAGCAACCATGCAGTACGAGGGAACCTTTGCACATGGTTTCCAAAAAGTTGATTCTCTACTTTTAGATGGTCAAACCAATGAAGCAGGAAGTACCTTCACCCAACAGCGTGCCTTAAATTTCGATGACAGCAGTTAAGGGGTTGTTCGGCTAAATAAGCCAAATGACTTAATTTTTTTGTCCTTATTCAAATTTTTTTTGAATTTGTTAGTTTTTCGTCAACTTTTTGTGGATTATTCTTGAAAGATACGAAATTTTGTAATAAAATGATGTAGTACTTCAATACTACTTTTACAGGCAACATAATTTATGCGCCCTGAAGGGAAATTCTGCTCTCTCATTTTCCATGTCGTCGATTAGAAAGTAGACAAACAACAAAGATTAGAATCCAAATTCCTTATCTTAGTCTCTTTTGGAGCCATGATCAAAGTACCCATTACAATGCACACAACATTGATAGCTTTCACGAAACATGAAAAAAATCAAAAAGAAGTACGCAGTGAATTACCGGGTATTCACTTGCAAGGTTGGGCTTGTAAAAATCATAAGCATGAGACATATGGCTTCCCCTCAATTTGCTTTCAATTGCTATAGGTGCATCAGGCCCAATAAGTATCGCAATAGCTTCTGCACCACCAGTAGGTTGAGCTGGTCTGTTATAGAAATCCCCAGTAAGAAACTTATACTTAAAAATTAACGATCCAATTAATGTAACTAATTACAAAAGACAAATGTTATACAAATCTACAAAAATCATTAAAGGAAGAAAACATGATTCTGATTTCAAAGATTGCTGGGTAAGTCAAAAATGGACTGGAAATGGAAACCCCAAAACAGAGGCCACGATCAATCCCATGATTCCGATCACTGGCTCCCATAACCAGAATAGAGGTGGGACGCAGTACGAAAAATGGGCACTGAAGGGGATCGGTCTGGCCGATTCAAACGGAGACGTTTGTCCGAGTGCAATGAGAGTGCCTTGTTACCTTGTTCTGGCTTCTCCCGTGATTTTCGCTGAAACTATGAGGGTGTACAATGGATAAAATGCCCTCTGTTTTGATGGCTTCCATCATCAGGCCTTCTTCTTCTCCGTCCTTCCCTTTTATTTCGGAATGCAAGGGAGAAGTACGGAACCACACCCAACCCTTACCGCTTCCTCCTCCCATGACTCATCCATGAAAATTCCTTTTTTTTTTTTTTTTTTTAAACTACATCATATAACGTGCATTATATGGACTAACACTTAGCAAGCAGAAAAAACCAGTTCAATCTAGAGAGAGAGTACCGGTGGGGCTTTCGAGCATGGAAATGCCGCCTCGGTCGAGAGATTGATAGAGGGCGTTCATGAAATCGATCTGAATCGAGTAAGGGTTGACTGGGAAGGCTGGGAATTTTCTCTCGCTTTGCTCTTTTATTTACGGCTTCTTCTTCTTCTTCAGTTCAATCTTCGATTTCTGCAACCTATCTGATGATCGGCCTGCGACGCTGGGATTCGTGACGCCGTTGGAGTAGATCTCATCGATCATCTGTGACGACGCTCCGTCTTCGCGAATTCGTTCTCTCTGTCGCTCTCTCACTCATCGTTCACCAGTTTTAGAGAGAGAGAGAGAGTAACGTAATTTCTGGAGTAATTTGCGTGAATATGTTAGGCTCTGTTTGGAATTAGGGAGAAGAAAGGAAAATTAAAAAATTCTCTCTCCTATTGTTTGTTGAAAGAGAAAAAAAAGGAAGAAAATAAAGATTTCAGCTTCAGTGAATCGTTTACCTCTTATTTTTCTCTCATTTTTTTTCTCTTTTATTTTCTTTTCCTTTCTATAAATTTCAAACAGAGCCTTAGGGTCGACTGATTTTACCAAAAAACCCTCTCTCAAATGAGCACAAAAGACAAAATAGAATGCAAAAAAAAAAAAGGGGACAGAGGAAAATCTCAAAAGTCCGAAAACTCGTTGAAGTAATCTGTAAATAACCCAAATAGTGTTCATGGCCCACCAATTTTGAGTGCAAAATTACCAAAACGCCCAAACACAAGAAGAAGCAAATTGATATTCGAGTTGTTTGAAGCCAGGGGCATTTTCGTCCGAACTTCCCAAAGTGTAAGCCACATTTTGGAACTTGGTTCCTTGCCCCTTGTGGATATATAGTCAAGATCATATAAGGAATCTCTTAAATTGTTAAAATGCGGACCTCTCATTTACCAACTAAATTTTGATGATACAAACTATTCAATGTGTTCAGAATGTGATTTTAAGAGTTCTTGCGAGAAATCAGCAAAAAAAGGACCGGGAAGTCTTCATTCGAGCAATTTTTTATTGAACCATGCAATGAAAACTGCTCGGATGAAGCACTTCCCGGTCTTTTTTGTCGATTTCAGGCGGGAATCCTTAAAATCTCAATCTGAACACATTGAGTGGTTCAAATCATCGAAATTTGATCGAAAAATAGGATGTCCACATTGAGTTCACTGACTGTCATGATAGTTGAAAATATCTAAGGTCTGACATGTCTACCCAGTTAGTTTTTCCAAGGACTGATTGAACTCCAAACATGGACTCTCCTTCATTGTAAATAACTCATAATATTGTGGAAGGATGTCGTGGGACGCAAACATCTCCATGGGCTCCGAGATTTTGATGATTACCTCATGCCCCCTATTTATTTCCTTATTTGAAGGAGGTGAAGAAGATGAAGAAGGGCTACAACAAAATGAGAAGGTCCTTAACATAATGAAACTGGATATACACAATTGTGGAATGCTAGAGAAGCTACCACGAGGGCTAGACAACCTCAAATTTCTTCAGGAGCTTAGTATCGACAGTTGTAAATGTCTCGTCTTTCTCCTAAAGAAAGGATTGTCGTCTACAGTGAGAACATTTAAAATTTTCAACTGCGAGGCTTTGCAATCCCTACTTGAGCTGATGATGCTGACTAGTCTTGAACATTTGGAAGTTTGGAGTTATGCATCACTCAGATGGGCTACGCCTGCTCTCAAAGTACTGGAAATTGCAAACATCTGGAGTCAATACAAATACATGAAGGTATGAAAATCAAATGTACATCTCTTGAAGCTATTAGTATCATATACTGAGAGACACTCAAATCCCTACTAGATGTGACACAAAACTGTCCTAGGAATCTCTGTATATTACATATACTAGCATGTGATAATCTGGAGTCCCTTCCAGAAGGATGGTTTGCCGCAACCAATATGATGAAATTTGAGATCTCCAGCTGCAAGAAGCTCAATCAAGGGCCTGCCACACCATGCCTACAACAATTACAACAACCTTACCTCTCTTCAAGAGCTGAAAGTAAGTAGTTGCCCAGTGGTTAGAGGACTCGTATCCTACATTCTAAAGGAAAAGAGTCTTTGCTTGATTTATGCAACGTTGACATTAGTACACTCACATTAGAGTGGGGTTCGCACAAATTATTCTCTCTCAGAGATCTTCGGCTTTCAAAGTATGGTTGGGCATCATTTTTAGAAGAATATACTTGTTGGCCATTTCTCTAATCAAGCTGAATATTGGCGACTTCCCGAATGTGGAGAAGCTATCTTGCAAGATCTTTCAAAACCTCCCCTTAGTCCAACAACTTCACTTCTGGCATTGCCCCAAGCTCAAGTCCATTGCAGAGCTACATATGTTGCCTCCCTCGCTTATGTATATGGGGATCATTGAATGTTTAAGACTGAAACAACGATATAAAAAGGGAGAAGGCCAATATTGGCCCCTCATTGCTCACATCCCTGAAAGCAAAGGGCTTTAGATCAAAAGTCAGCTAATGAATGACCCGGCCCCCATGTGCGTTAGATCAAAGAAGAAATACTTCTTGATATAATAGAGTATTCCTTTCACAAAAAGAATATCCATCTAGCATGGTAGTTCAACGCATTTTAAGGATATTCCAATGCATTAGGGAATTGGCCCAATACTACATAGTCTACATGAACCACATGATATTTGTTACTTTAGCACTTTTGTATAGCCAATCCATCACTATGTAGGATTACCCTTTTACTCTGTTCTGAAAACATCATCTAGTCTACTAAATGAAACCTAGTTATCTTGTTGCACATCTTTGCTTAATCTTATTTGCAAATTAGAATCAATGAATTTATTCTTTTGTTTACTTAAAACTGATATTTAGCTTGTTAAAATCTGAAATGTTATGGGTGAACTTGACCCACAAAAAATGACTGAACTTGTAGCAGTACGAGAGAGTGATAACAATTAAGCATGTGTTTTCTTATTTCACTACCAGATTCTATAGTTCAGAGTTTTAAATTTGGATTTTCTTGTATGTTTGCAGCAGTTATGTGAAGTGGAGACTGTTGTAATGATTTGTTGCAAAGCGATCTTCTCGAGTAATGCTTTGCAATAAGATGAAGACACGGTATTCAATCCTTCTAAGCTACTAAGTTGTCATTTTATTTCTGTCCACGTGTATTATTTGCTAACTTGTTAGAAAATTCTTGTGAGTCATGAACATGCACTTGTGTCAGATTTGAGCACAAATATTAGTAAAAAATTCAAGAATACCTTTAATGTATTTCTATTCTGGGTTGTTCTCGGTGGTCCGGGGGAGTGTAACTTGTGTCGTTGAGTCTTGCTGGTGTTGGGTGTGTTTTTGGTGGAGTTGTGTGTGTGCATGAGTTTGGGGTAGGTGTCTGTTGCAGGGTTTGGTAGGGCTTATTAGTCTGTTTTCCAGGGATGAGTATTCTTTGGACGGGAGTACTATGTGTCTTTTATTAATTGGAATCAGGTTTCCACAGTAAAGATCATTAACCAAGGAGGTTTTTGTTTTGCTCAACAAAATAAAATTATTAATTATTGAAAGTAATTTATACAAAATGTTTAAAAATAAATATATAGCTTGTTCCATTATATTTATTCACGTTGTTTCATACCTGTGCTTTTTTTGTACTGTTGCTGTGCTTTTTTCATGTCCGTGCTTTTTTCGTGCTATTGTCGTGCCCGTGCCACGTTTTTCAAAATAACACACCAACCATACCTACCTAGAGTGATTTTACCTTTCCAGAAGGAAACAATAAGAACATCATAATTATATGCAACACTTTTCCAAATCAAGAATTATGTTCTCATCTTTGATGATCTATGGGAAGTGTTTCCTTTGGAAAGAGTGGGTATTATGGAACCAACTTGATCTAATGGTTGTAAAATTGTGTTAACTACGTACTCATTCGATGTTTGTAGAAAGATGGATTGCATAGCTGTTTATTTTTTGTAGAAAGATGGATTGCACAACTGTTAAAGTGGAGCTTCTTATGGAGCAAGAAATGCTAACTCTATTTCTAAAAAAGGCTATTCAAAATGACACAACTGACAGATGATGCGAGCGATGTGCGGCGGCCTTCTCCTCCAGATGTAAACTTTCTTCTGGAACTGCCCCAACTTTTGTGTATTTGTTTTCCTTTTAGACATGCTTGCCCCATTGTTTGTCTGTGTATGATACAAATTATGTTTGGTTATTGATTTTCATACAAACAAATGTTGTTCAATTTAATGGCTCCATATAAACAAACTTTGTTCGGTTGTATGGTTCCATACAAATGAACTCTGTTTGGCTATGTGATTCTATGCAAATATATCATGTTCAGTTATTGCATACCATATAAACAAATCATGTTCGGTTATGCAGCTCCATACACAAGCTTTTGCCGCAACTCCATACAAGAGCGAGCACAATGTTCGCCTATTTATTTCCATACAAATATATTTTGTTCGGTTCTTATATTGCATACAAAATGCTTTTGTTCGGTTCTATGTTTCAAACAATTTTTTTTAGTGCGAAACCACAAGGAAGTGAATTGGTTATTTCTAAACATTAGGGAGGTGATGTGCAAAAGACGCAAACTATAGGGAGGTAATCCGTACTTTGCCAAAAATAAATGAAGAACCCAAACAATTCCATCAAAAATCAAAGAGAGATGCTACATACATTACCATCCATCCACTACATCATCCACTATATTTTTTATGGGGCTCACCCCGGCTCCCAAAAAAATATAGAAAAATGTCCATAAATTTTAGAATAATATTTTATGGGGCTCTGTAAAAAATCAGCTCCAAAGAATATCGGTAAGTATTATTTCTTGATTTGTAAGGACGAAATTGTTTAACTACACAGTTTCGATCCTACGAATCAAGAAATAATACTTACCGATGTTTGTTGGAGCTGATTTTTTACAAGACCCCATAATATATTATTTTAAAATTTATGAATATTTTTCTGTATTTTTTTGGGACCCAGGATGAGCCCTACAAAATATGTAGTAGATGGTGTAGTGGTTGGATGTAGTGTACCTAGACTTATTGATCAAATAAAAGTTGAAGTTCTCGATTCCATTTCTTTGTTGGTTTGGAGGTGAGGTCACACTTATTTAGCAATTGCAAACTTCCCCTCTCTCTCTCTCTCTCTGATAATTAATGCCAATTGAAAATTCAATTATTGCAAAAATTCCCCATAATATTTTAGTCCAAGTTATATAATCACTAGGTTTCTCGCCGTCGTGCTCACACGAAGATTTCGTGCCCGTGAGTTGTTTTTTCTTGCATAAATTGGCATGATATGAAATAACTAAATTGGACTAATAGTCCAATTGGAGGGCAGAACTAATGGAAAACCAAATTGTCAATTGACTCGAATTTTTAAAAAATTAAGGCTGAACTTAAATTGTCTCTGTTGCAAACTTTACATAGCATTTGAATTCCCAAGTCCATTCTTTATTCACGTCACTGTAGACTCTGAGCATGCATATTCAAATAATAAGATCTCTCCCAAACTTGATGCCCCAAATGGAAAACACTCTTATATTTTTAAGTCTAACAAAGAACACAACCAAATAGCAAATTGTAAGCAACGCATCGGAAAAATTAATAGGGACGGAGGGAGTAGCAAACAAAAATTCATCATCTTGACAAGAAGTCAAAAGCTTGCGCACTACATTGCCCACTATTATGTTCAAAGATTGCCCATTAGTAGTAAAAGTTTCGTATTGCCCACTATCATCTTCAAATGGATAATATAACTCCTTAAATACGTACAAATCTGCTTACTGCAGATACATCATCAGCTGAAAATAAGAGCTTTATTGTTTTCCCAAAAAGTTCTAAGATTAGCCCTTAGACAAGAACTCAAAAGCAGTAGCAATTGATCAGTATTCACTATTTAGAAGCAGTCATAAACTCTCTCACTGTTCGAGTATCCATGCTGCAGAGGTTCGTGAGCATCAATTGGGTCAGAGATTGACTTCACAGTGAAAATACACCGGTTGATTCCTCCATAGCGATACATGTAGGCCTTCAAACTGACGCAACCCTTTTTTGGGCGGGATAGCTTTTCAATCAATGCTATTGGCAGATTTCCCTATGTATTTGTTTGGATTAGTGGTAGTTCGTGTATGTGCTGTAAATATTGAGGGAAAGATGGATTAGATTTTTGGTAGCTTACGCTCGCTGCATGTTGGGTGAGTTCTGTTGCAGTAACATCATACAGAGCTTCTGCTTTTTCTGTGAATACAGTTGCAATAACTGAAGAAACAATAACTGAGCCTGTTTCATCAGTTATTTGGATATTAAATTTGGTCCTGCATTTTGAAGAATGGTGTTAGTTTTTTTGCTATAATTAATTGAAGTGTAGCTGAAAACATGTACCCGGGAAGTGTCGCTACTTTTTGATTGCAATAGTCGCACCAAAAGTCACCATTTCCATATGCATTTGTGCTCTTATTACAGATCGAACAGACGAAGCATATGAATTTTTGGTTGAAGTCAGCAACGTCAATGATACCTTGTACATTTACATACTCAACCTGAATCAAAGATAAGAAGCGGAGGAATAAATAATTGGATCATTATGTTGCAGAAAAATAAAGTAATTACTAATTAACTTATACCGTGCTGCATTTGTTTATGAGGAAGTAACTTAATTGCTATGGTTAGTTATCTAACCTTGTGATCTGATGTCGGTAAGTTCACTATTTTGACAATTCTGAGTTTGTTGCTTGTTGAGTGAGCATTTATGTGCTGGCAACTGTTGGCTGTGGTAGTTCTCTGATTTTGGAGATATTTGCGAAGCACCTATAAAAATTGGATCCATGTTTAAAGACAAAGTATGTCGTCGTGCTCGCATAAGGATTTTGTGCCCATGAGTTTGTTTTTACTGAAATAATTGGATGGTAGAACTGTGTGCAAAAGTTATTTACAGAAATTTACAAGAGGTTAACAATCCCAAAGTTTAGAAGCAAATTGTCTGAATCAAAAGGTTTCTCCGGAGAATGAGCAGTGCAAGTCTTTAGAAATTTACCAATTGAGAAGTTGTGAAGCCTCTGCAGGTGCAAATAAGAAATCAAGATAAGCAGACAAATAACAACGAACACAATTTACAAAGGGCAAAAACAATAGAAAAGAACCACAAGATGAATATTCACAGACAATTTCTATAACTAATCTTCTTATCGACAACTAATTCCATCTCTACATGTGTGTAAATTGGGAAGTCTGAAACAACAGACTCCAAACTGATGCGTTGTCAAGACATCCAACAGAACATATGGAAAAAGTTCCAAAAAGACATAGTTGTTGTGCAATGTAAAGAAAATGTAAGCATGACTATAGTATTAAGACGGGTTAGGTGACTGGGAAATCAAGAGTCAAACTGTCCAAAATGACAGTTGATTGTCCGGTTGTCTCCATTGTCAAATTCCCAGGGCATTTGAAAACTGCGAGGAGAAATGCCCGCGCAATTTTCTCAGTTTGATAACAGAAAGTATGAATGTTATTGTAGGATGATTTTGGAAAGTGGTAAATCTTCAAAGCTTCATTTTGAAGCAAAGTCCAAATGGGTATTCCCTTATCCTAGTAGTTCGATGTATGTCGCCAAGTCAGAGAGTCCCACTGGAAAGCATCCATGGGATGATAGCTAAATCTTTTATTAGTATTGTCAATTGGACTTTCTACCGGGAAATTTGACATCTCAACAAATCGATTCAAATGTGTAACTGAAATTCATACGAAGATACTTGATGCCAAGTTAAACACAAAAGAGTAGCTCTCTCATGTAAAAACCACCACAACCACCCAAAAAGATAAATTCAGAATTCACAAATTCAAATGCATACACAACTAAATCAAAAATAAGAGAATGGCAAACACTCTATGTAGCCAAAAACGTAAGCAGTTGAAATATTAGCTACTTTGATTATTGTGCTATCAAATGAATCTTTATCATCAATTTTTTGTATTGTATGCACAACCTTCTTGTTGGAAGAATCTTGTATTTTTCTAACCATACAAAGCAAACCATTCAAACATTTCAACAAACATGTAAAGTGCTACGTACATAGCTACATTTAGAAAAGAGATAGCAAAAGTTTCTTGTGGGAAGAATCTTGTATTTTTCTGACCATGCAAAGAAAACCATTCGAACATTTCATCAAACACGTAAAGTGCTGCTACTACATAACTACATTCACTTTGTGGAAAAGAGATAGCAAAAGTGGGATAGAGCTGGTCTAATATTATTTTGCATTCTCATTCACCTCTTTTCTTTTCTTTTTAATCTTTATCGGCCAAATCGCCCACCAGTGAACTCCAAACCAGCCTTCTAAAACACCAGCATGGTGAACTACACTTGATGTCGTTCCAGAAAGCACATCACCATCGAAAACATGATCAGGGGGAAACATTCGCTGAACTATATAGAACCGTTCAATCAACTGAGTACCAGAAATCACATATAATAGACTATCTATACCCTTCACCGTAGCTACCAAATTGGCTCAAAATCCCCAATTCCAGCTAACCCTAACCCTAATTCGAATTCCAAACAATCGAATGAACAAGTTCTAAACAATCGATTTCAGTTTAGCCACAACCCTAATCTGAAAGAAATCGGAACAATGGAGAGAGAGAGAGAGAGAGAGAGAGAGAGAGGGAGAGAGAGAGAGAGAGAGAGAGAGAGAGAGAGAGAGACCTCGTCGGCGGAGGGAAGGCGCTAACGGAGGCTCAAAATAGAGCTTCGGTTGACGAGAGGGCGAGAAAGGCTCGAACCGCTGGTAATACACAAAATCCACTCCAATCACAACTCATTCCACAAAAAATCAAGCAAAACGAAAGGAAAAAATTACCTTTAGCGAGCTCGAATCTTGGATCTACATCGCCCAAACCGCACAGAATGGCGTCGTGATGAAGAATCACTCAGAGAGAGAGAGAGCAAAATTTATGTCGTTCCCGTTTTCAAGACTTTGCACGTGGTTCCATCTGCTCCACGAGGAAAATAAACGGCTGAGATGAAAACAACACTTTTTCTGTGGCTTTGACATAAATACCCGTGAAGGCAAGCTTACAACCCCTCCAAGTGAGGGGTTTAATTGGAAAAATTGGACCAAATGTTCTCAACCCTTTCAACGTTCTTATATTACAAGGTTAGAAAATTGTTACCTTAATCATAAGTTCTGTAGTACATGATTAATTACTAGGGGCCGTTTATTTTATTTATTTTGGGTCGGATCGAAACACGTGTGATGGGTACATCGAAGAGGAGTGGAGATTGGCTCATGGATTCTTCAATAATTCACTTCGTTGTCCGGAATCATTTATCTCGTAGTTTACCATATAGATCATGCATGAAAAAAAGAGAGCAGACTTGAGTATATTCTTATTTTGAAAAAAAAAAAAAAAAAAAGAGTGAGAGGAATGATCAATGTTAAAAGTACACGCCCTATTTTAGAAACGAAAAATAAATTAAAAATGTATAGTAGTAATTAAAATAAATAACTCGGTCAAAGTCTGCGAAATTAATAAATTAGTGCACTTTCTAACAATCTTGCCTCTATCTTTCGTTTTTTTTTCCAAACCTTCGATTTATAGAAGGTCCTCAGCCGGCCGGTGGGATCGAGAAATATGAAAATATGTTTCGTGTTTCGCTACCGTTCTGAATAAGATTCCAGCCAATGGGGGCAAAGGCAAGGTGACCACCATGGCACCATCTCATCCCGGGCCATCGCAAGGAAAACTATCGAAGAAAATTAAAGGAATTCATGTAAAACTGGTAAGCATAATCCAAATGAAACTACTAGCATTAACAAAATCATAACCTTTTTTTTTTTTTTTTGAGATGCTTGGAACTCTGCACTGTAATAAAGACCACCAAAATTCCAACATCGGCAAATTAACCACATTAGCCGAAGAAGCTAATATTCCCCTGAGTAATTTAATCAACACAAAAACAAAATTTCATTGGCACCTAATTTCAAAAGAAATAACCTAATTTCAAGAGAAATACATTAGTCTCAGTATCCAATAATATACGCTCAGTTTCATCCATATGATCCCTCAACCCATTTCCTCTGTTAACTTGGGCAAGTCTTGTGTGTCTTTCCTATAAACAAAACCTTGTGTGTTTTATGCACAACAAAAGCAGAAAACGTCAATCTGGGACAACTGAATCCTTTCCTTTACTATCATTCCTGCTTGTGCAACTGAATCTCCCAGGAGACGTCGATCTCTCGGCCGTCCCCGTGCCGTTTTCCTCGCGAATCCCTCTCGACGGTCCGATTTCCGCAGGCAATCTGTGGATTACTCTATAAATTTCCTCCTCCTCCTCCTCTTCACTAATCCGTAATACATCAGAAACCAAGAGATTGCGTCGATGTTGAGAAGCCTGAAGTCGAACCGGACTTCCAAGTTTCTCAAAATCTTCTTGTACATTTTCTCTGTGTTCAACTACTACAGCCTCTGTCCTATAACCCGTCTCCGGATCCTCCACCACCACGACCAAATCCCTGCTCGGCTGAACCCGAAGCGACGAGACGTTAAAACTCGAAGAACTATGCACCGCAATCGGATCCGGCTGAGACGCAACGTTCGCGCGGCACAGCGGGCAGTTCGAGTGGGATTTTAACCACGCGTCTATGCAGGGCACATGGAATGCGTGACTGCATTTCGGCAGCAACCGTAGCTTCTCGTTTTCTTGGAACTCACTCAAACAAACAGCGCACTCAGTGGCGCCTTCCACTAGCCCATGATCTTCCTTTTTGTAACAGCAAACGGCGATGGACTCGATGAGAGACTGGTCCAGCCCGGCGGACGCAGACGTCGCGGCGGGGCCCTGCCACTGGTCCTGGTGGTGCGTATGGCTGAGGTCTGTTGGTTCGGGTTCGTGGTGGACCTCGCCGGCGTTGGCCCTTCTTCGTTTGCAGTATTTGGAGATGAGGGTGTAATAGGCTATCAGGAGGAAGGCGCTGGCAAGTACGCCGATGATGGCGATGATGAGGGGGGAGAAGTTGGTGCCGGAGTCGTCGCCGCCGGAGGAAAAGGGCGGGGGAGGGGGGAAGACTATGTAGCACCATTGTGGGCAGTATATGCTGCAAATCCCTGTTGAACAGTCCTTGTAATTGTTGTATGGTGACCATGAATTTGGTCTGGCCGGAGAACCCATGTATGATTATCTATATGCCGGATAAAAATTTGATACAGCTTATCTGTGTATCACTCTGCTTCTCTAAAGGGGAGAGAGAGAGAGAGAGAGAGAGAGAGAGAGAGAGAGAGAGAGAGAGAGAGAAAATCAAATGAGGCTTAGATGGGAAGGTAAGAAAAGTGGGGGGGTTGATGGGTCTTTCTCATGTTTTCTCTTGCTTTTGGTTTTACTTACTTTCTTTCATCTTCTCTCATTTCTCTATCAAATCTTTTTTTTTCTTTTGCGTTATGTGTGACTCACAGTATTCTCGAAGTATCAGTTTATGTGTGTGTTTCTTTTGTACTTTTTGTATTTCTATATTTGTGTTTTTTTATGTATTAATGATGCTACATAATTAAGCATTAAAGTACTAGTAATAAACTTGCAATATACCAACTTGAATGTATAATTTGGACTACATATTAAATTTTCTTTGTAATTTTCTACGTTAATGTTGTCCTTTTCATTTTCTGATAATGCAACTCTACATGTAGGGTAAAAATACAACAAAACTTGGAGATGAAAATCATTACTATATATTTGTGTGAGTCAAATTCATTCTAAAGACAGTCCTCACTAGAGCAGCTTTGAATATATAACTAATTAATGTAGACTAAACAGGGGTTTTCATTTTTCAAATTGCTTTGTATTTCTATGTTCTTCTCTCTCTCTCTCTCTCTCTCTCTCTCTCTCTCTCTCGTTCATTGGAGGAGATGATGGTTAGTTGACCAAAGAGAGAAATATTATGGACTACTGATGAAAGCGAAAAATTAAAAAACCCTAAACACCGTCCAAGGTTGGTGAATGTGGATGGGTGGAGTGCACCACACCTCCTAATCATTTGAAAATATTTTTTTGCCTTTTGCTCCAATAGAGATAAGCAATTACATTATTCGAGGTGCGCTCAAATTGGTTTGGACATCTAATTATCAAAAAATGTGATTACTCACTAAAAAATAAGTAGGCGTTCTAAGGTAAAAAAAACTCTTATTTGCTGATTTGGTGTAAGACGGAGGGTTTCCACACAGAAGCACACTCAAAATGAAAATAAAAAGAAATTAAACTTGTTTGGAATATAAAATTGCTTTAGAGATAGAATATAATATGGTTGTTGATTTTGTCAGTCTCTTTTTTGTTAACGTCACTCCTCTGCAATTCTGCAAGTGTATTTTTGATATAAAAATACACTTGCATGAAAATAACGTTAACAAAAAAAAAAGTGGCAAAATCATTTCCCTATAATATAAGCTCATAAAGAGGTCAGAGCTATATTAGGATAATATCGTGTGTGTTTGTTACACCTTCCAAGGATTTGGAAAAGATAAAGCATTAAAATATCTAACTTGACGTTCACATAATGACAAGTACTCATTTTTTATTAGTTGGCAAAAAAGCTACTCCACAATTAGCCAAACATGGTCTTTACTATTGGACAAAAAGACAATAAGAACACAACCACTTGGGGTTTGGTGGCATCAAATCTAAGCCACAGATTTTTTACTAGGTAAAGGTGTAATTAAGAAGAAACTTATTGTAAACTATGATGAGAGAGACCCAGACTCTCTGCTTGGTATGGGTTTTGGAGAAAGTTTTTGAGGTAATAACGAGTGGATACATAATAGAAAAAATGAGAGTGAAAATTGGAGAGAAAATTTACCGAGATCGTGCGCAGAGAGATGAGTCGGTTTTAAAGATCCGAAATGAACAAAGTCCCAAGGTTTTGAGAACTCAAGCGAACAAACCCTCTTGGGTTTTTCTTGGACATTGTATATATTAGTGCAGAGCTAGATCTAGGTGACTTTAACGTATAGACTCAAACTTCAAATCTTATCTTAAATGTCAATGGATGCTGCGAGATGCTAAACATCTAGCACCATGAAAGTCAAAGGCTTGCTAATTAAAGGGGTAAATAATTTTGCCACTCTCTTTTTTGTTAACGCTACTCCCCTACAAGTGTATTTTTGAACTAAAAATACATTTACAGAAGAATGACGTTAACAAAAAAAAAGAATAATAAAATCAGCAGTCATTAAAAGCTGTCCTATTTGGGAATGAAACTGGAAAAGGTACGTATCGGCTCCAAACTCAACACATATGGTACTACTACTACTCTTCCTATGAACTTTATAGATTATAAGCCAAACAAGTTAAAGTAATAATTTTTTCGAGTTTGGTTATGAAAAATTTAATAAAATATAAAAACTATTAAAGCTTAGTGTACTCACATAACGAGTTGTTCGTGACCGAGCATCCAAAAACTCGAACTCAAATAGCTTGGTGAGTTTACGAGCCCGTCCTGTTGTTGGGGAACATCAGCTGAGAGTCATTCTTCAACAACTTGAACTTTCAAACAATTGGTGACATGCCAACAACCTATTTGGTTTTTTCAAAGAAAGAATTAAAGGTGTTCCATAATAAGCTTAGGATCATCTCTCAGCAACATCCTCTGCACAAATCCTTTCAACTTTTTCCATCAATTAGAAAGAAATTATGTAAAACTAGCATGAAACTGGACAATCAACTATTTTGAATTACCCTATTGTCCTCTGCTAAAAAAACCCTATGTACGAATTCTGACAACAAACCCAAGACCACAATCTCCACACAAGAAATCATCCAATATTAGGTAAGAAATAACAAACTTCAACAAGAATGAAGAAGAACTCTTTTAAATGATGTTCAACTTTCTTAAGCATTACTTGTAGGAAAAACATTTGGGCTTCAGCCTTTTGTACAATTCATAGCAAATATAGGATTAGTACCGGAGTAAAGCTATGAGTAAATATGGAATGTGCATACAACGTACATATGATTTTTGTGAGGTTTAGGGGTGTTCAAGAAAACCGTCTGAACCATAAAATCAGTCCGATCCGGACCGAACTGTCTTATTTGGTCTAGTTTTACGGTTCTACGGTCAAGTTATGGTTCCAAAAAAATAAGAACCGTTAATTTTGGTTCGGTTACTGGTTCTCAATTAATGAACTGTGGTTAGAACCGAACCAGACCGTTTAAAACTAAGATTAATATAGAAATACATATGTGTGTGTAATTAAATATGTATTGGAGGTTAATCTTTTTCTTGCTAAACTTAATTTATTTAGAGATGAAATCTCATTTATTAGGAAAGCTTTTATTTTCTTTCTTCCTTTCCTATTCTAACAAATTATATTCCTATTCCTTTAATTTTATGAGTTCATATTTTATGAATAAGTGTTTGAATGCTTATTGGATAGAACCGAAACCAAACCAAAACCGAACCAGTCTTACGGCTTAGTTCTAGTTAGGTTCCATGCATATATTGGTTAAGTTCTGGTTTCCAATTTTCTAGAACTGTTTGAAATGGTCCGGTTATAGATTTTCTAGAGAACCGGACCAATCCGGACCGTGTACAACCCTAGTGGGGCCCACCTCTGGTCCCACAAAGATGATTCGAACCACCCATTATTTTTAAAATATTTTTTATGGAGCCCTGTAAAACAGTTCAACCTGATATCGATAAGGATTTTTTCTGAATTTGCGAAACTGAATAATTAAGTAGTTTCGCTCCCACAAATTCAGAAAAAATCCTTACCGATATCGGATTGAGCTGATTTTTTACAGAGCTTCATAAAAAATGTTTTAAAAATAATAAGCGGTTTGAATCATCTTTGTGAGACCTGAAAGTGAGCCCCACAAAATTCATATGTACATTTCATATGTACTCATAGTTTTACGGTATTGTTAATTTGCTTATAATTGAATCTCCATTTTCCTTTGGTAATGACTTCGGAGAGTAACCACTGGAGCTAAATCATTATTTTGCCACCATTTTACTAAGCCCTGAGGTGATGTCACACAGTTTTGGTTCACGGTATCTCCAACTAACAGTTAGGGGGTGTTCTCGATGCGTAGTAAAAAAAGCTTTTAAAAATTGAAGGTTTTTTAAGCTTAAATATAATGAAAATGAAAAAATAATTTTTTAATTTTTTTTACACCGTTTAAAAAATCTCGATGAAATCTATCAAACAAGATCTATATTGGTAGGAAAATTATTTGCATAAACACATAATTTTTTAGCTTGAAAAATCTTATTTTTCCTAAACTTTCTTTTACTATTCATCTGGAACACCACCTTATTAGCGCCGCGTAAGATGAGGGTGTGGAGACGATGAAGGGGACCTAAGAAAATACCGTTGGGCCGTTCGGCTAAATAAGACATTTGGCTTATTTTTTTGTCCTATTCAAAAAAATTTCGTATTTGTTAGTTTTTTATCAAATTTTTTGAGGATTATTGTTTTTTCATGACAAAAGGAATTTAAAAAGTAAAAAATTATGATCGAAATCCATTTTTTAATAAAGACGAAAAGATTAGCTTATTGGTTTATTTTTGTCTTTATTCAAAAAAAATTAGGTTTCGATCGTAATTTTTTACTTTTTAGATTCCATTCGTCATGACGAAGCAATAATCCCCAAAAAATTGACGAAAAACTAATAAATGTGAAAAAAATTTAATAAGAACAAAAAAATAAGCCAAGTGGCTTATTTAGCCGAACGGCTTGGTCTCACGCTAGGGTCCCAATTTGGGAAGTGGGTTCGTTTTTTAGGCTAGAGTTTTGCGCGGTCATCGTGAAACGCGTCATTTTTTGAAACTCAAGCCTTTCTGAGATACAACTGTACAAACATTTATTCTAATACATAAAGGGAGAGCACCACTTTAGGGCTTGTTTGATAAAACTGAAAACTGAAACTGAATGCTGAAAAATTAAGTACTGAAAGCTGAATGCTGAATTTTTTAATCTGAAAAGCTGTTTGGTAAACATATTAAGTACTGAATTAAAAAAAATGATAAATTAATTTTAGTTTCGATTCTCTCTTAATTTACTAATTGTCACAATGTATTTATAATAATGGTGGAATGGTGATTGTGGTGGTGGTGGTGATGGAGTGGTGGTGGTGTAATGGTGGTGGTGGCGGTGGAGTGATGATGTAATGGTGACAGTGAGTGGTGTCGGTGGAGTGATAGTTGTGCAATGGTGGCATTGTGGTGGTGGCGACAGCGACGGTGTGGTAGTGGTGGTGGCAGTGTTGTAATGGTGGTGGTGGTGATGGAGTGATAGGGGAGTGGTGGTGGTGGTGGTGGAGGGGTGGTGGTGAAGTGGTAGTGGTGGTGGAGGAATGGTGGTGAAGTGGTAGTGGTGATGGAGGAATGGTGATGTAGTGGTGGTGGTGGAGGTGATGGTGGTGGTGGCGGCGAAGTGGTGGTGGTGGTGGAGCAGTTGTAGATGTGATTGTGGTAGTGGTATGGTGATTAAATGTAAATACACAAGAATTCAGTCAGAATTAAGTAGCTCAAAGCTACTTTTTTTTTAATTTTTTAGCATACATTTTAAGTAGCACTTAATTTGTTAAGTAATGTATAATGTCGTTATCAAACCTACTGAATCACTTATTACTTAATTAATTCAGTTTTAAGTGCTGAATTTATGTTATCAAACAAGTCCTTAGTGTCTCCCTTTTTTAAAGCTCTTTCATGTATTTTCCTTTCTCATATATAACACTTAAAAATGTGGCTTATTATGTCTTGAACAAAGTGAAAATCCTTAGTCACAAGGGTAACTATGTCAAATGCGACAGTTAAATAACTGGTACTGTGTTTAAGCCACAAACAATTCACTCCACGTTCAGTAACTTTTCCACGCCCACATGCATTAACAATTTTCTTCCCATCTCTGCTATTGTCAGCACCCCAGAAAACCAAAAAAAGAAAAACCTCCTCATTTTCATGGATTGTTTCGAGGATATATAGGCTTCGATCAAAAAAAAGTAGAATCAATCTCTCTCTCTCTCTCTGCTTTATCAAATTGAAATTGATTTTTATAGCCAACTTGATTGGGCTGTTTGGGCCACTATTGTGAGGTCTAGCTCTTTTTTAAACCTTCTCCATCATAAATGGAACAAATGGGATAGGTTGGATTCGATGCATTTTGGGCCTTTCTTTACTTCTAAACTTTTTTTTTGACAGGGAGTGAATTTGTGTTTTTAACAGTTTGAAGTTTCTAGGTTGTCTTGCAATTACGTAAATTATTGTACACGAACAATTTGGCGGCACAATGTTGTAAATAGACGGAATTCATCTGTATAAATTGAGGTATGTTTCTCTTAACTTTTATATTTTGACTAGAGGCCGGGCACATGCGATGTGTGTGAAAGTCGAATTTTGTCAAAATTTGTGAAAATTCGATCAAACATAAAACGGGAAGCTATTGTACAAATTTTGACAAAATTCGAGTTACACACACATCGCGTGTGCCCCGGCCTCTAGTGGTCAGTACTCTTGGCCAGAAGAAAAAGAAATGATAAGGAAACATACAAATTATGGGTTTCGTAGCATCAAATCAAGTCAGAGATTTGGAACTAGATGCAGCATCTCAGTTTAGCACCCTCCAACTCTCCAAGCCTTGCCCACGTTCCTAGACTAATCAAGTGGCGGTGTGTCCTCCTGCAGTTACTGTATAACTGAACGTGGATGGAAGTTTCAGAGGTCATCCAGGGGAAGCAGGGTCGGAGGCTTTTTAGGGATGAAACTGGAGCTTGGGTTTGCAGCTATTATGGAAGGCTGGAGGACTTCACTTCGATAGAAGCCGAGCTTTGGGCAGTTTATGGTGGCCTCACTATCGCTCTGCAAAGGGTTCTGCACAAGATCAAATTGAAAGCG
The DNA here is from genome assembly GCF_030253575.1 of Rhododendron vialii. NCBI lineage: Eukaryota > Viridiplantae > Streptophyta > Magnoliopsida > Ericales > Ericaceae > Rhododendron > Rhododendron vialii. The sequence continues at coordinate 5,151,562 of NC_080563.1, read as the reverse complement.
ACTCAAAGGATGTCATTGAGCTGATCAAGAAAGGACGTACCCAGAACTTCGCACGAAGAGCACTCTTGGAAGACACCGGGTTCATGTTCCAAAGGGGAGGCCATGAAATGCAGCATATCATCATAGAGAAGGCAACAACTTCGCTGATGCTATAGCCAAGCTGGGAACAGACCAATCTGTTCGCCTTATTGACATCGAGGATCCTCTGGCAGCTATCATGGGATTGCTCATGGCTGATCTCATTGCCATTGGCTCTTTGGGGATGCAATATTTGCTCTTCTTGTTCTTTTATTTCCGATGTACCAAACAAAATGAAAATCCAAGCCTTGCCAAGTACAAACTATCCTAGTTCAAAATTTAACCGAAAGAAGTTATCTATTCCAAACCCGACACACGAAATCTGCGGCACCATACACAGCCTTAGACAATTCTTTTCTCTATTACGGTTCATTTCATTTGTAGATTCCGCTCTTAGGAACACGAGCAGCTGAGAGCCCTTCTTCAACTTCTTCAACTTTCAAACCAGTTGGTGACATACCAACCACCAGTTTTTCAACGGAAAATGAACAAGGTGCCAAATAAAGCGTCTTTAAAACCAAAAATTCCAAGCAAATCCTGCGCAATCATTTCCCCTTCTGTCAACTAATACACATACTACCTAATGAGAAAAAGAGAGAGTTTATGCTCTTCCTTTCCCCCTTACATCCAACGCCTGCCCAAGAAATCAAAAGAATATTCAGTATTAACAGAATCGAAGGACTGAGAAGCAAATATGTTTATGGCATCTTTTAAGATTAATCAACATTCACATGTTAAGGATTCATTATTATAGCTCAATAGGTACAAAACTAGCTTATATGGCAAAATGTGTCAGTTGGTACTAGGCTTTGAACCCTTCCCAGGAATTGAAAAAAAAATCGATTAGTGAAATTACGCAAAAGTGGTTTCATATCAGTCGAATGAAATTGTGATAAACCTTGATTTACCCATAGATTCATAATGTTTTTTGCAAGAATCATGAATCGAATTGCAATTCGAATCGTGAATTGCGCAATTCACCACTGATTCTATATAAACCTTGATTCACCTCCAAATTGGTACTTTGGTACTTCATCTGTCTCTTTTTAAGTGTCCCGCTTCGAAATTCTAACTTATTAAGAAAATATCATCATTACACCTTTTACATTAGCTTTTACCTCCACTTTCCTTACTTACCCTCTATGGAAGCATCATCATTACACTTTTACTTACTAATTTTTCAAAATGGAATATACTTTTTGGGGCAAAATGGAAATTGTACCAACTTTTACCCACTAACTTTTCAAAATAGACACTTATTAACGGACAGCCCAAAATGGAATACTGGACTTTAAAAAAGGAACGGAGGGAGTACTATCTTTTTAAGTGAATCGTGAATTGAATCGTGCGATTCTGAGTCTCTGGCAACTATGCTCTTTAGTTGCAGCTAACTACGGCACTAAAATTGCCTATCAAAAAAAAAAAAAAAACCTACGGCTCTAAAATCAAGAGGAGGTTATTCATCAAACAAAGTCTCAACAAAATTGCAAAAGCGTTCATCAACCGACTAAAATTTGACCCAAAACATATGTAAAATGACCAAATGGAGATGCTCTTACGTAACTTATAACTATATAGCACGAATGCAGGGATCAATACCTCTGCAAAGAAAACCTGACAGAAATTATCAACTAAGACAAAACAAGCAATTCAGTCTAGAGTTGATCACTTCCAACACAGTTACAATCACAGAGGGGGTAAAACAAAGAAGGGATTTGCTGTTTTCCGACTAACAAATCTATGAACCTTATACAAATTTATTGTTTGCTTTACATTCTACAAAAAATGAATAATGACTGATGATACATACAGTGCCTAAATAAGAAAAAAGGAGGGTTTACGCTATTCCTTTCCCCTTTTCATCCAACGCCTGCCATAAAATCAAAAGAGTACTTCAATGTTAGTGAAATTGTTCCACCTATGGGATCAAAGACTCAAAAAAAGATAGGTCAAAATGGCTCATCATGCAATTAGTTAGAAGTACGTGTGACGAGAAATACTAATATATATGCAGTGCCTTCAAAAAAATTCCAAGAGCTCGAAACACAGTGAAAATGACATGAGGGTTACAAAGCTCTATATGTATCCTAATCATTCTAAAATATGCGATATTTTATCAGACCGGTGCAAAACACAGTTCTGCTCCTAATAAATAGTAATACGAACTATATAGTTCAAATTACTATCTGCATTCATGATCAGAACAGAGAAGCAAAACTGTTGAGGGCATCTTTTAAGTATGTTGACTATTCTAGAGACTAATTGTTAATGAGATTGGAGCTTGAGATTTTCACATTGAACAATGTAGAAACAATCCCGAAATTTCAACGAAGCTAAGTTGCAATTGAATCGTTTCAATAGAAGGAAAAAAAATATGCGCGTCTATGGAAGATTAGCACAAATGTCAGTGAACTACAAACCATACCTTGCTTTGGAACATTCTCATGGTCAATACAAGAGTATCACGCATACTGCAAATCCAAGAACATAAAGTGCACCACATCAGACATCAATGAACATATCGAGAGGGCAACACATTTTGGATTCCAACAATTTCTCCTTTCTTTATGTATATCTAAAGATTGATCTTCTGAGATATAACTCAAAGTGAATAGTTTATAAACAGACATATAAATGCAGTAGGATCCAAACATTACAAATGTGGGAACAAGACTCAACAGTAGAATTCCAGTGCCCATGAGATACATGAACCAAAATAAATAGTGAAATGATGCATTTGGTATTGACATGGATATAAACCCCGTAAAAGTGAAATCCTATTTCGTATCTTTACTTCGATGGAGGTTTACATTCTCATTCATTTATTTTACTTGTACAGATGACGAAATAGGATCAAGTTTTTCATCTTCTAATAGACATGACATAATGAGAACGACATCAAAGATTCAACAGAAAGTCCAACAACACATACACAAGGCTGTAACAAGCCCAACTATCACATTAGCGACGGCGTCATTGACTAAAAGAGGGAGCTGAAGACTGAAATCAAGACCTTAACACCTGAGGCATTAATAATGCTAAACAAATGCCATTGAAGACTGAACCACAAGGGTAATAGGAGACATAACGAGTTCTTCATAGTTCTCCCTTAACTGATTGTAATCTTATTGAGCTTAGAAAGGTGCAACACCACAATGACACGATATGGGAAAATGGGAAAATGAATTTCAAGACCCAATAAAGATAACTTAGCCATAAGATGGTATCATACCGAACATCGTTATACATGTTGAGCAGATGTGAAGAGCCAGTTGAGCATGTTAAAACAAACTGAGTAGAGAGCCCAATAGGAATTTTCATCTGCAAAGTTATTTATCAGCGAAAACATTACAAATCACACCATGCTTCATAGGGGAACTTCATGTGGAAATATTTATCATGTCAAGGAGCATTCCGAAAATCTTCTCACACACAGAGACAACTCAATATCGTAAGGAGTTAAAGTATTGCTCATGTCTTTAAGCATCATAAGTTGCGACTATATTTTCTTCTCGGGCCACAAGTCTACTAATTAACTATCTTTGGCTAATTAAACTAGCAGGCCAGCTTTGTACGGAGACTTTAAGGAAATAAAGGTTTACAAACATACCAACCTGTGGGTTATATTTATGTTTTAGGTGCAGGGCAATAACTAGATAATTTACCTTGAGGAGACTTAGAGCATGGACTTTACAAACAGGAAATGTGGTTTTTGTAATCTTACCCCTTCCAAGATTAACTTGAGAAAAACTAGAGAATTTTACTGAACATTGACATAAATATTTAAAGTAGAGGTGAAGGAGCTTCCCTAGTTTTGGAGATCTTGCAACAGAAAGGAATGATAAGAACACTCTATAAGTTGTTAGTCACAGAAAGAAAATCAGACATCAAAATAACCTAAAGAAAGCATTTGCTAGGCTTTTCAGAACGAAAATGTTTGATAACGAATTGTAGAGTACAATATGCATGCAAAGTGGGCAATGGCTATGATGCTCCCAATTGTTCCCAACCGTTGGATTGTATGAGTGGATCTCAACCATTCATTGTCAAAACATCTCAGTTGTAAGTGTAGCCATACAATGTAGTAAGTGTAGTCATATAACACAGTAAATGTTGCCTTAGGAAATGGTATGTAAACCCTGTTTTTATGGTAAGTAATATTGCAATTTTTTGGCGGAAAAATAGTAAAACCATCTCGTTTTTAGCAAATCCACCTTCCTTTTTGTGGTTGTTTTGATCTAACGGCCATCATTTACATATTTTTCAATCTAAGGGTCCATATTCAATCGGAGCATCTGCTCCCAGACCACTTGGCAGCATGGCATGACCCTCAGCCTAATCTAGAATGTCCAACAAGTTGACTTTTAAGAGTTTTTAAACAATCATCATAACTTTAATCTATTGAGGCAGCTCACAAACTAAATCCTTGAATCCCTACATTGCCTTCAGAATTATCTTTTCAAGGCAATAAACAAAAGTGAAAAAACATACCGATATATCTTTAGAGAATTTCTCTGCAATTAAAGTATCTTGGGAATTGTTATCCTTGATTTGGTAGCCTGACCGTTTCAAAATGAGAGTTGTTGGCTCCCAAAACTCCGAAGAATCCATCTGTTGAAAATATCAATGTAATTGAAAGATAATTAAAACAATCATTTTAATGCTAATCTTCAAAGAATCGGGTCAAACAAAATCTTCAAACAAAAGGTATACATCCATTTTATCATTTAAGGATAGAAAAATTAACAGAAGATTAAAATCTCAATTTACGTGGAATGATGATCCTATTGTTTCAATCTAAAGCAAGAGTATAAAAGGAGCGAATGTAACCATGGGTGTATGTATATTGTCCGCAGGTGTAAGCTCCTCTGAACATACACACATTTCAGCCACATCCATCTTATGTTTACTCTCAACCATTCAGGACTACAAAGAGAATCAAGAACCTTTTTGGTTTTGGGGAGATCATGACTATTTCATTAAATGCGCCAAAAGGGGCACACACCAAGGAGTACACTTAAGGAAATATCAGCCACTCAATATCTACAAAGGAAAGGTCTGCTACAAACTCAATAGAAGATATATATGAATCCGGCAACAAAAAGAGCCCAGTTGAGCCTAAGATAACCAAATTGGCCTTTTCAAAGGTTTATCTACCCTTTCCCTCCAATAGCAAATCATAGAAAGTGGAGCAAATTTTAGAAGAAGAGTCCATAAGAATATGATTTTGGCCTTCTTTCAACATCAAAATCAAAATTTTACAAAGTATAGTTCATTCAACCGAGGTCCCCTCTCATAACACTGTCTGCAACAATTGTTCACACAAATGCACCACTTAGTGGTGGACAAAAGGGGCTCCGCAACAACTCTAAACGTTCAAGTTATCTGATTTTCTTATGCATATTACGATATAATCATAAAATTTTGGTTTTTTTGCCACCCTCAGAACCGAAAAACATAGGCATCCAACCCTCTCTTTATCAAATTCCTATGACGGTACCACTTCCCCCTAATCTCCTCTTCTTCCACCAAGCTCCCAATGTGGTTAAGTTAGCAAGGAGTATTTACCATCTCGTGTAGGAACTTCCAGTTTCCATCACCATCTTTCAATCACAAAGACCGAGCACTATAATCCCTGCCAGATTTCCCCTATCAATTCAGTTCGCTTTTATCAACCTTGACCTCCTCCCCCAATGTGGTTTCCCCTTGCTTTAGGTTCCATCTCCTTGCATATTAATTCCTCTGTCAAATAGTAACCAATATGTTGATAAAAACCATTAAACTTACACTTACAAAAGCATTTGATTCATGATTGTAACATCAAGATGGAGAGTACCAATTGTGATAGATATCAAACATGCAGGGAAGCGCATGTGCGTGGGAGAGAGAGAGAGAGAGAGAGAGAGAGAGAGAGAGAGAGAGTGTGTGCGCTCTATTCTTCCAAAAACTTTAAAACTTATCTAAAGCGTCATAAGGTCTCTCTTTGGTAATCTAAAACATCAAAAATACTTCATATTTCGAACATAATAGAAAGCAAACTCTTTGGTAATCTAAAACATCAAAAATACCTCATATTTCGAACATAATAGAAAGCAAAATTACAATATGTCATTTCTATCCCCATTACCGCTATCGCCCCCACAACCCCCTCAACGTAAAGAAACAGAAACCAACAAGTGCAAATATCTTCCAATCGGTATCTGAGTTTGACAAAGCAAAAATTTTCCTATAATCTAGCAAGTTCAGCTTGTGATATTGCTATGTACCTGTAAATGCAATTAACATAAGTTAAGAAAATCTTCTTATATGAATCTGGGAGCAAAATTCAACCTACCAGCAGCAGAATGCTAAATGTAGCATCGCCTTTAGAGATATATGTGTCAATTTCCAATTGCATATCCGAGTCTGGAGAAACAAGAGTTGTTTTTAGGCAGTATATTGACACTATAACATCCATGGAGAGAGAGAGAGAGAGAGAGAGAGAGAGAGAGATGTGCAGGGAAGCGTGTTGAAAAGAATAACACGAAACAAGGACAATCACTAACAAGTTTGAACTAGAGATACTTTCTCCACGAACAAAGAATATTGAGAAAATTTCTCAAATGTTCATAAATCAAATCATAAACAACCAATTTGCCCTAAAGACTTACAACCTTATTTATAAGTAAAAACAACCTAACATGGAAATACTAAAAAGGAAACTAAATACTAGGAAAAAACTTTAATTCTTAGGGAACAAGAAAGTAGAAAGTAGCAAAATGGAAAAACTAATTAGGAAACCAAATAATCCTAAACAATCTTGACTAAAATAATACATATAAAATAGAAATACTAAACCAAAATGTAACTTTCTTGAAATTTAGCCTGCATCAGAAAGAGAGAGAGAGAGAGGAGCAACTAGCACAAGTTGCTGTCTAAAGGCTTGTGATTATTGAGAATGCATGCCATGAAATCATCTCTCCTTTCTGCAAATAGGTTACGAAATATAGGGAGCTATTAATCATGAAATTTGTCTTCCCCTCTCTGTGCTTTTTATTCTATTGACAATGAAATGAACTACATTTACTAAAAATGTTCAAATATACATACCACATGAAATTATGTTTTGACCATTGGCAATAAGCCGCACTAGGTCCCCCTGATAACAATAAACAAATAGACAAAAGATTCAGGAACCCAAATTTTCATGCAATATGCCTACAAAACATATTGTCTTACAAAACAAGCAGAGAATGAGTAGCATTCAAGAGCATTAACATTTGAAATGTTCCAATCCCAGCAACAATGGTTGAAACCACAAGAGATCTAGTTATAAATATAGGCATTTGATGGAGAAATTGGTTTCTTTGTAGTTCTTATAACATCTGTCATACTCCATTTATTTAGCAAAAAACCTTAAAAGTGGAGAACCTATACTGGATGGTGGAAAAAACACATGAATAATAAATAAACACAGGTGTGTATTTTTTGGTTTGTGTGTGTGTGTCAGCGTGTGTGTGTGTGTGTGTGTGTGAGAGAGAGAGAGAGAGAGAGAGAGAGAGAGAGAGAGAGAGATTCTAATTAGCTAATAGGAACAAGTACCAAACGTTCTTGTGGGACACAAGAACTAAAGATCCCAACATGATGTAACTTCAAATGTCACAAAAAAACAAAATAGCCAATAGAAAAAAATTGTCAAAATCGTTTGTTATGTTGTAACTCATTACTTTCTAAGAAAATTAGATCACAAAACCTTCATTACAAAGAATTACGAACTAAATGCAATCACGATCAGCATTACCATTCCAATAGACACAAAATTCCTTTATGAATACGCATGAATGTTACAGCTAAAAACTATGTTTAGTAATGTTAAATTTACGTTTTCCCATGCTGGATCTCTCAGACCATGAAGTTTGGTACACATTTAACAGTTAAGATGTCCTTAGCAAAGTAAAGTAGATTTCCTGTCAGACTTTCCCTCTGGTAAGCACATAGAATCACGCTTATCGTTGAACTTATTTCACCATTCCATACAGTTATTAAATGGTTTTCCTTCCATTGGATCAGATGTGCTTGATTCACACACTTGGTAACAATATCATTTCATAAAACCGGAAGAAGTTCTACAAAACCTTCTCATGAACAATACGGTCTCTCTCCTCTTTCCACCATACTATAGCTACAACACTGAATCACCCTTAGGCTATTGAACGAACACTTGATGAGGATCTAACAACGGTACAGAACATTCCATCGGTGTGGTGTAAATGGAGCCGACCTAGAGTTTTTGCATCGTTAAGAAGTTCATTTTATTTTTTTCCTAGTTTAGGGACTTGTGTTGGTTGGTTTGCTTACTGTCTCGAAAATAACTGCAGATATTAAAGCTATGTTTTATTTGCTAAAGAACATATGCTAAGGCATGGTTTTACTCGGTATTTCAAGTTTTCAATTGCGCAGTGTATAGGATGTTGTGGTTTATATCACGTCTTATGAAGAATTGTGGATAAAATCAGGACAGCAAAGAAGGAGAAATGCACCAGTGGATGGCTAGAGAGAGGTTGTAGGCCCTGTGTACATACAATTATGCCCATAAGGCAAAAGAAAGGAAAACAACGTTGTTTAATGAGAGAACAAAAACGAGAAAATACTAAAATTCTGCTGAAACTAATGTTTCTAAGAGCTAAATCTCAATATTCATCAATAAACTCTTCATCCAATGCTTTTTTGATCCTCATTCATAAGTCAAGGATATCTGGCAATTTAAGGAATTCTTGAACAAGCACTAGTAGCGGTTAATTGGTCTTGTTTTCAGTATGCCATTGGGTCCATCTACAATCTGATTTAAATAGTCTTATTCTGCTTTCACTCAAGCTGTTCCCACTCCTAAAGCTGAAGGCTGAAGCATTCATTTTCCGACCTAAATAAGCATAAGCTTCTTCAACTTTCCCCAGTTTCTTCTTTTTGTTTATTAATCAGCTTTATATACTCTTTTACTCTTATATGATTATATCAATCTTATCAACAGTGAAAATTCATTGGAAATACAGACATGTAGTTATTATAGCCAAACCATAAACAAACCCATTTCTTGATTTCCGAAGCACCCAAAAAAAATAATCCAATTCTAACTGTATGTCTCATCCACCTGCTCACCGATTCACAAATTTCAACACATACAGCCTGCTCGATTCTAGTTAAGAAGTATCTGCTACTTGTTCAATAAATGAACACGTCCGTACTTCATTTAAGGCTTCCAGATGGACCTATATAGTAGATAATCGCTGCCCTTGGTTTTTGAGTTTTGTTCTCCTCTTGTTTTGGATGGTTTGCCTTCCTTCTTCTTGTACTTTCCGTTCCTTCCCTTAGGTGATAAATTATCATTTACCAAAACACTAAGCAAACAGAATATTGCAGTTTCAAATGCAACATGATCAAGCAGGGTTATTGAGATCCTAGGAAAAATATTGTGGGGCATTATGCAAAGCTAGAGCCATGGTAAATAGAAGTCGAGATAGTGTGATGGTGCTTAGCTTGTCCTGAGAACAAAAATACCGCATGCATAAATGTTCCAAAGAAATTAAGGAACACATAGTGCACACATTGGGAAACATAGATAGTGAAGAGAAGAAAGAGTGCAAGCCAGTAATTTGAAGAGTTGATGTAGGAAAGACAGATTGACAACTAGAGCCTAATGTTGAGATTGCGGCGCTTTTGGCATATGGAAATCATTGAATATAGGTTATCTATAAGGAATAAGGATTCTAAGAATGGAAAAGATTAGTTAGGTGGGTGGGTTTCAATAGTTGTAGGTTACAGGATTCTGAGCTGTAAGGTTGGCGGAAGTTATGGAAAGCAATTATCTATTGTGTCTGGTGTTCAACTAACAGTCCAAAGCTAGGGGAAGTACATTTCGAACATTGCAAATTAAACTGTTTCACATGAAGAAGCTGCTTTTGGAAGTACATTGTATAAACCAATCTCAATAAAAAGACACATTATCACACAGCTCTAACACTACCATTAACCATGTATGCATGGAGTAACACACCATAACCGAATTAAACTTCTTCGCTTCAACTATAATTATGGCTCGAGATTTTTGGTGCGACAAGAGAGATCAATGGTAGATAGGCGTAGCTGTAGTATACCAATTAGACCGATACCATGGCAAAACAAACTTCTTTTTACTCTCCAATTACTGAATCATTCAACAGAATTAACCCATTTCCTACAACGTACGCTTAACCTTCTTGATTCAAATCAGCTTATGATATGAGTAGGATTATGAATGACGATATGATTCTTGAGTCTCGACTTGGTAAGTATGTTTTCTTCACAAATGGTCAAGCCGGTTATGACTATGTCATAATGGACTAAATCAATAATTTAGACTTGGAGAGCGTCACAGGCCTTTCTCCATATAAATCTTTTTCTAAAAAGTAGCCGTAAGAACAAAGCCAACTAAATCACAGCTTCCACCTAGTGGAAGGTGGGCCTGACCAAGCATTTTAGCGAACATGTATGCACACCACACCAACCTCAAGACATTGAAATCACACTTTATTACCAAAATTAGAAATATGATAAAAAAAATAACTTTCCAAAATTGCAACCAAAATATTTAATGCTGAGCAAAACAACAGAAAAATGCACTCCTTGTGTAAGATATATCAATTACTACCCACCACCCAGGGAGACAGCATATGGACTATCGAATGACAACCTAACCTTTGTGACCAAATATCACACTCCACTAATGGGATTTCTTCAAAATATGTGACATACTTGTTCAGTGCAGGAAGGTTTTTTTGAATACTAAAAGCTCCTTTTAGCTCAATCTCAATTCAGCGCAAGTAGAGAGTTCTACAGAAAAATTATACAACAAGACCACATTTTTAAAATAAGGTTTGTAGAAAACCTGAAGGCCTCGGTCATCCATTGGTATACACTCAACGGCTATAAGTTTATCCATATCATCGGTGGCGACAACATATTCTGGATTTATAGCTCCTGAACGGCAAAAGGAGAGAGAGTGAGTGAGGGAAAACAAATAAACAAAGTAGAAATCGATTTCTTTAAGTCCTAGTATTGTATTGCCAAAAGAGTCACTCTCAAAAGACGCCTATGCATTAAGTAGAAAGAGGTCATTCCAATACTTACCCTCTATGTACTGCCTTGTTCCATCCCGAAGATGATAAACCCACTGACATGCAAAAATGATTCTTTATGAAAAGGAAGTTAACTTTTAATGTATGGAGGACCAGTCATAGATTAACTATTTCTTATGAAAAAGGAAGTATGAAACAAAACACCTTACCTGGAACATGCAGAGAGAAGCTCCACAAACAGGAAATCCGCATCCTAGAAGTTGGTACCCCGGTTTAGCCTCGCCAATAATTTGGAAATCCTCTATCCCAGGGCCCTCTTCAAATTGCAACAGATTAAGTTAGACTTCATGAAATTCTGTGAGCATATTTTGCAAATAATAAGATCCACTACCTTCTGAACCAAAAGAAGCAAACTCAGGTGAATTAGGGCTTATATTCGCCTCAGCCCTGTCTGAAAAAACATCTGCGCCCTCTAACATCCTGCAAAAGTGCAGTATCAAGAAGACATTCCAGGAATTATTTTTCTGACGAGCAACAAATAGATATTTATCGACACATAGTATATAGTGCAGCTAAAAGAAAGAGGACTAGTTCCCTGAAAGACTGCAAATCAAAAATAGGGATTTCCCTGAAAGTTGGTGTCGCAAAAGCCCAAGAGGAAGCCAAGAAGGGCGCACGAGAAGGGGTCGACCCTCATCTGCATATGGAGCAAATGCTTTCTTTATCTCGGAGGTGAGCGGATGGGAGATAAGGAATAGGGGATAATGGCGTTGTTACTAATATTTTTCTACGTTCCTGTCAGTATTGCAATAGTTTATGGATTACTAAATGGTCCCAGAGCCTAATTAAGTTGTTAAAATATAAGCTCGAAAAATGCAGTTCAAACTTTCCAACCCTTTCCGTCACGTGCAATCCTATCTTGGATGACAAACATCCATACATAAAACTAATTCATATGAAACTGGGAACCAGTGCGTTGAATAAAAGTAAAGGCAGAACAAATGCATCAAGAAAGAGAGAAGGTAGACTCAAACCGATGTCCTTCCTCAATAAGTGAAGAACGACTGAACGAGTCACTGTTTTCGTCTATTTCCCGAATCACTTCACTTGCTTCTTTCCCTGAGGAACCATTGCCGTTCCTCTCCCTCAACCGAAGTCCTTCCTCAAAGAATGAATAATGACTGTTAGAGTGGGTGACACCGTTTTCATCTGATTCCCAAGTCACATCTACCTTTGATTGTCCCATTGAGGAACCATTGTCCTTCCTATCCCTCAACCACCGATCCATAGTTTGAAATGCCCTGGTGATTATTCCCTCTGTTCTTCCTTTCTGTTGGGATACCAATGCAAGCTCAAGGCTGCCCAACACTTCAGCCATCGTTGGCCGTGATTTTCGATCTTTATGCAAACATTTGTTAGCAAGTTCAACAAGAGACTTCAGACAACGCGGTGCTATTTGTCCACTGAGAGAGGGATCAATTACTCTGTTAAGTTTTCCCTTTTTGATGCAATGTTGAGCCCATTGGACTAAACTGATTGGCTCCTCCACCACTCTTCTATCCACAGGCGGCCTCCCACATAGCACTTCCAATAATACCACACCAAAGGCATACACATCAGATTTCGTGGTTAGTCTCTGGGTTAGGAAATACTCTGGATCCAAATACCCGAATGTGCCTTTCACATCCGTGCTAACATGGGTTATTGAATGACTTGTAGTCCCTTTTGACAACCCGAAATCGCAAATCTTAGCTACCCAGTTATCATCCAGTAGAATATTCGTGGTCTTCACATCTCGGTGTATGAAACTTTGATCGGTATCAGCATGAAGGTAGTTTAGTCCTCGGGCAGCACCAATACAAATACAAAGCCTTTCTTCCATCGTGAGAGGAGAAACACTCTTACCACTTCCTGTTGCACTTAGCTTATAAAGATGATTGGCGAGGGTCCCTCGAGCTATATATTCGTAAACAAGGATCATCTCCGGAAGTTCATTGCAGTAGCCGATCAACGAAACAAGATGAGTATGCCGGAGCTTTGAAAGCATCTCGACCTCGGTCCAGAACTCTCCTGCGCCTTGTTTGGATTCAGCATTCAACCGCTTTATGGCAGCAGCCATAGTACGAAGCTCCCCCGTTCCCCATTCCAAATAACTAATCAAGCCTCTATATACTTTACCGAATCCCCCGTTCCCAATGACTAATGCATCATCAAAGTTGTTAGTGGCTGTTCGTACCTCATCCAGTGAAAAGAGACGACAAGATCCCTCCGAGTGAATCGCACCATTACGGGTTGCATTGTACGAGGCTTCCGCTTGAGCTGCCATGTTCAGAGAATGAATTTGCTAGTAACAATGGAGATGGGAATTAGGAGCCCTCTCACCTGTGTGAGAGAGAGAGAATGCATTGGAAATTGACGACTTGAGGTCAACTCGAGGAAGTTGCGGCTGTGGCCACCTCCACGCGGTTTGGAGTGCCACATCAATAGTGACACATCATTGATAAACTTGGAATGTCGAATTAAGAGAAATCCCCAAAAAATACAAGGCCTTCAAGTGGTGATGCCGTGATGGGCATGTCTTCTTTCTTTGGCACACGAGAAAGAGGCACAAAACTTTGCTTGCCTCTCAAATACTCCCCCGAAACGTCCGATCATACTTTAGGGGTGATCCCAGCTGTTGATACATTCTTCACCATTTTGTATATGCCGGGATCACAGCTACGTGCGACCCATTCAAAACTACACCAAAATATAAGAAAATATACTTATAGTCATTTCAAAATATTTTCTTAAAAAATAGTATTTATTTTATATTTTTGAATTCAAAAATAATGTAAATAAAAAATAATTTTTTTACACCATATTAAAAAAAAATTTATCTCAAAAGAATCTATCAAATAAAAAAAATATTTACGTTAGCTCATAATTTTTAAATTAAATTTTTTTTTTTTAAAAATAAGTATTTATTTCTTTTTGAAAAAGGGATCGCATGTAATATTTTCTGAAATTGTAAGGTGTGCAATTCGTTCCAAATCCTATGATCAAAAAATCTCAACTCACTCTTGCCCGTACTCTTCTCTCTCCGGTGTCTGCCTACCTCGATGAAGTACTAGGGGAAGGGGACGAGAGCCTTCACCGGAGACGGGGAAATCGAATAGTGGCTACCTCGACGACGACTACGACTGAACTTGTACTAAGTGGCTCGAAGGGACTCATACACAGCGACGACTACACAAAGGCAACGTAGGCGCCCGCCAGAACGAGGATGATCAACTCGAGTGGGGATGGATGTCGAGGACTCGAGGTGGGAGTAGGGAGGGAAAAGGGGGAGGGAAAAGGAAACCACAGAGAGAGAGAGAGAGAGGTACGGGCAAGTCGGGGCAACAGTGAGTTCAGCGGTGGCACTCGAGTTGATGGTTCGTCGATCTGGCCGGCGCCGACGTCGCTGTGTATAAGTCCCGTCGAGCCACTGTAGTACAAGTTCAGCCGTCGTCGAGCCACTGTAGTACAAGTTCAGCCGTCGTCGAGCCAGCCCCCAGTCGATCGATCTGTGTTCCCCGTCTCCGGTGAAGGCTCTCGTACCCGTCCCTTATTAATTCGCCGATCCGTCTCCAATTGTGTAATCGCTGTACCGCCGAACTACGCCTTCTCCTGTCGATCTCTATTCGCCGGTTTTCCCTCACGCCTGCCTTCCTCTTGCCAATTGCCACTGATGACTGACTGATCTCACATGCAGAGCAGTAGAATGGGTCTGTGTTTTGTTGGGCTGTTTCTGGGTCGACCACGTTGGGTCTCCGCTGTGGTTTAGGAGGGCCGAATGCGTGTACAAGGCTTTGTTTATTCCTGAGGTGGATGGGCTTAGCCTAACCAATTTGTGTTGGCACCCGTTTAATGGGTGCGATCGGGCCAGTAGTTTTGTAGCCGTTGTTGGTCTCTTTTTCGTTTTTTTTTTTCCTTTAATGTATGCACCCCCGTATGTTGTCACACGCACACACACTGATGTTGGGTCGGCCGCCGTTTGTATAGGCGCGATTTTAACAACGGTTATTTACACAAGGATTATACTTGCATAGCGATGTGTGTTTTGCAGATCGGCATATCCTGATTTGGTTGGTATTTTGTGTCTCTGAATTGTGGTGTTGATTGGGGTATGATTCGGCTCGTGGATTGATTGGGGTATGGCTCAGCATTGGTTTGGTTTTGTCAATGGATATTATTATTGTTGTGGGTGTGTTTTGAGGATCGGCGTTGTGGAGTTGTTGGGTCATGATTGGGGTTTGGCTCGGCTCGGCATGGCATTGATTTGTTGTGGTTCGTGAGTGGGGTGTTCTTTTATTGTTGTTTATACTTATTGTAATTTCTGTTTCAATAATCCATGTTGCAATTATTTGCTTTACAATTAGTCATTGTGAAACGTTTTTATAAACCCAAGCCTTGCTAAGTACAAACACGGTCCTTACCCTTTAGCCAGAAGAGAATGAAATGACAATAAAAAATTTCTCCTTTTTGGGTTTGGCAGCTTCAAATCCAAGCCATATATTTAAAACTAGAGGCGGCATCTAAGTTCAGTAGCAGCATTAAAAGCCAAGCCTTGCTAAGTGCATGCCATCCTAGACAAAATTTAACCAAAATAAGTCCAAACCTACCATACCAATTCTGTGGCACCAAACACAGCCTTAGACAATTCTTTTCTCTGTTACGTTTCATTTCTTTGATAGATTCCGCTCTTGGGAACACCGAACACCAGCAGTTGCTGATGAGAGCCGTTGCTGAACTTCTTCAACTTCAAACAAATTGGTGACATAGCAACAACCAGATTTCCAATGAAAAAAATGGTGCCCGACAAAACGCTTAATTTAAACCCAAAATCCCTTGCAAATCTTGCACAATCCGTTCCCGTTTTATCAATAAGTAAGAGATTATGTGCAATTATCATCACACTGGACAATAGAATAGATTATAATCCAGTCCAAGGAAAAACCCAACAGACCAACATCACAATTTCAACACATAATCACCCCGGTCATGTTAGGGAGAACAACCAACTCAACCAGCAGCCTCTTCAGCCTGGACAAGCCTATTTTATCATTTTTAACATTGTCATACACACTACTGCCTACTGGTAAGAAAAGCATGTTTTTTTCGGACTTGGAGCATTTACATTTGACTTCTAAAAATTGTTTGTGATATGACAAAAAATTAAAAAATGAGGCTAAAAAATTACGTGTTAGGATTGTTAGATAGAGAAAATAGAAAAGTGGTTTATTTGGCATTTTTAGGTGCTTTATAGTGTCAGATTTAAAAAAAAGTTAAAATGGACCCACGTAAAAGTACTCACCCTTTATCTCTCTTTAGCTGCAGCTAACTATGACTCTAAAATGCAGATTAAAAAAAAAAAAAGACGACTCTTCTAAAATCAAGAGGAGGTTATGTATCTAACAAAGTCTCCAAAGTGCTCAATGGAGCAACAAAATTGCAAAAGCGTTCATCAACTGACTAAAATTTGACCCGACACATGTAAAATGACCAAATGGAGATGCTCTTACGTAAATTATTACAATATAGCACATATGCAAGGATCAATCCTCTGCAAAGAAAACCTTACAGAAATTATCAACTAAGACAATATTTGCAATTAACAGTCTCGAGTTGACTTCCTATATAGTAGTTACAATCACAGGGGTGTAAAACAAAGAAGGGATTTACTGTTTTCCGGCTAAAAAAATCTATGAACCTTATACAGAATTACTGGGTTTTTTTCTCTCCTCTTTTCCTTTACATTCTACAAAGAATGAATAATGACTTGTACGTACAGTGCCTAAATGAGAAAAACGAGGGTTTACGCTCTTCCTTTCTTCCTTTCATCCAACGCCTGCCCATAAAAGCAAAAGAATTCTTCCATGTTAATGAAATCGTTCCACTTATGGGATCAAAGACTTTAAATAAAATAAAATAAAATAAAGGTAGTTCAAAACAGCTTATCATGCAGTTGGAAATACGTGTGACGAGAAATACTAATGTATCTGTAGTGCCTTGAAAAATTCTAAGATCTTGAAACAAGGAGTGAAAATGACATGAGAGTTACAAAGCTCTATATGCATCCTAATCGAATAGTTACTATATCTACATAACCAATTCTAAAATATGAACTATTTTACCAGACTGGTGCATCTCACACCACATTCCTATGTACATTCATGATCAGAACAGATAAGAAAAACTTTTGAGAGCATCTTTTAAGTGTGTTGATTATTCTAGAGACTAATCGTTGATAAGATTGGAGATCGAGATTTTCACATTGAAGAATGTAGAAAGATCCCGAAATTTCAATGAAGCTAAGTTGCAAAGACTCATTTCTATAGAAATTGTTAGAGCTTGTCCCATATTGGTAAATTATAATCTCCAAAACTAGCATATGAGCCTAGGCAGCCTCTTTACTCATTGCCAATTGGTTTTGAAACAAAAACAAATGATAGTGAATAATAGACACAAAAATATGGACGTCTATGGAAGACTAGCACAAAACGTCAGTGAACTGCAAACAATACCTTGCTTTGGAACATTCTCATGGTCAATACAAGAGTATCACGCATTCTGCAGATCCAAAAAAAGAAAAGAAAAAAGAGCACCACATCAGATATCAATGAACATATCAGGAGGGCACAACATCTTGGCATCCCAACAATTTCTCCTTTCTTTCTTCTCCCTCTACTGTATATATAAAGATTAATGCTTCTGAAATATAAGTCAAAGTTAACAAGTAGTTTATTAAGAGTCATATAAAAAAACTGGTAGGTACACTAGGATCCAAACATTTGAAGTAGTCACTACAAATTAGGGAACAAGGGCAGGAACTCAATAGTAGAATTCCGATGCCCACGAGATACATGCACCAAAACAAATGGTGAAATGATGCATTTGGTATTGAAATCGATTTAAGCCCCTTAAAAGCGAAATCCAACTTCATATCTTTACTTCGTTGGAGGTTTACATTCTCATTCAGTTATTTTACGACATTATGAGAAAAACATCAAATTAGACATTCAACTCCCTCAGAAAGTCCAACACCACATACACAAGGCTGTAACAAGCCTATCACATTAGTGACAGCGTCATTGGCTAAAAGGGGGAGCTGAAGGCTGAAATCAAGACCTTAACATCTGAGGTAATGCCAAACAAATGCCACTGAATCACGTGGGTATTAGCGGACATAACAAGTTCTTCATAGTTCTCCCTTTACTGATTCTAATCTTATTGAGCTTAGAAAGGTGCAACACCACAATGACACATCATGGGAAAATGAAGATGAATTCCAAGAAAACAATAAAGATAACTTAGCCGTAAGATGGTATCATACCGAACACCATTATATGTGTTGAGCGAATGTGAAGAGCCATCCGAACATGTTAAAACAAATCGAGCAGAGACCCCACTAGGGATTTTGATCTGCAAAATTTATTTATCAGTGAAAACATTACAACTCACACCATGCTTCATAGGGGAACTTCATGTGGAAATAGTTATCATGTCAAGGAGAATTCTGAAAATCTTCCCACAGAATCGTGCCACAGAGACAACTCAATTTAGTAAGGTGTCAACGAAGTATTACTCATGTATTTAAGCGTCATAAGTTGCGATTATTTTTTCTTCTCGCATCAGACGTCTACTGGTTAACTTTGGCTAATTGAACTAGCAGGTCAGCTTTGTACGGAGATCTTAAGGAAATAAAGGTTTACAAACAAACCAACGGACAGGGTATATTTATATTTTAGGTGCAGGTCCAGAGCTAGAAAATTTACCTTGGGGAGGCTTAGAGCATGAACTTTATGAACACAAAAATTTGGTTCTCGTAATCTTACCCCTTCCAAGATTAAGTTAAGCAACACTAGAGAATTTTATACAACATTGATATAAAAACTAAGAGTAAAGTGAAGGAATTTCCCTAGTTTTAGAGATCTGGCAACAGAAAGGAATGATAAGAACACTCAATAAGTTATTAGTCACAGAAAGAAAATCCAGATATCAAAATAATCTAGATTCTAGAATGACGCATTATATAGTTCAACATGCAGGCAAGGTGACCGTCATAATCTAGATTCTAGAATGTCCAACAAGTTGAATTTTATGAGTTTTTAACAATTAACACAACTTTGATCATTTGAGGCAGCTTACAAACTAAATTCTTGAATCCCTACACCGCCTTTAGAATTTTCTTTTCAAGGCAATAAGCAATAGCGAAAAACATACCGATAAATCTTTAGAGAATTTCTCTGCAATTAAAGTTTCTTGGGATCTGTTATCCTTGATTTGGTAGCCAGATCGTTTCAAAACGAGAGTTATTGGCTCCCAAGTCTCCGAAGCATCCATCTGTTGAAAATGTCCATGCAATGGAAAGTTAGTTAAGAAATAATCATTTTAATGCTAATCTTTCAAAAATCAGGTCAAACAAAATCTTCAAACAGGTACATATCCATTTTATCATCTTAAGGGTAGAAAAACTAACAGAAGATCAAAATCTCAATTTACGTGGAATGATGATCCCATTGTCTCAGTCTCAGCAAGTGTATAAAAGAAGCGAATGTAACCATGGGTCTATGTATATTATCTGCAGGTGTAAACTCCTCCAAACATGCACACATTTCAGCCACATCCATCTTATGTTTACTCTCAAACCTCAACCATTCAGGAGTACAAAGAGGATCAAGAACCTTTTTGGTTTTGGGGAGATCATGACTATTTCATTAAATGCACCGAAAGGGGCACACACCAGGAGCATACTATAAGAAATATCAGCCACTCAATCTCTACAAAAGAAACGTCTGCTACAAATTCAATAAAAGAAATATATGAATCACAAAACTTTCCTTCTAACAAAAACTGGAAGCTATGAAAAAGAGCCCAGTTGAGCCTAAGACACCCAAATTGGCCTTTTCAAAGGTTCATCTACCCTTTCCCTCCAAATAGCACATCATGGACAATGGAGCAAAACCATGCCTTTTAGGAGAAGAGTCCATAAGAATATGTTTGGCCTTCTTTCAACATCAAAATCAAAATTTTACCAAGTCTAGTACGTTAAAAAAAAGAGGTCTCCTCTCATAGCACTGTCTACACGATTGTTCACACAAATGCACCGCTTAGAGATGAACCAAAGGGGGTGCCGGGGGGGGTCACAACAACTCTAAACTTTGAGTAATCACATTTTCTTTATGCATATTTTGATACTAATCATAGAATTTTGGTGTTTTTGCCACTTCAAACTTTTAATGATTTTACTTTAGCCCTTTCAAATTTAAACTTTTCCCACCATAGTCCCTCCAAACCAAAAAAGAAAGGCATCCGACCCTCTCTTTTATCAAATTCCTACGTCCGCTGAAGGTAACACTTCCCTAATCTCTTCTTCTTCCATCAAGCTCCCAGTGTGGTCAAGTTATCAAGGAGTATTCACCATCTTGGTAGGAACTTCAAGTTTCTATCACCATCTTTCAGTCACAAAGACCGAGCACTCTACCCCTACCAGATTTCCTCTACCAATTCAGTTTGCCTTTCTCAACCTTGACCTCCTCCCCCAATGTGGTTCCTCTTGCTTTAGGTTCCCCTCCCCTTGTTCATATCAATTCCTCCGTCAAATAGTAACCAGTATGTTGATAAAAACCATTAAACTTACACTTACATAGACATACCTACACGAGCATTTAATTCATGATTGTAACATCAAGATGAAGAGTACCAATTGTGAAAGATAATCGACACGAGAGAGAGAGAGAGAGAGAGAGAGATCTATTCTTCCAAAACTTTCAAACTAAGCATCATAAGTTCTTTTTCTCTTTGGTATCTAAAACATCAAAAATACTTCAAATTTGGAACATAATAGAGAGCAAAATTACACCATGCCATTTCTATCCCCATCACCACTATCGCCCCCACGACCCCCTCATCATAAAAGAAACAGAAACCAACAAGTGCAAATATCTTCCAATCGGTATCTGGGTTTGACAATGCAAAAAATTTCCTATAATCTAGCAAATTCAGCGTGATATTGCTATGCCACTGTATATGCAATAAACATAAGTTCAACGATGCTCATCTTATATAAATCTGGAAGCTAAATTCAACCTACCAGCAGCAGAATACTAAATGTGGCTTCACCTTTAGAGACATAGGTGTCAATCTCCAATTGTATATCTGGGTCTGGGGAAACAAGAGTTCTTTTTAGAAAATATATTGACAATTATAACATCCAAGTAAAGAAGAGAGAGAAAAGCTATTAATCATGAATTTTTTCTTTCCCTCCATGTGTTTTTCATTCTTTTGACAATGAAATTAATGTAGCTTATATGTGCTAATTTCGCTCATTGCCTCCTCTTGGTTTGGACAACCATTTCGGAAGTATTTTGGAAAAGCATGTCTTTATCTACTTTAATTTATCTTGGAGAGTATACCACTTCTTGTTAAAACTCATAAAATTATAACTTTACCCTCCTCCGATTTGGGCTTCATTGGATGTTTCAACCTATTAAGGAGTTCTACCTCTAATTAAGTGATAAGTTCTGAAATATTGATATTTTAGCCCTCCAAACTACATTTGTTAGTCACTTATCTTCGCTACTTAATATTTATTGTCATTTTTGTGTTTATAGGTTCATCAAGCTCATTGCTCAAAATATTGGATAAAAAGAAGATTTAATAGCAGTGCGTGGTCAAAGTGCAAGGTTATTCCACGTTGGAATAAGTTGGATTGTTAATTACTTGTTAAACAAAGTCTAAAGGGCCTTTCATGGAATTAATGCCTTAAAGCCCTATATAAAGAAGATGATGCTACTAACTTTGGAGTCAGCTTGTGGACGTGGAATTGGAGTCTGGAGGACTGACGTGTGATGAAGGCATCGGAGTCATTCGAATGTGGAGATTCAATCAAGAACTTCTAATTCTCTCTTTCCCATGAGCGGGCTAAACCTTCTTCTAGGGCAGAGATGAAGCTCGAACTCCTAGTAATATAATTTATGTTTTGATTTAGATTTTTATTCAAATCATGGTTGTATGACTTTCAAGGATTTATTCACAATATTAATTCCTTCCATCAAATCTTGTGTATGAAATCCTAGGTTTGATGCACGTTGATACAACGATTTTTAATTGTTTTATGATAATTGGTTGGATGGATTATACTACGTAAGACGCATTGTGCCGGTGAAACGGTCTGTGCTTGATTTGAGACGGTTTGTGCTACTAAGACGATTCGGGCTAGGCGAAGATAGTCCATGCCGATTGGTGATTTATAAATAATCATTAGGAGATATCACTAGGGCTTGCAATCCTACAGTATTAGGATTGATTTGAATAGTTGACCTATAATCGAAACATATTCAGGTTATGAGGGAGAAGAGTGGATTTGAAACCCTAAAGTTTTTTCCCATCAACTCTTTTCTACATTTTTTATTGCTTTAATTACGGTTCAATAATTTTAAGAAATCAACAATCAATCAATATTTTTCTTGGATTAATATAGAAATTAATTGGAATTACTGTAACTCAGCCTTACAATCCCTGTGGAGTCATACTCGAAATACTTATCACTATTCGTTTGAATAGTATTTCGTTTTATTAATTATTTTTGCACGGTAACAACATGATCATTAAGTCTTGAGATTCGAGTTACAAGGGGTTTACTGTCCTAAGAAACAATGATCCAAGAACTTTCAAGTTGGCATTTTAAATAAGTCCCAGCCATGAGCTCTCCTAATTGCTTGTAGATGCGGCAAATAAGCATTTCAAAAGAAGACAGATGAATAGTTAATTCTGTTTTGAAACCGGGAAAATAGTCGTTTGAAGAGTATGACGAAGGAGAACTCTTTAACTTTGGATACCTTTTGGGCACTACCATTCTTCTCAGTTCGCAGTTCGCCTTATGATAAGATCAGTTGATTCCTCTTGTTAAAAGATTTTTATAAAAACAAGAACGCAATAGGAGAAAATAACATATTATAAGAGGTATAACTTCTGTTTTGTTCATTTCATCAGCAAAAGAATGAAGAAGAAACAAGAAAAAGAAAGAAAAATTCAATTTTGCCTCATGTTGCCAAATAAAAGGAACTACATCAACTAAAAATGTCCTAATATACATACCACAGGTAATTTTGTTTTGACCATTAGCAAAAAGCCGCACCAGCTTCCCCTGATAACAGTAAACAGATAGACAAAAGATTTAGGAGCCCAAATTTTCATGCAATATGCCTACAAAACATATCCTTGTACAGAACAAGCAGAGAATGAGTAGCATTCAAGAGCATTACTTTTGCGGGGGGAAAAATATTGAGTAGCATTCAAGAGCATTAAAATATGAAATGTTCCATTCCCAGCAACACCGATTGAGGTCACAAGAGATCTAGTCATTAAGACAGGCATTTGACGGAGTGATTAGTCTTCTCGTTGTTCATATAACATCGGTCAAACTCCATTTATTTAGCAAAAAAACTTAAAGTGGAGAACCTATATTGGATAGTGGCAAAAACATATGAAAAATAAAAAGAGACGTGTGTGTTTTTTGTTTTCTGTGGTGCGTGGAGAGAGAGAGAGAGAGAGAGAGAGAGAGAGAGAGAGAGAGAGATATTCTAATTAGCTAATAAGGGCATGAATTTCCAAAGGGGGAAAACATTTAGGACCAAAAAAAAAAAACAGATAAGAGAAGCATGAGGTAAGTTTGAATGTCATGAAAAGAACAAAATAGCCAATAGAAGATGGTGGAATTTGTCCCACGTTGGTTAAGTGTCTTCTCCAAAACTAGTATACGGCAGCATCTCCTTTAATTGGCAATTGATTTTTGAGTTGGACGGTTTAATATGGTATCAGAACTAGGGTTTTGCAGAATTTCGTTATTGATTGATAGTTTGTTCCACATTGTTTGTGCCACAAGTACACAGATATTTTTTGTGATCCATGTGTCATGGATCGTTTGTTTACCCCTCCCGCGTGCGAGTCAAGAGTCGCAAATGTGGGGGAGTGTTGAAGTATGTCCCAAAACGGTTAATTGTCTCCTCCAAAACTAGTATATGAGCCTGGGCGGCCTCTCCACTCATTACCTATTAGTTCTAAGTTGGATGCTTTAATTGAAGAAAACTGTCAGAAGTCCCTTGTCATGTTGTAACTCATTACTTACTAAGAAAAATACATCATAGAACTTTCATTACAAAGAATTACGAACTAAATGCAGTCAGGATCAGCATTACAATGCCGTTCAAAAAAAAGGATCAGCATTACCATACCAATAATCATGAATATTCCTTTCTGAATATGCGTGAATGTTACAGCAAAAAAACTACATTAAGTAATGTTAAATTAATGTTTTTCCCCAGCTGGATCTCTCAGACCATGAGGCTTGAACAAACACATTTAATAATTAAGATGTCCATAGCAAGGTAAAGTACATGTCCTGACAACCCTTCCCTCTGGTGAGCGCAGAGCATCACACTTCTCGTTGTACTTATTTCACCATTCCACACAATCATTAAATGGTTTCCTTTTATCAAATGAGGTTGATTCACACACTTGGTAACAATATTATTTCATAAAATTGGAAGAAGTTCTACAAAACGTTCTCACATACAGTACGGTTTCTCCTTGCCACCTTACTATAGCTACGGAATTCACTAAATCACTCTTAGGTTATTAAACGAACACTTGATCAATGGTACAGAACATTCTGTCTGTGTGGTGTAAATGGAGCCAACCTAGAGTTTTTGCTTAGTTTAGAAGTTCATTTTATATTTTACCTAGTTTAGGGACTTCTTGTGTTGGTTGGTATGTTTACTGTCTCGGAAATAACTGCACATATCAAAGCCATTTTTTATTTGCTAAGGAACATATACCAAGGCATGGTTGTACTCAGCATTTCAAGTTTTCAGTTGTGCAGTCTACTCATTTGTAGGATGTTGTGGTTTATATCACGTCTTATGAAGAATTGTGAATAAAACAGGACAGTAGAGAATGGGAAGAGAGACAAAGAAGGAGAAAGGCACAAGTGACGGCTAGAGAGAGGTTGTCAGTACTGAGTGCATAAAATTATGCCCATAAGGTGACAGAAAGGAAAACGATGTTATTTGATGAGGTAACAAAAAGGAGAAAATACTAAAATTCTACCGAAACTAAAGTTTCTAAGAGCTAAATCTCAATATTCATCAATAACTCTTCATCCAATGCTTTTCCGATCCTCATTCATAAGCCAGGGATATCTGGCACTTTAAGGAATCCTGAACAAGCACTAGTGGCGGTTAATTGGTTTTCAGTATGCCATTGGGTCCTTCTACAAACTGATTTAAATAGCTTATTCTGCTTTCCCTCAAGCTGTTCAGCTCCTAAAGCTGAAGCATTCATTTTCCAACCTAAATAAGCAGAAGCTTCTTCACTCTTCAGCTTTCCCCAGTTTTCTTCTTTTTGATTTTGATAATTTATCAGCTTAATATACTCTTTAGATCAATCTTATTGACCGTGTCATGTACAATACAGTACAAACCAATCTCCTGTTTCCAAAACACCCAAAAAAAACAAAACAAATCCATTTATAACTGTATGTCTCATCCACCTGTTTACCAATTCACAAATTTCATTACATAGAACCTGCTCAATTCAAGCTAAGAAGTATCTGCTGCTACTTCATTAAATGAACACGTCTGTACTACCATTTGAGGCTTCTAAATGGACCTATATAGCAGATAATCGCTGCCCATGATATTGCAATTGTCCTTCTCTTTTCTTGGCATTTGAGTTTTGTTCACTCGTTTTGGAAGGTTTGCATTCCATCTTCTTGTACTTTCCTTTCCTTCGGTGATAAATTCTCATTTACCAGAACACTAACGAAACAGAATATTGCAGTTTCAAATGCAACATGATCAATCAGGGTGATTGAGGTCCCTAGGAAAAATATTGTGGGGCATTATGCAAAGCTAGAGCCATGGTAAATAGATGTCGAGATAGTATGAAGGTGCTTAGCTTGTCCAGAGAACGAAAATACCCTCCCCATGCAAAAACATTCCAAAGAAATTAAGGAACACATGGTGCACACATTGGGATACATAGATAGTGAAGAGAGGAAAAAGTGAAAACCAGTAATGTGAAGAACTGATGTAGGGAAGACAGATTAGACAACTACAGCCTAATATTGAGATAGCAGCAGTTTTGGAAAATGGAAATCATTGAATTAGGTTTTGTATAAGGTAGGATAAGGATTCGAGGAATGGAAAAGATAAGTTAGGTGGGGGTTTCAATAGTTGTAGGTTAGAGGATTCTGAGATGTAAGGTTGGCTGTAGTTATGGGAAACAATTATCTATTGTGTCTGGTGTTCAAAGCTAGGGGAAGTACATTTCAAACATTGCAAACTAAACTGTATCATATGAAGACACTGCTTTTGGAAGTACATTCGCCCGAGCAAGAATGTTATAAGCCAACCACAATAAAAAGATACATTATCACCCAGCTCTAAACGCTAACCATGTATGCATGGAGTAACACACCATAACCGAATTAAACTTCTTCGCTTCAACTATAAATATGGCTCGAGATTTTTGGTGCGACAAGAGAGATCAATGGTAGATAGGCGTAGCTGTATACCAATTAGACCGATACCATGGCAAAACTAACTTCTTTTATTACTCTCCAATTACTGAATCATTCAACAGAATTAACCCATTTCCTACAACGTACGCTTAACCTTCTTGATTCAAATCGGTTCATGAAATGAGTAGGATTATGAATGACGATATGATTCTTGAGTCTCGACTTGGTAAGTATGTTTTCTTCACAAATGGTCAAGCTGGTTATGACTATGTCATAATGGACTAAATCAATAATTTAGACTTGGAGAGCATCACAGGCCTTTCTCCATATAAATCTTTTTCTAAAAAGTAGCCGTAAGAACAAAGCAAACTAAATCACAACTTCAACCTAGTGGAAGGTGGGCCTGACTAAGCATTTTAGCAAACATGTATGCACACCACACCAACCTCAAGACTTCGAAATCATACATTATTAGCAAACTTAAAAATATGAAAATAAATAACTATTCCAAAATTGTGACCAAAATACTTAATATGCTGAGCAAAACACTAGAAAAATGCACTCCTTGGGCAAGATGTCTCAATGACTATCCACCATACAAGGAGGCAGCATAAGGACTACCAATGACAACCAAACCATTGTGACTAAATATCACACTCCACTAATGGGATTCCTTCAAAATATGTGACATATTTGTTCAGTGCAGGTTGCTTGAGTTTTTTTGCATACTAAAAGATCCTTTTAAGCTCAATCTCATTTCAGCACAAGCAGATAGTTCTATACCGAAGTATTATACAACAAGACCACATCTTTAAAATAAGGTTTGTAGAAAACCTGACGGCCTCGGTCATCCATTGGTATACACTCAACGGCAATATGTTTATCCACATCATCGGCAGTGACAACATATTCTGAATCTGTAGCTCCTGAATGCCAAAAGGAGAGAAAGTGAGAGAGGGAAAATAAATTAACAAAGAAGAAAAAGATTATGGAAATCAATTTCTTTCAGTCTGAGTATTTTATTGCCAAAAAAGTTACTGTCAAAAGACAACTACGCATTAAGTAGATAAAGGTCATTCCAATACTTACCCTCTATGTACTGCCTTGTTCCATCCTGAAGATGACGAACCCACTGACATGCAAAAAATATTCTTTATGAAAAGGAAGTTAACTATTAATGTATGGAGTACCGGTCACGGATTAACTATTTCTCATGTAAAAGGAAGTATGAAACAAAACACTTTACCTGGAACATGCAGAGAGAAGTTCCACGAATAGGAAATCCGCATCCTAGAAGTCGGTACCCCGGTTTAGCCTCGCCAATGATTTGGAATTCCTCTATCCCAGGGCCCTCTTCAAATTGCAACAGATCAAGTTAGACTATATGGAATTCTGATCACATCTTTTGCAAATAATAAGATCCACTACCTTCTGAAGAATCTGAACCAAAAGAAGCAAACTCAGGTGAATCAGGGCTTATATTCGCCTCAGCTCTGTCTGAAAAACCATCTGCGCCCACTAATATCCTGCAAAAGTGCAGTATCAAGAAGACATTCCAGGAATTATTTTTCTGACAAGCAACAAATAGATATTTATCAACACATAGTATATAGTGCAGCTCAAAGAAAGAGGACTAATTTTCTGAAAGACTGCAAATCAAAAAAGGGATTTCCATGAAAGTTGGCGTCGCAAAAGCCCAAACGGAAGCCAAGAAGGGAGCACGAGAAGGGGTCGACCCTCATCCACATATGGAGCAAATGCTTCCTTTATCTCAGAGGTAAGCGGATGGGAGATCAGGCATAGGGGATAATGGCGTTGTTACTAATATTTTTCTACGTTCCTGTCAGTATTTGAAATATTTTATGGATTACTAAATGGTCCAAGAGCTTAATTAAGTTGTTAAGCATTTCCAGGCATGACCAATTTTAAGATCCAATTCCAAAATTTGGTAAAATCATCAAAAATTCATCTCCAATCATGACCCAAATTCTTTATCATTTTTGGGTTTTATCTATTTTCTTTTCCAAAATTGAGACAAACTAAATTCATACTCATTTTTCCACCCCTCCCCACTCCTCTCTCTCTCCAACTGTAGATAGATATTCACACACATACTTCACTGTATGTTTATGTCTTGAAACTTAGTCCGGCCTGAGCTCTTTGATTCACTCCACGATGCTCTCAAGTTCAATGGCGCCGACATCTCCCTCTGTTGAGACTCCTCAGAAAACGGCCCCAATGACTTCCACCTCATCTCTTCCAACCTCCACGTGAGACATTCGGAGCTTCACCGGTGAGATAAATGCCACAGAATATTTAAAAAATGGGGCTTTATTTGGTTGATAGTTTAGTTTAGTTTTGATAGTGAAGGGAGAGAGGAATAGAATAATGATTGAAAATAGGAGTAATGATTAAAGAGATAGAGAGAGAAATGAAATTAATAATTAGAGATATAAGGTAATGATTGAAAAAATATATAAGATAATGATTAAAAACAAAACTAGCAACCCAACACAGTGTATAAATTTGGGTCAAAATAAGATTTTGCCATTGGAGACGCTCTTGCCCAAAATGAATTTTTCTGAAAATTTGACCCAAATTCAGAGAAGAAAAAGGATAAGGACCTCAGATGGAGATGCTCTAAAATATAAGCTCGAAAAATGCAGTTCAAACTTTCCAACTCTTTCCGTCACGTGCAATCCTATCTTGGATGACAAACATCCATACATAAAACTAATTCAAATGAAACTGGGAACCAGTGCGTTGAATAAATGTAAAGGGCTTAAAAAAAATCAAAGATCTCACAAATATCCTATTCAACAAACAATCAAAGTGTAAAGATCTTATCCAAAACTCTCTAACACAGCTGAAAGGCGCCAACCGAAGCAAATCAGCCCACAAAGGAACACAAAGGCTGCTTCAATTGCTTGATCAGAGAGAGAAAAGTGGCTGCCTTGATTTCTCCTTAGCACCGTCACAACACAAGCACACGCAGTGCACTCCCACGTTTTACCCTTTTTCACGGCAGCGCACACACGCACACACGTAGTAGTACAGTCCTCTCTTCTCCACCAAAAGCGCACACACCACACACAGGAGCACTCACGGATTTTCTTTTTTGCCAGGAGAAAAAACCCTTATTAGCTTCCAAGATAAACTAGGATTGGGAGATGCTGCCAAGCAGAGGTGCTTGGCAGCGGTGCCGAGCGCATCTCGGCCGTCCAAAAGTGTTTTGGATGGCCCGGATGTAAAGGTACCGAACGGATTTAAAAAAAAAGAAAAAGAAAAGGAAAAAGATGTTTCGATTCGGGCCGTTGATTCCGAGATGAACGGCCGGATTGGCCGCTCGGCAGGGGTGCCGCTCGGTAGGGTCCCCGGGTCCGGCTCCCACACACGTGCGTAGAAACTTTCACAAAAAATAACTAGCTCACAAATTCTCTTTTTGGGCTGAACACTATTGGGTCTATATTCATGGGCAAAACCCAACAAACTTCTCCAATCCTTTACCTCAAAGGCAATCCTATATTGGATAACAAACATTCAAGTCATGTCCTTTGATTCGGTGGCGGAACAGAATTTGTAATTGAAGGTGGCACTAAAAAGATCAATATACTAAATGATAGAAAAAATGAATGTGTCTCAACATTAACCATAATATTTTCATAGCTTAATCATCCATTAATATATAATAAAAATAGTTTAAAGTTCTATCAAAATATAATTCAGCATTCTTATAAATCTCCATAATCGTTCAAGATTGATTTTAAAGATATTATAAGAAAAACAGTAAAAATATTGAAATCCGTGAAGCATGTACGTCAGAGCATGCATCATAAATAATAATTTGGGCGAAAGAATAAACAATAATCTTGGACTTGGAGCATTCTCCGATCTCGACTCAGTCAAACTCAAATAAACTTAAGTCTTAAACAAAATCTGTGGCATGTATGATAAAGAAAAATCTGTGTTTTGTGGTTTTGAAGAATAACTAATAATGATATAAGTATGAAAATAAAAATGTTTTTGAGTTCACTTTTAAAAACACAAAATTTGTGGGGAAATTAGGTGCAGCAGAATACTAAACTTGTGAAAAAAATAAATGTACAAATGGATCACGTTCCTCTCCAATTAATGGAAAAGAATTTCAAAAAACATGAGTTTCGAAATCCCGCCGACGGCAATCAAAGCACGTGCATTAACCAGTAAACAAAAGCAAACTTTTGTTTCAAATTATTCACATATTTTTTATTTAACATTTTCTGTATAAAATAAAATTGTGGTAATTTTGGAACGGGAGTGGCACAACATACCTCCGCCCCTGCTTTGATTGTCCCATTGAGGGACCATTGTCTATTTCCCGAATCACTTCACTTGATTCTTTCCCGGAGGAACCATTGCCGTTCCTCTCCGTCAACCGAAGTACTTCCTCAAAGAATGAATAATGACCGTTAGAGTGGGTGACACTGTTTTCATCTGATTCCAGAGTCACATCTACCTTTGATCGTCCCATTGAGGAACCATTGTCCTTCCTATCCCTCAACCACCGATCCATAGTTTGAAATGCCCTGTTGATTATTCCCTCTGTTCTTCCTTTCTGTTGGGATACCAATGCAAGCTCAAGGCTGCCCAACACTTCAGCCATCGTGGGCCGTGATTTTCGATCTTTATGCAAACATTTGTTAGCAAGTTCAACAAAAGACTTCAGACAACGCGGTGCAATTTGTCCACTGAGAGAGGGATCAATTACTCCGTTGAGTTTTCCCTTTTTGATGCAATGTTGAGCCCATTGGACTAAACCGATTTGCTCCTCAACCAGTCTTGTATCCACAGGCGGCCTCCCACATAGCACTTCCAATAATACCACACCAAAGGCATACACATCAGATTTCGTGGTTAATCTCCGGGTTAGGAAATACTCTGGATCAAAATACCCGAACGTGCCTTTCACATCCGTGCTAACATGGGTTATTGAATAACTTGTAGTCCCTTTTGACAACCCGAAATCACAAATCTTGGCTACCCAGTTATCGTCTAGTAGAATATTTGTGGTCTTCACATCTCGGTGAATGAATTTTTGGTTGGTAATGGTACCAGCATGAAGGTAATTTAGTCCTCGGGCGGCACCAATACAAATACTAAGCCTTTCCTCCATCGTGAGAGGAGAAACAATCTGACCACTTCCTGTTAGCTTATAAAGATGATCGGCGAGGGTCCCTCGACCTATATATTCGTAAAGAAGGATCATCTCCGAAAGTTCATTGCAGTAGCCGATCAACGAAACAAGATGAGTATGCTGGAGCTTTGAAAGCATCTTGACCTCCGTCCAGAACTCTCCCGCGCCTTGTTTGGATTCAACATTCAACCGCTTTATGGCAGCAGCCATAGTACGAAGCTCCCCCGTTCCCCGTTCCAAATAAGTAATCAAGCCTCTATATACTTTACCGAATCCCCCGTTCCCAATGACTAATGTATCATCAAAGTTGTTAGTGGCTGTTAGTACCTCATCTAGTGAAAAGAGACGACAAAATCCCTCCGAGTGAATCGCACCATTACGGGTTGCATTGTACGAGGCTTCCGCTTGAGCTGCCATGTTCAGAGGAAATTTTTTTTTTTTGGTCAAGCGGAAAATCATGTTCAGAGAATTTGGTGATAAGAGGAAAGGGTATGGGTGAGAGAGAGAGAATACTAGTAATGCTTTGGAAATCGACGACTTGAGGTCAACTAGAAGTGGCTGCGGCCTGTCCACGCGTTAAGTGGCCCCTCCACGCGGTTTGTTTGTTTTTTTGTTTTTTTTTTGAAAAGACTCCACGCAGTTTGTTAAGTGGCTCTTTCAAGAGGTATTTTTTTAGTGAAATTACTGCTCGCCCCCGTGTCAGACCCTCCTGACACGGGTTACCGTTTACCCCTTTTACCCCCGATCCCACCACCCTTTAAACCGAAAATGGTCCAAAAATATCCGGACCCATTTTCTGTTATTTTTTTTTATTTAATTAATAATGTTTATAATTTGTATCTTTTTTCTTTTTTATTTACTTAAAATTATTTTAGTGTTCCGATTTTCAATCCGGTAAAATCGGTGAAAAGATCTTATTTTTTTTATCATTTTATCTTTAATGGTCATAATAAATTTTTGATCTCGTAGAATCAAATATTTCTTAGGGCTAATCAACGAGAGCCCTAGAGTCAAAATATAATTATGACCATTTAGAATAAAATGATCAGGAAACTAAAATCTTTCCACAAGTTCAAACCGATTGAAATTTGGAACACTTAACTTTTTAACTATATTTTTTAATATATAAACTGTCTAAAAAGGTTTAAAAAAATTAAATGTTTAAAATTTCAATCCATTTGAATGGGTGAAAAGATTTTAGTTTTTTTATTATTTTATCTTAAATGATCATAATTAAATTTTGACTCTAAGACTTTCGTTGATTAAGTTTAAGAAAGTCGTAGAATCAAATATCTCTTAGGGCTAATCAACGAGAGCCCTAGAGTTAAAATTTAATTATTGCTATTTAGGATAAAATGATAAGGAAACTAAAATCTTTCCACCGGTTCAAACGAATTGAAATTTGGAACACTTAATTTTTTTAACGTTGATTAGGTTTAAGAAAGTCGTAGAATCAAATATTTCTTAGGATTAACGAACGAGAGCCTTAAAGTTAAAATTTAATTATGGCTATTTAGGATAAAATGATAAGGAAACTAAAATCTCTTCACCGGTTCAAACAGATTGAAATTTGGAACACTTAATTTTTTAACTATATTTTTAATATATAAACTGTTTAAAAAGGTTAAAAAAATTAAGTGTTCCAAATTTCAATTCATTTGAACCGGTGGAAAGATTTTAGTTTCCTTATAATTTTATCCTAAATTGCAATAATTAAATTTTAACTCTAAGGCTCTCGTTGATTAGCCCTAAGAGATATTTGATTTTGCGAGGCCAAAAATTCATTATGACCATTGAAGATAAAATAATAAAAAAATATAAGATCTTTCCACCGATTCAACCGGATTGAAAATCGAAACATTTGAATAAATGAATAAAAAAATACAGAGTATAGACATTATTAATTAAATAAAGCAAAAAAAAAAAGTTCAGATAATTGGTTTTGCAACTTAAGTTGCAGGTGATTGCTTCAGCGTTCCTTGCAGGTGATTGCTTCAAGGTTGTTTGCATGTGATTGCTTCAAGGTTCTTTGCAGGTGATTACTTCAAAGTTGAACTTGCAACATTGATAGGATTGTTGCATATTGCAACAATTTGACAGAACGTTGGCCTATATATTCAATTGCCTATATATTCACTTGTATATGCCTTAGTCTATATATTTATACTTACTCTCATTCACCACATCTTCACAATTTTCCTCTATTTTGATTTCATTTTCGTAATTCATAAAAAAAACATTATGGATCAGTACAATTTTTCATTTTCGGAAAGTTGGTCAGTTGGGAACGATGTTGCGAATGATGTTTCTTGTGAGGAGAGCAGCTCTTACGTTGGGCGTGATTACACAGCTGAATTTACGATTGACCAGGTTAGTTATTACTGTTGATATTATACATATTTGTTATTTATTTTTATTAATATTGTACTTTTTTTGTAGCACAACAAAAAACGTAGAAAATTTAATTCTTTCACTTCATTCTATCTTCCCTACGTTCCAAAGGGCTGCAAGCTGCAGTGCCCTGAAACGGCACCGTCCTATGCAAGTCAAAAACCACAGCTCCCATTTATGAAGCCCAGTCATTCATATTTGCCTTGGCACCCTAAGCTGCCCATCTCACTTTGTTTTTTTTACTTCTTTAAGCAATATGCTGAAACTAATTATGGTTTGTCTTAATTTTCGTAGTATAGTTTTTTGTTAATCAATTTATTCTTTTCAGTGAATTCCTTTTAAAATTATTGTACAAATATTGGCCTCTTTTACTCGTCTCAACTATATAAATTTAGAAAATAGAATTATATGGATCAAAAAAATAAGTCAAAAGATAACATACAAAAGCAAGTATATTCCAAAAAATTCAAGTGTAATGATAATATATTCATAAATGAAAATAATTAAAAGTTAACTGTTAAAATCTAATGATGATATCTCCAAATTAAAGTTTCAATGAGGACTTTAATTTAGTGTCAAGACCTTAAAATATTACGAATGAAAGAATCTTATTTTTTGATCTAAGAATTACACATATTTTTGTGGTGGACTGTTGTTTTGTTGAAAGAACTAAAAAATGTCAAGTTTTGAGTTATCTTTTTCAGCTTATTTGTCAGTAAATATATTTTTAGTTCTTCAGTTTATATTGTTGAGACAAAAAAAAAAAAGCCAAATCAAGGGGGCTATCCGGACAGTCCTGTGTGGGTCCCCCTTCGCGCATTTTTTTGAAAAATTCGAAACGTGCATACTGTAGGACCCGCAAAATGATGTATCTACTCAAAAAATCTGTTTGTACGGACATTAAATAAACTCAATTTTTTGCGTATAAACTCAAATTTTATGTTGCAGATCGACTGGAAATGTCACGCCTCGTTCCAGAATGACACCCGAATTGGGCCCGAACCGACACGATCACGTGGCATTCCACACTAAAGAACAAAATCTAAACGATAAACCATGCACATAACAGAGTAAAACCCCAGCAAAAGACTTAACTTTAACATAAACAACGTGTCAACAATTTTACGAACTTACATAATACATAAGTTGCTGCCTCTTATCCCAACATAAGTAGTTAAAACATTAACAGAGTTTCCCACATAATTAAAAACTTGAAATCATTAAGTACTTGACAATCTTAGTCACAAAATGAGTTTAACAAAAATTAGAGTTTGACCCATTACAACCAATTCGACCCAAAAAAACACCAACACTCGATACTAATCCAAGTGTCTCCAAAATGCCGACCGGTAGTGGACCAACTCTACAACCACCTGTGACCTGGCAATCCAAAAAGGAAAACCAGAGTGTGTGAGATATAGAATACATTCAATAAAATACCACAGAGCCCGAAGGAATATCTCACTTGAATGTAAACCACACAAAACTCAACATAAGTACTCAATCGTTTAACCACATGTGTAAACACCAACATACAGTGGCACGTCTGCCACATCCCATGTACTCAAGGTATTGTGTCCCGCACACCACACTCCCATTCACCGTTAATTAGACGGCATGTCCCACGATATGGTGTGACTCACTCCACAATCCTTTAGCGAGTACAATCAACACCCAACAAACACATATCATTAACTAAATCCCAATTAGCATGATATACAATCACCACCATGTAATACTTTATTGAATATAACCATATCAAACACACTCACCTTTGTGTCGACCAAAGTATGTCAAACTAAGGTTTCGACACCTTCCGAATGACCGGCTCTTTACCTAGCCACAAGTTAACTCATATTAGTTACTAATTCAACGAACACTTGGCACAATGTTATAAAGCTAATAAGAAGCTAAATAATGTATAACGGATACAAATATGTCCAAGTCCATACCTAAAAGTATCTCACGATAAGTGTGAAACTCAAACACTTCTCAATTCTCCAAAAAGACAACATATTCCACAATCAATCTGTCTTAGAATGATCATAACATTTAATAGGTTTAGAACTAGTTCATGAGACCACCACCGTTAGAAATTACACTTCCGGTACATAAATTTTGATATAAAGTTTGTCCAACATAGTGTCCGAACGACAAAATTATGCTTGTTCGAAGTTACTCACACAACTGTCCAAGATTACAGATTTTGCACGTCCACCAACTTCAAACAAAAAATTGATTTAACCTATAACAAAACAAGCCACAAATCCTACATATACAGAAAGGCATACAAGTCTAGTTTCCAAATAAAAAATTGGTGCGCAAACTCGATACCCGAACTAAAAGATATGACTGTTTTTTCCAAGACATGTCGGAACCACAAAGACAAAATCCAGCAGGATCACACCAACTTGTAAATTCCGCCAAACCTAGAATATGCCTCTAATAAACCCCAAATTTGGTACACACCATTATCACTCATCAAAGTTCAACCCTGATTTTTCCTTGATTTTTCAAAACAAATGAACCTAG
Source organism: Rhododendron vialii (assembly GCF_030253575.1). Classification (NCBI taxonomy): domain Eukaryota; kingdom Viridiplantae; phylum Streptophyta; class Magnoliopsida; order Ericales; family Ericaceae; genus Rhododendron; species Rhododendron vialii. Next base: position 5,114,751 of record NC_080563.1, on the reverse strand, counting down.
TCAAAATCACCCCCGAACTCAGAAATTCTGAGCAGAACAACACAATTTCTAGCAGAACAGTTTGTGTTCGAAAATTCATAAAAAATCGAATACTTAATACTTTTTAGTAATTCCAACGCCAAAACATCAATAATTTATCAATCTTTCAAACCCAAAAGGACCCATAATCAAGAGAATTATTTAACCATAAAAAAATTGATGAAACCCGCAGCTCTATAAGCTGTCTGTTCAAAAATAGGAATCTTACCACAGCTTGGTTTACGATTTTTATCTTTTTCCATATTTCTCAAAAAATTCTAAAAATTTAACACAATACAATAGACACACTATTGAACCCTTAGTAAAAATTCCAGAAATTAACAACTTTTCTAAATATCTTGAATAATTTCGTGAAGAACAGACTAGGGTTTTTCTCCTCTTTCTCTTCTCCGCTTTTTTTCTTCTCCTCTTTCCAACCATATATATATATATATATATCTCTCTCTCTCTCTCTCTCTCTCTCTCTCTCTCTCTATACACGTACGCCGTTCACGTATGAGAGAAGAATGGGGAGAAATATCTCTCCAGGATACTCGTAAACCTATAAAAAGATTATCGTGTGCAAGCGAGATCTATTTTTAACTTATGTTCTAATCGCAAATCACCTATAAGACCCTTGCAAGTTCTATTGTTTACGATTTTTAACCCCCAAAACATATAATTCAATTAAAAGTAATTGAAATACCGAAATTTCCGGGGCGGATATTACAGGAAAGAACTTTTTCTCTAGGTAAAAAGGTACTAAGACAAATATGGATGATTGGGCCCCCCTTCATAAATGGGACTTGCATAGGACGGTGTCATTTTAGGGCACTGCAGCTTGCAACCCTTTGGCATCGCTACAGGAACTCGGAGTCCACTTATTTGCCACCTAAAGCTTACATGCAAGAATTAATTTTTTAATATACGGGATATTACATTGTGCTTATACATATTCATTTTTTTTGTTATAGATATTTGAAAATAGAGCTGTCATAGTAGATTGGGCACGAAGAGTTGGTAAGAAAAATGGTTTTGTAATTGTCATAAGTAAATCTGCTAGTATAAAAGGCAACAAGATGCCGAAGTGCATTCTTTTTTGTGAAAGGGGGGGATTGTACAAACCGCCACAGGAAGGGCATTCAATGCAAAGGAATACTGGAACTAAAAAATGTGATTGCCCGTTTAAGCTGCGAGGTGTACCACAACCTCCACACGGTGTCATGTGGAGTTTGAAGGTTATTAAAGGTTTTCATAACCATGAACCAGCTGAAAGTTTTGAGGGACATGAGTACCCATCAAGGCTGACCCCAATCCAACAGCAATTAGTTCGTGATATGTCTAGCAGCACTGCACCTCGAGAAATTCTTAATTTCCTGAGACAACAAGACTCGTCAATTAGTACATGAATTAGGAGTATTTACAATTTGAAGGCACTGTATAAGAAAGAGCAACTGGGGGGGGGTCTATCTCCTATTGGGTACATCTTGAATGAATTAAATGAGAAAAGATACATTTACAACTATCTTACAAATGAACACACCAATGAAATTACAGATATTCTTTGGGTTCATCCCAGAAGCCTAGAGCTATTTGTCAATTTTCTGTCCGTGTTGATTATTGATGCGACGTACAAGAGTAATGAGTATCAGATTCCGCTCTTGGAAGTTGTGGGTATCACATCCACAATGAAAACTTATTCTCTTATGTTTGCATATTTGAATAATGAGACGAAAGAGCGACTGATATGGGCATTGGATACTTTAAAGAGATGGATGGTTGAAAAAGGGGCAGCGTTGCCATCGGTGATTGTTTCAGATAGGGATTTGGCACTTTTTGGTGCCATTGGAATATGTTTCCCTTTCGCACAACACATCCTTTGTATTTGGCATATAAACCAATGTGTGATTAAGAAGTGCAGCTCTATGCTTGGTACGAGGTGGGGCGAGTTTTTCGAAGCATGGCAGTTGCTTATTCATTCATCGACACCGATGTCTTTGCAACAAAGATGGAATGCCATGTGCGGAGAGTTTGAGCAATACTCTGATGCCATACAATATTTTTGGGATACATGGTTAGGTCCTTACAAAGAGCGATTTGTTGCAGCATATATAAACTACTTTATGCACCTCGGGAGCAATTCAAGCCAAATGTAACTTTCCTATAGTTATTGTATATTTACTGTCCTGCGCTAAAGAAAACTTTATGTAACTTTCCTATTTAACACAATGTATTATTAAATTGCAGGGCGGAATCTGCGCATGCGAAGCTCAAACGATACTTGGGAGATACCATGTCCTCGCTTCAAACATCTTTTAAGAAAATAGAAAAGATGTTGACCAGTCAGTTCGGGGATATTCAGGGGTCGTTCCAGAATCTCTCAACATTCCACGACACATACATCTACATGAAGGCATTTATAGTGAAATCAGAGGTCGCATTTCATTACAGGCAATGAACTTGATCCATAATCAGGCACAACGCACTGATAACGAAGCCGGCCTTTGCTTTTGTAAGATCAAAAGGACACACGGATTGCCATGCTTTCACGATATTGCACTTTACCGTTCTGTGGATAGACCAATTTCGCTAAGCTCTATTCACCCTCACTGGAGTAAGTTGTCCATGCACGCCCAGAGACATACTGACGAGGGAGCACGATCTGATAGGACAGCTCAGCTTATTGAAAGATTAAATGAAATGGATTTTGACAGTCGAGAGTCTATGATGGACAGGTTTCTCGATATGGCGGATCCATTTCGTTGCATAGTTCAACTCTTAGCATATAACACAGAACACAGGGGTCGACCTATAGGCAGAGATGAGCAGAATAGAGGTCACATACCTTCTTTCACAGTATCCACTTCAGAATCTCGGGCCTCACGTATTCCAACATCGCGAAGGAGCAATGGGAGGGATCACCTCGTTGAGAAATTTCCTCACCAGTATCAGCGTTATATTTCCCACTGTGTTGACGTTCGACCCGACGGTCATTGTGGCTTCAGGGCGTTAGCTGCCCAACTTTATGGTTCTGAAGATCAATGGGCTCAAGTACGATATGACCTTATCCAAGAGATTGAACAAAATCGGGTCCTGTACGATCAGCTTTATCCAGAACGTAATTATGTATCCCATGTGCTACGAAGACTTCATTGCTTCCGGCCATCGGAACCAGAGGATCATTGGATGGATTCTATATCATTGGGACTTGTTATAGCATCAACGTACAACGTTGTACTACATACATTCGATATGATTGCTTCGAGTTGTTTTACTCACTTGCCGTTGAGCTCCCATCCAGTTCCATTCGCAACGCGGACACATATAGCTATTGGTCATATTAATGACAATCACTTCGTGCAAGTTTTCTTATACCGTCATTATCCTGTACCACCCATCATCATATGGTGGAGGCCAAATGCATCAAATGAAGCACACGGATGGGCTCATCCTTATGAAGCACGCCTCCAATTGTGGTACGAAGTAATACAGATAGATCCGCCGGGACAACGACCACAATTTGGCGAAAATATTGACTAAATTTGTGTATTTATTTATGTTCATGTATTGATCCTATATACTCAATTGTAATTAAATGAAGTTTGATTTCGGTTTGCATTATTGTCTGTTCAGAAAAATATAAAATAAATTTACGTTGATTCAATATACATAATTTACTTCAACATATATATTTCCACTGGTTCAAACTGATTGAAATTTGAAACACTTAATTTTTTTACTATATTTTGAAATTCTGTCTAAAAAGTTAAAAAAATTAAGCATTGGTTCAAAGTTTCCCGTGGTTAAAAAAATGTAATTATGACCATTGGTTAAAACTACAAACGGTCTAAAAATATTCAAACTTTTTTTCTTTTATTTTTTCTTTATTTAATTAATACTAATAATTATACTTTGTATCTTTTTGTTTTTTATTTATTTAAAATTATTTTAGTGTTCCGATTTTCAATCCGGTTGAATCGGTGGAAAGATCTTAATTTTTTTTATCATTTTACTTTCAATTGTCATAATGAATTTTTAAACTCGTAGAATCAAATATCTCTTAGGGTTATTCAACGAGAGCCATAGAGTCAAAATTTAATTATGGCCATTTAGGATAAAATAATCAGAAAATTAAAATCTTTCCACCGATTTAAACGGATTGAAATTTAAAATACCTAATTTTTCAACTTATTTAGACAGTTTAAACTACCACAGAAATATAATTTTTCCGTTTTACATTATTTCATAATCAATATTAGGCTCGTTTAATAGGTTTCATTGAGTACATTTCAAAAATATAAAATTTATTTAAAAAAATTACATGAAACAAAAGTTATTAACATTTAAAAATTTATAACAAAGAGAGAGAGAGAGAGAGAGAGAGAGAGAGGTGTGAGAGAGTAAATGCGGAGGTGGAATAAGGGGGTAAATAGGGAAATTGGTGGGCCCGCGTCAGACACCCCCCTGACACCGAGGAGGTGATTAACACCTCTCATTTTTTGAAGTACTTTTTTTTTTTGTGTTAGGAAATTGGGTTATTTTTCAGAATACATGTCATTTAATTCAAAATATAAGTATTTCCTCTGTCTCTAAATCTTTGATCTTCTTCAACTTTGATGTCACTTTTTAAACTTTTATATCTTTTAATATAAATTTCAAAAAATAAATCTTTGATCTTATTTGATAGTTATCGATTAGATCTATAATATAAATTTTTTAAAATTATAAAAAAGATATGATAAATTGAGAGATATACAAGTTTAAAAAATATCGCGAATATCGAAAAAGACCAAATATTTTGTTTTTCCTTTTGGATAATGCTACATCCACCGAGTTTTTTTCGGTGACCAGCCCACCGAATGATGGCCCCACCCCTTAAAAAAAAAAAAAAAAAACAAACAGTGGAAAACAAAAAACAAAACCACGCGAAAACAAAACAACCACAATGCTTGTTCTTCTGGTTCCAAGAAAAAGCGAGAGAGAAAATCAGAACGCAACCACCATGTCCTCCACCTACCTACGCCGAGGACCCCCATCACCACCACGTTCGCCGGCGACCCTCATCACCACCTCCGACCACCACGTCAGTGGCTCCAACTTCGGCGAGCACCCCCAACACCTCGCGAGAATCGCGAAAACCTGCGGATTTGTCCTAGATTCAAATTGGGACGCACTCCACCGCCAAGGTCTCTCCTCTTCTTCTTCTTCTTCTCTCTCTCTCTCTGAACTTTCCGATTTGCTCTAAATTCTCCATCTTCAAACCCCCAAAAATTAGAATTTCGAAAATTGGGGATATTGCAGATTTCGGTGCGACTGACGTTAGGATTTTTTGTTGGGTAGTCAGTGATGTGTTGTGTCTCCAGTGAGGTCTGTCGATCTGTATCGGCAGTGTTAGAAAGGGCATGACCCGGAGGGAGGGGAGCTGCTGACCCCTTGGGGACATGCTGCTGCACCTTATTTTGGGGCCCATTTCGGTCTTGCTCTGATAATCGAAATCGTTCACTTTATAGAGCTCGTCGAGTAGAACAACTATGAAAAAAATTAGCTTAATTGGATATCATTAAGTGCCTGATTGGAACATTTTTATCTTAAAAAGAATGGATCAGAAACACTGGATCAAATCCACTATAACCCATGGATGGAAAGTTATATGCGCTCCGATCAGGTATTTAATGATATCCAATTAAGCTGATTTTTTGCAAAGTTGTTCTACTTGATGAACTCTACAAAGTGAACGATTCAGATCATCAGAGCAAGACCGGAGCGGGCCCCAAAATTGGGACAGCAGCCCCCGCGTCCAGCATGACCCAGCCAGCGGTTTTGGAGTCTTTGATGGTCTTTTTTTCTTTTTCTTTTTTTTCTTATGCACGCATGCACATTATTACATTCACACACACGCACTGGTTTTTGAATGACTTATTTGTATCAGCCACTGTTAAACGATAATCATATAGGTACCGACGACCGGAGAAGGAAATCGTACCGACGGGCCGCGCCGGATTGTCTCGGGCTACCGGAAGGCCGATTCGAGCAGTCCAAAAATTCTAAAAAAAAAAACCGAGGGGCCCTACGCGCGAGAATCAACGGCATCCGAGGTATGTAGGGTGCTTGATCCGAGCACCTTTTTTCGTGTATATATGTTCAGCTGTCCGGTGGCCGGTGACGACCCGGCGCGGCCAGTCAATATGATTTCCCTCCCCGGCCCCGGCCTGTTGGTACTCATAGCAGTACTCACTGTTAAAATGGTCACGATCCAGATAATGGGTATTTACCAAGTATATGCTTGTTGTATAGCGTATGTTTTTTTGGGTGTGTTTCTAAGAAGTTATCAAATAATTATGGTTCACATTATCTCCGACTGACCGTGATTTGGGGTTGCATAAGATGAGGGTGGAGATGACGGAGAAGGAGAGCCAAATCATAAAACCCTGTTCTCAAACCGGGTTAATGAATCAGGGAATTGGGTTCGGTTTTTGAACCAGAGTTTCTGCGCCGGCATGGGTTCGGTTTTCCCTTTTTTAAATCATAGTTTCTGCACTGGCATTGTGAATTGCATCGTTATATAAACCCAAGCCTTGCTAATACAAACATGGTCATTACTCTTTAACCAGAAGAAAGAAAATAAAATGACTAGGAGAAAAAAAGCCATCGATTTGGAACCAGAGGCGGCATCTCAGTTTGTAGCACCATGAAAAGCCAAGCCTTGCTAAGTGCGAGTATTAATTATCAAAATACGTCCTTAACCGTCATTTTCCAAAACACGTCCTTGGCCGTCATTTTCCCCATGCTCTTCTGGTACAAAATTTAACCAAAATAAGTTATCAATTCCAAACCCAACATACCAATTCTGTGGCACCAAACACAGCCTTAGGCATCTCTTCTCTTTTGTGTATCATTTCATTGATAGATTCCTCTCTAAGGAACCCCAGCAGCTGCTGGTGAGACTTTGAGAGCCGTTGTTGAACTTGACATACCAACAATCAGTTTTCCAACGGAAAAAAATGGTGCCCAATTATACGCTTAATTTAAACCAAGAATCCCTACCAAATCCTGCACAATCGAAGAAATTATGTGCAGTTATCATCACAATGGAAAATAGACTTTCTTTTTTGGTTTGTTGCTTAGGGTGTCCGGGCATCTCGACTAATCTCCTCCCCAGTCCGTTCAAAGGTGGACCATCAACGCCGGGATCAGGGGATTCACACGAAATTTCTTTCTTATGGCCTGACTCCAAGAATCCAAGAATCGAATCCTCGTCAATAGTGTTGGGAACAAACCCACCAACTAACCGGACCTAATCCTTGGGGCTGGGCAATAGACTATGTATGCAGTCCAACGAAAAATCCAACGTCACAATCCCCACACAAAATCACCCCATATTGGGGAGAATAAACAACTCTACAAGCTCTGATAAAAAAAAAAAAACCAACTCTACAAGCAGCCCAATCAGTAAAGAATATCATGCTTAGCATTGTGATACACTCTACTGGCAAAAAAGCATGCGGTCTTCCGCCTTATGTAACTTATAACAATACAGCACAAATGCAGGGATCAATCCTAAAGAAATCCTTGCAGAAATTATCAACCCAAGACAACAGAAGGGATTCACAGGCTAGAGTTGACTTCCTGTATAGTTACAATCAGAAGGGATTTACTGTTTTCGGACTAAAAAAACATCTATGAACCTTATACAGATTTACTATTTTTTTTCCTTTGCGCTTTACATTCTACGAAGAATGAATAATGACTGATACATACAGTGGCTAAACGAGAAAAAGGAGGGGTTACGCTCTTCCTTTCCTCCTTTCATCCAGCGCCGGCCCAAAAGATCAAAAGAATACGTCAATGTTAGTGAAATTGTTTCACTTCTGCGTTTAAAGACACGGGGAAAAAGGTAGGTTAAAATGGCTTATCATGCAGTTGGAAGTACATGTGATAAGAACTACTAGCATATCGAGAGTGCCTTAAAAAATTCTAGGAGCTCGAAGCAAAGAGTGAAAATGACATGAGAGTTACAAATATGCGCTATTTTATCAGACTGGTGCAAATCACAAGTTGTGCTCTCAATAAATAGTAATATGAACTATGTTCGTATCTACATTCATGATCAGAACAGAGAAGCAAAACTGTTGAGGGAATCTTTTAAGTGTTTGATTATTCTAGAGACTTATTGTTGGTGAGATTGGAGCTAGAAATTTTCACATTGAAGAATGTAGAAACAATCCCAAAATTTCAATGAAGCTAAGTTGCAATGACTCATTTCTATGGACACAAATCGTAAATAATAGACACAAAAATATGGGCATCTATGGAAGAATAGCACAAATGTCAGTTAACTGCAAACAATACCTTGCTTTGGAACATTCTCATGGTCAATACAAGAGTATCACGCATTCTGCATATCCAAAAAAACAGAGAGCACCACATCAGACATCAATGAACATATCGAGAGGGCACAACATCTTGCCATTCCAAAAATCTCTCCTTTCTTTCTTCTCCCTCTAAGTCAAAGTGAATAGTTTATAAACAGCATATAGAAAACTGTTAGGTACACTAGGATCCAAACATTTGAAGTAGTCACTACAAATTGGGGAACAAGGGCAGGAGCTCGACAGTAGAATCCCAATGCCCACGAGATAAATGCACCAAAATAAATAGTGAAATGATGGATTTGGTATTGACATGGATTTAAACCCCTTAAAAGAGAAATCCAATTTCGTATCTTTACATCATTGGAGGTTTGCATTCTCATTCAGGTATTTTACATCTACAGCCGACGGAATAGCATCAATGACAACGACATCAAATTAGACATTCAACTCCCTCGGAAAGTCCAAAAAACATACACAAGGCTATAACAAGCCTATAACTATCACATTAGTGACAGTGTTGATGACTAAAAGGGGGAGCTGAAGACTGAAATCAAGACCTTAACACATCAGGTAGTAATAATGCCAAACAAATGCCACTGAACCACATGGGTATTAGCTGACGATGAAGGGGACCCTAAGAAAAAACCTTAGTCTCAAACCGGGGTCCCAATTGGGGAAGTGGGATCGTTTTTTAGGCTGGAGTTTTGCGTGGTCATTGTGAAACAGCGTCGTTTTCTGAAACCCAAGCCTTGCCGAGGTACAACTGTACAAACATGGTCATTACTCTGAGCCTGAAGAAAATGAAATGATAAGAAAACAAACAAATTATGGGTTTCTTAGCATCAAATCAAGTCATAGATGCAGCATCTCAGTTTAGCACCATCAAAATCCAAGCCTTGCCCCCCCCCCCCCCCCCCCGGTTGTTTCCTCCTGCAGGCTGCAGGTGCTATATAACTGAACATGGATGGAAGTTTCAGAGGTCATCCAGGGCAAGCGGGGTTGGAGGGTATTTTAGGGATGATACTGGAGCTTGGGTTTGCAGCTATTATGGAAGGCCGGAGGACTTCACTTCGATAGAAGCCGAGCTTTGGGCAGTTTATGGAGGCCTCACTATCGCGCTGCAAAGGGGTCTACACAAGATCACATTGAAAGCGACTCAAAGGATATGCCATTGAGCTGATCAAGAAAGGAGGTACCCAGAACTTCCCATGAAGAGCACTCTTGGAAGACACCAGGTTCTTGTTCCAAAGGAGAGGGCATGAAATGCAGCGTATCATCAGAGAAGGCAACAACTTCGCTGATACTTTAGCCAAGCTGGGAACAGACCAATCTGTTCACCTTGTTGAGCTCGAGAATCCTCCAGCAGCTATCACGGGAATGCTCATGGCTGATCTCATTGCCATTGGCTCTTTGTGGATGTAATATGCTTTTGTTGTTTACCAAACAAAATGAAAATCCAAGCCTTGCCAAGTACAAACTATCCTAGGTCAAAGTTCAACAGAAAGAAGTTATCTATTCCAAACCCAACACACGAAATCTGCGGCACCATACACAGCCTTCGACAATTCTTTTCACTATTACGGTTCAATTCATTTGTAGATTCTGCTCTTAGGAACACCAGCAGCTGAGAGCCCTTGTTCAACTTCTTCAACTTTCAAACCAGTTGGTGACATACCAACCACCAGTTTTTCAATGGAAAATGAATAAGGTGCCAAATAAAGTGTCTTTAAACCAAAAATTCCAAGCAAATCCTGCACAAACATTTCCCCTTTTGTCAACCAATACATATACTACCTAATGAGAAAAGAGAGAGTTTATGCTCTTCCTTTCCCCCTTTCATCCATCGCCTGCCCCAGAAATCAAAAGAATATTCAGTATTAACAGAATCGAAGGACTGAGAAGCATCTTTTAAGTGTGTTGATTATTCTAGAGAATAGTTATTTGTTGAGATTGGAACTCAGGAATCTCACATTTAAGCATGTAGAAACAATCTCGAATTTTAGACCATGCTAAGTTGCATTTAGTCAATGTTAAATAATAAACACAAAGTATGCGCATCTATGAAAAATAGCAGATAGGTAACTGAACTGCAATGAATACCATGCTTTGGAACATTCTCATGGTCAATATGAGAGTATCACGCATTCTGCCAAAAAGACAATGAATAACCACATCAGACTTCACTGAACATGTCAAGAGGGCACAACATCTTTGTATTCCAACAAATTCTCTTTCTTTTTTCTCCCTAAAATTTAAAGCTAAAGAATATTGCTTCTGAGACATAACAGTATTAGTTTATAAGCAAAGATATTGAAAACTGTTAAAGTACACTAGGATCCAAACATTTGAAGTAGTCTAAATGGGTGAACAAGGGCAGGAACTGATGCCCACGAGACACATGTACCGAAAACAAAAAATGAAATGATAGATTTGGCATTGGCATGAGTTTCCATTCTCCTTTAGTTATTTTACTTGTAAATCCCACATCGTTCATCTAAGCCACCCAAGCTTGGTTAATATATTCTAGAGGTTACTCCACCTGTTGCCAATTGGTTTGGAGTTGGATACTTTAACATGGTATAAGAGCTGGGTCTTGGGTGGACTCACCTCGTGTGGTCAAGTCTCTATCGCCCGAGTCAATCGCCTCACCTCATAAATTCATACCTCCATGTGCATCCGGGCTAACATGAGGGGTCGCCCGAGTCAAATCTCCTAGTTTCCTCAATTCGTACCTCCACGTGCATCCGGGCTGTACGTGAGGGGGAGTGTTAGACTTAATCCCACATAGCTGCCACCCAAGCTTGGTTAATATATTCTAGAGGTTACTCCACCTATTGCCAATTGGTTTTAGGTTGGAACTCTCCAAGAAATCTAACAAAGTTGACATAATAGCCTCAAGTTTTTTTAAATCTTCTGGTAGACATGACATAATGAGAACCACATCAAATTAGACATTCTCTATGAAACAAAAACACATACAAAAGCCTAACCATCACATTAGTACCAAAGCCATTGACTAAAAGGCGGAGCTGCAGCCAGAAATCAACACCTTAACAACTGAGGTTGTAATGACGCTGAAAAAATGCCACTGAACCACATGGGTACTAGCCGTTCATAGTTCTCCCTCAAATTTTTGTAATCTTATTGAGCTCAGAAAGGCGTAAGAGCATGAGACACAATATGAAAAGAAGAAGACGATGAATTCCAAGACCAAATAAAGACAACTTAGTGCACAAGATGGTATTTTACCAAACATCGGTATAAGTGGTGAGCGGATGTGAAGAGCCATTAGAACAGGTCAAAACAAATTGAGTGCAGAGCCCACAAGGAATTTTGATCTGCAAAGTTGTTGATCAGACAAAACATTACGAATACATCATGCTTTATATGGAACTTCATGTGGAAATATTTATCATGTCAAGGAATTCACACAATCTTGTCCGACCATGGTATCACAGAGACAACTCAACTTAGTAAGGTATCAATTCAGTACTATTCACGTCTTTAAAAATCAGAAGTTGCAACTATATTTCGTATTCGTGTCACAAGTCTGGTAATTAGCTTTAGATAATCATTTTAAAGCTACTCTTTTAAGCATTGGGCATTGGGTCAAACAAAATCTTCAAACAACAGGTACATATCTATTTTATCATTAAAAGAGTAACAGATTAATGAAGATTAAAATATCTCATTTTTTCCATGGAATGATGTTCTTATTGTATCAGTCTCAAGAAGAGTATAAAAGGAGCGAATATAGTCATGGCCCATGGGTTATGTTGTCCACTGGAGTAAGCTCCCCCCCACATTTCAGCCACATCCCATCATATGTTACTCGAAGAGAATCAAGACCATTTTATTTTTTATTTTTGTTTTGGGGAGATCATGAATATTTCATTAGATGCTCCAAAAGGGGCACACACCGGAAGTATACCAAAAGAAATCTCAGCCACGCATAGCCACAAAAGAACGGTCTGCTACCAATTCAATGAAAGAAAAAGATGAATCACAAAACTTTCCTTCCGACAAAAACTGGGAGCAATGCAAAAGAGCCCAGTTGAGTCTATGATCCCCAAATTAGCCGTTTCAAATGTTCACCTACCCTTTCCCTCCAAATAGCATATCATAGACAATGGAGCAATTCCATGCTTTTTAGAAGAAGAGTCCATTTAAGAATATGATTTTGGCCTTACTTCGACTTCAAAATGAATTAAAAGTCTAGTCCATTGGGATTATGTTGGTATTGTTATTGTTGTAGTCCATCCAACCAAGGTCTCCTCTCATAGGATTGTCTACACAATTGTGGTAAACAGTACAACAATTGGTGGTGGACGGAAGAGGGTGCCAGGGGGGCCACGAGAACAACTTTTGAGTAATTTTATTTTCTGTAAGGATATCGAGGTATTACTTATGATAGAATTCAGTGTTTTTGCCCCATCAGAATCTTCATAACTTGACTAGATAGAGAGAGTAAGCAAGCATTTAAATTCATGATTGTAAGAGTACCAATTGATATAGTGAAAAGAGATATGTTAAACATGTAGGGAAACGCACGCGCGCGCGCGCGCGCACACAGAGAGAGAGAGAGAGAGAGAGAGAGAGAGAGAGTGCTCTGTTCTTCAAAACCTTAAAACTTAAGCGAAGGGTCGTAAGTTCTTTTTGTCTTTGGTAATTTAAAACTTCATAAATACTAGAATTTAGAACATGTAAGCAAGCAAATGACCACATTATGCCAATTCGATCCCCACCACTACTATCTCCCACACAACACCCGCATCATAAAAGAAACATAAACCAACAAGTGCTATTAATCACGAATTCTTTATTTCCGCAATGACAATGAAATCGATATTGCTTACATATTGACAATGAAAGCTTCTGGACCTCCCTCCAAAACCCTACCGCGCCTTGCTTCATTCAGCATTCAACCGTTTTAAAGCAACAAATTTAGAACGACGAAAGCCCCTTTCACAATAACTAATGAAGCCTTTATATACCTTAGCGAATGCCGCTTTCCCAATAAACTAATGCATCATCGAAGTCGTTAGTGGCATTTCGTACCCCCCCTTGGTGAAAAGCAACGACAAGATCCCTCCGATTGAAGGCTTAGTCGAGCTGCATGAGCCGGACACCTGAGTTATGAGAAAAAAAGATCCCTCCAATTGAATAGCACCACGGAGGGTTGCATTCTCGCTCGTTGCCATATTCGGAGAATTCGCTAGTGGAAATTAGGAGCCCTCTCACCGGAGTCGAGGGTGATAAGTGGGAAATTGAGGACTGAGGTCAACTCGAAGTGGAAGTGGCGGCTGTGGCCCCCTCCACGCGGTTTGGAGCGCCGGCGAAACTTCTTGGGAGATAATTCCAAATTTTTACCCATTGATTTGGTATGACTCACTCCAATCAGAAACCCAATGTAGCGTTTCACCACTTGGGATGACCACCAGCAGCAATACCAGGGTTGACCACCAACGCTATTGGCCGGAAAACCAACCGCCGCCGCCGGAAAAGCAGAACCACCGCCAACCACCACAAAGTAGCCGTTGAAAATTATTTGATTCCAAATTCTGTTGTTGAAACAACACTGTTGCCCGTACTTCTCTCTCTCTCTCTCGAAAGGTTGTGAAATGGTGAATCATATCAAGAATCGGATTATCCTTTTATAAATCGTGAAACTTAACAATTTGTTCAAATTTCAAAAAGGTTTGTGATTTTGGCATTCCAAAAATTGACTCCAAAACTGAACTGTGTTAAGTACACAAAACGATATCATTTTGGAGCACCTCCATCAATTTTTGAAGTACTAAAATCAATTTCCTTCAAAAATATATTAAAAAATATATATATGCCCCTACATAATAATTGATGCCGGTTAAAGTCCTTGAAATTACTCTATTCAAGAAGTTATTGCGTCAATCGAAGAGTCTTTTTAAGTTTCCAAGTGGTTTTTGATGTTTTCAAGAGTCAAAACACATATATCAATTAGTCTTTAGTCAAGTCCTTTTTAATTTGTGCCTTGAAAGTGTAAGTGTCTTTTCCTATTCTTGAAGAGTTGTTCCACATAGTCTATAAATTAGGTTGCTATGAATGAAATCTTTAGAGAGTGTGTTTGAATTAAAATAGCCTTTGGCTTGTGAGGAGATAATTCTTCTTGTAATTCTTATCCTTCGGTGGATTCCAATAGGTGGCGAGTTTCCCGTTTCTGTATCTCTTAGGTGAATTCCTTCGAGTGGTGAGCGGTTTCCTACGCCCTGTATCCCTAGTTAAATCCTCGGGTGGTGATATCTGTATCACGTTGATTCATAACTTGGGTGGTGAGCGATTATCCCTTTATCTCTTTTTACCTTTCTTCCGTCCCATTTGAAAAATCCGCCGTCAATAATAAAAATATACTCCCTCTGTCTGGAATTATTAGTTATTTTTTAGAGTTCGTGTTATTTTTTAATTGATTATATTTTATAATTTAAAATATTTTATGTAATTTTGAAAACATTGTCTTATAGAATTAATTGAGATCTATCAAATAAGATTCATATTGACTATAAAATTCATTACCAATTTAAAGATATAATTTATTTTTTATCCGGTTAGAAATGAACGAGAAATTATTAAATTCGGACGGAGGGAGTATTGTAAAGTTGGAAATTTTAAGATTAATCAACATTCGACTCCGTTATACTCCGTTATGAAAGATGGAAAAAGAGAAGTTTTCTTACCATTATTAATTGATGACCACGTCTAATAGGAAAGATGCACAAACACAGTAGGAAAATAAACACTAAAGCAAAATGACCATGTGCACTCACATGTTAAGGATTCATTATTATAGCTTAATAAGTACAAAACTAGCTTATATGGCAAAATGTGTTAGTTGGTACGAGGCTTTGAACCCTTCTCCGGAATTAAAAAAATCGATTAGTGAAATTACGCAAAAATAGTTTCATATCGGTCGAATGAAATTGTGATAAATCTTGATTTATCCATAGATACGTATCATTTTTGCAAGAACCACGAATCGAATTGCAATTTGAATCGTGAATTGCAAGATTCACTATTGATTTTGTATAAACCTTAATTCACCTCCAAATTGGCATCTTTATAAGTGAATCGTGAATTGAATCATGCGATTTTGAGTCTCAGGTAACTATGCTCTTTAGCTGCAGCTAACTACGCGCTCTAAAATCAAGAGGAGATTATTCATCTAACAAAGTCTCAACAAAATTGCAAAAGCATTCATCAACCGACTAAAATCTACCCATAACAAATGTAAAATGACCAAATGGAGATGCAGATGCTCTTACGTAACTTATAACTATATAGCACGAATGCAGGGATCAATCCCTCTGCAAAGAAAACCTGACAGAAATAATCAACCAAGACAAAATTTGCAATCAGTCTACTAAGTCTAGAGTTGATCACTTCCTATATAAGAACAAAAATAAAAAAAAGTCGTAAAAATCTTTTTAGTGCTTAGTGCCAGTGGGATGGGGTAAGTCTACACTCACCAGTCACCACAAAACCATGAGTCCACCATAATTGGTTTGCCACCAAAGTGAAAATCCATCAGTTGAGGCAAGGCAGCAACCACAAACAGCAATTCATTGCCATGGGCCCCCTTGTATATTTGATAAACTTGGAATGTGGAATTAAAGAGAAATCCCCAAAAAATATAAGGCCTTCAAGTGGTGATGCCGTGATGGGCATGTCTTCTTTCTTTGGCACATGAGAAAGAGGCACAAAAAATTCCTACGTACCCAAAAAAAAGAAAAAAGAAAAAGAGGCACAAAACTTGCTTGCCTCTCAAATCCTCCCCGAAACGTCCGATCATGCTTTAGTGGTGATCCCAGCCGTTGATGCATTCTTCACTATCTTGTGTATACGCCGCACGGGATCACAACTATGTGGGGCCCATTCCGAACTGGCACCAAAACATAAGAAAATACTTATGTTATGCCCCTAATTTTTTAGATAAATGATATTGACATTCTGAAAATTTATACATGATATTATCTAATTTTTTACCTAATTTTTTAGGTAAATGATATTACCTAATTTTTAAGGTAAATGATATTGACATTCTGAAAATTGATACATACACTCCAAAACCAGTATAATTCTAAAGTTACTTTCCTTAATTTTTTGAAATGTCTTTATTAATTTATTAATTTTTAAAATGCAAATATCATTTTTCATTTTTTATGGAAAGCACAATCGCATAGGAGTATTTTATATTTTCTGAAATTGTAAGGTGAGCAATTCGTTCCAAATCCTATGATCGAAAAAGCTAAACTCACTCTTGCCCGTACTCCTCTCTCTCTCTCTCTCTCTCTCTCTCTCTGGTTTCTGCCTACCTCGATGAAGTAATAGGGGAAGGGGACGAGAGCCTTCACCGGAGACGGGGAAATCGACAAGTGGCTAGCTCGACGACGACTACGACTGAAGTTGTACTAAGTGGCTCGAAGGGACTCATACACAGCGACGACTACACAAAGGCAACGTCGGCGCCCGCCAGAACGACGATGATCAACTCGAGTGGGGATGGATGTCGAGGACTCGAGGTGGGAGTAGGGAGGGAAAAGGGGGAGGGGAGGAAACCCCACAGAGAGAGAGAGAGAGAGAGAGAGAGAGAGGTACGGGCAAGTCGGGGCAACAGCGAGGTCATCGGTGGTCCATCCCCACTCGAGTTGATGGTTCGTCGATCTGGCCTGCGCCGACGTCGCTGTGTATGAGTCCCGTCGAGCCACTGTAGTACAAGTTCAGCCGTCGTCGAGCCAGCCCCCAGTCGATCGATCTGTGTTCCCCGTCTCCGGTGAAGGCTCTCGTCCCCGTCCCTTATTAATTCGTCGATCCGTCTCCAATTGTGTAATCTCTGTACCGCCGAACTACGCCTTCTCCTGTCGATCTCTATTCGCCGGTTTTCCCTCACGCCTGCCTTCCTCTTGCCACTGATGACTGACTGATCTCACATGCAGAGCAGTAGAATAGGTCTGTGTTTTGTTGGGCTGTTTCTGGGTCGACCACGTTTTTTTTTTTTTTGATCCGCTGGGTCGACCACGTTGGGTCTGTGTTTTGTTTATTCCTGAGGTGGATGGGCTTAGCCTAACCAATTTGTGTTGGCACCCGTTTAATGGGTGCTATCGGGCCAGTAGTTTTGTACCCGTTGTTGGTCTTTTTTTCGTTTTATTTCTCTTTAATGCATGCACCCCCATAAGTTGTCACACGCACACACACTGATGTTGGGCCGGCCGCCGTTTGTGTAGGCGCGATTCTAACAACGGTTATTTACACAAGGATTATACTTGCATAGCAATGTGTGTTTTGCAGATCGGCATATCCTGATTTGGTTGGTATTTGGTGTCTCTGAATTGTGGTGTTGATTGGGGTATGATTTGGCTCGTGGGTTGTTTGGAGTATGGCTCAGCGTTGGTTTGGTTTTGTCAATGGACATTATTATTGTTGTGGGTGTGTTTTGAGGATCGGCACTTTGTGGAGTTGTTGGATCATGATTGGGGTTTGGCTCGGCTCGGCATGGCATTGGTTTGTTGTGGTTCGTGAGTGGGGTGTTCTTTTATTGTTGTTTATACTTTATAGTAATTTCTGTTTCAATAATCCATGTTGCAATTATTTGCTTTACAATTACTGTCATTGTGAAACGTTTTTATAAACCCAAGCCTTGCTAAGTACAAACACGGTCATTACCCTTTAGCCAGAAGAGAATGAAATGACAATAAAATTTTCTCCTTTTTGGGTTTGGCAGCTTCAAATCCAAGCCATAGATTTGAAACTAGAGGCGGCATCTAAGTTCAGTAGCAGCATTAAAAGCCAAGCCTTGCTAAGTGCATGCCATCCTAGACAAAATTTAACCAAAATAAGTCCAAACCTACCATACCAATTCTGTGGCACCAAACACAGCCTTAGACAATTGTTTTCTCTGTTACGTTTCATTTCTTTGATAGATTTCGCTCTTGGGAACACCGAACACCAGCAGTTGCTGATGAGAGCCGTTGCTGAACTTCAACTTCAAACAAATTGGTGACATAGCAACAACCAGATTTCCAATGAAAAAAATGGTGCCCGACAAAACGATTAATTTAAACCCAAAATCCCTTGCAAATCTTGCACAATCCGTTCCCGTTTTATCAATAAGTAAGAGATTATGTGCAATTATCATCACACTGGACAATAGAATAGATTATGTATTCAGTTCAAGGAAAAACCCAACAAGCCAACATCACAATTTCAACACATAATCACCCCGGCCATGTTAGGGAGAACAACCAACTCAACCAGCAGCCCCTTCAGCCTGGACGAGCCTATTTTATCATGTTTAACATTGTCATACACACTACTGCCTACTGGTAAGAAAAACATGTTTTCTTCGGCCTTGGAGCATTTGCATTTGACTTCTAAAAATTGTTTGTGATATGACAAAAAATTAAAAAATGAGGCTAAAAAATTACGTGTTACGATTGTTAGATAGAGAAAATAGAAAAGTGGTTTATTTGGCATTTTTAGGTGCTTTATAGTGTCAGATTTAAAAAAGAGTTAAAATGGAGCCACGTAAAAGTACTCACCCTTTATCTCTCTTTAGCTGCAGCTAAATATGACTCTAAAATGCAGATAAAAAAAAAAAACGACTCTTCTAAAATCAAGAGGAGGTTATGTATCTAACAAAGTCTCCAAAGTGCTCAATGGAGCAACAAAATTGCAAAAGCATTCATCAACTGACTAAAATTTGACCCGACACATGTAAAATGACCAAATGGAGATGCTCTTACGTAAATTATTACAATACAGCACATATGCAAGGATCAATCCTCTGCAAAGAAAACCTTACAGAAATTATCAACTAAGACAATATTTGCAATTCACAGTCTAGAGTTGACTTCCTATATAGTAGTTATAATCACAGGGGTGTTTTACAAAGAAGGGATTTACTGTTTTCCGGCTAAAAAAATCTATGAACCTTATACAGATTTACTGGTTTTTTTTCTCTCCTCTTTTCCTTTACATTCTACAAAGAATGAATAATGACTTGTACGTACAGTGCCTAAATGAGAAAAACGAGGGTTTACGCTCTTCCTTTCTTCCTTTCATCCAACGCCTGCCCATAAAAGCAAAAGAATTCTTCCATGTTAATGAAATCGTTCCACTTATGGGATCAAAGACTTTAAATAAAAAAAAAAAAAAAAAAAGGTAGTTCAAAACAGCTTATCATGCAGTTGGAACTACGTGTGACGAGAAATACTAATGTATCTGTAGTGCCTTGAAAAATTCTAAGATCTTGAAACAAGGAGTGAAAATGACACGAGAGTTACAAAGCTCTATATGCATCCTAATCGAATAGTTACTATATCTACATAACCAATTCTAAAATATGAACTATTTTACCAGACTGGTGCATCTCACACCACATTCCTATGTACATTCATGATCAGAACAGATAAGAAAAACTTTTGAGAGCATCTTTTAAGTATGTTGATTATTCTAGAGACTAATCGTTGATAAGATTGGAGCTCGAGATTTTCACATTGAAGAATGTAGAAAGATCCCGAAATTTCAATGAAGCTAAGTTGCAAAGACTCATTCCTATAGAAATTGTTAGAGCTTGTCCCATATTGGTAAATTATAATCTCCAAAACTAGCATATGAGCCTAGGCACCGTCTTTACTCATTGCCAATTGGTTTTGAAACAAAAACAAATGATAGTGAATAATAGACACAAAAATATGGACGTCTATGGAAGACTAGCACAAAACGTCAGTGAACTGCAAACAATACCTTGCTTTGGAACATTCTCATGGTCAATACAAGAGTATCACGCATTCTGCAGATCCAAAAAAAGAAAAGAAAAAAGAGCACCACATCAGATATCAATGAACATATCGGGAGGGCACAACATCTTGGCATCCCAACAATTTCTCCTTTCTTTCTTCTCCCTCTACTGTATATCTAAAGATTAATGCTTCTGAGATATAAGTCAAAGTTAACAAGTAGTTTATTAAGGGTAATATAAAAAAACTGGTAGGTACACTAGGATCCAAACATTTGAAGTAGTCACTACAAATTAGGGAACAAGGGCAGGAACTCAACAGTAGAATTCCGATGCCCATGAGATACATGCACCAAAACAAATAGTGAAATGATGCATTTGGTATTGAAATCGATTTAAGCCCCTTAAAAGCGAAATCCAACTTCATATCTTTACTTCGTTGGAGGTTTACATTCTCATTCAGTTATTTTACGACATTATGAGAACAACATCAAATTAGACATTCAACTCCCTCAGAAAGTCCAATACCACATACACAAGGCTGTAACAAGCCAATCACATTAGTGACAGCGTCATTGGCTAAAAGGGGGAGCTGAAGGCTGAAATCAAGACCTTAACATCTGAGGTAATGCCAAGCAAATGCCACTGAATCACGTGGGTATTAGCGGACATAACAAGTTCTTCATAGTTCTCCCTTTACTGATTCTAATCTTATTGAGCTTAGAAAGGTGCAACACCACAATGACACATCATGGGAAAATGAAGAAGATGAATTCCAAGAAAACAATAAAGATAGCTGTAAGATGGTATCGTACCGAACATCATTATATGTGTTGAGCGGATGTGAAGAGCCATCTGAACGTGTTAAAACAAATTGAGTAGAGAGCCCACTAGGGATTTTGATCTGCAAAATTTATTTATCAGTGAAAACATTACAACTCACACCATGCTTCATAGGGAAACTTCATGTGGAAATAGTTATCATGTTAAGGAGAATTCTGAAAATCTTCTCACAGAATCGTGCCACAGAGACAACTCAGTTTAGTAAGGTGTCAATGAAGTATTACTCATGTATTTAAGCGTCATAAGTTGCGATTATTTTTTCTTCTCGCATCAGACGTCTACTGCTTAACTTTGGCTAATTAAACTAGCAGGTTAGCTTTGTACGGAGATCTTAAGGAAATAAAGGTTTACAAACAAACCAACGGACAGGGTATATTTATATTTTAGGTGCAGGTCCAGAGCTAGAAAATTTACCTTGGGGAGGCTTAGAGCATGAACTTTATGAACACAAAAATTTGGTTCTCGTAATCTTACCCCTTCCAAGATTAAGTTAAGCAACACTAGAGAATTTTATACAACATTGATATAAAAACAAAGAGTAAAGTGAAGGAATTTCCCTAGTTTTAGAGATCTGGCAACAGAAAGGAATGATAAGAACACTCAATAAGTTATTAGTCACAGAAAGAAAATCCAGATATCAAAATAACCTCAAGAAAGCAATTCCTAGACTTTTCAGAACGAAAATGTTAAATGACGCATTGTATAGTTCAACATGCAGGCAAGGTGACCGTCATAATCTAGATTCTAGAATGTCCAACAAGTTGAATTTTATGAGTTTTTAACAATTATCACAATTTTGATCATTTGAGGCAGCTTACAAACTAAATTCTTGAATCCCTACACCGCCTTTAGAATTTTCTTTTCAAGGCAATAAGCAATAGCGAAAAACATACCGATAAATCTTTAGAGAATTTCTCTGCAATTAAAGTTTCTTGGGATCTGTTATCCTTGATTTGGTAGCCAGATCGTTTCAAAACGAGAGTTGTTGGCTCCCAAGTCTCCGAAGCATCCATCTGTTGAAAATGTCCATGCAATGGAAACTTAGTTAAGAAATAATCATTTTAATGCTAATCTTTCAAAAATCAGGTCAAACAAAATCTTCAAACAGGTATATATCCATTTTATCATCTTAAGGGTAGAAAAACTAACAGAAGATTAAAATCTCAATTTACGCGGAATGATGATCCCATTGTCTCAGTCTCAGCAAGTGTATAAAAGAAGCGAATGTAACCATGGGTCTATGTATATTATCTGCAGGTGTAAACTCCTCCAAACATGCACACATTTCAGCCACATCCATCTTATGTTTACTCTCAAACCTCAACCATTCAGGAGTACAAAGAGGATCAAGAACCTTTTTGGTTTTGGGGAGATCATGACTATTTCATTAAATGCACCGAAAGGGGCACACACCAGGAGCATACTATAAGAAATATCAGCCACTCAATCTCTACAAAAGAAAGGTCTGCTACAAATTCAATAAAAGAAATATATGAATCACAAAACTTTCCTTCTGACAAAAACTGGAAGCTATGAAAAAGAGCCCAGTTGAGCCTAAGACACCCAAATTGGCCTTTTCAAGGTTCATCTACCCTTTCCCTCCAAATAGCACATCATGGATAATGGAGCAAAACCATGCCTTTTAGGAGAAGAGTCCATAAGAATATGTTTGGCCTTCTTTCAACATCAAAATCAAAATTTTACCAAGTCTAGTACGGTAAAAAAAAGAGGTCTCCTCTCATAGCACTGTCTACACGATTGTTCACACAAATGCACCGCTTAGAGAGGGACCAAAGGGGGTGCCGGGGGGGTCACAACAACTCTAAACTTTTGAGTAATCACATTTTCTTTATGCATATTTTGATACTAATCATAGAATTTTGGTGTTTTTGCCACTTCAAACTTTTAATGATTTTACTTTAGCCCTTTCAAATTTAAACTTTTCCCACATAGTCCCTCCAAACCAAAAAAGAAATGCATCCGACCCTCTCTTTTATCAAATTCCTACATCCGCTGAAGGTAACACTTCCCTAATCTCTTCTTCTTCCATCAAGCTCCCAGTGTGGTTAAGTTATCAAGGAGTATTCACCATCTTGGGTAGGAACTTCAAGTTTCTATCACCATCTTTCAGTCACAAAGACCGAGCACTCTACCCCTGCCAGATTTCCTCTACCAATTCAGTTTGCCTTTCTCAACCTTGACGTCCTCCCCCAATGTGGTTCCTCTTGCTTTAGGTTCCCCTCCCCTTGTTCATATCAATTCCTCCGTCAAATAGTAACCAGTATGTTGATAAAAACCATTAAACTTACACTTACATAGACTTGCCTACACGAGCATTTAATTCATGATTGTAACATCAAGATGAAGAGTACCAATTGTGAAAGATATTCAACACGAGAGAGAGAGAGAGAGAGAGAGAGAGAGAGAGAGAGAGAGAGATCTATTCTTCCAAAACTTTCAAACTAAGCATCATAAGTTCTTTTTCTCTTTGGTATCTAAAACATCAAAAATACTTCAAATTTGGAACATAATAGAAAGCAAAATTACACCATGCCATTTCTATCCGCATCACCACTATCCCCCCACGACCCCCTCATCATAAAAGAAACAAAAACCAACAAGTGCAAATATCTTCCAATCGGTATCTGGGTTTGACAATGCAAAAAATTTCCTATAATCTAGCAAATTCAGCGTGATATTGCTATGCCACTGTATATGCAATAAACATAAGTTAAACGATGCTCATCTTATATAAATTTGGAAGCTAAATTCAACCTACCAGCAGCAGAATACTAAATGTGGCTTCACCTTTAGAGACATAGGTGTCAATCTCCAATTGTATATCTCGGTCTGGGGAAACAAGAGTTCTTTTTAGAAAATATATTGACAATTATAACATCCAAGTAAAGAAGAGAGAGAGAGAAGCTATTAATCATGAATTTTTTCTTTCCCTCCATGTGTTTTTCATTCTTTTGACAATGAAATTAATGTAGCTTATATGTGCTAATTTCGCTCATTGCCTCCTCTTGGTTTGGACAACCATTTCGGAAGTATTTTGGAAAAGCATGTCTTTATCTACTTTAATTTATCTTGGAGGAGAGTATACCACTTCTTGTTAAAACTCATAAAATTATAACTTTACCCTCCTCCGATTTGGGCTTCATTGGATGTTTCAACCTATTAAGGAGTTCTACCTCTAGTTAAGTGATAAGTTCTGAAATATTGATATTTTAGCCCTCCAAACTACATTTGTTAGTCACTTATCTTCGCTACTTAATATTTATTTCGTCATTTTTGTGTTTATAGGTTCATCGAGCTCATTGCTCAAAATATTGGATAAAAAGAAGATTTAATAGCAGTGCGTGGTCAAAGTGCAAGGTTATTCCAAGTTGGAATAAGTTGGATTGTTAATTACTTGTTAAACAAAGTCTAAAGGGCCTTTCATGGAATTAATACCTTAAAGCCCTATAAAAAGAGGATGATGCTACTGACTTTGGAGTCAGCTTGTGGACGTGGAATTGGAGTCTGGAGGACTGACGTGTGATGAAGGCATCGGAGTCATTCGAATATGGAGATTCAATCAAAAACTTCTGATTCTCTCTTTCCCATGAGCGGGCTAAACCCTCTTCTAGGGCAGAGATGAAGCTCGAACTCCTAGTAATATAATTTACGTTTTGATTTAGATTTTTATTCAAATCATGGTTGTATGACTTTCAAGGATTTATTCACAATATTAATTCCTTCCATCAAATCTTGTGTATGAAATCATAGGTTTTATGCACGTTGATACAACGATTTTTAATTGTTTTATGATAATTGGTTGGATGGATTATACTACGTAAGACGCATCGTGTTGACGAAACGGTCCGTGCTTGATTTGAGACAGTTTGTGCTAGTAAGATGATTCGGGCTAGGTGAAGATAGTCCATGCCGATTGGTGATTTATAAATAATCATTAGGAGATATCACTAGGGCTTGCAATCCTACATTATCAGGATTGATTTGAATAGTTGACCTATAATCGAAACATATTCAGGTTATGAGGGGGAAGAGTGGATTTGAAACCCTAAAGTTTTTTCCCATAAACTCTTTTCTACATTTTTTATTGCTTTAATTACGGTTCAATAATTTTAAGAAATCAACAATCAATTAATATTTTTCTTGGATTAATATAGAAATTAATTGGAATTACTGTAACTCAGCCTTACAATCCCTGTGGCTGTGGAGTCATACTCGAAATACTTATCACTATTCGTTTGAATAGTATTTCATTTTATTAATTATTTTTGCACGGTAACAACACGATCATTAAGTCTTGAGATTCGAGTTACAAGGGGTTTACTGTCCTAAGAAACAATGATCCAAGCACTTTCCAGTTGGCATTTTAAATAAGTCCCAGCCATAAGCTCTCCTAATTGCTTGTAGATGCAGCAAATAAGCATTTCAAAATAAGACAGATGAATAGTTAATTCTGTTTTGAAACCGGGAAAATAGTTGTTTGAAGAGTATGACTAAGGAGAACTCTTTAACTTTGGATACCTTTTGGGCACTACCATTCTTCTCAGTTCGCAGTTCGCCTTATGATAAGATCAGTTGATTCCTCTTGTTAAAAGATTTTTATAAAAACAAGAACGCAATAGGAGAAAATAACATATTATAAGAGGTATAACTTCTGTTTTGTTCATTTCATCAGCAAAAGAAAGAAGAAACAAGAAAAAGAAAGAAAAATTCAATTTTGCATCATGTTGCCAAATAAAAGGAACAACAACTAAAAATGTCCTAATATACATACCACAGGTAATTTTGTTTTGACCATTAGCAAAAAGCCGCACCAGCTCCCCCTGATAACAGTAAACAGATAGACAAAAGATTTAGGAGCCCAAATTTTCATGCAATATGCCTACAAAACATATCCTGGTACAGAACAAGCAGAGAATGAGTAGCATTCAAGAGCATTACTTTTGCGGGGGAAAAAAAATTGAGTAGCATTCAAGAGCATTAAAATGTGAAATGTTCCATTCCCAGCAACACCAATTGAGGTCACAACAGATCTAGTCATTAAGACAGGCATTTGACGGAGTGATTAGTCTTCTCGTTGTTCATATAACATCGGTCATACTCCACTTATTTAGCAAAAAAACTTAAAGTGGAGAACCAATATTGGATAGTGGCAAAAACATATGAAAAATAAAAAGAGACACGTGTTTGTTTTTTGTTTTCTGTGGTGCGTGGAGAGAGAGAGAGAGAGAGAGAGAGAGAGAGAGAGAGAGAGAGAGAGAGAGATTCTAATTAGCTAATAAGGACATGAATTTCCAAAGGGGGAAAACATTTAGGACCAAAAAAAAAAACAGATAAGAGAAGCATGAGGTAAGTTTGAATGTCATGAAAAGAACAAAATAGCCAATAGAAGATGGTGGAATTTGTCCCACGTTGGTCAAGTGTCTTCTCCAAAACTAGTATACGGCAGCATCTCCTTTCATTGGCAATTGATTTTGAGTTGGACGGTTTAATATGGTATCA
Organism: Rhododendron vialii; assembly: GCF_030253575.1. Taxonomy (NCBI): domain Eukaryota; kingdom Viridiplantae; phylum Streptophyta; class Magnoliopsida; order Ericales; family Ericaceae; genus Rhododendron; species Rhododendron vialii. The sequence continues at coordinate 5,088,231 of NC_080563.1, read as the reverse complement.
GAACTAGGGTTTTGCAGAATTTCGTTATTGATTGATAGTTTGTTCCACATTGTTTGTGCCACAAGTACACATATATTTGTTGTGATCCATGTGTTATGGATCGTTTGTTTACCCCTCCGCGTGCGAGTCAAGAGTCGCAAATGTGGGGGAGTGTTGAAGTATGTCCCAAAACGGTTAATTGTCTCCTCCAAAACTAGTATATGAGCCTGGGCGGCCTCTCCACTCATTACCAATTGGTTCTAAGTTGGATGCTTTAATTGAAGAAAATTGTCAGAAGTCCCTTGTCATGTTGTAACTCATTACTTACTAAGAAAAATACATCATAGAACTTTCATTACAAAGAATTACGAACTAAATGCAGTCAGGATCAGCATTACAATGCCTTTCAAAAAAAAGGATCAGCATTACCATACCAATAATCATGAATATTCCTTTTTGAATATGCGTGAATGTTACAGCTAAAAAACTACGTTAAGTAATGTTAAATTAATGTTTTTCCCCAGCTGGATCTCTCAGACCATGAGGCTTGAACAAACACATTTAATAATTAAGATGTCCATAGCAAGGTAAAGTACATGTCCTGACAACCCTTCCCTCTGGTGAGCGCAGAGCATCACACTTCTCGTTGTACTTATTTCACCATTCCACACAATCATTAAATGGTTTCCTTTTATCAAATGAGGTTGATTCACACACCTGGTAACAATATTATTTCATAAAATTGGAAGAAGTTCTACAAAACCTTCTCACATACAGTACGGTTTCTCCTTGCCACCTTACTATAGCTACAGAATTCACTAAATCACTCTTAGGTTATTAAACGAACACTTGATCAACGGTACAGAACATTCTGTCTGTGTGGTGTAAATGGAGCCAACCTAGAGTTTTTGCTTAGTTCAGAAGTTCATTTTATATTTTACCTAGTTTAGGGAATTCTTGTGTTGGTTGGTATGTTTACTGTCTTGGAAATAACTGCACATATCAAAGCTATTTTTTATTTGCTAAGGAACATATACCAAGGCATGGTTGTACTCAGCATTTCAAGTTTTCGATTGTGCAGTCTACTCATTTGTAGGATGTTGTGGTTTATATCACGTCTTATGAAGAATTGTGAATAAAACAGGACGGTAGAGAATGGGAAGAGAGACAAAGAAGGAGAAAGGCACAAGTGGACGGCTAGAGAGAAGTTGTCGGTACTGAGTGCATAAAATTATGCCCATAAGGTGACAGAAAGGAAAACGATGTTATTTGATGAGGTAACAAAAAGGAGAAAATACTAAAATTCTACCGAAACTAAAGTTTCTAAGAGCTAAATCTCAATATTCATGAATTAACTCTTCATCCAATGCTTTTTCGATCCTCATTCATAAGCCAGGAATATCTGGCACTTTAAGGAATCCTGAACAAGCACTAGTGGCGGTTAATTGGTTTTCAGTATGCCATTGGGTCCTTCTACAAACTGATTTAAATAGCTTATTCTGCTTTCCCTCAAGCTGTTCCGCTCCTAAAGCTGAAGCATTCATTTTCCAACCTAAATAAGCAGAAGCTTTTTCACTCTTCAGCTTTCCCCAGTTTTCTTCTTTTTGATTTTGATAATTTATCAGCTTAATATACTCTTTAGATCAATCATTCAATCTTATTGACCGTGAAAATTCATTGGAAATACAAACATGTAGTTCATATAGTCATGTACAAACCAATCTCCTGTTTCCAAAACACCCAAAAAAACCAAAACAAATCCATTTATAACTGTATGTCTCATCCACCTGTTTACCAATTCACAAATTTCATTACATAGAACCTGCTCAATTCAAGCTAAGAAGTATCTGCTGCTACTTCATTAAATGAACACGTCTGTACTCCCATTTGAGGCTTCTAAATGGACCTATATAGCAGATAATCACTGCCCATGATATTGCAATTGTCCTTCTCTTTTCTTGGCATTTGAGTTTTGTTCACTCGTTTTGGAAGGTTTGCATTCCATCTTCTTGTACTTTCCTTTCCTTCGGTGATAAATTCTCATTTACCAGAACACTAACGAAACAGAATATTGCAGTTTCAAATGCAACATGATCAATCAGAGTGATTGAGGTCCCTAGGAAAAATATTGTGGGGCATTATGCAAAGCTAGAGCCATGGTAAATAGATGTCGAGATAGTGTGAAGGTGCTTAGCTCGTCCAGAGAACGAAAATACCCTCCCCATGCAAAAACGTTCCAAAGAAATTAAGGAACACATGGTGCACACATTGGGATACATAGATAGTGAAGAGAGGAAAGAGTGAAAACCAGTAATGTGAAGAACTGATGTAGGGAAGACAGAGTAGACAACTACAGCCTAATATTGAGATAGCGGCAGTTTTGGAAAATGGAAATCATTGAATTAGGTTTGTTATAAGGTAGGATAAGGATTCGAGGAATGGAAAACATAAGTTACGTGGGGGTTTCAATAGTTGTAGGTTAGAGGATTCTGAGATGTAAGGTTGGCTGAAGTTATGGGAAACAATTATCTATTGTGTCTGGTGTTCAAAGCTAGGGGAAGTACATTGCAAACTAAACTGTTTCATATGAAGACACTGCTTTTGGAAGTACATTCGCCCGAGCAAGAATGTTATAAGCCAACCTCAATAAAAAGATACATTATCACCCAGCTCTAAACACTAACCATCTATGCATGGAGTAACACACCATAACCGAATTAAACTTCTTCGCTTCAAGTATAAATATGGCTCGAGATTTTTGGTGCGACAAGAGAGATCAATGGTAGATAGGCGTAGCTGTATACCAATTAGACCGATACCATGGCAAAACTAACTTCTTTTATTACTCTCCAATTACTGAATCATTCAACAGAATTAACCCATTTCCTACAACATACGCTTAACCTTCTTGATTCAAATCGGTTCATGAAATGAGTAGGATTATGAATGACGATATGATTCTTGAGTCTCGACTTGGTAAGTATGTTTTCTTCACAAATGGTCGAGCTGGTTATGACTATGTCATAATGGACTAAATCAATAATTTAGACTTGGAGAGCATCACAGGCCTTTCTCCATATAAATCTTTTTCTAAAAAGTAGCCGTAAGAACAAAGCAAACTAAATCACAACTTCAACCTAGTGGAACGTGGGCCTGACTAAGCATTTTAGCGAACATGTATGCACACCACACCAACCTCAAGACTTTGAAATCACACATTATTAGCAAACTTAGAAATATGAAAATAAATAACTATGCCAAAATTGTGACCAAAATACTTAATATGCTGAGCAAAACACTAGAAAAATGCACTCCTTGGGCAAGATGTCTCAATGACCATCCACCATACAAGGAGGCAGCATAAGGACTACCAATGACAACCAAACCATTGTGACTAAATATCACACTCCACTAATGGGATTCCTTCAAAATATGTGACATATTTGTTCAGTGCAGGTTGCTTGAGTTTTTTTGCATACTAAAAGATCCTTTTAAGCTCAATCTCATTTCAGCACAAGAAGATAGTTCTATACGGAAGTATTATACAACAAGACCACATCTTTAAACTAAGGTTTGTAGAAAACCTGACGGCCTCGGTCATCCATTGGTATGCACTCAACGGCAATATGTTTATCCACATCATCGGCAGTGACAACATATTCTGGATTTGTAGCTCCTGAATGCCAAAAGGAGAGAAAGTGAGAGAGGGAAAACAAATTAACAAAGAAGAAAAAGATTATGGAAATCAATTTCTTTCAGTCTGAGTATTTTATTGCCAAAAAAGTTACTGTCAAAAGACAACTACGCATTAAGTAGATAAAGGTCATTCCAATACTTACCCTCTATGTACTGCCTTGTTCCATCCTGAAGATGACGAACCCACTGACATGCAAAAAATATTGTTTATGAAAAGGAAGTTAACTATTAAATGTATGGGGTACGGGTCACGGATTAACTATTTCTCATGTAAAAGGAAGTATGAAACAAAACACTTTACCTGGAACATGCAGAGAGAAGTTCCACGAACAGGAAATCCGCATCCTAGAAGTCGGTACCCCGGTTTAGCCTCGCCAATGATTTGGAATTCCTCTATCCCAGGGCCCTCTTCAAATTGCAACAGATCAAGTTAGACTATATGGAATTCTGATCACATCTTTTGCAAATAATAAGATCCACTACCTTCTGAACGAAAAGAATCAAACTCATCATGCCTGGTTGGAAAACGAAATGAAGGGTCGCGTGTCTTTTCTTCAGGTGAATCAGACCTTATATTCGCCCCAGCTGTGTCTGATGAACCATCTGGGCCCACAAACCTCCTGAAAATTGCAGTATATCAAGAAGAAATTGCAGGAATTATTATTTTGAAGAGCAACAAATAGATCATTATGAACAGATGGTATATAGTTCAATTATAAAAAAGAGGACAAGTCTGCTTAGAGGAAAAAAGAAACGAGAAGGCAAACCAAAAAGATGTATTGCCAAGAAAGTAGGTGTTGCCGAAGCCAACCAGGAAGCACAATGAGGGCTCAACCCTCACCCAATTAGGGAGCAAAAAATAGCTCAATCTCAGAGGAGGGAAGAGGGAGAACAAGGCATTGGGATTGTGGTCTACAGAGGATCACTTGGCACATCCAAGAGGGTGCCCAGCTCCCTTGGTACACAAATTAATGGCTTTTTTGACATTTTTCTCCGTCCCTCTCCGTAGTTTGATGATTTACATGTTAGATCACTAATTGTCCCAAAAGGTTAAGCTGTTAAAAAGGTTCAAACAATGCATGTCAAGTTCTCCAACCCTTTCATCACATGCAAACCTATCTTGAACGACAAACAACCTTACACAAAGCAAAGTCGAATGAAACTGGGAACCAGGTTACCAGGGCATAGAAGGGGAACAAATGCTTCGAAGAAAGAGAACTGATTGACTTGAACAGAAGTCCTCCCCCAACCTTTGCTTCAAATACCATGTTTGGCTATCACTTACCAATTGTCCTAGAATCTAATTTTGTTGGAAAGGGGACAAATAACGCACATTAAAGCGCTCCAATATTACCACTAGTATCCTATTTATCCTTTCCATACTCCGATGGCGACATCTTCTTTGAGAAGTTTCTTCTTTTGAAGGTCTCCATATTTTCAGGCATCTCACTATTTTGTTCTTATCTACAAGAAGAAGCATAAGCACAGGCTTCGTTTCCTGCAAGAGAAACTTAATCATAATGGAAACATCAAGGTTCAGAAATCAACTCAGCATAGCCTTAACCCCAACTGTTTGGCCAGCTATGACCTTCAGTCTAACCACAAGTTACCATGTCTATTTCCTTACATCCGCAACCCTCACTACTGTCGTCAGTCTTTACTTTTCCTAAAGTCACACTCTACCTAGATCATGTCGTATTCCTCAATAGTGAAGCCATTAGCGCTTAGATGCACAAAGCAAGATCATCGTTTAAATTATCCCTAATGATATCTCCATTAGATCGTGGCTCTACCTCCTCAAAAGTATGCTCATTCCCACTCTATTCCTAGGTTATGCCTCAATCTCAGCAGTCAGCATTAAACTTCCAGCCAAGCTCATTGCCAAAATTTTGCAACACAAAGGATTGGAACAAAATAAAAGTCCGTACATAGCTACAAAAAAAAAAAAAAAAAATGCAAAAATATTACGAGAAACAAACAGAACAGTGGGGGAAAAGACCAAATTATTCAAACAAATGTTCGATGCCTACCTATCGTTACTGGGTGAGACCTTCTGTGAGCTGCCATTATGTAATAGTTCTTGCATCTCACCATGTACAAAGGGTGTCATTTGTGGAAGATCGCTGCCATGCATATTTCTTAACAAGTTATCATTTGGTTCCAAATGTTGCTCTGTATACCGATTAGGGACCAAAGAATGCCAATCCTGCTTCATGAACGAAGGAAAAGAATTCAAAAGAATAAGAAAACAAAGAAAATAAGCAAACTGCATTAGACGATAAGGTCAATAAATGAAAAGCTGCCTGAAAATATGGCGACTGTACTGAGGATCTATGAGGAAGTTGGCCATCTCTTTCAAGCCATCCATCCCTGGCATGATTTCCCGCCATAGACATTATCTCCTCAATTTGAGCCTGTGATTGAAGTAGCTTTAGCCTTAATAAATGCTTATTAACTCTGCTGTCAGCAATAAGGTATGCTAAATGGGAAGCTGCTACTTTCTTTAGTCAGTTTGCTTTATTTTATAGTATTTCAAAGCAAAATAGGGGAATAGAAAACACACTACAATCAGACATTACAAAAATCATTCACTAAAGTTTAGCAGAACATCAAACAAGCATAAATAGCATCACCATCATTATATCAGAAGATAAACCTCCAGATGTACCAGAATGAAAAACAAGACTTTCATAGTTGATGCCAATACTCAGACAACACTTTGGCAACTAGAACTCATTTCCCACCTTACTCAAAATAATTGACTTCTTAAGTCTCTCCACAAATAAATCACTCAAGCACTGGCCAGTTATATTTAGCAGACAATACCCAGCAATTGCCCAAAGACAACCTGAATAAAGAGACTATCTTTCCTAATACAGGACAACAGAACTGATAAATCTACAGACCATGAGTCACTTTGAAATCAACTTGCAGATAACTACATAACGTTAAGTTGTTAAAACATGGCAATTACAAGGACAAAAACCTTCTAGTTCCAATTTCACATTTGTAAGCAAAGATAATGCATATGCAATTACAGGACAACAATCTTACATGTGAAGTTCTTAACTGCAACTGCAGTTGATCATGCAAGTGCTGCAATAATTCAATAAACGGTAAGCCTCCTTGAACAGAATTGAAATAAGTAAATAAGAAAATGTTAGTAAAGCAACTTACCTACAAGCCTAAAGAAGGCTTAATAAAGCAAAGGTAAGGATTTTAACAGATTTTAAGTCCATAAATTTTTGGGAAGGGGGGAAATTCTGAGGATATTTCTAACATGAAAATGTCAAACATTGTATTGCGCAAATAGATTTCCCAAACTCAAATCTCAAATGTTGGATTTCTAAGAATATTGTCACACCACTAAGTACTATTTCTTGATGATTTATAATATTACATCCTGCGTTAGATTCCTAAATCACTACCCCTATACTTCAGAAAGGCAAGAGGGGAAAAAAGAAAAAGGTTTAAACAGAAGCTTACAGCACAAATTGTTCCAAATAATTAGCTGTTGCAAAATGGAAGAAACAGCGCATATCAAGCTAAGCAACACCTATATTTTCATGTTTATGTGCTTATGTCACACAAATCATAGAAGTGGATGATACGTGGAAACCATGCCCATGTCTCCTATTAAGGTAGTTTACAGGATCTAGCTATCCATTTTTAAGTAACTAAAGAGTACAGAAAATCTTAGGCCCAAGAATTGATCGGATCCACGAATATAGGAAATATTGAGCACCTTTCAGCGGGCCATACTAATTTAAGCAAGCATAGCAGCTACAGTAGTCTCAGCGAAAACAACCAGATCTGAACTTTTGTTGCTTGATAAGTAAGTGGAGGTTAGCAATGCACGGGCAGCGAATCTGAAAGCCGCCTTTTTATCCACATACCATAGTGTTCATACCTTTACATTACTGGAAAGAGTTGAGGCGTTAATAACACGAGGCCAAATGCCATATTCAGCAAGTAAACCCAACATGGATGACACGAAATCATATCTTTCATCCTCTGCAACCTGAATCACAATTGCAGTTTCAAAAGTTGCAATCACCAAACATAAAACAAAAGTCAAAAGGAAACCACTCAAGAATTACCAGAAGTGGAAAGCATCATCAGATTCACTCAAACATTACTATCAGAATCCAACATACTCGTTCATTTCTTTTGACAAAAAAAAGGAGTATTACCAATAGCAACCATCCTTTTTGTAGAATAACAGAATTATGCATACATATGCATATAGTAATTTGCATCAATCAGAACCTGAAAGCGTAGCTGTTGGGGTTTCCACTCATCAATAAAAGATATCGGCGTTGAAGCCTAAACAAAGACTATTGATTGTACGACAATCAAGAGGCCTGAGTCGTCCGAAGGAAAGTGCCCATGGTAGTAGTACCTGTTTATTTATTTGTCCTACATTAGTAAGTTGCTTTATCATTGTTGTTTCTGTACTTTCATATCTGCTGGTACCCTCGATTAAAGTGTGTATTCTATGCATTAGGCTCTATTTGGCCCTTAGTAACACGAAGCATGAGTGGGGGCGGAGAAGCAGAGGCACCTAGAAGCTCTTAAGGTTGGGAGTGCATAAGGAGCGTATACAATTATATATAGATATAGATAGATATATAAAGTATCTTTAAATACTTAACCATTAAAGAAAAAATTTTACTTATTGAGAAGTTTCCCAATCTTAAAGGGTAATTGCTGGAAGTTAGATATTTTCAATTAGCAAAACTTCTTGACTGATTATAATTTTCATATTCTTATTTCCACAATGTCATAACTCCTTAAAAGTAAGAGAATAACTAACTTAATAACCCGATAAGCTCCCATCTTAGTTTGGAGCGAGCTCCCATCTTGGGAACGCCGATTCAAGCTCCCGTCTTGAGAGCGCACCCATTATAGAAGGATCCTTCGACTAAGATTTGGCCTTTAGAGGATCTGTAAAAGGGGCTTTTTAAATCCAAATTCGCAAAGTAACAACAATATATCAGTAATGATGCCATATAAGGAATGTCTCTTATAAAAAAGAAAAAAAAAAGAGTGAAAGGAAAACCTAAAACATCTATTGATGCATAACACACAAGCAAGCACGCGCGCACACACAGAGAGAAGAAGAAGAAGAAGAAGAATGTAATCTGTAGGCAATGGTTGTTTCTTATCAGAAGAAGAAGATGAAGAATGTAATCTGTAGGCAATGGTTGTTTCTTATCAGAAGAAGAAGATGAAGAATGTAATCTGTAGGCAATGGTTGTTTCTTATCAGAGAGTTGATCTGGAAGGAATGCTTCCATCGAACCAGTGGTAGGCCTCGGCTATGTTTTAGCAGCCAAAGTATACTCAATAGGGTAATTAAAGGAATGCTTAAAAGATGCAACGGCACAAAGCATAGCTATTCCAGACAAAAAATTCAGCCCAAGTCTGATTAGCTCTATTCATTCAGTAAATTAGTCTGGAAACAGCATTACAAAAGAGGAAAAATTAGGAAGTTGAGGAAAATAGCAAAAAAATCAAAACAACAAATGTTCAGGACTGAAACTTTGATTTACCTTCAACTCATGAGTCAATCTAAGATGTTCTTCCAGATCGCCTTTTCTGAACGCCAATTGGTTTGAGGCAGAAGCTATGGTTTCAAGTTGCTTCTCATCAACAGCCTATTCCTCAATATCACATAAGTCAAGAGATTCAATATCGTGCAATGAAGGGTGATATCCACCAATGATACCATAAAACCAGCAATGCGAGAGCTAATAATTTCCAAGAAATGGACCAACCAGTCGTAAACCAGCTAATGTTTTTTCCAGAGCATATTTCTCATTCAAAAGTTGCAGTTCCTGATACGAAAGAGATACCATGCCACAGTTATGCACGTGAGGTGAAGCTCATGTCTACGTCGGTGTTATACCATACTTTGGGAAATCAAATACCTTAACACAGGAAACTGCAATTTGTTCACGAAGATTAAGAATTTCCTCCTGCTGTTCTCTGACCCTTGAGTAAAGTTCCTATTCACAAAATTGAACTATCGAATAACTAACCACAAACGCATCAGTTACCATATGGCAGGTTGTATAAATGGCAAGTACCATGGACTCTGGATCATGAACTTGGTTAAGCGTACTGTCATCCGTCAAATCCCTAGATATAGCATTTGCTTCAGGACCGTGCCTACCAAACGAAAAGGAGACGGATCAAAATCAATGACTTGTTCCATGACGTGTCACATAATGTCAAACAACTCAGATATCCGGCTTCTGAGTTTGGAACTTCTAAATTACTTTAAATGGCTTGCATTCCAAAAAGTGCTGACAAAAGGCATACATTTTTGCATCACGCAGTCATTTAAGTGATCAAGGGATTACCTGTTTGAAATATCAGGTCTCCATGTCTGAGCCCGATCATTATCATGACCATTCATAGAGCTCCTATTGGACGACATTGAATCGATATTTCCAAGTCCAGGCAAAACTTATTGCACGAGAGCTAAATTCCTTCATTATTATCAAGTGAATCTAGCATTTCTCCTTCTATTACCATGAGCCATATTTCTTGAGCACGATTCCTACTCCCAGATACTGCAAATAGTAACAAGTACCTACTACAAGTAAGAAGCTAAATTCTGAAATGATATACAGCAGATATCGCATTACCCTCTCAGGAAATGACATCCCCAGGAGGTGCATGAAGCAATCCAGTAGTCCATGAATGAAATAAAGAAGAAAACTAATAACATAATATACATTCTTAAATATCGCACACCCCTATCATGATTTGGTTGTTCTTTTACTGCATGCTTCAAGGATTGCAAGTGACCCTATGGGTCTCAACCATCGGTAACAGGGAAAATCTTATGTGAATTTACTTAACCTACTACAATAAAGTAGTATTAAGGGAGTCAGCGGAAACGTGGGGAAAGCTCTCCAAATTAAGTGAAATGGTACACTCTATGAGCCTACCTGTTCATACTGCCCACATGCTACTGTACACTGAATATGAGATATACCAAGAACAGGCCCCTGTGAATATTAACTGAACATGAATGAGAATTTCATTTCGTACAACACAGCAACAGAGATAAGGTTTCCCGAATAATTGGTATGTGCGATAGAATAGGAGTACTTTATTTGCATTTTACCAGGCACAAAAGAAGGAAAACATCCCAAAATATTTAGAAACAAGCAACCCCGTATGCTTATAAAAGAGTGCCCCAAGAACATCCCGGAGTGATCACACAATTATCAAAATTCATCAGCCAAATAAACAAAAAATCTACTTCTTTGGACAAACTAAACTTTTAAATAAGTTTGTGGAAGACAGTCCAAGAATCAGTCCAAGATAGAAACTAAATAAATAAAAAATTCCAAGCAGGCCTTGATAGTATAACGGGCCTGGGGATTGTGTCCTCTGCTGGCCCCCCGAAAGCCCTCAATCCAAAATAATGATGATTACACAAAAATAAGCATGAAACAATCTAAAGGAACAGAAGAAGATGAATAAAAAACCAAACACACTGAAGTTCAAGAAAGAGACCTAAAAAAGAATGCATAGACCAATAAATTAAACATAGTTAAATTGAAATCGGGTACTCGAGGGATAACAAAGACGCATGAGCATAACAATGACCTAAAAAAAGAATGCATAGACCAATTAATTAAACATGGTTAAATCGAAATTGGGTGCTCGAGGGATTAAAAAGACGATGATCATAACACATGCAATCAAGAAATAAACAGAGATGACGTAAACAAAGAACAAGAACCCAAACATACACACACACAACTAGATATACCTAAATTCAACAGAATGCATAGTACAAACAAATTCAACTGAATTAAAAACCCAAATTTTGGGTCCTCTTACTGAAACTACGCAATCAGATATTGAAACAATTGCAAAGAGAAATCAACAGAGATGCAGTACGAAAACCCAATTCACAAAAGCATTTAAAAGATAGTACGTCTACATTGAAGAGAGTTTACCTTTAGTCTTGCGGAAGTAAACTTGACAGCCAGAACCTTCAATTCAAGGAAGAAGCGAGAGAGAGAGAGAGAGAGAGAGAGAGTCGACGGGGATGAAAGTCAAGACGGGGGGTCGTTAAAAAAAGGAGTCAAGAATTGGAGAGTGGTGTGAAAGCAGACAGTTCAGACTTCAAACAAGGGAATGTAAGTGTGAATATTTGTGGGTTCTTGCCTTCTTGGAGGTAAAGAAATAGTAATTTTTAATATACTTTTTGGGAGGAGACAGGCGGGCGTTTAATGAAGCACAAGTGGGATTCTGGTAATATCCCAGGAAAAAGGCGAAATCCAGAGGTTGTTCTGATGTGGGAATTTATGCCGTAGATTTAGGAAAGATGTGCGGATGCTATTTTTCGCAGTCCGAAGAGAAGGGAATCCTGCGTATTCTCGTTTTTAGAAGGTTGAGACAGTATAGACACCCCGTAGAGCTAAAAATAAATCGAGCCATTAGTAAATTACTATATGAGACTTGACTTTGTAAATATTTATTTAAATTTAGTTGTTCGTAAATTGCATACTCAACGAATTAAATCTGAGGCTCAATTTTAAACTCATTTAATGAATGAACCAAACTTGACAGTACTCAACTCGATTAGGCTGGCGAACTTGGAGTATATATTTATCACATATAAGAATTTCACGTATAACATTATTGTCATTATATATGTATAAACCTTTATGTGTACATACATAATAAATATTTTATAACTTGTAAAAGATAAAACTTTAAAAGTACTTATAAACTTATATTTTATTATGTTTCTATAATTTTATATATGTCGTATGTACGAAATAAAAAAATTTATTTGCAACTCTAGACTTGAATATCTAGTATTTTTTTACTCATTTAGATGCGTGAAAAAAACTAAGTCTAACTCAAACCTAGTCAACAAGCGAACACAAATTTGCTTGAAAACTCAAATTTGGTTATCAAAAAACAAGTTCGAGTGTGCCTCAAAACCTAGGCAACAAACGAACATAAATTCGCTTGAAAACTCAACGAACGGACTTGGATATTTTAAAACTCTAGTTTGGATTTGTAGTCGAATGTTCCAAAAAAGACAGAGGATCTGTATCTGCCTAAAAGAGAATCCGCAATGGTAATAACCAAAATGTGTCACGTCAGCATTTGATTATCCATTTAATAACCAAAATGTGTCACGCCAGCATTTGATTATCCATTTAATCCATAATCAAACTTAACAATCTCTATCTCCACATTGGTCTGTCCAATTGTAAACAAGTTCCAATCACGCACCCAACCATAGCAAAATTATTTGTCTCAGTGAGACGATTTCAAAACTGAAAAGCCGGTTGCTGGAAACATTTTCTTGCGCCCTCGTGCGCCGCCTAAAGAGACGTTTGTCGCATGATGTGAGTAGATCTTAGGTTGCGCGTGAGAAGGTTTACGGCGACCGGCCTTTCAGTTTTGGAATCGTCTTGTTGAGACGAATAATTTGGTGTGGTCGGATGTGTGATTGAAACTCGTTTACGAAAAATCCAAATTCGGTTATTGGTAAAAGTTGTTAAGTTTGGTTATGGAATTGGTGGAATTTGGTTATTTGCTAAAAGATTTATAAATTTGTTTATTACAATTAATGTGGAGTGCTTTTTGAACATTGTTATTAAATTTGCTTATTTATACTCATTTGCTTATCACAATGTGGATGCTCTAATTCGTGTGGATTGTCCAAATCTCCGTTGATTATGCATTTATGGCAGGCTAATTGAATTTTTTTCAAAAGGTGGTAACCATTTGAATAAGGTCTCGTTCCAGAAACCTTCTTAAAAAATAAACAGTTTATTTCACATTTTCAAATTCAAAAATAAAGTAAATGAAAAATAAAGTTTCAATTTTTTTTGCATCGTATAGAAAATCTCTTCGAGATCTTCCAAACAAGATCCATATTGCATATTTTTAGATTTCAATAAACCCATAATTTTTGAGCTTGAAATTGTCTTCTTAAAAAATAAGGACTTATTTTTTGTTCTAGAACAGAGCCTAAGTAACTTTTTAAAATGTGGGGACTATTAAATTTGGTTATTGGTAAAAAGTTGCTAGTTTTGGTTATCCAAATGCCAAAATTTGATGAGTTGCTAAGTTTGGTTATTACAATGTGAGCATTTTTTTGAGCAAATATTGTTAACTTTAGCGATCATTTGGTTTTGATTATTACATTGTGGATGCTCTTAAAAGATTAAAAAAAAATGGTGATTTTCTTGACAAACAAGTAAGAAATTCATCCTCGCCAAAAAATGTATTCGTTAATTATTTTACTTAATAATAACACGGAAAAAATAAAGCAAACAAGTGAGCCAAGCGATCTGTCAGTATCAAAATTTTGTTCAACAAGTGCAAAATTAACGATTTGGATTACCAGCGTAATCCAATCCCTAATGAACTTACCAGGTTTTGAGGAGGTCAGTAGGATAAGATTATTGTGATCCAGAAATATACGTACAAAGTCCACATCCACATGAAGCTACCATGAAAGTCTGTTAATGTGGTATTTGTGCCATCAAAATAAATGAGGTAAAACTGATGATAATGATATTACTAGGAGATGGCTTCACACTTGCGTTTTCCCGGCAACTTGCCGAACCTAGTTTGATGATTGGTTTCGTTTAAAATACGTATATCTTAGGGGTGTTTAAGAAAACTGTCCGAACTGTAAAACCGGTTTGATCCGGACCAAACTGTTCTATTTGGTCCGGTTCTGCGGTTAGGTTATGGTTCCAAAAAAATAAGAACCGATAATTTTGATTCGGTTACTGGTTCTCAATTAATGAACCATGGTTAGAACCGAACTGAACCGTTTTAAACTAAGATAAATATAGAAATACATGTGTGTGTAATTAAATATGTATTTGAATTTGGTAGATTAATCTTTTCCTTGCTAAACTTAATTTATTTAGGGATGAAATCTCATTTATTAGGAAAGCTTTTATTTTCTTCATTCCTTTCCTATTCCCGCAGATTATCTTCACATTTCTTTAATCTATGAGTTCATATTTTGTGAATAAGTGTTTGGATGCTTATTGGATAGAACCAGAACCGAACCAAAACCGGGCCGGTCTTGTGGTTTGGTTCTGGTTAGGTTCCATGCATATATTGGTTATGTTCCGGTTTGAAACGGTCCGGTTACTGGTTTTCTACATAACCGGACCAATCCAGACCGTGTACACCCCTAGTATATCCGCAAAACACATATATGCGTGGTTTCAAATCATATTAATCGGATACGAATTAATATGTGAGCGGAGTAAAAGGAAAAAAAATCAAACATTATCCCTCTTTCACTCCCTTTTTTGTTTTGTTTTTATTTAATTTTTTTCGCATCTGCTAATTTTGTGACAAATTTTGTAAATTATTGATTCGTCTTGACAAGAGAATCGAAAAAATACTAAACTGTGACTTGAAAAAATCCAAGAAAAAGCCCATAGTCCAACTTTATTCTTCTCATCGAGATAAATCAATAATTCACAAAAAAATTGATGCAAAATTGACAAATGTGAAAAAAATTGAAAAGATACAAAATAAATAAAAAGTCAAGTTGTTTATTTTTGGAAAACAAGGCCATATAATTGGCCCAATTTCGTTCACATGAACTGTATTTTACCATCAACTGGACCGGACTAGGCATCTGACACCGCGACCCGCTACCCGTTTATCAGTCCATTCGCAGGGTCCAGCCGTCCAGCAAACATTCTCTCTCTCTCACGAGGAGGCAGGGGTGTTTTGGCCACGTGGCTTATTTTTTAAAATTTTAATTTTTAGGATTTTGATTTTCGCGCTTCACTTTTTATTTATGGCGCTTCACTTTGTTCATGAAATGAAAAGTGGAGCGCCATAGTAAAAAGTGGAAGGCGAAAATCAATTTTCTTATTTTTATTCAAATTTTTTCCACATTAGATAGTTTTGTGTCTAATTGTTATAGATTATTACTAGTTTTGAATTTGAATAATAATTTATTACTTTTTCGATTTTTAATATTGAGGTAAATTAATAATTTAAAAAAAGTTAACGTAAAATTAATAAATTTAAATTAAAAAAAAAAAAAACCACCTGCTTATTTTTTGCCAAAACACCCCGCAATCACAATAGTATATGCGAGTAATTATTCTAGAGAGCTGCTAATGGTACAGCAGTGAGGGTACAGCAGCCTCGTACAGAAGGGTTTTGCGCCCATTTCGATCCCGCAAAGATGATTGGAGTCGCTCATTTTATTTAAAACATAGCTTAAATTCTGAAGCAAAGTTGGATGATTCGTAAACGCCTTTTCCGATATCGGATTGAGATGATTTTTTACAGGGACCGTAAACAATATGTTTTAAACAAAATGAGCGGCTCCGATCATCTTTGCGGGATCCCAAATGGGCGCAAAACCCATCTGTACGGAGCTGCTGTACCCCCACCGCTGTACCTCAATCTTTACTGATTATTCTATACTCTGAAACACCACCCCACTCCACAGTCCACAGTCCACAGAGCGAGCGTCACTCCACCAGGTAACAGTAGTTGGAATGATTGCTTCATATTCATCAAAGACAATGGCTTCGTCCCTACAAACCCTTACTTCGGCAGCCGAACCTCAGGTACCCTTTGAATTTTCGTTGCTTCGTTTTTCTTTTTCCCCGTGCATAACCGAGTAATCAGGCATAATCCATACGTGTTTAGGCATACAATGATACAAATCTTATCATACAAGCACTCAGCTAGAAGAAATGGGTGCAATTGTTTATACACAGGAATGATTTACTGGGGCTTACCCCAAGTCACGTAATCGGCGTTTGTGAGCGTGAAAGAGACCATGGGCTTAACCATCAGAGCGAGAAATGAGAGAGCGTAGTTTAATAATTCGTGAGAGCGCGAATTGAGAGTGGGAGCAGAAAGTCCTATCGGAGGAGTGCGTGAATTAGGGCTTTTCCGAAGTGCAACATCAGAGCGCGGTTTAATTATCAAGAATTCGTTATATAGATTTGTTTCTGAGAATAGTCCATTAGAGTAAAGGGAAGGGGAAAAAAAAACCCATATTTTTGGGTATGTTTGTGTGCATTTGACCAAAAACGTTAGCTATAAAACTAAAACTGGGTAATTTAATTGTGGAAGGAATTAGTTGGACAAAACTCATGTCTTTGGCAGGACATGTTTTGAGAGAGACTAAAATACCCGTAATTTCTCGTTAAAAATGCAGGAAAACTTTTCAGGTATGACCACAAATTGGGGCCGGGGGGCCAAATTTAATACGACACCAAAGTTGTAATACAATTTTTGTCTTGAAATTGTAAAACCAAAAGTTCCATCCTCTTGTATTTGCATGACTCAGGATTTCTAAATTGTTTGGTACATTACTTGTTGATCTACTTCTTTCTTCGCTTTCATAATTGCTTGATATATCAGTGTGGCGTCCATGAACATAAAACAGTGCTAATTCTTGAGAAAGGTGTAAATCGAGAAGTTGATTGTGTTTTTACTTTAGATTAATCGAGGACTTTGAGTGGGTATCCCTTGGTAATTACCTTCCTAAATTTTCTTGCTAAAAATCCTGTCATTAGTGATTCATTTTTCATTGCGAGGTTTTTTTTGAATGGCATTCTCTGTCCCGATGCAGTAACTTGTTAATACATATTTCATCCGAATGAACTTGTTGTTTAGGTGGGAAAAATTGCATTTGAACTTCATTTGGCTACATAGGTTGCGAATCTCTGATTTGAGTGTTGCATGTTTTGGTACGTTCACAAGAAGTAGCAATATCTAATTGAATATGTTTTGTGGGTGGAAAATATTTTTGATTGTTGATATCCACCAGAGTTCTGGACACTTCCAATTTGAACCAGGTCCAAACAAGGACATTTCTTTGTGTTTGCAAGATCAAGAGTACACTGAGAACGTAAAGGAGGTGCAAGTTTATCTTGATAAGGTAAAATTTTGAACTACTAGGTCTTCCTTATCTCTTTCGTGCTCTAGTTTATATTTTGAAGTTGTTTATGCTGCATACTGTGGCTCTTCTTGAATATTGGCCGCAACTTGTTTTGGTGTTGATACGAGGTTATGGACAGCTGAGGGTGAGTGGGCACGCACTTTGTTAGATGAGGTCTCCCCAGTATAGGATGCTGAGGCCTTAAAGGCCTGTTCACTAAGCATGTCAGGATCATGTGTGCAAGATTGTACCACGGGAATCCCAAGTGCATCAAAGGTTTTGACAATGGTGTCTCTAGAGCCTTAGCATTCCATTTAAATCTCCAGGAATGACAGCTAGCATTAATTGGATAGGCAACTAGTAAGGACATGTTTTATGTGTTTGGGCCTCGTGGCTTGCTGCTAGCAGTAGTACATGTGTCAACAGTGTCACCTACAAATATTTTTGAAACCAAGTTACATTTGGTGCAGGCTAGGAACTTGTTTTCACTTGATTATGATGAACAATCAACCCTGAGGCAAAGGCCACAAAGTACGAATTCTCTATTATGGCTCAGAAGGCAATAAGAATTCAGGCTTTGAGTCTTTTGACTTTCTAAAAGGAATTGAGTTTGAAAAGGAATACTTGTGTGTATCAAACATATTTTCCTATGTATACTTTTCACAAAACTTTAAAATTGTTTCCCGTTGGTGCGATCTGATGTTGAGAAAGTAATACTCCTATAGGAAATCAAATGCATATACTTTGACTTTTGTTATTATATTCCCTAAAATGGTTAAGATTACATTCACGGAAGAAAAAGCAATATACAGCGAGATGAAATCATGAAAGGACTTATGGTGTCCAACGACCACAGTGTGTTTTTGTTTGCTCCCATTTAGAGGTGTTGAAACCCACATTCTTCTTGATGGTTAAAATAGTCGAGTCACCGCTGCTATTTGCAACCATGGAATTCATTCCAAGTAGCGTTCCACCTTTCAAAATATGTAGATGCTCTTGTTCACAAGGAGATCCATGGTATTTCATGGCCCCATTGTATATCTCTATATGAACAATCATTCCCAGGATTGCACTGTGCAAGACAACATGAGCACATATGAGAATGCGTTACTGAGAAATGAGTATGCCAAGATCTGAGCTCTCCAAATATGGTGTATGGTTTGTTAAGACTCAAAGTCAGAGAATTTTCCATCCGTACCAGAAGACAAAAGAAACTTTTGATGAAGCAATGTAATTGCAGTCTGTGTCCTGAACTACGAACCCATATGCAAGAGGTTCCGGAAAACTCATACGGAACCAGGTAATCAGTTGAACCATTGACTACCATCTCCTTTCGGTTGACCTCCTCCTTTACACAACTTAATCTACAAGCAATGTTTTCTTTCTCCTTTCGGGAACAAACTTAGCTCTATCTGCAAAAAGAATCATAAGAAAAGAAACACACCAGGAAAGAGATGTTTGGTTGGGCACTCTAATCTTTTGAACTGTAATCATTAACATATTAGGGGATCAAACAAATGACAATCGAGCAATCACCATAATAGGAAAAAAAAAAAACCTTGACAAAGGAAAGAAAAGAGAAAAGTTAGTGGGCTACCACATCAACCATACTGAAAGATAAATGACAATTAGGAAGAACAATCTTATAAGGGTAAATGAAAGTAGGGCTCGACCATTATAAAGGTAAAGCATATTTTGAAAAGTTGAAAGTTTCATTCTCATCCAATCCACTCTTTCCTCTCCTCATTTCATTCGCGGTTAAGATACTCAATGCTCCTCTTAACATCCCTTATGTTTTGGCCCACCAAGCAACCCATTTCATTCAGATCGGCTAAGCTCAGATTCTGAATTTTTTCAACATTCAAGCAAGGGAACATGACGTTGGTCATCATTTTGTGTCGATTCTCCTTGTGTTGTTTCACCACTTGTTCCTTCACCTTCTTAAGCATTTGCATAGTGAAAGTTTCTTGGTTCATTGTTTTTCTATTTTGTTCCGACTCTGGCATGTCCATAAACCTTCCAAGAACACATTGAACTCCCGATTCCGAAGGCCAAACATTTGGCTGGGGATCGTAAGGGCTGAAGACGATAGCACACCCATCGACTCCGCATAGGGTGCTAAACTCATTAGCCTTCTACATTAAGCCTGCCTTTCTCTTTTTGAAGCAGGCTTTCCTTGCAGAATCATCTTCAATATAGCCAAGGTTCACTTTCCTTCTTGGCATGTTTGAGGGGTGGTTTTGATGAGGACAGGTAGGTTTGTGTGGTATTAGTTTGTGCCCCTATGGTCTTTATATAATGGGGTAACAAGAAAAAACGTTACATTGCTCGTGATGACAATTACCTGGATACTTATTGCATTTGTTATGTGTGACTCCGGGATGCTTGATTTGGCCTTTTTTTTGAATTTAAATAAAGCATACCTAAATTCTGAACTTGGTATAGGATAAAAACAATAAATCTACAATATATGATCAATTTATTTCTAGATTAACACCATTATCTTAATAAATTTTTACTCGGTATAAGAATTGGAATGCTTTTCAACTATTCATGTCGTAATGCTAGAGTAACAATAACATATGGTAATTCGGGTCTGACTTGGTGTTATTATCTTTTAGGTTTTTGCTGATAGTTGTTTAATGTACTTGATTTCAATTGACATTGAGTCACGAGTGATAATTATTGGTGTTGTAGAGACTAAAGCTTACATATCATCCTGCATTGAAGGAAATTTTCTCTTTATTAGTATTTGCAATTTTGGTAGGTAGTAATATTTTATCGATCATTGGAAAAGAAATATTGTTAAGAACTAAAAAGTGTAAAACATGGGACTAGAAGCCAGTGTAGGAATCACCATACGCTCAAAAGAAGCGAAACAACAAATTGAACGTCGTTATGAAAATGACAAGAAGATAAAAGATGCTAAAATAAAATTAAGCTTCCAACTAAAAATCAAAAAGTATCGGAATCCTTTTAAAGTTTGGAGGGAGCAACTGATGCCCAAAACAAAAACAACTAATCGTATGGTATCCAACAAAGAAGTGATATCATCAAACTTTTTCTCGTAAACTCTTGCATTCCGCTCTAACCAAATAACCCAAAGTAGGAAAAATATTATTACAAGGCCATGAAGATCTAACTCAAAGCACAAAGATTATGATTTGTGACTCGCCAATAAGTTTTCCACAGTCTCCAATACCTAAATTAGTCTTCCATTCCAGCTGTTTCATCACCAACTCATTTCTCTCTATCTCCGGCACATTTCTCTCCAAAGGGCATCCTACCTTCCTCAGTTTCGTTTTCTAATCGCCCCTCCTTAACTCTTTCATCTCTTCTCTCTTTATTGTTCTTAACTTCTCTCCAACATTGTCCCTCTTGCTCTGGTTTGTACTATGTTAACACCATAATCAGTCTTCTCATGAGCTGGTTCCATGTGCTAACTCAAATTAAGTGCATTTTCGTCTTCGAAGGGGCATGAGAGAAAAGCATATTGGTAGTGATGGTGAGGCCCCAATTCTTTTGGCCCGCCTAAAGAGATCCTCTTGATTCCTAGATCTTTTTATTCTGGCCTATCTGGTTAATACCCGATGGCACTTTGATGCTGGTCAACTTTTACTTAAACCCCTGGAACACCCTTGTATCGGTGATTGTAGTAGATCTATCTTCACCGGCAAGATCGTTTCTTCCTCTGTATGGCCAGCTTGTTCATGTTCTCATGCACTCTCCTTCGGAGAAATTTTGGGTTTCTTGAATGCCATCCAAATATCTCTCAAGTGTTGAATGATGTGTATGGTGTTCGATGAAAATCTCTTGGCTACAAGTATAGGTCGTAGGCAGACCAGTGGCATACAGACCCTTTTTAGCACTTTTTCGCACTCTACTGCCCCCACTTCTAGTGTAGGGAATCCTAGGTTCTGGATTTAACCCAGAGCTTCCAGACTATGTCTCAGCCCCTTTGTGTTGATTACCTTGGATCAATCACTGTTCACAACCTCTACGGGTTTACTCTGTGTCTGTCCATTATTTTGACTCAACCTCTCTTACTCGTCCTTTATGTAGTTTTCTGGTTCTTAACTCCAAATATTCCACCTATCAATCCCTACATGTTTTCATTTACTGAAATCTACCAATGTGGATTTGTATTTGATATAATTAAGCAGATTTCTTCTTAACAATCTTTCAATTTCCTTTTCCTAGAGAAAAGCCCACGACTAGTTTTTTCTTTTTTACTTGTTTGGGTGTGGGTTGGTGGGTGGGTGGTCTTTTTTACATGTAAATAGAACAGCAAAAGAATTACCTGACGTAATCTGGATAAATTGTTGGATTCTCCATGAACTGGAAGGAAAAAAAGTGTTGAGGAGAAAACATATAAGCTGAGACTTTCTTACGGTAAATGTTTCTCATCACAGTGAGCTGTGACTGTTCATTTCAACCATCGTATTGTGATTTTTGAAGAGGTTTTTGTTCTGAATCGGAATCTTCACATGATAGGACTCTGTGTAGGGCGTAAATGGCCCTATCTCTTGCTATTACTGGAATTATATCGATAAATGGAACTTATAGGAAATATGAATAGACTTATTCTGCATGGAGGAGACTGATTTGTTCGTCTTTGCATGGAGATGATGGTGAATATGGTCTCCGTATAATATGATGCTGAGTCCTTAGAAGTCTGCCCCATAAGCATTCCTGGGTCATGTGGCCAAGTGCTTCAAAGGGGACAAACTAGTTTCGTCTGTGATGTTCAGCATTCTGGAGGTAACAACTACCTCTGGTAGAGACGTCCAAAATCCTCTTGCTACATAAGTGTCATCTACAAAAAATTTGTGAAACCAAAGTTAGACACTATAACAAATGATTAATTAATATCCTTTTGATTGGAGTTCAAGTTGTCTTACATTTTCTCAATTGACCAAAATTCTTTTTCCCGTCGCAAATTACTCTAGGGTTAACCCGTGCTAAAGAGAGACTTGAATTTTATGTCGCTGTAAGGAATCTTTTGTTCTTCATGTACTCCACAAATCTTGTACAAGGAAAGTACTAGACTTCAATTTTTGGCTTTTGATTAGTAAGCTTTAGAATTACCATTTTGAATATTATGGATTGACTGTATGCTTGCTGTTGCATGTTCTGCTCTAGGTGAGGAAGATTGTGAGACCGGGTTGTTCCCAAGAACTGTTAAACATAGCTCTGAGTTCCATGTCCTCGCTTGTCGGAATCCTCTCGGTGATGTCTTCCGAACTGAAACCCCGCGCCTCCCTTTGATCAAATTTGCCGCTTGTATACGTGCCAGGACAGAAAATGCCTCCACCGCATTTTGAAGTGTGGGATCGTAAAATCTTGATGAGTTATTATGGTGTATATAGGATGGTCGTCTATATGCTGTGCTGAAAGTGTAAATTTTCCAGCAAAAGTTATGCCTACTCGAACTACCCTCACCCCTTCATATGGGTCATGAGTTGACTTATGAATGTATATTTGAAGTCGCAATATAGAAATATGTGTTGAGTTCTCAGGCTTTCACAGCTTCTCATCAAGCACAGGGTTTTGTGCTCTACTAACTGGGAATGCATCGTGCATTTTGTGTTTTCTTATTTCTTTTGGTCTGTAACTGTATTCAGCTCTTTGAATGTGTACTCAGCCAGCACAAATGAATAATATTTTGGCTGGGCTATGCCTAGGCTATGTTTTAAGGTCCGAACCCAGCCGAAAACTGAAACCAAGTAAACGAGGCTCTCGCTGTCGCATCTGCTGAACTGGATAACTAGCAGTGAAAGCAGTGTTTCCGTTGGATGGTTTGTGGTTTGGTGTATCTAGCCTTCTACCCCCGAAATGAACCGTTGCCACACCAAAACCGCGGAACCTACGCCACTACTTTTTGTGTGTTAATCGACGGATTAAGTTTTGAGAACTAAATGGGTCATGCTGATAACGAGCAAAGGTTATATGGAGTTTCTAATTGGAATGTAAATGGATCAATGATCCATTAACGACCCAACCCATTAACTATTGTTCAAATTTACTGAATCTACCCGTTTGACACCCTTAGTTATATCGACATCATAAACCACTATCCAAACTTTCGTAAACCATCTGTTTGACACCCGTATCTAGCTCTCCGTCACTAACCTGCAACTTGAAAGTTTTCGTTCAAAAAAAACAAAAAAAAAAATTCCCGCAACTTGAGATTTTTATTTTTATTTTTTTTGATCGGCAACTTGAGAGTTTATATTCCCTAAATGGGCTAAATTTTAGTGTTTGTATTATTTTACAAATCATTGACTATTTACACAAATTATTCTATACCCCATCCGAAAGTATAATTAAATTAACAGTTAGTTACTCTAAAGCCAGCAAAATAAAAAAGGCGGCTTATTTTTCTAACCTTTGTTGACAATAAGTGATTTTAAATTTGAATTACTATTATCAACGTACGGCGATATGATGAGATATAGTGTTCTGAAAGATTAATTTTTCAAGGTTATCTATTCGATCAAATCACTTATATATGTTGGAGAACATTCTCCCACTATTTAGCCCGAAGCTATTTATTAAATAAATTATAATCTGCTAGATTAAGAATCCTTACTTTTTCGTACGAACATCGCGTGACGGTTATTCAAAGCACCATATAAGTATGCAAAAGTAAAATTCTGTTGAATATTAAAAATTATATATTCTTGAATTTTTGTCTATTAATGTATGTTTTATATAGTACATGCATCTATCTTTGGATAGACTAAGATAATCTAAGGAGATGATGACATGTTACTTTTAAAAAGCTGTTAAGTATATATTAGTTACAATCATTTTGACATTAGCTTCTGATTGAAATTTACTACCTACAATACAGTTAAAGCCACTATGAAAACAAGGCAATAAAAAGTAAAAAATTAAAAGTAATTAAAGAAAAAAGTACTGATCCTCCTCGTACTTGATATGATTTTTTTTTTTTTCGATATGATCAATGACTAACTTTAACTTCAACAAAATAACCTATCGGAAACAAACCTATATTTAATATTTGACCTCAAATTGTGAAGGTTTAAAATATGGATTAGTTCTTGTTTAGAGACCAAACATTGTACTATGGGGGTAGATATGGATTATTTTGTCATTTTATTAGTATAATTTAACAGTTTCGCTCTAGCAACTATTTCTTATTATTTTTAAAATTTTCCAGTTGCTGTGCAACTAAGATTACGTTGGAAGTTCCAAGTTTCCTCATCTGTGAAGTTATAGTAGGATATTTAACATTAATTAAAAAGACTTAGAGAAGTGCTCATAAAAAAAAAAAGAAAAAGAGTAGAATATTCTTCTCAAGGTGTAGGCTTTTTCTATCATTTCACTCCTCTTAAAAAATACATGCATATAAATAACATAAAAAAGTTATGAAAGTAGTTATTATTAGCACAAAACATTAATTATGGTGCTTTATGTTGTACTTTAGCTTTGCCTTGCACTATTATGGGGCAGCAACGTCTATGATATTTTAGGTTAAATATCTTATATTATTTTTCGATAAACAGGATGTTCGGACCAGTTTGCTCACACGATAACTAATTTCATATTCCTAAATTAACGACCGGTTAAATCCTCTAGTAGCCCCAAGATTTGGAATGATTAATTAGCCTCCATATATAGGATTTGAAAATATGATTTCACAGAAAACAAATTAATACTTATTAGCTTTCTCATGTCCACTTGACCAAACCCTTTGGAGTTTACGTCTTATATTTTTGTACATATTATATCTTGAATTCTTTACTTGCACTGGTAAAAAGAAATATGTTTTATAGTACAATATTGCAGCCATTGTTTGATAATGGGAAGCCTAAGGTCTGTCACGAAACAATTCTGTTTTCCATTTTCCTTTTCAAAATTTGGCTGGTACAAAGAAATAACCTTTTTATTGGCATTGGAGTACTTGTTTTATACCGTGAAACCTAATCATAAGTTTCAATTACCTCCAAATCGATTCTACAAATAAGCTGTTTATTTATTTTTTTGTTCTGTAAAAAAATATATGGTAAAATCACATGATTATGATTATCAGATCATCGTAATTTAGTTCATAGAATGAACGGCTATTGAGATGTTATCCGCGACAAACTTGTGGGCTGTAACTCAGGATTTGACCAACAGGATATGAGAAAACAATTTAAGTGATTTTTGTCCTCCGTGAGATGTTCGAGTCACAAGAAGGCCGAACATGCCAAACCTTAGAGCAACTGAAGAGTTTACTCTGTTGTTAAGCTCAAGACGTGTAAACTGATCAGAACATCTGTTACAAAAAAGGGTGGGCTGTAGAAAAGATGCGACTGGCCACAAATTGATGAGGTACAGCGTAGATGTTGTTTTATAATGCGAAAATGAAGGCCCAATTGCCAACTAGTTGAATATTATAATTGCCACAATATAAAGAAACCTTGGACTTCGTTGGAATCTATGCAAAAAAAGTTTGGTGGAACCAATATCTAATGGGCAATCTTTATTTTTTATGGAGAGGATCAATTGTCTAATCTTATGACATTGAGCCTTAGATTATTAAATATTTTTGTTTAGGTAACTTAATTGGGTGGGGACCCCGGATTTGAAACGATGGGTTGGAAAAAATTTAATGATGTATCTTGGTGTCCGTAGACGCAGTTTGTTTGGTTGATGGTGACGCTGTTTTTGAGATTATCTCGAGAAAAAGATGTTAATTTTTAATTAAGCCGAAAGGCGACAAATCCACAGAGGTCATTAGGCTCCATTTGAGCACTAACTCCCGGGGGAAAAATTAAACAAATGGCAGATGCTTTAGATTGTTGCTGTCTATTTGCCGTAACACATAATGTACTAGGAAGTTGCTACGAAGCACACCTCCATTTGTGTGGCGTACGTACGTATGCACTCCTTAAATCATCTTGAATTCGTAATACTTGTATTGAAATTTATAACATTTATTCATAAATTCATAAAATCAAGACAAAACTCGTTGCATATATGTAAATTTTAGTTTGAGGTTGATGTATGAGTTTTATGTAAACACGTTAGGAATTTTACTAGAAAAGCTATGAATTCAAGACTGATGTTGTAGATTTCAATACAATTTCAGAAGTGTATACTGTATTTATCTACATATATGAAGTATGTCTTCTACTATCATTTTCGGATTGATGATGTTTTTGGTTTCATGTATTTCAAGCTTGAGATCGTTTAAGTTTCTGTTTTATCAAAGCTTTTAGAACCACTTGCGTTGAAAAGTTTTCAGAAACAATGAAGTTTTATCTAGATGCGCATATGATAGTTCGGACACCCTGAAAATATTAAAGGAAATAATGATTAAGTACAAAATTAAGTATAATCTTTCTATGGCCGGCGTTTGACTTTTAGCGCGAATAAGTTTTGAGGATATTGATATAACTTTTGTCAACCGGTGCCGAAAGCTATCAACCAAAATAATTTTTTTTAAATATATTCCAAATAATGAATCCAGAAAATAGAATCCGGGAGATGCAATGAAACGCGGTCTGAAGTTCTCTACTATGCAATATAACGTGTCTCCAAGCATAATTGACAATTTCTTTGTTTCTTAAGGATAAGGAAAATGCAGAATAATTTCCCTTTATGTCAAATTAAGTGACTCGCTCAAACTATGAATGGATTGATAAAGGGGTTGGAATTCAGATGAAAAGCGGGAATTTTAATCAAAAGTGATACTAATAAATGTAATAAAAAGAAAGTACGTAGTAAGTAACTGGGGTAGATTTCACCTGGGTTTTGAAGTCAAACCAAGACCCGTTTGACTGGGAAATTTGGGGTTTTATTTATTTATTTACCTATAGCAGTATAATTCTTCGAATAGAATTAGGTTTTTTATTTTTTGCTTCCTATCAAGAAATTTCAAAACTAGTACTATATATTATGTACTCCAACGGAGTAGTACTATTTATCTGGGGAGAAATATATTCGTCTAGCAGAAACAATTAAATGATGCAATTGATATCCTTTCCGGAGAATTAGATGATCAGAAAGTCATCATGTCTTAATTACCGGTAATGTTAGAAGCTTAAGCTTGAAAATGTCTTGTTTTGTATAACTACAAACTCCAACATTTCCAATTCTTTAAGCATAAAATTGGTAGTTTTTTTTTTATTTATAAGAAACAAAATTTTATTAAAAGCTCGACAAAGCATAAAATTGGTAGTTATGGTAGTTTTCTGCAATATTAGCAAACTCAGATTGACATAATTAGATAAACTAAAATAAACTACGAATTATGCCAAAAAAAAAAATGAAATACAGTAGGTCTCGTGAATGTAAGCAAACAATCACTGACAAACTAATGAAATAATAAAAAGAATTTCAACGCCAACGGAAAAAAAGCTAAGCCACTAAAGGTTTGTTTAGCTGTTAATTTTATGATCTCAAAAATAATTAAGGTGCACGTACGTAAGCTGGCCGAATAATCGGGTATAAACAAAATTGTAGGAACGCACGTTTTGGACTTTTGGAGAGAGAGAGAGAGAGGAGAGAGAGAGAGAGAGAGGTGGATGTAAAGTGCAGGCAGGCCGCTTGAAAGGACGGAGAAGGGGATTGGTGGATGTTTCCAATGGGGATTCTCCTGATCTCAACTACTGCCTGCTAGTGCTGGAGTAGTAGTTGTGGAGTATTCCTAGTAGGAGTTTTTACTTTTGTTTGTTTGTGTTTGTGTTTGTGTGTGGGTTAATGACAAGTGCATGTCAGTAAAGTCAGGTTGTCACTACTCTGGGGTTTGATTGGTTTTTAATTGTGACTTTCTCACATGACTCCCAGTCCCAGTGGACACTACTACTGCTTGGGATATGGTGCCCTAAATTTGTGGGGGGACTCCTCTCAGTTTTTGGAGTACTCTTGGAACAGCATGCAGCTGAATCCGGGCTGCGTGCTGTCTCTCAGGGACAACATGCATGTTGGGGCTAATTTTGGTGGTCCGTGCTCAGCAATAGACGACTCAAATTGCAACTCGATCGAACAAATCTCGACCGTTCATTGCTGTTCAGCTGAGATACAATCTGAGCCGTTCATTATCGAGCATGAACGGCTCGGATTGGCCCAAGAAGCATGTTGTCCAGCAGACACCCTAAATTACATGCAGCTATCCGTACAGTAAAATCTCACTCTCTTCTTCTTCTGTTTTTTTCCCACAGAGAAATGAAGACATAACTTAGTAATCTTGAACAATGGTACATAGAGAGAGAGGATTGAGAAAAATTGATACTAAGCAATTTCTCAAATCAAAATTATTAATTTGTCACGTGACCTCAGAAAATGACATCTAACGTTCAGTCATTTCTCAAAGCGAAAAATAATATTTTTCAAGTCAAATTTGGCACAAAAAATAATTAAGTCATGATTTATCATCGTATCAACATTTCTATGCCATTATCTTTTTTCCCGGAGTCTTATGAATTGATTCAAATAATCCAACTATCGTGATAATTTAATGGTAAAAAGAGACTTTGGCACCATTGAAGTAACTTTGCCAGATTTTTAAAAATTACTACTACTACTACAGTAAGCAAAAATCAACCTTTGCTTTTTAGTAAATGACTCGAACCAATGGATCGATATGTTGTGAGAATGTAATTCCAACATAATTTTTGAATGTTGTCCAATGCCGAATGAGCAATGATTTCAAATTTTCAACTAACTATTCAAAAATCAAGATGATATATTACATGCACTCTTTTTTCTTTGTCTTTCCCATTAAAAATACTTAACATTCTTATTTTTATAGGAAGTTGAGGGGTACTGTATGTATTGAACAATAACGTAGAGGGGAGTGTGAGGTAAAAATGATTAAAGTAGAAAGGGTGTAAGTAAAAGTTCTCCAATTTTTTGAGACAAAAATTTAAAAAGTTGCCTTTCTCACATTGAAAAGTTACTTTACTAAATTCGAATTGCAGATGGAAGCGATTTCCAACATTACGAATCGGTTGAAAAATAAGAGAACTCATAAATTGAGTTTCGGAAAAACAAAAGCAGAACAATAATCGTATTATCCGAAAAATAACAAGAGAACTGATTTTTGCAGTTCAATTCATTTAAATTTACATAGAAGAACACAAGTACGACAAAACAAGTTTTGGAGTACATTTACAAGGAGTAAAGTGCAAAAATAATTTTCAAGAGACAAAAGTGAAAAGGCCAGAGAAAAATTAAGAAAAGGGAGTGGGGGGGACCGTTGAAGAAGAAAGTGCGAACACAACATGCGCAGGGTAAGGGGCCGGGTGGTGGGCACGTGGAGTGAACCCCATTCCTGACCCCATTTTTACGGTCCAATTCATTTTTTTGTTTTGTTTTGGGCCCTAAGCTCCCCTTTGACTGATTGATTCCCAATGAAAGTTACTACCGCCGATTGACGAACTGTTCTATAACGCCGCGAGAGAGAGAGAGAGAGAGAGAGAGAGAGAGAGTATGATTGACTAAATTGTGAGATGTATATATAGATGAGGAGATTGATGAATCAATGGCCTAGCAGGAGGAGTACTTTAGATCAGCTGTCATCTGTGTAGTACTAAAAGTACTTCCCCTGTTTCTTGTGGAAGTTGGCTTTGTCTGCTTTTCAGATCTGTTTCCTAGGATTTTTATTAGTCTTCAAGTATTGGATTCTTTCACTGCTTCTCTCTATGATTTGGGACAAGACCATTCACCAACTGTGTGTTTCTTTAAAAGGTGCCAACTGAAGAATTACTTGATGGTCTTGGAACACCGCTACGCTTTAACAATCCTCAACACCGTACAGTCTTATTATAAGACAAACCATGCAGTATGTATGGTTTGAGGAGCGTAGGGGTACCACTTGACAGTGCTCCGGAACACTAAATGGTTACCCGCTCTAACTTGGTTAGTGTAATTATCTTGGTTAGTGTTGCATCTAGACAGCAAACATACTAGTCATGGCCATGTTTATTTAGGGACTTTAGACTCAAATTTTTCTCTCTACGCACGGTCCTTAATAAATTTTTACTCTCATTTCCCTCTCTCTCTCTCTTCACTTATTATTCTAAAAAAACTACCTCAAAATCCAAAACGAACATGGTCGGCCTTATTTTGATAGATATATGCACATATGTCCGTGCGAACATGAGCGCGATGTAAAAGCGTTTTCGAAAAAATTTCAAACTACTAAATTTTGATAGGTTGGAAATTGAGATCGGGAGTGTAAGGTCTTACAACACTAAAGAATTATGTAACAGAAGCTGTACATGTTTGTTTTGCGAATTGATGTTGAAGAAAATTAGAAAGAGAGATGATATATATGGGAATAAAAGAAACAAGTGTGGTTAACTTATGAGGTTTTGTTATAGGCATGACCGGGCAGGGGGAAATCAGTAATTGGTGAGATCATAAGCACCGGGCAGGGGGAAATCAGTAATTTTGCTATAGTAAGGTCAAATATTTATGAAAGACAATAGTGAAAAATAAATCAGGTAGTAATAGTACGCGGACAAGTATTTAATTTTAATTGGGTATTAAGGATAATCTTATGGTAGTAATTTTTATGGGGTCAACTTCATAATAATAGGTTAAATTAGTGAAGGAACTATAAATCGATATTTATGCACTGAGTGGGGTCAAATGACCCCCTACCTATCAATATTTCGAAAGGTATCTACTATCTACAACGCGTACTGACCTATATAACTCATATTAACCGATATAATTTGAGCTAATAAAAAATACATACTGTCAACTCTCACGTCGCAGATTCACTCCCCGTATATAGATTTATAATTATTGAGAAAAACGAGTGGAAAAAGAAGGTAAAGTTAGAATGTGAAAATCAGTTCTTTAAATATAAAGTTTTGACAATCGGGAATGAGGAAACACACATTTTGATTTTACTGTTTGTGTTGAAAAATAATGGGTTTCCTTCAGTCCTCCCCCACCTTAATTTAGAAACTCACAAAACATGTTTTCCTGTCTGTTTGATCTGTTCACATAACATATTTTATGCTTTCATTTCTTTTTTCCTTTTCTCCTTTTCACGTGTGGAAACGTACAAGTCTAGCTTCCATTAATGTCAAGAAAATCAAACATAGAAAAATAAAATATAAAGCTCTCTTAGTATATATATAATATATGGCACATCACTTTAACATGTCATATATATGATTTTGCTCAGTTTCTCCCGCAGGCACATACAAATAGTTATGGCACATCACTCTTAACATGTCAATATTACTATGAGTTTGTGTGTAGATGTTATAAATTTTTATACCATATATAGTTACGAAGTTAAGATTGATGTTATGAACTCATGTCCAAATGTTATGAATTTTCATGCAACTTAAGGGTGCATCATGCCGTAGGCGCTCGAATATAACGTGTATATTGTAGTAAATTTTTTTTTTATTTTTTATGGCAATTGGTGAAAGTTTTTTTTTTCCTTTCATCAGCTCGATCCATACTGTAACCTCAACATACCGATAAAATGAAATCACTTGCGTATCAAACAATACACATTTGACTCGTATCTAATTCGTCGGCCAATTGACGTATGATCGATGCGACTGTTTCAATGCTGTGAATTTTCTTTCGGAGTGAATGATTTTGTGAAATTCACAAACGTGAGACCAAAATGTCATTTCACTACTCATTACACCTTTGACCGTCACCGCTATGTATCCTGTGTCCATATATATTTATATTCCACTGTAGGTATGAGAATGGCTTCCCCCACCACTGTCTCTCTCTCTCTAGCGCTCTCTTTCTCTCTCTATCTCTCCTCAATCCCTTACCTTTCTCTGTACCCCATTAACCCTTTGTTTTCTATTCGCTCTAGGGTTTGAATTCCTGTTCATTTCTCCCTTGTTTAATCTCCGATAAAATAATCATCTCGTTTTTAATACCCCATAGTAATCATACTTTATATTTTTCTTTGTTTTCTGCTCCATCTTTGTTGCTGTATATGGCTGGATTAGATTTAAGTTCTTCCTCTCACTTCCTCCACCACCTCCAAACCCCCAACCTCCACCTCCACCACCAGCAACCGGACTCCACCGATGACAACTCCGGCGGCGACAACACCCCCAACACCGGCTCCGACGGCATCATGGCCCGCCGCCCGAGAGGCCGCCCACCGGGCTCCAAAAACAAGCCGAAACCGCCGGTCATCATAACCCGGGAGAGCGCGAACACTCTCCGGGCCCACATACTGGAGGTGGGGAGCGGTTCCGATGTGTTTGAGGCGGTGGCGGCCTACGCGAGGAGGCGGCAGCGCGGGGTCTGCGTGCTGAGCGGGAGCGGCACGGTGACAGACGTCACGCTGCGGCAGCCGGCCGGGGCCGGCGGCGGCGCGATCGTCACCCTGCGGGGCCGCTTCGAGATACTCTCGCTCTCGGGATCGTTCCTGCCGCCGCCGGCCCCACCGGGGGCCACTAGCTTGAGCATATATTTAGCCGGAGGACAAGGTCAAGTGGTTGGAGGGAATGTGGTGGGGGCTCTGATTGCTTCGGGTCCTGTCATAGTGATTGCAGCTTCTTTTACAAATGTAGCCTACGAGAGGTTACCATTAGATGAAGATGAGCCACTTCAATTTCAAGGTTCTGCCGGTGGTAGCGGCGGTGACGGTGGCGGCGGCAGCGGCGGCAATCCGTTTCCGGATCAGCCTATGGGGCTACCTTTTTTCAATCTGCCGATGAATATGCCTCCTTATTGACCTAATTTTCGGTTCATCATCGTCCGACTGTTGCTGAGCAGTTTTGGGATATCAAATGGATCTCTCCGGAAGGTGCAAAGGTCAGATTTGTCACTAGAGCTTCGTCTTTGACTTGTACAATTAGGGTTTTTTTTTCTTTTTCTTTTCTGGGTTTATGATTTGTGGAAAATTCTCTTATTATTGTTGTTGGTGTTTCTCTTTGTTGGACTAGTGACTTTGGTTAATCTTAAAATGTTTTCAGGTTCATTTTTTTGGGGGGGAAAATACTCTCCCTTTTTTTTGTTTTTTTGAACGGTACTCTTCCTTAATTTAGCAATTTGCTTCAATGGATCAGCTTCTGATTACATATTGTATTTAGAGTAATTGACAACATAGCTACTTTAGGGTTTTCTGCTTAGTAAACGAATTAGTTTTCGGTTTTTTTTATTGGTAAATGAAAACAGAATATAATTTTCTAGATGATCTCCGAGAATTTGGATATATTTATGAATGCAACACATAATTTAATCATTTGCTAGGTGATCTTTTGGTACATGGCCTCTTTGCAAAGAAAAGTATATCGTTCTTCCATTACAAGGCTCTCTCTCTCTCTCTCTCTCTCTCTCTCTCTCTCATGGAAAACCCTTTTTTTCCCTTTCCTTGGTTAGTTCGAGATGAAACACCTAATCACTGGACCAGCTATATAGAAAGTTACCCAGATCAGCTAATATAAGCTGTGCAACAAGCGCTGATTAATTGTAATATATATAGTATTAATAGATCCAAGTTCAGTTGCTGTTTCATAAAAAAAAAACAATTTTTTTTTTTGGTAAGTGATTTCAGAAACAGTTTGTCCTTAAATTTCATTTTTTTTTGCTCGGCAAAAGAAAATTTTATTAAACTCGAAGAGGGTGCATCGAGTAGAGAAGAAGGGAGAACCAGAAAGTTCACCACATTCTAAAAAGATAAGGAAAATAAAAGGAAAGATACACCTATAAAAAATATTTAAAATATTTTAGCAAACATAAGAACAGTACTAATTGTTCTTTTTTTGTTGGTTGGGTTTAGAGAGAATGGGTTACGAGAAATCAGAGGCATCGATTTCGGTATCGATTTCGGTAATTTCTTTAAAAGAACAGATCATTTTTCAAGAAAATTGTAAGAAACAAGTTTCTAATTCCATCAACGAAGCGGATCAAAAAAATAAATCCATCAACGAAGTTAGTTTTGGCCAGTTCTCAGATGAAAATAATTTATGTGGTGGGTAAGCAATTTTTATGAAGCTTTGGTGGTGTAGCATTTAGTCGATCTAGATATTTGTCTGTTTTTTTTTTTTTTTTTTTTTGATCGGCCTAGGTATTTGTCTGTTAGAGAAACATCACAATGAGCTAATTTAATTTAACCTACAACTGAAAAGTAATTAAATAGCTTCCATCCAGAGCGGCTTCAGAATTTTAGTCTAGCGTTGACAAGTTAAAATATATAAAGTCTTATGGAATCTGTATATCGTATGCTACAAAATTTATTAGACGGAGTTTATTTTTGGTGTTGTTGGGCCATACTATTTACTATTTAGTTGCTAACAAACTGAATTGGAGTACTTTAATTTTGGCTCCTAGAGTGGTATGTCTTGTTCACCCTCTCCTAAGTTCTCGATTAGATTTTTCCATGGCCATGTCAGTTGGACCCGGGGCTCTGCTGCCAAGGGAGGCGCAGCAGGCCCTACCCGCTGTTTAAAGGGAAAATGATGGCCTATGACGTGTTTTGATAATTAATACCCGCTAAGAACATGTTGAAAACATTTGTTAATGCTAAAAATGTCCTTAGAGGGTATTAATTATCAAACACGTCCTTGGCCGTCATTTTTCCCTGTTTTAAACGTCGACGTTTTGGTATTAAAAAAAATTCAAACCTTCCGTTTGCAATCCTATAGAGCAGAAACGTGACTATGAAAGCCCTACAGACAAAATTTAATTATGACTCTTTAAAATAATATGATCAGAATAATATCTTTACAGCCGTTCAAACGGGGTGAAAATTGGAATACTTAATTTTTTAACTATATTTTTTAATATATAAACAGTCTCAAAAAAGTGCTCAAATTTTCACTCCGTTTTAATCGGTGTAAAAATCTTGTTATTCTGATCATATTATTCTAAAAGATCGTAATTCATTTTTATCTTTAGGACTCTCATATTATTAAGTATATGCTCTTTATTTAGGACCCTGTGGAGCAGAAATGTGATTATGAGAGCCCTATAAACAAAAATTAATTATGACCCTTTAAAATAATATGATAAGAATAACAAAATTATTGCACCGATTCAAATGGAGTGAAAATTTGAACACTTAAGTTTTTTTAGACGGTTATATATTAAAAAATATGGTTAAAAAATTAAGTATTTCAATTTTCACTCCGTTTGAACGGCTGTAAAGATGTTATTATTCTGATTATATTATTCTAAAGAGTCATAATTAGATTTTGTCTTTAGGGCTTTCATAATTACGTTTCTGTTCCATAAGATTGCAAACGAAAGGTTTGGATTTTTTTTATACCAAAACGTCCACGTTTAAAATAATGGGTAGGGACTGCTGCGCCTCCCTGGGCAGCAGAGCCCCCGGATCCATGTCAGTTGATCTCTTGCCATCCTTGTATCCTCTTGGTGCTAGAGTGACATATTTTGTCGTGCTCTTGCTCCTTTTAATTTTTCTATCCATTACGTACATTTGATTATTAAAATCTTTGTACTTTTCGAAAAAAAGATTAATTAAATGGTGGAATGAAATTAATATTGGGGAAGCTAACTGCTAAGTAAGCTATTACAATCAGTTCTCTCATATTTTTTCTCCACAAGGCACTGAATAATGCATTGTACATTTATGTTCAAAACATGTTTCTTACCTAAGTTTGTGAAAATGAGGATTACTTGAACTTCTTCTTCTTACCTATATATATATATGTTTTGTGAGCTGAACAGAAAATTAGACAAGTCAAGAGCAAATGTGGATAAGTCAGAAAACATAATTACAAGCAATCCACTTGTACATTTACTCACTGAGATTAAATTCTATCCACCACCGATGTAAAATCTCACCTTTCCACCATCGCCTATTGTGGGTCCCACCGAATATCTATTGTTATAATCTAAACCGTTCATATTTTAAGACTTGTAATATAATATTGTCATGCAAAAAATCAGCTTGATCGGAAGTCAATAAATATATCAAAATTTAAATTTTGGTTTATAAAATGGACAATCTGATTCTGTCAATAATAATAAAGATAGATTGCCCATTTTACAAAACAAAATTCGAATTTTTGATACTCATGTTGATGTCCGATCAAGTTTATTTTCTGCGTAGATACATTACAATATGTGATTTACAAGATGAACGGTTTCGATCAATAATAAACATATGGTAGGACTAAAAAAGGCGATGGTAAAAAAGTAAAATTTTCCACCGCCGGTGAAAAGAATTTAATCTCTTACTCTATCTCTAGCTATTAGCCCAGAGTTAATTTGGTGATAAATTGATAGTAGTATTAACCCATACTTCATCTTCTTCTTGTTTCAGTAAGGAAGTAAAACAGGAATGAGTAAAAGTACACAAACATAAAAGTTAATACTGAGTTACAATCTCAAAATGTCATTTAGTCAACAAGTTTTCGGTTTTCTTCAAATTCTCAAATACGATTGGGGAAAATAAACGCCATGTAACAAATTAATAGTTGCTAAAACGACTAAAACGTATTCTGGTAAACTATTCTTGAAAATATTAACCGAACAAGTACGCTTTTCTTCAAGTTGTTGATAAGCGTTATCGTACATGTACATTTATGCTCTGAACTTGTTCTTTCTTACCTAAATTTTGTGAGATTAGCAGAAAATTGGACAAGATGCGGATAAGTCAGAAAACATATTTTTACATTACTCTAGCTATTAGCCCCGAGTTTGGTGATAATTTGATAGTATTAATATTCATCTTCTCAATTCTTGTTCCAGTAAGCAAGTAATTAAAGTGTTCATGCATTAACCTTGTTAGATATCTTGGAAGGTTCCAACCTAAAATTAATTGGCTATAGGTGGAGTAGCTTCTAGATTTTATTAACCAAGTTTGGGTGGCTTAGATGAGCGATATGAGATAAGTCTAATACAAGACCTAGCTTTGATAAATACCATGCTAGATTTCTTGAAGGATTCCAACCTAACTAAAACCAATTGGCCATAGGCGGAGTAGCGTCTAGATTTTATTAACCAAGCTTGGGTGGCTTAAATGAGCTATGTGGGACAAGTCTAACACTCTCCCTCACATGTAGCCCGGATGCATGTGGAGGTACGAATTGAGAAACCTGGAGATTTGACTCGGGTCTCACGTGCAGCCCGAATACACTCGGAGGTATGAATTGATGA
Source organism: Rhododendron vialii (assembly GCF_030253575.1). Classification (NCBI taxonomy): domain Eukaryota; kingdom Viridiplantae; phylum Streptophyta; class Magnoliopsida; order Ericales; family Ericaceae; genus Rhododendron; species Rhododendron vialii. Next base: position 5,050,530 of record NC_080563.1, on the reverse strand, counting down.
GGTGACTCGGGTGACCCCTCCAAGAAATTTTACAATGTATCAGAGCTAGGTCATGGGTGGCCTCATATCGTGTGGTCAAGTCTCGGTCGCCCGAGTCGAATCTCCTGATTAATCTAGAGGCTACTCCACCTATAGTCAATTGGTTTTAGGTTAGAATCATCCAAAAAAATCTAACAAACATTTTGTGTTGTTATGTAGATTCAGATTTTTTAAAATACTTTTTCTGAAACTTGATTTATAGTCAACAGATTTCAAAAACTTGCTTCGAAGAAAATTTCAGTTTCTTCAAATTCTCAAATACTATTCCGGAAAATAAATGCCATGTGTTAAAATCTAATCTATGCATTAAGCTTGTTCGTCAAAAAAAAAAAAAAAAAATCTAGTCTGGAAACTTATTTTTGGAACAGTTAATTGCTAAAACGACTAAAATGCCTTCTGATAAATTATTCTTGTAAACATCAACCAAAACAAGTACAGTCGTTGATAAGCGTTATCATAGACAGTACTCTTTAATAGTTAATCATAGATAGAGCCTAGAGGGGGCAAATGGGTGAGTTGGATTGCATTTGAACGGGTTGAAAAGAAAAGTCTGACATCAAGGTGTACTCGGTCGAGGTTTTTAAGAGCTTTTTAGCTAGGTGGCCGGAATTCATAAACTGAAGCTCTAAGTATGGTCTTGAGGTGTTGTAACATCCAACTTTTGGTTGGATGCTCTTTTATATTTTATGTGGTTTTATGGTTTGTGTTTTGTGAGTGAGTAAGTGTTAGCTCACGTTTCTTTTCCTCCTCGATGTGTCCCTTTAGAGTTTTATAAAATTCGTTTGTTTTGTTGAGAAATTTTTTTTTACAGGGTTAGATATATATGAGCTAGTTGGGTATTGCTGATAATTATTAAGTGTCGTACGTTCAGCTATATATCTAGCTATTTAGATGAGAAGGATAAATAAACCGAATCGATCTCATGGGCACGTAGTACGTTTGAAATTGGAACAAAACATATACACCTAAATTATTTACATAAGATCTTACTGTTGAAATTAGGAATTGGAAATTGATTAATTGAATTAATTAATTAATTGATGCATGTTTTCAAACATATGTATAATAAACCTTTAGGAGGCCTATCCACCGGTTTGGCTATCTATGTCTTTGTCTAAAAGTGGATATGCCCTTTGATGTTTTTTTTATCCTTCGTACTGTTTATCAATGAATCGATTATAAACCACGCGCGAGGAGCAGATATCGATCTGATATCCTTTCATTGAATCTAATTATTTAAGGCCCTTTCGTCCCTTATTAATATATGAAGACTCTGCTTTTGGTACTATTCCGTACGTATAATTAGTTACATGAAAATGTTTCAAAAGTTGGGAAGAATTCATGCTTTTCAATTCAAATTTAAATTTGGATTGTACATTTTACAGATCGATTCAACGATCTGAAGCACTCCACCTTTTTGGAGGTCGGATGAGTTTTTTAACAATGCTAGAAATTATGTCAATTTGCTTCGATCTGAAGCACTCCACTTTGGAGGTCGGATGAGTTTTTTAACCATGCTAGAAATTATGTCAATTTGCTTCGATCTGAAGCACTCCACTTTGGAGGTCGGATGAGTTTTTTAACCATGATAGAAATTATGTCAATTTGCTGTCAATCGCATCACACTAATTTTGGGCATTCTAGTTTAGGCTTTTTGTGGCTCATTCAATTTTTCATTGGATGTATTTTCTTTTCTTTTCCTCTTATCTCGCTCTTCCCTCTTCTCTTGGCTCTATTCTGCTTCAAGATTTCTTGTATTCGATCAAGTCCCTTAATGTACTCTTTGTCGATTTAATAAAATTTTGTTACCGATCAAAAAAAAAAAAAAACCCTCTCTTTGTTGAGATAAATGTGTTGCGAAACATATATAATTGACCTGAAACTAATCGACGTTGTTTTTGACACGATAGATTTGCTCAAAGAGCTCTAAAAAATAAACTTCGACTTCATCCTTTATTCACCAAAAACCATAGCTAGAAATTTAAGAAAACTCATGCATGGAATATGGTGATTAATTGCCGAGCAAAAAAAAAAATGGTGATGAATTATTAGGGAAAACATCTCTTTCTTTTGATTGACCTACTCCTGGTACTATACCCTCTACTGCACAACTAATAACAACCCAACCTTATTTTTATTTGGGACCTTGCTTTTTTCATGCAGTCCCCTTGGGGCATCCTCGGGTCGAGCCAATTTGCGAGCTCTTGCCGAGCATGCAAGAATGGTCAGTCCCATTCACTTTTTAGACCATGTATCGATCTTACAACAAAAATCATGTTGATCGGATATCGGTGCATATGATTTCGGGATCCATTTATAGTAAAAATAAAATGTTCAAAAGAGGGGACAAGAAAGTCCATATTAAGTATATTACAAGAAAATAAAACGAGCAAAAAAGATAAAACCGCTGTTACAAATCACAAGTCAGTGAGTGATTTGTAGGAAGATCGAAGCGGCAATACAAACTGCAAACGTAGAGGATCTTATGGAGAACGTAATACTCCGTAGTAATTAGTTGGACCTTTGATTAATCAATGATTTTGCTATTATTCTTTGGATCCTTTTAATCGTTGTAATTTGTTTCAATGATTAATAAAATTAGTTTGCCTATAAAAAAAAATGACTTTCTTTTTATTGGGCCCTGCTTTGTATTCTACCATCTACCACTAAACAACTTCATTTTTTTATTTTTTATTATTATTATTTTTTTTGGGGGGGGAGGGGGCAGCTCGGCAAAGAGAATTGTGTTTATCACTCGAAAAGGAAAAATCGAGGAAAAAATTGAAAAGCACATTAATAAATCGAGATTTTGGGAGACAATCACATAACCCCCTACAATACTACGGGCAATAAGGTAAAGAGAAATTCATCATAACCGGCACCCTTATTTGATATTTTCTTAAACCTATCTTCTGTTCCCCAAATTAATCATCCCTCAAACATGACAAAAAAGCAAACTTAACATTTCCTAATAAGAACCCAAGTAATTTAAGAGAATACCATTTCCTAAGTACAAAGAAAATGTTATAATGTCGTCAAGTTTTTGACAGGCGTGGTAAAATACTCTTTAGCTCTCTCTCTCTCTCTCTCTCTCTCTCTCTCTCTCTCTCTCTCTCTCTCTCATATTATCCTTTCCTTAGTTCACTTTTTCTCATATATAAATCTAATAAATTGGAGTGAATAAATGTAAGTGCGAACGGTTATCAGTGGTGTACGATAATCAACCCCGAAGTGTTTAATTAACGGTTAATCCTCTTGATTAGTTGATATATAGTATGTTCTTACATATCGTCCAGCTATTTATTTAAATGTGAAGTTGAATAAACCCAATTTAACGGGAATTCACAGTACGTTTGGAAATTGAAAAAAAAAAAAAACTATTCAATTAGGAATTGGAGAAAGTGATTAATTGTATTAATGTTTTTTAATATATGTCTAAACTAGGAGGAGCAGATATCTAATTAATATGGTTTCATTGAATTTAGGACCCTTTTGTCCCTAATATAGAATACATTAAACTCTGCATTTGCGACTGTAACTTCATTAGTAGAGGAGCCCTGCTCGAACATTACAAAACTTAACTCGATTCGTTTACACATATAAGCACAACTATTGAGAAAGATTTATTTTGAAAGGACTACTGAGGAATTGGAAAATGAACAATTGATTACTTAGCGTGTCTGTTAGAATTTCGAGACTCCCTTTCCACAGTAGGGCCATTCATTATGAACCAATTGAACTTTCCGGGGAATGCTAGGTACAAAGAAAATTTACCTCGAAAGTACCCCGAAAACAGCAATCAATGGTTGAGAATCACTTTGATGATTGTGTCACACATATCAAAGTGAATCTCAACCACTAGTTGATCTTTTCGGGGTGGTTTCGGGGTAAATTTTCTTTGTCCATTTCTGATTCAAATTTCATTTCTTACAACAATTACATCGCATTTAATATTACATCACAATTCAATGAAATATAAAATACCATTAATCATAACAAAATATTACTGTCAAGTAGCAACCTTATCCTTTTCTTTTTTTTTTCATGGACATGAATTTGCGGAGGGACTATGCAGTCAACTATTTTGTGAGCTCGCGCCGAGTGCACTTTAACGAGACTGTTTATTTATCAAATTCAGAACAAATCAAAATGCATTAGGCCTTGTTTCCCTTGAACTAAAATTCGCATTGAGCCTTATTTTGTCTTTATTAAAAAAATATTAATTTTTCATCAAAATTTTATGGATTACCGAATGACCAGCCCTCACACATGCTAGAAATGGACCCAACTAAGGCCCAAAAAAGATGTGTAAGGTATCCAAGGGCAGAAAATCTAAGGTTCTCGACGGAGGGCTCCTGACCGGATTCTTGACGGCGTGCCGAGTCCACTCCGGCTACCGGACGGATAATCCGAGCTGTCCAAAAATTCTAAACAAAAAACCGAGTGGGCCTTGGCGAGAATCAACGGTATTGGATGTGTGTAAGTGACCGATCCAAACCCTCCATTTTTGTGTGTATATGTTCATTTTTGTGTGCATATATATACACACAAAATAGAGTATTTTGATCGGCCACCTACACACATCAGATGCGATTGATTCTCACGTATGCCCACTCGATTTTTTTTTATAAAATTTTTGAACGGCTCGGATCACCTTTCTGGTAGCCGGAGTGGATCCGGTATGCCATCGGGAATCCGGTCGGGATCCCACCCGTCGGAAACTGCAGCACCAAGGCCTAAAAGCCTTCTGGAATTCACGCGGGTGGGCCGGACTGACATGAAACGGGCGGGGGTTCATGGTTTTGATTGTGTGTGGCCAAACGCATTTTAGGAAACAAAAATACACAAATAATCATCAAGATCATGTACTAAATTGCATCAAATTTAAAGATATTTCTCGCATGGATTGTGCTTTCTAACAATCAATTAAAAGTGAATGTATCAGATCATTGAAATACTATGACTTATGGGGCTAGAAATCGACCGTGCAGTCCCCCAAGAGTTCTAAAATCGCGTGATGAAACGGCGTAGTTTGGATACAAATTGTATGTTGGACTTGCGAAGTCCCAGGTCAACGACAACTAGTCCAGTACCTTTTGTGATTGGTCATCATCGAATCCGGCATTCAACCCTTTAAGCTTCTCTTGTTCGGCGACGGAATGCACTTAGAAACCCTAATATCAGGCTCAACTAGGTACTCTCTGTCGTGAATTTTGTGTTTTTCTTCATGGGTAGTCCTTTGTGCGTTCTGGTAGAAAGTATCTTTACGTTATTGACGACTTGCAAGGGAAGGGAAGGGAAGGGAAATAGGGTGTCAGTCCCGATTGAGGGGAAGCTCTGTCCCTCATGCTTTGTTTGGTTGATTAGAAAATGTAGGAAAATAGATGAAGTTAACCTCTCAAATGTCTGCTTTGTTCTTTACTTTTTTCGGTAAATTTCTGCTTGTTCTTAACATTAGCAACGACGACAACGAAAACAAAATGAGCGGGCCGATCGGCGATGAAATGTAGGAAAGCAAGAAGGAACAACGGGAGTGAAGGAATTTATCAATTGGTTTTGCTTGCTCACGCGGTTGCCTGCATTTTCCTTACAAGGGTCTTAAATGTTTCTCCTGTAAGCGCACTCTTTATAGTATTTTGCAAGAACGACTAAATAGAGGAAAAGTTAAACCCACCTTTTCCTTCTTATTTCTATGATTCGTAGTAGTAGAAGAAAGCGAAAGAGTAGCGAGATTGTTTCCCGTCGTGTTTTGTCCCCTTCAACAAATTTTCAAGATTAAGACAATTTGAAAAATTGAGCTTTAATTACGAAATCCGAGAATTAATCTTCTGCTTTGATATTACTAGCAGAGTGTTATTTTTGGGTCGGGACAATGTTTTGTCCCCAATCTCATCCGCATCCGGAGCAATGTTTTTGTTGATACAATCATTTCTAGCCTTCCAAATTGGGAACATCCCTACATGTATACTAGTTTGTATTTTCGATCATTTCCCTTCCAAATTAGTAAACAAATTTGAAACCCATTTGATAACAGTAGCAAGATGTTAGCGGGAGACACCAACTGAGATTCCACCAGTTAATTTTGATAGACCACACCTTCCATGTGAATATTGGCATTGCAACAGAAGGTGCACTGGTGTTTCAATCTCAGTTGCAGTGTTGCACAGAAAGCACATCCCTCTTGACCACTTCCTTCTTGGGCATTAATGCCTCTTGTAGCAAGAACCGACCTGGATGCAATTCTATTTTGAGTAGCTTGCGAAACAAAGATTTCCTCCTTTCATGGACATAAATTTTTACAACTTGATCCCAGAATCTTGTTTGATGGATGCATGAATTCCTCCCACTTTGCATGAGAATATGTGATTTGCACTCCATGTCCAGTATAAAGATTCATCCCTGCCATTGTGAATTGGTACCCCATACAACATCTTTAACGATGTGCCTTAACAGATATCCTAAGCTAAGATAAAAAGATATGATAAGATCCTATGCCTGGGGTGTAATTTACGCTTGAGGGTTTGGGGAAATGCTTATTGTTGATATATTTGCTTCCTTTTTTATGCTTTTTTTTTTTTTTGGAGTATTACTTTTCTGCTTTTGGTGTTGATCCTCCTTTTAGGAGTTGCTTTGTTTTACGTGTTTATTTATTGCCTTCAGGCTTCTTGTCCTCTATTATTGGCTCTGTGTTTTACCGCAGGTTCTTTTTTAGCGGTGCATTGGTTTAATGATTTCTTTTACCACATTAATAACATACATCATATTTTGTCGGGTAAATTATTCACCTGATTGCACAAAATCATTAGTCTGTTCTTGTAGCAGCACTACGACATACACAAAACTATGCAAAGAAATATCTTGGTGGGGCTTAGACTCATTCCAGATATGATATCACTACATCACTTTTTTAATCTGAACTACTCATTTTTTCTGCTTACCCTGTAATGTTGGATTCTGTGGTCCTATCTTTTTCTGTTCTAGTAAAGATGCTAATTATATGTTCTTAATATTTTTCAGGATGGGTATTAACTGGTAAGTCATGGATGCAAGTGGTTCACTTCCCGATTCTCAAAAGCAAACCAAGAAGTTTCGAAAGCATAAAAAGTGTGAAATTGACAGAGACATCATCAGTAACTTACCTGAGAATGTTCTCACTCACATACTCTCATTCCTTCCTACAAAGTATGTGGTCCGAACTAGTGTATTATCTACAAAATGGAAAGACACGTAGATTAAAGTTACAAATCTTCATTTAGATGATGAATTGCTTTTGTCACGCAAAAATATGACTAGAAGGGCATACTTCATGAACTTTGTGGATCGAGTACTTCTTCACCTCGAGAATTCTAAGATACATAGCTTCTATCTTTCCTGTGATAATTATTCAGATGCATCTCATGTCAGTGCTTGGATTTCAGCTGTCATAAAGCGTCAAGTTTAAAAGCTTGACATTAAATATAGAAAAGAAGAGTTTGTGGTTCCCCGTTGTGTTTTTGGCAGTGATTCCTTGAGAAAACTAAACTTGGTAGCAAAGTGTATTATCAAAGTTTCTGCATCTTGTTTTTCAAGGTTGGAGATCGTGGATCTTTCTGGGGTTACATTTCTGAATACGTGCTTTCCAAACACTGAGGAAATCACTTTGACTTTTCCCGTCCTCAAAGTCTTGACTTTATGCTCTACCAAGTTGTTGAATGTGAAGGTTGTCAATCTAAATGTTCCTGCTCTGCATAGCTGTGACCTAGATGCTTATGAGTCTGGATGGGTCCCTGATGATTCTCATGATTTGTTAATCAAGATTTGTGGACAAATCTTAAGAAATTCAAATGCTCTAGTTCTCTCTCAGAAAATTATGTTCTAGATTGTGCATCATCAGTTACTGAGGTTAATATCGGTATATCTAAAGTCGATACAGAGTATAATTCTCAAGAGAAGACTACAGTTGGTTTGCGAGCATGCGACCTTCTTAAAATGTTCCTTGGTGTGGAAAATCTCACATTATCTTGGCATACCATTGAGGTTCGCTTCATTATTTTGTACAATCTAACTTTTATGGTGCATCAGGTCAGAAGCAATGATATTACATACCAGTAAGTGCATGCCACCCAATTTGGTGTATATCACATTCTGAAAAATGGTAACATGATATAAATTCCTACGAGTGTAGAATATTTTGAATTTAGGTGTATGGATAGATATTTGCTTTTGAACGTGCTTTTACGTTTCATTCATTGAGGAATCCAAAAGGATTAGTGGAATGTTGGGACCGCAGGGTGACAAATTGTCTAATAGATCATGATTAGTAAATGAGCACTTAAATGCTACAAAGGTAATTACATAAATTAAAAGAAATACTCCATTTAGCAACAACCTCCAAAACAATGTACGGGATTGAACGATTTTGTACTACAGTTAGTACAATGCATAAGGTTAACGCAAGTTCTGAAGGGAATTTGACACCCAAACTTCAGTACCCAATTGTTATGCCAGCAGTTACTCCACTTCATACTATACTCATGTACTACATATTTGTTATAGATGCCAAATATAAAGTTGTAAAGCTAAGCAAGTGTAACTTCAAACACGTATAGTGGGAAGAGGTGACACTCTCTGTGGTTAATAAATAAAACATGTGATGTGTGTGTGTGTGTTTTTCTCTTAAATGTTGGAAAAAAATGCATTAGAAACTTATATTTGTATTCCCAGGGAACGCTTGGCTTAAAAAATATGGGGAGCGAGCAGTGATGCCCTGAGAAAATAATAACAGTTATGCTGTGTGATGATATACTTGTGCTCCGTGAACTTGTTTCAACCCGTACAAAATCTCTGTAAGAATAAGCTCTATACTGAATCTGATGTTCCATTTATTGACTTCTTTCTCTTGGTAATTTGACAAGGTTCTTGCCCCTCTGGAAAATTTACAAGCTCTTCTACCTTCATATAGTAATCTGGTCCACTTGGAATTTTCGGGGTTCAAATTAGTTTTTGATGCAACAGTTATGGCCTTTCTTCACAGCTCTCCAGTTCTTGAAACTCTGATCTTTGAGATGGTAAATTATATTCCACATTCAGTTTCTCGTCTTTGATTTGTTGTTAGTATTTGTCATTTTCCCAAGGCAGGCACATGAATAGATCAATGCAATACCCTTTTGTGCTTTTGTCATTTCAGGGCTGCTGCACTTTGCAGTTTAAAGGACGTGGTGCAAGAAATGGTACCTCAATGTTTTCTGTCTCACCTTAAGGTAAGGTAAATTTGTGTGTTTCAAAGGGAATACACGTGAACTTGATCTAGCCAAGTTTTTATTGGTTAATGCAATGGTCTTGGAGGTAATGATCATTAATGCTTCTTCGTCTCTGAAATATCAAGCTGAAACAAAATTCGAGCCGGTCAAGAAACAGTTATCTACATTTCCAAAGGGTTCAAGTCACGCTACGATACTGTTCTCTTGAAGGTCTTGCATGCTTTCCATTGGCTTAACCAAGTTGTATGTCCAGAAATCAGAACCTGTACTATTCCTTTTGACTTGTGTTCTTACCTATAGTTGCAAGTGTTTTGATTGCAAAATAATTTTTTGCCTTCTTAAGTTTGTATTGCTGCTTGCGGCTGATAAGGCCTCCCAATACGGGGAGCTCCTGTATTAGACTATTTTGTGCTCTTTTGGGGTATTGTGGGCCTTTGGTTTTGTTGTTAAATTTCAATGGATTCGTTTTGGAGAATACATCATGGATTGCTAGAGTTTCCGTTGTGAGATTTTGAATTACTATCCACAGGGCATTTGTCTTTTTACTTTGTCAACTTATGAACACACAAAACAAAGAAAAAAATAAGTTTAAGGAGAACCCTACGGGTTTGACACCACTGCCAGACACATATCATGATGAAAGGCAAAAAAAAAATCACTAAAGACGAAAAAATACGAAACACGTGTCTTTTTGGTCTTAAATATCATCTTATATGAATTTTTTTTGATATCAATGCCCGCATCTTTATACATTTTTGATTTGTCTTGTTGAAACAAACGATTTATTCCAAAAATCATGACGAGAAATTAAACAAAAACTAACAAAAAGTAAAATAAAAAAAACCCAAAAAAAGTTTCAGATTTAAAAGTTTACAAGAACCCATCCTTAGATGATGCATAGGGAAAAAAGAAAGAAATTTGGATCATCCATCTGTAAGAGTTAATGACTTTTTTTAGTAGTATGTGATAGTTGCTCGAGCGTGTATGTTTTTCCCCTTGATTAGGTTCCTACAGGATGGCAGTATGCTATAGATGTTTCGTACAAATTTTAAGTGCTACTGTTCGTAGCCTGGAGTCAAAAACATGCACGCGCAGTAAACTCCTGTACAAATTGTTGCTCATTTTATGAAACTTTTGTGGCCTGAGATTTGAATTTTGTGGTGGTTTACTTTAGGAATTTTTTTGTTACTTTTATGAATTTTTTTGGTGTTCACAAATTTTTGTGGTGTTGTTTATGAATTTTGTAAAAAAACAAGACGGCACAAGGTAAAAAACGATTGCTCAAAGATATGAATTTTGTGGTGATTTACAAATTTTGCTGGCTCAAAATACAAAAACACATACCGTAAACCAATATAAAATAACACTCTTTCTTAACCAACGTAAATAACCATACACATTTAGCTTCTATGATGACAAATTTGGACGTTCAAAGCTGGATTTTAAGGGAAATTTTCGTAGGGTACAAATGGGCAAACGCATAATTGCTTCAAATATTTTTATAATCAAATGGGACAGCTATACCATGAAATAAATATGAAATTCAAAATCTTAAATTAAATGCCAATATCAATCTCTACAATAAAATCATTTTCTCTCTTTACGACAACTTTTTCAAAGGAAAAAAAAAAAAAGAAGAAAAAAAAATTGGGGAGCACCCAATACATCTGTGTGATACAAAAATTAAAACTAAATAACGATAAGAAGAACCAATCTCTCTCGTCTCTCTCTTTCATTGACCATTATGACACTCACCTTGGTAAATACCCAAGCCTTCGATCTATTTCCCTTAAATTTTGGCTAATCAAGCCACTCAAGTTGTTCGCATCATTCGTGTTCAGATGATCAAACCAGCTTCTACCATCCAACCACTAGTACATGAATTGGCTCATCTCATTCTGTTGGTTCTCCCTCTCTAGTTTCTTCGCTTTCCCCACCATCTTGTCGAGCCTTTCCCGAGGGGAACTTTCTTGGTTCGACATTCCTCCGCTTTTTGCTCCAACTCAGGCATGTTCCTGAACCTCGAGATAACTTTTTGAGCCTCCAATTGAGAAGGCCAAACGAGTACGTGGCTCGTGATTGTAAAGACATAAAAGGATGGCGCACGCTGCAATATCGTACAAGGTGATAAGCTCGTACGCCTTTTTCATTAGGCCGTCCTTTCTTTTGTTGAATGTGACTCTTCTGGCAGAATCATTCTCAATATAAACAAGGTTCACTTTGCTTTTCGGCATAATTTTGAGATGGTTTAGCAATGGGAAGATGGTACTACTATTTCTTATCCCAATAGTCTCTATTTATAAGCTGGTTTGAGGACTAGTTGGACAAATTAATTGCATCCTCTGATATTGGTAGGGTTCATTTAGTGGAAAATCAAATAATTTAATTCTCATTATGTGTGAATCTTCCATGGTGGATTTTGTGGTTTCGAACTGAAGCAAGGCGTACCTATTGTTCGAACTAAGAATCACAAACTTATGTACGACATAATCATTCAGTCTTCAATGCTTTGTCTCGTCTAATCTTCGGGTACATATAACCAGCTGTCTTATGCAATAGACTAGATAGATGACTATCGGACCATGGTCTTATATGTGAGATTTTGGAATGAAATTCAAAATTAGCCCACCATTTCAGATTAGAACATTAAATCTCCAATATAAGAGTACTGTAATAAGGCATTTCTATGTTGGAATCGCAATGGGGCGGAATGGGCTGAATTTCATTCTGAACTCGAAATATTTTTTATACCTCTAAACCTGTCCCGGTCTTTTTTGAGAATTTTTTCCCCGATCTTTGTTGGGAAATTTTTCGGGCGCCCAATCCTTGCTGGGTTCAAGACTCCAAACAAGTATCGCAAATTTTTTTTATTAATCTCTGAAACCTGTCAACTAACCATCATGATAAACCTGTTCTATTTCTTATCAACAGCAATCAAAATAAAACAAGACAAGTCAACAAGACAAGTCATATCTTCGTATGACAAGGCTCTTTCTTAGATAAATTGACATTGAACAAGTGTTAACCGTTAACCCAATGAGATTCTTATTTTTCAAGCACTTATTTTTTGCTTTACAAGATAAGTTATTCTTTCATATCACTTAGCGGAATAGGGCCTTATTCATGTTGTTTCGTACCCGTGCTTTTTTTGTGCCCGTGATTTTTCCATGCAGTTGTAGTGCCCGTGCCATGTTTTTAAATGTCACCCCTACCACTTTTCACAACTATTGTGCTCAATGAACACAAATTATTGACAATATAGAAGTCCCATATCACATGTTGTTAGTTCTTAAATGCGCATAATATAGAAGCCTCCCCACGAAGTACTTCGTCTATGACGGCGTCTACCATCTCGTCTGTTGGACTTGGTGTTTCCGCCATCTCCACCTCCTCCGCCGCAAGAGTGCGGAGGTAAAGAATCATAAAGGAGGTGACCACAATGGCCACTCCTGCTACCACCGCTACCGTCACAACCACCACCACCACAACAGTGGTATGACCAATTTTCCCAGTCCTTGGCGGAAGACCGGGAGGAGAGGGCGAGGGGTGGGGATGTACCGGGGCTCCGGAGGAGGTGGTATATCAATGCCTATCAAAAAAACAAAGTTACAGTAACTTAAAATTAACAAAAAGGAAATGTGATCGCGAAGAAATCACCCGACTGCCATCAACCCCCCTCTCTCCCTCCAATTACCACCATGATCCTTCCATTGGGCAGCATCATCCTTGTTGGAGTTGCAATTAGGCTCTTAGGATTATTCATAGTCGCATTGTCTGTGATGGTGGTGAATTATTGTCGCTAGATATTCAAACAACCCCATGATCAAGATGATCATTAAGAGCAAGTACCAGAACAACAACCCAACCCCATGATCAAGATGACCATCAGGAGGAGCCACCCCAACAACCACCATCACCATCACCATCTCCACTGATCTTGCCACCAACCCCTCCCCATACATCCTCATCCTCATCTCCACCGATCTTGCCACCAACCCCTCCCCACACATCTCCACCCGCTTATGTTTTAGCAAGACCTTTAGCATCACTACTACCACTATCACCACCTTCACCCTCACAGGCCTCATCCCCATCCCCATCCTCATCTCCGCTCTTGCCACTGCCATTGCCACCAACCTTTTACGACTTAGAGGGACCCTCGGCATCACTACTACTGGCACCATCGCACTCCACCGATCTTGCCACCAACCCCTCCCCCACACATCCTCATCCTCATCTCCACCGATCTTGCCACCAACCTCCCCACACATCTCCCCACACATCTCCACCTGCTTATGTTTTAGCAAGACCTTTAGCATCACTACTACCACTATCACCACCCTCACCCTCACGGGCCTCATCCCTATCCTCATCTCCGCTCTTGCCACTGCCATTGTCACCAACCTCTTATGACTTAGAGGGACCCTCGGCATCACTACTACCGGCATCACCCCCATGGCCGGCGGTCAACCATCTCCCAGGAGAGGAGGTAAAAAATTTGGGTGGGCAAATTTTTTTTCAATTGTATAAATTGTATCAAATATGTATCGTGTATCTTAAAATATGTTCAAGATTTTTAGAGGAGGGAGAATACTAAAGACAAGAGTGGGGAAGGAGAGTGTTTGTATTATATTTGAACTCAACTTTTTTTTTTGCTTGGTACAAAATGGTTAGAACCTATCCTTATTTATACAACTTCATGAAAAGTTTTAGTTCAAAGATATTTTCAGAGATAATTCTAGAATTACAAGCTTTAGTACAAAGATATTTTCAGAGATAATTCTAGAATTGCACATATGATTAATTCTCACAAAAAACTCTACATACTTTACAAGGATATTCTAGAGCTTCCAAAAACCAGGGGTGAAGCTATGTTAGGGCCCGGGGTCCCGACCTAGAGTTTTAAATTTTTTATATTTTATATACTTGATTTTGAATATTATTGATAATTATTCATGTAGGTACTTATAATTTTAATAATTTTTGTTTGATTTGATAAAAAATCAGTTATTTTACATTCTCAATTTTTTCATAAATGAAAAATGAACACGTGACTGTTGAAATAGCTTAAAGAAAAAAAGCAAAATGATTGGTATACTTTAACTACATTAGGCTAAAATTATTTCAATTTACAAATTTGATGTGTTGGAAAGCAAACACTTTATGATATAATAAGTATCCTTCCGATAAAAAGGTTATAACTATTAAGCCGGTCCCCTTCAGATCAAAATCGCGACTCTGTTACTAGTAAAAATTAGATATTTATAATTTTTGGGGGGGTTTCTAAAGTGGACCTGGGCTACAGCCCAACCTATGGTGGGTGTACTTCCGCCCTTGAGATACTCCTCTCCGCCACATAATGCGGCACACCAGCCTCCACGGCCATTTACGGGCAGGGTAATATTAAACCTCATCATTATATTCTCTCCTCAGGAATTAAAAAATGGGTTTGTGTTTTTTCAGAATCAGTTAGCTAGGGTGCGGGAAAGGAAACTCCTTTTTTTCTTCCCTTCTATCTTATATTTCCTTCCCCTCCTTAATAAGAAGCACTTTCGCTTGCCAATTTAGGCTGATTACCACTTTCCCCACGTGGCACGATGTTCTCACTTGATGACTTTCCACAGTATCAAAAAGAACAAGCCATTCCATTTTGCAGATGGCAACAACCACGAAGAAAACCCTCCTCTTCCCACCTCCTCCGCTATTTCTCTCTCTTCTGCCCCCACCCAACTTCCTCCGCCTGGCTCCGGACTCCGGAGACCACCTTCTGTGGCCTCCTCTTGAGACGATACTGCTCGATGGTACGGATCTCGGTCACTGGCTTCTTTGTGATGCCTTTTAGGGTTTCGAATTGATTTCTCGGAATATGTAGACGATTATCCTTGATTGTGTGCCTATTTGTTAATTTTGGGTTGTTCTTTTTGCAGGAAAGGTTCACGGATCGCTGGCTCGTGCTGGTAAGGTGAGAGGCCAAACCCCGAAGGTGGCCAAACAGGACAAGAAGAAGAAGCCAAGTGGCAGGGCTCACAAGCGCATGCAGTACGACCGTCGCTTCGTTACCGCCAGTAATCATCTTTTAATATTTTAGTTTCTAATGTTTTCCCCCTTCTTGATTTCTATTGCATGTTAGTACTGATGGTTTCATTGTTTCAAAATCATAGAGTACTTCTGATTTGTTGATTATGTGCCAGTTTTTTCAGAAATTCCTCTGTTTGCTATGCTTGGCTGGTTTTGATGTTTTTTTCCTTCTTCATTTCTGTTGCATGCTTGCTTTTTTCCCCTTCCTGATTTCTGTTGCATGTTAGTATTGAGGGTCTTGATGTAGGGTTTTTCAGAAATTTCACTGTCTGGTATACTTGATTGGTTTGGTAAGTGCAGTATTAGAAAGTGAGGAGTAAGTAAAAATATAGTCTGATTTGTTTGTGTCTTCAGCTACTATTAATATAATAACTTCTAATTTCATATATGTTGACTTGTTTTTAATTGTTAAAGTAATTTTTTTTATATATGATGATTAGAATATACATATGTTGACTTGTGAGTATCATAATTAACCTTGGAAGAAGTGGATGAGAAGACGAAGCCTTTCCAAGCATCTATTAATTTTGTTGTTGGGCTTTGTGGTTAAACCAAAAGGAATGTTTTGGTTTAACAAAAAAACCAAACAAATCAACAACAACAAAAAAAAAACCCTCTCTTCCTCCCAAAATCTCTTTTATTCTGCATATAATCTTTGTATGTATGTTTTTCTTGGCTGTAGAGAGGTTAAGAAGTGCTGGAAGCCATGCTCGTCTCGTGAAGAAGCAGAATCGGCTCTCCGACCATATAATCTTTGTATGTATGTTTTGCCCTTTTAGTGTTAGCTTGGTGTTGTTTTTTTTTGGGTGAAATGGTAATTGCACTGCTTGGACTTACTGGGTTACGTGTTTGGTTCTGGGGGCTTACTGGGTTACGTGGCAATAGGGGGTGAACATTTGTGTTTGGCTGGTCTTTATTTCCTCTGGTTTTTCAATCCTAAAAAAATCTCCACTTTGCATCTCTTTTGTAGCCCAAGATTCAAGAGTTTCAGGCGATTTTGAGTTCGACGATGACTGAGTTTCAGGCGGTTTGGGACTTCGCCGCTGACGATCCTGTCGGAGAGGGCGTTTCTGCTACGTTCTCTATGTATCTCCATCGCCGATCATGGAGTATCTCTTTTGATTTGCTGCATTTGTTCCTCTGTTTTTTTTTCCCTATATATCCGATTTGCACGCTTTGCATGTCTTTGTCAGTGCTAATTTTTCTGGGTTGGCAGTTAGCAGATTAGAGAAATAAAGAGGGCAGTGACGTTGGCAATCTGTGGTGGTGGTGATTTTGGTGGCCGGAGACAACCAAAACCAAATCTGTGGTTTGCTCTCTCTCTCTCTCTCTCTCTCTCTCTCTCTCTCTCTCTTGAATCTACTGCTCGCCCTCTCCCCTAAATCTACTGTCCCAAAACCCATAATAATAGCGATTTAGTTTCTGAAGCTTTACGTTAGAGTTTCACTGTTTTTGAAAATTTGAGAAAATTTTGTTGAAAATTAAAATTACTTGAAATGTTGTTTAATTTACGCAGATCTAAGAGTACGTAATTCTCCAACTTTTTTTGTGGTGACCAAAAACGGAAGTTTTAGTTCCGGAAGATAAATTTTGGCGAAGAGGTCAACGTTTGATTGATCGGATAGCCTTTCAAAAAAAAGTAATTGATTTGATAATTTACTTTCTTATGTATGTTTTCTTTTTCATTAAGTACTTTGTGGTGTATGTTCATTAAGTATTTTGTAGCAAAATAAGTTAGGGTTTTGGTGAAATGATTATGGTGACACCAGTTGTATGGTGCAAAAGCTAGCACAATTTTAATTGGCGAGCTTTGTTTTTTTGGATTTGTGAACTTATAAGCCATAGCATGTTAGTTTTTATACTTCCGTTTTCTACCTTTTGTAATTGAACATTCCTTATGAATTGAGGAGATGTTGCTTTTTAACTCAAACTGTACCCAAAGCAACCATGTATATTGTGATTGTCATTTTGAGAGTTGGGTTTTGTTCTTCAATGGGCAGTTGCCACTTGCTAGAGTTCATGATATGCAATAGATACATATGGATGTGCTAATTTGTTTGGGGATACATTACTTCATATTTAAACTCCCCCTGCTCTTCATCTCTTAATGCATGTATGTGGGCTGCCAAGCAAAGCCTAGCTTGAAGTTGAATCCGCCCAAATAGCACCTGCCCAACAAGGACATAGCAATCGAACCATTGCAAATGAAGAAAAATGGCATCATTAAGTATGCTACTGTTTGACAAATTAAACTATAGTCTCAAAGTAGCGAAAGTTTCTTGGCTTGTGCATAGCTTTTTAAATCTAACGGCTCTTCGGTGTAGACATAAGGAAGCGCTCTTTGGTTTACAATTCTTTTGTACGTGCACACCTTTCGGACACAAACAAGGACACAATTCTCTTACAAAACATGAGTCTTGCAGTTTGTAGACCCTGTGTGGATCAGACCCCTCGTGAGAATATGTGAAATTGTAATGCGCCACCATCGTTGCTAGAACTCCGGGAACAATATGCAATTTACAAGTTTAGTTTAATTTCAAAGGGCAGTGATAATGCAGAAATTGTTGTTGTTAGTGCAAAAACTTCAGAGTATAAAAGTCTTGTACATTGCACATGGGACGCGGCTTTTTTTTGCTTTCATTCTAGTACACGGCTTTTGTGCACTAAAGTTTTGGCACCAATAAAAATAAGGGAAAATGATGGCCAATGACGTGTTTTAATAATTAATACACGTCAAGGACATTTTCAGCATTAATAAATGTTCTCAGCATACTCTGAACGAGTATTAATTATCAAAACAAGTCCTGGGCCGTTATTTTTTCTTAAAACAATGACGTTTGTATTTGTACTAGATCTACAAAGGTAATGTAAACATCTCAATAATCAGAATGAAAGCAATTTTTATGACGAATGTCAAATATATAATATTTGGGCTTGATTGCAAAATTAACTGTCTAGTGGTGACGTGGCTTGGTTAAGATCCCAATTTCTCTGAGGATGTGGCACCGCTCCTAGCCTCCTATCACCGTGGGCCCCGGGCGCGTAAGCCACTTAATTGGCGCATAATTAATGTCAATACTCCAGTTTTAATTTTAAGAGCAAAATGCTACATACACATAAGTTGTGTTACACCTCAATCACATCCTTCTTATATAAGGGTGGGTCCTAACCAATCGTGTATTTCGCTGTTTGATTTGGTTCTCGGAGTCGTCAATCTATGAGAGTTGGTATTGTTCTTGGTTTTTACCACAAAACCGAACTAATTCGATTCATACTCACCTCTAATTTTATTTCACGAATAAAGTCCCACTTGCAGTATAATAGAATACATAATGTGAAATCAATTTCTGTTACATAATTTCATTTGAGATTTCAAAACTATGGTATTATGGGAAGACGCGAGTATTTGTCATTTACACGAAAAAAATTTGAAGTACTTTAAAATATATAAATGGAAGAATACACACAAATGAAGTCGCATCATTCTTTGAAATATGTACTTAAGCCCTCTTGGTGCGTTTTTATCATTTCATGTATCTTTGAAAAAGAATAGGTAATCGATTTTGTCACTCAATCTTTTGATAAATACACTCTAATATTCGTCTTTTACTGTTCAAAATACAAATGACAAGATTAATAAAAAAAAATATTAGGGTGTTGTTATCAGAAAGTGGAATGACAAAATTATTGTCCAAAAAATATCAAGAAAGATATGTTATCGTCGCACATCAAGTTCGCTAGTAAAGAAAAAAAAAACAAGCAATTAGTTCAAGACACATGGCATGAGGGTATCAAAATATTCGTTAGGAAAGCAAAACTCAATAAAAGACCATGCATGTTCTTAGTCCAACTATATATGGAGAAATTTTTCGGTGCTAGGTAGGTATATTTCATGTGGTATCTGTTCCACACATTTGGGCCGTCAAATAAACTTTTGGACGGCCTGATCGAAACTCTTTCTCTTCTCTCACCTCAACACTTTCTCTCTTCTTTTTCTCTCTCCAAATCCAAACCGTCCAAAAACACAATGTACGGCTCGGATGTGCCGAGCAGACACCACGTGGTATCCACTCAGCACTGAAAAATTTTCCCCAACCATGAAAACATAATTGATCTTGAATAATCCAAATTAAAGAACTTAACAAGATTACTGGGGAAAACTTCTAGTCTTTTCTTTCTTTTTTTTTTATCGGCAATAGAAAATACGATTAACTCGATAAGGGTACATCGAGAAGCAAGACAATCACCCACCAAACCAAACCAAAGAGTTGAATGAAAGAACACAAAACATGCTATGACTAAGCCTGGAAGCAAAAGCATCCCGCAGGGCCGGAACGTAACCGTATACTTACTTGGTAAGGGCACTGTGGTCCGGGGACATCGCATGTTAAAAATGCGAGGATTTTGAAACGCCATCGTTTCCATGATGCAATCTTAGTTCTAAGTTACTTCTAACGACTCTTGGGGAACTGCACAGCCGATTTATACCTATATTGGGCATATTTTAGTGATCCAAAACATTCGTTGTGAAGATAATGTTAGAAAAATGAACCGTGTAAAAAATAATAATTTTGATTAGATGCAAATTAGTACCTAATCTTGCCTGATCGTGCGGCTAATTTTGGGCCTTGCTTGGGTCCATTTCTATAATTGGTGAGTGGGCTGAATCATTCTGAAATTACATATTAGTACTAATTAGGTACTGACTAATGCATTCCGAATTACTCCTGAATCTGATTAATATAATTTTTTACATGGTTGGTATTCTTAACAAGTTCTCAAAAATGTCGAGTGGGACTCAGCGTGAACCCACAAACAGCATTCTGCAGAGAACTATGTCCAAAAAAAAAATAACGTTACTATTTCACGAGCTTGAGTTAATGGGGTACGTACGAGATGTACCCAACAAATCAGCCTACCATTGTGGTTTGTGGTTTGCGTCGGCTTTGTGTAAAATCCTCAAAACATAAACCTCGACTGCGTTTTGCATCAGAACGGCTGAAATATTTGTAACACAATTTTTGCTTTAAATTCAATGATTTTGTAAAAATATAGGAGTAATAATTAGCCATATCTAATTTGGAATATCAGTGTCAATATTTCTGGTCAAGAAAGATTGGAAGAAAAGAAAGATAAACAAATCAAGAAAGATTAGATTGTCAATAATAGTGTATCAACTTAAATAATGATTTTATGGCTGTGGTATGCTTATTTAAATATCGTACGTATATGCCAGCAGGAAGACAAAATAGAAGGGATAGTTGTGCGTCGCCAGGATGTTATTAGAACTCACATATTTGCTGTAAAGCCCTTGGCTTTTTTACCCTTTCAGAACTTGTCCTTATGTTTTTCCTTTCTACCCTTAGGTTTGCAAAAAATTTCGCCACAACTCCCAACCAAGCTTACAGGTTTGAACCCTAAACTCATTCTGCTACAAAATTAAGCTAGAAGCAATATATTCATGGGTTTGTTCTTTGATCAAATCAACTTATTTTAGTTGTTCACAGAAGAAGTTTGCGCAATAAACTGATTTTAGAAGCTTCAGTCGATACACTTTAGGATGAGTTGGTTCCTAGTTAATAAAAACACAAGGAAAAAAAATGGAGATCGAATGGGAATGTTTCTTCTGAATTGTCATTTCATATTTTGCTTTACTCTTTTGTGCTCATACAATGACGACATTTTACTTTACCTGGATACCAGTCATATGACGCTCCTTCTCCTCAAACTAAAATTGTACATGGTTCCACAAATTTAACGTAAGATTCAGTTTGCTAGCAATGATAGACTAAAAGGCAATGGCCTAATTTACGTAAACTAACAGAATACAATTAACAGAAAAAGGTTATTAGGCACTACAAAAATCTTGGCATGGAAACAAACTCTCGACAATTTTGTATACAAACCTAAATTGTGCGCTTTGAGTTCTAAAACTCTTTCTTTCTTTCTTTTTTTCTAGTTTTGGATGGCTAATAAGGTTAGTTTGGTAATTTGACAAAAACTAGTAACACTTGTGTTCCTCTTTTGTGGTTTTGAAAATTTTCAGGTATTACAACAATGCATACTATGCAAAAGTGGGAGGAATCACCACAGTAGAGATGAACTTCCTTGAAGTGGATTTACTTTTTGGATTAGGGTTCCATTGAAATGTCACCCTACCACTTTCCACAACTATTGTGCCTACCTACAGTGGCAGAGATGTTGGTGGAGCTGCCCCTAATTTTAGCAGAATCCTCCTTGAATATTGGAGTAAGGTCACAAAAGATTCAATTGTGTTATAGTCACTACAAAAAAATTGACATTTTATAGCGTTTGAAAAACGTTGTTAAATGATATAGACAGCGTTTTTGCGAACGCTGTATTAGCCGATATTGTTAAAAGTCTTGGACCTTGGACAACGTTTTTAAAACGCTATAATATGGTAGACTTTAGATAGCGTTTTAAAAACGCTATAGTATGGCAGACTTTCTACAGCGTTTTTCAAACGCTATAGTATGGTAGACTTTCTACAGCGTTTTAAAAACGCTATAGATTGTTAAATTTCTATAGCATTTTAAAACGCTATAAATTGAAAATTTCCCACAGCATTTGAGAAACGCTATAAATTGAAAAGTTTCCACAACATTCAAGGAACGTTGTAAATTCAAGGTTTTCTATTATTCACCATAAATTTTCGCCCCGTTGTCCATTGTTAATTTTTTTACAGCATTTCAAATTCCAACTGGTTTCTAGCAGGTTTCATAACTTTATACAACCTGCTCGAAAAAAGAAGATGGCGGCTCCAATGACATCCTTGGCAATATATTTCACAATATTCCATACAAAACCAACAAAATGTCTCCAAACATCAAAGCGATTACCATTACAAAAGAAATTCAATATACTAAATGTCCTTCCAACATTTCTATCTAGTACAAGCCTTGTTACCAAATATCAACAAAAATGCCTTCCAAAATATCTATGTATCCCAAAAGTGGAGTACAAGACTTGTCACTAAATATCAACAAAAAGACTTTCCAAAACATTTATATATTCCAAAAGTGGAGTTCAAACCGTACGCCAAAATATTAACGAAAACGCTACATGCAGATGGCATTTTAACGAAAACGCTATAAAATTATTCCGTGTTTGCGGAACGCTATGGAAGTCTTTTCTCTTTTTATTCCGTGTTAACGGAACGCTATGGAATGCTATAAAATTATTCTGTGTTAATGGAACGCTGTAGTTGACAACTTTTCATAGCATTCATAAAAGATCGCTATTGTATTATGCTATTAAAAGTTATATTTGTTGTAGTGCTTGCAGCAGTGTTGATTCCCCCTTTCAACAGTCAACTCAATATCTCAAGCAAGAGGCATATCAATATCATCGTCTTACGGATCTGCTCGCCAAAAATTTAGGAAAAAACCATGTGGTTGTCCAAACTGGTTTCCAAAGATTTAGGAAGAAACCTATAAGACGAAGGGAAAACGAAACTACTAGGTTAAAAACAAGCTTGGTACTTTGGGTTCTCCTAATAGAAGCATGTTTACTCTGCAATCTTCCATTTCTACCTATCTTCCTCCATTTCAACCTTTTCTGTAGCAAGATATTGGTTCAACACATAACTCCTCTCACCCCATTAATTTGTATCTCAACTGAACCAATACTCTATCGAAAGTATAGGAAACAACAAAGCCAGAAACGCTATCGAACAGATAGTGCTTGGGAAAAAACGCTATCACCTAATGCTATAAAAAGCCTAATTTATTGTAGTGTCAGCAATCAGAATACCATAATATTCCAGCAGATACCTTAAAGATAAATGGTAGAATCTTCAGCTTAGAAAGAGGATACACAGTAGCAGAATCTTCAGGCATTGCTTTCTGTTTCTCTCATCACTTCAATGGCATATCCGTGTTCAAGCTGCTTCTAACAAGTCCGTTTTCTGATATGGAGCAAGGCCTCAGATGATAGGGAGAAAGCATTACTTGATGTAGCCAATGACGGGAAGCTCTTTTCTTTTCACGGATGTGGTCAAATACCATTCTTGTGGTGTTATGATTCTGCTCTAACTCTCTTCAGTTTTGATAGTAGGCCATCCTTCAATAATTTATGACAAGAGCAGGTGAGAAAAGGGATATACACTTATAGAAAGAAAAAAAAAGTGGCTTAAGTATCAGATTATGTGTAACAAAACTTTTGAAGCCAGGGCCTTAGCAAGGCCCTCTGTCTACAAGTTGTTCAGAGCTCTCCGCAACAGCATGTTCTGCTAGCCTAAAGGTAGAGTAGAATGTAGAGATCTCAAAAGCGTCTCCATTGAAGTTGACAATAGCTTAAAATCGGGAACATGATCCGGACCTTCGTGGACACATGAATAAGATGGCACAATATTAATATGTTCTGTTTTCAAAAGCAACTAAACATAGGTGACGTTGGAGAATATTTGTGCTACAATTCCATGTTTTTGAAAGCAAATGAAAGTAGAGAACAGAAGAACTCAAATCTGTACCAAAAAGAATCAATCACCCTCTGCCTCCCATTACACATGATATGCAACAACTTAGAAGGGAGCATCTTTGCAAATGATCAATGAACTTTTAAACATGTGCCTTGTCTTAACTGAATTCTATGAATGTAAAGAATGGTATAAGGGAAAAAGAAAGCTGTGCTTTAAGAATTTTTAAAGCTGGGCCAGAGAGTGAGAGTTCAGAAAAAGAAGAAGTTTCACACGTATGTAGTCAAATTGAATTCAACTAATCCCTACACAATTGAGGAAATCGAGGAAATTCATACACTAGCATTATTATTAGCGTTGCGGTTTTCTCTACATAAATTTCACTGTAGAAATAATCCTAATGAGTAGAGATCATAAGCACCAATAGGACACAGAAACATTAGAGTGCAAAAAGATGAGACAGACCTAAAAGAGAAACTTGAGCAACATCTGACGGCCACCACTTATAAGCTCGTAGTTAGATTGTAAAAGCTAGTAATTCTATTCAACTTCCAAGAACTTTGAACAAAATAAATGTCAGAGCTAGGTAAAATAGCCCCACAACAATGCAACAATAACCGAACTAAGAAAACACTAAATAATTTACTCCTATACACATTCAGTCGAAAAGCAATGTGGAACACTGGAACCTACCAAGAGATTTCTAAGTATTGAGCACTTCATAAAAAGAAAAAGAAAAACTTAATACCAAGGGAAAAGCTATATTTGTTGTAGTGAGCAACCATATGTACGCAGCAGAAGCATAAGAGTAATGAGGTTATCTATCATCACATAACTTACATGTACACAAAAAAAAAAAAGTTTTTGTTTCAATTTTCAACAATAGTATACCCCTTGGAGTGATAGGAATACATATATCAAGTGGGAAAGCAGAGAACCATAGACCTTAGACTAATTAAAACTTTTTTTTCCTTTGGTAAAATTACAAAAACCAGAGGTCTAAAAAAGGGAAAAGAGAAACTAGAAACACTTACTCCATGACTATATACACATAAGAATCATCCTCAAATGTATTATAGAACTGAACAACATTCTCGTTGCCACCTAAGGCTTACAATATTTTGACCTCTTGCTTAACATCCTCAACAGCTATCGGAAGAATCATCTCTAACCAAATGCAAGAATTTATAGCAATACATTGCACGCAATAATGCTAACAGTGTAACATATAGCAGCTAAATTAAACATACCAGATAAAACATTTCTAAAAGATTTGGATTTCACATAACTAGTCTTTATGCTTTTAATTCAAACTAAGATCCCACAATTAAAATAGTAGAGTACCATATACTACTCAATAAGCAACCAAATTACCTAGGTTTCTCTTTTTGAAGCAACCATTGCATGAAGATGGTTAAGCACAATCATAAGAAGCAAACTACCATCACAAGCCCCACAGTCAATAGAAGCCTAGGAAACTCGAAATTGTAGTTTTTTGATATGACAGAACCATAATAAACCAGTCTTCTCGATGGTGATACTCTAGAAATCAACTGTAAATACATACAGGACATGTTTGGATTTTGGATATGCGGAGGAATTTAAGGAGAAATGAAGAAAAGGCAAAAGGAAAAGAAAACCACCAAAGGAAAATTAGCTTATTCATATCATGATCTACTTGTCTTTTGCTTTACTTAAACCTTTCCCTCCATTCAAGCAAAACCCTTTCCTTAAACTGTTAAGGCATAGAACAATCATTTAATTCTAGATAAAGCAAACCTACCCATGTCTACCTTAATCTGATAAGCTGGCCAAGAATTAGGTTTATTCTTTGCCAACATACGGGAATTTAGTATCAGAACCAACATCTTAGAACCACTCACAAGATAACGACTCTCCAGTCACAAGATATCAAAAAAAAAAAAAAAACTATCCAAAAATTCTTCATCAAATGAGTAGGTGCTTATGAAGCCCTTAAAAGGAAGCTGGGCAATTCTTATTGAAAAGCCTATAGACCCTTTCAAGATCTTCCAATCTAAATTATCTAATACCAATTATTAGAAATATCAAAATTTCCCATGATTCAGTAGCAACCAATGAGTTGCTAAACCAGTGATTTATTGAAGTTCCCTCCACATGGAGATCATGCCGCACGGAGAAAACTCAAGATCAACCCAATTCCCCATAGATTAGAGCATGCCATAGAAAAGCCAAAAAATAATTTGGAAAACACAAAAGGCATCAGACAAACAAAACCCAATTTGGGAAAAAGGAGAGAAAATAACCCAATTCAAAATTTTCAGAAAATTACCTTATTCTTCTCAATTCTCTTGACAGCAACACGATCTCCGCTAGACTTGTCGGTGGCAACGTAGGTATACCCAAACTGACCATGCCCCAACAGCTTCCCAATCATGTACCGTCCATCGAAATCCTCATCGTACCCAAAATCCGTCCTTTTCCCGCACAGAGAGCTGGGGTTTACACTTTGGGCTTAATGTCTGGAAACAATTAAGGGTTTTCGAATCTGGTTTCTTTCCTAGAAAAAATCTAGAGTTTTCTGAAATTGGGAGTTATAGATTTTATATACGCTGTAGTATTTTAGGCGCCTATTTTTCCTCCGCTTCTCGTCACGGAACGCTATAATTAGTTCCTTTTCATAGCATTTCTTAAAAAACGCTATTAGATAATGCTATAATAGGTCATGTTTGTTGTAGTGAGTGAAGATGAAGCCACACATCAACTAGCTGTTTAAGTACTTTTATAATTGGCTCTAAAAATTGCAGCTAGAAATGGAGATAGACTCTCTTTGTCTCATATCTTGTACTATCCTTTTTTTTTTTGAAACGCAAAAAAATTTCATTAATCTCTGAAATCTGTCACCTAACCATCCCGATCCATAATGATAAACCTGTTCTATTTCTTATCAACAACAATCAAAATAAAACAAGACAAGTCATATCTTCGTATGACAAGACTCTTTCTTAGACAAATTGACATTGAACAAGTGTTAACCGTTAACCCAATGAGATTCTTACTTTTAAGTACTTATTTTTCACTTTACAAGACCAATCATTCTTTCACATCGCTTAGTGGAATAGGGCCTTATTCATGTCGTTTCGTACCCGTGCTTTTTTCGTGCCCGTGCTTTTTCTGTGCAGTTGTCGTGCCCGTGCTTTTTTCGTGCAGTTGCCGTGCCTGTGCCATGTTTTTAAATGTCACCCCTACCACTTTTCACAACTATTGTGCTCGATGAACACAAATTATTGACAATATAGAAGTCCCATATCACATCTTGTTAGTTCTTTAAGTAATATGTTATTCTTAAGTTCGAAAATTGCTCGTAGTTTCATGGAGGACCAATTTTATGGGACAGCGAGAGTATATAATTT
Source organism: Rhododendron vialii (assembly GCF_030253575.1). NCBI lineage: Eukaryota > Viridiplantae > Streptophyta > Magnoliopsida > Ericales > Ericaceae > Rhododendron > Rhododendron vialii. The sequence goes on along the minus strand of NC_080563.1, from coordinate 5,023,345 downwards.
TTGTTTGTCACTCGATAGATGTCTGGCCTACTCCTAAGGAGATGGAAAAGCGGTGTCGCTAAATGGCATACGGGCCGGGGGCAAGCCGGCCTAAAGGGTATAAATCAACACACTAAGTACTCGCGCAAGCTCCGGCAAGAATTGAACCCTCGATCACCTTCCATGTAAAAGAAGTGAGGAAGTGCCAAGAGAAATTATGTTTTATGAAGGTTTTTCAATATATACCGTCTTAGTTGCGCATTAATTCTCTCTGGTTCCTACATTAGAAATCCTTAATTCATTTCTTTTGCAAGGGGAAGAAGATCAGTCCACGCGCGTCAAACAAAAAGGAGATGATGTCAGGAGTAAGATACCGTACATCAATGCCTATCAATATATATACACACACAGAGTATATCAATTACAGTAACTTAATAAAATTAATAAAAAAAGAAATGTGACGAAGAAATACCGGACTGCACTCTATAAATCCATCAACCCCCTCCCTCCCCCCCTCTCTCTCTCTCTCTATCCATCAACCCCCTCCCTCCCTCCCTCTCTCTCTCTCTCTCTCTCTTTCTCTCTCTCTCTCTCTCTCTCTCTCTCCATCAACCCCCTCCCTCCCTCCCTCCCTCCCTCTCTCTCTCTCTCTCTCTCTATATATATATATATCCATCAACCCCCTCCCTCTCTCTCTCTCTCTCTCTCTCTCTCTCTACCATGATCATTCCATTGGCCAGCATCATCCTGGTTGGAGTAGCAGTAGGGCTCTTAAGGTTATGTATAGTTGCATTTTGTGTAATGGTGGTGGCTAATTGTCGCCAGAGATTCAAACCATCCCATGAACAAGATGATCAGGAGCCAGTCCCAGTACCAGTACCAGAACAACAACAACAACCACTGCCACCACAAACACCATCCCCATCCTCATCTCCAGTACTGATCTTGCCACCACCCCCTCCCCCACACCTGGTACCACCACCCTCACCATCAGTACTATTTCCATCTCCACCTGCTTGTGTTTTACCAAGACCCTTAGCTTCACTAGTAGCACCATCCTCATCCTCACTGGACTCATCACCATCCTCATCTCCGCTCTTGTCACTGCAACTGCCTCCTCCCTCTTACGACTTATCGAGACCCTCGACATCACTACTACGGGCATCATCCCCACGGCCGGCGGCTGACCGTCTCCCGGGAGAGGAGCTGGAGGTACCCCTCCGCCACATAGTCCTTGCGGCACACCGGCCGGCCTCCACGTCCATTGCAGATCGATATGCGCACCCCAGTACTTAATTGTCGGTTTCAGTTGAAGATATATATACTCCAATATGAACAGAACAATGTAGTACAGTAATTTCTTATGAGCTAGCTTACGTATTACAATATGGTACTATTAGATGATCGATCATACGAATGGTTTTTATTTCAATTTCTCTCTCTTGTGGTCTCTTTCGATAATTCTGCTTGATATTCGGAAATGTTTCAAATTGGCCTCTTATTTGCTCGTTTGACCCGCTGAAATCATCCAAATCACGTGCCCGTCAATTCTTTCCTTAATTAGTTTTGTTGCTGTTCACCCCATCGATTAGTTGATCTTTAGGTAGCTAGTTATAAAAGAAAATTGGCGTTTAACATAGGAGTATCAAACTGAAATTTATTTGTGAATTACTAAGTCACATTTCACCAGGCTTTGTCAAATAGGAGTACAATTTTTAGTTCTTCTTAGGGACTTTCATTGTGATGTGGGGCTAATTAATTAATTAAGTAGAATGAGCATTTTTGCAAAAGATACACGCGTGTATTGAATTCTGCATTTTCTTGAACTCCAAGGTTGTTTAGTATAGATTTTGTGGGAGGATTTTGAAGTAATAAATGGAGAGATATAGTCATATATATAGATAATAAAAGATGAGAGAATAACAAGTGGAAAGAAATTTATTTAAAACGGAGTACAGATACAAAGGTTTTGAGACCCCATAACAACCGAATATTTTCATGCTTTTCCTCTTGTTTCCTTTAGCATGCTTGGTTAGATAAGTGATTGAAAACTTAGGGACATTTTATCACACATACTGACATACCCAAATCATGTTCTCATAGTCACACAAAAAATTGAAAGATCTCAGGTATTCCTAAAACCCGTTATCTTTCTTTTCTTTTCTTTTCTTTTCTTTTCTAGCAGGAGTGATAATGAATCATACACCACTTAGAAAGATAAATAGATTTCTTGAACAAGCATTTTAGAAATGTTATGAGCGGTTTTAGCCTAAGTTACGTGACATAACCTTTCCAAATGTTTTGCCCTTCCGTTCTCAATCCTCATGCTATGCTTACGTTCTCAATCTTCGCTCTCACAAAATTTAGTAGTTGGAATCATGGGTTGCAAAGGCATTTTCGCCCACCCGCTCCTGCCCACACACGGAAATTTAGGTTGTTTCAGCATACTAATTAAGGAAAGCGTGCTATATGCAATTTACAAGTTTAGTTAATTTCAAAGGATAGTGATAATGTAGAAATTTTCTTTGTTAGTGTTAAAATTTCGGCGTGTAAAAGTCTTGTATATTGCACATAGTATAAGTCTTTTGTGCACTAGAGTTTTGGCACCAACAAAAACAATGACATCTATATTTGTACTAGATCTTCAAAGGTAATGTAAACTTCTCAATAATCAGAATGAAAGCAATTAATTTTATGATGAATGTCAAATTAATAAGTGGGCTTGATTACAAAATTAACTGTCTAGTGGGTTGGCTAATTAATACTCCTAAGTTGAAGTGATGACGTAGGTTGGTTAAGATCCCAATTTCTAACTGAGGATGTGGAACCGCTCCCAGCCTCCTATCACCGTGCACCCCGGGCGTGTAAGCCACTTAGGGGGTGTTTCTACTAAAAAAAAAATGCTAAAAAATATATTTTACTATTTTGTTTTCATTAACAAATAAATTTTAGTATTTTGTTATTTCGTTTTCACTAATAAAAAAGTTGTCAACAAAATTTTTTTTGCTACAGTAATTCTACTAACAAACGCACATCAATAACTTATTCACTACCGGAAACACCTAATAACTTATCAACCACAAATAAAAATCTTCCTTTTTTTCACTACCGGAAACACCCCTTAATTGGTGCATAATTAATGTCAATACTCCAATTTTATTTTATTTTATCGGCAAACAAAATTTTATTAATCTCGAAGGGCCGGGTACATCAAGGGGAAAAACGAGAGACATGAAGTAGATACTGAAAATAAAAGAAACGAAACATACAATAAAAGAAATGAAACATCATCCAACAAAAAGTTGTACGAGGAAACAAGTGTAATGTTCTATCGCGAATCCAATCCTAACCAATTGTGCATTTCTCTATTGATTTGGTTCTCGGAGTCGTCGTCAATCTGTGAGAGTTTGTATTGTTCTTCGTTTACCACAAAACCGAACTAATCCCGTTCATACTCACCTCTAATTTTATTTCACAAATAACGACGTCCCGCTCGTATTATAATAGAATACATAACGTACGTGTGAAATCAATTTCTGTTACATAATTTCATTTGAGATCGATATCAAAACTATGTTATTATCGGAAGACGTATTTGTCATTTACACAACAAAAATTTGAAGTACTTTTACAATATAAATGGAAAAATACATACAAAAGAACATAAGACTTTCTTTGAAGTATGTACTTCCTTAAGCACTCCTAGAGTACTGTCTTTATCATTTCATGTATCTTTAAAAAAAAATAAGTAATCAATTTTGACACTCCACTTTTTGATAAACACACTTTAGTATTTGTCTTTTACTGTTCAAATAAAAATGACAAGATTATTAAAAGAAAAATATTAGAGTGCTGTTATCAGAAAGTTGAGAATACCAAAATCATTATAAAAAATTATCAAGAAAGATATATATGACTCAAGTTAGCTAGTGAAACGGAAAAAAGAAGAAGAAGCAATTAGCTCAAGACACGTGGCTTGAGGGGGTAGAAATATTGGTTAGGGAAGCAAAACTCCAGGTAGACCATGTTCTCTTCACAATAGTACAAACGAAATGCAATCATTATTATTATTATTATTATTATTATTATTTTGCTCGGCAAAAGAAAATTTTATTAAATTCGAAGAGGGTACATCGAGTAAAAGGGAAGGGAGAACTAGAAAGTTCACAACAACCCTAAAAAGGGAAGAAAAATAAAGGGAAAGTTACACCAAAAGAAGACACCTAAATAATGAGTCATCTAACACCGTCAAGGTTTGATTTGATATCTTCCACCGTATACACCTTTATATCAAACTTAACTTTGATCCACATTGCTGCTCTTGTTAGTCAAAGTCCAACTATGAGAACATAAGCGATGATATTCCAAAAAAATTGCTGCCACCGTTCCATAAATTTGGTTCCTTAAGTTATAAAATTACATGCAAATTTCAAACTAAACAATATATCTACTAAAATAATTTTTTGATTTTTTTTTGTATCGTTCAGAAGATCTCATAAAAAATTATCAAACAAGATGCCTATTGCACAAAAAAAAATGGTAATAATTATATTATTTTTAAACTTAAAAATTACATATAATTTAGTAGGGGACAAACTTTACGAAACGGAGGGAGTAACAAGGATTACTGGGAAAAACTTGAAGTCTTTTTTTTTTTATTATCTGCAAACAAAAATTATTAACTCGATAAAGGGTACGTACATCAAGAAGCAAAACAATCGCCCAGCAAAAAGTGTAGAATGAAAGAACACCAAAAGAAACACTAAACATGGTCAACATCGATCCAAAGGAAAATCCGAAACTAATTAATTAAGCAAGCTAAGGCCAAGCCTAGAAGCAAAAGCACCCAAGCAGACTTCCAGTCTTCTGATTTTTGCTCGGCGGAAAACTTCCGGTCTTGGCAATGTGTTTCAATGTCTTTTTGAGGCCATATTCGTCCACTGCTTTTTTAGCCTCTCTGAACCCATCACCATAGATCTCCTTACCATAAGCGTCACTTTCTATATTGAAAATTGACATTCCTCTCAAAGACTCGGTAAATTGATCATCCGAAGCAAATTCCTCTAGCCACATGCGTGATATTAGCTGGCACATTCCTTCTTCCACCTTTCTCTCCCAATGACCATACCAACCTATAATGTGGACCAAACATCTCTTTCTATAAACAACTGGAAGACTAGATCGAAGTACCGAATGCGTGAAGATAAAAAAGAATGCATGGGACGGATGCCGCGCAAGACGTACGGCATGAAAACAAGGTAGAAAGAAAGGGGGGGAAAAACATGTTATCAAATGCTCTCTTGTCTAATTACCTTGTAGCCATATCCAAGCATGCATCATCTCATGCGCCATGATTCCTCCCGTTGTAACCCTACAATTAATTGGGCTCTTTAACTCACAAACCATGTTAAATTGAACGATACAAATACTTCAATTGAAGAAGATAAATATAGTTAATGATGGAATTGGAATGATAAGTTGACCTTTTCCTTGATCTATTTGAAAGATCCTTGCATAAGTATGAAGGAATTAGGACCTTTTTTTGTTCAAACATGAAAGGAATTACTATTAATCTAGATGGTCAATGTCAGGAAACCAAAGTAGCGTCATACAAAATAGATAACAAAAGGTCGCGAGAGCCAAAATCTAGGTTCTAAGGTGTCCCATTCCCTAGGAATCAACAAGAACAAACTCCCTGGCTACGAGCCGGACAATAGTAGCTAGTGACAACGCGTTACATGAAAACATAAAATGAAGCTTTTTATTTGATGGTGCGAACTATTTGATGGTATCAAGATGCAAATTTCCAACGGGAAAAAAACTCCCCTTCCAATGGTATTATCGGAGAAACTCTTTTTCCTCTTTCAAACCTTAAATGAGAGAGAACAGAAATGGACGAGAAATACTTGCGGCGGTTATATCTTGTGGAACTGCAGTGGTAGTCCCCCATCCGGCTTGGATTTCATTTGGCTATCCAACATGTGCAAAACTTAAACCTCAAATCCAAAGGTAAAATGGAATTGAAACAAATATTTATCGAATTGAAAACAACGCGTATATCAGTTGCACAGACACAAATACTGGTCATAGAGTCCGGATGGGTTCACGCTATTGATTAACCAAAGTTTCAAGTTTTTTCAGTATTCAGTTTGAAATTACCAACTATCCAAGAAAACTCATTTTTCTTAATTAAATGGACTAATTGGCAATTTTAGTGGAAACTAGTGGTATTTTGACATTAATATGAATTCAAAAAATATAGCTAGCTAGCGTGATTTCAACTCAAAAACTTCAAAACTTATTGAATAAAGGGGCAAGTTTATAAAATGTATTAATTCCACAAAGCACAAATTGATGCTTCTTCTACAATCTCTGTGTCATCCATGCACTTTACTACGCGCCTGGTTGTTGGGTTAATTAGTTTTGTGACAATAATTATCATAGATTTTGCAGTAATTAAGAAGGAAATTACTTTTTTTTTTTTGGGTACGGTAAGAAGGAAATTACTTACTTGTTGACTTATAGCATACCCATGATATTGGCATCTGAGGAATTCCTCTTTGTCGACCAGCAAAACGGGTACGTGTGTTTCAAACTTAAGATTAATTCAAGGTGTTATTGAAGAATTTATACATTCTGCGAGCAAGGGGTTCACATTTTCGGGTATCCATGATTGAGGCAGAAAGACATTCGGGGCAAAGCTTTCTACCATCACCCATGTCCACACATTGTACGCGCCTTCCCTGCACAACTCGAAGAAAGATATATTGCTATCAAAAAACACTTTCTAAAAAATGTTACTTATGTTAGACGAATTTTGAAAAATTACAGGATTCATCGATAGACTATGTACCATTTGTAGATTCAAAAATATAGATAACCAAGTGCAAGCCCCTCCGCCCTTTTCCAAACCTTTTCCCTGGCCATTTTTAACGAAAATTATTTCCTGTGCTTTTTTTTAACTTAAATACCAAGTATATTTGTTTTTGCACTGTCTTTTTACTATATGGCATACGCACTTTTCATTTTCTATTACTCATGTGAATTTAGAATATTACACCACCTTTTTGTAGAAGAAAATAAAATTGATAACAAAGTGAGAGTATTAATGGAAGTTCTCATGAATGAAGATAAAAATTATGCGGAACAATAGAAATCGGACTGCCAAAGTCGCTACCCAAATACCAAATGGAGTGGAAGCTTACTTAGGATTTGGCTACTGATGGCTGAGTTAGGTCTGCATATATAGTACGTGCAATCTCGGCCGTTAACAAGTATTTTTAGGGTTCAGATTTTTTAAAAACTCTGACCAACAAAAATATTTTCTTACTAAAATTAGAATATTACAAAGATTTGACCCATTGATTGCTGAAATGGGCAATCGAGGTGTTGCGGTCTAGCAGAATTAGACTGCAGAGAAGTCGGATTCGTTAATTTGTAAACTATTTTCAAACGAAGACCAGTAGATGCAACAATATTGACAATTAATGTTAATTAGCATTAATGTCGATACGAAATGGTGTAGAAGATTTTAATTGACATGAAAAATTGTAACCCTTAGGTGAGAATGGTTTTTCTCTTCTTTTTTTTTTTTTTTCTTCTGGTTCTTTTCTTTGGTGTCCCTATGTACGTGGGATTTCTCCTTGTTTGTAGAGCTTCTATCACCCATGTGTGGGTGTTTTTGGTTGTTTTCTACAGTGCTCCATTTGTTTGGAGTGATGAGTTTAGTTGGAGTTTGGTGTAGTCTTTGAACTGCGTCCCCTCCTATTTGGTTTCTTGATCCTTTGTTTAGGGATAGAGTTTCTTTTTGATGTACTGTTTCTTGGATCTATAATATCACCTGTCATCGTTTTGGCAAAAAAAAAAAAATTGAAGTATCTTTCATCCCAATTCTGTTTTTTCAAATGGCTTTCTTTTTTCTTTTTTCTTTTTTCTTTTTTGTGTTGCACAAACCTGAAATCTCTGGCAGCTGCAGCACCTTGTGGTATTATCATACATATGTTCCTAACAAAAAGTGGAGCCCCAGAATTGATCCGTGCATATCATCGGATGCGAACCGTTCTCCTACAACAAAATAAATTCGAGAAAATGATTAACAAGATGCTTTTGAATTTCCGAAAACTAGTTCCGCTAAACAAGATACATGTGAAAAGGAAGAACATTTTTTTAGTCAAAGAGGTACTTGAGAGTAGTTAAGTATGCGCGCAATAGCCACAAGATCGAGAGAACGTAACCTACTACAAAAAAATGTGATAGAAGCCCTGTGTGTGCTATATATTGCTGTTGAGGCTTGGGCAATTCGGGTGGTATTTTCTATGGTTGTGTTCTGGGAGACTCAAAATCCTAGCATTGAGTCCGATAATGCTCGAATTTTTCAAATGCTCAATGAGCATACTAATTGGACAGATTGGGAGATAAAAACCATCATTAAAAAAAAAAAGATTATTTAAAAATAAATAAAATTCAGTACTGATTTTGATGATTAACAAACATATACGTATTGGAAGAAACTCACACCTCCATGTCAAAAAAGATTTTTTGGAATTTTCCTAAGAAGAGGAGTTTTCCTAATTAAGAAGTAATAACGTCCTTTAATTGATGGTAACTTCTCCGAACAAATTTTTGAACCCTATAATTATTTCTTAGTAGTGTTTGGTTTCTTGACAATTTTGAAGAACTCTGTCAAAGTGCTATCAAAATCTTGTAAAATTTCAGTTAAATACTACTAAGAAGAACAATTAATAAAATAACATCTCACTTTAGGTTTTTGGGGCCAAAGGCCCTTCTCTGACTTTAGGCTATTGGGCTTCGGCCCATTTTTTGATATATCCAACCATTGATTGGTACTCTCTCCCCTCTCCCTCTTCCCAACTTTTTGTTTTATATTCACTTTTTGCTGATAAAAAAAAGAAAAAAGAAAAATCGTATAGCTCATTGAATATTAGATCTATAATTACTGTACATACTAGTTCGCCGCAAACGTCACAAAATTTCGTTCTTCCCTCGGTCATCACTTCCCCGAATATGATGTACCTGAAATAATCCAACAGCATAAGGAAAAAGGACAAGAAATCAATCAATCTTTTGTAGACCCATGTGCTTAAGGCAAGTTGTCGTCTTCTTCCTTTTTTTGTAAGGAGGAAAACTTGGTCCAGTGCTTCAACATGAGATAATTAATCCACTATCTATACATCATAATCCTCTACTATATATCTACTGCACTATATACTGGAGTAATTAAACACTATGGCCTTATAAATGAACCAAACTACTAGAGTTAGAACTCGTGTTCGTTTGTTAAAAGCTCGTTGCAGATCTATTTGTTACGTACAAACGTATATAGCTCAAACATTGTTGTTGAAGCTCATTAAATTTTCAAACTAAGCTTACAAGCTACAACTCAGCTTATTCGGCTCATAAAATATAAAAAAAATCATACTACTCGAGATCGGCTTGTGTTCATCTTGATTAAAGCCCGCTTGAGATTGGCTCGTTCCGCAAAACAAGGTAAGCTTGAACATATATATTGTTTTGAAGCTCGTTAAGTTTTTAAATCTAACTTGAACAACTAAATGCTTGGCTTGTATATCACCCCTACTATTGCATGGGCCCAAGCATGCAAACAAAATTGATTTATCGCTCTTTTTATCATATATATTCTTCTCTTCCTATTGTGAAAATTTTATGAATTCACAACCGCATGAATCGTATTATAATATAATATGGCAAGAGCGAATTCGAACCCTATATAGAGTGACTTGTGTGATTTATAATTTATTTGTTGGAGAAACTAAATAAACCTAAAGTGATCAAACCCTAACCTAATTAATTACCAAAACTTATATGGTTAATTGCTTTCTAAACTAGAATCTAAATAAACGATGACAAAAGACACAATTATTCTATCGCAGAAAACCCGAGTTTTGTGCAAATTAGTTAATGATCCAAGAAGGAAAATCATACGCATAATTTTAATCAATACTACTAGTAGGGTTTCTGATCATCCTCAACCCTAGTTGAGGATTTTAGCTGGTCATATGTAGGAGAATTTTAATCGTTTGACTGAAATCCATAACAAAAGTAATTAATAAAGCTCACAATTTAATACTATTTGTATTGCTCCAAAGCCTTCAACCGTGATCTCTGATGTGCTTCTGTGTTGCTACTTGCTACAAATTAAAGCTTCAATGCCCGCCATTATATAGTACTACTTGTATTTGGAAAATACTATCGGTGACTTCTTTTTCTTTTTCTTTTTGTTTTTGGGAACTGAAATATATTTATTTCCTTTCCGATGATGCGGTTAAGGATACTATTTGGAAACAGTATCAATGAATGTTATTTTCCTTTTCTGTAATATTGTGAACCCAATCCGCACACTACTTATTATATATGCTAAACCATTCAATAAAAAACTGCTCGGATCAAATCCTTCCTGATCATTTTTTTGCTGATTTCTCGCGGATACCTTTAAAATCACGTTCTGATCACTTTGAGCGGCTAGGATCGTCCCAGTTCGATCGGGAAATGGGAGTCCCGCACGGTAAGCCCGTGCAGGATCCCTTAAGGGAACCGGACTATATATATATATATAAAATATATGCTAAACCAAACATAATAAAGATGTGTTTAAAGAACCCATTCACATATTTGTCTCAGTCGTTCGATGCACATGGATCAACATTCATCGAGTTGTTTCGGACATAGTTTATAATCGGAGTTGTATTTTAAAGATGCGTGCCTAGACATTGAGCATTCAAAAATTACTAACTGTATGAAAGACCGTAATTTCAATTTAAGACCGTAATTCTTTAGTTTCCTTGTAAAGGACCCACCATTTGATTAAATCCACCATCATTATAGTAATATTGAACCCAGGAGGTCAGTTTTTTTTTTCCCAACCAATTACAGATGTTATTAAAACCACGAGGAAAATCATTACATCAAGAATGAAATTCGTTCCTAACTAAGGGAAGTAACTACGATGATGGAGAATCAGTCCAAAGACTAGACCCAATACCAACTATACCTTTGCTCACCAACAGATGAGTAGCCTTATTGCAGAACCTATGGGCAAAAGAAAAAGAACGGACTTGAAAACCTTCCACCCAACTCCTGACTAGCAGGGACGGAACCAGAATTTCGTAAACGTCGGGGCTGAACTATGAACAACAAGATTTTGAAATTTTAAGGTTCGCGAATTTAATAGTTTGTTTGGTTAAGGTTTGCGGGAGTTTTTTTTTGGTAATAAGCAGAGAGATAGAAAAAGAAATTAGATTAATAGTTGAAGGAAAAACTTATGGAAGACCGTGTGCAGGGAGAAAATTTTGGTTGTGGGACCTAAAACAAACACATTCTTCAAGTATTTAATTGTGTAAATAACACCCAATACAAAATACAATATCCACATATTCTTAAGAAACTAAAAAATAACTAATATTAATATTAAAATTCGGAAAAAAAAAAATTCCCAGAACCACACGGGGGCCATGGCCCCCATATGCCCCAATGCGGTTTCGTCATTGCTGACTAGTCACAATTTGCCCATTTATCATATCAAACACAACTTGAGCATCACTCTCCACCACAACTGAACCTAACCCCGACTGGCTCCCCAACAAAATTCCAGTCCGGATTGCCATGGCTTCTACCACTGCAGGGCTAGGACACCACGACAGCTTCCCCATTATAGCACCAACAAAGCTCCGCCTACTATTCCTTGTCACGGCAACGAAACCGCCTTCACCAGATTCCATCTTCCATGCGCCATCTACATTAATCTTGAATGACCCCTCGCCGGTCGTTGCCAGAATTGCCGTGGCATGCACCTCCCCACCTCTTCCTCTTTCATTAATTACCAACGGATTCACTGCCAAAAATTCCTGAAAAGTAGCCAATGCTCGTTTGCTAATCATTTCAGGGAGGAGGAATTTTGTGATAAAAAACCACATCATTTCTCCCTTTCCAAATTTTGAACTGCCGAAACACGAACTTAAACTCGGATAGCTGGCTTCGTTCATTTATGGGTCTTGTTTGCCTGTGTGATAATCTCCTAGACCTAGTTTAATTCAGCCACTCTTCGTTCATTTATAGGGAATGAGATTTTCATTTAGGCTCCGTTCAGTTGCCAGGAATATTGTACGGGAAAGTTATTCTCAGGAAAAGTCAAGTAAAGTGAAGTAAAGGAAAAAAAAATTATTTTCCTGTGAGTGTTCATTTGACAAAAGAATTTTGCAAGAATAATTAAGGTTTAGTTGTTCATTTGTCAGGAAAAAAAAACTTTCGGGAAAATTTTGTGAGTGTTCACTCATTTTCCTTTTCCCGCGACGCAAAATCCTGTGTTTTTTGCAGGATCACTTTTGCAGGAAAGTAATTCCTACAGGAAAACTTAAAAACATGTTTCCCACTACTTTCCTGCCAACTGAACACTACAAAAATCATGGAAAAGTTGATTTTCTCATCCTTTCTTGTATTTTCCTGGCAACTGAACGGAGCCTTAATAAGGAACCTTGGGTATTATATATATATATATATATATATAGAGTTAGGTTCCGGTGAGGGATCCCTCATTTTATTAAAATGCGGGACTCCCCTTCCCAATTGAATTTCGTTGATCCAAGCCGCTCAAAGTGATCAGAACGTGATTTTAAGGGTCCCAATGAGAAATCAGCAAAAAAAATGACCGGGAAGGGCTTCATCCTAGCAGTTTTCATAGAACGGTTCAAAAAAAACTGCTCGGATGACGCCTTTCCCAGTCATTTTTTTTGCTGAATTCTCGCGAGGACCTTTAAAATTACGTTCTGCACACATTGAACGGTTCAGATTTTCAAATTTTGATCGGGAAATGAAAGTACCTCATTTTAACAAAATGAGGGATCCCTCACTTGAAAATTTCTATATATATATATATATATATATATATATATATATATATGTGTACCATCCACATCCTTCCTCATAATTCTTCAACCCATGTTTTGTCTTTACGCCATTTTGTAACAAATGTACAGATGTGAAAACTGTCCACCTTTTGTTCCATTCTATTAAACGCTAAAAAATCCGGTCCCAACAAATTAGTAATCGAATCTGACCATGCTCTAATTTGTGAATGAAATAGACTCAGAATGCCTGTTTGTTTGACTAGACTAATAACATCGATGCTACATTCTACAAATCATGTATATATAATATTCCACACTTTGTATTTGTACTAGATCTACAAAGGTAATGTAAACTTCTCAATAATCAGAATGAAAGCAATTTTTTGATGAATGTCAAATTATTAAGTGGGCTTGATTGCAAAATTAATTGTCTAGTGGGTTGGATCGATAATAAGTTGAAGCGCTGACGTGGCTTGGTGAAAATCCCAATCCCCATTTCTAAGGTTCTCTGAGGAATTGGCGCCGCTCCTAGCCTCCTGTCACCGTCCACTCTGGGCACTCAATTGTTCTATCGCGATCTAGTCCTAACTAATTGTGCATTTCGCTGATTGATTTGGTTCTCGGAGTCGTCAATCTGTGAGAGTTGGTATTGTTCTTGGTTTACCTCAAAACCGAACTAATTCAGTTCATACTCACCCCTAGTTGAAGCAATGACGTGGCTTGGTTAAGATCCCAATCCCAATCTGTGAGAGTTGGTATTGTTCTTGGTTTACCTCAAAACCGAACTAATTCAGTTCATACTCACCCCTAGTTGAAGCGATGGCGTGGCTTGGTTAAGATCTCAATCCCCATTTCTAAGGTTCTCTGAGGATGTGGCACTGCTCCCAACCTCTCACTGTGCACCCCAGCCGGACGCTCAATTGTTCTATCGCGAATCCAGTCCTAACCAATTGTGCATTTCATTGATTGATTTGGCTCTCAGAGTCGTCAATTTGTGAGAGTTGGTATTGTTCTTGATTTACCACTAAACCGAACCACTCTGGTTCATACTTGCCCCTAATTTTATTTCACAAATAACCTCCCGCTTACATGCAGTATAATAGAATACATAACGTGTGAAATCTTTTTCTGTTACATAATTTCATTTGAAATTTCAAAACTATGGTATTATGGGAAAACGTATTTGTCATTTACGCGACAAAAATTGAAGTACTTTTAAAATATATATAAATGGAAGTATACACACAAATGAAGTCACATCAGACTTCCTTTGAAATAGTATGTACTTAAGCACTCTTGGAGTGTCTAACGGGCAGCAAGAACTTCTTCTTTTCCAGCATATTAAGATTGAAACAGGAAAAAATATAGTGACATCACTAGATGAGTAAAGAAGCCCTAGGAACGAAGCGGAAGAAACGTATCTTTGAAAAAATAGGAAATCGATTTCGGCACTCCATCTTTTGATAAACACACTTCAATATTCGTCTTTTACTATTCAAAATACAAATGACAAGATTTAGTAAAAGAAAAATATTAGGGTGTTGTTATCAAAAAGTGGAATGACAAAATCGTTGGTCCAAAAAATATCAAGAAAGATGTGTTATCGTCACATATCAAGTTCGCTAGTAAAGGAAAAAAAAAAACAAGCAATTAGTTCAAGACACATGGCATGAGGGTATCAAAATATTCATTAGGGAAGCAAAACTCAATAAAGACAATGTTCTCAGTCCAACTATATATGGAGAAAATTTTCAGTACTGGGTGGGTATATCTCATGTGGTACCTGTTCCACACATCTGGACCGTCCAATACACTATTGGACGGCTGGATTGAAACATTTTCTCTCCTCTCACCTCAACACTTTATCTCTCATTTTTCTCTCTCCAAATCCAAGCTGTCCAAAAACACACTGGACGGCTCGGACGCGCCGAGCAGACACCACGTGGTATCCACCCGGCACTGAAATTTTTTTCCCAACTATGAAAACATAATTGATCCTGAATAATCCAAAAGAACTTAACAAGATTACTGGGGAAAACTTCTAGTCTTTCTTTCTTTTTTTTTTATCGGCAATAGAAAATACGATTAACTCGATAAAGAGTACATCGAGAAGCAAGACAATCACCCACCAAACCAAAGAGTTGAATGAAAGAACACAAAATATGCTATGACTAAGCCTGGAAGCAAAAGCATCCTGCAGGCACCCGAGCAGGAGGTGGATTAAAGCTTCCAGTCTTGGCAATGTGTTTCAATGTAGTTTTGAGGCCATATTTGTCCACTGCTTGTTTAGCCTCTCTGAACCCATCACCATAGATCTCCTTACCATGACCATCATTCTCTATATAGAAAATGGACATTTCTCTCAAAGACTTGGTAAATTGATCATCCGAAGCAAATCCCTCTAACCACATCCGAGATATTAGCTGGCACATTCCTTCTTCCACCTTTCTCTCCAAACGAACAAACCAACCTATAATGTGGACCAAACATCGATCTTTCTAAAAACAACTGGGTATGCAGTGTTTGGAAGATTAGAAATATGGAAGGCATGAAGGAGATGCTTACAATTTTAAAAAATTTAAGTACAAGGTCGAAAAGAATGCATGGGATGGATGCCCGTGCGTTGAAAAGGAAGGACGACATAAAAACAAGGTAGGATTAAAATAGGAAAAAAAGTAAAGAACATGGAACCAAATGCTCTGTGTCTTACCTTGTTGCCTTATCCAAGCATGCATCATCTCATGCGCCATAATTACTCCCGTCGTAACCCTACAATTAATTGGGATGTTTAACTCACAAACCATATTTTTGAATGAGCTACATATTAAAAGGAATTATTGCATTGATCGATACAAATACTTCAATTGAAGATAAATGGGTCACGCTAAGCACAGCACGATGCACGCGCGTTTGGCACGGAACAAACGGGGCTGGGCCAGCACATACAGCACGGCCCATTCGACACCTCTATTACATAGATTATATTATAAGATATTTTAACTCGTATGAATAATTGTTTTATATATCTTTGTTTGTGCATGAAATTATTTTTAAAAATTTGTAATTAAGTAATCAAACTGATCATCATGTTCATTGGAGAATGAGAGTTACATTGGCAAACCATAAATAATCACAATCGCTGTCACTTTGCGACCCGTCACGTGCACAACCTCCTTAACAACTTCTATTTCGTCCCCTCTCTGTGCGCATTTTACAACCTGCATATAAATTCAAGTGAAATGTGAATAACATTGCTCCTTTAATCTATTTGAAAGATCCTCGCATAAGTTTGAAGAAATTAGGACCTTTTTTTTTGGGTCAAACGAAAACGAATTACTATTGAACTAGACGGTCAACATCAGGAAATCAAAGTAGCGTCATACAAGACAGATAACAAAAGGCCACGAGAGCCAAAATCTAGGTTCTAAGGTGTCCCACTCCCAAGGGATAAGCTAGAACAAACTCCCTGGCTGTGAGTGGGGCAGTGGTAATGACTACACGTTACATAGAAAAATAAAAATGAATCTTTTTATTTGATGGTGCGAACTAATTGATGGTTTGAACATGCCAATTTCCAATGGAAACAAACTCCCCATCCAAAAAAAAAAATCTCTCAGAAATACAATTAATTAGAAGAAGAACTAAGAAACTACGAGTAATTTTTATTTTTATTTTTTATTTTTGAGAAAAAAATAAGGATAGATATTAGTTGTGAGTACAATATTTGGTTGTTGGTTAGTGTGAAATTAGAACTAAACTCCTAGATGTTAAAAAGAAATTGAAAAGTTTATAAAGTTTTGCAGCCACTAGCTAGCCACCTCATATGCCTTAACATGTCTCTGACTATGGTATTAGGAGAGACTTTTTTTTTTTCCCTTTCAAAACTTAACTGAGAGAGAACAGAAATGGATGAGAAATCCTTACCGTCGTTATATTTTGTGGAACTGCAGCGATAGTCCCCAATCCATGCCTTCGATTTGGCTATCCAACATGTGAGAAATTAAACCTCAAATCCGAAGGTAAAATGGAATTGAAAGTAATAGTGTGTTTGTGTGTGTGTGTGTGTGTGTGTATATATATATATATATATATATTGAACTGAAAACATTGAACTGAAAACAACTGATATCAGTTGTACAGATACGAGGGACTGTGCTGCGCAGCCCCGTACTGTGCAGGGAAAATCGTCGCCTCTCCGGTCTCATTCTGATGATCGAAAACGTTCATTTTGTAGAGCTCATCGAGTAAAACAAGTGTACCAAAAATCAGCTCGATTGGATACCATTTAGTGACTCATCTGAACATTATTATCTCGATTAACCAGAGAGGGTCAGTTCACGCTATTGATTAACTGATATTTTTGATATATATTTTCAGTATTTAGTCTAAGAATACCAACTATTCAAGACAACTCATTTTCCGTAACTAAATCGACTAATTGATAATTTTAGTGGAAACAAGTGGTATTTTAACATTAGTATGAAGTTAAAAAATAAAGCGTGAACTCAGCCTCAAAACTTCAAAACATATTGAATAAAGGTGCATGTTTATAAAATGTATTCCGCAAAGGCACGAATTAATGCATCTTCTACAAATCTCTGTCATCCATGCACTTTATTACGTGCCTGATTGTTGGGTTAGTCGGGTTTGACGCAATGGTAAAATTACTCCATAGGTTCGAGTCGCAAAAACCGTCTCTCTGTTTGTAGAGGTAAGGCTGCCGGCTGTGTACATTAATCCTTTCCCAGACCCCGCAATGGCGGGAGCCTTGTGCACTGGTTTGCCTTTTTCTAATTTTTGGGTTAGTTTTGTGTCAATAATTATCATAGATTTTGTGCAGTAGGAAGGAATTACTTACTTGCGGCCGCCGCCCATGAAGTACACATCGAAGGAGTTCCTCTTTGTCAACCAGCAAAACAGGTACGTATGTTTCAAACTTAAGATTCAAGGTGTTATTGAAGAATTCATACATTCCGCGAGCAAGGGGTTCACATTTCCGGGTATCCATGATTGAGGCAGAAAGACAATCGGGGCAAAGCTTTCGACCATCACCCACGTCTACATATTTTACACGTCTTCCCTGCACAACTCGAAGAAGAAAAATATTGATATCAAAAACAATTTCTACAAAAAAAATGTTCTGTTGGACGAAGTTTAAAAAATTATAGGATTTATCGATAGACTATGTAGTGTGCCATTGGTAGATTCAAAAGTTCAGATAACCAAGTGCAAGCCCATCCGCCCTTTTCCCCATATTTAACGAAAATTATTTCTTGTGTTCTTTGAATGTAAATACCAAGTATACTTGTTTTTGCACTCTCTTTTTACTATAGGCATATGCACTTTTGTTTTGTTGTTACTCATGTGAATTCACAACAGCACATTTTCGTAAAAGAAATTAATGTTAGTTCTTATGATTGAAGATAAAAATTATGCCGAACATTAGAAATTGGCCGGATTGCCAAAGTCACTACCCAAATACCAAATGGCGTAGTATTTAATTGTTAAGTCTGAGTTTGGTTTGCATATATAGTACGTGCAATCTTGATTGTTAAAAAATATTTTTAATAGTTTAGATTTTTTAAAAGACTTTGAATAACAAAAATCTTTTTCAAAAGTGCTATGGGTACAACAGTTATGTACACTATTTGTACACTACCGGCCATGTGGCAAAAGTAATGGCCCCACTTTCTTCATTTGCATTTCAAAATTTCACCAAAAATTTTGACCGGGAGATTTACCCCCCTCAAACCCAACACTTTCTGACTTGATCTACTCTATCCCACCATCAACGCCATTTTCACGAACCCATCCCTGTCGATACCGGCGACCGCCACCACCACCATCGACGCTGGCGACCACCACTGCCACCATCAACGTTGGCAACCACCATCTCCAACTCCCATCTTTAAATCCCCTGTTCTGAGAATCACAGGAAAGAACACCCAATTTTTACCCCAAACCCAAAAGCCATTGATGACCACCTGACTACCAGTGACGACTTCATCTCTCCCAAACCACGGACCACCCGTCACTGCTCCCCGAACTCCCATTCATCCCTTTCTCTCTTTGTCTCTCTCTCACATGCAACTGTCAACTCAAAGGTAAACCCAAATTTCATATGTTTACTCTTTAATCTCTTCTTATTTCTTTCTTTAACGTGCTTAGAGAGAGAGATGGGAGTTGTAGGTGGTTGCCGACGTTGATGGTGGTGGTGGCGGTCGCCGGTGTCGACAGGGATGGGTTGGTGAAAAGGGCGTTGATGATGGGATAGAGCAGAAGAAGTCAGGAAGTGTTGGGTTTGAGGGGATAAGGGGGTGTTCCCGGTAAGGTTCTTTTATTAAAAGTTCTTTTTCTTTAATTTTTAAATTTAAATATAATGAAAATGAAAAATAAATTTTTGATTTTTCTTACACCGTGTAAAAGATCTCAATGAAATCTATCAAATAAGATCCATATTGGTAGAAAAATTATTTGCGTAAACACATGATTTTTAGGCTTGAAATTACCTTTTTTTTTTCAAAATTTTCTTTTTCTTTAGTTGGAACACCACCTAAATCTCCCGATCAAAATTTTTGGCAAAATTTTGAAATGCAAATGAAGGAAGTGGGGCACATTACTTTTGCCACATGGTCAGTGTACAAATGATGTACATAACTAGTGTACCCATAGCACTTTTGAATCTTTTCTTACTAGTTAGAAGAATCTTTCAAAGATTTGAATCATTAATTGTTGAGATGAACAATTGAGATGTGACTGTTTTATGTGGTCTAACGGAATTAAACCGCAGAGAAGTCGGCTCCGTTAATTTGTTAACTATTTTCAAAGAGGACAAGTAGATGTAACAATAAAAAAAAATTATTTACAAATAATGTTAATTGGCATTAATGTCGATACGAAATGGTGCAGAAGATTTTAGTAATTGACATGAAAAATTGTAACCCTGAGGTGAGAACGGGCATGAGAAGGGCTGGCCTTGATTCTTGGGCACGTATCCTTCATGGCCCAATTTTGTATTTTCAAATGGAATTGGCTCATTTTTTTTTTTTGCACAAACCTGAAATCTCTGGCAGCTGCAGCAACTTGCAGTATTATCATGCTTATGTTCCTGACAATAAGTGGACCCCCAGAACCGATTCGTGCATATCATTGGATGCGAACGGTTCTCCTACAATAAAATAAACAATGAAAGTTTCAACACACTTTCAAGAAATTTAACCCAAAAAAATAAACACTTTCAAGAAATTTGGGTTTTTTTTTTATTTATATTTTGACCAATCAAATTTCCCTCTCACTCTCTCTCTCGACAAATTTGGTTGGTTGATGATCTTCTAAAAACCAATCGCGGTTAGCTCAATTGACCAAGACTCTTACATTTCACTAGAAAGTTAGGAGTTCGAGTTTCCCCACATGGGTGTGTGTGTTCTCTTCTTAGAGAGCTTTTCATTTTTTTCTTCATATCCACATATAATGGGCTTATTTCTTGTATTAGTTGAGTTGTTGGATTTGATTATTTTGTGAACTCTTACAATTAATATAGTATCCCGAATTTATACTTTGTATTTCATATCTAATGTAAAAATGATTTCTTCTATAGTTCTCTTCTAAACTTGTTTTCTGAAAATTAAACTAAACTTCTATAGCTGATTGAAAATTGAGCTGTGCTACGTGCACAGCAGCTTGTACACAGCAGCTGTGCACAGATCCCATTTTCTCCCGGCTCGGGTCGCAAAAAGATGATCGGAGCTGCCGCTAAATTTTGAAGTAATTTTGGGTGTTTTGTTAACGCCTCTAACGATATCGAACGAAGCTCATTTTTAACAGAGACCTTAAACGACATATTTAGAACAACATGAGCGGCTCCGATCATCTTTTTGCGACCCGAGCCGGGAGAAAATGAGATCTGTGCACAGCTGCTGTGCACATAGCTTTTCTGTTGAAAATTAGATCTGAAATTACTGTACGTACCGGTTTGCCACAAACATCACAAAATTTCTCTCTTCTAGATCCCTCGGCCATCACTTCCTTTCCCAGAATATAATGTACCTGAAATAATCCAACAGAATAAGGAAAAGGACGAGAAATCAAATTTTTACTCTTTTCATACAATTTGCACATGTAATAGTAAATCAGGAATCGACAAGGGATATATATCATTAAAACACAATTAATTTTTTCCATGCTCCCCGTGCATAGTACTTATGAGTGCTACGTTTATGGACGTTGTGCCCCTATAGAGAGGCTTACTCGCTGGAAATTACAACCCCTCAAAACGACTTCGTTTTGGGGGACAATTCGGAAATCCACGCCATATAAAACACGTGATCCCTCTTTTTCACAGTAACACCCAACCCTTCTCTCTCCCTTTCCCCTCTCCAAGAACTAAAATACATTTAATGGAGTCATCTCAGAATAAAAACTCAGGGATTCTATGGAGAGAGAACCCGCCCTATGTTCATGGAGTCTTGTGTTCCTAACCGAATTCAGACAAATCTATGTTTTTTTTTTTTGATCCTAGACAAATCTATGTTTTCTCAATCAATTATCACACTAGAAAGAATCACAAGAATCAATAAAAATTCAATCAAATATCAAGTCTAAAAAACAGAGATCAAATCCTTTGTTTCCGGCCGAATTGCCTCATACTTAAGGCTAGGTCCATTCTTGTAAATTTATTTTTCTTTTTCGTTTTGTGTGTTTTGTTCATCTTTTTTGAATTTTTTTTAGAGTCGCGTCATACATTTTGGTTTATTCATCATTCTCGACGAGTAGAGTCTAAAAAATACAAAATTATGCCGTCTTATTTGAATTTTTTGAACATTGGTTCATATTTTTATACTTTTTCGAATTCTTGTAGTCGAGATGAATAATTAACTCCAAAAATTACAACGGAAAACTAAACAGAAAATTACGAAAAATAAAAAATATCAAAATAAGTTTACTTGAACGTAGCCTAAGAATTCGTCAAAGCTCTTGGACTCATCTTCAACTCAGATTTTCTTTCACTACTCATATCTTTAATTTGTCTTGGGATCAAATGTTTAATTTGTCTTTAATTTGTTTAATTTGCTGCTCATGTACCCCTTTGGAGACAGATGAAAAAAACCCTTTTGTACTTATCTCGTACCGTAGAGAAAAACCCTTTTCTACATTTTCAATGTTTACTACTCCATCATATCTTCTCATTTTCTCAAAATTTCAACGAACTTTCATGGCAGAAGAATGCATCCAAAATACAAGTACAACAGATTTGATGGGTAATTTTCAGAGGAAAATTTATTCAAATGCCCCTGGGGCACGTTACGGATTGTCCAAAACCTCTCATTGGTCACATATTTTTGTGAATTTCGAGACTAAATACGAAGATTCTGAAATAATGTGTGGTGTGAAGAGGCTTGGGGCACAGCACGTAGTTCCAAAGGGCACTGAGAGTGCATTCCAGAACGGAAAAAAAAGAAGACAATTTTAAGCTCAAAAATTATGGACTTATTGAAATATAAAAATATGCAATATGAATCTTGCTTGAAAAATCCCACCGAAATTTTTTATACGATGCAAAAAAAAATTTAAAAATTATTTTTTATTTACGTTATTTTTAAATTTAAAAATATAAAATAAACTGCTTATTTTTTAAAAAAATTTCTAAAATGGGATCTGAATGATCTTTCCAGAGATATTAGAGGTGGTTGGCCTAATACAGAAGTACACAGCATGAAATGACCCTAGAGTCAACAAACCCAGTTTAGATCTGGATGAAGAAACCCTCAAACCCACAGATTTTTGCTAAAAAATTATGAACTCAAACAGTCAAACAGATAAGAGATTGGTTGGACTCACTATTCAGTATTCACCTTTTCTTTGAGTGCAACTACAGATTCAGCCGGAGGCGCTTTCCTGTGCGCCACTGAAAGAAGAATAAGAGAGAGAAGAACCAGATTTTTAGAGAGAGAAAAAACAGATAGTAGATGGATGGATGGATCTAGGCAAGATTTTAGTTCCAGAAAGGGAAGTGGACTTTCCCTGAGGAGATTTCAACATTTTCCCCAAACGAGGAAAATAAGATTTTCTCTTTTTCTTTTTCCATAAGTTTCAAACAAATCCTAAACATGTCTTCGGGATCAAAGATTTTCTTAGATTTTTTTGTCTCTAAACAATCAGTCAATCAGTTGAGGCATTTTTTTTTAGTTTCTTCTTCTGTCCAGTAGTAACACAAGCAATGAAATCAAAAACACCAAATCGATCGCAAAAAAACACAGGCTTTTTTGTTTATTTATTTTACTTTCCTGGCTGGAAATCTCACCCCGGGTTGCAAAATGGCATACTCCAATTCGTCTAACTACTTGTATGGAAAAATATTTCAGTGCCAAGCGGGTACCACGTGGTGCCCGCTCGCACATCCGAGCCGTTCATTCTGTATTTGAACGGCTCAGATTTGAAGAGAAAAAAGAGGAAAGAAAAAGTGTCGGGGTAAGAGAAGAGAGAAGGTTTCAATCTGAATCATCCAAAAGTGTATCGGACAGCTCTGATGCAACGAGCTGATATTATGTAGAATATATACTCGCTCGGCACTGAAAAAATCCCTGGCTTGTATGACTTGCAGATTTGGAAACAAAATCCAATATCAAATCCAACCCGAACGGGTATCCCTTAACCTCTAGCACGGAAAAAATTACGCGTACGGATTGTTTTTAAATCACGAAAAAAATACGGGTTGTATTACAGAAAAATTAGAAGTGCTACTTGGTTCTGGTATCCATCCGGCGGGGAGAATTTGCAAATTTATAGGAATTTTCACTTTTATCAACAAAGGTCATATCATAGGAAACACACTGCACTTTCATTAAACTAAACAAAATGACCACAAAAAAAAAAAAAAAATCCAATACATTTTTATACTTTTTGATATATTTTTTACGCACTCCGATACATTTTTTAATCCTTTCTAGTAGAATTGGTTGTCTCACCCTCCCTCCACAATGGAAGCGGAGGTTTGAGTTCTACGGGAAACGAATTTGAAGTTCAGGGCTATATACAGTTTTTGGATCTCTTATTAATCAACATACTAATATCCCGTTGTCTCCGTTGATATATGCAATATTAGAAAAAAAAATACTCTACATTTTTTAACATTAACAAAAGTCCATGGGGGCACTTTTCAGCATTTTCCACCAACAAAATAGGTTATGTTTTCACTTTTCATATGGGGTGTACACTGTACTGAGACTTTTGGGGGGTGCACTTATAAAAAACTCCCCATAATTTCGGGTCCATTGCCACATCACATCGGTAATTAACAGAACCGTTTGTCTTTCACGAATCGACCCGTTCCCCCCCACCACCAAACCCCCCTCCCCCCCCCCCCCCCCCCCCCACTTCTCTCTCTCTCTCTCTCTCTCTCTCTCTCTCATCCGCTTGTAAGCACCAGAAAACAAGCATGGAGCCAATCAATTCTACCAACGGCGGCGCTGATCAGGTGCTTTTCTCCGCCAATCACACTCTTTTACACACCTTACATGAACGGGGGCTCGATTGTGTCCATATACGTACTTAACTCGCTCTTGGTCAAATTAGTCTGAGGGCTTGATTCTGGTGGAAGCGAAAAACGCTGTGTCGAGTTGGGTTTAGTGTTTGCAGTTCTAGGGTTTTCCCGTGTCGGATAGCAAAAGATTGTAGTTTTTTTTTCTTTTTTTACAACCTGACGTCCGGCCAGCTTGCTCGCACGCATTAACGACTTGGCAAACTCTCCGGTGGCCACAAGGATTTGAATAATTGACGGATTCGAATATGCGACCTCATGAAAGACAAACATTTATTACTTTCTCATGCCCACTAGGCTAAACCCCTTGGGCTTGGCAAAAGATGGTAGTTGACAGCACTTACGTGTGATTTTCAATATCAGATTTTCACGGCGAATCATTGGTTAACATAGACTGGTTGATTGATAGAAATCAAATCTACAAATACATGTTTATGAGTTGTTTCGACTCTTGACCTCTGTCTGTATCGTGGACTATCAAGGGAAAGGGAAGTGATGCGGAAACAAAAGAATTATGTTAACTACTTACTTATCTGCTTGTCCTTTTCTTTATCTTTTCCCTTCGCTCGATAAATCCTTGCTTTGGTGTATGCTAAGTTGCTAATTCAATGGAGTTTGTGCAAATTCACTACTAACCGTAGCTTCGAGTGGTGTCCCCTGCCACTCTTAGTGGGTGACAATTGAGGTTGAAGCACCAGAAGGGAGACATGCCTAGTTTGTCGAAGTTAATAATTAAAAAATACTGCTGTTTTCGTGCTTCGTAGCATCCGAATAACTTGTAGTTGAGCAATTGGATGAAGTAATGCTGGAATGAAATACTCTTGTCTACTTACTAAGTTTCAGTTCTCCATAAATAAAAGTTATGATTGGATGATGGTGCTGACTTGACTGGTTTCTGCTACTGTTGTAAATGCTGTGGTTATTTTGCTTTTCTTCGTTGTGAAGTTGATTTCCTCTCCATTATTCGACTAATGGTTTCCTAACTAAATCATGTATAATTTTTTTGTTTGTGTGGCAGGTTCTAGTGGAAGGGCACTCCCATGCGAAAAAAGTTGTGTTCAACAGGCCTAAGCAACTGAATGCACTTTCCTTTCAAATGGTATGATGATGTTTATGGGATTATTACCGTTTGTTAGTTGGCTGAATTATCAATCCTCTGGTACTGGACGCAATTTTTCACTATCTTACATAACAGCAAGTATCACTTAATTTTAATTTCCTTTTGTTACTGCTATAGTGCTCTTCCAAGCACTACCTTTCTTAAATCAAAATGCATATCAACTTTTTTGAATACTATTTTTATGCTAATATGGTTTTGGAATGTGAATTTACTACACAAGTGCAATTGAACATAATAACTACCTAGGTTGTACTCACATATTGGAGTACTTTGCCTCTTGTTACTCTTTCTCGTGGGCAAAATGAAGTCTTACGTCTTTAGTCTTCTCTCACTTTCCTGTTTCTTGTTTTGGATAATCTGACCTTTTATGGGATGTGGTAGGTAGAGAGAATTTTCATCTCAAATTGTATATGCTGAATTGCTAATATGGATACGTAGGGAAAGGACATAGAAGTGTGTAGTGTATTCAATTAGATGAAGGATTTCTAGGTTTATGAGCTCCACATTGCCATATCATCACCTAGATGGGTTGACTCCCTTTCACAGTGCCTTGCCCCGCCTTATGGCCTCACCTACATTACTACTACCAGACTACTACTTTTTCTCATTCTACCATTGCTGGAGTAGAATATATGTGGATGCGGCATGGACTTTGATTGTTGTTCTGGTCTAGCAATAGTGGTGTATTGAAATCTGCAGCAAATCTCAATATCCTACTTGTGGCGCCATTATCTCATCACCATTGGTCACCATTGGTTTTCCTATGTGTGAACCATGTACTTGCTTGCATTCTTAGACTCGGTGCAATCCAATTTAGTTGATTGACTGTTGGTACCTTTGGGAAGTTTATTTTGTCATGTAATCACGGAATTCTGCAACTATAAGCTTAAAGATATCGTTGTCAACATTTTGTATGTTTGAATTCATGTCTTGCTGGGACATTACCTCAATGGACCTGATTTATGTACTTGTGTTCATAATTTTCTAGGTATCTCGGCTATTGGAACTCTTTCTTGCCTGTGAGGGGGATCACAATGTCAAGCTAATCATTTTGAAGGTACTTGTCGTGAAAATCACAACATTCAAGTTTAAGTTCAAGTTGTACAAGGAGACATTAGTGGATGTTGTCGTCTTTAGGGTCTAAAGACTCTAAACTCAAAACATTTAAAAATTCGAGAACATCTTGTTGCTTTCTAGCTGAAGTATATTTTGTTTGAGTATCTCAATTGATTTCTACTACAAGATCATGCATGTTATCTACCCGCTTGATATCCTGATATGTATTTTTTGCACTTCTGGATACCGTTTTTAGTTTATAATTCTTTCAGTTTCACTTTGGTATTAGTGGATGGAGTCGTCTATTATTTTGATGAGCCTGGCAGTCTGCAATTTTGAGTGTTGGTGAAGATCCAATGACTAACTTTTTTTGGCTGACCTTTGACAACAAAGTTTCATCAATAGTAAAGTCAGATGAACTTGGCTTGGGAAGACTGCAGTAAAGGGTACTTGCTTTTGCTAAATCTTGGCAGAAATGATATTTGGAAATAGTAATATTTCTTGAGCTGGGCAGCATAATTCACTTTATAGGGTTTTGTTTGTACCTTTGTACGTGCTTAGCCCCGTTTGATTTCACATATGTGGAGCTTAAAAAAAGACCAAGTTGTGAAAGCATCCCATGGCCTGTTAAAAGTAGTTTAGCTTTTTGAGCTTCTTTGGAGCTAAAACAGCAAATGAAGATGAAAAGTAAAAACCTGAAAATGTTTTAGCTGCACCCTACCTTTTCTAAGTGCTACTGTTTAAGCTTGGAACTTCAAATTAATCTCAACAATGTCAAATTAGTTTTACGAAATCGAGCCTTGAATTGCCTACAATATCCTTGGGATCTCACACCTTTATTTTCTTTCGCTACGTCAGCCAATATAACAATACAGAATGCATCTCATGTCATTCCAAATGACTGTATTGATGCTAAAGATGCATCGTCGTCTAGCCTTAGCTTGCTGGGTTGCAGAATGGAGCCTTAGGCTGCCCAGCACTTGAAAAATTCTGTATAGGAATTTGTCATTTTTTAGTTCATAGTGTAAGGTTTCATTATGAACTAACGGTTCATTAGGTACTCAAAGAGTTTGTTATGTCGTTTGATGGGGTGAGGCATAAGGGTAGTCTTGCAGTTAAATCGAAGAAAAAGTTTCCGTAGTTTTGGAGTGCGAGGAGAACTGGAGTTTTGTGGCTATAAAATTGGCCTATGGTAGGTTATGGTTTTGTGGCTGTTTAACACGATGGAAAATGGAATATTGCAATATTTGGTTTGCTAAACAGCTGGCTAGATTAAAATGATCTGGCAGTGAAACTGAAATTACGTCCAATTCACTCCCATTGCAGAGCCCATGTTGAAGAAAATGGAGCAGGCAAACCTTAAAATCTCTCTAGGACTCACTTGGATTTTGAAGGGATTATTGGATTCTTACGATAAAACATTGCGAAAATCCATTTGTACCATTTTATACCTTTTTTTCACTTTGGTCCGGTGTTTCCTGTATGTCATTGTCATCATACACACGCCATCATATTTGAGAACGCTAGTTTTGATTAGTTTTTTTTGTTTCAGTTTCTTATCATTTAGAGGCCTCAAGGGTTGTAATACATAAAAGTTAGAGAGGAAGATCAAGGTTTTTATTCCTGGCCAGAGTGAAGAGTGGTTGTGTGCCGCTAAAATGAGCGAGGAAAGGTTCTTAGCAACTGGTGCTAACATTGTTAGGTTTGAGGGGATGCCATTCACTGTTCCCCTGTACATTTTGGTTATGTGTTTGTAGGGGAAAGGAAGAGCATTTTGTGCTGGTGGTGATGTTGCTGCTGTAGTCCATGATATTACTGAAGGTTGAGGTTTAGTCTCTCTCTCTCTCTCTCTCTCTCTCTCTCTCTCTCTCTCTCTCTCTCTCTGTTTTTTAGTTTTTTGGCTCAGTGCACAAGCATGTATGTAATATGTAAAGTAGCAAGCTGCTATTGCCATATTGAACATTTAAGTACTATTATTTTATAATTTGTATGATATTCTTATTATTATATCACTTTGTTTCGTCCCTTTGAGGTTTAGGAAACATGTCAACCATCTCCCCTTGAGGAGGATGCTGGCAAATATGGAGTATTTTCATTTTGTAAGTATTAACGTCTGTCTTTGTCATACTGTTGCTTGTTTCTGTCATCAGGCAATTGGAAATTAGGTGCAGAATTTTTCCGCATAGAGTACATCATGAATTATGTGATGGCTACATACAGTAAACCCCAGGTGGTCATTTGGAAACTTTATTACCTTTTGCATTGAAGGATTTCTTTTTCAAGCTTGTTTCAGCATTTCTCGAGGGGTTTGTATGATCTTATTGTTAGCTTGACATGATGCAAGGTTTCAATTCTCAATGGGATTGTCATGGGAGGCGGAGCAGGAGCATCAATACACGGGAGATTTCGTGTTGCAACAGAGAATTCGGTATCATATTTCTCACTAACCTCATTGATCAAATTGCAACCTCCGTGCACCTTGAGATAACTGCAGCCGATTTCTGTTCTGACTTATTTATCTTTGAGATTTATAAAATATGAAATCATGTTATCCCATGGTGTATGGTTCTCTTTTCCTCTCGTATATAGGTTTTTTCTCAAAGCTCGTGTCCTTTTGGACTAACTATTCTCACCAGAGTCAATTAGGAAATCTTTGCGCACAAATGCAAGTAGAATAATACCAGCATTTTTGCTTTTCTCTGTTCTGTTGGGGACCGGAAGGTGAGTGGTACCATTATTGTCAATGACTGCAGAATGGAACACCATATAGCAGTTATTTTTGGTTCAATTTTTCTGTTCACTCTTAAGATAGTTAGAACTGTGGGTACCTCGGAAACATGATCCTTTTTATCCTGTCCTTGCTACTACCATATGGAAAATCTATTTTCAGAGATTCTTTTTTGGTCTGTCCATTGGTGCTAGGAGTTATCTGCAGTTTTTGTGTCTCACCAGAGCACGTTCGTGTGCTGATATTTGACCTTTTCCAGGTTTTTGCAATGCCAGAAACAGCTCTGGGACTCTTCCCAGATGTAGGTGCCACATATTTTTTACCGAGACTCCCTGGATTCTTTGGTAATGACTGTTATTTCCTCCTTGGTATATCTAGAAATATCTTTGTTTAAGATCCTCAAATAGATCTTTAAGGTGTGTTTTTCCATTAATCATTTGTTGTGGATATGAGTTAGTCTCTTGTACACATTCCTCTCTTCACTATTGTGGCTACATGGAGATCATGAATGGTGCTTTTGACATTGAACTATATTTAGCAATTTGAACTATTGGCAGATTATTGGATTACTCATGAATTTTATTAGTTAAGAATCAAGACTACCTTGGAAAAAAATAACCTGACTCACTACACACCCTGTGGACCCAAATATGGTCCATGCCTAGACAGTGAAAATTGTCACGATCCCTCTAAATCAGTAAAACTGCGAAAACTTTAGGATAAAATAGTACCAATAGCTACCTTTGCTGTAGAAATATAAAAGCTAAAGCAAAAGTCTAGTTAGCTATGAAATTGATTATACACTATCCAAGGCATGCCTTGAAACTCAAAATTTATTGTTTTGTTTTTGTATGCTTTGCATCATAATACACGCAGTTCCAAAGCAGGGCCAATAAGAACTGTATACTACCTTCTATGTCCTTCAAGCTCAGCACTTTCTTGGACTCGGTGCTCGAATTTCAAGGATTATTGACTGGAAACTTTGATGGATTTGACGGAAATGGATAAATGCCAGACAGATAGGACAGTGATGAATTGTGAAACTAATGCTTGCATAAAAATTGTGCTCCATTTCAAAAGCAACCTCCATCCCCCATCTACCCACACCCACCCAGGCAATACAACAACAACAGAACCATGTAGTCCCCAATAATTAAATAAATAAATAATCTTACCCACAGATAACAATATAATTTGCAAGAAGAACAAAAAGTAAGACCAGACAAAATTAACATTTATATGCAAAGTTTCAAACAGGCTTGGTTTAATTTCCAACCTGTCTTTTGAAAATATCTCTGTTTCTTGAGCATCTTATCTACTGCATCACTTCAGTGAGATTTAGATTTCATTTATGCTGTAGCCTGTAGCCATTTACTTCTACTAATATATCTGTTGCAGGAGAATATGTTGGTCTCACAGGTACTAGATTGGATGGTGCTGAAATGCTTGCATGCGGTCTTGCAACTCATTTTGTTCCTGAAGTGGTATGCTTTATTTGCAATTTTTATAGTGAACTGATAAGCAATTTGAAATCGGCAAAACCAGGTCCAGTGCACCTATGAATGTTTATATGTTTCAACGACAAGCAATGGTATGCACACATTTTTTTGCACAGCAGTTAGTTACATCCCTCCTCACTGTGTGTATACCATTGTCTGTTATACTGGAACTGTACTAATACTGAACTAATGCCCCTTTTACGCCTCTTCGTTGAATTAACAGAGATTGTCTTTGTTAGAAGAAGCCTTATGCAATTCAAATTCAAGTGATCCGGCCATTATTTCTGCAATTATCGATGAATTCTCTCAGCAACCTAGGTTAAAGGAGAAAAGTGTCTATCACCTGTAAGCTTTTTGCACTTCTAATCTGTTAAAGATTCATTTACTCTGGGGGGGTTTTCGGAGCTCTTTCTTTTCGTTTCATTTTTCCTTTTTCCTTTTCTTTTTTTGGTCGGCTGCTTGGCTGGAATCATCTAATACGCCATTGCTATGTATGGGATCAATTACTGGTTCTGGCTGTTCATGGTGGCTTGCTATCCATTCGTTGGCACAGTGTTAACATGCAGAAGACCAATTGACTTGTTCATACTTTTGCTTATTCGTTTCTTTCTCACAGGTGATAAATGATGTGGATAGTTCTGTGAGAATTGACCATCATGTTGAGAACCTTAGATTAAGAGTGGATCAAACCTTTTTGTTACCGAGGGGACAACTTTGTTTAGGGTTAGAGAGAAAGCTAACGTCATAAATTATGACCTCAGTTGAGAACCTTAAACTAAAATTTGAGACGAGTCTTTGTTTGTGCATAGCAGCATCCAATAATAACATCTACTGGGTTTCTCTTTATCCTTTATTTTGTGTTTCTCCATCCACCTGAGCACAAAACATGGGTCTGTCAAAGGCATTGAGATACTCACCAAATTACATTAGATATTTCTCACTTCAACCAGTTGTCCTTGGGAAATTCAACTTGTCCGCGAAGTAATCCTTAAATCGACTACAGGCAAGACACTCCTGTCAACTCCCCTCTCATTTCTTACTAAGTTCTTCATACTTTTGGGGTTTATCAGATAAGTAGTTTATGTCATTTTTTCTCCAAGTAATAATACCATGATCATCCACATCTATAGTAGTCCACCTTTTTAAATTTTCCATTATCTTCATTTACTGCCGAAATCCTATATTTATTAAACCTGTGATGACATTGACTGCATGCCCACGTGTTTGGTACGTGTTGAAGGTATTACTATCAGACATCTCTTTCTTTTCTGTTTTTCTATGAATTGACTTCATTGTCTCTCTTAGGATGTAAACCCAAACCTTGAACTTGCACTACTAGACCTAGGTCCTTATCATCAGTACTTGTGTGTGGCTACAGGTTGGATATCATTAATAACTTCTTCTCCAGAAGAACAGTTGAAGAAATCATATTAGCACTTGTAAGTTGATGGGTTGGGTCGGTTCCAGGTGTAAAAGATAACTTGACAACTATTTCTGTCGATAGTGTTGTTATTTCTCTATGTACAATACTTCTATGGCTACTGCCTTTTACACAGGCTTAATTACTTGAGCCGAATCTTGTTTTTGGTTTTGTAGGAGAGGGAAGCTGTAAACACGAACAATGGTTGGATCTCTTCAACCATTAAGTCATTGAAGGCTGCATCCCCCACAAGTCTTAAAATTACTCTTAGATCGGTATGCCGTAAGTCAGTAAGGACTAAGTTCATAGTTCTTTATGATTTATTCATTTATTTGACTTTGTTCTGTTTGTGAAAGTCAGATCAGAGAAGGGAGGCATCAAGGTGTGGGGCAATGCCTTATTTCTGAGTACAGAATGGTTTGCCATGTCATGCAAGGAAAAGTCAGCAAGGATTTCATGGAGGTAAAAATGTCAACTTACTAGGTTGTGTCTGGATAGTCAGGCCTTGTATGGACTTACCGAGGGAAAACAAAAATGATGATAAGAAAACCCCCCAAAAAATGTATCTTCACTGCTTCACTTCATTATCTTCTCATCCTTTTACTTTGACATTTTATTCTCTGTCCAGAGACACCCTTTTCAAGTTCTTATCTCCTTTTTCTATGTGATTCGAAATGCCCGATTCAAATGCAGGGTTGCAGGGCTATACTGCTGGATAAGGACAAGAACCCAAAGGTTCGTTGATTTTTTACTTCGTATCTTTATATTCGAAAGCATGTCAATCCCTGTTTAGTTTCTGCAACGGAAAATTCAAACATATATGAATGGTTCCTTTTTCTTTGCTTCAGTGGGAACCTTCTAAATTGGAGCTAGTAAGTGATGAGATGGTCAATCGGTACTTCTCTAAGGTGGATGAGGAACATGTTGCGGATTTAAAGCTCCCCACCAGATCAAACTTGCCTGCACATGCCATTGCAAAGCTCTGAGCATAGCTATTAACGGTTTTTCTTCTTTGGTACCCCATCTTGTGCTAATGGGGCCACTTACTGGAGTAAGTGTTCCGCGAGTTGTTGGTATTTTTCTTTTGGTATCGGGACAAGTATTTAGGTACTAGATGAAATTTGAAGAATAAACGGTGATACCAGATAAAGCAGAAGAAATGCACAAGGCTGCTGATTTTGCCATTTCTTTTTTTGTTAACGGCACTTCCCTGCAAGTGTATTTTTTTGCACAAAAAAATACACTTGCAGGGGAGTGGCGTCAACAAAAAAAGAGTGGCAAAATCATTTCCCAATGCACAATCCATTACACAAGTTTATTGTACAACTTGTACTTTGGTGCTTGCAAATCCGATGCACTTTGGAATTTGTATATGCACAAATTAAAGCATTTCTTACACACACACAGGCGGATCTAGGTAGAGGCAAGCGGGGTCACCTGACCCCACTCAATTGAAATTCTCCACAAAGATATGCATATATTATTGGATGTTTTGGTAATTTTGCCCCATGACATTATATTATCATTCCTGTATCTTGCCCCAAGTAGTATTGAAAAATTACAATTTTGCCTAACTTGTTTCACTTGGCGCCTGATCTTTTATATTTTTTATTTGGTCCCATCTGCTTTTATTTCAACTAAGTTGACATTCATAATTACCAACAATCATGTCACTAGGATCCAATCGAACTAAACAAGTTGGCAATGAACCAATTGTAGTTTTTTGAATACAAATTTTTTTTTGCTGTGAATATTTGACCCCAGTGCTGTAAAATCCTAGGTCTACCCCTAGAGAGAGAGAGAGAGAGAGAGAGAGAGAGAGAGAGAGTCCCTCAACTTGTGGAAATATATGGTTGCAGTTGCGCCATATTCTTGGAAATATAGTTTGACCTTTTTGTTTCTTCTTTCTTTGCGGTTTATTGACTTCTATCCTTCATCTTTTTCCTCCCTTAATGTACCCTTTGCATGACCATGAAAGAAACGCCATGAGCATCGGGATGTGGATGTCTGAATTTCGCGATGAAGTTTCAACTTACCTCTTCCTATTCGCCCTGGGAATATCTATTTCTGGTGCAATGCAAAGCTAAGCATGCACTCGGGATGCAAGGGCCTATGGTGATGTTTTATCCATAACATGATAACCTCATTATTCAATTTATTGGTTTCATGCTAAAACAAGACCTAAGAAGTGGGCGACCGAAAAGCCGAGTATAGTCGTTGAATGAATTAAGTACATCTGTTCACTCTGAAAGGATGCCCCAGTGAACTTGACTTCTTCAATAGGTGGTACCAGCTCACTGGCTAAACATGCTATGGCGGTTGGAAGCTCCTCTTTCCTGAAGGGCTTGCAACTCTAATCTCCGCACAACCTTTCCTTAGCAAAAGGGAAAGTACATTCGCGAAATACCCTCCACAATTCTCCATGAAATGTGATGCAGATTCTAGCTCTCTCTATCTGGTCAATAACCCGTGGAAGAGGAAATGAGAAGTGGTTTCAATTTCGTATGCTTGCCAACTAACCTCAATTAAAAGTTGCATTTAATCATTCTCTTCCACAAAAGTCATTGTATTTCAAATTGGGTAAAAGAAATTTTATAGGAAAAAAAACAGTTCCAGATTCCAACTTCTAAAATATAGGCCGCGCCCCTTGAAACAAGAACCAAAGAAGCTTCGGCTTACTCGTTCCTCTGTTCATTTGTTTCAGCTTCTTTTTTTAAAATATTTAAAATATACTACTACTTCAGTATTTATTTTGTCTTCGTTCACTACTGATTTTAAAATATATATAACCATCGACTCAGAAAGTATCAACTCACGAAATAAATAAATAATGATTTAATTATAGTAGAGTTAAGAGACACCCCCTTTTTATAATAAATTGTTGTTGAGATTGGTGAGGGATCGCATCACATGAGCTATCAACCCATCAGAAGGTGCCCTCTATTGACTGTCATTTCCGGCGCGAGATCCTCTGTGTTGAAAACTTCTTTTCCTCTATGTCAAGGGATTTTTGGTCGTTAAATTGCATTTGTGTGTGTGTGTGTGTTTTTTTTTCAAGGCCCGAGATCCAACAGCCAGAAAACCCCTCTGCACAGAAGTACAGGGGTTTTCTGGCACACAAGATCTAGACTCGACATTTCCATAATCAATGCTGAAGAAAGCTCAAAAAATAAATGCGCATAAAGAAAAGTCAAATAGAATAAAATCATGTATAGCACGAGGAATTTAATATTGCTGATTTGAAATATACTCATAACTGCTCACAAAATGCATTCCATTATGACCAGAGTAGACAATTATACTTTCAAAAATTTGGAGAAGTTTTTGTGGGAGACAATGTTCCAGGCAACAATTTGGTCCATATGGTCGGCTAGAAATGGTATGGTGTTCAACAATGTTTCTTGGCGAGAGGAGGATCTAGGGGAGCTAATTAAGACCAGAGTAGCAATGTAGGTCAAGGTGAAGTTTGATATTAAGGTGCATTCGGTGGAAGATTTTAAGGGTTATCTCGATGGAATGAGGAAGGTGAAAGTATAATTTTTTTATTTTTATTTTTTTTGGAGGAGTGGTGCGGTCCAATTATCTGTTGGATGGTTTTTTTGTCGTTCTGTTTTTGTTTCCTTTTCTCCTTAAGCTTCTGTGCTTAAGGAGTTCTCCTCTTGATGTACCCTTTTCGAGTCAATAAATCTTCGTTTTGCCGAGAAAAAAAAAATGCATTCCATTATGCATAGAAAAATGCAATAAACCAAAGGAAAAAGAATTAATAACCATCAAGATGATGGTGATAGCAAAATCAAACAAACACCCAACACCCAATTCAAAAAAAAAAAAAAAAAACCAAGAAAAAAATTGAATACCATCGAACAATATATTCACTACTTTCATATTTTATTGAGATATATAACGTGTACGTTTACATTTTTTTTTTCTTTTTTTTTTTCCTTTTGTTTTCCTTTCCCAGTCCTTTTCATTTTCCATTTAGGAGAAATCGTTCACCAATCCCAAATAATCCCCCAACTCAGTAGGAAAACAAGGGCAACGCATCCATGAACTCCCATGCATCTTCAGTATCATCACCGCCTTGTCCTTGGTCGACGACGGGCCGTTGATATGAAGCAGCGCCACCAGCTTCTTCACCGCCCCGAATGCGACAAATTCCTCCAACACCCTCTCCGTGGGATGATATTTGCATATCGCCCACAATATCTTCACCCCGATTTTCGTAGCACAATTCGATGCGTGTAACAGTTTCTTTGATATCGCGCCGATCGCTAGCCCGTGCTCCAGAAAGGCTAATCTCCCCTCGGCGCACTCGCACAGTAACTTGATCAACTCCATGACCTTCTCGCACTTTGAATGGTTTGAATCGGGAAGGAATTCGATGAGGACGCACATCGCGCCAGCCTCTATCGCCTTCAACCGGCTCTTTTTCGACGAGTTGAATATCTCTATCAACACTTGCAGAGCAGTCGAGCTGGCCTTGGTGCAAATCCCGTCTGAAACAAGCTCCAGCATGGACTTGAAGAAATCCATCCCTTGGTCTTGGATAACGACATTCCAATCGAATTTAGCCATGGCAAGTTTTTGGAACATCGAGATCGCGTAAAATCTCGCCTCCGCGCTCCCCCTCTGGACCATGACCGCGAGGGCCTTCTTCGACTCGGGCCGCGAAAAACAGCTCTGGATCAACGACTCGTCTTCCTCTGATAATTCTAGGTGGTGAAGAACTAATAGAGCCTCCTCGCAATCCCTAAACGCCGCGAAATCCGAGTTTTCGTCGAGAACTTGCACAGCTATGTTGACAAGGGCTTCCACCCCTCCGCTTTTCTTGAAATCTCGTTTCGTCTCGTTTCCCATTTCGATGATGGCCTTGAGTTTCTTCAACGAGCTCACCTTGAACGGCGTTGACCCGACCGTGCCGATGAGAGAGACCAGCTCGTCGTGCTTGGTCGATGGCTGCTGCGCCGGCGATGGTGGTGGAGAAGACGGAGCGTACCCGTTTTGTTGCCACGAGAGGATGAGCCTCTTGAGGGTGTGGTTGGGGGTGACGTCGTAGTTTTCGATGCGTTGCATCGTGGCCGGGCACGTTGTTTTCATGTAAGTGAAGAGCCATTTTTCGATGTTTTTTCGCTCGTAGGAGACCCCTGTGGAGATGGTCACGGGCTCTTCCATGAGCTCCATTGAAATGGGACATCTGAAATCTTGTGGAAAATCCATGGTTAGAGAGAGAGAGAGAGAGAGAGAGAGAGGAAGAGGGTTGGTTTAACTATTAAGCTTGTAAATATATATATGTATATATAGGACCTAGGTATACGTACATCGGTACATGAATATGTACGTATAAGGGGGTGTAGACTGCACGTAGAGAAGTCTAAAGAAAGACAACATGAAAGTCAAAGACTGGATAGATAGATGCCTTTTGCAAGTTGCAAGCTGTGTTGTGTGTAGACATGAAAGTGGCAAGGGAGGAAAACCATTGGAAAAAGGATTTTGAATTTTACGCTTTTAGTGTTGGAAATTGCATTTCCTGCCCCCAAGTTATGTCAAATGCCCTTACATGACCATGCATGTTTTGATGTGGGCTTCAAAATAAACCTTTTGTCGAATGACCATTAGTATAACTCATGCTGTTTTCATGGACGGAAATGTAAGTATGGTGTGAGATTAGGATTATGATTTACGTAATTCTTAATATATATTTAGGATCATGGTCCTCTAAAGAATGTGGTAAGAGAGAAGTTATTAATCTTCTATACACGTTGTGACCTAACCAGTTATATACATTCATTTCTCTTGTTATCCACTTACTATTTGTACTTCTATTTTGGGTATGTAATAGTGTGAGACTACCGATTCTTCTTGAAAATTAATTAACCCTGCATATGTGCCTATTTCAAATCGTGAATTTGTTGGAAAAAAAAATCCAAAGAAAGAAAGTCATAGGAGAATAACTAAAATAGATTAAACTTTTTACTTGATTACGTTCTTATTTTCAAATATTTTGTTTCTTTTCTGTTTCTTTTTAATCCTAAAAATACATCATACATAGTCGGACTTGGTTAATTGCATGCAAACACCAAAATCCTCATCTCATGAATTCTCAAGGATGAATGGTTACTAGCCATATATATCCGAGTACATCTTTTAGGGTTGACATGCATGGCCATCGATCATACATATTTAGCGAAGGATGGATGGTATATATGAATATGAATAACCCAAAACTTAGGGGCATAATTTCAATAACCTTCAAATTTAGCCCAATGTTTGGGGGCGCGGTTGACTTTGGAAACCGTCGAGACCTACATATATATTAATGGGATCTAGAGTTGCCATAACCATTCATATTCACACCTGCCCCCATAAAACATTACACTCACAATTAAGGACAATTTTCAACAGTCATCTACCTATATGTATACATTTTCAAACATAGCTTACATAATACCGGCGGATACCGCGAAGCTTCACATGTTAGCATTTTGTATAATCCCTCTCTATAGGCTGTTGAGCTGCCTCTCTCTCTCTCTCTCTCTCTCTCTCTCTCTCTCTCTCTCTCATCTGCCTGCAAGTAGTATGTAATTTAAAAACTAGAGGTGACCAATGACCATGATAGTTTGGCACTAAAAATCACATTAAAAAGAGCAAATGATATTTTAAAATGAAGTATAGAAATCAACGGAAGTGAGTTGACAAAAGTGGGATTTTATTCATTTGAAATCAGTACGTGTAGCTTTTCAGCGGATCCTTGTGTTTGTATATGGAGTATAATAATAATACCATTGGGCATATAGGAAACTTCCATCTTGCAAAATTTACTGACAGTATCGATTACTGCTTTGATCTCAAACATGTTTAATTGGTCAGACTGATTAATTACTTATACGTTATCATATAAAATACTACTACTAGTTTTCATCATATTAATAGCAAAGATTAGAATACGGAGAATATTAGTCTAAGGTACGTGCTGCAAGTTGGTTCGGGACACTTTACATTACCCAAAAAAAAAAAATCAGAATACTACCGACAAAAAAGAAAAAGAAAAAGCAAGAGAATACTGATAGAGGAGTGCTAAGGACAAAAAAAATGGGCAAAGAAAAGACCCATAAAGTGTACATGAACAGCTCAGATTCACTGTACAGTGCATTTTGAGCCATTCATGTACACTTTAAGGGTATTTTCTTTGCCCATTTTCTTTGCATTTAGCATTTCTCATACTGATATACGGAGTATACTAGATCCATCATCAAGATATTTTGAAGTTTATATTTAATTTGTACGATTGGTTATCCAATAGAAATGCAATCCCTTAATTCTATAATTGTTGCCCCTTCCAACCCATAATTCTCTGATACCTTCTGTAACTCGTACCTGTGATTTATAGCTGTTTTAGTCTGATTAATGGATTAATTCTTTTTAGAGCTGGATTAGCTTAGGAGTTAGGACATAATACCCAATTTTTTTTATTAAGTCACAATTTAAGTAGTTGCTGGTATATCCCAATACGACCGATTTCTATTTTTCTTTTGTTTTGTGCTATGTTTAGATTGAGATTTGAAATTTTTTTTGAAAAATAGTAGGGGTAATAAGTGGAGAGAAATAGAGAGAGAAATGTTGGAAGTAAGGGGAATTTATGGGAAATTTTACAAAAAATACTTTTTAAGTTGTGAAGAGAACAAAG
The DNA here is from genome assembly GCF_030253575.1 of Rhododendron vialii. Classification (NCBI taxonomy): domain Eukaryota; kingdom Viridiplantae; phylum Streptophyta; class Magnoliopsida; order Ericales; family Ericaceae; genus Rhododendron; species Rhododendron vialii. The sequence continues at coordinate 4,983,442 of NC_080563.1, read as the reverse complement.
CATTGATAACCCATGGTGTTCAGCGGCTTCAGCCCATTTTAGACGTGCCTTGACTAATACTTGAATGACTGGACACCAACAAATAACCCATTAAGGCCGGGGTAAAGTTACGTTATGAATGGGTTAGTCTTACAAGAGTTAGCACCTAAGAAATTTTGAAACCTTAAGACCTAGGTAAGAAATTAAGAACAAACTTCTAGCCTCAAATCTTGTTGGTTTTCCTTCCTCTTCTCATAAATTTGTTAGTCTTCATAGCTTTGTAATTAAGTTGGGTGAAGAATAGTGAGATCAACATCAGCACCGGCCCGTGCAAGCCGTGGTGGCCGGCGGCCGGGGAGATGCCACGGAAAGGTGCAGGAACTACGACTGAGTCTCTTTCTAACGACGGCCATAACGAGATCGGTAAACGATGCTTAATTCCTTGGCCGTTCTAGGGTTAATTCTTTGAACCCCCGGCCAATCAGGAACCAAAACATATTTTCAAATCAAATTAAATAAGACATACTGTATCTTTTCGAACAAATATGATGCCATTTTTATCATTGTTAATCTACACGCTTGGAAGGTTGAACCTAATTAAAATTATATTTAAATTTACCAAAATCAGGGGAGTGAGATGGGTGCCGAAGGGACCAGCCAATAGCCTTGGTGGACTGTATTAAAATATGAGATTTGCAGTTAATTAATATCATTTGTTGCACAACTAAAATCCCGATTTAATGATGATAATCTCAATAGGATTGGTCCTAAAGATCTACTTGTCAAACCTAGTAAATGCAATGAATCATAATTTTAATTATTCATTGTTGCGGAGTAAATCAAGGTTAATGGAATGGGATCCTTCCGGTCCCCGGACGTTTCTGTCCAGGTGTTTCCGAGACCTTCCGGGTCCATTTTGATGATCGGGACTGTTGATATTTTAGACCTCGTTGAAATCATTGAGCACGCGAAAAATCAGGCTACTCGGATACCATTTGACGTGTTCTCGAAACATAGTTATTACCAGAAAAAATGGACTTTATCCACTGTTGCAATATTTTCTAAACCCATTTTTCTCAAGATAAATATGTTTCGAAAATGTAGTAAATGATATTTGATTAAAATAAAAATTGACGTGCCTAATGTCCTCAACAAGCTAAGTCTGAAATATCAACGGTTCCGATTGTCAAAACGGACCCATGGAGGACCCAGAAACGAACCGGACAAGGCCGATCAGTCCCTTTAAGGGACCTGAGAGGATCCTATTCCGGCCGGTAATAGAAGAGTTATTTACTCAACTATTTTAATCCACAACTAATTAGCAATGCAAAAGATCTGATTAGAGGAGCAAAATGATTGTCCCAATGATATCTGACCGGCCGATTCTTTTAGCAAAAAAACAAAAAAGATATCTGACCGGCTGATGATCATCGTGTGATTAGGGTTTGGGGAGTATTATTAGTATATATTTTTTTGGTACATAGTATTATTAGTATGTAAGAATTCATTAAAATAGTATTATTAGTATATAAGAATTCATATTTTAATCAGTCATGGGTGAGAAGTGGCTATTAAGTATCAACTTAATAATTAGATCAAAGATCAATAAGATATCGATCATGGGATTTTTCTGAATCGTTATTAGGGTATTGAACGTGTCAGCCAACTGGAACTAAATTAGTAATACTTACGTTTCGAATGAGGTAAAAATGAACAAGAAACGATATTCACACTCTTTTTTTTTTTTTTTTTTGTTATTTATACTCCTTTTTTTTTTTTTGTCTTTAAGCCAAAAAATAAAATAAAATACATACACTTTTAACACTAAAAAAACAAAAAAGAAAATGTGGATAACAAAAAAAAAGCGTGAATATCAACTTTAAAATAAAATAATATTAACGTGAAGAGAGCCCGACTGAGCAACAATAGTAGTTTTTAATCACAACCTTTGCTGGCCCTTCTATCAGCTTAAACCTAATTAAGAAGAATTAACAAACAGTTGACTTTAGTACTTGATTTTGCAGGTTATAGGTAAAAAAGAAAAACCTTCAGAGAAGTAAGGTATAAGGGTTTCGTTGCTGTAACTGAGTGTCTTAAAAGTTATGGAATAAACCCATAAGACAGAGTTGTCAAATAGTAATGAATAGAAAGGGATAGACCATTTTTTTTTGTTGCGAATCTAGGGTATCGAGAGTTATCCCTTCGGCATAGCATGATAGATGGAGTACTTCTTCCATCCGAATGCTGACATGGCCGAACCAAGTAAAAACTAAATTTCAATAATTTATCATCTATCAACCTCGTGGGAGAAGTACTGGCAGAGCTAGGAATTTCTATCTCAATAAGTAAAAACTAAATTTCAAAATAATTTTTCCAAATTTCAGGCCAAAGTGCACTCGTACAAACTTTAGGCAGTTACACATAAACTTTCTTCGGTTTAAAAATTCATTTCTACCATGTCCCTCTGTTGTAGCTGTACGTAATTTTCAGTCGAGCAAACGCTAGGCCCGAGGTTTTGGAATGCTTTAGGAGACGTATCTTCCGCTGTTTTGGGTTGTGCCGTTTGGCTTTTTTCATGCTGTTTCTTTTCTCCATATATCCAACCGTTCGTTGGATGTCCTCCTCCCCTTTCCCTGATGTATCCCACCGAGTTCTTCTCAATAAATACTTTTTGCCGATAAAAAAACAGACAAATGCTAGACTCCAAATGAGATCGACTTAGTTGGAGATAAGAACGAGCTGCAATCTACGACCACCCTTTCCTTGTACTAATTTGTCCGGAGAAGGTGTACTTTTGTTATTATTAATTAGTACTTGTAAAATTGCTAGCTAGATTGCGTGCCAAACCCCAGTTGCAATTGTGACGACCTCATCTTATCTTTGATTAAGGATTTAATAAGATGATGACTTTGGAAAAGGATATATTGACCACATTTTTGTTTTTTTTGAAAATGTCAGAAGGCTAGGATTGACCACTTCAATTGTATAGTTTGGAGTGGCAAAGCCCAACTTAACCAACTAACCACTTGCACAAGCCAAGTGGTGTGTGGAATTTGAACTAATTAAGAAAGCTACTTAATTAGCAAGTGGAACAAATTAAGATAGCTGATACAATGTTCAACAGCCTTATCTCATAAACAAACAGCTCTAAATCCGTCATTAGCGAAGTGGCTTACCGCATAGAGAGTTTGTTTTTGCTTAGTTAAAACTTAAAAGGGTGGAGGAGGGGACGATTGACGTAACCAGTTAACTTCCCGTGGTATTACCACATAGAGACTACAAACCTCCGTGGCAAATGTGATACCGAAAGATCAATTCATACTCATAGATTTATACCACCCAACCAATGTACGAGCAGATCATAGCGTTAATTCTCTGTCGAGATCTGGTTAATTTGTAGAACTACTAGAGTAATTGGGTTCTACTTTACAATCACATAAAAAGAGCATACACTAAAACTCAGATAGCTGAGATACATGCAGTGTGTTTTCTAGGTGTGGTTAGATTAGAGGTTAAACTAACTCCAAGTAGGGTAGATAATGGCAGGTGGGATTTCCCTCTAGTTTGTTTGGGTCTGTAGTTGTGGAGAGGATTACCAAAATCAAATTGCATTGCAATTTTGCAAAATAAATAGTAAATGGCCAAAGTAGAAAGGTCATAATACATTTTGGAACAAATTAAAATGTTTAATTTTCTTATTACTTTTTAAAAATCAGAGAGAATCACTATGAGTGATGGGTGATTGGAGCAATTATGAAGCTGATAGGACAGATAGATGATAAGCGTGACGACAATTTTATCTAATGAATTAAACATGTTCCCTAAGTTAGAGTAGATTAGATTTAACGAATGAAAAAAAATAAAAAAGATTAAACACGCCATACGATTCACCTACGTACATCTCTTTCCACAACAATTTCCCTAAGTCAACTATATATGGACCGAAGAGGGGGATTTCTCGCCGCTGTGCACCAGGTGGTGCCATGGTGACGGCCTGTTCTCTCGGACGGTAGCTATGGCTCGAACCGGACCTTCTATTGGCGGGTAGGGAACCCCTATGATCATGCCCAAGGAAGAGTTACTACGCTGGTCACTCCTCCCACCCTTTTGGTGAATTAGGAGACGGGAGAAACTAACAGAAGTTTTCCTTGGTCACAGTTTGCAGGCCCAACCGACTAACGTGTCTTTGGTCAACTGTGAAATCTGTTCAACTGCTAAATGTTTGTAATTTCAACCACCTTTTATAAGAGTCGGGTTTCTCCGCGGTTCAAATCTCTACACTACGAGAAGCAGTCGTATTCCGGCCGCTTACAACAAATTTATCTGGAGCATTAAACAAAGTTTTCGCCAACCAAAGTTACATGAATAGAAGCCGGACACATGCAATACGTGTGCAAGTTGAACTTTCACGTAATATGCACTATAGAACAAAGGCTTCCTATTTATTGGTTGTTCGATCGAATTTTGACAAAATATACAAAACTCGACTTGCATGTGTATCGCGTGTGCTAGAGGTTGGGCACTCGCGATGAGTGCGCACATCAAGTTTTTAGAACTACATCTTAAAAAATGGCCCACAAAATTTCATCTTCAAGTTACATGAAGCCCAAAAAAATGAACGAAGAAAAATAAACTACTCTTCCTCATGCATCATTATTACCCTTTCCAATGTTTGAAAGAAATAGATAGACGCTTGTGTTGTTCCACAAAATTTAGCAACTCCACATAAGTCCTATTACAGTAATGGACCAACCACTTGCTGATTGGGAAAAATAAAATTTCAGAGAGGGAGAGAGAGAGAGAGAGAGAGAGAGAGAGAGAGAGGGTACAATATTCCTCAAGCATCCTCATTTTTTGTTTTCGTCAGCATCCAAAAATCCCCCTTAATTTGGGTCCTAATAAGTAATTAGAAATTTGACTAAGGAAAAAAAAAATGTAAATTATGATGATAGAGAAGAGAACACCAAATTTCCACTAAACTTGGTAAGCCATGACCCAATCATGAATGTCAACACATGAAGGTGAAGATAACAAAGCTTTGGCATTGTAAAACACACCTTGCACAACCCAATATCAAGCAATTCCCAATTCAGTAGTCACACAATGATTTGCCGGTGGAATACATGAGGAATATTGTATTCACGTCATGATGTGTTTGGTCCGGAGTGCCTCCATGAATTTAATTACACAATGTCACTCCCTGCGATCGCTCTGAAAATAGACTTGTAGATGCGATATCAAATACTATAAAAGACTTAATTGAAACCATCATTTAACCACCCAAGGCATTTGACATGGTTACCCTTCTGACTAAAGATTTACACTTTGTTGAAGACAGGCATTTGACATGGTTACCCTTCTGACTAAGGATTTACACTTTGTTGAAGACATAATAAGCCAGATTTTTAAGGATTATTTGAGGGAAAGAAAATTTGACTCAATGACAAAAATTGAGAGATACCAAAATGGTGCTCTCCCTTTATATTGCCAAGAAACCATTTCCTTTTTAGAACTTCACATTAGGTTCATGAGCGTCAAGCCTTGGATAGTCCAGAATGTAATACTTTTAATTTCTTATTTTCTTTCCTTCCATGAGCCCCTAATTTTGTCTCCAATAAATTTCCAAAGTCCTAAATGTATTACATACATACATAGGTTCCTCTAAAATAACAGCAAAAAAAGAGTTCCTTTAAAAAATAAATTTATTTATATAGGCAGAAGATGGGACGGGACAAAGAGTATCTTTTTTATTTTGTTTTTCCACAATCTATGGAAATAGAGCGGGAATTTGCAGGCTTAAAAGCCGGACTCAAGCTTTAAACTTGGTTAGGAAGCGCTTCAACCACCAAATCAACCTCTCGAACACGAGACGGGAGTTTGATATTAGATTTCGTGAAAAACCAAATCCCTATTGTTACCTTTTGCTCCTTTTTTCGAAGGTCTTGATTTAATACCGAAAACAAAACCAAACTAGAAAATTAAATTAGGAGAAAAAACAGAGGCTAAACCCAATAAGAGCTAGATCTTGGCGGTTTTTATTTTCTTTGCTCTTCCTCCTCGTTTTTTTTTTCTTTTTCTTTTTTGTACGTTCTCCCTCTTTTATACTCTTCCCCTTTATGTCTCTTTGTTTATCATTAATTTTTAAAGTCATAGCATTTGTGGGCCGAGACGAGGCCCACTATTTTTTTAGTATATGGTCTAGGTGGCGGGGAAGGTTTAGTTTCACATGGGCAATTTTGAATTTGATTTATGGAGAAGATCTCTGCTAGCAAGTGCTCTGATAGTCGAGACCAACAAAAGTGGTAGTAAGTAGTAACAGAGCTTCCTCGAGTCATGGAAACTACCGTCCCATCAAGGATTAGTGGTCCAAACTAAGGCTTCACAGGACGATCAAGTACAAGAAGGCGTCATTATCACTACTCAAACTGGTGATTTCCTGGCCGTCCAAGCCCTGTGGGAGTAAGCCATGAGCCACTAGGTTATCAGGAGTCATTGACCTCATTCTAGAATCACCGGAATCGTGAATTGCATATGCACCAATGCTCCATGGGCTTCTTCTGTCAGTCTTGGGTTCATTCAACATGTAGGCTTTATTTGTTTGAACATAAAATATTTTCTTGAAGAATATTTTACGTATTTTTTGCTATTTGGTCCTGTCAAAAGACAAGGAAAATATATTTTATCACGTTGAACATTTTAATTCATATGGTCGAAAATGTTTTTAGCTAACTATTTTGTAGTATGATACAAGGGTTCACATCAATAAAGCTACAGTTCCCGACAGGGGAATCCCGATGCTCCGCCGGGCCCACTCCGGCCACCGGACATCTGATCCGAGCCATCCAAAAATTCAAAAAAAAAAATCCGAATGGGCTTGCGCGAGAATCAATAGCATCCGACTTGTTTAGGTGGCCGATCTAAACACTCCATTTTTTATGTGTATATTTGTGTATATATACACAAAAAATGGAGTGTTCGGATCGGCCACCTAAACACGTCGGATGCCATTGATTCTCGCGTGAGCCCACTCGGATTTTTTTTTAGAATTTTTGGACGGCTCGAATCAGTGGTCCGGTGGCCGGAGTGAGCCCGGCGGGGCGTCGGGATTCCGATTGGGAAAATGGGTCGGGAAGTGTAGACTTTCTGGGGTTCACATACAACCTCTATTATATACTCACGTTATATAGAACGTTTATTATACGTACATCTTTGCATGGAGGTGGCCGGAAAACAAAGCGGCGGCGAGATGGGGAGTGCGGCGGCGTGGTGGGCGGAGAGAGCTCGGAAGATCGGAAACGCGGTGGCGAAGGAAGGGAGAGAGGATCCGAGAAAGGTGGTTCACTCGGTGAAAGTGGGCATGGCTGTGACTGTGGCATCAATGGTGTACCTGTTGGAGCCGTTGTTTCACGGGATGGGTCGGAACAACTCGATATGGGCCGTACTCACCGTCATCCTCGTCCTCGAGTTCACCGCTGGTACAGAATTTCGCTGTTTTATTTATTTATTTTTTGATATCGCAAAACCAACACAACAGACTTCAAATCAGAAATTAAACATATATATCGAAACAGAAACAATGTGGAGTTTCTCCGTATCTGGTTCGAACTGACTCTATCAAATAGTAGCCCTTAAATCTAGGTCAGAAACAGAGTGGCGAAAAATTTGGCGTCGGCTCATACTCACTGCCTATTTTTTTCCTAGAAGCGCTGGTAATTTCGACGCAAACCTATTCCTAAATTGAAGAAATTGATATACAGAGGAAGTCGAACAGAAACCCTAATTACAACATACATTGGGGCGCAGCTGAAGAAGAAGACGAAGGGGGGATTAAAATTTCACTGTTATAAATGTTAGGCTTTTATTGTGCATGTATGCATGTGATCATTTCTGATCGATCGATACATATAGTCGAATATCTATCGAACCCGGCTATGGACCTTCATTTTTGTTCAAAATAGTTGTTTAATGCATGCCATTAAAAATTATCTCATTCGGATATTGACAAGTGCTTATCAACTCATTCGACTTTCGATTGTACTTTAGAATTCTTAATTGCAAATTCTAATGCAATTTCTGAATAAAAAATTGAATGAATCGATCAAGCACTTGTCAATATCAAAATGAACTGGTTTTTAAGAGCACATTAAAAAAGAGTACACCCCCTTATTCCGGTTTCGATGACCACGCATTCTACAAGCCACTTGTGGGTCTCTAGTAATCCCGAAAAAAATGAACGTCGTGGAATTCATTTGTGTGGGACTTGAAATGGACCCAACACATCGTTACACAATTGGTAACCACCCCTTTGGTTCCCCTAGTATTCTGTGGTATTCATTAGCCCAATAGCTGTGGGAGTTTGTTTGTTTGTTTGTAAATTGTAATCCTTGCATTGGTTTCAATGGGTTCGTGGCAAAAGCTGTATGATGAATCAGAGCTGTATCGCCGATGAATTAATAAAGCCCAAGTGAAGCACAAACTTAAGCCCCGTTTCTGGGCACATTGTTTTTTTTTTTAATGCTAATTCGCAACCACCCCGCAAATTCGAAAAGCAATACAAGGGATCTGGTTTTGGGGTTGTGGGGCTTGTGGGTTTCTTTTTCTTGGTGGCACAATTTGGTTTTGGGGGGAGTTTGAATTTTTTTGGATGGTTTGCTACAGTTTCTTTTTAAAAAAATTCTCTCTTTGTCCTATAAAGAATTAAAGTCTGTGTTACGTGGAGTGTGATTGGTTCTTTTAACATCCAATTTTGTTCTTGAATTGGATGTCTTGACATCTAGGATGGTTAAATGGTGGACTCTAATAACCCATGCAACATGAATGGTGAAAATTGACCAACTCTTGGTGATTCAGGTGCCACATTGTATAAAGGAATCAACAGAGGGATTGGGACACTTGCTGCCTTAAGTTTTGCACTTCTTATCGAGATCGTGGCACGCCACGTTGGCCACATTGGTTGTGCAATCAGTATTGGCTTTTCAGTTTTCCTTACCGGTATGTAATAGGAATTCCATTTTCATATTCTCTCTATTATGATTCCCTGTTTTATCATCTTTTCCTGAAAGACCAATACAGCATTTCTCCTGGCATCATGTAGATTATAATCACTCATAGCGTTGTTAGATTGGAGTAGTACTGCAAAACACAGAAGAAATCAAAAGTTAAACATTGCTCTAGAAATGACTTCCACGAGACTAAGGTGTAATGATAAGATGAAAGAAATCACTAAGAGAAGCTTCATTATCATCTCATGGTTATAGATCTTCTTTCATACAAGGGAATAACTGACTTCCCCCACCATGCAAGAAATCAGATACTGATGAATACCTTACATGTGCTAGAGGCATGGGAGAATCATTGTATATTTAACCGTACATATTAATTACTCCACAAGTTTGCAGGTGCTTTTATGACATACATGAGGTTCATCCCTGCAATGAAGAAGCATTGTGACAATGGATTAATAGTATTTCTTCTGACATTTAATTTGATAACGGTTGGTTCTTATCACGATGACAACGTGTTCCATTCGGCAATCCAACGTAATTACACTATTGCCATTGGATGTGGCATATGCATCATCACAAGTCTCTTGATTCTTCCCAACTGGTCTGGTGAAGACCTCCACAGCTCCATTATATCTAAGTTTGAAGATTTGGCAAAAGTAATCCAAGGTATGGGTAGCTAGCTGTTTCAATCTGATGACCTTTATTTTCATAAATCGGTAGCCCTATTATAGTAAACGGAGAATTCACTAATTCATGTGTCGAAGTCCAGGGTGATACCTGAAGAAGAAAAGGGGAAAAGAGCACGAGTGTGCCAGCAATTCCCATCCTTACACTTGTTATTTTTGCTAATCTGACATATATGTGCATTTTTGTTAAAGGAAAAGAGAATGTGGGAAAAAAGTAGAGCATGTGCACCTTTTCCTTTGTTTCCTAGGAAACATTTAACAAAGAAAATGGTGAAAAATATTTTGGGTCTTGAAGGGACGGGGGGTAAAACATATTGCCAGTTTGGAAAGAACAAATCTCTCACTTTCTCTGTCTTTTTATCAATGATGAGGCATAGATTGATAAAGGTCACTATTACAGCAACGATTTTTGCGTAGATGCTGAAACTTGTTTATGAGAAATTTATTCTTCTTCTTTAATGTTATATTTCCTGTATCTTAACACGGTTTAGAGACTTTTATGGCTCATAAAGTCTGCAGGATGACAGAGTGAAAATGCATAGTCCCTGATGACCTCACAGGTATTGATACATCAGTACATTTTGACCCCATTCAATTTTTGGGTATATTTTTTGCTTTGACTGAATCATGAGTAAGTTACGGTTGGGCTTCAAGACAATGCGCTGAAGAACTTTCACCTGCACTAGCTACACTTGACCAAACAAATTCTTTCTGGCACTTGGTTTCTAAATCTAGCAGCAGGAACCTCACAAACAAGATTATTCTATCCATTAGGTTCCCTTTATACATAATGACATGGCCTAAAAATATTGCAGCATGTGTAGAAGAATATTTTCAAGTACCAGATACGAAAGATGCGAGCAAATCCTCAAAAACTACTGCTCTGGAGAAAAGCTACGAAGAAATTTTTCAATGTAATTCAACAGAGGAATCCTTGGTATGATTTTAGTTGTTTTTGCTCATATGCCTCATATTTAGCCTCTAAATAAATACGAAAACCGGAGAACAGAAGTTTTATTTGCTCTCTGACCTAATACTCACCGAGTTTACAGGCTACATTCGCTAGCTGGGAGCCTCGCCATTCGAGGTATTGTTATCCTTGGAAGCAATATGTGCATTTGGGAACTGTTCTAAGTCGTCTAGCATACACTGCTTTTGTTTTACATGGTTGTTTAGAATCTCATGTTCAGGTACGTATCGCAAATCTTCACATGCTTTACTGGGGAGTTTAGCGTTGGGGGCCGTGGAGATGTTCATTTAGTGTGCAAATAATTTCAGGTTAAAGGCACATAGAACAAAATCATGTGTAAAATAAACTAGCTTAATGCATCCCTTCAATCCGTTGGTTGGCCTCATTGTTTTCCATAGTGCCAGATTTCGGTTGACAAATCACAAAAGGATGCCTTAACATCCAAATTTTGGTTTATAAACTACCTGTATAGAAAAAACTCCATCAGAGCATCTTTTGCTCCTCCATAAAGAACTTATTTATTGGTGGTTTCAAAAAGTAGAAAACCTAAAGGACATTTATTCTTGTCCTTAACGTTTGATAATCGCCATTTTAAAAAACTTATAAGTCCAAATTTCTTTGATCATCTTTACGTTTTTCTTTATCTGGGGTAGAACCTGTCTTCTGGTGACCTGTGGTCCAAAAGAAGCCTGTATAAGCTGGATTTTTGGATGTTACTTGTAACATCAATATATAAAGTGTTGACAAACTCATTGATCATAACTGCATATATCCAGTAGTTGAGTTTGACATTCTGGAGTGGGATTCTACTATTGCATGCCACAATTTTTCCATTTCTGGTGTTTTAGGCTCCTCAGACGGTTCGAGCGTTGTTTAAAGAACCTTGCGAACACGTGGCAGAAGAAATAGTAAAAGTCCTTTCGGAACTAGCAGAAACCATAAAGAAGCATCACCATTTCTCAGCCCACATTTCAGATCACCTTCATGAAGCTCTGGAAGAACTTGATGCCTCCATTAAGACTCAACATCAGCTCTTTCTCCCTTCCAACCCAACAAAAACTGAAGCAGCCAAGCCTTCTGAGATTCTTGGGTCGCAAATACGGGGGCCAGAACAGCTCAAGATAAGGAACAGAACGACTAGTAAGACTGTGATCACACGACTTGAATTCTCTGAGGCACTTCCATTTTCCGCTTTTGTTTCGCTGCTGATTGAGACCGTGGCTCAGCTTGACCTTGTGATAGAAGAAGTAGAAGAGTTGGCGAAGGTTGCGCATTTTAAGGAGTTCCATGAAGAAGATGACAGCATAGAAAACAAGGTGGTTCCAGTGAAAATCCTAAGGGCTGCAAAGATATCCAGTTACTGACAGGCAATCTGATGACTGAAAATTTGCAATTTCTGCTTTCAAAGCTGAACAGGAGTGACAAATAAATTTGTTGCTATCAGGTTAAATAGCAGCTTTGTCACATTTTTTGCTACATAATGTCAATTCTAAAGACACTTTCAACCGATTTGTTACATTTTTTGCAGCAAGAACTAGTGAGGTGCCTGTTTTTCATTGCTTGTTTATCTTCATCTAGTACCAAATAATTCCTACAGAAACAATTTTTCTTACTGGATGGCACCGAACAGTTGCTCTAAATAATGTTTATTGGAAGATAAGGGATTTCTCTTTGAATCTTTTCCTTCCATGATTTTTGGATCATTAAATTTAGCTTGTCATCAAAATCACCATGGTAAAATAATTATATAAACACTTAATAAGTTGTGCTGAGGACGACAATAACACTGTTACAAAGAAAAGGGTCATCAAGAATTCCTCGGAATAGAGTCTAATGTATAATGCCCCAGCCTTCCAATTCTATACAAATTAAGTAACTTGGCAGCAACCTTAGTGTGAGCCTCTGTGTCTACAAGCACCTTAAAAGCTTTCTGCAATTCTGAAAATTGTGCCTCAATAAGTTCCACTAAATCCTTTCCAGCTTCCGGATTACTAGGAAAAGATGAAACCGTCTCAAAGAGAGTACGACGAACATCATGCACCGCAAAATCCTGTGAACAATTGCGAATGTAGTTATCAGATGAAGATCGAGATAAAAGGAGCTATAAACTTTACCCGAAACAAATAGCAACAAACCAAATGACATTTCAATTGAGGGGGGAAGCAAAAATAGGAAGCACTAGTTTGCTATGAAAGATACTGATGTAAACTTGGAAGAGCAAAATTAGCCAAGAGAAGGCAATTTAGGGGGAAACAGGGAACAAAGTATTCAGTTCGAGACACATCCTAACGTAGTTCGAAGAAAAGTGCTTCCACTTTTCAAAAGCGTACTTTCACAAGAAAAAAAAATCCATATAAACTACTGAAATTTACATGATAGATTTTTATTTTATTTTATCGGCAACATGATAGATTATTAGATTGATAGATGATTATTTGCACCTGCGTATGATCTGTTGCATACTGCTTCCGTCTCTTGTCCAACTCGGAGTCACTTGATGTTTCCATTCCGTCAACTGTTATTTTTTCACTATGATGCATAAACAATTTTGCCCATTTCTTGTATTCATCACTCAAGTTGTGGATTGCAAGAAAATATTGAGCTAGTTCTGATTCCCCAATTAAGCAGTCATTAATAGCTCCTGCATTTCAAATCAGGCACATGAGCTGAGCTGCTCGATGGTTAAATATCATTTTTGTTTGACCAATCCCAAATGACCCTGTCAGCTCATAAAACAAGATTTTCAGTTTTCTGCATTATCATACCTGTTAAAGCAAGTTTGGAGCACACCTCAGCATCAGGAATCATAGGAGGCAGTACCCCAGGGGTGTCCAGGGCATAGATGTTTGGATGGCTACCAATCTGGAAATGAAAATCACCAAACAATTTGCATGATGAACGGTGAAAATACAGAGGAGAGAATTGAAGAAAATAGACATGCTGAAAAACTTCAGCATGTAAAGGTATATAGTGATGGCGTATAGTATCTTTTCAAATTCCTTGGCAACCAACCAAACCATCATGGGTAACAAAAAAACCACACTATGAATACCAAGGATCTTAGGCAGCCCGCAACCACAAGTCCAGTCTAGTGCTAGTAACTGTCATATTGGCTTATTCAAGTGTGTGAACATGATTCCAAAAGAAGTTCTAGAAAATGGAAAAAGCCAGAAGATTGCACACCTTCAGGCTGCTGATATCTTTTGTCTCCCCTGGCAAGTGGCAACGGACTCACGGTTGCATGTTTCAACTTTCCTTTCTCTTATATAAAAAAGAATCCCACCAAATTATAATCACAGCAAATCCATTTTGAAGGGAAACTAGTTCTTTCAAATCAGAATTGAATTTGACAAAAACCAACAACTAATGGGATTTCATAAGGTTGAAGCACCTGCAGCGCTAATCCGGCCAATTTGATGCAAGGCGTTAGCAAGGGCTGACTTCCCTACATTTGGAATCCGAGAAGCATTACTGTTATGGTATGGTTTGCATGATCAGTCCTCGTCAATTCTCGAACCCGAGCTTGTAAAAAGTTCAGGAACTGTAAATATTTGACATGCAAACTAAATTTGATTAGCTAAGATTGAATTAGGAGAATCCACTACAAGAAAACCTCAAGCATTATTCTCTTCTCATGTATGAAAACTATTTTTGAACTTCTCAATGTTGACACACTGTTCATAGTAGAGTCAAATTTTTCACTGACCAAAAGTGACCCTGTCAGAATAGCTGCTGTAAAGAGTCTAAAGTACCATGTGGACTCCTCGAGCATTTCCACGCAACAGCTGCAGTTGAAACTGCTCCGATAACACTTCCGGCAGCACCATATTTTTGCTGCTTCACAGGCCGTCCTCAGCTGAAAAAGAAAGAATAACAAATTAGGTATTCCATTATTCCACATGCCAAGTACTAAAAGTAAGCCACTGGCAATAACACAAGTAGTAAAAAAAGTGCACCACAGCAGCCATCATCTGCCTCCGGCGTGAGTAAATCGTGTACCATTATCCCAGTTCCCTAGTGCTGTGTAGTAACACATAAGCCAAGCATCCTAAAACTGTCATTGCAACTATGGAATTGTTTTTAGTATAACGGCACATATTGGAAAGCATGACCAAAAAGAAAACAATCAAGTGAACTTGGTATCCTGTCGTTTTCTCTCAAAATGAGAACCATAAATGGGAAGGGAATGCTGTTTAACTGCAAGTTCTGATAGTTAACAGGCTGGTAACTCTATACTGGTATACTGCTGCCGACATCCATACTAATGCTGATGGACAATGTTTTACTCAAAGTATACTCCTACTGCATAAACTACTCAGAAAACATCCGCACTCCATATGCATTCCCGTACGGAGTGTTCTATGTGAGACACCCAGGGGCGGACCCACCATAGCGCACGTGGGGTCACGTGCCCCCACGCCCTTTAAAAAAAAAATTTTTTTTTCGATTTTGTATATATATTATTTATGTTGAATGTATGTAAGTACTTGTTGGTTGGTGCACTGGTAGAGTTTTCTCCTTTTAAGCAAGAGGTAGTGGGTTTAAGACTTCGCACATGCTCTCCTGCAGGTATTTTTTGCATTTTCCCAAAAGGCAGTAGAAAAAGGTAATGTGTGTGTGTTTTTTATTACCCAAAAGGCTGAAAATAGTAGTGTATACCTTGTTTTTTATATTATTCGTGGGTTCGAGTCTACTCCCACAGTGCATTTGTATACTTTTTGCCCCAAAACTGTAATAGTAGAGTTAGTAATAGAAAAATAGATGATGAACATGTGATAATGTTGTTTTAATGCATTTAGTCAAGGTGCGCAAATTTACACGAGTAGCTAATTATTAAAATACATATATTTTAAATTGTTAATTTATCATGAATTCTAAAATTATTTTGGAGTAAATGTGCTTAACTATAACTCATATATTACGGTTACAAAAAAAATTGGTGCCCCCGCTCTGTCAAATTCCTGGGTCCGCCACTGGAGACACCATTGCTGGACCTCCAAACATGTAAGACATGAGATGGTAAATGTTGATGAACTGGTGAAAAGAATAGTTATACATATGAGATTTTGTATCAGTTCTTGGAGAAGAGTGAAGTGTACAACTGCAAATTATCAATTGTGTTTGGCATGCCAAATCTCTCCTGAACTAATTCATACCAGAGGTATATAATTCGTTATTGTAATAATCAAATCCTAATTCACCCAAGATTATGAACATTCCAAACATATTCTACTTCAGATTAGACCCCACCGGTTAACATTCCAAAAAAAAAAAAAAAGAGTATGAAAAACGTTACAAATGGTGAGTTGGAGAGGAGAGTGCATACTTAGATCGCATTCCAAAGATGCGTGTTTGGTTCCTCGCCTGGTCGCTAAGCAGTTGAAAGCTCTTATCTTGGGTAGTGGACTAGCAAGGTACCCATGTAAGAATAAACCCCTGTTTCAGAAATATGAGTTCTCATTAATCCAGATGTCATTGTAGCAAACAATTGCGGGCATAAGCAAACGTTTGTGGCTAGGTACTAAAATTCCGCGTTCATGAGCAAAACTTCGCGGCCACAGTTTACACTTTTCACATCGTGTTTCAGAAATGCGAGTTCCCATGAGCCCAAACGATCTCGTTGCAAAAGTTGGCGGCTAGAAGCAAAAGTTTGAGATCAGGTACCAAAAGTTCGTGTCCATGAGCACAAAAGTTTGCGGCCTTCGTTTATAATAGAAGGTGGTTCAGTTTTGCGCTTTCCGAATAACGCGGTCACAAGCTTCAGGTGTTTCTGTTTCAGTTTCTACACTTAGAGGAAGAACTCGATTATTGAAAGCGTGATTCCCATTCGTGAATCTCGTGTGTTTACATGCCTCTTGGCCGTGGTACACCTGGCCGAAAATAATTACACTTGGTCGCGTTTAATTAAATCTTGCCGCCAATTATTAAAAGCGTGATTCCCATTCGCGAATCTCGTGTGTTTTACATGCCTGCGACTAATTACATTTGGCAGCAAATAATTACACTTGGATGCATGAAATTACAACTGGCCGCCAATTATTAAAAACGTGATTAACATTCGCGAATCTCTTGTGTTTACATGCCTCTTGGCCGCGACGAATTATGCTTGGCCGCTTATAAGTGCAACTGGCTGCATATTATTGAAAGCGTGATTCTCATTCACGAATCTCGTGTGTTTACATGCCTCTTGACCACTACTAATTATACTTGGCCGCTTATAATTACACTTGGACGCGTGAAATTACAATTGGCCACCAATTATTGAAAACGTGATTTCCATTCGCGAATCTCGTGTGTTTACATGTCTCTTGGCCGCGACGAACTACAACTGGCCGCTTATAATTACACTTGGCCGCGTGTAATTACAATTGGCCGCCAATTACTGAAAACGTGATTCCCATTTGCGAATCTTGTGTGCCTACATGCCTCTTGGCCGCGACAAACTACGCTTGGCCGCTTATAATTACACTTCGCCGCTTGTAATTGCAATTGGCCGCTTAAAATAGAAGCGTGGTTCCGTTTCACGCTTTCCATATAACACCCCACACTGTTTCTACAGGAAGAACCAAAGAAGTGAAGAGCTCGATCACTCTTCTCTCTGTCTCCTCTCTGCAAAAATGGCCGGAAAACATTCCTCCTCCATAACACCCCGCACGACTCCTCCTTTTCCTCCTCTCTCTCCTCTTCTACACCATCTCCCTCTTCACATCTCCTTCCGATCCCTCCCGCTCCGCTCCTCCCCAAACTCTAACCCCAGCGCCGACTACTCCTTCGTCGCCTCCTGCGAGAAATTCCTCGCCCAAAAACCTCGCGTTCTATTGGATGACACCGTGGCTTCATCAAGCGAACAAGGCGTGAAGAATCTGGACGATATGATTTGGAAAACAGAGACCGAAAGGCTCTACGGCGATCCGTTTCTTCCTCCTCTTAGGGTTTACGTTTACGAGATGCCGAAGAAGTTCACGTACGATCTGCTGACGTTGTTTCAGAATACGTACAGAGAGACGTCGAATCTCACTTCGAATGGTAGCCCTGTGCACCGTTTGATCGAACAGGCATGATTCTTGACATCTTCTGAGTCTATTTCTTAACATTATTTCTTTATTGTTAACTGTTTGATTGGGCCTGTGGTAGAATTCCTGTGCATTGGCCGATAAAAAAAATTCCTGTGGATTCATTGATTGGTTGAATTTTAAGTCGGTGCGTTTCGTGAATTTAGTTTCATTGACTTTAATGCCTTTGAGTAGTTAGTTAGGATGAGCTCGGTTAGTTAAAATTTAATCAGTTAAGTCGAGGCCAAATATTCGAGCTCAATTGGTATTTAAGAGCTTGAGCTCGGTTCGATTACTAAACAAGCCTCTATAAATAAGGCGAGTGCATACATACGAGTCGAGCTACAGTTAACCAAAGTTCGGCTCGTTTACTAAATGAACCTTTAATGAGCCTCGAGCTACTCGCGAAATGGTTTGTGTGTTTTTAATTTATTTTCTCAGGCTGGTAAGAAATTTCCTTGGGCTATGGGATTTGAGAAAAATCCAGGCCATTTAGAGATCACTATAGCGTCATTCCAGAATTTTGTTTTTGAAAATGTTAAGTTCGTTGATATTGTTATGGAGTGTGGAGCCTAATAGTATGGTATAGCAAGGCATGTCTCTCGAATCCAATAACAAAGGGAACAGTAGTATATTCTACACCTAGCTATATACATTTAGGGAGAGGAATGCATTCCGTAGTTCTTCTTTATCATAGGGAAATTGCTGCAGCTATGGTGGCTGAAGCCTTCATGGATGAACCCACATAAATCCAGTGTTCCTTTAAGATTGTGCTTCTGTTTTCTTTTTCTTCTGTATTCATATCTTCAACATGAAGTTGTGGTAGGTACCAGTTTGTTGATTTACCTCCCAAGTTTGAGAGGAGTGAGTGGACGTGGAGAGATGGCACATGGGTCTCCAGCTATCAGTCAAGCTGCCCAACCTGTGCCGTTCGGTGCCCATCTGCTGCTACCCACTCGTTGACGGAGGCTTGAGTGCCTCTGGCCTTTTCTCCTTGTGCTTTGCCTATTTATATGCATGTTTTCCATATGAACTTATGGAGAGAGAGAGAGAGAGACGTCGTAAAACTCCATTGTTTCTGTTTGTATTGAATTTGAGTGATTTCTCCTTGGAGCGGGCCAAACCTAGCCTCTAATATTGCACGGTAGACTGGGTTAGGAAATTGTACAACTAGAAATAAGAATGCCCTGCCACTGCTAATCCATCTCTTCCCTTCAAGCTACAAAATATTTTCCTCACCTTAGGAAGTTAGGATTAAAAGAAAGGACTTGGTAGCTCTTTGAACTGTATATGCAAACAAGAGGCCACAAAAAGGTTCCTTGGAGTAAGCGGGGGTCGTGACAGGTGCGGCCGCGCTAGTTCCCCCGGATGTTTGGGTTGTGCAGTCGGGTCCATTTAGCGGCCCAGCTATAGGGTTGTTCCTCCGTTATATTAAAAAAAAAAAAGGCCACAAGAAGGTTCCTTGTCTCCTCTGAACAATAATCAATCAGAATCACAGCACTTTTTTTAGTTTTGGCAGTCTAGATGCTTATGACATTTAGAGTTCATTTCCTCATAAGTCATAACAGATCCCTCTTGCCCAAGAAAGTAGCTCAAGAACTGTACCAAGGGCAAATGTTTTCAAATGTTCTAACTTCTAGCCTTACAAAATACTTACAACTTGTTCCTTCCAAACATATTCAAAGTCTATTCTCGATCTTTATTTGCTGCCACGACTTCCTTGAGATCATCCACGTTATAAACCCGTGTGTTCTCGAGATCCATCACATGCGAATTACCAACTAAAGAGAAATGTGAACTAGCGCAGGAGAGAGAGAGAAAGAAGGGAATATGAATTTCAATTACATGTCATAAGGAAATAAGCAACCAACAAGCCCAAACCAAAAAAAAACTAGCAATTTCTGAATTCTGCATTCGAAATAGGTAGTCATTCCGTATTTCCATCATTCCAAATTCATCATTCAAGGTTCAAGTGCAATAATATACAAAGAGAGAGAAATGAAGGGTAATGTATTTGAGTTTTAGAAGAAAAACCGATCAAGTCCCTATCTGTGTAGTGTGTAAGCAAGGGAAGGGGAGACTAAGAGTATACAGTACAATAGTATTAGAGAGACTTATTCACGGCGCACAATGAACCAGTCATTTGCGGAGGCATCAAATCACAGCCGTCCGTTTCGACAATCAACGGTCGGGATTTTAATAAAAAAATTCCGGGGAAAAGTTTCAATTCACTTCAGACGTGCCTCCGTAAAAACTTCATTAAAATCCGGACCGTTCAATTCACTTTAGACGCGCGCGATCGGGGCTCCGTAAACTCTTTTTCACATAAACGACCGCAAAGAAGGTTTTTCTCCGGACACTTTACCCTTAAGTTTTATATTATGAACATATACTACTATATCACATTAAAGGTAAAATAGTTAGAAATATTTATAATAGTGGTAAAATTATTCATATATATATATATATATATATATATATATATATATATATATATATATATATATATATAATAAATATCTCACTGTCCGGTTTGGTTAACTTACGGTTTAAAATAAAAATCCACGTTCGGACCGCGAGTCACAACTTTTTAATTTTTGAATCCGTGTCCGGACCAATAATCCACGATTTCAATCCAAAACGTACGGATCGGTACGTTTCGGACCGATTTTATGGTTCACCGGGTTTTTTGATCAGCCCTAACAAGAACATGCCTATTGTTCATCTAAATTGAGTATAGCAGCGAAAGAATAAATCGGACCGTCTATTAACTAGCTATTTCCCTCTGAAGTTTCAGCACGAAGCAAGATCTCACACAATGAAAATAATGCTTAGAGAGAAAAGGTTGAAACGGGTCCATGCTTACTTTTAATTGGGCCAGCCCAATTTAAAAGGCCACATATTGGCGAATAGATAAAAGGGTTCACATACAACCTCCTATTATATACTCACGTTATATAGAACGTTTATTATACGTACATTGTTGCATGGAGGTGGCCGGAAAACAAAGCAGCGGCGAGATGGAGAGTGCGGCGGCGTGGTGGACGGAGAGAGCTCGGAAGATCAGAAACGCGGTGGCGAAGGAAGGTTCCCCTAGTATTTTGTGGTATTCAATAGCCCAATAGCTGTGGGAGTTTGTTTGTTTGTTTGTAAATTGTAATCCTTGCATTGGTTTCGGCAAAAGCAGTATGATGAATCAGAGCCGTATCGCGATGAATTAATAGAGCCCAAGTGAAGCACAAACTTAAGCCCCGTTTGGTTATGGGGCTTGTGGGTTTCTTTTTCTTGGTGGCACAATTTGGTTTTGGGGGGAGTTTGAATTTTTTTTGGATGGTTTGCTACAGTTTTTTTTTGTTTTTTTATTTATTTATTTTGAATTGTCTCTCTTTGTCCTATGAAGAATTAAAGTCTGTGTTACGAGGAGTGTGATTGGTTTTTTTTACATCCAATTTTGTTATGGATGCCCTCTGTGCTTTTAGTCTTGAATTGGATGTTCTCCTGCAATGTACTTGACATCTAGGATGGTTAAATGGTGGACTCTAATAACCCATGCAACATGAATGGTGAAAATTGACCAACTCTTGGTGATTCAGGTGCCACATTGTATAAAGGAATCAACAGAGGGATTGGGACACTTGCTGCCTTAAGTTTTGCACTTCTTATCGAGATTGTGGCATGCCACGCTGGCCACATTGGTTGTGCAATCAGTATTGGCTTTTCAGTTTTCCCTACTGGTATGTAATAGGAATTCCATTTTCATATCTCTCTATTATGATTCCCTGTTTTGTTATCTTTTCCAGAAAGACCAATACAGCATTTCTCCTGGCATCATGTCGATTATAATCACTCACAGCGTTGTTAGATTGGAGTAGTACTGCGAAACACAGAAGAAATCAAAAGTTAAACATTGCTCTAGAAATGACTTCCACAAGACTAAAGTCTAATGATAAGACGAAAGAAATCGATCACTAAGAGAGTTTCTTTGCTTCATTATCATCTCATGGTTATAGATCTTCTTTCATACAAGGGAATAACTGACTTCCCCCACCATGCAAGAAATCAGATACTGATGAATACCTTACATGTGCTAGAGGCATGGGAGAATCATCGTATATTTAACCGTACATATTAATTAGTATTCCACAAGTTTGCAGGTGCTTTTACGACATACATGAGGTTCATCCCTGCAATGAAGAAGCATTGTGACAATGGATGAATAGTATTTCTTCTGACATTTGATTTGATAACAGTTGGTTCTTCTCACGATGACAACGTGTTCCATTTGGCCATCCCACGTATTTACACTATTGCCATTGGATGTGGCATATGCATCATCACAAGTCTCTTGATTCTTCCCAACTGGCCGGTCTGGTGAAGACCTCCTGAAGATTTGGCAAAAGAAATCCAAGGTATGGGTAGCTAGCTGTTTCAATCTGATGACCTTTATTTTCATAAATCGGTATCCCTATTATAGTAAAAAAAAATTCACTAATTCATGTGTCGAAGTCCAGGGTGACCCCTGAAGAACAAAAGGGGAGAAGTGCACGAGCGTGCCAGCAATATTTCCCATCCTTACACTTGTTATTTTTGCTAATCTGACATTTTTGTGCATTTTTGTTAAAGGAAAAGAGAATGTGGGAAAAAAGTATAGCATGTGCACCTTTTCCTTTGTTTCCTCGGAAACATTTAACAAAGAAAATGGTGTAAAATATTTTGGGTTTTAAAGGGACGGGGTAAAACATATTGCCAGTTTGGAAAGAACAAATCTCTCCCTTTCTCTGTCTTTTTATCAATGATGAGCCATAGATTGATATAGGTCAGTATTACTGCAATGAAATTTGCGTAGAAGCTGAAACTTGTTTATGAGAAATTTATGCTTCTTCTTTAATGTTATATTTCCTTTATCTTAACACGGTTTAGAGACTTTTATGGCTCATAAAGTCTGCAGGATGAGAGAGTGAAAATGCATAGTCCCTGATGACCTCACAGGTATTGATACATCAGTACATTTTGACCCCATTCAATTTTTGGGTATATTTTTTGCTTTGACCGAATCATGAGTAAGTTACGGTTGGGCTTCAAGACAATGCGCTGAAGAACTTTCACCTGCACTAGCTACACTTGACCAAACAAATTCTTTCGGGCTCATAAAGTCTGCAGGATGACGGAGTGAAAATGCATGGTCCCTGATGACCTCACAGGTATTGATACATCAGTACATTTTGACCCCATTCAATTTTTGGGTATATTTTTTGCTTTGACTGAATCATGAGTAAGTTACGGTTGGGCTTCAAGACAATGCGCTGAAGAACTTTCACCTGCACTAGCTACACTTGACCAAACAAATTCTTTCGGGCTCATAAAGTCTGCAGGATGAGAGAGTGAAAATGCATAGTCCCTGATGACCTCACAGGTATTGATACATCAGTACATTTTGACCCCATTCAATTTTTGGGTATATTTTTTGCTTTGACTGAATCATGAGTAAGTTACGGTTGGGCTTCAAGACAATGCGCTGAAGAACTTTCACCTGCACTAGCTACACTTGACCAAACAAATTCTTTCGGGCACTTGGTTTCTAAATCTAGCAGCAGGATCCTCACAAACAAGATTATTCTATCCATTAGGTTCCCTTTATACATAATGACATGGCCTAAAAATATTGCAGCATGTGTAGAAGAATATTTTCAAGTACCAGATATGAAAGATGCGAGCAAATCCTCAAAAACTACTGCTCTGGAGAAAAGCTACGAAGAATTTTTCAATGTAATTCAACAGAGGAATCCTTGGTATGATTTTAGTTGTTTTTGCTCATATGCCTCATATTTAGCCTCTAAATAAATACGAAAACCGGAGAACAGAAGTTTTATTTGCTCTCTGACCTAATACTCACCGAGTTTACAGGCTACATTCGCTAGCTGGGACCCTCGCCATTCGAGATATTGTTATCCTTGGAAGCAATATGTGCATTTGGGAACTGTTCTAAGGCGTCTAGCATACACTGCTTTTGCTTTACATGGTTGTTTAGAATCTCATGTTCAGGTACGTATCGCAAATCTTCACATGCTTTACTGGGGAGTTTAGCGTTGGGGGCCGTGGAGATGTTCATATAGTGTGCAAATAATTTCAGGTTAAAGGCACATAGAACAAAATCATGTGTAAAATAAACTAGCTTAATGCATCCCTTCAATCTGTTGGTCGGCCTCATTGTTTTCCATAGTGCCAGATTTCGGTTGACAAATCACAAAAGGATGCCTTAACATCCAAATTTTGGTTTATAAACTATCTGTATCGAAAAAACCCCATCAGAGCATCTTTTGCTCCTCCATAAAGAACTTATTTATTGGTGGTTTCAAAAAGTAGAAAACCTAAAAGGACATTTATTCTTGTCCTTAACGTTTGATAATCGCCATTTTAAAAAACTTATAAGTCCAAATTTCTTTGATCGTCTTTACGTTTTTCTTTATCTGGGGTAGAACCTGTCTTCTGGTGACCTGTGGTCCAAAAGAAGCCTGTATAAGCTGGATTTTTGGATGTTACTTCTAACATCAATGTATAAAGTGTTGACAAACCCATTGATCATAACTGCATATATCCAGCAGTTGAGTTTGAAATTCTGGAGTGGGATTCTAATATTGCATGCCACAATTTTTCCATTTCTGGTGTTTTAGGCTCCTCAGACAGTTCGAGCGTTGTTTAAAGAACCTTGCGAACACGTGGCAGAAGAAATAGTAAAAGTCCTTTCGGAACTAGCAGAAACCATAAAGAAGCATCACCATTTCTCAGCCCACATTTCAGATCACCTGCATGAAGCTCTGGAAGAACTTGATGCCTCCATTAAGACTCAACATCAGCTCTTTCTCCCTTCCAACCCAACAAAAACTGAAGCAGCCAAGCCTTCTGAGATTCTTGGGTCGCAAATACGGGGGCCAGAACAGCTCAAGATAATGAACAGAACGACTTGTAAGACTGTGATCACAGGACTTGAATTCTCCAGGGCACTTCCATTTTCCGCTTTTGTTTCCCTGCTGATTGAGACCGCGGCTCGGCTTGACCTTGTGATAGAAGAAGTAGAAGAGTTGGCGAAGGTTGCGCATTTTAAGGAGTTCCATGAAGAAGATGACAGCATAGAAATCAAGGTCGATGAGGGTTCCAGTGAAAATCCTAAGGGCTGCAAAGATATCCAGATACTGACAGGCAATCTGATGACTGAAAATTTGCAATTTCTGCTGTCAAAGCTGAACAGGAGCGACAAATAAATTTGTTGCTATCAGGTTAAATAGCAGCTTTGTCACATTTTTTGCTACATAATCTCAAATCCAAAGACACTTTCAACCGATTTGTTACAATTTTTTGCAGCAAGAACTAGTGAGGTGCCTGTTTTTCATTGCTTGTTTATCTTCAT
The DNA here is from genome assembly GCF_030253575.1 of Rhododendron vialii. Taxonomy (NCBI): domain Eukaryota; kingdom Viridiplantae; phylum Streptophyta; class Magnoliopsida; order Ericales; family Ericaceae; genus Rhododendron; species Rhododendron vialii. The sequence continues at coordinate 4,958,345 of NC_080563.1, read as the reverse complement.
CTAGTACCAAATAAGTCCTACGGAAACAATTTTTCTTACTGGGATGGCACCGAACAGCTGCTCTAAATAACGTTTATTGGAAGATAAGGGATTTCCCTTTGAATCTTTTCCTTCCATGATTTTTGGATCGTTAAATTTAGCTTGTCATCAAAATCACCAAGGTAAAATAATTATATAAACACTTAATTAGTTGTACTGAGGACGACAATAACACTGTTACAAAGAAAAGGGTCATCAAGAATTCCTCGGAATAGAGTCTAATGTATAATGCCCCAGCCTTCCAGTTCTATACAAATTAAGTAACTTGGCAGCAACCTTGGTGCGAGCCTGTGTGTCTACAAGCACCTTAAAAGCTTTCTGCAATTCTGAAAATTGTGCCTCAATAAGTTCCACTAAATCCTTTCCAGCTTCCGGATTACCAGGAAAAGATGAAACCGTCTCAAAGAGAGTACGACGAACATCATGCACCACAAAATCCTGTGAACAATTGCGAATGTAGTTATCAGATGAAGATCGAGATAAAAGGAGCAATAAACTTTACCTGAAACAAATAGCAACAAACCAAATGACATTTCGTTTGAGGGGGGAAACAAAAATAGGAAGCACTACTTCGCTATGAAAGAAACTGATGAAAACTTGGAAGAGCAAAATTAGCCAAGAGAAGGCAATTTAGGGGGAAACAGGGAACAAAGTATTCAGTTCGAGACACATCCTAACGTAGTTCGAAGAAAAGTGCTTCCACTTTTCAAAAGCGTACTTTCACAAGAAAAAAAAATCCATATAAACTACTGAAATTTACATGATAGATTTTTATTTTATTTTATCGGCAACATGATAGATTATTAGATTGATAGATGATTATTTGCACCTGCGTATGATCTGTTGCATACTGCTTCCGTCTCTTGTCCAACTCGGAGTCACTTGATGTTTCCATTCCGTCAACTGTTATTTTTTCACTATGATGCATAGACAATTTTGCCCATTTCTTGTATTCATCACTCAAGTTGTGGATTGCAAGAAAATATTGAGCTAGTTCTGATTCCCCAATTAAGCAGTCATTAATAGCTCCTGCATTACAAATCAGGCACGTGAGCTGAGCTGCTCGAAGGTTAAATATCATTTTTGTTTGACCAATCCCAAATGACCCTGTCAGCTCATAAAACAAGATTTTCGGTTTTCTGCATTATCATACCTGTTAAAGCAAGTTTGGAGCACACCTCAGCATCAGGAATCATAGGAGGCAGTACCCCAGGGGTGTCCAGGGCATAGATGTTTGGATGGCTACCAATCTGGAAATGAAATTCACCAAACAATTTACATGATGAACAGTGAAAATACAGAGGAGGGAATTGAAGAAAATAGACATGCTGAAAAACTTAAGCATCTAAAGGTATATAGTGATGGCGTACAGTATCTTTTGAAATTCCTTGGCAACCAATCAAACCATCATGGGGAACAAAAAAACCACACTATGAATACCAAGGATCTTAGTCAGCCCGCAACCACAAGTCCAGTCTAGTGCTAGTAACTGTCATATTGGCTTATTCAAGTATGTGAACATGATTCTAAAAGAAGTTCTAGAAAATGGTGAAAGCCAGAAGATTACACACCTTCAGGTTGCTGATATCTTTTTTCTGCCCTGGCAACGGACTCACGGTTGCATGTTTCAACTTTCCTTTCTCTTATATAAAAAAGAATCCCACCAAATTATAATCACAGCAAATCCATTTTGAACGGAAACTAGTTCTTTCAAATTAGCATTGAATTTGACAAAAACCAACAACTAATGGAATTTCATAAGGTTGAAGCACCTGCAGCGCTAATCCGGCCAATTTGATGCAAGGCGTTAGCAAGGGCTGACTTGCCTACATTTGGAATCTAAGAAGCATTACTATTATGGTATGGTTTGCTTGATCAGTCCTCGTCAATTCTCGAACCCGAGCTTGTAAAAAGTTCAGGAACTGTAAATATTTGACATGCAAACTAAATTTGATTAGCTAAGATTGAATTAGGAGAATCCACTACAAGAAAACCTCAAGCATTATTCTCTTCTCATGTATGAAAACTATTTTTGAACTTCTCAATGTTGACACACTGTTCATAGTAGAGTCAAATTGTCACGGACCAAAAGTGACCCTGTCAGAATAGCTGCTGTAAAGAGTCTAAAGTACCATGTGGACTCCTCGAGCATTTCCACGCAACAGCTGCAGTTGAAACTGCTCCATTAACACTTCCGGCAGCACCATATTTTTGCTGCTTCACAGGCCATCCTCAGCTTAAAAAGAAAGAATAACAAATTAGGTATTCCATTATTCCACATGCCAAGTACTAAAAGGAAGCCACTGGCAATAACACAAGTAGTAAAAAAAGTGCACCACAGCAGCCATCATCTGCCTCCGGCGTGAGTAAATCGTGTACCATTATCCCAGTTCCCTAGTGCTGTGTAGTAACACATAAGCCAAGCATCCTAAAACTGTCATTGCAACTATGGAATTGTTTTTAGTATAACGGCACATATTGGAAAGCATGACCAAAAAGAAAACAATCAAGTGAACTTGGTATCCTGTCGTTTTCTCTCAAAATGAGAACCATAAATGGGAAGGGAATGCTGTTTAACTGCAAGTTCTGATAGTTAACAGGCTGGTAACTCTATACTGGTATACTGCTGCCGACATCCATACTAATGCTGATGGACAATGTTTTACTCAAAGTATACTCCTACTGCATAAACTACTCAGAAAACATCCGCACTCCATATGCATTCCCGTACGGAGTGTTCTATGTGAGACACCCAGGGGCGGACCCACCATAGGGCACATGGGGTCACGTGCCCCCACGCCCTTTAAAAAATTTTTTTTTTTTTTGATTTTGTATATATATTATTTATGTTGAATGTATGTAAGTACTTGTTGGTTGGTGCACTGGTAGAGTTCTCTCCTTTTAAGCAAGAGGTAGTGGGTTTAAGACTTCGCCCATGCTCTTCTGTAGGTATTTTTTAGAAAAAGGTAATGTGTGTGTGTTTTTTATTTCCCAAAAGGCTGAAAATAGTAGTGCATACCTAGTTTTTTATATTATTCGTGGGTTCGAGTCTACCCCCACATTGCATTTGTATACTTTTTGCCCCAAAACTGTAATAGTAAAGTTAGTAATAGAAAAATAGATGATGAAAATGTGATAATGTTGTTTTAATGCATTTAGTCAAGGTGCGCAAATTTACACGAGTACCTAATTATTAAAATACATATATATTTAAAATTGTTAATTTATCATGAATGCTAAAATTATTTTGAAATAAATGTGCTTAACTGTAACTCGTATATTACGGTTACAAAAAAAATTGGTGCTCCCGCTATGTCAAATTTCTGGCTCCGCCACTGGAGACACCATTGCTGGACCTCCAAACATGTAAGACATGAGATGGTAAATGTTGATGAAGTGGTGAAAAGAATAGTTATACATATGAGATTTTGTATCAGTTCTTGGAGAAGAGTGAAGTGTACAACTGCAAATTATCAATTGTGTTTGGCATGCCAAATCTCTCCTGAACTAATTCATACCAGAGGTATAATTCGTTATTGTAATAATCAAATCCTAATTCACCCAAGATTACGGACATTCCAAACATATTCTACTTCAGATTAGACCCCACCGGTTAACATTCCAAAAAAAAAAAAAAAAACAGTATGAAAAACGTTACAAATGGTGAGTTGGAGAGGAGAGTGCATACTTAGATCGCATTCCAAAGATGCGTGTTTGGTTCCTGGCCTATCGAAAATGGCGTGGTCGCTAAGCAGTTGAAAGCTCTTATCTTGGTAGTGGACTAGCAGGTACCCATGTAAGAATAAACTCGTGTTTCAGAAATATGAGTTCTCATTAATCCAGATGCCATTGTAGCAAACAATTGCGGGCATAAGCAAACGTTTGTGGCTAGGTACTAAAATTCCGCGTTTATGAGCAAAACTTCGCGGCCACAGTTTACGCTTTTCACATCGTGTTTCAGAAATGCGAATTCCCATGAGCCCAAACGATGTCGCTGCAAAAGTTGGCGGCCTTCGTTTATAATAGAAGGTGGTTCAGTTTTGCGCTTTCCAAATAACGCGGTCACAAGCCTCAGGTGTTTCTGTTTCAGTTTCTACATGATAGGAATGGGAGTATACTTGCAATAGTTGTGTTGTTGAGGGAGGCTTTATTGTAATTGTTGTAGTGATAGGGTGCTCTGATGTAATTGTTTGACTATATTTTGTCAGTCGGTTAGTCTGTTAGGGAGGGAGGGGAGATATAAGGAGGTTGTGCAGAGTAGCGAGTGTGTGGTGGATATGTTCGTTTTCTTTTTTCTTCCTGTAATTCTCTCTCTCTCTTCCCCATTCTTTTCACCTCTAACTCATTTCCAATAAATAAAACTTTGCACTCAATTCTTGAAATACGATTCCAAGACTTATCAGTGGTATCAAAGCAATCCTCCTCCAACTGTGGGTGAACGAAACATGGCGGACAATACTCGTGCTGCGGAAATTAAACGTTTGGATGAGTCCATTCGCAAGTTGGCAGATGCCACCAACGACTCCCTCCACCGCTTAACCTCCACTCTAAAATGGAAAGCACCCTCTCTTAGCTTATTGGAGGGACCAAAACTCAAAAACCCAATCGGTACCTGCCATCTTTGTCATCAACTCCTGCCAGAGTTCGAACAAAAAAGTAACAAACGAGAATTTGCTCATCATCCATGTTTTATTTTCTAAACTCCACATGACTAAAATATTTTTAACTCTATTGATCACTACATAATACCAAAACTATTTTCTAGAAATCCACAAAACGAAATGCACCAAAAGTTCTGTGTTGTAAAAAAATATTGAACTATCCATCCCCGTTCAGGTTCACTTGGCATGCCAAATGAATACAACCAATGAACTGATGAGAAAGAGAAATGGAAAATATCAATGGCAGACTGGAACTAAAAAAGTGTACAGAAAGAACACCTCAATTCTTACAATAACGAGTTTTGACTTTTGATTGAACTGGGAGACATCAGAATGCAAAAACAGAAAAAGGACCAACAAAATATGCTAAAACTGTAAGAACATACGGAATCAGGAAGTCAACCCTTTCCTATTGCTTAAATGAGTTAAATCTAAGATAAAGCCTCAGCTTTGTTTCCAGGCGAAGAGTGTGAAAATAAATTGTATCACCCCTATGTTTTAGAGAATCACTAAAACAGTGAAAAGGTAAGTCAAGTGGAGACAAAGAGAAGAGAGGAAATAAAAACAAATTAGGTTTCCTACTTCCAACTGGTATCATCTCTTCTTTCTCTCACATTCAAACCAAACTCATTCTCTTATTGTTCGACTCTTAAAGGAAACATATCACATGACCGTTTATATTGCATCTCGTCCTCCTCCCAAGCAATGGCTAAAAATGATCACTCTGGCAGAATGAATCCAGAAATTAGATAGCCTACTTCACAAAAATATATATATATATATATATATATATATATATATATATATATATATCAAGCACCTGCAATAGAAGGATTTAAAAGTTAAAATGGGCATCTACTTGCATTGTTTATTATATTCTGATTATATAAAGTCAATAGGGTAGAACCAAGATAATTAGTACTTGCTCTGTCCCATTTTGTTGGTCCATTTTCAAGCGGCTGTGGTGCGAGTTCGCTCCGCGCACCTTTGGTAACTTATATTCCCAAAGGGACTTCCCCCTCCAAGCCGAGGATCTCTACCGTGAATGGTCATTTTCTTGGAAGGAATGAATAGGCACTTGAAATTCGTTAGACTTCACACACTATACAAAGAAATATAACAAGTCTGGGGGTAACAGCTCCTTTAGCACTCCCTCCCCCAAAAGCGGAGACCTGAGGGGTAGATTGTTCTCATTAGGTAATAATGCCTTTGACTCATCTCTGAAGCCCAATCCACGGGATGAAAGGAGGAGAAGAGGTGGCAGCAGACAACACATAGGAAAATAATATCTTCCCCCTGATATCTAAGAGTGGAGCCACAGTCTCAAACAGAGATCTATCACCTGGGAAAAAGTAGCTACAGTTTCAGTTTATGGAGGGCTCCTTCTATCTGAATTCGCGAGATTTACGAAGACTGTAAATAACAATAACTAGTTGTATATGAGACATGCATACTGATAAAATGTTTTAAGAAAAAACTCTCTAGTTGCTGAATTAATGCAGAGAATGAATTATTCTAAACTGGAAATCAACTATTTGCCCATTGTAGCTTCGCCATGATTTACATTTGGCTGGGGTAGAAGAGATGGGTCAAGCTTATGTTACTCAGTCAACTATTGCCCATTGTAGCTTCGCATACTTGATATATTCCTCACCCTCATAGCGACCAAGCTTGAAATATTCTCAATAATGTGGTTTGACTTAAAACTTATATTGTAGTACTCATCAAAACGTAGGAATACAACACAGAAACATGCCAAACCCTCTGGATCATCAATTCCAACTCTTGTTCAAACCCCATAGAAGAGCCTATACCATGTACCATCTGGATTCCTCGAACCCCTAAGTTCCAGGCCAAGACCAATTGGCCAACCCCTTGGGGTTCAAGTACAAACTTTCCACGAGCGAGCAACACAACTAAAAGCAAAATTGCTCAGTTTCAAATGTAGATAGGAGAAAATTCAGGCAAAGACAAAAGACTGAAACTGCATAATTTGACATCCACAGTACCTGTATAGTCAAAGCCGGCGGTGCGGAGGTGACGGTAGCAGGAGGATGGCCGGTCGTCGAAGTCTTTGTAGCGCCAGTGGAAGGTTTCGGGGTCGTGAGGAGGCTTATAATAATAGTTCACCAAAAATGGGTATGATCTAGTGTGGCCATCAATATTTTCTTCTGAATAAACTCACACAAATCATCTCCGATTATGAACTAATCCAAATTCGAATAACAAATTATTTATCATGCCATATATTCTTGGCAATATCTACAACTTGAACAATTTAGATCATCAAAAATAACCGTATTGAGTTCACAGGTTACCAATTACAAATTTTCAATAGACCTCCATGTATTGGATTTGATCCAGTGTGGGCATCAAAATTTTCTTCTGACTAAATTCAGAAAATTCATGTCCGATCATAAACGATTCAGCACTTGATTAATATGATATTCGACACAATATATATTCTTGACAATATCCACAACTTGAACAGTTTCGATCATAAAAATAAACCACATTCAGTTCACAATTTAGCAATTACGTAGTTTCAATGGACTTCTCATGTGAAACCTGCGAGGTCCTCATGAATCCGGGCTGTTCAACCTGCGAAGTCTTGATGAAACCAGGGCGGCGGCGTTTTAAAAACCTCGCGTTTGTCAAATGCGACTTATTTTGGAATTCAAAAGACTGAACTGATTCAACTGAAAATTGTCCCGACACACCCTCTCTCTCTCTCTCTGCACTTTTTTTTCCTTTCTAAATTTCCTACTCAACCCAAAAATTCTTAGATTGAAGGATAAACAGAGATGTTTTAAGTCACGTTACATTATTGCTGTCTTTAAGATGATGTTCGTCCCCATCAATTCATGAGAATTCGGTGGAAATCGGATTACACACTAGTCTCAAACTATTGTCTAATAGTGTTATGCACAAATAAAGAAATACCCGAATACTTTCGGATTTTACGAACCCGCCAAAAATAAATGTAGGAGATAATTCTAAAGAGAAATAAACATCATAATTGTTTTGATTCTCTTTCTCAATTGATGGAACCCATTGCCCTTGTATAGGCAAAGATCATCGTGACCATGATTGTTAGCCAAAAAACGCATTTTTTTTCTTGATTCCAATAATCACGTCTATTCATAATGGTCATGTCTACTCATGCGACCATAATAGTCATATAGCCATTGGTAAGATATTTTTTGAAAATCGGATCATTAAAGTAATTCCAAAATAAAATAAATTTGAAAATTGCAAAAAGGGAGAAGCCTTTGTATTGGTACTTTGTAGGTTGAAGATACGAAGTGTGTTGAATACCAGACTCATGCTTTGTATGCCTGCGTTACTTATTTCTGGGACGTTTTCTTGTTCTTGCTAAAGGCGCTTTTCCGGACGATGATTTCGTTTAAAAAAAACACATCACCTGTTCGAGATGCAAGGTTTCGCCATACGAAACTTGCGTTCATGGCAAACGGTTTTCTTAGAACACACATATAAATACTCCATAGTTTTTTTTGAATTTCAAGATTTTTCTCCTCGCTTTTTCATAACTCAATAATTTCATACAATTCCAGCTTCATGGCATTGCGTCGGTATCCAGGCTCGATTCAGACCCCTTTGTTCAATCATCCTTGGTTCTTATGTATGTCAAATCAAATGCAGTCAATAAAGGATGCCCATAAACTACTCGATGCAATGTTTGAACTGGGCGTAGTTTCTTATAGTGCTTTATTTTCGGGGTATGCTCGACTAGGAAATGGAAGTGAGGCACGAGAGGTCTTTCAGGACATGGAGGATAAAGGGATCCAACCGAATGTGGTATCTTGTGATGGTTACAGCAGGGGTCAATGGGGTTGGATGTTATTCGAAATCAGTGTTGATGTCTCGAAAGATGCATTCGCAAGGTTTAAAGCCTAATTATATAAGTGTTTTTCCAGCAGTGGGGGATTTGGAGGATTTGATTTTGGGTAGCCAAATTCAATGGTATGTGATCAAGCTGGGAAAGTACAAAAATGTCTTAACTTTCATGCATCTTCTAAGCACAAGTTTGTGCGAGAATTTCTTACATTAATTTCAAATCACAATTTAAATTTTATTTTTCAACTTTCCATTCTCATCAATGGGTCTGCCACAAAAGAAGCTAAATAAACTTGAGGGACCAAACTGTAATTTTTCTAAAACTAATTAAAACATTCCGATTTTCCAACGACTGTTTTCGACGGAAACAGTGGAGCCGGACTTCGACTGGCGACGTCGGATTCGATTTACTCGATTAATATCGTACCGTAACGCTAAAATCATAGTAGAAACGCGACATATACTTAGAGAGGTGAGTTCCGAACTACCTCTTGTCCGGTGAAACGGTTTCGGCAAGAGACAGCGGTGGGTCGGAGCTCGGCGGAGAGATAGTTCCAGATGGGGTTGAATCGGACAGCAACGGAGCTTCGTCGGTGGCTGTTTCCGGCATGTTATGGGTCATTTTCGGGACTGATTTTTGGAGCTGATTTTGAGACCGAAATGCAGCCGGTTTGGAACTATTTATGGGCTGATTCGGGAGCTGAAACGCAGGAGGTTTCGGGGGTGGGAACGGCTGTTTTTTGGAGTTGTTTGGCAGCTGGTCCAGTGATGGTGAGTTGCGGCAGGAGGTGGCCAATGGTGGAAGAGTTCGGCCTCTCTCTCTCTCTGCCGTGTGTGTGCGGTCAAAGAAGAAAATAAGGAAATAAGAAGAAAGAAGAAACTCTTACCTGGGAAGGAGAAGAAATGTTGATAGGGTGGTGTATATACAACGGGTTTGGATAGCATGGGAGGTAAGACCTCATGGGCAAAAATAATGTGTCAAATTGGGAGAGAAAAGAGGAGTAAAAGGTGGAATTTGGCTCCCTCCAATCTCAGCCGAAAATGTAAATTGCTAATCCCCTGACCCAACCCCCCCCCCCCCCCCCCCCCCCCCCCGGCCCCACCTCTCTTTACCGATCTACCCCTCCTCCTCCTTTCTCTCTCTCTCTCTCTCTCTCTCTCTTTTCTTTCTTTCTTTCTTTCCTTACGGTTTCCTTTTCTTTTCAGTTTGGTTTTTTTTTTTCATTTTTTTTTTCATTCTTTCCGGTTTGATTTTTTTTTCTCTTTAATAATAGGTAAAAGTCTAATTCTAGATTTTGTAAAGTAATTAAGAGAAAAAAAGTGTTTCAATTGATCATGTTTATATGACTGCTTTATTTTTCTTTTTTTGTCCTTTATAGATTATAAAATATAGTTACGAAAATAAGTGTTTCAATTTTCAATTCGTTTGAACTAGTGCAAAGATGTTATTTTTCTGATTATTTCATCCTAAATGGTTGTAATAAATTTTTGGCTTCAAGACTTTTGAATGGATACCCTAAGAGAGTCTTGAAACTAAATAATGAGTCTTAAGGTGTTTGTTGAAAGGCTTTAAACCAAAAAATTCATTATGACCATTTAAAATAAAATAATAAAAAAACGATCTTTGCTCTGATTTAACTGAATTGAAAATTAAAGCATTTAATTCTTGAATTATATTTTTAAATATACAAAGGGTGTATTTATAGAAATTAAATAAATAAGATATAAGTAATTAAATAAAAAAATAAATTAAAAAGTAGGGGGGACCCGAGGGCTCTGCTGTCCCCATTGGCACAGTAGCACCTACGAAGCCTCTAAAACGTTTCCATTTTAGTTTAAAAAAAATAGAAACCAGCCATTTGCAATCCTATAGAGTAGAAACGTGATTTGAAGCAACATACTACTGAATCAGTTAAGAGGATCTATACTAAATAATGGTTAACAAATTTATTAAATTGTACTATAGTTAAAAAAAATAATCCTAAATATAACATTTATATTCTGGATTAGTACGTCGTTTGCAAAATACATTTCGTAATTAGTTCCCGAACACTAATTGTAATCTTAATGAATTTTTTGCTTCACGGCCTTTCAACGAGCACTCTAAGACTCATTATTTAGTTTCAGGACTCTCTTAGGGTTAGGGTATTCATTGAAAGGCCTTGAAGCCAAAAATTTATTACGACCATTTAGGATGAAATGATCAGAAAAATAACATCTTTGCACTGGTTCAAACGGATTGAAAATTGAAACACTTATTTTCGTAACTATATTTTTTAATCTATAAAGGACAAAAAAAGAAAAATAAAACAGTCGTATAAACATGATCAATTGAAACACTTTTTTTTTCTCAATTACTTTATAAAGCCTAGAATTAGACTTGAACCTATTATTAAAGAGAAAAAAAATTCAAACTAGAAAGAAAGAAAAAGAAAAAAAATGAAAAAAAATATAAAACTGGAAAGAAAAGGAAAAAAAAGAAAGAAAGAATGAAACTGTAAAAAAAGAAAGAAAGAAAGAAAAGGAAGGGGGGGGGGGGGGGGCGGGGGAGAATTCCGGGAAAGGGAGGTGGGGCCGGGGGGAGGGGGGAGAGTAGCAGCTCTCGCCGAAAATTTACAAAATGGGGGACGGTTGTCAGCCGAAAATAGGGAAGGAAGAGATTGTGAGGTGATGGTGGAGTATTGGTTTGGGTTGGAAAAAATGATCCAGTGCAACTCATGCACACACTAGGAAAATTACTCGCTGGATACGTGCGTGCACAATCGATTACGGAAATAAAATTTGCTTGACGACATAAATAATTTTTCGCATTAAATAAAATAATGAGCAAAATATTATTTTTGTTTTGGAAATTATTATTATTTATTAAAAATACCGGATCTTTACATTTGGCAGCTAAAAGGAGTTACTCTGGGCTAGGGTAATCAAAGAGCAAGTATGAGTATGATGCCAATAGTGGGGAGACATATGCTGGTTGAATCTAATACTGCATCAACTCAGAAGTGGATTTAGTACAAAGGTGTCATCTGGTCAGTCCACACTTTTTTGGAAGGATGTCTGGTTTTGGCCAAGCTCCTATCATGGAAATTTATCCCAGGCTACATCTGATCTCTACTCTGCAATCTGCTTCTGTGAGTGACTTATTTGATCATACTAATATCAGGTGGATGCTGCAGTTCAGAAGAAATCTGATTCAGTGGGAATTGGATCAAGTGGAGACCCTATAACAGAGCTTGAGTACTGTGATCTAACTCTGAAATGGCCAAGATTGTCTCATATGGAACTGGGATCTAACTCTGGCAAATTCTCAGTCAAATCGTGCTGTGATAAATGGGAGGCATCTTTCCACTCCACCAATTTTATTGGCCCCAATAGCAAGCTTATCTGGAGAAATGTAAGTCCTTTCAAGAGAAATTTGCTACTACCAGTGAGCTGCTCAAAAGGAGTTTCACCCTACAAGGTGTTCTAGAGGAAGGTCTGTGTCCCTTTTGTAAAGAAGAACTGGACATCAAGGTTTATAAGTTGTAAAATATTCCTGATGGCCTCAGAGATCCATGGCTCCTGCCTTGGTCCGCGTGGGTGTGTGTGTGTGTGGTGGGGAAGTGGATGGGGAGGGTTTATGTGATTTTTTGAATGAATATGGGGTACGGATCAAAAATAAAAAATAAATGAACATGGGGTATAAACCGTATAATTGGGTGTGCTGTAATGTTGCGTGCGGATGTGTAATGGTGTTGTCTGTTTAGGGTATTTTGGGATGTCTGAGGGAATATATGGAATGTTATAGTGTGGGTGGAGTTGTGTCTGGTGTATTTGAAAGTGTCAGTGTCTGTGTTGAAGAGATGTGGGGGTTGTTTTGCTGCTAGTATCTTAGAGATATCAAAGTTATTACTTTGGTGCTGCCTGCTTGGGGTAGATTCAGAATCAAGATGGATGCTGGGACTAGTTCAGAGTCAGTAGTACTATATTTGCGGCTGTGTGAGTAAGATGAATGCATGTGGAAGTGGGACTGCCGAAACCAATTGTCACCCACAACATCTTATGATCGAGGTTCACCACTGCTTCAAGTGGAATCTATGTTCAAGAGTTTGGAGCAGCAAATGTTTCCCCAGGTTGTAAAAAGGGATTGCTAACTAATGCTGTGTACCACAGCTTGGAGTTACTAGTTTAATTTGTCTCATCTATGTAGGGATATGATTGTTGGGTGCTTATGTGCCAACCTAGTTGGGATATATGTCCCCGGTTGTGATGTCGGCTCATCCCATTAACCTTGGTACCTGTTCTATTGGTTCCATTGTTAATAAAATCTTTCTTTGCTTAGCCAAAAAAAAAAAAATTATATCATCTACAGACTAGGAATGGAGACCATGAGATTTATTCAAAGAGAGAACTTAGAGGTCTGAGTTAAAGAATTGAGGTTGAGTTGAGTAGAGTTGAGGGTGTGAACCTCATCCTCCTCCTCCCTCTGATGTTAGTGTGAGGAAAAAAGCAAATAAGGGTCTAAAGAATTTGAAATCAAGGGTATATAACTCCACCCCAATTTAATAAAATTGAGTGTTAAGGATTGTGTATTTTCAATCCATCATTTTCACCATCGTATCTACGACGAGAATAGAAATTCCGGCGGCACACACGGGAGCGATTGGGATAAAAATCTCAATCCTCCCTTGATATAACACCAAAACCGAAACCACCTAGGAAGTAGTCGAATGAGGAGCATGAGTAGCAGGCATAGTTGTTAAAAACCTACGATACACGATACGTATCCTACGATTTGTATCGTCTCCTTTGGAGAATGATACGTATTCCATCATGTATCATTTTTGTATAGAAATCCTACGATACGACTGCATATCCTACGATTTATACGCGTATCCTAATTCTGTACATATCCTACGATTACTTATTCGAAAAAAGGTCGGACCTTATTTCAAGTAGCTGAACCCCAAATGTATTAATCTAAGCCCTTTGATCTAATTATGCAATCTTTCAAACCATTTTGATAGAAATTCAACCTCAATGTAGGGTTTATATAAAAGAAAGAACCATACTTCGATTGTGTTTTGTCTGACTTTACTTTTCCTAACAAATGGAACATAATGTAATAGGCCCTTTCATCCCTTCAGCACAGTTGTAAGCACCTCGACCGATATAAGTTCGTCACTGTATTTTTACTTCATCTCCACCCAATCAATTGACACAATATCACCACAACAACCTCTCAAGTACTACACCTACGTCACTTCACCTCCACTTCCTCCCTTATTTCACAACCAACCAACACACTAAATAAGTTTAAAATGATTGCAATATTAGAATCTACCGCCTTCGCTATGGGAATATAATAACCACTAACAAAGACCACATGTAGAGTATTTGACAATTTTAAAAAGTTTAGAACTTTTCCTAATTTCTTTGGATTTAGAGTATTTTCAGTCTTAAAACTCATCGTCAACACTTCAAAGCTACCACCACCCTAAAACAACATTCACATTATACTCAATTCAAAAAGACTGAGAATATTCAATTCAAGTTTCTTCGCTTCACCATATCATGATTCGTACGACCACCACCATCACCTCTGCCACCACCAACCTAAAAGTCATCGGGAAATTCTTACATTAACGAAGCTCGAGAAATATGAAGTCTTGTATTTTTAAGAATTTTTCAAATTTACAACCACCTTAACCATGATGGACACCACCGAAGCTCCAAAAATATATGAACGAGAATTTTTTCCATCTAGAAACGAAAGCCAAGCCTGAAAGTTACTAAGAATTTTCTCAATTCTAAAATTTTTTGCACCACAATCCCTAAATGATTGATGATTCTTTTAGATAGATGTGGTGGTTTTGATGTAGTGATAAATCTGAACCTTGTGAATATAATTTTTTTTTATATTCATGAGCAAAGAATATTCTCGATGTGTTGTAATATGATTGTACTTACTACCCACTTTTCACTAACTAAACTTTATTATTTTCATGTTTGGATTCCACTATCTTTTTGCACTTTAAAAATCCTCTTTATCCTTATATAATTGGTCTTTATCACATTTAAAATAAGGGAGATGTGCCGTTTTCCCGAAATAATTTATTTTTCAATTTATCGAGGGTAAATTGGTCATATCTTTTTGATGTTCAAGTAATTTTAGATTTAAAATACTTGGGTTAGAAAGTAGACTCCACAAGCTTTCTAATGGTTTAAACTTTGCAAAAATCGAAGTTCGGGAGTGTCCGGAACAAATCCACAAAGTTTGACAAATTGTGGAGCTTTATTGCGCCGGCGCACTTCAATGCGCCCCGGGTGCATCTTTAAATTTCAAAAGCAACCAAATTTTGCGGCTTTGTCACGAAGATACCCGAACTCTGATTTTTACTTGGTTTGAATTGAAAAGCTTTTCAAGCCTAATTAATTAGTTTGGCCCAAAAATTATCTACGCAAAGTTTTTCACTGCTTGAAAACTTCTACTGAAATGTCACCACTGAAAATGACCTTTGAAGCATCACCAGCTATATCTTTAAGTTTCTATATGAAAGACCAAACGATTTTTTTTCGCTCGGCAAACAAAACTTTTATAATCTCAAAGGGTACAACGAGAGAAAATAAAGGAAGAAAAAATACAATACCAAGACCACGCATCCAACTGAAAGTTGGACGGGACAACACCTCACCAAACAATATTCTTGGACAAAAAAATTTTGACTTGGGAAACATTAATTTTATTTTTTGGTCTTATGAAGAATTCAGTGCACTTGTAAACAAGATTGCTAAAATAGACCGGATGTATACATTGGTCCAACTACTCAAACGTAAAACCACACCCCACCTCCTCCAAATGTCACTGGACCAATAGCACATTGGCCAAGGACGGAACTAGGATTTCGTAAACGTGAGAGCTGAACTATGAACAACAAGATTTTGAAATCATCGTGGATGGAAAAGAATCATCACCACACTTCTGAAAACAACAGAAAACACCATTGGTGAGGAAAAGAATCATCACCTCACTTCTGCAATGGTGCCTTGGTACTCAAAGAACAGGTGACTATGAGTCTCTTTCCCTTTGTAGCAGAGAACACAAGAGTGCAGAGATCACCCCATGAACCCGACCTGCTCTTACTGGAAAACCTGCCACGAATGATACAAAAGACCACCCGGGAAACCACAAAAAGTGAGCCCAAGGAAGAGTTGGTTTCCATGAATAGCCGATTGCAGGAAGTTTAACATTCTTTTCGAAGCTTTAGAAGTCTCAAGGAATGGCGAACATGAAATTAACTTGCAACAAGAAGGACCTATGTAATTTTAGAGATGCGCCCGGGGTGAAACTAAAATCAAATGAGAAAATAACGATGCGCCCGGGGCACAATTCCAGTGCGCCTGAGGCGCATTACCTCAAAAGAGAAAATTCAATGCGCCCGGGCGTAGTCTATTTGCGCCTGAGGCGCATGTGATGCACCAACTATTTCCTGGGCACTCTATCTGTGCCTGAGGCGCATGTGATGCAGCAACTGTTTCCAATTCATTTTTTTTACTTAGTTTCTTAGTCCTAATTGGTTGGCGATTGTAAATGCAAACCCTTGAACATTATAAGGATTGTTCAAGGACAATAGAGGCACAAGCAGCCAGTACATTGGGATTCAACTAGAGTACCATCCGCGAAGATTTCATTGAAAAATTCGGATCTCTGTGCAAATTATCTCATTGAGGATTTTATATGGATCGTAAAATTAGCCATCATCAAATTATACAAGGAAATTATAGAAGCAATCTAATCCAATGTCAAGCCCATCCAAGAACACAACCAGTGACTCTAGTCTCCTCTGCACCCCTTGAAATTCAAACATAAAATTCTTGTTGCTTGTTGATAGAGGGTGTTATTTGTGATATATTAAGTCGTTTCCAAAGTCAGTTGCACGAAGTTTAACATTCTTTTGGAAGCTTAGAAGTCTTGAGCAATGGCAAAAATGAAGTGTCAATGGGCAAAACTTGCAAGAGAACACATGAGTGCTCAGAGATCACCCCATGAACCCAACCTGTTCTTAGTGGAAAACCTGCCATGAAAGATACAAAAGACCACAAAGGAAACCACAAAAAGTGAGCCCAAGGAAGAGTCGGTTTCCATGAATAGCCGATTGCAGGAAGTTTAACATTCTTTTCGAAGCTTTAGAAGTCTCAAGGAATGGCGAACATGAAACTTGCAACAAGAAGGACTTATGTAATTTCATGAGATGCGCCCGGGGCAAGACTAAAATCAAATGAGAAAATAACGATGCGCCCGGGGCACAATTCCAGTGCGCCTGAGGTGCATTACCTCAAAAGAGAAAATTTCAATGCGCCCGGGGCGCACTCTATTTGCGCCTGAGGCGCATCTAATGCAGCAACTGTTTCCCGGGCACTCTATTTGCGCCTGAGGCACATGTGATGCACCAACTGTTTCTAATTCAATTTTTATTTTTTTATTGAGTTTCTTAGTCCTAATTGGTTGGCGATTGTAAAATGCAAACCCTTTAGCATTATAAGGATTGTTCAAGGACAATAGAGGCACAAGCACCCAGTGCGTTGGGATTCAACTAGAGTACCATCCGCGAAGATTTCATTGAAAAATTCGGATGTCCGAGCAAATTATCTCATTGAGAATTTCATAGTAGATTGTAAAATTAGCCATCATCAAATTGTAGAATGAAATTATACCAGCAATCTAATCCAACATCAAGCCCATCCTAGAAAAAAACCAGTGACTCTAGTCTCCTCTGCACCACTTGAACTTCAAAAGTGTGTATCTAAGGTAGCACATCATATTAATGGACCAGCCAAACGGACCTATTTTGTATATCTAAACAAGAATCACCTACAAAGTTTCATTAGATGCGCCCGGGGAGCAAATGAAATGCGCTTATAAGGCACAATACATCAAAAGAGAAAATCAGGATTCAAGTGCGCTTGAGGCGTATAACGTAATAAAAGAACATCAGGATGCGCCCGGGGCGCAACTTAAATGTGATGCAGCAACTATTTCTAATTCATTTTTTACTGAGTTTCTTAGTCCTAATTGGTAAGAAGGGATTCAAGAGTTCCTAATCCGAGAAGATTTCATTGAAAAATTTGGATCTCATTGAGGATTTCATATATATTGTTCATTTCAACTTCAAACCTAAATTTCGGCACTTTCCCAGCTCATTCTTCGTCTTCTTTCCCTTCTCAGAAGAACGAAATTCCCACTGGAACGGTTTTGAAAACTTAGGAAATTTACCGACATCAAAGAGGTAGGCAGGGAAAACATTCATGCTCGAAAAACCAATGACTGTTAGTGGTCACGGAATAGGTGACAATGAGTCTCCTTCCCTTTGTAGCAGAGAACACAAAAGTCCTCAGAGATCACCCGATGAAGCCAACCAGTTCTTAGTGGAAAACCTGCCATGAACGATACAAAAGACCACTAGGGAAACCACAAAAAGTGAGCCAGAGGAAGAGTTGGTTTCCATGAATAGCCGATTGCAGGAAGTTTAACATTCTTTTCGAAGCTTTAGAAGTCTCAAGGAATGGCGAACATCAACTCACAATACGCAAAACTTGCAACAAGAAGGACCTATGTAATTTCATGAGATGCGCCCGGGGTGAAACTAAAATCAAATGAGAAAATAACGATGAGCCCGGGGCACAATTCCAGTGCGCCTGAGGCGCATTACCTTAAAAGAGAAAATTCAATGCGCCGGGGCGCACTCTAGGCTCATGTGATGCAGCAACTATTTCAAATTTATTTTTTACTGAGTTTCGTAGTCCTAATTGGTTGGAGATTGTAAAATGCAAACTCTTAGACATTATAAAGATTGTTCAAGGGAGGCACAAGCAGCCAGTACAAGCAATCTTACACCTCCTTATCCTGATAAACTCCTCCTCAATTAGCAGAAGCCAAGAAGTAGAGTTTATCCTACTGGAAAAAGTAATGGACATAAGAGCATGTTGATAAGTGTCGGAATGCACACATTAAGACATCCAAAATGCATTTGTTATGTTTCTTTGCCTTCTAGTCTCTGATATATTAAGTCGTTTTCCATAGTTGTATAGATTTCCAAAGCCGATTGCATGAAGTTTAAACGTTCTTTTGGAAGCTTAGAAATCTCAAGCAATGGCTAAAATTAGGGGTGACAAATTTAACCTAGACCCATTAAGAAACCCAAACCCATATTAAAAAATAGACCCAACCCAACTCATTTATTAGTTGGGTTAGAATGGGTCCAAACCTATCTAACCCATTTATTATTGGGTTTTAATTGGGTCAACTTAAATGCCCAATGGGTCATGAACTTTACCCAACAAAAAAATAGAACTACCACAGAAATGGAAAAAACAAAAGTAAACATGTTACGTGAAGCGAACCTTTTTCTTGGTCAAACCGGGAATTGTTGACTTGGTTTGAACGGTTTCATTTTACGAATTCTAGTTACAGTACAAGCTGAGTTGAGCCGAGTTTTGTAGTGAACTCGTACACTAAACGAATCAAAAACTCGAACTCAAACTTCGTTTGTTTGTAAATGAGCCGAGCTTATACAAAACGAGCCTAGGATTCTGAGCCGGAACGTGGAACACCGAGACGGAGTATCAAATCGTTAATGCCAGTTCTGCAGCTCGGACACAGTCGTGGAGTTCGAACGAAGACATCTCCGTCAATATTTATCAGGAAGCACTAAATCTTTCACCCGCATGCGATTGGACAGAGGGTCCATTTGGTCCAATTTTCCTATCATAGAAATCATTCAAAATGTATTCTTACATCTCAGATGTATTGGATATGTTTCAAATGCTCAATTTTTCAGATTCGGTATTGAGAGCATAGTGGGACCTTTTATTCTATGATGGAGATTGGGAAAAGGCTTCAGTTTCCTCCTCAACCAATGTGGGAAAGAAGACCACCAGGTACATATGAAACTACACAAATCCATTTCATGCTCCATACACAATCAATGGTTGATGTTGTAAAGAAAGGGCATTAAAGTAAAGTCTCCGTAATTAGTTAAAGTAGTTAAGTGTGATTAGCAGCTTAGTTTTGGCCCAATCTGACAAAAGGTTTAAAGAAGCTAATCTGGACATAATAATCACCAACAATTTAGAAGAGAAAATCAAGTAAAAAAAAACACTCAAAACTTTGAACTGCTAAGTCCAAAAATTCCAGCAGAATCTCCATTTGGTTCAGTAATTTTAGTATACAAGGGTAATTTGGTCATTTTAGTATACAGGGTATTATGGTAATTTTAGTATGCAAGGTAATTTGGTCATTTAAATGTACAAGGGTGATATGGTCATTTCAGTGTATATGGGTATTTTAGTCATTTTTAATTTTAATTGGGTTAATAGGCGGGTTGGGTTTGATTTTAAATAAATGGGTTGGGTATGGGTAATTGGACTCATAACTAATTGGGTCTAAGTGGGTCAATGACCCATTAAAGACTCAACTCACTTGTAACTTACCCAATTTGGCCCAAATCCGCCCATTTGACATCCCTAGCTAAAATGAAGTCTCAATAAATGGATAGCTTGGATCATTAGGTGATCCTGCTTGATTCCATTTTGCCTCACACGAGTGCCACATGAGAGGATCTTGTGGAATTTCTTTAATTTAAGACCAAAGTGATTAGAACTTAGGTTTGATTAAATTTTCTTTCTGTCCATAAGAAGTGTTAGTGATCAGTAAAAATGCTTATGTTAAAAAAAAGTAAATATATATATACAAAAATAGACTACGCATAGGTCTTACGAGTTGAACCTAAGACTTCACCCCCGATCCCTTAGGCCACTCCAAATGTCGGTGAACCAAAATCCCCGTTTTAGAGAAAATTTTGGTGTGTTGTTCATATCCTTTCCAGATTTTGGCAGAATTGAAAAACTTATTATGGAGTGTTCCGTAAATAAGTTTTATGGAGCCAATCATGGCCATCCATAGGACGGTCCGGATTAAAAGTAAATTATTACTGGTCAAAAATATTTATTACCAGTCAAAATTTAAAAACGTATCGAAATCATTGATTGTCAAAACAGACGATTGAGATTTTGTGGCTCCGTAAATAACCTATTTGCAGTGGCTCGGTGAATAAGTTTCTCTCTTTGCGGAATTAGGGCATTATAGTTGATTGTGCGACAAGCATTGTTATTGAAACATAGTTATTCTAGTAGTAGTAGTAGCTTTTGTACATGGCCGTTGCTAAGCCTGGTCCTCATTCTTCTTCACGAGTCATGACAAGCATAAGTGAGGAAAACCCTATCCCCATAATCCAACAGTTTCGAAAGAGAATGAAAAGGAAGAAAAATAAGCAAAGAATTGATATTGAAACATAGTAATTAGGGAAAGTCTACAGTACACACCCCTTAAAAGGGTGTACCATATGCACTTATTTTGTGGTTCATTCATAACGTTTTAGAGTGTTTCGTAACTTTTGTTTTAGAATTCATAACTTTTCAGCAGTACGATTCGTAATATTTTCATTATGATTCATAACATTTTTGTATATCTCATAATCTTTATACGATTCGTAACTTTCCGGACTTTGCTATGACTCCTTGTCTGATGAGTACAAGGCTTTAGTGGGGCTTTCTCATGACACTCCACACTATTGAGGTGAATTTGTAAACGTTGGCAGTTTCAAAAGCAAAGATTGGAGAATGGTTGGATTCCCTTATGTGGTTGGTTCAGTGGAATCAGGACCTGCATCGGTATGGCTATAAGAAAAAATCTCGTCGCCTCCTCCAGTTAATTATTTCGAATGCCACAATGTCGAGGTATTGACAATGAAGGAATACGGTATGAAAAAATCGTGGACTTTGCTATTTATTTTTTAACTCATCGAGGGTAAAGTGGTAGTATCTTTTTGATGTTCAAGTAATTTTAGATTCAAAATACTTGGGTTAGAAAGTAGACTCCACAAGTTTTCTAACGGTTTGAACTTTGCAAAAATCAAAGTTTGAGAGTGTTCGGAACAAACCCGCAAAGTTTGACAAATTGTGGAGCTTTATTGCGCCCAGCGGCAATTCCATGCGCCTAGGCGCAATTCAATGCGTCCCGGGCACATCCTTTATATTTAAAAAGCGACCAAACTTTGCAATCTTGTCACAGACACTCCCAAACTCATATTTTAACGTGGTTTGAACCGTTGAAAAACATTTCAAGCCTAATTTCTAATCAAATTAGTCTGAGCCAAAAATTATTTACACAGTTTTTCACCTCCTGAAAACTTCTACTGACATGTCACCACTTAATTAAAACTACACGTTTGAAGCATCACCAGCTATATTTGTAAGTTTCTTTCAAAGACCAAACGATTTTTATTTTTTGGTCATACGACGAAATTAGTGCACTTGTAAGAAAGATTACGAAAATAGACCGGATGTATACGTAGGTCCAACCACACCCCGTCCCCTTAGGCCCCTCCAAATGTCGCTGGACCAACGGTCCGTTGGCCAAGGATGGAAATAGGATTTTGTAAACGTGAGAGCGATACTATGAACAACAAGATCTTCAACGTCAATGAGATAATATAATCGGAGATCCAAATTGTTCAATGAAATCATCGTGGATGGAAAAGAATCATCACCACACTTCTAAAAGCAGCAACAGAACATGAGCACTATACTCGGGTTAGATTTACCCCATCTAGTCCAGAACATCTGACCATTGCTGAGGAAATGAATCATCACCACACTTCTGCAAAGAAGAATTAGCACTCGAAGAACACGTGACTGTCTATGAGTCTCTTTCCCTTTGTAGCAGAGAACACATGAGTCATCAGAGACAACCCGATGAAGCCAACCGGTTCTTAATGGAAAACCTGCCATGAGCGATACAAAAGACCACCTAGTAAAGCACACAAAGTGAACCCAAGGAAGAGTCGGTTTCCATGAATGTATTGCAGGAAGTTTTAACATTCTTTTTGAAGCTTTAGAAGTCTCAAGGAATGGCGAACATGAACCAACAATAAGCAAAACTTGCAACAAGAAGGACATACGTAATTTCATGAGATGTGCCCGGGGCAAAACTAAAATCAAATGAGAAAATAATGATGCGCCTGAGCCGCATTACCTCAAAAAGAGAAAATTTCTATGCGCCCGGTGTGCACTCTATTTGCTCCTAAGGCGCATCAGCGGCAACTATTTCAAATTCATTTTGACTGAGTTTCTTAGCCCTAATTGGTTGGAGATTGTAAAATGCAAACCTTAGTTTGACCAATTGTGGAGCTTTATTGCTCTCCGGGCGCATCCTTCAAATTTCAAAATCGATCAAACTTTGCGGTCCTATCATGGACACTCTCAAACTCTGATTTTTAAGTGGTTTGAACCAAAAATTATATATCCATGAAAATATATGACGATTTTACCCTAAATAGGTCGAAATATAAATTATTTTGAGAATATCATTGAATCACAAAACTTTTAAGTCGGATTAAAACCAATTTTACATCGATAAAGAGTGTATTCAAAGTACTAAAAGAAGGTGAAGTGATGGTGGTATAGGTGGTGGAGAGGTTGTGCTACGGTGACAGTGTTGGTGGTGGAGGGTTGGCAGTGCTTCGTTGATCACTGTATTTTTACTTCATCGTCACCCAATCAATTGACACACTATCACCACAACAACCTCTCAAGTACTACACCACCGTCACTTCCACCCTTATTTCACCACCACCCAACACACTAAATAAGATTAAAATGATTGCAATATTAAAATCTACCGCCTTCACTACGGGGACATAATAACCACTAACAAATACCACATGTAGACTATTTGACAATTTTAAAAAGTTGAAAACTTTTCCTAATTTGTTTGGATTTAGAGTATTTTCAGTCTTAAAGCTCATCTTCAACACTTCAAAACTACCACCACTTCAAAACATCATTCACAGCATACTCAATTCAAAAAGACCGAGAGCATTCAATTCAAGTTTCTTCGCTTCACCATATCACGATTCGTACGACCACCAACACCACCTCTGCCACCACCAACATAAAATCATCGGGAAATTCTTACTTTTATGAAGTTTGAAAAATATGAAGTTTTGTATTTTTAAGAATTTTTCAAATCACCACACAATCACCTTAACCATGATGGCCACAATCGAAGCTCCCAAAAAAATGAACGAAAATTTTCTCCCTGTAGAGAAGAAAGCCAAGCCCGAAAGTTACAAAGAATTTTCTCAATTCAAAATTTTTTCGCGCAATCTCTAAATGATTGATGATTCTTTTAGATAGATGTGGTGGTTTTGATGTAAGGATGAATGTTAACCTTGTGAATATAATAATTTTTATATTAATGAGCAGAGAATATTCTCGTTGTGTTGTAATGTGATTGAGATAGATTAAAATATATAGAATATCCTTAAATCATTTTTGGTGTTCTGGTTTTAGAAACATTCTCAAGTTATGTTATGTTCTCGGTTTCACCTACACTTTGGTGGAGTGTAGATGCACTATGTACTCTCCAAAACACTTGAGTAATGAAGAACAACATAAGAACTAAGTATTTGAGTACCGAATGAAACTTAGAACGTGTTTTAGCCTAGTGGCTCCAATGATTTTTTTTGGTAGCCAATTTTCTACCCCTTTATTATAAATAAAACTTAAATGTCTTTATAGTTGGATTTCACCACCTTTCAGTACCTTAAAAACTCTATTTATTGATATATAATGGGTCTTGATATGATTTAAAATGAGTGACATGCGAGTATTTTACCGAAATGAATTTTTTTTGAACCACTTAGAATAAAATAATCACATCTTTTAATGTACAAAATTTTTTGGATCCAAAATACTTGGGTTAAAAAGTAAATTGAACAAGCTTTCTAACGGTTCAAATCATGCGAAAATCGGAGTTTGGGAGTGTTCGGGGCAAGTCCGCAAAGTTGGACCAGTTTTGCAGCTTCATTGCGCCTCAGGCGCAAGTTCATGTGCCCCAGGCGCAATTCAATGCGCCCGGGCGCATCCCCAAAGCTGCACAACAAGTCAAACTTCGCGAGCTTGCACCGGACACTCCCGAACTCCGTTTTGCACGTAGTTTGAACCGTTAGAAAGCTTGTTCAATGACCTATCTTATCCAAGTAGTTTAGATCAAAAAATATTTATACATCAAAAGACGTCAGCATTTTACTCTCAGTGGGTTAAAAAAACGATTCATTTTGGTAAAACGCTTGCATCTCTCCCATTTTTAATCGATCATGACTAATTATACAATGATTAATTAGGTTTTCAAAGTATTAAAAGGGAACTAAAACAAACAATGAAAATGATAAGTTTAGTTTATGAAAAGTTGATCGAAAGTAGGACGATTCAAGGATCATCGGAGTCAAAAAGGCTAAAATACGTTCCTGTGCCCATCTACACATTCTAAGTTCCATTCAACCCGCACGTCCCTCATTAAAAGGTATTCATCAATTCCATAAGAGTTTCAAAAAGTTCATAGGGCTTTCCACACATCATCAAATTGTCAGAAACTATTTCATCATAAGGATTTGCCAAAGGTGAGACTTGTACATTTACGAAGCAAAATTTGATCGTCTACGTGACCAACACTGTCAGTTGACCATTTTGAGTACCACGCTACCACCACTATCGGAATTTGACAACCGCCCTTTCATCCCTTCAGTATAGTCGCAAGCACCTCGACCGATATAAGTTCATCACTGTATTTTTACTTCATCTCCACCCAATTAATTGACACACTATCACCACAACAACCTTTTAAGTACAACACCATCGTCACTTCACCGCCACTTCCACCCTTATTTAACCACCACCCAACACACTAAATAAGTTTGAAATGATTGCAATAAAATCTACCGCCTTCACTACAGAGACATAATAACCACAAACAAAGAACACATGTTGACTATTTGACGATTTTAAAAAGTTGAGAACTTTTCCTACTTTGTTTGTATTTAGAGTATTTTCAGTCTTAAAGCTCATCGTCAACACTTCAAAACTACCACCACTCCAAAACAACATTCACAATATACTTAGTTCAAGAAGACTGAGAGTATTCAATTCAAGTTTCTTCACTTCACCATATCACGATTCATACGACCACCACCACCACCTCTGCCACCACCAACATAAAAATCATTGGGAAATTCTTACTTTAACGAAGTTCAAGAAATATGAAGTTCTGTATTTTTAAGAATTTTTCAAATCACCTCACAACCACCTTTACCATGATGGCCACCATCGAAGTTCCAAAAAAAAATAAACGAGGATTTTCTTCATCTAGAAAAGAAAGCCAAGCCCGAAAGTTACTGAGAATTTTCTCAATTCAAAAAATTTTCGCACCACAATCTCTAAATGATTGATGATTCTTTTGGGTAGATGCGGTGGGTTTGATGTAAGGATGAATGTTAACCTTGTGAATATAATAATTTTTTGAATTCATGAGCAGAGAATATTCTCGATGCGTTGTAATGTTGTTGAGTTAGATTAAAATATACAGAATATTCTCAAATCATTTTCGGTGTTCTCGTTTTAGAAACATTCCCAAGTTTTGTTGTGTTCTCGGTTTCACCCACACTTCGGTGGAGTGTAGATGCACTATGTACTCTCTAGAACACTTGAGTAACGAAGAAATACATAAGAACTAGGTATTTGAGTACCGAATAAAAATTAGAACGTGTTTTAGCCTAGTGGCTCCAATGATTTTTTTGGTAGCCTTCTTTCTACCCCTTTATTATAAACAAAACTTAAATGTCTTTGTTGTTGGATTTCACCATCTTTTAGTACCTTAAAAATTCTATTTATTGATATATAATGGGTCTCAATAAGATTTAAAATGAGTGACGTGCGAACATTTTACCGAAATGAATTTTTTTTGAACCACTTAAAATAAAATAATCATGTCTTTTAATGTACAAAATTTTTTGTATCCAAAATACTTGGGTTAAAAAGTAAATTGAACAAGCTTTCTAACGGTTCAAATCATACGGAAATCGGAGTTTGGGAGTGTTCGGGGCAAGTCCGCAAAGTTTGACCAGTTTTGCAGCTTCATTGCGCCTCAGGGCAAGTTCATGTGCCCCAGGCGCAATTCAATGCGCCCGGGCGCATCCCCAAAGCTGCACAACAAGTCAAACTTCGCGGGCTTGCACCGGACACTCCCGAACTCCGTTTTGCACGTGGTTTGAACCGTTAGAAAGCTTGTTCAACGAACTTTCCGACCCAAGTAGTTTGGATCAAAAAATATTTATACATCAAAAGATGTCACCATTTTACTCTCTGTGGGTTAAAAAAACTATTTATTCTGGTAAAACGCTCGTATCTCTCCCATTTTTAATCGATCATGACCAATTATACAACGATTAATAAGGTTTTCAAAATATTAAAAGGTAACTAAAACAAACAATGAAAATGATAAGTTTAGTTTATGAAAAGTTAGTCCAAAGGAGAATGATTCAAAGATCATAGCAGTCGAAAAGGGTAAAATATGTTTTTACGCCCATCTACACATTCTAAGTTCCGTTCAACACGCATATCCCTAATTATAAGGTATTCGTCAATTCCATAAGAGTTTCAGAAAGTTCATAGGACTTTCCACACTTCATCGAAACATAGTAATTCAAGTAGATCGTATCGTGTTGTTTCCGGACTTTGCTACTCATTGTCTGATGAGTTCAAGGCTTTAGTGGGGCTTTCTAATGACAGTCCACATTATGGTGGTTAATTTGTAAACGTTGGCAGTTTCAAAAGCAAAGATTGGAGAATGGTTGGATTCCCTTATGTGGTTGGTTCAGTGGAATCAGGACCTGCATTGGTATGGCTATAAGAAAAATCTCGTCGCCTCCTTCACGGGCACACGATTTTTTACTTCAATCTACATCTGAATAACTTTAAAAAGGTACCGATGCCAGAGCCTAAGCACAAGGAGGAGGGAGACATGATTTTTGGATTGGGAGTTTTGGAAGGATGTCTTTCTATGGTTCGCCATGACAATCGAGTTAATTATTTTGAATGCCACAATATCGAGGTATTGGCAATGAAGAAATACGGTATGAAAAAATCATGGACTTTGCTATTTATCATATTGAATTTGACATTAATGGATTATGATACGTTGGAGCCATTATGCTATGCAAAGGATGATGAAGCTCTTATGAAAGTTTCCACGGATCATTACGGTCATGGTATAAGGGCATACAATCTTGATGACAATTTACTTCGAGAAATTCCAAATATTCGACGTAATCACTACTATGTCAATGCAATTAACTATGAGGAAAGTTTGGTTACACCTACTGGCTACGATTGGAAAGAGGAAGAGCTGAGAGGGGAAGCAACATATACAGAGTTCTATTTTGGAAACTTAGACAAGTACCAAAAAAGAGGAAATGGTTCCCGGGAGTGCTTCTATATGGGAGAGAGAGATTTTGAGCCGCAACACTCAGAAGATGATGATCAATCAGAAAAAATGAAGAATAATCTCACAAATTGCTCAAAAGAGTACAAGATAGAAGGAAAAGCTGGCGAATGCTGATTTGATTCTTTATCTCTTCCAGTCTTGCTAATTTTGACATCACTTGTTATTTTTATTGGAGTTTCTAAATTGAAATATTTTGCTGAGTATGTCACTATACTCTGTAAAATGTGGAATTTGGAGGCCACTGTCTCAAGTGACACCACAGCTGCACATGTAGCGTTGCCCTGTGGACGGGTACGTGGAAGTGCTCCGTTAATTTATATAGGTAGTGGTCTGCTTACTGTGCACTTTTCACAAACTAAAGTACTTTTTTTCATGTTTGGATTTCACTATCATTTAGTACTTTGAAAATCCTCGTTATCCATGTATAATAGGTATTTATCTCATTTAAAATGAGGGAGATGTGAGTACTTTACAGATATGATTTAATTTTCAACTAACTGAGGGTAATTGGTCATATAATTTTTTTGACGTTTATATAATTTTGGATCTAAACTACTGGGTTATAAAGTAGACTTCACAAGTTTTTCAACAGTTCAAATCTTGCAAAAATCGGGGTTCGAGAGTGTTCGGGACAAACCCGCAAAGTTTGATCAATTGTGAAACTTTATTGCGCCGTAGGCGCAATTCCATGTGCCCGGGGCGCATCTTCAAATTTCAAAATCGACCAAACTTTGCGGTCATGTCACGGACAATCCCGTACTCTGATTTTTACATGGTTTGAACCATTGAAAAGCTTTTCAAGCCTAATTTCTTATCAAATTAGTTTGGACCAAAAACTATTTATACATCAAAATGTATGACGATTTTACCCTCAATACATCGAAAAATAAATTATTTTGAGAAAATCCTTGAATCACAATAATTTTAAATCGGATTAAAACCTATTTCACATCAATAAAGAGTGTATTCAAAATACTAAAAGATGGTGAAGTGATGGTGGTATAGGTGGTCGAGAGGTTGTGTTATAGTGACTGTTAGTGGTGGAGTGGTAGTGCTCCATTGATCTTCTTAGTTGTCTACTTACTACCCACTTTTCACGAACTAAACTTTATTACTTTAATGTTTGGATTCCACTATCTTTTCGAACTTTAAAAATCCTCTTTATCCATATATAATAGGTTTTTATCCCATTTAAAAGAAGGGAGATGCGAGCGTTTGGCCGAAATAATTTATTTTTCAACTCATTGAGGGTAAATTGGTAATGTCTTTTTGATGTTCAAGTAATTTTAGATTCAAAATACTTGGGTTAGAAAGTAGACTCCACAAGTTTTCTAACGGTTCAAACTTTGCAAAAATCGAAGTTTGAGAGTGTTCGGAACAAACCCACAAAGTTTGACAAATTGTGGAGCTTTATTGTGCCCTAGCGCAATTCCATGCGCCTAGGCACACTTCAATACGCCCCGGGCGCATCCTTTAGATTTCAAAAGCGACAAAACTTTGCAATCTTGTCACAGACACTCCTAAACTCCGATTTTAAAGTGGTTTGAACCTTTGAAAATCTTTTCAAGCCTAATTTCTAACCAAATTAATTTGACCCAAAAATTATTTGCGCAGTTTTTCAACTCCTGAAAACTTCTACTGACATGTCACAACTTAAATAAAAAGACCTTTAAAGCATCACCAGCTATATCTGTAAGTTTCTTTGAAAGACCAAACGATTTTTATTTTTTGGTCATATGAAGAATTCAATGCACTTGTAAGAAAGATTATGAAAATAGACCGGATGTATATGTATACGTAGGTCCAACTTCTCAAATGTAAGACCACACCCCAGCCGTTCCCTTAGGCCCCTCCAAATGTTGCTGGACCAACGGCCCGTTGGTCAAGGACGGAACTAGGATTTTGTAAACTTGAGAGCCAAACTATGAACAACAAGAGTGAATAAATATTGCCTTAGTGGCGTGACGACTCTTGCCTTAGTGGCGTAAAGAGTACTGCCTTAGTGGCGTTGATGTGGAAATTGCCTTAGTGGCGTATGAATATTACGTAATGGAACGTTATTGCGGGCTGAATATTCTTGTTTAAATTGTTTGATAGCACTTGTCTTTATTGCTTCTCTTATTAAAAATAAGAACATTCACTGAGCGTGTTGATAGCTCACACCCCCACAGTGATTTCTTTTCAGGTGCGTGACGGCACGCGGGTCCATTGCAGAGTCTAGACAGGAGTTGTGTTTATAGAAGTCTAGCTTTTTGACTCTTTTGATTATGTGCCTATTTTTGAAGCTTGTATATGTTGTAAATACCTGTGGGCACGTTTTGTATGACAATTGTTTCCGTATTTATGCAAGTTAAGTTTTTTTTTTTATGAGTTGGACACTTGGCTGGTGTTTTTATTTACTGTTTGAGCAAGGCCAAGGTGTGGGTCCACCCCATTTGGAAAATAATTTAGCATGGTGTTTTTCGGGATGGGGTGTGACAATTTTTGGTATTAACAAGAAGGACGTACGTAATTTCATGAGATGTGTTCAGGGCGAAACTAAAATCAAATGAGAAAATAACGATGCGCCCAGGACACAATTCCAGTGCGCCTTAGGCGCATTACCTCAAAAGAGAAAATTTCAATGCACACGGTGCGCACTCTATTTGCTCCTAAGGCGCATCAGCAGCAACTATTTCAAATTCATTTTGACTGAGTTTCTTAGCCCTAATTGGTTGGAGATTGTAAAATGCAAACCTTAGATATTATAAGGATTGTTCAAATTCATTTTTGTTGTGCCTTGTGTGTAGTGCTGATTGCGAAACATTCCCAACATTTGTTTCTTGAATTAATGTCTCGTCGCCCAGATAATGTGGCGATTATCTATGTTGGGGTATGTAACAAACGTGAATGGGCAAGCATCTACTCTAGCATGGTTCGGTAAGGTTATTGACAATGGAAGGAAACAAACGAGGAGGATCGATTACAAATTAACTCTGTTGATGATGATTTTGTGGCGAACGTGGAAGCGTAGGAATGAAAAGGTGTTTGATGGCAAAACCTGTGAACCTGATTGTGCACAGATTGAAGGGTCCGTCTGGCAGGATTAATTCAGTTCTCATTACACTGGCCACTTCTTCTTCATTTGCACTGGTTCTTCTCTTGGCGCGCACTTTCTCTTTTGTGGCTTCAATTGTACAACTTTGCAAGCCCAAGTAAACCAATTTGATTCGTTTCGGCTCCTAATGGTCCCATTTATCGGAATTAATGATAGTTTCCACTTCCTTATCTTGATAAACTCCTCCTCAATTAGCAGAAGCAGAGAAGTGGAGTTTATCCTACAAGAAAAAATAATGGACACAAGAGCATATTGATATATAAGTGTCAAAATCCATCTTTTATTTCTGATGTATTAAGTCGTTTTCCATGGTTGGAGGTATCAGGCGCCAATTGCACGAAGTTTAAATGTTCTATTAGAAGCTTAGAAGTCTCAAGCAATGGCAAAATTGAAGTCTCAATAAGCATAATTTGCAAGAAAAATGACCCTAGTAATTTCATTAAATGCGCCCAGGGCGCAACTGATCATTATTCCTGAGTTGTACCGAATACATCAAAAGATAAAGTAGGATGCGCCTGGAGCGCAATTCAAATGAGACTCATTACAAAAAGTGAGAAAATAGGATGCGTCTGGAGCGAAACTTGAATGCGCTTAGGGTGCACTACATCAAAACAGACATCTTTGATGTGCCAGGAGCGCACTCGAACTATGAAAACAAAGAGATGACTATATCAGTAAGTTTCTATAAAAGACCAAACGATTTTTTATTTATTCTACACAAACGAAACTTTTATAAACTCAAGGGTACAAGTACAATGAGGGGAAATAAAGAAAGAAAACAAAACTGTAGTGGCCCAAATAAATGGGGCTCCGTACTGACTCCAAAGACATACCACCGAGCTCCGTACCGACCTTGGAGGCATATTACCGAGCTCCATACCGACCCTGGAAGCATATTACCGAGGGCTCCGTACCGACCCCTGGGACATACCACCGAGGGCTCCGTACCGACTCCGGAAGCATATTACCGAGGGCTCTGTACCGACCTCGGAGACATATTACCGACGGCACCCGAGGGCTCCGTACCAACCCCGGAGACATACCACCGAGGGCTCCATACTGACCCCCGGAACGCAGCACCAAGGGCTCCCGAGCAAGCCCTGATAAGACACAGCATCGAGAATAATCCTCACAAAGGGTTGACTTGGCCATGTGCTCCGTAATCGCCTTATCCGGTGCGTTATCTATGATGTCACCCGAGGCGGTTACCCGAGCATACCCTTCACGCGCTAGCTTGGAGGCCAAGCAAACCTAGGTCTATAAATACGAAGGGACTCTAACCTAAAGAGGTATGTCATTCTTCCCTAACCCTAGATCTATATTCTCCCCTGAGGTCGGACTTGATCGTCGGAGGGTCACTGGGCTACTCCAGCCCTAGTAACTTGTTGCAGGTCCAGAAGCAGGAGAACGAACCAGCTGAAGGAGAACCCTAACCCAGGCCAACGTCCTGTCAAATCGAACCCTTACAAAAACAATAAAAAGACCATCCAACTGATAGTTGGGCACCTCACCAAACGATATTCATGGACAAAAAGATTAGGACTAAGGATACATTAATTTTATTTTTTGGTCACACGTAGAATTTAGTGCGTTAGTAAAAAAGAACACGAAAATAGACCCGATGTAGGTCCAACTACTCAAACGTAAGACCAAAGGCCCGTTGGCGAATTTATTAAATGTATCCTTTCCTTATTTTTGCGGAATTAGGGCATCATAATTGAAGGTGCGGCACTGCAACCATCGAAAGCCAGACATAATATTTATAGTAGTAGCTTTTGTACATGGCCATTGCTAAGCCTTGCCCCCATTCTTCTTCACGACTCATGAAAACCATAAGAGAGGAAAACCCTATCCCCATATACCAACCCTTCTACAGTCATAAGCATCTAGACCGATATAAGTTCGTCACTGTATTTTTACTTCATATCCACCCAATCAATTGACACACTATCACCACAACAACCTCTCAAGTACTACACCACCGTCACTTCACCGCCACTTCCACCCTTATTTCACCACCAACCAACAGACTAAATAAGTTTAAAATGATTGCAATATTAAAATCTACCGCCTTCACTACGGGGACATAATCACCACTAACAAAGAACACATGTAGACTATTTGACAATTTTAAAAAGTTGAGAACTTTTCCTAATTTGTTTGGATTTAGAGTATTTTCAGTCTTAAAGCTTATCGTCAACACTTCAAAACTACCACTACCCCAAAACAACATTCACAATATACTTAATTCAAAAAGACTGAGAGTATTCAATTCAAGTTTCTTCGCTTCACCATATCATGATTCGTACGACCACCACCACCACCTCTGCCACCACCAACATAAAAATCATCAGGAAATTATTACATTAACGAAGTTTGAGAAATATGAAGATTTGTATTTTTAAGAATTTTTGAAATCACCACACAACCACCTTAACCATGATGGCCACCATGGAAGCACCCAAAAAAATTAACGAAAATTTTCTCCATCTAGAAACGAAAGCCAAGCCCGAAAGTTACTGAGAATTTTCTCAATTCTAAAATTTTTCGCACCACAATCTCTAAATGATTGATGATTCTTTTAGATAGATGTGGTGGTTTTGATGTAGTGATGAATCTTAATCTTGTGAATATAATTTTTTTTTATATATTCATGAGCAGAGAGTATTCTCGATGCATTGTAATGTGGTTGTACTTACTACCCACTTTTCACTAGCTAAACTTTATTATTTTCATATTTGGATTCCACTATCTTTTTGCACTTTAAAAATACTCTTTATCCATATATAATAGGTCTTTGTCACATTTAAAATAAGGGGGATGCGACCGTTTTCCCGAAATAATTTATATTTCAGTTCATCGAGGGTAAATTGGTCATATCCTTTTGATGTTCAAGTAATTTTAGATGCAAAATACTTGGGTTAGAAAGTAGATTCTACAAGCTTTCTAATGGTTCAAACTTTTCAAAAATCGAAGTCCGGGAGTGTCCGGAAAAATTTGACAAATTGTGAAGCTTTATTGTGCCCAGGCGCACTTCAATGCACCCCGGGTGCATCTTTAAATTTCAAAAGCGACCAAACTTTGCGGCTTTGTCATGGACATACCTAAACTCTGATTTTTACTTGGTTTGAATAGTTGAAAAGCTTTTCAAGCCTAATTTCTAACCAAATTAGTTTGGCCCAAAAATTATCTACGCAACGTCTTTCACCTCCTGAAAACTTCTACTAAAATATCACCACTGAAAAAGACCTTTGAAGCATCACCGGCTATATATGTTAGTTTCTATATGAAAGACCAAACGATTTTTTTTTGCTCGACAAACAAAACTTTTATGAACTCAAAGGGTACAACGAGGGCAAATAAAGGAAGAAAAAATAACAATACCAAGACCATGCGTCCAACCGAAAGTTGGACGGAACAACACCTTACGAAACGATATTCTTGGACAACAAAATTTGGACTTGGGAAACATTAATTTTATTTTTTGGTCTTATGAAGAATTCAGTGCACTTGTAAACAAGATTGCTAAAATAGACCGGATGTATACGTTGGTCCAACTACTCAAACGTAAGACCACACCCCACCTCCTCCAAATGTCACTGGACCAATGGCCCGTTGGTCAGGGACGGAACCAGTATTTCGTAAACGTGAGAGCGCAACTATGAACAATAAGATTTTGAACGTCAATGAGATAATATGATCGGAGAACCGAATCGTTCAATGAAATCATCGTGGATGGAAAAGAATTATCACCACACTTCTGAAAACAACAACAGAAAACACCATTGGTGAGGAAAAGAATCATCACCTTACTTCTGCAATGGTGACTTGGTACTCAAAGAACAGGTGACTATGAGTTTCTTTCCCTTTGTAGCAGAGAACACAGGAGTGCTCAGAGATCATCCCATGAACCCAACCTGTTCTTAGTGATAAACCTGCCATGAACGATACAAAAGACCACCAGGGAAACCACAAAAAGTGAGCCCATGGAAGAGTCGGTTTCCATGAATAGCCGATTGCAGGAAGTTTATCATTCTTTTCAAAGCTTTAGAAGTCTCAAGGAATGGTGAACATGAAACTTGCAATAAGAAGGACTTATGTAATTTCATGAAATGCGCCCGGGGTGAAAGTAAAATCAAATGAGAAAATAACGATGCGCCTGAGGCACAATTCCAGTGCGCCTGAGGCGCATTACCTCAAAAGATAAAATTTCACTGCCCCCGGGGCGCACTCTATTTGCGCCTGAGGTGTATGTGATGCAGCAACTGTTTCCCGGGCACTCTATTTGTGCCTGAGGTGCATGTGATGCACCAACTGTTTCTAATTCATTTTTTTTTACTGAGTTTCTTAGTCCTAATTGGTTGGTGATTGTAAAATGCAAACCCTTTAGCATTATAAGGATTGTTCAAGGACAATAGAGGCACAAGTAGCCAGTACGTTGGGATTCAACTAGAGTACCATCCACGAAGATTTCATTGAAAAATTCGGATCTCCAAGCAAATTAACTCATTGAGGATTTCATAGTAGATTGTAAAATTAACCATCATCAAATTATACAAGGAAATTATACTAGCAATCTAATCCATCGTCAAGCCCATCCAAGAAAACAACCAGTGACTCTAGTCTCCTCTGCACCACTTGAACTTCAAATGTGTGTATCTAAGATACCACATCATATTAACGGACCAGCCAAACGGACCTATTTTGTATATCGAACAAGAATCACCTACAAAGTTTCATTAGATGAGCCCGGGAAGCAAATGAAATGCGCCTATAAGGCACAATACATCAAAAGAGAAAATCAGGATGCGCCCAGGGCTCAATTCAAGTGCGCTTGAGGCGTATAACGTAATAAGAGAACATCAGGATGCACCCGAGGCGCAACTTAAATGTGCTTGAGGCGCACTACATTAGAAGAAAAAATTTCAATGCACCCAGGGCGCAATCTATTTGCGCCTAAGGTGCATGTGATGCAACAACTTTTTGTAATTCATTTTTTACTGAGTTTCTTAGTCCTAATTGGACCGAAGGGATTCAAGAGTTCCTGATCCGAGAAGATTTCACTGAAAAATTTGGATCTCATTGAGGATTTCATATATATTGTTCATTTCAACTTCAAACCTAAATTTCGGCACTATCCCACCTCATTCTTCGTCTTCTTTCCTTTCTCGTCTTCTTTCCTTTCTCAGAAGAACGAAATTCCCACTGGAACGGTTTTGAAACCTTGGGAAATTTACCGACATCAAAGAGGTAGGCAGGGAAAACATTCATGCTCGAAAAAACAATGACAGTGACATTGCTTATTTCTCTTAGCTCTATGTCTAATGGTCAAAGTAAAACCAATTTGAGTAGTTTCTGCTCCTAATGATCCCATTACTGGAATTAATGATAGTTTCCACTTCGTTATCTTGATAAACTCCTACTCCAATAGCAGAAGCAGAGCAATGGAGTGCGTATCTTACAGGAAGAACTAATGGACCTAAGAGCATGTTGATGTTAATAACACTCTTAGATTTCCCCATCTAGAAAAGAAAGCCAAGCCCGAAAGTTTCTGGGAATATTCTCAATTCAAAAAAATTTCGCACCGCAATCTGCAAATGATTGATGATTCTTTTGGATAGATGTGGTGGTTTTGAAGTAAGGATGAATGTTAACCTTGTGAATATAATGTTTTTTTTATATTCATGAGCAGAGAATATTCTCAATGCATTGTAATGTGGTTGCGTTAGATTAAAATATATAGAATATCCTCAAATCATTTTTGGTGTTTTCGTTTTAGAAACATTCTCAAGTTTTGTTGTGTTATCGGTTTCACCTACACTTTGGTGGACTGTAGATACACTATGTACTCTCCAGAACACTTGAGTAACGAAGAAATAATAAGAACTAGGTATTTGAGTACTGAATGAAACTTAGAACGTATTTTAGCCGAGTGGCTCCAACGATTTTTTAGGTAGCCTTCTTTCTACCCCTTTATTATAAAAAAACTTAAATGTCTTTGTAGTTGGATTTCACCATCTTTTAGTACCTTAAAAACTCTATTTATTGATATATAATGGGTCAATACGATTTAAAATGAGTGACATGCAAGCATTTTACCGAAATGAATTTTTTTTGAACCACTTAAAATAAAATAATCACGTCTTTTAATGTACAAAATTTTTTGGATCCAAAATACTTGGGTTAAAAAGTAAATTGAACAAGCTTTCTAACGGTTCAAATCACGCGGAAATCGGAGTTCGGAAGTGTTTGGGGCAAGTCCGCAAAGTTGGACCTGTTTTGCAGCTTCATTGCGCCTTAGGCGCAAGTTAAACTTCGCGGCTTTGCACCGGACACTCCCGAACTCCATTTTGCACGTGGTTTGAACCGTTAGAAAGCTTGTTCAACGAAATTTCCGACCCAAGTAGTTTGGATCAAAAAATATTTATACATCAAAAGACGTCACCATTTTACTCTCAGCGGGTTAAAAAAACTGTTCATTTTGGTAAAATGCTCGTATCTCTCCCATTTTTATTCGATCATGACCAATTATACAACGATTAATAATGTTTTCAAAGTATTAAAAGGTAACTAAAACAAACAATGAAAATGATAAGTTTAGTTTATAAAAAGTTGGTCCAAAGGAGGACGATTCAAAGATCATCGGAGTCAAAAAGGCTAAAATATGTTTCCTTGCCCATCTACACATTCTAAGTTCCATTCAACACGCATATCCCTAATTATAAGGTATTCCTCAATTCCATAAAAGTTTCACAAAGTTCATAGGACTTTGCTATGACTCATTGTCTGATGAGTTCAAGGCTTTAGCGGGGCTTTCTAATGACAGTCCACATTATGGTGGTTAATTTGTAAATGTTGGCAGTTTCAAAAGCAAAGATTGGAGAATGGTTGGATTCCCTTATGTGTGTAGCAGGCCGAGCAGAATGGCTCGTTCCATTCCGAGCGTGATCTAGTAACCGTGTCCGAAGGGTCAGCAACCGTAGCTGAGGGTCCCACAACATGCTCGATGCCGAGCGTGGCTTGGCCGACGGTTCAGCTCATCCTCATCAGAACAGCAACCATGGCTATGATGACGATCGTGACGTCATCCGAACGGTTATAAAAACAATGATGGTGGCATGTGAAGGTGCCAGCTCATTATGAGAACGGTTGCAAAACCCTAAACGTGATGCAACAGTGACATCAGCCGACGCGTGTCGAGCGTTGGTGCAATCTTGGAGACCAAGCGAAGGGTTTCCTATAAATATCCCATTATGCCTTCTTGGAAGAGGTACGCTCAAACAAAACCCTAGCTCCCAATCTCTAATTCTTCCTTGCAAGAAAACTGACTCTCGCACCGGAGGGCCATCCCGGAGAGCCTCCAGTGTGGTCTCTTAGTCGTGCTTCGTTTTGCAGGACTGGGCAAAAGAGATAAAAGCTATCCCCAAACCACCATTCAAGGAGGACGAACCACCCAAAATGGAGCCCCACAATTTGGTGAACCCGACGTGAAACTTGATTTTCAGATCCACGGCGGCTCCTCCACCTCGACCGCCTCGTTCGTACCTAAAAACCTCACCCCCTCGAGATCTCCACTAGTCTCCTCCAAAGAAAAATGGGCGGAGCACCACCACCACCTCCTCTTTTTCAACCCCTCAGCTCCTCTTTGCACATCACCTCTGAGACCGGTATCAACGCTGCCTCCCCATCTCACCCTCCTGGATTTACTCCTCCAGGCGTAAGCTCTTCCATCCAACGTCCAGTCGGTCTGAGCGAAGATGCTCTAGCATACGTTCAACTGCTAGAGCAGCAACAAGAACAGACCAACGCTGATGTAGCCGTCCTACGACTGGAGATCGAAAGAATTAAGGCCAAAGAATTTCCAACGGTCTCCCACTCTGGATCTCAGGATCGGCGCCGGAGAGGAAATTTGCCGCCCCCTCCACCTTTGGGTATTGATGCACGGCCAAAAAGAATCTCAGTCCACGACCGCCTGGACCCACCATTGACAGACCATCGAACTGGGGACAGCGCTCGCCTTAGGCAGCAGCTCTCACCAGTTCATAAACGTCTCGGCAATGGTGCGGGACATACAGGCAGAGAAGGACGACGAGAGGGGAGCCCGCATACTGTCTTCTCCAGTTCATCGGCTGGAGACGAATACTCCCACGGCTCCCAAAGCTACGATACCGTGGAATTCCAAGACAACGATCAGGCTCTCATCCCATACAAATCCGAACGGCAAAGAAGCCGAACGCCGAGAAGAAACGGGAAAGGTCCCCAAAGCCATCGGATCGAACACGATGAAGTCCCTCGGGAAAAGGCCTATGAAGGACGAGCAACAAATTCAGTCAGCGCTCGGAGGCTAAACCGTGAAAGAAGTGTAAGTGTCGTCGTTCGGCAAGACGATCGCCCTAGCCGACGAAGAGTTTACCATACCGAAAATCTTCCAGAAGAAGACTACGGAAAGGTCCCCATAGAAAAGAGGGAGAGGGGATTCCAACGTCGGCAGGATGAGAACGAAGGAAAACAAAGAGAAATGGAATGCCGAGCATCAAAGAAGTCTCGAAACGCTCGGGAAGGTCTTCCCCCTCGGCCAACCCACGAGTACCAATTGAAAAAGCTGACAGAATCACCCTTCTCGGCAAAGATCCAAGCCACCTTGCCGAAGCTAGGTCTACATCTTCCAAAATTCCAGAAGTTCGATCCCAGCACGACCGAGGCATACACCCATCTCATCAGCTACAGAAGCACCATCTCATGCGTCACCGACGATGATGCCATCATGTGCAAAGCATTCCCCTCAAGTCTTGGGCGCCTCGGCTTGCTTTGGTTCAACCAATTGGAGGCTGGATCGATCCATAGTTTCAAAGAGCTTGAAAAAGCTTTTAACTATCGGTTCATCACTAGCAACAAGCAAGCTAAGGAAGAAGATGCCTTAGCCCAGATGAGAAAGAGGCCCGGCGAGACGCTTCGGAAGTATGCCGAACGTTACTGGCAGCTATTTAACGAGATACCCGGTGTTGATCAATACTGGGCGGCAAGGAATTTTAAGAATGGTTTGGAAACTGGAAGCAAGATCTTGGATGAGCTGGCAATAAGGGCGCCTCATGGAATGAATGAGCTAATGAGGACGGTAGAGCAGTTCTGTTCCTACGAAGAGTTCCTTGCCGAGCGAGAACTTCAAGGAGGACAAAACTCAATTATACCTCAAAGCCTTCATGTCCCCACGCCCCAAATCGCACCACCGAAGCCTGTGGTCGCTGTCCAGCCGAAGAAGCAGGTCAACACAGTCAAGGTGGCAGACAAAAAGGGGCCGAAAGCTCATGACTATGTGGCTGAAACCACAGTTTTCAAAGAGCCAATTTATTTCCTCCTCCGTACGATAGAGAGGGAACCGTTCTTTGTCTGGCCGAACCCTCCCAAATTGAACACCGAAGAAGGAAACAATAACAATCGGAAGAGATGCTCGTACCATAATGAGCTCGGGCATTACACCACTGCTTGCGCTCCCTATAAGGCACTTTTGGAAAATCTGGCGGCACAAGGACTTCTTGATGATCATATCGATTGGACAAAGACGCAGAGAAGACAGCCGAACGCTGTCGGACAAAACCTTATTCCGCGTCCAGTCGGAGTAATCAATGTTATTCATGGGTCAACAACAAAGGAGGCAGCAAGACAGCTTCGGCAAGAGATTGTTAAAGCTGAGAAAGTTGCCCAAATTTTTTCCATCAATTGTGCTCCAAAAAGAGTCAAAATGCTTGAGCGTCCTTGGTCAATCACCTTCACCGAGCAAGATTTACAACGTGTCCAAACACCCCATAGCAACGCTCTGGTGGTCACAATCCAAATCTCAACTCACTCTGTCAAAAGGGTGTTGATTGATCAAGGAAGCTCGGCAGAAGTAATGTACCTGTCTCTCTTTAAGGAACTCAAAATTCCTGAATCGTGCCTTCTCCCCGCTGAAGTCCCTCTGATCGGATTCAGTGGCACTCCCGTTTGGCCTCTTGGACGGATTACCCTCCCTGTTGTTACAGGCTCGGTTGCTTCTAATTTGGAGTTTGTCGTTGTGGACGCCCCGAGCCCATACAACGCGATCCTCGGCCGAAATTGGCTTCATTCAATAAAAGCCGTCGCCTCAACCTACCACCAGGTGGTCAGGTACATCGGCGCCAACGGCAGACAAGAAGACCTATTTGGAGATCAGTTACAAGCCAGACAGTGTTACGTCTCGGCCATTGGAAAGTCATCATGCACCAGAAGAGTACATTGGGTTGAAGTCCCTGACAAACCAGTTCTTGAAGACGTCGGATCTCTTCCTGAAGAGAAATCAGTTGAGGATCTTATCAAATTCCCTTTTAACGAAGATACATCACGTTATTTCATGCTCGGCGCTGGTCTATCCCAAGCCGAGAGTGAAGAAACCTTGCAGTTCCTAAAAAGTAACATCGAAGTTTTTGCATGGACACCGTACGAAATGCCAGGCATTGACCCAAAGCTTATCCAGCACTCCCTCAAAGTTTCAAAATCAGCAAAGCCTGTAATTCAGAAGCCTCGGCGGTCAGCCAGCATTCACGTCGACGCAGTTAATGAGGAAGTCGGCAAACTCCTCGAGGCTGGCGCCATCAAAGAAGTACAATACCCCACTTGGCTCGCAAACTCTGTGGTGGTGAAAAAGAAGAATGGAAAATGGAGAGTTTGCGTGGACTACACCAACTTGAATGATGCTTGTCCGAAAGACTGCCTTCCCCTTCCAAAAATTGATCAACTGGTAGATGCAACGGCGGGTCATGCTCGGCTGAGTTTCTTGGATGCTTACCGAGGCTACCACCAGATAGCCATGGATCCCGACGACATGGAAAAGACGGCATTCATCACACCCAGGGGCCTCTTCTGCTACCTAGTTATGCCGTTCGGCCTTAAGAATGCTGGTGCCACATTCCAAAGAATGGTATACTTGTTGTTCGGAATTCTCATCGGAGAAATCATGGAAGCTTATATCGACGATATGGTGGTGAAAAGTCTCAAGGCTGAGAATCACCTCTCTCATCTTGCCGAAGTCTTTGCAATACTGAAAAAGCACAAGCTACGGCTTAACGCTGACAAATGCGCCTTCGGAGTTAGCTCAGGGAAGTTCCTCGGCTACTTGGTTACTCGGCGCGGTATCGAGGCAGATCCGAACCAGATCTTAGCTATTCAGCAATTAAAACCACCATCCACTCCTCGGGAAATTCAGAAGCTCACTGGGATGGCAGCGGCTCTCAACAGGTTTATCAGCCGCTCGTCGGATAAATGCCATGTCTTCTTTCAAACGCTTAAAAAGCAAAGCCGACGAAGTTTCAAGTGGACGGAAGATTGTGATGCAGCCCTTGCCGAGCTGAAATCTTATCTCAGTTCGGCCCCTCTTCTTGTCAAACCAGTAGCCTTCGAAACTCTTCATCTCTATCTAGCTGTCTCTCCACACGCTGTGAGCTCGGCACTTGTCCGAAGGGAAGGCCTTGAGGACCAACCAATCTACTTTTCTAGCCGAACCTTGCTCCCGGCACAGACTAGATATCTGCCACTGGAGAAGCTTCTTCTAGCATTGGTTACAGCAGCTCGGAAACTGCTCCCTTATTTTCAAGAGCACCCCATCATAGTTCTCACGGAGTTTCCACTTAAGAACCTCTTGAGGAAGGCTGATCTATCTAGCAGAGTATCTCAATGGGCGGTCGAATTAGCAAATTTTGATATCCACTTTGAGCCTCGAACTACAATCAAGGCACAAGTATTGGCAGACTTTATTGCTGAATTCACCCCTGGAAGCCCGGACGAGGAAACACTGGTAAAGCCTCATTTCGGGATGCTGGAACAACAAGAGGCTCGAAAAGTTTGGAACTTATTTAGCGGAGACGTTTGGAAGTTGCACGTCGACGGGGCATCAAACAGCAACGGCTCGGGCGCAGGGGTCGTTCTTGTAAACCCTTGTGGCGTCCTTCATGAAAGTGCTATCACAATCAACTTCCAAGCCACAAACAACGAAGCCGAATATGAAGCTCTGCTTGCTGGTCTCCGAGCCGCGGCAAGTTTACAAGTTGAAGATCTACAAGTGTTCTGCGACTCTCAGCTAATCGTCAACCAAATAATAGGTGATTATGAAGCTCGGGACCCAAGGATGATTAAGTATCAAGCTACCGCTCTAGAGCTAATCCGAGGGTTCAAAGGATTCCAAATCGAACAGATCAACAGAGAGAACAACGCTCATGCCGATGCTCTTGCAAGTTTAGCCTCGGCAAGCAAAGCATCTGAATACCCACATATCAGCCTCGGTGAGATCCACGAACCGAGCTTTGAAGTATCGGAAGAAGTATACAACATTTCCCTCGGCCCAAGTTGGATGGATGAAATCATCTCATTTCTCAAAGATGATACTCTTCCCTCTAACAAAAAGGAGGCCCACCGTGTACGCAGCAAAGCAGCCTACTACTGGATCTCTGAGCTCGGCCAACTTTACAGAAAAAGCTTCACTGGGCCATATCTTCGGGTTGTTCACCCAACCGAGGTCCCGATTATTTTAACCGAGCTCCACTCTGGCAGCTGCGGTTGTCACTCTGGCGGCCGTTCCCTATGTCAAAGAGCTCTCAGTCAGGGATACTTTTGGAAAGGAATGAAAAAGGATTGTGAAGAAGTGGTCAGAAAGTGTAAGCCTTGCCAACTTTTCTCCCCCATACCAAGGCAGCCCGCTCAGTCTCTCAAACCTATCACTAGTCCGTGGCCCTTTGCTCAGTGGGGCTTGGATATAGTAGGCAAACTTCCAACTGCCCCTGGGGGCTTCAAGTTCTTGATCACTGCAACGGATTACCTCTCAAAATGGGTGGAAGCCGAACCGTTAGTCACAACAACTGAAACTGACGTTCGGCGATTCGTTTGGAGGAACATCGTCACAAGGTTCGGCGTGCCTTATGCTATTGTATCGGATAACGGCTCACAATTCGTCGGTAAGGAATTAACTGGACTCTGTGCTGAGTTCGGAATTAGATTCTTCAATTCAACCCCATCCTACCCCCAGGGCAACGGCCAGGCCGAAGCCACTAACAAGACTGTTTGCGCTGGCATCAAACGTCGGCTGGACTCTAAACGAGGAAAATGGGCCGAAGAACTTCCCAGGGTCCTTTGGGCCTACCGCTCCACTCCCAGACGATCTACCGGCCAAACTCCCTTTGCAATGGCCTTCGGCATGGAGGCTGTCATACCACTGGAATCAAAGTTCCCGACCCTGCGCACCGAAACTTTTGATCTAGAATCTAACAATGATGCAGTGGCAACCGAGCAAATCTTAGCCGAAGAAAAGCGAGACGATGCTCAGCTCAAGTTAGCC
Organism: Rhododendron vialii; assembly: GCF_030253575.1. Lineage (NCBI taxonomy): Eukaryota > Viridiplantae > Streptophyta > Magnoliopsida > Ericales > Ericaceae > Rhododendron > Rhododendron vialii. The sequence continues at coordinate 4,913,973 of NC_080563.1, read as the reverse complement.
AACTATCAGCAAGAAGTCGCTCGGGGCTACAATCGAAGCGTAAGGCTTAAGAAGTTCAGAACCGATGACTGGGTCTGGAGGAAGGTTGTCCAAGCCAATCAAAAGACAAAATTCAAACCAAATTGGGAAGGACCCTACAGGGTGATTAAAGAGGTCGGCAATGGCTCGTACAAGTTAGAAGACAAAGAAGGAAGGGAAATTGAAAATCCTTGGAATGCTCTAAACCTCAGGAAGGCCTACCTTTGAACTCTCTCGTCGGTCGCACTCTATCACACCACCTATCAAGTCTATTACTTTTCTCTTACCAAAGCGTTGTACTTGTCTTAGCAATCTTTTTAATGAAAAGCATATCCTACTTCTGAAGCATCAGTGCTCTCTGTATTTGATTACAATGATTCAAAGTATCAATCAGTATAAGCTCGGTATTCTAAACAGTTACAGCTACGTTCGGATCTCTTTACTGCAAACACGATTATGGCTCGGACAATTTGATTTCCAGCCACAACTCGATTAAACAACTTGGTTCGGCAATGTCCACCCTTAGAACATTTACTTAACATATTGCCTTGGTACAAGGCTGGCATTTTGAGCCGAGCCTTATACCAGCATTGGGGCTGTTTCGAGTAAATCATAAACAACTCGGACAACTTAAAGTCCAAACAGAAAGCAATAGATGAACTTGAAAGTTTATCCTCAGTACGGCTATGTTCATAATTTGACTTGAACTACATGGCCACATCAAACAATTATTCTACATATTACCTTGGCATAAGACTGGCATTTTGAGCCGAGCCTTAAACCAAAGTAGGGGCTATCATAAGTAACTATCAAAACTTTTAAAGCAAGCCAAGGTAGCTTAAACCCTCGGCAGCCAAAATCAGAAAATATTTCTAAGGCATGAAGAAACATTCAGTGCAATAACAAAGTTGAAAATTTTTTCTAAGTCATTCAAACACAAACTTGAACTTGAAATTCACAATCTCCTGCCAAGAGGGCTCGGCTCGGTAAAACGTTCGATGCCGACCCCCTTTTAAACTATTACATCTGGCATGGCAAAATCCCAAAATGTTCGGTGCCATCCAGTCCAAAAGCAAAGTTCAAAATACTTTGAAACAAAACAAAAGCCTAAGGGAAATCCTAAACTGGGGTATCTTGAGCAGCCTTGTCTTGAACCTCGGCATGGCTCTCATCTCCTCCAGCCTTCTCCTGAGGATTTGCCACAGCCGCTTCAGCCATCTCTTCATCATCATCTTCAGGAGGTAACGGTAGGCACTCATCTTCGGTATACGGAAGCTCCAAATCAGGCACGGTCGGCTCCGGAAGTTGTTTTAGAAAGCCAGAGTCGGCCTGAATGGCCATTACAGCAGCCATCGCCTCGGCTCCTGCAACATAACCCAGTTTGAAGAAGTCGGGAAGCCGAGCCTCAAGCTCGTCATTCACCATCTTATGTGCTATCTGAGTGTACTCAAGTGCGGCTCGGTTTATTCCGGCCTCATAGCCCTTGGCGTCAGCAGCTTTAAGCTTCTCTTTTTCTTCTGTCCTCATCCTAGCAACATTGGCCTCGGCAGCTGCCTTAACGTCGGCAAGCTCCTTCTTCAGCTTTTCCACCTCTGCTTCAGCATCCTTTGATTGCTGATCAGAGATCCTCCACTTGGTTCGGTAGGAATCTCGATCAGACCTGTATCGTTCTCGCTCGACAGTAACTTTGGTGGCCTTGTCATATGCTTTCAAGGCAGCTTGCCCAGCCTGGCAAAAATACAGAAGAAAAGACTTTCACTAAGAGGTTCCACTTTTAGTTGACAATAAACAAAACAGAATGCAAATGATACCTGCACCAGATGAGAACACATCTCACCAAGACCTGGAAGAAGGTCGGTTGGAACTTGATCGTAATCCCTCGGCAAAGCCAGCCCTCTCAGAAGAGTGATAGCAAGGTTCGGCTCCTCCTTAACCGAGTCATTGTGAAGCAGAACCCTGCCATCAGGCATAGTGTATGAAGGGCTGAATTGGCGAAGGACAGCGGCCTCGGTGGCTGGATCAGTAAGATCAATGTGGGGTTCAACCAAATTCCCCTGATCCTTTGTTGAAGGGGCTTGAAGAATGTCAAGAAGCACGGGTTGTGAAATGGTCGGCAGAACAACGTCCTCTGACGTTTTCTGTCTCTTCTCCCTCTGGCTTTGCTGTTCGGAAGAGCTTCGGCTTCGGCCAGGATTAGCCGTCTTCATTGGAATCACAGGCCTTGGGATGTTCCTTCTTGACATATCTTCCAAAGAGGGCTGGGGAAGTTCGGCAGAATCAAACGGAGTAAGCCACTCCTCTGCTGTAAATCCGATCTTCGGCAATCTCACCCCTCCTTGTTGCCTCTTCTTTCGGAGTCCGACAGAAAAGGAATCTCCTCTCTTCTTTTGAACAGCCTCGGCAGCGGGAGCACTGGATGTCTTCTTCTTGCTCTGAGCTACCTCTTTTCCTTTCTCTTTCCTCCTCAGCACACCTTTGTAAGAGGGTCGGTAATCAAGTAGGGTCGGAGCGTGTCGGCAAACCTGGGCAAGCAACGTCTCAGTCTCCTTCTCCCGAGAGTTGGTGTTGAGTACCTTGGAAATAGGTCCGAGCTCTGCAAAAATCATAGCAATACAAGCAATACCCTAAGCAGAGGAGAAGACGAAAAGTAAAGCGTAATAAATGATTTAAGCACGTTCAGACTTATCACCTCTTGTATCAGCCACTTTTGGAACGGCGAACCGACGAAGACCGTCGCGAACTCAAAGTTTCCATGCACTTCAAGGTAAAAGTCAGCCCACTTGTCAGTGTCCGAAAGACCGTCTATCAGTGGCTGCTTTTTGGGACGCGTCGACAAATATCGACGGCCAGATTTCCCGTGTCTAGACATAGTATATGTGTAAAAAAGGTCCGTCGGCGTAAAGTCCAAATCTTGACTCTCGATCAAGGCAATTACCGACATGATGATTCGGTAACTATTGATCGCGAGTTGATGGGGGGCTAAACTAAATTTCCAAAGGATTTCCCTAAGGAAGGGGTGAATGGGGAACCGAAGCCCGGCCTCACAAATGGCCATTAAAGGCACGGTTATATGCTCGGGACGGTGATCCCTATGGTCTTTTATGTCTGTGCTTCTGACTCTATGAATCAGAACATCCTCGGGAATGTTGTATTTCGTTCGAAAGGCTGCGTACTCTCCAGGGCTGCCGCTGAAATAATGAGCATAGGGACATAACAAGCCCTTGTCGAAAAGGTCGGCATCGCTTACAACCGATGTCGAAGCTTCAGCTCCTGACATAAGCCTTGACTTGGCTTCTTGACCCACTTGTGGCTCGGTTTCGGATTGGGTTTCTGGAGAGAAGCTTATCTCGGGTTCCGTGAGAAAGTCGTCGGCAACGTACTCATAATCTCGCTCGGCGTTGGAATCGTCGGACACAGGAGAAGTTGCCGACATCCTTGTAGAAGCAGATACAACCGCTCGGCTGTTCCTCAACCTACGCCACTCGATAAGTTCGTTGAGGAATTGACGATCGGATTCGGTTTCTGAGCAATCCGAGTCTGATGACACGTCGATGACCTCGTGAGCCAGACCTAGGAAAAGAACAAAGGGGTATTAAGCTAGTGAAATCCGCGTCGGCAAAGAAAGTCGTTTGGAAGTTCAGGATTCATCTTAACGGCTCACGAGTCGCATGCTAACCTATAGTGGGCTCGGTACTCCTACAAAGGCTCTCCGACGTTCGGCAAAATAAGAGGGTTGGGGAACGTTCGGTATTTTATCCCCAATAAATATATATCGTTCGGCTCAGCCCCAGATGTCCTATGGGGGCTCGGAAGAACAGGATGAGTTCAGGGATGAACATCATCATTCTCCCCAGAAATCCACTATTCATACAGTACAAAAAACTCAAAAAATCATCCCAAAAACCCAGAAAATAAGCATAAAAAGCGAGAGAAAGACTAAAACGGCAAGAATCGATGACATACCTGAAGATTTCAGTTGATTTGGGGCTTGAAGTTGAGGATCTGGATTCAAGCTGAGCTCTGGAACGGAAATGAAGATAGAGAGAGTCCAAGCGCTAGAGAGAGAAAGTGCAGAAGAACTTTCTCTCTCCTCCTTCACCGGTATTTATAAGCAGAGCAGGCCTTTTCGAATTTCCCGCCCATCATTTCACCGCCGAACCCCTCGCCAACCTCTTCGTGACACGTGGCGACTGCAGCCCTTGCCCATGCCAGCCGTCTCCTCATCTGCCTAGATGTCCTTTCAACTGACACACCCGTTCGAATACTCGACAGCTGTTACCCAATGTGGGGCTCGGATTTTTCTGCCGAAGGTTCAAGCTCGGCCAAGTTCTGAATCAACCCATACCGAGTGAAAAGCTTCGGCATGGGTTGAGGGGCTATTGTAGCTGGCCGAGCAGAATGGCTCGTTCCATTCCGAGCGTGATCTAGTAACCGTGTCCGAAGGGTCAGCAACCGTAGCTGAGGGTCCCACAACATGCTCGGTGCCGAGCGTGGCTTGGCCGACGGTTCAGCTCATCCTCATCAGAACAGCAACCATGGCTATGATGACGATCGTGACGTCATCCGAACGGTTATAAAAACAATGATGGTGGCATGTGAAGGTGCCAGCTCATTATGAGAACGGTTGCAAAACCCTAAACGTGATGCAACAGTGACATCAGCCGACGCGTGTCGAGCGTTGGTGCAATCTTGGAGACCAAGCGAAGGGTTTCCTATAAATATCCCATTATGCCTTCTTGGAAGAGGTACGCTCAAACAAAACCCTAGCTCCCAATCTCTAATTCTTCCTTGCAAGAAAACTGACTCTCGCACCGGAGGGCCATCCCGGAGAGCCTCCGGTGTGGTCTCTTAGTCGTGCTTCGTTTTGCAGGACTGGGCAAAAGAGATAAAAGCTATCCCCAAACCACCATTCAAGGAGGACGAACCACCCAAAATGGAGCCCCACAATGTGCATGGTTGGTTCAGTGGAATCAGGACCTGCATTGGTATGGCGATAAGAAAAATCTCGTCGCCTCCTTCACGGGCACACGAATTTTTACTTTAATCTACATTTGAATAACTTTAAAAAGGTACCGCTGCCAGAGCCTAAGCACAAGGAGGAGGGAGACATGATATTTGGATTGGGAGTTTTGGAACGATGTCTTTCTATGGTTTGCCATGACAATCCAGTTAATTATTTTGCATGCCACAATATCGAGGTATTGGCAATGAAGGAATACAATATGAAAAAATCGTGGACTTCACTGTTTATCATATCGAATTTGACATTAATGGATTATGATACGTTAATTAGAGCCATTATGCTATACAAAGGATGGTGAAGCTCTTATGAAAGTTTCCATGGATCGTTACGGTCATGGTATAAGGGCATACAATCTTGATGACAATTTACTTCGAGAAATTCCAAATATTCGACGTAATCACTACTATGTCAATGCAATTAACTATGTGGAAAGCTTGGTTACACCGACTGGCTACGATTGGGAAGAGGAAGAGCTGAGAGGGGAAGCAACATAAACAGAGTTCTATTTTGGAAACTTAGACAAGTACCAAAAAGGCGGAAATGGTTCCTGGGAGTGCTTCTATATTGGAGAGAGAGATTTTGAGCCGCAACACTCAGAAGATGATGATCAATCAAAAACAGATGAAGAATAATCTCACAAATTGCTCAAAAGAGTACAAGATAGAAGGAAAAGTTGGCGAATGCTGATCTTATTCTTTATCTCTTCCAATCTAGCTAATTTTGACATCACTTGTTATTTTTATTGGTGTTTTGAAATTGAAATATTATGCATTGTATGTAACTATATTCTGTAAAATGTGGAATTTTGCAGGCCACTGGGCTCAAGTGACACCACAGCTGCACGTACATGTAGCGTCACCCCGTGGACGGGTGGTAGTGCTCCGTTATTTAATATTGGTAGTAATCTGCTTACTTAATATTGGTAGTGGTCTGCTTACTGTGCACTTTTCACAAACTAATGTACACTTTTTTCATGTTTGGATTTCACTATCTTTTAGTACTTTGAAAATCCTCTTTATCCATGTATAATAGGTCTTTATCTAATTAAAAATGAGGGAGATGAGAGTACTTTAAATATATGATTTAATTTTCAACTCACTTAGGGGGTAATTGGTCATATAATTTTGAGATTTAAATAATTTGGATCCAAACTACTAGGTTATAAAGTAGACTTCATAAGCTTTCCAATGGTTCAAACCTTGCGAAAATCGGGGTTCGGGACAAACCCGCAAAGTTTGACCAATTGTGGAACTTTATTGCACCCTAGGCACAATTCCATGCGCCCCGTGTGCATTCTTCAAATTTCAAAATCGACCAAACTTTGTGGTCCTGTCATGGACAATTCCAAACTCTGATTTTTATGTGGTTTAAACCATTGAAAAGCTTTTCAAGCCTAATTTCTAATCAAATTAGTTTGGAACAAAAACTATTTATACATCAAAATATATGACGATTTTACCCTCAAAACATCGAAAAATAAATTATTTTGAGAAAATCATTGAATCACATTAATTTTAAATAGGATTAAAACCTATTTCACATCCATAAAGGGTGTATTCAAAGTACTAAAAGATGGTGAAGTGATGGTGGTATAGGTGGTGGAGAGGTTGTGTTACGGTGACTGTTAGTGGTGGAGGGGTGGTAGTACTCCGTTGATCTTCGTAGTGATCTACTTATTACCCATTTTTCACGAACTAAACTTTATTATTTTCATGTTTGGAATCCACTTTCTGTTTGCACTTTAAAAATCCGCTTTATCCATATATAATAGGTCTTTATCCCATTTAAAATAAGGGAGATGAGAACGTTTGTCCGAAATAATTTATTTTTCAACTCATCGAGGGTAAATTTGTCATATCTTTATCTTTTTGATGTTCAAGTAATTTTGGATTCAAAATACTTGGGTTAGAAAGTAGACTTCACAAGCTTTCTAATGGTTCAAACCTTACAAAATCGAAGTTCGAGAGTGTTCAGAACAAACCCACAAAATTTGACAAATTGTGGTGCTTTATTGTGCCTAGGCGCAATTCCATGCGCCCCGGGCGCATCATTTAAATTTCAAAAGTTACCAAACTTTGCAGTCTTGTCACAGACACTCCCGAACCCCGATTTTAATATGGTTTTAACCGTTGAAAAGCTTTTCAAGCCTAATTTCTAACCAAATTAGTTTGGCCCAAAAATTATTTACACAAAGTTTTTCACCTCCTAAAAACTTCTATTGACATTTCACCACTTAATTAAAAAGATCTTTGAAGCATCACCAGCTATATCTGAAAGTTTCTTTGAAAGACCAAACGATTTTTATTTTTTGGTCATATGTAGAATTCAGTGCACTTGTAAGAAAGATTACGAAAATAGACCGGATATATACGTAGGTCCAACTACTCAAATGTATGACCACACCCCGCCCCCTTAGGCCCCTCCAAATTAAATGTCACTGGACCAACGGCCCATTGGCCAAGGACGGAATCAGGATTTCGTAAACGTGAAAGCAGAACTATGAACAACAAGATCTTGATCGTCAATGAGATAATATGATCGGAGATCCAAATTGTTCAATGAAATCATCGTGGATGGAAAAGAATCATCACCATGCTTCTGAAAACAGCAGCAGAAAACACCAACATGAGCACTATACTGGGGTTAGATTCACCACACTTCTGACCATTGCTGAGGAAAAGAACCATCACCTCACTTTTGCAATGGTGACCCCAAACTGCCTTGGATCGAGACTTGGTACTCACGGAACAGGTGACAATGATTCTCTTTCCCTTTGTAGTAGAGAACACAGGAGTCCTCAGAGATCAACCGATGCAGCCAAGCTGTTCTTAGTGGAAAACCTGCCATGAACGATACAAAAGACCACCAGGGAAACAACAAAAAGTGAGCCCAAGAAAGAGTCAGTTTCCATGAATAGCCGATTGCAGGAAGTTTAATGTTCTTTTCGAAGCTTTAGAAGTCTCAAGGAATGGCGAACATAAACTCACAATAAGCAAAACTTGCAACAAGAAGGATCTACGTTATTTCATGAGATGCGCCCGGGGCAAAACTAAAATCAAATGAGAAAATAACGATGCGCTTGGGGCACAATTTCAGTGCGCCTGAGCTGCATTACCTCAAAAGAGAAAATTTCAATGCGCCGGGGCGCACTCTAGGCACATGTTATGTAGCAACTATTTCAAATTCATTTTTTATTGAGTTTCTTACACACCTCCTTCTCTTGGTAGTGGTGCTTTGGAACTTGGAAGACCAAGTAAACCAATTAATTTGAATCGTTTCTGCTCTTAATGGTCCCATTATCGAAATTAATGATAGTTTTCATTTGGAAGCTTAGAAGTCTCAAGCAATGGCTAAAATGAAGTCTCAAATAAGCAGAAGTTGCAAGAAAAATGACCTTGGTAATTTCCCTAAATGCGCCCGGGGCGCAACTAATCATTATGCTTGAGTTGCACCAGATACATCAAAAGAGAAAATAGGATGTGCGCAGAGCGCAATTCAAATAAGGCTCATTACAAAAACTGAGAAAATAGGATACGCCTGGGGCGCAACTACATCAAAACAGACACCTTTGACGCGCCAGGGGCGTACTCGAATTGCGCCTAAGGCGTATGTGATGTGGCAACTATTTCTAATCCCTTATTTAGTGAGTTTCCTATATCTAATTGGTTGTAGTCTGTAAAATGCAAACCTTTAAATATTACAAGAATTGTTGAAGCATAATAGAGGCACAAGAAGTCAGTACAACGGGATTCCAAGAATTCCATTGAACAGTTTGGATCTTCGTTCATATTATCTCATTGAGGATTTCATCAAAGTATTTCTTGTCAATGTCTGTGTTATGACAACCAAGAAGTAGAGAAAAACAAACCAACAAGCAATCGAAAAGAAGGATACAAAGATTTACGTGGTTCCACTTAAGCACAAAGCTTAAACGTACTCCACGAGCAAAGAGCGAGATATGATTTACTATTAAAACAAAGAGCCAGCTATATCAATAAGTTTCTATAAAAGACCAAATGATTTTTAATTTTTTTTTGGCAAATGAAACTTTTATAAACTCAAGGGTACAACAAGGGGAAATAAAGAAAGAAAACAAAATAATAACAAGACCATCCAACCGAAAGTTGGACACCTCACCAAACGAGGAAGATGTATCAGTAAGTTTCTATGAAAGTTGGACACCTCACCGAAAGTTGCACATGAAATCATCGTAGTACTTGTTTGACGAATATAGATGAATATACGCCAAAATAGTTGAAGACTGAGGAACAAAATGTGTTGAATGTATGTCTTTCTATGGTTCGTCATGAGAATCCAAGCAATTTTGAATGCTAGGGTGTCGAGGTATTGGCAATGAAGGAATACGGTATTAAAAATTATGGACTTTGTTGTTTATCATATCGAATTTGACATTAAGGTATCATGATAGGTTGGAGCCATTAAGTTATACGAAAGATGGTGAAGCTCTAATGAAAGTTTCCATGGATCATGACGGACATGGTATAAGGGCATACAATCTTGATGACAATTTGCAAAGAGAAATTCCAATTCAACCTAATCACTACTGTTTCAATGCAATTAGGTATGAGGAAAGTTTGGTTACACCTACTGGCTACTATTGGGAAGAGGAAGAGTTGAGAGGGGAAGAAACATATATAGAGTTCTGTTACGGAGACTTATACAAATGCCAAAAAAGAAGAAATGGTTCCTGGGAGTCCTTCTATACCGGAGAGAGAGATTTCGAGCAGCAAAACTTAGAAGATGATGATTGTTAGACTTAATCCCACATTGCTCATCTTAGCCCTCCAAACTTGGTTAATATATTCTAGAGGTTACTCCACTTATTGCCAATTTGTTTTAGTTGGAACCCTCCAAGAAAATTTAACATGGTATCAGAGCTAGGTCTTGGGTGGCCTTACCTCGCGTGGTCAAGTCTCTATCGCCCGAGTCAATTGCCTCATCTCATCAATTCATACCCCTCCACGTGCATCTGGGCTACATGTGAGGGGGAGTGTTAGACTTAATCCCACAGTGCTCATCTAAGCCACCCAAATTTAGTTAATATATTCTAGAGGTTACTTCACCTATTGTCGATTGATTTTAGGTTGGAAGCCTCCAAGAAAATCTAACAATGATAAGTCAGATACAGATGAAGAATAATCTTACAAATTGCTCAAAAGAGTACAACATAGAAGGAAAAGTTGGCCAATGCTGATTTGATTCTTTATCTCTTCCACTCTAGCTAATTTTGACATCACTTGTTATTTTTATGGGTGTTTTGAAATTGAAATATTATACTGAGTATGTTACTTCTCCATCTCCAAAAAAGTTATTTTTGTAAGGCGAATTTTTTTTATAATCCTTGAAGTTGTTACAAAGATCAAAAGGACAAGGGATCAAATCCTAAGCAAAACTAAGAACTATCTACTGCCCATGCGCACCTGAGACCCAAACCCTAGGTTGCCTGCATATAACAAAGCTACAAAGCACGTGGATATACTAAAATGACGTATATATGCATATAAAAATATATTGGGTTAAATACCTATAAATAAGTTTACCTCTTTGTCTCGCTCATCCCCTCTTAGAATTTTGCCTACGGGGAGACCCCTTCATTAAAGTTTTCATTTAGAGGACCTAACGGAGTTGGTCAGAATGAATGTATGGGATCCCCGACCGGCGTGCCCAAAAGTCGCCACCCAGATTTTTTAGATGGATAATCCAAGAAATCGAGGGTTTGATTTGAAAAAGAAGGCTTTTGGCCTAGCGAAAATATTGAGACTTTGGGTTCGGGAACCACGTTATGAATGGAAAAGATTTTGTTGAAAAAGCATCACATTCGCCTGGTAAAAATCGGTCTTTACTTAGTATTTTCAAAGGGAAAAACTTTAAATATCATTGGAAGATTAAACTCTTAACAAACAAATAAGGGAAAGGGACATGGGATTGAATATATCACTTTGGCGTGGTGCTTACTGTACAACAAATGACAAATGAATGATGAGCAGAAATAAAATGGCAGTATAACAACAGTCTGCCTCAATCACAAACAACACCGCACGGTGTACCTCTCCCTTCCCCCCTTACTTGTCGCGCAAACCCCAAAATTTGAAATCAACAAACCCTATGGAGAGTTCTCAAATTAACATTAAGCCGCTTCCGTTCCTCTGAGAAGTTCCACTGCCAATTTCTTCATGTTTTTGTTATGTGCCGCCCTTCCACTAGCAGTTTTGATCACCATCCTCCACTCTTCTGGTTGTGTTCACCCTACGAATCCTTTCGCCCTACCGCTCACATTCAACTTCACGGCTGCGGCCCCGGAGTCGATGGAACCAACGACCTCGCTGCCTCCGTCGGTCTCGCATGAGCTCTACGTTTCCACCAAGTGACAATTTCATCACGACGCCTGAACCCGCTCACATTCAACTTCACGGCTGCGGCCCCGGAGTCGATGGAACCAACAACCTCGCTGCCTCCGTCGGTCTTGCATGAGCTCTACGTTTCCACCAAGTGACAATTTCATTGCGATGCCTGAACTGACGGCCTCGCCGCCGCCTCCGTCAATCTCGCATGAGCTCTACGTTCCACCAGGCAACGATTTCACGGCGTCGGCACCGAAGCCGATGGTCACGGTGCCTGAACTGACTGCCTTGCCACTTTCGTCGGTCTCGCATGAGCCCTACGTTTCGCCGACGGTTTACGATTTCACGCCGTCAGCCGAATCTTACAATCACACGACAGATTTTCACCGCAAGATTCAGCCGGGGAGGAACAAACTTCCGCCAGCGACGAGAAACAAGGGGGAGGACAACAAGTGAATCTCCCACCCCTACCACCAGTGTTTTCAAATTAGGATACGTATCATGTATTGGTTTTTCAATTATATAGTTCGTATCAAGATACATATCATATGTCTTGAGATACATTTGTTGAAAGAGTTGGAGTTTCTATTGCATAGTTGGACAATATTTTTGGAAGAGAAGGAATAGTAACGACAAGGGTGGGGAAGGAGAGTATTTGCATTGCACTTAAACTCATATTTTTTTTTTGAAAGAGAAGGAATAGTAACGACAAGGGTGGGGAAGGAGAGTATTTGCATTGCACTTGAACTCCTACTTTTTTTTGGCTTGATACAAAATGGTTAGATCTCATCCCTATTTGTACTATTCTATGGAAGACTCTAGTACAAAGATATTTTCATATAATATAAATTTCGAGATAATTCTAGAATTACATATGTGACTACTTCTCACAACAAAAAACTCTAGATATTTCACACGGATATCCTAGAGCTTCTAGAGCCAAATATTTTATAGTTTCTAAAAACTAGATATTTATATCTTTTTCGATAAAATCTATCATATTTGGGTTTTGTCAATTGGAGCTTTGTGAAAATACTAAATTTAATTTATGCTTCAATAGCGTTAATCATAATTAATATATAATTCAAAAGTAGATACACTTAATAATACCAACAAACTATGCAGCTTACATTTAAAAAAAAATTAAAATGCAAAATTTCGAGTGGCAGTTGTCAAATTCCGATAGTGGTGGTAGCATTGTACTTGAAATGGTCAAGTGACAGTGTTGGTGGCGTACATGATCAAATTTCGCTTCGTAAATGTACAAGTCCCGCCTTGGGCAAATCCTTGTGATGAAACGGTTTCTGACAATCTAATGATGTGTGGAAAGCCCTTTGAACTTTGTGAAACTCTTTTGAAATTGACGAATTCCTTATAATTAGGGATTTGCGTGTTGAATGGAACTTAGAATGTGTAGATGGGCACGGAAACGTATTTTGGCCTTTTTGACTCCGATGATCTTTGAATCGTCCTCTTTTTGACCAACTTTTCATAAAGTAAACTTATCATTTTCATTGTTTGTTTTAGTTACATTTCAATACTTTGAAAGCCTTATTAATCGTTGTATAATTAGTCATGATCGATTATAAATGGGAGAGATGCGAGCGTTTTACCAAAATGAATAGTTCTTTTAACCCACTGAGAGTAAAATGGTGCCGTCTTTTGATGTATAAATATTTTTTGATCCAAACTACTTGGGTTGGAAAGTTCGTTGAACAAGCTTTCTAACGGTTTAAACCACGTGCAAAACGGAGTTCGGGAGCGTTCGGTGCAAGCCCACAAAGTTTGACTTGTTGTGCAGTTAGAGGATGCGCCCGGGCGCATTAAAGTGCGCCGGGGGCGCATGAGCTTGCGCCTGAGGCGCAATGAAGCTGCAAAACAGGTCCAACTTTGCGGACTTGCCCCGAACATTCCCGAACTCCGATTTTCGCATGATTTGAACCGTTAGAATGATTGTTCAATTTACTTTTAATTAGCCCAAGTATTTTGGATCCAAAAAATTTTGTACAATAAAAGACGTGATTATTTTATTCTAAGTGGTTCAAAAAATATCATTTCGGTAAGATGCTCGCATGTCGCTCATTTTAAATCGTATCGAGACCCATTATATATCAATAAATAGAGTTTTTAAGGCACTAAATGATGGTGAAATCCAACTACAAAGACATTTCAGTTTTATTTATAATAAAGGGGTAGAAAGAAGGCTACAAAAAATATCGTTGAAGCCACTAGGCTAAAACACGTCTTATGTAGTTCTTCATTACTCAAGTGTTCTGGAGAGTACATAGTGCATCTACAGGTCAAATCGAGAACACAACAAAACTTGAGAATGTTTTTGAAACGAAAACACCGAAAATGATTTGAGGATATTCTATATATTATAATCTAACTCAACCACATTACAACGAATGGAGAATATCCTCTGCTCATGAATACAAAAAAGAAAAAAAGGTATATTCACAAGGTTAAGATTCATCACTACATCAAAACCACCACATCTGTCCAAAAGAATCATCAATCATTTTGAGATTGTGGCGCAAAAAATTTTAAAATTGAAAAAATTCTTAGAAACTTTCGGGCTTTGCTTTCTTTTTTAGATGGAGAAAACTCGTTCATTTTTTTTGGAGCGTCTGTGGTGGCCGTCAGGGTTAAAGTGGTTGTGAGGTAATTAAAAAAATACTTAAAAATACCAAACTTCATATTTGTCAAAGTAAGAATTTCTCAATGGTTTTTTTGTTGGTGGAGGCTGTGGTGGTAAGTGGTGGTGGTCGTAAGAATCGTAATATGGTGAAGCGAAGAAACTTGAATTGAATACTGTCAGTCTTTTTGAATTGAGTATATTGTGAATGTTGTTTTGAGGTGGTGGTAGTTATAAAATGTTGACGATGAGCTTAAGACTTAAAATACTCTAAATCCAAACAAATTAGGAAAAGTTCTCAACTTTTTAAAATTGTCAAATTGTTTACATGTGTTCTTTGTTTGTGGTTATTATGTCCCCGTGGTGAAAGCGGTAGATTTTCATATTGCAATCATTTTAAACTTATTTAGTGTGTTGGGTGGTGGTGAAATAAGGGTGGAAGTGGCGGTGAAGTGACGGTGGTGTAGTACTTGAGAGGTTGTTGTGGTGATAGTGTGTCAATTGATTGGGTGGAGATGAAGCAAAAATACAGTGACGAACTTATATCGGTCGAGGTGCTTGCGAGTGTCCTAAAGATATGAAAGGGTGGTTGTCAAATTCCGATAGTGGTGGTAGCGTTGTACTCGAATTGGTCAAGTGACAGTGTTGGTGGCGTACAGGATCAAATTTCGCTTTGTAAATGTACAAGTCTCGCCTTTGGCAAATCCTTGTGATGAAACGGTTTCTGACAATCTGATGATGTGTGGAAAGCCCTTTGAACTTTGTGAAACACTTATGCAATTGACGAATTCCTTATAATTAGGAATTTGCGTGTAGAATGGAACTTAGAATTTGTAGATGGGCGCGGAAACGTATTTTAGCCTTTTTGACTCCGATGATCTTTGAATCGTCCTCCTTTTGACCAACTTTTCATAAACCAAACTTATCAGTTTCATTGTTTGTCTTAGTTACCTTTCAATACTTTGAAAACCTTATTAATCATTGTATAATTGGTTATGATCGATTTAAAATGGGAGAGATGCGAGCGTTTTACCAAAATGAATAGTTCTTTTAACCCACTGAGAGTAAAATGGTACCGTCTTTTGATGTATAAATATTTTTTGATCCAAACTACTTGGGTCGGAAATTTCGTTGAACAAGCTTTCTAACAGTTCAAACCACGTGCAAAACGGAGTTCGGGAGTGTCCGGTGCAAGCCCGCGAAGTTTGACTTGTTGTACAATTAGAGGATGCGGCCGGGCGCATTGAAGTGCGCCTGGGGCGCATAAGCTTGCGCCTGAGGCGCAATGAAGCTGCAAAACAAGTCCAACTTTGCGGACTTGCCCCGAACAGTTCCGAAATCCGATTTCCGCATGATTAGAACTATTAAAAAGCTTGTTCAATTTACTTTTTAGCTCAAGTGTTTTGGATCCTAAAAATTTTGTACATTAAAAGACGTGATTATTTTATTCTAAGTGTTAGAAAAAATATCATTTCGGTAAGATGCTCACATGTCTCTCATTTTAAATCGTATCGTGACTCATTATATATCAATAAATAGAGTTTTTAAGGAACTAAAAGATGGTGAAATCCAAATACAGAGACATTTAAGTTTTTTTTATAATAAAGGGGTAGAAAGAAGGAATTTAAAAAAATCATTGGAGCCACTAGGCTAAAACACATTCTAAGTTTCATTCGGTACTCAAATACCTAGTTCTTATGTAGTTTTTTGTTACTCTAGTGTTCTAGAGAGTACATAGTGCATCTACACTCCACTGAAGTGTAGGTGAAATTGAGAACACAACAAAACTTGAGAATGTTTCTAAAACGAGAACACCGAAAATGATTTGAGGATATTCTATATATTATAATCTAACTCAACCACATTACAACGCATCCAAAATATTCTTTGCTCATGAATAATAATAAAATTATATTCACAAGGTTAAGATTCATCACTACATTAAAACCACCACATCTATCTAAAAGAATCATCAATCTTTTAGAGATTGTGGTGCAAAAAATTTTAGAATTGAGAAAATTCTCAGTAACTTTCGGGCTTGGCTTTCTTTTGTAGATGGAGAAAATTCTAGTTCATTTTTTTTGAAGCTTCAATGGTGGCCATCATGGTTAAGGTGGTTGTGAGGTGATTTGAAAAGTTCTTTAAAATACAAAACTTCAAATTTCTCGAACTTCGTTAAAGTAAGAATTTCTCGATGATTTTTATCTTTGTGGTGGCAGACGTGGTGGTGATGGTCGTACGAATCGTGATATGGTGAAGCGAAGAAACTTGAATTGAATACTCTCAGTCTTTTTGAATCGATGAGTATATTGTGAATGTTGTTTTGAAGTGGTGGTAGTTTTGAAGTGTTGACGATTAGCTTTAAGATTTAAATACTCTAAATCCAAACCAATTAGGAAGCGTTCTCAACTTTTTAAAATTGTCAAATAGTCTACATGTGTTCTTTGTTAGTGGTTATTATGTCCCCGTAGTGAAGGCGGTAGATTTTAATATTGCAATCATTTTAACTTATTTAGTGTGTTGGGTGGTGGTGAAATAAGGGTGGAAGTGACGGTGGTGTTGTACTTGAGAGGTTGTTGTGGTGATAGTGTGTCAATTGATTGGGTGGAGGTGAAGTAAAAGTACAGTGATCAACGGACCACTACCACTCCTCCACCACCAACACTGTCACCGTAACACAACCTCTCCACCACCTATACCACCATCACTTCACCATCTTTTAGTACTTTGAATACACTCTTTATCGATGTAAAATAGCTTTTAATCCAATTGAAAAGTTTTGGGATTCAAGGATATTCTCAAAATAATTTATTTTTCGACCTATTTAGGGTAAAATCGTCATATATTTTCACGGATATATAATTTTTGGTGCAATCTAATAGGTTGAAAAGATTTTCAATGGTTCAAACCACGTAAAAATTAGAGTTTGGGAGTGTCCGTGATAGGACTGCAAAGTTTGGTCGATTTTGAAATTTGAAGGATGCGCCCGGAGAGCAATAAAGCTCCACAATTGGTCAAACTCTGCAGATTTGTCGTGAACACTCCCGAATCCCGATTTTCGTTTGAACCGTGGAAAGGTTGTGAAGTCTAATTTATAACCCAGTAGTTTGAATCTAAAATTATTTAAACCTCAAAATTATATGACCAATTTACCCTCAATGAGTTGAAAATTAAATCTTATCTATAAAGTGCTCACATCTCCCTCATTTTAAATGAGATAAAGACCTGTTATATATGGATAAAGAGGATTTTCAAAGTAATAAGATAGTGAAATCCAAACATGAAAAAAAAAAAATTAGTTCGTGAAAAGTGCACAGTAAGCAGACCACTACCAATGTCAACAGAGCACTACAACACCTCCACGGGGCAACGCTACATGTGCAGCTGTGGTGTCAATTGAACCCAGTGGCCTGCATGCCAAATTGCACATTTTACAGAGTATAGTTTTTCACCTCCTCAAAACTTCTACTGACATGTACTGAATGAATTATCATCTTCTAGTCTTAATTGAATATACACTTGTAACAAAAGCATCATCAACTACTGATATTGCGCACCAACATTAACAAGAAATAATTTGATGATGGCAAATTTACAATATATTTGAAATCCTCAATGAGATAATTTGATTTGCTCAAGGGTCGAATTCTACAAACTGCAAAGGAATTAGAAATAGTTGTTGAGTCCTCAAGCGCAAATAGATTTCACCCCAGGCGTTTTCAAAACACTGATCAAAATAACAAGTGATGTCGAAATCAGCATTCACTGGTTTTCCTCCTAGCTATTTTGTACTCTTTTGAGCAATTTGTAAGATTATTCTTCATCTATTTCTGATTCATCATCATCTTCTGAGTTTTGCTGCTCAAAATCTCTCTCTCCGATATAGAAGGACTCCCAGGAACCATTTCCTCTTTTTTGGTACTTGTATAAGCCTCCAAAACAACACTCTGTATATGTTGCTTCTCCTTTCATCTCTTCCGCTTCCTAATCGTAACCAGTAGTAGGTGTAACCAAACTTTCCTCATACTTAATTGCATCATAGTAGTGATTAGGTTGAATTAAAATTTCTCGATGCAAATTGTCATCAAGATAGTATGCCCTTATACCATGGCCATCACGATCCGTGGAAACTTTCATAAGAGCTTCACCATCCTTTGTATAGCATAATGGCTCCAAAGTATCCCAAGGCATTAATGTTAAATTCGATACAATAAACAACAAAGTCCACGATTTTTGCATACCGTACTCCTTCATTGCCAATACCTCGACATTGTGGCATTCAAAATTGCTTGGGTTGTCATGACAAACCACAGAAAGACATCCATCCAAAACTCCCAACCCGAAAATCATATCTCCCTCCTCCTTGTGCTTAGGCTCTGGCATCGGTACCTTTTTAAAGTTATTGAGATGTGGATTGAAGTAAATAATCTTATGCACGGAAGGAAGCGACCAGAGTTTTTCTTAGAGCCATACCAATGCAGGCTTCCATTTACTACAGGTCCTGATTCCATTGTGCGAACCGCATACGGGAATCCAACCATTCTCCAATTTTTGCTTTTGAAACTACCAACCAAAGGTGTCTGTTTTGATGTAGTGCACCCCGGGCGCATTTAAGTTTCGCTCCAGGCGCATCCTATTTTCTCACTTTTTGTAATGAGCCTCATTTGAATTGCGCTCCGGGCACATCCTACTTTCTCTTTTGATGTATTCGGTACAACTCAGGCATAATGAACAGTTGCGCCTCGGGCGCATTTAATGAAATTACTAGGGTCATTTTTCTTGCAAATTATGCTTATTGAGACTTCAATTTTGCCATTGCTTGAGACTTCTAATCTTCTAATAGAACATTTAAACTTCGTGCAATTGGCTTCTGATACCTCCAATATGGAAACGACTTAATACATCAGAAATAAAAGATGGATTTTGACACTTATATATCAATATGCTCTTGTGTCCATTATTTTTTCCTGTAGGATAAACTCCACTTCTCTGCTTCTGCAAATTGAGGGGGAGTTTATCAAGATAAGGAAGTGGAAACTATCATTAATTCCGATAAATGGGACCATTAGGAGCTGAAACGAATCAAATTGACTTGCAAAGTCATACAATTGAAGCCACAAAAGAGAAAGTGCGCGCCAAGAGAAGAACCAGTGCAAATGAAGAAGAAGTGGCCAGAGTAATGAGAACTGAATTAATCCTGCCAGACGGACCCTTCAACCTGTGCACAATCTGGTTCACAGGTTATGCTATCAAACACCTTTTCATTCCTACGCTTCCCACGTTCGCCAAGAAATCATCATCAACAAAGTTAATTTGTAATCGATCCTCCTCGTTTGTTTCCTTCCATCTGTCAATAACCTTACCGAACCATGCTAGAATAGATGCTTGCCCATTCACGTTTGTTACATACCCCAACAGAGATAATCGCCACATTATCTGGGCGAAGAGACATTAATTCAAGAAACAAATGTTGAGAATGTTTCGCAATCAGCACTACACACAAGACACAACAAAAATGAATTTGAACAATCCTTATAATATCTAAGGTTTGCATTTTACAATCTCCAACCAATTAGGGCTAAGAAACTCAGTCAAAATGAATTTGAAATAGTTGCTGCTGATGCGCCTTAGGCGCAAATAGAGTGCGCACCGGGCGCATTGAAATTTTCTCTTTTGAGGTAATGCGCCTCAGGCGCACTGGAATTGTGTTCCGGGCGCATTGTTATTTTCTCATTTGATTTTAGTTTCTCCCAGGGCGCATCTCCTGAAATTACATATGTCCTTCTTGTTGCAAGTTTTGCTTATTGTGGGTTCATGTTTGCCATTCCTTGAGACTTCTAAAGCTTCAAAAAGAATGTTAAACTTCCTGCAATACATTCATGGAAACCGACTCTTCCATGGGTTCACTTTGTGTGGTTTCCTAGGTGGTCTTTTGTATTGTTCATGGCAGGTTTTCCCCTAAGAACAGGTTGGCTTCATTGGGTGATCTCTGAGGACTCCTGTGTTCTCTGCTACAACGGGAAAGAGACTCATAGACAGTCACGTGTTCTTCGAGTGCTAATTCTTCTTTGCAGAAGAGTGGTGATGATTCATTTCCTCAGCAATGGTCAGATGTTCTAGACTAGATGGGGTAAATCTAACCCCAGTAGAGTGCTCATGTTCTGCTGCTGTTTTCAGAAGTATGGTGATGATTCTTTTCCATCCAAGATGATTTTGTTGAACAATTTGGATCTCCGATCATATTATCTCATTGACGTTCAAGATCTTGTTGTTCCCGTTGGTCCGACGACATTTCGAGGGGCCTAAGGGGACGGGGTGTGGTCTTACGTTTGAGTAGTTGGACCTACGTATACATACGGTCTATTTTCATAATCTTTCTTACAAGTGCACTGAATTCTTCATATGACCAAAAAATAAAAAGATGTTACGGATCGACAAGCGACGACCATGGACGGGATCAAGGATACGATGACAGGAATAACGAATCTGATTACAACTCTAAATTTCAAGTTGGAACAACTTCAGGAAAAGGTAAATTTCCCATCTCCATTGCTACCAAACCCTAATTCCTCTCAACATCCAACTTCTATGAGAATCTTTCAACCCAAATTAGATTTTCCTCGATTTTTTTGGGGAGGATCCAGAGGCTTGGATCTATAAATGTGAAAAAAAATTCGAGTTGAATACAATAGACAAAACTCTGAAACTACGTTTGGCTTCTTTACACATGGAAGATAAGGCTATGCACTGGTTCCGTTGGTTTGAGAAATCACACACCTTGCGTTCTTGGAGGGAATTTTCTAGGGTTCTCCTCCTTAGGTTTGGGGAAAATGCCTTTGAGGATGCCGTGGGACACTTGACAAAGCTTCGCCAATGGAGTTCTGTCAAAATATATCCAGAAAAGTTTGAGGAGTTAGCTAATAAAACCACGGGCCTCAATGAAGAATTTTTCATCAGTTGTTTTTAAAGGAGGAATAGGGGGCCACTAAAACCTCTTTCCTCCCCATTTGTGGCATCATCAAAACCTCAAGAAATCAGTTCTAAAGCTATAGATTCTGGTGGCATGGTGAAACGTATAACCCCAAAGGAGTTTGATGAAAGAAGGGCCAAGGGATTATGTTTTGGTTGTGATGAAAAATATTTTCGAGGCCATGTCTGCAAAAAGAAGCAATTGTTTATGATTGAAGTTGGGAATGATGAAGATGAATTTGTGGAGGCCTCTCAAGAACTGCTACCAGTTGATAGTCCAGAGGAGTTTCACATTTCTGTACATGCCATCTCAGGAATCTAATCTTATAAGACCATGAGGGTTAAGGGGGTCATCAAGAAGGTTGCTGTCAACATCCTTATAGATTCTGGAAGCACTCACAACTTCCTGGATCCTGGAATAGCTAAGAGAGCAGGGGTTCATTCTCAGCAAACCAATCCCTTAACCATTGTGGTGGCCGATGGTACTAAAATCTACAGCAAAGCTTTGGTCAAGGACTTGCACTGGACTATGCAGGGTTTTTTTTTTAATTCCGACGTACTTCTACTACCCTTAGGGGGATGTGACATGGTGCTTGGAGTTCAATGGTTGTCAACTTTAGGGCCTGTATTGTGGGATTTCCAGAACCTTCAAATGCAGTTTTCTGTTTTAGAGCAGAAGTTGTTGTTAAAAGGGGATGGCACTACAGATATTCAGCTTGTGGATGCAAAGAAGATGCAGCAAATACTCAACAAAAAGACCTCAGGAGTGTTGGCTCAAATATGTAGTATACAAGCTGTGCCAACTACTGAGGTATTTCCTGATTTACTTTCTACTTTGCATGAGTATGACGATGTTTTTAAGAACCCTAAGGGGTTGCCACCTTTGAGAGCTCACGATCATCAGATTCCTCTTAAAGCCGGCTCTCAACCTCTCAGCATTAGACCATATCGCTACCCTTACATTCAGAAGGATGAGATAGAAAAGATAGTCAAAGAAATGATGGCCACAGGAGTTATTAGGCACAGTGTTTTCCCTTTCTCTTCACCAATTTTGTTGGTCAAAAAGAAGGACAATACATGGAGAATGTGCGTTGATTACAGAGACTTGAACAAGAATACCATCAAAGATAAGTTCCCTATTCCAATAATTGATGAGCTCTTAGATGAATTGCATGGGGCAACATATTTCTCTAAATTGGATTTAAGATCTGGTTACCACCAAATTCGGATGAGCTCTAAAGATATAGAAAAGACAGCTTTCCGTACACATGAAGGTCATTACGAATTCTTAGTCATGCCATTTGGTTTGACAAATGGACCTTCAACTTTTCAAAGCCTCATGAATGATGTGTTCAGGTCTTTCTTGAGGAAATTTGTGCTTGTTTTCTTTGATGACATACTCATTTTCAGTAAAACATGGCCAGACCACTTACACCATGTTTCCCTTACCTTGGCCAAATTGAGGGAACATCAGTTGTTTGCAAAAATGTCCAAATGTGCTTTTGGTCAACAACAAGTGGAATATTTGGGGCATGTGATCAATGCTCAAGGGGTAGCTGCAGACCCAGCTAAAATTGAAAGTATGCTTAACCGGCCTAAATCTCAATCAGTTAAAACTCTCAGGGGATTCCTTGGATTGACTGGTTATTATAGAAGGTTTATCAAGGATTATGGAAAAATTTGTCAACCATTGAATTTATTACTTAGAAAGGATGCTTTTGAGTGGAATCAAGAGGCTGAAGCTGCTTTTCATCAACTCAAACTTGCACTGTCCTCTGCTCCAGTTTTGACGCTACCCAATTATACTAAACCATTTGTATTGGAATGTGATGCATCCGGCAAGGGTGTTAGGGCTGTATTAATGCAGGAAGGACAACCAATAGCCTACTTTAGCAAAGCTTTATCATCTACCAGCTTGGGGTTATCTACTTATGAAAAGGAGTTGTTAGCTTTAGTCATGTCGGTTACCAAGTGGAGGCATTACCTTTTGGGTAGACAATTTATCATTCAAACAGACCACCAAAGTTTGAAGTTTTTGTTGGAACAGCGGGTTACTACTTTAATGCAACAAAAATGGTTATCCAAACTCATGGGGTTTGACTATGAGATTATCTATAAGTCTGGCAAAATCAATGTTGTGGCAGATGCCTTATCCAGAGTGGACGGCGAGCTTCAATCAGCTCCAGAAAAACAAAGATCAATAGCAGCAATGACAGTGGTGTTGTGTCACTGGGTAAAGGAACTCCAAGACAGTTGGATGCAGGACCAGGAGTTACAAAAATTACTAGAGGATTTGCAGCAGGATCCTGCAAGTCATCCCCCTTATGCTTGGCAACATCAGATGCTTTATTACAAATCTAGGTTGGTGGTTGGGAACACTATTTCCCTTAGGCTCAAACTCATTCAAGAACATCATGCCAGTCCAATAGGTGGCCATTCAGGAGGAGAAAGGACTTATCAGAAGATGAAGCAAGCCTTTTATTGGAAAGGCATGAAGCAAGCTATACTACAATTTGTGGCATCCTGTGATATTTGTCAGAGACATAAAAATGAAACTGTGGCTTCTCCTGGGCTACTCCAACCTTTGCCAATTCCTGAAAGGTTGTGGAGTGATATTTCCATGGATTTCATAGAGGGCTTACCCATTTCTTCAGCTAAATCTGTGATATTTGTGGTGGTTGACAGATTGAGCAAATATGCTCACTTTATTTCCCTTGCTCACCCCTATACTGCTTCTACAGTTGCCCAAGCTTTCATGGATAACATTTTCAAGCTTCACGGTATGCCCAGCTCAATTGTGTCAGATAGAGACAAAATTTTTACTAGCACTTTTTGGAAGGAATTGTTCCGACTGCAGGGTACCTCTTTAAACATGAGTACAGCATACCATCCCTAGTCTGATGGTCAGACTAAGGTAGTGAATAGATGTGTGGAAAATTACTTGCGATGTCGGACTAGTGATCGCCCTACAGCTTGGACCAAGTGGCTTTCTTTGGATGAGTGGTGGTATAACAACACTTTTCATGTTTCTACTGGCATCACTCCTTATGAGGCCTTGTATGGTCAAGTTCCCCCAACCTTGGTGCACTATGTTCCTAATGGAACTGCTGTTGCAGCTGCTGAAAACTTGTTACATGACCGTGACACTATCCTTAAATTGCTCAAGGAACGTTTGGCTACCTCACAGCATAGGATGAAACAATTTGCAGACATGCACAGATCAAAGAGGGTTTTTGACGTTGGTGATTGGGTTTTCCTTAAGCTGCAACCTTTTAGGCAGGTCACTGTGGCTTTTCGCAGGAATGCTAAGTTGGCTCCAAAATACTTTGGCCCTATCAGATTACACAAAAGGTGGGACCAGTGGCTTACAAACTGGATCTACCCCCTTCTTCCAAAATCCATCCAGTGTTCTATGTTTCGCTGTTGAAAAAGAAGTTGATCAGTACTGGAGTGGTAGTTCAAAAAGAGCTGCCCTTGACTGGGGACGATGGTCAACTTCAGTTGGAGCCCATTGCTATCTTAGAGCGAAAGTTGGTTAAGAGGAACAATAGGCCTCACATTCTAGTCTTAGTTCAGTGGTCCAACTCCATCCCTGAAGATGCAACTTGGGAGAATTGGCATGACTTGCATCAACGGTTTCCTCATTTTCAACCTTGAGGACAAGGTTGTTTTCAAGGGGGGAGTAATGATAGGAATGGGAGTATACTTGCAATAGTTGTGTTGTTGAGGGAGGCTTTATTGTAATTGTTGTAGAGTGATAGGGTGCTCTGATGTCATTTTGACTATATTTTGTCAGTCGGTTAGTCTGTTAGGGAGGGAGGGGAGATATAAGGAGGTTGTGCAGAGTAGCGAGTGTGTGGTGGATATGTTCGTTTTCTTTCTTCTTCCCGTAATTCTCTCTCTCTCTCTTCCCCATTCTTTTCACCTGTAACTCATTTCCAACAAAAATAAAACTCTGCACTCAATTCTTGAAATACGATTCCAAGACTTGTCACTACACTTATATAGGAAGAACACCATTATTGAAAATGTGATTCCCATTCGTGAATCTCGTGTGTTTACATGCCTCTTGGCCGTGGTACACCTGGCCGAAAATAATTACACTTGGCCGCGTTTAATTAAATCTTGCCGCCAATTATTAAAAACGTGATTTCCATTCGCGAATCTCGTGTGTTTTACATGCCTCTTGGCTGCGACTAATTACATTTTGCAGCAAATAATTACACTTGGACGCGTGAAATTACAACTGGCCGCCAATTATTAAAAGCGTGATTAACATTCGCGAATCTCTTGTGTTTACATAACTCTTGGCCGCTTATAATTGCAACTGGCCGCATATTATTAAAAGCGTGATTCTCATTCGCGAATCTCGTGTGTTTACATGCCTCTTGGCCGCTACTAATTACACTTGGCCGCTTATAATTACACTTGGACGCGTGAAATTACAATTGGCCGCCAATTATTGAAAATGTGATTCTCATTCGCAAATCTCGTGTGTTTACATGTCTCTTGGCCGCGACGAACTACAATTGACCGCTTATAATTACACTTGGCCGTGTGTAATTACAATTGGCCGCCAATTATTGAAAACTTGATTCTCATTCGCGAATCTTGTGTGCCTACATGTCTCTTGGCCGCTTATACTTACACTTGGCCGCGTGTAATTGCAATTGGCCGCTTAAAATAGAAGCGTGGTTCCGTTTCACGCTTTTCAAATAACACCCCACGCGTGTTTCTGTTTCTACGCTTAAAGGAAGGACCGAAGAAGTGAAGAGCTCGATCACTCTTCTCTCTCTCTCCTCTCTGCAAAAATGGCCGGAAAACATTCCTCCTCCATAACACCCCGCACGACTCCTCCTTTTCCTCCTCTCTCTCCTCTTCTACACCATCTCCCTCTTCACATCTCCTTCCGATTCCCTCCCGCTCCGCTCCTCCCCAAACTCTAGCCCCAGCGCCGACTACTCCTTCGTCGCCTCCCTCGAGAAATTCCTCGCCCCTCACCCAAAAACCTCGCGTTCTACTGGATGACACCGTGGCTTCAGCGAGCGAACAAGGCGTGAAGAAGCTGGACGATATGATTTGGAAAACAGAGACCGAAAGGCACTACGGCGATCCGTTTCTTCCTCCTCTTAGGGTTTACGTTTACGAGATGCCGAAGAAGTTCACGTACGATCTGCTGACGTTGTTTCGGAATACGTTCAGAGAGACGTCGAATCTCACTTCGAATGGTAGCCCTGTGCACCGTTTGATCGAACAGGCATGATTCTTGACATCTTCTGAGTCTATTTCTTAACATTATTTCCTTATTGTTAACTGTTTGATTGGGCCTGTGGTAGAATTCCTGTGCATTAGCCGATCAAAATTTCCTGCGGAATCATTGATTGGTTGAATTTTAAGTCGATGCGTTTCGTGAATTTAGTTTCATCGCCTTTAATGCCTTTGAGTAGTTAGTTAGGATGAGCTCGGTTAGTTAAAATTTAATCAGTTAAGTCGAGGCCAAATATTCAAGCTCAATTGGTATTTAAGAGCTTGAGCTCGGTTCGATTACTAAACAAGCCTCTATAAATAAGGCGAGTGCATACATACAAGTCGAGCTACAGTTAACCAGAGTTCGGCTCATTTACTAAATGAACCCTTAACAAGCCTTGAGCTACTTGCGAATGGTTTGTGTGTTTTTAATTTATTTTCTCAGGCTGGTAAGAAATTTCCTTGGGCTATGGATTTTAGAAAAATCCTGGACATTTAGAGATCACTATAGTGTCATTCCAGAATTTTGTTTTTGAAAATGTTAAGTTCGTTGATATTTTAATGGAGTGTGGAGCCTGATAGTATGGTAAAGCAAGGCATGTCTCTCGAATCCAATAACAAAGGGAACAGTAGTATATTCTACACCTAGCTATATACATTTAGGGAGAGGAATGCATTCCGTAGTTCTTCTTTATCATAGGGAAATTGCTGCAGCTATGGTGGCTGAAGCCTTCATGGATGAACCCACATAAATCCAGTGTTCCTTTAAGATTGTGCTTCTGTTTTCTTTTTCTTCTGTATTCTTATCTTCAACATGAAGTTGTGGTAGGTACCAGTTTGTTGATTTACCTCCCAAGTTTGAGAGGTGTGAGAGGACGTGGAGAGATGGCACATGGGTCTCCAGCTATCAGTCAAGCTGCCCAACCTGTGCCATTCGGTGCCATCTGCTGCTACCCACTCGTTGACGGAGGCTTGAGTGCCTCTGGCCTTTTCTCCTTGTGCTTTGCCTATTTATATGCATGTTTTCCATATGAACTTATGGAGAGAGAGAGAGAGAGAGAGAGAGAGAGAGAGAGAGAGAGAGAGAGAGAGACGTCGTAAAACTCCATTGTTTCTGTTTGTATTGAATTTGAGTGATTTCTCCTTGGAGCGGGCCAAACCTAGCCTCTAATATTGCACGGTAGACTGGGTTAGGAAATTGTACATCAAGAAATAAGAATGCCCTGCCACTGCTAATCCATCTCTTCCCTTCAAGCTACAAAATATTTTCCTCACCTTAGGAAGTTAGGATTAAAAGAAAGGACTTGGTAGCTCTTTTAACTGTATATGCCGCCACAAAAAGGTTCCTTGGAGTAAGCGGGGGTCGTGACGGGTGCGGCCGCGCTAGTTCCCCCGGATGTTTGGGTTGTGCAATTGGGTCCATTTAGCGGCCTAGCTATAGGGTTGTTCCTCCGTTATATTAAAAAAAAAGGCCACAAGAAGGTTCCTTGTCTCCTCTGACCAATAATCAATCAGAATCACAGCACTTTTTTTAGTTTTGGCAGTCTAGATGCTTATGACATTTAGAGTTCATTTCCTCATAAGTCATAACAGATCCCTCTTGCCCAAGAAAGTAGCTCAAGAACTGTACCAAGGGCAAATGTTTTCAAATGTTCTAACTTCTAGCCTTACAAAATACTTACAACTTGTTCCTTCCAAACATATTCAAAGTCTATTCTCGATCTTTATTTGCTGCCACGACTTCCTTGAGATCATCCGCGTTATAAACCCGTGTGTTCTCGAGATCCGTCACATGCGAATTACCAACTAAAGAGAAATGTGTACTAGCGCAGGAGAGAGAGAGAAAGAAGGGAATATGAATTTCAATTACATGTCATAAGGAAATAAGCAACCAACAAGCCCAAACCAAAAAAAAAAAAAAAACTAGCAATTTCTGAATTCTGCATTTGAAATAGGTAGTCATTCCATATTTCCATCATTCCAAATTCATCCTTCAAGGTTCAAGTGCAATAATATACGAAGAGAGAGAAATGAAGGGTAATGTATTTGAGTTTTAGAAGAAAAACCGATCAAGTCCCTATCTGTGTAGTGTGTAAGCAAGGGAAGGGGAGACTAAGAGTATACAGTACAAACTGTACAATAGTATGAGAGAGACTAATTCACGGCGCACAGTGAACCAGTCATTTGCGGAGGCATCAAATCACAGCCGTCCGTTTCGACAATCAACGGTCGAGATTTTAATAAAAAAATTCCGGGGAAAAGTTTCAATTCACTTCAGACGCTCCTCCAGAAAAACTTCATTAAAATCCGGACCGTTCAATTCACTTTAGACGTGCGCGATCAGGGCTCCGTAAACTCTTTTTCACATAAACGACCGCAAAGAAGGTTTTTCTCCGGACACTTTACCCTTAAGTTTTATATTATGAACATATACTACTATATCACATTAAAGGTAAAATACTAAAATAGTTAGAAATATTTATAATAGTGGTAAAATTATTCATATATATATATATATATATATATATATATATATATATATATATATATATAAAATAAATATCTCACGGTCTGGTTTGGTTAATTTACGATTTAAAATAAAAATCCACGTCCGGACCGCGAGTCACAATTTTTTAATTTTTTAATCCTTGTCCGGACCAATAATCCACGGTTTCAATCCAAAACGTACGGATCGGTACGTTTCGGACCGATTTTATGGTTCACCGGGTTTTTTGATCAGCCCTAACAAGAACATGCCTATTGTTCATCTAAATTGAGTATAGCAGCGAAAGAATAAATCGAACCGTCTAGTAACTAGCTATTTCCCTCCGAAGTTTCAGCACGAAGCAAGATCTCACACAATGAAAATAATGCTTAGAGAGAAAAGGTTGAAACGGGTCCATGCTTACTTTTAATTGGGCCAGCCCAATTTAAAAGGCCACATAATACCGAATAGATAAAAGGGTTCACATACAACCTCTCCTATTATATACTCACGTTATATAGAACGTTTATTATACGTACATTGTTGCATGGAGGTGGCCGGAAAACAAAGCAGTGGCGAGATGGAGAGTGCGGCGGCGTGGTGGACAGAGAGAGCTCGGAAGATCGGAAACGCGGTGGCGAAGGAAGGTTCCCCTAGTATTTTGTGGTATTCAATAGCCCAATAGCTGTGGGAGTTTGTTTAGTTGTAAATTGTAATCCTTGCATTGGTTTCGGCAAAAGCAGTATGATGAATCAGAGCCGTATCGCCAATGAATTAATAGAGCCCAAGTGAAGCACAAACTTAAGCCCCGTTTGGTTATGGGTCTTGTGGGTTTTCTTTTTCTTGGTGGCACAATTTGGTTTTGGGGGGAGTTTGAATTTTTTTTGGATGGTTTGCTACAGTTTTTTTTTGTTTTTTATTTATTTATTTTGAATTGTCTCTCTTTGTACTATGAAGAATTAAAGTCTGTGTTATGAGGAGTGTGATTGGTTTTTTTACATCCAATTTTGTTATGGATGCCCTCTGTACTTTTAGCCTTGAATTGGATGTTCTCCTGCAATGTACTTGACATCTAGGATGGTTAAATGGTGGACTCTAATAACCCATGCAACATGAATAGTGAAAATTGACCAACTCTTGGTGATTCAGGTGCCACATTGTATAAAAGAATCAACAGAGGGATTGGGACACTTGCTGCCTTAAGTTTTGCACTTCTTATTGAGATCATGGCACGCCACGCTGGCCACATTGGTTGTGCAATCAGTATTGGCTTTTCAGTTTTCCCTACTGGTATGTAATAGGAATTCCATTTTCATATTCTCTCTATTATGATTCCCTGTTTTGTTATCTTTTCCAGAAAGACCAATACAGCATTTCTCCTGGCATCATGTCGATTATAATCACTCATAGCGTTGTTAGATTGGAGTAGTACTGCGAAACACGGAAGAAATCAAAAGTTAAACATTGCTCTAGAAATGACTTCCACAAGACTAAAGTCTAATGATAAGACGAAAGAAATCGATCACTAATAGAGTTTCTTTGCTTCATTATCATCTCATGGTTATAGATCTTCTTTCATACAAAGGAATAACTGACTTCCCCCACCAGGCAAGAAATCAGATACTGATGAATACCTTACATGTGCTAGAGGCATGGGAGAATCATCGTATATTTAACCGTACATATTAATTAGTACTCCACAAGTTTGCAGGTGCTTTTACGACATACGTGAGGTTCATCCCTGGCATGAAGAAGCATTGTGACAATGGATGAATAGTATTTCTTCTGACATTTAATTTGATAACAGTTGGTTCTTATCACGATGACAATGTGTTCCATTTGGCAATCCCACGTATTTACACTATTGCCATTGGATGTGGCATATGCATCATCACAAGTCTCTTGATTCTTCCCAACTGGCCGGTCTGGTGAAGACCTCCTGAAGATTTGGCAAAAGTAATCCAAGGTATGGGTAGCTAGCTGTTTCAATCTGATGACCTTCATAAATCGGTATCCCTATTATAGTAAACAGAGAATTCACTAATTCATGTGTCGAAGTCCAGGGTGACACCTGAAGAACAAAAGGGGAGAAGTGCACGAGTGTGCCAGCAATATTTCCCATCCTTACACTTGTTATTTTTGCTAATCTGACATTTTTGTGCATTTTTGTTAAAGGAAAATAGAATGTGGGAAAAAAGTAGAGCATGCGCACCTTTTCCTTTGTTTCCTCGGAAACATTTAACAATGAAAATGGTGTAAAATATTTTGGGTTTTAAAGGGACGGGGTAAAACATATTGCCAGTTTGGAAAGAACAAATCTCTCCCTTTCTGTCTTCTTATCAATGATGAGCCATAGATTGATAAAGGTCAGTATTACTGCAATGAAATTTGCGTAGAAGCTGAAACTTCTTTATGAGAAATTTATGCTTCGTCTTTAATGTTATATTTCCTGTATCTTAACACGGTTTAGAGACTTTTATGGCTCATAAAGTCTGCAGGATGACAGAGTGAAAATGCATAGTCCCTGATGACCTCACAGGTATTGATACATAAGTACATTTTGACCCCATTCAATTTTTGGGTATATTTTTGCTTTGACTGAATCATGAGTAAGTTACGGTTGGGCTTCAAGACAATGCGCTGAAGAACTTTCACCTGCACTAGCTACACTTGACCAAACAAATTCTTTCTGGCACTTGGTTTCTAAATCTAGCAGCAGGATCCTCACAAACAAGATTATTCTATCCATTAGGTTCCCTTTATACATAATGACACGGCCTAAAAATATTGCAGCATGTGTAGAAGAATATTTTCAAGTACCAGATACGAAAGATGCGAGCAAATCCTCAAAAACTACTGCTCTGGAGAAAAGCTACAAAGAAAATTTTCAATGTAATTCAACAGAGGAATCCTTGGTATGATTTTAGTTGGTTTTGCTCATATGCCTCATAGTTATCCTCCAAATAAATATGAAAACCAGAGAACAGAAGTTTTATTCTCTCTCTGACCTAATACTCACAGAGTTGACAGGCTACATTCGCTAGCTGGGAACCTCGCCATTCGAGATATTGTTATCCTTGGAAGCAATATGTGCATTTGGGAACTGTTCTAAGGCGTCTAGCATACACTGCTTTTGCTTTACATGGTTGTTTAGAATCTCATGTTCAGGTACGTATCGCAAATCTTCACATGCTTTACTGGGGAGTTTAGCATTGGGGGCCGTGGAGATGTTCATTTAGTGTGCAAATAATTTTAGGTTAAAGGCACATAGAACAAAATCATGTGTAAAATAAACTAGCTTAATGCATCCCTTCAATCAGTTGGTTGGCCTCATTGCTTTCCATAGTGCCAGATTTCGGTTGACAAATAAACTACCTGTATCGACAAAAACCCCATCAGAGCATCTTTGGCTCCTCCATAAAGAACTTATTTATTGGTGGTTTCAAAAAGTAGAAAAACCTAAAAGGACATTTATTCTTGTCCTTAACGTTTGATAATCGCCATTTTAAAAAACTTATTTATAAGTCCAAATTTCTTTGATCATCTTTACGTTTTTCTTTATCTGGTGTAGAACCTGTCTTCTGGTGACCTGTGGTCCAAAAGAAGCCTGTATAAGCAGGATTTTTGGATGTTACTTATAACATCAATATATAAAGTGTTGACAGACCCATTGATCATATCTGCATATATCCAGTTGAGTTTGAAGTTCTGGAGTGGGATTCTAATATTGTATGCCACAATTTTCCCATTTCTGGTGTTTTAGGCTCCTCAGACGGTTCGAGCGTTGTTTAAAGAACCTTGCGAACACGTGGCAGAAGAAATAGTAAAAGTCCTTTCGGAACTAGCAGAAACCATAAAGAAGCATCACCATTTCTCAGCCCACATTTCAGATCACCTTCATGAAGCTCTGGAAGAACTTGATGCCTCCATTAAGACTCAACCTCAGCTCTTTCTCACTTCCAACCCAACAAAAACTGAAGCAGCCAAGCCTTCTGGATTTTTGGGTCGCAAATACAGGGGCCAGAACAGCTGAAGATAATGAACAGAACGACTAATAAGACTGATCACACGACTTGAATTCTCTGAGGCACTTCCATTTTCCGCTTTTGTTTCGCTGCTGATTGAGACCGTGGCTCGGCTTGACCTTGTGATAGAAGAAGTGGAAGAGTTGGCGTAGGTTGCGCATTTTAAGGAGTTCCATGAAGAAGATGACAGCATAGAAATCAAGGTTGATGAGGGTTCCAGTGAAAATCCCGAGGGCTGCAAAGATATCCAGATACTGACAGGCAATCTGGTTACTGAAAATTTGCAATTTCTGCTGTCAAAGCTGAACAGGAGTGACAAATAAATTTGTTGCTATTGGGTTAAATAGCAGCTTTGTCACATTTTTTGCTACATAATCTCAAATCTAAAGACACTTTCAACCGATTTGTTACATTTTTTGCAGCAAGAATTAGTGGGGTGCCTTTGGTTTTTCATTGCTTGTTTATCTTCATCTAGTACCAAATAAGTCCTACAGAAACAATTTTTCTTACTGGGATGGCACCGAGCAGCTGCTCTAAATAACTTTTATTGGAAGATAAGGGATTTCCCTTTGAATCTTTTCCTTCCATGATATTTGGATCATTAAATTTAGCTTGTCATCAAAATCACCATGGTAAAATAATTATATAAACACTTAATTAGTTGTACTGAGGACGACAATAACACTGTTACAAAGAAAAGGGTCATCAAGAATTCCTCGGAATAGAGTCTAATGTATAATGCCCCAGCCTTCCAGTTCTATACAAATTAAGTAACTTGGCAGCAACCTTGGTGCGAGCCTGTGTGTCTACAAGCACCTTAAAAGCTTTCTGCAATTCTGAAAATTGTGCCTCAATAAGTTCCACTAAATCCTTTCCAGCTTCCGGATTACCAGGAAAAGATGAAACCGTCTCAAAGAGAGTACGACGAACATCATGCACCACAAAATCCTGTGAACAATTGCGAATGTAGTTATCAGATGAAGATCGAGATAAAAGGAGCTATAAAATTTACCCGAAACAAATAGCAACAAACCAAATGACATTTCGTTTGAGGGGGGAAACAAAAATACGAAGCCCTAGTTTGCTATGAAAGATACTGATGTAAACTTGGAAGAGCAAAATTAGCCAAGAGAAGGCAATTTAGGGGGAAACAGGGAACAAAGTATTCAGTTCGAGACACATCCTAATGTAGTTCGAAGAAAAGTGCTTCCAATTTTCAAAAGCATACTATCACAAGAAAAAAAAAATTCATATAAACTACTGAAATTTACACGATAGATTTATTTATTTATTTTATCGGCAACATGATAGATTATTAGATTGATAGATGATTATTTGCACCTGGGTATGATCTGTTGCATACTGCTTCCGTCTCTTGTCCAACTCGGAGTCACTTGAAGTTTCCATTCCATCAACTGTTATTTTTTCACTATGATTCATTGACAATTTTGCCCATTTCTTATATTCATCACTCAAGTTGTGGATTGCAAGAAAATATTGAGCTAGTTCTGATTCCCCAATTAAGCAGTCATTAATAGCTCCTGCATTACAAATCAGGCACGTGAGCTGAGCTGCTCGAAGGTTAAATATCATTTTTGTTTGACCAATCCCAAATGACCCTGTCAGCTCATAAAACAAGATTTTCAGTTTTCTGCATTATCATACCTGTTAAAGCAAGTTTGGAGTACACCTCAGCATCAGGAATCATAGGAGGCAGTACCCCAGGGGTGTCCAGGACATAGATGTTTGGATGGCTACCAATCTGGAAATGAAAATCACCAAACAATTTACATGATGAACAGTGAAAATACAGAGGAGGGAATTGAAGAAAATAGACATGCTGAAAAACTTCAGCATCTAAAGGTATATAATGATGGCATATAGTATCTTTTGAAATTCCTTGGCAACCAACCAAACCATCATGGGGAACAAAAAAACCACACTATGAATACCAAGGATCTTAGTCAGCCCGCAACCACAAGTCCAGTCTAGTGCTAGTAACTGTCATATTGGCTTATTCAAGTGTGTGAACATGATTCCAAAAGGAGTTCTAGAAAATGGTAAAAGCCAGAAGATTACACACCTTCAGGCTGCTGATATCTTTCGTCTCCCCTGGCAACGGACTCACGGTTGCATGTTTCAACTTTCCTTTCTCTTATATAAAAAAGAATCCCACCAAATTATAATCACAGCAAATCCATTTTGAAGGGAAACTAGTTCTTTCAAATCAGAATTGAATTTGACAAAAACCAACAACTAATGGAATTTCACAAGGTTGAAGCACCTGCAGCGCTAATGCGGCCAATTTGATGCAAGGCGTTAGCAAGGGCTGACTTGCCTACATTTGGAATCCCAAGAAGCATTACTGTTATGGTATGGTTTGCATGATCAGTCCTCGTCAATTCTCGAACCCGAGCTTGTAAAAAGTTCAGGAACTGTAAATATTTGACATCCAAACTAAATTTGATAAGCTAAGATTGAATTAGGAGAATCCACTACAAGAAAACCTCAAGCATTATTCTCTTCTCATGTATGAAAGCTATTTTTGAACTTCTCAATGTTGACACACTGTTCATGGTAGAGTCAAATTGTCACAGACCAAAAGTGACCCTGTCAAGTTAACTCCCTATCCAACCAGAAGGAGAAAAACAGTCTTAAATTAGTATCTACGAGCCTTATTTTGGACTTGTTCAGAAGTTAATGCAATTTTTAGCACAACTGGTGACTAATTGGTCTTTGGAATATTTCAATCAGGGTTTTTGGGACTTCTCATCCCTGTGTTGTTTTGGTTGGTTGGTTATAAAATGCTCCATTTACCAAAAAAAAAACTGGTGACTCCCTGCCGAGAATGAGAAATCATGGAAACAGGTTATTTGAAGAAAACACATTCATTGCACATTTCATATTAAATATAATAGACTCGAATGAGAAACACTGTTAGAATTCCCTAGAGGAACCCAGCTCCACGTTGAAATGCATTTTCAAAGAGATTTTGGGGTTACCTCCTTAACATGCTCCTTATTATGGGCATTAACTTCATAAGAAATCAAGTTTTGTTGTTCGAAGTATGCTCTCCACACCTGTAAGGGAATGCAAGATGAAAAAGCTATCAGACAAAAGTGAATCTGTCAAGTCAATGGTCTGAAAGTTCATGCAACTACAGTAGATGAATTCTTTTATATCAATAAAATGTTACCTGAGGCGTACACAAATAAATTCCATACCATAGACATCGTTTAGAACCAAGCATTTAATTACAAATGGTAGCATAGGGTGACTAAAGGAGGCAGTACAAATTTTTTTTTTTGGTAACTAGGAGGCAGTACATTTGCATACTTCATGTTCATTCATCTCTTAAATGTGCTGATTCTTGCAAGTGGCAACTTATTTTAAATGGATCAGAACAGGGAACTTAATAATACCAAGACCTGGTAGGAAAAAACGACCCCAAAACCCAAGTACACTTATTATTGAACCTACTTCTTCCATATTATTTGGGTGACGCTTTATAGATTCACTGTTCAAACAATATATGAAATTATGAATAGGTTTTCGCCTAATTACCTCCTATTATAACCAATAGTTCAGTAAATCAACCTTCCTACCGACGTTAAGAAATAAGGTATATAAGACAAACACAAAACAACCTTCAATTGCGGGCGACTTGCTAGGTCCATCTTGTTCAAGAGTATGATGTGCCTCAAAGAATGTGGGAAGTTTCTCAACAGCTCGTATTCCGAGGACAATGGAACCTGAAAAAATTCATAATAATAAGATAGAAATCCATATACGTAGGTTACCTAAAAGCAAAAGAAAAAGAGTGCTTTAAAATCCACTGAAGACCGGGAATCAAAAAACAGAAAGAAACAATAAAACTGAAGGATCCCAATATCTCTCCTCTTCAACTCCACTAACTACAATGTTCCTAAACATCCATTAAAGACCATGACTAGTGGGCGCCGAGTAACTTTAACAAATTAACCCATCACAAAAACAGTTGAATTAAATGGTTTCACGCAAACTAGCACAAAACACATCCACTCAGGCATTTCATCAAGCACCCGCTTTGCCACTAAACCTGTCAACCAAATTAAAAAAGCAAAACTAGAAACGAGTTCGAATAACACGCACCCTTGCGTCTCTGACTTCAACGACCAGATCAACCAACGGAATCCGCTCCATAATTGCCCTAGTTGCCGCCGCCATGTGAGGGGTGTACCAACTCGACCCTCTCTTTCCCGCCACTTTCTTGACGGCAGCACCTAACTTTTGAACGTAGCCAGCCGTTGCAGCCATTGGCTTAGTATACCCACTAATTCGAAAGGAATAAACTGGTTTAAAACGGTCTTCCAACTAGAGTATTAAACTGTATGCCTCGAGTGTTGGCTATATCTATATCGCTCGAATAAAGACCATAAAGTACTACTAATTGTAAAGTAAACGAGAGCCGAGCT
This sequence comes from Rhododendron vialii, assembly GCF_030253575.1. Taxonomy (NCBI): domain Eukaryota; kingdom Viridiplantae; phylum Streptophyta; class Magnoliopsida; order Ericales; family Ericaceae; genus Rhododendron; species Rhododendron vialii. The sequence continues at coordinate 4,876,752 of NC_080563.1, read as the reverse complement.
TGTTCGACAAAAGCTCGACTCGTTAAGGCTCGAACTAGCTCAAGTTTTTGGCTCGTTTAATAAATGAGCCGAGGTCGAGCTGGACAAAACTCTGTTCTGCAGGTTTACAGGCCTAGCCTCTGGCTCTGAGCGTTGGCTATATCTATATCGCTTTAATAGAGTACCACTACGAGTAAAGTTTTATTTTTCAGTCACACAACAGAAATAGGCAATTCCTGGGGCTGTGGTTACTGACTATGCAGTATAAAGTTTGCAACTTATCAGGAATGGATGACCTTTGTGACTTCTATTTCTATAATAACAATACTAATAGAACCCTAATTGGACCCCGTTGGTGGACGGTGGGAACCAATAGTAAACTGACCTGGACGTTGCAATTAGCACAAAAAACTATTCAGACGGTAACCCCAATCTCATGAGTTTCTAGTGCTAGATCTAGAAAATGGAGAGCTATTCAGAACAAGTGCACTGGGCGTGTCAAATTTTTATGTCGTCGCGATGACCAAATTTGCTGTTAAATATGGGAAAAGTCATTCTCGTGCCAAATTTATGAAGTAATTTTGCACCAACGAGTAACTCTCCAAGCACCTGTATCTTTATAGGATTCATTTAATGGAGCGTCTATCTACGAAAGGAAATTACTTTGGATGTGAGTTCGAAATGCGAAAGCAGCCTTGTGAATTTTTTCTCAAAATAGTATATGCTCCATTAAATCAAATTGTGAAGAGTTATAGACCTTAAAGATTTTCTGCGATTTTGCATCACAGCTCTGGAGTTTTGAAAAGCCAACAGTTCAATGCATGAACCAATGGGGACTTCTAATGGATAAATGGTTGTGTTTGGATCAAGGATTTGTGGAGGGACTTACACGCATAAAGAAAAGGATAACGGATATATAAATCCGGTTAAAAAAAAATTATAACTCGGGTGTCTGGGCTAGCTTACGCACACCTCAACCAAATCCGGGTATTGCCATATCCGGCTTCCATCTCCCTCTGTCAAACAGGCTATAAAGATAAAGAAGAAAACCAAAAGAAATGTATTTGTTTCTCCCTTAGTTACTTTTCATTGGTAAGCTAAATCCTTTGGATCCATGATCCAAGCACAGCCTGGTGGTCCTAGATTTCCCCAAGGCAGAGCATATATAAAATGCAGCAAACCTCCACTATTTCATGAACTTGTTTTCTTATCTTTTATTACTGAAAACTAATTCTCATCATTAACAGGTGGAGCATAAGATCAAAAACCATTTCTTCCATGAAATCATCCTGCTAGAGTCAAAGCAAAGAAAATAGACTTCAATTTCTTTTCTTCTCTGTACACTCAGAGTTGAGAGACTCTTTTTATCTTCCCCAGGCAGTTATCTTTAGGCCTTTGATGAGGTAAATACATCAAACCACACCCGGGATTATACCGTTCAAGCCTGTATGGTGATAGAAAAGATCTCAGTAAGTACATATGTCAATATCTCTCTTGTTTAGCAACAAATGTAACCGAAAGTGAAAAAATGGAATCACTTACTCATAATTAAGAAGAAAATAATGTAGAAAAATAGCAATTTCTAGCTTCGCAAGGTCATTCCCGGGGCACATCCTGCTTCCTGCTCCAAAGGGGAAATAAGTTCCTGCCTTGGGAGTAAGTCCCTATTCACAATACAAATCTCCTTAGAAATATGCAGAATATCCTGGACAATGTGTTAAACATGTTATGTTTATGCTGTGTTTGAGTCATTGATTTGAGGAGGGGAATTTAACCAACAGAATGGAAAGCAACAGGAAAAAAGAAAAGAATTTGTTTAGCTTCTCCCCTTTATTATCTTTGTATATTTTCCTTTGTTTCAATAAAATACCCCCACAAATCCCTGATCCAAACACAACGTAAATAAGTGAATTAGGAAGAAGTTTGTAGTGTTCAACTTACATCCCATCTTGAAGGATTAAATTCCTTTGGGTCAGGGTAGATCTCAGGGTCATGATGAATATTTCTGAACCAGACCAAAACTCTCCACCCTTTGGGAATGGTATAACCTGAAAACAATTGACTAATATTTAGCTCGGCGAATGACAGTACTTGGCTACCATTTGTAGCAAATAATTGTGTTTCACAGCAATCATTCAGAAAAAATCAACTACTCTGTATTTATTAGTCTACTCATTTCCGAAAACAAAAGCAATGCATTATTTGAATTGAGGCATTCTACAAATGTGCACTTTCCATTTTACATGCACTCTAAAATACTCCAGCATCATACTTTGGAAATAGAATCCAGGAAAATTCAGAACCATTAACTAACCACTTATGTTGACATCTGCTTTTGCCTCCCTGAAGACAACAAACGAAAATGTTACCACACGGAGCGTTTCATCAATCACCTTCAAGAGAAAGGAACAAATGCAAGTTAAAGAATAGAAGAAGGCTAAAAATTGGTTGTTTCCTTGTGAAATCAACTTATTAGTAGCTCAAAAGGCACAAAGTGAAAATTTGTCATGTACCTTCGATAGATAATCCATTTGGCGTACTTCCTTGAGTGTCAACCCATTCTGTGTAGGTGGCCTATTCCTTACTATTGCTTCTTGCTCTGCCTACAATTTAGAACCACTACATTCAGGAAGCATACTTCAACCCAATGACTCCTTGATATTACTACAATAACTATATCATCAAATTGGCAAGGATAAAAAAGAATTGCATAGATAAAAGACGAAAATTAAAAACAAAAAGGACATTTTAAACTTCATGAGGTGATTGCAGTTCGAGTTATCTATTCAAATCTCCCAATTAAGAACCTCGTCTATTGTAATTTAGGAACTTGTGCTAAAGTTTTACTCCTACCATACAATGTACAAACAGGAAAAAAATGGAAAGAAAAATTGCAAATGTTGACAAGTTCCGAATGTTTGACAAGTGTTGAGAATACCGTAGAATTATGTGGTGCAGGTTTAAAAACAATAACATTTGCTAAGCACTCAAACTAAATTGCTGGAACATTTGAAGATTGCACTTGATTTGTCCAATCACTACTCAACTAGTTCGTTTAACATTTTGTTGAACATAGAAACTAATGTAAATACAGAAGTTTTATGGAAAAAAAAAAAAATCATCGACAATGATGTGGCGGGAAATTTTGTTATATTGTGAGCCATATCTTTGGTTGAATATAAAACACAACACCACAAAACCGTTACACATTGATGATATGTGTCAAGGGCAAGATGGGCTCCATTACCTTGGCTTTCTGAAATATTTCTGGGTGCTTCTGAAGAAAGACGGTAGCCCACATTGTAATGTGGCCAGAAGATTCATGACCAGCATTTAGATACATCACTAGTATATCAATGATTTCCTCGTCATCCAATCTTCTTCCATTCTCATCTTCAGTATCCAGTAGAGCCTCCATCATGTCTTTCTTCAGTGTTGGTTGGGTGTCCTTTCTGCGTTCTCTTCGGTTATCCACTATCGTTTGAAAGATAGCCACAAGGTTTTTGCGCGCCTGGAATTTAGTTATCCTTAGATCCCAAATTGAAAAGCCAATATAGAGGGATAACAAAGGAGAGAGATAATCAAAAGAAGTTTTCAGTTCATTTCTTATCAAAAGAGTCATAAATTCAGTGTCTTGAGTAAGAAATGCTTGAGGTTGTGTTTAGGCCATGATTTCGGGGACGGATTCACTCAAGACATAATAGCTTCTTCACTTAGTTTATCTTTCCAATCTGTTTCCTTTACCGTTTCTTCTCCTTGTATAGATCCCTCCACAAATCAATGGTCCAAACACTGCCTAAAAGGCTCTAATTCAAGAGCACAATTTGTGAAATTTGGGTCATTTGACAAATGAACAGAAATACTATGCCAGAGGAACTCATGGATCTCTTCTCATAATGAATGAAGAAGTACCTTCCCTGGATATGTATCTAAAGTGGCGTAACACATTTTTCCCATATTCATGGAAATACTTGCAAAATAGCCAGAATTAAACCACTAGAAAACCACATATATTAACAAACAGAAAAGGGAAAACCTCACCTTGAGTGCTTTATAGTAAGCAAATCCAGGAAGATTAATTGCCATGGCTCGAACTCCATAATTAAGTGTTGTGTACTCCTTCTCTAAGGCCTCCATCACTTGGTCACTCCCCGAGCTTAGAAAAATGTGCATAATTATCCTGAAAGTGAGCCTCCGAAGTTCAGTTAAGAACTCTATTTGCCCCATTCCAGCCCATTTTTCCAAGTCCAACTTCACATTTTCTTCAATGTACCCAACGTAAATGGACAAGGCCTCATGACCATTGACTGGTGCTGCAGTTAACCGGCGGAGGCGTTTGTGCTCCTCATATGTGATGCTACCGATGAATGATTTCCTCCCAATGAGTTTCAAAGTGGAGCTAGGCCAACCGGGCTTGAAATATTCATCGTCAGTTAAGACTCTCTTGCATGCTTCGGGTACTGTAACGATGATACTCGGATTACCAAACATTAAGGTTTTGTATAATCCACTGGGTCCAAATCTGCATTTTCGTATTTCCCGGTTAATGTAAAGGCATGAAGGCAAAACTAAGAACGTTTAATATTATTAATATCAAATAATACAACAGCACAATTACAATTTTTTTTTGTCAAATATCAGAAAAGGTCAATCGTCCAAAATTTTCCGAAGTTGAGATAAATTTGACATCAACAAACACTGCTCTCCAACCATAGAGTCAAATTGTATAAAAATGTAACAAACGGCTGTTTTTTAAATAAAAAAAAAAAAAAAAAAGGTCAAAACTTGAATTTGGCACGAGGCTTCAAAATTGAACCAAATGAGAAGGTTGCCAAATCCGCGTGGGATTTGGTATCACAATTGGCATGCGGTTGGATTACAAGAGGAGGCAAATATTGCCATTTTCAGTTGTTTTTAGTTAATACAACCAAAACAAGTTCACATGACTAGTTTAAAGTCGTCTTTTTTTTTCGTAATCCATAACCAATCCCACCAGTCACAACCTTAGGTCGCATTGCTGCACTGTATACCGACGTACACGACGGGAGTACAATTCTTTTATTCCAACAACGATAAAAGTTGGGAAAATTAATAAAGCCTCCAAAACACTTTGGATAGCGCTTGGCGTGGGGTGGATCCATCTCAAAATGATACTTATTTGAAACTGGTAGGACCCATCTCAATGCACGTAGTGATCGATGAGGGCCCACCAAGAAATTCTTCATTGTCGTTTCCTATAATAATGTACTCCTAATAAAGTACTACAAGGCAAAAAATAAAAGCCAAAGGCTGGATCAGAACTCAGATTTTAGTACAATATTGTGTATAGAATAATACTATAGAGGATCAGGTTGGAGATATTACAGTGAAAATGACAAAAGTCGCCTGCTCTTGTCTCGATTGAATCATTTGGTGTCGTTTACTATTTAATTGTGTAAACAAGTAAATTCACATCTCTCAACCATTTTAGAAATCTATTTAAACTGATGTGTCATCACGTTTCTCAAAATTTGGTTATGCTAATTTTTATTAATACACTTTCACACATATTAATACATATTTTTTCGGATATTAATGCGCATTTTATTGCTCAGTCTCTTAGGGTGAATGTTATCATTTTCTCTCAAAATTAAATCGTACTCTAGTTTTGTATAGGAGTCTCATCTTGTGTGGGACCAACATGCTTGGGAGGGCCCATACCCTCGTGTGATGGGTGAAATAGTGGCCCCGAAAACATGAAGGAAAAAAAATTGCCCTTTCTAGAAGAGTCTATTCCTATTTTGGTAATTAATTTCCAGTGGGCCCATTCATTGTAGAACACTATTTTCGCAATCCGCAAAAAGGAATCGGAATCGGATATGTTTAACCCAATACCCCTAAGCTTCTGCAGAGGATTGATAACTTAAACAACAACGGATCAGTTTCGATTTTTAAGATTAGGCCGCAAAAAAGTATTTTCGTGTGAATTAGAACTGGATTGCTTGCTTTGACAGGATCAGAGAAGGAATCAATGGAGATGCCATAAATTGCCTAGGCACCTCTGGCTATGCAACAAAAAACTACCAGTAAAGACCAATACTGTTATTGAGCATTTTGTTTCAACGAGGGTCAATTTGACCCATTTGGACGGTACAGAGCACTCGTTAGCAAAGATCTTCTCCATAAATGAAATTCAAAATTGCCGAAATACACCATATTCTCTGGGTTATTGCCAAGGAAAAGAATCTCAATTGGACGAGAGAGAGAGAGAGAGAGAGAGAGAGAGAGAGAGAGAGAGAGAGAGAGAACCTGGAAACAAAGGAGGAGATGAAGGAATCAGGGTTACATGACTTGAAGGCTCTGAGGAAAGACCACATATTGCCAATCAAAGGCCAACCCATATCACCGGGAGGCAGAGAGAAGCGTTTTTCACCCAACTTAGACTCATAGAGCCAGCAATTCACACTCCTGAGCAACCACTTCAACCCCACTAGACCACCAAAAATGGCCACAAACAACCCCCAACTAAACCCCCAGTAGTTCTCCATTTTGTGGGCCTGGAATTCTATTGTGTTCAATGGAGTGTTTTAAGAGAATGTTTTGAGAGAAAATTAGAGAGAGACAAGAGAAAGACCCCACACACACACATCTGCTGTCCCTTTTCCAATCCCACGGTAACCGTTATATCAATAAGAGACCGCACTAAAGATAGGTAGATTACCTTTTTACAGTACATTTTATGTGGAACCTATTTTGAGTTCTAAAAAAATTCAAAAAAATATCGATAAATTTTAAAATATTGTTTTATGGGGTCCTATAAAAAATTAGTTCCAATGAATGTCGGTAAGTACTACTTTTGGATTCATAGGTGTGAAATTGCTTAATTGTGCAGTTTTGCTACTACGAATCTAGAAATAATACTTACCAATATCCATTAAAGCTAATTTTTTACAGAGCCTCATAAAATAATATTTTAGAATTTATGAATATTTTTCTAAAATTTTTTGAAATCTGAAATGAGCTCTATATAAAATGTAGTGTAACTATGTAGTGTATGTAGCATCTCTTGACAAAGACAGAGACAGAGAGAGAGAGAGGAAGTGGATATGACGTGGCAAAGAAGAGGTTTTGCCGTTTTGGGAAGAAAATTTTGGGTGCTGTCCGTGAAATCTGAGCCCTCCGTGTTTGTATTGGATGGCTCGGATTGCATGCTGAGATGATATACCCTATTTGCACTCAAAATTTTGACACTAATTTAAAAAGTTTTAACTTTTCAACATTTACCGCTCGACTCATATTTTGAAAAAAGTATATATTTTATCTCATAAGAGAGCAAAATGCAAACACGAACCATTAAAAAATCAAATAAACAAACATTTTAGAATACCTAAAAGTGAACGAACAAACCGGAATGGAAAGAGTATGTGTTATTAATGTTGTGGGGATTGGAATAAAACACGCATAAACCCGAAGAGTTGGCCTAGAGGTTAATGACCAAGGCTGGCGGGTTTGTTCTTTGGAAAAATGATGGCTCAGGACATGTTTGATAATTAATACCCTACAAGGACATGCAGAAAATATTTGTTAATATTGAAAATGTCTTTTGCGCGTATTAATTATCAAAACAGGTTTTGAGCCGTCATTTCCCCTTGTTCCTTTCCCAATTCTCAGTATCGAAACTTCTCGGATGCTATCAATTTCTTTTGGATCAGTCCATATGAAGCTTTTTGCGGCTTTAATTAGGCTCCGTGCAAGTGAATTGTGGAATTAGGCCTCACGATAAATTGGAATGCGTGTAAGCTAACGCAAACAATTAAGAAAATAAATAAATCAGATAGGATAGGACGTGGTGCAATAAATGGTAGGGAATATGTTTTCTCTATAGTATATTTATTCATGCGGGTCTCACACCACAACACGTATTTTCTTAGTTGTGGCCTTGTGGGGTCCGGAATGTAAACATATAAATCAGGGAATATTTTGATGTTGTATGGAGATGATTAAAACTCGTTTTTGGTAACACAATAAATCAAAGATGTGTTGTGATTAAATACTGTAATTACATTACACAAAAACGTTTATGATTAACTATGAGCCTGCCTCACACTTCATATTTATGATATAGATTATGCATGGGTTTCACACAATTTAAATATACATATTCGTAAATATTGTGGGGATCACGTTTGGCTAATATTTGATGCGGTGCCAATGACATTTCAATGGTAATGGTTTCACAAAGCATATCTATGATTGATTTTCTTTCCATAAAAGGGGTATCTACGATTAATTATGTAAAGCATTACATCTTCGAAGATATTGTACAAACTATTAACCTCGATGAGTAGTTCAAAACTTCAAAGTCGTAGCAGAGGTGAGCTGTAAACTTAGATAAGATTTGGAAAGAAAATAGTTGAGAGCGCGTAAGCTGGTTCGGAGTCCGGACACTTGTAAGTGTCAAATAGAAAAAAAGATAGGAGTTCACGATGTGGGAAAAATGTAGGGAGAAAGGTTGCCAGCCTATATTATCAATCGGAAATTCTAATTGCAACTAGCAAGGAAGATTTGCAGGGAACCACGCAAGAAAAAACGCGTTTTGAATTCATTCCGGGTCCTACAAAAATCTAAAAAAATATTCATAAATTTTTGTATATTATTTTATAGGCTCCTGTAAAAAATCAGTTCCAACGAACATTAATAAGTATTACTTTTAAATTTGTAGAGCGAAACGAATTTTTTTAGATTTTTGTGAAACTTAAAATGGACCCAAATGCATTTTTTCTTTCGTAATTCCCTTCAAATCTTCCTTGCTAATAGAATTTTCGAAATCCATTTGTCCTGTTGTCGACAACTTGGAATGGGTTCTATTCTTTTCCTGATTACCGCAGTGGGAAAAGCCTTGGCCGTTTGTTTCCCTACGTGGTGGGCCCTGCACCCCACCCCACCCCATTTTTTTTTATCCGCTACCCCCACCCCATTCAAAAGCGTTTACGCTTAACGGTACCGACTAAACGGTACCGATAGGTTACCGACCACGTAAAATTTCAACTCGATCCGATATATATGTAATTATCATTTTGGAGTCATCCACAAACGATACAAAATTTTCAATTATTTTCTAAATGATCTTTCAAGTGCACTCATAAAATTTCAGCTCGATCCAATAAATATAAGTGTTTAATCTAATCGTCCAATGTTTATTTCAAAATATAGGATTCTGCTGAAAGAACAATTGAACGTTGAATCAAGTACTTAATTTTATCGGATCAAACTGAAATTTTATAATTGCACTCAAAAAATTATTTAAAAAATAAACGGTTTAAATTATTTATACAGAACTTCAATATAGAGCCCAATCACAGTCAGTACCCCCAGTACCGTTTTGGTCAGTAGCTATAAACAGCCTCGAAGAGTCCATTCGCCTCTCACAACCCATTGACACGAGATGCGGATCCTCTATGAAGATACTTTCTGTAAGAGTTTGCATCCAAATCGTCCATCTTGATAATTAATGGATCAGATTGAAAACAAACTTTTTCAGAAAAGAGTTAAATTTTATTTTGAAAGAATTTATTTTTAATTCGAACCATTAATTATCGAGATAAACGATCCGAATCTCAAGAGAATCCTCACATAAATCTCACATGCCACATGGAGGAATTTTCACAGAGAATCTCGAATCGATTGACACCCCTGGACAAAATTCCAGGTGAAATTTAGTACATTAGCTTATTGTGTGCCAACTACTAGTATTTTCGATGGCAGCGATGATAAAGATTTAGGGGGCCGCCTTTTGAGTACCCCGTAGCCCGTAGGTCACATCACACTCTTTTCTTGTCGAAGTCAACTTATACTTATCTTTCACTCTGGTTATGTCAAATATAGATCATTCATGCTGGAACAAAGCTGTTTAAAAGAGATTTTTCTCTTAAAGGCTGATCCCAATGGATTACTCCTATCAAGTTTCAAATTCAATGTTTGAATGTACAACTTTTCTCTATTGTCACTTGAGTTATCCATTGAATTGGTTGTATCCTTAAGTAACTTAATGAAAGAAAGGGTACAGAAGCGAGAGCACAAGCATGAGAGTGAAAGATTCTTTCAAAAAACTCTCAACAATTAAAAATTTGTGAATGTGAGGATTGAGAATGCGAAAGCAGAACGATGATTGAAAATGAAAGCAAATGCCATTTAAAGGGATTATGAAAACTGGCACAAAAAAAAAAAAAAGAAGAAGATCTCAACGCACCCACCATCTCAACATTTGATGGGGCTGGAGAAAACCTTTTGGGTTCAAATAGAGTTCATGGTAGTGTCAGACCCCGTTCCAGAAACCTTCTTAAAAAATAAGCAGCTTATTTCACATTTTCAAACTCAAAAATAATGTAAATGAAAAATAAATTTTTAATTTTTTTTGCATCGTATAAAAGATCTCAATGAGATCTTTCAAACAAGATCCAGAGTGTATATTTTTAGATTTCAATAAACCCTTCATTTTTGAGCTTGAAATTGCCTTCTTAAAAAATAAGGGCTTTTTTCCGTTTCCGAAACGGAGCCTGAATAACACTATCTAGGAAAGGAAAAAATTGTTAGAAAGGAATTCTATTTATTTCATCTATTTTTTGTTTGTTCGGTTTAATTTTATTGTGTAACATTCTCTAATTATTTTACTTAAGTGGGCCAGCTCAAGGGAAAAAATGAAAAAAGAAAAGAAAAAAAGTGGATTTGGGTATTATGACCCAACAGTCAATGCCCACGACGCGATGTGTGTGCATAACTACTCCCATTTTTTTCAAAGTCACAAAGATCTTTTCTTTTCTTTACTTTTTTTGCAATTTTTACTTTTTGAATTATGATTATAATGTATAAATGAATTTGAAAAGTATTTGGGAGATATATGCATTTTGCGAAAAGAGTAGTGATTGAAATATATGTGCAAAATACGTCATGTAAATCTTTTGTTAACCAAAATGAGAAAAATGGAAAAATGAAAAGTCGAACATGATGCAGAATGCATTTTCCAACGATAACAGCCTTAAGAAGATTAAGGGGATTTTAAGTCTAGGGATTTTTCCCTGTTTTCTGGTTAAGGGCAATCAATTACTAGTAATTTTTTGTCATTATCTTTACGCTAATGGCATTTGACTATTTGAGCAATCAAGTACACATAGAAACAAGTGATTTACTTTACCTTAGATAAAGACGGTTGTATCACTTTTCGAGTGTGAGTATGTCATCAGGTCCAGTACCACTCTTGGGGCAGATCCTCAGGCATGATGAATCTTGGGAATGGCATTTGTTGAGGAGCAATGAGAGCCATACCTACAACGAGATTTGTGTATCTAACCAGATTATCCTTTTAGTTCCCCGATCACAATTAGTGATAATGAGTAAAGAGAGATAAATAGATAAATTTATTGAGAACCGTATAAAATATTTTCGGAAAGCATATATACATGAAGGGATTGGGCAAATGGAGCTTAAAACCAGTTCTTTTCTATGGTTTGAGATCTTCTGTGCCATGCCGAAAACTGTTGTGCCGAGTGTATTTTTGGCCGTTGAATCATACACAGATTTAAAAATATTAAAAAAAAAATCGCACTATCTAACGGCCCAAATGAACTCGGTCCAGGGACACTCCATTTTTCGGGACAGAGTATATCTGTAACAACTTTAATTTTTGGGAAATAAAAATTTCGTTAAATATTTAAATTTTATTTTTAATTTCTTGGATTGCTTTAAAAAAAATTCTTTTTAACCTTAATAAATCCGTTATAATTAGATTTGAATTTTTAAAATTATATCTTTTAACATCGGACTATCTAATCCTTCTCCAAAAACAAGTATGCTTGTAAAAACACTTGTATATTTTCCTAGTGAGTAAATTAAATCCTAAAATTATATTTCTTAGCTAGAAATCCTACTTGGCAAGTAGAATTAGTTTCCAACCAATTGGTTAGAGAAACCTAAGTACCCATTCAACTTAGTTACATTCTCCTAACTCTAGATGAGCCTTATGAATCTTTCCAACCCTACTTGAACCTTTTGGCCCAAAGGAAGTCATCATTATGCTACTTAAAGTATCAATCATTTTACTTACATGTCTAGTCACTTCAAGACCTTACTTCTCGTCATTACCTCTTTATCCATTGGACTATAGTTCATAGGGAAATTTTTATCCCTTGAGAAATAGAAATAAGACTTGTCAATGAGTACATAGATTTGACAAGTCAATCATTAGAACCCCTTATCATGACTTAGACTTGCCATGCATGCAAGTCTAAAATAATAGTTTTGAACCTAATTATTCTCCAATACCTACTTTCCTAGATTTTCTCTAAGTATATATAAGTGTGTGTGTGTGTGTATATATGTATATATTCACTTGGTACTAGATAGAGATTGGGGGGGGGGGGGAGCGAGAGAGAGAAGGGAAGCCGAGAGGGAGAGAGGAGAGAGAGTGAGCGTGTGCATGTGTTTTTACACTCTGGCAAGTTATCTCTTTTACCAACTTCACACTCAAGTCTAGAATTACTTGACAACTCATTCCTATACTACTTCAAGCACATAATCTAGCCCTTATTTAACCTAGTTTCTACTTACAAACTGGACCTAGGATTGACTAAATATGGAAAGACTACTCCTTAGCCTAGCTATCATTTCCTTCTTACTTGCAAGACTTGCCAACCTATGTCATAATCACCTAGAATTGCCTTTAAGTCTTAAAAAATCTTCATAATTACCGATTCTTACACCTAGATTGGATTGACATGGCTTTGGCATGTTTAAAGGCTTGATTGTGCAAGACCATGGAGCAAAAAAATGAGAGAAAGAGAGAGAGGGGGGGCTAGCCAAGAGAGAGCCCAATTTTTGCTATAAGTAGGACCCCTCATTTGTCATTCAACTCACACCTTCATCCTTCAACTTTTTTCTCTAGAAATTCTTGTGTTTATATTATTTGTTCTTCCTTATTCTTGAGTTTCTTTTTGAAGTTCTTCAAGAAACTCATCTAAGACCGTCACCACTCAACCACCCGTCGATCCAAAAAAAGTTTAGTAGTTTAGTCAAAAACTAGTTTCGAGAAAAACTTTTCTCTTGCGAAGCTACTAGAATCGTAGGAAGTTACTCCATCCAATAGTCGACTTACTTTTCCGTAGTTGCCCTACCATCAAGAAGAACGGTAGAATACGTTTAACCACTTTCTCTAAGTATAAGGTTTAGTATATGTAGATTCTCCCGTACTTACTATTTTTAAATATAGAAACATGAATACTTTTTGTATGTGGAAATGCATGAAGACTTGAAAAGTGTTTACTAAAGTTTTGAAAAGGAAGGGGAGTATGTTAAATACATCAACTTTATTTTCAGAAAAACATATGTTGTTTTGAACTTCCCTAAAAGAAAGAAAAAATGGATTTTCGATATATAAACTTGATCGAAAGTATTCGTATTTTGATCTTAGGATGGTTATGAGCATGTATACATGTTTACTAGGATTTCTTGTTTTAATGTGTGATAAAGTATAAGTGATTTCTACTCCAAAGGTGTCCGTCCATGTGACACTATGCTTTAGAAATGTGGAATTGTTTGAATGTAATTCCGTAAATATGAGCATGATAAAGTAATATAGAGTTGGATGATCTTGCTAGTTTAGTTCAAGATTACAATAAATGATTTATACTATAGTGTATAAAGGTCCTACCGTGGAGTCTTTGCATGTAAGCGAGACAGAAATCGAGAAAGTAGAAACATGACACTTAGGGTGTGGTTAATGCAAAGACACAACAAAAAAAATTACATTGGGTGACGAATGAAAATCGTCACAAATTACATGTTTTTCGTCACAAATAATATAGGTGACGAAAAAAAATTTGTCGATTAAAGGTTGTCGAGAATTCCTATCTGGTGACGAAATTTATTTTTCGTCATCTATAGTGCCTTTTGATGATAAAATATTTCGTCACCAAAAAGTGAATAATTGGTGACGAAATTTTTCGTTGCAAAAGAAGTTTTCATATGGGAAAAAAATCATTCTTTCTTGCTCCTGTTGAGTTTCGAACTCGAGTCCCTTGAGTTTTTCGCGTAAGTTCCAACCAACTGCACTACACACACTTTTCAGTAAATATTTAAAATATCTAATATATAACATATATGTTTAACATGAAAATATATTTTGAATGTAATTTTGAACCTTTAAATATTAAAATTAGCAATTTTGATAAACATAAAAATTGTAGGCAATTGAGTTATTGTTCAAACCCAATTTGAATGATCTCAATCGAAATTTTTAGTAAAGAGTTATGTCCGAAATACATTTAGTGACAAAATGCAATTCATAAATTTTGTCACGAAAGATATCCATTTGAAGACAAAATATATTTTTCGTTGCTGAAAACGTTAAAATGGTGACGAAATTATTTTTCGTCACTAAAGTAAAGCATTTGGTGACGAAATATATTTTTTGTCACCAAATGATTATCTTTGGTGACGAAAAATAATTTCGTCATATTTTTTAAGCTTTAGGCGACGAAAAATGGATTTCGTTGCCAAATGGGTACTTTTGGTGACGAAATATTTTTTTTGTCGCTAAACATGTATAATTGGAGACGAAATTATTTCGTCACGAAAATTGTCAAAACACTGACGAATTTATTTTTTCGTCGCCAAATATACTCATTTAGTGACAAAATTAATGTCTTCATTTTTTCGTCACCAATTTTTATTTTTCTTGTAGTGAGATGTGATTTGAAAAAGAGAAATGGTTTAAAAATCACAATGTGGCCGGACATGATAGCCCATTGTGTGGTGTGTGTGTACCAATGAAAACCCGGGACAACGGAACCATTGTGAGCATACTCGAGAGACCGGAACGGCGGAACCGAGGTGGGTGTGTAACTTGGTTATCCGCGAAACGGAGCCAATGCAAAGTTTTGTGTGCCAATAGGAACCCGGGACAACGAAATCATTGCGAAGATACTCGGGAGACTAGAACTGCGGAACCGAGGTTGAGTGTGTTAAAAATAATTTTGAAAATGTTGATTTGGTAAATGAAAGGTGAAACCAGTGACATGGTCTACGAAATGTCGAGTAGGAGAAATTCAGAAAATCATGGACACCAACGTAAATTTAGATAGTGAATGTAGATGTGTCATTATTAACTATTTCGTCAAATATGCATGTATTATGTGGAAATTGTTAATTTTATGGTCTATTATTTGTAAGTTAAGGGTTAGTGGGTATGGATTATTCTATTGAGTTTTTGTAGCTCATGGTGTTATTTTTGGTGACCCTGACATATTTTATTGGTAGTAACGTTGGTATAATGTATCAGACCTTGTAGATGAACAGAATGAACTCTACACCTTAAAAGCTTTCGGAGCCGAAGAGCTGGTTAGGATGGAGGAGCATGTAGAGCAGTAGATAGGAACACTAATTTTCTTTCCGTGTTTTAATAAAAGTACTCTTGTGAGAATTATGATGTAATAATGAGTCAGACTCTATTTAAATTTTCAATGAAAATATTTTTTTTAACGTTCTCAAAATTTAAGGAGCGTTACAATCTCAGGCCCTTTTCTATCGAACCTTTTTAACAAGTCAAAATTTCAAATAATAAAAGATGATGGAATTTGGACTTCACCTCGAGTTATCATGGATGTCGTGAAATATTTGATGTGATATGGCATCCCGTCTGACAATTTCATGTCCATATGAACGACCCGATTTGACTTGAGAAAAATTAACACCACAAGATAAATACGATCCGATTAGACCAAATGATATTCAATTAACCGGGTTTATGAGTAAACCATTGATTGGCAAGTCTGCTCTGACATTCTTAGGCTCCGTTCCAGAAATTTTTTTAAAAAATAAGCAGTTTATTTCACATTTTCAAACTCAAAAATAAAATAAATGAAAAATAAATTTTCAATTTTTTTTTTTGCATCATATAAAGATCTTTCAAAAAAAATTCATATTGCATATTTTTAGATTTCAATAAGCCTATAATATTTGAACTTAAAATTATCTTCTTAAAAAATACGAATATTTTTTTTTTATTCTGAAACGGAACCTTTGTCATTTGCAAATGCTTTATGACAATGTGGTCCATAGCATGTGTTTCCTATAGTGTGTGACATGTTAGGTACTGACCTACTGGGTTTGTGATACTAGCTAGTTGAAGTTAACATGGATCAGTTACCAAAAAAAAAACATGGATCATATTTGTCTCACTTTTTTGATAGTCAGGTGTGTTTTGGCCAGCTTACACGCACTTTATTTAATTCCTTTCTTGA
This sequence comes from Rhododendron vialii, assembly GCF_030253575.1. Lineage (NCBI taxonomy): Eukaryota > Viridiplantae > Streptophyta > Magnoliopsida > Ericales > Ericaceae > Rhododendron > Rhododendron vialii. The sequence goes on along the minus strand of NC_080563.1, from coordinate 4,860,502 downwards.
TCTGGTTGAAAGCAAATCAACGCTGGAATTAAGAAATTCACAAGGAATTTTTTTACTGCAGCCTGATTTTAAGAATCAAATCCTAATAAATTGTGTAGAGAGAAAATCTACCAATGACAGAACTATGCTTAGATTTATGGGGGCCAAGGCCCCCCGCAATTATCTACACTAAATTTTTTATTTTAGTTTTAAACCTTTACATGCATTCCCCCAAACTGATTTGGCATGAAATAATGACTTAATAAAGAGTTTTTCGTGTTGAACCCCAAGGGTTAGTCCGGGTGATTAGTGGGTATGTTCCCTACGCAGTTGTTCAGGATTCAATCATTGAGTTAGACTGCTAGAAAGCATTTTTTTGTTTTCAATTTCCTAGTCCCGGTGTGGGTGGTTTGTCTTTGATTGAACCTGTGAGGCAATTAGTCGAGGTACGCGAATCCTGGCTCAGACACACCAAACCGCCATACAAAAATAAAAAACAAATTGTTCATAATGCGGCCCCCTCGTACAAGAAATCCTGGTTCCGTACCAGAATCATGTTTTCTCATCCCTTGTTTATGGATTGTTATAGACTGATGATAGAGATATATGGACATATCCGACCCTAAAGTGTAATTGCTCCAGGACGCACCATGAAGCTTTCCTATTTTCTTTTGTTTTGGCACCGTCCACGTTGTCATCAGGAAATAATAAAAAAAAAGTGTTGTAGGAGTAATATAGTGAAGTCTTTCATAGTTTTTGGACCGATCAATCAGTAAAACTTTTGATACCGAAGCTCGTCATTTCATCTATCTTCATAATAATAATGTTTGGGATTAATTATTTTCTTCGATGAGAGAAATCAGAAATTTATGAAAATGAAGATCCAAGGGAAAAAAAAGTTTGCATGAGACGAAACAAATAACAAAAATACCATATGTTTCAAAAATTTTATTTTTTTTCCGTATTTAATGACAAAAAGTTCACATAAGGAGCAGGGTACTGGGGAGAAGTCAAGAGGAAACAACTGTACTGGCCTGGAAGAGACCACCTCCTGAGACGCTGAAAATCAATGTTGATGGTGCCTATGTGAAGGAAACCGGTAGTCGGTAGAGGCGGGGTGGCTTTGTAGTTCGAGGCCACCTGAGAAATATTTTGCGCGTGGAGTCCATTCCTATCTCGGGAGCACACTCGGCAGAATTTGCGGAAGCTAAGGGGAGTATGCATGGCAGTGACTAATCTATTGAATCATGGAAGTGACAATGTTATTCTAGAAGGTGACGCTCAAAAAAAATTTCGTATGCTACAAGGGAGATGTTCAATCAGTGCCAACCTGGAAGTGGTTGTTCGTGACACTTTAGCTTTAGCTAGTAGTTTTCGTTCTTGTAATTTTAATTTTATTCCTCGTTCTTGTAATAGGGTGGTTCATTTGGAGGCCAACTGGTCAAGTATGTCCTATCTCTTGATGCTCCACTTACTTGGGTTGGGGATTTTCCTATTTGGGCTTAGTTGGAGGCTTCTTTGGACTTGTCTTTTGATTCAGAATTAATAAAGCTTGCCGATTGACCAAAAAAAAAAAAAGATCTTTTTTTGTTTACTTATATAAAAGTCCAAGTCGCGTGGGCCTACTTACAGCCCACTTATGCCAAAGCCCCAGGAAAACCGACAGATGCTCTGTTTGTCTCTCCATGTCCCGTGGGCCTAATCTACAGCCCACTAAAGTCTAGCCCTAAGATAAGTGTATGGGAAAAAGAAAAAAAAAAGAAGGGAAATATGAGGGCCCAGCAAGTGTTTTGATAATTAATACCTGTCAATGATATTTTCAGCATCAAAAAATGTTCTCAGCATGTTCTTGGCGAATATTAATTATCAAAATACTTTTTGGACTGTCATTTTCGTGATAAAAAATTATGTTTGGGCTTACAGAAGTCCAAGTCCCGTGGGCATAATAATCCGACAGAAAACCACGCAATTACGCAAGAGAAACAGATGCGCTCCCTCTCTCTAGCTCGGAAAAAAATTTCAGTGCCAGGGGGGTGCCACGTGGTGCCCGCTCGGTGCATCCGAGCTGTTAATTGCATTTTTTGGATAGCTCAGATTTGGAGAGAGAAAAGGAAAAAGAAAGTGTTGGGGTGAGAAGAGAGAGAGTTTCAATTAGAGCTGTCCAAAAGTGTGTTGGACGGCTCGAATGTGTCAAGCATGTACCATGTGGAATACACCCTCCTGACACCGAAAAATTTCTTGTCTAGCTCTTTTTGGAACTTGTGGAAGGAAAGAGAAGAAAGGAGAAGAGAAAACAATTAAGAAGAAAAATGAAACGAGCGGATATCACATGGGATATCAGAAATTCCCAAATATTAAAGTCACTAAGGCAAAAAAAAAAAAAAAAAAACCAGCCTTAGAAAATGGATATTAAGGGGAAAGTTTGTTGCCATGTTCTAATAGGAGTACCATTTTGAGTCACGTGGAGATTGATTTTTAAGAGCTTCGTTTCCTATGATCTTCAAAAAATGTAGTGATTGAGAATTCGGACTGCAAATTTCTGCCCATTTTCGTGTGTACCAGTGTTTCCATGCATTGCCAACTGTTTTTGCCGTTTATGTGGTAATCAATCAAAGACTGGCAAAAAAAAAGGACCGACAACACACGGAAACACTGGTACACACAAAAATGGGTCTCGAGGATTAGATCTCCAGCTGCCTCATTTACGACTTACGAGCACATGCATTCATCTAGGGGAAAAAAAATGTCTGGATAGCTCAATGAGATAACAATTGTATCGGACAATCGCCATGAACACAAAAAAAACACCGATTTTAGAACAATCTGACTGTACAGACGTTAGAAATCTTGCGAAAGTGCAGATTGCAATACCAACTAAGTCTCAGTTGGACTAAGAAACAAACAAAAACAGCAAAACTTCAAACTTTCTGAGTTACCTGAATTACACGTAGATCACTACGAAGTATGACTCCATGAACGTAATATCTTACTTTCCAAACAAAAAATCTCAATGAAGTTTCTACCCAAGATGTGCGAAGCTGCGATTGAGATGAAGACGGATTGACCCCGTTTTGCCTCTAATTCCTAGTGTGATCAATGATTCAATCATCCCGAGGACAGCCTTTTTGGCCAAAACTATTAGACACCGTAACGCAAAGTTAACCAACGGAAGAAACGTTCCAATTCGGGATATTTCTCTCCATGAATATCTTTTTCCACCAGACCGATCCCTGGATTTTTCATGAACTCCTCCAAAAGGTATCTTGGTGGAACCCTCTCTATGAATAAGCAGTCCAGGACTGCAAGTGCATGGCAGCATAAAATCCCAGTATTCTCAAACCCCTTGCAGCTACACTTCACCAACCCCTTATTTGCTTCTGCAAGAACTATATGAGATCTAGAGTGCCTAGGCTTTCTTACTTCACACACAAAACACAGCCCCATATCATCAAAAGTCTGGTGGATAAACATAACAAATAGGTGCTCCGACTTCTTGTATTCTTCGCGAAACATGGAAAAGACATTCGATGTGTAGATATCCCTTGTAAACCTCAACAGAGGGGCATCAACATGGCATCTGGACTGCTTGTGCTTTCTTGCCTCACCATCATAAATTAGCTCTCCATCACTAATAGTGTCACGGACGGTTTCAACAGATAGATATTCTGATCTCTTAAAAGTTTCTTGAGACATAGGAAAGATGTTTGCCAGATAAACGTCCCCTGCGTGCCTCAATGGAGGGATACTAACACGCTTAGTATACATGTCCAACTCGTCCTTAGAACCCGATTTCTTAATGCTTCCAGCACCCATCAACCTACACATTCAGAAATGAAAAGGATCAATAGAAATCTAATGGTAGATAAAGAATGGACAACACTAATGACTAGAAATAGTAACAGAAATCCAAAGCCGTTTCTTTGGTCAACAGAGAATGCATAAACAGATAATAACCTCTTCTGATTCAGAGTCTAACAATTACTTAAAACAGTACCGGCCACATCCATTCACCAAGGTAAATGCGTGTCTTTTAGTATCATGATAAGATACAAAACATTTCAAGGTAAGTCCATCTGGCCTTTCAAATCATGCCAGACCTAATAGTTGTTGCCAACAGGCTTGAAGCGCAATGGCACTTCCTCACCTCTTACCAGATGGAAGGTGACTCAGGTAAGGGTTTGATTTTCACTAGGAGCGCGAGTGCTTGGTATGGTGGTTGATGCCCTTTGGGCTTGCCCCACCCGTATGCCGCTTAGCGGTACCCCTTCCCCATCCCCTTAGGAGTAGAGTAGACATCTATCGGTGGGAAAAAGAAGAAGAAGTTGTTTCTGCAACACTAAGCAATCAACTGTCAACAGTAGCTACTTGTGAAGCAACAAATAACAAATAAGGGAGATGTTTTTAATTAATCCAGAATAAACCTAGTAAAGCATACTAGATCATAAAGTTAAAGAATACATAGAAACCTATCAATGACGAAATAGGAGAAAAAGAAAAGATTTCATTTTGAATAGTTCAAGAACCCTTGAGTCTTAGCCATTCAATAAGATTTACTAATTTGGCTACTTTTTTTTTTTTTGAAACTGTTATGATTTGTTAACAAATGCTCTTAAGGCAACTGTCAACAAGACCATCATACAATGGTATACAAGCATACATAGCTGTTAAGGTATTAGACTTCAAAGTCCTGGAACCACCAACAGATTTTACAACACCACTTAATTGATATGATATTAATGCATTGAGCCCAATTAAAGAACAGGTAAACAGAATAACTGCTGCGAGGAGAAACCAGTTGTGATTGATTTTTGTTCACGCATGGATTGCAGCTGCAGCTGTAAACTATGAACATATGAGGAATAAATAATATATAAAAGGAAGATGGAACAGGAAAAACATGTAACCACAAGTACATTGATAAATTGACAAATTTATGTTTTACAAGATAAAAAACACTTACTGATTGCCTTTTTTCGTCTGCCACTTTAATATATGAGGATTGGGAATCTTCTCAATGCGCAAGCATCCAAGAACTGTTATCGCGTGACAGCATAAGATTCCGACTAAATCGAAGTACTTGCAACTACAATTTATTATTCCATCAAGTGGCAGTGCAGTAACAGTGTGTTCTCTAAACTTGTGCCCAGTCTTCTGAAGTGTGTATTCAAAGATTAACCCTCTTTCATCATGGTCCTCATTGCTCACGTCAACATCTAGAGTTTTTGACTTCTTGTATTCATTTTCAAATATGAAGAAATTAGTTGATGCATAAACTTCCCTTGCATGCCTCAGCAAAGAACCATAGCCAGGTTCGTCATCTGTGTCATCATCGTATTCTGATTCTGTTGTATCCACTGACCTTCAATGAGAAAAAGGAAACTCATTAAAGCACTTAGTCATGCAGCAATAAGAAAACAATGATAACTTGATAAGAAACCAATGTTTAATAAAAATGCAGTAATAGGAAGTCATTTGACAAACCAATGATGGGGGTGATAAAATGAAGTACATCAGAGAGAGAGAGAGAGAGAGAGAGAGAGAGATGCATGCAATATGAAAGAATGGGCTGAATGGCAATGTTGACACCAAATAACCACCCCTATCTATAAGCTAACATCAGACTGCCTTCCATTATTTGATGACTTCCCAGTTCCCACTTCCCGGTATTACCACCTGCTTGACAAGCAAAAATTCAAATAATAATTTAGCCAGATCATGCATAACCGTTATTCATAGCTCCGTTCATAATTTCTTTTAGGGGATTCGCAATGCACGTGTATCACTATATCAAGAGAGATAGAGATACACACAGTTTTAGTACTCCATCAAGTGGGATATAGAAGGGGTAGATTGCACAAAGTGGCACAACCTCGAGATTCATAAGCTAACCCGTGGGCCAGGGAGCTGCTGTACACAATTTAAGATATGGCTAACTAATATATAAGTACATAACACAAAGTGATGGTGTGTATATATGGTCATGGAATAAACTCGGTTTTGCAGACAATGGGATAAACATAAAACACTAGTTGTGCGTAATATCACAGAAATAAGGCATAAATAAACTGAGCAAAAAAAATACACAGAACAGTGTAGGAAAATCAAAATTGCCATGGCCCAGCATGAAATAGACAATTATGCTATTTCTTTTCCATTTCTGAAAAGAAAAATTAGCCATGCTTTTATTGTGATGTTCAGCAGTCTACTAAGAGTGCAGCTAACTAGTGAAGTACACTATAGAATGAGCGGCCAAATCTCCGGAAAAACAAATGAAGAGAAAGAAATGTTCCCTATCATAGTATCATGCAAAAGCAAAAGGCTCAGATGATCCTCTAATGCATAGATCATTTGTACTACAAAGTAATCGTTTGAGAAATCTGAAAGTGGTTAGTGTTAGAACAGTGTGCAAGACATAAAGGAAAAAGACATGTTACATTTCTATCTCGCCCTCCTCCTCCTCCTCCTCCTCATCTTCGTATTCTTCTCCATCATCTTCTTCATCATAGTCATCTTCCGAGTTCCCATCATCACCATCCTCATCTCCATCGCTACTTCCCCTTTCATCATTTGTCCCATCATCGTCATCATTATCATCATCGGGATCCCCGTCACCATCATCGCTCCCGCCACCTATGGACATGTCGTCGACATCATGATCATCAGAATCACATTTCTCATGAACATCATGACCTTCACTTTTACCAGCATCATCATTTTGAACATCAGGCTCTCTCACTCTGTTAACAATCGGAAACCTCTCATCATTGTGCTTCACTTCTGGCAACAAATCATAAGACAGGGACCCAATCACCAATAGGAGCCAATAAAGGCATTTCTCAGCAACTACGACATTCACAACCACCAGGACTTCCTTCATAGTGCAGAAAATTCTTTCCAAAGCAACAGCATTAGTATAAGAACTCTTTGTCTCCATTGCAGTAGAACTTCAATCACGGAAAAAAAAGGACAAGATATTAGCTCCTCATGACCGAAAATACTAAATTCCAAAGAATTACTAATTCTTTCATCAAACTAAGCGTATTAAACCAGGCACTAATGATTTCATTAAACTGGCCAATTGGGTAGCAAAGCAAAAGACTTTTGTTCTGAAAAGCATTCATGAAGCGTTTGCAAGAGCAAGAATTGGAGCATTCAACTCTTTCATGAAAACTGTAAAATGATATGATCAAGCTGTCAACCAATTTTTTTTGCTTTAATATAAGGAAAAAATGACAGCAAGGTGTCTACGAAGGCCTAAGAGATAAAACGTCGGTTCCAAAACCTAGTTCTTCCATATTCGAAAACTGTACTCATAAGGTTGCTGCTATTTTGAAGTCTCTATGCTATCATTAGAATAAATCCACTTTCTAGTACAACTAAAGTAATAAAGATGGGCTATTTCTGTACAAAATTGTGCTCAATATCGCAAAATCCGACATATATATCAAGTTGATTAATACCCTTCATCTAATTGCTAATAAAATGGAGTGGGGGGAAAAAGACGCCTAAGAAAAGAAACCACATTTCGTTCTCCTTGTTGTTTCGATTTTTACGTCGGCATATACATTAACGTCAATCACAAACGAAGAGAATAGACTGAGGAACAACGCAGATATATATACGGAGAAAAAGCAAATCTAAAAACGCCGTACCAGTGCAACCAGGAATAATCTTCCTTTGGCGAACCGTAACTGGACTTGGTTGGAGAGAGAGAGAGAGAGAGAGAGAGAGAGAGAGAGAATTTCAAGCTAAGGGTTTAGTTATAGGAGAGAGGTGGGCGGGAAAAGTGGGTTGAGCAGAGCGGGAATATGAGAGTCATCTGTGGACTTGGGCCTGGGTCTGTATATATTGGGCTTTTCCACTTCTTTCAATCGAAGTAAAATATTTTTGACCGAAGATTTTTTCCATGTAAAATAATTTTGAGAAAAACAAAAGTTTTGTTTTTATTTTTCGGTGTTTGGTGAATAGTTTTTACACACGAAAAATAACTTACAACCTTTTCAAGCTAAAAACATTTTCAACCATATGAAGTAAAATGTTTAGTGTGGAAAAATATTTTCCTTGTCTTTTGACACAACCAAACAGCAAAAAATAAGTAAAAGGAAAATATTTTATGCTCAAACAAACGGAGCCTACATGTTGAATGAACCAAGACCCAAGACGACAGAAGAAGCCCATGGAGTATGGGTGCATATGCAATTCACGATTCCGGTGATTCTAGAACGAGGTCAATGACTTCTGGTAGCCTAGTGGCTCATGGCTTACTCCCACAGGGTTTGGGCGGCTGGGAAATCATCAGTTCGAGTAGTGCTAACGATGCCCTCTCGTACTTGATTGTCCTATGAAGTCCGATTTTGGTCTACTTTGGTGGGACGGTAGTTTCTATGGCTTGAGGAAGCTCTGTTACTACTTACTATCACTTCTGTTGGTCTTGAGGCACCTCCCCCTAACCCATCGATGGACACCGATTTGCAACCCAAACATGAGTATTTCTCCTACAGCTATGGTTCTACGGCAATTTGAATAGAAACAAAAATCATACTACCTCCTTCCCAACAAGAATATCCAATCCGCAAAATGAAAATTCAAAAATAATGCATGTTTGTTGGAAAAAAACAAACTTTTTGATGCTAGTTAATAGGAGAACTAGTTGTCAAACGGGTTCTCACTTATTCGAAAGACTGGGAATTTTTCTTGACGAAAATTTGCTTTTTAAGTTCTAAGTTCCGCAGGATAAATCTTTTTGGTATGGAGGGAGTATACAATTTTCAGCTCCAAAATTGTTAGTATGCAACAAGCAACTGCCCTACCCCTTCCCGATATCTTGTACCCATCTTTGCGTTTCCTAGTGCTCCCATGCATTGCCAATTGCATTTGTTGTTAACGCGGTAATGAAACAAAGACTCATGTGAGAATTGAAGATCGGGAAAAAAATGACCGACAATGCACGGAAACACTGGTACAGACAAAAATTTGCCTAGAGGACTCCAACTGCCTTAATTACAAGCACTTGAATTATCTAGGGGGAAAAACACTCTGAATAGCCCATTGAGATAACAATTGCATCAGCAATCCCCATGAACAAGACAAATGCCGATTTTAGAACAATCTGACAGCATGGACGTTGGAAATCTTTCAAAAGAGCGGACTGTAATACTACTAGTTCTCAGTTCAAAAAGAAAACAGAATACTACAAGTTCTCGGTTGAACGAAGATACGATTCACCCACTTCGTATCTCAGAAAAGAAATAAACAAAAACAGCGTAACTTCAAATTTTCTGAGTTCATCAGTCACCTGTTTTACTAGATCATCACTACAAGGTATGAGTTCGTGAATGCAATATCTTTCTTTCCGATCTCAGAAGTTACCAACCAAAAACAATCTCAATGAAGTTTCTACCCAAGATGTACGAAACTGTGATGGAGATGAAGACCGATTGGCCACGTTTTGCCTCTAATTCCTTGCCATTCCAATTCATAAGAGTGCGATCATGATTCAATCATTGCTGAGGACAGCCTCTTTGATTAAGATTATCAAACACCGTAATGCAAAGTTACCCAACGTACAAAACGTACCAGTTCGGGATATTTCTCTCCATGAATATCTTTTTCCACCAGACCGGTCCCTGGATTTTTCATGAACTCCTTCGAAATGTATCTTGGTGGGACCTTCTCTATGAATAAGCAGTCCAAGACTGCAAGCGCATGGCAGCATAAAATCCCGGTATTCCCAAACCTGTTGCAGCTACAATACACAGTCCCCCTATTTGCTTCTGCTTGAACTCTATGGGATCTAGAGTGCCTAGGCTTTCTTACTTGACACACAAAATGTAGCCCCATATCACTAAACGTCTCGTGGATAAACCTGACACGCAGAAGCTCCGACTTCTTGAAACACGGAGAAGACATTTGATGTGTAAATATCCCTTGTATGCCTCAACAGAGGGGCATCAACCTGATATCTGGAGTTACTGCGCTTTCTTGCTTCACCATCATAAATTAACTCTCGATCACCAAAAGTCTCACAAACGGTTTCAACAGATAGATATTCTGATCTCTTAAAAGTTTCTTGAGAAATACGAAAGAAGTTTCCCAGATAAATGACTCCTGCAGGCCTCAATAGAGGGGTACAAACACTCTTAGTAAGCATGTCCAAGTCGTCCTTAGAACCTGATTTCTTAACGCTGCAGGCACCCATCAACCTACACGTTCAGAAAAGAACAAGATCATAGAAATATAATGGTAGATATAGATTCGACATGACCAGCATCAGTTATGAAAAGTCAAAGCCATTCCTTTGGCCAGAAGAGAAGCATTAAGTGACATTACAAGGTATATTAGCAAATGGATGGTAACCATTTCTGATTCAGAGTCTAAGAATTACTGAGTCCACTGTTGGCCATGTCCATTCATCAACGTGAGTGTATTTTAGTAGCACAATGCTAAGTATATTCCACTTGTAGACTTGTAGTACCATGATAAGATACAAAACATTTCAAAGCAATCCCATCTGGTCTTTAAGATCATGCCAGCCTTAATAGATAGCTGTTGTTTTGGCAACACTAAACCATCAACTGCGAACAATAGCTTCTCGTGAACCAACAATAAGCAAATAAAGGAGAGTTGTTCAGAATAATTACGGCTAAATTGCTCTTAATTAATCGGGAATGAACCTAGTAAAGCAATACTAAATGATGAAAAAAGTCTTGTGGAGCATACAGCTGAAAAATAAATAAGAATACTATCCAATGACGAAATAGGAGAAACGAAAAATGATTTCCTTTTTTGAATAGTTCAAGAACCCTTGAGTCTGAGCCATTCAATGAGATTTACGAATCGAAATTTGGCTATTCTAGCCCTTAAGGTACACGTCAACATGACAAAACTAAAACAATAGTTTTTCTTGGCACTGGTTAAAAAAATAGTTTACATTGTACGTTTTACAAGCATACATAACTGTTGAGGAATTAGGCATCAAAGTCATGGAGCCACCAACAGTCAACAGAGATGATATCCATGGATTGAGCCCAATCAAAGAACAGGGAAAATAAACCAGAATTTTGATGTAAAAAACAGTTGTGATTGATTTTTATTCACACACAAAGGGGAAACTGATACAAGCATTTCAACAGAGTCAAAGAACGGAAAGAAATCATATAGCTAGGGAAACCAATAAAAACGTTTATGAAACATACTGTACAACTCAGCTTCATTGATCAACAAGATTCAGGACAGAATGTCAACCACATAGAGAAAACCAGAGAAAATGAGTACATATAAAGAAGATCGCAGATACAGGGTTTCAGCACCTGTTTCCTGTCGAAAACTGTGAAGCCTCATTTAGTAACCTGTATATATCTTGCCAACCTGAGCAGTACCGGTGCCACAAATACACATAAGAGGATACAATCTAGTACAAAAACATAGTAGGGTACGATTGCAGAAGACTCTCTAAACTTTGAATGTACTCGGAAAAGTATTGAAATTGAAGATGGAACAGGGAAATTAAAACATGTTACTTGAAGTACATTGACAGATGCACTAATTTATGTTTTACAGGATTTGAAAACTTACCGATTGCCATTTTTTGTCTGCCACTTCATTAGAAGATGATCGGGAATCTTCTCAATGCGCAAGCATCCAAGGACTTTTATTCCGTGGCAGCACAAGATTCCAACTAAATCGAAGAACTTGCAACTACAATTTCTTATTCCTTCAAGTGGCATTGCAGTAACAGTGTATTCTCTGAATTTATGGCCCATCTTTTGAATTTTGTGTTCAATGATAAACCCCCTTCTATCATCCTCCTCCGTGCTGACGTCAACATCCAGCGTTTTTGACTTCTTGTATTCATTTTCAAACATGTACTCGAAACTAGGTGATGCATAAACTTCCCTTGCATGCCTCAGCAAAGAACCACAGCCAGGTTCGTTATCATGAGTGTCATCATCATACTCCGAATCAGTTGTATCCACTGACCTTCAATGAGAACCAAAAAAAAAACTCATTAAACCACTCAGTCATGCTGTAATAAGAAGTCGCTTGACAAACAATTATGGGGGTGACAAAATGGAAGTATAGTATTGACTAGTGAGACTCTAGAGATAGCAGGAAAGGGAAATACTTTGATGTCTACCCTCCAAAAGGAGACACCATAGCACACTGAAAAAAACTCATTAAACCACTCAGTCATGCTGTAATAAGAAGTCGTTTGACAAACCAATTATGGGGGTGACAAAATGGAAGTATAGTATTGACTAGTGAGACTCTATAGAGCAGGAAAGGGAAATACTTCGGTGTCTACCCTCCAAAAGGAGACACAATAGCACAACGGAAAAAACTCATTAAACCACTCAGTCATGCTGTAATAAGAAGTCGTTTGACAAACCAATTATGGGGGTGACAAAATGGAAGTATAGTATTGACTAGTGAGACTCTAGAGATAGGAGGAAAGGGAAATACTTCGGTGTCTACCCTCCAAAAGGAGACACCATAGCACACCGGTTATGCCTCGCAAAGGTTTTTTGTTATGCCTTCGAGTGGTTATGTTATGCCATTTTTCTAATAATGGCATAACACTTGTTATGTTATGCCATTTTTAAGAAGTGTTATGCCTTCGAGTGGTTTGTTATGCCATTTTTGAAAAAGTGTTATGAGTCTTATGACCTAATATAATAATAAGTTGATGCTATGGTGTCCCCGGTCATTTTGAGGACACCGTAACTTTTGGCATAATTTTACCATTGGGAGCATAACTAAAATCAATTACAAGTATAACAAAACCCAACCAAAGCATAACCAAATAATATCCAAAAAACCAACCAAGGCGTAACTAAACCCAACCAAGGCATAACAAATAAGTTATGCCTTGCTATGGTTTTGGTTATGCTTTGCTATGGTTCTGTTATGCTTGTAATAGATTTTGGTTATACTCATAATGATTTTGTTATGCCAAAAGTTACGGTGTTCCCAAAATGACTGGGGACACCGAAGTCATTCCCTAATAATAATAAAAAAGGTTAATGCCTCTGATCCACAGAATGGCATAACATGTAATGCCATTTAATGATTTTGGTTATGATGCAAATGGTTTTGTTATACCAAAATTTACGGTGTCTCCAAAATGACCGGAGACACTAAAGCACTTCCCCGCAGGAAATAACTGTATGCATGACAGAATGGGCTGCATCGAAATACATCACCATTATTCATGGCTTAGATAACAATTCCTATTAGGGGATTGATATTGAACATGTATCGACTATATCAAGACAGACAAAAATATGCTCAGTTTTTAGGACTCCATTAATTGGGCTGTGGAAGGGATCGATCGCCAGATTAAAGTGGCAGTCCTTGGACTCTAACTGACAACTTTGGGATTCATAAGCTAACCCATGAACCAGTGGCCCCCTGTACACAATTAGAGATATAGCTAACTAGTAAATCAGTACATAATACGATGGTAGAAAATGACGGTGCATAAGCATAAAACACCTGTTGTGGAAAATATCACAGAATATAAAATAAAGCTTAAGCTAATTGAGAGAAATAAACCCAAAATAGTGTAGGAAACAAAGATAATATATACCCGATATTCAAGGCCGGCCCAAGGATTTTTAGTGCCCAAGGCCTGATAAAAAAAAGTGTGCCCTTAAAGAGTTAATACTTAACATTTTTACAACAACAATCACAATACGAGAAAGCCAAACCAATATAAAGTTATACTAATTATTACATACGAACACAAAATACAAAGTCTCCATATAGACAAATACATATTATCTCAAGAACACATGAGTATTACTTGAATATTACTCGTGTTACATTTCTAGAAGTAAAAGTATTAATTAAATTGGGCATTTGGGCTTATGAGACGGTGGGTTGGGCTAACTCATTACCTCCAATTGGACATTTTTTTTATTCTATTGGACTTAAAAAGAGCCCTACTCAAATTCAAGTAGTAAAAATATTGGAGTGCCCCTAAAATATGGGATTCTTGAGATGCCTAAGGCCCAGGCCTCTTGGGCCGGCACTGCCGATATTGTCATGGCTAGCATGAAATAGACATTGATGCCATTCGAAAAATTAGTCAGCTTTTTGTTGTGATGTTCTATTGTCTACCAAGAGTCCAGCTAACTAGTGAGTTCACTAAGAATGAGTGTTCAGATCTCCGGAAAGAAAGAAAATGCTCCCTATCACGCATTTACTAAACGCTCAGATGATCCTTTTTTTCTGATCTATGTTCCAAGTAATTGAGACATAAGACTCGGTTTGGTTTGGTTTGCTCAGACGATCCTTCAGGGCAAAGATCAAGTGTACTAAAAATACTCATACTAGAAAACTGAAATTGGTTAGCGTTCATATAGTATGCAACGTAAAGGAAAAAAGATATCTACATTTCTATCCCCTCCTCCTCCTCCTCGACGCCATCATCAACCGAAACGATAATTTTGCTCACAAGGTAACTGTTGCTTTATTTTGGGATGGCCTCGTTCTATTAATGTTTTTATTTTTTAAATACTTATTTTTTATTTTACGAGACATGTCATTTTCTCACAATACATTATCTTTAATTCAAAAATAAGTACTTATTTTAGTTAGTGGAACACACCCGAAGTACTTAATATTTACTCAAGAAATCACAAAAGGATTATTTAGGCCACAACTTTGGTTTAGTGGGACTGAGGAGCCTATATATGCTTCCGATCGATCGTGGCGTTGCTATCACCTTAATTAACAAAAATAACTCAAAGGTGCTAGGCGTGCTACTCCTAAAAAAGTGAGGCAAAAAGTCTGGGAAATTAGAAAAAAAAATTCGTAGTTGGTTATGGACACTGACACTTGTTTTGGTCCTTTATGACACTTTAACAAACATGTTTTTTGAATGCTAATATATGAAGGGGACGAATCCCAACAAATGAGAAAGAAATTTGGATGCTTTTTCTATTGTCCGTTAATTTGTGATTTGCAACTTTTTTGAAGGAATGCTTGGCTATTTAATTTGTTGGAATCCACATGCATTTTATTGCGCCATCAAACTTTCCCACCTTTCACTCACCTTTCACTCAATGTGTGTGCATGGCTTTACCGGCGGCCTCAACTAATTTTTAGATAGATACTATGTATAATATCTCGACCAATATGTAGTAAGTTAGTATCAGTATCGTGTTTTGTCTTTGATCCTCTCGATGAAGGAGAATTGCAAAATTGACCATATTCTCATGCAGGGACAAAGCCATAATTTTTGGTTAGCGGGGTCAAATAAGATTGATGTGCAAGATATTTTTTTTTCTATTTACTAATTTAAGCAATAACTATATTCAGATGTTAGTTATATCTATATACACTAAAAAGTCTAAGTTTGCTTTATAAGTGGTCCCAAAGGGACCAGTTATATTTTGGAAACAATGACTAAATTTTGCCTCATTTCTCTCTTTCTAATACTATCAATTCTTGAAAGGAACAAAAATGTATGTGGTGTCTATTCATTTGAAGCAAATTGGGGCAATTTACAAATTTTTATGGGTCAAAATAGCAATTGACTGCAAACTATCAAATGTTCTAGTGATCAAAATCAAAGTGCCTAGCTCCATGCCTCCGCCCTTGTTTTCATGTTCATACCATGATAGATGAGATTCTATGTATATACTTTTTGGTTAATATAGTTACTAGAATTAATTTCTTAATCCTATCATAAATTCTGGATTTGCCACTGCTTACGAAGCATTTTCCTTGATAGTAATAATAATAGGGCAAATTTTCGTAGTCATCTCTGTAGTTTTACGGTTGTCTCACTTTCGTCCCTCTAGTTTCAAAGTGCTCCAATTTCGTCCCTGTAGTTTGTTTTACGTTCCAAATTGGTAAAATCGTTAACACCGTTAACGAAACTAACAGAAAAAAAAAATAAGTGCTCCAATTTTCAATCCGTTTGAACCGGCAAATATCTTATTTTTCTGATCATTTTATCTTAAAATGGTTATAATGGATTTTTGGCTCTAAGGCCTTTCAATGAGCACCCTAAGAGAGCCCTGAAACTAAATAAGGAGTCTTCGTGTGTTCGTTGAAAGGCCTTAGAGCCAAAAATTCATTACGATCATTTAGGATAAAATGATCAAAAAAATAAGATCTTCGCACCGGTTCAAACGGATTGAAAATTGGAACACTTAATTTTTTTTTCCGTTAGTTTCGTTAACGGTGTTAACGATTTTACCAATTTGAAACGTAAAACAAACTACAGGGACGAAATTAGAGCACTTTGAAACTAGATGGACGAAAGTGAGACAACCGTAAAACTACAGGGATGACTACGAAAATTTGCCCATAATAATATTATGAAGGCTTTTGCTCTGTTTGGACTTTGTGGAAAGTGAGCGAAGAGAAAGAAAAATAATTAACAAGGAAAATGGGAGAAAAGGAAGGGAAATTTTTACTATCCTTGGAACTCTTTAAAGCCATTTTCTCTCGTTTTTCCTCTCAAACCAAATAAAGGAAGAGATAATTTTAAACTTTCTCTTTCTTTTCCTCCTTCTCACATGTTCCAAACAAAGCATATATTCGTCTTTAGAATAGGACTCAACCGTGGTCCAGGTTCTTCAAGTGTTCCAAAGGTCTACGGCATCTACGTATGCACCCGACCAAATCTTGAATATTAACGATGATAAATTAGTCCAACACTAATCATAAGGTACAGTTTTTCTAATCCCACTTAAGGAAAAATCAAAATTTATCTATGTATATATACCATGAAAAGAAAAAGAGAAAAAAGACTGTTTTTGACAGGGAAAATTGCAGACGTTGAGTGCATGTATGGTGGCTGCCAGCTGATGATAAGCACCCACCCCTCTCATGCATGGCCCATGAAAAGATAATTGGTTCTGCTTATTTTAAATATATATAGTGTTGCACGTACATATTTTTCTTGGGTCCTTATCGTTTCAGTAAGATTTTACTTTCGCACTCATCGTTTTAGTTTTGTCAATTTGAACCTTGCACGGTTGCACCTCTGCTTATATTTAAATGTAGCCTGTCCATCTTCGTTCAATAAACATTAATCTTTAATAAAAACATTATGGATATCTTACGATCGAATTTCATTCACAATGTTATGAATTAAAATCGATTCTGTATGGTACATATATACTGCGTATGTATTGTAGCATTTTCACCTACAAAATGAAAGTTGCTGCCAAGCACCTTCCTGCCATGCGGGTGCCGAGCGGCATTTGGTCGTTCATCTTGGCACAGACGACTTGAATTTAATCTGAGCTCATACGGATCTGAATCGTCTATTGCTCGATTTAGATCCGAGACATCGATTGCCGAGATGAATGACCAAATCGGCCACTCGGCACCCGCTCGGCAGGAGGAGCTCGGCAGCATCCATCCCCACCAGGAAAGTTTAGGGCTTAAATTGATGACATCATTAAAAGTAGAAAGACTAATGATCCTTTCTTTTTGTTTATTAGTCTTTGTAGTAGTCTTTGTCTTTGTCTTATGATAAGCAAGTGGAAATTAAAGCTGAGACGTGGGAGAATTGAATACGTGCCGTTGCTTTTCAAGTTCCCTTTCACTTGGGAAAAACATGCAATAATATATTTAAAGTGGTGAAAGTTGGACTCAAAGTCTAACCTACCAATTTGGAGTTTTCTTTGATTCTTCTGATCACATCACAAAGTCATTGATTCTAGGTCATGAAAACTACGTCCAACCTAACTTTAATTAGTGACTTATATGTCTGGATTAGCACCAGCTAGCCTTTCTGCATCAGATTTCCTTTTCAGATTGCGATATCCTTCCTTCGTAAAGCTACTTCATCTTTTAATTGCTCTTTTAGGGCACATAACATGAGATAGTTGCACTTTAATTTCTTTTCTTTTTTTTTTTTTCAAATAATTCGTCTTTGTGTATTTATTTTGACGATTTTCTTTTACATATATATCCTCGCTGGGTTGAGAATATACGGTGATCGACTAATTTTGTGCCCTAAGTTTGCCTATAAATCACACATGCACAAATCATACAGAATACAAGGAATTAAAATGGTTCAGCAATTGAATACATCCACGGAAGAAGAGAAATTAATTAACTTCAATATATATGGTGGGTAGATAAAAATGGACGAGGATGAGACACTTGGCTCACTCTACTCAACTCACTCCACTTTCTCTCTTCTACATCCCTCAACTCTCTCTCTCTCTCTCTCTCTCTCTCCACCGCCACTCCTAAAACCTCTTCAATCCTCGTGAATTCATCTATGCTCTCCGACAACTTCCAGAAGACCTCGTGGAACATGAGGCAAGCCAGGACAAATGGAGGTGGACAAATAATAGTACTTCGACGGCTAGTTTTTGATTAAAAAGTCAATTTTTTTTCGTGTTTATTTAATTTTTTTCGCATTTATTAGTTTTGCGTCAAACTTTAGTGACTTATTGACTCATCTCGTTGGGAGTAATCGAAAAAGTATCGAAACTCATAATTTTTTTCAAAAAGATAATAAAAAGAAATAAAAAAGTTTTTGACTTATTTTTGTCTTTATTTAAAAAATTATGGGTTTCGATTATAATTTTTTACTTTTCTGATTTTTCTCGTCGAGACGAATCAATAGTCATAAAAGTTTAACGCAAAACTAACAAATGCTAACTTTTTTTTTAAATAAAGTCATAAAAAAGAAGCCAATTCTACTTTTTAATTCAAAATCACCCTGCATAATAGATTTAGCCACAATTAGAAAGATGTAGCGAACACTAGTGGCTGATCTGAATTTTTTTTGTTGGGGTTGTCACAATTGAGTAACTTTCAATCAGTTTTATATAAAATCACATATAAGAAAATTAAAAAAATAAGTTTAGTTTTTTATCCATTACTCGCACCAATATAAATTAGAAATTCATCTTTTCTTTGAACAACGATGACTTTGTGTTAGACAATACACTATGCTTATTATGTTTTTGTGTAATCTCTCTCTCTCTCTCTCTCTCTCTCTCTCTCTCTCTCTCTCTCTCTCATTCCTCGACGGATGGGTTTAACCAGACCTAGCACAACTGAGGACGCTTATGGGAGGAAAACCAGGGGCGGAGGCACATGGGTACAAGAAAGGGCGGCCAACCCCACTTGCTGCCAAAGTTCCCTTGGTATAGGTATAATTTTTACTCCATTTTTATTAATTTGACCTCAAATTTTCATAGGAATAGATATAATTTAGCTATTTTAACCCCACAAAAAATCTCTAAATTATCCGAACTTGTTTTAAGTGCATAGAAATTCCAAACGTTCTCTTCTTTTCGAGAGTTGATAGTGCTAGAAATGAGACTATCATGTATTATTTTTTAAATATAATAAGTCTTTTGGGGCCAATTATGAGGCAAAAATGAATTATTAGTGCATATCGATCTTATAATTAACCTTTTAATTTAGTTATTTTTGGACTTGTGACTAGAAAAAATATATTGCATATGAATCTAATTTTTGACCCCACTAACCAAAATTTCTGTCTCCGTCCCCGAGGAAAACTACACGATAAGCACGCTTATGGGAGGAAAACTTGACGGGCACAAAGTAATTAACTTCAAACGTCAAATTCTAATCCACAATGTTGGCGGAAAACTCAGAATTTCATGGCAATTTTTCTTGGTCTAAATTACTACATACGTAATATAGCAAGTACTCAAGATTATGACGAACTGTTCCAAACAACTCACTAAGCAATCTAATCAGCACGATCATATCACCTTGATCACTACTCTTCCACCGGGCCTATAGAAAGATTTTTTAGATTTAGATTGATCTCAATTAATTCATTCTTCAAAAACTCATTCTTCAAAATGCGCACTGAATTATATCGGGGAAGCAATGTAATGAATACCGTACCGGCCAGAGTACAAGTTTTTTTTTTTGCAATGGTATGTACCGGAGCTGGTAAAATACAAGCTGGTACTATTTATGCCATTAGTGTTGTTTTTCCACAACAAAATATCTACCATTATATGTATATTTATCTAAAAAATTGTTATATCCTACCATCTTGGATCAACAGGTACCTGGTGCAGTATTGGCCGGTACCAATCGATATTTCAACCGAAACAAAATTACGTTCTAGAATATCCTACGATATGGGATTCACCGAAACACAATCACCTATGAAATTAGAGAGAATAAGTTCCGTCCGGATCAACCGGACTAGGGGGCTGTCCGGACAGCCCTGTGTGGGCCCCCTTAACGCGTTTTTTTGGGAAAATCCAAATCGTGCATCTTGTAGGGCCCACAAAATAATGTATTTATGCAAAAAATTAGCTTGTTCAGACATCGATAGGTACATCAAAAGTTGAGTTTTTACACGGAAAAATGGACGACCATGAACAGTTTAACTTTAAAAACAGTTGACAGATCACGGTCGACCATTTTTTCATGTATAAACTCAACTTTTGACATACCTATTGATGTTCGGACAAATTGATTTTTTTGTGTAGATATATTATTTTGCGGATCCTACAAAATGCACGGTTTGAATTTTCCAAAAAAGCGCGCGAAGGGGGCCCACACGGGGGCTGTCCGGACAGCCCCCTTGTCCAGTTGATCCGGAAAGAACTTTTTCTCATGAAATTAATGAACCCTTATTTTCTGATATTTCATTTTACCATTTTATGTTTTTAGTACTTCCACTGATGACTAAATAACAATTGTAGTTGGATAAGGGCCTCTTTGTTTTTTGTTTTTTTATAAGCAACAAAATTTTATTAGAAACTCGACAAAGAGTATATCGAGACAAGACTAAATATGAACCACATAAATTGGGGTACCATAAGAGGCCTGCGAGGAAAAAAAAAAATACAATCAATAAAGATTGAAAGAACCCAAAATTACAGTGGCCCAAAGTACCAAATCAGAAAACTCATCCTGAAAATCCCAAGATAATCATGATCACCACTTCAGACAAGTCCTATCCCAGAGCAAGTTGTATAAATTGGATAAGGGTCTCATAGTCACAGTTGTACAAATTTTGTGTGTATATTGGTACCAATAATTTTCAAGGATTAATTAGGTGATTACTCCACCAGTAGTACCCGCGAACAAGAAGAAGAGAAAAACCTCCCCTAGTTGGGTTATATGATTCTGTTCAATCCCTTTCCCCTTTCTGGGGGCCTCAGACTCAGACACCCATTAATTTCCTCGGAAAATTTTAGTAGAAATTAACAAGTTGACAAATATAGTGCAGTAATTTGTTTTGTTTTCATGAGTCCTATGATTTATAGATTATTCATGCATAACCATGTAATTTATTTCTGATATATCGAAGCCAAATATACCTTTCAACAACTCTAAAAAGTTGCAATGTTGTTTTGCTTATAGTGCTTTGAAGCGAAGTCCCACATAATTGGTGTCCGAAAGTGATGGGAAGTACGTAAACACGAGGAAACCCTAACTTTGATGCTAGCTTTCGGGGTTGAACTTTATTTAAGATCGATAATGTATAGCTAGCCGCCGTACTGACAACAAATGTATCGTATGTGTTCCTACAAATGCGGTTATCTATGTATACCCACGTAATTGTGTAAACCAGCACCTCTTCACCTTATGTGCGTGGCTTTATACACTATGATATGAACTAGATTAATTGTAGACCGATGTCACAAACAAACCAATGGAATGCTGAGTTTTGGGTACGTTCCATGTTTTGGTTTCTTGTTAATTCTTGGTTATATAATTAGCCTTGTGCTAAGTCTCAAAAGGTTTAACTCGTATTTGATGTATCCTTATCGAATTCTATCAATAAAATTTTTTTTTCCGAAAAAAAAAAACCGACCATCTTACAAACTTGGATTTTAATTAGCTTTTTTGGTTGGAGTGCAATTCTAGAAATTGACCCTCTTTTTGTGGTTAATTGTTTCCATTCAAACTTCCACTTCGATCCCATGAGCTTTATCTTTATTAATTTATTTTTGTTGGAGGCATGCAGCTGGTTCTTTTCCTTTAATAAACTAATTTGTTTATTCCCACCCTAAAAATATTAGCTTTTGAGCACCCTTTATTGTATTTTTTAATTAATGACGACAACGAAAACTACGTTACGTGAACCGTTTTTTGGGCCACAAGAGGCTGAGATAAGTGGGATATTACGGCCTTATGGGTTCCACGGCCAAAAGTCCTCCCAGAAAGGAAAAGTCGCACATTTGTATGACGATAAGTGCAAAGATTACATGTATTTATAATTTTATATACTTCGTATATGTATACGTATTTCTATATATATTTAGAGGGAGGGAGGGAGAGAGAGAAGCCGACCACAGATCATTAAGATCATGCCCCAAAAGGATTAAGATGCAAAATGTAAAGTCAGTGGCGGAGTTAGGAATCTGGGGTAGTGGGGTTAGAAACGTACTTGATGTTATTCGAATTTGCTAATTAATACTATTTGAATATTGTTATTGCCAGAAAATGATTAGTTGTTGACGGCCTTTTGGGAAGCGTTAATATGCAACAAATATCTCGATATTTTTGGACGTCTAAGTGCAGAAGTTAGCAAATGTGTATTCATACTTGGCACTAATCAATTTTCATTAGAAATTTTTTTTTTGTTCGGCAATTTTCATTAGATTTGTGGGGTCAAATTCCAAATATAGCGAAATTTTGTTTAGATTAATGGGCTAATGTGGAAGTCGATGGGGTTAAGTGACCTCACTCGACAACATGTAGCTCCGCCCATGTGTAAACTACATTTTTTTAATGTCAACAATGACAACAAACATCATTGTCGAGTACAGCCAATCCCATGTTATCTGTGAAAGGGACATGTATCTTTTGTTCATGAACTTCTATGTATCCAACCATTTCACGCTTAATTAGCTTCTTTTGTTTTGCTCTTTCCCCCCCCCCCCCCCCAAAAAAAAATAAAAAATAAAAAATCATGTGTTGCTTCCAACTCATTTCTTTGTCACCGTTTTTTGTTTTCTTTTTACCATATTCATTTTTGTAGCCGTCGACGGCCAGATCCTAGCGTCGTATGTGTTATGACTCAAGTCCGTCTTGACATAACACATGTTGATATCCGATTGTGATACCTTGCGTTATTTGGTCTTTCTAAGCCCTTCTTATCCAGCTTCGTTAGTTAGGGAAATGATGATCACTACATGCTGGTTAACCCTCTTACCTTTTTATTCTCTGAAAAATTTGAACTTTTCTATTTCTTCTCAAGTAGGTAGTGGACTAGGCCACGTCTTTCAACAAAAGTTTTATCATCTAGCTATTCATTTTATCATCCCACACCTTTCTCTCTCTATATATATCACTTCTTCTCCACCTCTCTTTATCACTTCTCTTGCGCGCATAGCTCAAAATATTTCTCCTCCTCTCTCCTTGTCTCTCCATTTGTCTTGCATTGTGATCCTTTTTTTTTTGAGTGTGTGTGTGAGACAGCACCAATGGCTTGCTTAAAGCTGGTTAGTTGACTCTCTCTCTCTCTCTCTCTCTCTCTCTCTCTCTCTCTCTCGTTAGGCACGTAGATACAAAGATGGTCATCTTTCATTCGTTTTGTATTTCTTCCAATTATAGGCTCATGAATCATTGATACAATTTGATTTTTTTTTCTTTCTCAAAACTGAATATAGTAGCTGCTGAATTGTGAATAGAAAACCATGCATGCAGTGATGCACGGTCCAAGTGAACTCCGTATTAGGATTAATGTTTTATCCGTCCTCATCATTAGATGGTTTAAGACTAATGATGCAAGCATGCATGGGACCATTTTAATAATTGTTTTAAAATCGGTTTAAAAGGTATTTTAATTCTCGAAATATTTGGATTATCACCTTAATTGGAGACTGAGGTTGCCTGTGACTCTATGAGGGCCATTCCGGGCCATGTTTGATGTTTGGTTCGGTGAGTTGGTAACACGTGCCAATATTTACACTGATTAGACATGGTAGGGGCATGAACATATTCACAAATTCACTAACATACATATTCCGTATGTTTGATCATGTAACTACTGATGTTCGATCAGGTAAATATCCACAAGTGGCGTTGAGTGTTTGATTAGTGCATCATAATTGTCACCATATTGCAGCTCTTATGAACTTTTGAAGATTGCAGAAATTTGTGGAATTTTTTTCCAGGAACTTCATTAATTTTGGTAATATCGGCACCATGTAACTTGAATTTTGTTTATAGAACATATCAAGAATCTAAATATATTCAATTTCTTCCAGGCGATCATTGACATGAAGAAAAACATCAAGGAAGAAGAGACTAGCACACTTGATGGGACCGTTGATCGACATGGTCGCCCTGCAATCCGACGGAGAACTGGAACATGGTTTGCTGGAATTCTAATACTAGGTAAGTCCATGTTGATTACGCATATATGACTAACTATCGAATCAGCGGTTAAAGTAATTAAGCTAACTGTCTCACATAATTTAGAGGTTTTCTTGAGTCCGCTCTCTATCCATAGGCAATAACTCTGTTTCTTTGATTGAATGAATGATGAATCAGTTAACCAAGGGCTTGCTACACTGGCATTCTTTGGGGTTGGTGTCAACTTGGTGCTGTTTCTTACAAGAGTGATTGGCCAAGACAATGCTGAGGCTGCAAATAGTGTTAGCAAATGGACTGGCACTGTCTACATCTTCTCCCTCCTTGGTGCTTTCCTTAGTGACTCGTACTGGGGACGATACAAAACTTGTGCCATTTTTCAGGCCATCTTTGTCGTTGTAAGTTTTATCGCAAAATCAATTTTTTCATCGTGTTCCGCTTCTCTTCGTTAGACAGATATTCGGTTGGAAAAGTAGTTGTTTCAGATTCGTGTAGATCTAGCCAGTTAATCATTTCTTTGATTCCCATTATTTTATCTTGGACCCTCTCCGGTGGCGGACCCATGAATTTGACATAGTGGGGGCACCAATTTTTTTTGTAACCGTAATATATGAGTTACAATTAAGCATATTTACTTCAAAATAATTTTAGCATTCATGATAAATTAACAATTTTTAAGTATATAATTTTAATAATTAGCTACTTGGGCAAATTTGTGTACCTTGACTAAATGCATTAAAATAACATTATCATATGTTCATCGTCTATTTTTCTATTACTAACTTTGCTATTACAGTTTTTGGGACAAAAAGTATACAAATGTAACGTGGGGGTAAACTCGAACCCACGAATAATATAAAAAACAAGATACTCACTACTATTTTCTAGTGCCTTGCAGGAGAGCATGGGGGAGACCACGAACCCACCACCTCTTGTTAGAAGGAGAACACTTTACCACTGCACCAACAGACAACTACTTACATGCATTCAACATAAATAATATATATATATATATATAACCACAAATTTTTTTTTTTAAAGGGCGTGGGGGCATGTGATCCCACGGGCCCTATGGTGGGTCCGCCCCTGATCCTCTCCGGTCCTTTGATCGTGTGAGAGGAAGGGAGTCCAAGACAGGTAACTAGGGAAGAATGAGATAGGATCCGATGCGGATTTTCACATTACTTACATCTCTGTATTGTAATGAATTACATGTTTGAGTCATTTTGTATTCACATGGGCATATGTTTGATGGCAGGGTTTGGTATCACTATCACTTTCATCCTATATTTTCTTAGTCAAACCTGCTGGTTGTGGGAATGAACAAACTCCATGTGGGTCCCACTCGAGCGCCCAACTCGGACTGTTCTACCTATCAATTTACCTAATTGCCCTTGGAAATGGAGGGTACCAACCCAACATTGCAACATTTGGAGCAGATCAATTTGATGAAGAGGACTCCAAGGAAGGGCACTACAAGGTGGCCTTCTTCAGCTACTTCTACTTGGCCTTGAACCTTGGCTCCCTATTTTCAAACACCATTCTGGTCTATTTTGAAGACAAAGGCATGTGGGCCCTGGGCTTTTGGGCATCTGCTGGGTCTGCCACCTTGGCTCTGGTCTTGTTTCTTGTGGGGACCCCTAGGTACAGGCATTTCACTCCTAGGGGGAATCCTCTCTCTAGATTCTGTCAAGTGGTGGTGGCTGCAGCAAGGAAATGGAAGGTTGAGGTGCCACAAAGTGGAGAGGATCTATTTGAAGTGAGTGGAAAGGAATGTTCAAACAATGGGGGCAGAAAAATTCTCCACACCCATGGATTCAAGTAAGTTCAGCATTATATCAACAAAGATTATTGATTTCTATATAGTGATCCCAAGACTTGTGGAAGTAATCTACACTTGGAAATTTGAAAAAGGAAATTAGACTAAATACTCTGTGGCAACATTGGCAATGGTCCCTGTGTTCCAATCGTATCACTTAAGTACATATATCTTATCTCGGGGACTATATAGAAAGAATTGGGACATGGAGGACCCGAATCATACAATATAGATACTAATCTTGAACTTCACTATATATGTACAGATTCTTGGATAGAGCAGCAATTATCACATCAAAGGAGTGCACTATGCAAGCCAAGGAATGTCACAATCCTTGGAGGATTTGCCCAGTGACACAAGTTGAAGAAGTGAAATGCGTACTTAGACTCCTACCAATTTGGCTCTGCACAATTCTGTATTCAGTAGTCTTCACCCAAATGGCCTCTCTCTTTGTGGAGCAAGGTGCAGCAATGAAAACTAAAATTTCGAGCTTCCACATTCCTCCGGCGAGCATGTCCAGCTTCGACATCCTCAGCGTTGCGGCTTTCATCTTCGTTTACAGGCAAGTTCGAGGATTTCGTTGACTAGACAAGGAAGAGTACATCACGTTAATAAGGACTATGGGTGGAACTTTAAACTTGCTTCCTTTGAGGAATGAAAAAATTCAATTAAGATATAGTTTTAGAATGATAGGACAATTGGATTTGATTTAGTTTAAAGCTGTTGATCAAGGTAGATTGATTTGGTAAAATTTTGCTCCTACTAAACAGATGTTTTGGCTCCACCCTTGTTACAGGCGAGTTCTGGACCCTCTGGTTACCAGACTACGAAAGTCGAGCCCTAGAGGCCTCACCGAGCTTCAAAGAATGGGGATCGGTCTAATCATAGCGATATTGGCTATGGTTGCAGCAGGGACAGTGGAGCATTTCAGGCTAAAACACCCGCAAAAGACTTGCACCAACTGTGATGGTTCGAGTTCCTTGAGCATTTTCTGGCAAGTCCCACAATACGTACTCATTGGAGCATCCGAGGTTTTCATGTACGTCGGGCAGCTGGAGTTCTTCAATGCGCAGGCGCCGGATGGATTGAAGAGCTTCGGGAGTGCACTATGCATGACTTCAATTTCACTGGGGAACTATGTGAGTAGTTTGCTGGTGAGCGTAGTGATGAAGATCTCAACTACAGATGAGATGCCCGGTTGGATCCCGGGCAACCTTAACAGAGGCCATTTGGACAATTTCTACTTCCTCTTGGCAGCCTTGACAACAGCTGATCTTGTGGTCTATGTTATATGCGCAAGATGGTACAAGTATATCAAGTTTGAAGGTATCAATAGTGAAGACAACAATGGAGAATTCAGGGTGTAGCTATTGGGGCTCATACATATGCTTTTGATTGTGAATGAGTGTTAAAAAAAAATAAATGGGGAAGGGAGAGAGAGAGTACTTAGCAATGAAACCTTGCGATGAAACTAGAGAATTGATGCTGTGTTCATGCCTCTACGTTGAGCATGGAGTTGTTGTAAACTAAAGAAAGGGCAATATTAGCCTATGTGTTTGTACATGGAGCTTCTGGTATCACTATCAATAAAACCAATGTTGAATATCCGATTTGTATAAGAAATCTGTCTTATAAACTGGCCCATCGGATGAACTCTTTTCAGGCCGTCTGTTTGTATCTAATCTTAGATTTAAGCAAAATCTTCAATGTCAATACAATCGCAAGACGTGGAGACACTATTATACCATGTTGTGCCTCCACAACATGATTCATCCCAAGCTCAAAATTTGATCCAAACCGTTCATGTTGTAGAGCTCAACCAAAACAATTGTGCAAAAAAATGAAAGTCGTTCAGATATAGCTAATTACATGAGAGAATAAAAAAAAATTGAGGTGCAATCTCATTAATTGTTGTTTACTTTCTTTAAGAACAATGTACTTGTGTCCCTGAGATACCCGACTTGATTCTTTGCGCTCATGTTCTCCTCGATCGTCGATTCCGACATGTGGCATGTGGGGTCACATATGTATCTAAACATTAGTTTAGAACCAATTTTCGGAATGGGAATGAACCCCGTTTTGCAACAACGCTTGCTCCCAATCCCTTGCCATGCCAAGCCTAAAATCATCGTTGCTTCCTGTAGGTGCGGTCAAAAATTGCTAACCCACAACCAAGGAAGACTATTTGACCTCCCAATTACGAGCTGGCACGAGGCAATGGGGCCCGCGGGAAGAGGACCCCTTGGTCAAATCTTCACCCGGAGAAGAATAGTTGACCGCCCAATGAGAAAAGAGCACGTGTGCAAATAAGACATGAGGGTGCCCCTGCGGAAGATCGCCGCGGGAAGAGAAGCTACCGCGGGACCCCCATCGGCCCCGCGGAATGGTACAACGCACCCCCGGAATAGTTCTAGCAACAGGAGACTGTTAAGAGCTCGCGAGTTGCTGGGACCTCGTAATCACAAGAAAGTTACGTCGAAGAGTTCCCGGGGTCCCCTCCTAGCCAAGAGGCAGGGTTCGGAAGGAACCTCATGGAGAACGTGCAATCGCCGCGGGTCGCAACCTTGCTCTAGCGGGAACTGGAGAATTTCTTGTGGTTTGGTGGCTTGGGGTGGAGGTACCGCCGCGGAAATTTGAGCCCCCCCTGCGGATGAGCTTCCACGGGAAGGCGAGTTTATCCAAGGCCTGGAGGTATAGGGGGGACACGTGTTGGGGTCTTATAGGAGCGCTGTTTTGGGCTTGACCTAGGCCCAGGTGTCCTATAAATACCCCTGACATTCCCAACGATGAAGAGGTGGATTTTTCTGGGAGAGAGTGCATGAACACTGAATCTGAGGAAGGAGAACATTCTTCTTCAGAGAGAAGAAGTGACCTCACCCACTCGAACTGAGAAAGAAAAGCCAGACACCCCGCGGAAAACAATAAAGACACGCTGCCTTTGTCTCTTTTGTACCTTCTGCTCCTCCCCTCACCCCTCAAGATTCTTTCCCCATTTCCTTCTACTAATCATCGACCAATCGCACCTCTCCAGCTCACAAATACTCACACGTAAGCACCTCATTACGAACCCTCACCTACACTTCCCAAGCCTATAATTTCTCTTCTCCACTTGTCTGCTGTACTGTTTTGTCTACTCGAAAGGAAATTCGATAACAA
Source organism: Rhododendron vialii (assembly GCF_030253575.1). Taxonomy (NCBI): domain Eukaryota; kingdom Viridiplantae; phylum Streptophyta; class Magnoliopsida; order Ericales; family Ericaceae; genus Rhododendron; species Rhododendron vialii. Next base: position 4,831,242 of record NC_080563.1, on the reverse strand, counting down.
AAAAAGGTGAAAATGAAATTCAATATATACATTGATTAGGGGGAAAATTTCAAAAAAGCCCCTGAACTTTCTGACAACTTGCAAAAAAACACCTGGACTTTCACTATTAACAAAAAAACACCTAAACTTAGCATTCCGTTAGCAATTAAACCCCTGCCGTCCAATTCCGTCAATTTTTAACGGATGGAGCTAACGGAAGGTGTTAACTTTTTATTTTTTTACTTTTTACATTCAAAAATTACTCTTAACTCTTTCTTTTTTTATTGGTAAATAAATATGCAATTAAGTTCTTTTTTTTTTTTACAAAGAATAAAGAAAATTTCATCTCCTTAAAACTATTTGTGTAAAGAAAAATTAGGTTTCGAATCGATAATAAGAGATCTAAGACTAAATTTAGTTTTTCAAGTGGGTATGAGAAAAATTGAGATTGGAGAGATCTTCTTGCGTTAAAAATTAATATACTATAAGAGTATGCAACGCTATCGATGTCGATATTGTATTCCTCTATCTTCACCCGTTTCAGACCTATTATCATTTAGCTTATTATCAAGAGTTATTTTTGGAATGGAATTGTTTGGAGAAAACTTAAAAATTTTGATTGACCTATAATTAGCAATTTTACGTCTGTTGAATGTAATTGAAACTTGAGAAAATTTTGACCCCATGAAGTAATAATTCTAGAGTGATCAGATTAATGGGCTAATGTGGAAGTCGGTGGGGTTAAGTGACCCCATTTGACTACATGTAGCTCCGCCCATGTGTAAAGAGCATTTTTTTATTGTCCTCAAATATCATTGTTAAGTACAGCCAATCCCGGCCATGTTATGTGTGCAAGGGACATGTACCATTTGTTCATGAACTTCTATGTATCCAACCAATCCACGCTTACTTTTTGTTTTACAAAAAAAAGAAAAGAAAAACGTGTTGCTTCCAACACATTTCCTTGTCACCGTTTTTAATTTTTCTTTTTACTATATTCAAGCTCGTTTGACCGACTAAAATCAGATCCTAGCGTCGTATGCGTTATGACTCAAGTCCGTTTTGACACACATCATGTCGATACCCGATTGTGATACCCTACGTTATTCGGTCTTTCTAAGCCCTTCTTATCCAGCTTCGTTAGTTAGGGAAAATGATGATCGCTACATGCTGGTTAGACCTCTTATCCTTTTTCATTCTCTGGAGATGTTTACTTTTGTATTTAACTTCTCAAGTGGTGGACTTGCCAAGTCTTTCAACTAAGTTTTAACATCTAGCTATTCATTTTATCATCCCACACCTTCTCTCTATATGCTATATATAGCACTTCTTCTCCACCTCTCTTCATCACTCCTCATCTCAAAATATTTCTCCTCCTCTCTCCACTTGTCCTGCATTGTGATGCTTTTTGTGTGTGTGTGAGAGAGAGAGAGAGCGCACCAATGGCTTGCTTAAAGCTGGTTAGTTGACTCTCTCTCTCTCTGTTGTTAGGCATGTAGAAACAAAGATGACCATCTCTCGATCGTTTTGTAGTTCTTCCAATCATAAGCTCATGAATCATTGATCCAATTTGATTTTTTTCTCAAAACTGAATATATGAATATATATACATATAGACACACACACGTAGCTAGTTTCTGAATTGTGAATAGAAAACCATGCATGCAGTGATGCATGGGTCCAAGTGAACTCTAGACCTAGAGGTAAAAAGTCCTAATCTTTAATCTGCCCTCATCATTAGATGGCTTAAGACTAATGATGCAGTGAAGCATGCATGGGACCATTTTAATAATTGGTTTAAAATGCGTTTAAAACGTACTTTTGATTCTCGAAATGATTGGATTATCGCCTTAATAGGAGACTGGGGGGGGCCTGTGACTACATGAGGGCCATTCCGGGTCATGTTTGATGTTTGGCTCAACGCTGAAATTTTTGGAATTTTTTTCCAGAAACTTCATTTTAGCAATATCAGCACTATGTAACTTGAAATTTGTTTATAGAACATAGAAAGAAATTACATATCTATATTCAATTTCCAGGCGATCAATGACATGAAGAAAAAGATCAAGGAAGAAGAGACTAGCACACTTGATGGGACAGTTGATCGACATGGTCGCCCTGCAATCCGACGGAGAACTGGAACAAGGTTTGCTGGAATTCTAATACTAGGTAAGTTCATGTTGATTAAGCATATATGACTAACTATCGAATCAGCGGTTAAAGTAATTAAGCTAACTGTCTCGCATAATTTAGAGGTTTTCGGGATTCCACTCTCTGTCCATGGACAATAACTCTGTTTCTTTGATTGAACGAATGATGAAACAGTTAACCAAGGGCTTGCTACACTGGCATTCTTTGGGGTTGGGGTCAACTTGGTGCTGTTTCTTACAAGAGTGATGGGCCAAGACAATGCTGAGGCTGCAAACAGTGTTAGCTAATGGACCGGCACTGTCTACATCTTCTCCCTCCTTGGTGCTTTCCTTAGTGACTCTTATTGGGGACGATACAAGACTTGTGCCATTTTTCAAGCTATCTTTGTCGTTGTAAGTTATCGCAACAACTATTTTTCATCGAGTTCAGCTTCTCTTCGTTAGACAGATTTTTTCTTTGATTCCCATTATTTTATCCTAGGCCCTCTCCCGTCCTTTGATCATGAGAATTTTCACATTACTTCTATCTTTGTATTGTAATGAATTAGTACATGTTTGAGTCATTTCGTATTCACATGGGCATGTTTGATGACAGGGTTTGGTATCACTATCATTTTCATCCTATATTTTCTTAGTCAAGCCTGCTGGTTGTGGGGATGAACAAACTTCATGTGGGTCCCACTCGAGCGCCCAACTCAAATTGTTCTACGTGTCAATTTACCTAATTGTCCTTTGAAATGGAGGGTACCAACCCAACATTGCAACATTTGGAGCAGATCAATTTGATGAAGAGGACTCCAAGGAAGGGCACTACAAGGTGGCCTTTTTCAGATACTTCTACTTGGCCTTGAACCTTGGCTCCCTCTTTTCAGAAACCATTTTGGGCTATTTTGAGGACAAAGGCATGTGGACCCAGGGCTTTTGGGCCTCTGCTGGGTCTGCCACTTTGGCTCTGGTATTATTTCTCGCGGGGACCCCTATGTACAGGCATTTCACTCCTAGAGGGAATCCTCTCTCTAGATTCTGTCAAGTGGTGGTGGCTGCAGCAAGGAAATGGAAGGTTGAGATGCCAGAAAGTGGAGAGGATCTATTTGAAGTGAGTGGAAAGGAATGTTCAAACAATGGCGGCAGAAAAATTCTCCACACCCATGGATTCAAGTAAGTTCAGCATTATATATATCAACAAAGATTACTGATTTCTATATAGTGATCCCAAGACTAGTGGAAGTAATCTACACTCGGAAATTTGAAAACGGAAATTAACTGTATACTCAGTGGCAACTTTGGCAATGGTCCCTGTGTTCCAATCGTATTACTTAAGGACATATATGTTGTTCAAAAGAAAACTTTAAGTACATGCATCATATTTTGGGGATCATATACAAACAATTGGGACATGGAGGACCCAAATCGTACAATACAGATACTAATCTTGAACTTCACTTTGTATGTACAGATTCTTGGATAGAGCAGCAATTATCCCATCAAAGGAGTACACTATGCAAGCCAAGGAATGTCACAATCCTTGGGGGATTTGCACAGTGACGCAAGTTGAAGAAGTGAAATGCATACTTAGACTCCTACCAATTTGGTTCTGCACAATTCTGTATTCAGTAGTCTTCACCCAAATGGACTCTCTCTTTGTGGAGCAAGGCGCAGCAATGAAAACTACCATTTCGAGCTTCCACATTCCTCCGGCGAGCATGTCTAGCTTTGACATCCTCAGCGTTGCGACTTTGATCTTCGTTTACAGGCAAGTCCGAGGATTTCGTTGACTAGACAAGGAAGAGTACATCACGTTAATAAGGACAATGGGTGGAACTTTAAACTTGCTTCCTTTGAGGAATGAAAAAATTCACTTAAGATATAGTTTTAGAATGATAGCACAATTGAATTTGATTTAGTTTAAAGCTGTTGATCAAGTTAGATTGATTTGGTAAAGTTTTGCTCCTAATAAACAGATGTTTTGGCTCCACTCTTGTTACAGGCGAGTTCTCGACCCCCTGGTTGTGAGGCTACGAAAGTGTAGCCCTAGAGGCCTCACCGAGCTACAAAGAATGGGGGTCGGTCTAATCATAGCGATAGTGGCTATGGTTGTGGCAGGGATAGTGGAGCATTTCAGGCTAAAACATCGGCAAAAGACTTGCACCAACTGTGACGGTTCGAGTTCCTTGAGCATTTTCTGGCAAGTCCCACAATACGTACTCATTGGAGCATCCGAGGTTTTCATGTACGTCGGGCAGCTGGAGTTCTTCAATGCGCAGGCGCCAGACGAATTGAAGAGCTTTGGGAGTGCACTCTGCATGACTTCAATTTCACTGGGGAACTACGTGAGTAGTTTGCTGGTGAGGATAGTGATGAAGATCTCTACTAGGGATGAGATGCCCGGTTGGATCCCGGGCAACCTTAACAGAGGCCATTTGGACAATTTCTGCTTCCTCTTGGCAGCCTTGACAACAGCTGATCTTGTGGTCTATATCATATGCGCAAATTGGTGCAAGTATATCAAGTATGAAGGTATCAATAATGAAGACAACAATGGAGAATTTAGGGTGTAGCTATTGGGGCTCATACATATGCTTTTGATTGTGAAGAGGAGAGGAAAAATAAATGGGGAAGGGAGAGGGAGTACTTAGCAAATGCAGTGTTCATGCCTCCACGTTGAGCATGGAGTTGTTGCAAAACTAAAGAAAGGGCGATGTTAGCCTATATGTTTGTACATGGAGCTTCTGGTATCACTATCTATAAAACCAATGTTGAATATCCGATTTGAGTTAGAAATCTGTCTTATAAACTGGCCCATCGGATGAACTCTTTTCGGGCCTTCTGTTTGACAGGCCAACAAAATGAACTGCTCATTGTTTGTACAGGAAGTAGCAAAAAAGCCATTTAGAGACGAATGGAATTCAACCTTTGTTTGAAAATTTATTGAGCTTAAAAAATGTATCCTGGCATATCTCATACTAACAATGATTTCAAGTCCCAATCCAAAGGTGGGCTTAGGCTATGACAGCTATCGTTAAAAAACTCGCAACACCCAATTTGGTCACAAAAGTGATGTTAATGATATAACACTGACAGATCATGGGTAATGTGAATTCAAAGCATAGTAATTCGGATATACAACAGTTGCATACCTGGAATGGAGCCTTTCCCCTTGTTAGAACTTAGGTACGACCGCAAAGACAAAAGATCTCTGATTCGGCGATTCCTATTCGTCAAAAAAGATTTTGTACCAACGCAACGAAGTCCAGCTGTCATCCGAAGAGCACAATTTATGGAACTTGTGATTATGATTGCAGAGGAAAAACGAACCCCGTTTCACCTCATATTCTGACAAATCAACGCCACTTATAATACTCTGATAACAAGGATCAACGTTCTTGTATGAAGTACTCCCTGCCTTTTCTTCATCATGCACAAGTTCGAACCCCACGTCCTTTACCTGAAAAAATCCTTTCTCAGGCACTAAAATATCCACTTCATACTGATTCCCAATCTTCCAATGACTTAACCACAACATATTATCATCAATTCCGGGCATGCCCATGAACGTTGGGCTGTAGAACCATTTCAGATTCTTGGTTTTATTACTGACTTTAATGTGTAACTCATTGTTGGTATCTGTTCCAGCTTAAGCGCACCTCAACTAATGACAAACTGGAGACTCAATTCCACCATCCACTACAGAGGCGGCTCTATTAAGACCATTCCATGGTGAATTGAACACCCGAACAATTTTTTATTTATTTAGAATACATGTAAAAATTGTTGGCTAACATTTCTTTGAACACCCAATGTAAATATCAATGAACACTCCATTCTAAAAGTCTTGAACACCTAACTCAAAAAGAATTGAACACCTAACCCAAAACTAATTGAACACTCAATCATAACCCAATTACAGTCCATCAATCTAGGTAATTTATATTTGAACACCTAACATATTATCTCAAATAAAGCTCATAATCATAATTAAAAAAATTATAAAAAGAAAGTGAAAAGAATAATCCTTTGGTATAAGTATTATGCTTTGCGTTCTCTCTCCATCTTTATTATTGATGGTCCAAATGGGTTAATTTTGCATTCATGACAATACCTAGTTTATTTTTTTTCTAGCTAGCTTATAAGATTACGGACAGAGCTTTAAAAAATTTCAACTACATGGCAAATCCAGTTAAATTGAATAATATTCATTCGAAATTAAGACTACGATATAAAATCTCATTATGTCATCCTAAAGAACAACATATTGTCGAGAAGGTCAACCCCAATGTACTCGCTACAATTTCCTTCAAAAGGGTTTTAGTAGTTTAATATGTTAGTTAAAAGTTGGCAAAAAATATGAAAACTCCTTTAGAACAATTGTAAAATTTTACCACCACCATTCTCGACCTCTTTATTCTCGAAACGCTGTCTACTACGAAATACAACAATTTTCGAAAAAATAAATTTTTTGTTAAAAACAATAGTATATGTTTTTAAAGTTGTCATTTTGCCTCGCAGTTAATTTTTTTAAAATAGAAGTTATGTTTTTTAATTGTACTATTTACACAACTATATGAGATTTTGTATATATATATATTATTGGTTAATATATCAGCTAGTAGAGTTAATGTAATTTTTGAATACCTTATCACAAATTTTTAGAGCTGCCATTGCCTTTTACCATCCGCACTCTCCTTTTTTTGTTTTTATTGATGTGAATTGATTACATTATCCCTTAATGTGTTAAAAAGTGAATCCAGACATCTTGAATTTTGAACTTTTTATTAATGTGAATTGATTACATTATCCCTTGATGTGTTAAAAAGTGAATCCAGACATCTTGAATTCTAAACTTGGTAACTTTTGGCGGCCAGGCCGCAAAAGAGAAATCTTGTAAATCCCTTAGACCTGACATGAATTTCCTGTCGTCTTTGACCAGACTAAGGAGAAGAATAATAGTACGTAAGCTGATTCAGACATCCGTGACTCGGTGACTGTAGAGAAAAGAAAAAAAAAAGGACTGGGGACATGGTGTTCTGGTGTGATGATTTTGCTAGTAGTAGTAGTAAAGAAGTGGGGTCCCTTGTCAAAGCGCGCGGGGGTGCCTCGTGCACCATCGTCACTCCCACTGATTACCAAATCGCGTAGCCAAATCCGCAGCGTTTGTTTATAACCCACATAAATGTATTCTTGGCCTCATGGTTTTTTTTTTTTTTTTAAATCTTTAAGGTGAACTTTTTGTGGTTCTTCGACGAAAGTAGTCCCATTGAAAATGTAAGAGTTTGCATCTTATACGCATCTATAGTACAAATGTGTGATAATCATTTCCCAACAATGTTCTTAAAATTGATGACTGTGGGGAACATAAGTTGGTAAGTGATAACTCCAAAGGATTGGCCAAGTGGTTTTGGCTCGGGACTTAGATATTTGCTTCATCCTAAAATCTCAGGTTTGCTTCTCTTTGATAACAACTTTTGCGGTCACCTCACCTCCACGTGTAAGTGTGTGAAACGGCTGCGGGAGGGACTGTAGGCAGTAGTCCGAGGTGTGCCCAAGTTGGTCCGGGACATTCTGTGCGGAGGTTGCTCCATGTTGAAGGTTGCGTTTTCAATTAAAAACCCTAGAAATTTTCTAGGCTACATTGAGTAACGTGCATTTTCATTCTACCCCTACTTTGAACTCCCAACCAAACAAAGTTTGAACACTTATCAATTTGAGAGAACCACAAATCAACTTAGATTTGAATACTTTCTTCGGCTTTAATAGGGCTCTATGCAAGTGGGCGGTGAAATTGAGCGACATGATTAATCGAGATGCGCGTAAGTTTGCTTAAACACTTGAATTATCAAAAAAAATTCACATTTGAACACTTAGCAACCCTTGTTTATACTAATATTTCAGTCTTGTTAAACAGAGTCGGGGATTAAGATTTTTTTGAACACCCTACCAAATATTTTTGGAACCGCCACTGACACTAGCATGGAGTCCAATTAAAGCTAGGGCAATGCCTAGTATGGCCTAACCCATAAGAGTTGAATCCACATGGGAGCTGAGAGGTTTCGAATATGAGATTTTAAGAAATAACTACATGCATCTTTTTTTTTACAAAGAATAAAGAAAATTTCATCGCCTTAAAATTATTTGTGTAAAGAAAAATTAGGTTTCGAATTGATAATAAGAGATCTGAGACTAAATTTAGTTTTTCAAGTGGGTATGAAAAAAATTGAGATTGGAGAGATCTTCTTGGGTTAAAAATTAAGAGCCCGTTCCAGAACACCTTCTTAAAAAATAAGTACTTATTTCACATTTTCAAACTCAAAAATAATGTAAATAAAAAATAATTTTTTAATTTTTTTTGCACCGTATAAAAGATTTCATCAAGATCTTTCAAACAAGATCCATATTGCATATTTTTAGATTTCATTAAACTCATTATTTTTGAGCTTGAAATTGCCTTCTTAAAAAATAAGTACTTAAAACTCGTTCCGGAACGGAGCATATACACTATAAGAGTATGTAACGCTATCGATATCGATATCGTATTCCTCTTCACTCCTTTGAGACCTATTATTATTTAGCTTATTATCAAGAGTTATTTTGGAATGGAATTGTTTGGAGAAAACTTAAAAATTTTGATTGACCTAAAATTAGCAATTTTAGGTCTATTGAATGTAATTGAAACTTGAGAAAATTTTGACCCCATGAAGTAATAATTCTAGAGTGATCAGATTAATGGGCTAATGTGGAAGTCGGTAGGACTAAGTGACCTCACTTGACCACATGTAGCTCCGCCTACGTGTAAAGAGCATTTATTTATCGTCAACAAATATCATTGTCAAGTACAGCCAATCCCATGTTATGTGTTCATGAACAGAATGTATCCAACCATTCCACGCTTCTTTTTCGTTTTACAAAAAAAGAAAAAAAAAAAACACGTGTTGCTTCCAACACATTTCCTTGTCACCGTTTTTAATTTGTTTTCTTTTTTTACCATATTCAAGCTCGTTCGCTAAAATCAATACTTATTTTTCTAATAAATACTTAGTGTTTTTAGGATTAAAGATTATGTATTATGAGAGAATGACCTGTCTTGTAAAACGGAAAAAAAGTATTTTAAAATTAAGAACCTTAGCGGAAAGGAGCCTATTTTGTAGCCGTCGACAGGCCGGGCCAGATCCTAGTGTCGTCTGTGTTATGACTCAAGTCCATTTTCACAGACAGAGCATATGTGGATACGCGATGGTGATACACTGCATTATTCGGTCAGAAAAGTCTACAATACACACGCCTTAAAAGTGTGTACCATATGCATATATTTTATGGTTCATTCATAACATTTTAGCGTGTTTCGTAACTTTTCTTCTAGAATTCATAACTTTTCAGCAGTACAATTCGTAACATTTTCATTATGATTTATAATATTTTAGTGTATCTCGTAACCTTTATACGATTCGTAACTTTTTAGAAATACGATTCGTAACATTTTCTCTATAATTCATAACATTTTGGAGGGTACATATGATACACATCCAAATAAATAGTGTGTATTGTAGTCTTTCCCTTATTCGGTCTGTGTAAGCCCTTCTTATCCAGCTTCGTTAGTTAGGGGGAAAATGACGATCACTACATGCTGGTTAACCCTCTTAACCTTTTTCATTCTCTGGAAATGTTTAACTTTTCTATTTAACTTCCCGTGTGGTGGACTTGCCAAGTCTTTCAACTAAGTTTTATCATCTAGCTATTCATTTTATCATCCCACACCTTCTCTCTATATGCTATATATAGCACTTCTTCTCCACCTCTCTTCATCACTCCTCATCTCAAAATATTTGTCCTCCTCTCTCCTTGTCTCTCCACTTGTCCTGCATTGTGATGCTTTTTGTTTGTGTGTGTGTGAGAGAGAGAGCGCACCAATGGCTCGCTTAAAGCTGGTTAGTTGATTCTCTCTCTCTCTAGGCACGTAGATACAAAGATGGTCATCTTTCGATCGTTTTGTAGTTCTTCCAATCATAAGCTCATGAATCATTGATAAAATTTGATTTTTTCTCAAAACTGAATATATATATAGGTAGCAGCTAGCTTCTGAATTGTGAATAGAAAACCATGCATGCAGTGATGCATGGGTCCAAGTGAACTTTGGACCTAGAGGTAAAAAGTCCTAATCTTTAATCCGCCCTCATCATTAGATGGTTTAAGACTAATGATGCAGTGAAGTATGCATGGGACCATTTTAATAATCGGTTTAAAATGCGTTAAAACGTACTTTTGATTCTCGAAATGCTTGGATTTCGCCTTAAGAGGAGACTGAGGGGGCTTGTGACTCTATGAGGGCCATTCCGGGTCATGTTTGATGTTTGGCTCGGCGAGTTGGTAACACGTGCCAATATTTACGCTGAAATTTTTGGATTTTTTTTTCCAGAAACTTCATTTTGGCAATATTGGCACTATGTAACTTGAAATTTGTTTATAGAACATAGAAAGAAATTACATATCTATTTTCAATTTCCAGGCGATCAATGACAAGAAAAAGATCAAGGAAGAAGAGACTAGCTTACTTGATGGGACCGTTGATCAACATGGTCGCCCTGCAATCCGACGTACAACTGGAACATGGTTTGCTGGAATTCTAATACTAGGTAAGTCCCTGTTAATTAAGCATGTCTAACTACCGAATTAGCGGTTCTAAGTAATTAAGCTCACTATCTCACATAATTTAGAGGTTTTCGGGATTCCGCTCTCTGTCCATGGACAATAACTCTGTTTCTTTGATTGAACGAATGATGAAACAGTTAACCAAGGGCTTGCTACACTGGCATTCTTTGGGGTTGGGGTCAACTTGGTGCTGTTTCTTACAAGAGTGATGGGCCAAGACAATGCTGAGGCTGCAAACAGTGTTAGCAAATGGACCGGCACTGTCTACATCTTCTCCCTCCTTGGTGCTTTCCTTAGTGACTCTTATTGGGGACGATACAAGTCTTGTGCCATTTTTCAAGCTATCTTTGTCGTTGTAAGTTATCGCAACAACTATTTTTCATCGAGTTCAGCTTCTCTTCGTTAGGCCCTCTCCCGTCCTTTGATCATGAGAATTTTCACATTACTTCTATCTTTGTATTGTAATGAATTAGTACATGTTTGAGTCATTTCGTATTCAAATGGGCATGTTTGATGACAGGGTTTGGTATCACTATCGCTTTCATCCTATATTTTCTTAGTCAAGCCTGGTGGTTGTGGGGATGAACAAACTCCATGTGGGTCCCACTCGAGCGCCCAACTCAAATTGTTCTACGTGTCAATTTACCTAATTGCCCTTGGAAATGGAGGGTACCAACCCAACATTGCAACATTTGGAGCAGATCAATTTGATGAAGAGGACTCCAAGGAAGGGCACTACAAGGTGGCCTTTTTCAGCTACTTCTACTTGGCCTTGAACCTTGGGTCCCTCTTTTCAGAAACCATTTTGGGCTATTTTGAGGACAAAGGCATGTGGACCCAGGGCTTTTGGGCCTCTGCTGGGTCTGCCACTTTGGCTCTGGTATTGTTTCTCGTGGGGACCCCTAGGTACAGGCATTTCACTCCTAGAGGGAATCCTCTCTCTAGATTCTGCCAGGTGGTGGTGGCTGCAGCAAGGAAATGGAAGGTTGAGATGCCAGCAAGTGGAGAGGATCTATTTGAAGTGAGTGGAAATGAATGTTCAAACAATGGGGGCAGAAAAATTCTCCACACCCATGGATTCAAGTAAGTTCAGGATTATATATATCAACAAAGATTATTGATTTCTATATAGTGATCCCAAGACTTGTGGAAGTAATCTACACTTGGAAATTTGAAAACGGAAATTAACTAAATACTCTGTGGCAACTTTGGCAATGGTCCCTGTGTTCCAATCGTATTACTTAAGTACATATATGTTGTTCAAAAGAAAACTTTAAGTACATGCATCATATTTTGGGGACCATATACAAACAATTGGGACATGGAAGACCCAAATCGTACAATACAGATTAGTATCTTGAACTCAACTTTGTATGTACAGATTCTTGGATAGAGCAGCAATTATCCCATCAAAGGAGTACACTATGCAAGCCAAGGAATGTCACAATCCTTGGAGGATTTGCCCAGTGACGCAAGTTGAAGAAGTGAAATGCATACTTAGACTCCTACCAATTTGGCTCTGCACAATTCTGTATTCAGTAGTCTTCACCCAAATGGACTCTCTCTTTGTGGAGCAAGGCGCAGCAATGAAAACTACCATTTCGAGCTTCCACATTCCTCCGGCGAGCATGTCCAGCTTTGACATCCTCAGCGTTGCGACTTTTATCTTCGTTTACAGGCAAGTCCGAGGATTTCGTTGACTAGACAAGAAAGAGTGCATCGCGTTTATAAGGACAATGGGTGGAACTTTAAACTTGCTTCCTTTGAGGAATGAAAAAATTCACTTAAGATATAGTTTTAGAATGATAGCACAGTTGGATTTGATTTAGTTTAAAGCTGTTGATCAAGTTAGATTGATTTGGTACAGGCGAGTTCTCAACCCCCTGGTTGCCAGGCTACGAAAGTCTAGCCCTAGAGGCCTCACCGAGCTACAAAGAATGGGGATCGGTCTAATCATAGCAATAGTGGCTATGGTTGTAGCAGGGATAGTGGAGCATTTCAGGCTAAAACATCTGCAAAAGACTTGCACCGACTATGACGGTTCGAGTTCCTTGAGCATTTTCTGGCAAGTCCCACAATACGTACTCATTGGAGCATCCGAGGTTTTCATGTACGTCGGGCAGCTGGAGTTCTTCAATGCGCAGGTGCCGGACGGATTGAAGAGCTTTGGGAGTGCACTATGCATGACTTCAATTTCACTGGGGAACTACGTGAGTAGTTTGCTGGTGAGTATAGTGATGAAGATCTCTACTAGGGATGAGATGCCCGGTTGGATCCCGGGCAACCTTAACAGAGGCCATTTGGACAATTTCTACTTCCTCTTGGCAGCCTTGACAACAGCTGATCTTGTGGTCTATATCATATGCGCAAAATGGTACAAGTATATCAAGTTTGAAGGTATCAATAATGAAGACAACAATGGAGAATTTAGGGTGTAGCTATTGGGGCTCGTACATATGCTTTTGATTGTGAAGGAGAGAGGAAAAATAAATGGGGAAGGGAGAGGGAGTACTTAGCAAATGCAGTGTTCATGCCTCTACGTTGAGCATGGAGTTGTTGCAAAACTAAAGAAAGGGCGATGTTAGCCTATATGTTTGTACATGGAGCTTCTGGTATCACTATCTATAAAACCAATGTTGAATATCCGATTTGAGGTAGAGACCTGTCTTATAAACTGGCCCATCAGATGAACTCTTTTCGGGCCGTCTGTTTGACAGGCCAACAAAATGAACTGCTCATTGTTTGTACGGGAAGTAGCAAAAAAGCCATTTAGAGACGAATGGAATCCAACCTTTGTTTGAAAATTTAACGAGCTTAAAAAATGTACCCTGGCATATCTCATACTAACTATGATTTGAAGTCCCAATCCAATGATTTGAAGTCCCAATCCAAAGGTAGGTTTAGGGCTATGACAGCTATCGTTAAAAAACTCACAACACCAAATTTGGTCACAACAGTGATGTTAATGATACAACACTGACAGATCATGGGTAATGTGAATTCAAAGCATAGTAATTCGGATATACAATAGTTGCATACCTGGAATGGACCCTTTCCCCTTGTTAGAACTTAGGAATGACCGCAAAGACACAAGATCTCTGATTCGGCGATTCCTATTCGTCTCCAAAAAAGTTTTTGTACCAACGCGATGAAGTCCAGCTGTCATCAGAAGAGCACAATTTATGGAACTTGTGATTATGATTGCAGAGGAAAAACGAACCCCGTTTCACCTCATATTCTGACAAATCAACGCCGCTTGTAATACTCTGACAACAAGGATCAACGTTCTTGTATGAAGTACTCTCTGCCTTATCTTCGTCATACACAAGGTCGAACCCCACCTCCTTTACCTGAAAAAATCCTTTCTCAAGCACTAAAATATCCACTTCATCGCCCACTTCCAACTGATTCCCAATCTTCCAATGACTTAACCACAACATACTATCGTCAATTCCGGGCATGCCCATGAACGTTGGGCCGTAGAACCATTTCAGATTCTTGGTTTTATTACTGACTCTAATGTGTAACTCATTCAACCATGTTGTGCGGACATCATGGGCTTTTCCATCGATTGTGTAGTATGATGTGTAGTATGCATACAAGATACAGATATTAAAGCCTAGGATCCTTAGATTAGGAAGCGGAAGTGGAGGCATCTGCATAGATATCAAGGGTCCTACGCTCTTAGTGCTGAACCAATCGGGAACCTCACTCCCTGGAATGTAAGTGCTGAAAATACTGCATTCATAGAGTCCCTGAACCATGCAATCACAAGTTTTCTTTAGTTACAATATACAGAAGGGCGGGGCACGCGCCCACACACACACACACACACAGAGCACCTGGAGGAGAACTTTTCTGTAAGTTGTTGAGAATGTATCGAACAAATCCACCTTAACATCTCCAAGCGATTCCAAGTTAAATAGCCTCAAATGGTTGATCATTTCAGCATCAGTGTTTCCCAAGGGTTCTAATTTGAACAAACCCTGAACTTCAACTAGTTTGTAGCATTCACAATTCCACAGATCCAGTGACCTTAACAGATTTGGAAGATTAGTTACCCTTTCCAGTGACCAACATTTGTCCAATATCAACTCTGTTAAGGTTGTTGGAAGCTCCGAAAGTGATTGGAGCCTTGTGCAATCATTTAGCCTAAGAGACTGGAGCCTACTAAGACCTTTTATACTTTCCGGTAGGCTATAAAATGGATTTGTTGATACATTCAGTTTCTGCAACATAGATAGGCTTCCGAAATCCTCAGGAATAGCAGAGTCTGACAGATTGCAGTTTGCGAGACTTAAGTTTGTTAACGATTGTGACAAAGAGGCCAATGAGAAGTTTATGGGGTTTGGACATTTTCTTGGTTTCGATATTGAAGACCAAAAGACAAAACCCCATGGTTTCACCTCACTTGGGGCAGAAGTCACTTGAGCTATTGCAGTTCCATCTGCATGAAGCAGCTTCAAAGATTTCATCGTGCGTAGGCCCGTAGGCAGCTCATCGAGCCTTGAGCAACCAGAGACAATGAGTTCTTCCAGACGTTTAAGAAGACAGATTCTTCTTGGAAGTTTCCTCAGATTTCTGCAGCCTCTTAAATTCAGCAAAACAAGTCTCCCCAATACCCCGATGGATTCATGAACCTCACTTAAATTTATGCAGGATTTAAGAATCAACCTCTCAAGATTAGGGATTTGCGAGAAGTTAGGCGTACCGATAAGCCCATGTGAATGACTGAGATTGAGGATTTTCAACAACTCCAGTAACTGTAAACAAATACAAAAGAAAGTAGTCACTTTCAATTTTTTTCTCAAGCCCAGAAAAATATTCATATATTTAAAAAAATATCATACCTTGGTTCCCTTCCAAAATTGTTGCAGGCTGCTATTGCGCATGTCAAGAGCAATCAGGCTCTCCATAGGAAACGCACTGGGTATGGATTTAAAAGTGGAACCACGCCAATACAACCATCTTAACCTCTTGGGAAATTCTTCAAAAGCTCCTGTTAGCTGTATATTACTGAGCTGCAGTAGCCTTAACTTGTGCATCCTGGTGAACATATCAGTTCGTAGGACTACATCACACCGTGTGGAAGATGATTCTGATAATGCATGATTCAAAGGGAGCCAAGAGAGGAGGCCGAGACGACGTCTCTTCACTGCATTGTTCCCGTCCACCACTCTCCATTTGTCAGCAGCATCCCCAGAATTACGTCTCTTTGATTTTTTCACAGTAAAGGACTCCACTGGTATATCTTCATCTGTCCAATTGAGGGCGAGGCCTTCTATTGTTTCCGTACCCTATTTGGGGAAACCAAAAAAAAAAACCATTGTATAACAAGAACTAGGAAAAATAAAAAAACGTATGAGATCATAGTCCTTACTGTTTTTTCAGTTAATACATCAATCGAATCCTTTGCCCACCACAATCTGCTGCGTTTGCCAAGGTCACTTGGTGATTCTTGTCGTACAATTTCTCTTCCCATGTCTTTAAGTATCTGATGCATTATCAGCTTGTTGGATTCATCAATAGTCAAGAGACATCTATCAACAAGGTTTTGAATCCCAACTTCCGTGTAGAAATCGCAACCATCCAGTATCGTACTAGCGTAGGTTTTACTCTTTCCAACAAAGAAACAAGCTATATCAAGAAATAGAGCTTTATCATGGTCATCCTCTAAGGTTTCATAACTAATTTTAAGTTTTTTAGCGATCACTGAATTGGGAATCGCTTCCAGTTTCCTTAATGTACTTTCCCACACTTCTACTTTTCTGCCAAATAAACAACCACCCAAAACTTCAAGAGCTAAAGGAACCCCATCACAATAGTGTACAACCTTTTCTGAGAGCTCCAAGTAACCTTCCTTGGGATATTTTTGTTCAAAGGCATGCAAACTGAAAAGGATTAGTGATTCATACTTGCTTAATTTCTTAACCTTATGCACCTTATATAACTTGTGTGTCTTAAGCAATTGCTCACACCTTGTTGTTATCATGATTTTGCTTCCTGGGTGGAACCAATCTCGCATTATGCCAAAAGCATTTAATTGGTCCACGTCATCTACATCATCAAAAACAACTAGTACTCTTTTACGACAAATGAGATCTCTAATCTTGGTGATTCCTTCATCAACACAGCCAATTTTTGCCTTTCTTCCCTTGATAATGTTGGAAATTAGTTGTTTTTGCAACGAAACTAAACCATTGGGTTTTCCTGCTGCTTCGCGAACGTTCGCAAGAAAGCTGCAGCTACCATGAAACCTTTCGAAGTTTAGGTTATAAACAGTCTTGGCTATAGTAGTCTTTCCTATTCCAGCCATCCCACATATCATCATTGTGCCAACATCATTTGACTCATCTTGTAACCATGAATTGATGTCTTTCACATGAGAATCCAATGCAATTTGGTATCTGGGAACATTTAGTGCTATGCGATTCAACTTCCTCCCAAACTCTAACAATGTGCTGAATAAACTTTGACTCGTGCCTGCAAAAGTAAACTACTATGTCTTGATATATAGCAAAGGAAAAAGAATCATCTCAAGATGCAAGAACATGGAGCGATTCTCCATCTGCAACTTGAACAAGCATGTTCATGACAAGTAGTTCTTCTTGTTTATGTTGGAAATTGTCCCACATCGGTTAATTATCTCCTCCAAAACTAGTATATGAGCCTGGGCAGTCTCTCCACTCTTTGCCAATTGGTTTGGAGTTGGATGTTTTAGCATGGTATCAAAGCTAGGTTTTCGGAGACTTTTGGACAAGACTCTATGTCGTTAATGGTTGGTTCTCCCTTTGTTTTTCGTTAATAGTTGATTGTTGTGTTGAATCGTTTGTTTACCTCACCACGTGCGGGGGAGTGTTGAAGCTTGTCCCAGAGAGAGAGAGAGAGAATGGCAGGAACAGAAATTGCAACCTCTGAAAAGAAGAATCTGCCCAGGTTCATATACTAGTTTTGGAGGAGATAATTAACCGATATGTTACAATTCCCAACACTCCCTTGCACGTGCGACCCCCGACTCGCACGTGGAGAGGTCAACAAAGGATCTAGAACACACAGATCACAACGAGACAAAGTGCAACTATGGCACAAACAAAGGGGAAGAGCCTTCGATAATCTAGCTCTGATACTATGTTAAAACATCCAACTCCAAACCAATTGGCAAAGAGTGGAGAGGCTGCCCAGGCTTATGTACTAGTTTTGGAGGAGATAATTAACCAATATGAGACAATTCCCAACAGTTTACAACCATAATCATACTCAAAGTTGAACTTCATGTATTTGTACGTTCTACTTTTTATTGTGTCAACATAATACAAAACTTCACTCCATTACTGAAAGAAAAAGGCTGCTTTGACTACTACACCCATACAATTTGTTGTACTATTCAATCACATTTAGAGGTAAACCTTTTGATAGGGAACTCACTTCGGAAAACTTTATTACCTCCAAAATCGATTCCTATGAAGAACAATATCCTGTAGCACGAAACCATGAAATTATACATGTCAAAACTGCACAAAAGCTAATGTTACTAGCCTCTTCTAAAGATAAAAGCCGCAAATTACAAATTCTAAGCATATTCTTTGGTGCAACGGGTTTAGTTTTGCCATTTTGTGATCACATGTAGAGAACTCAGAGTGCTTTTATGTTATTGTGGCAATTTTTTACTTCCTTATTTTGTGCCCCTTATGGAATTCCAGAAATCCTAATAAATAGAGCAAGAATGTGGCATCTAGCTAGGCATTTGTCCATGAAAGGGGAAAAAAATGCATCTGATGCTGGGAAGCTGCAAACAACTTTTTGCCTAAGAAAGAAATTGAGAAAATTACCGATCTTCCAAGACCTCCCCTTCCAAATCACCTACTTCTCTGAGAGCAGCCTTCCACCTCTCGATCTTGGCCATCCCCTCTTTCTTCCTTTCACCTATTTCAGCCTTGAAGTGCTCTTCATGTCTCGTGAATGCCGTTGCAAAACTTCCGGTCTGGTTTCTAACTTCGGATGGATGCACATGGTAGAATACAGGGAGAATTATATGACCAACAGTTTTCTTGTGTTCAAGGATTTTCAAAAGTTCATCCAGACACCATCTTGAAGATGCATAGTCTTTTGAGAAGATGATAACTGAAACCTTTGACTCTTGAATTGCCTTATCCAATCCTAACTCAATATCTTCTCCGACCTCAAGTTCGTCATCATCCCTGAATGTGCGAAATCCTGCATACATCATAGCTGTGTGGAGGTGATCAGTGAAGGTCTTCCGGGTGTCTTTGCCTCTGAAACTCAAGAACACGTGATAAGAACACCGAGACATCAGTGTCGGGGATTCTTGGAATCTCACACTCACAGCAGCCATTGGATAAATGAGGAATATATTGGGTCTGCGATAGCACAAGGGGCAACCTTATAACATATCAGGAAACAAGTAATGAACCAAAATACTGAAGAATAACAATAAATAAAATCTCAAACAAAATCTAAAACTACGACATGAAAATGCTTATACAGGAGATTCCACTCAGGGCTGGTGGCAAGTTTAAACTGTTCAAAGACAACTCGCTTGACAAAGGTCATAACCCTTAAAATCGGTGTAGGTAGAAGTTATTTATCCAGTTTTACTTAAATATTTCCACTTGTTCCTCGCTCAACTCTTGTTTTTGTTTAGCTAATTACCAATGCCGTGAATGATTCCATGTACAGAACAACCTACGGAACACTTGGAGAAATGTAGGAGCTGACAGTGGCTGTCCCATACTCAATGTCATGCCCAACTTTTTAAGTTAAATGCCCTTGTTCTAGTTTGGCACATGGTTTCATCTTGAAATACATGATGATGACATTGCGACCGCTGGCAAAGCCAGCAACCAGCACACCCCTTAAGCAGCCGGGAATGAAGTTTGAGCCTGCGATTTTCAAATATTACTGTTGTGGGGTTAACTGTATGGAACTAATAGATAGTCATTCATACCCTTATAGACTCTAGTTTAGCACAAGAAACAAAACCAAAGTGTTCCTATGCTGGGACATACTTTCAAAGATCACTATATAAACCTCTTTAAGCAATCATGATCCTCAGTCAATGTGGGCAACAAGACTATTATAGTAAGCTTATTCATCAATTCATGTTTCGTTCAGGTTTTCCCTTCGGTGTTTTCGTGGAACTCCCATCTGTGAAGGTTATTCTCCACTCATTTTCAATTAGTATTCAGTTCTTTAAAGAACAATACGAGTATCCCTTCTTGAGTTTTATATGTTCTGATCCGGGTTTTTCAGAGTTGAAAAAAACAGTTGCTAACGTCTTGCTCTTAGAGGCTCGGGTTTCTTTCTTTTCTCTGAAGCCTCACAGAAAACCAACAAAACAAAAACATAATTCAACTCTGAGGATTGGAGATAACTCCAGCGAAATGGAAGAGTGCCTTCCAAGTTCCAAAGGCATGGTTTATCCCCAGCCCCAGCCCCAGCCCCAGGCTCATGTTTTATTTATGTGTAATAGGCTTTGATACTTCAACCGTTAGTGCTATACTATTGGGCTTATGCCACTTGCTGCCTTGCATTCACAAATATTCAAAAGAAATGTTCTAAAAATTGCTATGTTCTAGTCGAGCGAAAAAGGGGTGCCTGGCCCCTAGGCAAGAATTATGCACCGACTAATCGGCTGCCTAATCTAGATGTTGGACCACCGCCTGGCGCCTAGGCAGCCGGCTGACTTTTTGAACACTTATCAAAAGTTGTCTAAACTGAAGTACTGTAATACTATAAAGATCCAATTATGTTGGATATATGATCAAAAATATATATATATATTATGTTGGATATGACCAAATAGTTCTGCATATTCTAATGTACTACGGATAAGATTATTTAAGAATATTTCTTCCACTGGTAGTTGTAAACAAACTAATAAGAATCTCTTTTATTAATGTTCCCGAGATGCTCAGTGATTAATTTATTAAGTTGACCAGAACGTTTATCCCCTTTTGACAGTTAAACATCTGGCTATACATTCTTAAAATTTTTGTTTGCACGTGTTGCTAATGTATCTATAAATAGGAATTGCATATCTTTCTTTGAATTTTGAGACCCCCATTAATGATTTGCTGAAAAAAGCTGAATTTTAGTTCTGGGGTTATTGTAATGATGATGATGAGTACTTTTTGGACTCCAATCATTTCGAAATAGGGTAGCTTTTATGTTGAAATTTTAGTTCGTGAAAAATATAGATCCCCATATTAGGGTTCGCTTTAGGTTCATCCAGAAAACTAAGGGCCAGCCCTGATTTCTAATCATATCGAAATCCCATCTCATAATTCCATCAAATTTAGACATTCCTAATCACATTCAATCAGATATGCGTTTTACTCACACACACAGAGAGAGAGACAGAGAGAGAGAGAGAGAGAACTAGTACTCCACCACACTTCATATAATTGGCAAGGAGGAGTTCGAACGAGGGAAAAGGCTTACCTTACTTTACAAAAAGAAACGATGCCAGTAGGGCCTTTGATCACAGGGATTGAGTTATGATACTTTCAAAGAATTTCCCCACCCTCCTTTTTCTTCTCCTTCACAGGTTTTCTTGACCGACATGTAGCAATGAAAATCTTGCCCCAGTTTGTAGAATTTGACGTGAATCACACACTCATACATATCAACTGTGGCATGACCGGGGTTCAGTTGATGTCCAGTTTTATTATGGTCCAGTCCGGTTCAGTTTTGGACTGTTGTGGATCCTTTCTGGGTCTACAACAATGATTGAAATTGTTCATTTCGTAAAGATCGTTCAATACATCATCCACACCAAAAATTAGTCTGATCGAACATCAATAGGTACATGAATGAAACAGATTTGTACAAGAAAAAAGCGATGACAAAAATTAAGTTGAAATTAACAATTGTCCATTTTTTTCCTATACAAATCTATTTTGTTTATATACCTATTGATGTTCGATGAAGCTAAATTTTGGCGTGGATGACATATTTGATGAGTTTTACAAAATGAACAATTCCGATGATTGTTGTGGACCCGGGAGAAGCCCAAAATTAGACTGGACCATAATAAAACTGGATATGAATTGAACCCGATGTGTGGTAGATCTTTATCTCAATATATCCTTGCTATAGGATCTCGTACAATGTGTCAATGTTAAGGGTCATCATTTGGGCCGAAGGCCCGCAGCCCGCCCTAAGCCCGCCCGGTCCATCGGGCTTTTACCCGGCCCGAGCCCATAGTTTGTAATGGGCGGACTCGGGCTTATAAATTTTTACTCGGCCCAGCCCGTGAGCCTGCCCGTGGTACCCGTCCAAAAGCCCGCCCATTAGCCCCAAATCCCACAAAATCCTTTCTTTTTTCGCTTTCCCAAGGAAATTTAAGCCCGCCCGGTGGCCCACCCGATTTTTGGCCCGCTAGCCCGTCAATTGGGCTAGCCCGCGGGCCGGGCTTAGGCTTCAATTTATAGTAGGGAGCCCGGCCCGCCCGGCCCGCAAAAAAGAAAAAGCCCGATCGGCCCGGCCCGTGGGCGAGCTTGGGTAGTACATTGACGGCCTGGGCCAGCCCGGCCCGATGATGACCCTTAGTCAATGTATTTCTCATTATGTGTGTGTTCATAGGGGTAATTTATTAATTGTTCACAATTGGAGTATCTTGTCTCTGTGGTTTCAGCCCTCAAGTGATGAGGTTATATCTATTTTATTCCATGACCAAAAGAAGAGTAGGTTTATTGTAGGGGTGATAAATGAACGGGTTTGGGTCAAATTAGATAATTTGTTAGTGGATTGGGTCTTTAATGAGTTATTAACCCATTTAGACCCATTAATTATGATTGTAATTAGGAGTTTTTACAGGCCGGCCCCTTTTTGTCCCTACATATCCATCCAGCCCCACCCTACGTTAAACCCATTCCCAACAAATCCTATTTTAAGTGAAATACCCAAAATATCCCCTCTCTACTAAACCCGCGCATTTAGAGATGAATATTGACTTTTCTCTCATCTCATCTTATCTGGATCAGGATACTCGGTACTGTAGTCCCCCAGCTTTCTCTCTCTATCTCTCCACGCCACCGCCCGCCCCATCGTCTCAGTCCAAACCTTCGACTCCCACATGTCGATCGACAAGAACGCTCTCCCCTTGCCCTCCGTCATGATGGCCCTGATCTAGTCCGAAATTGTCGTCCACGTCCACTCCCTGGTCTCTAAGAACAGCCGCTAGCCCTACGCCGGCAACCAGACCTCCGCCGAGCCATGGGGCATCGGCCGCTCCTTGGCATGAATCTGAGGGTTCCTGGCAACAGGACCCACCGCGCCGGCCAGGGAGCGTTGCAGAAAGAGAGAAAGGAAAAATACAAGTATTTAGCGCAACAAATTTGTCGTTACGTTTTTTTCAAAATGTATTCATGAATTACTCTTTGCTGGTTTTATAGGCTTGAAATTAGTCATGGATCTGTGATTTGCTTTATACATGTAGAATTGTTGACTGTGATTTTGATTTTTGGTGATTGATTAGGTCATGCACGATTTTAGATGGGGTGTTCTTAGCGAGCCTTTTTTTTTTTTTGAACTCACACCTTTTTGTTTTGGTTTGTTTTTTTTTTGTGTTGTGAATTCTTTTTTTGACGGTGTGAATATTTTTTTTTTTTGAATGTATGAATTTTTTTTTTGAAGGTGTGAATTCTTAATTTGGTGGTGTGAATTATGTTTTTTTCGAAGATGTGAATTCTGCAAAAAGGTATGATATGAAATTATGGGGGTGTGAATTATGCAAAAGATGTGGAAAGGACTGTAAATTGATATGTGAATTTTAGGGACGTGAATTTTATAAAGGGGTGTGAATTTTGTAAATGGTATACTGGGGCCAAATGCACACACTTAAGAATTCACACCAATAATTTACCTAAAATTTTGAGGGCATGAATAGTGCATAGGGTGTGAATTCTTGCAAATGAGTGTCAATTCAAAGGTGTAAATTCTTGCAAATGGGTGTGAATTCTATAAAGGGGATGAATAGTAAACATGAGATGTGAATTCTGTGGGGTGTGAATTCTGTGAGGTGTGAATTCTCAAATGAGTGTCAATTTTTTATTTTTTTTTGAAAATGTCACTTCATTTCAACACCCAAGGGGAAAGATTTCATCAGAAATACAAGGAGAGAACCAAAACTACTAAATCGAGACACGAGTTGCTGCTTTAAGCACACAGGCTACAGACTCTAGGACACTCTGTCGAAGCAAATCTACACTACGTGCTGGTATGAGAGACCTGTCAGCGATTCAGAAGTAGAGGCTCCAAAGAACCCCAGCTCAAACCTCGAACAACAAGTGTAAGAATGAAATCGACAAACTACCCAAAAAAAAAACATAAAAGAAAACAAAAAGAAAAAAAAAAAACGGAACAGCCTCCAACCCACTGAGTTACTGCCCTGGGTTGACTCACTGAGTAGCCCCACTGAATCACAGCAAAGAGTAACAAAACAGATCTGGAAGCTGTCCGGCTTCTTCCCCGGAATGAAACCAAGCTCCATTGCCGGCCGTCTGTGAAATCCAGAGCCTTATTGCGTCGGGGGGCTCACACCACTGAACATTATCTCCTCGTCTGTCCAAACATAAACCCTTACCAGAAGAGGGAAACGGCTGGTGGTGGCTGGAGGAAGAGGGAGCAGAGGAAGAGGCGGCGGAGGGGGTGAGTTCTGGTAGGGCTATGGTAAGGCCGGTGGTGGAGATGAAGGTCAGTGGTGGGCAAGGAGGGGGACGGGCGAGGGTGGGGTCATTTCAAAGGTGTGAATTCTTGCAAATGGGTGTGAATTTTGCAAATGAGATGAATAGTAAAAATGAGATGTGAATTCTGTAAATGGGTGTAAATTCTGTGGGGTGGTGTAAATTCTGTGAGGTGTGAATTCTTGGGGTGCGAATTATGTGTGGTGTGAATTCTTAGGATGTGAATTCTATGGGCTGTTGAAAAGTGACAAGGGTAAAATAGTGAAAACATATTTTAAAATGGGCTGGATGGGATAACTCTACAAAATAGGGTTTGTATGGAACTCTAAGCAAAAAATGGGACCGGCCAAGAATTTTCCCTTGTAATTACTCATACCCAACCCGACTTATTTATTTAAAAGTAAACTCGACTCGCTCATTAACTCAATTACATATATACTAAATTTTAAAATGACTAAAAATAGTTTCAAAATCTTCAAATTCTTCAAATTCTTCCTCCATCGCACCTCTTCAAATTCTTCAAGCAAAAAAATAGTTTCAGAATTAGCCCAAGGAAATAAAATTCAAACAACAATAAAACTTAGTCACAGAAGTTCGTCTTTTTTTTTTTTTTTTTTTGCAGAGAAGAACAGAACCAAATTGAAGAACCAATTTCCTCTGGTTCGACCAAAAAATCGATACTACCCATTCCCCCTTTCGTTTGTGCGGTCAGTGGTGGACTGGAAGTTAGCCATCTCCTTCCCAAGTGCAGATTCCCAATTTCAATGGGTTCTCGTCAGAGAGTCTCCTCCCCAGTACTCTCTCTCCTCTTTTCTCATCATCCCTTGCTGTTACTACTCTTGCTCATCACCGCCATCACCTCCACCCGCCCCACCGTCGCTGCCTTGTCGTCTTCCAATTTCCATCGGTTTCCGCCGGAGCATCTGAGGACAAGGGAAAGGTCGCGCTCGATCTCTACTGTGAGACGCTCTGTCCTTATTGCTCCAATTTCATCGTCAAACAATAGACTTCACTGCTAATCTTATTGGGTTATATTCATAACTTATTGAGTCATTTAAGTTGATTCAATTAAAATTCAATTAAATTTAATTAATAAATGGGTTAGACTCATTCTGATCCAACTAATAAGTGGATTGGGTTGGATCTATTTTTTAATGAATGAGTTAGGATTACTTTTAATGAATTTGGTTTAATTTGCCACCCATAATTTACTCTGGTTTTAATATATTTGGATGTTGAGCTTTTGATGCAGCTTTCTGCGCTCTCTTGTTAGGGATAGATTTTCTTTTGAGTGGGTTTCGTCATGAAATCACCAAAGGAGAGATTGTTAGGTCAAAAAAGTCAAGCTCCTTTGTATTGACAATTTCATTGACAAAATATGCATTTTCTGTATTCCGAATTGTATTTTATTTTATTTATCATTTGAGAGAGTCTATTTAGGGATTATGTCGAAATGAATCATTTTGAACATGTATTAAGTGCTTGAGTGCAGTAATATAGTTGTATTGTAGTAATATAGTTGTATTGTGGTCAGAGTGTCACATCCCAAAATGAAAAGTGACCGGTCATGATCCACAAGACACCCACAGATTATATAGTCTCAAAATAAAAAAAATTAAAAATTAAATTACAGAGTTGTGGATTAAGCAATCAAGAATCTTTTTTTATTCAAAATAATACCAGCCAAAAAGGTTTGGTCAAAAGCATGCCATGAACCAAATAATACCAATGGACAAACCATAATAAAAAGGAATCCAAATATCTGACAAAATATTTAAATGCGGAAGCGATGAATAAAATTAAATTAGGATGAGACATCCTATGAAGGTCAACCAAAATAAATTTCCGAGATGCCGCCAGAGTCCCTGCCTAACCCCCAACTTATATGAAAAAAAAGTTGGATAAAAATTCGTCAGTTGACGAGCTTAGTGAATGACAAGGCATGTATATTTGAATAAAGTTCTAAAACAGAGATCAAAATAGTTTACCATGTCAACATAGATTTGGCATATAAGTGAACAACAAAATAATCAATTAATCCAATAAACGATTCATCCGATAAGTCTTAATGGTGATCACAATGCAATCTCCAACAACAATGGGGAACCACAACCAAAATCAATAGTACCAAGTGCTAGTGAATAAATATCTCAAAAATTGGATCTAATATTGAATCTTAGAGTCACCACGAATAGGCAGTCCAAGGAACTCTTCTCTAAGAACGATTCAATCAATAACAGCTATTGAGCATTATGGTCATCGACCTAATCCGGTCTCTTCCCTTATGGCCAGAGTCACCTGCACACAAAGAATTAATTTCTCTGGACTTCCAAAATATGTTCCATCGATATCCACAAAGTTCTAACCAAAAGATTATTCGAACAACAAATGATTTCACCGATACCGCATGCCAATTTAATATAATCAAATTTAAAAAATAAGTGTTTCCCATTTCAATCATAAATTTTCCGAAACAACAATTTAAGGGACACATGGAAGTTCGAAAGTACGTAACATGCTTAACCACTCACCTGGACCGAAAAGTAATGCAACTTGAATTACACAAAACGAGCTAACTTGAACAAAATAATCATATACGATCACTAACTACAAATAAATTTAACTTTCCTATAACAATTTAAGACTACCTAGAGAGAACTGAACCCAAAACTAAAATGGCCCTAAGCCACCAAAACTACAAAACCCAACTCCATACACCAAATCAAACTGCACGCACTACACCTCTTTAGGTTTCCCACGCCCACCACCTGTCCTTATTTCGAAATACCGAAAGCACAGGCCACATTTATTTACTATAGGAAAGTAAATTATGTGAACACTATAAGCAGAAGAATATGAGTTCCCACACGACAACACCAGATCACCACTTAATCCACCATGCACGACACAACTCCCACTTCTACATCTCTTCCCCCTAACTCTCACCAATACACCCAATAAAATATACTTAACTAAATAAATAAAAAAAATGCTAGGCCGTAACACAGTGACATCAAGAAGAATCAAATCAATATTGTTTAATTTCCAGCAAGTGGCTTGAGCCACTATCAAGCCAGTGTCCAGCCCGTGAATCTGTTTGGAAGTTGTTGGACGATAGGCTCGAGCAAGTTCTGTCTGATTCAACAGCTATATAAAGAGGAGCCATACTTTATTTTTGGAGCAAAGAAACTTTTAAGAGGAACACTTGCTTTGCATCTTGGAGTACACGTGATGACCTGATTTATGGATCATTGAGCACAAAATCCATCTCTAAGAGGTTTTAATATTCTTTTTATCATATTTGAGAAAAGCTCTAAGGAGGGTTCTTAGGCAATACAAAGTTCTTCGGCGGATTTCTGGAGGCAAATGAAAGGCTTGTGGATTCAAAGTAGCAGAAGTCAAACACTGGGTGTGATGAATGAGGATTCCACAAGTAGACTTAGCTAGGGCGATTGGTAAGGATTCATAATCATGAGTAAGTTTGTTTGTAACTACACATTGAGTATAGTACTTTGATTCATTCCCATGGTTTTTACTCTTTCGGGGATTTTTCACATATTTCTTTGTATTATCTATTGGTTGCTTTCGTTTGCATAATTTGATCGGTATATTGATTAGTGGATTTTCCAATTGAGAGTTCATACATAGCAAATTTTTATATACCTAGGCGAACTAGGGTTTTTATCACCTGCAAATCTTGATTGAGTCCATAAATTATGAGATTTGTTTTAAATCTTGAATTACCTAACTACTCATTTCCATTACCAAAAAGATTAGTTAGAGTGCCATGTGTCGCTCCCACATTCCTTCTCACTAAAACATCATTTGCTTTAATATAAAAGATAAGATATGAATATTTGCATCTAATATTAGAATGTCAATACCGCCCCAAGACATGGAGACACTATTGTAGCATGTTGTGCCTCCACAACATAATTCATTCTAAGTTCAAAAATTTGATCCTAACCGTTCAAGTCGATCAGATATCGCTAATTACATGAGAATAAAAAAATTTTGAGGTCCAATCCCATCATTACATTTTTTAAGAACAATGTACATATGCCCATGAGATACCAAGGTCCAATCGACTTGATTCTTTGCAAGTATGTTTTTCTCGTTGATTCCACCAAGGTAAACAGTTTAGATCCAATTTTTGGAAGGTTAAATCTATTTACATAACTTTCGATCACACCTACATCTCGAGTTGTGTACGTACTTCGTAGCATTCCTCTTTTCTCATTTCTGAATGGGAATGAACACGCCTGCTCCCAACCCCTTGCCATGCCAAGCCTAAAATCATCGTTGGTGCAAGCCTATAATTTCTCTTTTCCACTTGTCCGCTGTGTTTTGTCTACCCCAAAGGAAATTCAATAATAACATAAAAAAAAAAAGGGTGAAAACAAAATTCAATACCTAGATCTTGATACAAAACATGGATGGCTATTTCTAGCATGAGATTTTGACCAAAAAAATTTCTTTATTTATTTGTTAGAAATTATAAAAACTAATTTTTTTTTATTAATCTTTGAAGAAGATTACACACATTAAACGGATGTCGGGCACACCGGCGAAACGCCACCCGAGAACCAACAAAGATGGCAAGAGACCGTCCGCACCATCACACCTGAAACTATGGAAACACACCTAAAGCACCACAACCAAAGCACCACAAAAGCCATAGATACAACCTAAAAAACCAGCGAAAAACCAAAAGCCAACACCCACACCCGAGGATAAGAACATGACCCAACACCTACAACCACACCCCAAAGCCTGAGAGCTTTCAG
Organism: Rhododendron vialii; assembly: GCF_030253575.1. Lineage (NCBI taxonomy): Eukaryota > Viridiplantae > Streptophyta > Magnoliopsida > Ericales > Ericaceae > Rhododendron > Rhododendron vialii. The sequence continues at coordinate 4,801,980 of NC_080563.1, read as the reverse complement.
GTTAGACAACAATAAAAACCATAAGAGAGATGCATCATCTCCTGTGTCTCAAGATGATGTATCCATCCCCTTGTTTTCCAGTCTTATTTTTGGACAATCACTCTGTATCCAGTCCGCGAACGCTCTTCGCGGAATTGCTTACCTAGACCCAAGTGGTTCATCAATAACCAAACAAAAGTAAGAAGCTCACCTCCCTGGCTCGGCTGATGTGCGTGGTCAGTCCCTTTAGAATGGAATGCAGCATAAGTAAGCAATTCCATCCATACCCCGCTCATTAGACTCCACCGCTTATCTGCATTGAATCCCGACAACTGCTTCGCAAGTATACATGCATCAAATAGCACAGATTCGCTCGCATCTCCCTTCAAAATAGCTGGTTTAATATCAGTATTCACAGAAAGAATCGCTTGACAGGCTTGATCATGGTGTGTGATTGATCTTTTGTGAAATAATCTCTCAGCCTTTAGGGAGGTGTCCTGAAAGATTTTTACCGAGTTACCAGCAGCTGGAGCTATCATGGTAGGCTTTGCTAGAAACAGATATAGCATGTACTCAGAAATATCCTAACAGAACCGACGGTCGCTAATCGAAGCATCATTATCGCAATCTTTGGCGTTATAGCAAACAAGATCCGTAGCAATGTGCCATAGCAAGAAGCTACGTCCATACTCAACCTCTCCAAGGCTCCATTTGAGTTTACTATAACAAGATCTTTGCATGAGAATCCAATCTCCCCTTTGTGAACATATCTTTGTTGCCATTTCTACGTTCTGCGCTAACTCTGATCTCGTTTTCAGCTCTGTATAAATCTTGTCCTTCAAAGACTCCAAGACGATCTCTGAGGTGACTTTTCTTGCGAGTTTCCAAGCCTCTAGAGCAGGCCCAATGAATAGAAACTCTGATATAAAACTGATTTGACGTGAGGTTCTGTGACGAAGATAATAGCAAATGAAATTACACTTTGAGAAAGATTCTTTCCACTTGCGCATGTTGACCATAGCCTTAGCTATAGGTTTCACACAGTTGTAGTAATTGAATGCAATTACATTCCGGCCAGACAATAGGACCATTAGGAGAGAGACAATCTCGAGGATTAAAGCTCCAAAGACCAAGGCATAGCTGATGCCGATAGCAATTAATAACGACTCATACTTGCGGTGCTGTAGATGGAATTTCCTATGTACATGACGGACCCTCGTTCCGTTGATAGTATAAGACAGATGCAGCAGTGATTAACAAGAAGGTCATAATACGCGCTACTGGGTTGCCATCGAGACGTGGTGTTCCAGTCTTGGTATGGAGATCCTTATGTAGGAAACTAAGTTCAATTTCTGCCAACTTAAAAGCATCACGGCTACATCTTTTAAGAAAGAAATTGCGAGTGAACTGACGTTGCTCGTGGCTGTATTGCAGGACTCCGAAAAAGAGTCCTTTGAAGTTGTTGTAGAAGCAAAGGGCAAATTGCAGCAATGACTTTTCGTCCGGTTGGTCATTGGTAGTATCGAATTCTAATTCCACATACCGTAGACTTGGAGAATGAGGCTTGAATTTCTTCGGAGGTAACTGCACACTCTCCACTTTGGTGGGGAGGTTGGCCTCTTCCATTGCCCGTTGTGCCTCAGAAAGTTTTTCAAAGTCAGGCCCGGCTTGCAGCTCTGCTCGGGTGGCGCTGGATTCTTTCAAGCCTCCAGAGCGAGCTAAATATAGAGAATGTACTCGCTCCATATATCTTATTGTTCCCGCCAAGAAGACCAGGTGTGAAGCGAAAGTGAATCTGCCGTTGGCAAATCGGATGAAAATAAGGATAGTTGACACGGTTTGCGAAATCAGCCGAATCATTTGCTGAAGCCACATGTTATTTTCTTCAGCGGAAAAAGATGTAACATTATCAGGGCCACCGAGGTGGAGCAGGAGAAATGGTGCCCAAAATGTCAAGTACGTACGGATAACCTTGTAGTGGTATGCATCAGGACTACAACCTTTATTAGTATTTCGGGAATCCCCATCATAAGGCTCTTAATTTGAGGTTTCACAAACTCCTTTGCTGAGTCTGACAGAGATGAGTCCGATTGTATATGGAGCGACCCAGTCGGCGAGGAAGTAAGCTGAAGAGATGAGTGTCACCAGCCAAGACTTGTTTGTGCGTCTTCTTTCGGATGCACATGAGAACAAGAAGCACTGAAGCAACAGACTCAAGAGAACAAACGCCTGAATATCCCGTACGTTCCAAAATAGTTCCTTAGTGTAATTGGGATCTGGACTTGGAGTTGGCGAAAGATCAGAGATATTCATTTCACCAATTTTCTTCTACCCACAGTACGTACTATGGAATTCAATTCAGCAAGATCAAGATATATGGTGGAGTAGTATTACTGAGACTATGAGAGTGAGAGTACCCTATTACCGTTCGTACGTGGAGTAGTCTGGTCAGGGCTTATTTATCTTTTTGATCTCCAAAGTATTAGAGAGTGACCAATTGCGTCAACAATCTATACATTTGACCAATTTCGTCCACAATCTAAACATTTGTCCAATTTCGTCTCCAACGTTTAAAATAAAAATATATGTCAATTTGGTCATCACCCCTAATGCTGTTCCTCTTGCCCTTTAAAATGGAGGGCATGAGTGATATTTCACCCCAAATACTACAACAAAATCAATAAATAAAAATCAACGGAAACAAAAAAATTCTCCCATTTCCCTCCTCTCCTCCTCTGCTACCCTTGCCATCCTCTTACCATCACCTCCATAGCCGGCCATCACCACAACTAGCGGCGCACCGCATCTCTGAAAGCTCTCAACCCGTTACCCATGGAACAGCTCCTCCCCCTCCAACCGAAATAAAACCCACCTCCCCAAATCCATGGACTTGCCCTCCCAATCCACCACCGACCCACCCACCCTCACCACTCGAATCCCACCCAATCAAACAAATCATGACGAGCCAGAAGATGGGTCGGCTACTTTGGATAGATCAAGGACCCTCTTTCAGAATCGAGAGTCTATCCTCAGCGTTCTTGAAACTAAAATATCGGGTTGGTCATGGCTGTGGCGTTGAAAGATTTAGGGTTTAGCACCTTACCAAACTAAAATATCAAAGTCTGACATGAGATCTTGAAAGGAGAGAACCAGGGTAGGGGGGGAGCTGATGTAAGAGAAGAGTGAGGGTGGTTGTGAGGGAGATTTAGAGAGACGGTGGGGCGGTAGAGGCAGTGGCGACGCCACAGCCAAGGATGCGGGTCCGGCGACCCCTCTTCATCATGTCATTCTTTTTTTTTTTTTTTTGATCCGCCTTCATCATGTCATTCACTTTGAGTATTTTAGCTAGGATTTGTTAGTTTAAATGTATAAAACTTTTGGGGGATTGGGAATAAGTAATACAGTAATGCTACACACACAGATTTTGTGCACAGATTTTTTATGGGGCCCTCTACGGATCCCACACAAATAATCTGAGCTGTTCGATCAGTAAATATAAAACATTTTTTCAAGGGCCCCCGCAAAAAATCAGCTCAATCCGATATCTATAAGTGTTTGATTCAATTATTTAACTTTTCATTATCCTGAGATTCGAATGAAAAGTTAAATGATTGAATCAAGCATCTATGAGTATCGAATTGAGCTGATTTTTTGAGGGGGCTCTTGAAAAAATGTTTTACATTTAATGAACGGCTCGGATTATTTGTGTGGGACCCGTAGTGGACCCCACAAAAAATCTGTGCACAAAATCTATGTACAAAATCTGTGTGTGTAGCATTACTGTAAGTAATATGAATACACTATCCTATACATAAAATATAATATTTTGAATAATTTTATAAGTTTTGCCATTTGAAATTTGTATATACTAAACTTGATATGAGTTATTTGATTTTTTGACAAAGTCTATACAGGATATGGGTTGTTTGATTTTTTGGGAAAATAGAATTTGACGCTATTGACATAGAGACTATCATGCAACAATTTCAAAATATGAAATCGCGTCGAATGTAATTGTAGAAACTCGTGTAGCTTTTTTTTTTTGGTCGAGAACTTATAAGAAAAATTATTAATATATGCATTTTGATATCCTTTGTGTACAAGTTGAAATGTTTGTCGAGCTTTAAATGTGATCTTTGTTAAGGAAGTAGGTTATTAATTGCCATTATTATGTTATATTTTTCGGTTTTACAATTGACAAAAGTATTAACGTTTATAGATGACCTCATGCTCTGAAATTCCGAGAGTTGCGACTTTGTGGAGGAGAGGCTGTGAGAGATGGTGAAGAAAGGGGATGGATAAGGATTTAGGCTGTGAGACGAAAAAAAAAACAGAGAGATAAGTGGAGAGAGATAGAGAGATAGAGAGAGAAATGTTGGAAGTAGGAGGAATCTAAGGGGAATTTTTTGAAAAATTCTTTTCAAATAGCAAAGAGAACAAAGCATAAAGGCTGTGAGGAGCCAGAAGATGGTTTCAGAAAGGTGGGTTTCAGAAAGATGGGTATTCATAGGGCTCATTTTTTCTTTTTTCTTTTTGTAGTGTTTGGGGTGAAATACCACTAATGCCTTCCATTTAACGAACAAGAGGGACGGTTTTAGGGGTGGTGATTAAATTGACACACATTTTAAACGTTAGGGACAAAATTTGACAAATGTTTAAATTGAGGACGAAATTTGCCACTCATTAATTCTTTGAGAACCAAAAAGGTAAATAAACCGTCTACCTTTTTTCTTTTGGTAATGATTTTCAAACCCCATTTGTCATTACTACTTTCCCTTCTTGTGATGTTATTAAAATGATGTTCTTTCAAGTGTAAAAGAGTATACAAAAAAAAAGTTAATTTTATAAATTTATATTGAAAGAAGGCAAAAAAAGAAGTGTGAATATAAAAAAGAGTAATGCGAAAATTAATTAGCTTTTTCTTTTTGGTTCGACGGTCCATCCGCTTTACAGAATGAGGGCCCTCTTGTGACAGGGATAGAGCAGCCTTGCTGTGACTCTAAATGAAATGTAAATCCCAAAAGAAAAGAAATGCAAGAGGAGGGAAATGAAGATTGGGCCGATTAGTTGATATAATCGCCATCACATAAGGCGGCACCCAAATATTGTCATCAGGCATGATCATTATAGTATTATTGGATTGAAACTAAAGTACCAAATAAGTTATGCCAAATAATAAAAAAGATAAAACAACATACAAAGTATGAAAGACAAGGACCAAACGGGAGTCATCCACTCACCCTTTCCACACAAACACATGGAATTTTGGAAGGATGATCAAGTGGCCTGCGGAAATGCCTTTCGTATTGTCCTTATCAAAAAGGGTGAGTGAACAACTCCCGTTTGGAGGGTGCAAAAATGCCTTTCACTTAGAGAGTGTTTGGTTATGTCTTCCTTCCCTTCAAAGAACAAGGCCATGTCTTGTTCCTCTGCTTTTTTAATTGTATTAATCTTTCACTATCATTCCTAACAATAATAGAGAAATGTCATTTTAACTCATGTTTTCCATTTTTACTATTCTTATTATTCATTGGGTGGTCTTAAAGTTCACTCTAATATAAAGTCATGGAGTCATCATTGTGTTGGAGACTTGTTTTGTTAACATTGTTTCTCCAAGTTATTCAACTTGTTCTGTGTCCATTAGAAATTATTTCACCTATTAGTAGTTACATAGTAGATTCTTTTATTACTGTAGTCAGGTTTTTAAGCGGTCTTGCGAGCCAAATTCCTATCAAGCTCAAATTTGTTTCTCAATTGATTCATGTCTGTCACTAAATTATTGGCCAACTCCATATTTAGAGAGTGTTTGATTATTACTTAGAGCGTCTAAACTAGCTTAAGTGCATATCAACTTGTACGTCTCTAGAGAACTAATTCCACCGTCCAGCCATAGAGATTCAAATTAAAGCCGGGACAAAGGCCCCATATACACTGACTCCACAGGAGTTAATAACACTTAAGCTTTTTTGAATTTGAGATCTAAGAGGTGACAAAACACAAAGTCCAAAGTCATAAGGCTTAAATCACCCGACAAACGATTTGGATTATTCACGGATGAGTGTTAAAATCTTGTCCCCAAATTTTAGTGCACCAAAGTTCATCCATTAAGTCTGGAGACCTACATTGTTAAGAAATTGTATGCGTTGTTGGAAAATATATACTACAATATTTTATTTTAAGTGGAAATGCATGTAAATTGAATTGTTTTAGAATCACGTCTTTTCAGAGACACCTAGTAGCAGTGGACGGACGCGTCTATTAGAAACAAGGTGTCCCTTTTTCTTGGTAACTTCCAGTTGATCTATAATGTCATCTCCTTAGCTCATTCATTTTTTATCGATTCGAAAAGTTATTTTTGTCCCATATTTTCATCAAGTCGGAGACATTTATTTTGAGATAGTACAAAATACTAAAGGTTCAACAGATCCACCAATTGTAGGGCAGTTTCTCTGGGGCGTTCGATCAAATAATATTGGGAGATAGACGTCCATGCAAACCGTAAGCACCGTAGTGGGGCAAATATTTCTTAACTACAAAGTGTCACGCTCGCCTTGATCACTATTTTGTTGTTATCAATTTTTAGATTTTGAGTTTTGATTTATTACACTTACATTATTTGATTTTTATCACGAAAGTAAAGATAAATTTTACCGACCTCCCTTGAGATTTCTGACAAATGAGGGAATGAGATTCTAATAATTGCACTAACCTCCGTTACGTAGCATCTATTCTATCTATCTCTAATATGTAACCCAAATTTGATCTCATCTTTTGTTGAAGCTTGTATGGACTTTTGATTATTCAAAAATATCCTTTAAAATATAAGCAATCCCCCTATAAATAGTTTCTATACTTAGTAACTGCAACGGTAAAAGAGAGAATTTATCTCTGAATTGGAACTCCACGTCTAATAACTGCCAACAATCTTCACCATTTTTGGATTGAAAAAATATCCACCATTTCTCCTTCAATCCACCGGATCGATCAGTAATGCTGGTGCAAGAATGGCAAACCAATTTGCAGAAATTTTCAGAAGGTAATTTTTGTAGAAGGAATAACTTGCAGAAAACTCAAAACTCTCTCTCTCTCTCTCTCTCTCTCTCTCTCTCTCTCAAAGTTCTCTTCAACATATTTTCCTCTTTTCCTCTTTTGATTCTGTATTTGTTTTGCCTTTGTGTACAAGGACTAAATATTCAAAGCACCAACTTGGCACTTTCAATTCCATACAAAGAAAAAACCCCACCAAATCCCCTCCTATCTACTGTAAGCACTTTCATTCACATGGATTTTGTTATATTGTCCACTTAGGTCTGGCAAATGAGAAACTATATATAAACACTAAAATTATAATTTCTTATAAATCGTATTAGATTGTTAACTACTAATTCGTCTAAAAATTTAAGTTGTTAAAGAGAGGGACAATTTTACTATTTATGTTCTCAACACGTCTCGTCACGTGTAGCTAGACTCTCTTCCATTAGCGATCTAAATATGTACAAATTTTTATCATTTGGTAGAAGGTGAGATTCAAATACAAAATCTATTATCTGCTCTGATACTATATTTAGATTGTTAACCATCAACTAAAAGGCTTAAGCTGTTAGAGAGAATGGTAACTTTATTATTTACTTATATTCTCAACAAATCTAAAAAAAAAAATTAACCATTATTTTCATAAATACATTATTTTAAAATTTTAAAATTGTAATAAATAAGTAGTTATTTTTTAAGAATCCTTAACAGAACAGACTTCTAAACCTAGCTATAAAAACCAATGTTCTAAAAAGCGTTTGGCGGTAGGTGGGCGGACGATCACTTTCAAGCTTCGAAACCTATTAATCGGCCATTAATCACATTTTTGCAATTAGTTAGGTTTTTTTAAAATATTCTGCAACTTCTCTATCATTAATAATTACAAATTTTCTAGTTGATGTGATATATCTTCTCTCCCAAAAAAAATTTTTAGTTCTCTTTAGCTATCAGGTACTCAATGTTAACGCTTCTGAATGTAAACAATTCTCTACATTTCAAATATAGAGATATAGTTAGTTGACTATTCAGTCGGTGACTGTACTGACTTTTGATATGTTTACTACTGCGGTGTATATTAGTTTATTTGTATTGGCGTGCATATTATATATTATACTAGTTAGTGGGTGTATATTATATATTATATCCACTAATATATATACTGAGATACGAGACGAGAGTGAGACAGTGAGAGAGAGACTTCTGGACCAAGACCAAGTGGATGCATGAGAGAGAGAGAGAGAGAGAGAGAGAGAGAGAGAGAGAGATATGCTAAGATACCAGACGAGCGAGCGAGAGAGAGAGAGAGCTGGAGAATTTACAGTAGTGAGGCTGTGAGGACGACCGGAGATGACAGACGGTGATGACAGGTGGAGAGAGAGAGACCAGACGATTGTGTTTTAGGGTTCCGATCGTGTTTTACTCTGGTGTTACTCTGAGATACCAGACGACCGTATATCTCGAAGCCCTTAAATTGTTACTGGTGAGTAAAATTACATAACAAGCCCTTCAACTTCATTACCCCAACAGTTACACTCCTTGAATTTTTGAAATCACAGATTTATCCCGTTTAATCGGCGAATAAACTCTTAATCGCCGATTAACCGATTAATCGACTAATCGCCGACTAGACGCCGACCGGCTAATCGCCGCCGAACCCCACTTAATCTCCAAACCGCCTAATTCAAACACCCAGGCATTAATCTGATCGAAGAGGCCATAAATCCGATTAATCGCCCATTAATCGACGATTAAAACCGATTTTTAGAACACTGATAAAAACACCTGAATTAGAAAACTTCTTTTCATTGCCGGAGTATTTTTGGGTTTAGTTTAAGAGAGAGACTTCTTCTTCTTTTTGGTCAAACCGAATAGATTATGTAGTAGTAGGAGTATTTAAGCTAAAAGGAAAAAGTTCCAATGCAGTAGTGGAAAGACTTCTGAGTTTTGAGCACACGGCGTTTTTGTAACGATCCGGATTTTTGCCATATTTTTTTTAATACAAAATTTGAAATGTTAAAACTAATTCAATAATTAGTTAGATTTATTAATTAAATTACATTATTATGTGTATATTTGATATTACAAAAAAAAATCGTATTCGAAACATATTATACTTTGAGATATACATTCATCCCTTATCCTTCGTATCTAAACGCTAATTAGAATTCTATTGAAACTATATCTCTCTCTCCTTCCGAATTTCACCACCTCTATACTTCTCCTCTATAAATACCTCTCTCTTCTCTTACAATACAACACTCCTAGTCCTCTACAAAAACAAAAAAAGAAAAAGAAAAGAGGGATCACACCCTTTCAATTTTCGTCCATATCACGTCCCTCTATTCACGGCCTGTTTCCTCGTAGTTGCTGTCATTTTTAGGCCTAAGTTTCTTCACGAAAGTTGTAGAGGGCGTCGAGAGCTTAAATTTCGACCCAAGAATCGCCTAAAACGGTCAAGAATTGATAGAGTTATTGCCATTCAAAGTTAGGTAAAATTCTCGGGTTTTGATTTCCAGGCAGATTTAGCGATCCTTCTAAACTTTCATTTTTCTACTACTTAGAGTGGTTTTCGGGCTTAGATTTCTTCATGAAAGTCGTAGAGCGTTTCAAAATCTTCGCAAGAGACACAAGAATCATCCAAAACGACAGATGTTTGGTCAAATTATTCCAGCCCTAAGATGCTACTAGAATATCAATCTTTCGCCACCAAACGAAAACCCACCGGATTCCACCGAATCGCCTTGTCCGGATTAAAGGTATTATAATCCATATCCTACCTTCTCCTAAGTATAATAAGTGTTTATGTATTGTTGTTTAATGTTTCGGAGTAGGAGAAATCAACCCCAACGTCGCACGGTATCTCACGGTATTCCCCTATTTTTGTTTCGAACTGTTACTGTTCATGTGTAGCTTTTTTTTTTTGGAAAAGAAGATGCTGATATTACACTTGTCCCCTTGGGTTTCCTGAGTTTATGATTTCGGCCCAGATGTATTAATAACATATTAACCTTAATCCCTGTGTTTCTTACTCTAGAATTTCGGACTATAGCAAGTTTTGTCCTTTTGTTATTATAATGCGAGGAAATCATGTTTAGTTTTGTTAATAACATTAACAAGTTAAGTTAAGTCACTTGTTTAATAAAAATTGCTTGCACAAGTAGTAATGTATGGGCATCGGCCTAGTCATAAAATATTAAGGAATTATTTACTTGCACACTATTAATTGTCATGCTAGCTTTCACATAGAAACATATCATGTTTATTGATTACGTTATTATGGATTCTTGATTGTTATATTTGTTGGATCAGAATTTGGTTCGCTTGGTGGTTTCAAATGAGAATTTTGCAGACGTTGTAATTGTTAATGAAAAAGGAAAAAGGAAAAACAGATGAAGGTTGTGGGCTTAGCAGGACCTCGGGGGTAGCCTGACAGGACCCCGTATCGATTGGGGGTAGCCTGGTAGGACCTTGAGGGTAGCCTGAAAGACCCAATGTTGCTAGGGTGACCAAGCAGGACCTCAGGGGTAGCCTGGCCGGACCTCAGGTATTGAGGATAGCCTAGCAGGACCTTGAGGGCAGCCTGATGGACCTAGAATTGTGAGGGTGGCCAAGCAGGACCTCAAAGGTAGCTTGGCAGGACCTCAGGTATTGAGGATAGCCTAGCAGGACCTTGAGGGCAGCCTGATGGACCTAGAATTGTGAGGGTGGCCAAGCAGGACCTCAGGTATTGAGGGTAGCCTAGCAGGACCTTGAGGGCAGCCTGATGGACCTGAATTGAGTGAATAGTCTACTAATACCTCGTGATATTGAAGGTAGCAGGACATTTAAAATATGAGTTCGTAAGACGATAGATACTATGGTGCATGTATAATTATGAAATGTGAGATTCAAAAGAGGGTAATTTAAAGGCTTGCTAATAGATTTACTTATTTAATACTGATCGTTCTATTATTTCCATATGAATTGTGATAAGACTGCTTAGCTGTAAAGTAAGGCGTTGGTAGGGTTAGGATTATTCTACTGAGTGAATTATCACTCACGGATACGTTTGTATCTTGGTAAATCGGTTGCTTCGGTGATCAATTTGCCAGAGTATGCAGGATTCAATGGTGGAGCAGTTTGACACAGAAAGAATACTAAGGGCGGAGACCGAGTATGCTTGGGATCTGTATCAAGACTAGAGTCGCTCTGAAGTTATTTCAATAAATTGCCAGATTTTATTAAGGTTAAATAAATATTTTTTTTTTGAGTCAGTATCTTCCATGAGAAGTCGGCTCAATGCTTGTCAGACCAATGTTTACCTTTGAATAAAAGTTTTGTATTTTCAATTTGAGTTGAAATAAAGAAATCCATATGTTGATACTTCCGTGTTTATTTGGTTGACTAAAGAAATCTTTTTTGAAAAATAATAATTTATGCTGCCGATATTCGTTTAAAATATCAGGGCGTTACAGTTTTTATTGAAAAAAAAGAAAGGAGTACTTTCCACATAAATTAAGTACCCCTAGTAGTAATTAGGGGTGAGCAAAAATCAGTAAAATCGCGAATGCAATCCAAATCAAAAGGTTTGGTTTTGTTTTTTTAGTAATGTGGTTTGATCATGATTTTAAAAAATTAGAAATCGCTTTATATGATTTGGTTTGTAGATTTACATTCACGATCATGGTTTCAAACCGGTCCGAACCGTATAATACAATTATATATAATTTAATTATTACCACTGTCATTTTGCTGCCTTATTTCAATTCAATAGTTTTTAGGAATTATCTTTGGCATTTTATTTGGTTAAACTATCTTAAGATGTTTAATAGTTGGTATTTTTAGTTTGTTAATTTAGTGACTTACCAGTATTTCATATTCTTAGTTTAAGACTCGAGGCAATTATTGGTATTCTACTCTTAATTAGTTGGTTGAAGTTAGTGTGTTTTGATAATTTGAATGTAATTAACTGGTTTTAATATAAGTTTTCTTTTAATTTATCTTTGTAATTTTAAGTACTTCAAATATTTTTTGAAGATGATAGTTTAATTCAAAGCAAACCGTGGTTTAAACCGAAGCCGAACCATATTTATATTGTTTGGATTGGTTTGGTTCCATACCTTTTGTGGGTTGGTTTGGTTCTCTAAATTCATAATCTGTAGGTATTGGTTTGGTTCTTGGTTTACTACAAAACCAAACCAATCCAAACCATGCTCACCCCTAGTAGTAATAAAAGAATTAGGGGTGTTTTGGATTCTCAAAAAAGTATTTTTTTTAAAGAAGATAATTTCAAGCTTAAAAATCATATGTTTACGCAAATAATTTTTTTATCAATATGAATCTTGTTTGATAGATCTCATATTTTATATAGTGTAAAAAAATTAATTTTTTTTTCATTTTTATTATATTTGAATTTAAGAATTTAAAAAAAAAACTTTTAGAAAAAAGAAGGTAAATTGAAACGTAGCCTTAATACGGCAGATCCCCCTTTCAAAGACAAAAATGAATACGACCAAAGACCAAAAGTATATATATGGTCGTCATTCCCTCATGCGTAAACACTTGCATAACAAAAATACTACGCGCATAATTGTTGTGTTGGTTGTACTTCTAATTCTGACCGTACAGATGTGTTTGAATGGTCTAGATCTTAAAAAAAACTCTTACAGGAAAAAGTTTAACTTTGTTGGTGAAGAGTTTGAGCGGATCCTAACGAATAGATATTGGTTGTGTGTTATGTTTTACAAAATTGTTGTGTAGGTAACACTCTTGCATAAATTGAGAAGTGGAATGTGATATCATCATCCACTCCACCTTTTTTATGCCAGCTGATCTTTGCCGGATATAAAAGAATATATCATTAAGGATGATCTGATCGATGAGGCACTTGAAGTAATTTTTTATTAAGTAACTAAAAGGTGGTTCGTTATTTTTTTTTCTTTTTGAAAACTGATTTTAATTAGCAATTTACCATAACGTAACTGGGATTGAAAATAAGTACTAATAAATAAGTTATTGCAAAATGATTTTAAAAAAGATATTGTACAAATTATGAAAGACAAATGCCAAACTGGAGTCGTCTACTCACCTTTTCCACACAAACACATGGAATCTTTGTTAGAAGAAAATCTGGTTTCCTAATCAGTTGCCTAATTGATTGATTGAGGATCCGTGATTGTAGTATAGAAATACTGTATATTTATTTTTTCCTAGTTTATCTTCCTTCCTAGTTTAGCTTCTTTATATATAAAGGGGTTTGTATCTTTGTAAAAAATTCATTTAGAAATAAATCAATATTCTCTCAATATTTTGTTCTCCTAAATTCAACAATCTTGGACGGATGAGAGGCCTGCAAAAGTGCAAAAATGTCTTTCATATCGTCTTTACCAAAAAGGAGATTAGGAGATCAACTTGTCTTCTTTTCCTATGAAGAAAACCTTTATGTCTTGTTCCTCTGCTAGCTTTTATAGTTGTATTCACCTGGCTCTATCATTTCTAACAATAATAGAGAACTGTCATTTTAACTCATATTTTCCATTTTCACTATTCTTATTCTTCATTGGGTGGTCTTAAAGTTCACTCTAATATGAAGTCATGGAGACGGGAAAGCAACGGTGAGATGAGAATGAAGGGGAAAGAGGAGAGAGAGAAGGGGGCACTCATTTTTGAGCCGGCCAGTTGAAATGCGCGGGGTTCATAATAGTGGGGTCCAATAAATTTGGTTATTTAGGAGTATGATCTAACAATTAAAGAAAGATTGTGCTCGTGTACCAAAAAAAGAAGGAAAGATTGTGCTCTCCTTCTTTTCCTTTCTCACATCATCTCGCTTTTAATGGTCTTCTTCTTCTTCTTTTTTTTGCGGTCACTGTCACAACTTACTCCATTGTCTTTTCTTTTTTTGTTAAATTTTGATTATTACATTGTGGATCCACCAAAACTACAAAATCCAACTCCATACACCAAATCAAAGTGCACACACTACACCTCTTTGGGTTTCCCACGCCCATCACCTGTCCTTATTTTGAAATACCCAAAGCACTGGCCACATTATATACTATAGGAAACTGAATTATGTGAACACTATAAGCAGAAGAATATGAGTTCCCACATGACAACACCAGATCACCGCTTAATAATCCACCATGCACGACACACCTCCCACTTGTCCATCTCTTCCTCCTAACTCTCACCAATACACCCAATAAAATATACTTAACTAAATAAATAAAAAATGTTAGGCCGTAACACAGGGACATCAAGAAGTATCAAGCCAATATCGTTTAATTTTCAGCAAGTGGCTTGATCGAGCCACTATCGAGCCAGTGTCCAGCCTGCGAATCTGTTTGGAAGTTGCTGGAGGATAGGCTCGAGCCAATTCTGTGTGATTCAACAGCTATATAAAGAGGAGCCATACTTTTATTTGGAGCAAAGAAACTTTTAAGACGGACTCTTGTTTTGCATCTTTTTTTTGGTAAGTAATATATATATAATCAAGTCGATTGGTGAGGATTCATAATCGTGAGTAAGTTTGTTTGTAACTATAAGATAAATAATACACATACTGGCATACGCAGCGAAAATAAGATCGAACTATCCTCTAGTCATTGTTGTTCAAGTTTGAACACCGAACACACACGCACTAGATTTAGGTGTCTTCCAACCTATGTATGACTTAAGATTGCCTAGATTTGATGGAGATCATATGCTTATAAAACGCTAGGTTAGGGACCCTTAATCTTCCTCAAGAAACCTTATAGTTTCCCTTCATCATGGAAACTTAAACTTACAAATAATGGGGATAATGGAAAGCTAAGAGCTTTTGAAACTACAACTACAAACATAATGTAAGTGGGCAATCCCTTAATCGCCCATATGACTAAGTGGGCCTTAAAAATATTTCTTACATTCTCCTACTGGTCCACAAGACACATGTTTACATTTTAAGGTGATAAATACTTTATATGGCCATACATCTAAAACTGCCCATTACTTTAAAGTTTAGAAAACCTCATACTCCATTGAAAAATATCAAATGTGAATCATAGCGGTAGTGCCGTATCTAATACGCATTCCCTTCTATGTATTACAATGTGTGAAACTTTCCCACGAGTACCGGATAAGACCGAATAAGATAAACTTGATAAATGACTAACTAGTAGTCATTTAGGGTCGTCTTTATTTATCCAAATGGATAAACTTTATATATACTTCTTACCTTATGTGCACATGTACGTTTCTATTCTCTAAGAACGCTCATAGTGTGTCCAAATCCTAATTGAGCAACAAATGAGAGAAAACATTATAAAATGAGCTAACATGTCATATATTCACAACATGACATATATTGTTTTGCAACATGATATATATTGTTTTGCCGGCAAGAATTAGCTCTAGACTTTATACTAAATGGACACAGATTGTGTGTAAGAACAGTCTCTCTCCTTACAAGGCACTTTGCATCGATATTCTTTATTCGGCCTTTATCTTTATCTTAAAGAAGAAACTATAGCCGAAAAAACTTAATTAGTAATGGTCTCAATATAATATCGACAACCTGAGACCCTGAATTACATGCTATCTAGTTTCATGCATAGCTCCCACTAATTTCTTCATTCATAGAAAATAGCAACTTATATAAGACATGATCGAGATGCATGTAAATCAACTTAAAAATTCTCGGTTCTTTATAAGTACCTCATAACCTTTATTTGTAGCCTTCTAGTACTTCATATCATGCTCACTTGGATATCGATCTAGTAAACCCTTAACCAATATCCATATAGCCCAAAAAAATGTATATGCATGCTCCCACTAACTTTGTGGAATATACTTTTTCTTTATTTATAAGCAAAATGACTACTACTACTACTACTTTTTTTTTTCTCTTGGGTAGAACTCTTTTCTCGATGCTATCCAAGCCAAAATTATATTGGATCTTCAAATGGTCCTTAAACCACTAGTACAGAGAAAGAACTCCAAATGGATATTACTTTGAACATTAATCCTAAAGGGTTAAACTTCTCCCACCATTAATGTTCTAATTTTATTTTGTGCACTTGATTATGTGACTATAGATGCTTCATTCACATAGCGCAAAATCATGACCCCTGCATTAGAGAAAAGTGAATTTTTAGATAGTCAATATAATTCCCGCAACTTTATATTTATAGCGGAATGCGAGAAGCAACTTTATAAGTGGTATGAATGTCTACAAAAATCAAGAAATAATGACTCTCAATTTGCTTGTAAATTCTAACCTTTCTATGGGTAGAGGTGCATCACGCATGAATTTACGTAACACTGTATAAATAAGATAAATGATCAAAATAATGATAACAAAATCTCCATAGTTGTGGGCATAGGAAAAGTTTATTCTCAACTTTCAAATGATCATCTTACTCAATTTAAATCACAAAAGTAACAGCCTCCTCGCAAGACTGAGTTTTGTTTTCTGAATTAAGTTCAACTTTTATGCTAATCTTTAACTTAAACAAAGTAATTCAAACCTCCCTATGGGCAAAGGCTGCAACACGCACTGAATCTCCTTCACTGCAACAAGAAGACTAGCAAATTTCGAACATCAATATAAAAGGCATAACAACGGGAGAAATTTCTGCTTTTATATGAAATTTTCCATTTTGTCTCAAACAAACTAATAAAATTAATTATTTTCCTGTGGGTAAAAGTAATTAATCTTACCAATTCAAGCTTAATGGTAGATGCCATATAACACCAACATATATATAAAGTCCAATGGCTATTTGGTCACTCTTAATATGAACACCATAATATTTCAAAATGCCGTGGCTAATCTCCAAATATTATGACATCCAAGTCATCTCAAATAGCATCAACCAAACTTTAATGGGATAAACTCACATATTCCATAATATTATTCAATCGTTTCTGCAAAGAAGTCATGCACGTTGCGTATAGAATAAGGCTTGACATTACTCACAATAATTCCAATAGCCCAGAATCATTTCAAAATTAGCCTTCACATAATTTACAGAAACATGGCAAACACTGCAATCAAACTTAATCTTATGTAGTTATGTTCATGTTCCTTTTTCTCGTTCTGACACCCAAATAAGTGCATATGCTAATATATTCACCACGAACTAGAACACTATTGTGTCTCAATGGAGTCGATCATTAGTAAATTCATGCAATTAATTGTGATATATAACACATATGTATACCAGAGAAGTAATAAATGATCAAACTCTTCATACTATGGTGAATAAAATGCACTAAATTCTTTGATCTATGACATGTATGCATAAGATCAAACTTCTGGTTGTCCACTATGCCCGAACTATACCACGTGACTCATCAGATTCTTTATGTGCAGTACTGCATGCGATCAACAATGATGGTGATCCAAGCATTATGTATATAGCAAAAATAATACTCGCAACCAAGATGATCACGGGCTCATGAGATGTTTTACCGATCAAAGATGCGAAACTTATTTTCACCTGATCATGATCTACAATCTTTATGCATGAATTCTAATGTCTCTGTATTGAACAACATGAATTAGAGGGTTGTTCTGATACCACGTGTAAGATAAATAATACACATAGCGGTATACGCAGCGGAAATAAGATCGAACTATTCTCTAGTCATTGTTGTTCAAGTTTGAACACCGAACACACACGCACTAGATTTAGGTGTCTTCCAACCTATACATGACTTGAGATTGCCTATATTTAATGGAAATCATAGGCTTATAAAATGCTAGGTTAGGGACCCTTAAATCTTTCTCAAGAAACCTTATAGTTTTCCTCCATCATGAAAACTTAAACTTACAAATAATGGGGATAGTGGAAAATCAAGAGCTTTTGAAACCACAACTACAAACATAATGTAAGTGGGCCTTAAAAGTATTTCTTACAGTAACTACTCATTGAGTATAGTGCTTTGATTCATTCCCATACATATATCTTTGTGTTATCTATTGGTTGCTTTCGTTTGCATAATTTGATCGATATATTGATTAGTGGATTTCCGATTGAGAGTTCATACATAGCAAATTTTTATATACCTAGGCGAACTAGGGTTTTTGATCACTGCAAATCTTGAGCGAGTCCATAAATTATGTGTAACGCCCCGCTATTTTTTTAAAATAAACTCCAAAATACATTGTATTTTAAACACTTCTAGGCCCCTATTTTCTCCATAAATAAATTACATTACCAAAATAAACTTAATTCGCCTTCTAAATATTCTTCTAGATGCTCTAAAATTATCAACTCTTCCAACACCTCTTCAAATTAATTCTTATATGCTCCGATTTAATTTCCACTTTCCAATGATATCCACAAGATTGAACAAATATCACGAGATAATCAAAAGGAGTACAAAAGTGAGAATGAAGAAAGAATTCCGAAAGTGAAAAACATATCGTATACTCCTTGGATTACCTCAAATATCCCTGGCCGTTACGTCTACGAATCAATATCTTAATACATTTTTCCATCTTCCGACTAAATATACCACTAGCTCACCCACCAATCCAAAACATCACTAGTTATTTATAAAATAAACTCTTAAGCTTTTTTTTCTCTTTTCTCTCTCTCTCTCTCTCTCTCTCTCTCTCTCTCTCTCTTTAAGCTAACAATTGGAATGAGAGGTGAAGAGAAGTGAGGTGTGGTGTGGTGTGGTGTGTGGAGGGGAGTGGAGAAGCCTATTTATACTAATGAGAGGAGAATCTAGATCATATCTAGAAAATCCTAACCATATCTTATATAATTTAGTAATGTCCAACAAAATCTATATAATATCTAATAAAATCTAATCGAATCGAATCCAATCTTTATAAAATCTAGGAATATCTAGGAAAAATTTATATCAAATTTCTCTCTCAATCTCCTATAATAAACTCCTTAGATTTGAGGGAATCACAATCTTAGATTGCATATCATATCTAAATTTTTCTAGGATTCCTTAAGGTACGTAACAATTGTGACTCTCTCCTTATCTATATACTATGATTATACTTAAATATCAATCTCTCCCAAATCTCTCCTAGATTTCTCAAATCTTTTCCTAGAAATCTCTCTCTCTCTCTCTCTCTCTCTCTCTCTCTCTCTCTCTCTCTATATATATATATATATATATATCTAGATCTCTCCTAGATTCATCCATATCTTTCCTAGATTGTTAGAATCTTGAACCTAAGGTTAGGGTTCTATAATAATAGGGTACAAGGATGTCATGGTTCAAATTATGAAAAAAAAAATCCTATGATATTAAAGAGTTTTTAATAGCTAGCTACTAGAATTAAATTATAGTAATACAACTACTTTAAAATTATGAGATTTGTTTTAAATCTTGAATTACCTAACTACTCGTTTCCATTACCAAAAAGATTAGTCAGAGTGCCATGTGTAACGCCCCTAATTTTGGGAACGTTAAAAGGAAAATTTTATTGAAACTTCAAAATAGAGTCTGGCTCTTTAGTACAACATAATTCTCCCAAGAGTACTTTATTAAACAAAAGGAGGGTAGACTAGGGTTCCTATCTGCTGCTCCGCCTCTTCTTCCATTCTGGCCAGCTCTTCGGCTCCAAACGTTTCCAAGGTGTAAAGTTCACCCTGTTCATCTATAAGATCTGACACATTATACCGGCGTCGCCACCAATATAATATGTCAGGGTCACCAAAGGTAACACCGTGAGCTACAAAAGCTCAATAGAATAACTCATGCCCTCTAACCCTTAACTTACAGACAATATCAACAATTTCCACATAGTGCAAGCTTAACTAGCCAAAATAGTTAACAATGACACATCCGCATTCGATATTCAATCAACATTGGTGTCCATGATTTTCTTATGTGTTTCTCCTACGCGACTCATCGTAGACTGTGTCTCTATTTTCACTTTTCATGTCCAAATCAACATTTTCAAAATCCGTTTTCAACACACCCAACCTCGGTTCCGCCGTTCCGGGTTCCCGAGTATCCTCACAATGGTTCCGCCGCACCGGGTTCCCATTGGTACACAAAACTTGCATTGGCTCCTCTCCGCGGATAACCAAGCCACATTACCAATGAGGCTACCACGTCCGGCCCCATTGGCAATCTTCACAATGGGCTACCAAGTCCGGCCACATTGAGGTTTTCACGAATCCACGCAATGGGCTACCAAGTCCGGCCACATTGTGGGTTTTCATTCACACAACGGGCTACCAAGTCCGGCCACGTTGCGGTTTTCACAATCCACACGATGGGCTACCAAGTCCGGCCTCATCGCGGGTTTTCATACACACAATGGGCTACCAAGTCCGGCCACACTGCGGTTTCAAAACACATCTCATCATTATCCACACCCTAGGTGTTATGTTTCTATTTTCTCGATTTTCGTGTCTCGTTCTCATGCATAGACTCCGCGGTATGACTTTTTACAAACATAAATCATTCATTGTAATCTTGAAACTAAACTAACAAGATCATCCAATTCTATATTAATAATCATGCTCATAACCATTCAAAGATCAAAAGATGAATACTTCAAGTCAAGCGTAAAAATCATATCTTTCGAGATTCGTTCTATCTTACTTTTTGAGAAATTCTAAACAACATATGTTTATTCGGAGTTAATAGTCGAGTATTCCAACATGCCATTAGCGAAAATAAGTTCTTTAACCATCATGCATTCCAATGTTATAAACAATAGATAACCTTATCTACTCTAGAGAAAACGATTAAGAAAGTTATATTTTGATCTTACGGACATTTTACTTTCCAACATACGATTTTGTATGTAGAGTTAGTAGACTAGAGATTCTAATTATACTTAGGGAAGTGAGTAGAGAAAATCTACCTTGATCCGAAACTTAGTCGGGGCCGAATAAGCTAGTTGGAAGATTTTCTACGGGCGGTGAACTTGCAAATCTGGACCAAACTTTGGATGGCAGTAACTTGGTCAATATTTGGCCAAATACGATCGTTCTTGGGTCGAAGTTGAAGCTCTCGAAGTGCTCTACGACTTTCGTGAAGGAAGTTGATCCTAGAAACTACTTTAGATAGGAGAAAAATGGTGATAAAGGAGAAGACAGTATGCTGTCTGGAAATAGGAATCCGAGATTTTTACTGAACTTCGGATGCCAATATCTTTGTCATCTCTTCACCGATTGGGGTGGTTCTTGGGTCTAACTTGAAGGTTTCGAAGTGCTCTACAACTTTTTCGAAGGGAGTTGGTTCCAAAAACTACTTTAAGCAGGAGAAAAATGGAGATTTTCAAAGGGCAGTAGGCTGCCTGGAAAAACAGAAATGGTTTCTAGAGAGAAGTGAGAGCAAGAAGTGAAGGTGTGAGTTGAAATGCTTGGAATGGCTTGCTATTTATAGGCAAAACTTGAGCTCCTCCTCCCTCCTCTATGGCCGGCCCCCCCTTCTCTCCTTTCTCCCATGGATTTGCTCCATTGTCATGTCCAATCAAGCTTGAAAGCATGCCAAGTCTTCCATGACTTGTCACTTCCATTTGTAGGCCAAATCTTAGGCCATCATGAAGGGTTTTTGACTTGTCAAGTCTATGGGGAGGTTGCTTGCAAGAAAGAATATAATCATGGCCTAGCTTTGTACTTTGGAAGACTAGAATGGGTTGGCATGTAGTCAAAAATAGGCTTAAGGCTATAATGTTGCTTGTGTAAGTAATCAAAACTCATGCACACACTCCACCCCATTCTCTCCATCCGGCCTTTTTCTCTCTCTCTCTCTCTCTCTCTCTCTCTCTCTCTCTCTCTCTCTCTTGTATCTATATACATCCAAGAAAATCTAGGAAAGTAAGTCTAGGATTATTAGGTTTAAGACTAGAACATAGGTGTGCATGCATGGCAAAGCTAGCCTTGCTTCCCTTGGAAGCAAAATGATGGGATTCTTTGTATGACTTGTCTTGTCATGCTTATTGGCAAGTCAAAGGTCTATTAACCAAGGGACAAAAATTTTCCTAACAATTATGGACCAAGGGGTAAAGGAATATTGGTAATAATTTGATATGACTAGTCATGGGAATCTATTGTCCAAGGGATAATATTTTCCCTAACATTTATGGACCAAAGGTTAAAGGAATATTAGTAATAATTAGGGTTTGAAATGACTTGTCATGGGGTATAATGATTACCCCTAAAAGTCTAAGGGTTCAATTAGGGTTCGGGGGTTCAAAAGGCTCCAAGACGGTCAAAAAGGTCCAATTAGGGTTAGGGTAATGTAACTAGGTGAATCGGTGGTCCGGTTCTACCAACTAATCGGTTGGATGCTAATTCTACTTGCCAAGCAGGATTTCTAGCCAAGAAATATAATTTAAAGATTTTATCTAACTCGTTAGGAAAATATACAAGTGCTTTTATAAGCATACTTGTCTTTAGAAAATGACCAGATTGTCCGGCGTGAAAGATATAATTTTATAAATCTCAAATCTAATTATGACGGATTATTAAAATTAAAAAGAAATTTTTAGTAGCAAATCCAAGTAATTAAAATAAAATTTAAATATTTAACGAAATTTTTATTTACCAAAAATCAGGGTCGTTACACCATGTGTCGCTTCTACATTCCTTCTCACTAAAACATCATTTGCTTTAATATATAAGATAAGATATGGATATTTGCATCTAATACTCCCTCCGTCCCTTTTTAAATGTTCCTCTTCGTAACTCCAACTTATTAAGAAAATATTATCATTACACATTTCACATCAACTTTTACCTCCACTTTTCCTATTTACCCTTTATGAAGACATCATCATTACATTTTTACTCACTAACTTTTCAAAATGGAATATACTTTTAGGGGCAAAATAGAAAATGTACCAACTTTTATCCAATAACTTTACAAAATGGACACTTATTAAGGGACAATCCAAAATGAAATACTGGACTTTAAAAAAAGGAAGGAGGAAGTATTAGATTTAACCAAATTCTTCAACGTCAATACCGCCCCAAGACATGGAGACACTATTGTAGCATGTTGTGCCTCCATAACATGATTCATTCTGAGTTCAAAAATTTGATCCTAACTGTTCACTTTGTAGAGCTCAATAGAATATTCGTGCAAAAAAAATCAAGTCAATCAGATATCGCTAATTACATGAAAGAATAAAAAAATTTTGAGGTCCAATCCCATCATTACTTTTTTAAGAACAATGTACATATGCCCGTGAGATACCAAGGTCCAATCGACTTGATTCTTTGCAAGCATGTTTTTCTCGTCGATTCCTCCAAGGTAAATAGTTTAAATCCAATTTTGGGAAGGTTAAATCTAACTATACAACTTTCGACCACAATTCCGAACACAACTGCGTCTGAAGTTGTCTTCAAGAGTTGTGTACGTACTACGTAGCATTCCTCTTTTTCTCTGTCCTGAATGGAAATGAACACGCCTGCTCCCAACCCTTTGCCATGCCAAGCCTAAAATCATCGTTGGTGCAAGCCTATAATTTCTCTTTTCCATTTGTCCGTTGTGTTTTGTCTACCCGAAAGGAAATTCAATAACATAAAAAAAGGGTGAAAACAAAATTCAATACCTAGACCATGATACAAAACATGGATGGCTATTTCCAGCATGAGATTTTGACCAAAAAATTTTCTTTATTTATTTTGTTAGAAATTATAAAAACTAAATTTTTTTATTAATCTTTGAAGAAGATTACACACATTAAACAGATCTCGGGCATATTGGCGAAAAGCCATCCGAGAACCAACACTAAAGGATGACAAGAGACCATCCGCACCAACACACCTGAAACCATGGAAACACACCTTAAGCACCACAACCAAAGCACCACAAAATCCATAGATACAGCCTAAAAACCAGCGAAAAACCAAAACCCAACACCCACACCCGACGAAAACAACATGACCCAACACCTACAACCACACCCGAAAGCCTGAGAGCTTTCAGTTTAGAGATGCATCATCTCCTGTGTCCCAAGATGATGTATCCATCCCCTTGTCTTCCATCTTATATACCTTTCCAATCTTATTTTTGGACAACCACTCTGTATCCAGTCCGCGAACACTCCTCGCGGAATTGCTTACCTAGACCCAAGTGGCTCATCAATAACCAAACAAAAGTAAGAAGCTCACCTCCCTGGCTCGGCTGATGTGCGTGGTCAGTCCCTTTAGAATGGAATGCAGCATAAGTAAGCAATTCCATCCATACCCCGCTCATTAGACTCCACCGCTTATCTGCATCGAATCCCGCCAACTGCTTCGCAAGTGTACATGCATCAAACAGCACAGATTCGCTCGCATCTCCTTTCAGAATAGCTGGTTTAAAATCGGTATTCACAGAAAGAATCGCTTGACAAGCTTGGTCATGGTCTGTTATTGATCTTTTGTGAAATAATCTCTCAGCCTCTAGGGAGGTGTCCTGAAAGATTTTTACCCAGTTACCAGCAGCTGGAGCTATCATGGTTGGCTTTGCTAGAAAAAGATATAGCAGGTACTCTGAAATATCCTTACAGAATCGGCAGTCGCTAATCGAAGCATCGTTATCGCAATCTTTGGGGTTATAGCAAACAAGATCAGTAGCAATGTGCCATAGCAAGAAGCTACGTCCATACTCAACCTCTCCAAGGCTCCATTTGAGTTTACTATAACAAGATCTTTGCATGAGAATCAAATCTCCTCTTTGTGAACATAACTTTGTCGCAATTTCTACGTTCTGCGCTAGCTTTGATCTCGTTTTCAGCTCCGTAAAAATCTTGTCCTTCAAAGGCTCCGAGACGCTCTCTGAGGTGACTTTTCTTTTGAGTTTCCAAGCCTTTAGAGCAGGCCCAATGAATAGAAACTCGGCTATAAAACTGATTTGACGTGGGGTTCTGTGACGGAGATGATAGGAAATGAAATTACACTTTGAGAAAGATTCTTTCCACTTGCGCATGTTGACCAAAGCATTAGCTATGGGTTTCACCCAGTTGTAGTAATTGAATGCAACTACATTCCGGCCTGACAATAGGACCATTAGGAGAGAGACAATCTCGATGATTAAAGCTCCAAATATCAAGGCATAGCTGATGCTGCTATCAACTAGCGAATCCAACGCCTGTGGATTAAAAAACCCTATCCAATATAATCCGAAAGCTGCAACACTGATTAACAACAAGGTAATAATACGTGCTACTGGGTTGCCATCTAGATGTGGTGTTCCAGTCTTGGTATGGAGATCCTTATGTATGAAACTAAGTTCAATTTCTGCTAACTTAAAAGCATCACAGCTACTTCTTTTGAGAAAGAAATTGCGAGTGAAGTGACGTTGCTCATGGCTATAACTGACTCCTCCGAAAAAGAGTCCCTTGAAGTTGTTGTAGAAGCAAAGGGCAAACTGCAGCAATGATTTTTCGTCCAGTTGGTCATTCTCAGTATCGAATACTAATTCCACATCCCGTAGAATCGGAGAATGAGGCTTGAATTTCTTCGGAGGTAACTGCACACGCTCCACTTGGGTGGGGAGGTTGCCCTCTCTCATTGCCCATTGTACCACAGAAAGTTTTTCAAAGTCAGGCCCGGCTTGCAGCTTTACTCGAGTGGCGCTGGATTCTTTCAACCCTCCAGAGCGAGCTAAATATAGAGAATGTACTCGCTCCATACATCTTATGGTTCCCGCCAAAAAAATCAGATGTGAAATCCAATTGAATCCGAAGTAGGGCGCGAATCGGATGAAAATAAAGATAGTTGACACAATTTGCGAAATCATCCGAATCAATTGCTGAAGCCACATATTATTTTCTTCGGCGGAAAGAGACGTAACATTATCAGGGCCACCGAGGTGGAGCAGGAGAAATGGTGCCCAAAAGCTTAAATACCAAGTGGTAACCGCATATTTGTATCCATAAGTATTACATTTAAATAAGGATTTCCACGAACTCTCATCTGTGATTTCCGAAGAATATTTGTAGAATCTGGATCTCACTTCGTCAGCACTCTCTTTCTCTTTGTCACAAATTTTGCCGAGTCTGACAGAGATGAGTCCGATTGCATATGGAGCGACCCAGTCCGCGAGAAAGTAAGCTGAAGAGATGAGTGTCAGCAGCCAAGTCTTATTTGTGCGTCTTCTTTCGGATGCACATGCAAATAAGAAGAAATGAAGCAACATACTCAAGAGCACAAACGCCCGGATATCCCATACATTCCAATTATACAGAGTGAAATCATATGGGAAATCATATGAGGAGTCATCTGAGGGGGTTGGAGAAAGAACTGAAGGACTTGGGGAAAGATATGAGATCTTCATTTCTGTATCGCCTACACACCCAGCTACCCCCTCTCTCTTTTCTCTTCTACCCACAGTTTGGAGTTCAGCAAGACACTCCTATTATTTTTTTTTTGCTCGGCAAGACACTCCTATTATTGAGCACCGATACTCCTGTTACTGAGTACCCTTTTCCGTGCGTTGGCTCCGTACAATCTCAGTCATCCAAAAGTATTTTGTACGATTTGGATTAAAAATAATCTATTAATGGTAATATATTGTTTTTAATCCAAATTGTCCAAATACTTTTGAACGACTGAGATTGAGCGCCGTAAAACTTAATAAGTTTTTTTTCCAAAGTAAACATTGTTTCGTGCCCAGTGTAAATTGACGGAAAATGGTGCACGCTCTCTCTCTCACTCTCCCTCCCTCCCTCCCTCCTTTTTTATTACTTGGTAAAAAGTAGGGACACCAAAGCATATCTTTTTTTAATTGCAAGATTATTGTCATGTTTATTAAAAATGTTGTCTTTCAAAATAAGGAAGAGTGTACAAATGAGATGTTAATTTTATAAGTTTAAATTAAAGGACCCAGTGTAAATTGACAGAAAATGGTGCACGCTCTCTCTCTCCTTCCCTCCCTCCCTCCTTTTTTATTACTTGGTAAAAAGTAGGGACACCAAAGCATATCTTTTTTTAATTGCAAGATTATTGTCATGTTTATTAAAAATGTTGTCTTTCAAAATAAGGAAGAGTGTACAAATGAGATGTTAATTTTATAAGTTTAAATTAAAGGACCCAGTGTAAATTGACAGAAAATGGTGCACGCTCTCTCTCTCCCTCCCTCCCTCCTTTTTTATTACTTGGTAAAAAGTAGGGACACCAAAGCATATCTTTTTTTAATTGCAAGATTATTGTCATGTTTATTAAAAATGTTGTCTTTCAAAATAAGGAAGAGTGTACAAATGAGATGTTAATTTTATAAGTTTAAATTAAAGGACCCAGTGTAAATTGACAGAAAATGGTGCACGCTCTCTCTCTCCCTCCCTCCCTCCTTTTTTATTACTTGGTAAAAAGTAGGGACACCAAAGCATATCTTTTTCTAATTGCAAGATTATTGTCATGTTTATTAAAAATGTTGTCTTTCAAAATAAGGAAGAGTGTACAATGAGATGTTAATTTTATAAGTTTAAATTAAAGGACCCAGTGTAAATTGACAGAAAATGGTGCACGCTCTCTCTCTCCCTCCCTCCCTCCTTTTTTATTACTTGGTAAAAAGTAGGGACACCAAAGCATATCTTTTTCTAATTGCAAGATTATTGTCATGTTTATTAAAAATGTTGTCTTTCAAAATAAGGAAGAGTGTACAATGAGATGTTAATTTTATAAGTTTAAATTAAAGGACCCAGTGTAAATTGACAGAAAATGGTGCTCTCTCTCTCTCTCTCTCTCTCTCTCTCTCTCTCTCTCTCTCTCTCTCTCTCTCTCCTTTTTTATTACTTGGTAAAAAGTAGGGACACCAAAGCATATCTTTTTTTAATTGCAAGATTATTGTTATGTTTATTAAAAATGTTGTCTTCCAAAATGTGGAAGAGTATACAAATGAGATGTTAATTTTATAAGTTAAAATTAAAGGAGGAAAAAAGAAGAAGAAGAAGCGTTGTTATAAAAAAGACAAGTGTGAAATTAAATTACCTCTTCTTTTTGGTTAGAGACAATGCAATGCGGCTCTACGAAATGAGGGGCCTATTGTGAGTGGGAAACAGCCGCCTTGTTGTGACAGATGATGAAGGCTTCGTTTGTTTGGACGTAAAATATTTTTCGATAAAATGTTTTACCTATTTTTTGGTGTTTGGTTGTGTGAAAAATGAAGAAAATATTTTACATGTAAAACATTTTTCATCAATTGGATGAAAATGACTTACCCTTAAATCTTCCGTAAGTTATTTTCCTTAAATCTTCCGTAAGTTATTTTCCGAAACGAATCCACTGCCTTCTACTGCAATTATCTTCCGTAAGTTATTTTCCGAAACGAATCCACTGCCTTCTACTGCAATTCTCATCGCTCAGTTTCCTCGATCGTCAGTCATGATCCATGTTCAATTCCAATAATCTTATATATCTCCATCATTTAAGCCCCCCTCTCTTTATACTATTTTTTTTTATTTCTGAAAATATTTTCAACTGTCAACCAAACACCGAAAAATAAAAGTTTGAAATTTGTTTTCTGAAAAAATACTTTACATGGAAAATATTTTACATTGTAAAACATTTTACATCGAAACAAACGGAGCCGAAGTGTAAATTCCGAACGAAATGCGAGAGGAGGGAAACGAAGATTGGCCCATTAGTTGATAAAAATGCTAGGTATATTACTTTTTACACTATACAGTTACACATCTTATGTGGGATCCTCTCTAGGTCCTAAAAAATATAGTGTAACTATGTAATGTATGTAATACTTCTAATAATTGATATAACCACCGCCACATACGGTGGCTCTCAAATATAGTCATTAGACGTGACCACCATAGCATTACTTGAATTGAAATGGACAACGTATGAATTATGAAAGACAATGACCAAACGTGAATTATGAAAGACAATGACCAAACGTGAGTCGTCCACTCACGCTTTCCATACAAACACATGGAATCTTGGATCCATGAGTGGCCTGCGAAAAGGCCTTTCATATCGTCCTTATCAAAAAAGGAGATTAGATACCAAACTTTGTGTCTTCTTTCCCTCTTGGACGGATGCGAGGCCTGCAAAGATGTCTTTCATATCGTCTTTACTAAAAAGGAGATTAGGAGATCAACTTAATTTATAGTATGTATGTCTTATTTTCCTTCGAAGAAAACCTTTATGTCTTGTTCCTCTGCTAGCTTTTATAGTTGTATTCACCTGGCTCTATCATTTCTAACAATAATAGAGAACTGTCATTTTAACTCATATTTTTCATTTTCACTATTCTTATTCTTCATTGGGTGGTCTTCAAGTTCACTCTAATATAAAGTCATGGAGACGGGAAAGCAACGGTGATATGAGAATAAAGAGGAAAGAGGAGCGAGAGAAGGGGGCCCTCACTTTTGAGTGGACAAGTTAAAATGCGCAGGGCTCATAATAGGTGGGGTCCAATAAACTTGGTTGTGTAGGAGTATGATCTAACAATTAAAGAAAGATTGTGCTCATGTACCAAAAAAAAGAAGGAAAGACTGTGCTCTCCTTCTTTTCCTTTCTCACATCATCTCGCTTTTAATCAGGATAAGGTCTTCTTCTTCTTTTTTGTTTTTTTTGGCGGTCAGTGTCACAACTTACTCCATTATCTTATTCTTTTCTTTTTTCTTTTTGGTCAAACGGAAAATTACTCCATTATCTTTACACATCAAGAGTATACCTAAACTTCTTTTTTTTTTTTTCCCTAATGCTAAGTTGTTGGAGTAGAATTATGGAGTAGTAAGTTAGCTTACTACTGAAAAATAAAAATTGATCATCTCGAACTCATGACCCCTTATGAATGAAACCCCATAAGAATATATAGACCATTAATTGGCCTAAAGCCTTGGTTTCAGCTAGGGGTGGCAAACGGGCGGGTTTGGGTCAAATTGGGTAAGTTGTTAGTGGGTTGGGTCTTTAATGGGTTATTGACCCATTTAGACCCATTAACTATGAGTCTAATTACCCATACCCAACCCGACCCATTTATTTTAAAGCAAACCCGACCCGCCCATTAACCCAATTACATATATACTAAAAATTATGATCAAAAAATTAGAAAAGTAAAAAAAAATTATGATCGAAACTCATAAATTTTTTCAAAAACACGAGAATAAGTAATTTTTTTTGTCTTATTGATTTTTTTTTGTCTTTATTCAGAAAATTATAAGTTTCGATCAAATTTTTTTACTTTTTCGATTCCTCTCATCAAAACAAATTAATAAGTCACAAAAATATGACACAAAACAAAAAAAATGCAAAAAAAATTTGAATAAAGACAAAAAAATAAGTCAATTTTTTAATCCGAACCCTTTGCGGGACTACCATGAGAGAAATTTATTCACGGCGGAGCACAATTTCACGGGTCCATTCGCGTAATTAATGGATGAGATGTGTTTTTAATTTTGACTGGTCAAAATAATTATTACCGGTCACAATTGATTTTTAATTCGGACCATTCAAAATATTTTTGAACGCGTGTGATTTAGCACAAAACAATTGAATAAAAGAGAGAGAAGGCCATGTTC
This sequence comes from Rhododendron vialii, assembly GCF_030253575.1. Lineage (NCBI taxonomy): Eukaryota > Viridiplantae > Streptophyta > Magnoliopsida > Ericales > Ericaceae > Rhododendron > Rhododendron vialii. Next base: position 4,771,550 of record NC_080563.1, on the reverse strand, counting down.
CTGGAGATTGGGGTGGGGGCAGGGAGGGAGGGAGGGAGGGAGAGAGAGGGGGGGGGGGGGGGGGGGGGGGGGCGTTGAGAGAGAGAGAGCTCCTGGAGATTTGGGGGGGTGGGGGGAGGGGAGAGAGAGAGAGAGCTCCTGGAGATTGGTTTGGTGGGGTGGGGTGGGGTGGGGTGGAGTGGGGTGGGGGGAGAGAGAGAGAGAGGGGCGTACTCCTCCACTTCCCAATTGCAAAAGAGACCAATTAAGAGATGGAATTTGGTGGGTTACTTTCATTGCCCATTGGGTCATTTAAGTTGACCCAATTAATGCCCAATTATGACCCAACTAATAATGGGTTAGCTGGGTTTGAACCCATTCTTACCCAACTAATAAATGGGTTGGGTTGGGTCTATTTTCTAGTTGATGGGTTTGGGTTTGTTAATGGGTCTGGGTTCAATTTGCCACCCCTAGTTCCAGCTATGCCAATTTGATTGGTGTAACTTTCTTTTCTTTTCTTTTTTTTCACAGGATTGGAGTAACTTCAAACTTTGACTCATATAGCAAAACAATTTGGCAATTAGAAAAATATGATACCATCCCGCAAAATATTTGTATCGTGCCTTTTGAGATCGATCTACTATGATGTTCCTTTTCGAATTTTGTATGTGAATGGTTATATGGAGTAATTGGGTAACTACATACTAAAAAGTATGGAGACTCACACCCTACCCATCATACTATTAATCACTAGCTAATAAACTTCTGTATGATTGTGAATGTGAACAGACAAAGGCCGAAGCACGTGTCGGTTTTTTTTTTTTCTCAGCGAAAGAAACATTTATAAAAACTCGAAAGGGATACATCGAGAAGAAAGAGACAGCCAAAGAAAGAGATTGACCACATCCAACCGACAGTTGGATGCTCTCCTAAAAACTAGATTACACTCTCAATTTTCGGACACTGTCTAAGAAGATCTTGAACTCCTCAATAGAGTAGACCTTGATGTCGAACTTCACCTTTATCCACATCTCAACTCTAGGGAAACTAGGGAAACAACCGTCTTTCTTTCTATTTAAGCACACATGAGAAGACTAGGGAAACACATATGCCTATGTGCTTTTTACCCATTTTTTAACACACATTCACACACTTGTTATTGTCAGCTTATTGGACTAATTTTAGAATTGTTCTTAAAACAAATATACGGAAGAAGAAGAAGCAGCATAAAAGTAGCGCTCCCCGCATTGTTTTAGTCTGAGTAAGTTTTTTTTTTTAAACTAAACTCCTTTTAAAAAAGTACTATAATTTCGAATGAAAACACGTGAATTAGAAAACTTCTTTTCACTGCCGGAAGTGTTAATTTTTTTAAAAGAATATTTTATAATTAGACTTTAAAAGAGGTTGATCATCATCTTTGATTATCCAATGTCGACACATAGAAAGACTACTGACCATGAACACTGAAAAAGAGAGGAGTGCTTAATTTCCATATAAAAGATCAAAAGTGTGTGTGGTCATCACCAAAAGTGTCATGCACTAGTAACGTACACTTCCGATCGAGTAAATAATTGAGAGTGGAAAAGAAGTAAACTTATGAGGTGGATTTTTTTTTTGGGTAAACTACGATCGAGTGGGCATTAAAGAGTAGTTCACATTTATTGGGTACTTCAATCCCTTGAACAATTTCAGCCATCTGCATGCCCTTTGACAAGTTTTTAATTTGTTCCAACGGAGCCTCTCGCGGAGAACATAAAATTAATTATCTATAGATCCGTAGGTGAAGTACAAATTATATTAATCATGTTTGGGTGGCTTACGTAAGGGATTCAATGATAAAGTTTAATTCTCTCTCTCACACACACATGTACAACCTGGTGGTACGTTGAGGTATGGATTGAGGACGTGAGGGAATTGACTCAGGCGAAGACTCGATCAAGTACTACATGTGATAAGACCACTCAAAGTCTAGCTCTTATACCATTTTAGTTTTGTCTGGAGGGTTACAACTTAAAATCAATTGGCTGAAGTAAGACCACTCAAGACCTAAATTTGATATCATGTTAATTAGTTTGGAGGGGTCCAGCCTAAATCTAATGGGCCATGTGTAAAGTAGGTTCTAGATTATACTAGCAAAATTTGGGCGGCTTGAATGATCAGCAATATGAGATAATGTCTATGCGATAATTAAACAAAAATATTTCTCAAACAAGTGTTATAATTAGTTTCATATAAAGTAGATTGAATGAACAAGTTTCTAAATGTTGTTTTTTTTAAGGAAAAATTTTAAATATTGTTACCGAGTATATTTATAAAATGAACGATCAAAACCGTTAGAATGTGAAGTCCTATAATATTCAACATTGTCACCAAAATTAGAAATCATGAGATATCGACAAATATGTAACCAAACGACAATTAACGTGTCCGAATGCATTAAAGTCTATCGTTAATTGTGGTACGACATATTTTAGTCTTGCTACAAAATGTATGGATTAATTTATTTTGGTACGACACATTGTGGTAAGCAAATGCCAATTTATGGTGTCGTTATAAAAGTTATGGTTATATAATTTGTGGTCATTTTTTTTGAGAGGGAGAGGGAGAGAGAGTGTGGGAGAAGAGAACAACCGATTACATGTTCAACCCTTTTTTTATTTTATTAATTGATTTAATAAATTGATGGTTCGGATCATTTACTTTTAAATCCGAGAATTTAAAATCATGGTATATATGGTACACTACTTAATAAGAAATGTGTACGATAGGACTTCCCAAGTTCCAAATACTGCGTTTTATTGAAAAAGAAAGGAGTACTTTCCCCATACATAAAGTACGTAGTACTAGTAGCAAAAGAATACGGCAGACCCCCGGCCCTTTCTTCTTTTTTTTTGGGTCAAGCGGAAAATCGACCTCCAGCCCTTTCATCAATGGGGATACTCGGTACAAAGAAATTTTACCCGAAAATGATCCAGAATATACTATTTATGATATACTATTTATGACCATAAATGGTGTATTAGGGGTCATTTCTGGATAAAATTTCTTTGCACATAGCATTTCTGTTTCATCAAAGACAAAAAAAAAAAAAAAAAGAAGACGACCAAAGACCAAAAGCGTGGTCGTAATTCCTCTTTTTTTTTTTTTTTGCGATCAGTGTCACAACTCTGTTCCAGAACCAAAAATAAGTCCTTATTTTTTAAGAAGGCAATTTCAAGCTCAAAAATTATGAGTTTATTAAAATCTAAAAATATGCAATATGGATCTTGTTTGGAAGATCTCGATGAGATTTTTTATACGATGCAAAAAAAATTGAAAAATTATTTTTCATTTATTTTATTTTTGAGTTTGAAAATGTGAAATAAGCTGCTTATTTTTTAAGAAAGTTTCTGGAACGGAGTCTTTTCACTTCAAGAGCTATACTAAACTTTTTTTTTCCCCTAATGCTAAGTTGTTGGAGTAGAATTATGGAGTAGTAAGTTAGCTTACTACTGAAAAATAAAAATTGATTACTGCTCTATCATCTCGAACTCATGAACACATGCGCGCACCCTTATCAATGTCAATGAAGTCCAAAAGAATATTAGGCCATTGGCCTAACGCCTTGGTTCCAGCTATGCCAATTTGATTGGTGTAACTTCGAACTTAATTTGACATATATAGCAAAACGATCTTGCAATTAGAAAAACATGATATATATATCATCCCGCAAAATATTCGTATCGTACGTGCCTTTTGAGATCGATCTACTGTGATGTGCCTTTTCAAATTTTGTATGTGAATACTTATGTAATTGTGTAACTACAGTACAGAGTATGGGCCGACACTCACACACTACCATCATATATAATACTATTAATTAATTACCGGCAAACTAATCTATATGATTGTGAATGTGAACAGACAAAGACCGAAGCACATGTGTTAGTTATTAAAACATTAATACTAATTTAAAAACATGATGAAGAAGAAGTAGCATAAAAGTAGCGCTCCCCACATTCTTTTTGTCTTAGTAAGTTTTTTAATTAAACTCCTTAAACTGTACTAATTTAGAATGAAAACTTGCACGTGAATTAGAAAGCTTCTTCTCACTAGCTACCATCATATTAATTAAATTAGACTTAAAGTGGTTGGTTGATCACCCCCTATGAGAATAACTTATTTCCCATTGTGCTACAAACACAATGTTTACAGCCAACGAATGAGAGCTTGCCACGTTGTCAAAATGTGAGCACACCAAATTTTTGCAGCACAACCGGAAATAAGTTATTTCCGCTAACTTATTTCCGCTTGACAATGTGGCAAGCTCTCATTCGTTAGCTGTAAATATTGTGTTTGCAGCACAACCTGAAATAAGTTATTCTCTGCATGGTATCATCCCTCAAAATACAGTAATTTTTTTATTTATAATTAGACTTAATTTGAGGTTGATCATCTTTGCTTATCCAATGACTGACAATGACATAGAAAGACTATTGACCATGCACGCTGATCTATATATACTCCTATTAATTTTTGTTGAAAAAGAAATGAGGGATACCACTATGGCACAATTCTGGAAATTACGGACTTGTGGAAATTATTGCATTTGGAAAACTCCATAGCGTTTTTGACGGACTTGTGGAAATTATTAGATCTACAACCTAACAAAGCCGGCTGTCACACCCCAAAATTGGAAATGACCGGCCATGAACCGCAAGACTGAAACACATAGAATATGCAGCTTAAAAAGAAATTTGATTAAAAACCAAGGCAATGAACTAATAAACGGTCAACATTTTTTTTATTAAGAACAACTCCAACCAATTAAGTTCAACAAACAGTATGGGGCACAACCATTCCATGAACCAATCAATATCCAGAGATCCAACAATAATAAAGAGGAGTCGTTATCTGACAATTGTTTCGAATGCAGAAGTGATTTATTAAAATAAAACTAAGATGAGACACCCTAAGGAGGTAGAACAAAAGAAATCCCCGAGATGCCGCCAGAGTCATTGTCTAAATCCCCAACTTGCCTGAAAGAGAAGTTGGAATAAATCCGTCAGCTGACGAGCTCAATGAATAACAAGTATGTATAATAAATAAAGTTGAAAGTGGGGATAAAAATAATTTACCATTAAATCATAATTTGGCATACGAGGTATCCAACAGAATAATAAATTAATCAATAAAGGATTTAATCAATGAACATTCTTAGTCGTGATTACAACAATAACTCCATCAATAATGAGGAACCACAATCAAATAGTACTATGGCCAAAATAAATCTCAACAAAATTGGATCCAATATCAAACTTAGAGTCACCAGGGTTGGCAGCCCGTGGTACTTTTCCCTAAGACGATCCGGCGAAAGAAAGCCGTTGAGTATTAGGGTCACCGGCCTAAAACGGTCTTTTTCCCAATGGCCAGGGTCACCAACACGAGAAGGAATAAGTTCCCTGGACTTCCGAATTAAATGTTCCCATTAATATCCACCAAGATCTCACCAAAAAAAATATTATCAATTGATCTCAGAAAAATCATCGCATGCCAATTTATAGAACAACTTATAAATAGTTTTGAGTCTCCGAATAACATTCATATAAATTTCTGAAGAAAATGCTTTTAAGGGACACAAGGATCTTTCAAAAATACATGCATAACATACTTAACTATTCACCTGAGGCCAAAGGTAATCTAACTTAACAACACGAAATGAAGTTAACCTGAACAAAAGAAAATATTACGAAATAATTAACCAATATGAATACTACGTTGGCCAAGTACTAACTAGGAAATAATCTATCAATGAATTACCCAACCCCCAATCTAGCTAACTAATTCAGTACCAAACCGAAACTATAAAACCCAAACTTTAATTTTCAATTCCAACAATATGCCTCCCATGCAGCCACCTATTTCTCTTCCAAAAATCAATTTGTCTACACACCACATGTACGTATAACACACAATCATGGCCCAAGGCCATTTGGTTCCCTTCCCCACTGTGAATAACCAAATTCATAGCCCCACACTTGGCCATTATTTCCCACGCCACACAACACTCGATCGACCACGATCTCACCCATTTTACACAGACCATGACAGCACATGCACGCCTCCACCCAACTCACAACGTACGATTACGGAGCCACGAGCACACTCTCTCTCCCAATACACTCACAACCACTAATAAAATCCAATATATAAATTCCATACCAATGCTCAATTCATAAACCCAATGTTTTCTTAAAAGAGGAGACAAAGAGAGACGAAGAACATAATTACCTCAAGTGAACCCAGCGGAAATCTCCTCCGGTTGCAGCAGCTCTCTCTCTCAAAAGTTCTCTCAATCTCTTATCTCAAACGTTCTCTCCAAATAAAAACCCTACACGGTAAAAATAACTCCTAACTTTGTAAAACTACCCACTACTCCCTATACTATAGCTATATAGCCAACTAACGTATTCTAAATAAGATTGGCTAACCACATAATTTAATAATTAGACTTGTGCCCTCGTAACCACAATAGCGCCGATAAAAATTATATCAAACATCTTTTTAAAAAAATAATTACTAGGGCCCACGCCATAATACCCAATTCTCACCACGGAAAATATAAATATTAGTAAAAGAAAAGGTAGGGCGTAACACCTGCAGCCTCTATGGCACAATTCTGGAAATTACAAGATCACCTCCATCTCGCCCGCCCTTTCAAAGCTCAGTTTCGTGGGTCTGACAGGAGTTACAAAATATAGATTTGAACTGTTTATTTTATGACACAGCAAAAAAAAGAATCTCAATAAAAAGTAGCTTTGTAGTACGTATATGGATAGGAAACAAAACTTCTCATTTTGTTTTGAGGCAAATGTGATTTTAGACATAACATATATTCGATGTGATTTTAGACATAACGTATTTTGGATGGTCGAGATGCGCACACGGGCACCCCGTGTCCATGCCCACCCGACACTGAAAAATTTCTCCTTGTGTGCTAAGGGCTTGGCAACATGAGTTAACAACCCTGCAAGCGGAGGAGGGCCTGACTTGCTCAGTTAGCAATGTACCAACTCTTGCACTAGATGCAAAATTTTCACTTTGTTTGTTAAGTCAGTTAATTTCTGAGCAAATGAACTCCTTAACCCTTAGCACTAGAGATGCCCTAATAAACTTATGATGTGGATTTTTTATTTTTGGTAAAAGAACAAGCGCATTAATAAAGAAAATTAAGAGTTCACATTTATTGGGTAGGCCCCGTTCCGGTAACTAAAATAGATACTTATGTTTTCAAATTAAATGTGATATATCGTGAGAGAATGACTTTTTCGTAAAACATAAAATAAATTAATAACTACTTAAAAAATAAGAAACTAATAGCAGAATGCGGCTTAATCCCTTCGGAGTTATATCTGGAAAAAGATATTAGGAGTAGAACGCAAGTTGGAACAGATACAGGAGTATAATGCTGTACTATTTCTACTTTTAAATCTTTTTCGCACCTGAAAAATTAGTTAAGCTACAAGTATGCAGTCCGGCAAAATAACAAATTAAATTAAATTTAACGTAGTCAACATGCTAGATCATTCATACGGGACCTTAATTACAACTTACAAGAAGGATCACATTTGCATATCTAGGAAAACTTTATTACGGCTGTTTCCGTGAATAGTTTTTTACGGAGGTGAATCGTGCGTATCCGTTTTGGCTTTGGATGGTTCAGATTTAAATAAAATTTTTCTGGAGAAGAGTTACCGAGATCGCGCGACTCCGTGATTAAGGAAATCACAGAGCCTCCGTAAATAAGTCAATCTCATCTAGTATATGAGTAACTAACGGGGGATCGAGGGTGCAACCTGGTTACCACTCACCAGCAAGCCTTGTTTGGTTTTCAGCTCACCAAGCATCGCTGTTTGAACAACTTCACCCATCTCCCTGTGAGAAGTTTTTTGTTCCAAGGAGTATCTTTTAGCTATCTATAGATAGGTGAAGTATCTTTTAGCTGGATTACCTTAAACAAGTTTGAGTGACTTACATGAGCGATGCAAGGATAAAGTTTAATGCTCTCTCTCATCCACAACTTGGTGGTGAGTTGAGGTATGGATTGAGGAGCTGAGGTAATTCACTCAGGGGAAGACTCGACTACATGTGGTGAGATCACTCATCATCTAGCTCTGATACCATTTTAGTTTTGTTGAAAGGTTCTAACCTGAAATTAAATGACTGAAGTAAGGCCACTCAAAATCTAGGTCTGATATCATGATATCATGCTTGTTCGGCTGAAGTAAAGTAGGTTCTAGATTATATTAAAGAAATATATATGGGTAGCTTAAGTCAGCAATATGAGATAATGTCAAGGCAATAAAAACAAATTATTTCTCAAACAAGTATAATAATTGCAGTTGTGCTTTCGGGACACGCCTTTAAGCTTAAATTCGTGTCATGGTGACACGACTTCAATGTGAAGTCGTGGTAAAACACACACGAATGCGCTTTTCTTCTAGGTCCACTTCAGTTGGCCTAAAATCTTCTTTTGATCACCCACCTCTTTAATTTCCATCCGCTAAAGTATTAGGAGTAGAACTGTTGCAAAATCGATGCCTTGCTCAAGGTATGGTTATTATAATACTCTCTCTTCTTGCCTTATTTGTGAAGCTTATTAGATGTGCACTTTATTTTTGGAAGAGTAAGAAATTCATTAATAACAACAGGAAGAGATTAAGTGTTAAAAAGACACATCTTGTTCTTGTAACACAGGTAGTATTGTACTGGTTGATGAACTTTTAAAAAAAATTAAGCATCAAGTGTGGGCTTTGAGCATTGTCCCCCCAGCAATACCATTGATGTCACACACCTTCATCCAACATGTGAAATCATATTTCAGAACCCCGATCGACATCAAGGGAAAATATGTTTTGGGAACAAGCTAGGAAAGCTAGTCATTCTTTTTATTTGCATGCGGAAACATGGCTTCATCTGAACTTGTATGTTTGTAACTGTTAAAACTTGTCTCATATTACTCAATTAAGCCACCCAAGCTTGGTTAATAAAATTTAGAGGCTACTCCATCTTTTGCCAATTGGTTTTGAGATGGACATAAAGTTTCTACATGGTATCAAAGCGGGGCCCGTTCCACCTCACATTTTAAAAATTAACAATCCACACCTCATGATGACAGACCAGCAAAAAAGGCTGCACGATGATAGGACCCAAAAGTGGCCACACGTGACAAACCTCAAATGCGGCTGCACGTGAGGGGGGATGTTAAGGAAATAGAATCCCACATTGCTTGGGAGTGGAATGAGTGATCACTTAATAACATCTGAGACCTCTCCACTCATTGCCAATTGACTTTGAAATGGATATAAAGTTTCCACAGTAACCACGTGTTTGTTTCCCAAAAATTAACAATTGGCCTAGGAACAGCGAGTAGTGCAGTTCTAGGCCTGATGCGGGCGTGCCAGGGCAGGATTGCTGCCCAAATTCGTATCAAGGCCTGGAAGCCTTAATCTGACTTCTAACTGGACGAAAGTGCACGGCCTAAGGGTGGAGACCGTGAGGAGGTTCGTGGTTTGCCTTTGCGGGCTAAGGACTTAAAATTTTCTAATCGTGTGAAAAATGGAAAGAAAGGTAGAGCAAGGCCTAAAACAGAAATAAATGGACTTTATTAACGGTTTAACAAAGTCTGATTACAAAGAAATGAAATAAAATCTATGCTTGGCTAGATTGAGTACAAACTATTCTAGAAAGTAAAGGTAATTGAACGATAAGTCGTGGGCTTGTTTGGTCGGGGACCGAAAGATAAAAATAGTTAAAAGATAATTGAAATGGAATTTGGATAAGCCATGGGCTTTGATGGTCGTGGACCGAAAGATAAAAGATAATTAAAACATAAATTTGCATAAGCCGGGGGCTTGATGGTCGGGGACCTTTGCCAAGGCCTTCAACTCTGGTATTTATAGGCAGATGTTCCAGGTCTTGAGCTGTTCAAGCTGCTTCCACAGGCCTTCATGCATGGCTGCCAAGTGTCCCTTTTGAGCTGCTTCAAAATGCTCCAATGAGAGGCTATTCTTTGATAAAAACGTGTCCTTTACTCCAAGGAAATGGTAAAGGCCTGAAAAGCCCTTCTTTTCTACATAAAACTTTGTAAAAGAGTAAAAGGAACTTTAGCATCCAGGCCTTTGAGCTGCTTGTGAGCAACTACTGCTTGACTGGACGTCTTTTGGGCCCACCAATGCTGAAGACCAAGGCTTCTTCAGGCCTTCCCACCATTTTATTGGTCCTTGCATCCCTTGTGGGCCCTTAAATCCTCTGAGGTTCATCTTTCACGGAAGAAGGATCCAGAAACAAAGGATTAACCAGACCTGGATGAGCTGCTTGTGAGCAGCTTGCTTAGGTCTGCATGAATCATTCACCAACAGCTCCAAGGGCTGCATGTGCGCCACCTGTCTCTAGCCTTGCTTCATGCTGAAGAATGGGGTCCCACCAGTTCAGACCTTGAGCTGCTTGTGAGCAGCTTACCCAGATCTGTCTAGCAAGAATATTATAGGCCTTTGAGCTGCTTGTGAGCAGCTTGAGACCTTTAAGCTGCTTATGAGCATGGATGTTTATAAAAAAGGGATATTTGGGCCCACCAAGGCCAAAAACGCAAGCTTGGTTGAGCTGCTTGTGAGCAGCTTATATGATGTTATATATAGGCCTTTGAGCTGCTTGTCCAGGCCTAAGCTGCTTGTGAGCTGCTTGGGATGTCTCCATGCATGGTTGCCACGTGTCCCAAGCCTTGCTTCATGCTAAAGGATAGTAAAGACTCAGATCTTGAGCTGCTTGTAAGCAGCTTACCTAGATCTGCCAAACAAGAACATTCTAGGCCTTTGAGCTGCTTGTGAGCAGCTTAAGGCCTTTGAGCTACTTGCGAGCAGCTTAAGGCCCCCTAATTGCTCCTTAAAGGCTTTAACGATGCTCTTAAAGCAGTGGGTCTTTCATCAATTGGGCCTAAACTTGTTGGTAAATCATGGGCCTTTGCCCAATGTAAGCCTTCTGAGCCCAAGCCTCGTGAGAAAACCAAGGCTTCTACCAATTTGGGCCTATTTCTTAGGCCTTTGTTACTTCTAGGAATTTGGGTTAAGCCTGGATGAAATACTCAGGCCTGGTGACTGATTCAAGCCTTAGGCCTTTGACTGATTTAGGCCTATATGGAAGGCCCATCATTTCTTAAGAACATGCCCTAATTCGTGGGCAACTGGTCGTAAGGTCTTTCAAGGGTAGGGCCTCGACCCTCGAGGCTACCTTTTAACCCGTAAATCCATTTCCTGATTTTTGGCCAAAAATGGGTGTAAACACCACGACTTCAGCTATTAAAGTAAACACAGAAGTTTTGAGAAGGAGGTAAACATAAGTTGCATTACCATGGCTCAAACTTAAAGCTTAAAGGTGTATCTCCGGACCAGAACCCAACTTCAACAGCATTCGTTTGAAAATTATTAAGTTTAAAAAGACTCAATTCGGAGATTTGAAGCTCAGGATCAAGGTACTTTCGTCAGTTGCTCTGAGTACCGTATATTCGATTATGATGTTTAATTGATTATAATTATAAGTTTAAAAGGGTGTGTATTGAAGATTTTTCTGTAGAGTAGTCTAGTAACCATTGTTCAATTAGTGCATCAAAAAAGTCTTTAGGTACACAATAATTCAAATGCAACCCCTCACATACGTGTAGGCTCCACATATATGTGAGGGTAGCATGTGAGCCTCACATATATGTGATGGGTTATGAATGGTATTGTATTTGAATTATTATGTATATAACATTATTTAGTGCCCAATGTAAATTGACGGAACAAAAATAATAGGATCCATAGCACTGTCCATGTAATAATCCGGACAGTCCAGATTCACTGACCTGGTCTCACTTCGTCCTTTTTGTCGGTAGTTGGGTAGCCAGGGCTTTCTTTTTTTTCTTTTTTTTTTATTCATGCTCCCACTAATTAGGATTTTCCTTTTTCTTTTCGTAATGTTCTTTACCATCCCCTTTTCAAAACCGTTTTTACTTTTTTGGGTCTTCTTGTGATGTTTTTTATTACTAAAACGTTGGCCTTTCAAGTATAAAAGAGTATACAAATGAAAGATTAATTACTTAAATTTACATCAAAATAAGATAAAAAAGAAGTATAATTATAAAAAAAAAAATGTGAAAATCAATTACCTTTTATTTTTCTTTTGACAATGCATCAACTGCTTTATGGATTAAGGGGCCTCTAATGAGTGGGACACAACTGCAGTGTTGTGACTTTAAATGAAATGTAAAACGAAATGCAAGAGGAGGAAAATGAAGACTGAGCCCATTACTTGTGGAGGGATTCAAATATGGTCCTTCGACATGGTCGCCATAATATTACTGGATTGAAAATAAATACCAAATAAGTTATGCGAAATGATTTAGTAAAAAAATATTAATTATGAAAGACAAAGACCAAATGGGAGTCGTCCACTCAACCTTTCCATACAAACACCTGAAATCTTGGACGGATGAAAGGCCTGCGAAAATGTCTGTCATATCACCTTTGCCAAAAAGGAGATTAGTAGATCAACTTTATGTCTTTTCCAGAAAATCTTTCTTGTTCCTTTGCTTTTATAACTTTATTCATCTTGCTCTATCATTTCTAATAATAATTGGGAACTGTCATTTTAACTCATGTTTTCCACTCTTATTACTATTCTCATTCTTCATTAGGTAGTCTTAAAAGTCACTCTAATATGAAGTAATGGAGTCGTCCTTGTGTTTTTGTCGCTCTATTAACATATTGTTTCTACAATTTATTCAACTTCCTCTATGTAGAAAATTAGACGTTATTTCACCGATTATTAGTTTCATATTAGATTCTTTTATTACTGCACAGGTCATGTTTCAAGCGGTCTTGCGAGCCAAATCCCTGTCAAGCTCAGATCTGTTTCTCAATCGATTCATGTCTATCAATATTGGCCAACTCCACATTCAGATAGTGTTTTAGATATATTTCACGTTATTAATTTGTTGATTACTAAGAGTGTCTAGACTAGCTTATATGCATATTAACTTTTCTCTAGAGAACCAAATCCACTGTCTAGTAACCATTTCCTTATATACCACATAACTTTCCTCTAAGTTCCCGATGTGGGACAATACAATAAGGTTTCACTTTTTCGATCTACTTGAATTTTGTTATGGGTGTAGTACTGTCAAATTCTAGAATATCAACTGTTCGGATCCGATTTTTGGTACATGGGATGAATTGGTTAGATTAAAGGAAAAAGATCAATGAAGAAGATGAGGGTATATTGAGCTTTTTCATCTTTTCCGTTAGGAGATTTAGCATTTTTTTTCCGTTAATTGGGTTCATCTGCTCCGTTTCCACAAACCACAGAGGATGCAAATGCACAAAATTAAACTTGAAGAGGTGTATCCGCGCATGACCCAAACCACAAATGGTATAAAATATTATTTTTAATAAACTTGCAGATGCACCTAATATTGGAACACGGACCGTTGATTTTGTCAATTAACGGTTGCGATGTGTTTTTGATCTTTGACCAATAATGAATATCTTTTACCGGTAAATGATTTTTTTTTAAATCTGAACCGTTGATTGGGGGGGGGGGGGTGGGTGTGTTGTTGTGTAAGAGCATCTCCAACCCTTGAAATCAAATTGAGGATGTCAATTTTTGTTTGAAGGTTGATGTGGCATTTCGACATCTTCAATTTGACATCAAAATCTCCTCTCCAACCCTTATGTCAAATTCTATCTATTTGACATCAAATTATCTCTCTTCAATCCTTATGTCAAAATACAAATGGTCATTTTTTTAAATTTGGCATGGAGGAGGGTGGGTGTCAAAGTTGGCATGAGAAGACTTAGCTTCAAATCCACGTGTATTTGGCATCAAATAAGACTGTTAGGTCGGATTGAATTTTGGTGTCAATTTTTACCGTTAAGATGTCCACGTAAGAATTGACATCTCCCATTGGAAATGCTCTAAGCACAGTAGCGGACTGCTACGCCATTCAATGACCACGTTTTGGAGAAAAATGGTGCTTTTCAATTTTGCTGCTAAGGCAGTGTTTAGGGAGGCAATGAGTCAACAATAGAACACTTGTTATTTATTGTTGATTTTGTGGGGCTCATTACTGGTCTTTTAAAATGATTCAAATCGTAAGTTATTCTTAAAATATTTTTTTATGGGTTCTTGAAAAAAATTAGCTTAATCCAATAGCGTTAGGCTGTTTTAGAATTCGTAGGACGCCCAAGAATTCTGAAACACTCTACGAACTTTGAAACAGCCTTATCGATATCAGATTTTGTTAATTTTTTTCAAGAACCCATAAGAAAATATTTTAAGAATAACTTGCGATTTGAATCATTTTTATAGGACTCGCAATGGACCCCATAAAATCAACAATAAATAACAAGTGTTCTATGTCAACTCATTGCCTCCCCAAACACTGCCTTAGCAGCAAAATTGAAAAGCACAATTTTCCCCCAAAACGTGGTTGTTGAATGACATAGCAGTCTACTGCTGTGCCCCCGGATCTTTGATGACATCGACAGCTATGTACTGCTCTACACGTGCACTACACGGGGTGCACTATAGCACTCCCTTGGAGCCAGGGCTTTCTTTTCTTTTTTTCTTTTGACTCATGCTCCCACTAACTAGGATTTTCCTTTTTTTCCTTTTTCTTTCTTTTGGTAATTATTTTTACGTTCTTTTCTTCAGAATCAAAATTTTTTTTTTGGCTTTTTGTGATATTTATTAAAATGTTGTCATTTCTAGTGTGAAAAAGTATATAAATGAAAGGTTAATTTTGTAAATTTACATCAAAAGAGGATAAAAACGGAAGTGTGTTTATAAAAAAGAAAAGTGTGTAACTCGATCAATTACTCCCTCTGTCCCTTAATAAATGTCAATTTTACTCTTCCGGACATTTTAAGAAATTATTTATATTTTATATGTAATATAGATCTTGTTTAATAGATCTCAATTGGTTCTATTAGACAAAGTTTTGAAAATTATAAAAAAGGTATAAATTGAAAGATGTAATTAATTTAAAAATATTATGAAAAAGTGCAACTGAACACTTATTTAGAGACGGATTACCTTTTCTTTTTGGTTTGACAGTGCATCCGCTGCTTTATGGAATAAGGGGCCTCTCTAATGAGCGAGACACAACAGTCATATTGAGACTTTAAATGAAATGTAAAATGAAATGCAAGGGGAGGGAAATGAAGACTGAGCCCATCAGTTGTGGCGGTATTCAAATATGGTCATCATACATGGTCACCATAACATTATTGGATTGTTTACCAAAAATAAAAAAATTGACATTATTGGATTGAAAATAAGTATTAATAAGTTTATGCAAAATAATAAAAAGAAATACAAGTTATGAAAGGCAAAGACCAAACAAGAGTCGTCCACTCACTTTTTCCATACAAACACATGGAATCTTGGATGGATGAAAGTTCTGCAAAAATCTTTCATACTATGGTTTGTCTGTGCCTACGGTACTACGTACTCCGGTTGGAATTGCCTCTGCCTATGGCACTTGTTAGCTAGTGGTTCAAACACAAAATCAATTCATTAGTAATAATGACTCTTTAGGATAAAATGATCACGAAAATAAGATTTTCGCACCGGTTCAAACGGATTGAAAATTGGAACAATTAATCTTTAGGATAAAATAATCAGAAAAAAAGATATATTCGCACTGGTTCAAACGGATTGAAAATTGAAACATTTAATCTTGTAACTATTTTTTTAATACTATAATCTCGTCAGTTTTGTATCGAAACGGCGCCGTAACATTCTTAGGAGAGTTATATATATTAAAAATATAGTTAAAAGATTAAGTGTTCCAATTTTCAATTCGTTTGAACTGGTGTGAAAATCTTATTTTCCTCATCATTTTTTCCTAAAGAGTCATAATTATTTTTTGACTCTAAATCTTTCCTCTTAGAACCCTAAAATAATTGTAGAACCAAACAAAGTTAAAAGATTTAGATACTAAAATGAAAACCTTAGGCCATCCACAGTGATATAATCAAAAGCTAATTGTTTTTAAAGTTAAACAATGTTGGTGCAAAAAATGGCTCACAATAGTATAATCAAACTTAGCAACATCCTTAGAAATAATTAAATTTTGGGTTTTGGATAACTAAAACTAATAACCTTTTTCAATAATCAAAATTTGTGAACCCCACACCACATAAGTTAATTGATTCCAAAATTTGTATATGTGCGTGTTTCAATTGGTATTTTCTTCTTCTCTTCTTTGCCTGCTCTATATTTTTTTCACTTCACCCGCGAAGTATTGTTTCTCTTTCTTTCTCACCAAAAGTGAAGCTCATATCTTTCATTCATCTACAATTCAACCCATTGTTGTCAGATTAAGGTATTTCACTCTTCTTCTCCGTCTATATTTTATTTCTTTTTCGTTCCTCCCTTGTGGTTTTTTTTTTTGATCCACATTTCTCCCCTGTGGTTGAGTATATGAAGAACCTTACATTTTTTTTCAAATTCAAGAATACATACTAAATTTTTTTGGAAGATTTAAGGGAGTGGTGGATTAATTTGTGATATTAGTTTGGTTAGATAGGTTACAAGAATAGGAAAAAAAAAGTTTTGGTATTGTTTTGATAGATAACACTAGGAAGAACACAATATGTTTGAAACAGAGGGGGAGAGAGTGAAATTGTAGTAGATCCCTTATTTTGGTTATAGACTAGAAGTGACCATTATGGACCTCAACATTGTTGAGCTTAGCAACATCTTAAATAAATAATCAAAAGCTGATATGTAAACTTTTGACTATCCATTTTTGATTATACTACTGTGGATGGCCTTATAATAAAAAATTAATAATGACCTTTAGGATAAAATGATCAAAAAAATAAGATTTTCGCACCTGTTCAAACGGATTGAGAATTGGAACACTTAATCTTTTAACTATTTTTTAATACTATAATCTCGTCAATTTTGTATCGAATTGGCACCGTAACATTCTAAGGAGAGTTATATATATTAAAAATATAGTTAAAAGATTAAGTGTTTCAATTTACAATCCGTTTGAACCGATGCGAAGATCTTATTTTCCTCATCATTTTATTATCCTAAAGAGTCGTAATTATTTTTTGACTCTAAAGCTTTCCTGTTAAAACCCTATGATAACTGTAGAACCAAACAAAGTTAAAAAATTTAGATACTAAAATGAAAGCCTTATTATCAAAAATTAATTGCGACCCTTTCGGATAAAATAATCAGAAAAATAAGATTTTTTCACCGGTTCAAACGGATTGAAAATTGAAACACTTAATCTTTTAACTATTATTTTAATATATAAAAATATTAAAAAAATAGTTAAAAGATTAAGTGTTCCAATTTTCAATCCGTTTGAACTAGTGCGAAGATCTTAATTAACTGATTATTTTATCCCAAAGGGTCAGGAAGAAATTTGATATGGGTAGATAAAATTTGTGTCAGGAAGAAATTTGAACCGCTGAGAAAAAAATATTCCTAAACGTGTTTTATTAGATAGATTGTCTTTATCAAAAGGAGATTAGGAGAACTTTCCCTTCAAAGAAAACCACTATGTCTTGTCCCTCTGCCTTTATAATTGTATTCATCTTGCTCTATTATTTCTAACAATAATTGAGAACTGTCATTTTAACGAATTAAAAAAATTACAAATTAAAAAAAAAAAACCCACTATGTCTTGTCCCTCTGCTTTTATAGTTGTATTCACCTGGCTCTATCATTTCCAACAATAATAGAGAACTCTCATTTTAACTCATGTTTTCCATTTTTAGTATTCTTATTCTTCATTGGGTGGTCTTAAAGTTCAGTCTAATATAAAGTCATGGAGTCATCATTGTGTTAGAGACTTGTTTTGTTGCTCTGTTAAGATATTATTTCTCTAATTTAATCAACTTGCCCTATGTACATTAGAAGTTATTTAACCTATTATTAGTTTCATATTAGATTCTTTTATTGCTGTACAGATCAGGTTTTCAATTAAGCGGTCTTCCGAGCCAAATCCCTGTCAAGCTCAAGTATATTTCTCAATCGATTCATGTCTATCATTGGCCATCTCCACATTCAGAGAGTGTTTTAGATAAATTTCACCTCGTTAATTTGTTTAGTATTCATAGTGTCTGGGCTAGCTTATGTGAATGTTAACTTGTTTCGTTTATTGTTTCATTATTATTATTCACTAAATTGTTAAGTTCTTCACAAGTAAGGCATCATTGAACCAACTTTTACGGCTGTTTATACCATATTTCACCGCCTGTCAATGATCGACCGAAAGGTGGCAATTATGAGAATGCTTTTTATTTTATTATTATTAAGTATTCGTATTAATATTAGAACTAGTATTAGTATTTCTTTTATTATTGTTACTCCGTATTTGCATGCAGGACACTTAGCTTGCTCCTACACATGTGGAAGTTAAAAGGACATTTGTCATGCTCCTACACATTTGAAGGGAAGTGGGAAGTTATTTTGACAAGTGGAAGCAAAAGATTGAATGAAGACTAGTGGAGAAGTTAGGAAGTTATTTCCTACGTTTATTGTTTTCTATAAATAGTCTTTTAAGACTTCATTGTAATCTCTCTCCAATAAATCAAAGTCTATCTTTATTTGTCTTAATTTTTGGCACTACTAACCCATTCGGGTTATAATCAGGAGTAGGAGTAGAATTTCATATTCTAAGCTTAACTTAGGATCTTCGATGTGTCGCTCATAGCGATGGATCAATCGTTGAATATTAATGGAAATCTCTTCCATTTGTCTTTAATTTCGTTCTTAATCTCACATTTGACTCGACTGCCATTTCTCTTCCGGTGAAGTCCTGAAATACGGCATGGAACCACGGATCCGTCTTGTGGAGACATAGCCGCATTCGCCTTTATTTTTGTTGTTGGCATTGTTTCCTGAAATCTCTGTCGATTTCGATCGAAGGAAAAATTGATAAACAATTTTGACACTAGAAGGAGGGCAACATTACTACATTGGAAGTAATGGTGAAATCATATGTGAAGAGAAAACCTTACTAGGTTTTTGACATTTTACGTAATAGATAAACGGCCATTTGTTGGCCAATTGGAACAGTCAGGTTCCGGATCAAATGTAAAAAATAATAATTTTCAAGCTTTGCATGATGGGCTTGAAAGCAAATTATTGTTCAAAAGAAGCCGGCCAATTGTTGGCCAACTGTTTTGAGAGATTTGAACCATGTCTCTGCTTTTGACAAAAAAGGTTCAACAGAGGCATTGATTTGCCTTGTAATTTGGAACAAATGTAACTGTTAATTTGGCCATTGATGTGCACGGAAAGTCTCGTTGGTAAGAAATAGTGCAGGAGACTATCATATGGCTTAATACGTTAATCCAGTTTTGGATTAGTGTTAGCCTTTTTGATTCAAACATTAAATGGAGTGAAGACCTCATTCAGGTATGCATATATAAAGCCACTGTGATGGCTGGGTTGCAATTGCTCCTCAACAGGCTACATGGCTTGGTTTGTTTCGAATATGAACCCAAATTAGAGGGTTCATTATAAACAAATGTAAGAGATGAAAAATTCTAGTCTAATATGAAGACTTGGTCAATTTACGTGTTCAAAAAATGCCATTTGATAGTATGATTGACCTTTGTAAAGTAGGACAATCGTGAATTCTTGGAATCATTGAAAGGCTATGCCCATGAGTCTTGGGGGGTAAATCATCTCTATAAAGCCATATTGATGATTTAAAATAGTTTGGGATGTTGATCGATTAGTTTGGAAGAGTCGAGTTATAACTTGCCTACAAACTTCATTTTACAAAAACAATTTTCACTGTCAATTGACCCCATTTGTTGGAGGCTAAGTTTCGATGGCCTTAAAAAGAAAATTACGTTGTGGCTGAATTGTACAATGAGAAACCCTCTTCTCGACGATGAGTACTCTTGGGGGGCAAAACTCATCTATGTTAAGCCAAATTAAGTAAATATAAAAGCATGGCATGAAAGGCCTAAACAATTTATTTGCTTACGGAAGGCCAGCCCTTTGATGGACAACTATTGGAGGATTTTGGGGTTAAAAGGCCTTAATTGCAAGGCTTCCACATTTCGTTTGCCCAATAAAAGTCCTTCTTTAGCAATGGAAACAATCAGTTTCTGGGATTGTTTGTACTTTACCCAGTGAAAGGATTCAAATGAAAGCCTTTTAAGGCCTGATATTGTATTCATTTAAAGACAGCCATTTGTTGGCTTGTTCTTGGTATCAAACAGGGAACAAATTTGTTCCCATTCTATCATTTTGGATGCAACCTGTCGATCTTCGACGTAAAGGATGTTCATGCCATTACTATTGGAGGTTAAGCTCCATTGGCCTCCAAATCCAAAAGAAATCATTGCTTTTGGCCCTTATTCTTGTTTCGACTTTGTTTTCCGAAATCTCGGATGAATTCGATAGAGGGAATGTTTGTCGTTCGCTACGTGCGTGTTTTGGCCTTTTCTTTATCGAAAGATTCTCAACTCCCATAATTTGATCAAGGGAATGTTTGTCGTATTGCTGCGCTAATGGGTTTGGCCATTTCTTTATCAAATGTAGAGGGAGAAATTAAGTAAACAAATGCTTGTGCTTGATTAAGGCTCATGGCATAAATCCTTTTATCGATAGGCCATTCTTAGAGTTTTGATTGATAGGCCTTTATTCGATAGGCCATGTTTTGTTTCCTTTATGAAGGAATCAAATGTGTTTTGGACCATCGATTGGAAATCCATGAGTGCCTAATTCAGAGTTGGGAAAGAAATTGTTTCTTTAGGAATGGCTTATTGGTAAGGCCACGTATGTTCAAAATGATCACAGAAGAGAAGATTGAGTTACAATCGATCTGCTTCAATCGATAAGAAGGTTGAGTTACAATTGATCTGGCTCAATTTATATTTCCCATCAATTGTGGCCACGTATGTCCAAATGACCCAAGAAGTGAGGTAACTGCTTGCAGTTTCTAGAAGGAAATTAATGTGGCCAAATCGACTGTCAGAATGGCCTCATTATACGATGATTTACGAGAACGCAGTGGAGTTTATGGGTAAACTATTTTTGGCTCCCAAAAACAGTGTGTAATCCCTTGATAGATAAAAAATGTCTAGACACTGCTCCATGCTTTTGTACAGTCGAGGGCTGACGATTTGACCAAAGTTTCTGTCAAGGAAACTAATCGACAGAGCCATGTTATTCTCGACGGTGGTTATTAAGCCTTGAAGGTTTTATTGTACCAGTCGAAAAGTGAAAAGGTTGTGTAAAATCTATCTAAAACTCTTCGAGAGTTGGGAGGCATAAAATGTTTACACCGTAAAAGGTTATCACTCGTCGATATCAACAGAGGGGTGATTAAAAACTAAGAGAAATATTTACCAAAGTTAATCCTTAACTCAGGTAAATAGGGGGACATTGTTTACACCATATTTCACCGCCTGTCAATGATCGACCGAAAGGTGGCAATTATAACAATGCTTTCTATTTTATTATTATTAAGTATTCGTATTAATATTAGAACTAGTATTAGTATTTCTTTTATTATTGTTATTTGCATGCAGGACACTTAGCTTGCTCCTACACATGTGGAAGTTAAAAGGACATTTGTCATGCTCCTACACATTTGAAGGGAAGTGAGAAGTTATTTTGACAAGAGGAAGCAAAAGATTGAATGAAGACTAGTGGAGAAGTTAGGAAGTTATTTCTTACGTTTGTTATTTTCTATAAATAGTCTTTTAAGACTTCATTGTAATCTCTCTCCAACAAATCAAAGTCTATCTTTATTTGTCTTAATTTTTGGCACTACTAACCCATTCGGGTTATAAGTAGGAATAGGAGTAGAATTTCATATTCTAAGCTTAACTTAGGATCTTCGATGTGTCACTCACGGTGATGGATCAATCGTTGAAGATTAATGGAAGTCTCTTCCATTTGTCTTCAATTTCGTTCTTAATCTCACATTTGACTCGACTGCCATTTCTCTTTCGGTGAAGTTTTGAAATACGGCATGGAACCACGGATCCGTCTTGTGGAGACATAGCCACATTCGCCCTTATTTTTGTTGTTGGCATTGTTTTCCGGAATCTCTGTCGATTTCGATCGAGGGAAAAATTGATAAACAACGGCCCTTCTCAAAGGGTTGTAACGCATTCGTCGTATCAAAGAAGTCAGAAACAGGGCATTACGCGATCCCCTGTTCGTTTAGACCACGACATGGTCACCGCTTCACCCGCATACTCAGCGTTCCCTGTCGCCAGGGCACATTACATTTTTAGTTGCAACAGTTGCACAACCCACTCTTTCTGCAGTTCCTAATTTATCACCATCTCTCTCCTAATCTTTTCTCTCCAATCTTATATCTCCTAAAAGTCAAAATGTAACATAAAATAAAAATCCTAAGATATTAAGTATGAAAAAATGATTCCACATGTTGGATCAGAACCACCAAACTTCATTTTGGATTTGCTTTGTCTATTCTGTTCACGTACTAATCAGTCTCCAGTTAAACAAGATTTTGAATCAGTCTAATGCATTTCGACGAGATTTAAGTTATGGACAAAATCGATTATTGAAATAAGTCCGACAGTGGCGACAGTGGCTGGAAAACAATAAAATTGTATCCCGTGCAGTTTCTTGGCAAACTGCCGAGAAGCCATGTCCCTCTTCTAGGTGGGACACTACAACCTTCTTGCGACTCTGGAATGTAAATCCCAAGTGATACGCAAGAGGAGAGGAATGAAGATTGGGCCCATTAATTGATATAAACACTGTCACATTAGATGATAATCATATATGATTATTAGATTTTGTTATCAGAGCATTTTTGAATTAAAAAACAATTAATTATTGAAAAATAATCTGAAATGATTAAAAATAAAACAATGTAGAAATTATGAAAGACGAGGAGTCGTCCACTCACCCTTTCCATATAAAACTGCAAATCTTGGAAGGATGAGTGGTTTGCGATAATGGATGTTTTATATTGTCTTTATCAAAAAGAGATTAGATATCCAACTTTATGTCTTCTTTTCCCTTCAAAACAACATCATTTCCTCTGCTTTTTGTCGTATTCATCTTTCACTGTGTCATTTCAAATAATGATAGAGAACTGTTGTTCTCACTATTCTTATTCTTCATTGGGTGGTCTTAAAGTTCACTCCACTAAAAATTTCAGGAGCCGTGTTGGAGGAGAAATTTTTGAGTGGGCATTGCTGACGTGGTACCCGTTGTTTGTCTATTTTACTGATAGTCGACTAATCGACTAGAGATTGCTAAGTGTGCTGGAAATGTGGGTGTTTGTGGTGGTGGAGTTTGGTTCCTTGCCGTATTTCAGGACTTCTCTGGAAGCAAACTTAATGAAGTGAATGGAAATGGAAGAAGAACAACAAAATGGACTTTATTATCCCTCGGTGTAGAAGTCAAATCGACTATGAGAACACAATCGAACAGACGGTTAAATTACAAGCTACTCCTAGAGCAAGAAATGTAAAGTACAGATAAAAGTAGAAGCCTTTGGGCGATTGATTGGGGGCTCTAAATATCTTCCTTTCTTGTATTTATAGGCTGTTGTCGACTTGAAATTCAAATCATACGGACTTCCCTCCTTCGATTTGAATTAGTTGGCTCCATGCTCCCTATTCTTGCTCCACTATCTGTATGAGGCGGTTACTTCTCCATGATCTCACATGTTTCCAACGTTGTAATTATTTCAACTGCCTGCTTGCATTAACCGTCTGACTTCACGATCCGCATGTGATACAAAATTCTGACACGTGTCCAGTCGAATATCAACCGTTTGATCAGTCCATTTTCCTTAACAGGCTTCATATTGCATTTGCATTATATCAATCGGTCTAAAATGCGTTGACACGTGTAACATTCTGACCCAATCGATTATAATATACTAAATACTAAATTATGGTGTAAACAATGCCCCCCTATTTACCTGAGTTAAATATTAACTTTGGTAAATATTTCGCTTAGCAAATCACCACCTATATAAGGCAGAGTACTTCAAATTTAGGGCACGAATCGTGCTTTTTCTCGCAGAACGTTGAAACAGCTCTCGAACCCTAGAACAGCTTCCGAACCCAAATGGCACCGAAATCCAAACTACAGATCGTCAGCGACCCAGTTGAAGATCCGGCCACCGAGTCAATGACGGAGGATTCCTTCCGATTCCCTGAATCGTACCGAAACGGGATTGGCCAAAACCAGAAGACTCAAGTTCTGATTCCTGACGATAATGTCAGTTCTCATTGCATATTGGGTCCAATTTTTTCATCAGTTCTCCCGGATGGCTTTCCAGAAGTCTACCCAGTGGGGGAACGTGATCCACTTCTCCTTCAGCTTCCGTCGCTGGAATGGTTAGGCTGGGGTAAGAACACCTGCCTTCGTTCTTGGCCTTACACCGTTGAAATGGGATGGGTAGATTGGGTAAGGCGCATGATGAAGTTCCTTTTCGAGGATTGGAAAACAATGGGAATCCGTGAGACAATTGAGCTCTCACAATATCCCTTGGACATGAATTCTGAACTCTTGGCTGCTGCAGCGTGTTTTTGGTCCAAATCATCCAATACCCTAATTCTTCATTGTGGCTTGCTATCTCCGACAGTCCTGGATATCTCTCATTTAACTGGCCTTCCTTCGTTAGGCCGTGAGGTAAATGCTCTGCTTTCTCCTGATCCATATGATCCCCCATTTGTTGTTCCATCGTCTGGGGTTAGCTATTCGAAATGGCTTAAGACTCACTTTAAAGCCAAAGCCTCAGCGCCTTGCTTTCATGAGAAGGTTGCATTTTACCTTTTCTGGATTTGTCGATTTCTTATGGCAGTCCCTGGGCTTAGGGTTACCAAAGAATACCTTAACCTAGCCGTTTGTATGGCCCAAGTAAAGAGGTTGGCCCTTGCCCCTTTTGTTTTAGGATCTCTGTATAAAGGCCTTTTTACCTTTGTTGATAAAAAGATAGCGGACTCTTGTGGTGGTCCTTTCTGGATCTTTCAAGCTTGGTTATATGCATACTTCCCTCAAATAAAACCTAAACTGGAGAACCCCCTTCGGTCAGATGAGGCATTGCAAACATGCCGTAGTTATGCTGAATATTTGTTAGGCTTCCACACTCAAACAGAGGAATCCTCCTTTCAAAGGTATTTCACCTTTTTTTATGAAAATAACCAAAAGAATTGGCCTATGTTCTGTCCATTCGATAAATTCGAATTTGCATCAGAAAGACTGAAGCCATGCTTTGAGGACATTCCACCAGCTTCTCCCCAACTTGTAGAGAAAATGACTCAGTCCAAACGGTTATTTTGGGCCAGCATTCTTCTTCCAAGACTTATCCCAGTGGGCTTTGCCCTGAATAACACTCCTTTTGGGAATTGTGGTTTCGAGAATTACTCTCCTTGTCAATATGCTAGGCAGTTTGGCCTCGCACAAGGCATTCCAATGCCTTTTGTTCACCCAAACATCATTGAGATGGCCTACAGTAGGCCAACCATTAAGGCCAAAGACTCACAGATGATATCTCTGATGGTTAGCAACTTTCAACAACGTGTCAAAGCCTTTCAGTTTATTGACTTCAAGATCAATAAAGCGACCCTGCCTGCTTTTGATGAATGGTGGTCGACTATGAGGGCCCTCTATTTCAGTGCTTCACTTTCAGACTGCCTATACAGGCTTGATCCTGAATACAAATTCCTTCAAGATAAGGCTGGTAAGCACAGCTTATTCATTGGTTTTTAGTTCAATTAGTCATACTTTACTAATCTTTATCATATTGTTTCTTTAGCAGAGATAACAGCTCGATTGCCTGATGAACCCTCCAAGGCCATTGTGCCTCATGCAGGAGCAGTTCCCATATCCTCTGTGCCCAGTAGGAATACCAGGAAAAGGAAAGCTGAATCGATTAAGGACTCTGAAACCAGGCCACGGACACGAACTCTCAAGATCACATCAGGTGTGAGTCAAAAGGTTTCCAGAAGTCCTTCCACTGGTAGACCTAAGAAACAGGTCAGTGAAACATCTACTCCCACAAAGCAACCAACAAGGAAGCTCACCAAAAAGCAAAGTTCTAGTGACAAAGGGTTGGCTTTGAAGGTACACTCTTATCTTTGTTACCCTTATTGATTTCGTTCGTACTTTTCACGAGTCTTTCTATTCTCATTTTCCCATCTGCTGTCTTTTACAGAAGGGTAAAGAGACCAGAATTGTAGATGCTTTTGAAGAGGAAGAAGAAAATTCCTCACAATCTTCACAAATTCAAAAATCCTCTTTCTCAGTAGGAGAGACAGTCGATACTGAATTGGCAATCGATCAATACGAGTCCACAGCAGTATCAGATCCTTTGGATCAAGCTGATTGGTTGCCAGGATTTCAGGAACAATTGCTGTATCAAGAAAACCCTTTACTGCAGGATGACAGTCCTCTTGTGCAGGTTGGTGAGGGTTCAGCTCTGAGGCCAGATGGTGTTGAACTTGGTGTACCAGCCATTCGACAACTTGATACTACAACAAATCAAATTGCATCAGACTCAGTCAAAGCTGTGCCAATGAAGGACGTCACTGTTGCTCCAATAATTCAGAAGATCGATCTGAATCAACAAAGTGATGGTAGGGAAGAAACAGCTTCCCCTCAGATGGCGGACGTGCCTTCTCTAGAAGTTTCCCCATCAATGAATGAAAAGACAATGGAAAAGAAGGGACCAGCAGAGGATCCAGCTCAGATTGCCCCTGTTGTCCAACCTGTTGTCCAAATTGGTCCTACTCAAGAAGGTGGGCAAGGCGCAGAGGATGTTGCCTCTAGCCCTTCTGGTAATCCCTCTGGGAACCAAGTCTTATTTCCAACAAGTGTGACCCCCGCAAACATTTCGAGGGCTCTTGCCTTAACTACATCTCCTCGTTCAGTGAACAAGACTGCAACAAATCCTGTGGGTGTTGAGGATTCTGCTCATGTCAAGTCCTCAAGTGATTCTTTAGACCAATTAATGGAAGAGATAAAATCGACTTCCCAAATCTTTCGTTCCCTTACTGAGATTTCAGAATCCAACAGTTCTTTCTTCTTTCTTCAACTCAGTGCGGAGACTCAGAAAGAAATTCAAGTCTTCTTTGACTTCCTAAAGCTTCCTTTTGAGGAATTGATGACAGTGAAGTCTACGGAGTTCAGTGCTTGCGTTGAATCCTTATCTCAAAAGCATGTTTTCCCCCTTAGAGAGCAAATTATCTTGGAAAACTACGCATCATCTCTGAATGACAACATTAGTCTCTTCCGATATTACCAACAAGAAATAAGTCAGAAGCAGGATTTAATCGGTAACCTTTCCAACTTAACAGTGAAGTTATCGACTATGCATGCTGACGCTTCGACTTTGAAGTCGAGGCTTTTGGCAATTGATCAAGAAGAGAAGGAGTTGGTATATCGATTGGGTCAACTGCAGGCTGAAAAGAAAAACCTTCTGGTAACAGCGAACCAACTCGATAAAGATTTCAAACACCTAGCAGAGGAAGGCAAAGGAGTCTCAGTTCATGTCTCTGCTGCTCGTGAAGATTTGCAGAGAAACAGAATTAAATGTGATGAACTTGTCGTTAAGTGGGAGGCTTTTAAGTCTGCCTTCTTTCATGAATGATTTTGGTTGACTTCAGTTTTATAGCCAATTGACTAATCCTGTTAGTACAAACTATAAGTATTTTTGTTTGTTGATTGTTTTTATCAACAGGTGGTATGCCAGAAATGAGAATGGCAATTAGAATGAAAATTAGACCTTCCATGGCCTTTCTCACATTCCCTGTTAGAAAACTCCAAATTCTTTGTTTGGAACCATTTCTTTAACCTTTATGCAAATTTTACTCACATATACCAGATTCACATACATGCCCAAGCTGAGTAAAAACTTCACATAATTGGCTAACACCTTACTTTAACCACGTGATGCCACAGGATCAAAACCCTTGATCCCTATTTATCCGGACTGTGGGCGCCTATAATTATGGCAGAACTACGTCATAATCATGATGACGCTTCCCTTCCACTTTTTGGGAATCCGCACAGTAATTACTGACGGTTTAGGTACAACACATGATGCCGTTCTGCAGAAATTCAGCCGCCTTACTTGGGAAACGGCCATTGAGAGCCCACTAACCCCATTAGCTGTCACGTCTCTTAATTCACCTCGGGATAACTGTCCACGACCCACGTCTTTAGATTTTCCTGGGTCTATAAATATCACCACTGAGTAGAAGTTCAAACACCTGTGTTTCTACATTATGGCTTCCAATATTTCTTCTACTCCCCTCTCCACACAAATCACTCCTGCTCACATAAAACAACTGGCCACTGAGCTTTCCTGGGCCCTCATGGAGGATCAAAATGAGTGTAAGCGGAGGATCCAGGCCATCCACGATCGAGTGGAGGGCATGGCGCTTCGGCTGGAGAAGATGGAGTCCGCTCTCAAACTTGTGGTGGCCAACTGGGACACCATCGACTACAAGTCTTCTCCGGTCGACCCTGCTGACATCAGGTCCTCCATGGCTGGCACATCTGGCCAGTGGAGAGAATGGCCTAAGAAATAGCCTTCTCTTTGTGGGGGTCCTGATGTGTGTTTTTTTTCTTTTTAGATCTCACTTGGGATCTTTTTCTTTGTAGGGTTTTTTCTTTTGGGTTCCCGCTTTGAGTTCCCTTTTGTTTTCTTTTTGTCAGATCCTTCTTGGGATCTTTTGTTTTTGTCTGACTGGCCTTTTGTAATGCTGTCCTACCCATGGGCAGCCCTTGACTATGAAATGAAAAGAAAGTTAGTCTTAACTAATGCTCTCCCACATAGACGGAAAATAATGTTTCAAATATTTACCATTAATGGTTCTTTCGTGTAGAACCCCTTCGATTGATGTCAAATGATATGCACCCCCTCGTAAAATCTGGGCAATACGGAAAGGACCTTCCCAGTTTGGAGACCATTTTCCAAATTTCCCTTTCTTCTTTCTTGAATCGATTGGGAGGATTGTTTTCCACACTAAGTCTCCAACTGCAAAAGACTTTTGTTTTACTCTTTTGTTATAAGCCCTTTCAACTCTTTTCTTTTGGGCTTGAATCTGATTCAGGGCGTGTAATCTTTTCCCTTCTAGCCCATCGATATCCAAAAACATTGCTTCTTCGTACTGTAAATCTGGGTCGTAATGACGTGTCACCCTTAAAGATTGAACGTTAATTTCGACTGGCAATACCGCTGCGTGCCCGTAAACTAACTCGAATGGTGTTACCTTAGTACTCTCCCTTTGTGATGTTCTATATGCCCATAAAACTCTGGGCAACAGATCATGCCACTCTCTTGGGTTATCATTGATTACCTTTGCCAAGGTATTCTTTATAATTTTGTTAGTCGATTCGACTTGCCCGTTTGCTTGGGCATAATATGGAGTTGAATTCAAAATCTGTATTCCATATTTTTGTGCGTACTGGACAACTTCTCTACCATTGAATATAGACGCCTGATCAACAGTGATGGTTTCAGGAATTCCAAATCTACATAAAAGATATTCCTCAATAAAATCAATCACTTGTTTCTGTGAAACACCTTTCAAAGGTATTGCCTCCGTCCATTTTGTAAAATAATCAGTCGCCACTATAACAAATTGGTGCTGTAACGAAGATGCTGGGTGAATTTCCCCTATCATATCGATTGCCCAACCTCTGAACGGCCAAGGTTTAACAATCGACTGCAACTGATGAGCTGGTATCCTTTGGATTGGTCCATGCTTTTGGCATTGCTGGCAACCTTTAGCATACTGAATACAGTCAGCTCGAATATTTGGCCAATAATATCCGTGTCTTTTAATTAACCACCTCATTTTATCACCAGCTTGATGAGCACCACAAGTCCCTTCATGGACTTCTCCCATAATTCTCATTGATTGGTCCTTGTCAACGCACAACAATAATAGACCATCAGACGTTTTTCTATACAAATCCTGCTCTAATAAAACATAATTGATGGACCTGCACTTGACAGTCCTTTCCACCTTTTCATTAGGATTTAGAAGGTAATTCTTTATTGGAATCATCCAACCGTCTGAAATATCGATTACAAACACATCCAATCGATCTTTTTCCCTTTCCAATGAAAAAGGTAGATATCGTTTTTGGATTCTAATTATTTTCTCCGTGTCTCCTTCAGGAATCTTAACTCCTGAAGCTGTCTGAGCCATTTGATTGGCCTCGCTATTTGAAGTCTCAAGATGTGCTGAAAGCATATTTCATCAAAGTTTTGGACAAGACACTGAACCTTTTCTAGTTGCAGGCTCAATAAGGGGTGATTGCACTTATAATGTCCTGTAATTTGTCGGATGACCAATTGTGAGTCCCCAGAAACTTTCAAATATCGTATATTCAAATCTTTTGCTATTTCCAAGCCTATGATCAAGGCCTCATACTCTGCTTGATTATTTGTTAGTATTCTACTTTCATCGAGTTGAAAAGAAAATTGAAACATTTCTCCTTTTGGAGATGTCAGAACAACACCTGCCCCAACTCCATTATCTGTTTTTGAACCATCAAAAGACAGTTGCCAAGGTTTAAGCTCCAAAAGATGTACCTCAAAAGTATCCTCTTCCAAAGGTAGATTTGGATGCTCAGCTAAGAAATCTGCCAAAGCTTGTCCTTTTACTGCCTTTTGAGGCACATATTCAAAGTCATACTCTACTAGCGCTAAAATCCATTTCCCCTGTCTCCCTCTCAAAATGGGTCTAGACAGGATATATTTTATTATATCTGTTTGGGAAATGATCATTACTCTAGCTGGCAAAAGGTAATGCCTTAATTTAATTGCTGAAAAATATAATGCCAAACAAATCTTTTCCACACATGAATACCTACTTTCACAATCATTTAACCTTCTACTTAGGTAGTAAATTGATTGCTCTCGGCCTTGTTCATTATCCTGAGCTAACAGACTTGCAATCGAATGGTGCGTTGCTGATATGTACAACTTCAATGGTTTTCCATTTATTGGAGGCATCAGAACAGGAGGTGTCACCAAAGATTGCTTTAAAGTATCAAAAGCTTTCTGATGCTCTTGTTCCCATCTGAAATCTTTTTCTGACTTCAATTTTAATAATGGGGAGAATGCCATTGTCTTTCCAGATAGATTGGCAATAAATCTTCGAAGGAAATTAATCTTTCCCAAGAACTGCTGAAGTTCTTCTTTATTGGTTGGTGCCTGTGCTTTCAAAATAGCATCAGCTTTAGTTTTATCAATCTCAATCCCTTTTTGATGCACCAAGAATCCTAAAAAGTTTCCTGCGGTGACACCAAATGCACATTTCAAAGGATTCATTTTCAGATTGTAACGCCTCATCCTTTCCAGAGTCTGTTCAAGATGATGTAGGTGCTCGTCAACTGAATTTGATTTTACAACTACATCGTCTATATAAACTTCCAAGAATTTATGCAAAAAATCATGGAAAATTAAATTCATAACTCTTTGATAAGTTGCACCTGCATTTTTCAATCCGAAAGCCATGACCACCCATTCAAACGTCCCTATGTATCCAGGACATCTAAACGCTGTTTTATGCGTATCTTCTTCAGTTATATATATTTGATTATAACCAGCATTACCATCCATGAAGGACAGCATTTGGTACCCTACTGTTGCATCGACTAGCAAATCAGCAACAGGCATTGGATATTGATCCTTTGGTGATGCGGTATTAAGATCTCTAAAATCAACGCATACTCTAACTTTCCCATTTTTCTTTAATACTGGGACAACATTTGAGACCCATTCAACATACTTGACCGGTCGAATAAACTTTGCGTCAAATAAACGTTCCATTTCTTTTTTGACTTGAGGTAAGACATCATCCTTCATTCTCCTTGGTGCCTGTTTAAAAGGTACGTAGTTCTCCTTTATAGGTATTTTGTGTTCAACTAAAGACCTATCTAAACCTGGCATTTCATCATAACTCCAAGCAAAACAATCTTTAAATTTACGCAACAAGTACTTAAACTTTTCCTTTATTTCAATAGGCAAAGCAGCATTTACATATGTGATCTTAGGATCTTCTGGAGTTCCCAAGTTGACTTCTTCTGTGGGATCCTTTACTTGGGCCCCGTCATCATCTAGCTTAGCTGGTGCTGGTTTCAGGTCTGCTAATCCTAACTCTTTCATGCTTAGAGGGCTATCATCAAAAACACACTCAGCCCAATTACAAGAAATAGGCTCATCTGCCTGCAATTTTCTGTCAACAAGAAAAGAAAACAACCTTTTAAAAGTGGCTTTCACAGTAGCCAAATCTTCACACCCTGTATTCAATAGGTTTCTAAACATTAAAAACTTGTTGATCAATCTTGGCAGGCCTTGAAATAATGTTAGGCCTGATAAAATCTTTGCTCAGCTCCTGGAACCCTTCCTTGATGTATTTGAGGAATTGGCTCTCAGTTACCCCAACTTGATTAGATCTGACTTCTGAGTCTTCTATTCTTGTTGGCCACAAATGTTCGTTGTAGAGATCTGCTTCTACGTTGTTAGTCTCTGCTTTGAATGGATGTCGGTCTGCCCAAAAGACCTCCATTCCCGCTGCTTCTTCTTGCTTTAGAAAGATCAAGGCCTGATGCAAAGAAGACGGCACACAACTATTTATATGGATCCAATCTCTGCCCAGTAAGGCATTGTAATTAGATGAAGAATCGATTACGAAAAACGTTGCATTCATCTTCCTATTTCCAATCTGTAGTTGTAAGGATATGACCCCCTTAGCAGGAGAACACCCTCCAGCGAAATTGCCAACTGTAACCTCTGTTGGGATCAGGTCATCATTGGTTTTGTTCAAAACTTTGAGCATTCGAGCAGGTAAAATATTAACTACTGCCCCATTGTCGACCAACACTTTCGAGATAGGTTGGCCATTCATATGCAGTTTAATATACAGTGGTCTTAAATGCCTTATTGAGGCATCATCAGGTGTTCTAAGAACTACAACACTGTTTCCATGTTTATCCGTCCCAACATTAATGGGCTGTGACTGAGGATGCTTCTCTTTGTCCATTATTTTTACAATCGATTGGGTATTATCCTCAACATCGCCTGCCA
The DNA here is from genome assembly GCF_030253575.1 of Rhododendron vialii. Classification (NCBI taxonomy): domain Eukaryota; kingdom Viridiplantae; phylum Streptophyta; class Magnoliopsida; order Ericales; family Ericaceae; genus Rhododendron; species Rhododendron vialii. The sequence continues at coordinate 4,738,462 of NC_080563.1, read as the reverse complement.
AATTCATTGGCTGATTTGGTTTTGCCTTAAACTGCTTAGGCAGAACTAAAATCATATTACACTGGTAGTTTATAGGTACTGACCCGAATTGGATTGCGGCCAGGCTTTCTCCAAATGTTGCAGATCTCTGTGGAGACGGTGACGCATCTTTGATCAGGTCTTCCTGTTCTGACCCTTCGTCAAAGAGATCATCATCATCATCTGCCTCCATGAGCTTCTGGAATTCCTCCATTTTCTTCTTTAAGCTCTGCTTCAATTCTTTTTTACCCTTCAGTTGGGCAGTCGACTGGGGAGGATCTGTAGCACTACTCTCTTGCCCCCCATGCTTTTGAATTATCTGCTTTGGGCCACTAGTTTCTCCTTGATCCCGGGTCCATACCATGTTTGGAACCTTTGATGGTTCCACTTTCTCTCTTGGTTCGAACACATGGTCCCATGGGTCACCATAAGCCCTGGCTGCAAACTTCCTTTGAAGCCTTCTTTTCTGTGAACTGGATACCTTAGTGTACCAACCCTCTGCTGGGAACTTTGGATGGCTAAGCGTGCTCCATTCCTCGTGATCATTATTGGGTGGCATTACCATCCTAGGTTGGTGCCATCCACGTCCATAAGGTCCTCTACCTCGTGGTCCAGTATCTCTTCTGAAACCAACACCCCTTTGACTAGGGTATCTCCTCTGATTAGGAAATTGGTACCCCGCCGCCTCAAGATCTTGGCAAGAAGGCACCCCAGGCCTTGCAGGCACGACTGGATGTCCCCTGAATAAAAATGGTCCATCATCTGGCCCATAGCAATGCTCTGACTCTATTCTGTTAAAGAGCCCCGGATCTATACCTTCATAAATCAGTTTGGCTCCCACATAAATTTGAAGGTCATTTCCTCCCATTGTGTTGAACCTCAGTCCGGACTTGGAGAATGCACTTCTCTGATCTTTTTCTGCTATAATTGCTTCCCCATACTGGACTTCATGCCCACACCTAATGCAGAGGTAGTCGTTTGGGAATCTAGAGGTATGAGACTTTGCTGACTCTTCTTCAGTCTGCATGTGATCCTCCTCCCCCTGCGTTTGTTTCGTCACATTGGAACCTAGCCTTTTGGCTAGGCCGGCCGTCACCATGTTCACTTCAATCTTGGGAAAAGGATTGGATTCAATTCCCATGGGATCCTTGTCGCCTTTAGCATACTGCAACAGTCCCTTCTGGATCAAGTCCTGCACACAATTTCGGAATGTAACACAGTTGTTAGTATTATGCCTAAATGAATTGTGCCATTTACAATATTCTTTTCCTTTTCTATCCTTATCAGAAGGAATAATATGCCCAGGACTCAAAGTAACAAATTTTTGTTTCAACAATTCATCAAATATTTGGTCAGCTTGTGCCAAATCAAACGAATATTGTCTATAATTTGCTTGCCCCCCACGCCTATTGGGTTGAGATGAAGGCATATTCATTGGTTTTTCTGTTTTAACCAAAGTGTCACAAATTATAGGGGTCTTTCCAATGACTTGCGCTACATCAATCTCAATATCACCTTCCACATCTTGGTAATATGTTCCTAGAGACGTGTTCCTCAAAAGCTCTTCTTCTTGTAAAATAGCTTCAAACTGAGATGCCCTCATGGAGAGCTCAAACAGATCTTTGAAATTAGATCCATTAAACTGCTTTTTAAAATTAAACTCGAGACCATCTTGAGCTATTCGAACTATCTCGGTCTCTGGCACATTACAATGACATTGATTTCTTAATCTCTTAAATCTAGTTAAAAACTGTTCTGCCGTTTCATTTGGCTTCTGCTTTAACTTAGCCAAGTCGGCAATTGAGACCTCTGGTTCATGTCTAAAATATTGAGCATGAAATTGTTCTTCCATATCTTGCCACGTATGGATAGAATTTGCAGGCAGGCTTATGAACCATGTGAATGCTGTTTTAGTTAATGAATGTGGGAATAATTTTAACTTAAAAACATCATCAGAGCCAAGTTCTCCTAACTGTAGACAAAACCGTCCTACATGTTCAATTGTCGACTGATTTTCTGTACCACTAAAAAGTGAAAGCTCAGGCAATTTATACCCTCTTGGCAAAGGAACATTGTCAACCCAATGTGGGTAAGGCTTTCTAAACATGGGTTTTTCCACTCTGCGTAGCCCTGGTCCGTACACATCTTGGATGACTTCTAATATTTGTGCCCTATTAATATTCATGGGATCTGGGGCTCTAAGGACATTTGGTACATAAGGTTGTGCAAGAGGGCCATTCTGACCGTTCCCATTGCCAATGTTTGGCACATTGTGAACGTACTGACCACTATTTCCATTATTCGGTCCTACTGGCATAGTATGATAAGTATAACTGCCATGATTTGGCAGAGTTTGTGCGGCATTGTATATGTGTTGACCATTATTCATGACACGGACTCCTGTGAAACCAGCCTGAGGACTTTGACTAGAATTTAAACCATGATTCTGACCATTTCCACTACTGTTACCAACTTCATATATAGATGGGACACTCTGGTAAAAACTAGTTGGCTTGATTGTGGACCGTAGAGCAGTTGCTTCAACAAACGGTCGACTGTGCACATTCATATTTGAATCGAATGCTGGATTTGTATATACCTGTTGAGGTGACTGTCTAGGCAGATCTCCAGTTTGCAGTTGCTCATGTACTACACCATGTGCATCCACATCTATGACAGATGGGGGCGTAACTACCCTTCTCAATAGGGTAATCAATTCCTGTGCCGCTTCGTCTTCTGGATTAGACAAAACTTGTGCCAACTGCCTGGAAAGGCCCTGTATATTTGTTGGTGCGCTCAAGCCATTTCCTTGGCTATTTTCTGGCACCCTTTGTTCAGGATGCGCCACGTCAGTTTGGCTTTCTAGGCCTTCATTCTGAGGCTCTGCAGGTCGGTCGCCTTGTTTCCTTGTCGCTGGTGCCATTACTTCCAAATTAGTAATGATGCCCTCCTTCTAGCGCCAAAATTGTTTGTCTATTTTACTGATAGTCGACTAATCGACTAGAGATTGCTAAGTGTGCTGGAAATGTGGGTGTTTGTGGTGGTGGAGTTTGGTTCCTTGCCGTATTTCAGGACTTCTCTGGAAGCAAACTTAATGAAGTGAATGGAAATGGAAGAAGAACAACAAAATGGACTTTATTATCCCTCGGTGTAGAAGTCAAATCGACTATGAGAACACAATCGAACAGACGGTTAAATTACAAGCTACTCCTAGAGCAAGAAATGTAAAGTACAGATAAAAGTAGAAGCCTTTGGGCGATTGATTGGGGGCTCTAAATATCTTCCTTTCTTGTATTTATAGGCTGTTGTCGACTTGAAATTCAAATCATACGGACTTCCCTCCTTCGATTTGAATTAGTTGGCTCCATGCTCCCTATTCTTGCTCCACTATCTGCATGAGGCGGTTACTTCTCCATGATCTCACATGTTTCCAACGTTGTAATTATTTCAACTGCCTGCTTGCATTAACCGTCTGACTTCACGATCCGCATGTGATACAAAATTCTGACACGTGTCCAGTCGAATATCAACCGTTTGATCAGTCCATTTTCCTTAACAGGCTTCATATTGCATTTGCATTATATCAATCGGTCTAAAATGCGTTGACACGTGTAACATTCTGACCCAATCGATTATAATATACTAAATACTAAATTATGGTGTAAACACCCGTGCAGCACATTCTGGCCATCTGGAAATGCATCCGGCGGTCCAGACGCAAACGTACCGAACGGATTTTAAGAAAAGGAAAAAGAAAATGAAAAGGCTGTTTCGATATGGACCTTCGGTTGCACAGGTTCGGATGCGTTGCACGAATACCACGTGGTACCCGATTTGCAACCAAAAATTTCTCGTGTTAGAGACTTTGTTTTGTTTGTTTGCTGACCTCGGTTCTCCAAGTCATTCGGCTCGTTTTACGTAGTTTAGACTTCACCTGTTATATATAGTACTAGTTTCATGTAAGATTTCATTTATTTGTTAACCCCCTCCAGCCTTGGGATTGTACTAACAATTCCAATGACTTCCTAATCTCTTGTTTGGTAATTCAAAACTACTCCGGACTATGAATCTCATGGGATTAACAAGACCCATAACTGAATGTCTGGACTAGTTGGGCACACTTTGATTAATTTCAAAAAAAATGGGATTAGCAAGACCCCAAATTGGGGGTATTAGCAATGCCCCATTGAGACTTAATTGGCATTTGTAGTCCAATTCCAACCCATTCTCGTTACCAATTTTTTCTATCAATCCAATCTCATCATCTAATCCCAACTCAAACGAACATGATATTAATAATCTTATCATCTAATCACATCTCAAACAAGCATACTCATTATCAATCCATTTTAATTACCAATCATAATCCTAATCTCATCTCCTTGCGAATCTTATTCATCTATCACTGTTATCAAATGGGGTCTTAGTATTTTAAGTGGGACAACTAGTCCCACTTTCACAATCCCAATCATTTTGGGGGATTAAGAATCTCATGGGACAACTAATCCCCTCCACAAATGCCGAACCAAACAAGGTATTAGGAATCCCCACTTTCACAATCCAAATCCCCCTTCCAAGAGGGTTATCAAACACGCACTTGGAGACTGACCTTTGATAACACTTAAAAGATGTTTTGAATTGGAGATCTAAAAGGGGATAGAACCATAAGTTCTAAGAGCATCCACAATGTAATAATCAAAATTAAAAGGTTGCTAAAGTTAGCAATATTTGCTCAAAAAAGTGCTCACATTGTAATAACCAAACTTAGCAACCTCTTAGCAACTCATCAAATTTTGACCTTTGAATAACCAAACTTAACAACTTTTACCAATAACCAAAACTCAATAACCAAATTCAAAACTAAAAAATTAAAAAACACCTCACATTAGACGAATAATTTGGTATGGTCGGGTGCGTGATTGGAATTTGTTTGCAATTAGACATAGATGCATTGCGTATTGTGGGGGGATTTTTTATAGGGATACAAAAATAACCAATGTGGAGATCAAGTTTGTTAGGTTTGATTATGAACTAAATGGATAATTAAATGCTGACGTGCCACATTTTGGTTATCGATTTTGATTATTTCCATTGCGGATGCTCTAGGCCTTAACTACCCGACCAACTACTTGGATTATTCACGAGTGCGATGATTGTTAAAAGACACAGATTTTCAAGCCTCGGCCCCTTGATCTGGTTGTAGTGGCTGGCGGGAGGCGGTGGTGGGGCGGCGGTGGTGGGTGGTTGGCGTGGTGGTTTGGGGGGTTTTTCTTTTTTCTTTTTTCTTTTTTCTTTTCTTTTCCGTTTTTTTCTGCCAGATTTTTCTGGTTTTCTCCGGCTGGTTTCCCCAGTCTGGATTGGTACCGGTCGGGTTCTCCCTGATCCGGTGGGTGGTGTTGGTGGGTTAATAAGGTTTTCGTGTTGTTTGCTGCTGTTTCTTGTTGCTGGTGTGGTGCTGTGTGGTGGCTGGACGGAATCGAGGTTCGGTGCTCGTTCCGGTTGCTTGGTGGTACTGCGGCAGTTGAAGCGGAAGTTGGTGGTGACTCAATAAGGCTTTGGGGCATGGCCCTGGGCCATGATTCGTTGTCAGCAGAGGGTGTAATCAGCAAGGGAGGTTTTCTCGGCCATCGGCGCCGTGTGGCCGGTGATCGGAGATCTTGCCCGGGATTCGTACTTCGATCTCCGTGTTCGGAGCCTGTCGTGCCAGCGTAGGCTTGCCGGAGATGTCTCTCCACCCCTTCTGTTCGAGCTCCTGTCGGATCCAGCTGGTTCCTCTCGGCAGGAGGAGGCCGGCGTGCTTGTGGATTCCATCCATGGTGGTCGTTTTGTCTTTCTTGTTTGTTTATTACTCTTGTTTCCATCAGATTGTATAGTTTATCTCCGATAGGGTTTTTTTCAGGCCGGGGCGGCTAGTGTTTAGATGGCTGGCCCCTCGTGTCCCGACCCTTTGTGGCGGTGAGTCGTGCACAGGTCTAGACACTAGTTTTTCGCGGTTTTTATCGCTGCCCCTGGGTCACCTGCGCTTAGTTTTTTCTTTCGGTGATGGTCTGTTGTAGATTCCCTATCTCTGTTCTAGGATGGATTCGCTGCTTTTAGCCTTTTATGGCTGTTATGATATGGGCTTTGTTCAAAAAAAAAAAAAAAGTCCATCCGTTTAGTCTAGAGACAAACGTACGCGGTCAATAAAGTGTAAGTTTGATTTATGAAATGCAACTATAATGCTTTTCTAGCCTTCTGTAATTCATCTAGCTATAGCCAATAAACCAACTCATCGTTTTGTAAAGCCCAGATCAGGCTTATATCGTTGACTTCGATTTTGTTCACCCGGCCTCCCTAAAGGAGAGTTAATATTTGTGGAAACTTTATATCCATCTCAAAGCCAATTGGCAATGAGTGAAGAGGTTCCATATGTTATTAAGTGATCACCCATTCCACTCCCAAGCAATATGGGATTTATTTCCTCAACATCCCCTCTCACGTGCAGCCGCGTTTGAGGTCTGTCACGTGTGGCCACTTTTGGGTCCTATCATCGTGCAGCCTTTTTGCTGGTCTGTCATCACTGGAAGTAATCAAGAATATATTCAGGATCTCATCAGTGTTCTTAGTAGAAGATTTGTGATGAAAGACTTGGGCAATCTTAGTTACTTTCTTGGTATTGAGGATCTTTCCCATGGTCAGAATTTACTATTATCTCAAACCAAGTATGCTCAAGATTTATTGATGAAAGCTAGCATGCAAGACTGCAAACCAAGCTTATCTCCTTCTTCTGTCAAACCAGCTATGGTTGAACCTGACTTACCTATACCTGATCCTCATTGGTACAGAAAAATTGTGGGATCTTTACAATATCTAACTCTAACCAGACCTGAGATAGCTTTTGCTGTAAATGTGGCCTGTCAACACATGCATGATCCCAGGAATAGTCATTTTATTGCTGTCAAGAGGATTCTCAGGTATCTTAAAGGGAGTCTTCATCAAGGTTTATATTTTGTTCCTGGTCCTTTAAATTTAATAGCATACACAGATGCTGATTGGGCTGGGGACTCCACAGATAGGAGGTCTACTATAGGATTCTGTGTTTATTTAGGACCTAATCTGATATCATGGTGTGCCAAGAAGCAGCCAACTATGGCTCGTTCCTCTACAGAAGCAGAGTACAGAGCTCTTGCTCAAACAGCAGCAGATGTGACTTGGATTCATCAGCTTCTGATTGATTTAGGTGTTACTTCAGTTTTACCTCATGTTGTTTGGTGTGACAATCAGTCTGCAATTGCCTTGGCTTCTAATCCTATATTTCATGCACGCACAAAACATGTCGAAGTCGATTATCATTTCATCAGAGAAAAGGTTCTTAGCAAACAAATTTCTGTCCAGCATATTGGCACTCAAGCTCAGAAAGCTGATATTTTTACTAAAGCTCTTTCTGTTGATCGTTTTCAAGCTTTGAAGAACAAACTCATGGTAGTTGTCACTCCCATGAGTTTGCGGGGGGCTGTTAGCAAAACACATTAATTCTGTTGTTCAGTTGATGTAACAAGTGTTGTTAACAATGTTAGTTTGTTAATTAGGGTTAGCTGAGCTGGCTTCTGTTACTAGAGAGTTAGTTAGTAGTGGGCTTGAGTCCTTGAGTGGGACATGACTCATTTGTGACGTCAGTTGTAAAGTGAGGTATATAATCCTCTGATTTACTCTGTAATGGGCATTGAGAAAGAAATGAGAAAGGAATTCTTTTGTAGCACAGCTTTTCTAGGGTTCTTGAGATGTTCATAATTCTCTCGTAATTTCATTCTTTTCTGTAAAATTCCATAATATTACCTTCAAATTTATTGGTTGTTTCGAACTTACAAGTCCGGCCTAGTTTAAACTAGGGAGATTTAGTGATCAATCCACTATAGATATTTCATAAGCTAACAAGTCCACCTAATAGTTTCATAAAGCCACAAGTTCATACAATCCAAACCCTAGGATAACCTATGAAAGTGTCTAAGACCCTAAACCCTATGAAAATGCCTAAATCACTAAAATCCTATAATAGGAAAGTGCACCCTAAAACTATATAAAACTGTCTAAACCCTGGGGTTCCCTACGCTAGGGTAATCTATCCTACCATAGTCTATCCTACCCTATTATAGAAAAGTGAACCCTAAGATCTATGAAAGTGCCTAAACCCTAGGGTACCCTACCTTACTCTTTGGTACCCTAAAATGGACTTGAGATTTTACAAAATTAATAGGTAAACTTGTGGATTTATGAAGTTTATATAATGGACCTAAGATTAATTTTTTATTTTTATATTATGAATGAATTACAAAATACAAATCACATGACACTACATCAATTGTTAGAGCCTAAGATATAATCAAGTCCAACAATTCAACCAATATAAGAAATAAGGACATCGTAGAAAAGAAAAAGAAAGGAAGTGCTCATCTAAGGGAAGAAACACATCGACACGCATGTTATGAGATTCGAACTTCTGACCTCCTGCTGAGATACAAAAGTCTTGGTTAACTGAGCTACTGCTTCTTCTCTCCTATTAGACTATACATGTAACTACACATACAAAGAAAATGATCCACAAATTCGGGGAAACCGAATGGCTTTCCATGAATATGCATGGGAAAACCAAAAGCTTCAGGGAAAACCAAAGGCTTCTCCCATGTCTTGCGCGAACCACATTCGATGTATATGATATCATGTCGAAATTTGATGAATGAACGGAAGACCTTCAGGCTGTCTGAAGAGACCCTATGAATGCCTAATTCATTCACCATCAATTCTCAAATTTCCAACGTCCTCATCCATTGAAATTCTCTTTGCCGATTAAAAATAACATTCACTTTTGTTGTTTGATTTGTGAATTCTCAAAAAAAAAATTGTTTTATCTTTTCTTTCATGGGAACAAACCAACCATAACTGTTCCGTTCGTTCATCGAGCTTTGGCAAATCCAACGTTGATTTTGTCCAGCCTTGGGTATCAAGCTAGTGAATTTTCAATCAACCATGCATTAGCACGAGAACCAATTCTTTTCAGGATGTACTGATCATGAGGGCTCTACTCCCGTCCTAGTATTTATTTCAGGGTATTGTTCAGTAGAAATGTTGTCTTTACGGAAAGGGGAATGCTAGGTACAAAGAAAATGTACCCGGAAATTACCCCGAAAAGGCAAATCAACGGTACAGATGCACTGCAAAGAGAATCTGTACAATTGATTTGTCCTTTTGGGATAATTTCTGGGTACGTTTTCTTTGCACTTAGCATTTTCCTTACGGAAACCCTAATATAGGGTCCATTTTGGATCCCAAAAAGCGATTCAAACTATTCATTTTGTCGGGCTCATCAAGCTTAATTGTCATGAGCACCGAAATGATGATCACCTATTTTAAACTCGGAATGAGCCCATATTGCATGGTAGGCCATTCGGTCCCTACCCCCTACTAGTATCATGCGAACAAACGATTTCTGCATAACTTAATCATCCTTTTAACAAAAGACATTAAAATAGCAACAAAATACGAAGTACATTTTACACGCATGACATCTCAAATTCTCATAAAGCATTAAAATTTAAAACAGCACAATTAGATTTTATTTTATTTTATAAAAAAAGTGAGACTACTAAATCCTCAATAGATAACTAAGTCTCCAAATTTCTTCAACAAAACAAATAAATTTGAAGCACTCCACGTATCTTGTCGTACTCTGTTGGGGTTTTTTTTCCTGATTTTGACCCAGCCTGTTGGGTCTAAATCAGTTCCTCTGTGTGTTTGGAGATGAGGGTCTTAGATTGTCAAGCTGGTGTATTCTTGATCGTATTTTCTTGTAACTTCGTGTAATAAATTAATGAATTTTTATTTTCGCTGAAAAAAAAAAAAATTGGGAGAGGAGCAAGAAATTTGAAGCACTCCATGTACCTTGTCGTACTCTCGACTTTCTAAATACTGGAAGATGGTACTACAATGTTTTGTTGGTAAAGCCGAGTGGTGCTCTTCATTAAAATCCATGTTTGAGAAAATCAATTTAAAGTACAAAATTGATGCGGATAAGAGCAGTCGTACCAAGGAAACATATGTTTCGGGAACAAGGAAATATATGTTTCGGGAACAAGGAAACCTTGTCGTTCTTTTTATTTACGTTACGGAATTGAAACATGGCTTTGTGTGGCCTTACATGTTTGTACCCACAACTTCAGCTATACAAGTAAAACATAAGCTGCGTTACCATGGCGCGAATTAAAGCTTACCAAAACCCAACTTCAACAAAATTCGTTTGAAAAATAAGTATAGTTTAAAAAGGCTAAATTCAGAGATTTGAAGCTCAGGATCGAGGTACTCTCGTCAGTTGCTCTGAGTACCATATACAAAATACAGAAGTGATTCTTCATTAATTCCAACAGAGACAGAGTATTGCAGAGTGACAACCAACTTAACTCCTAACCATGGTTCTAACAAGTTGATAATCGTCATTACTTACATAGCAAACTGATTATAACTAAATATGCTTTACAGGATTGATATGAACAAAGCTGCAACAACATGATTCCTTATTCTCCTCATGTTTATCTACTGGTGCTTCCATTTTAGACTCTCCACACAACCTGGAATGGAAAGGACGATAGCTGAGGGCAATCCACTTTCTCGAAGTACACCAAGTTTGGAAACAATGTACCTACTTCTTCCCAATCCATGCTCAGTTCTCTCAAGAACTTGAGACGTAAGATCTTAACCATCCATTGTGACTTAGACCCCTCTACTTGTATAATTTGCATACGCGAAAGCTTTCCTCCCCTGATGTAGAGTTTCTTCAAGCTGTTGAGTTCACTTGGCTTTATCCAACTGGGCATCGTCGACAAAGGCCAACACCTCAAGTCTAATTTCTCTAAGCCAGAAGGAAGCGATGGGGACACCACACTTGTGTCGATGAGCTTCTTGATTGGCTCTGATTGGGGATCAGGACATGGTGCAATCCACGATATTGCTAATATTCGCAAGTATCGAAACTCTGATAAGTAGTTCAGCTCTCCATTTTCTCCAGTGGTCTCTTTGTCGGCATAGAGGCTGAGTTTCCTCAACTTCCCCAATTTCACCAAATCACCAAGAGTGCACTGCTTAGTTCCTTTCCTTGAGCTAAAAATAATGAATCCCTTGAGAACTCGGAGCTCTGAAAGCGAAGCAAGTTCCTTAGGCATTTCGTCCAGTAGGTAACAGCCGGATATGTCCAAGTGCGTTAGCTTTCTGAGCATACCTATCTCCTTGGGCAACTTCTCCAAATCCCGGCAATATTTCAGGTCCAATATGTTGAGAAGGGCTAATTTGGAAATGGAATCTGGAAGCTGTGTGATTCCACAGATCCCATTGAGGCTCAAACACCTCAGGAGTTTCGCATCGTGCAAATATTTTAAGAAATCTGGGTACTCTGCTTCAATGTAGTTGTCTGTGGAACTACTGCTCCAATTTCCCAGATGAATCACTGCGATGTCCTCCTTCTTTGATAACCAGCGGCTTGGGAATTCGAGGCAATTCTCGTTGATATTGAATAAAGTTGTTGATATTGAATAAAGTTAGGAGCTTGTTGTGATTCGAGAACTTGGATAGATGTTGTAATGACCCTTCTTTAGTTTTCTCCAACCATGCTCTGCGAGAATTGGCAGTGGGGTTGTCGTCTGAATCGAAATCAAAGAAGCCCTTAGTATGGGCTATTTCGAGCAAAGCTGATCGAATATCTGGCTTTACCGAGCATACATTGAAGTCTCCTTTGACGTTTTCTTCGACGGGCTCAACGAATCCCATGGCAATTAGCTCTTCAAACAACGAATCGGCAATCTCCTCCCAATCTCATGAGCGGTGGATTGGAGGAATTCCTCTCCCATCCACAAGTAAGTGGGGACCTTTTTCCTGATCAGAGAATTTTCCGGGAAAAATGAGAAATACAACAAGCTCTGTTGCTGTTGGGAATTGAGGGTATCATAACGTTTTTTAAAATTGACAGAGGTGTCAGTCTCTGGGAAATTTTCACTGCATTTTAGAATCGAGGCTGCATTTTTGGGTATTGGGAGGTGAGAAATGTCTGAAGATTTAGGAGCTAAAGAGGTTTCAAGAGGTAGAGAAATGTGGGATTTTAATCCCGATACCATCTCATGGACTTTAGGAATTGCAGTTTGTAAAACCTCAACAGAGTTTGTTTCTTCACTGCAGAGAGCTTCCCAATCGTAGAGCATCAAAGTTTTGGTAAGAGTGTTGAGGCTGTCTTCCCATTCTTTGAGTCTTTCAAGGGTTTTCTTGATGTTGGAAAGATCTCCGTCAATTATATCATACGTCTCCTGGAGTGGAGAGCTATCACCACTCTCGGACGAACAAAGACGGGGATTGCATTGGGACAGGTAATGAATCAGAGTTGGGATTACCACGTCGTTGATCTTGTGGATTGGCATGATCTGGTCTGTCTGCAGGCAAGAAAGGAATTCAAGACATGTAAGAGGTGGTGTGAAACAAGATGAGGAACTGGGTTTGGGACGGAAAGGAAGCCCTGGCTGTTGTGGTGGTTTAACTTGTTCGGTGGAAAGAGATGAAGAGGATGCCATTGAGTTCAAGAACAGAGGTGTAGTAGAAAGGAGAAACGAAGAAGTCTATCAATAGTGGAGGGGATTCATTTTTACTACTACTGCAAAAGGAGAAATGCAGAAGTCTACCTATGGTGGAGTGGATTCATTTTACTACAAAAGGAGAAATGCACAAGTCTATCTATAGTGGATTCATTTTACTACAGCAACTCGCTGCACTCTGGTTAGAGTCAAAGTCTCCGGCCCAGACAAGAAGGAATCAAAAACAGAAAAAGGAGTATACAGCCAGGGGATACAGCATTACAGCCATAAAGACCATCCACATTTTAGACAATAAAGGACAATTATTAAATGAGGAATACCAAAGACTAATGATTGAGTATATCTCTTCGTATCTATTGCTAAGCATATACATACTAGTACTTTTTGCATACGTTCACATTACAGAGTAAATAAAGGCTAACAATAATGAACTGTTGTGATATCACAGATGTGAAGTAAGTGGATGATGTCATGTTTTGCTCAAGGGTGAAGAATTTGGTTTGAGCTGTGAGGAGGTACCGGCTCATTCACTTTGGGTACGCTTAGGGGCTGTTTACAGTATACTAAATGGACTAAAAGCTCACGTTTTTACAGAATTCTAGTTATTTCACTCTTCTCATATACATGAACTAAAGTACCATTTAGTTGAACAAAAGTGTTAGGATACATGAAAGTGTTCATGTGTCTCACATGAACATTTTCATCTATATCTTTCATGTACTGTATCTACCCTCTTAGCCAAAACAACTTGACTATTGTCATTAGTCTGAAGATAGAAAAATTTAGTGAAAACGCACCCTTAAAGTGGTGAAGAATTGTGAGTATTTCGGTTTAGACTTCGCGGTGCTGGATGTGTGTGATATCTCCATTGTCCTTTTTCCCCGATTTCCTCATCATTCTAGTTTTTGCTACTTCTAGGACTGGTTATGTTCTGGGTTGGTACTATTATGGTTGTAGCATCTGCTAACTCCGTAAATCCAGTTTTTAGAAGTCAACATTACCTTCACCTGCTAACTCCTTTTTCCCAGATTTCCTCATCTCCATCGCTGCTTCCCCTTTCATCATTTGTCCCATCATCGTCATCGTCAACATTATCATCATCGGGATCCCCGTCACCATAATCGCTTCCGCCACCTATGGACATGTAGTCCACATTATGGTCGTCAGAATCACATTAATCATGAACATCATGACCTTCACTTTTACCAGCATCATCATTTTGATCATCAGGCTCTCTCACTCTATTAACAACAGGAAACCTCTCATCTTTGTGCTTCACTTCTGGCAACAAATCATAAGGCAGGGAGTCAGGGATTCAATCACGAATAGAAGCCAACAAAGGCATTTCTCAGCAACTACGCACCAGGACTGACTTCATAGTGCAGAAAATTCTTTCCAAAGCAACAGCGTTAGTATAAGGCTCCGTTCCAGAAATTTTTTTAAAAAATAAGCAGCTTATTTCACATTTTCAAACTCAAAAATAAAGTAAATGAAAAATAATTTTTTAATTTTTTTTGCATCGTATAAAAGATCTCATCGAGATCTTCCAAACAAGATCCATATTGCATATTTTTATATTTCAATAAATTCATAATTTTTGAGCTTGAAATTGCCTTCTTAAAAAATAAGAACTTATTTTCGGTTCCAGAACGGAGCCTAAGAACTTTGTCTCCATTGCAGTAGAATTTGAATCACGGAAAAAAAGACAAGATATTAGCTTCTCATCACTGAAAATACTAAATTCCAAAAAATTACTAATTCTTTCATCAAACTAAGCGTATTAAACTAGGCTCTAAGTGGATCAAAAAAAAAAAAAAAAACCCGGGCTCTAACGATTTCATCAAACTGGCCAACTTGGCAACTTGGTAGCAAAGCAAAAGACGTTCGTTTTGAAAAGCATTCATGAAGTGTTTGCAAGAGTAAGAATTGGAGCATTCAATTCTTTCATAAAAAACTGTAAAATGATATGATAAAGCTGTCAACCAAATCTTTTGGCTTTAATATAAGGAAAAAATGACAGCAAGGGGTCTAAGAAGGCCTAACAGATAAAACGTCGGTTCCAAAACCTTGTTCTACCGTACTCAAAAACTGTACTCATAAGGTTGCTGCTATTTTGAAGTCTCTATGCTATGATCAGAATAAATCCACTTTCTAGTACAGCTAGAGTAATAAAGAAGTGCTACTTCTGTACAAAATTGTGCTCAATATCGCAAAATCTGACACACACACACACACACATATCAAGTTGATTAATACCCTCCATCTAATTGCTGATAAAATGGAGTGGGGGGAAAAAGACGCCTAAGAAAAGAAACCACATTTCATTCTCCTTGTTGTTTCGATTTTCACGGTCGGCAGATACAATAAGGTCAATCACAAATGAAGAGAATAGACTGAGGAACAACGCAGATATATATATAGAGAAAAGGAAAATCTAAAAATGCCGTACCATTACAACCAGGAATAATCTTTCTTGGTTGTAGAGAGAGAGAGAGAGAGAATTTCAAGCTAAGGCAGTTATATAAGAGAGGAGGCGAGAAAAGTGGGGTGAGAAGGGTGGGAATATGAGAGTCATCTGTGGACTTGGGCCTGGGGCTGTATATATTGGGCTTTTCGAGGTTGCGGCGAAAAGAAAACCAAGCTCAATTCCACTGACCTGTAATTTAGTCCATTACATGTTGAATGACCCAATACGACAGAAGAAGCCCATGGAGCATGGGTGCATGCAATTCACGATTCCGGTGATTCTAGAATGAGGTCAATGACTTCTGGTAGCTTAGTGGCTCATGGCTTACTCTCATAGGATTTGGGCGGCCAAGGAGGTCACGAGTTTGAGTAGAGCTAACGAAGCTCGGTTTTGGTCCACTAGCCCTGGTGGGGCAGTAATTGCTATGATTCTTTGGTTCCTTTCAGGGCCTGCCACACGTCAGTAGTTCCTATGATCACGTCCAGAAAAGGATTGTTATGCCCGTTCGCTCCCTCCTCCACCATTTTACTTAGAAAAAAACTAATAAAAAAGAGGTCAAGTGACCCCACTTGTCATGTGTCTATTGACCACATGACACATTAACATTAACATTTTTGAGGAATCATATTCAAAATGAATTTTCAGAAGGAATCATCATTGCTGGTTGGGACAACTCAGCCTAACCTGAGTTCAACTAATCAAACTCAAGTTTATCTCAGACTAAAATTGCTCGAAAGTTGTTTGTGTATTTGTGTGTCTGTAATATAAAGGAATTTATGCTGGACTAATGTTGTAAGATATTGTTAGAACTATGGCTCATATGTTATTGGAGGGTGCGGGGGATGTTGTACGGTAGGGTTCGTACAGGGGTATTTTTGGGATACAGACCAAATACCAGATTAGAGTTGGAATAGAGTCAATATAAATACTCTATGTTGTAAACCTTAATTCATACTGTGATAATAAAGAACAGCAGCCGCTCTCGCTCCCGTGGACGTACCCGATTTTGGGGAACCACGTATATCTCTGTGTTGATTCTTTATTGTTTATACTCGTAAATCGTGTGAGTGTGTGTGTCAATCCTAACAAGTGGTATCAGAGCTATAGGCTGTTTTAGATCACACAGAAGAACGATGTCATCGAGTTCGTCTGTTTCGAAGTTCGATGTGATGAAGTTCGATGGAACTTCGAATTTTGGATTGTGGCAACAGCGAGTAAAGGATCTGTTGGTGCAGCAGGGCTTGTACAAGGGATTGAAGGCGAAGCCAGAAGCCATGTCTAACGACGACTGGGAAGAACTCCAGATGAAGGCGGTGAGTACGATTCGTCTGTGTCTTGCAGACGAAGTTATGTATCACGTGTTGGGTGATGAATCGCCAGCTGGGGTCTGGACTAAACTGGAGAGCAGGAATATGTTAAAATCGTTGACGAACAAACTGTTTCTAAAGCAGAAACTGTTTGGGTTGAAGATGGCCGAGGGTGCTGATCTGATTCAGCATATCAACACGTTCAATCAGGTTCTGAGCGACCTGCAACGGATTGACGTAAAGTTTGAGGAGGAAGACCAAGCGCTGATGTTACTGTGTTCACTACCGATTTCTCTTGAAACCCTAGTTACAACCTTACTTTGAGGGAAAGAAACCCTAGAACTGGAGGAAGTCACTGCAGCCCTTCTGGCGTATAATCAACGCAAGCAACAAACAGAATCGCTGCAGGGTGAAGGTCTGGTGGTTAAGGGGTACGGGGATTGTGGCAGGAAGAATGAGAGGGGTAAATCAGTTTCGGGGCGTGGGAGGTCTCAGTCAAAGAACAGGTCTGAGACCACGTTTGAGTTCAAGTGTTATAGGTGTCATGAACCCGGGCACATGAAGAAAGATTGTCCGCAGAAGAGTAAGGGAACTGATTGGAAAAAGAAGGGAAAGGCAGGGGAGAGGAAAGATGGATCAACTTCTGCAAACGTTGTGGAGCAAGAGTCAGATGATGGTGATATGCTTTCGGTCTCAGCAAGTTCAGATCACATGGCAGATTCGTGGATTATGGATTCAGCATGTTCTTTTCACATATCTCCTATCAAGAAATGGTTCAACACATATAGGTCAGTGGATTGTGGTAACATTCTTATGGGTAACGATGCATCGTGTAAAGTCATAGGAATAGGCACAATTAAAATCAGAATGTATGATGGTGTTGTGAGAACTTTGGGGGATGTTAGACATGTTCCAGAATTGAGAAAGAATTTAATTTCGTTGGGAACGTTAGACTTCAATGGCTGTGGGTATAAAACAGAGAGTGGAGTCATGAAGGTAACGAAGGGTGCTATGGTGATGATGAAGGCTTGTAAAGTTCCTGGTAATATTTACAAGTTGGTAGGGAGTACAGTTGTAGGTGGAGCTGCTGCCACTACAATAGACAATACTGATGATACTATGCTTTGGCATATGTGGTTGGGACATATGGAAGAGCGTGGGATGTTAGAGCTGCATAAAAAGAATCTGCTGAAAAGGGTTAAATCGTGTAAATTGGATTTCTGCAAGTTTTGTGTTTTGGGGAAACAGTGTAAGGTGCAGTTTAGGAATGCAACTCATAGAACGAAGGGAATTCTTGACTACGTTCATTCAGATGTTTGGGGGCCAGTAAGGGTAGCTTCGAAAGGAGGATCTCTATATTTCTTGACCTTTATTGATGATTTTTCAAGGAAAGTTTGGGTGTACTTCATGAAGCATAAGTCTGAAGTCTTTGCTAAGTTCAGAGTGTGGAAAGCTGAAGTGGAAAACCAGATAGGGAAAAAGATTAAGTGCCTCAGGACAGATAATGGGAAAGAATTCAAGAATGGGCCTTTTCTGAAGTTTTGTGAGGAACATGGGATTCAGCGACACTTTACAGTTCGGAAGACACCACAGCAGAATGGGGTGGCAGAAAGAATGAACAGAACCATTGCAGAAAGGGCATGGTGTTTGAGATTGAATGCGGGACTTCCGAAGGTTTTTTGGGCAGAAGCAGTGAGTATGGCATGCTTTGTTATAAACAGGTCACCGAGTGCTGTTTTGAATGGGAAGGTAGCTGAGGAGATGTGGACAGAGAAAGAGGTTGACACTCAGGGTTGAGAGTTTTTGGGTGTCCGGCCTATGTTCATGTTCCCAGTGATGAGAGGTCAAAGCTTGATGCGAAGTCTAGATAGTGTATCTTTCTTGCTTATGAGAAAGGGGTCAAAGGGTACAAGCTTTGGGATTCAGAGACAAAGAAGGTGGTGATCAGTAGGGATTTGATATTTGATGAGGACTCCATGATCAAGGCACATCAGAGGGTTCAAAATTCTGAGTCAGAGGAAGTGAACAGCAAACAGCAGGGCGTACAGATTGAGCTAGAGAGTTTTGATATAGGTGATACTCAGCCAAATGAATAGCTTGATCAACAGCAGCAGCAAAGCTTGGCCGCTAGGAGAACCAAGCGCACTATCAAGCCACCAGTGAGGTATGGGTTTGATGACTTGGTTTCTTATGCATTGACTACTACTAGTGGGGATCCATCTACTTTTCAGGATGCTATTACAAGTTCTGAAAGGGACCAATGGATGGAAGCCATGGTAGAGGAAATGGAATCTTTGCATAAGAATAAGACTTGGGAGTTGAAAGAACTGCCCAAGGAAAAGAAGCCAGTGGGTTGTAAGTGGGTATACAAGCGAAAAGAGGCAGCAACAGAAAAGGAGAGGGAAAAGTTCAAGGCTCGGTTAGTGGCAAAGGGGTATTCACAGAGGAAGGAGATTGATTTTGATGAGGTCTTTTTTCCAGTGGTGAGGCATACGTCAATCAGGATTATCTTGCCATTGGTGGCTAGCTATGATCTGGAGTTAGAGCAGATGGATGTGAAAACGGCATTCCTCCATGGTAATTTGGAGGAAGTCATATACATGGAACAACCTGAGGGGTTCAAGCAGCCAGAGACTGAGCATCTTGTTTGTAAGTTGAAGAAGTCCCTTTATGGGCTAAAACAGTCTCCAAGACAATGGTACAAGAAGTTTGACTCTTTCATAATACGGATTGGGTACACACGCTGTGAGTATGATCGTTGCGTTTATGTTAAGAGTCTTGATGATGGTTCCTATATTTTCTTGCTTCTTTATGTGGATGATATGCTGATTGCTGCAAAGAGTATGGTTGAGGTAAACAGGTTGAAGTCTTTATTGGGTAAAGAGTTTGACATGAAGGATTTAGGAGCAGCTAGGAAGATACTTGGGATGGAGATTCGCAGAGATAGGTTAGCTGGTAAGTTGTGGTTATCTCAAAAGAATTATGGTTATCTCAAAAGAATTATGTGGTGAAAGTGTTGGAGAGGTTTAGTATGAATAATGCCAAACCGGTTAGCACTCCATTGGCAAGTCATTTCAGATTATCTTCAGCTCAGTGTCCGGTGTCAGATGAAGAAATTGAGGATATGTCAAGGGTGCTTATGCAAGTGCAGTGGGTTGCTTAATGTATGCAATGGTTTGTACGAGGCCTGATTTGGCACATGCAGTTAGCACAGTCAGTAAGTACATGGCCAAACCAGGCAGAGAGCATTGGAAGGTAGTCACGTGGATGTTCAGATACTTGAAAGGTACTTCAGATCGCGGGATTATGTTTGGTAGGCAACGGGGTCAGATTTCAGTTGTTGGGTATGTGGATGCGGATTATGCTGGGGGTTTGGATGACAGAAGGTCTACAACTGGTTATGTGTTTACACTTGTGGGTGGGCCTATTTGTTGGAGATCTATGATACAACCTCTGGTGGCTTTATCCACTACTGAGTCTGAGTATATGGCGGTGACTGAGGCAGCTAAGGAAACATTGTGGTTGAAAGGGTTTGTTAAGGAGCTTGGCATAGATCAAGGTGGAGTTCAGTTGCATTGTGACAGTCAGAGTGCCATTTATTTGGCAAAGCATCAGGTGTATCATGCTCGAACCAAGCATATTGACGTGAGGTTTCACAAGGTGAGAGAGTTGATTGATGCAGGAGATTTGATACTGGAAAAGGTGCACACTTCTGAGAATGCAGCTAATATGTTGACAAAGACGGTTACTGCAGACAAGTTCAAGCATTGCTTGGACTTGGTTAATGTCTCCCGGTGCTAGGAAAATGGAGGCATCCCCCCAACTTATTGGATAGTGATGGTTATCTTTTGAAGGAGCGAGAGTGAATTCGCCAAGGTGGAGATTGTTAGAACTATGGCTCATATGTTATTGGGGGGTGCGGAGGGCGTTGTACGGTAGGATTCGTACAGGGGTATTTTTGGGATACAGACCAAATACCAGATTAGGGTTAGAATAGAGTCAATATAAATATTCTATGTTGTAAACCCTAATTCATACTGTGATAATAAAGAACAGCAGCCGCTCTCGCTCCCGTGGACGTACCCGATTTTGGAGAATCACGTATATCTCTGTGTTGATTCTTTATTGTTTATACTCGTAAATCGTGTGAGTGTGTGTGTCGATCCTAACAGATATGTTTATGTCTAAAGTAGGAAGATATTCATGTCTAAAGTTGTAAGTCATGCTAGATGCTTCTCCTTATGCCTATAAAAGAAGAAGCCCCCAATGTATCTATTTAGACTTGTTTCAACTTTCAAAGAATAAAATCTTATGTGCTTCCTTCTTAGATACTTTTTCTACTTCGTGTTTGCACTTGTGGCTCTAACGCTGGGCTTGAAATCAGGCTTCATGAGGAAGCTCTGTCACTACAACTTCTGTTGGTGTTGAGGCACCCCCTAACCCATTGATGGACACATAGTATTCTCCTATAGCTATGGTTCTACGGCAATTTGATTAGAAACAAAAATCATACTACCTCCATCCCAACAAGAATATCCAATCCACAAAACGAAAAGTTAAAAATAATGCATGTTTGTTAGGGAAAAAAAAAACAAACTTTTTGACGCTAGTTAATACTAGATGTCAACGGGTTCTAAATTATCAAAAATTTGGGAATTTTTCTTGACAAAAATTTACTTTTTAAGTTCCATGTTCTGTAGGATAATCTTTTTTGGGACAAAGGGAGTATACAATTTTCAGCTCCAAAATTTAGCTTAAGAGACTGGAGCCTACTAAGACTTTTTATACTTTCCGGTAGGCTACAAAATGGATTTGATGATACATTCAATTTCCGCAACATAGATAGGCTACCGAAATCCTCAGGAATAGCAGAGTCTGACTGATTGCAGTTTGCAAGACTTAAGTTTGTTAATGATTGTGACAAAGAAGCCAATGAGATGTTTATGGGGTTTGGACATTTTCTTGGTTTCGATATTAAAGACCAAAAGACAAAACCCCATGGTTTCACCTCACTTGGGGCAGAAGTCACTTGAGCTATTGCAGTTCCATCTGCATGAAGCATCCGCTAGGGAAATTCTTCAATAGCTCCTGTTAGCTGTATATTACTGAGCAGCAGTAGCCTGTAGCCTTAACTTGTGCATCCTGGTGAACATATCAGTTCGTAGGACTCCATCACACAATGTGGAAGATGATTCTGATAATACATGATGCATAGGGAGCCAAGAGAGGAGGCCGAGACAACATCTCTTCACTGCATTGTTCCCGTCTACTACTATCCATTTGTTGGCGCGCAGCATCTCCAGAATTATGTCTCTTTGATTTTTTCACAGTAAAGAATGACTCCACTGGTACATCTTCATCTGTCCAATTGAGGGTGAGGCCTTCGATTGTTTCCGTACCCTATTTGTGGAAACCAAAAAAATAAAATAAAACATTGTGTAACAAGAACAACTAGGAACAATGAAAAACGTACGAGATCATAGTTCTTACTGTTTTTTCAGTTAATCCATCAATCGAATCCTTCACCTGCCACAATCTGCTACATTTCCCAAGGTCACTGGGTGATTCTTGTCATACAATTTCTCTTCCCATGTCTTTAAGCATTTGATGCATTATCAGCTTGTTGGATTCATCAATAGTCAAGAGACATCTATCAACAAGATTTCGAATCCCAACTTCTATGTAGAAATCACGACCATCCAGTATCGTAGTAGCGTAGTGTGTACTCTTTCCAACAAAGAAACAGGAAATATCAAGAAACAGAGCTTTCTCATGGTCATCCACTAAGGTATCATAACTAATTTTAAGTTTTCTAACCGTCATTGAATTGGGATTTGCTTCCAGTTTCCTTAATGTACTTTCCCACACATCTTCTTTTGTGCCAAATAAACCACCACCCAAAACTTCAAGAGCTAAAGGACCCCCATCACAATAGTGTACGTACAACCCTTTCTGAGAGCTCCAAAGTAACCTTCCTTGGGATATTTTTTTTCAAAGGCATGCAAACTGAAAAGGATTTAGTGATTCATACTCGCTTAATTTCTTAACCTTATGCGCCTTATATAATTAACTTGTTTGTCTTAAGCAATTGCTCACACCTTCTTGTTGTTATCATGATTTTGCTTCCTGGATGGAACCAATCTCGCATTATGCCGAAAGCATTTAATTGGTCCATGTCATCTACATCATCAAGAACAACTAGTACTCTTTTACGACAAATGAGATCTCCAATTTTGGCCTTTCTTCCCTTGAAAATGTTGGAAATTAGTTGTTTCTGCAACGAAACCAAACCATTGGGTTTTCCGGCTGCTTCGTGAACATCTGCAAGAAAGCTGGAGCTACCATGCATGAAAGCTTCCGAAGTTTACGTTATAAACAGTCTTGGCTATAGTAGTTTTTCCTATTCCAGCCATCCCACAGGTGACAGATCGTCATTGTGCCAACATCATTTGATTCATCTTGTAACCATAAATTGATGTCTTTCACATGAGAATCCAATCGGTGGGGTTAAGTGACCCCACTTCACTACATGTAGCTCCGCCCAATGGCGACACTATAAGGAAACTAGTGGGGTCGGCTGACTCCTGGAAAGAAATTAAAATGCTACTACCATTATGTTATGCATTTCTATTAGTTGGAGTAATATTTGAACCCCTTAGAAATTGTTTATGACCCCATCGTAGTGTGCATATTGCAAAGTATTAGGTAATTTTTTTTCGTTGAAACAATACACAACTTCTCTTCTTCTTTTTTCAATTTTTAATTCCTGATATTTGTGCCAGCTTAAGCGCACCTCGACTAATGACAGACTAGAGACTCAATTCCACCATCCACTAGCATGGAGTCCAATTAAAGCTAGGGCAATGCCGGTATGGCCTAACCATTAAGAGTTGAATCCACCTGGGAGCTGGGAAGTTTCGAATCTGAGATCTTAAGAAGTAACTATATGCATCTATGGTGCTCTTGGATCCTTGGATTTCGGATTTTCTGGCCGTTTAGGAGGAACGAATCGACGGTTTCTCAGCGGCTTGGGGTTCGCGATTTTGATGGGATTGGACGGCGTGGATCTCTGTTCGTCTAGATGTCTGGTGGTTTCAGTTCTTGGCCTTGAGGGTGGTGTCCGGTTGCCTGTGGGGGAGGTGGTTGGCATTGAAGCATGCGGCAGCGGTGGCAATCTGTTTTGGAATGGGATTAGGGGTGTGGGCTGGTTCTGGCACGTTTGGGCTGGGCCTGACCCTTTTGAGTTGTATTGTCACATTTGAGCTGTTAGGACCTTGGGTGTTTTATGGGCTTGGCTCAATAGATGTGGGCTTGTCTCAACATGTGCTTTCTTGTTTGGTTTCTTATCAATCTCGGATTTGGGTATCGGGTGGGCACAGGATCATCTCTAGATTTAGGAATTTTTGGTTCTTAGATTTGGCGATATGATGCCATCATCCATTTTTCTTTAATCTTTGTAACAATTTCAAAAATTATAAAAAAAAAATTGCCTTTCAAAAAAAACAAGGTCGCCCTGCAATCCGACATAGCACTGGAGCATGGTTTGCTGGAATTCTAATACTAGGTAAGTCCCTGTAAATTATTAAGCGTGTCTAACTACCGAATTAGCAGTTCTAAGTAATTAAGGTCACTATCTCACATAATTTAGAGGTTTTCTGGATTCCGCTCCCTGTCCATGGACAACAACTCTATTTCTTTGATTGAATGAATGATGAAATAGTTAACCAAGGGCTTGCTACACTGGCATTCTTTGGGGTTGGGGTCAACTTGGTGCTGTTTTCTTACAAGAGTGATGGGCCAAGACAATGCTGAGGCTGCAAACAGTGTTAGCAAATGGACCGGCACTGTCTACATCTTCTCCCTCCTTGGTGCTTTCCTTAGTGACTCTTATTGGGGACGATACAAGACTTGTGCCATTTTTCAAGCTATCTTTGTCGTTGTAAGTTATCGCAACAACTATTTTTCATCGAGTTCAGCTTCTCTTCGTTAGACAGATATTTTCTCTGATTCCCATTATTTTATCCTAGGCCCTCTCCCGTCCTTCGATCATGAGAATTTTCACATTACTTCTATCTTTGTATTGTAATGAATTAGTACATGTTTGAGTCATTTCGTATTCACGTGGGCATGTTTGATGACAGGATTTGGTATCACTATCACTTTCGTCCTATATTTTCTTAGCCAAGCCTGCTGGTTGTGGGGATGAAAAAACTCTATGTGGGTCCCACTCGAGCACCCAACTCAAATTGTGCTACGTGTCAATTTACCTAATTGCCCTTGGAAATGGAGGGTACCAACCCAACATTGCAACATTTGGAGCAGATCAATTTGATGAAGAGGACTCCAAGGAAGGGCACTACAAGGTGGCCTTTTTAAGCTACTTCTACTTGGCCTTGAACTTTGGCTCCCTCTTTTCAGACACCATTTTGGGCTATTTTGAGGACAAAGGCATGTGGACCCAAGGCTTTTGGGCCTCTGCTGGGTCTGCCACTTTGGCTATGGTATTGTTTCTCGTGGGGACCCCTAGGTACAGGCATTTCACTCCTAGAGGGAATCATCTCTCTAGATTCTGTCAAGTGGTGGTGGCTGCAGCAAGGAAATGGAAGGTTGAGATGCCAAAAAGTGGAGAGGATCTATTTGAAGTGAGTGGAAAGGAATGTTCAAACCCATGGATTCATGTAAGTTCAGCATTATATATATCAACAAAGATTATTTATTTCTATATAGTGATCCCAAGACTTGTGGAAGTAATCTACACTTGGAAATTTGAAAACGGAAATTAACTAAATACTCTGTGTTAACTTTGGCAATGGTCCCTGTGTTCCAATCGTATCACGACATATATGTTGTTCAAAAGAAAACTTTAAGTACATGCATCATATTTTGGGGACCATATACAAACAATTGGGACATGGAGGACCCAAATCGTACAATACAGATACTAATCTTGAACTTCACTTTGTATGTACAGATTCTTGGATAGAGCAACAATTATCCCATCAAAGGAATACACTATGCAAGCCAAGGAATGTCACAATCCTTGGAGGATTTGCCCAGTGACGCAAGTTGAAGAAGTGAAATGCATACTTAGACTCCTACCAATTTGGCTCTGCACAGTTCTGTATTCAGTAGTCTTCACCCAAATGGACTCTCTCTTTGTGGAGCAAGGCGCAGCAATGAAAACTACCATTTCGAGCTTCCACATTCCTCCAGTGAGCATGTCCAGCTTTGACATCCTCAGCGTTGCGACTTTCATCTTTGTTTACAGACAAGTTTGAGGATTTCATTGACTAGACAAGAAAGTGTACATCACGTTAATAAGGACAATGGGTGGAACTTTAAACTTGCTTCCTTTGAGGAATGAAAAAATTCACTTAAGATTTAGTTTTAGAATGATAACACAATTGGATTTGATTTAGTTTAAAGCTGTTGATCAAGTTAGATTGATGTGGTAAAGTTTTGCTCCTAATAAATAGATGTTTTGGCTCCACCCTTGTTACAGGCGAGTTCTCGATCCCCTGGTTGCTAGGCTACGAAAGTCTAGCCCTAGAGGCCTCACTGAGCTACAAAGAATGGGGGTCGGTCTAATCATAGCGATAGTGGCTATGGTTGCAGCAGGGATAGCGGAGCATTTCAGGCTAAAACATCCGCAAAAGACTTGCACCAACTGTGACGGTTCGAGTTCCTTGAGCATTTTCTAGCAAGTCCCACAATACATGCTCATTGAAGCATCCGAGGTTTTCATGTACGTCGGGCAGCTGGAGTTCTTCAATTCGCAGGCGCCAGACGGATTGAAGAGCTTTGGGAGTGCACTATGCATGACTTCAATTTCACTAGGGAACTACGTGAGTAGTTTGCTGGTGAGTATAGTGATGAAGATCTCTACTGGGGATGAGATGCCTGGTTGGATCCCGGGCAACCTTAACAGAAGCCATTTGGTCAATTTCTACTTCTTCTTGGAAGCCTTGACAACAGCTGATCTTGTGGTCTATATCATATGCGCAAAATGGTACAAGTATATCAAGTTTGAAGGTATCAATAATGAAGACAACAATGGAGAATTTAGGGTGTAGCTATTGGGGCTCGTACATGTTCTTTTGATTGTGAAGGAGAGAGGAAAAATAAATGGGGAAGGGAGAGAGAGTACTTAGCAAATGCAGTGTTCATGCCTCTACGTTGAGCATGGAGTTGTTGCAAAACTAAAGAAAGGGTGATGTTAGCCTATATGTTTGTACACGGAGCTTCTGGTATCAATCACTATCTATAAAACCAATGTTGAATATCCGATTTGAGTTAGAAATCTGTCTTATAAACTGGCCCATCGGATGAACTCTTTTCGGGCCGTCTGTTTGACAGGCCAACAAAATGAACTGCTCATTGTTTGTACGGGAAGCAGCGAAAAAGCCATTTAGAGACGAATGGAATTCAACCATTGTTTGAAAATTTAACGAGCTTAAAAAATGTATCCTGGCATATCTCATACTAACTATGATTTCAAGTCCCAATCCAAAGGTAGGTTTAGGGCTATGACAGCTATCGTTAAAAAATTCACAACACCGAATTTGGTCACAACATTGATGTTAATGATATAACACTGACAGATAAGGGGTAATGTGAATTCAAAGCATAGTAATTTGAATATACAACAGTTGCATACCTGGAATGGACCCTTTCCCCTTGTTAGAACTTAGGTATGACCGCAAAGACACAAGATCTCTGATTCGGCGATTCCTATTCGTCTCCAAAAAAGTTTTTGTACCAACGCGATGAAGTCCAGCTGTCATCAGAAGAGCACAATTTATGGAACTTGTGATTATGATTGCAGAGGAAAAACGAACCCCGTTTCACCTCATATTCTGACAAATCAATGCCGCTTATAATACTCTGACAACAAGGATCAACGTTCTTGTATGAAGTTCTCTCTGCCTTTTCTTCATCATACACAAGGTCGAACCCCACCTCCTGTACCAGAAAAAATCCTTTCTCAAGCACTAAAATATCCACTTCATCGCCCAATTCCAACTGATTCCCAATCTTCCAATGACTTAACCACAACATACTATCATCAATTCCGGGCATGCCCATAAACGTTGGGCTGTAGAACCATCTCAGATTCTTGGTTTTATTACTGATTCTAATGTGTAACTCATTCAACCATGTGGTGCGGACATCATGGGCACTTCCATCAATTGTGTAGTATGCATACAAGATACAGATATTAAAGCCTAGGATCCTTAGATTAGGAAGCGGAAGTGGAGCCATCTGCATAGATATCAAGGGTCCTACGCTCTTAGTGCTGAACCAATCGGGAACCTCACTCCCTGGAATGTAAGTGCCGAAAATACTGCATTCATAGAGTCCCTGAACCATGCAATCACAAGTTTTCTTTAGTTACAATACAGAAGGGCGGGCACGCGCCCACACACACACACACAGAGCACCTGGAGGAGAACTTTTCTGTAAGTTGTTGAGAATGTATCGAACAAATCCACCTTAACATCTCCGAGCGATTCCAAGTTAAATAGCCTCAAACGGTTGATCATTTCAGCATCAGTGTTTCCCAAGGGTTCTAATTTGAACAAACCCTGAACTTCAACTAGTCTGTAGCATTCACAATTCCACAGATCCAGTGACCTTGACAGATACCCTTTCCAGTGACCAACATTTGTCCAATATCAACTCTGTTAAGGTTGTTGGAAGCTCCGAAAGTGATTGGAGCCTTGTGCAATCATTTAGCCTAAGAGACTGGAGCCTACTAAGACCTTTTATACTTTCCGGTAGGCTACAAAATGGATTTGTTGATACATTCAGTTTCTGAAACATAGATAGGCTTCCGAAATCCTCAGGAATAGCAGAGTCTGACATATTGCAGTTTGCGAGACTTAAGTTTGTTGACAATTGTGACAAAGAAGCCAATGAGAAGTTTATGGGGTTTGGACATTTTCTTGGTTTTGATATTGAAGACCAAAAGACAAAACCCCATGGTTTCACCTCACTTGGGGTAGAAGTCACTCGAGCTATTGCAGTTCCATCTGCATGAAGCAGCTTCAAAGATTTCATCGTGCGTAGGCCCGTAGGCAGCTCATCGAGCCTTGAGCAACCAGAGACAATGAGTTCTTCTAGACGTTTAAGAAGACAGATTCTTCTTGGAAGTTTCCTCAGATTTCTGCAGCCTCTTAAATTCAGCAAAACAAGTCTCCCCAATACCCCGATGGATTCATGAACCTCACTTAAATTTATGCAGGATTTAAGAATCAACCTCTCAAGATTAGGGATTTGTGAGAAGTTAGGCGTACCGATAAGCCTATGCGAATGACTGAGATTGAGGATTTTCAATAACTCCAGTAACTGTAAACAAATACAAAAGAAAGTAGTCAGTTCCAATTTTTTTCTCAAGCCCAGATAAGGATTCATATATTTTAAAAAATGTCATACCTTGGTTCCCTTCCAAAATTGTTGCAGGCTGCTATTGCGCATGTCAAGAGCAATCAGGCTCTCCATAGGAAACGCACTGGGTATGGATTTAAAAGTGGATCCACGCCAATACAACCATCTTAACCTCTAGGGAAATTCTTCAAAAGCTCCTGTTAGCTCTATATTACTGAGCTGCAGTAGCCTTAACTTGTGCATCCTGGTGAACATATCAGTTCGTAGGACTACATCACATGGTGTGGAAGATGATTGTGATAATGCATGATTCAAAGGGAGCCAAGAGAAGAGGCCGAGGCGACGTCTCTTCACTGCATTGTTCCCGTCCACCACTCTCCATTTGTCAGCAGCATCTCCAGAATTACGTCTCTTTGATTTTTTCACAGTAAAGGACTCCACTGGTATATCTTCATCTGTCCAATTGAGGGCGAGGCCTTCTATTGTTTCCGTACCCTATTTGGGGAAACCCAAAAAAAAAAAAACCATTGTATAACAAGAACAACTAGGAAAAATAAAAAAACGTATGAGATCATAGTCCTTACTGTTTTTTCAGTTAATACATCAATCGAATCCTTTGCCCACCACAATCTGCTGCGTTTCCCAAGGTCACTTGGTGATTCTTGTCGTACAATTTCTCTTCCCATGTCTTTAAGTATCTGATGCATTATCAGCTTGTTGGATTCATCAATAGTCAAGATTTTGAATCCCAACTTCTGTATAGAAATCGCAACCATCCAGTATCGTACTAGCGTAGGTTTTACTTTTTCCAACAAAGAAACAGGCAATATCAAGAAATAGAGCTTTATCATGGTCATCCTCTAAGGTTTCATAACTAATTTTAAGTTTTTTAGCGATCACTGAATTGGGAATCGCTTCCAGTTTCCTTAATGTACTTTCCCACACGTCTACTTTTCTGCCAAATAAACAACCGTCCAAAACTTCAAGAGCTAAAGGAACCCCATCACAATAGTGTACAACCCTTTCTGAGAGCTCCAAGTCACCTTCCTTGGGATATTTTTGTTCAAAGGCATGCAAACTGAAAAGAATTAGTGATTCATACTTGCTTAATTTCTTAACCTTATGCGCCTTATATAACTTATGTGTCTTAAGCAATTGCTCACACCTTGTTGTTATCATGATTTTGCTTCCTGGATGGAACCAATCTCGCATTATGCTGAAAGCATTTAATTGGTCCACGTCATCTACATCATCAAGAACAACTAGTACTCTTTAACGACAAATGAGATCTCTAATCTTGGTGATTCCTTCGTCAACACAGCCAATTTTTGCCTTTCTTCCCTTGATAATGTTGGAAATTAGTTGTTTTTGCAACGAAACTAAACCATTGGGTTTTCCTGCTGCTTCGCGAACGTCCGCAAGAAAGCTGCAGCTACCATGAAACCTTTCGAAGTTTAGGTTATAAACAGTCTTGGCTATAGTAGTCTTTCCTATTCCAGCCATCCCACATATCATCATTGTGCCAACATCATTTGACTCATCTTGTAACCATGAATTGATGTCTTTCACATGAGATTCCAATGCAATTTGGTATCTGGGAACATTTAGTGCTATGCGATTCAACTTCTCCCAATCACTCTAACAATGCGCTGAATAAACTTTGACTCGTGCCTGCAAAAGTAAACTGCTATGTCTTGATATATAGCAAAGGAAAAAGAATCATCTCAAGATGCAAGAACATGGAGCGATGCTCCATCTGCAACTTGAACAAGCATGTTCATGACAGGTAGTTCTTCTTGATTATGTTGGAAATTGTCCCACATCGGTTAATTATCTCCTCCAAAACTAGTATATGAGCTTGGGAAGCCTCTCCACTCTTTGCCAATTGGTTTGGAGTTTGATGTTTTAGCATAGTATCAGAGCTAGGTTTTCGGAGACTTTTGGACAAGACTCTATGTCGTTAATGGTTGGTTCTCCCTTTGTTTTTTGTTAATAGTTGATTGTTGTGTTGAATCGTTTGTTTAACTCACCACGTGCGGGGGAGTGTTGAAGCTTGTCCCAGAGAAAGAGAGAGAGAGAGAGAGAGAGAATGGCAGGAACATAAATTGCAACCTCTGAAACGAAGAATCTGCCTAGGCTCACAACCATAATCATACTCAAAGTTGAACTTCATGTATTTGTACGTTCTACATTTTATTTTTATTTTTTTGTGTCAATTCTATTCTGTCACAGTGCGGCTTTTCTTTCAAACCATTCATGAACTATACTTCCTAAAAAAATTCGCCTTTTGTTCTACATTGTAGAAATCCTTTAAACTCCTACTCCAATGATCATGTTTGCATCTAGGTTTTTAGTAATTCCATGTAGTATTTGCAATCTCAAAAGGGAACTGATTTTCGCGCTCCAAGATTACAAAAAGATGGAGCGCCTGCGGTACAATAAACTATTTTACATGTCAAGTTCCAAATGTCAACATAATACAATTGCTGCTATGACTACTACACCCATACAATTTGTTGTACTATTCAATCTCATTCAGAGGTAAACCTTTTGATAGGGAACTCACTTCAGAAAACTATTATTACCTCCAAAATCGATTCCTATGAAGAACAATATCCTGTAGCACGAAACCATGAAATTATACATGTCAAAACTGCACAAAAGCTAATGCTACTAGCCTCTTCTAAAGATAAAAGCCGCAAATTACAAATTCTAAGCATATTCTTTGGTGCAACGTTAGTTTTGCCATTTTGTGATCACATGTAGAGAACTCAGAGTGCTTTTATGTTATTGTGGCAATTTTTTACTTCCTTAGTTTGTGCCCCTTATGGAATTCCAGAAATCTTAATACATAGAGCAAGAATGTGGCATCTAGCTAGGCACTTGTCCATGAAAGGGGAATAAATTGCATCTGATGCTGGGAAGCTGCAAACCACTTTTTGCCTAAGAAAGAAATTGAGAAAATTACCGATCTTCCAAGACCTCCCCTTCCAAATTGCCTACTTCTCTGAGAGCAGCCTTCCACCTCTCAATCTTGGCCATCCCCTCTTTCTTCCTTTCACCTATTTCAGCCTTGAAGTGCTCTTCATGTCTCGTGAATGCTGTTGCAAAACTTCCGGTCTGGTTTCTAACTTCGGATGGATGCACATGGTAGAATATAGGGAGAATTATATGACCAACAGTCTTCTTGCGTTCAAGGATTTTCAAAAGTTCATCCAGACACCATCTTGAAGATGCATAGTCTTTTGAGAAGATGATAACTGAAACCTTTGACTCTTGAATTGCCTTATCCAATCCTAACTCAATATCTTCTCCGATCTCAAGTTCGTCATCATCCCTGAATGTGCGAAATCCTGCATACATCATAGCTGTGTGGAGGTGATCAGTGAAGGTCTTCCGGGTGTCTTTGCCTCTGAAACTCAAGAACATGTGATAAGAACACCGAGACATCAGTGTCGGGGATTCTTGGAATCTCACACTCACAGCAGCCATTGGATAAATGAGGAATATATGGGGTCTGCGATAGCACAAGGGGCAACCTTATAACATATCAGGAAACAAGTGATGAACCAAAATACTGAAGAATAACAATAAATAAAATCTCAAACAAAATCTAAAACTATGACATGAAAATGCTTATACAGGAGATTCTACTCAGGGCTGGTGGCAAGTTTAAACTGTTCAAAGACAACTCGCTTCAGAAAGGTCATAACCCTTAAAATCGGTGTAGGTAGAAGTTATTTATCTAGTCTTACTTAAATATTTCCACTTGTTTCTCGCTCAACTCTTGTTTTTGTTTAGCTAATTACCAATGCCGTGAATGATTCCATGTACAGAACAACCTACGGAACACTTGGAGAAATGTAGGAGCTGACAGTGGCTGTCCCATACTCAATGTCATGCCCAACTTTTTAAGTTAAATGCCCTTGTTCTAGTTTGGCACATGGTTTCATCTTGAAAAACATAATGACGACATTGCAACCGCTGGCAAAGCCAGCAACCAGCACACCCCTTAAGCAGCCAGGAATGGAGTTTGAGCCTGCGATTTTCAAAGATTACTGTTGTGGGGTTAACTGTATGGAACTAATAGATAGTCATTCATACCCTTCTAGTTTAGCACAAGTAACAAAACCAAAGTATTCCTATGCTGGGACATACTTTCAAAGATTGCTATATAAACTCTTTAAGAAATCATGATCCTCAGTCAATGTTGGCAACAAGACTATTATAGTAAGCTTATTCATCAATTCGTGTTTCGTTCAGGTTTTCCCTTTGGTGTTTTCATGGAACTCCCATCTGTGAAGGTTATTCTCCACTCATTTTCGATTTGTATTCAGTTCTTGAAAGAACAATATGAGTATCCCTTCTTGAGTTTTATATGTTCTGATCCGGGTTTTCCAGAGTTGAAAAAAACAGTTGCTAATGTCTTGCTCTTAGAGGCTCGGGTTTCTTTCTTTTCCCTGAAGCCTCACAGAAAACCAACAAAACAAAAACATAATTCAACCCTGAGGATTGGAGATAACTCCAGGGAAATGGAAGAGTGCCTTTCAAGCTCCAAAGGCATGGTTTATCCCCAGCCCCAGGCTCATGTTTTATTTATGTGTAATAGGCTTTGATACTTCAACCGTTAGTGCTATACTATTGTGCTTATGCCACTTGCTGCCTTGCATTCACAAATATTAAAAAGCAATGTTCTAAAAATCGCTATACTCTAGTCAAGCGAAAAAGGGGCGTCTGGCGCCTAGGTGAGTATAATGCACCAACTAATGCCTAATCTAGATGTTGGACCACCGCCTAGCGCCTAGGCGGGGAAGGCCTAGGCAGCCGGCTGACTTTTTGAACACTTATCAAAAGTTGTCTAAACTGAAGTACTGTAATACTATAAAGATCCAATCATGTTGGATATATGATCAAAAAAATATTTATTATGTTGGATATGACCAAATAGTTCTGCATATTCTAATGTACTACGGATAAGATTATTTAAGAATATTTCTTCCACTGGTAGTTGTAAACAAACTAATAAGAATCTCTTTTGATAGTTAAACATCTGGCTATACATTCTTAAAATTTTTGATTGCACGTGTTGCTAATGTATCTATATATAGGAATTGGATATCTTTCTTTGAATCTTGAGACCCCCACGAATGATTTGCAGAAAAAAACTGAATTTTAGTTCTGGGGTTATTGTAACAAGAGGGTTGGGCACACGCGATGCGTGTGCAAGTCGAATTTTCATAACATTTGTGAAAATTTGATCACATAATAAGTGGGAAGTATTTTTACAAAAACGTTGTGAAAATCCGACTTGCACACGCATCGCGTGTGCCCAAGCCTCTAGTATTTGTTATTAGCAAATACGCACATTAGCTAGAATTCATCATTCCAAAGTAAGAACGGGTTCAGCGATTTAAAGATTGTACACTGATGTTTTGCCTTCATTAAACATCGGTTTTGCCTTAATTATCATGTCTTGTAATTAGCTTTTCTTATTATGCACAGGCGAAATTAACATAATCTATCAACATAACTAAAAGAAAACATCCATAGTGGAAGCAATAAATATGGAAAAAAATATCCAAACTGAACAGTAATAAAAAAAAGAAACAACTCTTGGTACAATAATGCTAAATTTTAAAAATGAGTTATGATGACAATCTCATACTCATATCTAAACTATTAAAGCACAATGAACTCCTAAAACAAAAATAAATTGACAAATTCAAATAATTGGATAGCATGCAACTCCAAATATTGTAGAGCTATAGTTCATCAAATTCCAATCTTCGCTTCGCTACCTGCAAAAGGAACACATAAGAACATTTAATCGTTTGTTAGTGTATGATTTGTATTGAAGTAAAAATTTATTGAATGGGTAACAAACAATTTTTTCTTAAAAAATATATATTATTACCTTTTGTCGAGGTTTTTTTCCCTGCTTCTCCTCTTGTTCTGTAAATTGTTGCTCTACTGCGTCCAAAGCTTCTGAACAAATGATATCAGTCTCAATCTCCTCAAGCATATCTCCCAATGCTCTCATATCCATGAAATTTAGTTTCAAGTTTTTGAAGATTGTTGCTTTAGGCCATGTGGGCGGAAGGTTATTAACTATAGCCTGAACCAAATTCTCAATGTTTGGCTTGCAGCCTTTTTTCCTTAGACTATGAAATTGATTTTCTTTATTTTGAATGTGCGCCCTCACAGTTGAATTTGGCATTATTGGCCCTTGCTCAAACGTCATCCACAAATAGTGGACATTATGCTCGTCTTCCATCAAAGCATTCATTAAATGTGTAGCATTTTCTATAACATGTCTTTGAAATATTGTTCGCTTCACATGCATCCAGCTTGGTGATAGAAGGTCTACTATTTTTCCTATAAGGTATTGTTCACTTATATTTTCTCCAACATTTTGCAAGGCTCGACATGTCTCTATTTTTTGTCGAACAAAATTTTTAACTGGTAAGCCCTCCCTCTGACGTTTAGATTCAAAATCATATATTGCATTCAACATTTCTAAGTGATCATTACGACACAAATATGGAGGAGGCCTCATGAAAACCTGCATAAAATATTATATATACAGTTATTTGAACCTAAAAGTTCTCAAGCGAAACAATTTACGACCCATGTAAGTTTAAAAACTTATTTAGAATCTTTGTCAGGGTAAAAAAAAAAAAGGTGTTCATAATCATGTACCGGTTTAGCCTCTCCATAAATCGCATCTTTCATTTGAAGATTTTTTTTTTTAAAAAAAAGTACACCAACTTGCATGCGTATATAACAAATTATCTTTAAAATGTGGAAGGGAAAGAAAATAGAAGTTATAAGCATCATACTTTTTTTTTTCCATTGGCACCACTTGGCTGCTCATTTTTCTTGCCCTTTGTGGTTGCTATTTGTCTTTGTTGTGTCATTTCTCCTTACCTTCGATTTTCCTATTAATAATTGAATAGACGAAAATATTGGTTACAAAAATAATGTTGTGAGCAGCCCCCTCAAGTAAAGGGAATGAAATATAGGGAAAGAAGGGCTGTAAATGAATTCAGTCCTACGTCATTTTTTTGGTCACTATCCGTTCTTCACATTTGACAATAGAAAAATATGAATTATGTATATTTGTACGAGAAACAAATCCAACTAACCAAATCTTTTTTTTGGAATCCAATTGCATTTCTTTATGCACAGGAAACAAATCCAACTAACCAAAATCCAATTACTATATACGGAAAACGAAACACAGCTTTAGGCACTACAATAGATGAAGCAGAGAGGAAATCATACCTTGTGGTCAGCAGAACTGAGTGGTGCGAGTTCCGAATTACTTTCAATTGTTAAAACCTTAAACCTGCCAAATGAATTCGCACATAAAGGATGAGTGAAGCATGGGTTATGAACTCATAATACGAACAAAAATGCATCCGAATTCCAGAAATTTCGTAACAAATGACATCATAATTGTTCAGTTCAAAGAAAAAGAAATTGAGAATGAGCATAGTGCCATGAAAGGAATTCAACCACCTATGACATCAACTAAAATTTTAGTGAACCCAAATGGATAAAAGGTACGAAACAGTTTCTCGTTTTTTTCTTTTCTTCCATGTTTGACTAAGACTCAGTTTCTAAATTGCTGGTTTAAAGAGAAGGCTCAATTTCTAGACCATAAGATCCCCCTTTTTCTTTATCTTTTTTCTGATTTTTTAAAATGAACCTCCACAATAACATTCATAAGCCAACTTGATATACCCACCAGGCCACCAAAATCATCCTAATCAAACTTCGAAAACCTCTAAACAACATCAAAACCAAGGTCATACCGTAAACCCCAAAAGCCAGAATTCAGAAAAATTACAAAACCCAGAAGCATTGGTGCATACCCAGTTCACAAAATAGCAAATTTTCACACAACCATCAAAAACCCAAGAGAGATTGGCAGTCAATTGTACCTACAATTTTAGGGAAAAATTGAATCAACGTACTTGGTTGAAATTCCTGAAGGCCTGTGATCAACAATTGACTCCCGTCTCTAAACCTCGTCTCTGGAAGATGGCCCTCGTCTCTGAACCTGGCCTCTGAAAGGCGCATATGAGAGAGAATGGGGTATTCATAGCCCATGAGAGTGAGAGAGAGAGAGAGAGAGAGAGAGAGAGAGAGAGAGAGAGGGGGTGGGGTTGTGGGAGAGAGGCGTGGGCGGTTGAGGAGTTGGGAGAGAGAGAGCGGTTGAGGAGTTGAGAGAGAGAGAGAGAGAGAGAGAGAGATGGATGCCAGCAGGTGTGTTTCAAGAGTAGTGGGGTTTTGAAGTAGTAGTGGGGTTGGAGATGGACCGGTTTTTTTTCCCTCCCCCATTCTCTCTCTCTCTCTCTATTGAGGACATCTGGACATGCCTGGCAGGTGTTTTTTTTTTGGTTAAAATGTCTAATATATCTCCAAAACTAGCTATTTTGTTTTGTGTGGTTTTTCTCTTTAGAGGGTATTTTAGGAAAGAAAAATACATGACAAAGGGAGGAGACATCAAAGGGTGCTTTCCGTTTATATATTAGAATAGATGATGATGATGAGTGCTTTTTGGACTCCAATCATTTCGAAATAGGGTAGCTTTTATGTTGAAATTTTAGTTCATGAAAAATATAGATCCCCATATTAGGGTTCGCTTTAGGTTCATCCAGAAAACTAAGGGCCAGCCCTGATTTCTAATCATATCGAAATCCCATCTCATAATTCCATCAAATTTAGACATTCCAAATCACATTCAATCAGATATGCGCTTTACTTCCACACAGAGAGAGAGAGAGAGAGAGAGAGAGAGAACAAGTACTCCACCACACTTCATATAATTGGCAAGGAGGAGTTCGAATGAGGGAAAAGGCTACCTTACTTTACAAAAAGAAATGATGCCAGTAGGGCCTTTGATCACATGGATTGAGTTATGATACTTTCCAGAATTTCCCCACCCTCCTCCTTTTTCTTCTCATTTACAGGTTTTCTTGACCCACATGTAGCAATGAAAATCTTGCCCTGTTCGTAGAATTTGACGTGAATCACACACTCATATATATCATCTGTGGCATGACCGGAGTTCAGTTCATGTCCAGTTTTATTATGGTTCAGTCCGGTCATGTTTTGAGATGTTGTGGGCCCCTCCTAGACTCACAACAATGATCGGAATCGTTCATTTTGTAGAACTCGTTTAATATGTCATCCACACCAAAGTTTGATCGAACATCAATAGATACATGAACGAAACAAATTTGTACAAGAAAAAAGCAATTACAAAAATTAAGTTAAAATTAATAATTGCCCATTTTTTT
Source organism: Rhododendron vialii (assembly GCF_030253575.1). Lineage (NCBI taxonomy): Eukaryota > Viridiplantae > Streptophyta > Magnoliopsida > Ericales > Ericaceae > Rhododendron > Rhododendron vialii. The sequence continues at coordinate 4,700,373 of NC_080563.1, read as the reverse complement.
CCTATACAAATCTTTTCATTCATGTACCTATTAATGTTTGATAAAACTAATTTTTGGCATGGATGACATATTCGACGAGTTTTACAAAATGAACAATTTCGATCATTATTGTGAGCCCGAGAGAGGCCCACAACAGTCTAAAATTAGACTGGACTGGACCATAATAAAACTGGACATGAACTCAACCTGATGCGTGGTACGTCTTTATCTCAATATATCCTTGCTATAGGATCTCGTACAATGTGTCAATGTATTTCTCATTATGCGTGTGTTCACAGGAGTAATTTATTAATTTTTCATAATTGGAGTATATTGTCTTTCTCGTTTCAGCCCTCAAGTGATGAGGTTATATCTATTTTATTCCATGACAACAAGAAGAGTAGGTTTATTGTGGTTGTAACCCGTTTGGATGTTGAGCTTTTGATGTAGCTTTCTGCAGACAGCTCTCTTGTTAGGGATATAGATTTTTGTTTGAGTGGGTTTCGTCATGAATTCACCAAAGGAGGAGATTGTAAGGTAAAAAAGTCGAGCTCCTTTGTACTGACAATTTCATTGACAAAACATACATTCCCTGTATACTGTTTATTGAATTGTATTTTATTTTACTTATCATTTGAGAGAGTCTATTTAGGGATTATGTCAAAATGAATCATTTTGAACATGTATTAAGTGCTTGAGTGCAGTAATATAGTTGTACTAGCGAATGTCCGTGCCTGAAAGCACGGCTTGAACATTCAACACACGCAAATTAAAACTAAACAACAAATTTAACCAACTAAAACGCATAGAACAAATTCAAACGCATAAATCTTGATCAAATCAAAAAACACCATCCAAAACACCGATGAAAATAAAAAATGATATACATTAATGAAAATGCGTGCCTCGAAGAGATATCTAAAAAGAGAACATAAAACATTTCAAAACTAAAAATCTTCAAGCATATTGATTCTTTTGAGCTTCGAGGCTTCTCGATCACAATCTTAAAAAAATAGGTAAATGACCTCATAAATCATGGGATTCGGCCGGGGAAAAAATAGGGGTCATAATTTTGATAGTTGATTTGGATGAAGTCTAGTGTAAGATGATTTTGGCAGAGGCAGAGCTTATACTATTTGGCTTATTTCAATCCCTTGTAAAACGTTTTTCTTCTTCTTTTTCTTTTATAGGATTCAAGGTTCTATTGTATCTAGAGTTTGGTTACCTCGAAGTGCTCTTTGTCAAGTTCTAATAAAAATTTGTTGCTTATCAAAAAAAAAGAAGCAAACCCACCAATACAAAAAAAAAAAAAAAAATAGTAGTACCTCGAATTTATTTGTATTTTCATTATAGCACTCACCCAATCAACGGCAAATTCAGAAACCACCCATTTGTATTTCGGAAATACTCACCCAATCAACGGCAAGTCTTTACAATCAAGTCTTTAAGTCCACCCAAATCAACTACAATTGGCAATTTCGGAAATTTCGAAAATCATTACAATCTGCAAATATGGATTTTTAAGTCCATAATTGAATAATGTCCGACCAATCAACTACAATTGGCAATTTCGAAAATTTTGCCGATTTCAAAAAAGCAAGAGGAAAAAATGTCAAAGTGGCGCACATATTTATAGTCCATTTTTAAAGAGAGGTTAGCACTTGCCACAAATCTAGACCATGACCAAATGAACTATATAATAGGGAACATAGAGCAGGAATTGCCTTTCTTCTGTTATTATATAGATGGTTTCGTGACTTAGCGGGTGTTTGGAAAGATAGTATCTTCTACTGAAGGACCATATTCACCAAGGAAATAGAAAACAAAACCAACCACCCACGTCCAAATATTAATAGAAAATGCATACAGACAAAAGCTTAAACAGAAAAGTAAATGAGAAGGTAAGCTCGACGCTGATTGAAAACACTCCTGATAAATTGATGTGGTACTGAAAACATGAGTTAATACCAACCAATCTTGCGAAGAAAACTGACATACCAAAATAAAGATTAAAGAGAACACCCTACAATCCAAAAAAAAAACCTTAGTAGTACATCAAATTTAAGCTCAACGCAGATTTAGAATACAATTGCGAAGAGAACCGACACACCAAAACAAAGATTAAAAAGAAAATCCTCCAATCCAAAAAAAAAAAAATTAGTAATACCTCGAATTTAAGCTCGACGCAGAATTTCTCTAAATATATTTTTGCTGATCTTTCCTGCAGTAAATATTAGAAAGTAAGAAGAAGGTAGAAGAAAACAACAAAGTTAGGATTAACGTAAAAGACCTAAGGTTGTCAAAAAAAAAAATCTATTATCTCACACTCATTTTTTTTTCCCAATATTCGGCAAAAGAAACCCTGTATGAGTAAAAGCCGTTCAAGAAAAAAATCAAACTTGCCTGAGAACTGAAAAAAAATCTTTCAAGAAACTCCCAATTATCAGTAAAAGAAACCCAATATGAGTGCTTGAGTGCAGTAATATAGTTGTATTGTGGTCAGGGTGTCACGCCCCAAAACCAAAAGTGACCGGCCATGATCCACAAGACTTAAACCCGTAGATTATGCAGCTTAAAAAAAATAATAATAATAAATTAAATCACAGAGTTATGGATTAAGCAATCAAGAATCTTTTTTTATTCAAAACAATACCAGCCAAAAAGGTTCGGTCAAAAGCATGAGGCATAAATATCCCATGAACCAAATAATACCAATGGACCAACCATTATAAAAAGGAATCCAAATATCTGACAAAATGTTTTAAATGCAGAAGCGATGAATAAATTAAATTAGGATGAGACACCCTATAGAGGTCAACCAAAATAAATCCCCGAGATGTCGCCAGAGTCCCTGCCTAACCCTCAACTTGTTTGAAAAAGAAGTTGGATAAAAATCCGTCATTTGACGAGCTCAATGAATGACAAGGCATGTATATTAGAATAAAGTTCTAAAACGGGGATCGAAATAGTTTACCATGTCAACATACATTTGGCATACAAGTGAACAACAAAATAATCAATTAATCCAATAAACGATTCATCCGATAAGTCTTAATGGTGATCACAATACAATCTCCAACAACAATGGGGAACCACAACCAAAATCAATAGTACCAAGTGCCAGTGAATAAATATCTCAAAAATTGGATCCAATATTGAATCCTAGAGTCACCACGAATAGGCAGCCCGAGGAACTCTTCTCTAAGAACGATCCGGTCAATAACAACCGTTGAGCATTAGGCTCTGTTCAGTTGCCAGGAATGTTGTACAGGAAAGTTATTCTCAGGAAAAGTCAAGTAAAGTGAAGTAAAAGAAAAAGAAAATTATTTTCCTGTGAGTGTTCATTTGACAAAAGAATTTTGCAAGAATAATTAAGGTTTAGTTGTTCATTTGTCAGGAAAAAGAAACTTTCGGGAAAATTTTGTGAGTGTTCACTCATTTTCCTTTTCCAGTGACGCAAAATCCTGTGTTTTTTTGCAGGAAAGTAATTCCTGCAGGAAAACTTAAAAACATGTTTCCTACTACTTTCCTGCCAACTGAACACTACAAAAATCATGGGAAAGTTGATTTTTCCATCCTTTCCTGTACTTTCCTGGCAACTGAACGGAGCCTTAGGGTCATCGACCTAATCTGGTCTCTTCCCTGATGGCCAAAGTCACCCGCACACAGAGAATTAATTTCACTGGACTTCCAAAATATGTTCCCAACGATATTCACAAAGTTGTCACCAAAAGATTATTTGAACAGCAAATGATTTCATCGATACCGCATGCCAATTTAATATAATCAAATATAAACAATAAGTGTTTCCAATTTCAATCATAAATTTTCCGAAACAACAATTTAAGGGACACGGGAAAGTTCAAAAATAGGTAACATGCTTAACCACTCAAACTGAAAAGTAATACAACTCGAATTACGCAAAACGAGCTAACTTGAACAAAATAATCATATAAAATCACTAACTACAAATAAATTTAACTTTCCTATAACAATTTAAGACTACCTAGAGAGAGCTGAACCCAAAACTAAAATAGCCCTAAGCCACCAAAACTACAAAAGCCAACTCCATACACCAAATCAAAGTGCACACACTACACCTCTTTAGGTTTCCCACGCCCACCAGCTGTCCTTATTTCGAAATACCCAAAGCACAGGCCACATTTATATACTACAGGAAACTAAATTATGTGAACACTATAAGCAGAAGAATATGAGTTCCCACACGATGACATGATCTATGGATCATTGAGCGCAAAATCCATCTCTAAGAGGTTTCAATATTCTTTTTATCATATTTGAGAAAAGCTCTAAGGAGCTAGGGTTCTTAGGCAATACAAAGTACTTCGGCAGATTCTTTAAGGCAAACAGAAGGCTTGTAGATTCAAGGCAGCGGAAGTTAAACACTGGGTGTGGTGAACGAGGATTCCACAAGCAGAACTTAGCTAGGGCGATTGGTGAGGATTCATAATCGTGAGTAAGTTTAATTTGTTTGTAACTACACATTGAGTATAATGCTTTGATTCATTCCCATAGTTTTTACTCTTTCATGGATTATCCACGTATATTTTTATGTTATATATTAGTTGCTTTCGTTTGCATGATTTGATCAGTATATTGATTAGTGAATTTCCGATTGAGAGTTCATACATAGCAAATTTTTATATACCTAGGCAAACTAGGGTTTTTGATCATCTGCAAATCTTGAGCAAGCCCGTCCGTCCATAAATTATGAGATTTGTTTTAAATCTTGAATTACCTAACTACTCGTTTCCATTACCAAAAAGATTAGTGAGAGTGCCATGTGCCGTTCCCAAGGATGGAATTAGGAGGGTCTAGTGGCAGCGACCGTCACGACAAAAATTTTAGATAATACAATTATTATATGTAAAAAAAAATTATGCCCAATTTATATAGTCTTGCCACCACTAGATTTTTTTAGTATACATTTTGCCACTACTAGAGTAAAATTTTGGTTCCGTCCTTGGCCGCTCCCACATTCCTTCTCACTAAAACACCATTTGCTTTAATATAAAAGATAAGATATGGATATTTGCATCTAATATTAGATTTAACCAAATTCTTCAATTCAATACCGCCCCAAGACATGGAGACACTATTGTAGCATGTTGTGCCTCCACAACATGATTCATCCCGAGTTCAAAAATTTGATCCTAACTGTTTACGTTGTAGAGCTCAATAGAATATTCGTGCAAAAAAAATCAAATCAATCAGATATCGCTAATTCTATAAGAGAAAAAAAAAATTTGAGGTCCAATCCCATCATTACTTTTTTAAAGAACAATATCCATATGCCCGTGAGATACCAAGGTCCAATCGACTTGATTCTTCGCAAGCATGTTTTTCTCATTGATTCCTCCAAGATAAACAGTTTAGATCCAATTTTTGAAAGGTTAAATCTACCTACATAACTTTCAATCACAACTCCAGACACAAGTGTGCCTGGAGTTGTCGTCAAGAATTGTGTACGTACTACGAAGCATTCCTCTTTTTCTCTTTTCTGAATGGGAATGAACACGCCTGCTCCCAACCCCTTGCCATGCCATGCCAAGCCTAAAATCATCGTTGGTTCCCAAGCCTATAATTTCTCTTTTCCATTTGTCCGCTGTGTTTTGTCTACCCGAAAGGAAATTCAGTAACATAAAAAAAGGGTGAAAACAAAATTCAATACCTTGATCACCATACAAAACATGGATGGCAAGCATCTCTAGCATGAGATTTTGACCAAAAAAATTTCTTTATTTATTTTGTTTGAGATTATATATATTAATCTTTGAAGAAGATTACACATATTAAACGAATCTCGGACACATCGGCAAAACGCCACCCGAAAATCAACACCAAAGGATGGCAAGAGACCATCCGCATCAACACACCTGAAACCATGGAAACACACCTAAAGCTCCACAACCAAAGCACCACAAAAGCCATAGATACAGCCTAAAAACCAGCGAAAAACCAAAACCCAACACCTACAACCACATCCGAAAGCCTGAGAGCTTTCAGTTTAGACAACAATAAAAAGCATAAGAGAGATGCATCATCTCCTGTGTCTCAAGATGATGTATCCATCCCCTTGTTTTCCAGCTTACCTTTCCAATCTTATTTTTGGACAACCACCCTGTATCCAGTCCGCGAACACTCTTCGCGGAATTGCTTACCTAGACCCAAGTGGTTCATTAATAACCAAACAAAAGTAAGAAGCTCACCTCCCTGGCTCGGCTGATGTGCGTGGTCAGTCCCTTTAGAATGAAATGCAGCATAAGTAAGCAATTCCATCCATACCCCGCTCATTACACTCCACCGCTTATCTGCATTGAATCCCGACAACTGCTTCGCAAGTATACATGCATCAAACAGCACAGATTCGCTCGCATCTCCCTTCAAAATAGCTGGTTTAGTATCAGTATTCACAGAAAGAATCGTTTGACAGGCTTGATCATGGTCTGTGATTGATCTTTTGTGAAATAATCTCTCAGCCTCTAGGGAGGTGTCTTGAAAGATTTTTACCGAGTTTCCAGCAGCTGGAGCTATCATGGTAGGCTTTGCTAGAAAAAGATATAGCAAGTACTCTGAAATATCCTTACAGAATCGGTGGTCGCTATTCGAAGCATCCTTATCGCAATCTTTGGAGTTATAGCAAACAAGATCAGTAGCAATGTGCCATAGCAAGAAGCTACGTCCATACTCAACCTCTCCAAGGCTCCATTTGAGTTTACTATAACAAGATCTTTGCATGAGAATCCAATCTCCTCTTTGTGAACATAACTTTGTCGCAATTTCTACGTTCTGCGCTAGCTCTGATCTCGTTTTCAGCTCCGTAAAAATTTTGTCCTTCAAAGACTTTGAGACGCTCTGTGAGGTGACTTTTCTTTGGAGTTTACAAGCCTCTAGAGCAGGCCCAATGAATAGAAACTCTGCTATAAAACTGATTTGACGTGGGGTTCTGTGACGAAGATAATAGCAGATGAAATTACACTTTGAGAAAGATTCTTTCCACTTGCGCATGTTGACCATAGCATTAGCTATGGGTTTCACCCAGTTGTAGTAATTGAATGCAACAACATTCCGGCCTGACAATAAGGCCATTAGGAGAGAGATAATCTCGAGGATTAAAGCTCCAAAGACCAAGGCATAGCTGAGGGCGACATCAATTAAAAAACACCCATACATGTGTTGGTGACGGAATAAGGTAACTACATAACGGACAAACTCGATATTGTCCTCTTGACAGTATAAGACAGATGCAGCAGTGATTAACGACAAGGTCATAATTCGCACTACTGGGTTGCCATCGAGATGTGGTGTTCCAGTCTTGGTATGGAGATCCTTGTGTATGAAACTAAGTTCAATTTCTGCCAACTTAAAAGCATCACGGCTACTTCTTCTGAGAAAGAAATCGCGAGTGAACTGACGTTGCTCGTGGCTGTAACTGACGACTCCAAAAAAGAGTCCCTTGAAGTTGTTGTAGAAGGAAAGGGCAAACTGCAGCAATGATTTTTCGTCCAGTTGGTCATTATCAGTATCGAATACTAATTCCACATCCCGTAGACTCGGAGAATGAGGTTTGAATTTCTTCGGAGGTAACTGCACACGCTCCTCTTGGGTGGGGATATTGGCCTCTCTCATTGCCCGTTGTGCCTCAGAAAGTTTTTCAAAGTCAGGCCCTGCTTGCAACTTGACTCGAGTGGCGCTGGATTCTTTGAAGCCTCCAGAACGAGCTAAATATAGAGAATGCACTCGCTCCATACATCTTATTGTTCCTGCCAAAAAAAACAGTTGTGAAGCCAAAAAGAATCCGCCGTAGTAGGCAAATCGGATGAAAATGAGGACGGTTGACACGAGTTGCGAAATCAGCCGAATCCATTGCTGAAGCCACATATTATTTTCTTCAGCGGAAAGAGATGTAACATTGTCAGGGCCACCGAGGTGGAGCAGGAGAAATGGCGCCCAAAAGCTCAAATACCAACCGTTAAACGCATATTGGTAATCACTAGGACTACAATCTCTATTTGTTGCGGGACGGAACCACCCATCAGGCTTTTTAGGTGGGGATGCACAAACTCCTCCTCTGAGTCGGACAGAGATGAGTCCGATTGTATACGGAGCGACCCAGTCCGCGAGAAAGTAAGCTGAAGAGATGAGTGTCCTCAGCCAAGTCTTATTTGTGCGTCTTCTTTCGGATGCACAAGAGAATAAGAAGCACTGAAGCAACAGACTCAAGAGAACAAACGCCTGAATATCCCGTACGTTCCAAGATACTAGTTCATCAGTACTGAAATCTGGGGATGGGGGATACGGAGCTGGACTTGGAGTTGGGGAAAGATGAGAGATGCTCATTTCTGTATCGCCCAGCCCACACACCCAGCTTAGCTACCCCTCTCTTAATTTTCTCTTCTACCACTGCTTTTTGGGATTCAGCAAGATATTATTGAGTACCCTTAGCCATTGTTTAGGCTCCGTTTGTTTGGGTACAAAATGTTTTTCCTATTTTTTGGTAATTGATTGGTGTAAAAAATGAAGAAAATATTTTTCATTAATTGGATGAAAATTGCTTACCCTTAAATCTTTCGTAATTTATTTTTTGAAATAAACCTCCTGCTTTATACTGTAATTCTCAATATTTTTAGTTTTCTCAATCGTCAGTCCTAACCAATGTTCAATTTCAATATTCTCAGATCTCTCCACCGTTTAAGCCCCGCCGTATTATTTTGTTCATTTCTGAAAATATTTTTCAAATGACAACTAAATACCGAAAAATAAAAATTTACAATTTCTTTTATAAAAAAAATATTTTACATTATAAAATATTTTCCATTAAAACAAACGGAGCCGCAGTGCCCAATGAATTGGTAAATTGACGGAAAGTGAAGACCTGGTGGACTCTCTCTCTCTTTTAACTTCGCAAAAAGTAGGGACACCAAAGCATGTCTTTTATTTAACGGTCTTACTATTGACAGCCCACTAGACTAACGGTAAGTATACTAGAAAACAAGAAAAACACGTAATTTTGTGTACTTTTTGCACCATTTAATACACATTCACATACTTATTATCGTCAGTTCATTGAGCTGATTTTAGAATTTTTCAATTAATAATTGGCTATCTATAGATAGGTGAAGTACTATATTTTAGCTAGATTACATTCATCAAGTTTGAGTGGCTTACGTGAGCGATGCAAGGATAAAGTTTAATGCGCTCTCTCTCTTCTGTACAACCTGGTAGTACGTTGAGGTGCGGATTGAAGGGGTGAGGGAAATCCACTCGGGCAAAGACATGATTACATATGGTGAGACCACTCAACATCTAGCTGTGATTCCATTTTAGTTTTGGAGGGTTTTAACCTAAGATCAAATGGCTGAAGTAACGTGTAAAATCCTGATTTTTTTAAAATTATAGTCACGTGATCCGAATAGGAACTCGACACTTTAATTTAATTCAAATAGTAAGGCAGACTAAGTGAAATGTATCGTGGTATAAAATAAAAAAATAAAAAAAATGTGAATTTCAATGGGACAATTGAGTTGCATCTGATACATGGTACGAGTTATTTTATATTAGGATTTTTCCTTGAAAATTGAACAACGTTACAATGATCCTCATATTTTTATTTGTTTATGTTGAAATTATGAGAATTTTTGGAGACCGAAATTTGTACGCGAACGGACCAGAATAGCGACGATCGGGCGCGAAGAGCCACGTGGCACAACGCGGTGCTTTGTGGTGGCATGTGGCACGCATGGGTGAATTGGGTGCTGACTCAACTTATGAATCCACCGAAGTATATATATATATTATTGTATAAGGATATATTATATGAGTTAATTACTCTTAGTTAGTAATTAGGATATCAACCACCTCTGTTTTCTCCACCGTTTACAGAGAGAGAGAGAGAGAGAGAGAGAGAGAGAGAGAGAGAGAGAGAGAGCTACAAAGAGAAGAAGAAAGACTCATGTAGTCGACTACTAGCCTGACGGACGCGCCATTCGCCGGAAGACTCCACTGTCGAGCTTCTTTTTCTTTCTCTTCTGGTAATCTCACTTTCTCACTCTCTAATTTACATTAAAACGTTTATTTTATGTATAGTACAGGACACAATTCAACCCTAGCTTTCTAATTATAATGGTATGCCCCCAGGCTTGAAGCATGGAAAAATAGCCTTTAACCTTCCTATGATGGGTTGCAAGATTGATGCCCAAAACTAAGTCATAAAAATGATATTACTCTAGCTTTAACTAAGTTAGTAGTGAAGGTAATTTTGTGAGTAATTGTCACAACAATTATGTGTTTAGGTGCAAGTACCGTAAAGTGAGGCGACGCGTGGAAAGTGACCGCTACTTCTTAAAGGTGAGTTGCGCATACCTTAGTTACATGTCTTTTCTAAATTTTTGGAATAAAATGCCATTGCTTGAGTATGCAGAAAAATGTGGGATTTGAGCTTCTTACTTGGTTTAATTACTGTTGTTAAATAGAAATACTTGCGATGGCTTGTTTATAAATCTTATATGTTACGGTTAAAGACTAGATCATGGCAATATGTTTTGGAAACTGGAATTGTTACTGGTACATGCTTGTGATAATATGATTCATTCGAACGGTGTCCCGAGTGCTAGGGGACGGGTAAAGATACTAGTGGCATGAAGTAATAAGGTAGGAGATGCAGCCAGGCATCACTGGGTAATGATATCTTACCACTCTTCAATGGGGTCGCTCCCCAACCGACTGGCAAAAATACCGTTGAATGCTATTATCGCTCAAAAGTGAAAAACTTGAAAGGGAAATGAAATGAAATAGGTCCATCTCTTGGACCGAAGAAATGAGCTTTCGGACGAAAATGCTTGTACTAGATGGTCAACAAAATATTTGAATTGTTGCTTTGAACTGTTTTATAAAGTGAGGTATTTCCATGGTCAAACTTGTAACTTTGGTATACGTTCCTCACCCGAGCTTCGGCTTATGAAAACCTTTTCCAATTTTTCAGGTTAAGGTAGATAGCAAGTTGTGGACTGAATGAGGTTCTAAAATAACCGTAGAGAATCAAGTGGTGTCTAATGGTTTGTATTTATTATACTTGTACACTTAGAAGCTCTGGGATTATCTTATTTATTCTACGCTTCCGCATTCTTTGCTTATATGGTTTTAATTGGCAAAAATGCGAGAAATCCCTAAACTAGAATATGAGTAGGCCTTCGGCGGTTTAACACCCGCTTGGCCGGTCATGACTTCCAAGGTAGATTTTGGATCGTGACAGAAGTGGTATCAGAGCATTAGTTTACGGATTTCTTAAAACCCAGAGCTTTAGGGGTCGTCTACACAGTTTGAGCACACAACTTTATGTGTCTTGTGTGCTTATCTTTCTATCTCTAACATAACCTTATGTTTACAAATGATGGCCCAAGTTTGACCGTGGTTGATACAAGAAACGACTTAAAAAAAAAAAAAAAAGTAATTAGAGTGCGCAATAGAAGCGTAGGTATTAAGTGTACCTCTCCTAAGAATCTAGAGCTACAAGATCACACTCATTATAGATGAAGCCTATTCGCTTTGCTCATTGTGTCAACTGTCAACATTGTTAGTAAGTCCTCTTGACATAAGATATTTTTGTTCGATCTTTTTGATGACATACAATATTTCTCTTAATTGATGAGTCTCATTTGTTTCATTGGCTTCACCTCCTCCTTTGGGTTCTTGTGATCAAATATGAACTTGATGGGCATATTTCGAATCAACATTGCCTATCTCTTAGCATTGTTTCTCTACTGAACTTCTTATAATTGAGCTTGAACCAAATGAATTTGAATTGTACTCATTGCCTCCACCTTTCTGAAATTAATTATCTCTACTGCTATTCTTTATTCTGGAATGAAATAGGAGAATTGTTCCGTCGGTTGTTTGAAGTTTGAACTCCAATAATTGTTCGCAGCTCTCACATTGCAAGATGAAAGCTATCACTCTTTGGTTGTCCTATATAGCCCTTGAGCACTGTTTATTATTCTTCATATTACAGTTGTGCCTTTACCAGATGACTAGTCTTGGATGTTTGGTTTAAAATGCGTTAGGCCGACGCAATTTCAAGAGAAATATCTAGATTAGTCTCTAAACTCCCAGCAAATTCCAATGTCAACTTCTTTTGAACTATGGTGTGAAACTTTGATTCTATTGCTTCATGTGATATTCTTTTGAAGTCTATGGTGAAACTTTGATTCAATTAGTCCTTGTGATCTTCTTTTGAGCCTTTGTACAATTTTGTTTCGTTAGCTTCTTGTGAATTCTAATGGTGAAATCTTAGAAATTATTTTGTTCTGTCCTCATCATATATTCTAAGATGTGCATATAAGTACCTTGATTAATTCTTAGACTCTTTGCAATTCTCTTTTCAGCTCCTTTCAAACTCTTTTGTGAACTTGATCTCATTTGGCTTATGTGGGTTCAGTGTATGTACAAATCAGAAATTGATCATACTTTTCTTCCATGCCCCTCGCTTCTGAACCCTATTCGTGTTCTAACAAAGTCCAAGTGCAAGTCCAAAGTAAAGAATTTGTTGAAAACAAGCTGAGAACTTTCTTGATTTCAAACTTTGTACCATGCTCGGAATCGTGCTTGATGCTCTATCTGATAAATTTCGAAGTATCTTCTATATATGTCATCATTGAGCTCCATTAAACTTACTCATGTCAACCATGAATACTCCTCTTCCTTGAATTCATGGTTATTCTGAAAATTAGTGCTTTGATTCATCGATTTCTTGAACGTTCCAAAATGAGTGATAGAGGGGAAAGTTGGTAGAACGCAGGAAAGGTCGAGGCTCTTGTTAACAATGGCGATAAGAGTCCTGTATTTTTCTCTACTCGCTGGATACAAATAGAAGTTCCAAGACTTCTCTCAAAGAACAAGTTGCTATGGAAGATGAAAAGAAAAAGGGAAAGCTTTGGATGCACACATGAAAAGGACTCTAAAAGCCAAAGCAGGGAGATGCGACGGCGCCAATTCTCACTCTTCCAAATGGGACAGAAGCTCAATGATGACAAGCCTTGATAAAGCATAGGAGAAACACGTACTGATGGAAAATAAGAAAGTGATCTCCTAAATGTGATGATAGTTCAAGCCACGATAGGAAAAAAAATTTCCTCGCATTAGGTATTAGAAGTAACTATTTGTTTAACTAGCCGCTGCATAAGATACAAGAGAGCTGATTAAGCAAAACACAACTGAGGAAAAAAAAGACGCTACTCAAGCTTTGCAAAGACGCACTGTTATTCGATTATTATCAGCTATATTCAAGTTTGGAGGACCAAACTTCCTAAGGTGGGGAGAAATGTAAAATCTTGATTTTTTTAAAATTATAGTCACGTGATCCGAATAGGAACTCGACACTTTAATTTAATTCAAATAGTAAGGCAGACTAAGTGAAATGTATCGTGGTATAAAATAAAAAAATAAAAAAAATGTGAATTTCAATGGGGCAATTGAGTTGCATCTGATACATGGTACGAGTTATTCTATATTAGGATTTTTCCTTGAAAATTGAACAACGCTACGATGATCCTCATATTTTTATTTGTTTATGTTGAAATTATGAGAATTTTTGGAGACCGAAATTTGTACGCGAACGGACCAGAATAGCGACGATCTGGCGCGAAGAGCCACGTGGCACAACGCGGTGCTTTGTGGTGGCATGTGGCACGCATGGGTGAATTGGGTGCTGACTCAACTTATGCTTCCACCGAAGTATATATATATATATTATTGTATAAGGATATATTATATGAGTTAATTACTCTTAGTTAGTAATTAGGATATCAACCACCTCTGTTTTCTCCACCGTTTACAGAGAGAGAGAGAGAGAGAGAGAGAGAGAGGAAGATACAAAGAGAAGAAGAAAGACTCATGTAGTCGACTACTAGCCTGACGGACGCGCCATTCGCCGGAAGACTCCACTGTCGAGCTTCTTTTTCTTTCTCTTCTGGTAATCTCACTTTTTCACTCTCTAATTTACATTAAAACGTTTATTTTATGTATAGTACAGGACACAATTCAACCCTAGCTTTCTAATTATAATGGTATGCCCCCAGGCTTGAAACATGGAAAAATAGCCTTTAACCTTCCTATGATGGATTGCAAGATTGATGCCCAAAACTAAGTCATAAAAATGATATTACTCTAGCTTTAACTAAGTTAGTAGTGAAGGTAATTTTGTGAGTAATTGTCACAACAATTATGTGTTTAGGTGCAAGTACCGTAAAGTGAGGTGACGCGTGTAAAGTGATCGCTACTTCTTAAAGGTGAGTTGCGCATACCTTAGTTACATGTCTTTTCTAAATTTTTGGAATAAAATGCCATTGCTTGAGTATGCAAAAAAATGTGGGATTTGAGCTTCTTACTTGGTTTAATTACTGTTGTTAAATAGAAATACTTGCGATGGCTTGTTTATAAATCTTATATGTTACGGTTAAAGACTAGATCATGGCAATATGTTTTGGAAACTGGAATTGTTACTGGTACATGCTTGTGATAATATGATTCATTCGAACGGTGTCCCGAGTGCTAGGGGACGGGTAAAGATACTAGTGGCATGAAGTAATAAGGTAGGAGATGCAGCCAGGCATCACTGGGTAATGATATCTTACCACTCTTCAATGGGGTCGCTCCCCAACCGACTGGCAAAAATACCGTTGAATGCTATTATCGCTCAAAAGTGAAAAACTTGAAAGGGAAATGAAATGAAATAGGTCCAGCTCTTGGACCGAAGAAATGAGCTTTCGGACGAAAATGCTTGTACTAGATGGTCAACAAAATATTTGAATTGTTGCTTTGAACTGTTTTATAAAGTGAGGTATTTCCATGGTCAAACTTGTAACTTTGGTATACGTTCCTCACCCGAGCTTCGGCTTATGAAAACCTTTTCCAATTTTTCAGGTTAAGGTAGATAGCAAGTTGTGGACTGAATGAGGTTCTAAAATAACCGTGGAGAATCAAGTGGTGTCTAATGGTTTGTATTTATTATACTTGTACACTTAGAAGCTCTGGGATAATCTTATTTATTCTACGCTTCCGCATTCTTTGCTTATATGGTTTTAATTGGCAATGATGCGAGAAATCCCTAAACTAGAATATGAGTAGGCCTTCGGCGGCTTAACACCCGCTTGGCCGGTCATGACTTCCAAGGTAGATTTTGGGTCGTGACATAACGGCACTTGTAACTTAGGTCTAATATCATGTTAATTTGGAGGGGTCCAACCTAAATCCAATGGGATATGTGTAAAGTAGATTGTAGATAATATTATTGAAATTTGGGGCGTGGCTTTAAGTGAGCAATATGAGATAGAAGTCAATGCGATATATATATATATAGGGCGGTTTCGGAGACACCCAAAAAAACACCTAAAAAAATACCTCATAGTTTTCGATCAAATTTTGATGATCCGAGCCACTCAATGTGATCAGAACATGATTTTAAGGGTACCCTAGAGAAATCAACAAAAAAAATGACCGGAAAGGGTTTGATCCAAACAGTTTCGAACAATTTTTTATTGAACGGTTCAAATAAAAACTGCTCAAATCAAGCCTTTTTCGGTCTTTTTTTTTACTAATTTATCGTGGGCACTCTTAAAATCACATTCTGCACATATTGAACGGTTCGGATCATAAAAATTTGATCGAAAACTATAAAATTGAGATTTATGGTGTTTTTTTGGGTGTCCCTTGAATATATATATATATATATATATATATATATATATATATATATATACACAAATTATCAAGTGAGGGATCCCTCACTTTTTTAAAATGCGGGACTTTCATTTCCCGATCAAATTTTGAAAATCCGAACCGTTCAATGTGTGCAGAACGTGATTTTAAGGGTCCCCGCGAGAAATCAGCAAAAAAAATGACCGGAAAGGGCTTCATCCGAGCAGTTTTTTTTGAACCGTTCAATGAAAACTGCTCGGATGAAGCCCTTCCCGGTCATTTTTTTTGCTGATTTCTCGCGGGGACCCTTAAAATCACGTTCTGATCACTTTGAGCGGCTCGGATCATCGAAATTCAATCGGGAAGGAAAGTCCCGCATTTTAAAAAAATAAGGGATCCCTCACCGGAACCTGACTGATATACACAAATTATCAAGTGAGGGATCCCTCACTTTTTTAAAATGCGGGACTTTCATTTCCCGATCAAATTTTGAAAATCCGAACCGTTCAATGTGTGCAGAACGTGATTTTAAGGGTCCCCGCGAGAAATCAGCAAAAAAAATGACCGGAAAGGGCTTCATCCGAGCAGTTTTTTTTGAACCGTTCAATGAAAACTGCTCGGATGAAGCCCTTCCCGGTCATTTTTTTTGCTGATTTCTCGCGGGGACCCTTAAAATCACGTTCTGATCACTTTGAGCGGCTCGGATCATCGAAATTCAATCGGGAAGGAAAGTCCCGCATTTTAAAAAAATAAGGGATCCCTCACCGGAACCTGACTGATATACACAAATTATCAAGTGAGGGATCCCTCACTTTTTTAAAATGCGGGACTTTCATTTCCCGATCAAATTTTGAAAATCCGAACCGTTCAATGTGTGCAGAACGTGATTTTAAGGGTCCCCGCGAGAAATCAGCAAAAAAAATGACCGGAAAGGGCTTCATCCGAGCAGTTTTTTTTGAACCGTTCAATGAAAACTGCTCGGATGAAGCCCTTCCCGGTCATTTTTTTTGCTGATTTCTCGCGGGGACCCTTAAAATCACGTTCTGATCACTTTGAGCGGCTCGGATCATCGAAATTCAATCGGGAAGGAAAGTCCCGCATTTTAAAAAAATAAGGGATCCCTCACCGGAACCTGACTGATATACACAAATTATCAAGTGAGGGATCCCTCACTTTTTTAAAATGCGGGACTTTCATTTCCCGATCAAATTTTGAAAATCCGAACCGTTCAATGTGTGCAGAACGTGATTTTAAGGGTCCCCGCGAGAAATCAGCAAAAAAAATGACCGGAAAGGGCTTCATCCGAGCAGTTTTTTTTGAACCGTTCAATGAAAACTGCTCGGATGAAGCCCTTCCCGGTCATTTTTTTTGCTGATTTCTCGCGGGGACCCTTAAAATCACGTTCTGATCACTTTGAGCGGCTCGGATCATCGAAATTCAATCGGGAAGGAAAGTCCCGCATTTTAAAAAAATAAGGGATCCCTCACCGGAACCTGACTGATATACACAAATTATCAAGTGAGGGATCCCTCACTTTTTTAAAATGCGGGACTTTCATTTCCCGATCAAATTTTGAAAATCCGAACCGTTCAATGTGTGCAGAACGTGATTTTAAGGGTCCCCGCGAGAAATCAGCAAAAAAAATGACCGGAAAGGGCTTCATCCGAGCAGTTTTTTTTGAACCGTTCAATGAAAACTGCTCGGATGAAGCCCTTCCCGGTCATTTTTTTTGCTGATTTCTCGCGGGGACCCTTAAAATCACGTTCTGATCACTTTGAGCGGCTCGGATCATCGAAATTCAATCGGGAAGGAAAGTCCCGCATTTTAAAAAAATAAGGGATCCCTCACCGGAACCTGACTGATATACACAAATTATCAAGTGAGGGATCCCTCACTTTTTTAAAATGCGGGACTTTCATTTCCCGATCAAATTTTGAAAATCCGAACCGTTCAATGTGTGCAGAACGTGATTTTAAGGGTCCCCGCGAGAAATCAGCAAAAAAAATGACCGGAAAGGGCTTCATCCGAGCAGTTTTTTTTGAACCGTTCAATGAAAACTGCTCGGATGAAGCCCTTCCCGGTCATTTTTTTTGCTGATTTCTCGCGGGGACCCTTAAAATCACGTTCTGATCACTTTGAGCGGCTCGGATCATCGAAATTCAATCGGGAAGGAAAGTCCCGCATTTTAAAAAAATAAGGGATCCCTCACCGGAACCTGACTGATATACACAAATTATCAAGTGAGGGATCCCTCACTTTTTTAAAATGCGGGACTTTCATTTCCCGATCAAATTTTGAAAATCCGAACCGTTCAATGTGTGCAGAACGTGATTTTAAGGGTCCCCGCGAGAAATCAGCAAAAAAAATGACCGGAAAGGGCTTCATCCGAGCAGTTTTTTTTGAACCGTTCAATGAAAACTGCTCGGATGAAGCCCTTCCCGGTCATTTTTTTTGCTGATTTCTCGCGGGGACCCTTAAAATCACGTTCTGATCACTTTGAGCGGCTCGGATCATCGAAATTCAATCGGGAAGGAAAGTCCCGCATTTTAAAAAAATAAGGGATCCCTCACCGGAACCTGACTGATATACACAAATTATCAAGTGAGGGATCCCTCACTTTTTTAAAATGCGGGACTTTCATTTCCCGATCAAATTTTGAAAATCCGAACCGTTCAATGTGTGCAGAACGTGATTTTAAGGGTCCCCGCGAGAAATCAGCAAAAAAAATGACCGGAAAGGGCTTCATCCGAGCAGTTTTTTTTGAACCGTTCAATGAAAACTGCTCGGATGAAGCCCTTCCCGGTCATTTTTTTTGCTGATTTCTCGCGGGGACCCTTAAAATCACGTTCTGATCACTTTGAGCGGCTCGGATCATCGAAATTCAATCGGGAAGGAAAGTCCCGCATTTTAAAAAAATAAGGGATCCCTCACCGGAACCTGACTGATATACACAAATTATCAAGTGAGGGATCCCTCACTTTTTTAAAATGCGGGACTTTCATTTCCCGATCAAATTTTGAAAATCCGAACCGTTCAATGTGTGCAGAACGTGATTTTAAGGGTCCCCGCGAGAAATCAGCAAAAAAAATGACCGGAAAGGGCTTCATCCGAGCAGTTTTTTTTGAACCGTTCAATGAAAACTGCTCGGATGAAGCCCTTCCCGGTCATTTTTTTTGCTGATTTCTCGCGGGGACCCTTAAAATCACGTTCTGATCACTTTGAGCGGCTCGGATCATCGAAATTCAATCGGGAAGGAAAGTCCCGCATTTTAAAAAAATAAGGGATCCCTCACCGGAACCTGACTGATATACACAAATTATCAAGTGAGGGATCCCTCACTTTTTTAAAATGCGGGACTTTCATTTCCCGATCAAATTTTGAAAATCCGAACCGTTCAATGTGTGCAGAACGTGATTTTAAGGGTCCCCGCGAGAAATCAGCAAAAAAAATGACCGGAAAGGGCTTCATCCGAGCAGTTTTTTTTGAACCGTTCAATGAAAACTGCTCGGATGAAGCCCTTCCCGGTCATTTTTTTTGCTGATTTCTCGCGGGGACCCTTAAAATCACGTTCTGATCACTTTGAGCGGCTCGGATCATCGAAATTCAATCGGGAAGGAAAGTCCCGCATTTTAAAAAAATAAGGGATCCCTCACCGGAACCTGACTGATATACACAAATTATCAAGTGAGGGATCCCTCACTTTTTTAAAATGCGGGACTTTCATTTCCCGATCAAATTTTGAAAATCCGAACCGTTCAATGTGTGCAGAACGTGATTTTAAGGGTCCCCGCGAGAAATCAGCAAAAAAAATGACCGGAAAGGGCTTCATCCGAGCAGTTTTTTTTGAACCGTTCAATGAAAACTGCTCGGATGAAGCCCTTCCCGGTCATTTTTTTTGCTGATTTCTCGCGGGGACCCTTAAAATCACGTTCTGATCACTTTGAGCGGCTCGGATCATCGAAATTCAATCGGGAAGGAAAGTCCCGCATTTTAAAAAAATAAGGGATCCCTCACCGGAACCTGACTGATATACACAAATTATCAAGTGAGGGATCCCTCACTTTTTTAAAATGCGGGACTTTCATTTCCCGATCAAATTTTGAAAATCCGAACCGTTCAATGTGTGCAGAACGTGATTTTAAGGGTCCCCGCGAGAAATCAGCAAAAAAAATGACCGGAAAGGGCTTCATCCGAGCAGTTTTTTTTGAACCGTTCAATGAAAACTGCTCGGATGAAGCCCTTCCCGGTCATTTTTTTTGCTGATTTCTCGCGGGGACCCTTAAAATCACGTTCTGATCACTTTGAGCGGCTCGGATCATCGAAATTCAATCGGGAAGGAAAGTCCCGCATTTTAAAAAAATAAGGGATCCCTCACCGGAACCTGACTGATATACACAAATTATCAAGTGAGGGATCCCTCACTTTTTTAAAATGCGGGACTTTCATTTCCCGATCAAATTTTGAAAATCCGAACCGTTCAATGTGTGCAGAACGTGATTTTAAGGGTCCCCGCGAGAAATCAGCAAAAAAAATGACCGGAAAGGGCTTCATCCGAGCAGTTTTTTTTGAACCGTTCAATGAAAACTGCTCGGATGAAGCCCTTCCCGGTCATTTTTTTTGCTGATTTCTCGCGGGGACCCTTAAAATCACGTTCTGATCACTTTGAGCGGCTCGGATCATCGAAATTCAATCGGGAAGGAAAGTCCCGCATTTTAAAAAAATAAGGGATCCCTCACCGGAACCTGACTGATATACACAAATTATCAAGTGAGGGATCCCTCACTTTTTTAAAATGCGGGACTTTCATTTCCCGATCAAATTTTGAAAATCCGAACCGTTCAATGTGTGCAGAACGTGATTTTAAGGGTCCCCGCGAGAAATCAGCAAAAAAAATGACCGGAAAGGGCTTCATCCGAGCAGTTTTTTTTGAACCGTTCAATGAAAACTGCTCGGATGAAGCCCTTCCCGGTCATTTTTTTTGCTGATTTCTCGCGGGGACCCTTAAAATCACGTTCTGATCACTTTGAGCGGCTCGGATCATCGAAATTCAATCGGGAAGGAAAGTCCCGCATTTTAAAAAAATAAGGGATCCCTCACCGGAACCTGACTGATATACACAAATTATCAAGTGAGGGATCCCTCACTTTTTTAAAATGCGGGACTTTCATTTCCCGATCAAATTTTGAAAATCCGAACCGTTCAATGTGTGCAGAACGTGATTTTAAGGGTCCCCGCGAGAAATCAGCAAAAAAAATGACCGGAAAGGGCTTCATCCGAGCAGTTTTTTTTGAACCGTTCAATGAAAACTGCTCGGATGAAGCCCTTCCCGGTCATTTTTTTTGCTGATTTCTCGCGGGGACCCTTAAAATCACGTTCTGATCACTTTGAGCGGCTCGGATCATCGAAATTCAATCGGGAAGGAAAGTCCCGCATTTTAAAAAAATAAGGGATCCCTCACCGGAACCTGACTGATATACACAAATTATCAAGTGAGGGATCCCTCACTTTTTTAAAATGCGGGACTTTCATTTCCCGATCAAATTTTGAAAATCCGAACCGTTCAATGTGTGCAGAACGTGATTTTAAGGGTCCCCGCGAGAAATCAGCAAAAAAAATGACCGGAAAGGGCTTCATCCGAGCAGTTTTTTTTGAACCGTTCAATGAAAACTGCTCGGATGAAGCCCTTCCCGGTCATTTTTTTTGCTGATTTCTCGCGGGGACCCTTAAAATCACGTTCTGATCACTTTGAGCGGCTCGGATCATCGAAATTCAATCGGGAAGGAAAGTCCCGCATTTTAAAAAAATAAGGGATCCCTCACCGGAACCTGACTGATATACACAAATTATCAAGTGAGGGATCCCTCACTTTTTTAAAATGCGGGACTTTCATTTCCCGATCAAATTTTGAAAATCCGAACCGTTCAATGTGTGCAGAACGTGATTTTAAGGGTCCCCGCGAGAAATCAGCAAAAAAAATGACCGGAAAGGGCTTCATCCGAGCAGTTTTTTTTGAACCGTTCAATGAAAACTGCTCGGATGAAGCCCTTCCCGGTCATTTTTTTTGCTGATTTCTCGCGGGGACCCTTAAAATCACGTTCTGATCACTTTGAGCGGCTCGGATCATCGAAATTCAATCGGGAAGGAAAGTCCCGCATTTTAAAAAAATAAGGGATCCCTCACCGGAACCTGACTGATATACACAAATTATCAAGTGAGGGATCCCTCACTTTTTTAAAATGCGGGACTTTCATTTCCCGATCAAATTTTGAAAATCCGAACCGTTCAATGTGTGCAGAACGTGATTTTAAGGGTCCCCGCGAGAAATCAGCAAAAAAAATGACCGGAAAGGGCTTCATCCGAGCAGTTTTTTTTGAACCGTTCAATGAAAACTGCTCGGATGAAGCCCTTCCCGGTCATTTTTTTTGCTGATTTCTCGCGGGGACCCTTAAAATCACGTTCTGATCACTTTGAGCGGCTCGGATCATCGAAATTCAATCGGGAAGGAAAGTCCCGCATTTTAAAAAAATAAGGGATCCCTCACCGGAACCTGACTGATATACACAAATTATCAAGTGAGGGATCCCTCACTTTTTTAAAATGCGGGACTTTCATTTCCCGATCAAATTTTGAAAATCCGAACCGTTCAATGTGTGCAGAACGTGATTTTAAGGGTCCCCGCGAGAAATCAGCAAAAAAAATGACCGGAAAGGGCTTCATCCGAGCAGTTTTTTTTGAACCGTTCAATGAAAACTGCTCGGATGAAGCCCTTCCCGGTCATTTTTTTTGCTGATTTCTCGCGGGGACCCTTAAAATCACGTTCTGATCACTTTGAGCGGCTCGGATCATCGAAATTCAATCGGGAAGGAAAGTCCCGCATTTTAAAAAAATAAGGGATCCCTCACCGGAACCTGACTGATATACACAAATTATCAAGTGAGGGATCCCTCACTTTTTTAAAATGCGGGACTTTCATTTCCCGATCAAATTTTGAAAATCCGAACCGTTCAATGTGTGCAGAACGTGATTTTAAGGGTCCCCGCGAGAAATCAGCAAAAAAAATGACCGGAAAGGGCTTCATCCGAGCAGTTTTTTTTGAACCGTTCAATGAAAACTGCTCGGATGAAGCCCTTCCCGGTCATTTTTTTTGCTGATTTCTCGCGGGGACCCTTAAAATCACGTTCTGATCACTTTGAGCGGCTCGGATCATCGAAATTCAATCGGGAAGGAAAGTCCCGCATTTTAAAAAAATAAGGGATCCCTCACCGGAACCTGACTGATATACACAAATTATCAAGTGAGGGATCCCTCACTTTTTTAAAATGCGGGACTTTCATTTCCCGATCAAATTTTGAAAATCCGAACCGTTCAATGTGTGCAGAACGTGATTTTAAGGGTCCCCGCGAGAAATCAGCAAAAAAAATGACCGGAAAGGGCTTCATCCGAGCAGTTTTTTTTGAACCGTTCAATGAAAACTGCTCGGATGAAGCCCTTCCCGGTCATTTTTTTTGCTGATTTCTCGCGGGGACCCTTAAAATCACGTTCTGATCACTTTGAGCGGCTCGGATCATCGAAATTCAATCGGGAAGGAAAGTCCCGCATTTTAAAAAAATAAGGGATCCCTCACCGGAACCTGACTGATATACACAAATTATCAAGTGAGGGATCCCTCACTTTTTTAAAATGCGGGACTTTCATTTCCCGATCAAATTTTGAAAATCCGAACCGTTCAATGTGTGCAGAACGTGATTTTAAGGGTCCCCGCGAGAAATCAGCAAAAAAAATGACCGGAAAGGGCTTCATCCGAGCAGTTTTTTTTGAACCGTTCAATGAAAACTGCTCGGATGAAGCCCTTCCCGGTCATTTTTTTTGCTGATTTCTCGCGGGGACCCTTAAAATCACGTTCTGATCACTTTGAGCGGCTCGGATCATCGAAATTCAATCGGGAAGGAAAGTCCCGCATTTTAAAAAAATAAGGGATCCCTCACCGGAACCTGACTGATATACACAAATTATCAAGTGAGGGATCCCTCACTTTTTTAAAATGCGGGACTTTCATTTCCCGATCAAATTTTGAAAATCCGAACCGTTCAATGTGTGCAGAACGTGATTTTAAGGGTCCCCGCGAGAAATCAGCAAAAAAAATGACCGGAAAGGGCTTCATCCGAGCAGTTTTTTTTGAACCGTTCAATGAAAACTGCTCGGATGAAGCCCTTCCCGGTCATTTTTTTTGCTGATTTCTCGCGGGGACCCTTAAAATCACGTTCTGATCACTTTGAGCGGCTCGGATCATCGAAATTCAATCGGGAAGGAAAGTCCCGCATTTTAAAAAAATAAGGGATCCCTCACCGGAACCTGACTGATATACACAAATTATCAAGTGAGGGATCCCTCACTTTTTTAAAATGCGGGACTTTCATTTCCCGATCAAATTTTGAAAATCCGAACCGTTCAATGTGTGCAGAACGTGATTTTAAGGGTCCCCGCGAGAAATCAGCAAAAAAAATGACCGGAAAGGGCTTCATCCGAGCAGTTTTTTTTGAACCGTTCAATGAAAACTGCTCGGATGAAGCCCTTCCCGGTCATTTTTTTTGCTGATTTCTCGCGGGGACCCTTAAAATCACGTTCTGATCACTTTGAGCGGCTCGGATCATCGAAATTCAATCGGGAAGGAAAGTCCCGCATTTTAAAAAAATAAGGGATCCCTCACCGGAACCTGACTGATATACACAAATTATCAAGTGAGGGATCCCTCACTTTTTTAAAATGCGGGACTTTCATTTCCCGATCAAATTTTGAAAATCCGAACCGTTCAATGTGTGCAGAACGTGATTTTAAGGGTCCCCGCGAGAAATCAGCAAAAAAAATGACCGGAAAGGGCTTCATCCGAGCAGTTTTTTTTGAACCGTTCAATGAAAACTGCTCGGATGAAGCCCTTCCCGGTCATTTTTTTTGCTGATTTCTCGCGGGGACCCTTAAAATCACGTTCTGATCACTTTGAGCGGCTCGGATCATCGAAATTCAATCGGGAAGGAAAGTCCCGCATTTTAAAAAAATAAGGGATCCCTCACCGGAACCTGACTGATATACACAAATTATCAAGTGAGGGATCCCTCACTTTTTTAAAATGCGGGACTTTCATTTCCCGATCAAATTTTGAAAATCCGAACCGTTCAATGTGTGCAGAACGTGATTTTAAGGGTCCCCGCGAGAAATCAGCAAAAAAAATGACCGGAAAGGGCTTCATCCGAGCAGTTTTTTTTGAACCGTTCAATGAAAACTGCTCGGATGAAGCCCTTCCCGGTCATTTTTTTTGCTGATTTCTCGCGGGGACCCTTAAAATCACGTTCTGATCACTTTGAGCGGCTCGGATCATCGAAATTCAATCGGGAAGGAAAGTCCCGCATTTTAAAAAAATAAGGGATCCCTCACCGGAACCTGACTGATATACACAAATTATCAAGTGAGGGATCCCTCACTTTTTTAAAATGCGGGACTTTCATTTCCCGATCAAATTTTGAAAATCCGAACCGTTCAATGTGTGCAGAACGTGATTTTAAGGGTCCCCGCGAGAAATCAGCAAAAAAAATGACCGGAAAGGGCTTCATCCGAGCAGTTTTTTTTGAACCGTTCAATGAAAACTGCTCGGATGAAGCCCTTCCCGGTCATTTTTTTTGCTGATTTCTCGCGGGGACCCTTAAAATCACGTTCTGATCACTTTGAGCGGCTCGGATCATCGAAATTCAATCGGGAAGGAAAGTCCCGCATTTTAAAAAAATAAGGGATCCCTCACCGGAACCTGACTGATATACACAAATTATCAAGTGAGGGATCCCTCACTTTTTTAAAATGCGGGACTTTCATTTCCCGATCAAATTTTGAAAATCCGAACCGTTCAATGTGTGCAGAACGTGATTTTAAGGGTCCCCGCGAGAAATCAGCAAAAAAAATGACCGGAAAGGGCTTCATCCGAGCAGTTTTTTTTGAACCGTTCAATGAAAACTGCTCGGATGAAGCCCTTCCCGGTCATTTTTTTTGCTGATTTCTCGCGGGGACCCTTAAAATCACGTTCTGATCACTTTGAGCGGCTCGGATCATCGAAATTCAATCGGGAAGGAAAGTCCCGCATTTTAAAAAAATAAGGGATCCCTCACCGGAACCTGACTGATATACACAAATTATCAAGTGAGGGATCCCTCACTTTTTTAAAATGCGGGACTTTCATTTCCCGATCAAATTTTGAAAATCCGAACCGTTCAATGTGTGCAGAACGTGATTTTAAGGGTCCCCGCGAGAAATCAGCAAAAAAAATGACCGGAAAGGGCTTCATCCGAGCAGTTTTTTTTGAACCGTTCAATGAAAACTGCTCGGATGAAGCCCTTCCCGGTCATTTTTTTTGCTGATTTCTCGCGGGGACCCTTAAAATCACGTTCTGATCACTTTGAGCGGCTCGGATCATCGAAATTCAATCGGGAAGGAAAGTCCCGCATTTTAAAAAAATAAGGGATCCCTCACCGGAACCTGACTGATATACACAAATTATCAAGTGAGGGATCCCTCACTTTTTTAAAATGCGGGACTTTCATTTCCCGATCAAATTTTGAAAATCCGAACCGTTCAATGTGTGCAGAACGTGATTTTAAGGGTCCCCGCGAGAAATCAGCAAAAAAAATGACCGGAAAGGGCTTCATCCGAGCAGTTTTTTTTGAACCGTTCAATGAAAACTGCTCGGATGAAGCCCTTCCCGGTCATTTTTTTTGCTGATTTCTCGCGGGGACCCTTAAAATCACGTTCTGATCACTTTGAGCGGCTCGGATCATCGAAATTCAATCGGGAAGGAAAGTCCCGCATTTTAAAAAAATAAGGGATCCCTCACCGGAACCTGACTGATATACACAAATTATCAAGTGAGGGATCCCTCACTTTTTTAAAATGCGGGACTTTCATTTCCCGATCAAATTTTGAAAATCCGAACCGTTCAATGTGTGCAGAACGTGATTTTAAGGGTCCCCGCGAGAAATCAGCAAAAAAAATGACCGGAAAGGGCTTCATCCGAGCAGTTTTTTTTGAACCGTTCAATGAAAACTGCTCGGATGAAGCCCTTCCCGGTCATTTTTTTTGCTGATTTCTCGCGGGGACCCTTAAAATCACGTTCTGATCACTTTGAGCGGCTCGGATCATCGAAATTCAATCGGGAAGGAAAGTCCCGCATTTTAAAAAAATAAGGGATCCCTCACCGGAACCTGACTGATATACACAAATTATCAAGTGAGGGATCCCTCACTTTTTTAAAATGCGGGACTTTCATTTCCCGATCAAATTTTGAAAATCCGAACCGTTCAATGTGTGCAGAACGTGATTTTAAGGGTCCCCGCGAGAAATCAGCAAAAAAAATGACCGGAAAGGGCTTCATCCGAGCAGTTTTTTTTGAACCGTTCAATGAAAACTGCTCGGATGAAGCCCTTCCCGGTCATTTTTTTTGCTGATTTCTCGCGGGGACCCTTAAAATCACGTTCTGATCACTTTGAGCGGCTCGGATCATCGAAATTCAATCGGGAAGGAAAGTCCCGCATTTTAAAAAAATAAGGGATCCCTCACCGGAACCTGACTGATATACACAAATTATCAAGTGAGGGATCCCTCACTTTTTTAAAATGCGGGACTTTCATTTCCCGATCAAATTTTGAAAATCCGAACCGTTCAATGTGTGCAGAACGTGATTTTAAGGGTCCCCGCGAGAAATCAGCAAAAAAAATGACCGGAAAGGGCTTCATCCGAGCAGTTTTTTTTGAACCGTTCAATGAAAACTGCTCGGATGAAGCCCTTCCCGGTCATTTTTTTTGCTGATTTCTCGCGGGGACCCTTAAAATCACGTTCTGATCACTTTGAGCGGCTCGGATCATCGAAATTCAATCGGGAAGGAAAGTCCCGCATTTTAAAAAAATAAGGGATCCCTCACCGGAACCTGACTGATATACACAAATTATCAAGTGAGGGATCCCTCACTTTTTTAAAATGCGGGACTTTCATTTCCCGATCAAATTTTGAAAATCCGAACCGTTCAATGTGTGCAGAACGTGATTTTAAGGGTCCCCGCGAGAAATCAGCAAAAAAAATGACCGGAAAGGGCTTCATCCGAGCAGTTTTTTTTGAACCGTTCAATGAAAACTGCTCGGATGAAGCCCTTCCCGGTCATTTTTTTTGCTGATTTCTCGCGGGGACCCTTAAAATCACGTTCTGATCACTTTGAGCGGCTCGGATCATCGAAATTCAATCGGGAAGGAAAGTCCCGCATTTTAAAAAAATAAGGGATCCCTCACCGGAACCTGACTGATATACACAAATTATCAAGTGAGGGATCCCTCACTTTTTTAAAATGCGGGACTTTCATTTCCCGATCAAATTTTGAAAATCCGAACCGTTCAATGTGTGCAGAACGTGATTTTAAGGGTCCCCGCGAGAAATCAGCAAAAAAAATGACCGGAAAGGGCTTCATCCGAGCAGTTTTTTTTGAACCGTTCAATGAAAACTGCTCGGATGAAGCCCTTCCCGGTCATTTTTTTTGCTGATTTCTCGCGGGGACCCTTAAAATCACGTTCTGATCACTTTGAGCGGCTCGGATCATCGAAATTCAATCGGGAAGGAAAGTCCCGCATTTTAAAAAAATAAGGGATCCCTCACCGGAACCTGACTGATATACACAAATTATCAAGTGAGGGATCCCTCACTTTTTTAAAATGCGGGACTTTCATTTCCCGATCAAATTTTGAAAATCCGAACCGTTCAATGTGTGCAGAACGTGATTTTAAGGGTCCCCGCGAGAAATCAGCAAAAAAAATGACCGGAAAGGGCTTCATCCGAGCAGTTTTTTTTGAACCGTTCAATGAAAACTGCTCGGATGAAGCCCTTCCCGGTCATTTTTTTTGCTGATTTCTCGCGGGGACCCTTAAAATCACGTTCTGATCACTTTGAGCGGCTCGGATCATCGAAATTCAATCGGGAAGGAAAGTCCCGCATTTTAAAAAAATAAGGGATCCCTCACCGGAACCTGACTGATATACACAAATTATCAAGTGAGGGATCCCTCACTTTTTTAAAATGCGGGACTTTCATTTCCCGATCAAATTTTGAAAATCCGAACCGTTCAATGTGTGCAGAACGTGATTTTAAGGGTCCCCGCGAGAAATCAGCAAAAAAAATGACCGGAAAGGGCTTCATCCGAGCAGTTTTTTTTGAACCGTTCAATGAAAACTGCTCGGATGAAGCCCTTCCCGGTCATTTTTTTTGCTGATTTCTCGCGGGGACCCTTAAAATCACGTTCTGATCACTTTGAGCGGCTCGGATCATCGAAATTCAATCGGGAAGGAAAGTCCCGCATTTTAAAAAAATAAGGGATCCCTCACCGGAACCTGACTGATATACACAAATTATCAAGTGAGGGATCCCTCACTTTTTTAAAATGCGGGACTTTCATTTCCCGATCAAATTTTGAAAATCCGAACCGTTCAATGTGTGCAGAACGTGATTTTAAGGGTCCCCGCGAGAAATCAGCAAAAAAAATGACCGGAAAGGGCTTCATCCGAGCAGTTTTTTTTGAACCGTTCAATGAAAACTGCTCGGATGAAGCCCTTCCCGGTCATTTTTTTTGCTGATTTCTCGCGGGGACCCTTAAAATCACGTTCTGATCACTTTGAGCGGCTCGGATCATCGAAATTCAATCGGGAAGGAAAGTCCCGCATTTTAAAAAAATAAGGGATCCCTCACCGGAACCTGACTGATATACACAAATTATCAAGTGAGGGATCCCTCACTTTTTTAAAATGCGGGACTTTCATTTCCCGATCAAATTTTGAAAATCCGAACCGTTCAATGTGTGCAGAACGTGATTTTAAGGGTCCCCGCGAGAAATCAGCAAAAAAAATGACCGGAAAGGGCTTCATCCGAGCAGTTTTTTTTGAACCGTTCAATGAAAACTGCTCGGATGAAGCCCTTCCCGGTCATTTTTTTTGCTGATTTCTCGCGGGGACCCTTAAAATCACGTTCTGATCACTTTGAGCGGCTCGGATCATCGAAATTCAATCGGGAAGGAAAGTCCCGCATTTTAAAAAAATAAGGGATCCCTCACCGGAACCTGACTGTATATATATATATATATATATATATATATATATATATATATATATATATATATATATATAAAACAGTAATAATACTAAAATTTATTTGTCATCTTATTTATTTGGCATCTTTCTAAATTTCTTATGTTATAACTTTTATAACTAAGTCATCACTTTTTTATTAACCTTTTTGAAAAAGCTAAGATCTGGTGAATTGAAAATAATTTCTAATAAAAGGCTTTTTTATGGAACATACATATCAATATGCGTGGATCATACCTTTTGTTCCACTTTCCATTCCTGTGTTAATAGGAGCGGGCCTTCTTCTTTTCCCAAGGGCAACTAAAAACCTTCGTCGTATGTGGGCTTTTCAAAGCGTTTTATTGTTAAGTATAGTCATGATTCTGTCGATTGATCTGTCTATTCAGGCAATAAATAGCAGTTCTGCCAGAAGTGTTTATTTATTTATTATTATAGTAATAGGCAAATACTAATAGGTGCATTGGAGAAATTATTTGTTGCCCTTAGGGCAACACATCATTGCTACCTCACACCAATCAAAAACAGCCTTGGGAAAAATTGTCAGTCTGCCAAGTGGTGCACTGACACATATTTTTCTCTCTCCACTTCACTAAGACACAGCCTTCTTCCTCTAAAATAGTCGTGTACACCTAATATTCAAGAGAAATACTTATTTCCGGAGCAGTTGAAAACAACTTGTTTATAACAGCAATCCATCGCGATCGTATTTTGGACGGTCCGAATTTTAATAAAACTATTTTGGGGAAAATTTTAACTCTTTCCTGAAAAAGTTTTATTAACATCCAGATCGCTAAAACACTTTTGGACGGTCGCAACTGAGCGCTGTAAACTCTTATTTACGGCTGCTCCGGAAATAATCTTGTTTGGTTCAACTCTCATCTCATCTCATTTTTCTCTCTACATATTTTTCAATATTTTTTTCTCTCTATCTCTCTTTACTCATTACCACTCATTACATCAAAATAACTTTTAAAAAGTTAAACCAAACAAGGTTTTCTCTAAGATTTTTGAATTTTTTTCTTATTTATCTTATTCAATTTCTTTTTGCGTTTATTAGTTTGTGCCTAATTTTTGTAAATTATTGATTCGTCTCGCCAAGACGAATCAAAAAAGTAAAAAGTTAAGACTTTTAACCAAATATTCATTGAGATATGGCTTTTGGGTTTTATTTTGGATATTTTAAAAAAATATTTGGGTAAAAATCATAATTTTATTTTTCCAATTTGTTTGGATGAGACGAATCAATAATCCGTAAAATTTAGGCGCAAAATTAACAAACACAAAATTTTTTTAAATAAGGACAAAACAAGAAAAAAAACTCAAAATTCGTTGAGTTCTGCTAAGGGCTTTTTGGGGGTTTTTTTGTTTTGTCGTTATTTATATTTTTCGCGTTTGTTAATTTTTGTGACAAACTTTTGTGAATTATTGATTCGTTTCGACGAGAGGGAGGGGGACGGGGTTCAAATTGTCTGACAGTGGGTTTTTTTTTTGTTTTGCTATTATTCATATTTTTTGCGTTTATTAGTTTTTTGGAACAAACTTTTATGGATTATTGATTCGTCTCGAAGAGAGGAATTGAAAAAATAAAAATTATGACTTTTATCCAATATTTTTTCAAATATCCAAGATAAAGCCGAAAAAACCGGTTTAAAGTAAAAATTACGACTTTTACCCATTTGTGGGTTTTATCTTAGATATTACAAAAAATATATTAGGGTAAAAGTAAAAAAATATTTTTTTTCTGATTTTTCTCGTCGAGACGAATCAATAATTCACAAAAGTTTGTCGCAAAAAATTAACAAACATGAAAAATATAAATAACGACAAAACGAAAAAAAACCCCAAAAAGCCCTTAACAGAACTCAATGAATTTTGAGTTTTTTCTTATTTTGTCCTTATTCAAAAAAAATTCGCGTTTGTTAGTTTTGCACCTAAATTTTACGGATTATTGATTCGTCTCATCAAGACAAATTGAAAAAAAAAATTATGATTTTTACCGAAATATTTTTTTAAAATATCCAAAATAAAACCCAAAAGCCATATTTCAATGAATATTTGGTTAAAAGTCTTAACTTTTTACTTTTTTAATTCATCTTGGCGAGACGAATCAATAATTTACAAAAATTAGGCACAAAACTAATAAACGCAAAAAAAAAAATCGAATAAGAAAAACAAGAAAAAATTCGAAAATCTTAGAGAAAACCGTGTTTGGTTTAACTTTTTGAAAGTTATTTTAATGTAATGAGTAGCAATGAGTAAAAAGAGATAAAGAGAAAAATGTATTGAAAAACGTGTAGAGAGAAAAATGAGATGAGATGAGAGTTGAACCAAACAAGGTTATTTCCGAAGCAGCCGTAAATAAGAGTTTACATCGCTCAATTGCGACCGTTCAAAAGTGTTTTGGCGGTCTGGATGTTAATAAAACTTTTTTAGGGAAGAATTAAAATTTTTCTCAAAAAGTTTTATTTAAATCCGGACCGTCCAAATACAATCGCGATGGATTATTGTTATAAACGAGTTGTTTTCGACTGCTTCGGAAATAAGTATTTCTCTTGAGTATTAGGTGTACACGACTATTTTAGAGTGGAGTGGAGAGAGAAAAGTATGTGTCAGTACACCACTTGGCAGACTGACAATTTTCCCCAAGGCTGTTTTTGATTGGTGTGAGGCAGCAATGACGTGTTGCCCTAAGGGCAACGAATAATTTCTCGGTGCATTGGTGCACCTTTTATGTGGACCCGTAGGAGTAATAATTACGAGAAATTATTCGTTGCCCCAAGGGCAACACGTCATTTGTGGGCCTTTCACCAATCAAAACCTGTCTTGTGGGTAAAATTTCAGTCCGTAAAAATTCTGCCACCATTTAAGGCATTAGTACCTACTTACATTTTTCTTACTCCACATTCATAGCCTTCTCTCTCTCAAATAGGTGGGTATATCTAAAGAGTAGCACTATTGGTACCAATGGAATCGTAGGGACGGCCGCGCCAGGCCGGGGATGGCCACCCGACGGCCGATCCAAGCCGTTCAAAAATTCTATAAAAAAAAATGAGGGGGCTTGCGTGGAAATTAACGACATCCGAGGTGTGTAGGGTGCTTAATTCGAGCACCCTTTTTTCATGTATACATCCCTATGATTTCAGTACCGACTGTGTCGGTACCAATATCATTTTCGATAGCTAAAAATTGAACCGAAGTTTTGTGTATCCCAAAAAAAAAAAAGGACCAAATAATTTTTAAATTAAATGTGTTATATGATGAGAAAATGGCATATCTCGTAAATCAGAAAATAAATACTTAAAATAGAAGTATCTTAGCAGAACGGAGCATAAGAAGACCCGCTCTCTACGCTAAGATTTTTTAGCTTTTTCTTATTTTTCCCTTACTAAAGAAAATTTGTAAAGCCCAAAAAGTTGCCTTAAAATAAAAATTTATGATTTCTACCCAAATATTTTGGAAATATTCAAGATAAAGTCTCTCGGATATCAAAAAAAAAAATTAGGGTAAAAGTAAAAAAAATATTTTCTCGATTCTTTACGTCTGTAACCCTGGGTAACGGCTAAAAAGTTGCTGGGTAACACCGAGTAACGACTAAAAAATTGCTGGGTAACAACAACCATTTTGTTGCAAACTAACAAATTAATTTAAATTTTTTTAATAAAGACAAAAAGAAACAAAAAAAAAATACTTACTGAAACTTAGTCTAAACTATCAAAGTTTGTATTTTTTACTTTTACCCTAATATTTTTGTTGTAATATCCGAGAGGCTTTATCTTGGATATTGAAGGTAAAAAAGTCAAAATTTTACTTTAAGTTGACTTTTTGGGCTTTATGATGAATATTTTTTAAAATATTTGAATTAAATTCATAATTTTTTTCTTCTGTTATTCTCGTCGAGAAGAATTAATAATCCATAAAAAATTGTCGCAAAATTAAAAAAATTTATTAAGGACAAAACAAGAAAAAGCTCAAAAATCTTAGCGTAACATGGCGGGTCTTCTTAGAGAGTGTTTCCACTAGTGAAAATTTTGTAGATTTTTAATTGTGATTGAAAAGTTGTTATGTGTTTCTGGTAGTGAATAAATTGTTGAAAAATATCAAATTATTATTTGCGGTAGTGATTTTTTTTTACTGGGTATGCGAGTGAAAAAGTTTGTAAATTGGTAAAAACTTTTTTATTATGGGAAACCAATTGGTAAAATGTGTTAAATTTTTTTGTGTTTTTTTTGTTAATGAAACCGTTGTGGTAAAATGTGTTAAGTTTTTTCGTGTCTACACAATTTTGAGCAATTCAAAACAAAAGAAGAATTTTTTGATTTACACGCCTATTTTAGAGAGAGATGGCTGTGTAGTGGAGGAGAAATTTTTCAGTGTCGAGCACGCCATATCTGTTTGGGTAATTTTTTTAAGTATAAAATTACCAAAACACTCCCTCAAGTCCAAACAAATGTAGGTCGTCCAAAACACGTTTGAACGGCTGAGATGGTGCCCGGCACCACATGGCCGGTGCCCGCGCGGCACTGAAGAATTTCTCGTAGTGGAGAGTAAAAACTTTGTCGGTGGGTAATGGGTACCAATGCCTCAAACAGTGACAGAGTTTCCAACTGCAAATTTTACCCATAAGGTAGATTTTGATTGGGCATAGATGACGTGTTGCCCTTAGGGCAACGAATAATGTCTCAATAATTACCGACCGCTGCAGCTTGCAGGTTGAAAAGTTTAGTAGTTCTAAAGCCAAATTTTACAACGTTAACCTTTCACTTTCCTTTTTGCTTACTCTCCAATCTCAAGCAACTCTCTTTTTAAGGAGAAATTTTTGGATGCCGAGTGGGTACCACGTCACCCGGTTGACATGATACCCGAGCAACGCATTCAAGCCGTCCAAAAATATATTGGATAGCCGGATTGAATCACTCTCTCTCCTCTTTTTCTCTCCAAATCCGAGCCATCCAAAATCGAAACAGATGGCCTTGATCCACTAAGCGGGCACCATATGGTACCTGCTCGGCACTGAAAAATTTCTCCTTTTTAAGGGAAAAAACCAATTGTGCTATTGGTACAGGAAATATTTGTACCAGCATGTACATACTCTTTCGGGGCCTATTACGGATCTCAAAAAAATGATCGGAGCCATTTATTTTGTTTTTGTTTAAAACACTTTATTTACGGTTCTTACAAAAAATAAACTCAATCTAGTATCAGAAAGGGCACTCTAAAGTCTCACAAAATGGTACTAAGCAATAGTGTACAAAAATAACTTGACGCAAAACTAAAAAAAGAAAAAAAATTGAATTAGGACAAAAAATTAAGTGTTCCAATTTTAAATCTGTTTGAATTGGTGCAAATATCTTATTTTTTTTATCATATTATTTTAAAGAGTCAAAATTAATTTTTGTCTCTAAGGCTCTCATAATTAAGTATCTATTCTTTTTTTGTTTCTAGGGCTCGCATAACTTATTTCTTCATTTTTTGTATTTTGTTTTTTTTTTAATTTTTGTTAGATTCACGTGATTTTTTTGGGATTAACCCTCCATCTCAACGAGAGGAGTCTAAGTACTACAAAATAATGAACAAAAACAAAACAAGTGTTCACTAAAGACGAAAAAAGTATTAAACAACTGTCTTTTGAGCTTAAATGCCGTCTTATTTGAATTTTTTCAACATCGGTCCATATTTTATACTTTTTCGATTCCTCTCGTCGAGACGAACGTTTAACCCCTAAGATTATGTCAAAAAGTTAAACAAAAAGTTTCTAAGAGTAAAAAATAAAGAAATAAATTCTAAACTTATAAGTTTAAAAGAACGAAACCGAAGTCGATGAGTTCAGAAGCAAAACGGTGAAAAGAAAATGGAGGAGGAATGACGCCTGACTGGGAAAAAAGGATCCGCCCAATTTTAGTTTAATGGTTGTTTTATAATTAATTACAAAACTAAGGACAAACTTATAAAATACTTCTAAAAGTGCAGTGTGTGTGATGTCATTGTTTAGGAGTTTTCGCTGGGAAGAATCCCAAAACTGATTAAAAGGTACAACAATCATTATGTTAAAGGGTGCAACATGACACCCATTAGCCGAACAGATAATAATAAGACTTCGCCTAAGGCTCCGTTCCAGAACATTTTCTTAAAAAATAAATACTTATTTCATACTTATAAATTTAAAAATAATGTAAATAAAAAATTATATTTTTATTTTTTTTGCACCGTTTAAAAAATCTCGATAAAATCTATCAAATAAGATCCATATTGCTAGAAAAATTATTTGCGTAAACACATTATAAATATTTATTTTTAATTCCGGAACAGAACCTTAAAATAGATTGATTATCTTTGATTATCCAATGACGACATAGAAAGACTATTAATTGACCACACTGATATTTGTTGAAAAAGAAAAGAAAGGAGTGCTATCCATATATAGTACAGTAGCAAAAAAAAAGACCAATTTGTAAAGATCAGCTATCCCATCTAACAAATTAACAGGAAATACCTTTAAATAAATAAAAAAGATTTTTGTTGATATTGTACGTAGCTCATGTTGAAATTTCACAAGCATATATAGGGCCCAATACTGTCTGTTTATGTTTTATCAAAACTGTCTTACTGGCCGTGACCGTGACTCATGAGAGACTGAAATTAAAGCCCATGCACCGCACCACACCACACCACCGGCGCCGCCACTTGATCATTGCTATTCTGCAATGATTTCTTGTTTGGAATCCTGCAAGTGTATTGAAGTGACAAAAAGATCGTACGTAGTACCGACCCCACCCAAGTGTATTGAAGTGTAGTACCCACCCCACCCACGTTGTCATTCCGCACCGTGCTCGTGTTAATTGCAAGGACATAGGACATGTATACATCAGTGGAGGAGTACTATTTTTGGTTCGTTTGGCATTATCCGGATGGCAAATTGAATTTAAATTCATTACTTCCTCCGTTCATTTTTTAGAGTTCAGTATTTCATTTTAGGTTATTCCTTAATAAGTGTTCATTTTGTAAAATTAGTGGGTAAAAGTTGATGCATTATCTATTTTACCTCTAAAGTAGATTTCTTTTTGAAAAGTAAGTGAATAAAAGTGTAATGATGATGGGTAAGTAGGAAAAGTGGAGAAAAAAGTTGATATGAAATGTATAATGATGATGTCTTTTTAATAAGTTGAAATTACGAAAGCAGGACACTTAAAAAGGGACGGAGGGAGTAATAAATCCAAACCTACATACTAGAAAATAGATCAAACCCAGCCCATTTATTAGGTGGGTTAGAATGGATCCAACCCATTTATTAATTGGATCTAATTGGGTCTTAATTGGATTAACTTAAATGACTCAATAAATCATAAACATAACCCATAAAAAAAAAAAAAAAAAAACTTCATCAATTGATCTAATCGAAATCCCCGATCTCCTTCCTCACTCTCGACCTCTCTTGCCAGTGAATTGGGATCTTCTTCTTCTCTCTCTCATCTCTATTGTGCAAAATAACAGCAGTAGAACTAGGGGCCCTAGAAATGTAGAATCTCTTTCAAAAGCTTTGTAAATTAAGATGCAAATGCAGAAAAATTCGATATTACAGTCATGGCATTGATGAGATCAGGCTTGAACACACATGAATTCTTGGTCAGATAAATAATATATATATACACACACACTTACGCTTAATTAATTGTTCTTGAATTTTAGAAACCCAATTAAGCTCAATTGTCTTATTTTGTGACCACTGGAGGTTTGCCTGACCGTCAATTTTAAGTTTCGAAATTAGTCGAGATGCGCACAAGCTTATTTAGATATCGGATTATCGAATTTTAAAAAAAGCTCAATTATCTTATTTACGCAATCTAGAACATCAAGACGTTATTCAGAATTCTCCAAATCAAATGACATATAGGGATAATATGATAATTTTTGTGTACATAGGTATTTTAGTTGTTTAGATGTATAGGGATAATATAGTCATTTCAATGTAGATAGGTATTTTAGTCATTTTTGCTTTGTTTGCTTTACAATTCAAAAGAATTTTTCAAAAATTCTCACTAGATTTTCCTACTTCCAACATTTCTCTCTCTATCTCTCTCCACTTATTACCCCTACTATTTAAAAAAAAAATTCAAAAACCAATTCTAACAAGGCATTTAAGATTTTAATATATATATAGGGTTGGTATGGGTCATTGGGCTCATAGGTAATGGGTCAATGACTCATTAAAGACCTAACCCGCTTATAACTTATTCAATTTGGCCCAAACCCGCCCATTTGACACCCCTACCGACGATCAAAGCGGACTCGATAACTAAAACTGCAAAAGATAAAGAATGAATTGCAGGGGGGAAAAAGCTTCAAAGCTACTACTCCATTTCGTTTAGACTAGCTTTGGCCACCGGAGGACCGGAGTTAATCATATATGGATGGAAAGGAATGCCAGGATCTTAATTTTAATTTGGTGGGAAAGCTAAAAGTGTTGCTGCAGTTCTTTTTAATCATAAAATAATAAAATTAAAGATAACATCAGATTAAGAATTTGTTCATGGAGACAATTATGCCAACACTGTGGAGAACCAAAGAAATAATTCGAGTAACTGTAACCAAAGAAATAACTCGAGTAACTGTAACCATGCAAATACACAATTAAGAAAGTAGTCACTTCCAATCTGTCCTACGAAACCAAATCATTGGGTTTTCCTGCTGCTTCTCGAACATCCGCAAGAAATTAAGCTGCAGCTACCATGAAACCTTTCGAAGTTTTAGGTTATAAACAGTCTTAATAATTGGCTATAGTAGTCTTTCCTATTCCAGCCATCGATCCCACAGATCATCATTATGCCAGCATCATTTGACTCATCCTGTAACCATAAATTGATTTCTTTCACATAAAAATCCATTGCAATTTGGTATCTGGGAACATTTAGGGCAATGCGATTCAACTTCCTCCCAATCAGTACTCTTAACAATGTGCTTACAAAACTCTGACTCGTGCCTGCAAAAGTAAACTACTATGTCTTGATACTCCATAGCAAAGGAAAAAGAATCATCTCAAGATGCAAGAGCATGGAGCTGACGCAGCTCCATCTGCAACTTGAACAGGCATGTTCATGACAAGTAGTACTTCTTATTGTTTACAACAATTAATAATCATACTCAAAGTTGAACTTCATGTATTTGCACGTTCTACGTACTTTTGATTGATTAGTTGATATAATCACCACCACATAAGGCGGCACCCAAATATTGTCATCAGACATGATCATTATAGTATTATTGGATTGAAAGTAAAGTACCAAACAAGTTATGCCAAATAATAAAAAATAAAACAACATACAAAGTATGAAAGACAAGGACCAAACGGGAGTCGTCCATTCATGCACCCTTTCCACACAACACAAACACATGGAATCGTGGAAGGATGAGTGGCCTGCGAAAATGCCTTTCATATTGTTGTTATCAAAAAGGGCGAGTGGACGACTCCCGTTTGGAGGGTGCGAAAATGCCTTTCACTCCAAGAGTGTTTGGTTATTATGTCTTCTCTTTCCCTTTTCAAAGAATAGGGCCATGTCCTGTTCCTCTGCTTTTTAAATTGTATTCGTCTTTCACTATTATTCCTAACAATAATACAGAACTGTCATTTTAACTCATGTTTTTCATTTTTACTACTCCCTCCGTCCCACTTTGTTCCGTCTGTTTTTTTTAGAACATTTCAAAAAATTGTCTATATCTCACAATCTATAATGTTTTTTATGATTTCGAAAACGTTGTTTAATAAAATAAATTGAGATCTATGAAACAAGATTCATATTGAATATATAAAATATTATAGATTGTGAGATATAGATAATTTTTTGAGACGTCCAAAAAAGAAAACAGGTGGAACAAAGTGGGACGGAGTGAGTATTTCTTATTCTTCATTGGGTGGTCTTAAAATTCACTCTAATAAAAAAATCATGGAGCCGTCGTGTCGTTGTGTTAGAGACTTGTTTTGTTAACGTATTGTTTCTCCAAGTTATTCAACTTGTTCTGTGTACATTACAAGTTCTTTCACCTATTACTATCAGTTACATATTACTACATTCGTCCCTTTTTAAGTGTTCTGCTTCGTTACTCCAACTTATTAAAAAGACATCATCATTATACTTTTCACATCAATTTTTTCCTCCACTTTTCCTACTTACACATCATCATTACACTTTTACTCACTAGCTTTTCAAAATGAAATCTACTTTTAGGGACAAAATAGACAATGCACCAACTTTTACCTACCAACTTTACAAAATAGACACTTATTAAGGGACAATACAAAATGGAATACTAGACTCTAAATAAGGGACGGAGGGAGTAGATTCTTTTATTACAGTAGTCAAGTTTTTAAGCGGTCTTGCGAGCCAAATCCCTATCAAGCTCAAATTTGTTTCTCAATTAATCGATTCATGTCTATCACTAAATCACTGGCCAACTCCATATTTAGAGAGTGTTTGGTTATTACTTAGAGCGTCTAGACTAGCTTATGTGCATATCAACTTGTCTCTAGAGAACTAATTCCACCGTCCAGTTATAGAGATTTAAATTAAAGCCCGGACAAAGGCCTCATATGCACTGACTCCAAAGGAGTTAATAACACTTAAAAAAATTTGAATTTGAGATCTAAGAGGGGACAAAACACAAAGTCCAAAGTTGTAAGGCTTAAAATCACTAGACAAACGACTTGGATTATTCACAGATGAGTGTTAAAATCTTGTCCCTAAACTTTAGTGCACCAAAGTTCATCCATTTTGTAACGACCCTGATTTTCGATAAATAAAAATTTCGTTAAATATTTAAATTTTATTTCAATTACTTGGGTTTACTTTTAAAATTCCTTTTTAATTTATAATAATCCGTCATAATTAGATTTGAGACTTATAAAATTGAATTTCTTCACAATGGACAACCTAATCATTTTCTAAAGACAAGTATGCTTATAAAACACTTGTATATTTTCCTAACGAATTAAATAAAATCTTTAAATTTCATTTCTTGGCTAGAAATCCTACATGGCAAGTAGAATTAGTTTCCAACCGATTAATTAGAGAAACCGAACTACCACTTCACCTAGTTACAATCTCCTAATCCTAGAAAGACATTTTTGACCGTCTTTGAGCCTTGTGAACCCATCCAAACCCTAATTGAACCTTTTGGACCAAAGGATATAATCATTGCACTTTCATGACTAGTCAATTCTTGACTTTATTCCTCATCATTATATCTTCCTAGTGTATCTTTTCTCTTTACCCATTGAACGATAGTTGTTAGGGAAATTCTTACCATTTGGATAATAGGTTTTGTTTCCAATCATTTAGTTAGGCAAACCTAAGTACCAATTAACTTAGTTATCTTTCCCTAGCATTTAAGAATCATTGGACAAAGATAGTAATCATGATACTATCAAAAGTAACACTCATAACCTACTTTAATCATGACTACTTGACCACAGACTTACTTTCTAGGAAACTATTAACCATTGGTCGATAAGATTACCTTTGGAAGCTTAACCTTTAATCATGACCTATCTTAGTCTTATAAGCCTACTTGGACCTAACCATGTCTAGTCACATCAAGACTTTACTTCTCATCATTATTCTTTTACCCATTGGATAATAATTGTTAAGAAAATTTTTATCCCTTTGACAATAGACATTAGAAATTGCCAATGAATGTATTGACTTGACAAAACAAGTCATACCAAAGGTAGTCATCATTTAGCTTTCAAAAGAAGCAACCTTAGCCATGCCTTGCATGCAAACCTAGAGAGAGAGAGAGAGAGAGAGAGAGAGAGAGAGAGAGAGAGAGAGAGAGAGAGAGAAGGCCGAGAGGAGAGAGGGAGAAAGAGGAGTGAGGTGTGTGCTTGAGTGTTGTGCACTCCAAGCTACCTTTAGCCTTAAGCCTATTTATGACTTGACAACCCCTTTCTAGTCAATTTCTAACATAGAATCCTAGCCCTAATCATCCTAGATTTGATTCCAAAGTAGCCTTTAATCATCCTAGACCTAGCTCTTAATAACCTAGATTTTGACTACAAAACCTAGACTAAGATTGACCATACATGGAAGGCTATACTTTAGCCTAATCAAACCCTACCATAGCCTTGTAAGACCTAGGCTATAATCACCTAGATTCACCTAGAGAGCCTAAGATCCTAGTTAGTTTATAGCCTTAAGCCTAAAAGGATTGGACAAGACAAGTCATGGAAGGCTTTCAAACATGATTTGACATGACCATTGAGCAAATCCATGGGAGGTGAAGAGAGAGAGAGAGGGAGGCCGGCCATGGGAGAGGAGAGGGAGAGCCAAATTTTGCTATAAATAACACCTTCCATTCACCATTCAACTCACACTTTCATCCTTCAACTTCTGTCTCTAGAAAATCCTTGAAACCTTACTTTGTTCTTCTTGTTCTTAAGTGTTCTTGAGTTCTTCTTGTGTTCTTCAAGAAACTCAACCTAAACCCCTCTTTCGATCCATAAAGTTTAGTAGTTTTAGTCACAAAGAAGTTTCGAGAGAAATCTTTCTCTTTCGAAGCTTTTGGAAGCATACGTAGGAAGTTACTCCGCCCGATCGTCAACTTACTTTCCGTAGTCGTCACTACCGCCAAGAAGAAAGGTTGAGTCCCATATACGCTATCTCTAAGTATATGTAGAGTCCCTCTGTCCACCAACTCAACGTATAACGTAGAACCGTATGTTGAAAGTATAAGTAGATTTTCCGTATATAAGGTTATCTATTGCTTAAAATGTCGAAATGCATGATAGTTAATAACTTATTTTTACTAATGGAAGTATGAACATATTGGAATAATTGACTTTTACTCTAATAAACATGTGTTTTTTTGAATTTCCCACAAAGGAAGAAAGAACGGTTTTTCAAAAGATAAGACTTTATCGTTGATAGAAATAGTCGTATTTTGATCTTTAGATGATTATGAGCATGTATTATGAATTGCTTGTATTACTTGTCTTGTTGTCAAGAATAAGTGATTTTCACTCCAAAGGCGTCCGTACATGTGGTGTTATACTTTAAGTTGTGATTTGAGCATGATAAGTAATATAGAATTGGATGATCTTGCTAGTTTAGTTTCAAGATTACAATGAATGATTTATGATTTCATTTGTAAAAAGTCCTACCGCGGAGTCTATGCATGAAAACTTGACACGAAAATCGAGAAAGTTAGAAACATGACACATAGGGTGTGGTTAATGAAAATGCGTGTTTTGGAAACCGCAATGTGGACGGACGTGGTAGCCCATTGTGTGGTGTGTGTTTTGTGTGCCGATGGAAACCCGACACGGCGGAACTATTGTGAGGATACTCGGGAGACCGGCGCGGCGGAACCGAGGTTTGGTGAGTAGCTTGGTTATCCGTGGAGAGGAGCCAATGCAAATTTTGTGTGCCAATGGGAACCCGGCGCGGTGGAACCATTGTGAGGATACTCGGGAGACCAGCGCGGCGGAACCGAGGTTGGGTGTGTAAAATGACAATTTTAGAAATGTTGATATGGTTATGAAATGTGAAAAATGGTGACACGGTTTACGAGGAGTCGCGTAGGAGGAACTCGGAAAACCATGGACACCAACGTTAGTTTGGATAATGAATGTGGATATGCCATTATTAACTGTTTTGTCAAATAGGTACGAGCTATGTGGAAATCATTGAATTTATGATCGTTTGTTTGTAAGTTAGGGGTTAGTGGGTATAGGTTACTCTATTGAGCTTTTGTAACTCATGATGTTACCTTTTGGTGACCCTGACATATTATAGTGGTGGCGACACTCGTATAATGTATCAGATCTTATAGATGAACAGGATGAATTCTACACATTGGAAGCCTTTGGAGCCGAGCAGCTAGCCAGGATGGAGGAACAAGCGGAGCAGTAGATAGAACCCTAGTTCCCCCTGGTTTTGTTGAATGAAAGTATTTTTGTTAAGATTATGATGTAATAATGAGCCAGACTCTATTTGGTTTTTCAATGAAATTGTCCATTTAACGTTCCCAAAATTCGGGGCGTTACACATTTAGTCTAGAGACCTACATTGTTAAGAAATTGTAAGCGTTGTCGGAAAATATATACTCCCTCCGTCCCAATTTACTTGTCTCGGTTCTATTCTAACTGGATTAAAAAACTAGTTATATCTTTAAAGTGGTAATGAATTTTCTTATCAATATGGATCTTGTTTGATAGTTCTCGATTTATTCTATAATTCAATATTTTCGAAATCACCTAAAACATTATAAATTACAAAATATAATTAATTAAAAAGTGGCACAAACTCCAAAAAATGACAAGTAAATTGGGACAGAGGGAGTACAATATTTTATTTTTTAAGTAGGAATGTAAATTGATGCTGTGTTTGGTTTGGTTTTTTAAATTATTTTTAAAAAATAGTAGGGGTAATAAGTGGAAAGAGATAAAGAGAAAAATGTTGAAAATAAGGGGAATCTAGGTGAAATTTTTTGAAAAATTATTTTTGAAAAATAAAGAGAACAAGGCATTGAATTGTTTTAGAATCACATCTTTTCAGAGACACCTAGTCATAGTGGACGGACGCGTCTATTAGGAACAAAGGTGTCCCTTTCTTTTGGTAACTTCCAGTTGACCTATAATGTCATCTCCCTAGCTCATTCAGTTTTTATCTGTGGGCACGCGCCCCCGGGAGATTTTTCATTTTATAAAAATCGGGTGCGGCCCTTTTTCGAAAAAGCGCGGTGAAACGCCTCAATTCAGAGTCGCCACTCGGGTTTTAGCGGTTAAAACACCCAAGGAACCGAACTCGAAAACGTTTGCCACGTTTGTTTGATTTTTGAAAAGGCGTAGGCCGGTCCGTCGTCACCTTCAATATCTGAGGTTCGGGAGCCAGGTTACGAGAGGGGAATGATTTTATGGCACCCCTCTCGCCCAATCCGAAGATCGGTCTCTACTCATGCATTTTGTAAAAACGTTTGCATTTTTCCCTCATTCAGTCATTTTTTAGCCAGTTAGGGAGGGGGAACAGTTAATGGGGGTTTAAAACTGTAACAAGTTGCATTTATGTGATAAAATGTTTATGGACGACTTGCTTGCAATGATAAATATAGATTGAGAACAAGCATTGAGCAACCC
Source organism: Rhododendron vialii (assembly GCF_030253575.1). Classification (NCBI taxonomy): domain Eukaryota; kingdom Viridiplantae; phylum Streptophyta; class Magnoliopsida; order Ericales; family Ericaceae; genus Rhododendron; species Rhododendron vialii. Next base: position 4,655,406 of record NC_080563.1, on the reverse strand, counting down.
GAATGAATTGAAATACGCTGCCCTGAAGGAACATGAGCAGGCTCCACGCCAGCATGCACTGGCCAAACCACTGCATGTTGGTACGACCTGCGCACGCCACAACCAAACTGGCGTACTCCACTTGTCTAGTCTCACAGTCCTTGTTTGCAACCCTCTGAGCTCTGGAAAAGGACCAGCGTACACCTAGGACAAATCATGCAGTTGATGGTACAAAGCATATATAGTTACAGACAGGTAAGATGGCTTAGAGCCATGAAAGACAACAGAACGCCCCAAAAACAGTGTAGGGACAGAAAAGAGGCCAACACTAAGCTAAGATGCAAGGGCTAGTCACTGGATCTTGGGCAACACTGCCGTACGCCAGTCATAGAAGACCGTACGCCAGTTTGTCCTTAATCCAGTACTTGGCTTTGCATCATCTGGGTTCTGGAACACGACCAGAAGGATCCCAGAGGCCTTTTGAACAAATGAAGGAGCAAGCAATAACTACTACAGCTAAGCAGCTCTAAGTATACAGAAAGCAGTAAACTGGTTATTAGCATGCTTAGGTGATTGATAGAAATGTAAGCTAACAGAAATGATGGTCAATGATCCCCACGCCAGTAGTGCTCGTACTACCATGACTGGCGTACGGCATAAGTGTACTGGCGTGCGCCATGTATCATCTCACACGATTACTGTATTTTTACCAGTTTAAGGCCAGGACTAGTATTGACTACTAGCCTGGATTTTACTGGTTCCCCTCAGGAGATGAAAACAGAAAGGAACACAAAGGTGGTATACTTTTGGTTGGGATGAAAGGATAACTTGAGCTTTGATTTGGGGAGATAGAAGGTGGTAATGTGAGTATGTATCAGTGGAGTGTGAGACTGAGAGACCCCTTTCTTACTTCCTCTTTCAATGGAGGAGTAGAGAGAGAAGAAGAAAAAGGGCCCTTGGTTCTTTATGTGGTTAACCCCTTGCAAATGAATGCAAGGGGGTATTTATAGAGGAGAGAAGGCCTGAGTAAGGAGCTAATCAGTTGGGTTAGAAGGTTGGGTTAGGTTAGAAGGGAGCCTCCCATGCATTAAATGCATGAGACTTGAGTTGATGGAAGGTGTAGGAGAGAGGGGGAACGGGCCAGCCGAATGTAATCATCAGGGAGACTATAGCCAACGTCAGGGTGGCACAAAAGTCTCGTCCATATGGCTGAATAAAGTTGATTTGATTGGGATTGACTGGCGTGCGCCACATATGGACCAGCGTGCGCCAGTGAAAACTGAGTCAACGGTCGATGACCAACACGTGGCAGTCAACTGGCGTGCGCCAAAGGAATAATGGCGTAAGCTAGGTTGGGTTTTGCTGGGGCTGTTTGGCTCTGGCTTGAAGGGTTTGGAGTGGGTTCGAAAGAGATTCGGGATGCTCAAAGCTCAAACACACCTTTGTCCTCAGACTGTTCTCGACCTTTAATCATCATTGGGGCAACAAAAGACCGAAAAACAGCGTTATCTGGATGGTCCAGAATGGAGTGTCTACATTATCGATTCGAAAAGTTATTTTTGTCCCATATTTTCATCGAGTCGGAGTCATTCATTTTGAGATAGTACAAATACTAAAGGTTCAACAGATCCACCAATTGTAGGGCCGTTTCTCTAGGGCGTTCGATCAAATAATATTGGGAGATAGACGTCCATGCAAATCGTAAGCACTGTAGTGGGGCAAATATTTCTTAATTACAAAGTGTTACACTCGCCTTGATCACTATTTTGTTGTTATCGATTTCCAGGTTTTGAGTTTTGATTTATTACACTTATATTATTTGATTTTTATCAAAAAAGTAAAGGTAAATTTTACAGACCTCTCCTGAGATTTCTGACATATGCAGCAATGAAGTTTTGATAATAAGAAGTTCTAGGACCACACCCAAACACATACCTCCCTTCCGTAACATCTATTCTAACTATCCCTATCTAATATGTAAAGGGAGAACCCATGTTTGATCTCACCCTTTGTTGAAGCTGTATGGACTTTTGATTATCCAAAAATATCCTTTAAAATATAAGCAATCCCCCTATAAATAGTTTCTATACTTTGTAACTACAACTGTAATTAGAGAGAATTTATCTCTGAATTGGAACTCCACGTCTAATAACTGCCAACAATCGTCACTATTTTTGGATTGAAAAAATCTCCACCATTTCTCCTTCAATCTCTACAACTACAACCACCAGATCGATCAGTAATGCTGGTGCAAGAATGGCAACCCAATTTGCAGAAATTTACAGAAGGTAATTTTTGTACAAGGAATAACTTGCAGAAAACTCAAGACTCTCTCTCTCTCTCTCTCAAAGTTCTCTTCAACATATTTTCCTCTTTTGATTCTGTGTTTGTTTTGCCTTTGTGTACAAGGAATAAAAATTCAAAGCACCAACTTGGCGCTTTCAAATCCATACAAAGAAAAAGAACCCACCAAATCCCCTCCTATGTACCATAAGCACTTTCATTCACATGGATTTTGTTATATTGTACACTTAGAGGCCTGGCAAATGAGAAACTATATATAAACACTAAAATTATAATTTATTATAAATCGTATTAGATTGTTAACCATCAATTCATCTAAAAATTTAAGTTGTTAAAGAGAGGGGCAACTTTACTATTTATGTTCTCAACATGTCCCCTCACGTGTAGCCAGACTCTCTTCCATAAGCGATCTAAACACGTATAGATTTTAATCATTTGGAAGGCGGTGAGATTCAAACACAGAATCTATTGTCTGCTTTGGTACCATATTAAATTATTAACCACAACCTCACTAAAAGGCTTAAGCGGTTAGAGAGAATGGTAACTTTATTATTTACATTCTCAAAAAATCTATAAAAAAAAATTAACCATTATTTTCATTAATACATTATTTTAAATTTTAAAAATTATAATAAATAAGTAGTTATTTTTTAAGAACCCTTAACAGAACAGACTTCTTAACCAAGCTAAAAAACACGTGAATTAGAAAACTTCTTTTCATTGCCGGAGTATTTGGTTTAGTTTAAGAGAAAGACTTCTTCTTCTTTTTGGTCAAACCGAATAGATTAGTAGTAGGAGTATTTTAAGCTAAAAGGAGAAAGTTCCAAATGCAGTAGTAGAAAGATTTCTGACCACACGGCGTTTTATTGAAAAAGAAAGGAGTACTTTCTACATAAAGTAGTACTGCTAGTAGTAGTAAAAGAATTAGGGGTGTTCTAGATTCTCAAAAAAGTATTTTTTAAAAAAGAATATAATTTTAAGTTAAAAAATTATGTGTTTATTGAAATAAATTTTTTATCAATATATAATAGATTTTATTGAAATTTTTTATACGGTGCAAAAAAAATTAAAAAATTATTTTTTTATATTATATTTGAATTTGAAAATTAAAAAAAAAACCTTTTACAAAAAGAAGATAAACTGAAACGCAGCCTTTAATACGGCAAATCCCCCTTTCAAAGACAAAAAAGAATACGACCAAAGACCAAAAGCGTCGTCGTCATTTCCTCATGCGAGTCATGCGTAAACACTTGCATAACAAAAATACTACGCGCATAACCGTTGTGTTAGTTGTGCTCTTTACTTCTGACCGTTCAGATGTGTTTGGACAGTCAAGATCTTAAAAAAACTCTTACAGGAAAAAGTTTAACTTTTCTGGTGAAAAATTTGAGCGGATCCTGGCCATTCACGGATAGAGATTGATTGTGTGTTGTGTTTTACGCGATCGTTGTGTATATAGCACTCTGGCATAAACTGAGAAGTGGAATGTGATATCATCATCCCTCCCCCTTTTTAATGCCAGCTGATCTTTGCCGGATATAAAAGAAGGGAATGACTTCGGTGTCCCCGGTCATTTTGGGGATACTATAACTTTTGGCATAACAAAATCATTATGAGTATAACCAAAATCCATTATGAACATAACCAAAACCATTTACGGATAGAGATTGATTGTGTGTTGTGTTTTATGCGATCGTTGTGTATATAACACTCTGGCATAAACTGAGAAGTGGAATGTGATATCATCATCCCCTCCACCCTTTTAATGCCAGCTGATCTTTGCCGGATATAAAAGACGGGACTGACTTCGGTGTCCCCGATCATTTTGGGGACACCGTAATTTTTGGTATAGTAAAACTATTATGAGTGTAACCAAAACTTATTACAATTAAGCATAACAGAACCATAGCAAGGCATAACTTGTTTGTTATGCCTTGGGTGGGTTTGGTTACGCCTTGATTGATTTTTTGGTTATTCCTTAGTTATGCATTGTTTAGGTTCTGTTATGTTTGTAATGGATTTTAATTATGCTCATAACGGTGAAGTTATGCCAAAAATTACGGTGTCCCTAAAATGACCAAAGACACCATAACATCATCCAAAAATTACTAAAAGAATATATCATTAAGGATGATCTGATCGATGAGGCACTTGAAGGGTGGTTCGTATTTTTTTCTTTTCGAAAACTGATATTAATTAGCAATTCACCATAACGTAACTGGGATTGAAAATAAGTAGTAATAAATAAGTTATGCAAAATGATTTTTAAAAAAATACAAATTATGAAAGACAAAGACCAAACGGGGGAGTCGTCTACTCACCTTTTCCACACAAACACATGGAATCTTGGACGGATGAGAGGTCTGCAAAGATGTCTTTTATATCGTCTTTACCAAAAAGGAGATTAGGAGATCAACTTGTCTTCTTCTTCTTTTTTTGATAAGTAATCAACTTGTCTTCTTTCCCTTTGAAGAAAACCTTTATGTCTTGTTCCTCTGCTAGCTTTTATAGTTGTATTCACCTGGCTCTATCATTTCTAACAATAATTGAGAACTGTCATTTTAACTCATGTTTTCTATTTTCACTATTCTTATTCTTCATTGGGTGGTCTTAAAGTTCACTCTAATATAAAGTCATGGAGACGAGAAAGCAACGGTGAGATGAGAATGAAGAGGAGAGAGGAGAGAGAGAAGGGGCACTCATTTTTTAGTGGACCAGTTAAAATGCGCGGGGCTCATATTAGGTGGGGTTCAATAAATTTGGTTTTTAAGAGTATGATGTAACAATTAAAGAAAGATTGTGCTCATGTACCCAAAAAAAGAAGGAAAGATTGTGCTCTCCTTCTTTTCCTTTCTCACATCATCTCCATTTTAATCAGGCTAAGTTTTTTTGTTTTTTTTTGCGGTCAGTGTCACAACTTATTTCATTATCTTTTCTTTTCTTTTTTTGGTCAAACAGAAAATTACTCCATTATCTTTTCACCTCAAGAGTATACTAAACTTTTTTTTTCCCCTAATGCTAAGTTGTTGGAGTGGTATTATGGAGTAGTAACTTACTACTAAAAAATAAAAATTTATAATCTCGAACTCATGACCCCTTATGAATGAAACCCATAAGAATATATAGGCCATTGGCCTAAAATTAAGCCTTGGTTCCAGCTATGCCAATTTGATTGGTGTAACTTTTTTTTTTCTATTTTTTTTTTCACGGGATTGGTGTAACTTCGAACTTTGACTTATATAGCAAAATGATTTGGCAATTAGAAAAACATGATACCATCCCGCAAAATATTTGTATCGTGCTGCCTTTTGAGATCGATCTAATATGATGTTCCTTTTCGAATTTTGTAGGTGAATAATTATATGAAGTAATTGGGTGACTACATATATAGTATGGAGACTCACACCCTACCCATCATACTATTAATCACTAGCTAGTAAACTCCTGTATGATTGTGAATGTGAACAGACAGAGGCCAAAGCACGTGTTGGTTATAATTAAAACAACCGTCTTTCTTTCTATTTAAGCACACAAGAAGACAAAGGAAACATGTATTCCTATGTGCTTTTTACTCTTTTTTTAACACACATTCACATGCTTGTTATTGTCAATCTATTGGGCTGATTTTAGAATTTTCCTTAAAACAAATATACGGAAGAAGAAGAAGAAGCATAAAAGTAGCGCTCCCCACATTATTTTTGTCTGAGTAAGTTTTTTTTTTTTTTTTTATAACTAAACTCCTTTTAAAAAGTATTATAATTTCGAATGAAAACACGTGAATTAGAAAACTTCTTTTCACTGCCGGAAGTCTTAATTTTTAAAATTTTTTTTTTTTATAATTAGACTTTAAAAGAGGTTGATCATCATCTTTGATTATCCAATGTCGACACATATAAAGACTACTGGACCATGAACACTTAAAAAGAGAGGAATGCTTTCCATATAAAGTGGAGTGGCAAACAAAAGACCAAAGACCAAAAGTGTGGTCATCACCAAAAGTGTCATGGGAAGTGTTACAATGCACACCCCTTATTTGGGTGTGTATCATATGCACCCTTACGAAATAAAATGTTATGAATGACCGGTCCTACAAGGAATTTTTTATGAGGTGGCACAATATGAACCACACAATAGGTGCATATGGTACACACCTTAAAGGAGTGTGTATTGAAGACTTTCCCAAGTGTGTCATGCACTAGTAACGTACACTTCTGATGGAGTAAATAATTTTGAGGGGAAAAGAAGTAAACTTATGATGTGGATTTTTTTTTTGGGTAAACTACGATCGAGTGCATTAAAGAGTAGTTCACATTTATTGGGTACTAAATCCCTTGAACAATTTCAGCCATCTGCATGCCCTTTGACAAGTTTTTAATTTGTTCCAACGGAGCCTCTCGCGGAGAACATAAAATTAAATTGACTGTCTATAGATCCGTAGGTGAAGTATCTTTTAGCCAAATTGTACATTAATCATGTTTCAGTGGCTTACGTAAGGGATTCAATGATAAAGTTTAACTCTCTCTCTCTAGATCTCTTTCACACACATGTACAACCTCGTAGTACGTTGAGGTATGAATTGAGGAGGTGAGAGAATTGACTCAGGCGAAGACTCGATCAAGTATCACATGTGATGAGACCACTCAACGTCTAGCTCTTATACCATTTTAGTTTTGTCTAGAGGGTTCCAACCTGAAATCAAGTGGCTGAAGTAAGACCACTCAAGACCTAAGTCTGTTATCATGTTAATTAGTTTGGAGGGGTCCAACCTAAATCTAATGGGCCATGTGTAAAGTAGGTTCTAGATTATATTAGCGAAATTTGGACGGCTTGAATGAGCAATATGAGATAATGTCTATGCGATAAACAAAAATATTTCTCAAACAAGTGTTATAATTGATCGAAGTCATGTTTTTGGGACATGCCTTTAAGCTTAAATTCATGCTTTGGTGACACGACTTCAATGTGAGTGGTATTACACACGAATGTGCTTTTCCTAGGTCCAGCTCAGTTGGCCTAAAATCGATGTCTTGCTCAAGGTATGGTTAAGGAAGTAGGTTATTAATTGCCATTATTATGTTATATTTTTCGATTTTACAATTGGCAAGTATTGACGTTTATGGATGACTCTATGCTTCAGAATTCCTGGAGTCACCACTGGGTAGAGGAAGGGCTGTGAGGAGCAGAAGATGGTGAAGAAAGGGGATGGATAACGATTTAGGCTCTGAGACGAAAAGAAGAAGAAGAAGATGTAGGTTGTGAGGAGCCAGAAGATGGTTTCAGACAGGTGGATTTCAAAAAGATGGGTTTTCATATGGCTCACATTTCTTTTTTCTTTTTGTAGTGTTTGGGATGAAATACCACTAATGCCCTCCATTTAATGGACAAGAAGGACGGCGTTAGGGGTGAGGACTAAATTGACACACATTTTAAACATTGGAGACGAAATTGGACAAATGTTTAGATTGAGGATGAAATTGACCACTCGTTAATTCTTTGGGGACCAAAAAGGTAAATAAGTTGTCTACTGAGTAACCACCGCAAACAATTGCCATATTCGATAGTTAGTTACCGAAATTAAGACATAATTTCAACATTCAATTATCGAAATCTATGCATCTTATTTTTGTTATACTCTAGTTCAACAATTACTTACCGATATGTGGATGCATTTCTGACATGTAGTTACTGAAATATGTTCTTTTTTTCAACAATTATTTACCGAAATATATGTAGGATTTTTGTATATGTACACACATGTTGAAAATATTAACCAATTTCGGCATCTACTTTTCGTAACTTATTAAGCCTAGCTTAGGCATATTTCTTATATATAAACACTAAAATTATAATTTCTTATAAATCGTATTAGATTGTTAACCACCAATTCCTCTAAAAATTTAAGTTGTTAAAGAGAGGGACAATTTTACTATTTATGTTCTCAACACGTCCCCCCACGTGTAGTCAGACTTTCTTCCATAAGCGATCTAAACACATATAAATTTTAATCGTTTGGTAGGCAGTGAGATTCAAACACAGAATCTATTGTCTACTCTGATACCATATTAGATTGTTAACTACCAACTCACTAAAAGGCTTAAGCTGTTAGAAAGAATGGTAACTTTATTATTTATATTCTCAACAAATCTATAAAAAAAAGAAGTAAATTAACCATTATTTTCATAAATACATTAATTAAAAATTCAAAAATTGTAATAAATAAGTAGTTATTTTTTAAGAATCCTTAACGGAACAGACTTCTTAACCTAGCTATAAAAAGTAAAAACACGTGAATTAGAAAACTTCTTTTCATTGCTGGAGTGTTTGGTTTAGTTTAAGAGAAGAGGTTTTTTTTTCTTTTATCCCCTAAACTATGCAAGTTTTTTGTACTTCATCCCTAAACTATCACTTTGGCGATTTCATCCCCTCAATTATCTCTCTGTTACCTATGTGATCCAATTGATAACAGCCATCACGATTTGGATGGAAAAAAGCCTCATGTGCCAACCACGTGCAATCCCAACCCAGGAGCCAGGGGTAAAATTGTCAATCCAGGTCTTATCTCCCATTGGCGCCAGCTTTACTTCTGTTTCCCTCCAAATGTGATATATACACCCATTATTTCCTCAAAAAATTTTGACTGCTTCCATTGGGGCCTGTTATTAGGTGTGCTTCCTCTCATTCTCTCTCCATATACACGTTTTATCTGAGTTTTTCTCCCACTTTGATGATTTTGGGGTTGTGTTTTCTTTCAACTGAGTATTTTGGGTACCATTTTCAGATAAGGGATCTTGGGTATCCCAAACAATCTTTCCCCATCTGGGTTTCTGACGCAGCGGAATTCACGAGAGATTAGTTAGCGTACTAATCCAAACGAGATAAACAACTCGTCGCAACGAGCAAATCTTGCGCACAAGAAAGAAAGAGAAAATCTCTGCAATATTATTAATCAAAAAGCTACCTAAACTCTAGGTTACAAACCCTTAAATAGGCTGAAACCCTAGAAACCCTAAAAATAAACTTGGAAAATAAAAAGTGCCATAATTTGGGGCTTTTCCTAAAACTGAAAACGGGAAAGAAAAACAAGACTTTCCCAAAAAGAATCAACTTAAAAGGAAATATGGTCTAAGAGTTATTAATGAAACAAATCTTTCCTAAAACGGCAAAATAACGCAATTGAAGGCCTATACGAAGGAATTAGGCCGAAAAGCACCATCGATCATCAACTTAGGGTTAATGAGTATTGACCGGAGCGCGAAATTAAGTCAGCCCACCAAGTTTGGGCCTATTCCGAGCTCGTCCGAATTTAGCCAATTTGGGTAATCTGAAATTAAACACCGTTTGGACTTTCGGGGCTTGGCTCGGTCCAGCTGATCATGGAATTGGGCCTCCACGTGTTCTACATCAGTCCCCTCTTCTTCGAAAGAACTCGACCTCGAGTTCAAGTCTGGATACAGCGGCTCCTCAGCATGATACTCAGATAAATCAGCAACATTGAAAACCTTTGAAATCTTCATGGAATCAGGAAGATCAATCACATAAGCATTGTCACCAATCTTCTTCAAAACTTCATACGGACCATACTTCCTGGGCTTTAGCTTGTTATATGTTCCCACTGGAAACCGCTCCCTGCGCAAAAACACCATCACAAAATCCCCCTCTTTGAACAATTTCTCACGCCTGTGTTTGTCTGCAGCCCTCTTGTATTTCGCATTCGTCTCAGCTAGCTTCTGTTTTACTTGCTCATGCACCTCTTGAGCCTGTTTAGCCATTGCCTCAGCTGCAACGCTAACCCCGGGACCCCGTGAGAGACGAACCAAATCCACTGTATGCTTTGGAGATGTCACATATACCAAGGAAAAAGGTGATTTTCCCGTGGCACTGTGAACTGCACTATTGAAAGCAAACTCAGCTTGCGGCAAAGCATGATCCCACTGCTTCGGTTTGTCACCACAGATACTGCGAATCAAATTCCCCAAACTCCGATTAGTCACTTCAGTCTGTCCGTCAGTTTGTGGATGTGCAGTAGAACTCCTCTTCAGCGATGTTCCAAACATCCTCCACAGAGTCACCCAAAAATGGCTAAGGAACTTCACATCCCGATCAGAGGTAATAGACTGTGGCACCCCATGCAATCGAACTACCTCTCGAAAGAACAATCGAGCCACATGTGAGGCATCCGATGTCTTTCGACAAGCAATAAAGTGCACCATTTTAGAAAACCTGTCAACTACCACAAATACAGAATCTACACCTCGTTGGGTACGAGGTAGTCCCAACACAAAATCCATAGACAGATCCTCCCAAATATTATTAGGCACAGGCAAAGGAGTATAAAGACCAGTATTTTGAGACTGACCCTTAGATACCTGACAAGTATAGCACCTCCGCACAAAATTTCCAGCATCCTTCTTTAGTTGTGGCCAGAAATAGCGCTCCTCCAAACTCGCAATAGTCTTATCCCTCCCTAAGTGTCCACTTAACCCTCCACCATGAAGGTCTCGGATTAAGCCTTCCCTTAAAGAAGATTGAGGAATACAAAGACGATTGCCACGAAACAAGTACCCATCAGTAACATGAAAGTCACTAATAGGCCGGTTCTGAACGCATACTGCCCAAATTTCTTTGAAGTCTTCATCCTCTGGATACAGCTCCTTTAAGAACTCAAAGCCTACAACTTCATGGGCCAAAGTCACCAACAAATCAGCCCGACGACTCAATGCATCAGCCACCCTATTTGACACCCCAGACTTGTGCCGAATAGTGAACGGAAATTTCTGCAAGAACGTAGCCCAGCGCACATGCATACTGTCCAACTTCTTCTGGCTATTGATGAACTTCAGCGCTTGATGATCAGTGTACAACACGAACTCCCTCTGAATCAAATAATGCTCCCAATGTTTGAGAGCGCGAATCACAGAATAGAACTCCTGATCATAAGTGCTCCACTTTTGTCTAGCTTCACTTAGCTTTTCACTAAAGAAAGCCACTGGTCTCTTCTCTTGGGACAAAACAGCCCCAATACCAACTCCACTAGCATCACACTCAACTTCAAAAATCTTCTCAAAGCTAGGTAGAGCTAATACCGGTGCAGTACAAAGCCGTTCTTTAACCAGCGCGAAACTTTGCTCCGCTTCACTTCCCCACAGAAACTTGCCCTTTTTCAAGCACTCCGTGATTGGTGCTACGATAGTACTGAAATTTCGAATGAATCGCCTATAGAAGGTGGCCAATCCATGGAAACTTCTCACTTCCGTAACAGATTTAGGCGTTGGCCAATCACGAATAACTCGAACCTTCTCTTCATCCACATGAATACCTTCAGAACTCACCACATAGCCCAAGAATAATAAGCTGCGAGTCAAGAAACTGCACTTCTTGAGTTGAATATATAGCTTATTTTCTTGCAGCACCATCAGCACTTGGTGCACATGCTCCACATGCTCCTCCTCAGACTTGCTATAAATCAGTATGTCGTCGAAATAAACGACAACAAACTTTCCAGTGAAAGGCCGCAGAACCTGATTCATCACCCTCATAAAAGTACTCGGCGCGTTAGAAAGGCCGAATGGCATAACCAACCATTCGTACAGGCCATCCTTAGTTTTGAACGCCGTCTTCCATTCGTCTCCCGGTCGGATACGAATCTGATGGTACCCGCTCCGCAAATCAATCTTCGAAAACCACTTCGACCCATCCAACATATCAAGCATATCATCCAGGCGAGGAATTGGAAATCTATACTTGATGGTTATTTTGTTGATGGCCCGACTGTCCACGCACATACGCCAACTCCCATCTTTCTTTGGCGTCAACAAGGCTGGAACACCACATGGACTCAAACTCTCCCGAATGTGCCCCTTCTGCAGCAACTCCTCTACTTTCTCCCTCAGAATCTCATTCTCCTTCGGACTCATCCGATAATGTGGTAGGTTGGGCAGACTTGCCCCAGGCACCAAATCTATCGCATGCTGAATATCTCTCATTGGAGGGAGCTCATTAGGCACATCTTCAGTAACAAGCTCCTCAAATTCCTCCAATAATGGCTGTATCTTTTTAGGTATAGGAACTATCAGAATCTTTGCTTTGTCCCTTTCCTCCACAACCAGAGACTTTACCACCATAGCATAAACCTGTTCCGACTCCTTGAAATCTGTCACAAATTCAGCTTCGGAACTAGCAATTGTTAGAAACGAAGACCCTTCTGTTTTAGGTGGTTTGACAGGCTCCTTATGACTGGAAGGAGCCATAACAACCTTACGTGACTCCCAATTAAAACTATAAGTATTATCACGACCCTTATAAACAATATCAACATCAAACTGCCAGGGTCTACCTAATAGTACATGGCTAGCATCCATCTCAATTACATCACAGATAACTTCAGATCTATAAATTTTCCCAATTGAAAGAGGAAGTTTACAAATTTCAGTTACCTTCACCGTAGGGCCTTTCTTTATCCAACCGATGCTGTATGGAGAGGGATGAGGTTCGGTTGGCAACTTCAAATGGTCCACCAGTCTTTTTGCCACAAAATTCTCACAACTCCCACTGTCCACGATCAAGTCACATACTTTCTGATTGATGGAACAGTTTGATCGAAAGATGTTGTGACGCTGATTGGAATCTTCTGCTCTCGGCGCGAATAACACCCGTTGCACCACACAATTCACTCGTTCCCCATCCTCTTCTGCATAATCTACATCATAAGAATTTTCTTCTGGCCAATCCTCTTCAGGCCCATCTTCTTCGCCACCCCCTTCTACTAGGCCCACCTTCCGATCTGGACACTCATTGGAGCGGTGTCCAGGCTTGCTACACCGAAAACACTTATCTCCAAAGGGTTTGGCATATGGATTAGGGGCTTTAGTCACGTTCCTGTTATTGGAGCTACCTGCCTGATTAGCTCCTCCAAATTTAGAACCACCACCAACTGTAACTTTAGGTTGAAAAGGAGGCACTGTTGGCTGTTTCTCTTTCCCCTTATCAGCAGCAGGAACAAACGACTCTCGACGGTATCCTGAATTGGCTGGTTTACGCTCCATCTGTTCGGCCTTAATTGCTAAGTTAAGGGCGTCATCAACTTCCCAAACAGGCTGCAATCCTATCTTTTCCTGAATTGAGGGTTTCAACCCGTTCATGTACCTCGCTACTTGCTGACCTTCAGTCTCACTCAGATTATTACGTTCTGAGAGTCGATTGAATTCAGTCGTGTAATCAAAAACAGACCTAGATCCCTGCGAACAGTTCTGGTATGACCGGAACAGATGTTGGTCATAGTCAGACGGCAAAAACCTCTCCATCATAAGCTGTTTCATTCTGCGCCATGTTGTCACAGACTCTTTTCCTTGCCTCCGTCGTCTCGCCTGCAATTGGTCCCACCAAACTGCAGCGCCGCTCTTTAGTTTATAAGCGACCATCTTTACTTGCTTCGACTCAGGAACTTCCATCATATTAAGGAACCTCTCAACCTCTGAAACCCAGTCAAGAAACTCTTCCATCTGTAAATTACCGTTGAACGTGGGAAGGTCCACTTTCATGCGGTAATCATCGAACCGATGTTGTTGTCGCCCAACGAGACGGTCTTCTTGTTCTTCATTATCCTCAGGTTCGAATTCTTCACTCTCAGCATCATGTATTACCATCTGACGACGACCGGCTGCGCCTCGGGCAAATCCTCCGGCACGATTCCGATCTTGGTTACGAGGTTGGCGATGGGCAAATCCCAACGCGCGATCCTCCTCAACCCTCCCTGGCCTTTGGCGGATTTGTAGAGTCATCTCCTGCAGCATCTCACGGATCTCAGTGAACTGAGTGCGGGTATCCTGACGGATCTCAGTGAACTGAGTGCGGGTATCCTGACGGATCTCCGTCAACTGTGCTTGTTGATCCTCCACCATCCTCCTTAGGTCAGTAAGCCCACATTATGGCTACAATAAAACTGATGATAAAGAGAAAGTTGACCTTTATATTAGCAAAAAAGAGGAATGCAATATTGAAGTTCATGATCAAGATGAAATTGGCATCAATACTTGTGTGCAAGAGAATATTGAAATTATTTCAGATGAGGCTGCGGAGGACCAAAATAATATTGCATTGGAGGCTTGTGCGTTTGGGCTTACTGACCTAAGGAGGATGGTGGAGGATCAACAAGCACAGTTGACGGAGATCCGTCAGGATACCCGCACTCAGTTCACTGAGATCCGTCAGGATACCCGCACTCAGTTCACTGAGATCCGTGAGATGCTGCAGGAGGAGATGACTCTACAAATCCGCCAAAGGCCAGGGAGGGTTGAGGAGGATCGCGCGTTGGGATTTGCCCATCGCCAACCTCGTAACCAAGATCGGAATCGTGCCGGAGGATTTGCCCGAGGCGCAGCCGGTCGTCGTCAGATGGTAATACATGATGCTGAGAGTGAAGAATTCGAACCTGAGGATAATGAAGAACAAGAAGACCGTCCCGTTGGGCGACAACAACATCGGTTCGATGATTACCGCATGAAAGTGGACCTTCCCACGTTCAACGGTAATTTACAGATGGAAGAGTTTCTTGACTGGGTTTCAGAGGTTGAGAGGTTCCTTAATATGATGGAAGTTCCTGAGTCGAAGCAAGTAAAGATGGTCGCTTATAAACTAAAGAGCGGCGCTGCAGTTTGGTGGGACCAATTGCAGGCGAGACGACGGAGGCAAGGAAAAGAGTCTGTGACAACATGGCGCAGAATGAAACAGCTTATGATGGAGAGGTTTTTGCCGTCTGACTATGACCAACATCTGTTCCGGTCATACCAGAACTGTTCGCAGGGATCTAGGTCTGTTTTTGATTACACGACTGAATTCAATCGACTCTCAGAACGTAATAATCTGAGTGAGACTGAAGGTCAGCAAGTAGCGAGGTACATGAACGGGTTGAAACCCTCAATTCAGGAAAAGATAGGATTGCAGCCTGTTTGGGAAGTTGATGACGCCCTTAACTTAGCAATTAAGGCCGAACAGATGGAGCGTAAACCAGCCAATTCAGGATACCGTCGAGAGTCGTTTGTTCCTGCTGCTGATAAGGGGAAAGAGAAACAGCCAACAGTGCCTCCTTTTCAACCTAAAGTTACAGTTGGTGGTGGTTCTAAATTTGGAGGAGCTAATCAGGCAGGTAGCTCCAATAACAGGAACGTGACTAAAGCCCCTAATCCATATGCCAAACCCTTTGGAGATAAGTGTTTTCGGTGTAGCAAGCCTGGACACCGCTCCAATGAGTGTCCAGATCGGAAGGTGGGCCTAGTAGAAAGGGGTGGCGAAGAAGATGGGCCTGAAGAGGATTGGCCAGAAGAAAATTCTTATGATGTAGATTATGCAGAGGAGGATGGGGAACGAGTGAATTGTGTGGTGCAACGGGTGTTATTCGCGCCGAGAGCAGAAGATTCCAATCAGCGTCACAACATCTTTCGATCAAACTGTTCCATCAATCAGAAAGTATGTGACTTGATCGTGGACAGTGGGAGTTGTGAGAATTTTGTGGCAAAAAGACTGGTGGACCATTTGAAGTTGCCAACCGAACCTCATCCCTCTCCATACAGCATCGGTTGGATAAAGAAAGGCCCTACGGTGAAGGTAACTGAAATTTGTAAACTTCCTCTTTCAATTGGGAAAATTTATAGATCTGAAGTTATCTGTGATGTAATTGAGATGGATGCTAGCCATGTACTATTAGGTAGACCCTGGCAGTTTGATGTTGATATTGTTTATAAGGGTCGTGATAATACTTATAGTTTTAATTGGGAGTCACGTAAGGTTGTTATGGCTCCTTCCAGTCATAAGGAGCCTGTCAAACCACCTAAAACAGAAGGGTCTTCGTTTCTAACAATTGCTAGTTCCGAAGCTGAATTTGTGACAGATTTCAAGGAGTCGGAACAGGTTTATGCTATGGTGGTAAAGTCTCTGGTTGTGGAGGAAAGGGACAAAGCAAAGATTCTGATAGTTCCTATACCTAAAAAGATACAGCCATTATTGGAGGAATTTGAGGAGCTTGTTACTGAAGATGTGCCTAATGAGCTCCCTCCAATGAGAGATATTCAGCATGCGATAGATTTGGTGCCTGGGGCAAGTCTGCCCAACCTACCACATTATCGGATGAGTCCGAAGGAGAATGAGATTCTGAGGGAGAAAGTAGAGGAGTTGCTGCAGAAGGGGCACATTCGGGAGAGTTTGAGTCCATGTGGTGTTCCAGCCTTGTTGACGCCAAAGAAAGATGGGAGTTGGCGTATGTGCGTGGACAGTCGGGCCATCAACAAAATAACCATCAAGTATAGATTTCCAATTCCTCGCCTGGATGATATGCTTGATATGTTGGATGGGTCGAAGTGGTTTTCGAAGATTGATTTGCGGAGCGGGTACCATCAGATTCGTATCCGACCGGGAGACGAATGGAAGACGGCGTTCAAAACTAAGGATGGCCTGTACGAATGGTTGGTTATGCCATTCGGCCTTTCTAACGCGCCGAGTACTTTTATGAGGGTGATGAATCAGGTTCTGCGGCCTTTCACTGGAAAGTTTGTTGTCGTTTATTTCGACGACATACTGATTTATAGCAAGTCTGAGGAGGAGCATGTGGAGCATGTGCACCAAGTGCTGATGGTGCTGCAAGAAAATAAGCTATATATTCAACTCAAGAAGTGCAGTTTCTTGACTCGCAGCTTATTATTCTTGGGCTATGTGGTGAGTTCTGAAGGTATTCATGTGGATGAAGAGAAGGTTCGAGTTATTCGTGATTGGCCAACGCCTAAATCTGTTACGGAAGTGAGAAGTTTCCATGGATTGGCCACCTTCTATAGGCGATTCATTCGAAATTTCAGTACTATCGTAGCACCAATCACGGAGTGCTTGAAAAAGGGCAAGTTTCTGTGGGGAAGTGAAGCGGAGCAAAGTTTCGCGCTGGTTAAAGAACGGCTTTGTACTGCACCGGTATTAGCTCTACCTAGCTTTGAGAAGATTTTTGAAGTTGAGTGTGATGCTAGTGGAGTTGGTATTGGGGCTGTTTTGTCCCAAGAGAAGAGACCAGTGGCTTTCTTTAGTGAAAAGCTAAGTGAAGCTAGACAAAAGTGGAGCACTTATGATCAGGAGTTCTATTCTGTGATTCGCGCTCTCAAACATTGGGAGCATTATTTGATTCAGAGGGAGTTCGTGTTGTACACTGATCATCAAGCGCTGAAGTTCATCAATAGCCAGAAGAAGTTGGACAGTATGCATGTGCGCTGGGCTACGTTCTTGCAGAAATTTCCGTTCACTATTCGGCACAAGTCTGGGGTGTCAAATAGGGTGGCTGATGCATTGAGTCGTCGGGCTGATTTGTTGGTGACTTTGGCCCATGAAGTTGTAGGCTTTGAGTTCTTAAAGGAGCTGTATCCAGAGGATGAAGACTTCAAAGAAATTTGGGCAGTATGCGTTCAGAACCGGCCTATTAGTGACTTTCATGTTACTGATGGGTACTTGTTTCGTGGCAATCGTCTTTGTATTCCTCAATCTTCTTTAAGGGAAGGCTTAATCCGAGACCTTCATGGTGGAGGGTTAAGTGGACACTTAGGGAGGGATAAGACTATTGCGAGTTTGGAGGAGCGCTATTTCTGGCCACAACTAAAGAAGGATGCTGGAAATTTTGTGCGGAGGTGCTATACTTGTCAGGTATCTAAGGGTCAGTCTCAAAATACTGGTCTTTATACTCCTTTGCCTGTGCCTAATAATATTTGGGAGGATCTGTCTATGGATTTTGTGTTGGGACTACCTCGTACCCAACGAGGTGTAGATTCTGTATTTGTGGTAGTTGACAGGTTTTCTAAAATGGTGCACTTTATTGCTTGTCGAAAGACATCGGATGCCTCACATGTGGCTCGATTGTTCTTTCGAGAGGTAGTTCGATTGCATGGGGTGCCACAGTCTATTACCTCTGATCGGGATGTGAAGTTCCTTAGCCATTTTTGGGTGACTCTGTGGAGGATGTTTGGAACATCGCTGAAGAGGAGTTCTACTGCACATCCACAAACTGACGGACAGACTGAAGTGACTAATCGGAGTTTGGGGAATTTGATTCGCAGTATCTGTGGTGACAAACCGAAGCAGTGGGATCATGCTTTGCCGCAAGCTGAGTTTGCTTTCAATAGTGCAGTTCACAGTGCCACGGGAAAATCACCTTTTTCCTTGGTATATGTGACATCTCCAAAGCATACAGTGGATTTGGTTCGTCTCTCACGGGGTCCCGGGGTTAGCGTTGCAGCTGAGGCAATGGCTAAACAGGCTCAAGAGGTGCATGAGCAAGTAAAACAGAAGCTAGCTGAGACTAATGCGAAATACAAGAGGGCTGCAGACAAACACAGGCGTGAGAAATCGCAGAAGAGGAAGGAGATCGAGTTGAACTAGAGGAGGTGATATTTGTTGAGCCCAACATCGAAGAAACAGTGGAGGTCGATGTTGAATGCAATCATTATGGCTACAATAAAACTGATGATAAAGAGAAAGTTGACCTTTATATTAGCAAAAAAGAGGAATGCAAGATTGAAGTTCATGATCAAGATGAAATTGGCATCAATACTTGTGTGCAAGAGAATATTGAAATTATTTCAGATGAGGCTGCGGAGGACCAAAATAATATTACATTGGAGGCTTGTGCGTTTGGGCTTGATGAATCACCCGCAATAGAGTTGACTACAACACTACAAGAAAATATGGCTGTTGCTGAAATCCGATTTTCTAACAAAGGAGTGCCAACCAATTCTATAATAAATCAAAGTCTAGAGAATCAGCAACTTCAGCATAAGGTTCTAGTTGATTTTCTTGGAGTGCAGCAATTTGATTGGGTTCTCAACATTCATCTAGTGAATTTTGTCAACAAGTTAAAGCATGGTGAGAAACAATCTTTGCAAATACACTTTTTCTTGAAGTTTTATTTCAAGTTAAGGAAGGAGTTGAAGTATTCTAAGTATCTGTTTCTTTGGCATGGAAGATGGCAGATTCCTAACGAGAACTCGAGGTCGAGTTCTTTTGAAGAAAAGGAGACTGATGTAGGACAAAAATGGAGAGTTTTTGTATTTTATTTTCTTTGTTTGAGAATAAGATTTTGGTTAGGAATATTTCCGTTTAGGTTAGAATTATTAACTTTCCGTATTCGGTTTAAATTTGATTTTTGCCTTTATTAGAATTCTTGGTCTACAAGAATTAAGATTTTATTTTAATTAATTAGGAAATATGTTTTATTTAATGCCGCTTGTTTTGGCATGATTTATTATTTCTTTTACAGTAGGATTTATAGGGTTAGTGTCTTATAAAAAGGGCTGTAACCTATTCAATTATTAGACTTTTAAACTTTTATCAATAATATTACAGAGATTTTCTCATTCTTTCTTGACGCGGCGGAATTCACGAGAGACTAGTTAGCGTACTAATCCAAACGAGATAAACAACTCGTCGCAACGAGCAAATCTTGCGCACAAGAAAGAAAGAGAAAATCTCTGTAATATTATTAATCAAAAGCTATAAAAGTTCAATAATTGAATAGGTTACAACCCTTTTTATAAGACCCTAACCCTAGAAATCCTACTGTAAAAGAAATAATAAATCATGCCAAAACAATTGGCATTAAATAAAACATATTTCCTAATTAATTAAAATAAAATCTTAATTCTTGTAGACCAAGAATTTTAATAAAGGCAAAAATCAAAATTAAACCGAATACGGAAAGTTAATAATTCTAACCTAAATGGAAATATTCCTAACCAAAATCTTATTCTAAAACAAAGAAAATAAAATACAAAAACTCTCCATTTTTGTCCTACATCAGTCTCCTTTTCTTCAAAAGAAGAACTCGACCTCGAGTTCTCGTTAGGAATCTGCCATCTTCCATGCCAAAGAAACAGATACTTAGAATACTTCAACTCCTTCCTTAACTTGAAATAAAACTTCAAGAAAAAGTGTATTTGCAAAGATTGTTTCTCAGCATGTTTTAACTTGTTGACAAAATTCACTAGATGAATGTTGAGAACCCAATTAAATTGCTGCACTCCAAGAAAATCAACTAGAACCTTATGCTGAAGTTGCTGATTCTCTAGACTTTGATTTATTATAGAGTTGGTTGGCACTTCTTTGTTAGAAAATCGGATTTCAGCAACAGCCATATTTTCTTGTAGTGTTGTAGTCAACTCTATTGCGGGTGATTCATCAAGCCCAAAAGCACAAGCCTCCAATGCAATATTATTTTGGTCCTCCGCAGCCTCATCTGAAATAATTTCAATATTCTCTTGCACACAAGTATTGATGCCAATTTCATCTTGATCATGAACTTCAATCTTGCATTCCTCTTTTTTGCTAATATAAAGGTCAACTTTCTCTTTATCATCAGTTTTATTGTACCCATAATGATTGCATTCAACATCGACCTCCACTGTTTCTTCGATGTTGGGCTCAACAAATATCACCTCCTCTAGTTCAACTCGATCTCCTTCCTCTTCTACGATCTCATATCCATCATAATAGCTGGAACGTGATGAATCTGAGATTGAAAGATTTTTATCGGTTTGTTGACGCTTTGAGTGACCCGAACCCAACAGTTTCAGTGATGTGTCCCTCGAGTTTTCAGTAGCCGCAACGGTATAATTTTTATTACTTGAAAAAGAATAAGACAACTCAAGATTATCTCGGGACAATCGCTTGGACTCAAGATTTCTTCGATACTCTTCATATAACATCTGACCATGATGCGATTGAAGAAATCTATCACTCATCAATCGTCTCATCCTGAGCCATGTCTTGACTGGTTGTTTATACTGGCGCTCCCGATTATATTGCAATTGCTTCCACCATCTAGAAGCATAGCCTTGTAATTTACAAGTCACGTATCTAACTTCCTTTTCTTCCGGAATTTCCATATACTCAAGAAACTTATCAACTTTACGAAACCAATAAATTAAATTCTCAGGATGGCAATACCCTTTAAAACTAGGAATTATTGGTTGTACCTGAAAAGTTGAAAAGTCGTCATCTGTGCGGTAAAACCCTTCAAATCTTGAATGTCGCTTTTTCGACTGATATCCATAATAATCCTCAAATAACTCGTCTTCAGATTCATCCTCACTATCAAGTTGATAATAAGAATATCTTCTGGAGACGTTTTGATTAATAGGTTGGTTGCGGGCAAATCCCTCAACGCGGTTCCTATCAACTTTGCGTTTAACAGATTGACCATGGGCAAATCCCTTGGTGCGAGTCCTGTTAAATACTTCACCACGACGAACGTCAATGGGTGTGTCTTCAACTTTGTTTGGTGCCATCGAGCCAGGTAAAGCCTTGCTCTGATACCACTTGACGCAGCGGAATTCACGAGAGATTAGTTAGCGTACTAATCCAAACGAGATAAACAACTCGTCGCAACGAGCAAATCTTGCGCACAAGAAAGAAAGAGAAAATCTCTGCAATATTATTAATCAAAAAGCTACCTAAACTCTAGGTTACAAACCCTTAAATAGGCTGAAACCCTAGAAACCCTAAAAATAAACTTGGAAAATAAAAAGTGCCATAATTTGGGGCTTTTCCTAAAACTGAAAACGGGAAAGAAAAACAAGACTTTCCCAAAAAGAATCAACTTAAAAGGAAATATGGTCTAAGAGTTATTAATGAAACAAATCTTTCCTAAAACGGCAAAATAACGCAATTGAAGGCCTATACGAAGGAATTAGGCCGAAAAGCACCATCGATCATCAACTTAGGGTTAATGAGTATTGACCGGAGCGCGAAATTAAGTCAGCCCACCAAGTTTGGGCCTATTCCGAGCTCGTCCGAATTTAGCCAATTTGGGTAATCTGAAATTAAACACCGTTTGGACTTTCGGGGCTTGGCTCGGTCCAGCTGATCATGGAATTGGGCCTCCACGTGTTCTACATCAGTTTCCCCCAGATTTTGGGGCTAGAAAAATCTAAGGTAAACAAAAGATCATCTGGGTATCTGTGATTTTATTGCAATTTGTAGATTTGGATTCCTATAGATAGAATCAAGAATCACTTTTGATTCAGGGCATTTCTTCATCTTATGGTTAAAGAAGCAATACAGAGAATGGTAGCTGGAAATGGACTGTTCTACCCCATTATATACAAAAAGCTGTGGGAAAAAAACTGAGTACACTAGCGCCACCCCCCCCAAATTTTTTGCGCATGCAGTTGCAAACAAACTTAAACCCCCACACTAATGCACTGCTATGCACGATCGGGGAAAAAAAAAACTTGCCTCAACTCATCCATCCCGATTTACCCAAAAAATACTCATCCATCCCGAATTACAGCACTGCTACGATTTCCAACCAAGGATTTTGCGCCAAAAACCCTTGCCTTCCGTTTGATTTTTGTTCCAGATCAAACCCTAAGTGGGGATCGCACCATATCAGATGAGAGAGGAAGGGAAGTAGCGTATAAGAGAGAGAGAGGTGGAAAAAAATGACGTAACAGGTGGGGAAATACTTCATTGGACCTGGAATGTCTAATTTGCCCCTCTCAATTGGGCTGGGATCACACGTGACTATCAAATGAGCTTCTTTTCCGTCCAAATGAGGAGAACTGTTATCAATTGGATCACTTAGGTAACGGAGAGACAGTTGAGGGGATGAAATTGCCAAATTAATAGTTCAGAGACGAAGTAGAGAAAACTTGCATAGTTTAGGGGATAAAAAAAAAAAAATTCTTTTAAGAGAAAGACTTCTTCTTCTTTTTGGTCAAACCGAATAGATTATGTAGTAAGAGTACTAAGCTAAAAGGAGAAAGTTCCAAATGCAAAAAGAAAGGAGTACTTCTGACCACACGGCGTTTTATTGAAAAAAGAAAGGAGTACTTTCCATAACGTAACTGGGATTGAAAATAAGTATTGAAAAAGAAGTAAGTAACTAAAAGGGTGGTTCGTTTTTTTTTTCTTTTTGAAAACTGATTTTAATTAGCAATTCACCATAACGTAACTGGGATTGAAAATAAGTACTAATAAATAAGTTATTGCAAAATGATTTTAAAAAAATACACTCTCCGTCCCTAAATAAGTGTTCGGCGCGCAAAACTAGGCCTTAAAAAAGAAGCATTTGTTTCATTAAAAAAATCAAATTTTTTTCATAAATCAATAGATAGCAATGAGTTCTATTAGATTGTGAAAAAAAATTAAATTTTTTAATAAAAAATATGCATATTTTGTAAAGCCTAGTTTGCACGCCGGACACTTATTTAGGGACGGAGGGAGTACAAATTATGAAAGACAAAGACCAAACGGGTGTCGTCTACTTACCTTTTCCACACAAACACATGGAATCCTGGACGGATGAGAGGCCTGCAAAGATGTCTTTCATATCGTCTATACCAAAAAAGGAGATTAGAAGATCAACTTAATTTATATAAATACGTCTTCTTTTCCTTCGAAGAAAACCTTTATGTCTTGTTCCTCTGCTAGCTTTTATAGTTGCATGTATTCACCTGGCTCTATCATTTCTAACAATAATAGAGAACTGCCATTTTAACTCATGTTTTCCATTTTTACTATTCTTATTTTTCATTGGGTGGTCTTAAAGTTCACTCTAATATAAAGTCATGGAGACGGGAAAGCAACGGCGAGATGAGAATGAAGAGGAAAGAGGAGAGAGAAGGTGACACTCATTTTTGAGCGGACCAGTTAAAATACGTGGGGCTCACAATAGGTGGGGTTCAATAAATTTGGTTATTAAGAAGTATGATCTAATAATTGAAGAAAGATTGTGCTCATGCATGTACCAAAAAAAGAAGGAAAGATTGTGCTCGATCTCCTTCTTTTCCTTTCTCACATCATCTCGCTTTTAATCAGGATAAGGTCTTCTTCTTCTTCTTCTTCTTTTTTTTTTTTTTTTTTTGCGGTCAGTGTCACAACTTACTCCATTATCTTTTCTTTTCTTTTTTTGGTCAAACGAAAAATTACTCCATTATCTTTTCACCTCAAGAGTATACTAAACTTTTTTTTCCCCTAATGGTAAGTTGTTGGAGTAGTATTAAGGAGTAGTAAGTTAGCTTACTACTAATTAAAAAATAAAAATTGATCATCTCGAACTCATGACCCTTTGTGAATGAAACCCATAAGAATATATAGGCCATTGGCCTAAAGCCTTGGTTCCAGCTATGCCAATTTGATTGGTGTAACTTTCTTTTCTTTTTTTTACGGGAATATTGTTGGTTTAACTTCAAACTTTGACTTATATAGCAAAACGATTTGGCAATTAGAAAAACATGATACCATCCCGCAAAATATTTGTATCCTGCCTTTTGAGATCAATCTATTATTTTATAATTAGACTTTAAAAGAGGTTGATCATCATCTTTGATTATCCAATGTCGACAGACTCGACACATAGAAAGACTACTAACCATGAACACTGAAAAAGAGAGGAGTGCTTTCCATATATAAAGTGGAGTGGCAAACAAAAGACCAAAGACCAAAAGTGTCATGCATGCACTAGTAACGTACACTTCCGATGGAGTAAATAATTGAGAGTGGAAAAGAAGTAAACTTATGATGTGGAATTTTTTTTGGGTAAACTACGATCGAGTGCATTAAAGAGTAGTTCACATTTATTGAGT
Organism: Rhododendron vialii; assembly: GCF_030253575.1. Classification (NCBI taxonomy): domain Eukaryota; kingdom Viridiplantae; phylum Streptophyta; class Magnoliopsida; order Ericales; family Ericaceae; genus Rhododendron; species Rhododendron vialii. Next base: position 4,630,522 of record NC_080563.1, on the reverse strand, counting down.
ACTAAACGTAAATGTAAAGTATGAATGCGATTAGAGACAATTTGATTCTACAAGTAAATATATTAGCAGTCATATCAGTAAAGCGTATGAAAATACCCTGACAAGTTTTTAATTTGTTCCAACGGAGCCTCTCATGGAGAACATAAAATTACAATTGGCTATCTATAGACCCGTAGGTGAAGTATCTTTTAGCCAAATTACATTAATCATGTTTGAGTGGCTTACGTAAGGGATTCAATGATAAAGTTTAACTCTCTCTCTCTCTCTCACACACACACATGTACAACCTGGTGGTACGTTGAGGTATGGATTGAGGAGGCGAGGGAATTGACTCAGGCGAAAACTCGATCAAGTACCACATGTGATGAGACCTCTCAATGTCTAGCTCTTATACCATTTTAGTTTTGTCTGGAAGTTTCCAACCTGAAATCAAGTGGCTGAAGTAAGACCACTCAAGACCTAAGAATGATATCATGTTAATTAGTTTGGAGGGGTCCAACCTAAATCTTATGGGCCATGTGTAAAGTAGGTTCTAGATTATATTAGCAAAATTTGGGTGGCTTGAATGAGCAATATGAGATAATGTCTATGCGATAAACAAAAATATTTCTCAAACAAGTGTTATAATTGATTGAAGTCATGTTTTTGGGACACGACTTTAAGCTTAAAATCGATGTCTTGCTCAAGGTATGGTTATGATAATTAATACTCTTGCTCAAGGTATGGTGATGATAATTAATACTCTCTCTCTCTCTCTCTCTCTCTCTCTCTCTCTCTCTCTCTCTCTCTCTCTCTCTCTCTCACCTTATTTGTCAAGCTTATTGGATATGCACTTTTTTTTCTTTTTTTTTTTGAAGAGTTAAAAATTCATTAATAACAAGATAAGTGATTAAGTGTTAAAAAAACACATCGGGTTCTTGTAACACAAGTAGTATTGTTAATTATCGATCAATATTATCCCGCAAGAAACAAAGGTGATGGGGTTGGATGAATTTGTTTATATATTTTAAGCATCAAGTGAGGGCTTCGAGCATTGTTGCCCAAGTAATAGCATTGATATCACACACCTTCACAAGAACACAACAAGGAAAAGAATAAGCCGCATTACCATGGCGCGACTTAAAGCTTTAAGGTGTATCTCCGGACAAAAACCCAACTTCAACAACATGCGTTTGGAAAATAAGTATAAGTAGTTTAAAAAGGCTCAATTTGGAGATTTGAAGCTCTGGATTGAGGTACTCTCGTCAGTTGCTCTGAGTACGTACCATATATACAAAATATAGAAGAGATTCAATTCATTAATTCCAACCGATACAGATCATGGCAGAGTTTATATATTCACCTGAAAACCGACTTAACTCCTAACCATGGTTCTAACAAATTGATAATTGTCATTACTAATTACATAACAAACTGATTAACTAAACATGCTTTACAGGATTGACATGAACAAAGCTGCAACAACATGATTATTCCTTATTCTCCTTATGTTTAGAATCTCCGCACTCCCTCAAAGCCAAAGGACGAGAGCTGAGGGCAATCCACTTTCTCCAAGTACAACAAGCTTGGAAATAATGTAGCCACTTCTTCCCAATCCATCCTCAGTTCTCTCAAGAACTTGAGACGTAAAATCTTGACCATCCATGGTGGTGAGTCTGGTGACTTAGACACCTCTGCTTGTATAATTTGCATACGCGAAAGCTTTCCTACACATCTTGACCATCCATACGTAAAGTTTCTTCAAGCTGTTGAGTTCATTTGGCTTTATCCAAATGGGCATCAACGACGAAGGCCAACACCTCAAGTCTAATTTCTCTAAGCTAGCAGGAAGCGATGGGGACGCCACACTCGTGCCGTTGAGCTTCTCGATTGGCTTCGATTGGGGATCAGGAATTGGTGCAATCCACGATATTGCTAATATTCGCAATGATTGAAACTCTGATAAGCAGTTTAGCTCTCCATTTTCTCCTGTGGTCTCTTTGTCGGCAGAGAGGCTGAGTTTCCTCAACTTCTCCAACTTCACCAAATCACCGAGTGTGCACTGCTTAGTGCCTTTCCTTGAGCTAAAAATAATGAATCCCTTGAGAACTCGGAGCTCCGAAAGCGAAGCAAGTCCCTCAGGCATTTCGTCCAGTAGGTAACAGCCGGACATGTCCAAGTGCGTTAGCTTTCTGAGCATACCTATCTCCTTGGGCAACTTCTCCAAATCCCGGCAAGATTTCAGGTCCAATATGTTGAGATGGTCTAATTTGGAAATGGAATCTGGAAGCTGTGTGATTCCACAGATCCCATTGAGGCTCAAACACCTCAGGAGTTTTGCATCGTGCAAATATTTTAAGAAATCTGGGTACTCTACTTCAATGTAGTTGTCTGTGGAACTACTGCTCCAATTTCCCAGATGAATCACTGCGATGTCCTTCGTCTTTGATAACCAGCGGCTCGGGAAGTCGAGGCAATTCTCGTTGATATTGAATAAAGTCAGGAGCTTGTCGTGATTTGAGAACTTGGATAGATGTTGTAATGACCCTTGTTTGGTTTTCTCCAACCATGCTCTGCGAGAACTGGCAGTGGGGTTGCCTTCTGAATCGAAGAAGCCCCTAGCATGTGCTATTTTGAGCAAAGCTGATCGAATATCTGGCTTTACCGAGCATACATTGAAGTCTCCTTTGACCTTTTCTTCGAAGGGCTCAACGAATCCCATGGCAATTAGCTCTTCAAACAACAGATCCGCAATCTCCTCCCAATCTCCTGCAGCAGTGGAATGGAGGAATTCCTCTCCCATCCACAAGTAAATGGGGACCTTTTTCCTGATCAGAGAATTTTCCGGGATTTATGAGAAATACAACAAGCTCTGTTGCTGTTGGGGTTTGAGAGCATCATAACGTTCTTTAAAATCGACAAAGGCTTCGGTCTCTTGGAAATTTTCAGTGCATTTTAGAATCGAGGCTGCATTTTCGGATATGGGAAGGTGAGAATTGTCGGAAGATTTAGGAGCTAAAGAGGTTTCAAGAGGTAGAGAAATGTGGGATTTCAATCCCGATATCATCTCATGGACTTTAGGAATTGCAGTTTGTAAAACCTCAACAGAGTTTGTTTCTTCACTGCAGAGAGCTTCCCAATCGTAGAGCATCAAAGTTTTGGTAAGAGCGTTGAGGTGGTCTTCCCATTCTTTGAGTCTTTCAAGGGTCGTTTTGATGTCGGAAAGATCTAGCGGAGAGGGATCACCACTCTCGGACGAACAAAGATGGGGATTGCATTTGGACAGGTAATGAATCAGAGTTGGGATTACCACGTCGTTGATCTTGTGGATTGGCATGATCTGGTCTGTCTGCAGGCAAGAAAGGAATTCAAGACATGTACGATCAGGTGGTGTGAGACTAGATGAGAAACTGGGTTTGGGAAGGAAAGGAAGTGGTGGCTGTTGTGGAGGATGAACTTGTTCGGTGGAAAGAGATGAAGAGGATGCCATGGAGTTGTTCTAAAGTTCGAGAACAGAGGAGTAGTAGAAAGGAGAAATGGGGAAGTCTATCTATGGTGGATTGGATTCATTTCACTACTAAAAAAGGAGAAATGCACAAGTCTATCTATAGTGGATTCATTTTACTACAGCCACTCCCTACCATTTGGTTGGAGTCAAAAGTCTCCGGCCCAAACAAGAAGGAATCAAAAACAGAGAAAGAAAAACGAGTATACAGCCTTAAAGGCCCATCCACTTTTCATTTGCAACAGTGAGGTGGAAAAAGGATACGGCTTCTCTGCAATTGAGTTATAGAGAACCCTTTGCAGTCTCATCTCATCTTTTCATTTCAGCAATCAAATGATTCAAATTTTAAAGAGACACTTCACGACAATAAATTATTCTTTCCAAGAAGAGTCTTTCAACAAAATCTAACCATTAGGACGGCTGAAATTCCATGTACTGCTCTCTGCAGTCCAAACATTGACCGCAGAGATAGAAAAAACATATCAAAAGATTTTTGAGGTAGCCATATCCCATATGAACACTCACAGAAATAAAAGAAGCAAAAACTATCAACTCGCAAGATTTCTGTTATTTGGGCCAATGACGAAAGAACAGTTGAGTATGTACCAAGTCAAGCTAAGTACCACAAATTGGCTTGATCAAGTCGAAACTATTGTACTTTTGTACTTAACGGACGAAAAAAGTATGATTTATGAACGAAATTGAGAAGAAGAGATACCAGTGAAGGTGTTGAGCTTGAGGTTGGCCTGAGCACGATCGGCGAAGAGCTCAGCGTTCGTAGGTTCCATAGCAATGGCTTGAGAGTAGAGGTCAACGGCCAGTTCGAAGTGGTCGTCAATAAACGCCTCTTACGCCCTGGTTTCGAGATTGGACGCCATGAGAGAGAGGGAGAAGAAAATTCTTGACTTGCGGCAATAATTGCAGAACGGGAGTATTCCATATAAAGAGCGTGAGAGAGAAGACTGCCTGGCCAATTTCGTTCATAATGGGCTTGTGCATAATTTGGGACACCTGTCCTTGCTTGCCAGCAACATGTGCAGAATGTAGTAACCGTCAATAGCCGTTTTGCCCGATCCCAATCAAGGCTGCCTGGCCAATTTTGTGATCCAACCCAACTCCAAATACTTAGACATTTTCTGATTGCATTGTCCCACAAGCTAGCTTCCCGTTTAGCATCCATGCCCCAATAATCATCGGGCCTTCACGTGCATCCCAGCTGCCACTTGTCTAATGGACCAGTGCCGACACCAACTGACACCATCGGGTCACCTTGAAAAGACATGCCTGTCTCATGCCTTTGTTAGCACCAGTTGGCCAGGGTGCAAGGTGCCACCGCTAGCCAAGCTTAGCAAGCCTTGGAAATCAAGGTGCTAACACAATGTATCATAGCAATAAGCAACGTAAATACTCAACCTCTCCAAGGCTCCATTTGAGTTTCCTATAACAAGATCTTTGCATGGGAATCCAATCCCCCCTTTGTGAACATATCTTTGTTGCAATTTCTAGGGAAAATGACAGCCCAGAACGTGTTTTGATAATTAATACCCGCCAAGGACAAGCTAAGAATATTTGTTAATACTGAAAATGTCCTTGGTGGGTATTAATTATCAAAACACATCCTTGATTGTCATTTTCCCCAATTTCTATGTTCTGCGCTAGCTTTGATCTCGTTCTCAGCTCTGTATAAATCTTGTCCTTCAAAGACTCCGAGATGGGCTCTAAGGTGATTGTTCTTTTGAGTTTCCAAGCCTCTAGAGCATGCCCAATGAATAGAAACTTTGCTATAAAACTGGTTTGGCGTGGGGTTCCATGACGAAGATAGGCAGCTAATTTTGTCACTTTCCTATTTGTTAACACCACTCCCCTTCTGATTTTTTATTAGGTGAATTTACTAAAATACCCTTATACTTTATGATATACCAAATAAAGTGCAATGATGTTTTAGTAAATTCACCGAATAAAGTGCGGGGTGTTTTAGTAAATTCACCTAATAAAGTGCAACAAATGTTTTTGTAAATGCACCTAATAAAATCAAAAAGGGGAGTGACGTTAACAAATAAGGGAGTGGCAAAATCCACTCCCCCGAAGATAATAGCAAATGAGATTGCACTTTGAGAAAGATTCTTTCTTGTCCTATGGTACACACCCCTTATTAGGGGACGTACCGTACGCATCACGATTTAAAATCCTTGAATTTTAAAGTAAATAATTCGGACCATCCATATATTAAATCAATTTATAAAATAAAAAAGGGCTTAGCAGGTAACAGGTTGTTCTCTCCTCATTGACTTTCTCTCCCTCTCCCTCATGTGTAAAATATTACAAATTATATAACATAACCACAATTGTTATGACAACACAAAAAATTGACACTTTCTTATCACAATATGTCGTATCAAAAGAAATCGATCAAAAGATACTAGATACAAGACCAAAATATATCGTAGCACAATCAATAATTATTATACCCAAGCAAGATACATGTCTAAAATATCATAAATTAAATATTGTATAACTTAACATCTTAACAGTCCTGATTGATCATTTTAAAAATACACTCGCTAACGACATTTAGATTGTACAGTCAATTTATAGTATTTGGTATGAAACCTAGTCTTCTGTTGTAGTTGAATGTAATGTAACCATGCGACTGTGACACAATAATGACGATCAAATCCATTGAATTTTTTATGTTTGTTGATTAAGTCACCTACGTAAATTTTTGTCTCAATCAAGTTTAGAAAGGTCCATCATCGGCACGCAAATTGAATAATATAATGATATTTTCCATCCAATTAAGCTACAAGCCATCAACTTCATTCTTGGTACGAATGACCTAATTAATATTATGTAAAAGATAGACGATTTTGATAAAAAAAAAAAAAAAAAACACCTTACGTCGGGCTCAAATGGTGCATTATTATATTTTAATGTTGTATTGAAATTGAACGACGAGATTTGTTGAAGTATGAAACTTTAAGAACTAACTATGTAATTTATCCTAAAAAATAACAACATTCTTTTAAAAAAAATAGGAACAAAGGGTGTAAGACATGCACCCCAGATCTTTTAGATAAATGTCCAATTTTCAACACTTTATCACTATGGTACACAATTGAGAATTTGTAATTCTAAAGACTATTAATTATATAATATTTTCTTGTATATAGCGGCTTTATTTTCAGGCTAAAATTTTGAGAAGACAGAGATTTCAAATGCCTCCATCCTAGTGCTGGGCCTACACTTGTAGATCATATTATAGCCTATGTTATAAGTGTAAATCAATATGTCGACTATAATAATAATTTTTGAAATAAAGTACAATGACAATAAATTTATAAAATTATTTAGATTTTACTTCCACGACCTAGTTCCAAGGACCACCATTAAATTTTGATTGGTATGCATAGGGTGAAGGTTTGACACTTATCCATGTGTCAAATATATAGTGCCAATTGTTAAGTGCACCGCCCTGAATATTAATAAGATTGAGTATTAATATAATTAATTTCACCAATTACAAAAATGGGAGTAATTTTCACACTCTATTTTTTTATATTCACAAGATAATTATTTTTTTAGTGACCTCTCATTTTTTCATGAAGGAATTTTGATTTTTTGAATTAAATTTTGTAGAGAAAGAATTTGATTTAAACAATATTTTGAAAGGAAATTGTAGTTGTATTCAAAAATTTGGGTATAGTACTTATTTTTTGGTAAATTTCTTGGATGAAAATTTTGTGCAAGAAGTTCATTTTTAGTTTAAATTATTGAGGTATTGTATAGGGACAAATAAGAATTTGAAAAAATAGTATGGAGGGAATCGAAAATTAAGATAAAATGGTGGAAATTTTAAAATTTTAAAAAATAATGTGGCGGGAATTGAAAATAATTAGTGGTATTGTATTTTGCCAATTATAACTATCATTTACTAAACATTCCGATTGAATTTTTTTTATACGACACGTTGTGGGTATGAAAATACAAATTTATGGTGTTGTCATAACAAATTTGGTTATATTACTGAATTTGTGGTATGATATTTTGTTGATTATAACTATCGTTAATTGAACATTCTGATTGAATTTTTTTATACGACACGTTGTGGGTATGAAAACGTCAATTTATGGTGTTGTCATAACAAATTTGGTTATATTATTGAATTTGCGGTATGGTATTTTGCTAATAATAACTATCGTTAACTAAGCATTTCAATTGAATTTTTTTTATACGACACGTTGTGAGTATGAAAACGCTAATTTATGATGTTGTCATAACAAATTTGGTAATATTACTGAATTTGTGGTATGATATTTTGTTGATTATAATTATCGTTAATTGAAAATTCTGATTGAATTTTTTTATACGACACGTTGTGGGTATGAAAGCGTCAATTTATGGTATTGTCATAACAAATTTGGTTATATTACTGAATTTGTAGTATTTTAGACATGTTTTATTACGAAATATTTTAATTAATTTCCTTTGGTACAACACATTGTGGTAAGAAAACGTCAATTTATGGTATTGTCATAATAATTATGGTTTGTTATATAATTTGTGGTATTTAAATATATTTTCTTTTGATACGACACCTTGTGTTAAGAAAATGACAATTTTAGGTGTTGTCATAATAATTGTCGTTATTTTATAAAATTTGTGGCATTTTACAAATATTTTTGGCTTGAGTATAACAATTGTTGATTCTGGTACGACATATTTTGGTTTTGTTACGGAATATCATACGAGTCAAAAAAAAATTGGTACGGTTCATTGTGATAAGATAATGCCAATTTATGGTGTTGTTAGAACATTTGTGGATAACATTATTTAATTTTTGATATTGTACGCATATATTTGGTTATGGTACAAGTATTATGGATTTCGGTACGAATAATTATGGTTACATAATAATAATATTTTTTAATTATGGATAATCTGCTAATGACCTGTTCAACAGGTAAATTTTAATGTACAAGTCGTAACTAGAATCATAAATATGCATTAAAAAATCAAAAATCGTCATAATGAAAATCACAAATTGTCATAATTTAGATGTACCGTATACCCTGTGTACCATAGCTTCCTCCTTCTTTCCACTTGCGCATTTTACCCAGTTGTAGTAATTGAATGCAATTACATTTCGGCCCGACAATAGGACGATTAGGAGAGAGACAATCTCGAGGATTGAAGCTCCAAAGACCAAGGCATAGCTGATACCGATATCAACTAATGGTTACCCACGCTTGTTTTGATGATAGTATACCACAATACAAAACAGACCCTCTCTGCATCGATGTTGTCTCTATAGAATTGGAAAGCTGCAGCACTGATTAACAACAAGGTCATAATACGCGCTACTGGGTTGCCATCGAGATGTGGTGTTCCAGTCTTGGTATGGAGATCCTTACGTATGAAACTAAGTTCAATTTCTGCCAACTTAAAAGCATCACGGCTAATTCTTTTGAGAAAGAAATTGCGAGTGAACTGACGTTGCTCGTGGCTGTAACTGACGCCTCCGAAAAAGAGTCCCTTGAAGTTGTTGTAGAAGCAAAGGGCAAGTCGCAGCAATGACTTTTCGTCCAGAAGTTGGTCATTATCAAATACTAATTCCACATCCCGTAGACTTGGAGACTGAGGCTTGAATTTCTTCGTAGGTAACTGCACACTCACCACTGTGGTGGGGAGGTTGGCCTCTCTCATTGCCCGTTGTGCCTCGGAAAGTTTTGCAAAGTCAGGCCGGGCTTGCAGCTTTTACTCGAGTGGCACTGGATTCGAGCTAAATATAGAGAATGTACTAACTCCATACATCTTATTGTTCCTGCCAAAAAAAACCAGTTGTGATCGAAGCCAAATTCTAATTCACTGCAGGAGGAAAATCGGATGAAAATAAGGAAAAACTTATTTAAATTTAATGAACAATGGGACTTATATTTGTGTAGGACCCTAGTGTGGTCTGTGCACAATATGTACATTATCTCTGTGCACAGAGGATTTGTGCGCATTGGGTTTAAAAACTACAAAAACGATTCCTCCAAATGCCAAATAGGTCAAAAAAAAGATATATTTGGTGAACAAAATTAGAAGAGTGGAGCTGGAGCGGTGAACCCAGTTTATATATAGTCGTATGTGTACCCCCAAGGCCCAAAGTCCTATAACTGCCACTCTTTTTCATCTCCTCTGTTTTATTTCGATCCTAACTTCAGAGAATTAGAGCCTTCTTCCTAAGACACAATTCTAGAGAGAGAGTCAGATGTCAAGCTCAAAAACCGCCGAATTGAAGAGGAAGAGGAGGAAGAGCAATGTAGGAGGCAGGGTGAAGAATGGGAGCATTAATCAAGAGCAATTGACTCGGCTGGAATGTAGTTTCGGAGAGAGTTCAAAATTGGACTTTGAGAGGAAGCAAGGGCTGGCTTACGAGCTCAGTCTGGATCCACGGCAAGTAGAAGTTTGGTTCCAGAACCGAAGGGCCCCCTGGTTCTGGGGAAGAGCCTTGGACAAACAATACGTCAAACTAAAGATGGAGCACAACTCCACTGTCGCCGAGAAGTGCCGCCTTGAAACAGAGGTAAATATATAGAGACACTAGTAAAGATAAAAGCCGCAAATTACAAATTCTTAGCATAGTCTTTGGTGCAACCGATTTAGTTTTGCCATTTTGTGATCACATGTAGAGAACTCAGAGTGCTTTTATGATATTGTGGCAATTTTGAAGAAACAAGTGGAAAATAAATCCGACAAGCCCATGAAGAGCAATTTTTGAGTGTTAATTATATTTACTTCCTTAGCTTGTGCCCCTTAGGCTGTATTTTAGGGAGGAATGAGAATTTGATTCTGGAACTCCCAATCTAGGAGGAGTGGGAATTGGAATTTGATGGCAGGTAACTTAGTTTGTGCTCTTCATGTCTCGCGAATGCTGTTGCAAAACTTCCGGTCTGGTTTCTAACTTCGGATGGATGTACATGGTAGAATACAAGCAGAATTATATATATGACCAACAGCCTTCTTGCATTCAAGGATTTTCAAAAGTTCATCTAGACACCAGCTTGAAGATGCATAGTCTTTGGAGAAGATGATAACTGAAACCTTTGACTCTTGAATTGCCTTATCCAATTCTAACTCAATATCTTCTCCGATCTGAAGTTCGTCATCATCCCTGAATGTGCGAAATCCTGCATACATCATTGCTGTGTGGAGGTGATCAGTGAAGGTCTTCCGGGCGTCTTTGCCTCTGAAACTCAAGAACACGTGATAAGAACACCGAGACATCAGTGTTGGGGATTCTTGGAATCTCACACTCACAGCATCCATTGGATAAATGAGGAATACATGGGGTCTGCGATAGCACAAGGGGCAACCGTATAACATATCAGGAAACAAGTAATGAACCAAAATACTGAAGAATAACAATAAATAAAATCTCAAACAAAATCTAAAACTACGACATGAAAATGCTTGTACAGTAGATTCTACTCGGGGCTGGTGGCAAGTTTAAACTGTTCAAAGAGAACTCGCTTCAGAAAGGTCATAACCCTTAAAATCGGTGTAGGTAGAAGTTATTTATCTAGTCTTACTTAAATATTTCCAGTTGTTCCTCGCTCAACTCTTGTTTTTGTTTAGCTAATTACCAATGCCGTGAATGATTCCATGTACAGAACAACCTACGGAACACTTGGAGAAATGTAGGAGCTGGCAGTGGTTGTCCCAAACTCAATGTCATGCCCAACTTTTTAAGTTAAATGCCCTTGTTCTAGTTTGGCACATGGTTTCATCTTGAAATACATAATGATGGCATTGCGACCACTGGCAAAGCCAGCAACCAGCGCACCCTTTAAGCAGCCAGGAATGGAGTTCTGCAATTTTCAAATATTACTGTTGTGGGGTTAACTGTATGGAACTAATAGATAGTCATTCATACCCTTCTAGTTTAGCACAAGAAACAAAACCAAAGTGTTCCTATGCTGGGACATACTTTCAAAGATCACTATATAAACCTCTTTAAGCAATCATGATCCTCGGTCAATGTTGGCAACAAGACTATTATATTAAGCTTATTCATCAATTCGTGTTTCGTTCTGGTTTTCCCTTTGGTGTTTTCATGGAACTCCCATCTGTGAAGGTTATTCTCCACTCATTTTCGATTAGTATTCAGTTCTTTAAAGAACAATACGAGTATCCCTTCTTGAGTTTTATATGTTCTGATCCGGGTTTTCAAGAGTTGAAAAAAACAGTTGCTAACGTCTTGATCTTAGAGGCTTGGGTTTCTTTCTTCTCCCTGAAGCCTCACAGAAAACCAACAAAACAAAAACATAATTCAACCCTGAGGATTGGAGATAACTCCAGCGAAATGGAAGAGTGCCTTCCAAATTCCAAAGGCATGGTTTATCCCCAGCCCCAGGCTCATGTTTTATTTATGTGTAATAGGCTTTGATACTTCAACCGTTAGTGCTATACTATTGTGCTTATGCCACTTGCTGCCTTGCATTTACAAATATTCAAAAGCAATGTTCTAAAAATCGCTATGCTCTAGTCAAGCGAAAAAAGGGGCGCCTGGCGCCTAGGCGAGAATTATGCACTGACTAATCGGCTGCCTAATCTAGATGTTAAACCACCACCTAGCGCCTAGCGGGGAAGGCCTAGGTAGCCGGCTGACTTTTTGAACACTTACCAAAAGTTGTCTAAACTGAAGTACTGTAATACTTTAAAGATCCAATTATGTTGGATATATGATCAAAAAAATATATATTATGTTGGATATGACCAAATAGTTCTGCATATTCTAATGCACTACGAATTTTAGTTCTGGGGTTATTGTAATGATGATGAGCACATTTTGGACTCCAATCATTTCGAAATAGGGTAGCTTTTATGTTGAAATTTTAGTTCGTGAATATATAGATCCCCATATTAGGGTTCGCTTTAGGTCCATCCAGAAAACTAAGGGCCAGTCCTGATTTCTAATCAAATCGAAATCCCATCTCATAATTCCATCAAATTTAGACATTCCTAATCCAGAAAGTCTACTGGCACAGCAAATCTGTGCATAGATTGTGCACAGATTTCTATGTGGGGCCCACTAAGGATTCCACACAAATGATCCGAGCCGTTCATTATGTTTAAAACATTTTTTCAAGGGCCCTCGAGAAAAATCAACTCAATCCGATACCTATAAGTACTTGATCAATCGTCTAACTTTTCATTCTCTAAAAACTTGAATGAAAAGTTAGATGATTAAATCAAGCACTTATAGGTATTGGATGAGCTGATTTTTTACAAAGGCCATTGAAAAAATAATTTTAAATATAATGAACGGTTCGAATCACTTGTGCAGGACCCGTAGTGGACCCTATATAAAAATCTGTGTACAAATTTGTTGTGCCAATAGAATGGATTAGATACGCGTTTTACTCGCAGAGAGAGAGAGAGAGAGAGAGAGAAAGAGAGACAACAAGTACTCCACCACACTTCATATAATTGGCAAGGAGGAGTTCGAATGAGGGAAAAGGCTTACCTTACTTTACAAAAAGAAATGATGCCAGTAGGGCCTTTGATCACATGGATTGAGTTATGATACTTTCAAGAATTTCCCCACCCTCCTTTTTCTTCTCATTTACAGGTTTTCTTGACCCACATGTAGCAATGAAAATCTTGCCCCTGTTTGTAGAATTTGACGTGAATCACACACTCATATATATATCAACTGTGGCATGACCGGGGTTCAGTTGATGTCCAGTTTTATTATGGTCTAGTCCGGTGCAGTATTGGGTTGTTGTGGGCCTCTCCTGTGCCCACAACAATGATCGGAATCGTTCATTTTGTAGAGCTCGTTCAATATGTCATCCACACCAAAAATTAGTTTGATCGAACATCAATAGGTATATGAACGAAACAAATTAGTACAAGAAAAAAGCGATGACAAAAATTAAGTTGAAATTAATAATTGCCCATTTTTTCCCTATACAATTATGTTTCGTTAATGTACTATTGATGTTCGATCAAGCTAATTTTTGGCGTGGATAACATATTCGATGAGCTTTATAATATGAACGATTCTGATCATTGTTGTGAGCCGGGGAGAGGCCCATAGCGGTCCAAAATTGAACTGGACTGGACCATAATAAAACTGAACATGAACTGAATCCAATCCGTAGTACATCTTTATCTCAATATATCCTTGCTATAGGGTCTCGTACAATGTGTCAATGTATTTCTCATTATGTGTGTGTTCATAATTTTTCATAATTGGAGTTTCTTGTCTCTCTCATTTCAGCCCTCAAGTGATGAGCTTATATCTATTTTATTCCATGACAAAAAGAAGAGTAGGTTTATTGTGGTTCTAACATGTTTGGATGTTGAGCTTTTGATGCAGCTTTCTGCATACCGCTCTTTTGTTAGGGATAGATTTTCTTTTGAGTGGGTTCTGTCATGAAACCATCAAGGGGGAGATTGTAAGGTCAAAAAAGTTGAGCTCCTTTGTAATAGCAATTTCATTGACAAAACATGCATTTTCTGTATCCCTGTAACGACCCTGATTTTTTATAAATAAAAATTTCGTTAAATATTTAAATTTTATTTTTAATTACTTGGATTTCCTTTAAAATTCCTTTTTAACTTTAATAATCCGTCATAATTAGATTTGAGACTTATAAAATTTTATCTTCTCGCACCGAACAATTTAGTCATTTTCTAAAGACAAGTATGCTTATAAAAGCACTTGTATATTTTCCTAACGAGTTAAATAAAATCTTTAAATTACATTTCTTGGCTAGAAATCCTACTTGGCTAGTAGAGTTAGTTGGAGAAACCCAACCACCAATTCATCTAGTTACTTTCTCCTAACCCTAGATAAACCTTTACTCATTGGACAATAAAAGTTAGGAAAATTTTTTATCCATTGAACAATAGGTATCATTCTAGATTTATTGAAGTACATACATAAGATTATATATAGACTTATGTACTTCATAGATTTATATAAGCTTGCTTAAAGGACACCTCATTTAAACCATTGGTCATACATGCTAGGATAAACTTTATCCCTTGGATAATAAGTTAGTCTACTAACAAGTACTAGGATTTTATTAAATAATCACTTCCTAGATTTCCCATGTGATTATATCTTTAAAAATATATATATATGTACCTTATAAATCTATTACCCTAGATTTTCTAAAGATATGGTTATATATAGATATATGTACCTTATAAGATATTTTTCTAGATTTTCTACGTACACAAATAACCTTATATATAAGTACATGTACCTTATAAAGCTATTTTTCCTGGATTTGCTAAGTACACCTATATATTTATATATAGGTATATGTACCACATAGTCATTATTATAAGGAATCTTAGACCATACTCCTAACCTTTACCCATTGGATAATAAATATTAGGGGAATTTTTACCCCATGGATAATAAAAAAACTTAGACTTTTCATTGACCTCCAAAGATATTGTACTAAGATTTTTAGGTACACATATATAGTTATATATGGATATGAGTACTTCTTAGCTTATTTTATTTCTAAGAATCTTGACCATATCTTCCCTAGATTGACACTTGAAAGCCTTACTCTTTCCTAGACTAGATCACATAGTACTTAAAGTGTACTTATACATAGATATATATACATATACACACACACACACACACACTTACCAACCCAATCTTTGAACTATCCTTTCATTCTCCATCAAATCTTTCAAAAATCTAACCCAAGTACAAAATCTAGTCTTTAAAGGTCATACCTTTCATAATTGCCCCTTTATCCAGTGGACAATAATTGTTAGGGAAAATTTTATTCCTTGGGTAATAGCCAAGAATTTTGCTATAAATAGCACCCCATTCTCACCATTCAACTCATACCTTCCATTTTTCAACTTCTCTCTCTAGAAAGTCTTGTATTCTTGCATTGTTCTTACTTTGTTCTTAGTGTTCTTGAGATTCTTCTTGAGTTCTTCAAGAAACTCATCTTAGGCCGTCACTAAACCACCACTCGACCACCCTCTCGATCCAAAAAATTTAAGTAGTTTGGTCAAGAACTAGTTTCGAAAAAAATCTTTCTCTTTCGAAACTACCAGAAGCTCACCGTAGGAAGTTACTCCGTCCGACGTACTTACTTTTTTCGTAGCCGTACTTACCGCCAAGAAGAACGGTAGAATACATCTACTTACCTACTCTACGTATATTATATGTTGTTTGTATATCAAAATGCATGGAAGTATTCGTATTTTGATCTTAAGGATGGTTATAAGCATGTATATATGATTACTTGGATTACCTATTTGATGTGTGATAAAGTATAAGTGGTATCCACTCCAAAAGCGTCCATACATGTGGCGTTACGCTTTAAATTGTGATATGAGCGTGATAGAACAATATAGAGTTGGATGATCTTGCTAGTTTAGTTTTCAAGATTACAATGAATGATTTATGATTATGTATGAGAAAAGTCCTGCTGCTAAGTCTTTGCATGAAAACGAGACATGAATATTGAGAAAGTAGAAACATGACACCTAGGGTGTGTTAATGGCTAATGGCTAGGTATGTTTTGAAACCACAATGTGACCGGACGTGGTAGCCCATTGTGTATAAGAAAACCCGCAATGTGGCCGGATTTGGTAGCCCATTGTGCGGATTTGCGAAAACCGCGACGTGGCCAGACTTGGTAGCCCGTTGTGTGAATGAAAACTCGCAATGTGGCCAGACTTGGTAGCCCATTGAGTGGATTGTGAAAATCATGTGGCCGGACTTGGTAGCCCATTATAAAGATTGCTAAAGGGGCCGGACGTGGTAGCCTTATTGGTAATATGGCTTGGTTATCCGCGGAGAGGAGCCAATACAGATTTTGTGTGCCAATGGGAACTCAGTGCGGCGGAACCATTGTGAGGATACTCGAAAAACCGGAACGGCGGAACCGAGGTTGGGTGTGTAAAAACGATTTTGAAAATATTAATTTGGAAAATGAAAAGTGAAAAATGGAGACACAGTTTACGAGATATTGCATAGGAGAAACTCAGAAATCAAGAACACCAACGTTAGTTGAATAGTGAATGTGGATGTGTCATTGTTAATTATTTTGTTAAATACGCATATACTATATGGATCTCACTGATTCTATGCCCTATTATGTGTAAGTTATGGATTAGCGGGTATGTAATTATTCTGCTGAGCTATTGTAGCTCATGATATTACCTTTAGTGACCCTGACATATTATACTGGTGACGACGCTGGTATATTGTGTCAGACTTTGTAGATGAACAAGGAGAACTCTACACCTTGGAGACTTTCGGAGCCGAGGAGCTGGCTAGGATGGAGGAGCAAATAGAGTAGCAGATAGGAACCCTAGTTTCCCCTCATTTTGTTGAATAAAAGTACTCTTGTGAGAATTATGATGTAATATTGAGCCAGACTCTATTTAGAAATTCAATAAAATTATTTATTTAACGTTCCCAAAATTAGGAGCGTTACAATCCCGTTTATCAAGTTGTATTTTATTTTACTTATCATTTGAGAGAGTCTATTTAGGGATTTTGTGAAAATGAATCATTTTGAACATGTATTAAGTGCTTGAGTGCAATAATATAGTTGTATTGTGGTCAGGGTGTCACGCCCCAAAACGAAAAGTGATTGGCCATGATCCACAAGACTCAAAACGAAAAGTCATTAATCTTTTTTTTTATTCAAAACAATACCAGTTAAAAAGGTTCGGTCAAAAGCATGAGGCACAAATATTCCATGAACCAAATAATACCAATGGACCAACCATAATAAAAAGGAATCCAAATATCTGACAAAATGTTTCAAATGCGGAAGCGATGAATAAAATTAAATTAGGATGAGACACTCTATGGAGGTCAATCAAAATAAATACCCGAGATGCCGCCAGAGTCCCTGCCTAACCCCCAACTTGTTTGAAAAAGAAGTTGGATAAAAATCCATCAGTTGACAAGCTCAGCAAATGACAATATATGTATATTAGAATAAAGTTCTAAAACAGGGATCAAAATAATTTATCATATCAACATAGATTTGGTATATAGGTGAATAATAAAATAATCAATAAATCCAATAAATGATTCATCCGATAAGTCTTAATGGTTATCACAATACAATCTCTAACAACAATGGGGAATCACAACCAAAATCAATAGTACCAAGTGCTAGTGAATAAATATCTTAAGAATTAGATCGAATATCGAATCTTAGAGTCACCACGAGTAGGCAGCCCGAGGAACTCTTCTCTAAGAACAATCTGGTCAATAACAACCATTGAGCATTAGGGTCATTGACCTAATCCGGTCTCTTCCCTGATGGCCAAAGTCACCCGCACACAGAGAATTAATTTCCCTAGACTTCCAAAATATGTTTCCATTGATATCCACAGAATTCTCACCAAAAGATTATTCGAACAATAAATGATTTCACCGATACTGCATGTCAATTTAATATAATCAAATATAAACAATAAGTGTTTCTAATTTCAATCATAAATTTTCCGAAACAACAATTATATTTAAGGAACACGGGGAAGTTCGAAAGTATGGAACATGCTTAACCACTCACCTAGGCCAAAAAGTAATGCAACTCGAATTACGCAAAACGAGCTAACTTGAACATAATAATCACATACGGTCACTAACTACAAATAAATTTAACTTTCCTATAACAATTTAAGACTACCTAGAGAGAACTGAACCCAAAACTAAAATAGCCCTAAGCCACCAAAACTACAAAAACCAACTCCATACACCAAATCAAAGTGCACACACTACACCTCTTTGGGTTTCCCACGCCCACCACCTGTCCTTATTTCGAAATACCCAAAGCACAGCACAGGCCACATTTATATACTACAGGAAACTAAATTATGTGAACACTATAAACAGAAGAATATGAGTTCCCGCATGACAACACCAGATCACCACTTAATACACCATGCACGACACACCTCCCACTTGTCCATCTCTGCCCCCTAACTCTCACCAATACACCCAATAAAATATACTTAACTAAATAAATAAAAAATGTTAGACATCAAGAAGAATCAAGCCAGCAAGTGGCTTGAGCCACTATCGAGCCAGTGTCCAGCCCTACGAATCTGTTTGGAAGTTGCTGGATGATAGGCTCGAGCCAGTTCTGTGCGATTCAACAGCTATATAAAGAGGAGCCATACTTTTATTTGGAGCAAAGAAACTTTTAAGAGGGACTTTTGCTTTGCATCTTGGAGTACATGTGATGACATGATCTATGGATCATTGAGCGCAAAATCCATCTCTAAGAGGTTTTAATATTCTTTTATCATATTTGAGAAAAGCTCTAAGGAGGGTTCCAAGGCAATACAAAGTCTTTTGGCGGATTCCTGGAGGCAAACAGAAGGTTTGTGGATTCAAGACAGCGGAGTCAAACACATGATGTGGTGAACGAGGATTCCACAAGTAGAACTTAGCTAGGGCAATTGGTGAGGATTCTTAATCGTGAGTAAGTTTGTTTGTAATTACACATTGAGTATAGTGCTTTGATTCATTCTCATGGAATTTTTACCCTTTCAGGAATTTTCCACATATATCTTTGTGTCATCTATTGGTTGCTTTCATTTGCATCATTTGATCGGTATATTGATTAGTGGATTTCCGATTGGGAGTTTATACATAGCAAATTTTTATATACCTAGGCGAACTAGGGTTTTTGATCACCTGCAAATCTTGAGCGAGTCCATAAATTATGAGATTTGTCTTAAATCTTGAAGTAATTACCTAACTACCCGTTTCCATTACCAAAAAGATTAGTTAGAGTGCCATGTGTCGCTCCCACATTCCTTCTCACTAAAACATCATTTACTTTAATATAAGAGGTAAGTTATGGATATTTGCATCTAATATTAGATTTAACCAAATTCTTCAATGTCAATACCGCCCCCAAGACATGGAGACACTATTGTAGCATGTTGTGCCTATACAACATGATTCATCCTGAGTTCAAAAATTTGATCCTAACCGTTCACGTTGTAGAGCTCAATAGAATATTCGTGCAAAAAAAAAAATCAAGTCGATCAGATATCGCTAATTGCATGAGAGAATAAAAAAATTTTGAGGTCCAATCCCATCATTACTTTATTTAAGAACAATGTACATATGCCCGTGAGATACCAAGGTCCAATCAACTTGATTCTTTGCAAGCATGTTTTTCTTGTTGATTCCTCCAAGGTAAATAGTTTAGATCCAATTTTTGGAAGGCTAAATCTACCAACATAACTTTCGATCATAACTCCGGATACAATTGCGTCTGGAATTGTCGTCAAGAGTTGTGTATGTACTACGTAGCATTCCTCTTTTCTGAATGGGAATGAACACGCCTGCTCCCAACCCCTTGCCATGCCAAGCCTAAAATCATCCTTGTTTCCCAAGCCTATAATTTCTCTTTTCCATTTGTCCGCTGTGTTTTGTCTACCCGAAAGGAGATTCAATTACATAAAAAAAGGGTGAAAACAAAATTCAATACCTTGATCACGGTACAAAACATGGATGGCTATCTCTAGCATGAGATGTTGACCAAAATTTTTTCTTTATTTATTTTGTTTGAAATTATAAATACTAAATTTTTTATTAATCTTTGAAGAAGATTACACACATTAAACAGATCTCGAGCACATCGGCGAAACGCCACCCGAGAACCAACACCAAAGGATGGCAAGAGACCATCCGTACCAACACACCTGAAACCATGGAAACACACCTAAAGCACCACAAAAGCCATAGATACAGTCTAAAAACCAGCGAAAAACCAAAACCTAACACCCACACCCGACGAAAAGAACATGACCCAACACCTACAACTACACCCGAAAGCATGAGAGCTTTCAGTTTAGACAACAATAAAAAGCATAAGAGAGATGCATCATCCCCTGTGTCTCAAGATGATGTATCCATCCCTAATTGTTTTCCAGTTTACCTTTGCAATCTTATTTTTTGACACGCACTCTGTATCCAGTCCGCACACGCTCTTGTTGGAATTGCTTACCTAGACCCAAGTGGTTCATCAATAACCAAACAAAAGTAAGAAGCTCACCTCCCTGGCCCGGCTGATGTGCGTGGTCAGTCCCTTTAGAATGGAATGCAGCATAAGTAAGCAATTCCATCCATACCCCGCTCATTAGACTCCACCGCTTATCTGCATTGAATCCCGCCAACTGCTTCGCAAGTATACATGCATCAAACAACACAGATTCGCTTGCATCTCCTTTCAGAATAGCTGGTTTAAAATCGGTATTCACAGAAAGAATCGCTTGACAGGCTTGGTCATGGTCTGTTATTGATCTTTTGCGAAATAATCTCTTAGCCTCTAGGGACGTGTCCTGAAAGATTTTTACCGAGTTACCAGCAGCTGGAGCTATCATGGTGGGCTTTGCCAGAAAAAGATATAGCAGGTACTCTGAAATATCCTTACAGAACTGGCGGTCGCCAATCGAAGCATCGTTATCGCAATCTTTGGCGTTATAGCATACAAGATCCGTAGCAATGTGCCATAGCAAGAAGCTATGTCCATACTCAACCTCTCCAAGGCTCCATTTGAGTTTACTATAACAAGATCTTTGCATGAGAATCCAATCTCCCCTTTGTGAACATATCTTTGTTGCAATTTCTACGTTCTGCGCTAGCTCTGATCTCGTTTTCAGCTCTGTATAAATCTTGTCCTTCAAAGGCTTCGAAACGGTAACTGAGGTGACTGTTCTTTTGAGTTTCCAAGCCTCCAGAGCAGGCCCAATGAATAGAAACTCTGCTATAAAACTCATTTGACGTGGGGTTCTGTGATGAAGATAATAACAAATGAAATTGCACTTTGAGAAATATTCTGACCACTTGCGCGTGTTGACCATTGCATTAGCAATAGGTCTTACCAAGTTGTAGTAATTGAATGCAATTACATTCCTGCCTGACAATAGGACCATTAGGAGAGAGACAATCTCGATGATTAAAGCTCCAAAGATCAAGGCATAGCTGATGCCGCTATCAACTAATGAACCTATCTCCCCTATCCGATATAATCCGAAAGCTGCAACACTGATTAACAAGAAGGTAATAATACGCGCTAATGGGTTGCCATCGACATGTGGTGTTCCAGTCTTGGTATGGAGATCCTTATGTATGAAACTAAGTTCAATTTCTGCCAACTTAAAAGCATCACGGCTACTTCTTCTGAGAAAGAAATTGCGAGTGAAGTGACGTTGCTCGTGGCTGTAAGTGACTCGTCCGAAAAAGAGTCCCTTGAAGTTGTTGTAGAAGCAAAGGGCGAACTGCAGCAATGATTTTTGGTCCAGTTCGTCATTATCAATATCGAATACTAATTCCACATCCCGTACAATCGGAGAATGAGGCTTGAATTTCTTCGGAGGTAACTGCACACGCTCCACTTGGGTGGGGAGGTTGGCCTCTCTCATTGCCCGTTGTGCCTCAGAAAGTATTTCAAAGTCAGGCCCGGCTTGCAGCTTTACTCGAGTGGCGCTGGATTCTTTCAAGCCTCCAGAGCGAGCTAAATATAAAGAATGTACTCGCTCCATACATCTTATGGTTCCCGCCAAAAAAATCAGATGTGAAGTCCAATTGAATCCGAAGTAGGGCGCAAATCGGATGAAAATAAGGATAGTTGACACGATTTGCGAAATCAGCCGAATCAATTGCTGAAGCCACATATTATTTTCTTCAGCGGAAAGAGACGTAACATTATCAGGGCCACCGAGGTGGAGCAGGAGAAATGGTGCCCACAATCTTAAATACCAAGTGGTAACCGCATATTGGTAACTTTCATATCCACGACGACATTCGTATTCAAGAAGACTTTTGTATCCATATCCATAAGGACTTTCGTATCCATGAGGACTTTCGTATCCATGAGGGCTACATTTAAATAAGGAATTCCACAAATTCTCATCTGGGATTTTAAAAGGACATTCGTTGAGACTGGCTCTGTTAGAATCACAAATTTTGCTGAGTCTTACAGAGATGAGTCCGATTGTATATGGAGCGACCCAGTCGGCGAGAAAGTAAGCTGAAGAGATGAGTGTCAGCAGCCAAGTCTTATTTGTGCGTCTTCTTTCGGATGCACATGCGAATAAGAAGCAATGAAGAAACATACTCAAGAGCACAAACGCCCGGATATCCCATACATTCCACTTAAACAGATATTCTGAGAGATATGGGGAATCATCATATGAGGAATCATCTGAGGGGCTTGGGGAAAGAACTGAAGGACTTGGGGAAAGATCTGACATCTTCATTTCTGTATCGCCTACACACCCAGCTACCCCCTCTCTCTTTTCTCTTCTACCCACGGTGTGGAGTTCAGCAAGGTACTCCTATTATTGATGAGTACCGATGCTCTTGTTATTGAGTACCCTTTTCCGTGCAGATGTAGCCAGTCAAGAAACTTATTCCGCCGTCAATAAATTATTTACGGTTTTGCGCAATCTCAACCGTTCCAAATACTTTTGGACAACCAATATTGAGCGCCGTAAAATTTAATAAGTTTTTCTCCAAATAAACATTGTTTCTTGCCCATTGTATATTGACGGAAAATGGTGTGCGCACTATCTCTCTCCCTAGCTCCCTTCTTTTTTTGACTTGGCAAAAAGTAGGGACACCAAAGCATGTCTTCTTTTAATTGCAAGATTATTGTCATGTTTATTAAAAATGTTGTCTTTCAAAATGTGAAAGAGTATACAAATGAAATATTGATTTTATAAATTCACATTAAAGGAGGACAAAAAAAAAGCGTGATTATAAAAAAGACAAGTGTGAAATTAAATTACCTTTTCTTTTTTATTTGAGACAATGCATTGTTGCTCTACGAAATGAGGGGCCTATTGTGAGTGGGAAACAGCCGCCTTGTTGTGACTCTAAATTAAATGTAAATTCCGAACGAAATGCAAGAGGAGGGAAATGAAATTGGCCCATTAGTTGATAAAAATGCTAGGTACACTACATTTCCTTCAAAAAATTAGTTGATTAAAATATTGTTTTATAGCATTTTATTAAAAAATTAGCTTCAACGGATATCGGTAAGTATTATTCCTAGATTTGTAGGAGCGAAACTTTCACAAATATATGGGCATCTTTCTGGGCATTTTTTTAAATTTTTGTGGGACCCAGAATAGACCCTACATAAAATGTAGTGTAACTATGCAGTGTATGGAGCACACTCATAGTTGATATAACCACCGCCACATATGGTGGTACGAAAATATAGTCTGACCACCATATATAGCATTACTTGAATTGAACATAAGTAACAAATAAGTTATGCGAAATGAAAAAAAAAAAAAAAAAGACAACGTACAAATTATGAAAGACAATGACCAAACAAACGGGAGTCGTCCACCCACCTTTTCCATACAAACACATGGAATCTTGGATCCATGAGTGGCCTGCGAACAGGTTTTTCATATCGTCCTTATAAAAAAGGAGATTAGCTTAGATACCAAACTTTTCGTCTTTGATGAACACCAAAATATATAGTATTAAAAAATCTCTCATACTTGCATTTTTAGCCTGCACTTAATAGTTATTTATGACTTATTATTATTTATTTATGTTTTGTAGGTATTTTGGACTTGTCATACAAAAAGGCTTTGTCCAAGACTTAAAAAGAGGATTTTGAGAGTTGGGTTTTGGAAGGAAATAAGAAAGGCAGCTCATGTTTGGACGGATTGTACGTGTATGACGGGACTAAATACTAGTGTTTGATCACCCCCATATATACCTAATATTATTATACAACTAGTAAACATATTATTCTTTATTTGGGGTAGTGGTTCACGTTATTAGGGAAGCAAAATTAGAAAAGGTTTTGTTTTCCTTTAAAGGAAACTCTCAGCTAGCCTTATAAAAAGAAAACAAGACTAAGCAGAGCACGAGCTGATACGAATTTTTTTATAAAGTTATGAAACACACTAAAATATTATAAATTTGTTGCTAAAAAGTTACAATTGATTAGTATAAAATTTACGATATGCACTAAAAGGTTATGATTTGTAAGTAAAATGTTATGAATGAAAATTTACAAATTATTGGTATAAAAGTTACGACAGACCTAAAATATTATGAATGACCAGTTCAATAGGTAATTTTTTATGAGGTGACATAATATATATGGACCATATAATAGGTGCATATGATATGCACCTTAAATGGGTGTGTATTGAAAAAAAATTTGTGGAGCAGTCTAGTAACCATTGTTTAGTGCACCAAAAAAGTCTCTAGGTACACAATAATTTAAACACAACCCCTCACATACATGTGGGCTACACATGTATGTGAGGGTAGCGTGTGGGCCCCACATATATGTGAGGGGTTGTGAATGGTGTTATGTTTGAATTATTGTGTATATAGCATTATTTAGTGCCCAATGTAAATTGACGGAACAAAAATGATAGAAACCATGGCACTATCCATGAAATAATTTGGACGGTCCAGATTCACTGAGCTGGTCTATCTTCTTCCTTTTTGTCGGTAGTTGAGGAGGCGTTCCGCTTTCTTAGAAAAGAAACTTTTAGAAAAGAAACTTTTAGAAAAGAAATGAAACTTCAAGCTCAAAAATCATGTGTTTACGCAAATAATTTTTCTACCAATATAGATCTTGTTTGATAGATTTAATTGAGATCTTTTAAACGGTGCAAAAAAATTGAAAAATTATTTTCCATTTTCATTATATTTGAGATTGAAATTACATTCTTTTTGAAAAACAAGATTTAAAAAGAAAGTGACTAGTTGGGTAGCCAGGGCCTTTTTTTTTTTATTCATGCTCCCACTAATCAGGATTTTCCTTTTTCTTTTGGTAATGATTTTTACTATCCCTTTTTCATGCAAAACCCTTTTTTTTTTTTTGGGTCTTCTTGTGATGTTTATTAGTAAAATGTTGACCTTTCAAATGTAAAAGATCGAATATACAAATGAAAGATTAATAACATAAATTTACATCAAAATAGGATAAAAAAATGTGTAATTATAAAAAAAATGTGAAAATCAATTATCTTTTCTTTTTCTTTTGACAATGCATCAGCTGCTTTATGAATTAAGGGGTCTCTAATGAGTGGGACACAATCGCCGTGTCGTGACTTTAAATGAACTATAAAACGAAATGCAAGAGGAGGAAAATGAAGACTGAGCCCATTAATTACTTGTGGGGAGGCATTCAAATATGGTCACTAGACATAGTCACCATCACATTACTGGATTGAAAATTGTTAAGTGACAGGACCACTACCAGCTCAACTAACTCAACTCCACCAACTGGTTCACCTAGTACGAATTCAGAAGTTCCACCACTTGTTCCAGCTGGCAGTTAGTTAGCTAGTTAAATGGAAATTAAATTCTCTTGTAATTCGGTTGTGATTCTTGACTTTCATTTCATGTTTATTTCAACTGTCTCATTGTATAAAATAGAAATAGCTTTCTTTGTAAATGCACGTGTGATACATTCAATGACAATTGATATCTATTCTTCTCTGTTTATGAAAGTTTTCAAAAATAAGTACGTACCAAATAAGTTATGCGAAATGATTTAAAAAAAAAAAAAAACATTAATTATGAAAGACAGAGACGAAATGGGAGTCGTCCACTCACCCTTTCCATACAAAACAAACACCTGGAATCTTGGACCAATGAAAGGCCTGCGAAAATGTTTGTCATATCATCTTTGTCAAAAAGGAGATAAGGAGATCAACTTTATGTCTTCTTTTTTTTCCTTCAAAGAAAATCTTTCTTGATTCTCTGCTTTTATAATTGTATTCATCTTGTTCCATCATTTCTAACAGTAATAGAGAACTGTCATTTTAATTCATGTTTTCCACTTTTACTATTCTTATTCTTCATTAGGTAGTCTTAACTCTTAAACGTCACTCTAATATTAAATCCCTGTCAAGCTCAAATCTGTTTCTCAATCGATTCATGCCTATCATTATTGGCCAATTCCACATTCAGATAGTGTTTTAGATATATTTCACCTCATTAATTTATTAATTACTGGACTAGCTTATGTGCATATTAATTTGTCTCTAGAGAACCAATTCCACCGTCCAGTAACCATTTCCTTATATACAACATATCTTTCCTCTAAGTTCCCAATGTGGGACAATACAATAAGGTTTCACTTTTTCGATCGACTTGAATTATGGTATGGGTGTAGTACTCGTCAAATTCTAGAATATCAACTGTTCAGATCCGATTTTTGGTACATGGGATGGATTGGTTAGATTAAAGGAAGAAGAAGATCAATGAAGAAGATGAGGGTATATTGAGCTATTTTCATCTTTTCCGTTAGTAGATTTAGCATTTTTTTTCAGTTAATTGGGTGCATCTACTCTGTTTTCACAAACCACAGAGGGTGTAGATGCACAAAATTAAACTTGAAGAGGTGTATCCGTGCATGACCCAAACCATAAGGGGTGTAAAAGATTATTTTTATTAAACTTGCAGATGCACCTAATATTGGAACATGGACCGTTGATCTCGTCAATTAACGGTTGTGATGTGTTTTTGATCTTTGACAAGTAATAGATATCTTTTATCGATAATTTTTTTTTTAATCTAGACCATTGATTGATGGGAGGGGGCGGCCTTTAAGAACAGTAGCAGACTGCTACGCCATTCAATGACCACGTTTTGGAGAAAAATGGTGCTTTTCAATTTTGCTGCTAAGGCAGTGTTTGGGGAGGCAATGAGTCAACATAGAACACTTGTTATTTATTGTTGATTTTATGGGGCCCATTATTGGTCTTTTAAAATGATTCAAATCGTAAGTTATCCTTAAAATGTTATTTTATAGATTCTTGAAAAAAATTAGCTCAATCCAATATCGTTATGGTTGTTTTAAAATTCGTAGGGCGCCCAAGAATTAATTTTGAAACACTCTGCGAACTCTGAAACATCCTTATCTATATCAGATTTTGTTAATTTTTTTAAGGAACCCATAAAAAAATATGTTAAGAATTACTTACGGTTTGAATTATTTTTGTAGGACTTGTAATGGACCCCACAAAATCAACAATGAATAGCAAGTGTTCTATGTCAACTCATTGCCTCCCCAAACATTGCCTTAGCAGCAAAATTGAAAAGCACAATTTTCCCCCAAAACGTGGTCGTTGAAGGGCATAGCAGTCTGCTTCTGTGCCCCTAGCTCCTTGATTGATGACATCGACGGCTGTGTGCCGCCTTACATATGCACTACAGCACTCCGTTGGGGGCCAGGGCTTTTTTTTTTTTTTTTCTTTTGACTCATGCTCCCACTAACTAGGATTTTCCTTTTTCTTTCTTTTGGTAATTATTTTCATGTTCTATTTTTCATAACCTTTTTTTTTTTGGCTTTTTGTGATATTTATTAAAATGTTGTCCTTTCTAGTGTGAAAAAGTATATAAATGAAAGGTTAATTTTATAAATTTACATCAAAAGAGGATAAAAAAATGTGGTTATAAAAAAGAAAAGTGTGTAAATCAATTACCTTTTCTTTTTTGGTTTGACAGCGCATCCGCTGCTTTATGGAATATACCTCTCTAATGAGTGAGACACAACCGTCATATTGAGACTTTAACGGCCTATTTGGATGGAGGATTTGTTTTAGGTTGATATAGAATGAGGGCGGATTTGAGGGTAGATATATATTGTGGGGTGATATGTTAAGAAATGTGGATTTGTAATGACGTGTTTGGATAATTTTTTAAAAAGAAGGATTTAGAGGGTGGATATGATGATATAAAATGTCAAAAGACTAAATTGCCCCCACTTTATTTTTTAATGCTCAAAATTTATTTATTTCATACCAATTAGAATAAATTGATATTTATCTTTAATTTTATGATGAAAAAATTTCATTTTAGAACACAAATGTTAAAATCATGTTTCTTATTAGAAAAAAAAATACTTATTTTTTGAAAATGTTTTAAAAATACAAAAGTCAAAAAATGGCACCCATGGACCTCACTTACTCCATTTACTCGAAAAAAAACATATGTATATGCAAATATAGATACACAAGACCACATTTCTATTGTTTCCTCAAAAAGGAAAAAAAAAAAAAAAAAAACTCATCCCAGAGGTACTTCTTCTTCGACGCCGACGTAAACAACCCAGCCCAGAGGTACCACTTCTTCTCTGGCTGTAAGATCTCTCTCTCTCTCTCTCTCTCTCTCTCTCTCTCTCTCTCTCTCTCTCTCTCCGTTCGGTCTCCTTTTCTCTCTCCTGAACAAGAACAAAAGGGAAAGGGGGAGGGCAGAACAGTCAAATGGAAACTCGGATATAGCAACGACAGGGGGAACCTAGTTCTTGGCAAATCCACCTTTGCCCTAATTTATAATCCTAACAGTAATAAATCCCCCTTCCAAATCAGGCCTCCATTTTCTCTTTCAAACACCGAATATAGTGAGAAGGAGGATTTGTAATCAAGGGGCCTCACAAATCCGGGAGTATCTCCCCCATCCAAACAGCTCGTAAATGAAATGTAAAATGAAATGCGCGCAAGAGGAGGGAAATGAAGGCTGAGCGCATTAGTTGTGGCGATATTCAAATATGGTCATCAGACATGGTAACCATAACATTACTGGGTTGTTTACCAAAATTTAAAAAATTGACATTACTGGATTGAAAATAAGTATTAAATAAGTTTATGCAAAATAATAAAAAGAATACAAGTTATGAAAGACAAAGACCAAACAACAAGAGTCTTCCACTCACTTTTTCCATACAAACACATGGAATCTTGGATGGATGAAAGATCTGCGAAAATGTCTTTCATATTGTCTTTATCAAAAGGAGATTAGGAGATCTTTCCCTTCAAAGAAAACCTCTATGTCTTGTCCCTCTGCTTTATAATTGCATTCATCTTGCTCTATCATTTTTAACAATAATTAAGAACTGTCATTTAACTCATGTTTTCCATTTTTACTGTTCTTATTTTTCATTGGGTGGTCTTAAAGTTCACTCCAATATAAAGTCACGGAGTTGTCGTGTTAGAGAATTGTTTTGTCACTCTCTTAACATGTTGATTCTCCAATTTATTCAACTTGCTCTATGTTCATTAGAAGTTTTTTTTTTTTTTTTTGAATCGGCAAAAAAATGAATTTTATTAAAATGGGGAAAGGAAAAGGGGATCCAACAAAATGTTGGAATACATTACAAGGGCAAAGCCCAAACCACCCGAGGGTCACAAGGTTCCAAAACGAATACGACAATTAGGCCCGACCTGTAACACCCCGTCCCACATCGGAAGTCTACATGGATGATCTTGGGCATATAACAAACCTTGTGGGCTACTACTAGTACCTTGTGCTTAAGCTTTTGAGCCATGTGGTGTGGCTTGTGGATCAAAATCAGGGTACTGGGCCAGTGGTCTGCTTGAGGCGTTACAGGTGGTATCAGAGCCATCCATGTACACGACCATGTGGGCCTTTGGAGTTTGGTTGGACTTGGTTTGATTAGGTCGGTGATTATAGTGCTCAACCCCTCGCGAGGGCGCGAGGCTATAAAGTTGGGGAGATTGTAACACCCCGTCCCACATCGAAAGTCTACATGGATGATCTTGGGCATATAACAAACCTTGTGGGCTACTACTAGTACCTTGTGCTTAAGCTTTTGAGCCATGTGGTGTGGCTTGTGGATCAAAATCAGGGTACTGGGCCAGTGGTCTGCTTGGGGCGTTACAGGTGTCACACCCCAAAATGAGAAGTGACCGGCCATAAACCACAAGACCAAAGCTCGTAGAATATGCAGCCTAAAAATTTTTTTTTTTTTAAAAACTCCCAAGCAAGGATCCACCAAACAGTCAACCATTCTTTTTTATTCAGAACATCCTCAACCAATAAATTCCATAAAAAGAATGGGGCACAAACATCCCATGAACAAAATAAAATCCAGCGATTCAACAGTAATAAAAGAATCCAGATGTCTGACAAAATGTTTCAATGCGGAAGCGATGAAATAAAATTCTAAGCTAAGATGAGACACTCTAAGGAGGTCAACAAACGAAATCCCTGAGAGGCCGCCAGAGTCCTCCTAACTGTCCAACTTGCCTGAAAAAGAAGTTGGATTAAATCCGTCAGCTGACGAGCTCAGTGAGTAGTAAAAGCATGTATAATAATACAGTTCTAAAACTTGGCTAAAAATAGATTATCACGTTAACATATTTTGGCATACGAAGGAGTGCATCAAACCAACAAATTTGGCCATAAATCATTTACCAATAAATCTCAATGATGATCACAAACCAATCTCCAACAACAATGGGGAACCAAAATCAATATCGATAGAACCAAATGCCAGTGAATAAATGTCTCATAATTGGATCCAATATCGTATCTTAGAGTCACCACGAGTAGGCAGCCCGTGGAACTTTTCCCAAAGAACGACCCGGCAAAAGAAAGCCGTTGAGCATTAGAGTCACCAGCCTAACCCGGTCTCTTCTCTAATGGCCAGAGTCACCCGCACACAGAGAATTAATTTCCCTGGACTTTCCAAAATATGTTCCCAACAATATCCAAAACGTTCTCACCAAAAGATTTATTCAGACAATAAAAGATTTCACCAAACGTTTTCCCGCATGCCGTTTCAAGTAACCAAATAAACAATTATGGGTTTTCAATTCCAATCATAAAATCTTCTAAACAATAATTTAAGGGACACAGGGGAAGTTCGAAAATACGTAACATGCTTAACCACTCACCTGAGCCAAAAAAAATAATGCGACTCGAACCACGCAAAACGAGCCTAACCTGAACCAAGAACAATACGGAATGACTAATTATTCAAAATTTAGAACTGACTCGACAAATTAAGAATATAAGATACTATTAAACTCCCTAATCTCACCCAACTCCTAAATTATTATCACAACAGTAGCCACTAAATTACTAAACCTCATTTTTAACTCCAAACCTTCGGTAACCACCAACCGAGAAATCTCAAACCTCATGCACCCAATCCACGTGCAAACACCACCGCACACTCGGATCCACTTTCTGTATAAGAACAACAGCACATGTACACCTATCTATCTCTCTCTCTTTCAACACAAAATACAATTTAACTAATTTACCCAATATCAGTCCATGCATCCTATTGCTATGAGAAGAGGTGGATGGCAGAAACGAGAGAGATGGGAGTATATTATTACCTTGAAAGAACCCCAGTAAAACCCTTCTTCGAAGTTCGACGGCTGCTCTCAAAAAAATCAGAACTCTTCTCAATGTTCTCCAAAAAAAATAACCCTAACACCGTAAGTATGTTTATATATCGCCACTCGTAAGTTAATAACACTACACATTCACACACGTTTCCCCTAAGTGCAACGGACGACTAAAATAGAGTATCTAATTACGATACAAAACTAGTTACTAAAATTGATTAAACTTATACCCTCAAAACTATAATAATAACAACTATGCCCATAGTGCACGTAAAATAAATAATTAGGATCTGACCAAAACACCCGATTAAGAAGTGGCTCGTAAAATTAATTTAATAAAATAAAATAAAAATGTTAGGCCGTAACATCCTTCCCTCCTTAAAATAAATTTCGCCCTCGAAATTGCATACTAACCTCATTCATACAAATGCGGGTACTTCTCGCGCATCTCCTCATCACGCTCCCAAGTGGCTTCTTCAACCGCGTGATTGCGCCACAATACTTTAACCAATAAAATTGTTTTGTTGCGAAGCACTTTCTCCTTTGTATCAAGAATCTCAACGGGTTGCTCATCATAGGTTAAATCATCCCGAACATGAAGTGGCTCATAATCAATAACATGAGACGGACTATGCACATACCTTTCTCGGCCTTTTGGCTAAGATCAAGTGTAGTATCTGTTCTTATCAGTTTTCCTGTAACACCCCAAGCAGACCATTGGCCCAATACCTTGATTTTGATCCACAAGCCATACCACATGGCCCAAAAGCTTAAGCACAAGGTACTAGTAGTAGCCCACAAGGTTTGTTATATGCCCAAGATCATCCATGTAGACTTCCGATGTGGGACGGGGTGTTATAATCTCCCCAACTTTATAGCCTCGCGCCCTCGCGAGGGGTTGAGCACTATAATCACCAATACAAATCAAACCAACAACCAAATCAAACCAAACTCCAAGGCCCACATGGTTGTGCACATGGATGGCTCTGATACCACCTGTAACGCCCCGAGCAGACCACTGGCCCAGTACCCTGATTTTGATCAACAAGCCACACCACATAGCCCAAAAGCTTAAGCACAAGGTACTAGTAGTAGCCCACAAGGTTTGTTATATACCCAAGATCATCCATGTAGACTTCCGATGTGGGACGGGGTGTTATACGACCCAAACCCAGATAAGACAATAACAGCACCAAAACAACCAAACCCGGTCCAATCCTGGACCGGCCCACCCAATCCATCCCCAGAACCCTAACAACTACGGCCACCCCTCCCGTACAAACCACCGGCATCCCGCCTCGCCGTTAAGCCGAGCCATTAGAAGTTATTTAACCTATAATTAGTTTCATATTAGATTCTTTTATTCCTGTACAGGTCAGGTTTTTAAGCGGTCTTGCGAGCCAAATCCCTGTCAAGCTAAAATCTGTTATCAAAACATATTTCGTAAAGTATAGATTTGGACAAATAACCGTATCTATTAAAAAATTCAGAGTATAAGTTTAGACAAATAACCATATCTATTATTTTTATCGCGATTATAAGGAGCATATATTTCGCAGAGATAACCTTATCAATTATTCTTTTTGGGATAATAAAAAGTATAGATTTGTATAAATAACTATATCTGTTGGTTTTATTGCGATTGTAAAGTGCAAATGTTGCCTAAATAACCATATCTATTGGTCATTTTGAAATAATTTAAAATATGAATTTTTAGAGATAATCATATCCGCTGATTTTAGTGCAATTATGCAGAGTACATAAATTGTGATATTTTAGGAAAATAGTGAAAATTAAGGTATTTTTTTAGTTTGGTGCCACACATAAAGAACACATATTAGGTTATCTATTTTTTTATTCAAGTTTCAAACTTGACACAAATATAAATGTCTTTCAAGTTTCAATGACTCCAGTTCAAATACAAAAAAAGGTTTCAATGACTAGTTGACTGTCTTCCTTTTGATATGGTTTGGGATAGGAGTGACAATTGCATTAACGGCCCAAAGCACACCTCCAAAATCAACAGAAATATGCGCCCACCTGGCCACCCAACTCTCTCTCTCTCTCTCTCTCTCTCTCTCTCTCTCTCTCTCTCTCTCTCTCCATTTCCTATTCTATTTGCCGGTGAGCTTTCTCTAGCTTCTACAAGAGAGCCACCACCACCGGTCACCATTCTTCCCGGCAAAGCTTCTACCCCTCGCCAGTTAGACCCAAGTTCTTCTGTCCGTCCCCATGCACGCGATGGAGGCGGGAACGACTGCCTAAAGAACCTCCTCCCCGGCGTCGATCTTCTGGGCGATGGCGATACACCACCCGGTAGCAGGCTCGCGCCGTTGTAAGGATACAAACTCAGCCATGGGCTCGTCACAGATGATCGAGTTGGCGTGTTCTCCGCCGAATATACTTGAACAGCGTCGGCAGAGGATCTGCCCGGTGTCAGAGTTTTTGCCTCGCCTCCGGCGCCTCCACCGTTGGCGCCTTTCCTGTGTGCGGATTCCATGGCTGAGAGTAGTTTTTCAATTTGGGCGCGTTTTGTTTGATTGGGGTATTTTTGGAAGGCAGGGGAACAAAGTCCTGGTGCCATGTAGGAAAATATTGATGTTCTAATTGCATAATTAGTACAGTAGTAAACTAAAAGACCAATTTATCAAAAACAAAACAAAAAAAAGACCAAGACCGAAAGTGTGGTCATCATTCCCTCATCGATCTGTCCATAACCTGCGAATAAATAATTGACAGATTCTTCTTGGAAGTTTCCTCGATCAGATTTCTGCAGCCTCTTAAATTCCGGAAAACAAGTTTATGCAGGCTTAGGATTTAAGAATCAAGCTCTCAAGATTAGGGGTTTGTGAGAAGTGGATTTTCAATAACTCGTCGAGTAACTGTAAACATGCAAATACACAATTAATAAAAAGTAGTCACTTCCATTGGGTTTTCCTGCTGCTTCTCGAACATCCGCAAGAAAGCTGCAGCTACCATGAAACCTTTCCAAGTTTTATTAGGTTATAAACAGTCTTAATAACTGCCTATAGTAGTCTTTCCTATTCCAGCCATCGATCCATCCCATGCACAGATCATCATTATGCCAACATCATTTGACTCGATCATCTTAATTGTAACCATAAATTGATGTCTTTCACATAAGAATCCATTGCAATTTGGTATCTGGGAACATTTAAGTGCAATGCGATTCAACTTCCTCCCAATCACTCTAACAATGTGCTGAATAAACTTTGATTCGTCCCTCCAAAAGTAAACGTACTACTATGTCTTGATACTCCATAGCAAAGGAAAAGAATCATCTCAAGTTGCAAGAACAAGGAGCTGACGCTCCATCTGCAACTTGAACAGGCATGCATGTTCATGACAAGTACTAGTTCTTATTGTTCACAACAACTAATAATCATACTCAAAGTTGAACTTCATGTATTTGTACGTTCTACTTTTGCGAAAATGCCTTTCATATTGTCGTTATCAAAAAGTTATTGTTGTTATCAAAAAGGGTGAGTGGACGACTCCCGTTTGGAGGGTGCGAAAATGTCATTCACTCCGAGAGTGTTTGGTTATTATGTCTTCTCTTTCCCTTCAAAAAACAGGGCCATGTCTTGTTCCTCTACTTTTTTAATTGTATTCATCTTTCACTATCATTCCTAACAATAATAGAGAACTGTCATTTTAACTCATGTTTTCCATTTTTACTATTTCTTATTCTTCATTGGGTGGTCTTAAAGTTCACTCTAATAAAAAAAATCATGGAGCCGTCATTGTGTTAGAGACTTGTTTTGTTAACATATTGTTTCTCCAAGTTATTCAACTTGTTCTGTGTCCATTAGAAGTTATTTCACCTATTATTAGTTACATATTAGATTCTTTTATTACTGTAGTCTGGTTTTTAAGCGGTCTTGAGAGCAAAATCCCTATCAAGCTCAAATTTGTTTTTCAATTAATCGATTCATGTCTGTCACTAATTCACTGGCATGGCCAACTCCATATTTAGAGAGTGTTTGGTTATTAATTACTAAGAGCGTCTAGACTAACTTATGTGCATATCAACTTATACCTCTCTAGAGAACTAATTCCACCATCCAGTCATAGAAATTAATGCCGGGACAATTTGGCCTCATATGCACTAACTCCACAGGAGTTAATAACACTTAAGATTTTTTGAATTTGAAATCTAAGAGGGGATCGACAAAACACAAAGTCCAAAGTCGTAAGGCTTAAATCACCCGACAAACGACTTGGATTATTCACAGATGAGTGTTAAAATCTTGTCCCCAAATTTAGTGCACCAAAGTTCATCCATTTAGTCTAGAGACCTACATTGTTAAGAAATTGTAAGTGTTGTTGGAAAATATATACAATATTTTATTTTAAGTGGAAATGTAAATTGAATTGTTTTAGAATCACATCTTTTCAGAGACACCTGGTCGCAGTGGACAGACGCGTCTAATAGGAACAAAGGTGTCCCTTTCTCTTGGCAACTTCCAGTTGATCTAGAATGTCATCTCCCTAGCTCATTCATTTTTTATCGATTCGAAAAGTTATTTTTGTCCCATATTTTCATCGATTCGGAGTCATTTATTTTGAGATAGTACAAAATACTAAAGGTTCAACAGATCCACCAATTGTAGGGCAGTTTCTCTGGGGCTTTCGATCAAATAATATTGGGAGATAGACGTCCATGCAAACCGTAAGCACCGTAGTGGGGCAAATATTTTTTAACTACATAGTGTCACATTTGCCTTGATCACTATTTTGTTGTTATTGATTTTCAGGTTTTGAGTTTTGATTTATTACACTTATATAATTTGATTTTTATCACAAAATTAGTAAAGGTAAATTTTACTGACCTCTCTTGAGATTTCTGACAAATGCGGGAATGAAGTTTTGATAATTGCACTAACCTCCCTTACATAACATCTATTCTATCTATCTTTAATATGTAAAGGGAGAACCCATGTTTGATCTCACCCTTTGTTGAAGCTGTATGGACTTTTGATTATCCAAAAATATCCTTTAAAATATAAGCAATCCCCCTATAAATAGTTTATATACTTGGTAACTGCAACGGTAAAAGAGAGAATTTATCTCTGAATTGACAACAATAACTGCCAACAATCTTCACCACTTTTGGATTGAAAAAATCTCCACCA
Organism: Rhododendron vialii; assembly: GCF_030253575.1. Taxonomy (NCBI): domain Eukaryota; kingdom Viridiplantae; phylum Streptophyta; class Magnoliopsida; order Ericales; family Ericaceae; genus Rhododendron; species Rhododendron vialii. The sequence continues at coordinate 4,593,709 of NC_080563.1, read as the reverse complement.
TTTCTCCTTCAATCTCTACAACTACAACCACCAGATCGATCAGTCATGCTGGTGCAAGAATGGCAACCCAATTTGCAGAAATTTACAGAAGGTAATTTTTGTAGAAGGAATAAATTGCAGAAAACTCAAAACTAACTCTCTCTCTCTCTCTCTCTCTCTCTCTCTCTCTCTCTCTCTCTCTCTCTCTCTCTCTCTCTCTCTCTCTCTCTCTCTCTCTCTCTCTCTCTCTCTCAAAGTTCTCTTCAACATATTTTCGTCTTTTTAATTTCCTCTTTTGATTCTGTATTTGTTTTGCCTTTGTGTACAAGGAATAAAAATTCAAAGCACCAACTTGGCACTTTCAATTTTCCATACAAAGAAAAAGAACCCACCAAATCCCCTCCTATCTTCTGTAAGCACTTTCATTCACATGGATTTTGTTATATTGTACACTTAGGCCTGACAAATGAGAAACTATATATAAACACTAAAATTATAATTTCTTATAAATCGTATTAGATTGTTAACCACTAATTCATTTAAAAATTTAAGTTGTTAAAGAGATGGACAACTTTACTATTTATGTTCTCAACACGTCCCCTCACGTGTAGCCAAACTCTTTTCCATAAGCGATCTAAACACGTATAAATTTTAATCATTTGGTAACTGGTGAGATTCAAATACAGAATGTATTGTTAACCACTAATTAACTCACTAAAAGGCTTAAGTTGTTAGAGAGAAGTGTAACTTTATTATTTATATTCTCAACAAATTTAAAAAAAAATTAACCATTGTTTTCATAAATATATTATTTTAAAATTTTAATAAATAAATAGTTATTTTTTAAGAACCCTCAACGGAACAGACTTGTTAACCTAGCTATAAAAACACGTGAATTAGAAAACTTCTTTTCATTGCCGGATCAGTATTTGGTTTAATTTAAGAGAAAGAAGAGAAAGACTCTTCTTCTTTTTGGTCAAACCGAATAGAGTAGATTATGTAGTAGTAGGAGTATTTTAAGCTAAAAGGAGAAAGTTCCAAATGCAGTAGTACAAAGACTTCTGACCACACGGCATTTTATTGAAAAAGAAAGGAGTACTTTCCACATAGAGTAAAAGTAGTACTCCTAGTAGTAATAAAAGAAAATCATGTGTTTAAGTATTCTCAAAAAAGTATTTTTTGAAAAACAAGATAATTTTAAATTAAAAAATTATGTTTTCACGCAGATAATTTTTCTACCAATATGAATCTTATTTGATAAATTTCATTGAGATTTTTTATACAGTGTAAAAAAATCAAAAAAACATTGTTCATTTTCATTATATTTGAGTTTAAAAATTAAAAAAAAACTTTTAAAAACAAGAAGGTAAATTGAAACGTAGCCTTAATACGGCAGATCCCCCTCTCAAAGACAAAAAAGAATACGACCAAAAGACCAAAAGTGTGGTTGTCATTCCCACATGCGTAAACACTTGCATAACAAAAATACTACACGTACAATTATTGTGTTTGTTGTACTCCTAATTTTGATCGTACAGATATGTTTGGAAGGTTTAGATCTTAAAAAAACTCTTATAGAAAAAAGTTTAACTTTTCTAGTGAAGAGTTTGAGCGGATCCTGACCATTTATTACAGCAATGAACGGATAAAAATTGGTTATGTGTTGTATTTTACACAATCATTGTGTATGTAACACTCTTGCATAAATTGAGAAGTAGAATGTGATATCATCATCCACTCCACCTTTTTTATGCCAGCTGATCTTTGTCGGATATAAAAGAATATATCATTAAGGATGATCTCATCGATGAGGCACTTGAAGTAACTAAAAGGGTAGTTCTTTTTTTTTTTTTTTTCTTTTTGAAAACTGATTTTAATTAGCAATTCACCATAACGTAACTGGGATTGAAAATAAGTACTAATAAATAAGTTATGCACAATGATTTTAAAAAAAATACAAATTATGAAAGACAAAGACCAAACGGGAGTCGTCTACTCACCTTTTCCACACAAACACATGGAATCTTGGACAGATAAGAGGCCTGCAAAGATGTCTTTCATATCCTCTTTACCAAAAAGGAGATTAGGAGATCAACTTGTATTCTTTTCCTTGGAAGAAAACCTTTATGTCTTGTTCCTATGCTAGCTTTTATAGTTGTATTCACCTGGCTCTATTATTTCCAACAATAATAGATCGAGAACTGTCATTTTAACTCATGTTTTTCATTTTTACTATCTTATTCTTCATTGGGTGGTCTTAAAGTTGGAGACGGGAAAGCAACGGTGAGATGAGAATGAAGAGGAAAGAGGAGAAAGACAAGGGGGGCACTCATTTTTGAACCGACCAGTTGAAATGCGCGGGGCTCACAATAGGTGGAGTACAATAAACTTATGATGTGGAAAAGAAGTAAACTTATGAAGTGGAATTTTTTTTTTTTGGGTAAACTACGATCGAGTGCGCATTAAAGAGTAGTTCACATTTATTGGGTACTAAATCCCTTGAACAATTTCACCCATCTGCATGCCCTTTGACAAGTTTTTAATTTGTTCCAACGGAGCCTAGCTCTCGCGGAGAACATAAAATTAATTGACTATCTATAGATCCGTAGGTGAAGTATATATCTTTTAGCCAAATTACATTAATCATGTTTGGGTGGCTTACGTAAGGGATTCAATGACAAAGTTTAATTCTCTCTCACGCACACACATGTACAACTTGGTGGTACGTTGAGGTATGGATTGAGGAGATGAGAGAATTGACTCAGGAGAAGACTCGATCAAGTGCCACATGTGATGAGACCACTCAACGTCTAACTCTTATACTATTTTAGTTTTGTCTGGAGGGTTCCAATCTGAAATCAAGTGGTTGAAGTAAGACCACTCAAGACCTAAGTCTGATATCATGTTAATTAGTTTGGAGGGGTCCAACCCAAATCTAAAGGGCCATCTGTAAAGTAGGTTCTAGATTAGATTAGCGAAATTTGGGTGGCTTGAATGAGTAATATGAGATAATGTCTATGCGATAAACAAAAATATTTCTCAATTAAACAAGAGTTATAATTGATCGAAGTCATGTTTTTTTGAAGAGTAGGAAATTCATTAATAACAAGACGAAGAGATTAAGTGTTAAAAAACATATCGATCCGGTTCTTGTAACACAAGTAGTATTGTTAATTATCAAGAAACAAAGGTGACGGGGTTGGATGAATTTTATATATATATATATATTTTTTAAGCATCAGAGTGAGGGCTTCGACCGTTGTTGCCCAAGTAATTAATAGCATTGATATCACACACCTTCACAAGAACACAACATGTGAAGTACTCATATTTCAGAACAAGGAAAGCCGAAAGCTAGTCGTTCTTGATTTTTATTTGCGTTACGGAAACACGACTTTCTTGTGAACTTACATGCATGTTTGTGACCACGACTTCAGCTATATATACAAGTAAAACATGAGCCGCATTAGTTACCATGGCGCGACTTAAAGCTTTAAGGTGTATCTCGATCCGGACAAAAAACCCAACTTCAACAACATTCGTTTGGAAAATAGGTAGTTTAAAAAGGCACAATTCGGAGATTTGAAGCTCTGGATCGAGGTACGTACTCTCGTCAGTTGCTCTGAGCACGTACCATATATACAAAATACAGAAGAGATTCAATTCATTATTTAATTCCAACCGATACAGATCATGGCAGAGTTTATTTATATATTCACCTGAAAACCGACCTAACTCCTAACCATGGTACGTTCTAACAAATTGATAATTGTCATTACTAATTACATAACAAACTGATTATAACTAAACATGCTTAATTTACAGGATTTACATGAACAAAGCTGCAACAACATGCATGATTCCTTATTCTCCTTATGTTTAGAATCTCCGCACTCCCTCAAAGCGAAAGGACGAGAGCTGAGGGCAATCCACTTTCTCCAAGTACACCAAGCTTGGAAATAATGTACCCACTTCTTCCCAATCCATCCTCAGTTCTCTCAAGAACTTGAGACGTAAAATCTTGACCATCCATGGTGGTGAGTCTGCTGACTTTGACACCTCTGCTTGTATAATCTGCATCCGCGAAAGCTTTCCTCCCCTGATGTAGAGTTTCTTCAAGCTGTTGAGTTCACTTGGCTTTATCCAACTGGGCATCGACGACAAAGGCCAACACCTCAAGTCTAATTTCTCTAAGCTAGCAGGAAGTGATGGGGACGCCACACTCGTGCCGTTGAGCTTATTGATTGGCTTCGATTGGGGATCAGGAATTGGTGCAATCCACGATATTGCTAATATTCGCAATGATCGAAACTCTGATAAGCAGTTTAGCTCTCCATTTTCTCCAGTGGTCTCTTTGTAAGCATAGAGGCTGAGTTTCCTCAACTTCTCCAATTTCACCAAATCACCAAGTGTGCACTGCTTAGTGCCTTTCCTTGATCGACCAACAATGAATCCCTTGAGAACTCGGAGCTCCAAAAGTGATGCAAGTCCCGTGGGCATTTCGTCCAACAGGTAACAGCCGGACACGTCCAAGTGCGTTAGCTTTTTGAGCAAACCTATCTCCTTGGGCAACTTCTCCAAATCCCGGCAACATTTCAGGTCCAATATGTTGAGATGGTCTAATTTGGAAATGGAATCTGGAAGTTGTGTGATTCCACAGATCCCATTGAGGCTCAAACACCTTAGGAGTTTTGCATCGTGCAAATATTTAAGAAATCTGGGTACTCTACTTCAATGTAGTTGTCTGTGGAACTACTGCTCCAATTTCCCAGATGAATCACTACGATGTTCTTCGTCTTTGATAACCAGCGGCTCGGGAAGTCGAGGCAATTCTCGTTGATATTGAATAAAGTCTGGAGCTTGTCGTGATTTGAGAACTTGGATAGATGTTGTAATGACCCTTCTTTGGTTTTCTCCAACCATGCACTGAGAGAACTGGCAGTGGGGTTGCCTTCTGAATCGAAGAAGCCCCTAGCATGAGCTATTTTGAGCAAAGCTGATCGAATATCTGGCTTTACCGAGCATACATTGAAGTCTCCTTTGCCCTTTTCTTCGACGGGCTCAACGAATCCCTTGGCAATTAGCTGTTCAAACAACGGATCGGCAATCACCTCCCAATCTCCTGCAGCAGTGGATTGGAGGAATTCCTCTCCCATCCACAAGTAAGTGGGGACCTTTTTCCTGATCAGAGAATTTTCCGGGAAAAATGAGAAATACAACAAGCTCCGTTGCTGTTGGGATTCGAGGTCATCATAACGTTTTTTAAATTTGACAAAGGCTTCAGTCTCTGGGAAATTTTCACTGCATTTTAGAATCGAGGCTGCATTTTCGGATATGGGAAGGTGAGAATTGTCGGAAGATTTAGGAGCTAAAGAGGTTTCAAGAGGCAGAGAAATGTGGGATTTCAATCCCGATACCATCTCATGGACTTTAGGAATTTCTTCAACAGAGTTTGTTTCTTCACTGCAGAGAGCTTCCCAATCGTAGAGCATCAACTTTTTGGTAAGAGCGTTGAGGCGGTCTTCCCATTCTTTGAGTCTTTCAAGGGTTGTTTTGATGTCGGAAAGATCTCCGTCAATTTTATCATACGTCTCCTGAAGTGGAGAGGGATCACCACTCTCGGACGAACAAAGACGGGGATTGCATTTGGACAGGTAATGAATCAGAGTTGGGATTACCACGTCGTTGATCTTGTGGATTGGCATGATCTGGTCCGTCTGCAGGCAAGAAAGGAATTCAAGACATTTAAGATCAGGTGGCGTGAGACTAGATGAGGAACTTGGTTTGGGAAGGAAAGGAAGTGGTGGCTGTTGTGGTAGATGAACTAGTTCGATGGAAAGAGATGAAGAGGATGCCATGGAGTTGTTCTAAAGTTCAAGAACAGAGGAGTAGTAGAAAGGAGAAATGGGGAAGTCTATCTATGGTGGATCGGATTCATTTCACTACAAAAGGAGAAATGCACAAGTCTATCTATAGTGGATTCATTTTACTACAGCCACTCCTTACCCTTTGGTTGGAGTCAAAGTCTCCGGCCCAAACAAGAAGCAATTAAAAACAGAAAAAGAAAAACGAGTATACAGCCTGTAACAGCTATAAAGGCCATACACATTTTCACACAATAAAGGACAATTATTGGATGTGAAATAATAGCAACGAATTTATCTCTCTTCATATCGATTGCTAAGCATATATTTGTAGTACTTTTTACATACGTTCACATTACAGAGTAAATAAAGACCAACAATAATGCACTGTTGTGACATCACAAATATGACGTAAGTAGATGATGTCATGTTTTTCTCAAGGGGGAAGAATTTGGTTCGAGCCATGAGGAGGTGCCAGCTCATTCAATTCGTTACGCTTAAGGGGTTGTTTCCACTAAATTCAATGGACTAAAAGCTCATGTTTTTACGGATTTCTAGTCATTTCACTCTTCTCATATACATGAACTAAAGTGTCGTTTAGCTAAAATAGCTTGACTATTGTCATTAGTCTGAAGTTCAAAAAAAAATTAGTGAAAACATACCCTTAAAGTGGTGAAGAATTGTGCAGTATTCCAGTTTAGACTTCGCGGTGCTGGATGTGTGTAATTATATATTTGGGAATTCTTCGTTGACCTTTATCCTAGATTTCCTCATCATTCTAGTTTTTGCTACTTCTGGGGCCGGTTATGTTCTTGGGCTGGTACTATGATGGTTGCGTCATCTGCTAACTCCTTAAATCTGGTTTTTAGAAAGTCCAATTCGTTTATAGTGGAAACTTAGCATTACTATACAGTTTTTACGTTTCATTTATGTTGTTCATATCATTTTATTTGCTTTCTCATTAAGCTTACAGTGCAAAATATGCCACCGCTATGCCCAAGGCATAGCTTGCATGTCTATAAACGTTTGGACTCTGCTTGTTGAATTTTCTTGAGCCTTAGACATTGACTTTTGTCTTAATTGACTCCGTACGCCTGCGTTAGGTGTTTAAGATAAAAATGTGAAGAGAACAATACAAAGACCACTGCCTTCAGGACGTAACCGTACCTCATGCAGTCAGCTGGACATCTTCCAATGGTGCAGCTGGTACTACATTGTTGGCATCCAAGATGACCGAATAATTGCACTGCGTATTATTTTTGCTATCTAGATAAGCTAACTACTTATGTTTTTGCTATTTGACTAAAATATTGCTACATCTATTTCAAGGTTTTTACAGGCTAATACATTGGCAGCCGGGCTTGCAGCTTCTAATCTGCTTGTATATGCATTTGTGTACGCTTCTTTAAAAGCAGATATATACAAATGCATATACATCCAGGAATACGCTGGTCGGAGCTATAGTTGGTTTCTTTCCTCTCCTTCTTGAGTATCTTTCTTTTGTTGGCGCATCATTACTATCCATGTGACCTCATTTTTGTTGAAGTGGGTTACAAAGAGAATGGGCCTCAGCTTAAAAATGCTTAGCTCAGATTCCATTTCTCCGTCAGAATAGGAAGTTTATCTTTATGGAACCTCACCCTCTTGGTAGTATCTTGTTGCCAGCTGGTTTTTTAGTTGCTCTGCCACTTTCCAATTTTTTAGCACACATAATCTGTATGCACAACACCGCTATGTAGCCGTTGACTTTATCTTCGATGCCTCCCACAATCCTACTTATATTTCTTTTCAGGGCAAAGTTCACTTTTCACCTCCTGTGATTATTGCCATGTGCGGATACCTCCCTCATGGTTCAAAACTGACCACATAACCTATCTATGGTTTTGAAAATGTGCGGATAGACCCCCTGCCGTCATGTTTTCCATCCATATTAACGGAGGTGTATCTCATACGCCTCTAGAATGTAATATGAGTCATTCATAATGTATTAAATAAATAATAGAGTATCTATGTAAAAAATCATCTCGATCAGGCACCAATAACCCAGTGATTTAATTTTTAGTAAATTCAAATTTGAAATTTTAATTTCATAATAAAAGCGATTCGACCATGAGCTTTTCATATTTTGATTGACTTGAAATTTGGCATAGATGTAGTACTCGTCAACATTTACAATATCAACAGTTTGGGTTCAATTTTTGGTATAGGGAATAATATGGTTAGATTTAAAAAAAAAAAGAAAAATCAATGGACATGATGAGGGTATATCGGTCTTTTAATATTGTGTCCGTTAACATAGATGGAAAACATGACGGCAAAGGGTCTATCCGTACATTTTCAAAATCACAGATAGGTTATGTAGTCAGTTTTGAACCATGAGGGGGGTTTCCGCACATGACGATAACCATAGGGGAGTCAAAGTGGACTTTGCCCTTTCTATTTTGTTTGTTTTCATCGGGTGGGTTGCAACTTCTGGCCTGGTTCACTTAGGGCAAGTACCTCATTTGATGGCCCCAGCATACTTGTGTCACAAGGATTATGCCGCCAGGGTATGTAATATGTGTTTCTGCATTTGAAGTTTGAATTTGTCCTTTCTTTGTTTTTATCCTGGTTGCGGAAGCCACATTCCCATTGTTTTGGAGTCGGTGTCATAGGTTATTATTCCACATTTCAACTTGATTTACAGATAGCTAATTGAATATCGTGCACCGGTACTTGCTAAACTATCTGGTGCCTTGTATTCCTGTTTGCGTAACTCTAACAACCGGAAAATGTTCAACTTGGTGCTATTCGACATATGAACTATGATAGCCTTATGCGCGGAGTCGAGCCTTGAGAATCTCGAGAAGTCCACTTGGTTTCTTTCCTTCTTTTTCTCATCCTTTTTAGCCGGTTGATGGTCCGGTTTTGGATGTTCTCACTTGATGGTGCTTTCTGGCCAAAGAATTGCAATGGTGGCTTTGAGGAACTGCATATGTCTACTACCTTTGGGATACTTGGCCTATGATTGAGTAACAATTTGCACTTTTTTTTATGCAATTTGCTTAGGATCCCATTGGGAATGGGAGATGCTGGTAGAGAGGTGTATAGTGGCCAATCCGACTGCTCATCTCGATAATCAACGGGCTCGGATCTTATTCAAGCAATGAACGGTTCAATTTCGTATGCGATTAGTATGCGCTCATATCCGATCCGAGCCGTCTATGTTGGGATGAATAGCCGGCTTCCCGGTTCCGTCGCATAGGCTGTTGGAGAAAGCTTAAAATATCAAACATCATGGGGTAATTTCAACAATACAAAAGAAACAGTAGGGGCTAACAACAAAATACACCCCCATTTCCTTTCCTTCTCCGTTCCGGAGAGAGAGAGAGAGAGAGAGAGAGATCAACAGAAATGGCGGGGAGACAGAGAGCAGTGCAAACACTGCCGACTCTAATGCGAGCCCTCAGAAAAGAGATCCCAAAGCCACCACCGAGTCAACAGCGGTTGCCATCGCTGCGGCGCGCTTTCTCTCTCTACGACCAGATCAACCTCATCGACAACGTCCCCGAAGACCAGCTACGCTTCCAAGGGTAAACAAATTACCAACTTCATGTGACTAGTGGTTATCGTAAATTTGTAATTGGAGTTCTTTGGATGGTATGATAAGGTGTCTTACGCCTAGAATTTGTTTCAATCTTTCGTTAGGTATACCGATGAGGGGTTTACGGTGAACGGGGTTACCTACGAAGGTAGCGTGCTTTGCGTTGGAAACTTGATAACCTCTTGGAGCCCCAAGAAATTCGCAGAGATCACTGCAGATAGGTAAATGTGTACTTTTGGTGTTTCTCTTATTATTTGTTGCTTGAGCATACACTATAACTAGTTTTCATGAATTTGAAGCTTAGTAGCAGGATCCTTCTAAAATGGGTGCTCTCCCAAGATGGGGACTCAAATCACTCGAATTGGCGCTCCCAAGCTTGAAGGGAGCATCTTGCTCCTAACTAAGATGGGAGGCCGTTATTCTCTTACTTGTAAGGGAGTTCTGCCATTGTGGAAATAAGAATATGAAAGTTATATCAGCCAAGAAGTTTTGCAAATTAAAAATATCTAACTTCCAATAATTTCCCTTTAAGAACAGAAAAATTCTCATGAAGTATGAGTTTTCCTCAATGGTTAAGTATTTAAAGATATTTTATATAAGTATTGATGTATAGTGTATATACACTCCTTAGGCGCTCCCAACCTTAGGAGCTTCCAGGTGCTTCCCCTCCCCCGCCCCCTCTCCCGCTTCGTGCTACTACAATTTGAAGTGTAGTTACGCCAGTTGTTGGGTTGGTGAGGATTGCTCAGTTATTGCATCCCTGTTCTTGATCATCTATTTTGTCTGCTGAACTTTGAACATTGGATGTAAATGATTTAGAGGCTAGTGCTTTGGAAAGATTCCATACTTGTTACTTGGGATTGTCCAGTTGTTTTTCTATGTTCGATTATGTTGCAGCAGAGGACATACTCGATTCAATACACATCTTTTAAGTTCCCACAAACATGCAAGGCATAGGTGTTGAGCATAGTTTCTTCTAGCATATGAATCGTTCACATGGAAATTAAAGGATAACCTGGTTCTAGCACCATTTCTCAGGCTGACACCAAGTTTTGGTATGAAATCTTTGCGAATAAACTGAAACCTTGGATATGGGAACACCTCTTATAGTGATGGATCACATAAATATACAGTGTCTTGTTCTCTATTTATTGAGTTAAAAATCTTTAAATCAGGATTAGGTATGTTATGATTGGCCCTCTTCACGGGCAGTATTGGGCTTGTTCGTTTGGGGGTCTCAAAACCCCTACGCACGGTCCCCAATAAATTTTCTTTATCTCTCTCCACTCATTACTCTTAAAAACCTCCCTCAAAACCCAAACCGAACAGGGCCATTGTAATTCATGGTTAAATTTTTTGTATTTGAGACAGGAGCGTGGGATGTATGTTAAAGCTGGGCAATTTTGGTATTGTAGGTACTACTAGAAGACATTGTTTCATACAAAGCCTTTGAGGGATAGGCTATTAGCGAATGGAGTATGAAGTAGAGGGGGTCATGCATGTTCCTTTATTCTGCAGTCCATAGTATCAAAATTTTTATGGTGTCTGGATGGTCAATCACATCTATTGAGTTGATAGCAGTTGCAAATTGCAATTATCCTTTATGCTAATGTAAACTTTGGCATTTTTAGCAGCATATCTTAATGTTTTTGTATCAAGGAGAAAAAAGGTTCTTGCGTAATTATCTTTTGTGGTCGTCATTTCTACGTGTATCTGACATATCGTCATCTATATGCTGCAGCTTGTCTATGTTCCAAATTGTGCGCCCCATACCAGGTGAGCATCTAGAATCTCTTTAGATGCAATGCCTTAACTTTTGTGATTTACCTCCTGAACCATGTGGTAAAAACTAATTTTCGGAAGAACTGGCTTGGAATGAAAGCAGAAGTTCTAATATCTATGCGAGATACTGGCAATATGTCTTTGTCTGTCCCCAAACTTCCTGGATTAAACAAGGGAAAGCCATCCAGGATTATCTCTGGCAATATGTCTTTGTCTGTCCCCAAACTTCCTGGATTAAACAAGGGAAAGCCATCCAGGATTAGTTTACTTGTATGTATCAAGTTATAACGAAGGTGCTCAAATGTTGAACAAGACTTCTATGTAAGGAAAATGACTGCCTTCATAAAACCAACAAGAACTGCATCCTCTAAATTATGTGGCTATTTTTTTGTTGAAAACTGGAGGCTATTTGCTCTTGTATCAATTTTACTTGCTTAAAAATGTTCCTATCCTTCATACATTGAATTATTCTATGAAATGCAGAAATTTTGATTCTTGGCTGTGGGAGGTATATACAACAAGTAGATCCTGAGCTCCGGCGCTTCATTCGGTCAACTGGCATGAAGCTAGAAGCTCTTGACTCGGTAAGAATTCGGTCTTCTTGAAGTGTATTGTGTAGAAAGTTTCCTGCTCCAATTTGCAAGCAGGATGATAAACAATTCTTCCATGGAAAACATGTAACTGCGGAATTTTTTGTCCCAAGGGGAATCTACCAATTCCCTTTACCTACTGAACAATCGCAGCAATCCTCATAATCTTCATTTTGATTTGCTGCAGAGAAACGCTGCATCAACATATAACATACTGAACGAGGAAGGTAGGATTGTAGCTGCTGCATTTATCCCATACGGAGTTTCTTCTTGAAGCGTGGACAGCAGATCAGATGTTTCTTGGTCATGTGTTTTGCCAGAAGTGCAGTTTGGCTCCCCTTCCGTCTTTGGTGAATGGTGACCAATCTGGTTTTGGTTCTGGATTTGTAGATGGATTAAATTTGAGATGTTATGTTTATTACTATGTTGTAGGCATTTTTGTGCAAAACATCAGGGAAGTTTCGTTAAATGAAGACCTGGACAAAAGTTACAAACTGTAATTTTCCTCTTATCAGATTTTGCTCTGAATAATGGTTTCATGCATTTCATGCTGTCACTGCAATTTTCGCTAAATGCTACTGGCACAAAACCGGACGCATCTCCGTGCATCCACACAATGCACTATTCGTCACACAATTCTTCAGAACTAAATTTCACTCTCGTTCTCAATCATCACTCTATGCTCTTACTTTTGGTTTTCATACTCGTAAATTTTAATAAGTTGAGATATTTTTAAAGGCGCTTTATATGTCATGCGTCCAAAGATGGAAACACAATCCTGCCTTAATTAATTTGTGTACTTATCTCCTTCATTTAAATTTCCTTTTCCTCGATGTGCCATCCGTGGTCCACGTCGAAGAAATTAATTTCTTTTATAGACTGGTCAAATTACGGTCGCCAGTACAAAAAAGGAAAAAACACAAATAGGGCAATTAACTTCAGTCCTGGCAACAGCAAATCCTACTCTGGCAATAGAAAACCCTGCGGACAACTTCCGTTTGGGTTTCCCTCCTACGCTCGCGTCTCGCGACGACTGATACCTACGAGAGCCGAAAAGCACATACCAGGCGAAGAAGAAGAAGCAATCCGAAACCCTAACCCTAATCCCCGACTGGTTTATGTTCTCAAAAAATTCAACCGAAACAATCAGTCGTATTGAAGAAAAATGGCTGCTTTGGCTTTCTCCGCAAGTCTCTTTTCGACGAACAAGGTGCGGTGTCGTCGTCTGCCCTGTAGAAAAGCTGTCGTGGTGAGTACTTCTCTGGTCCCGACGATCGTTATTTCAACTGATTTTGACCTCGAATTTAGCATCGGAAACACATTCGGATTGTGGTAATGAACTTTTCATTATTATGGGTGCCATGTTTTATCTAAATGATACATCCAATATGTTATGCTTTTGTTTCTTTGTTTTCCATTCGGACGGTGCGGTTGCAAGATTTTAGCCCAATGGTGGCAAAAATGTATTAAAAATTGTGTACGAAACAATATGTAGAAGGAATATATGTATTTTGGTTGAAAACTTATCGTGCCTAGTTTATATTGTTTTATTGAGTTATATGAACTACTTGCTGACAAACCTTAGTGAAATTTCATTTAGTCTTGTATGAACGTTTCAGTGCTGACAATGTTTATATCTGATGAATATAAAATATGAACATTTTTTGAACCCTGAAAGCCTAGTACCGCCGCCTCTGCGTTCGGAACATGATGGTGATTCAGTTTTGAAATTGCTAACCTTTCCCCCCCCCCCCCCCCCCCCCCCCCCAAATATGTGCATGAACTTAATGAAAAACAAGGGAATACGGTGATATCACCTGTATACCAAGAAGGGAGACTTTGTTCTTCCATTAAATTGTCTACTCTTTGGCTCTTGTTTGAGCAGGTCATCACCAAAAAAAGGCAACCTTTGGAGGAGCATGAGGCCACCAAAAGGTTTCCGGGGCATAATACTCCTAGCCTAAGGCTTTGTAATCTGGAATATGTGTGTGATAATGATGGGTTTTTGCTGTTTTTTATTTTTTGTAGACTTGTAATTTGGGAGAGCCATTAAAGTATATGTACAATGGGAAGCCGTCTGTTCCAATCATTGAGGGTGAACAAGTGACTTTCCCTAGTTTTTTGGTTTCCGATCGACAAGAAGCAGATCCATTCAAGAAAAACGACACCAGGCTCCGTATATTCTCTGGAACAGCTAATCCTGCACTTTCTCAGGTACCATTTCAAATGCTTTTAGATCTTTGATAATTTTACAGTGTGCCTTACCTAGTTTCTCTGCCATTGAATTGTTGTTGAATTAATGGTGCTAGTTAGTAAGGTCCTTGTCAGAAAAGGCTATGAGTTTTCCATGATTCAGTTACTTGAAATTTTGGAACTAAACTACCCCGTCCATTATCCTAGAGAGGCCAAAAATAACAAGAAAAGAAGATAAAAAGTTAACTCGTAGAAAGGTTTTCGGTTAAGTAAGAATGAGAAGTACTGGATTTTTCTTGAGGGATCCATTTTCAGGTTGGGTGCAGTCACATGTTGTGGTTTTTTGATCTGTGATCCCTGTTGATCATTTTTGCAAGAATACTCCTCCAATAGTAAGCTCTCTACAGAACCTGTTCTTTACCGCCATTAATTTCTGTTGCGATTGGAATTATTGAATGCTGGGTCAAGAGTCTTCATGTGCAGTACTCTTGGAGTATCTATTCTGCACTTCTATTCATAAGAGTTGTTGGTCACAAGGCTATTATGTTGTTGACATGGAGTTTCGTAGAATCCTTTATTTGCAAATAAGAAGTGGAAAGCCTCTCTAAAGCACTGCTTGAAAAGTCTCTGCTATCGTTTGTAGTACCAGTGTCCACAATTTTGGAGACCAGGGCTCGTTTTTATCATTTAATTCTAAAGATGTTCCCGTTGATAAAAGGAATATTGATTGTGAGCCTGCTAAATTCGTCACACTACAGGGACTTTTTAGAGAGTGTTTCTGAGATAGTTCTCTAATGTAGTCTTTTAAGTCAAATCATTGTAATTAGGGATGAGTTGAGGTCCTAGCTAAAGAGTCGCCTGGTCAAGATCACGGTTACTTCAGATTAATAAAATTGTATGACTTGTACAGATGTCAATCAAGTCCAGTAATGAGCCTTCTGCTATTCACTACTTAAACAAGTTTCTGCTATTCACTGCAGAAAGTAATCTGTATTTCTTATTAATCACTTCTTACAGTATTAATTTTCTCATTGATTTTACTTATATTAGGTTGTCACAAGTATTTTTGGCATGAAATGTGGAAAAAGCATCATTGCTGGTTGTACTTTATGTGCTTTGGTAGGAAATAGCATGCTACATGGGTCTGGAGCTTGGGAAGATCAAGATAAAACGCTTCGCCGACGGCGAGATTTATGTCCAGTTACAAGAGAGTGTTAGAGGTTGTGATGTATATCTTGTGCAACCCACTAGTCCTCCTGCAAATGAGAATCTTATGGAGCTTCTGGTCATGATAGATGCTTGCCGGAGGGCATCGGCCAAGAATATCACTGCCGTGATTCCATACTTTGGATATGCTAGGGCTGATCGAAAGGTAAGTTGGTAATTTGATTAAGACAAAACTCTTTCTCGGGTTAAGCTATACGCCAAACATACCATTGAACCATTTTGCCCGTGAACCAAGTCAAAGTGATGAATTGCATGCTAAAGAATAAGTCATGCCAAGTAAATCTCAGGTGACCTGTGTTGAAGATATAAGTAATAAAGTTGCCCCTCTCTCTTACAACTTAAGCTTTTAGATGAATTGGTGGTTAACAATCTAATATGGTATCAAAGCAGGCAATAGATCCTGTGTTCGAACCTCACCGCCTACATAAGTTCAAAATATTTACACGTGTTTAGCCCGCTTATGGAGGAGAATTTGGCTACACGTGAGGGGGCGTGTTGAAGATATCAGTAATAAAGTTGCCCCTCTGTCTAACAGCTTAAGCTTTTAGATGAGTTGGTGGTTAACAATCTAATAACTTGGATATAACACCCTTTAATTGGCGTCCTGTATTTGACCCGTACGTCGCAATACTGTTACTTATCCATTTGCTGTGATTTATCTCAATAACATAAAGTCATATTCTAGGTACTATCACATTTGTATGCATCTATTGTCTGTCTCTTGGAGGATTTTTGATCCTAAAGATGTATTATTGGGTAGCTTGGTGTTTTTACTTGATGGTAACTTAAAAACCCGTGATAGAATTTTTCCCTGGACCTTAAATTAGAGAAACAATGACATGATCACGCACTTAGGAAGCATAATATATTAGCAAGAATAGTGCTACTAGGTAGATGATTCAATTTGGTGGTAAATCTCAAAAGCATGTATCATGTAAAAACTGCAAGGGCTTTGAAATAACTATCTTGAAGAATTCCTTGGCCAACCAGGCAAAAGCAAGTCTAGGCCATGTCGCATGGCATACATGTGACTTATTAATATTACTGGGATAAGTCGTTTGAATGCTTTTCGATTGTGTTCTTTATCTCCTTTTCTGCTGTTTCAGACACAGGGGCGTGAATCCATTGCAGCCAAACTTGTAGCAAATCTAATTACTGAAGCAGGCGCAGGCCGTGTTCTTGCTTGTGATCTTCATTCTGGGCAGTCCATGGGTTATTTTGATATTCCAGTGGATCACGTGCATGGACAGGTAATCGGGGATAGCCTCATACGTCTAGGTTTGCTTCTGTTGGGTATACATACACATGTATTGGTGTCTGAAATCAATAGAACGGACTCATAGAGCTAGCTGAAAGAATCTTAAGAAAGAAAAACAGTCATTCCACAATCACAACCATTTTACACACCCAATCACGCACACGCACACGCACAAGTGTTGGGGCAGTTTGTGTGGGCCCCAACACTTGTGTGAGTGTGCGGTGTGGTTATAGAATTCTTCAAAAAAAAAAAAGAGCTAGCTGAAAGAATTTTGTTGACAAGATGGTACTGGGTTTGCCTCATAGGTCCACATTGTTGTTATATCCCTTCATTTGGGTTTCACTCTGCTTTAGAGTTGTATTCTTTTCCTGTCACCACTTTTGTTTGATACAGTTGCCTCTCATTATTGCCCTTCAAAAAAAAAAGTCACCTCTCATTATTCAAGAAATGGTGGACTGATATTGTTTTTTGATTATATGTGCTTTGTTTGTCAACAACTAGCCTGTGATACTTGATTACCTTGCTAGCAAGGCCATCTGTTCTGATGATTTGGTTGTGGTCTCACCTGACGTTGGTGGAGTAGCCAGAGCACGTGCTTTTGCAAAAAAATTGTCTGATGCACCTCTAGCCATTGTGGATAAAAGGCGTCAAGGGCACAATGTTGCGGAGGTATGATCATGTGTAAATAATCTGATGATTGTTTGGGGGTTTTGGTGAAAACTTTTAGATTGTAGAAACTGATACTGAAAAGTAGAATCAAGTGGCATCACTTTTGCTTCTCAGAATCAGCATTTAAGCAGTTTGAAGAGTTATTTTTGGTCCAGAAGCAGAAGCTATGCCAAACAAGCTGACACAGCTTCAGGGATGGCCAGAATCCAGTATGAAGGTTCCAGAAGCTACCACAAACATGCTCTTAGATTTCTTGGAGCCTGCTCATGCAGAATTCCACATTTCTTATAACTGGATTTTGCCCAGGAGTTGAAATGCCTACTGCCTAACGGAGTTACATACATGTTGTGATTATATTCTTAGCTCCTAAGATTGTAGTATATATGCTCCCAAATGTTTATTCCAGATTCTCAGGAGATATCATAATGCAGGTGATGAATTTGATCGGGGACGTCAGGGGAAAAGTAGCAGTTATGGTGGATGACATGATTGACACTGCCGGTATTTTTGTTTTTTTAAATTCCAGTTAGATTCTTCATTTCTTGATGAGATGCCAAGTTATTTAGCTGATTCAGTGCGATGTATCTCAAAGTAAGTTTATTTTGCATGACGGACTCTGCTTCATGTTTCCCAGTATTGTGGGGTCCGGACTCAGCTCATTGTTACCTTTGAACCTAGTTATGTTGGCATGTATTGCCTCATCCTGAATTATTTTTCTAATCAAATGAAGTAGTTATGTTCGCCAATCAACAGAAAAATGAAGTAGTTATATTTCATGCAATATGTTTAAATTATGGATCACCAAAAAACAGTAGTCATGGTGGCTAAAAATAGATTGTGTTTTCTAGAATAGCAAAGTTGATCATGAATTGCAGCCATATATACATTCTACCTCTTAGCCATCATTAATCCTCATTAATTGTTGCATTGAGTGGATTTTCTGATTTGCTGGATTTTCCTTGCAGGTACTATTTCCAAAGGAGCAGCTCTGTTACATCAAGAGGGGGCTAGGGAAGTTTATGCATGCACTACGCATGCCGTCTTTAGGTACCAAGATCCTCTTTAGCTCATTGTTTCATGTTCCATACTTCTTTGCCATATCTCGAGAAGTTGGTCAAAACTTGAAATATTGAGCTAATACTAAGCCAATATGCATGAACTGAAACTAACAATCATCATTTCTTCTAAAACAATGCCGCTTGAAACATTGTAGGACAAGGAAGAATCTTGCTATTGTGAGCACTAATCATGCTGGATTGCTTGTTCATTTGGGCAAGTCCAAATTAATTAACTTCCTTTAAGTACATTTTGCCACTAGCTTTCACTTGATGATTCTGAATACATGATGGAAATCGTATGGTGAGGAGAATACATTGCCTCCATGATTGTATTAATCTTGTTGCTTGAATGTTCTATCAAACACCTTTACTTTGATACAACGCTGGTGTTTGGCCAATTACACATGCAAATGGATATGGAATCTCTATGTGAGACATATTTGAGACATGTACTATACCAAATTATACATCTTCATCTGTTTGTTGGTTGCTTGGTAGTCTATTTGAATTTACTTTTCTATTTTTGCAGTCCTCCTGCAATAGAAAGGTTGTCGAGTGGCTTGTTTCAAGAGGTGATCATAACAAATACGATTCCAGTGGCAGAGAAGAATTATTTTCCCCAGCTGACTGTCTTGTCTGTGGCAAACCTCCTGGGCGAGACCATATGGCGGGTTCATGATGATTGCTCTGTGAGTATTTTATCGTGTAATTGGCCCCTAATGAAATAATCAGTTCACTTCATTAATTAACTTTGGTAATGATGTCATATGCCTTGCAGAAATCCCATGATTCGTTTTCATTGCTAATAATACATCACTATTGCTGAAATAGATCGCTTGCCTCACATTTTTAGATGTTAAATGGGAAATACTATTTAACCACCCAAAAAGGCAGAAAGGTAATACTCTTTATTTTTATTCTTTTGAAATCACTCCAAACCTTAGTCACATAATCTATCAGTAGCACCCTTCGCTCCCGCTCTCAATCATTGCTCAACCCTCGCACTCTCAATCCTCAGTCCTGCTCTCAATCTTGTGCATGCTCATGTGCACTATGCGACTTAGCTCTGAACTATATGTTTTGATTTTTTCCAGTGATCGAATTGAGAATTTTACATTGGTTTGTTGTTTAGTTGCTAAATGAAAGACACCAAACACACTCATCTTGGTTTTCTGTGGTCAGGGTGGCTTTGAGCCCTATTCCAGCTTGGGCATCGATTGATGAATGCTCCTACATGTCCACTGAGGTGCTGATGCGTTATTGGAAGTGACCTAGAAACAAGATTCCGAATAATTCCAGAGAAAAGTTTTTCCCAGTGAGGGAACCCCTGCTTCTTGTGTGTTTTTGTTTTGTCTAGTATCAATCTGTTGACAAAAAGTTAAACTTATGTTATAGCCTAGTATATAGCTTAGGAAGTCCTCTTGATGCAAAGTGTTTGTATATCGGCATCAAATTCTGTCAGATGGAATTGCTTTTCAATCTAACATGAGTAGACAACTTTATGTATTTTCCCCCTCAAATTTTGTATTCCACATAACTTTAGTGGCATTGTTTTTCACCAAACTTCAAGATCCATTTGTTCGTAAAACAGTACTTTACATTGTCTTTAGCCGTAATATCATGAAGAATCAAATGATGATGCATAACAACTGCAATAATTGTGCCGTCACTGCAGTTATACCGTGTCCTTACACTTCAGATATAGTGTAATAGTATGCTTACAAGATCTGGTTTCCCTTCAGATATAGTGTGATAGTATGCTTACAAGATCTGGTTACCCGATGGTGGGTTCTGCTTTAGTCAAGCATTTGGGGCGAATTTGGCGTCATTCACTATTTTGTACGTGTTTGCTGGAAAACATGAAATGTAGCCTAACATTCAGGGGAATTAAAATTCTTTCGAACTTCCGATGCGGGGTTTGAAGAAACCAGGCTATACCTGGGGTAGGGCTGTAAATGAACTGAGCCATTCGCGAATTGTTCGAGGCTCGGTTCGGTAAGAACTCGTTCGAGTTCGATTCGTCTAGCCTGGGGTAGGGCTGTAAATGAACTGAGCCATTCGCGAATTGTTCGAGGCTCGGTTCGGTAAGAACTCGTTCGAGTTCGATTCGTCTGCTAAACGAACTGAACTTGAACCTCAATTCTAGGCTTGTTTTGTAAATGAGCCGAACCTGAGCCTAATGGTATTCGGCTCGGTTAGGTTCGCGAACCTATACTTAAATTTAATTAATAATTCAATAGGGGTCTATTTGTAAATGTAAAAAATTTTAAGGTTGTATATATAATTCAATACTTATTTTTCTCCCAAATTCTATGCGATCAATGAGAGAGTTTGGATTCGCTTGAGTTTAATGAGCTCAACCAAATCAAACCTGAGTTTTGATGAGCTCAATTCAAGCTTAGATTCGGCTCGGCTCGATTCATTTGAGTTTAATGAGCCAAACTCGAGCCAAGATGTTCAAGTTCGAATCAAACCCGAGCCGAATCTAAGCCGAACTCGAGCCAGACTAGTATCTTAACGAACCCAACCGAGCCGAACCTAAGCCTTGAAAACAAACCGAACTCGAGCCAAGTTGTTCAGGCTCGAATCGAACTCGAGCCGAACCCGAGCCGAACTCATACCTTAACGAACCCGAGCCAAACTTAACAGGGTTCGGCTCGATTCGGTTCGTTTACAGCCCTAAGTCCTGGGGTGCTCGTGCCGTGACTTCATCATCTTATCCATCTGCATTTAGAATTCCATATACATGATGGTAAGGAATTTGGTGTTCCAGAAGTGTGTTGATGGTCCTAAATAAAGGCTTTAGTGGTTGAGTTTGATGGTTCAAAACATGGACTTCCAGCTGGTAATTTAGCCTCCCTTTGAATAGGAAGCATATTGCCGAAGCAAGAAATACGTAACCCTGGTGTTTGGGCACTGGTGCCCTAACACTCTTATCCAGCACGCATTGTTATAGAATCCACAAAAATGCATGTTAGAAAAGGGTATTGAAGACTATGGAAAAATTGCTCGACCCGAATGTGACTCTCATGGTCGCCATCTATCAATACCAGCGTTCTAAAGCAAGGAATTAAATCGCCGATTAATCGCTTACAGGACCTATCCGATTAGGTCTGATTAACGATTAATCACCGATTAGTAATTAATATGCACCGATTACTCGCCGATTAATCCGATTAACCGCTCAAAGGTGGCCAACCGCTTGACTAGCGCCTATCGACTTTTAGAACATTAATCAATACTGTAGATAAATCATAAACGTGTTAGATGCTTTAGAGTCGTTTAAAATCCCACCCCTAATTTTCAATTATTTATCCATTGCAAAATCCCATGTGGTACATCTTCCTTATAACCTGCCTTCACTTCCCATTCCTGACGGAAAATTTGAATCGACTCTTCTCAAAGAAATTTGTTCATTTCTAATTCCTTCGTGCACGTCAATTTTGTTTCCCCATTTCGATATTTAATTAATTCCCTGTATTGATTAGTACCATCTGCAATTCTCATTACGTTTAACATCAACTTTTTACGACTTAATTATTAATTTTAATCTTGACTCCCTGCAAATTGTTTTGTTTACATTTTTCCGTGTACCGAACGGGATCAACACTAGTAGCAACAGTGGGAATGTAATGCTCTTTTCGAGCCATTTCGCTTCCAACAACAAAAATAGAAGAAATTATTGCATACATATCTTTCAAGAAAACAAGTTTCTTGCCATGGTCAAATTTCAAGTCACAATCCTCAAACCACACACATTGCATTTACATAGAACAGTTCAGGCATATGGATACGACGATACTAAGCAACGATAAAAATAGATACGCACACATAATAATACTGAAGTGTCTCACCGACATCCGAATTTCTAACGCAAACGCATTCCATGCTTCAGCTTATATTCAAGTGAGGACAGATCGAGAGCCCTTCTAATGCTGGACTTGTCCCTCTTGATCTCCATCAACTTATCGTACACACACCACGGAAAGCTAATGAAATGATCCCGTTTCATTCCCGTGTTGTAGCAACCCCAATAACTATGATGATAGGTAACATAGTACCAAGCCGAGGCTTTGGCATATAAATCGGCATTGTCACCGTCTTTGAACCACGTCCGAGCTTCTTTCCTCAAGGACTTAACAGCCAATCCAACGTCTTCTGCATCTTTTCTCCGGTCGAAAGATTTCGACATTTTCATGATACTGCCACTAAGTATTTCAGCTTCAGTTTTGATCCCATAATAATCCATCAAGTTTCCCAATTTGTAATCATATTCGGTTTTGCAATCAAAAGCTTCCTCTAAGTAATCCCGGAAACCTTTCACTTCCATATCGAGGTCATACGACCCCCTTGAAACGTCCTTGGTGAAGGATTTGATGGAGTGTGGTGCAATGTCTTTCACTGCTCGGAAAAGCTTCCCAATCACACACTCTGATTTATAGGAAGTTTTGTCTGGCTTTTCCATGAAATCTGGATAGACTCGGACCCGTAGATCTCCCGGTATCTCGGCGGGGACTCCGGTCTTTGGGAAGTCAACTGCAATGGAGAATAGCTTCGCGAGCATTAAACAAGGATCGCTCATTGCTTTATCAGGTTCCCTGTCAGCAAAAACCGTATGGGCATTCGCAATGATTCCCAAGCTGTCATTCACTATGTAGTCGGTAAAATACTCTTCAACTTCCTGCAGCGCAAATGCAAGTAACAAAGTAATCGGTTGGATTAAACAAGGAAACAGTTATTGTGAATGGGAAGGATGGTGAACAGTTTACAAGAACAGCATCCTCTAGAAAAACAAGTAGTCTCTCAGGGCAACAGAATTAGTTCATAATAGTGTTTACAAATTACTGCAGCTATTTTGAGTTCCAAAGGATATTCTACCTTAATTTGTAACCACCATTATGCCTAAAGAAGTAAAATAATTGCAAATATGAAATTTGGCTGGTCCTGTTGTTCTCGGGATGGAATTCGAGGATGCACTAAACTTAAAAATCATCCGCCTTCCAATAGGAAAAGCAAGCTTCACCATCTTATAGAAATTACGTATTCCTCCTAACCCAATCCTGACTGTTGAACTTCTCCCACATCACTTCCGAAGTCACCCCAGCTTGATTAATTACTTAATACACTCATACTTCACGGGCTACTCCAATCATTGACAATTGGTTCAGTTGCATTCCTCAAAGATACACTGGTTAAATCATAAATGTCCATAATTTATATGCTTGAAGGGATATAGCAAGTTAAAGGAGAATGACAGCCCCCCCTTTTCCTTTCCCTTTGTAAATCCCTCCACAATTCCAAGATCAAAACATCTTACTGCTTGGTAATATTCTATTGTAGCGCAAAATCTCTGAGCTGTTTACATCTCAGATAACAAAGAATATGCAGACAACCCTCTAGGGTTATTCCAAGCGTCTAGGTTTTATGACTCCTTACCTCGAGGAAAAATGACAATTAGGATCTTATGCATGATTATGTTAATCACATTTATGTACGCTCATAATACTATAGGCACCACAGTCCTAACAGCCGTCTCATATCTTCCTCCAGCCAGAAAAAGCAAGAAAATGATGTCCAGAACAGAGAAAAGTTCCTTCAGGTAATTGTCACTTATCTTTAATTATGCATATATTACAATTACAAATACAGAACCATTAACATCCATGCCATGAGTGAAATGGGGTGCCCTAAACCCAAATATGTAAATTGTATGACTGGATGAAAGTATGTTTGAGAAGTGTGGCAACATATTGTACTGTGCATCCTCTGATTGTTCGTGTTCCTTCACTGAATTATCTTCACAAACACAGAAACACAATTCACCATATGAATATGTGACAAGAAATACCTCCATTGAAACATCATGATCCAACAGCTTAGTCGGTGCAGGTGTGTAGTCCATCGGTGTGATTTGCTTTGGTGGGATCAGATCCTGATCCCAACAAACAAAATAAATGTCCCCATCTAAATCGCTCCCTGAACATTCATTGGGATGGGGTCTGCAATTCGATCAACTAAAGTTAGGAACAATTAACAAGGAAGAAATCTAGTACAAATTAAACAGATATTTGGGCGAAGTATCATGCAAAAAATAAGTGAACGATGCATGGGGCAAGATGTGAAGTGCATTTGAAAGAAAGAGAGGACAACAATGACATGCTATACTGCCAGCCACGTCGCCTCGATGGAGAAAGTTCTCGGCAGCTCTAGGTAACAAAAAAAATATTTGGGTTTCATTCCGAAGCCTTACATTCTTTTCTAGTTAAAATGCTTTTAAGGCAAGAGCTAGCAGCAAACCTAAGTATTACTTTCCGGGACAGGCCAGCATAAACTGGTTTCAGGATATATTATATTTGTTTTATGAGAGATCTAACATTTGTATGTGGACTATTCAAATGGTATAAGTACTATAACACCATGAGATACGTGGCTGACAAGTGTTGTCGAACATTCACCAAGCCAACATATTTGGTAATTCAAGGTATGCTGAAGACCGAAAACTATACATGAAATGCTGTGAGGCACATTGCCAACATCAATTTTATCACATTTTCTTCATTAACAAGGTACTCTCAAAAGGAAGTATCATGTCCCAAAGTCCTTGGACGCATAGACAACAACTTACACCCAGAACATGTACACAAGTGCATGCAACTTAGGTTCTAAATTCTAATTACAAGGGCATGAATGAAGACCAATAAAGGAGTAAAATGAATCCTCAGTCTATTCCACGAGCATAGAGTTTGTACAATGAAATATGATTGTCAAGAAACAAAAACAAGAAGTAAAAACATTGCGCCTACTGAAAAATAAGTAGCTACTACTATAATACTACCTAATTAGAAATTTAGTCGAACTTGCTTCAAAAAAAATTTAATGCTTGCAAACTTTTTGGAACTTTGAACTTACAGATCAACCTTGAACAATCTAAAGCAACCAAATTGTAGTTTAGGACCTCAGTTTTAACAGATTCCACAATGAGATCAGAATTTTACCTCATTCCTTTTTGTGGAAAAACGACACAATCCACCATGTGATGCAAAGCTGGCACATTAACAGCCCTTAGGACACGAATGTCACCCGGGTGCAAGCAAGGGTTTTTTGCAACAAATACCTTCCCCAAACCAATACGATGACCTTGGTCTGAGTCAATGCCATTAGGCATCAGACAGGAATTATCACGAGAACAAACATTGCCAGCCCCAGAAATTTGCACAAATACTTGCCCGTATTCCAATGTTCTGGTTTCATCTAGACATCCCATCATTGATCTTCCTCCTGGAACATAAACCCTTGTTTTAGTCCTTATTTCAAGCAACTTTGTTGCCCTAAATGCTTGAAGCATCATTGATAAAAATGGTTCAGCATCAGGCTTATAGCCACACAACAGCATTTCTTTGAGAATATTAGTATTCTCGCCTGGAGCCATCAACTCCAGCGCCTCTTGTGCCCTTAACGGATCTGTTAAGATGGTATCCAGTTGTTCAACTGCCTCCTTTTGCTTTTTTTCAAAGATGTTATCCTTAACCCCAAGGGTAGACAAAAGAGTGATCAATTGGCGATTTAAGTAACAGGGCTGATATTTGCTCCACGCCAACACATCTAATTTTGTGTTTTCAGAGTCATATTTCAACATACTCTTTCTTAAAGATATCTTCACGGTCGATGCTGGGTCCACGGCCACAACTCCTTTGTACCCACCGTACCGAATCTGAAAAGCAGATGGAATTGAATTGTTAATGCCACATTTCTTGGCCACACTGCGAGCAAAGTCAGGGGAAAGTTTTCCAATTCCATCAGAGAAAACATATTTGATTCCATCCCTCACAATCTCTACATCCGGAATCATTACCCTTTCATGCCTACCAACACTCAAAGTTTCCCTAGAGGAACTGAAAGATTGACCAAGCCTAGCGGCATATTTTGCCACATTTCTAATTTCATGAAAATCACCCATCCACTTTCTTATATCAGCAGCTGTAAGCCCAGGCCTTGAAGCAAACATCCACGCGGAGTTTTCACGTAACTGACTTGACGAAAAGGCAAGAAAATCAAACTTCTTATCTCCAATAACAATGCCATCTCGAAGAGTCGACAATATCCTCCTATAAATGCCAGTTCTTCTTTCCTCACTTGAAGAAGCTACCCGTGGTGATAAATCTGTGGAAAACAACTTACCCAATTCCTCGTCAACAAAAGAAACCCGGAGAAAATTATCAATATCCTCATGGTAATTGCGTAATACTCGATTAGACATATTAACCTCTGGTCCACAGAAATATACTTTGCATGGGGTTATTTGAACTCTGTGTACGTAAACCAACCCATCATCCAAAGTAATAGCAGGTGTTTTGGGAAGTTTGAGATATTTTTGGTATTGCTCACCAAGCCACCGAATGGGTTCATAGCAACATTCTCTCAAATGATACAGCCTCTCCAGGGCATCTTCTATACGTGTGATGTAAATTCTTCGGGGATCAACCAACCTAAAGAAGTTGATGTCAAGTGTGGGGCCTGAAAGACACCCTTGCTGAACCAAGATGCATATCTTGAACAATATTCTATATGGCAGTTCAAGTCCATAAGCTGGACCCACGATGGGCACTAGATCCAAATTGCGAGAAAAGGAGGAACCACTCTCCAGAATGAATGGCCCTTCACTTTCCTTAAAATAAGGAAAATATTCACTGAAGTTCAGAAGTTTAACACCATATGAAACCTCTAAGCACAAAGCAGATGATTGGCCAATGGAATTTGATGGAGTAAAATCAGTTGCCCTAACCCAATTTTCTTCAGGGTATTCCTTAAAATAGCTGAGACAAGATTCTGCACTTTTTTTGTATATCCGAGGAGCACCAAGCAGCTAGCATACAAAAAGGCAAAAAATAAGCATTATTGGAATTTCTAAGAAATTAGAACGAGTTGAAGTGTGCAACAGTGATTAAACAGTGGTCTTCCCATGAAGGGCATGGAATAAACTGAAATGGCAAAAGCAATACCAAACAACGAACCAGAAGCAGATCAAACTTCCCGCGCAAAGAGGCTAAGTTTATTGCTTTTTCTTTTTCTCCATTGTTTGTGCACATATTTCAGTTGGCATAATTGGATTACAAAATAATTACGAACGAGTGCATTATCAAAGAGCCAATTGACTCCACAAATCTACAAGATATGCATATGCCTCGTTCCTATTAATGTGGCATGTGACTAGTTCCTAAAGTATTTACAAACACGGGGTTTAGTTCATTTAACAATCGAACAAATTTATTTTGAGTCCCTGCTAAGGAAAAGGGAAGAAACCATGCATGTTTCACTCTTGTGATAGGTTAGTATGATGTGTATTTTTAAGGAGAGTCAACGTGTCCAGGTCGGGGGCACAAGATGCCCTCCAGGGAACAAAACCGACGATAAATATAATCTAAACATATTTTGATAAGAGTCATAAGACACGAATGAAACTGAAATTGTACTGTACTGAGACTACATATTTCCGCCACTATAGTATAAGGGCTTAGACCAGATTATACAAAGGTAAGTAGGATTGGTTCACTTCACTCATTTTATGTTTTGATTTTATGGGCCCTCTAAGTTTAAGTAGATAAGCTAAAAAACTACATGCTATTACCGATTAAATGCAAACTTGTTTTTTCAATATGATAAATGGAACTCAAGTCCATTTAAGGAGTGATTTCCACATTCAACTTAAGCTCCCCAAACTTGAGCCTATCACAAAAAGAAAGTGAGGGGCTAAAAGTGGAGGGCTAATAACATTTCCTGTGTTAAACATAAACATGTCATCACTAAACCTGAATTAGCAGAAACTTTGACCTTTGACCACGCGGACGATGTAGCTCTATCTGCCAAATATTCTCATAAAATAGCTCAAGCTTGTAGTCAACACAACAGTAGGACAAGAAGAAGTGCAGTTTTCGTAGTCCCAACCCAAATTTTAGAGAGATATCTTTCTTTTCCCAGAGCACAGAAAACCGCTCTTTTGAGATCTGACATCCAAAATATAGAGTTATGCTTTCCATGTCATGTACGTATACCTTTGGACTTTGTACTAAATCAAAGTCCCTTGCGAAAGCCTTCAAATAAGAAGTTCCATAATACAACCTTCGCGCAGCCAAGGAGATAATTTGAT
Source organism: Rhododendron vialii (assembly GCF_030253575.1). NCBI lineage: Eukaryota > Viridiplantae > Streptophyta > Magnoliopsida > Ericales > Ericaceae > Rhododendron > Rhododendron vialii. Next base: position 4,565,362 of record NC_080563.1, on the reverse strand, counting down.
CAGCATATTCGTCACTTTCGAATTGAACAATGGCATACACTCTTGCCCCTGGCTTTTTGGGCTCCCTAACCTCTAAAGCAAAAACTGTTCCCCTGCCTGTGTAACGCTCTAAGAATTCCTTAACTGTGTCCCCCGTCACAAGGTTTGGAAACCCAGACAACTGAATTGTCTTGCCCATCAAGTCCAGGTGACTTTATCTGCAGTGTAATCATTACAATAGATAATCAACTATTGAAAACAAAGGAAATAAATGACTTTCAAGAAAATAATTCCACTAAGTGCACAGAGTGTAAGAACCAAAAGACAATGGGAAATGGAAGAAAACAACAAAAAGAACCAACTAGTTGATTATGAGACATAACATTTAGACATACGGTGATAAAAGGGTAAAACTAGGAAGTATAGTCCGATGAACAATGCAAATTATCAAAATTCTCACCTCTTTGTCAATGTTCTCAATCATCATGATCTTTTGATGATTTTGCTAAGTAAAAATTGGTCTCAAAATGTCAATGTTCTCAATCATCATGTTCTTTTGATGATTTTGTTAAATAAAAATTGGCCTCAAAAGACTAAGTGTTGCGAAAGCGCGAGGAACACTTCAGGTGCAAAGGCTCCTAGAGCTTATGTGGAAAGTGGAAAACTGCAAGGGCATGCCTGATGGTCAAGGCCGGCCTAAGGATTTTTAGTGCTCAAGGCCTAATAAAAAAAAATGTGCCTTTAAATAGTTAATACTTAAAAAATTTTACTGCAACAATCACAATATTAGAGTTGGGCACTTGGACTTATGGAATGATGGATTGAACTAACTCATTACCTCTAATTGAGCATTTTTTCATTCTATTGGGCTTAAAAAGAGTCTTACTTAAACCCAAGTAGTAAAAATATTGGAGTGCCCCTAAAATTTGGGATTTTTGGGATGTCAAAGGCCAGGCCTCTTGGGCCTTGTACTTGGGCCGGCCCAGCCAATGATCATAGAACCCACATCTTTCAAAATGCATCCAAAATGATAAATAATTCCCCATGTGGAACAAACATACTCAAAATAAAATAATTAGCGATATATCTTAGATATATCTTAGCCTTGTAACTTTTGTTTCTAGCACATGAACTTAGAAAAGGAAGAATTGTCAATTATCATAACATATCATTATGGAAACTGATTATTCTTGTAAATATGCATTTTTCCTAGAGTTTGTATGCACTCTCTTTACTTGGATTTGCTATGTTCGCATTGAGAGCTCATCATTAAGGAGGATGGAACTTCTGTTGTCTGTTGTGGAGTATGTTTATTAATGGGCAAAGTCCACTTTCAGCCCTGTGGCTGTGGTCATGTGCGGATACAACCCCTATAATTTAAAAGTGTGCACATAACCCCCTGTGGTTTTAAATTGTGCGGATAAACCCCCTGCCGTCATATTTTCCATCCATATTAGCAGAGGTGTATCTCACATGCCTCTAGAATGTAATCTGAGTCATTCATAATATATATTAAATAAAGAATAGAATATCTCTGTAAAAAATAATCTCGATCAGGCATCAATAACCCAGTGATCTAATTTTTAGTAAATTCAAATTTGAAATTTTAATTTCATAACAAAATCGATTCGACCATGAGTTTTTTATTTTTTGATTGACTTGAAAATTGGCATAGATGTAGTACTCGTCAAAATTTACAATATCAACGGTTTGAATTCAATTTTTGGTATAGGAGATGGTGTGGTTAGATTTAAAAAAGAAGAAGAATCAAGGGACACGATGAGGGTATATCGGTCTTTTAATGTTGTCTCCGTTAATATGGATGGAAAACATGATGGCAGGGGGTCTATTCGCACATTTTCAAAACCACAGGAGGTTGTGTGAACACTTTTAAACCATAGGGGGTGTATGTATCCGCACATGACTCATACCACAGGGGGTCAAAGTGGACTTTGCCCTTTATTAATGGAAAATAAACTTCTCAACAAGTGTCTGTAAGTTTTCCTAACTACTACATCTGCCCTGAGATATTTAAGCAAACACCTTTTGCATTGTTACAACCTTGTTCTTCATTTATTTCCTGTATTGTACTGTCATTATGATCAGCTCCCTTTTTCCTTGATATTTAAGCAAACGCCTTTCGTTAACATCGGCAACATGAAGAATTGTCAAGTAGACTTTTCAAGCAACAATGAATTCCCTACACAAGTGTTCATTTGGAGATCATAGTATTCACAACGAATACCGATCTATTAAGATCACTGGAAGAAACTAATAAAACAATGATCAGGATGTAAGGGAAAGATTGGATAAAAAATGATAGAACGGAAAGCTCATCGGTGACATATTTGAAAGTGGTAATAATTAATGCCAAGGACTGCTAAAATTCGCTTGTAACAAGATTATGTGTTTGTGCGAGAGAAGTTCCGGGAAAAAAATGCCAAACAAAAACAACAATAACACTACCTATGTAATCCCCAATCGATGGGGGCATAGGCGGGGAGAACCGGAGATTGACCGGGAAGTTTTACCACTAAATTAGCGGACCCCTGTAACTAAATCAAGGGACGATATACCTAGATCGAGGGACGTTATGCTGTAGAATCATGCTCCCAAATCAAATCCGGAAGGCATAAAAAAGGCTAGGCCTAGAGACCTGTTTCGATTTTTGTGGTTATTACCTTGCTTCCTTCGTTCAAAATCCAGAGCACCAGTAACAAGGAAAACAAATGCCAAAAAGCATCCCAAAAAAAAAAAGAACTGAAACGCAGGAAATGGGTAACAAAGAAGGCAACCAATTGGCAATTTGTCAAGAGGAGCTAAAAAAAAGCAACTAAAGGAAAAGAAAATCTAGATAACTCACAAAAAAAAAAAACGAAAACGAAAGTAGTCCACAAAATACATGAGTAAAGAGGAATATAGACTATCGCATTAATTGTGAAGGTGCAGGGATTCTCTCAGTTTACTATGAATATAGAAGCAGACAGAACAAGTCATTCTCTTGGTTTCTACTGCATTCTATCTAGAGAGAGAGAGAGAGAGAGAGAGAGAGAGAGAGAGACTCACAAGATGACGCAGAGAACTCAATTGCTTCTTTTGTCTCACAAGCAGAATCTGATGAAGCTTACTCAGAGAGTAAAGGAAAACGACGTACATGTATATACAGAGCGACAGAGAGAGTGTGTGTGTGTGATGAAAGAACATAGATGACAGAAAGTTGACTAGGGGTTGACGAATGACGATCAAAGTGACACTCTAACTTCCTTAATAATTAAGTAAAGATAAATGATTGGAGAGTCCAACTTTACTTTTGGACTACACTGTCTATCCATTTGTTGGATCCAGGAAGCGCCCCAGGCACGCTACGTGGTGCAGTACTTATTTTTATTGTTCGTCTTGTCAATTAATGATTCAGATCGGTCAAAATTTTTAAAGTTATTCAAAAAAATTGAGTCGATCAAAAAGTCCAATTAATTTATAGGTGTCTTTTTAAATTCTCAATAAGTCTTTATAATTTTTAGTAAGAGTGAACATGGTCCGAATTGGTTCAATTTTACAGTAAATCAACAACTAAACTAATACTTACGGATTGAGAACCAACCAATCCATAGAATGTATAAAACCAAACCAATAGTTTTTGACGATTTTTTGCACACCCTAGTTTTTAGTAGCCAACTATCTTTATTTACATTAAGTTCAACTCTAGAAAATCTAAGTTTATGTTTCTTTTGCTATGAATGAAATCCTAAGCTGTGGTTTAAGTAAAATATAGCCTTTAGCTAGTGACAAGAATTATCTTCTTGTTCATCGTTTCTGTATCTCGTAGGTGGATTCCTTTGAATGGTGAGCAATCCCTACGCCTTGTATCTCTCATTAAATCCTCGGGTGGTAACATCTGACTATGGATGGTGAGTGATTATTCTTTTATCATCTTTTTACTTTTCTTCCTTCCCATTTCTAAAATCCGGCATCATATTGGAATTTTAAAAAAAAACCTCTTACTTTTTCCTGAAAGAATATTTGGACCGTTCAAAACTTGTAGACAATGAGATTGAGCGCTGCACGATAAACGCTACACCATTCGGCCTTCCCTATTTATCCCCTTTTCTTAGATTCATGTCAATGATAGGAGTAACTATTTCCTACTATTACTTAAAATTTGTCTAGAATATGAATCGGGCTCAACGTCACATTAATTGAATATCGTTTAACGAGTATTTCAAAATAAATTTAATCTGAAACTAATAAGATACAATTCAAGTTGCGATCCTTTTATGTTCCAAAATAAACTTCTTTTCAAAATAATATTGAATGACATATGATCAATTTAATTTTTGGCATGATTAATTTTTTGAACAAGTTCTGACAAGTGAACGATTTTAATCATTAATGTAAAACCAAGAAGAGACTACAAAATAATATATCTCATTCCTAAAGAAGAAGAAAAAAACAGTCCACCATTTTCACTTTCTGTTTTAGAATTCTTTTTGTATTTACCAATTTTCCTAAGACTTCAGTAAAACATATACTGTATATTATTTTTATAAGACAAACTTTTTGGACTATGATCCTTTTGCAGAATACGACCTCCTATAGGGAGCACTCTTTTTAGCTACATTATGTATGAATTTGACTCTATTATTTAGTAGCTTTTATGTCATGTTTGAACTTGGATCTTATGGATGCAACATGGTAGGGTTTGCATTTGTGGTTCGAATTTAGATGATTTGGATGAAATTGATAATGTCCTACACACGGGTTAGATGTTATATATTCTTCTTAATTATTATAAAATTAAAAATAAGGGACGAGGGATCAAAGAACAAAAACTTTTTGTGATAAAACACTTTTGCATTCAAAACACGTTGCTTCGTGTCTTTAGGCACGGACAATCCCTATATCATAAATTTCACCAAAAAAAAACTAGGATTATTTATTCTTCTAAGTACCACCGAAGGTGGTAGCCTAGATGGCAAGGGTGAGTGGGCTTAAGTGCTTCCTTCCCCATACAAGACCCGTCCAAGTTTGGATCCTTTGTCCATCTAGTACTTAGGTGGTGTTATGGTAACGGACTTGTCTTTCCGGAGAGTAGCTGTGGCTCAAACGGACATTCTACAGCGGGTCGAAAACCACGGTAGTCACGTCCAATGAGATTGTTACGTTGGTTGCCATTTTCTATCCTTTTTGCGGTTCAAAACAAAAGTAACACAAAATATTACTACAAAAATTTTGCTGAGAACATGATGTGTTTGTAACCTGCTCAATCCGTTAAAGTTTTGCTGACTGCAAATAAAGTAGGCTCCTACCTGGGTGCGAGGACCGTGCACCAAGAAATACTCTAAGAAATTAGTGGGTGTGAAATCCAAATACAGTTCTCCCGGGAAAAAGAAAAACAACTGTTCATCTTCCCCTCACTCGCTCGGAAACCACCAAAACATCCTCTCTCTCTCTCTCTCTCACTGGGAAGAAATCGACACGTACAGTGGCCGTGGTATCAATTGCACCACAGTCAATTGTAGTTGAAACTTATTTTCATGCTTGTAATTGATTGTACGACGTCGATTCATCCTCAAAAAAACCTCAATTATTGGAAGAAAATACAGGGGAGGTTAGTGTAGTTTTATCCTGTCTAAGGGACAGCACGGCCCCTCAATCTACAGTAATCTTATCGCACTAAAGACAGGATAAAACTACACTAACCTCCCCTACATTACCTAAAATACGGTGTTGTCCCGGCCTTGCGGGACCGCTCCGGTGTCGCTCCAATGATCGGAAACGTTCACTTCGTAGAGCAACCAACTCGATCGGATACCATCAAGTGTCTAATCGAAACACATAAAACTTGTCTATAATGGAATCCAATGGATTTGATCCAGTGTGGATGTTTTGGTATACTTATATAACAAGACATCAACTTTGATCGAGTATCTTGGTTTGGTTCATGATTTGCTTTTAGTTGTGAGCTATGTAGCATGGACACGGGCATGGCGGGGGTCTTGAACACGGATACGGGACCTAATGATTCTAGAAAATGGAGAAGCTGTCATGAAAAGGGACACTATTTTTTTTTAATGATTATTTCAGTTATGCAAAAATGCATTATGGACCGATTGTGTATGCCTATACACATACGCAGATGTTTTATATTACATTTTAGGTCAAATACTTTGGAAATTTTAAAAAATTTACCTGAAAGAGCATTTAAAATCTATAAAATTACCTTGTCGTGTTCTCGGCGTGTCCTGACATGAAAAATATTATAGTTTAATAGACATGCCATGTGGCGTGGCTCATACATGTCCCTAGAGTGACTGACACGGGTACGGCGATCTCTAAAAGTGTCGGTGCTTCATAATTTGTAAGTTTATTTGTTAACACAGCTGAAGTTTTGATATAGCATCAATATTTTGGAAAACTATTTTTGAGTCCTATGTTGCACTTTTGGAACGTTGTTTTCATGAAATACTCGTACACAACTATTCCGTAGCAAATCCTCCAGAAGTTCAGAATTTAAGAGATATTTTTGGCTCATTGTGATGGAAAGATGCAAAATAGATAACGAGTGGTACAAAATTATTGTACACTAATTACAAGCCAACATTATTGCTGGAAAGTTCATTGATAATTTCTTCGTACATCTCACACGAACTTGTGAAGAGCTTGTTCGCTATCGCGTTCGACCCTCTGTGATATTGAGTCACAACCAAAAATGATTTCATAATTGTTGTGCCCTGTTTAAGAATCCAATCGGGTAGAGATACTACTTCACACTGGGTTGTCAGTTAATGTCCTGTGTTTTCACTGATAGATCATTCAACCGTTATTGCTTATCTAAGGTCTTACCTTTTTAACTGATAATTTCTCTTCCATGAGGCGGCCTTGCAAGTTTTTCTGTAACTAGCATGCAAAGCAGAGTTAGTTATGTAACTTTGCCAAGCCGTTGAAACCTGGTGATCTCATGGAGTACTCTTTTATCAGTTTTGAGAAGAAAGAATCATCCCTTTCCAGTAGCTTGGCTGGTGTGTCGAACTCCGCTATTCTTCCTGTACACAGAGAAGCATTAATTAACCTCAGAATTCGGTGTGGGGTGTGCGTGTTTGCGTTGTGCTTGTTGTATTCTGCTTACCATCACTAAGGACCAATACAAGATCACTGTCTATGACAGTATGGATTCTGTGAGCTATTGTGACAATTGTTCGATCTTTGAACTCTTGACTGATAATTTTCTGTATTACTCCGTCTGTTGCAGAATCAACTGATGCTGTTGCTTCATCTAGAACGAGAATGCTGCTTCTCTTTAGCAAAGCCCTTCCAAGGCAGATTAACTGTCTTTGTCCCACGCTCCAGTTTTCACCATTTTCAACCACTGTGATAACAGGTGTTATTTTTGTGACTAGTATATATATACCAGGGATAACATCATAAAATGTTGAATAACTGACCTGTAGACTCTAGTTTCTCTTCCTTCGCACGCACTAAACCACCCAGTTGACATCTGTCGAGAACCTGAGAGATTACAGATTAAGTATGAGAAATTCACAACTAAATTGAGATAACGAAGAAACATTTTGAATTATGGTTCTGTTTTGGAACTTTTGAACTGTTTGTAAGCAGGATACTAGATCGTTGGTGTCTTGTTAGTAGAAATCCAGCTTCTTAGTGGGCACATAGTACACACTACTTACACGTCTATGTTTTTTCCTTTTAGACTATCAAATGCGAAAACTTTGCCTGGCTAGTGAATGTTTGTCACCGAACCCGACATTGAAATGGGCTATCTAGTAGCCATACCAATGTGTTCATGTTTGTTTATTCTTTCTGCTTGAGTGGGTAGACTCGACTTCCTAATATCAACGAAGTGGAGCTGATTTATGTCCTTATCAGAAATTCATAGTACCTAAATGATACAAATATTAGAAGAGCAACATATACCTCCCATATTTCGTTGTCAGAGTATTGCTCTAGTGGGTCAAGGTTTCCTCTGACTGTACCCTCAAACATAGTTGGGTCCTGTGGAATGATGCTAAGCCTTGATCTCAAATCATGAAGGCCTATATTGGAAATATTTATACCATCAATTATGATGCTTCCCTGGCTTGGTTCGACGATCCGAAAAATTGCCTGTATGAGGGTTGATTTCCCGCTCCCTGTCCTTCCAACAACACCAACTTTCTTCCTTCCCGGAAATGTGCACGTAATGTTTTTCAATACGGATGGTAGATGTTCAGCATAACGAATCTGAAAGTGCAGGCATTTCATGTCCAAAAGAAAATGTGCAGATCAGAATTGGCATTTACGAGACCAGAAACTTCAGTCTAGTAAGAGAGTGGAACGGGTGAAATTTCACTGAGATTCCCAAATTCTGATTATTTTTTTCTTTTTGAAATTGCATCTATGGAATCACTTAGATTATTTGTTGAAAAAGTTGACCCCAGAAACACTCGGATTGATATATTACATCTTCCTATAGAGTCTTACCTTCAAGTTTGTGAAACAAATTGTTCCAATTTCTGGCCAGTTGTTTGGCAGTCTGCAATTTTCAACCACCAGAGCTGCTTCACTGGGAAGATTTGAATACTGAAGAATTCTTTCAACTGAAATCATTTTGTTTTCGGCATTACATATGTTCCATATAATTGAAGCTTGTAGAACATTGAGGTTTATTCCATATGTTACCGCCAACCCTGCAATGCCTGTAAAATATCCAATTTGTGGTCAAATCCCTGTGAATGACTGATGCTTTGAAGAAAACATAATATAGGCCAATTTCTTAGTAGGATATTGACTAGGTAGTATCGAGTAGACCACACAGGTGGTCCAACTTTGGATGCATGATGTGTTCACCTTTTGGGGCACCCACTCTTTCGTGGTACACCCATGGGGTAGTCTATGCAAAAAAAAAAATTACGGTTTCTAAAATGTTATTTCCGGAATATTTATTTAAATGACATCTATGTGCCATATGGTGAAAATAATTTTGGAGATAAACATGATATTCTCTTACTTACTTGGATTGATAATTCCTTCTGGAAGGGTCACAAGTAAAACCAATGAGAAGGCGAAAACAAAATTAGACAATTGGTTCAGTCTGAAAGAAAGCCATTCCATTGCTGAGACATTATGGAACCATGACCTTGAGTGGTTGTCAATGAGGCTTAGATTTGCGTCAGTGAAGCGGTGTTTTTGGTCGAAAGCACGGATTGTTGCTGCTCCTGAAAGTGATTCAGAAAAGTGGTGGAGTATTGGAGCTAGTTGTATCCCTGCTAAGCGGGCCAGTTCTCTCGCAGTTGGTATGTAATATCTCTGCAATTGTCAGTAATTTATATTTGATCATTGAATACAGCATAAGACATTTACATAAGGGCAGCATCTGAAGAACAGGAGATCCAAGATAGAGGAAATTGCTTATAGAAAGAATGAAAGTGAAATTGTTTTTAGCCATGTGAAAATGAGTAATTTTTTTTCTCACATTTAATTTGCTTTTTGTGTCTTTTTATATCATTTGCAAGAACTTCGGCTGCTATTTTTTGAAATTCTGATTGTAATGGTATTAAAAGGCTGGAAAGAATTAACTTTTATCTTTTATAGCATGACCAGTTTACCACTTACTTTCCAAATATACCCAGAGATGTCCATTTCATTTGGATAAAAGGACCAAATGGTGGAAGAAGTATCTTACTTGGTACCATATGCAGATTGCTGTTACTGGAATGAAGATGGCAAATACTTCCCATGCTACCTGTGACATGACAGCAATGGTTCCCAGAAGCTGAATTATTGAAAACGCACACCACCCTAGTCTTTGTGCCATCTCCATGTCTAGTACACTTTGGTCTGTAGATGTCTGAGAACAAAATATCCAGAACTCATTAGTCTTCAGGAATTTTGGTTTTAAAATTTACAAGAACATGGTAATGCAATCAAATCAAAGGTGATAGATCAATCAAGAGAGATGAATTCCAAAATGGAGTTCAAGGAGCAAAGCTCTCAAATATTCTTTCTTAAAATGATAAAAACTACCTAATGAGGATTCTAGACAGCTATTTATAGACCCACTAGGACTAGAGGACTAGAAATGAAACAAAGACTATAAAATGGACTGCATCACATAGTGCACAGATGTCTGAAGAAACAAGTGTAGTGAAATCTATTTGATTTTAATTTAATTGTCGGCTAATGAAAATGAATGAGCAAGATTGATATTGCAGTTTGATTCTCCTTGCGAGCTGCAAAATCAAAGCTATCTTCTTTGTTTGTTCTCTTTCCAACGTTTTTTTCTTCCTCCTGTTGACTCCTGTCTATGATATACCAGATATGATGAAAAAAATGAGAACAATTAGAAAGCAATGGTCATTTTGTATTGCAGTAATGGACGACTGGATGTACTTTAAGCTATATACCTCAAAAAAAGAATTTACCATATGAGGGGACAACGATTCATTTGATATGCTAGTAACTTATGATTGACAGGTTCAAACTTTTGAAAGAGTGAATTTCCTGATTCCTGTGGCATGTGGTTGCCATATCTAAACACTGGAAGTCTTCGAATCTTCTTGACTCGAATGTTGAGCCAGTGCTGTGTTTGCTGTTGTTGAATGTTTCCTCTGAAATGGTGCTTACGCTATGGAATTTTTTGTTGTTGCAAATACTTCCTTTATACCACAGTTACATTCTTTCCATTACATTGTGATCTAACTTCTAATATGCACTTCAGACATTGATCTTTGATGATGACCTTTGTTAATTGTGGAAAGTTTAAATTCCTAGTTTTACAGCCTTTACATATTTATTTCTTACTAGTTTTGGAGTAATTTTTTGTTGTTGTGCCTGTAATGTTCCTTCAGATGTCAATGCTATGCTTCTCAATTCTATGATAACCAGGGAATACAACCCAATCCTATGCTGCCATATCACTAAATGGGCAATCAAAAACTTGTAACTCACCCGATTTAAGATTCTTCCTGTTGGGGTTGAATCAAAAAATGCCATTGGAGCGCGCAAGACACTATGCAGCATGTTGGTAAAGAGCTTCTGTGCTGTCTGACATCCTGCTATTGCCACTAGCATGGCTCGAACCAGAACACAAAGTGAACTTCCAACAGCAAGAAGTGTATAAACTAGTAATATATAGTTCATCCCTGCAATCGGTTCAGTGCCACCATCGGGAGGACAAGCCCAAGCCATCCAGTAATTACTTGTTATCTGTAGCACTTGGAATGTTGATTGAGCCAGAATGATGATCGGAACCAAGGCGCCGCCCTTCACAATGGTCAAGTAAGACCAATAAACTTCTTTGCCTATGCTGCCTTTCTCTCTTTCTTCATCCTGCACTAATCGAGCTTCCTTTTCTGTTTCTTCTGCACACAGGTTCTGCTCCGACTCATGTCTATTATGTATGAGTTCTGCACTTGATGTGAGGTCTTTAATAGTGGAATCAGGATCAGGTATTTCATTTTGAGATTCTCGACTTGAACTTTCAACAGATAGGACAGATTCTAGAGCTTGGTTATGAGCTCCAACCAACACTTCAAATCCGATATTTTGTTTCATAAGTTCTTCAAATGTTCCAGCTTGTGCAATTCTTCCATTTTGCATCACCTGCGCATATTTTTAGCTATATAATGCAGTACCATTGCTTTATCGGGTTAAACTTCAACTGTGCATTTTACTCCATCTTGATTAAGGATATGTTGCCCTATTTGATCATGTAGAATTTGTATTTAGATTAGTCTTAAAATTGCTTTCCAATTTCCTGAAATTGGGAAGAGTCGACATATTTTTTAACAACATAACTTCATTTTTCCAATGTTAATCTTTTGATTGCACCAAGTGTTTGGATCTTGGCTTGGTTGAGGGAAAAGAAAGGGCAAGGGATTTGAATCCATCACTTTCTTTTCCATCCAAACTTTTGAGATCCGAACACAGCCTAAAATTTCAAAACAGTGGCGCCAAGAAATGCATCCTTAATTCACCAGTATGACCTCTATTTATTGACCCAACTTATTACATACCAGAATTAGGTCGGCTGCAGGAAGAAACTCAACTTGGTGAGTAACATAGAGTATTGTCTTGTCCTTAAGAATCCCCATCAAGCACTCCTGTGCATAGCATATAGACAAATTAGTGCCAAAAGCAACCAAAGTTTGTTGCTTCAAATTGTGGGAAATAGATGAGACATTTTTTGTTTTATATTTTTATTTCCATTGGATAACCTACCACTCATTTCACATCTTTAACCTCAATGTCAAGATTCTAGAAGCTAACCTCAAAGAGTTGTGTGCCTGTGTGAGCATCCACGGCGCTGAAAGGGTCATCAAGTAGATATATGTCAGCATCCTGATAAACTGCGCGAGCAATTTGGATTCTTTGTTTTTGGCCTCCACTCATATTTATCCCTCTTTCTCCAATCTCCGTCAAGTCACCAGCACCGAAAAGCTCGAAATCCTTTATCAAAGCACATGCCTTGACCGTTCTTTCATACTTGGCGCTATCATAAGGATTGCCAAAGAGAATATTCTCTCTGACATTCCCTGACAGTATCCATGGGGACTGGGGTACATAAGCCTTAGTACCACTAATTTTCACCGTACCGGACATTTTCGTCATCTCTCCTAATATGCATGAGAGCAAACTCGATTTTCCTGATCCTACAGTGCCACAAATTGCCACCTTCATTCCTCTTTTAACTTCTAACCCTATTCCTTCAAGAATTGGGCGGCTTGATTTGTCATCCCAACAAAATGTTCCCCCCTGAATTTCAACATCACATTCTGTCTGATCTTGTGGAACAAATTCAATGACATTTGACTTAATTTCATCTTCTTGGAGGTAAGAAGCTAATCTATCCGCAGAGACTTTGCTCTGAGCAATTATGGAGAGCAAATCCGGTAGGTTAAATATAGGGTCTTGTAACATCCGAAATGTTGCCAATGCGGACAGGACTCGTCCAGCGGTTAGAGGAATCCCCAGTACAACACAAGCCCCAAAAGTTACCACAGAGATAAGTGTCGGTGCTCCCCATAAGATAAAAGTTGATACTGCCGATAGTCTCAACGACTTCCATATGCAGTTATTTTCTGTTTTCCTCAGACTTTCTAGCTTGTGAAGATACTGAATATCCCATGCTTGGAGTTTGAGAATCTTAATGCTACGGAGAACTTCCGAAGTGGCCTTCATTCTTTCGTCCTTGGCCTCCATGATCTTAGACTGGTACCTTTTCTGAACCCTTGTCATGGGTACGTTGATAGCCATCACTACCAAAGTTGCAGCAAAGGCCACCAATGACCCTAGTCCCAGATTTGTATGTAAAATAAACATAGCTAAGGAAATCTGTATGGGAAGCTGCCAAATGGTGTTCAAGTACCAGATGAAGTCTGTCATCCGTTGAACGTCCACACTCATGTAGTTGATGATCTCTCCACTAGTACGGCTTTGTCGGGATTGGCTTGATAACATGAGGCCCTTTTTGTAAATTTGAGATGTCAGAGAAGCTCTCAGCCGAAGGCCTAGTTGGCGAGCCCCAAATATCCACTGTCTCTGTGCTGTCGTCTCAACCACTTTGGCAGCCAGAAAACCTAATGCAATGAGGTATCCACTTGCTAAGCTTCTAGTTTTCTTTTGGTTCAGGAAATTTACAAAGTCGTTGATAAGGTATGGGCCCACGTACGAAGTCCCTGCACTGATTATTGCATAAAATGCATTGATCGCTGCTTTCTTCCTGATGAAAACAAACATCGCCTTGTAGAGAGATGGGCTTGTGGTTTGATCTCTCTGCTTGACATGCTTTAGGCTTTCATCAAAGGAATGTGATAGAATGCGAGAAGAATCTCTGGTGTCAAGATCCGGGACTTCATCCCTGTCAAGAGGCTTTTTGATCCCAACTGCAAACAAAGGATTCATCCAAGAGAAGGTAATGAGTTGAAATAGCGTGGCTTTTCCGTATAGAGATGACCTTTTGCTCTCTGAATGCTTCTCGTCTTTCTTATTGAGAAGTGGGTCTGTAGTGCCATGTGGGACATCGAGGACAATGTCCGTATTCCCTCGAATAGATATACCGAATAGGCATGTGGATGCGAGAAGTCCAACGATTTCAGCAAGATACACGAAGTTAAGGGGAGCGTGGTTTGAAATCATGGAACGGGCTTCGAGAATTGTGCTGCCAAGGGACAGTAAGAAGGTACAGCCCCACCATGCTCTCAGAATCCAGGGGAACTTTAGGTACTTTTTGATGGGAATTTTGTAAAGTGTGAACAATGTAATTGCCCATATTACAACTTGCATGATTTCTGAGGTAAGAATTGGGACTTTTGATTTGCATTGTGCCTCGCTTCTGTTTTGCAGTGTCAGAAGCGTTGTGATGTGAGTTCCCAGCAGCAAAATGGTGCAACCAACGCTGACTTTGTAAGAGAGGCCGAATTTTACCCCAACTGGGTATTTCTCTACGCTTGTAATCGCCTTCTTTTTTCTGCGGTTGCAGAAAGAGTCCACAGTGTTCCAAAAGACGTGGAGTAATAGGATTCCAACGAACCCTAGTTGCAGAACAATGCTGGCATTGTCCCGGAAGCATGGAGAGCTGAGCTGTGGCCATCCTGATTGGAGCCAAAGAATCTTCAAATCTGTGACACACAACAAAATAACACCAAAGCCTGTCTCAAGGGAGGTAGAAAATTTTTCTTACTGTTTTCTTTGCAAAGTTAGTGATCTATGTGCCTTGCTTTTGCTGCTTCTGTTGCATTTTGGCCACTATTTAACTGAGCCCGTGCAAATCTATTTTGCTGATTTTGAAGCTAAGCCATTAGTGGTAAGTCATTACTTTTGAACTTGTCCAAAACACTCATGCATTTCGCTTTTCTTGTTACGTTCAGAACCTCAAAATTTATCAAAGCGGGTGGGAGCAAGAAGTCAGAGTCGTGCGAACTCTGTGTAATGCAAGAATAAGTGATTGAAAGATGGAACGTCTGCTACGATTGCAATGGTGAAGAAAAGCCCTTGTACTTTCCGAAACATGATAAATAGTAGGAGAAAAACGTCATGAGACTGATTAGGTTTCCTTTCTTCAAAAAGGTCATGAGACTGATTATGAGCCAAACATCATATAGATATCTATCTTTTGAGAGGCACGATCCCTTTCCGAATAAACTGTATGATAAGAAAAAAGGAGGAAAATTACCTATAATCTTGTGAAAAAAAGAAATGGTAAGAGAATATACCCGGTGAATGAAGCGACCAAACCCTCTTGTCACCAACATTTGATTTCCAAGAAAAATCATTTAACATGGCGGACAAGGACGCCATCTCAATTGATTCTCAGTGGTTGAGATTTCTAAAGAAATCTAATTTCCAAGAAATCGGGGTGACCGGGGAGAATGCCATAGGAAATTATGAACATGTGACGGCTTCGGATCAACCGATACGGAATTTGGAATGAAACATGACCGGAAAAATCTCCAGCGAAAACATTCGCCCCCAGTGCCATCTTTGAAGATAGACGTGAGTTTTAAATTCGTATGAAGAACGATGAAACGTCCATTGGGTAATGTCAATAGGAGGGAAATCGAACCAAACGGTTGAGGATTTGGCGGTTTTCATTCTTCAAGCATATCCTAATATAGACGAGGATTGGAGTATAAATAACTTAAAAGAGAACGGTCTATTTGTGCAATTTCGAAGAGATGGAACCACAGTTTATGACCGGGTCGGCCCAAGGCCTTCCGAGAGAGAAATTTTTGGGTGCCGAGTGGGTACCACATGTGTTATCTTACCGGCTACCAGCACCAAAATCCATCTTTTTGGCAATACGTTCAACGATAAATTCTCCTTTTCTCCTGTTGGTTTAAAATTATTTCAGAAAACTTAACTCTACAAAAAAAATTCGTATTCTCCTCCCGTTGATATAAATTATTTCAAGACTTTTAACTTTGCAAATCTAAATCACATCGGAAGAGTTATTTTCTTTACATAAACTCGTGCTTAAGACAATGTTTAAACCATCCTCGTCCAATGATTCTATAAAGTACATAAAATCGCATGGTCTTATTAGTTAATTAAAATTTGAGACCCTAGGTGTTGGTCTTAATGGCCTAAAAGCAAGTCCAATGGTGTAGAAATGGCTCAAGCCATTCCCATTTTTTTGTCAAATCTGTTAAAAACCATATAACCCAATGGTTGGTCATTCGTGCGGCCATTTATGGCCGTGGCTACAGGTGTCAAACGTGCGTGTCGTGCCGTGCCGTGCCGTGCCATTCAACTTCCGTGCCAACCGTGCTTCGTGTCGTGCCGTGCCGTGCCCGTTTACTTAAATCGTGTCGTGCCGTTCCGTGCTATTTTCAATCGTGTCGTGCCGTGCCGTGCCCATTTAATTAAATCGTGTCGTGTCGTGCCGTGTTGTTTTTTAATCGTGTCGTGCCGGGCCGGGCCCATTTACTTAAATCATGTCGTGATGTGCCGACCCGTTTTTTAATCGTGTCTTGTCATGCCGTTTTTCAATCATGTCGTGCCAGGCTGGGCCCATTTACTTAAATCGTGTCGTGCCGTGCTGGCCCGTTTTTTAATCTTGTAGTGCCATTTTCAATCGTGCCGGCTGGGCCCATTTACTTAAATCGTGTCGTGCCATGTTGGCCCATTTTTTAATCGTGTCGTGCTTCGTGACGTGCCCGTTTTACTTGATTGCCGTTTTTAATCGTGTTGTGCCCATTTAGAGGTGTCAAACGGGCCGTGCTTCAAACCCAAGTTCCATAGGACTTGAGTTTGAATCACATGGAGGTTTTTTTTTCTTTAAAATTAGTTTTTTCCTTATTTATTTTTAGTTGTTCCAATTTAAAAGCTTATTTTTTATAAATTATGAAACTAAAATGCCTTGTTTTGTAATTAAAATTATTGTCATTTAATCACATTATATTCATGAGTCACAAGTCAAATTAATAACTTTTTTCCCGTGCCTTGTGTTGTGCCCGGCTAGAACCGTGTCGTGTCGTGCCCATTCAACTACCGTGTCGGGCCCGTGCCCGGCTAGAACCGTGTCGTGCCGTGCCATGCCCATTCAACTACCATGTTGTGCCAGGCCAACTTCCGTGCCGTGCCTGCCAACTTTCGTGCCCCGTGCCAGTCCGCGTGCCCACTAAAACCGTGCCGTGTCGTGCCGTGTCAGGGCACGACCGTGCCCGTGCCCGTGTCGTGCCGTGTCGGCCCGACCCGTTTGACACCCCTAGCCGTGGCCATTTGCCCAGCCATTTTCACCCAATATGGCAAAAAAAATGCTTAATGTCATTTCTGCCACCACCTAAGTCTTCTTTTTCTCAATTGGACCCACTCAATTAATTGAAAATAGGGTACAGATGGAATTATTGAAAAGAATGGCCAAAAAAACAGTCTGCACTATCAAACTAACATTGTCATTTTTTGGTCAAATGACGCTATTCATGGCCATTTTTTCGGGAATGGCTAAAGCCATTTTACCAAAATCATTGGAGTTGCTCTACGACTTGTGCCAGCCTTGGTTGCAACTAGGGGTGGCAAATTGAACCCAGATCCATTAAGAAAACCAAACTCATCTATTAAAAAATAGACCTAATCCAACCCATTTATTAGTTAGGTCAGAATGGTTCCAAACCCAACTAACCCATTTATTATTGGGTTTCAATTGGGTCAACTTAAATGCCCAATGGGTCATGAACATTACCCAACAAAAAAATATAACTACCACAGTAATTTCTGGAACGAACGAAAAGCAGGGCCTGACTGGAAATCAGGCGCGAAGGTTTTCTAACTGCTCTCGAGTCGATGGCGACGGAGATATATACTAATAATAAAAAGGGAAAATCGATAATCCTAAAATAAAATAAGGACTTTCGATAATACTTAACGTGAAATCTTAGCAAACTTTTTTCGTTTTGTCTGCTTTGTTCGTCTTTTTTTAATTTTAGTTAGATTTCGTTATATTTTTTGGATCAATTATTCGTCTCGATGAAAAGAGTTAAAAAAGTAAAAAAATTATGACAAAAGCAAAAAAAAAAAAAATTAAAGACAAAAAAGTATCAAACAGCTGTCTTTTTTTTGTCTAACCACACCAAAGATAGCTTCAACTATCTTTTTCGAAACTCAAACATATTTTACTTACTTTGATTTTTGAACCCCCTAACCTTAATTATTTCCAATTAATAATAACCTGTTTCATTAGTTAATACATATTCTTGTCTAATTATTTAACTAAATTACCCTCTTGAAAAACAGACTAATTGAGCTTTGGCTTCGATTTTGGTTCAGCGACAGCGGGTTTCCGAATCTGACATGAACGAGTGGCACATAAATAAAATACTAAGTGAAAACGTAAATACAAATAAGGGTTATTACGGCGCTAGCAAGAATTCATCCTTATCGGTCGATTTCTGTGATGAATAGTTTTTTATCCAATTTTTAGCTCGCTTCCTATATATTCGCTTCAGGCGTTCTAAAAAATTCACGGTAGCTAGCGACATGCTACTCTTGCTACGTATCAGAAAAATTAAGCGTACAGGGGTAATTTGGTCATTTTATTAGTAGAGGGATAGTATGATAATTTTAGTCATTTAAATTTACAGGGGTAATATAGTCATTTTAGTGTACATTGATATTTTAGTCATTTTAAATTTTAGTATATATGATGTAATTGGGCTTATGGGCGGGTTGGGTTTACTTTTAAATAAATGGATCGGGTTGGGTATGGGTAATTAGACTCATAATTAATGGGTTTAAATAGGTCAATGACCCATTAAAGACCCAACACACTTGCAACTTACCCATTTTGATCCAAACCCGCCCATTTTGTCACCCCTAGTTGCAACCAACACATGGGTCGGGTTTAACCTACACTCCAATACTCCATAGTCCATACTAATAATGGATGGTTTATCGGCCCTAGTCCGGCCCAACCCCATATTAAGCCTAAAACTCTTCGGTCCAAGCTCAGCCCTTAGATTTTTTGGACTCAAATTTGGCCCAATTCCAAGCCCGTCCAATTTTTGACTCATCCAGTTTTTTCAAGGAGTACTGGTTTTTATCAAAATCGGCTGTTGGCCTTTTGAGGTATTTTCCAATTATACTTAATTAAATTTAGAAAAGGGAAAGTATTGTGCCATCCTAATAATGACAAGTGGTGCATTTAAATTTGTCACGGCACGAAAAAAATGGTTGCTACCACCATCACATATCCGTAAAATTAAAAATAAATACATCTCAACGAATGTCCTAGAGATAAAATATAAAGATACAATAAAATGAAATTTTTAAGGAAGAATACAAGACTAAAGATACAATCGAACAAGCTAAATATAACGTAGTAGTTTTGTTTTGGATCCGTTTTTTTTGGGTTCTTTTGCGACTTTTATGCCTTTGCTTATGATGTTCTTTTTGTCTTCAAGTTTGTTCGACAAAGTTTCTGTTTTCTGCTTGTGTCAAACGTCGGAACGGAGGATGGTGCTATGAGGGTAGTGCACAGCACCGTGCTGTCCACCATCCGAACCTTCTGTTCAAAATCTTGACTTCTAGTTTGTTTAGTATATTTGACTTTCGAGTAAAAACACATATCCAACATCAATCATCGTAACTACCAATTTAATCAATGAGCAAAAAGAATTTTCCAGTTACCCACAAAAAAGAGTAATTTACGAAAAAAAATCATATAAAAACTAAGAGCTCTTAAAAGTTCGACATTAGGAAGTACTATATATCGTTCAAATAGTCCATTAGTGAAAAAAGGAATTTTTGACCACAAAGCAAATACTCCTTACTGCCATTTATAACGCTCCTCTTTCTTCCACATAAAGCTTCACCCACATACAGAAATCATAGATGAAAAAGAGACAAAAATGTGTATGGATAATCAATTTCACTCTTTTTTTTTTTATAATGCAGAGTGTCCCGGGCCAGCTTGTACGCACCTCAGACTAATCCATATAGCTGAGGTCCCACAACGTTTTCACACGCTTACGCGTGGGGAGTGAGGCAGCCGCAACAGTTGTTGCCAAAGGAAATCGTGCATGAGACTCATGGTGAGAGCAAACCCCGGTAACCTCCCCTTGGGATTCTATTTCACTATTTCGCATATTTATTTTTTTCATAAATAGAATATATAAAATTTGTTCTTCCTGTCGCAATTAATTTCAGATGTAATACCATAATTCAATGGGGAAAAAAAAAAAATCAAAAGTTGAGGTTCTGAGGGGGAAAGGAAGCTTACTAGCCCAGGTGGAATTGAACATTGCTTCCATGACTAAGCAGTTTTCCTTCTCCAGCTGGTTATATAGAGAGCTTCAGATCATAGACTCCCTCTAATTCATGAGCTTTGACTTACAAATAAATTCTAGCTACGTACTAGCTAGAAGAAGTACTAATCCTCGGCATCCCTCTAAGAAAATCTTGAGAGATATATGAGTGGATCATATAAATATGCACGAGTAACAGTTTTGGGATCCACAGGGGACCATCAGAAAAGAACAGAGAGAGACAGAGACAGAGAGAGAGACAGAGAATATTAGTACTGCAGAGAGAGAGAGAGAGAGAGAGTTTGTAAGGGGTCATTTCAGAGAGAGAGAGAGAGTGGATATCACGTTACGGTAATTGAACCCCATGCTGATTGTCCAATAGGCTGACAATCGTAAGTATGTGAATGTGTATTGAAAGGTGTAAAGAGTGTAAAGAAATACATATTTTTCTTGTCTTCTAGAGTACTTATCATCAACCTAGTAAACTGACAATAGCAAAACCGATTATAACTAAAACCAACAAAACATTCCCTAACAGTAGCCTAATTATGCCATAGCCCTTATTTTGTCGTGTCACTTCGGATTAATGAGTTCATACTATCGATCGAAAAGCTATATCTTTATCAAAATTCCGCAAAGCAGATCGAGCCGTATTCTTCCGTTTAATGTTTTTATTGTCGGATCGTAAGCCCTCTAATTTCGTGTTGAGTTCGCAACATGTTAACAAGTCGTGTCCAAGCTAGATACCCACCCTAAAAGTTCTTTGCTGCTAGTACATTAATGTGAAGGGGATCGATTATTTTGCTGATTCTAAAAGCTTGGATTAATTAATTTGAATGGGAATTTCATGATCAGATTGTTGCACAGGCCTAATTAATCATGCACCCACTGTGGCATGTTGGGTATGATCGATGATGCATAAAATAAAAGAAAGATGAGAATAATATATGAATGGGACTCCTCAGTGGTGTACAGTACTCCATCAGCTCAGAGATGGGTGGGTGCTCAGTAGTAGTATTGCTTTTCTTCGTCACATTATTCGTTTGTGACGACCACTTTGATTGCTTTTCCTAACCCTTTTAAGTTCACAAAATTTTTTTGTTCGTCACGTATCCTCGCACCTAAACGGAATCAGACTAATTCACCTATGGAACGAGTCGCAAAGAACCAACACCTACAGAAAGTCGTTAGAAAGCAGTTAAGAGGAAGAACCACTGAACGCGACTGTAAAACTACCCAAATGAACTTTCACCTACCAACTGGTTGCCCTACTCTAGGAGAGTCAGGACTCATCCTCCGAGGTAGGGGCAAACCCGGCCATGGCCGCCAAGACAACCAGTTCGGGCCTCTCAATAGTTATAGAATAATTTATACAGATACTACAAAAGTTTGTCCGAGTGTGAAACTTTTGGAGCTTAGGTGGGCCAGGATCTTTGCCTAACCCTTGGAGTTCTGCCCTTTATTGTTGGTGAACAAATGATTATAGCCTTTTATTGTACAGAAAGTCTACACACACATACAATTTGTGCACAGATTGTGCACAGATTTTGTTGTGGGACCTACCACGGGTCCCACACAAATCATTCGAACTGTTCATTAAATGTAAAATATTTTTTCAAGGGTTCCTTGTTAAAAATAATTTCAATCCGATACCTATAGGTGCTCGATCCAATCATTTAACTTTTCATTATCCGGAAATCTGAATGAAAAATTAGATGGTTGGATGAAGTATCTATAGTTATTGTATTGAGCTTATTTTTTGTGCAATCTATGATGTAATACCGTTTGAAATCTTCGAAAAGGCTTTTTCATTTTGTGTATTTTTCTATAGAATTCCTCAAGGGATGATCATGACAAAGTTTCACACATTCGCATATACTACTTGCGTAAATACATGCACAAGTATGTAACCGTTGTTGGCTTGGTTCAGTACGATTAATCCCGTGAATGAAAATCAGGAGGTATATTGGATCGAGTTTCTATAATAAGTCACAAAATGATCACAACAAGCGATTATTCCGTGCTACTTCTGAAACACCACTTGGCGGTACTCCTAAAGTAAATTAATAATCTTCCGATCACAACACGGATCGATGTTCAGAAAACAGAACTGCCATGTTTATGGCCAAATGATGGGATGCATCAAGGTATTGTTTGGTGGCCCACTTGGCGGTACTCCTAAAGTAAATTAATAATCTTCCGATCACAACACGGATCGATGTTCAGAAAACAGAACTGCCATGTTTATGGCCAAATGATGGGATGCATCAAGGTATTGTTTGGTGGGTACGCCCACTTTGAAAAGACTGTTGTCGATCCTGGACCGCTTGATGCTACTATACTTTCTTTTCTTTTTTTGCTAAGCTGATACAAGAGGTAGGGAAAAGATCGAGAAAGACAACATACATGAAAAGAAACGAAAAACAAAAGGAAAGAGAATAAATTCTATCCACCGTCAGTGTAAATCCCACCTTTCCACCACCGCCTATTATAGGCTTCACTGGGTGTCTATTGTTGTGATCTGAATCGTTCATATTTTAAGACCCGTAATATAGTATTGCCATGCAAAAAATCAGCTTGATCAAAAGTCGATAGATATATCAAAATTTGATTTTTGGTTTATAAAATGGACGATCTGATTTTTGTCAATAATAATAAAGATAAACTATCCATTTTATAAAAGCAAAATTTAATTTTTGATACTTTTATCGATGTTCGATCAAGTTTATTTTTTGCAATAGATACACTACTATGTGAGGTCTACAAGATGAACGGTTCAGATCAACAATAAACATACGGTAGGACCGAAAAATGTGGTGGTGGAAAAGTGAAATTTTCCATCACCGGTGGAAAGTACTTAATCTCAAAAGGAAAAGGAAAAGTGCCAGAGAAACCACTCTGCGAACTGAGAATGAGAGTTTTTCTTCTTTTAAAGTGCCAGAGAAACCATTCTTAAGCGCCCAAACAGCCATTTCATGAGTAACCCCATTAGCTTGATGCTACTATACACCAATATTAATCATCGACCATTATAATGCTTTTTATACAGTGGAACTACTTTTCTTTTTTTCTGCTGAAAAGGAACCCGGCCACTTTTCGTAGCATGCGATTTTGGTCAATTTCAGAGGTATGGATCGAGTTTCTATAATAAGTCACAAGATGATCACAAAGAGTGATTATTACTAGATGATCACAAAGAGTGATTATTCCGTATTTCAGCGCTGCTTTTGGAGCACCACCACTTGGCTGGCGGTACTCCTGGAGCAATTAATAATTTTCCAATGCAGAAAACCAAATAGTGCCATGTTTATGGCCAAATGATGGGATGCATCAAGGTATTGTTGTCTTCTTCGGTGGGTACGCCCACTTTGAGTAGGACTGTTGTCGATCCTGGACCGCTTGATGTTACTATCTAGACACCAATATCTAATCATCGACCATAAATATATTAGCATTGCTTTATACAGTGGAACCACTTTTGCTTTATCTTCTTCTTCTTTTCGTTTTTTTTTTCTGGTGAAAAGGAATCACTTTTCGTAGCATGCGATTGTTTGGTCAATTTTTTCTGTCGCGAACCTTTTGCTTTCAGGAGTATATTCCAATGGACCATAACACCCAGTTCTCATCTTCGTCACTCAAATTATTAGCTTCAACTCTTAACTCCTCACTATGTGCAATGCGACGGAGGTATGGAAGTGTTGCCAGCAGCGGCGTTGCCAGAAATTGGTGCGAGTGGGAGTAACAACTAAACACGTGTTATTTTGTTTCGAGGAACAAAAATTTTCATCTCTTTATAAGGGATTGTACACGCAAAGTTTGATTTGAAGTATTTTCGTCAAGACTGCTTTTGTGAGAGTAGATCGTCAAGTCCAATTGCCTTTCTCGAGTCTTTTCCGGGCCAATTCGATGAGTGGCACCGTTCACTACTTAGACCTTGTCGAGACCATCAACTAATTAAGTCAAAAATCATGTCCATTGGATATCGATTCATATATTTCTGAAACACTTGTGTTTCGAAAAAATGAGAAGTATGTAGTTAGTTTAACACTGAATTGAAAACTCACTTTTGCAACCACTCGGCTTGAATTGATAAATCTAAGATCAATTTCGTAAAAGTTTCTAAGTCAAACTAATTAAAAACCCACGCGCACACACAAAAAACTTGAAATTCCAGTGGGGTCATGGACACCCACTGGAGTTGAGTACCCGAGCTCCGCCGCTGGATGCCAGAAACTAAGTTTGTAACTACAACCTACCAAAAACGAAGAAAAAAATTTGTGTGCTTTTAGCCTACTGTTTAGATGATTTATGCCAGTGGTATCGTGTGCCATTTTGCAAATTATATTCCTTTATGATCACAGGAAAAAAGATTGGAAACAAGAAAACACGTCACAATCAACCTTACTAGATTATACAAACAATTCAACCATATATATATTCACTTAATTATGTCTTCGTTGGCAAAGTTGTTCACTCCCACCCTAATTTTGATTCAGGGGAGGCTGAGCACTACGGGGTTGCAGTGAGCAACTTAGCTATCTATCTATGTTTTCAACGATCTGGATTTAAAACAAACCCTGGAAAGAATTATTCTTTTTCTTACAAGATCGAGTTTGTCTTAATCCGAATCGTTAAAAACACTACTGTACGGTTGGGATTATTCATTGCAACCCTGTAGCGCCTGACCTCTCTATAGGGACCCCAAAACCATCCCGTAAATCCTGTGATTTCCAACTGATTTTAGGAAAGAAAACTCAATCAAACACAGATCAAGGGGTCAAATGGCACGTTATCAGGGTGATCAAGTCATGTATAACATCATGTTTCCATATTCTCACCAACCCAGAATTTTGAAGCCCATAGATAATACACACCTATACCAGAGGGTTCGGGGATGTTGTAATGCGGGGCTGCACTACAGCCGTCCAATGCATCAAAACGGAGCAATTTTTTTTTTTAATCACATTTTTCTAATAGCCCTTAAAAAGCAAACATAAATCATTGAAAATAGCCGGTCATTTTTTTTATTAGTTCACATTTTGGAATTGTCTGACAAAGAATCTCGAAAATGAAACATCGTAGGTGTCTTCCACTAAACTGTTGAAGTGATAACGTGTAGAAAGAAATACTCCTATTATTCTCTCACCTTTTAGCCTTTAGTAGGTGATGGCGGAGTTGGTATAAATTAGTAAATTGTAGTGCCAACGTACGGTGGCAGACGGAGGACTCAGATTCAAGGGTGTTTGGAACCACGTGTTTATTTTTTTTTTTTAACCCCCATTATAAGAAAAAGAATGTTGTATAAATATATATCGTACGAAATTGTGTGTATTCGTGTAATTGTCATTTAATTTTACACACGCGACCAAAAAATGGTTGATGACTTGAAATTTGAGAGAGTTTTTCCCCGTATATAAATGAAATTTTTAAGGGTTTTTATGCATCTAGGAGACTCGCAGGGACTAATTCCATAGAAATTTTTGAAATTAATTTGAAAAACTAGCCCTGCTTTTCAACGGGCAAGGAAGGCATGGCAACCCGAATTACCAAGGCCTTGCTCACGCCTAGGGTTGCAAACGAATCAAGCGGCTCGCAGCTCGGCTCGTTAGTGGTTCGTTCAAACTCGGCTCGGAAGTTAAACGAACAAGCTCGAGCCGATTTTTTCAACTCGTTTATAAACGAGCCGAGCTCAAGCTAGGATAAGCTCGGCTCGAGTTGGCTCGCGAGCCGGGGTATATACACTTAAGTTTAAGATTTTTATTGTTATTTCATAATTTGTTCTTTTCGTTTTCAGTTTTCTGTCAACCAAGGGAGGCGAGAGCACACGTACATCAGTACACCCCCGTTCCATAGGAAAATGAAAGATATATACTTTCACAATCAAAATATTTTTTGGTTCTATTAGACCTATGAGAGGATATATATATATTTTTCGTTGGTTCGTTGAGGCTCATAAATAAGTTCGAGTTCAAGTCAAGCTAAGGCCCGCTTGGCTCGAGCTCGACTCGTTAAGTTTTCACTGAGCTCGAGCTCGTATTCGTTAAAAATTTAATAAACAAACTTTAACACAATAAAAACTCGGCTTAGCTCGTTTGCAGTCCTACCCACGCCATGCCAAGACCGCAAGTGCAATTAATTATTCGGAATCGTGCGGGGCCCAGCACGTTGTTTCGCCACTGCTAGAAAAATGCTAAAAGATGCACGAGGAGATGTGATTGAAATGGAAAGCGTTTGATTAATGGGAATTTCCGAAAAAGTATCCGAACTCATCATTTGCATTTTATGTTAGAGAGAGAAAGTAGAAGAGAGATGTTTAAGCAAAGATATGTATTCTATATGCCAAATGATTACCAAACCATTAAAAAAAATATATTCATGATCTAAAGTGATGTCGTTGTCCTTATGAATTATGAGCTCAATGGTCTACAAATGTTTTGGTTTGAAATGAGTTGAAGATGTAACTGGAATTTAACCCCAATTAAGGGTTGGTCAAATGATCTTAGCTTGAGTTTTAAGGGTTTGCAATTTTCTAAGATCTTAGGTTCGATTCCACTCGCTAGCAAATCTTGGGGCTATCTCGGGGGAACTGTAGAGATTGATTCGAGGTACGCGCAAGTGGCCCGAGACCCCTTGCATTACCCCAAAAAAAAAAAGTGCAAACAATATATAACAAATGCGGAAGCAGGTTGTTTGGGTTACCTCTCGCAAACTTTAACGAAACTGGATTTTGGTGGATGGATTACGTACTTCAGACCACGTACTAGAATAACAAACAATCTCTTGTGATAGAGTGATACTACGAGAAGTTCCACGGTGTAAAAACTTGGATTATCCTTTAATATGGTAGAGAGAGGACTATATAGAGAGAGAGAGAATTTCCTAGAACTTATTTTAGATCTTTTTTCATGTAAATTTTCTGCAGTAGATTTACCCATACATATAGGGATATGTATCCTACACACATTAGAAATCCAAATCCCCTTAGGAAACTTAGCCGATAAACTTCCAGCTTAGTAACTTAGTCCATACTAGGTTGGATTCTATCTAAAGAGGTCTGGGGTCAATGCTCACATGGACAACTGATTAGGGTCTCGGCCCGGACCTAATTTCCAACAGAAGGAATTTGTAAAACATGGTTAGCTTGGGTCAACCCCACGAATCCATATGAAAGCTACCTATATATGAAAAATTCAAGTAGATCGATCAACAAGTATATATAAGAGCATCAACATCTCTCTCTTTATTTCTCCTTCAATGCTATTATAAAGAGCAAAACTCAACAAAAATTGCTGCATCAGACTCGGTGGCTTCCTTGCTACTTTACAATAGTAGTAGTTTTTCTACAGTGACTCGTTTGATCCCACGAGCCACTGTTCATCACACACCAGTATTCTATTATTATTTGGTGCAGTAGTTTTGGAGTATTTGTTCAAAGCTTAATATTTTATAGTTCATTTGGTTCTATAATTCTCTTGGGGTCTCATATGAAAGTCCTAGGGACAAATATTAATTATAACTTTTTCGGATAAAATAATTAAAAAATAAGATCTTCATACCGGTTTAAACGGATTGAAAATTGGAGCACATGATTTTTTTAGACCGTTTATATTTAAAAATAATTAATAAATAACAAGTGAACAGTTGCTCGGAATGAGATTGTTTGGCGCTTTTTTTAGAATAAAGAAACAATTTTTTAATGGAATAGTTTTAATATAGAGAGTCTGATGCAGTAGAAATTTTAAAAGTGAATAGCTAAAGTAATAAAGTAATTTTTTGAGGTGTAAATTGGTCCAAAATATAAAGAGCCTGATACGGATGCCCTAACAAGTTATTTTTTACATTTTCTTGAATTCAAAATGGACACAACAAATAGTAAGAGCTTTAAAATAGACGGTTCATTATGATCCGTCCATGCCGCATGCCATGAATTCATTTGAACATATATTCTTGGAAAGTATATTTATTTTTTATTATCTGGAATAATTAAATTACACAGCAAGACCTATGAAATGAATGGTCCTTATCGGAAAGATTACAACTAGAACACGTGGCCCTACGATACTCCAATCCATCAGTACTAGAGATGATGAGGATCCCACGAAATTGTCATTCCATAACTGTACGAAAATGCCAAAACAAAACATTGGACAATGTGCATAGAAATAGATACATGAATATTATTGAATGACTCGAATTTGATCGCTTAACTGGAGCAGATCTGGTGGGAGACAAGTGTCCTATATATTCGTGAAAATGATCATTTCTGACTGGGAAAGCACGAGTGTGGGTGCATGAGGTACCTAATCATGAATTACAGGAAGCCAATGTGTTGGAAATTTCGACGAATTTGCGACACATCAGTTGAATAGGGTTTGAGTCCAAGACAATGACACTTATCCACATTCCTCCCCCCCACCACCACAGAGAGAGAGAGAGAGAGAGAATTTGAGCCTCTTCGAAACAGATTTGGGAGAAGTAAAAGGAGAAAATCCACAACTTCTAACCCAAAGGAGGAGGAGGAGATCACGTGAAGCCTGAAGGAGGGAGAGAATCCAATTTGATGGGCATAAAACCGGTTTTTGAGATTTTTCATTAAATATTTTCCAAAATATTTGGGTAAAAGTAATCCTTTTTTTTTACTTTTATGATTTCTCTATGGAAAGTGATTTGGACACTCGACATTTTTATGATGGCATTACAAAATTTGTATTTTAGTGTAAAAATTATACATATTAAGGCACACTAAAAGACAAGTTTTGGAGTATCATTATAAAAAAGTAAAGTGCAAAAAATATTTCTCTTTCTCTATTCCAAATGAATCAATAATTCACAAAAAGTTACGTGCAAAACTAATAAATGAGAAAACAAATTGAATAAGGAAAAGCTTGAAAGAAACCTACAAACTGCCGCAGAAAAGCCTGAGCAAACAGGCCCACCAGAAAGAGATAAAAAGAAAAACAGGCCCAACAAAGCTTCTCAAGGGCTAAACATGGATGTGCTATAAATCAAGACATCTTAAGTTCAAAACTTTACAGCCTCTTAGGGTTAGGCTGAAAGAGATATATCTCTTGTGAATCTCTTAATTCCAGTGTTGATGGTTTTTTTTGATTAGACCGAAATTAAAAATAATCAATATGCCTAAGCTGACCGGGAAACTCCATCGTACCAAAAAATAAAAGGTTTAAAAAGGTAAAAGCTCTTCAGAATGCAGAATGCAACCTTTAAGGCCGAAAAAGTGGTACCCGCAAGCAAACTGCCAAATTTCCTCGCATCAATCGTCCTAAAAATGCAACTTTTTCAAGGAAAGGGCACAGAACCCTTTTACGTTTTCCAGAAAGTGTACTCCCACCATTCAATAGTCATCGTTGCTTCGACCGCTCTCAATTTCATAACACTCTTCCTTGGAAGAGTGAGAAGAGTTTTTTAAAATTTAAACCATTGATTGTTGGAACGGACGGTGAGAAGTTGAGCAGTGAAATAAGACGGTGGGCGTAACACCGTTGTGTACTTTTTGAGCGCAAGAATAAAATAAGTTACTGGGCCAAGCAGTGAAATAAGGCGGTGGGCGTAACACCGTTATGTACTTTTTGAGCGCAAGAATAAAATAAGTTACTGGGCCAAGCAGTGAAATAAGGTGGTGGGCATAACAGCGTTATGTACTTTTTGAGCACAAGAATAAAATAAGTTACTGGGCCAAGGAGAATTTACTGTTCAGGGGTATTTGGGCCTAGGACGGGACATTTGGGTATTGGAGAAGTTTTGTTTTGTTTTTTTATGGGCCTTTGGCCCTTTTTGCGGCCTGTGGGCTTATGGTTTGGTTTCCTTATGGGCTATTAGCCCTTTTCGTGGCCTGTGGGCTTATTTATGGTTCCCACCAAGAACTAGAAGTAAATAAGAAAAGGAAAAATGACGGCCCATGACGTATTTTGATAATTAATATCCGTCAAGAATATGCTGAGAACATTTGTTAATGTTGAAAATGTCTTTGGTGGGTATTAATTATCGAAATATGTCATTGATCATCATTTTTCCCTACCTTAAAAGAGGGGGCATAATTTGTCAACCGCGTTGCAGAAATTAATACTCAGTATATGCACTACTAGTCTACTAGCTTTGCCTAACGCTAAAAGGTGACTTTAGCCATTATAGTGTAAAATACTCCAACTAGCCTGTGAATGAATTGGATTCGGATAATCGATTTTACGGATTCGAATTACTATTACCGGTTTATAAAATTCGAATCGGATTCGAGCAACTTCATATTCATATCAGATTCCAATTCTATCGGATTCAAATCCAATCAGATCCATTGACAGACCTAGATAGCTCCTTATATTTTTTCGAAATTTTTACTATACAAACACAAGGAAACTCCCTGTTACCTTTGACAGCTTGAGATTCTTTTTTAGACATAACTTTTCGTTTCTCTTATCACCCATTTCCCTGTTCTTTGTAGTATTTTTTTCCTGTGAAATTCTCGTTAGGATTGATCTGCGTTTGGTCATTTGTTAACCTTATTCTGATCAAAAGATGCCATTTCAACAACAAAGAGTTTTCTTTGTCTTCAATCCATAACCCATTCGCTTTGGATATGCCCATCTCTACAGTAGAGAGACCTCACAATCGCGGCCAACGAAACCAAATATTCTCCTTGTTATGGACTAATCCCAGATATTCTGTATATGTGGGTGTTTCTACTAACCTAAAAGTTATGGACTATAATTTTTTTGTTTTGTCCTTATTCAAATTTTTTCTGCATTTGTTAGTTTTGCGTCAAACTTTTATGTATTATTGGTTCGTCTCGACGGGAGAAATCCGATAAGTAAAAATTTATGACTTTTACACAAGTATTTTTAGAAACATTTAAGGAAAAAGTCTAAAAAGTCGGCTTTTGGGCTTCTTAGATATTATCCAAGTAAAAATTTATCACTTTTACGTACGTAGGCTGCGGCCGCCGTACTTGAACAACGCATACCCGTAATCAGTAGTAATTTAAAGGAGTTTTTAAAGATTCATCCTCAAATTCTATCTCTCGTAAGTATACATCCTTGTCATTTTAAATATTTATGTTTTCATCCTCGCTTTTAAATAATTCCAAAATTACCCTTTATTATATATATAGGCAGGGATTTTTGGGACTAAAAACTAATCTTGAAAGTCCTTAGCATGATTTTAGGATCTCGGCAAAACACGGCAACACCATTTAAAACACCCAAACACCATTTATCCTCCGCCCCCCATTCTGGAATGCCCAATGTCGCCGGTTCACCGCCGCCACCACTCGCCGGTATGTTATGGTTTTTTAGGTACTTGATGTTTTAAAACTGAAACAGCGAAACCCACACTCTCTTCTACTGTTTTCGGATTCAGATTCAAGGGCCTTCACCGCCCCGAAGGCCCGATGTATCCTCCCTACGGTCGTTGGTTCACCACTAACCCCCGCCACCACCACGGGGAAACTCGAGACGCGTTTGTTATTGCCGGGGAAATGTGTGCCACGAGATTTGTTCCTTCTTTACGATGTTCTCGAAGTTGTTGAAGAAGACATTGAAATTTGGGTATTTTCAACAGATCGATGAACTTGTATTCAAGTCCATGTTGAGATTTAATTGTTGAGTACTGCTATGAGTACCGATCGGCGCCGTAGAAAAATCGTACCGACGGCCGGCCGGGCCGTCTTCGGCCACCGAACGCTGATTCGAGCTGTCCAAAAATTCTATAAAAAAAAAAAACCGAGGGGGCCCTTACGGGAATCAACGGCATCCAATGTGTATAGGGTGCTTGATCTAAACATCATATTTTTCGTATATATAAGCTTGGATCGGCCGTTCGGTGGCCGGAGACGGCTCGGCGCGGCCGTTAATACGATTTCCCTACGTTTTGGTCGGTCGGTACGTATATCATTTTCGTTAATTATTTTCCTTCTGAACCCACCTCTAATTTGTTGATTTTTTCTCTTAGCAAAGCTGGGATTATGCATGAGGCTTATTATGTGTTCTTCGTTGCTCTTGAAAAGGACTATTTTCCCAGAATATTATGGACTTTCAAGTTTCGCAAGAAATCATGATTTTGGTTTATTGTTTTTCAAGATAAATTAACCATGAAAAAAATGATCAGTTTGAATATTGTATATGTTCCAAAACGGTAATTTTGGAAAAAATAAAAACATGGTCAATCCATCAATGTTCCAAAAAAAAGTCTATTTTTCCGGAATGTTATGGGTTTTCAAGTTTCGTCGAGAAATCATGATTTTGGTTTATTATTTTTCATGATAAATTATCCATGAAAAACATGGTCAGTTTGAATATTGTATGTGCTCTGAAAATATTTTTTATAGTAATTTTGCAATAAATAAAAATATGGTCAATCTACCATGTTCCAAAACGTTTTATGATAATACATGGTATAAATGAAAAAATAAATATGATTTTTGAATGTAAATCGGTGAAATTTGATTATTACGAATCTTTTAAGTTTTGAAATCATCTTTCGTAATTATCTCCCATAATTATTGAGATTGAATCTCATTAAATTAGGAAATGGTTGAATCCTACTAAATTAAAAAATGGTTGAATCCCGCTAATTTAGGAAGTCAATTTAATAAAACATATATGAATATATTATTAAAAGGGTAAGATAGGTAATTCAACATTTGAAAGGATGAAAACATAATTATTCAAAATGACCGGAATGAATACTTATGTGGAATAAGATCTGCGAATGAATTTTTAATTCTCCCTAATTTAAAAAATGGGGCATTTGTCAATGGCGTTGCAGAAATTAATATTTGTCTGCTAGCATTGCGTAACGCTAAGATTGAGACTTTAGCCATCATTGTACTTGTTGGGACCATAGCACTAATGCAAAAATTGCCAAAACGATACAAGAGTAGCTTTCGTAACCTTTCTATATGGAGTATCATTTCTATCGATGCAATGAGCTTGATTTGTTTTTTTCCTTTTGATAACCGAATGATAGGGTCAGCTTGCGCGCGACATTGATTAGTTTCGGGGTTCTGAAGTTAACGACCGAGCAAAGCCTCCAGCGATCCCAAGATTTGAATGATTGATCTTTGTTGAATTCGAACACGCGACCTCATAGAGGATAAAGAGTAATTAGTTTTCTCATGTCCACCTGGCTGAACAGGCCGCGCAGGGCTGATGCTTTCAACTTGATTGGAATCTTAACATAGGTGGAATTAATTAAATTGGTGGCAGATCAACTACCCTTGCATTCTTGCTTTTATTGATTATCGCCATGATTTTTGTTATGCCTCTTTTGTAGCCTTTTCTGGGCTACAACACCCTTAGGTCCCGTTTGATAACAGTGATAGATAGATGTGATTCATAAAGAGATGAAATTAGAATTGGTAATGAGAAGGGGTTCGTAATGAATATGTTTGTTTGGGATGAGATTATATGATAAGATTATTAATATCATGTTATGGGATAGGATTGGATTGATAATATACATTTTCATTTTTGCCCCTATGCAAAATTGAAGGATAACAATCATATGAGAGCATTAAAGCAAAAAATTAATTATGATCCTTTAGAATAAAATGATCAGAAAAATAAAATCTTTGCATCGGTTCAAACGGATTGAAAATTGGAGCACTTAATTTTTTAATTATATTTTTAGTATATAAACTATATTTAAAAATTAAATACTCAAATTTTCAATCCGTTTGAACCAGTGCAAAGATTTTATTTTTCTGATCATTTTATCCTAAAGGGTCATAATTATTTTTTGGCTCGAGGGCTTTCATATACGAGTCCTAAGATAACTGAAGAACCAAATGAGGGCAATTTGGTCAACATAATTTAGTCCCATGGAACAGGACTACGAATACCATGTCTACCAGGGTATTACCAAAACCCCTATTTGGTCGGATTGGTAGTCCATAGGATTAGTAGTCCGTAGGTGTTTTGAGTTAACGAACAAGGGATTCATAATCCCTTCGGATTCCCAATCCAATCCCATGGCTTAACATGTTTAACAAATGGGGCCTCAAATACTAGTATCGTGGCTCGAAAATTGAGTTTGAGAGAAGGAAATTGATATCCGTGCTTTATTTTTTGATACAGGTGCTCCACTTTCAATGTGAAGTGCCTGCATCAAAAAATGAACCGCGAATATAAATTTCCCTGAGAGAATGAGAGTGAATGTACATTTTTAAAAAAAAATGTCTTATAGGTTATTTAGCGAGTTCAATTTTCTAAGTTCTAGAGAGTTTTCTTTAGTTTTAATAACTCAGCCAAAAAGGGTGAGAAATTTGAAACGACTTGCCGTTCCGCTTTCTTTTTATACTTTTTTTTTTAAAAATAATATAATTTCAAGCTTAAATATAATAAAAATGAAAAATAATTTTTTTTTATTTTTTACACCGTTTAAAAGATCTCAATGAGATCTATCAAACAAAATTCATATTGGTAGGAAAGTTATTTGCGTATACACATGATTTTTGAGCTTGAAATTACCGTCCTTTTCTAAAAGTTCATTTTTTAAGAAACCGGAACGGAGCCATTTTTTTCTTTCAACGCTGCTAACCACAGAGACAATCTCGCACGGATCGCGTACAGATTTTGTTGTGGAGCCCGTGCGATCCGAGCCGTTCATTAAACGTAAAACGTTTTTTTAAGTGTCTTCGGTAAAAAATCAGCTCAATCCGATACCTATAGGTGCTTGATCCAATCATATAACTTTTCATTCTAATTTCCGGATGATTAAAAGTTAGATAATTAGATCAAACGCCTATAAATATCGGATAGAGCAGTTTTTTTTTTTTGCGGAGACCCCTAAAAAAATATTTTACACTTAATGAACGACTCGGATCGTTTGTATAGGACCTGTGGTGGGCCCCACAACAAAATTTGTACACAATTTTTGTGCTATTTGTCTATGTGGACACCGAAAAGGGTGAGAATTTGTAATCTAATTTAATGAGTCAATTTCAAATAAATTATTTAAAAAAAAAATTACCCTCACTTATTATAACTACCTTCTAAATATGTACAACACGCGCACATTTACGAATGTGGGTCCCACTTCGTTATATCGTTTATAAAACGGAGGCGGGATCCTCTATGCCGAAAACGCAGCCCTGTGGCTCTGGGCCGAGGAGTTTTTCGGTCGTTGAATTAAAAGCATAAAAAAATACACACAATCCAATGGCCGAAAAATCCCTCTGCACAGAGGCACATAAATTTTCAGGACAGAGGAAGTCGTACCCCTATAAAACGTGGGCAGTCATAAATTCCGGACGATAGTGCTTGATTTTTAATACTAGGCTACGTTCTTGTAAACTTATAAATCTAAAACTTATTTCGGTATTTTTTATTTTTTGAAACTTTTTTTTAGCTTTTCGCCATAATTTTTGGTATTAATCGTTTGTCTTGACGAGGCGAATCAGAAAAATATAAAAATATAGACATTTGTTGAAAAAATTCAAATAAGACAACACTTTAGACAAATAAGATCTTTTTTATACTACTTTTTTCGTCTTAAGCGAACAGTTTTTTTGCTTTTTGTCATAATTTTATACTTTTAAACTTCTCTTGTCGAGATGGATGATTAATCTAAAATATATCAGACAAATCTAACAAAAATTAAAAAAAAAAACGAATAAAACACATAAAACGAAGAAATAAGTTAAGTTCACTTGAACCCACTAACTCAACAAAAAGGGAGATAAATTAGAAGGATAGTGCTGGGATAGAATGAATTCTGTAAGTAAATACACGTAGTAGTGTCAAATTGATACTCCCTCCGTTTCAATTTGAGAGCCCACTTCGGGATTCTAACTTTTTAAGGGAGTATAATTATTACTTGCACAGATTTTAAACTTTCCAATTTTGCCCCTTATTTTTGGAATAGGTTTTGCAATAAAAAATGCTAGGGGTATATATGAAATGTACATATTATGTACATATCAGTTTTGTGGGGCCCCACATCGGGTCTCACAAAGATGATTCAAACCACCCATTATTTTTCAAACATTTTTTTATAGAGCATTGTAAAAAATCAGCACAACCCGATATCGGTAAGGATTTTTTCTTAATTTGTGGAGGCGAAACTACTTAACTGCTTGTTTCGCCACTACAAATTCAGAAAAAATCCTTACCGATATCGGGTTGAGCTGATTTTTTACAGGGCTCTATAAAAAGATGTTTTAAAAATAATGAGAGGTTCAGATCATCATTGTGGGACCCGAATTGAACCCCACAAAATCTATATGTACATTGTATGTATATATTGTATGTACCAATAGCAGCACTCTTTTGAAATAGAAACATGTTGTTTCCTGACGGCAAAGTTAAATTTCAGGCGGTAAAGTTGGCTGCATTAAAAGTCAGTTCAAGCATTCAAAATTGAATACTTCTCCCTCTCTCTCACACACGCATAACTTTTTGTCCTTTTTAAATATATAATGGTAAAAAGAGAGAGTTAGACCCATTTTTATGTTAACTTGTCCAATTGGGCCTTTGTTTTGGAACACCCAAAAAAGGAAAGATGAACTCCCAAATTAGAACGGAGGGAGTATATTGTGAATAAAGTGTGCTTCAAAAGATTTTTGTGTGGCTAATTGCTTGCGACCTTAATGTGTGTTGCAATAAGAATACCCCAAGCGTAGGGTTAGGTCGGTTGAAAGCATAATACCCGGAAGTCCGGGGTCGAATCCACAGGGAGCGCATCCATAACTTGTTTTCAGAGATTAGCTCGCGTAGAGATTTAGCGTTAGGACCGCCAACCAAACTTCGGCGTTGAGACGGCCAACTGAACGATTTAGTTAACTTGCTACTTAACCTAACTACGGATTTTTAACTGGAGATTAACCTAAAGGCTAGGTTTAGGAATAATTAACACCCATAACGCAAGGATAAACTTGATTCTTCTCTTTTTAACCAAAGTGTTAAACATGTCTAGGGTTCTTTTGGTGCATTTAGACAAACACAAGGAGGGACATAGCTCCAAGTATCAAATGTGGCAAAAAGTTTAACCCTTGCCTACATTTGATCAAAGAGATTAACACCTCAAAGTTTTGATACTTAAAATTGACCCTAGCATATGCTTAAGCTATAAAAACGAAAATTACATGAGAAGAACAAGCAACACCCTTGGTTACGGGATGCTAACCATCCCACAACCTAACCTTACTACACTACTCACACATATCGTAAGAAGACATGAAATGAGCACGGGTAATGGTAAGGAGAAAACTAAACATTGATTAAATTCGAAATAAAGACAAGATCCTCGAAGAGAATGAGATTCCTTACACCTTTAATGAAGACTAAAAGCTTTGGAAGTAGACGGATCGTACTCAAAAATCCTCCTCAAAGCATAAATGAAGAGAGAGATGGGAGCTCCATTAATGGAGGTAGAGAGAGAGAGAGAGTGCCAAAGTAAAGATACCCTACTGAAATCAGGCTTGAAAGTATTTATAGCCCCTTAAAAAAGAGTTACAAAAGTCCTAAATACCCCTAAGTTGTTGCTTGGTCGGGTACAAAAATCGGCAGAAAATCCCAGGTGCTACGGGTAGTACCATTTTTGGGCTACGGGTAGTAGTCTCGTTTTGCAATTTGACACAGCTTCTGATCACTGGCTACGGGTAGTACCATTTTTGGGCTACGGGTAGCGGCTGGACAGATTTCTGTCTCCTTTGGTTCTTTAGCCTTTCCATGCCCTTTGGGCTTCCGTTGTCCCGCACACCCTCCAAAGCTACTGTTCATCATTCTTCGGACTCGGCGATGGAGTGCCAAGTGGCCTCGGGTGTACGGATACCCTTGGAATTGATCCATGGCATCAAAACACGCCTTATTTCCACCTTAAACCTGCAAGGGCCAAAAACACCAACTCCGCGCAATATCATCTTAATAAAGTAAGTTAAGCACGTGTGTGTGACAAAAAATGAGAGAGATAAGCCCTATTATTTACATTATAGAGGGCTTATCACACCCCCCAACTTGGATTTTGCTAGTCCCTAGCAAACTTACCCAAAAAAGTAAGTAACTAATGCTATGCAATGTTCCCCTGAAACAAGATACAACAATTACGCTCAACGATACTTGGCATGAGTCCAAACAAACACCCCTTCAAACTCAATTACAAGCTAAACACGCACATGCATACAATGAACTAAGGTGAACAAATTATGCCAACGGCCAAGCAACACACGTCCGCCTTGAATTTCCATTCCAAGACTCAAAAGGGGAAACTTAGATATGAAATTTCACCAAGTAAAAAAAACTAGAACAACATCCCATGATAAGCGCTAGCAAGAATTTGCAATAGCAAGAGACAAAAAGAAGAAGCTATGCAAGCTAATCAAAAGAGCGCCGACAAAGAGAGCTAAGGAATTATTCACAAACTAACTGAATTAATAGAAATTTCATACTAAATTAGCTTTAGATATCGATCACGCATCAAAAAGAGTTAGACGAGCGTACATTAGGATCAATTAAGGACTTTAATAGCTTATAATGACCTTGGTGCCAAGAAAAGGGAAACAAAAAGGGTAGCGGCCATAAATTTCTGCTTGGTTTCAACTACCCTTGGCCACTACCATCCCCTAAACTACCCAAACCACGGCCACATGTATTAGCCAATCACCAAACAAGGTTACGAAAATGAAATGAAGAAAAACTACTAGTTATGTCCTACTAGAATTACTACCACCGACTCCACCACACCTAGTCATAATTCTCATCCGGCTCCTCACGTTATTGAGCCTCGAGCTCTCCCTTCTCATCAGACTCCTTCACATCCGGAATATATGCTAGTCTGGATGTCTAACCAATCCTCTCATGATAGTATTCAACCCTCTTTCAAATTCGATTTTTGCTCTTTCATAGCACTTCTTTGATTTTTCTTTGAGGAATAGGGTCATTTGAGGTGAGATTTGTAGTGAGAGAGATTGAGGGGCTAATTCCAAGAGCTTTGGAGAGGGAGATGAAAATTTGGGGCTTTAACTTTTGAAGTGTGTGAGGGGAGATAGGGAATCACATATCAATTCTTCGTTCTTTTGCATCCCAACCACTTCTATCTGGTTCACACCATCCCAAAGCACCTTAGATCATTGACACACAATTTCACACAACCCTCCAAACATCCGGTTCCCTAAGCTTGAGCAATAAACGGAGACTCGGACTTTGGTTCAAAATTAAGGACAAGGGGACTCTTTTGAGGTTTTATCATGCAAAAATTGCCTTGTATCATTTCCTACATACGCCAATCAACTCCAATATGATGCATAAAAGATATCTAAACTACTCAAGTATGAACAAACGGAAATTATTTACGCAAGTGCGGAAAGAGACAAACAAGCATGGGATGCTTCAAAACGAACTTCAACTCTAAGCGATGCATACTACTTGACACACCTTGGAGCTCAATTTGTTCAACAAAGTTCATATATATGCATGCACATGGATTCAACACATAATCAAATTCGACAGGGTGCTCGACTCTTGCCATTATTAGGAAAATTGAGCATAATCTAAGTATCTAGCACTTGAAATCACTAATTACAAGGGAAAATTGCACAAAAAATTTTAAAATTTTCTATGCAAAATCGAAAACGCAAACCATAAATAATCTATCCCCCCCAACTTGAAATATGCAGCGCCCTCGATGCAAAGAGACGGAAAATAAGGGAAGGGAGAACAAAAATGTACCGACGGTGTGGAATGTCAACCACCCGATACCTCGACCAAGTTGGAGGATTTTTCGTCAATGCCACCGTTCGTCATCGGAACCGCTTCCAAGGCCCACTCTTTCGGCCCCGCCATCGGAACCATAGCTAGTCGCACAGAGCCATCGCCGGAGCTTTCTTGGGCTAACAACCGCGACACATAGTCGCACCCATGCTTAGGGCTCCTGAATGCCTCACTCACCCCGGTTTTTAGACCCAAACTACCAAGGCTGGTGCGGTAGCGTGTTACCCTGCAAAAGACTTAAGAACCAACTACCTAATAGGAGACAAACGACATTAGCACCGCCGGCTCGTGATAGCCCGGCCCAGAAATTATTATGAACAAGTATTTAAATCCACCGAATCGTCACGTGATTAAACGGGTACTACTTTTCTCCCCATGTTTCACTTAAGGTGTCGTAAAGCAAGTTAGACAACATCTTAAGCGAAGCACGGGTGGTTATACCGGACCACAAAAAATTTGCCCTTACTAACCGGAGCTGGGTACACGAACCTTGTTTGAATAGCGGCGTGCGAAGCTATAACCCAAGTCAATGATGGGTACCCCCGAAGAGGCCGGGCCTTCCAAACAATTAAGTCCAGAAGTACGCAAAAGCTCCCCGTGAAAACATTTTTATTTTTAGAACCTTTCAAACCAACGGATCATCCGGATAAACCGGATCAACTAACTCCTCCACCGTGTCCTCCACCGCAAAATTTTCCAAAAACGGTTTTAAACGTTGACCATTCACTTTAAAAATATGACCATTGGCGGGATTCACAACTTCAATGGCACCGTGTGGAAAAACTTTGTGCACAACATAGGGCCCCTCCCAACGAGATCGCAATTTTCCGGGAAAAACATGGAGTTTAGAATTGTACAATAACACTTTTTGCCCAACATCAAAATTCTTTCTTTGGATATTCTTATCATGAAATTCTTTGACTTTTGATTTATAAATGTTGGTATTATCATAAGCATCCCGCCGGATTTCCTCGAGTTCGTTGAGTTGGAGTTTACGATGAACGCCGGCGTCGGGCAACCGAAAGTTTAAAGATTTTATCGCCCAATATGCCTTATGTTCCAACTCAACCGGGAGGTGACACGCCTTACCGTAGACAAGCCGATAGGGCGAAGCGCCTAGCACGGTCTTGTACGCGGTTCGGTATGCCCACAAGGCATCGGTCAGACGAAGTGACCAATCCTTCCGGTTCGGATTAACGGTTTTTTCCAAAATGTGTTTTACCTCACGATTGGCGAGCTCGGCTTGGCCATTGGTTTGTGGATGATAGGCGGTGGATACCTTGTGGGTAATGCCATACTTCTTCATGAGGACCGTAAAAGGCCGATTGCAGAAGTGTGACCCTTGATCGCTTATAATGGCCCGGGGCGTTCCGAACCTTGACAAAATATGCTCCTTGAGAAAATCAAGCACCACTGCATGATCGTTGGTGCGTGTAGCCACGGCTTCAACCCATTTGGACACGTAGTCCACCGCCAAGAGAATATAAAGGAACCCGTAAGAATTTGGAAATGGGCCCATAAAGTCAATTCCCCAACAATCAAACACTTCCACGACTAGGATATTGGTGAGGGGCATCATGTTCCTCCGAGTCACCGCACCTAGTTTTTGGCATTGCTCACAAGCCCGGCAAAATGCATAAGCATCCTTGTGAAGATTTGGCCAATAGAATCCACATTGGAGAATTTTGGCGGTGGTCTTTTTATGAGAGAAATGGCCACCACATGCCTCGGTATGGCAAAATGAGAGAATCCCCCGTTGATCGTCATCGGGCACACACCGCCGGATAATTTGGTCCGAACAATATTTGAAAAGATAAGGATCATCAAAGAAGAATCTTTTCACCTCACTAAGAAAAAGCCTCCGGTCTTGTGGGGTCCAATGGTCCGGAAGTCGCCCGGTGACAAGATAGTTGACGATGTCAGCGTACCACGGGCAACTTGAAACGGCAAAAAGTTGTTCATCCGGAAATGAGTCGACAATTGGAATCCTCGAGGAAGAATCCTCAAACTCAAGACGGGATAAGTGATCCGCCACCACATTCTCCACTCCCTTCTTATCCTTGATCGTGATGTTGAATTCTTGGAGCAATAAGATCCATCGGATTAATCGAGCTTTCGCATCTTGCTTCGTGAAGAGGTATTTCAAAGCGGCATGATCGGTGTAAACAGTAATGGGAGATCCCACCAAATATGACCGGAATTTGTCTAAGGCAAAGACGACGGCAAGCAACTCTTTCTCGGTGGTGGAATAGTTCATTTGAGCTTCGTTTAGAGTCTTGCTCGCATAATAGATAACATAAGGATTTTTGTCCTTTCTTTGCCCGAGAACCGCCCCAACCGCATAATCACTAGCGTCGCACATGAGTTCAAATGGCAAATTCCAATCCGGTGTTTGTACAATGGGAGGAGAAGTGAGACTTGATTTCAACTTATTGAATGCTTCCTCACACGCCGGAGTCCATTCAAACGGGGTATCCTTTGAGAGAAGATGGCACAATGGCCGAGATATTGCACTAAAATCTTTGATAAAACGCCGATAGAAACCGGCATGCCCGAGGAAAGAGCGGATGTCCTTGACACATTTAGGGGTCGGGAGGGTGGCAATAAGATCAATCTTGGCCTTGTCGACTTCGATACCGTTCGACGATACAATATGACCCAACACGATACCATGAGTCACCATGAAATGGCATTTTTCCCAATTGAGCACCAAATTTTTCGCCTCACACCTTGCCAACACCTTCTCCAAATTTTCCAAGCAAGATTCAAATGAGTCACCAAACACCGAGAAATCATCCATAAATACCTCGACGATCTTCTCAATCATATCGCTAAATATGCCCATCATACACCGTGAGAAGGTTCCGGGCGCATTACACAAGCCGAATGGCATGCGTCGATAAGCGAAGGTCCCAAAAGGACAAGTGAACGTCGTTTTCTCTTGATCGGGTAAGGCGACTTCTATTTGGTTGTACCCCGAATATCCGTCTAGAAAGCAATAATAAGCATGTCCCGCCACTCGCTCCAAAATTTGATCAATGAAAGGTAGAGGGAAATGGTCCTTCCGAGTGCTAGCGTTAAGCTTCCGATAATCGATACACACACGCCATCCGGTAGTGACTCGAGTAGGGACCAATTCATTGTTGGCGTTGGGTACCACCGTGACACCGGATTTCTTGGGAACTACTTGAATGGGGCTAACCCACTTACTGTCGGCAATAGGATAAATAATTCCCACATCCAAGAGTTTCAAAACCTCCGCCTTCACCACATCTTTCATTATGGGATTCAACCGGCGTTGGGGTTGGCGAGAAGGTTTGACGTCGTCCTCGAGGGAAATGTGGTGGGAACAAATTGAAGCATCGATCCCCTTAATATCCGCGATAGACCAACCAATGGCTTTGGTATGCCGCTTTAGAATTTCAAGGAGTTGGGATTCTTGCGAGCCGACGAGAGAGGAGGAGATCACCACCGGGTAAGTTTCATTTTCACCTAAAAAGGCATATTTCAATGTTTCCGGGAGGACCTTCAACTCGAGTTTTGGTGATTGAATACTCGAGGGAAGGGTCTTGCTCTCGAGAGGAGGCAACTCTTCAAATTTCGGAGACCATACGTCCGTCCCACAAACATCTTCAATGTCAAGCAAAGAACACAAATACTCCACCTCCAATGAGTCAAGAAAATTTTTTTCTTCGGCGGTAAGGCACACCTCCAACGGATCCTTACACAAGAAAGTGTCCATATGCTCTTGGACCAAAGAATCAATAAGATTGACTTCATGAACACACTCGTCATCCCCCATTTGGCTTCCGATATTAAACACATTCACCTCCATCCTCATGTTGCCGAAAGTGAGGTTTAGCAAACCGCTTCGGCAATGGATAACGGCATTGGAAGTGGCCAGGAATGGACGCCCAAGAATGACCGGAGTCGACGTTGACACTTGCGAGGAGGGCACAGGGCATGTATCCAACACGATAAAATCCACAGGATAGATAAAGTTATCTACTTGCACGAGTACATCCTCCACCATCCCGCGTGGAACACGAATGCTTCTATCAGCCAATTGAAGGGTCACCGATGTTGGCCTCATCTCCCCCAATCCAAGTTGTTCATAAATAGAATACGGAAGCAAGTTCACACTAGCCCCCAAATCGAGGAGGGCTTTTTCAATCTTCTTGTCGCCAATGGTGATGGAGATGGTTGGACAACCCGGATCTTTATACTTGGGAACCACGTTGGTTTGAATAATAGAGCTCACTTGTTCCGTCAAGA
The DNA here is from genome assembly GCF_030253575.1 of Rhododendron vialii. NCBI lineage: Eukaryota > Viridiplantae > Streptophyta > Magnoliopsida > Ericales > Ericaceae > Rhododendron > Rhododendron vialii. The sequence continues at coordinate 4,521,153 of NC_080563.1, read as the reverse complement.
AAACCTTCTTTTGAACATTCAACTTACGCTTTTGAGTGCATAAGTCTTTGAGAAACTTGGCATACGTGGGAATTTGCTTGACGGCATCCACCAACGGAATATTGATTCTCACTTGCTTGAAAAGCTCATAGATCTCGGCATTGGTATTGGCACGGGCCGGTGCCTTCAATCTTTGGGGAAAAGGAGTCGGAAATTGAGAGGCGGGGCCTTTGGGTTCTTCCTCTTGAGATTTTGCCGGTTGCTCACCAACGGGAGAAGGCTCCGAGGTTGGTGAGTCAATAAAAACATCCGGTGCTTGCGATACAATAGGTGTAACCCGTGGCTTGCTAGGCTTGGGGACAACGGCCGTATCAACTTCCTTGCCACTCCGCAATGTTATAATGGACTTGGCTTGCTCGGGACTAGGCACCGAAGAGCTCCCCAGAAAATGAGTTCCGTTGGGATTTGCTTGGGGTTGAGTCGGAAGCTTCCCCTTTTCTTGTTGAAGAACCCCCACCGTATTAGTCAACTTTGCCATTTGATTTTTGATTTCCCCAAGCGTTTGAGTGGTTTGCTCGTTGAGGGACGTTTGACTTTGCATAAAAGATGACATAATATCCTCCAAAGATCGCTTTTGAGGTTGGAATTGATTTTGCCCATGAGGAGGTCCCGGAGGTGCAAATCCCGGTGGTTGTTGATGTTGAGAAAACCTCGGCGCTCCTTGAGATTGAGAAGGCCGGAAAGCTTGGTTTTGTTGAGGCGGTGGAACTTGTGGCGGTCCGGGAGGTTAAGAATCGCTCCACCGGAAATTAGGATGCATCTTCCAACCCGGATTGAAAGTCTGAGAATAAGGGTCAAACCGTTGATTAACGGCGTTGACCTCCGATGGGCCGGTTCCTTGGAGAATATCCTTAACGGCAGGGAGCATTTGACAATCCCCCGTAGCATGACCTGCAACTTCACATAAAACACAAATGTCTTCCGCCTTGGCCACAGAGGCCACCCCAGCAACTTTGTTGAGTTGTAAAGTTTCAATTTGGCGGGAAAGCTGGGCGACCTTGTGGGCTAGCTCATTTTGCTCATTCAATTGAAATTTACCGGAATTGCTCGGAACCGGATTAAACACATTCTTTTCAGAGGGGTCCGAGCAATCCCAGTTTTGAGTTTTTTCAGCTAATTCCTCAAAATAGTCCCACGCCGCTTCAGGGGTTTTTGCCATAACTCCACCAGCACACATGCTATCCATAAGGTGTCGAGTACTTTGGAAACATCCCTTTAACAAGTACTCGACCTTTTGAAAAGTTGGGAGGCCATGATGTGGGATGGAGTTTAGCAAATCCTTGTACCTTTCCCAATATTGGTAAAATGATTCCCCCTCTTTTTGTTTAAACGTTTGGATTTGATGCATGAGTTCCTTTGTGAGATGAGGGGGAAAAAATTTCATGTAGAAAGCCTTTGATAAATCCGCCCAGTTTGCCAAGGATTGGGGCCTCATGTTATTCAACCAAATCTTGGCTTTGTCTTTTACTGAAAATGGGAAGAGTTTTAGCTTTGCGGACTCAAGTTGAGCGGGCGTGGACACTATTGTGGATACCAATTCCTCGAATGCCCGCATATGAGTGTACGGGCATTCTTTGTCTTTGCCATAAAAAGATGGCATCATGTTAATGTGATGCATTTTAACGGTGAAGTTATTCGCCTCGGTTGCGGCCGGAAGGACTATAGTGGGCCGCGGAGTAGAACGGGCCGGATTCATATAGACACTCATGGTCCTTTCAGGCACAACCGGTGGCATTTCGCCTTCACCGTTTCCGGCCATTCTTTCTCGAGGAGGGGTTCTTACAGAAAAAGGAATTCTTTGGGGTGGTGGTGTCCTAGCTCGAACCCGACGAGGAGTTTTGGGTCGAGGAGGAGAAAAAGATCTATGAAGCCTTTTAGAAGTTGGGCTCCGAAAGGCTCCACGATGACCACCATGCATACACTTGAAAACCCTTTCTCGAGAAACAATGGACAACAAGATTAAAGTAAACAGACAAGAGGGGCTATGCCGCCACCTCCTAACAATAGCTTCGAGGGGCTATGCCGCCGCCTCAATAAGAAAAGCAATAAAAGAAAAGGTGATTCGTACTTACTCTAGCTTCGTTACACCTCACGTTTGAGAGGCTCAAGTTAGAGGTATCCACTAGATTAATTACAAATCACACAAAGTAAAAATTAACGAGATACTTACAATGGGTTGGCGAACCTCCAAAGATAAGCTATAAAAGAAAGCGCTCCCCGGCAACGGCGCCAAAAATGCTTGCGACCTTAATGTGTGTTGCAATAAGAATACCCCAAGCGTAGGGTTAGGTCGGTTGAAAGCATAATACCCGGAAGTCCGGGGTCGAATCCACAGGGAGCGCATCCATAACTTGTTTTCAGAGATTAGCTCGCGTAGAGATTTAGCGTTAGGACCGCCAACCAAACTTCGGCGTTGAGACGGCCAACTGAACGATTTAGTTAACTTGCTACTTAACCTAACTACGGATTTTTAACTGGAGATTAACCTAAAGGCTAGGTTTAGGAATAATTAACACCCATAACGCAAGGATAAACTTGATTCTTCTCTTTTTAACCAAAGTGTTAAACATGTCTAGGGTTCTTTTGGTGCATTTAGACAAACACAAGGAGGGACATAGCTCCAAGTATCAAATGTGGCAAGAAGTTTAACCCTTGCCTACATTTGATCAAAGAGATTAACACCTCAAAGTTTTGATACTTAAAATTGACCCTAGCATATGCTTAAGCTATAAAAACGAAAATTACATGAGAAGAACAAGCAACACCCTTGGTTACGGGATGCTAACCATCCCACAACCTAACCTTACTACACTACTCACACATATCGTAAGAAGACATGAAATGAGCACGGGTAATGGTAAGGAGAAAACTAAACATTGATTAAATTCGAAATAAAGACAAGATCCTCGAAGAGAATGAGATTCCTTACACCTTTAATGAAGACTAAAAGCTTTGGAAGTAGACGGATCGTACTCAAAAATCCTCCTCAAAGCATAAATGAAGAGAGAGATGGGAGCTCCATTAATGGAGGTAGAGAGAGAGAGAGAGTGCCAAAGTAAAGATACCCTACTGAAATCAGGCTTGAAAGTATTTATAGCCCCTTAAAAAAGAGTTACAAAAGTCCTAAATACCCCTAAGTTGTTGCTTGGTCGGGTACAAAAATAGGCAGAAAATCCCAGGTGCTACGGGTAGTACCATTTTTGGGCTACGGGTAGTAGTCTCGTTTTGCAATTTGACACAGCTTCTGATCACTGGCTACGGGTAGTACCATTTTTGGGCTACGGGTAGCGGCTGGACAGATTTCTGTCTCCTTTGGTTCTTTAGCCTTTCCATGCCCTTTGGGCTTCCGTTGTCCCGCACACCCTCCAAAGCTACTGTTCATCATTCTTGGGACTCGGCGATGGAGTGCCAAGTGGCCTCGGGTGTACGGATACCCTTGGAATTGATCCATGGCATCAAAACACGCCTTATTTCCACCTTAAACCTGCAAGGGCCAAAAACACCAACTCCGCGCAATATCATCTTAATAAAGTAAGTTAAGCACGTGTGTGTGACAAAAAATGAGAGAGATAAGCCCTATTATTTACATTATAGAGGGCTTATCACTAATCTTAGACATTAAAAAAAGTATGTGGAGCTAGCTAGCGCAATATTATGAGGTCAAACAATTTAGCACTGTTGGAAATTCAATTATGAATTTATTGCCGCTGTTTATTTTCTTCTACTGAATTCACTAATGCAGTCAAGTCCACTAGATGCGGCCGGCCGCCTTACGGGCTGTTTGGATGAAGGAGATGAAGGGGGATATGTGAGCCCCTGATTTCTACGTCTGGTGTCCTTCAAATCCGGTGTTTGATTCAGATTTTTGGAAGGTGGAGATAAATACTGTAGAGGATTCATGTCCGGCTGAAGGTGGGTTTGTGAAGCAGAGCTCAGACCCCGTCGTTGGCAGATCCGGGAGGTTTTGAGACGGTTTTACTCCTCCAAATCCCCCTTTCATTTATCCTTTGTCATCCCATTTCTTGTTTCATCATGTTCTTTTACCCAGACCAACGAAGAGAGAAAAGAGAGAGAGAGAGAGAGAGAGAGAGAGAGAGAGAGAGAGAGAAGAAAGGAGGTCGCCGAAGAACTCTGGTGACTCCATCGCCTTACCGACGGTTACAACTCTCCCTCATCTTCCTCTTTACACGGGCTAAGGTATGGTTGTTCACTCCATTTGCTATCGTTTTTATGGTTTTTGAAGACTGTCTATGTTTCGTTGGATTGAGTTTTTGATTGATTTTGGGGTTTTTGATGTTAGGTGTGATTTTTCACCCACGGTACTCCATAGCTTATCTGAGTTGCCCTATAAATCTTGAAACTCCATATAGGTTGATTTTGCCTTAATTTTATTGTACGGATTGTAGATCTGAGTTGCCTTAACTCGAAATAGTTATTTTTTTTTATCTCATTCTGTGCATTTTGAACCACGATTTAAGTTGTGACACGGGTTTGAACCACTATTCAGTGACTGAATAGTCACAATCTTCGGACCTAAGGATTAATTTGGCTTGGAGGATTTGGATGTCAGAGATGATTCTTGCCTCTACATTGCATGGTGTTAAATCTTATGGTTGATAAAATAGTGTTTAAGTACGAATATGCATAAATACATATATGTCCATATGTATATATGTGTGTGTACATATCTCTCTGTCTTTGTAATTTCCATTTTCATTTCTTTGCATTTTATTCATTCTCTCCAATAACTGTTCACACATACATCATGGAAAACTCTGTGAAGTTTAATTGCAGCTTTAACATGACAGTGTCATGTCATTTCCTATAGTTGTTTGAAATTGTCAGTGTCTGCTCATTTAACTTGTGTCGCTTATTTGTGTCCGCACTATCTAGATATCACATCTAATGTTTGTACCATCTAGATATCACGTGTTTGTGTCCGTACCTTGTTGGTGCTTCCCTCTGATTGGTGCAGGGGTCTATTTTTTTGTGGTCCTCCATAAAAGGAGTTTGGGAATGGCAGAGACCCCGATAGGGAGAAGGATAAGGTGCATGAACATTGACAACAACACACAAATTTGTCGATAGCAATGATATTTCTTGTATTGTGTCAAACTAAACACTTTAAAAAAAACAAAAAAAAGTAGTCATTTTTCCTCTATCTAGGAAAATGGAGATGGAATTGGAGCCACATGACATGATAGCTTCTTTCTGCCTTTGGTTGAATGAGTTGCACGTTTACTTCTCTATTGAGTTGGTTTTCACTTCTCACCATAGCTTTGGACCAGTCATAAAAAACAACACAAGTACATAACGAATTTTCATTGCCATTCTGTGATACCCAATTAATCATCTGTAGTTTTTTTGGACACCTTTCTGGTAATTTTTTTATCTGTTTCTTTGGCAGTTTTTTGGCTATTTGTTGGACTGTGTTGGTGCACTTTCTTTGGCTTTGTCTTATGGCAAGATTGGAATGGTTTTCATGCTGGTTTTTTGGCTCATTGGTTGCTGGTTTATGGCCAGTTTTTTTGTTGTTTCTTGGACAGTTTTGATGCACATTCTTGGCCAGTTTTTTTGGGCAATTGTTGGCCAGTTTTGGTGTTGTTTATTGGGCACTGCTGATGTTGTTTCTTCGGCAATTTTATGTTGTTTCTTGGCTGTCTTACAATCTGTTTCTTGGTTACTCTGAGAGCAATCCAGTTCTGTTGTTTACTCTGTGGTGTGGTTGCTACATGCTGGTATTTTGTTTCTTGGCTGTCTTACAATCTGTTTCTTGCTACATGTTCCACAGGCTATGATGATATGACCGACAAATTTGAAGGTGAGGCACTCGTCTTGGCGAGACAACCTATGAGGGTCAATGATTTAATCTCCATTTGGCAACATAAGTTGTAGCCAAGTGGTGCACGATGTGCCGATGGAAAAAAAATCTGAGCCAACTACATATAAACTTAATATTAGTATTTATTATGTTATAAATATGATAATCGATTTTTTCTCGTAAATTTTACAATGTCAAAGGAAGATAAAAAAATACTATTTGGTGGTTTTCGTTGGCCGTAATCCGGGAATCTATACAAGTTGGGAGACCGCGGGATTGTAGGTTAATGGATATCCAAGGAACTTGTTCAAAAGATACACCACGTTCGACGAAGCGAAAGGAACATTGTTACAGTTCCATGAGGAAAGATACCGGCTCCTTCAAATGCAGTCGGTTCGAATCGAACAACAATCAAGTCACAATATTTCCACATCCGCAAGTGCTTTGGAAGTTCAATGTCGAACTAGTCTAACCACATACTTCGTTGTAGTTTTTTTTTTAGGTTTCTTATGTTGTATAATCTTGGCACATCTATTTGATTCTGATTGAACTTGTACGTATTTTTCAAACATTTTGGAAAGACTGTAATATGAACACAAAGTTTAATTCTCAAATAAATTTAAACATTTAGTTGAGGTACATTACGAAAGGTACAAATTTATTGTCCAACATCTGTCTTAAGCTTCCGACTTCTCCACATCAGTACTGACGTCTAAAGCAATGGCACCAACGATTGTAATTGAGAAATTGCATTTCTCTCATGTGCCTAGCTCGTCGATTGACCTACACAAATAGTAGGAAAAATGTTCAAAAATTACCGTAAACATGAGTTTATATAAATTGCAAGAATATTGATTACTTACTTGGACATATTGATTCCAAACTTCATCTTCTACCAACAATTTATTTTCAGTTGCATTCCAACCAAACCCGGATATTTGAAGCCAAGGGCGGTACTACACTTAGGCTCCACTAGGCTATAGCCCAGGTGCAATTCCGAAGAATTAAAAATAAATAATAAATTATGTGTAAAGTTTCGGTCCAAGTGAATTTAGCCCAACACACCACCCTCCCATTTAGCCTACCTCAATCCACCATCCGTTTGAACGGCGTGAAGATCTTATTTGTTTGATCATTTTATCATAAATGGTCATACTTAATTTTTGTCTTTAGGGCTCTTGTAATCAAGTATCTGCTCTTTATTTGGGATTTTATAGGATAGATACTTGATTATGAAAGTTCTAGATGCAAATATTAATTATGACCTTCTAGAACAATATGATCAGAAAAATAAGATCTTCGCACTGATTCAAACGGATTAAAAAAATGGAGTACTTGATTTTTTTAGAGAGTTTATATATTTAAAAATATGGTTAAAATTAATTATAATCATTTAGAATAATATAATCAGAAAAATAAGATCTTGAAATGATTCAAACGAACGAAAAATTGGAGCACTTAATTTTTTTGAGACTGTTTAATAATATAAGAGAAATCAAGAGAGAAAAGTGAAAAATAATATAAAAGAAATTGTTGATGAACAGTCGTTCAGTATATATACCGAAGTATTGTAGCGAAATGTATTTTATCTAAGCTTTTATCTAATTGCTTTAGGTGGGTTTTCTCGGTTTTAGGTTGCTATGATAGCTAATATTTTATTTTTGCTACTCTGGTGTACATACTCTAATGGAACAACAAAATAAAAAGGGAAGAAAAACACTTTTGTACTTTTGTTTTGTTTATTTTTAAACATTTATATATTTATATACGAGTTTGCCTTCTTTTTGGTTCACATATATAAATTTTGGTTAGCCCAGGGCGAAATAAATTTCTGGTTCCGCCCTTGTTTGAAGCATGTATTGTAATGTAAAACAAGTTTGTTTCCAATTCTTAATCTTTGCCTCAATATGAATTTTGCCAATACGTCATTGGGGGAAAGAAAATCTCATTTGATTTTCCAAGACTCCCAAGTACGCGGGATGAAACCCGTGCTCAGCTTGCCAAACCCCTTGATCTACAAAAGTCGTAAGTTTTTCTAGTAACAACTCCTCCTCCTCATCACTCCAAGCTTGGCATGCGGTGCATGCCATTGTGAGGTAAAATATGAAAATAGTTGGAAATTACTTTTAATGGACAAGAGATATGGAATGGGATGAAGGAAAGTGTACAAATGTGTGCCTTTTATAGAAAAAATTATCAACAAAAATTGGTGAATATGTGTTTTCAATTACCACACACCCAACAAATTTGTTGACCATGTGCTTTCAATTACCCAACTAATTTTAACAATGAACCATTTTTTTGGGTTATTTCGGTTTTTATTTTTTTCTAAAAAATCATTATTCTATTACAAAAAAGTTTTAAACATTTAACAGATGTCTTATTTTCATTATTTTATAAATAAATAAAACGAAATCTATTTTCCTATATAATTTCATAATAATTGAATTATTTTACAATTATTATATCATTTCATCCGTTTTTTTATTAAACATTTTAAACATAACTTTATTTAATTTTATCAAGTTTTTTAAAAATAAATATGTATTTATTTTAGTTTTAATTAAATTAACCTATATTACCCTTAAATTAATAAAATGGGGGCAATAAAGTCATTTCACATCTTATCCCATCATATCCACCTTCTAAATCTCCCTTTTCAAAAAACCATCCAAACACCTCATTACAAATCCACCATTTTTAAGAGGTGGGGCCACCCTTCTTAATATATCACCCCTCATTACATATTTACTTTCAAATCTCCCATCGTTACAAATCCAGCTAAAACAAATCCTTTATCAAAACGGGCCGTTATACTGCTAATTGCTAATGGCTTTGTTTTCTTCCTCCCGGAGCTGCTACCATATTGTGTTTGTTGGATAAATTCGCTTTTTTTTTTTGGTCATAATATACAGAAGATCTCGAAAGAAACCCAGTTTGCGGGAGATTCAATTCACTGAGATGAATAGGGAGTTCCCTATCCCTATTTTTTTGGGTAAATCATTCCCTATCCCTATTGCGAGCAAAGTACGGATAAGAATAATAATAGGACCATCAAAATAGGAAATGTAGCGCATATAAGACTTCCGGAGCTGCTACCGTTTCTGTGTTCCATACAATTTTTCGGATTCCATCCAGCGTATTTGCGTGTTGTACTCTTTGTGTGAGACAAAGGGAAACGTGTCTTCATTAATTTCGCTAAGGCGGTTTCCGGTTATCGTTGTTCTAACCGTTTTATCCTGATAGACAGATGACTGTGCAACCTTAAATACCCTCGGTGAGGCGGCAAATATGTTTTAAGGAGACTGTGTAAGTAGGATTCGATTCGTGTTTTTTTTTTTTTTTAAATTTGTGTCCGTTCATTGTAATATGTATTTTCAGTTTGTTATTTATAGATATCTGGTTATGCCAAATGTAACCAAAAAAAATAATAATAATAATTGACTAGTAACTAAGAAAACTTTAAATATATGGTACCAGACATTCCACAGCGGGTAGGGAGCCCCTATGATCACGCCCAAAGGAAGTTGCTATGCTGGTCACCCCTTCTACCCTTTTTCCAGTCAAAAAAAAAAAAAACACATATTCGTGTTTTGAATGGATGGCTTTTGCACTCTCTCTCCCTCTCCCTCTTTTGAAATCGACCGTGATTACGTTGGCTTATGAGACCACGACGGAATTCAAGTCTTACGTGCGCAGCATAATTAATTGTGGGTGTACAAGGAGTATAATTTAATTGCGGGAATTGATATTCGCGCTCTAAGATTTAGTACTGCAGGCGCTCCACCTTTTTGTTTTTACACTGTGATGTTGTCAGCAACATCACAGTGTAAAAACAAAATATATATACACTGATGTTGCCAGCAACATTACAATATAAAAATAAAAAAGTGGAGCGCCTGCAGTAAATTTTGGAGCGCAAAAATCAGTTCCCTTTAATTGCTCATCACGTCTTTTATTGCTCGGTAAGCAGACGTACGCGCATTAAAGAAGGATTAATGTCCGCCGTACACAACATCAAAGATGAAGTCCCCAAAATGTCTTCCCTAATTAAATTTACAATCTCAAAATCAATGTTAGTATACTGGAGATGATGTGCAATATAGGTATAGGACCCATAATTGTGAGAACTTTTATGTTCATTTCAAAGTCAATTGGCAATGAACGGAGATATTACAAATGTCATTAAGGTAGGACTACTCTAACAATAATCATGTCAATGGCTGCCTTCACGTTAGTTCACTTTCGTTTCTTTTTTTTAACCAAGGAACAACCCTGCAGTCGAGTCACTATTGGATCCGACTGCGCAATCCAAACCTCGGGGGAGACTAGCACAGCAACCCACCGCCATGACCCCCCACTTAAATCATGATTTGTCTCCAGAGGGAATCGAACTCTGCTATGTTGCAAGCGTAAGTTTGCCCTTACCATGTTGACAACCCATAGGTTGTTTGTTAATTAGGTGAGATACAACAAGATCGGTCTCATCCCATGTAAGAAATATTTAAGGGCCCACAGTCACATTGGCCTTGTTCGTTTAGCATATTTACTTTGTTTTAACTTTGTTTTCCAATCATTATCCTATATCTTTTTTCAATCATTACCCTATTTCTTCAATTATTAATTTCATTTCTCTCTCTATCTCTCCTCTCATTACCCCTCTCTCCAATTATTATCCTATTTCTCTCTCCACCCACTACCAAAACTAAAATACCGAAATGTGCTAAATAAACAAGGCCATTGTGATTAATGGAAGTGTTCGCTTCCATTGATGATGAAGTGGTGATTTTAAGAAGCTTTTGGCTTTCCCACCTACATCATTGTACTAGTTTAATTAGTTTCTTTGATGGAAGGAAACTAGAAGGTCTTAAGGAGAGATATAGGGTCCCTAACCTAGCATCTATATAAGCTTATGATATCTATCAATCAAGGCAATTCAAGATATGCATAGGTTAGAAGACACTTAGATTTAATACGTATGTGTTCGGTATTCAACTTGAACAATAATGACTAGAGGTTAGTTTGACCAAATTTCCGTTGCGTATACCAGTATGGTATTATTTATTCTTACATCCCATACCCTTAAAAACTCTCTCTTACACATAGATATATATATATATATATATATGTATGTATATATCACATACAACTACCTTTCCGTTCATGCATCCTAACATCTCTAATTCCGAAAATAAAAACTTTGGCGTTGGATTCTCATTACTGCGTTATAAATTCCATTCCAGAAATTGGAGACGCATGAAAGAGATGGACAAGTAGGTGGCCGTTTGGTGGCATTGCTACTAAAAGCATTCAAAGCGTCCAGAATTAGTTCAATTGCACCCAACTCAGTCCAGATATCAGATTATGTTTAAAAAAAAAAAACATGCAACATGTACAAACCTGAATATACACGTTCAATAGTAGTTAACTCATGTCAGTGGACAGTTGAGAAGGTATTTGTAGCTTTCGAAATTGTACGATCATTAGCAGAGGTACTCAATGCCGGCCAAAACATTGGTTGATGGAGTATTTACGATATTTATGCAGCATATATATATACCCTACCCCTCCTACGTTGTGGTTCCAATTTCTTGGATAGTATATATTATACGTGTCGGGGTAGGGCAAGGGAACAGTAACTGTCACCGCTGTAACTGAGTTCGGTGGTGGTTGGGGATATCTTGAGATGGCATTCATGACTTAGAGTGCCAGGTGTCAAAAGTGCAAGTTTTTTATGCCCAGCAAAATACTTATAAACAAGTGCCAGCATCTTTGTTCTCGCTCAGTGTGCATTGTTGGAGTAAAAGGGTCCAGAGAGAGAGAGAGAGAGAGAGAGAGAGAGAGAGAGGTAGGTAGGTATGGCTTCTAAGCCAGGAGTGCTCACGGATTGGCCATGGAAACACCTTGGAAGCTACAAGGTATTTATTTAAGCAACTGTAATACTACTACTTAACTATATATATACACACACAGAGGGAGATGTATACAGTAGATGTTGCTTCTGTTGTCTTCTGTATCTCTGTGTGCGATATTCTCTGTATCGATCTCTTGGTAATTGGTTAGATGATTAAAAGGTGCAACTCTTTTTGCATACGTAGAGTAGTATAACCAATCACAGAATGGGCTTTGTAAAAGCCACCTCTCTCGATCTAGCCGCCAAAAAGAGAGTGGTCCGATAAAGTTTTTATTTATGTAGTAAATTTTTTTTTACAAAGATAGGTCATTTTCTCACTATATATTACTTTTAATTCAATTAGAAAATAATTATTTATTTCAGGCCTTAGTTAATTAGTTAGCTCTAGTGATCAGCTCTAGTTAGCAAACATGTATGGTACAGTATGTCTGATTTCCAAAGGTTTATAGAAGCCTAAATCAAACCCAACTCAACGCACCGAAGCCGTCCATGTCACATTGTCACACTACCTTTGTAATGTACGCATAAGCTTTAGACCTTTTCATTTTTAATTTACACTTTTTGAGATGGAATATTATAGGGAAAAAAAAAAAAAAAAGCAAAGGCATACGACTTTTACGGACCACATCAAAATCTAAAATAAAAATTGCTAGTATACTCAGCTTGGCTTTAAATACTCAAAGCGAAAAACCCTTTTTCTTTAAGGAAAATACTAAACACAATCTACTGGGTTGTCATTAAGTTCAAAAAAATGTATTAAAAAGTGTGGTAAGAGTATTAAAGTTAGTAAAAGTAAACCGAAAAAATGTGGAGTAAAAAGTTCATTGGAATTTGTGTTTTTTCTGTCTTTTTCGTAAACTTATTGGCAGCCCACTAGAAAGATCATTGTCGTGATTTTTATAGATTTAAGGGAAAAAAAACTCATACTAATGATACGATTTGAAAGCATTATCGCTTAGCTAATCCCGCTTCGCTTCTTATGATATTGCTAACTTACTTATAATTTTGTGTTTATGGCTTTGCTATATATTGTGGTGCGTGGGATGGATTTACTAGTTCGTGTTATTGGCACCCTGGGCGATTCATGCGACGTACTCTTACTTGGTGAAGGATGAAAAGGAGAGGGATTTTGGGTATTTCCTCGTTTTCCCCTTCCTTATGTTTAGGATGCTTCACAACCAAATCTGGATCAGTGTTTCTCGATACCGCACTGCCAAAGGAAGTAATCGGATTGTCGACAAGACCATTGAATTTGAGCAAGTTGACAGGGAAACCAACTGGTCTGCCCTACTCTCTCTCTCTCTCTCTCTCTAAATCTATATTTTTTTTATATCCATGTAAATATGTCTTATTTCTAGTTTCAAGCTTCGGATTTTTTCTTTAGAAGTTTTCATATAATTCAAAAAGCTTTTCTAGATTGTTTCCGTACGTATAAATATTGCTATTAGAGATCAATTAATATAGGATGATGCTATGGTGTTTCCGGTCATTTTGGAAATACCGTAATTTTTGACATAATTTTACCATTATGAGCATAACTAAAACTTATTACAAGCATAACAAAATCCAAACAAGACATAACCAAGGAATATCCAAAAAATCAACCAAAGCATAACCAAAACCAACCAATGCATAACAAACAAGTTATGTCTTGTTATGGATTTGTTATGCTTGTAATGGGTTTTGATTATACTCGTAATGGTTTTGATTATTCTCATAATGGTTTTGTTATGCCAAAAATTACAGTGTCTCCAAAATGACCGGGGATACTGAAGTCATTCTCATTAATATATAACCACAAACTCTCATACAAACACTTTACACACACACGTATCGTTTGGTGGGGGCCCACACACTGAAAGTGTAGTGTGGGTGAGCTCTAATATAAATGTAAGCGAGTTTATGTAAATATTTGGGATGATGCTATGGTGTCCCCGGTCATTTTGTAGATATCGAAATTTTTGGCATAATTTTACCATTATGAGCATAATTAAAACCCATTACAAGTATAACCGAACCCAAACAAGGTATAACCAAGGAATATCCAAAAAACCAACCAAGGCATAATCAAACCCAACCAATGCATAACAAATAAGTTACAGGAATGCTTTGCTATGGTTCTGTTATGCTCATAATGGTTTTGGTTATGCTCATAATAGGTTTTGGTTATACTCATAATAGTTTTGTTATGCCAAAATATACGGTGTCCCTAAAATAACCGGGGACACCGAAGTCATTCCCAAATATTTGTAAGTGTATAATAATTGATTAAATGCACAAAGAAAGAAAGATATTTCTTACAAAAGAATAAATTTAATTTTTTTGGACACCCGTGACGATGGAATCCGGCCAACATAAATACGGAGTTCTGAAATGCTTCAAAACACCGAGCGATAATGCTCCTAGACTACTGAACAAAGGGGGTGTTCCACTTTTTGGAAAAAGTACTTTTTTGAAAAAAAATGTAATTTTAAGCTCAAAAATTATGTGTTTACGTAAATAATTTTTCTACCAATATGGATATTGTTTGATAAATCTAATTAAGATCTTTTAAACGATGAAAAAAAATTAAAAAAATATTTTTCATTTTTATTATATTTGAGTTTGAAATTACCTTCTTTTTTCAAAAATTACTTTCTCCAAAAAGTAAAGTGGAAGACCCTCAAAATTCACGTCTGAGTAATTTTTTGAATGGTCGGTTTATTAACTCAACTTTAAAGACCAACAAGCAACTCAAATTTATTGTTCTTGGATGTGTACGTACTCACTCAAAATTCTTTTTCACAAGCTAATTAATTGTGGTCACGATATTGACTAATGGGTGGGAATAATAAATATTGGTGCAGGGATGACCAAATATTGTTCAATGGAATAATCTTCTACATAGGAGTACTGGCAGTGCCTGGAGCCGCTCAGCTGCCTTTATGGAGAACAGATGGCGTGGTCCTGACCGTGTTGCTTCACAGTGGTCCAGTGGAGTTCCTCTACTACTGGCTCCACAGAGCACTCCACCACCACTACCTTTACTCTCGCTACCATTCCCATCACCACTCCTCCATCGTCACCGAACCCATTTCGTGTAACCACCACTATTTAATTTAATTAACCTTCAACATATATATATATAGTCCGGTTCCCTTAAGGGATCGCGCACGGGCTTACCGTGCGGGACTCCCATTTTCCAATCGAATTGGGACGATCCGAGCCGCTCAAAGTGTTCAGAACGTGATTTTAAGGGTACCCGCGAGAAATCAGCAAAAAAAATGATCAGGAAGGGCTTGATCCGAGCTGTTTTTTACTGAATGTTCTGAACACATTGAGCAGCTCGGATCGTCGCAATTCGATCTGGAAAAGGGAGGTCCGCACGGTAAACTGGTAAGGGATCCCTCACTGGATCCGTGGTGTATATTTATATATATATATTCTTGATTAATAGATTGATGAGTATTTATTATTACATTATTGTGGTTGAATACTCGTGCGTATGTGGCAGCTGTGATACATCCGTTTGCGGAGCACATAGCCTACTTTACGCTGTTCGCGATACCGTTGCTGTCATCGACGGCGACGAGGACGGCGTCGATAGCGTCGTTTGCGGGGTACATAAGCTACATAGACTTGATGAACAACATGGGTCACTGCAACTTCGAGCTCATCCCCAAGCTCCTCTTCTCCATCTTCCCTCCTCTCAAGTTTCTCATGTATACTCCTTCGTAAGTCTCCCCTGGACACTTCTATTGAATTTACTTTTGTTTCGTTATTGTTAGTTAGTATATTTTGTGCACGTATGTATCTATGGTCCTTTTTTTCAAGCCCACAACGGTACCTACTACCTAGGCCACTGCATGCACATTTTATTTTTTGACCCACCAATTGGGCCCCACGTGAGGCCCCGGTTTATTGTCGCGGACTGCTCATTTGGGAAGAAAGCCAACCATTTTACTACAGATGCAACAATATTTAATGCGAAAATACTAAGGGCGCCGATGATACATAGATCGGCATGCGGGGCCTATTTTGTGTTCTGCACAATTGATATGAATCGTTCACTAATTTAGGAAAAAATGAGTGGGCACTGTAAAGAATTAGCTTAACTGAATATGTGTAAAAGTACTCGATCTAATGTTTCAATTTTTCATTCAGATTTTTAGATAATAGGATCTTGTAATCTGAATAAAAAATTGAAAGATAAGATCAACCACCTTCAATTAAGCTAATTTTCGCGGGCCGACTCGTTTTTGTTAAAAAATTATAAAAAGATTCGAATCATCCGTGCGAAACCGGAATGGTCCTCAAGTGCCGGAGTGAGCCCCGAGTGCTGGGAGCACACCTACTGGTGGCCGTAGTCAGGTTGTATTTGATGCGACATTGAAATTTCCGCCGAGGGATTGGTTTAGAATGCAAACTTGGATTTAGTTGGACAACACTCATGGCTGGTTGGTTTGGACGTGGGATAAAGACGGGGGTATTATTTATGAAGGAGATAAAATAGTAGGGTGTATTAGTTAATAAGGGAGACATATATTGATGTGATGTTTATGGATGGAGATTAAATAATAGTTAGTTTGGATGATGTATTAAAAATGAGAAGATAAAATAGTATTTGATTTGGAAGAGAGATAAAATGGAGGGATAAAATTGCTTTGTAGTTGAAATGGAGGAGGAGGTGGTATTATTTCGGCCTTATCCGAGGGTATTAACTAATAACACCCCAAAATCCATCCATAAATAATCCCCCCGCATGGTTTTTGGGTTGTCAAACCATGTGATAAACCTAGGCCCACGGTTTTAGGATGGGAGAAAACTAATACCCCCTTCTCAATACCCCATCCAAACGAGCCTTAAGGTTAAAGTTTCCTGTCGCCACTTGTTGAGACTAAACATACTCCTAACACTCTCCACACGCGCTAGGATTTTAATTTTGGTTCCGAATCTTCAAATATAAATGCGTTGGAATTCCCTACATAGAATGATGATGTAGTGTTACGGGACAACAGGGGAGAGGGGTATTTCCTCGCAAACGTGATGCGGCGTGCTACTGTCTGCATAATAACAGTAATACTACTACTACGTACAAGTAGCTGGGATGATAGAAATTAGACGAGGCATTTATGGGTTCACCCACCAAAAATGACTCTGCCACATGATTTACTCATTTATTAGACGAGGCATTTTTATTTATTTTTAGTACCAAAAGGGTGGAAGCGAACAACTAGTGTAGCAATTCTTCTAAGGTGTGACCATAGAGGTTCCTTGTCCGCCTATGGAATGTCTGGTTTAAATCATAGCTACCGTCTGAAAGAACGAGTCATTACCATGACACCACCTAATGTACAATTGGCAAAAGCTCTCCCCTCAATAGTCCAAAGACTCATTCGTTGGGGACTCGAACTCATGTTCGATCGAGAAGAATAGTGAATCCTGCCTACTGGCCAGACTACCATTTAATTATTAGACGAGGCATTTGCTGGTTGCCTCACCCACCGATAATAGACTACACCGTCGCTAGCCTACCAGCTGCCATACGATCTCCTCATTTATTGGTGCGAAATCACTCAAAATGTTCACATGCCTCATGTATGCACCTAAAATGTCCAAATCTTTCCCTTTCTCATCCACCTCACCTCAGGGGAATCTGTGGTACCCAAATGGAGTAGGAATAGACTGAATAGTAAAGTAGTAGTACCACATTAGGCAAGTGGCCCCACCACCACGTTGGGTTCTCTGTATAGTATGCATAAAGTTGGATTTGATGTGCCGACACATGCTAGATGCAATGCAATCCAACTTGTAATAATTGAAGTCTTTGTTTTAGTGGTAATTCAATTTTGCTTAATTTTTTTTAGAATAAAGAATTGTTTTTGACGAGAAAAATCTATGCAATATATAGATGAAATATGAAAAAAAAAAAAACTTTTCAAAAGATGAAATAATTCAGGGGTTGTTTGGCCTAATAAAGCCAAATGGCTTATTTTTTTGTCCTTATTTAAAAAAAAATTTGTATTTGTTAATTTTTGGTCAATTTTTTTTGTGGATTATTGCGAGAAGAATTTGAAAAGTAAAGAATTACGATCGAAACCTAATTTTTTTGAATAAAGCTGAAAATAAGTCAATAAGTCAATTTTTCGTCTTTATTAAAAAAAGTTGAATCTCTATCGTAATTTTTTACCTTGTAGATTTCTCTCGTAGTGGCGAAGCAATAATTCACAAAAAATTGACAAAAATCTAACAAATACAAAAAAAAAATTTGAATAAGGACAAAAAAAAGAAAAAAGAAAAAGACATTTGGCTTATTAAGCCAAACCACCCCTCAAAAGGACAGTTTTTTAGTCATGTTTTTTTCTTTATCTCTTCTGAACTTATATAATTCAATTATTTCAAATGATATATATATATATATATATATATATATATATAGCTTCATGATTCTTTTAATGACAAAAATGATAATTCCCAAATACCTTGACCATAAAATAATCGTTAGTAGGGAATAACATGAATGGGTGATCGATCTTCAATCTGGTGTACTGTTGATCACCTCGATATTTCTTAATTTAAGCCCCAAATTATTTTCTACACAAGTTAATTTCTTTGCATTTTCTAATAACACATCATGCATTGCTCTTTCTAGATTAGTGGAGTAGTAACACATAATATCCGTACGTTCTCAATTTGACAATTAATAATTACATCAATGTGTGATTAATTTCCAGGTATCACTCCCTGCACCACACTCAATTCCGGACCAACTACTGCCTTTTCATGCCGATTTACGACTACATCTACAGCACCATGGACAAGTCCACCGACACCTTGTACGAAACCTCGCTCCGCCGACCGGACGAGTCGCCGGACGTGGTGCACCTAACGCACCTAACGACGCCGGAGTCGATCTACCATCTCCGAGTCGGATTCGCCACCTTTGCCTCCAGGCCTTACACTTCCAAGTGGTACTTATGGGTGATGTGGCCTTGGACATTTTGGTCCATGATGGTTACCTGGATTTACGGTCGCAAGTCCTTCGTGGTGGAGAGGAATGTTCTGGGGCAACTCAAGCTACAAACTTGGGCTATACCAAAGTACAACATTCAGGTAATTAATTAGGCATTCCATTTAGTGAAGATTATACGCGTATTAATTTATATAGTCGTTTTAATTTGTGTATATGTTTCTTCTTTCTTCTGTTAATTCAGTACTTTATGCATTGGCAAAGAGAGTCCATCAATAACTTGATTGAGGATGCCATACTGGAAGCTGACGAAAGGGGCACCAAAGTTTTGAGTCTTGGTCTCATGAATCAGGCAAGTCTTGCAACCTATCCCGACATGATTACTGTTATTCGGCCTCGATCACTATTCGATCGGCCTATCCATCATTGTCGCGCGATTTGGTAATCTTCGCTGTCTTCTCTCTCTCTCTCTGGATGCATGTTGTTGTTGTTTGTAGGGGGAGGAGATTAACAAGGGTGGGGAGCTGTATGTCCGAAGGCACCCTGAGCTCAAAGTGAAGGTGGTGGATGGGAGTAGCTTAGCAGTTGCTGTTGTGTTAAATACCATTCCCAAACAAACAACCCAAGTCCTCCTCGCAGGCGCCTTCTCCAAAGTTGCCTCTTCCCTTGCCCTGGCTTTGTGCCAAAGGGGCATCCAGGTAATTTACATTCCACTTTTCAACTTTTTGGTAAGTTATCTAGACCAATTAAACAAGCCAAGTCTCGAGCAGCTCGGTTCATTCGCAGGCCTATCTACCCAACGGAATCACGATTTTGTTTCACTTATTTATGTTATCCATCCAACTTGATTGTGCAGGTGTTTGTTTTGTATGAAGATGACTATAAAAAGCTTAAGGCATCAATTGGCACCGGTGCTGCAAGTAATCTGGCCCTTGCCAAAACTGCTATTAAGGTAAATGCTCCACTAATTGCTTTTATTTGTGAATGAATTCATGTTTGTTTTTGTTTGGTTCGAAGCTAAATTTGTTTTGTAAGATGAATTCCTGAGTGTTATTATTATTATTATTATTATTTTTTGCAGACATGGCTGGTGGGAGATGGATTTAATGAAGGAGAACAATTGAAGGCCTCAAAGGGCACATTGTTCATTCCATTCTCACAATTTCCTCCAAAGAGAATGCGCAGTGATTGCTTGTACTACGACACACCCGCTATGGTCACACCCAATTGTCTGGAGAATGTAGACTCTTGTGAGGTAAAAAATTATTTTCATAGTATTCGCGAAACGCACTGGTCAAGAGCTTCACTCTTATCCGCGTGTTATCGCTTAATCAATCTATACAGGGCTTTGTACACTCCGAGTTATTTGAAAACAAGACCCAATTGAAAATAAACACGTCTAAATATGTTTTGCATCACGGATACGATTATCTTGTGAAATTAACGTTGCGACGTATATGTGTTGCAGAATTGGTTGCCAAGAAGGGTGATGAGTGCATGGCGTATAGCAGGGATAGTCCATGGTTTAGAAGGGTGGAATGTGAATGAATGCGGGAACATGATGTTTGACATTGACCGAATTTGGGAAGCCGCTCTTCGGCATGGTTTTCACCCTCTCAAGAGTACTTGATCATCACACCAAGGACTTCTCAAATGCCAGACTTGATAATCACACTACGAATCTCTATTATATTATAATAGCATTAAAATTTTCATACAATAATCACACTACGAATCTCTATTATATTATAATAGCATCAAAATTTTCATGCAAATCTCTCTACTACGAATCTCTATCTCTATTATATTATAATAGCATCAAATTTTTCATGCAAATCTCTCTACTACGAATCTCTATTATATTATAATAGCATCAAAATTTTCATACAAATCTCTCTCTCTCTCTTTCCATATATATATATTCATTTATATACGGATGCCTGTTGTTGATGTTTAAGTACTTAAGTTTAAACATATGCAGCTTGGCTAGCTAGTTTGTTACAATTTGTCTCTGAACATGGTTTGGATGTTGGAGAGCAAGTATTGATGTCATATATTCTATCTGTCCACCATCTTTGAAGCCTGAGCTTGAAAATAGGCTACCATTTTAAATTATTTTTGATCTCCAAAACCTGCCCTACAAGGCTACAAAACAGATCGACGCTGAGTCTCTGGCTAAAACAGAAACAAAGCCGAAGGGGATGAAACCGCTTAGGAGGAAGAGCCGCGCGCTCTCTTAGCAGTACTGGATGCCACGGCATGAGCCAGCCCATTACCTTTTTTCCTCATGAGTCATGACCCAGGCAAACTTGAAACTGAAATTGAGACGATAGTGACGAATGCCCAGGACCGGTGTCAAAACGTCCCAAGGAGATTCCGATTCAAAAATGCTGAGCTTGATGGCTAATCGACTATCAGACTCAATGATCACCCGAGTCAGACCCAAAGGGTCATCCCACAACCTAGACTAATTAATGGAGTAGCAAATAATTCTCCTTGGAGTGGAGATGAAATAAAAACTGAGCCCACGGACCCATCCACCACGAAACCCTTGCAATCTCTTATATATAACCACAGCTGTCTTGGTATCTCTCTCTTTTCTTTTCTTTTTTCTGAAAGGCAAAAGAAATTTCATTAATCTTTGAAAGGAGATTACAAAAATTAAAAGGAATCACGTGAGTATCACAATCAAGGAGAGAGTATCCCAAGTTGGCACTCAAACCCTTAACAATCAAATGCCCAATCACGAACCCAAACAAGGAGTCAACGATTCAACTAAAAACATCGTTTGCAGACAGAGTCTCTAGCAATCTCATCACCGAAGCATACTGCTGAAATACAGAACAGATTGCTACCCTTTTGATCCTTTGAGCCGGAGATCCCAGTAAAGCTATTTCCTCCATTAATCAAAAAGCCAGACTTTCCAATCTGTGGACTTTATCATTCGCGTTGATGAGTGAACCCCTTAAGAATCCATAAGAACCCATGAGTCGTACCATTTAGTCAGCCATAAGCTATTGCTGAAGTATTCTCCATGATAGGGGCGGATCTAAGTAAGGAACAGACGGGTCACGTGACCCAGTTGAAATTATTGGAATAGTATTTTTTGAACCAAGGAAATAAGCAGGGCCGGCTCTGAAATTTTGTGGACCTAAGACGATCTTAAAAAATGAGGCATTCAATAAATGTATACAAAAAAAAAAAGTCGATAAATGAATTTTTCAAAACTAAATACATGTATTCAACGCGAAAAATCCAAAAAAAAATACAATAAATCGCAATATTTCAAAAGCATCATTGTCGTTACTTTAAACATCACTTTTCTTCTTCTTGGTTTTTTGTTTCTCTGACCGGTCCGTTCTTCATTTCTTGCGTTTGTTTGCAATGGGATAGTGTTTGTGTAAAAGGGAAAAAGATGATGGTAATGATGCACGGTGCACCCACCAGACGGTCCACACTGAATAAATTTCAAGGGCCCCAGAGATCAGCAATCCTGTGATTCCTTTTATTCCAGCTTCTTCTTCTTCTTTTTTTGTTTATTCCTCGGTTCCGTGTTCTTTTTAACTGGGCCACTGGGCCTGTTCGCAATAGCCAGTGAGCGAGAAAAACAATGGGCCTTGGGTTTAAAAATAGGCCCTATAACATATATACTTAGGTACTGAAAACAAATGAGTGCACTAATTTTTGGACTTTTTTGGGGGCTTAAGGCTTAGGCCTCTCGGGCCTTAGCCCAGAACCGGCACCGGAAATAAGTAATATATATAAAAATACCCAACTCATTGCAAGCCTTGTGACTTGTGCAAGTGGGCAAGGACGTAGCCTTTTGTGCCGTTGGTTGTTGGTTTGATCCCTAGGAGTTTTCTCTAATCTTTCTTTTTATTGTAGATGCTCAAATGGATGAAAAAATTCTCCTGAAACATGTAGCTAATGATAGTTGAAGTCCATCAAGAGCTTTATCATAGTAATACCATAATACCAACAACCCTTCCTATATCTACAACACAAGTAAATAAAATAAAGTACTATTCCATTTATTTTTTCTTAATATTTTTTTATTGTCCGTTGTTTTTATCAAGGTTATGATTGAGAGGTGACTCATCTGTACCAAATTTTTGGATCCGCCACTGTCCATGATCCCTTGTCTGTTGTCTCCCATGGAATCCTAATTAAGTCGGCCATTCTGTTGATTAATTGGTGCTTCCTCCATGGTAAATCTTTTGATAAGTAAGCTGTAAGTATGTTCTTCCATGATCCAGTAAACCAATCTTCAGTTCCTGTTAATATTACAAGAGCACACACTCGAACAACTTTAGCAGACACAACGTGCTCACCCAACACACACACAAAGAAAGAGGGAGCAATTCAAATGGAATACAAAATTGTTTATATCCCAGTTGGGATGCTCCCCAGACTATGTATGAAGTCATTGACAGAGTAATACTAGTTGTTGCCCCATTTTAATTTCACCCACCATGAGATCCTGAATTTTACCAAATTCGTTAAATCCTAACTGGGCTATATCTTTACCATTAGAAAGAATGCTGTTGGGTTGGTTCAAATTCCCAATAAATCAAAAGTCTTGCATGGTTGAAGTTTTCTGTTTTTCCCGAAGTACGTGCCAGCTGTTGTGCTAGCTGTTACCTCTTTGCTAATGCCGTGACCTTCCATCTTCTGCGGGGAACATGAATAATGTTATTAATGCATGGGTCGGTGGTAATAGAGCTAGATAGGTAGGGTATTAATACTAGGACGGTGATCATAGACTGTAGGGCCTGGCTGGAAGAGATTATATGCACCAGAAATTATAAACCTTGAACAAACAATACTGGTCCAAAAAATCCAGCTGTTGCACGTCAGAGCTCCTTTTTAGTTGGGCTGAACTAAGGGTGTCGGACGGATGGAACTGACATGACACGATTAAAAAACGGCATAGCACAATTACGTAAACGAGCCGGCTTGTTTGACACCTCTAAGTTGAACAACTACAGTTAGGAGTGCTTATTTAGTGCTTGCAGTCAAGTAATGCTTTAAGGGCCTTCTTCCGAACATATTCGTGTGTGGGGTACATACTTGGTTGTCAAATCCTTACAAATATGCAGTGGAGAAGGCTCCTCGGATTCTCTGCCATTAGGGCCAGTGGGCCAACTTACAGCCATATTTGAATGTCTATGTACGAATTTTTGTAGGCTCTACGTACGTACAGAGTGGTAAAAATCAAATTAACCACACTATATAAACATTATAACTTGTTCAAGTTCTCTAGTTAAAAGATCAACTTTCATTTTTATCATCCCATTTTCTTCAAAACACACGAGGAAAGGGTTAATCAAGTGTCACATAAAACTAATTTTCTCATGACACAAGAGCCTATAAAATAAACAGATCACAAGTGGACTAGTAGTCTAGTGATAGGCACCACACGTACACTTATGCATTTGACTGTGGTTAAAAACCTTTACTAACTACAACGAGCACTACTGACTTTTGCCAAGCAAATAAAAAAAACGGCTCTAGCTAGCTTTGCAGCTGAGCATATGGGGCAAGATTTTGAATCTCGTACTGTACCAGCTGGTATTGAAGAAATTTGGTACCCTATTCCTCTAATTTTGTTTCGGCTCAAATATCTAATCGCACTGGCTGTACCGATCAATCTCGAACGGTATTAGACTACTTTTAGATTTCAATGATTCCAAAACCACACACAAACACTTACACAAATTCTCTCACATCATATTGTGGGCCCCACACACACATTGAAAATGTGTAGTGTGTGTGGACCCCACATGTGATGTGAGTGAGTTTGTATGTGGTTGTAACAGGACTCTTTAGATTTATTTTTCTCTTCTTGTACCGGTCAAATACCGGACGGTACCAGACTACATTTAAATTTATTTTTCTTTTTAATAAATCTATATATTATACTTCTTTGATGTGGAGAATAAAATCAATAACGATAAATCCGATACAGTGCCCAATATCTAATCAATAACGACACCTATCGTATAAGTAGGGAAATCGTACTCCAGGTATTCAAAATTGTACTCCCGTTTCTATTGTGGAGGGCGATTCATAACCTAATATGGATTTTTATCTCGTCACCAGACGGCGAAAGACAGTAATAGAATCATTGATAAGAGTATCGATTTTGAACAATTTGATAGAGAAAGCAATTGGTGCCCCCCCCCCCCCCCCCCCCCCCCCCCCCCCCCCCCCCCCCCCCACACCCAATTCAGTAAGGAATTGAGGCCTCCATGGCATAGCAAATGTTCATCTTATAGTACGTACGTTCATGTACATGGAGAAAGCTATGATGCACACATTCATATCATAAAAATATTGTCTATTATTTTGGTTTAATATTTTTATATTTTTTTGAGTCATGGGACGGATTCTTTTAGTGTAGTTACGAATAGACGTGTATGGTGAAAAAGTAAAGCCATGCATCTTTATCGTTAAACTGCGGAAGGTTTGGCAGATGGTGGGTCTTGTCCTTCAATTTTTGGTTTTGTCTACTTGGGGTGTGTCCATTAATTGGCTTTTGCTTCTGCTCTTTTGGCTTTTGTGGTTTAGGTTGTTTGGTTTGTTTTAGCGGGTGTTCGGTGTTTTGGTTAACTTTCTTTGGGTGTGGGTTCTCAGGTGGCACTTTGCCCGTGGGTTCTCAGGTGGCACTTTGCCCGTGTGCCCGCAATCTTTTTAATCCTTATTTCCTATTAAAGGTTAATAAAATCTTTTATTGCCGATAAAAAAAATAATTTAAAATCTCCAAGGAAAGATGCTCTTACACGAGTAAAAATTCTTATCGGGATAGGATCATAGGAGTCCAATTAGTAAGAATTCTTTCTTTCACAAAAAGAAAAAAAGAAAAGAAAAGAAAAAGAAAGTAAGAATTCTTTCTTAACAAGGAAAGAAAAGCTAAAAGGTGGTATTGAAAGCCCAAATATATGGGCTAAATGGACTGGGCTTGAAAACAACATGTCAATTCTTTCTTTCACAAAAAGAGAAAAAAAAGGAAGGAAAATGACGGTCAAAGACGTGTTTTGATAATTAATACTCGTCAAAGACATTTTTAGTATTAATAAATATTCTTAGCTTCTCCTTGGCGGGTATTAATTATCAAAACACATTCTGAGCCGTCATTTTCCAAAAAAGAAAAAAGAAAAAAAGGTGTAGTGTGTGTGGACCCCACATGTGATGTGAGTGAGTTTGTGTGTGGTTGTAGCAGGACTCTTTAGATTTATTTTTCTCTTCCTGTACTGGTCAAATACCGAACGGAGCCAAACTACTTTTAAACTTTATTTTTTTATAATAAATCTATATATGTACTTTGATGCAGAGAAATAAAATCAATAGCGATAAATCCGATACAGCGCCCAATATCTAATCGATAACGACACGTACCGTATGAGTAGGGGGGTGTTTGGCAGCCTCATTATCCCATTTTCCGTTTCTTCTTTTTGCATTTTGGTTGTATGGCTGAGAATGAGAAAACTCATTCCAGCAAAATGGTTCTTCAGATTTGAAGAAAGGAGAAGAGAAGTGAGAAAGAGGTTCAAAGGAGTTTTTCCCATTTTCGTTTTCCAGCCACGCCAAAAGACATCCATACCCTTTCCGTTTGTCCATAATTCCACGCCAAATGACATCCATACCCTCTCCGTTTGTCCATAATTTCACAAAACCCTCGAACATTATCCTCTCCACTATCACTTTACTCACATTCATCCATCACACAAGACGAAAGATCAACCTAAAATCTTGATTTGTGAAAACCAGATCGATTCCAAAACCCAAAAAAAAAAGGAGAAATCTATTAATATAGAAAAATCATCAATCCAACAATAAGAAATCTTCAAAACCAGATAAACAAGAAATCAACCCAATTAAGATATCCCAATGTGGATGTGTTTGTTCTTCCCAGATGTTTTGTTTTCAACCTTAGAATCATGGATTGAAAAGATTACAGCTTTATCAACACAACAATCACTGTCGACGGGATTAGGGAGGGTTTGGGCTGCTTCAAGATGGCCGCGGTTACTGCTGAAGGACTTCTGTCGTCGATGTATGACGGACTTCCATGGTTGTTCGGTTAGCCACATCCATCTCCACAGAGAGAAGGGGGGGGGGGGGGGGGGTGGGGGGGGGGGGGGGGGGGGGGGGGGGGAATAGGGCTGAAATGTAGGGAGGGGGGCCAGTGATAAATAATCAGGGGTAATATGGTAAAAAACTAACTCATAATTCATTTTTCTTACATATTTCTCAAACACTACTCCTGTTGCAAATTGCATTTTGCACATATCATCCAAACAATTTATTAAATTCAAAATACATTCTAACCATTATCCAAAAAGCCAAAAAGTTAAAAATGAAAAGCCAAAAAGTAAGCTCCCAAACATCCCTGAGAAAATCGTACTCTAGGTATTCAAAACCTTGCTAGAGTGAGCTTACAGACGGTACCTATCTCAAGGGATCAAGAATTTTTAAATTAGGTTTTGCATAGAATCCGTTCCAAATTTCCAATAAATGAAAAAAAAAATTCATAGAAGAAGTGAATTGTAATGGAAATACTGGGGACACGCCTCTCGACCGCTCCCCAGACACTCTTCTCTCACAAGTAGTGGGCTCCACTTTGAAATGACACTGCATGATTGATAATGAGAGAACAGTATTCACTTTAAAACTACTACTTTGCATCCACCATTGTGCAGTGTCACATATATTGGACGGTGTGGTTGGTGTTTGACACCTAGCATTATTGGGCCTTCAAAATGGGTATAGAAAATTGTCCCTTTTGCATCAGAAAGAAAGAAAGAAAGATAGTAGATGGGTATGGGCACATGGTGCTCGACCATTTTACACAGTATTAGTACAAAAGTTCATTTAGTCCAAAGAAAGGGTGTCTGTCTTTTTGCCATGCTTTGACTATCATTCGTTCATTCTTCTTGTCGTGTCTGAGGAAACTTGCGATGATAATAAGAAGAAATCGTTCAATGGATCTTGCTTCCAAGTACTACTACTTGATAGTATATATATATATATATATATATATATATATATATATATATATATATATATATATATATATATATATATATATATTCAGTGGGAATTCAGGAATTTGAAATACTTAGATCAAGGTAGAGGTGCATTTGGTTAGCCATAACTTAAATAAATTAGGTAACGTGTGCAAAAGTTTTGCTCACATAAATACTAAATGAGTATATATGCTAACTGGCACCGACTCATCCGATTACCGATCTTCTTCTTGTTCAGTTGCTTCAAACCCTTAATCGTAAAATATCTAGGCTCTTCGGCGTAAAATATTTTTGCCAAAAAGATCGAAGCATTTTGTTTGATTCTCCTCTCAGAAATAATCTCTCCAAAACTTTTGACTATTTCGCCATTCGTGTTTTTCGTCTTTAATGATTTTTTGTCAAATTTTTTACTTATTATATACTCCCTCCGTCCCAATTTAGTTGTCACTTTTTGGAGTTCGTGCCACTTTTCAATTGATTATATCTTGTAATTTATAATGTTTTAGATGATTTTGAAAACATTGTATTATAGAACAAATCGAGATCCATCAATCAAGATCCATATTGGATATAAAATTCATTACCAATTTAAAGATATAGCTAGTTTTTTAATCCAATTAGAATAGAACTGGGACAAGTAAATTGGGACGGAGGGAGTATTTTTTAGATGTACATAACATATCTCTATTTAAAAAGTAAAGTTGTTTGTCAAAATGTTAAAAAAAATTACTAAAGACGGAAAAATACGTAAATCTAAAGAATTTTTTTATCTCAAAATTGCAAACCAAACACAATGATTATATATTATGGTGTTTGATTGACAGATGGAGGATGGATAAGTAACGCGTTTTGCACATTAAGATAGACGTGTCTAGCTGTTTGTTTATAGGTGATCTCTCTTAAAAAAACACAAAAGAATAATACTCCAAGTCAATTTGGGAAGATTTTGCAAATTGGCACCTGATATCAAATATCATACTATTATCAATTTATCATTAATATTAGTCAATTTGGGAAGATTACGTTGCGAGTTTTGGACAAACAATAAACACAAGCATCAATTGACACCTCGAGGCAGATATAGTCAAGAGCAGGTGCTTTCCAAGCTGCTTATTGCTTTGGGAATCAAAGAATAATGTCACAAAAACTTCGTTGCCCTTATAAAACAACTAATAAGAAATCTCTAAAAGAGAACAAGCTAGGGAACTAGGTCACCTGAATAAGCTAAGGATGGGGTGTAGGGTTTGGGTTTGGGTTTGAAAGGCTCTGTGATCACGCTCAAGAACAAGGTCGCCATGTCTTGTCACCTCCTTCAGCCCTTTTTTTTTTTTTAAAAAAAAAAGGAAAAAGAAATGTAGTGGGGTGCGGTTGTTTGATAAATCCCTATTTGGTAGTAATTAATTAATAGTACGTACTAAAAACGAAATAGGCTTTTGGAATATTAACCGTCAATTGCAAAGAAAAAATAGACACTGCTTAGCTTTATTGAGTTGGAAAAGACTCTCTCCTATAGCATTTCCCCTGCTGCAGTAGAGTTTAGGAAATTTGCACTTATACCCCATGTACTATCACCGATTTGAAAACATACTCCTTGTACTTCAAATTTAAGCACTTACACCTCTTATACATAAAAATACAGGGGGTGTACGTATAAATTCCCCTTCTTTCACTTCAAAGTACAAGGGTGTAAGTGTCTAAATTTGAAGTACAAGGGTGTATCTTTAAATTAATGATAGTATAGGGGAAATAAGTGCAAATTACCCTAGAGTTTAACCAGAATTGCTATATAGGGGTAAACATCTCAGTCAAGTAGATTTGCAGATCAAAAAAAAAAATCAAGTAGATTTCGTTTTGACTTTGTAGCTTGGCTTTATATAGGAATTCTTGACAGCCAAGGGCACTGAGAATGGTATAATCAAAATAAAAAGATTTATAAGGTTAGCAATATTTGTTCAAAAAGAGTTTACATTGAAATAACCAAATTTAAAAACATTTTAGCAACTCATTAAATTTTGGCTATTAGATAATCAAAACTACCAACCTTTTGCCAATAATCAAATTCAATTGTCTTCACATTTCCTCAATCAAGTATACCATCATTACACAAAAACATTCTTTCTTCCATTTTCAACATGTTTATAACAAAAATACTTTTAAAAACAGTTTTTATTTTTTTGCAAAAACAGTTTTTTTTTTTACAAGTTTTTTTATTAAAACTGTTTTTCCCAATTTTTTTTTAAACAGTTTTATTTCAAAACAGTTTTTTTTATTAAAACTTTTTTTTTCAAAAACTGTTCTTTTGAAAGAAAAAACTTTTTTTATTCAAAAACTGTGTTTTTTTTTTTTAAACTTTTTCCCGAAAACTCTTTTTTTTTAATCAAAGTTTTCAAAAAACTATTTTCTCTTTTTCTAATAACCTATTTTTATTAGTTTGAAAACTATTTTAAAAAAATTGTTTTTTATGTTACAATTTCTAGATTTTTATAAGTTAAAAAGGTAATGTGACAAGTTTTGGTTATTCAATTTTGATTGTATCATTGTGGACCTCTACATTGCTAACCTTAGTAACTTCTTAAATGAATAACCAAAAGATGATGTGGCAACTTTTGATTATCCAGTTTTGATTATTCCACTGTGGATGCTCTAAAAGGCACCGTCAAGGAATAATAAATGAACAAAATAAGGGTAAATACCAATTCTTATTATTAATTAGTTGCTACTGCTTTTGTACTTATCATTTGAGATCGTTAATAAAGGATGAATCTTTTGATGGATTATTAAATATCAAAAGATAGAGTAATAAAGGATGAATCTTTTTTTCTTTTCCCGACAACTCGGGTCATGGGGCTAATTAACTTAAGTGCATCTTGATTAATCTTGAGGATCCAATCTCACCGCCCAATTGCGGAGAGTCCAATTAATGTCAGAGGAAAACTCTGTATAGACTGCCCCATAAGAGTTGATAACACCTAAAAAGTTCCAATCTTAAGACCTCGGAAGATAACAAATCCGTCCCTAAGGCTGCACATCCTTCTCATGATCAGGGTCATGAACTCTATTATGTGTCAAGTGCACCTAAGCATTTTACTTAGAAGTCGTTGTGCAACTCTAATGGCGTGTGGTGCATGTGGTAGGTGAGGTCAATTTAACCTTTTTTTAAATTTGTTTTTGGATAAGTGTCATTGTAATTCTTTCTTCATTTTTTTATCCTCAAGTGTCATTGTACATAATCTCTATTATAAAACAGAAGAGTGTGAGGACAAGTTGTTGGAACGGCTTAGATTCATTTGATCCAAAGGCTGTAGTGCATCCTCCCACTTTCCGGTTAAGTGCCTATGATGTTCACCTAAATCACACAACTGTCATTCCCTTCCAACCGGGATGCGTAGTGCCGTAGGCACGGGCTAGCACTAGTTCACTATAAGGCCTTAATATGAGAGAGAGAGAGAGAGAGAGAGAGAGAGTTTTCGGTTTTTTTTTTCTCTTTTGTTTTTCCTTGCCAAAAAAAAGAAGAAGAAAGTTTTTGTTTTCTCTTCACTTTTATTATTGGGTTTTTTGGTCAACCCAAAAGCATGGCCCAATCGTACTCGAGTTAGGAACCCCATGTACTGGGCCGGAAAAGCTTCAACTAGGATCTTTTGTGATTTCCGCAACATTTTTTTTATTAACGAATGTCCGATCAACTTGTACGTATCTTAATAAATTTCGGTACCTCTGAACTAAATGACCAGGTAAACCCTCAGTAATTCAGTGACCTCAAGATTTGAAATGTTCAACATTCATAAGATTCAAAGTTTCAAACCTATGACTTTATGAAAAATAAAAAACATTTATTAACTTTCTTATAATCAATTCCTGGTTTAGTCTATACATGCATGCTTTTCTAGCAAAATTGGTGGTCCATCGATCGCATGATTTTGCTGAAACTTTACAGAGTACGGGAGTAGTGGGTCTAAGAAGTCAAAAATTAGGAGTGGCCAGTTTATCTCCAATATAATTAGTCCACTTTTTGTAAGGACCATCTTAACTTAATAAAATAAGGACCTTCCTTTCCCGATAGAATTTTGATAATCTGAGCCGCTCAATGTGTTCAGAACGTGATTTTAAGGGTACCAACGAGAAATCAGCAAAAAAAATGACCGGGAAATGCTTCATTCAATCAGTTTTTGTTTGTTTTTTATTAAACGGTTCAAACAAAAACTTCTTAGATGAAGTTCTTCCCGGTCATTTTTTTTGCCGATTTCTCGCGGATACCCTTAAAATCACATTCTGAACACATTGAGCGACTTGGATCATCGAAATTTGAACAGAAAATGGAAGAAATGGGAAGGTCCTTATTTTAACTAAAATAAGGATCTCCTCATTTGAAAATGACTGCCAATATAATAGGCTAATAGCCCTAATATCCAAGTCAAAACTGTCAAACTAATGCAACGAAATTAATTATGGGACAACAAAGAAAAATTAGGTCTATTAGAAATTAGTACTAGACTTGAAGATTTTGCCGATCCGACTATCAAGATATTTTCCGATTTCCTGTGAGAGTAGCAACTCAGTGATTCTACGATATTCCTAACCGTATGTAAAGTTGTTAGTACTATTTTGCTTCCTCAGATATGAAATGCGGCGAATAAATGGCACGACTCCTTGTGCATATAGAGATAATCTTGTTGAACCACATACATATTTACGTATTCTTTGTGTGTGTGTATATATATATATATATATGGTTTGGTTCGTCTCCCACCAAGAATGGGTATTCTTCAATAGAACACATTCAAAGGTTGCCTTGGCTAATTAGGTTTATACTATTATATACTGTGGTCCAGCTTAAACTAGTAACACATTCAACGTAGCTAGGGTACTGGACAACCCATATCGATCGTCTTTTTGCCAAAAAAAGATAAATGACTCCAAACTTTCCCCTAGAAAACAACCCATTTCTCGAGAAACCAAGCTTAGTTGAGTTGATTTGCTTACAAAGATGCTACTCACACAATAATTCAAACACAACAACTTACACAACCTCTCACATATATGTGGGGCCCACACATAGTAATATGTGTGGAGCCCATATGCATGTGAGAAGTTGTGTAAGTTGTGTTTGGATTGTTGTGTGAGTATCATTTTTGATTTGCTTATGTGTCTCCCCAGTAATGGCCAGTGTTCGAGCTCCATGGGGAGCAAGTTTGGGGTTCAAAGATATGGATAGCCTCTGATCGAACTCTCGTTGACTAACATACTAACCCCAACTAATGTATAAACTATGGCAAATAAAAAAAGAAAAAGAAAAAACCATTTCTCTTGCTGATTTCCCGAACTTTCCCAAAATATTCTACTCCTAATTAATTATCTCATATGGCTTCAACACCCCATGCAATTAGTTGGTGTACACATACCAAATTGCTCCTCTGTCTAATTTGTATCTTTTCTCTGAAAAAGCAATTAGGAAAGGTGCTTTACAACTAAACAATCGACTAAATAAGAGATCAAGACATGATCCCTGCAGTGGATACTTCTATCTAACCCGAGCTTTAAGTTGATTAATTTTAGCACTTTTTGAATGATCATATTCTGCTGGTAGTTAAGCTCTATTCCTATTTTGTTACAGGGCTACAGGAATCCAAATTTGTATTCTTGTATATGACTGGGGAATCAACTTCACACTTTGCTTCACACTTAACTGTGAGAAAGAAGAAAACTAATTAAACAAATTTGTGCAATAATTTCACTGTGGGCTTCTACCATGTGATGTAAGCCATGTTGCTTGGCAGGACATAGGGACGAATTAAGTCTAATTAAGTTAAATTTTGCTTAAATATTCTTAGCATTACTTTAGGGGATAACACCGTAATATATTCCTTTTTTTTTTTTTTTTTTTTTATAACTTAGGTGTTCGGGTCAGCTTACGTGCATGCACCTCGACCGAGTAACGCGAAAATGAAATGTGCAATAAATGCTATGAAAATAGAATTTAAAACCCGATTTCCTCCATAAACTCGCCTATCTAAATGGCAGAAAAGTTTTCGTATTTATGCCTTTTCTTGTTGGAGGGGAGACCGTTCGTTAAAGCTACCAAAGAACTCTCGTGGAATAAGTAACTTTAATCATGTCTTTCGCTACCAAATTATGAAATTAGCCGCACATAAAATTAATTGAGGTACACTGCGAGCAAACTTGTCAGTACTCCTGAGTTATAAAACAAATCCATATAGTATACATAGTAATTTTTCAGCTCCAACAATTTCATGCTCCTCGTTGTCGATTTCATCTTGCGCATAACTCGGGTTTGAGCTAGGGATACTTTTGAATCCTCTTCTACTGAGTCATTGACGGGATTCTCATACCGGCACTAGTGTAGATTTGCTTCGGCAGAGTGTCCTTGAGTCTGTAGCCTGTGTGCTTTAAGCAGTTACTCGTGTCTTTGATTTGGTAGTTTTGGTTCATTCATGTATATTGTGATGAAATCTTTTCCCTTCGGGATGAATATATTACTTGACGTTGATCAAAAAAAAAAAAAAAAAAAATTTCATGCTCCGTGAATCAAGGGCCCCATGTATTGATACTTCTACCTTTGAGGTTGGAGCATTGTTACCCTTTTAGGTCTCCAATAGTTATTTCTTGCACACTATATATATAAGGCCTTCAAGAACCAGAAGTTCAGTACTGAATTAGTTGGGGAAATTAAGCTAGAGTGAGAAATTTCAAACAAAAAGAAAAGCCATGGCTTCGAAACCAGGAGTGCTAACTGACTGGCCATGGACGCCGCTCGGCAGCTTCAAGGTGAGATATCTATTTGAACTTCAAATATTACGAATGAAATTTGTGTACTAATTACTAGTGGCATTTTTTTGTTTTTTGATTGATGGTCGATTGATCATACAGTACGTGGTTTTGGCACCGTGGGTGGTTCATAGCGTGTACTCGTTCGCCATGAAAAACGAAACCGAGCTGGCTGTACATGTCCTCGTACTCCCGTTTCTGTTGTGGAGGGCGATTCATAACCAAATATGGATTTCTATCTCTCGTCACCGGACGGCGAAAGGCAGTAACAGGATCGTTGATAAGAGTATCGATTTTGAACAAGTTGATAGAGAAAGCAATTGGTACGTCTCTCTCTCTCTCTCTCTCTCTCTCAATTCAGTGAGGAATTGGGGCCTCCATGGCATAAGAGATGTTCATCTTATAGTACGTCCATGTAAATGGAGAAAGCTATGATGCTCTCTCTCTCTCTCTCTCAATTCAGTGAGGAATTGGGGCCTCCATGGCATAAGAGATGTTCATCTTATAGTACGTCTATGTAAATGGAGAAAGCTATGATGCTCTCTCTCTCTCTCTCTCTCAATTCAGTGAGGAATTGGGGCCTCCATGGCATAAGAGATGTTCATCTTATAGTACGTCCATGTAAATGGAGAAAGCTATGATGCACACAGGCATATCATAAAAATATTGCCTAATATTAATTTGGTTTATATTTCATATTTCTTGAGTCATGTGACGGGTTCTTCTAGTGTAGTTATGAACAAATGTGTAAGGTAAAAGAGTAAAGCTATATATGCATCTTTATCGTTAAGCTGGGGATTTTATGGTTGGTTAAAATTGTTATGGTTCATGTACTGTTAAGCATTTTTTATTTTTCGTTACACGTACTTTTTGGTTCATTTATCATAATTTTTTACGGTGCTTGGTACGCTTAATTATTCTGGCTAATTATGAATGAATTTGTATAGGGATTGCTATGCATCACAACACAAACCACACTAACCTACGTACGCGGCACTGCATGATTGGTGGTGTTGTGCACTCAGGGGCAGATTTAATGTAGGCCCAGCTAGGTCACGTGACCCAGCTAGAATGTTAATAAATAATAAATATGTTATCATTTCTCACAAAAGTTATCTGTGGTGCTCGTGTCTTCTCAAAGAGGTCCTAGGTTTGACTTTTGCTGGCGTCTTTTGCTTTGTTTTTAATGCTCCCCAAGTTCTGTGCATAATTTCTCCCACTGAAATTTAATGTTTCAATTTTTTTTTCTCACTGTAACTTACAACTTTCATTTACAATTTTACCAATTCATTAAGTACTAAACTTCAAACATCATTAAAAATATTTTATTCAATTTTAGAAGTACTAGTGTGGACTTTTTTTTATTTTAGATATTCCTGGCCGGCAAGTTTGTTCTTTTTTTTTTTTTTTGGCCCATTACATGATCTTAATTCAAAAACTTAACTATGTCACAATAAAGATTCATTTTTTTGGGATAATTTTATCTTTTTCAATTATTGTAAATTTTTTTTTTGAGGGCCCCACATTTAAGGTTCATCTTTAATCATAAAATCTCATGGCCGGTCTTATATTCAAAATGTGACCCATCTGTATAAAAATCCTGGATCCGCCACTGTGTGCACTAGCATTATTGTAGCCATTTATATACGCGAACATATTCTAACATCGTAATAAGAACATGCAGAAGCACTCTTCCCCGCTATAAACTAGTAATAAAAAGATATCGATCCCAAGTGATTGATCGGATGGTAAGGGCTTGAAATTTAGAAATTTGCTTCCTCCTAAGATTTTAGGTCGAAATCTCTTATATGCTATCAAGTCCTTTAGGGTCAATCCACACGGAGTATTTGCTCCAACTTTAAGTGGGGCTCCGCTAGTGGATGATGGTTTCACTGTATTTGTCTCCCAAAATTAATCAAAATGCATGTAAATTTACCCGGCCGGACACCTAGTTATTATAGATTAAAAAAAAGAGTCTTTTTTATGTGGCTTTTTTCATACTACTGCTATAGTACACGTTAACAAAAAAATTAAGGAAAAGGTACTGGCTGAGGAAGTCACCAATCAGTAATGGTAATCAAGACACCAGGCTTCAGAAAGTGGCGAGAGCCTTGTGGAGCGTTTGGATGATTCTCAAGTGGTTGCTGGGATATGTATTGGTCCTTCCTCAAAAAGACTTGATTGGTTTCCTGTCCTTTAGTTTTCGGTTTTGTTTCCTTAGAGGTGTGTGTCCTTTGGCTTTTGGTTGTACTCTTTTGGCTTTTTGCTTTTGTGGTTGTAGGTTGTTCGGTTTGTTTTAGCAAGTGTCTTCGGTGTTTTGGATTGCTTTTTGTCTTTCTTGAAGTTTGGATTCTCGGGTGGCGCGTTGTTGATGTGCCCGTGATCCTTTTAATCTTTGTTTCCTTTCAAAGATAATAAAAAAAAATTTGCCCATAAAAAAAAAATAATTTAATAATTTAAAATCTCCAAGGAAAAATGCACAGTAAGATATTTTAAGAGGATCATAGGAGTCCAATTTTTAGTAAGAATTCTTTCTTGGGAAAATGACGGCCAATGACGTGTTTGATAATTAATACCCTCCAAGGACATTTTCAGTATTAACAAATGTTCTTAGTATGTCCTTGGCGGGTATTAATTATCAAAACACGTCCTAGACCGTCATTTTCCCTTCTTTCTTTCGGAAAAAGGAAGAAAGAAAAGAAAGAAAAGGAGCTATTCAAAGCCCATACACATATGGGCTAAGTGGACTGGGCTTGAAAACATGTCAAGTCCATTTAATAACATCCCGGGGGTTGGGCTCACGGCCCGATGTAAGAAGGCTCCCTTGTTATTTGAGGCTCCCCTTCCTTTTGGCTGCAGTAATGCTACACGCACAGCAAATGTGCACAGATTTTGTGCACAAATTTTTTGTGGGGCCCACTAAGGGTCCCACACAAATAATCCGAACCGTTCATTAAATGTAAAACATTTTTTCAAGGGTCCCCGCAAAAAATCAGCTCAATCCGATACTCATAGATGCTTGATTCAATCATTTAACTTTTCATTCAAATCTCAGGATAATGAAAAGTTAAATGATTGAATCAAACACTTATAGATATCGGATTGAGCTGATTTTTTGCGGGAGCCCTTGAAAAAATGTTTTACATTTAATGAACGGCTCGGATTATTTGTGTGGGACCCGTAGTGGGCCCCACAAAAAATCTGTGCACATTTGCTGTGCGTGTAGCATTACTGCAAACTGCCCTGTTTCGTTTCATTTTTGCTTTTTATCCTTTTTTTTTTTGTGTGTGTGTTTATAAAATGGAAGACAGATATATTGAGAATTGGACTTCCCCTTTTTGCTACCCGCCTTTCCCCATCCCATCCCTTGGAGCCATTGCATTTCAATTCACTTTCTTCTTCAAAGATTGTTTATTACTCCGTACTATGTTTTGTGGAGACTTGATTAGGTTGCAAACGAATCGAGCTCGGCTAGTTTGTATAGTTTGTATAGGATAGGCCTGACTCGTTTAAAGAGGTTTGTTAAGTAAGTTAGTCAAATTCGACTCGCTTAAGGGTAAATGAGCTGAGTTCGAACACTTCAAGGCTCAGCTTGGTTCGGGTTGTTTGCACCCCGGAGACTGATAGAGGTTGGTAATTTTTACTCCATTAGCATTGTCTTTTTTCTCTCTCTGTAATGCTTTTGTGTCTGCATTACCTTAGATATTTATTGGTTTATTTGTGGCGTCGCTTATGAAATGCTTATGTGGGTTGGTTACTAAATACTAATGGTTGGCTTATCAAATAAATAAATAAATACTAATGGTTGGAATTTGAAAGGAAATTAGTTTCCCTATACTTCAATAAAAATTCTGGAATTGATAAACAAAGTCCGAGCAAAATAATTTGTAATAGTTTTTCATTAAAAGTTGGGAAATGCTAAACAGAAGGCTAATAACAATAAGTTTTTCAAAGCTTAATTTTCTAACAGCTGTTTGATATAGCAGAATTTAGCTTTAGGTTTCTTGGGAGTTTTAACTACCTTATAAACACTACCAGAGCCGGCTTGGCCGCTCGGGTCTTTAGGCCTCTGAACATCTCTAAATTTTAGAGGCCCTCCTACTTTCATACCCCTTATAATAGTCCAAAAGAAAAGAGCGCCTTAGGCCTCCAAGAAGTTAGGGCCAGCCCTGAACACTACAAACAAAAGGCCATAGCATTTTTCGGTTTGCTCTACCTGCGTGTCTGCTTACCAATGTGATCATTATCAAAACCAAGACAGCTGCATAGGGATTAGAAGTTATGAAGCTTTGGTAAACTTGGAAGAACTTATGGTTTAGAGCAATGCAATGCGAACAAAAGTATTGTTGTCCAGATAGTTATTAATGGGAACAAATGTAAGGAGGCGCTATGTTCATGTAGTATGGACGAGGTGTGCCAGTTGGGGGCTGCACTCTCTCAGTAAGAAGGAGGCGCTACGTTCATGTATTGGAGAGGTGGCTGTACATTTTACACTAAAGATACAAGTATGAATGAGAAGCACTGCTCCCGCATTTGATAGGGTAGTTCCGTTACTGAGAATAGGCGTACAAACTTTGTAAGATGCAAGCTTTTTTGCTAAGTCGAGTTACTTCTTTTCCTGCAGGGATGACCAGATTTTGTTGAATGGGCTTCTGTTCTACATAGGGAACATTATAGTGCCAAGAGCTTCTCACCTACCCATATGGAGAACAGATGGTGTAGTCCTCACAGCTTTGATTCATGTTGGTCCAGTGGAATTTCTCTACTACTGGCTCCATAGAGCACTCCACCACCATTACCTCTACTCTCGCTACCATTCCCACCACCACTCCTCCATTGTGACGGAACCCATTACATGTAAGATCACAAGTTTTAGAGGATAAATTGTATGTACGACTTTTGTTGTACAAATTAAAATGATGTGGTTTGGAAGCTTCTAAGTACCCCTAAGGCCCCAATTGGTTTCTCGCTAGCCTCACTTTGTCTCTGGGGTGCAAGAGATCCAATGCATGTGGCGGGTGGAGAGATAAATCATAGGCTGTATGGTTTTTGGTAAACTTTTTGTTTCAAAAGAATGCACTTACCATTGTGGCCTAAAATCTCAAAAAACAGCTTCTGCTACATCATTATTTCCTATACGGACAAAAATGTTGGCCCCAATTCCAAAGTCTTGGAATTTAACTTTGTCTTTTTTTTCCAGAGTTAATATGTATTTCATATGTGCATTTTTCTGTTTACTTGGACAGCTGTTATTCATCCATTTGCGGAGCATATCTCATACTTTTTACTATTTGCAATTCCAATGGTCACCACTGTGCTTACTGGGACTTCTTCTCTGGCGGCTTTGTTTGGTTATATAACCTACATTGATCTCATGAATAACATGGGACACTGCAACTTTGAGCTCATTCCCAAGTGGCTTTTCTCCATTTTCCCCCCTC
Source organism: Rhododendron vialii (assembly GCF_030253575.1). Lineage (NCBI taxonomy): Eukaryota > Viridiplantae > Streptophyta > Magnoliopsida > Ericales > Ericaceae > Rhododendron > Rhododendron vialii. The sequence goes on along the minus strand of NC_080563.1, from coordinate 4,481,177 downwards.
TCAAGTACATGATGTATACACCATCGTAAGTCTCAGATTCCTATTCATCCTGTTTACTTCAATTGTTTTGTTCTTCAATAATGCATGGCAAATTCTTGAGTTGAATCACTTTTTTCGAGTTTCTCTGTAGGTAGGTGAATCATAGTGTAGTTAAAAATATCTGTTGTTACTAACAAACATCTTCATTGTCTACCTAGGGGAGGGGACAATGGGGACGCCAGGAGACATGGGCATCTGTTATGAGAATACATTTTGTTACTAACAAACACTAAAAAGGATGGCAGCTCAAGGGATTAAAAATATCAGTGAGCTTGATGCTGTGGTAGTAAACAAACCAAACGAGTGACAGTGCAGATAATGTTGACGATAAAACTAAATTGATTGATAGTGATGCTATTACTAGCAAATTGTGACATATATGTTGAGCTCAATTCTGTCCATAGTGAGAAAATTCCTTTTTAGTACTTGATACTTATGTAGTCAAACTTTGACCGACCGTTCTTTTGTGCCCACAGATATCATTCTCTGCATCACACCCAATTTCGGACCAACTACTCGCTTTTTATGCCATTCTATGATTATGTCTACGGTACCATGGACAAGTCCACCGATTCACTCTATGAAAAAACTCTAGAAAGGGAAGAAGAGTCCCCCAGTGTAGTTCATCTCACCCATTTAACGACACCCGAATCCATCTATCACCTTCCAATTGGGTTTGCGTCCTTTGCCTCCAAGCCCCAGAAATCAAAGTGGTACCTCTGGCTGATGTGGCCTGTGACCTTTTGGTCCATGTTCATGACTTGCCTCCACGGCCGCACCTTCGTTGTAGAGAGAAATGCCTTTGGGAAGCTCAAGTTACAATCCTGGGCAATACCACGATACACCATTCAAGTAAGTGTTACAAACATCTCTTGGGTATATTTGTTTACTTCAGCAATTATTTTCATTGTTTCTTGTGATAATACCCCAGCGTTTTTGAAAATACCCCAGCGTTTTAGCACATTTCGCAATTTAGTCACTGTTCCCACAATTTTGCAACTGAACACTTGCATTGGGGAGTGAGGACTATTACCACCGCCACTTCTACCAAACTAGGACTATTACCACCACCACATCTACCAAACTACCACCACCGCGACAACTACTCCTACCACTACTTCTATCTCCACGGCTGTTGCGACCACCACCACCACCTCTTGTAACTTCCTTATTATGTTCATTTAGCTGAAACCTTTAGTCCATCCCACAATCATTCTATGTGGCACCCAAACAGCTGAGTGGGAATGGATATGGACCTTTCAGTCCCAGTCAACTTTGCTTTCTATTCCCAATGTCATTCCATGCTAGCTTTCATTCCATTCCTGCGTAGTGCGTACTGATAATAACAAACATAGCCTTAGTGTATTTAGTCCTATTTGGTAAAAAAAATCATTACCTTTGCATGAGTTTAAGTCTTGTATATATAATCAAAGGTGTCATGATTTTTTTGGGTCTGTATACTTTTCATGGTTATATGGTTATTGCAGTTCTTATTTCAATGGCAAAGAGAAACTATCAGTGGCTTGATTGAACAAGCTATAATAGAAGCAGAGGCCAGAGGCACTAAGGTGTTAAGTCTTGGTCTTTTGAACCAGGCAAGTTGGTCCTTTCTCTGTCTCATTATCCTTTTTTCCAGGAAATTAACAATGTGACCAATCTAAGACATGCATTATTTCCTTAACCGTTTGCCTTTTCTTTCTTACTTTCCCTATAGCTTTCTTCTAACCTCAAAAGGGGAAATATCGAAACAATCCCGATTTCCATCCTGTTGCTAATTCTCTAGACCAGAAGTTGAATGCACATGTAACTATAGTTTTCAGCTTTTTGCTTGAACTAATAGTGTAGAGTTTTTTCCTTTTCATTCCTGTTTTTTCATAGGAAATGCTTTTTTGGCGTAACATGATTAAACCAAGGCTTGTAACATCACATTATACTAATTTTCTGAACCACTTTTGTAAGGCTATCACATTTTCTATTAGTTCATTTTCATGCATGTGTATATTTATTGGTGATAGTAAATTTTGTCAATATTGCAGGGCGAAGAAATTAATAGGAACGGGGAGGTTTACATCCAAAGGTACCCTCAGCTCAAAGTGAAGGTGGTGGATGGAAGTAGCTTAGTAGTTGCTGTTGTCCTAAATAGCATTCCAAAGGGGACAACCCAAGTCCTTCTCAGGGGCAGCTTATCCAAAGTTGCTTATTCCATTGCCTCTGCTCTATGCCAAAGAGGGATCCTGGTAATCAAGTTCACCTTCGTGTTCAATGCATCCCTGCCCACTATTTTACAGCCCAATGATTAAGTTGGGGCAAGACGTTCGTTTAGACAAGCCTACTCGGTGTCAATATTGTTACAGCCTGATTGTTTGGGCTCTACATGTTGGGATGGTTTTAATAATGTTAGGCCACCCATTGCAGGGTTTAGGCCTTCTAGGCCAATGGTTTTCATACAGCTGGTTCGGGCATTTGTTCTCCCCTTTCCCTTCTCCTGCCCTGCCACCCATTTTTTTATGGTCCACACATGCATCCGTGAACACACACACACAGAGACACCCCAATAGAGCTGGCCTTGGAGAGCAATCAAAAAACAATGCTAAACTATATCTATTCTGATATAATTGAATTTGTGTCAGGTTTCCACCTTTTACAAAATCGAATACGAGAGGCTTAAGCTTAGCACTGGATATGGATCTGACTTGGTTCTCTCAAGGAGCTATTCTGAGAAGGTAAATTTTAATCATGAATTTTTTTCTGCCTCAATAACTATTCTTTAACGGAGTTTATTTCTTTCATCAGTTCCTTTCACAAACTGTATACATATACTGAAAATTTTTCTTAGAAAACTTGTAATTGGAGAAGATTGAGGTCACTGTTTATCACTTGCTAGAAAAAGAGTAGTTATAAAACAATAAGAGCGAAATGATGTGATATTTGGTCCTTTCATTTTCTGATTAACAAACTACTGTCAAAGATGGTTCTTAGTCTAAAAAACACTTGAAATGTTCTGCAGTAGTATTTTTGTGCGAGATTAGGGAGTGTTTACTAATCATACTTTCTTTTCTAAGGAATCATCGAATCAATGCTCGCACGCAGTTAAAAGTAACATGTCGCATTTGTTTCTGTAAAAGTGCACAGCTAAGCCGAAATTTAAGTTCTTTCTCAGGTATGGTTAGTGGGAGACGGACTGAGCGAAGAAGAACAGCAGAAGGCACCAAAAGGGACATTGTTCATTCCTTACTCGCAATTCCCCCCTAAGAAAGTGCGCAATGACTGCTTGTACCACCACACTCCGGCAATGGTGGCTCCCTCGTCTCTCGAAAACTTGAACTCATGTGAGGTTAGTATCAGACTATCAGTTTACTTGTCCTTCGATCGTCACCCCTTCATTTCTTAAGTTTCAACCTGAATATTGTGGCTTAGATATAATAATGCTCATGATCAGTGTGTATTGGATCATGAGAATCGGCCACCGAATGTTTTCAGAAATTTTAAATCAACATTTGACTCTTACAATTAGTTTTGTAAGTACGATTGAATCACATGTCAAGTTTTAAGGCTATTTGATATTACTATTTTCAATTTCCCATAGGATATGAGAATACGACTATCTAACAACCAAGGATTGTTACTACAATAGAAAATTTATACAATAAGAAAGAGAACACTAATATTAATATATGTTTCTAAAATGAGGCAGATACCATAACAATATCACGACAATACACTATAATACAAAGATTCACAATTACACATATTCCCTCTGTCCCATAATGTTTGTTCGGTTCGCAAAACGAGGACATTAAAATAATATTATTTTTGCAAGAAAAACTTCAATTTTTTTCAACAATTTTACTAGATATCGTTGAGTTCTTTAAATTAAATTTTTTCTTGAAAGAAATGCAATATTTTTTAGTCATTGTTTTGCGGACCAGACAAACATTTTGGGACGGAGGTAGTACATTTGTGGACATTAGTAATGTAACGGTCCCGGCTGTTGGAAAATGGGAGCAATAGGTATCACTGATGGGCGATGGGAGAAAGAGATTTCTCACACACAATAGTAAGCACATTTTATTGATAAAGCACACAAATAATTATAAAACTCTCACTCACGTCTCTCTTTCTTTCTCTCACTCAACTCCCATACTTTTACAATATGAATTACAAGCCTATTTATAGACAAAGCTACACACTTAATTGATAAGCTTGCATATATTGAAACACTCACAAAATCAAATAGGTAATGGTAAAAGTCTTCATCTAATCTTTGACTAAATCCTTCCACTTGCTTTGAAGCTTATCAGTACCAAGCCTCCAAAAGAACAGTTCCCAAACGTGGGAATCATGCTTACTATTTAAACACCTGCCATAACGGTCTTACTGGCCGATACGCATGTGAATTTTTTTCCTACCGCTGTTATTTTTCACCATAACCGAAACGGCCCCCAAAAAACCGTTACGTAACAGCCATTACATTACGTAAAGCCGTTTTTCAAAACCCTACTGGCAATATAAATTGGGTTTGGTTCAAAAAGTGGCGTAACAGCTAGCAGTATGTAACTTTTGCAACATCATAAGTTTTACAAGCTGCGTTTGTATTTAAGATAACGATTTAGTCGATACGGCTTTTCAAAGTTACCCATAAGGTTCCAACAGATCATCAAACACAGAATCAACGATCTAAGACTACCATGTCATTAAGATTTTTATAACTTATACTACAGATTTTTTAATGGAGGTAAAAGTTTTTGTACATGTGCTCTTTCAGAACTATAGATCATGAAACAGATTACCGATTTTTATAACCTCTGTTCGTATATATAAGATTACTCGTGTATCTTTCAAGACATGCCATGGATTCGTCTTTGTTTGGTCACTCTGAGAAATTTGTTGGTGTTTGTGTTAGAATTGGTTGCCAAGAAGGACAATGAGTGCTTCACGCGTAGCTGGGATTGTGCATGCTCTAGAAGGATGGAACGTAAATGAGTGCGGCCAAAAGATGTTCGACATTGAACAAGTTTGGGAAGCCTGTCTCAAACATGGCTTCCGTCCTTTGATGACTCCAAATTAGTCACAGGCGCTTCATCACTTGATTCACTTCTATGCAAGTCGGTCTGGTTTCGATCTATTGCTCTTCCTGCAGACTTTGTATTTGTCCTTGAAAACTTTAGTATCCATGAAATATCTTACTGGACACTTTGTTTCCGTTTGTGTTTGTTCCTTGTATCACATATTCAGACTCTATATAACGAGGGAGATTTCGGCTAACATAAAGCCGGTGTTTTAGAAGGTATTCAAAGAAACAAATGAATCGTTACCTCTGAAAAAGGTACCTCAAGTACCCACGAAAAATGTCTTGGCAATCCTGTCAACGACCAACTTACCAATTTTCCTGGCAATATGTTTTGAAAGTGAAAGAAAGTATGAGAAAATGGCGCATCTCTGTTATGCACTTGGCTTCTTCAAAGTGGACACGACGGGTGGGTTTCGAACACGTCGATGCAGTCCACGTGCATAGAAGCAGTGGTGACATTTTGGCAGTTTCCGGCACCCCTCCCCGCCGGCAACATTGTCAAGACGAACTGCACAATAAAGGGTGTCCGTTTTGCTAGGATTTGGTCTAGCTGAAGGCGAAGAGGTGGTGGTTGCAACGACGCCGTTTGAAAAGGAAATAGATGGTGAGGAAGATGATGATGGAGAAGATTGTGAGGTGGTTTGTTTTGGTGTGAACGAATAATAAATGAACAATATAAGGGTAAATACCAATATATACTTTAATTTGTTGCTACTGCTTTTCTACTTATCATTTGAGATAATAAAGGATGAATCTTGTATTTTTTTTTCCCGATATCTCAGGTCATCGGACTAGCTTAAGCGCACCTTAATTAATTTTGAAGATCCAATCCTACTGTGCACTTACGAAGTGTCCAATTAAAGTCAGACTAAGACTCCGTATGAACTGCCCCCTAAGAAATTTCAAATTTAAAACCTTAGAAAGGAACAAACCCTTAAATACTAAGCCACCAGACCAACTCTTGGGATTAATAAAGGAGGAATCTTCGGACAGATTCAATATCTTAAGGACAAGCTCTTGGTTAGCCCTCTCCTTGATGGGGGTGGGGTGATTAGTTCAAAAGAAATGTTATGAAACATGAAAACTTTCAATGAAATTTAACATGACACTGAAATTGATGAGTTTCATAGAAAGTTTTCTTGTTTCCTATCACTCCTCTTAGTTCAAAGCTCGAGAGTGAGCACAGCAAAAGGCTGTACATTCTTCTCATGAGTAGGATCATGGACTCTATCATGTGTCAACTGTCAAGCGCATCAAAACATTTTACTTGGAATTAGTTAGAAATCGTTATGCAACTCTAATGATGTGTGGTGCATGTGGTAGGTGAGGTCAATTTAAACTTTTTTAACTGTTGTTTTGGAGAAGTGTCATTGTAATTCTTTCTTCTTCTTCTTCTTTTTTTATCCTCAAGTGTCATTGTAATTCACTGTAAATTTAACCAGAAATCCTATGAGGACCGACCAAAACCCACCGAAATCGTACCGACGGCACCGCCGGGCCGTCTCCGGCCATCGAACGGCCGATCCGAGCCGTCCAAAAATTCTAAAAAAAAAAACCGAGGGGGTTCTCGCGGGAATCAACGACATTCGATGTGTGTATGGTGGTTGGATCAAGCACCCATTTTTTCGTGTATATATGTATATACACGAATACACGAAAAAGTTGGGTGCTTGATCCAACCACCATACACATATCGGATGCCGTTGATTCTCACGTGAACCCCCTCGGTTTAATTTTTTAGAATTTTTGGACGGCTCGGATTGGCCGTCCGGTGGCCGGATATGGCTCGGCGGTGGCCGTCGGTATGATTTCGGTGGGTTTTGGTCGGTACGGCTAGCAACACTCAAATTTAACGCAAAACTACAAATGCAAAATAAATAAATAAATAAATAAGTTGACAAAAAAAATCACTCCCTACTTATATCTCAAGTAGTCAAGTAATGCTACAAACGAACCGAGACAAACCAAATTTCACCATGTTCTTGCTTGGCTTGCCTTTATTTACCTGGGCTAGAGCTCGAATGGAGCTCAAATACGTTGGCTCGAGTTGCTCAAATACGTTGGCTCGAGCTCAACTCGTGAAAACATTTAGGAGCTCAAACACAGCTCACGTGGCTCGCCAAACCTAGAGACACCCTTGCTCAGCACATGTAAAAGAAAGAGAGTTGGACTCTTTCTTTACAATGGTACAGTGGGCGTGAGTTCTCAAGAACTTCCAATGTGGGACTCATTTTTTGCCCCTCACAATGAAAAGCTTACCTCAAGACGTGTCCCACATTGGTAAAAGACGTGCAAGGGTATTGCACTCCTCCCCTATAAATCTAAGCAGTAGACTTATGTACTTATGTTTAGGGGTGTACACAGTTCGGATTGGTCCAATTTTTTAGAAAATCAATAACCGAACAATTTCAAACTATTCTAGAAAATTGAGAATTAGAACCTAACTAATATAATGCATGGAACCTAACCAGAACCAAACCGCAAGACCGGTCCGGTTTTGGTTCGGTTCCGGTTCTATCCAATAAGTATTGAAATACTTATTCATAAAATATGAACTCATAAAATTAAAAAAATAGGAAGATAATCTACTGAAATAGGAAATGAATGAAGAAAATAAAAACTTTCCTAATAAATGAAATTTCATCTCTAAATAAATTAAGTTTAGTAACGAAAAGAACCTACTAAATTCAAATGCATATTCCCTCTGTCCCTTACCTTTATTTAGAGTCCAGTATTCTATTTTGAGTTATCCCTTAATAAGTGTCTATTTTGTAAAGTTAGTGGGTAAAAGTTGGTGTATTGTCTATTTTATCCCTAAAAGTATATTCCATTTTGAAAAGTTAGTGAGTAAAAGTATAATGATGATGGGTGAGTAGGGAAAGTGGAGAAAAAAATTGATATAAAAAGTATAATGATGATGTCTTTTTAATAAGTTGAAATTACGAAGCAAGACACTTAAAAAGGGATGGATGGAGTATTTAATTACACACACTGATAAGCACCCGACAATGACATTAGGGGTGCGCTAGTTATCTAGTTTTAGTTATTTCTTTCGTTAATTTAGTGGGTTTTAATTTGCTTTTTGCTCGTAGGGTATTCTGGTTCCGTTTTGTAGGAAATCGTTCCAAGCAAGGGTCTTTAAAGCCAAAGCACGTTAAGACAATGAAGGTTCAAACGTGACCAAGTTCGAAGTTATCGGAATCAAAGCCCAAGCATTTAGGGACCCGTCGGCTCAAAAAAGCAAGCCAAAGATCAAAGAAGCAAGTGCTGGACACTAATAGCTTTGGTATTGATACCTTGAGATTTCTCCTATCAATACCGAGATCATTATGCAGCAGCCCCTAATTGCTTCGGTATTGATACCAAGTGAAATAGTCTATCAATACCGAGTGGCATAGTGGTAACTCCTTAACCATTTCGGTATTGATACCACCTTTGGGCATCTATCAATACCGAGGTCATTAGCACAGCAAGTTGAGGGCTTCGCGATCGATACCGAAGGACTTAAAGTCAAATTTTCAGAGCATCTGGAGAATATTTCAGGCGCGGAGCTTGGAAGTATAAAAGCTTATTTCATTGTTTTGTACAAAAAAGAGTAGAATTAGATTTGCTTACCTAATTTTAGATCTAGATCTAGATTCAAATTGTTCTTGTTGTTCTTGAGTATTCTTCATTTTTCCAGCACTCATATTTTAATTTTCTGTCTTTAGTTGTTACTTTTTGTTATTGTTACCTTAATTAAAGTTGTTTATCTTCTTCCGATCTATCTTAATCTCTAATTTTCTTCTAGTCTTGTTATTTCAATTATGTCAAGTAGATTTTTGCTTACTTTTATCTCTCTAGATATGAGTGAGTAGTTTTAAGGGTTAGGTCATGGGATGATTAGCATCTCATGACTCGGGCGAAAATTGCATTTTGCACCCAATAAAGCTTTAAACTTTGATTTAAAAATTGATGTGAGGTTCGTGTTTGTTTGTCAAATTACCGAGGTGTTAACCTCTTTGATCATGTGTAGGTGGGAGCTTCGCCTACCCACCACACATGATGCTTAGAGCTCTTTCGCACGAGGTATTTGCCAAATGAATTCTAGAGCTAGCTTGACTCTCAAATCATTTTATTTTTCAAATTGAGAACTTTAACCAAGTATCTTAAATTGTGTAGTTGGGTGAAAAGTGTGATTTAGCTCGGGTCTTGGGTGTTAATAATTCCTAGACCTAACCTATCTTTTCTCTAGTTAATTCCTTTTTTAATTTAGCCCTTTTATTTCCACCGTTAAAGTAAAACAAAGTTGGCTGTCTTAAAGCCGAAAGCCCGTACTTCCATCTACAAATCCGAGCAAGCCATATAATTATTCCCTTGGGTACGATCCCGGATTTCCGATTTATTATGCTTCAAACGACGTGTTAAACCCTACGCTTGGGGTATTATTCCGCATTATTATTATCATCGGAGCGAACGAAGCACACACATATGTATATCTATATTTATTTTAGTTTTAATTCTAATCACGGTTCATTAATTGAGAACCAGTAACCAAACCAAAATTAAAGGTTCATATTTTTTTAGAATCATAACCTGACCGTAGAACTGCAGAACTGGACCAAATAGGACGGTTCGCTCCGGATTTTACGGTTTAGACAGTTGTCTTGAACACCCCTACTTGTGTTGTGGATGTGGGTGCATAAGCCACGTGCTAACAAGTGGAAAGTAAAATCCAAAGTTGTGTGTATTCCCGAACATAAATGTCACACCCTAAAATGGTAAGTGACCGGCCGTGAACCATGAGACTAACCTATGGAACACGCAGCCTAAAAAGAAATTTAATAAAATTCCAAAGCAAAGAACTACTAAACAGCCAACCACTTTTTTTATTAAAAACAACTCCAACCATTTAAGTTCAACAAAAAGCGTGGGGCACAAATATCCCACGAACCAAATAATACCAAGTGATCCACCAATAATAAAAAGAATTCAATACTGACAAATGTTTCAAATGCGGAAGCGATTAATAAAATAAAAATATAATGAGACACCCTAAGAAGGTCAACCAAACTAAATCCCCCAGATGCCACCAGAGTCCTCCTAATTGCCCAACTTGCCTGAAAAAGAAGTTGAAATAAATCCGTCAGCTGACGAGCTCAGTGAATGGCGAAGCATGTATATTAGAATAAGGTTCTGAAATAGGGATCAAAATAATTTACCATGTCAACATAATTTGGCATATGCGGTGAACAACAAAATAATCCATTAATCCAATTAACGATTCATTCGATAAGTCTTAATAGTGTTCTCAATCCAATCTCCAACAAAAATGGAGAACCACAACCAAAATCAATAGTACCAAATGCCAGTGAATAAATATCTCAAAATTAGATCCAATATCAGAACTCAGAGTCACCACGAGTAGGCAGCCCATGAAACTTTTCTCTAAGAACGATTCGGCAGAAGAAAGCCATTGAGCACTAGGGTCACCGGTCTAATCCGGTCTCTTCCCTAATGGCCAGAGTCACCCGCACACAGAGGATTAATTTCTCTGGACTTCCAAAAATATGTTCCCATCAATATCCACAAAATCTCACCAAAAGATTATTTGATCAACAAATGGTTTCACCGACACCGCATGCCAATTTAATATAATCCAATATAAACATTATGTGTTTCCATCTTCAATAATAAATTTCCAAAACAACAATTTAAGGGACACGGAGAAGTTCGAAAGTACATAACATGCTTAACCACTAACCTGGGCCTAAAGACAACGCAACTCGATCACAGAAAAAGAAAATAGCCTGTACACAAATTGCCATAAAATTAGCAAACCCAAAACTCTAATTCCTAAGATCAAGCTCAACATACACACGAACAACCCAATGTGCCTTCTCAGTGCCAAAATTGAAAGCTCACCTTTACTCCCTTCAATATATATGACAACCTATCCACACATGCAGCAAATCCAGCCTATTGCATCGGCACCATTAAAAGTCCACCACTGGTATTAATATTCAAATCATCCCACAATTGACCAATATTCAAGCAACCCCAACTGATTACCACGTACCGATCACCGCCACACACACCACGACGCACATCTTCACTGGCACACATGCCCACGCTGTACACCTCTCTCTCTGAACACAAACAAAACCCATTAAACTAGTCTCCAATCCAAGGGTTTGACCAATCTGTAAACTGTACGCACCAAAGAAAAAGGAATGGATGAAGTGGAATATTACCTCAGGGAACCAAGAAGTTCGACGGCTGCGGCTCTCCTATGAAAGTCGGAAGTTATCTCAAATAAAACCCTATTAAAACTTATGAATATCTAAGTACAACTCTTATAACTACCCACTAACGTTGTGGCCTAAATTATAGTTAACTAGTCAATTAAAGTTTAGGTAAATAAATAACAATATGAATTTACTAAATCTGACTTAATACCAAATTCTATAATCAAACACATACCCACTAATTTATCCAAAAGTAATCTCACCCCAAAGATTACAATCATGACAATAATACTCATAGCGCGCACAAAAACAACTAATTAGAACCCGACCTCAACACCTAATTAATATGGCTCATAAAATTAATTAAATAAAAATACTAGGGCGTAACAATAAATACATGCAGTTTATATATATATAGCAGCTAGCGAGCTCATCCGAATTGAGCTTCGAGCTTGTTCATTTATTTGACGAATTGAGTTCGAACGAGCTGTTAGCGAGCCGGGTCACGGGCCACTTGCAAACAGCTCAACGACTCGGTTCATTTGTAGCTCTAATCTCATGGACAAGCTCTTGGTTAGCCATGTCCTTGATGGGTTAGCCATGTTGTTGGGTTGGTTTGGGGTGTGGGCAGAGGCGGCTCTATTAAGACCATTCCATGGTCAACTGAACACGCGAACAATTTTTTATTTATTTAGAATGCATGTAAAAATTATGGGCTAATATTTCTTTGAACACCCAACGTAAATATCAATGAACATTCCATTCTAAAAGTCTTGAACACCTAACTCAAAAAGAATTGAACACCTAACCCAAAACTAATTGAACACTCAATCATACCCAATTACAGTCCATCAATCCAGGTAATTTATATTTGAACACCTAACATATTACCTCAAATAAAGCTCATAATCATAATTAAAAAAATTATAAAAAGAAAGTGAAAAGAATAATCCTTTGGCGTAAGTATTATGCTCTGCGTTCTCTCTCCATCTTTATTGTTGATGGTCCAAATGGGTTCATTTTGCATTCATGACACTAATTACTTTATTTTTTTTCTAATTAGCTTATAAAATTACGAACAGAGCTTTAAAAAATTTCAACTACATGGCAAATCTAGTTAAATTGAATAATATTCATTCGAAATTAAGACTACTATATAAAATCTCATTATGTCATCCTAAAGAACAACATATTTTCAAGAAGGTCAACCCCAATATACTCGCTACAATTTTCTTCAAAAGGGTTTTAGTAGTTTAATATGTTAGTTAAAAGTTGGCACAAAATATGAAAACTCCTCTAGAACAACTGTAAAATTTTACCACCTCCATTCTCGACCTCTTTATTCTCGAAACACTGTCTACTACGAAATACAACAATTTTCAAAAAAATAATTTTTTTGTTAAAAACAATAGTATATGTTTTTAAAGTTGTCATTTTACCTCGCAGTTAATTTTTTTAGATAGAGGTTATGTTTTTTAATTGTACAATTTACACAACTATATGAGATTTTGTATATATATTATTGGTTAATATATCAGCTAGTAGAGTTAATATAATTTTTGAATACTTTATCACAAATTTCTGAAGTTGCCACTGCCTTTTACCATCTCCACTCTCCCTTTTTGTTTTTATTGATGTGAATTGATTACATTATCTCTTGATGTGTTAAAAAGTGAATCCAGACATCTTGAATTCTAAATTTGGTAACTTTTGGCAGCCAAGCCGCAAAAGAGAAATCTTGTAAATCCCTTAGTCCTGGCATGAATTTTCTGTCATCTTTGACTAGACTAAGGAGGAGAATAGTAGTACGTAAGCTGATTCAGACATTCGTGACTCAGCGACCGGAGAGAAAAAAAAAAAAAAAAGGAGGACTGGGGACATGATGTTCTGGTGTGATGATTTTGCTAGTAGTAGTAGTAATGAAGTGGGGGTCCCCTTGTCAAAGCACGCGGGGGTGCCTCGTGCACCATCGTCACTCCCACTGATTACCAAATCGTGTAGCCAAATCCACAGCGTTTGTTTATAACCCACGTAAATGTATTCTTGGCCTCGTGGTTTTTTCTTTTTTTTTAAATCTTTAAGGTGAAATTATTGTGGTTCTTCGATGAAAGTGGTCCCATTGAAAATGTAAGAGTTTGCATCTTATACGGATCTATAGTACAAATGTGTGATAATCATTTCCCACAACGTTTTTAAAATTGATGACTGTGGGTAACATAAGTTGGTAAGTGATAACCCCAAAGGATTGGGCAAGTGGTTTTGGCTCGGGACTTAGATATTTGCTTCATCCTAAAATTTCAGGTTTGATTTTTTTTTATAACAACTTTTGCGGTCACCTCACGTCCACGTGTAAGCATGTGAAACGGCTGCGAGAAGGACTGTAGAAAGTAGTCCGAGGTGTGCCAAAGTTGGTCCGGAACATCCTGTATGGAGACTGCTCCATGTTGTAGGTTGCGTTTTCAATTAAAAACCCTGCTACATTGAGGAACGTGTATTTTCATTCTACCCCTACTTTGAACTCCTAACCAAACAAAGTTTGAACACTCATCAATTTGAGAGAACCACAAATCAACTTAGATTTGAATACTTTCTTCAGCTTTAATAGGGCTTTATGCAAGTGGGCAGTGAAATTGAGCGACATGATTAATCAAGGTGCGCGTAAGTTGCCTTAGACACCTGAATTATTAAAAAAAATTCACATTTGAACACTTAGCAACCCATGTTTATACTAATATTTCAGTCTTGTTAAACAAAGTCGGGGATTAAGATTTTTTTGAACACCCTATCAAATATTTTTGGAGCCGCAACGGGTGTTGGTAAAGCACATTAAAAGGCCGATGCACATCATGAGCAGGATTATGCAAATTCTTTTCAAATGCATCTAATGATGTGTCGTTATTTTACTAGGAATTTAGTTAGAGCATCCGCAATGGTAATAATCAAAATGTGTCACGTTAGCATTTGGTTATCCATTTAGTTCATAATCAAACTTAACAATCTCTACCTCCACATTGGTTATTTTTGCATTTCTAACCAAAAAACCTCCCACAATACAAAATGCACATTTGTCCAATCACAAACGAATTTCAATTACACACCCGACCACACTAAATTATTCGTCTCAATGGAACGATTCCAATGTGGGGTGTTTTTGAGTTATTGAGTTTTGAGTTTGGTTATTGAGTTTTGGTTATTAATAAAAGTTGTTAAATTTGGTTATGAAATGAGTGAAATTTGATTATTTACTAAAAGACTTGGGGGTTCTTCCCAGCCGATCCTATGAGAGGAGATTATGTCCCATTAGGTCTTTGTGCACAAATACGCACAAGTATTTTCCCTTGGGGTCCTATTGCACGCGCGCACAATCTTCCTCTCTCTCCTCTCTGTCCAATTGTCTTGTCCTGACTCCCCACGCTCCTTTTTTTTCTCTCTCCCTCTTTCTCGAGAGATTATTCCATGCCACTGGGGCATGGTCATGTGGTGTCCCATGTGATGCTCTGCACATATTTGTGTGGTGCAGAGAGCTTCTGGGGCACCACATAGCCATGCCCCAGGAGTATAGTATAATTTTTGCTCTTTCTCTGTTTCTCTTGTTGTTGATAGTACGAAAGCAATAAATATGGAGGAAAGGAAAGTGGTACCCATGTGATGTGACTACTCATTCTTTTCTTTCCACGCTTTTCTCTCCTTTCCATCTCTCCCTCTTTCTTATTACAACTATTACAAAAAATTAACATTATTAATTTACTGTTGATTAACATTCAATGCTCCCTCCATCCCATTTTCAATGTTCCATACGAAAATTCATACTCCCTCCGTCCTTTTATTATAGTTCAGTATTTTATTTTGGGCTGTCCCTTAATAAGTGTCCATTTGGTAAAGTTAGTGGGTAAAAGTTGGTACATTGTCTATTTTGTCCCTGAAAGTAGATTCCATTTTGAAAAGTTAGTGAGTCTAAAGTGTAATGATGATGGGTAAGTAGGGAAAGTGGAGGAAAAAGTTGATGTGAAAGGTATAATGATGATGTTTTTTTAATAAGTTGGAGTTACGAAGTATGACATTTAAAAAGGGACGGAGGGAGTATAATTTTAAACCCTCCCAAAAAATGTATTTTTACTTATTATTTTTTAAAATTAAGTACTTTAATTTGGTGTTAAAAAATATAATAATATGTAGAAACATTTTTTTTTGGAGTTTGAAAATACACGAAACCCCGTAAAAAACATTTAAAGTGGGAAGAAAGGAGTAATTAACAGTATTATTTTTTTATAACATAATTACATATTCAATATGGTACTTGTTTGATACATTTTGTCCAGTAGATTGCAAAGATATTTTTTTCATAAAAATTGAATATATAAAATAAAAGTAATAAGCATTTTAAGATTTAAAATAGAAGAGGTGTGTGTGTGAGAGAGAGAGAGAGTGAGAGAGATGCACATACACGTCAAAAGTGAAAATAGGGAAATCAGACTTAGGCCTCGTTCCGGAACGTGAAATAAGTACTTATTTTTTAAGAAGGTAATTTCAAGCTAAAAAATGATGAGCTTATTGAAATCTAAAAATATGCAATATGGATCTTGTTTGAAAGATTTCATTGAGATTTTTAATACGGTGCAAAAAAAATCAAAAAATTATTAGATATCAATGAGTATTTTTAATTTGTGAAAAAAGTTTGAATTTTTTCTTGAAAAATTGAATTATTTTTAATACTTCGTTTTGCAAACCGGATAAAGAATTTGGGACGGAGGGAATATTTGTTTTCGTTTTCTCTTCACATTTATTATTGGTTGGGATACAAGTATTATGTGTGTACTTTTATTTAGTTTTCCATGTACTCTTGTTAAATTTTTTATTACTACTAAAGTATTCATTGAACTTTAAACGTTATAACATATATAAAAGGAAATTGATTTTGACATTTCAGTTTTAACTATTAGCACTCCACTTTGTGTCTTGATTATATAAGAAAACAAAACTAAAAATAGAGTGCTATTGGCTAACGGTAGAGTGCCAAAATCACATTCTTATATAAAATGACCCCTTAAGTTTTTCAAGTGGAACATATTTTATGTACGATCAGTGTGAACAGACTTATTGATAAAAGAAACAGTAAGTTTATTCACACAGACTTTTTCCACACAGATTGTGCATAGATCCGTGTGTGGAGTCCACTACAGGTCCCAAACAAATTATTCGAGTCGTTCATTAAATGTAAAACATTTTTTTAAAGGCCCCCTGTGAACAATCAACTCAATTTGATACATATAGGTGTTCGATTCAACCATCTAACATTTTATTATCCTGAAATCCGAATGAAAGATTAGATGATTAAATCGAGCACTTATAAGTAATGATTAAGTTGATTTTTCTCAGGGACCCATGAAAAAATATTTTATATTTAATGAACAATTTGGATCGTTTGTGTGGAACCTGTAATGAACCCCAACACAAATCTGTGCATTTTTCATTTATGTTGTGTGTGTAGCATTACTATAAAAGAAATGCATATGGTAATATCCAATTTCATGCCCCGTGAATCGAGGGCCCCATGTATTGATGGTGGGCATTTTTCTATATTTTTTTGGAATTCGGAATGAACCGCACAAAAAATATAGTGAATGATGTAATGTACTTAGACTTATTGACTTATGGTTAGCCACCTTTGAGGTTGGTGCATTATTACCTTTTTAAGTCTCCAACAATTCTTTCTTGCACGAGAAAAACATCTTTAAGTAGCAATCCGTTTACGGCGCTCAATCGCGCGTGTCTATAAGTGTTTTGGACGGTTTGGATTTTAAAAAAATTACTCGCGTGAATAGTTGAACTATTCTAGCAAATAATTTTTTTAAAATCTGGACTATTGATTGTCGAAATAAACGGCTAAAATCGCTCAACTCTGTATAAAGTCGCTTCCATAAATAAGTTTCTCTATGCTTGCACACTATATAATTAAGGCCTTCAAGAACCAGAAGTTTAGTACTGAATTCGTTGGGGAAAGCTAGAGTGAGAAATTTCAAACAAAAAGAAAAGCCATGGCTTCGAAACCAGGAGTGCTAACTGACTGGCCATGGACGCCGCTCGGTAGCTTCAAGGTAAGATATCTATTTAAACATCAAATATTACGAACTAAATTTGTTTACTAATTCACTAGTAACATTGTTTTGTTGTTTGATGCATGGTTGATTGATTATACATGCAGTACGTGGTTTTGGCACCGTGGGTGGTTCATAGCGTGTACTCGTTCGCCACAAAAAACGGAAGCGAGCGAGACAATGTGTCTATCCTCATACTCCCATTTCTGTTGTGGAGAGCGATTCATAACCAGATATGGATTTCTATCTCTCGTCACCGGACGGCGAAAGGCAGTAACAGGATCGTTGATAAGAGTATTGATTTTGAACAAGTTGATAGAGAAAGCAATTGGTACGTCTCCATGTTCATCTTATAGTACGTTCATGTACATGGAGAAAAGCATAATGCACACAGGCATAAAGTGGCAGAGCCAGAAAATTCCGTTCAGAAGGCATCATTTCACAACAAACTAAAAAAATCACCGTAAAAGTTAATGAAGAAATAATGAGCACAAATATTTAAGTATTCTTTAATAGGCACAATAACTTGTAGCCTAATGTATTCAAAAGATTTAAAACATAAGCACAAAAGATTTAAAAAAATACTGTAGCAATTTACTATTTGCTAGCTCCTTTGAAAAGTGGTCCATTGACTTGGTTGAAAATACGTGAAAATAAAGTAAACAATAAGCCCTATATCCAAAATTTCCAATTTCTATAGTAACATTTTTTTAGTAGGTGTAAAAAAGAAGAAGAAGGAAGTGGGGGATAAAATTCTAGAGGGGACACTTGACCCCTTGGTCACATGTTGGCTCAGCCTCTGTGCATATCATAAAAAAAATATTGCCTATTATTTTGGTTTATGTTTCATATTTTGAGTTATGTGACGTATTCTTTTTAGTATAGTTACGAATAAATGTGTAAGGTAAAAAAGTAAAAGCTATATATATGCATCTTTATCATTAAGCTGCAGATCTTATGGTTGGTTAAAATTGTTATGGTTCATGTGTTAAGCATTTTTTTAATTTTTTGTTGCATGTACTTTTTGGTTCATTTATTATAATTTTTTTGTGGTTCTTGGTAGGCTTAATTATTCTGGCTAGTTATGAATGACCCTAGAAATTGACATGGTTAGGCCTGTCAATGGACCAGATTAAATTTGAATCCGATTCAAATTCGAAATGCTCAATTCTGATCCGAATTCGAGCTTCATGAATCTGATAGTGATAACCCGAATCCAAATTCGTAAAGTCGGATATCCAATTCGAAAATCCGAATCCGAATCCAATCCTCTCTTCTTCTTTTTTTTAACTTTCAGAGTTTTAGAAAAAGGGAAAATTATACATTTTTTTTCAAAAAAATAATGCTGTTGCAATCAAAATCCGTACAATAAAAAAATAATAAAATTATCATTTCGATATTCCTTAAACGGGATCCGGATCCTCTGTTTCCTTAGAAGCTGTGGGAACGAAACGGAGAAGAGAAGAAACAATAATACAATAAAGATGTTCTAACATGAGTAAAAATACTTATCAGGGTAGGATCATAGGAGTCCAATTAGCTTCAATTCTTTCTTTCGCAAAAAAAAGAAAGTAAGAACTGTTTTCTTAACAAGGAAAGAAAAAGTGCTATTCAAAAATAAATTAGTCAGGCTCAGTTAAAACAAACTAATTAATGACATCACGACAGCTTCAATTGTTGTATCCCATGTGTGTTATGGTACCAACTAAATTGCATGTGATTTAGTATTAAGATGAGATAAAAGCAATTACGGACAGACAGCTCATAATCAGCTCCCACTTGCAGATTTAGGGTGAGTTTGAATTAAATTAGTTTGTTTTAATTCAAACTCACCCTAAAAAAGGTTGTTAAGAAAATTAGTCAGACTCGACTTGTTAAAGGGTGAATGAGCCGAGTTCAAGCAATAAAAAGCTCGGTTCGATTCGGCTCTTTTGCACCCTGGAGACTAATAGAGGTTGGTTATTTTTACTCCATTAGTATTATCTTTTTTCTCTCTCTGTAATGCTTTTGTGTCTTCATTACCTTAGATATTATTTGATTTATTTGTGGTGAGAAGTGCTTATGTGGGTTGGTCACTAATACTAATGGTTGGAATTTGAAATTTCTGGTATTGGTAAACAAAGTTCGAGCAAAATAATTTGTAATTGTTTTTCGGGAAAATTTCAAAAAAGCCCCTGAACTTTCTGACAACTTGCAAAAAAACACCTGAACTTTCACTATTAACAAAAAAACACCTAAACTTTGCATTCCGTTAGCAATTAAACCCCTGCCGTCCAATTCCGTCAATTTTTAACGGATGGAGCTAACGGAAGGCGTTAACTTTTTATTTTTTTTTACTTTTTAATTCAAAAATTACTTTTAACTCTTTCTTTTTTTTATTGGTAAATAAATATGCCATAAAGTTCTTTTTTTATCTTACTATTTATCAAAAATTACTTTAACCATATTTTTTATTTTCAAATTTTACCTCCCCCCCCCCCCCCTTTTTTTTTGCTTATTAGAATCAACTCCACACCACCAATTAATCCCACAACCAACCGCCAAAGCTTTAGCCACAATTTCAGAAATTCAAAAGTTCTTTTAACCTCCTCTTTGTAACCTTTTCTTTTTTTTTAGTACTTTTACTTCCAAAAATTATTTTTAACTCATTCTTTTTTTTAGTCATAAATAAATATGCAATAAATAGTAAAAATGGGTTAAAGTTATTATTATAAATAGTAAAGATTAGAGTTAAAGTAATTTTTGATAAATAGTAAGAAAAAAACTTTATTTCATATTTATTTACTACTAAAAATAAAGAGTTAAAAGTAATTTTGGAAGTAAAAAATATAAAAAACAAGAATGCTAAAAAAAAGAGTAATTTCGAATTTCTAAAATTAGAGCTAGAGCTTTGGTAGTTGATTGGTGGAGTGGGGTTAAAGTTCTAAAAAAAAAAAGAGGGAGAGAGAGAGAGAGAGAGAGAGAGAGAGAGAGAGAGAGAGAGAGAGAGAGAGAGAAGGGGAAATGTACAATTTGAAAGTAACAAAAAAGATGGTGGTTAAAGTTATTTTTGTAAATAGTAAAAAATAGAGTTAAAGTAATTTTTGATAAATAGTAAGAAAAAAAAAGAACTTTATTGTATATTTATTTACCAATAAAAAAAAGAAAGAGTTAAAAGTAATTTTTGAATTAAAAAGTAAAAAAAAATAAAAAGTTAACGCCTTCCGTTAGCTCCATCCGTTAAAAATTGACGGAATTGGACGGCAGGGGTTTAATTGCTAACGGAATGCAAAGTTTAGGTGTTTTTTTGTTAATAGTGAAAGTTCAGGTGTTTTTTTGCAAGTTGTCAGAAAGTTCAGGGGCTTTTTTGAAATTTTCCCGAGAATACCCGTACAAACTTTGTAAGATACAAGCTTTTTTGCTAAGTCTAGTTACTTTTTTTTTCCTGCAGGGATGACCAGATTCTGTTGAATGGGCTTCTGTTCTACATAGCGAACATTATAGTGCCAGGAGTTTCTCACCTACCCATATGGAGAACAGATGGTGTAGTCCTCACAGCTTTGATTCATGCTGGTCCAGTGGAATTTCTCTACTACTGGCTCCATAGAGCACTCCACCACCATTACCTCTACTCTCGCTACCATTCCCACCACCACTCCTCCATTGTGACGGAACCCATTACATGTAAGATCACAAGTTTTAGAGGATAAATTGTATGAAATGAAAATTTTGATACGCCTGGTTCAGGAAGGATTGATCCTAGATGGCAAAGTGGAGTACTACGAGATTGTCTCACAGGGGGGACTTTTGTTGTACAAAAAAAAAATATTGATGTGGTTTGGAAGCTTCTAAGTTCCCTCAAGGCCCCAATTGGTTTCTCTCTATGCTCACTTTGTCTCTAGGGTACAATAGATACAATGCATTTGGTAGGTGGAGAGATAAATCATAGGATGTACAGTTTTTTGTAGACTTTTTGTTTCAAAAGAAAGCACTTACCAAGTTACCATTGTGGCCTAAAATTTTGGAAAACAGTTTCTGCTAAATTTTTATTGCCTGAGTTTTGGAAGGAAAACCTATTTGTATACCATTTTGTATTTCATATACGGACAAAAATGTTGGCCCAGTTCCGAAGTCTTGGAATTTAACTTGGCCTTTTTTTCCAAGAATGATATTTATTTCACATGCGCATTTTTCTGTTTACTTGGGCAGCTGTTATTCATCCATTTGCGGAGCATATCTCATACTTCTTATTATTTTTAATTCCAATGGTCACTGCTGCGCTTACTGGGACTTCTTCTCTGGCGGCTGCGTTTGGTTATATAACCTACATTGATCTCATGAATAACATGGGACACTGCAACTTTGAGCTCATTCCCAAGTGGCTTTTCTCTATTTTCCCCCCTCTTAAGTACATGATGTATACACCATCGTAAGTCTCAGATTGCTATTCATCCTGTTTACTTCAATTGTTTTGTTCTTCAATATTGCATGGCAAATTCTTGAGTTGAATCACTTTTTTCGAGTTTCTCTGTAGGTAGGTGAATCATAGCGTAGTTAAAAATATCTGTTACTAACAAACATCTTCATTGTCTACCTACGGGAGGGGACAATGGGGATGAATACATTTTGTTACTAACAAACACTAAAAAGGATGGCAGCTCAAGGTATTAAAAATATCAGTGAGCTTGAAGCTGTGGTAGTAAACAAAGCAAACGAGTGACAGTGCTGATAATGTTGACGATAAAACTAAAGTGATTGATAGTGATGCTATTACTAGCAAATTGTGATATATATGTTGAGCTCAATTCTGTCCATAGTGAGAAAATTCCTTTTTAGTACTTGATACTTATGTAGTCAAACTTTGACCGACCGTTCTTTTGTGCCCACAGATATCACTCTCTGCATCACACCCAATTTCGGACCAACTACTCACTTTTTATGCCATTCTATGATTATGTCTACGGTACCATGGACAAGTCCACCGATTCACTCTATAAAAAAACTCTGGAGAGGGAAGAAGAGTCCCCCAGTGTAGTTCATCTCACCCATTTAACGACACCCGAATCCATCTATCACCTTCCAATTGGGTTTGCGTCCTTTGCCTCCAAGCCCCAGAAATCAAAGTGGTACCTCTGGCTGATGTGGCCTGTGACCTTTTGGTCCATGTTCATGACTTGCCTCCACGGCTGCACCTTCGTTGTAGAGAGAAATACCTTTGGGAAGCTCAAGTTACAATCATGGGCAATACCACGATACACCATTCAAGTAAGTGTTACAAACATCTCTTGGGTATATTTGTTTACTTCAGCAATTACTTTCATTGTTTCTGGTTCCAACATGTGTGCTCTGTGGTGCTTATATCTTCAATGTGCGCATGTTTCGATTGCTCAAGTTAGTTTTTCATCAGTGAAATGTGTTTTACGTAGTCCCTAAGCTTGAGCCTTGATGTCATTAAGAACAAGTTCTATGAGAACCAGCGGCAATATAGGGGAAAGAACCTTAGCCCTCATACCCAAAAATAAGTAAAGGAAAACTAAAAATGACACTTATGATCCATAATTTTTGGCATTTTTTGTCCTGTTTTTGAAAATACCCCAGCGTTTTAGCACATTTCGCAATTTAGTCACTGTGCCCACAATTTTGCAACAGAACACTTGCATTGGGGAGTGAGGACTATTACCACCACCACTTCTACCAAACTAGGACTATTACCACCACCACATCTACCAAACTACCACCACCGCGACAACTACCCCTACCACTATTTCTATCTCCACCGCTGTCGCGACCACCACCATTACCTCTTGTAACTTCGTTATCATGTTCATTTAGCTGAAACCTTTAGTCCATCCCACAATCATTCTATGTGGCACCCAAACAGCTGAGTGGGAATGGATATGGACCTTTCAGTCCCAGTCAACTTTGCTCTCTATTCCCAATGTCATTCCATTCCTGCGTAGTGCGTACTGATGATAACAAACATAGCCTTAGCGTATTTAGTCCTATTTGTAAAAAAAATTCATTACCTTGGCATGAGTTAAGTCTTGTATATATAATCAAAGGTCATTTTTTTTTGGGTCTGTATACTTTTCATGGTTATATGGTTGTTGCAGTTCTTATTTCAATGGCAAAGAGAAGCTATCAGTGGCTTGATTGAACAAGCTATAATAGAAGCAGAGGCCAGAGGCACTAAGGTGTTAAGTCTTGGTCTTTTGAACCAGGCAAGTTGGTCCTTTCTCTGTCTCATTATCCTTTTTTCCAGGAAATTAACAATGTGACCAATCAAGACATGCATTATTTCCTTAACCGTTTTCCTTTTCTTTCTTACTTTCCTTCTAGCTTTCTTCTAACCTCAAATGGGGAAGTATCGAAACAATCCTGATTCCATCCTGTTGCTAATTCTCTAGACCAGAAGTTGAATGTACATGTCACTATAGTTTTTAGCTTTTTGCTTGAACTAATAGAGTGTAGGGTTTTTTCCTTTTCATTCCTGTTTTTTCATAGGAAATGCTTTTTTGGCTTAACATGATTAAACCAAGGCTTGTAACATCACATTATACTAATTTTCTGAACCACTTTTGTAAGGCTATCACATTTTCTATTAGTTCATTCTCATGCATGTGTACATTTATTGGTGATAGTAAATTTTGTCAACATTGCAGGGCGAAGAAATTAATAGGAACGGGGAGGTTTACATCCAAAGGTACCCTCAGCTCAAAGTGAAAGTGGTGGATGGAAGTAGCTTAGTAGTTGCTGTTGTCCTAAATAGCATTCCGAAGGGGACAACCCAAGTCCTCCTCAGGGGCAGCTTATCCAAAGTTGTTTATTCCATTGCCTCTGCTCTATGCCAAAGAGGGATCCAGGTAATCAAGTTCACCTTCATGTTCAATGCATCCCTGCCCACTATTTTACAGCCCAAATGATTAAGTTGGGGCAAGACGTGCGTTTAGACAAGCCTACTCGGTGTCAATATTGTTACAGCCTGATTGTTTGGGCTCTACTTGTTGCGATGGTTTTGATAATGTTAGGCCACCCATTGCAGGGTTTAGGCCTTCTAGGCCAATGGTTTTCATACAGCTGGTTCAGGCATTTGTTCTCCCCTTTCCCTTTTCCTGCCCTGCTACCCATTTTTGTATGGTCCACACATGCGCCCATGAACACACACACACACACACAAACAGAGACATCCGAATAGAGCTGGCCTTGGAGAGCAATCAAAAAACAATGCTAAACTATATCTATTCTGATATAATTGAATTTCTGTCAGGTTTCTACCTTTTACAAAATCGAATACGAGAGGCTTAAGCTTAGCACTGGATATGGATCCGATTTGGTTCTCTCAAGGAGCTATTCTGAGAAGGTAAATTTTAATCATGAATTTTTTTCTGCCTCAATAACTATTCTTTAACGGAGTTTATTTCTTTCATCAGTTCCTTTCACAAACTGTACACATATACTGATAAATTTTCTTAGAAAATTTGTACTTGGAGAAGATTGAGGTCGCTGTTTATCACTTGCTAGAAAAAGAGTACAGTAGTTATAAAACAATAAGAGCGAAATGATGTGATATTTGGTCCTTTCATTTTCTGATTAACAAACTACTGTCAAAGATGGTTCTTAGTCTAAACAACACTTGAAATGTTCTGCAGAAGTATCTTTGTGTGAGAGTATAGGGAGCAAAGTAGGGAGTAAACCTAATCATACTTTCTTTTCTAAAGAATCATCGAATCGATGCTCGCACGCAGTTAAAAGTAACATTCGCATTTGTTTCCATAAAAGTGCACAGCTAAGCTGAAATTGAAGTTCTTTCTCAGGTATGGTTAGTGGGAGACGGACTGAGTGAAGAAGAACAGCAGAAGGCACCAAAAGGGACATTGTTCATTCCTTACTCCCAATTCCCTCCTAAGAAAGCGCGCAACGACTGCTTGTACCACCACACTCCGGCAATGCTGGCTCCCTCGTCTCTCGAAAACTTGAACTCATGTGAGGTTAGTATCAGACTATCAGTTTACTTATCCTTCGATCGTCACCCATTCATTTCTTGAGTTTCAACCTGAATATTGTGGCTTAGATATAATAATGCTCATGATCATATTTCATCTCCAGCATTAGTGACATCCGAAAGTCTCTGTGATTAATGTGTATTGGATCACGAGAATCGGCCACCGCACTCGTGAATTTTTCTCAAGTATTAACAAATGCTAAAAAAATCCATTGATATGTACATGCATGTTCTGACGGTATTTATAACTAAATCGAATGTTTTCAGAAATTTTAAACCAACATTTGACTTTTCCAAGTAGTTTTGTAAGTACGATTGAATCACATGTCAAGTTTTAAGGCTATTTGATATTACGATTTTCAATTTCCCATAGGGTATATGAGAATATGACTAATAGTAATAGTAATATACTCCGTATGTTTCTAAAATGAGGCAGATACCATAACAATATCACGACAATACACAGTAATACAAAGATTCACAATTACACATACTTTCTCTATCCCATAATGTTTGTCCGGTCGCAAATGAGGACGTTAAATAATATTATTTTTGCAACAAAAACTTCAATTTTTTTCAACAATTTACTAGATATCGTTGAGTTCTTAAAATTTATGAAAAAAAATTTGAATTTTTTCTTGAAAGAAATGCATTATTTTTTAGTCCTCGTTTTGCGGACCGAACAAACATTTTGGAATATAGGTAGTACATTTGTGGACATTAGAGATGTAACGGTCCTGGCTATTGGAAAGTGGAAGTGATAGGTATCATTGATAGGAGGAGGAGATTTCTCACACACAATAGTAAGCACACTTTTTATTGATAAAGTACACAAATAATTACAAAGTTCTCACTCACGTCTCTCTTTCTTTCTCCACTCAACTCCCATACTTTTACAATATGAATTACAAGCTTATTTATAGGCAAAGCTACACACTTAATTGATAAGCTTACATTTATTGAAACACTCACAAAATCAAATAGGTAATGGCAAAAGTCTTCATTTGATCTTTGACTAAATCCTTCCACTTGCTTTGAAGCTTATCAGTACCAAGCCTCCAAAAGAATAGTTCCCAAACGTGGGAATCATGCTTACTATTTCAACATCCCCCTTAAGCTTGATTCCTTCAGCGTCGAATCTCTCATCTTACTATTTCAACATCTCCCCTTAAGCGTCGAATCTCTCATCCCCATATCGTCCCATCTGGTCCACGATCGTCAATGTCTTCGTGAAATACGATGATATGGTCTCGTTGTCCTCCATTTGCAATGCTTCAAACTCTCCTCGTAGCAGTTGAAGCCGTACCCGAATCGTCCGTCTCAATCCCTCGATTGGCATTTCGAAGGATTTTCTATGCTTCTTTGGCAGTGGCAGCGGTAGAGATCTTTTCGAAATTCTCATTTTTAACCCCTTGGTAGTTAACAATAGAGTCCGTCTATCCTTCTTTCGCGCTTCATGAAACGTTGCTTTTTGTGCGTCTGCAAGCTTTACTTCTTCCTCTCTGGAATACTCAACGTATCCAACGTCTACCGAATCCCATAGCTCTTGGGATTCCAAAAGCACTCGCATCTGGATGCTCGAATTCTCATATTTTTATTTCCCCAAACGTGGTAGCATAAAGAAATTGGTTTCTTTTGCCATTTGAGCTTACATCGTCAAAAACACCATCTAAATTGCTTGTGGCAACGGTCGTCACGTGATCAATATCTCGTTTGTAACGTGCCTTGGGACACATCTCACGTCAGTATCTCGTCTGGGGGGTTCAAAGTAAAACTTTTGAAAACTTTTGGGCTTTGACTGGCTAGCAAAAGATGCAGGGGTTGACTGCAGTTGTACCTATAATTAGGCCACTTTAAATGCTCTGCGTGAATTTTCTTCTTCGCATGTGAAGACATGTGCAACAACAGACAAAGATCCAGACTTGCCATAAACTCAAGCGGTGGGGAAAAGCTTCAGTTTGAGATCCGGCAGCAATGGAAACAAAGTCGATTTTTGACAGATTCGATTTATGACCCGTGAACGGAAGCTCTCTATTCTCGTCGGAAATAGCAGTTGAAAGCAGGGTTCGTCACCCTTGCTCTGATACCAATTGTTGGAAAGCGGAAGCGATAGGTATCACTGATAGGAGGAGGAGATTTCTCACACACAATAGCAAGCACACTTTTTATTGATAAAGCACACAAACAATTACAAAACTCTCACTCACATCTCTCTTTCTTTCTCTTACTCATCTCCTATACTTTTACAATATGAATTACAAGCCTGTTTATTGGGAAAGCTACATACTTAATTGATAAGCTTATATTTATTGAAATATTCACAAAATCAAATAGGTAATGATAAAAGTCTTCATCTGATCTTTGACTAAATCCTTCCACTTGCTTTGAAACTTATCAGTACCAAGCCTCTAAAAGAACAGTTTCCAAACGTGTGAATTTTGTTCCTACCACTGTTATTTTTTACCATAACTGAAACGGCCCCCAAAAAACCATTACGTAACAGCCATTACGTTACGTAAAGCCGTTTTTCAAAACCCTACTGGCAACATAAGATGGGTTTGGTTCAAAAAGTGGTGTAACAGCTAGCAGTATGTAACTTTTTCAACATCACAAGTTTTACAAGCGGTGTTTGTATTTAAGATAACGATTTAGTCGATATGGCTTTTCAAAGTTACCCATAAGGTTCCAACAAATCATCAAACACAGAATCAACGATCTAAGACTACCATGTCATTAAAATTTTTATAACCTGTACTACAGAATTTTTTAATGGAGGTAAAAGTTTTTGTAGATGTGCTGTTTCAGAACTATAGATCATGAAACAGATTACTGATTTTTATAACCTGTGTTCGTATAGCATTTCTCGTGTGTGTTTCAAGATATAGCATGGATACGTCTTTGTTTGGTCACTCTGAGAAATTTGTTGGTGTTTGTGTTAGAATTGGTTGCCAAGAAGGGCGATGAGTGCTTCACGTGTAGCTGGGATTGTGCATGCTCTAGAAGGATGGAACGTAAACGAGTGCGGCCAAAAGATGTTTGACGTTGAACAAGTTTGGGAAGCCTGTCTCAAACATGGCTTCCGTCCTTTGATGACTCCAAATTAGTCACAGGCGCTTCATCACTTGATTCACTTCTATGCACGTCGGTCTGGTTTCGATCTATTGCTCTTCCTGCAGACTTTGTATTTGTCCTTGGAAACTTTAGTATCCAAGAAATATCTTACTGAACACTTTGTTTCCGTTTGTGTTTGTTCCTTGTATCACATATTCAGACTCTATATAACGAGAGAGATTTCGGCTAACATAAAGCCTCTGTTTTAGAAGGTATTCAAAGAAACAAATGAATCGTTACCTCTGAAAAAGGTACGTCAAGTACCCACAAAAAATGTCTTGGCAATCCTGTCAACTACCAACTTACCAATTTGAAAGTGAAAGAAAATACGAGAAAATGGTGCTTCTCTTCTTTTGGTGGTTGGAAATGTAATGCACTTGGCTTCTTCAAAGTGGACACAACGGGTGGGTCTTGAACGTGTGGATGCAGTCCACGTGCATGGAAGCAGTAGTGACAAGGGGCGGAGTCATGATTTTCGATAAATGGGATCAAAATTTTGAAACATGTATGATTCACTTTTTCTAATTGCTAATTGAAAGAAAATAATTAGATTAACAAGTTAATCAAAAAATATATATATACTAATAACAAAATTTAGCTTCGATTCACAATTGACTTCGACGACTTTTCATACTTTGAAAACGATAGATGATAGCCTCGTTTGTAATGGTTTTAAAAATATCTTTATCTATATACACAACCAAACTATCATGCATCCATTGATCACATATACAATTTCGAAGCCTACTCTTTACAATATTCATAACGGAAAACGCTCTCTCTACAATGAAGAATATCCAGAAAGGCAGAAACATAGAAAACCTAGTTTTTTTCTGAACGGTAGAAACCAACGTTTGGGGATTTTGTAGGTGGTGCCCGTTTGCACATCTGAGCCGTCCATTACGTGTTTGAACGGCTCAAATTTGGAGAGAGAAAAAGGAGAGAGAAAGTGTTGGGATGAGAAGAGGAAGAGGGTTTCAATCTGAGTTGTCCAAAAATGTATCAGACGGCTCGGATGCATCGAACCGGTACCACGTAGGATATACCCGCTCGGTACTGAAAAATCGCTTGGACCTAGGGGAGGTCCATGTACTTGACCGGAAAAGCTTCAACTAGGGTCTTTTGTGATTTCCGTAACTTTTTTTTTTTTGTTGTTGGATGTCTGGGTCAACTTGCACGCATTTCGACAAATTTTGGAGGCTCTAAAATTAATGGCCGGGCAATGTCCTCAGTGAGTCAGTGACCTCAAGATTTGAAATATTCAACATCCGTAAGATTCGAACATACGACTTTATATAGGACAAATATTTATGAACTTTCTTATAATCATTTGCTCAAAGTCTTGGGTTGCCATTTCCTTGACATTAACCTTACAAGCGCCTGCGACGAAGGAAGGGGTGCCAGGACGTCCTTGGAACCCGTTGGTTTTTGAGATTTTCAATTTGGATTTGAGGAGTGATACACCCACAGCCACTCTCCCATCGCACCACGCACCGTACGCACGCCGGGCCCACTCCGGCTACCGGACGGCCGATCAGAGCCGTCCAAAAAATTTTAAAAAAAAAACCGAGTGAGCTTGCGCAAGAATCAATGACATCCGACGTGTATAAGTACTCAAACCAATCTTCCATTTTTTAACGTCTCAGATCATCTGATTTTTGGAAGTTCGGATTGAGCACTTACACACGTCGGATGCCATTGATTCTCGCGCAAGTCCACTCGATTGTTTTTTTAAAATTTTTGGACGGCTCGGATCGGCATCCGGTGGCCGGAGTGGGCCCGGCATGCGTGCAGTTGGTGGTGCGGTGGGGGAGTGGCGGTGGGTGTATCATTTCGGTTTGGATTTATAGGTAATAAGCGTAGGGAGAAATAGAGATAATAATTAGAGAGAAAAAAATTAGAGTAATAATTAGAGAGAAATATAATAATGATTAGAATTCAAAATCTAAAACCCTTAAACAAACAAGGTCTAAAGTACTCCTAAATATATATATTTTTTGGTAATGCAGGGTGTCCCGAGTGTGCATATCGGACTAATCCCTACAACCTATCCCACAATTATTTCATAAAGTGGCTCCAAGAGTTGTTGGAAAAGAGAATCGAACCTGAGACCTCTTAAACATTTTTTATTATCACTAAAGTATTCATTGAACTTTAAACATTACAACATACTCTCTTCGTCCCGATTTGTTTGTCCCCCTTTTGACTTGTACATGTCCCAAATTGACTGTCCAATTTCAAAATCAATGGATGAGATTATGTAAATTTCCAAATCAATAGATTAAATTTGGTTCCCTTAATAAGTTGGAAACCCAAGTACAAACAAATCAGGACGGGGGAGTATATAAAAGGAAATTGATTTTGACACTTCAATTTTAACCACTAGCACTCCACTTTGTATCTTGATCATGTAAGAAAACAAAACTAAAAGTGAAGCGTCATTGGCCAAAGATGGAGTGCCAAAATCATATTCCTATGTATATAAAATGACCCCTTAAGTTTTTCAAGTGGAACATATTTTACGTACTATTTGACTGTGTGAACAGGACTTACTATAAAGAAACTATATGTCTGTTCACACAGATTTTTCCCACACAAATTGTGAACAGATTCGTGTGTGGAATTCACTACGGATTCCACACAAATGATCCAAGTCGTTCATTAAATGTAAAATATTTTTTCAAAGGCCCCGTGAACGATGAACTAAATCTGATACCTATAGGTGATAGATTCAATCTTCCAACTTTTTATTATCTTGAAATCTGAATGAAAATGAAAATGAAAATTAGATGATTAAATTGAGCACTTATAGGCATTGAATTGAGCTGATTTTTGGCAGAAACCAATGAAAAATTGTTTTACATTAATTGAATGAACAACATGGATCATTTGTATGAGACCCGTACTGAATCCCACGACAAATCTGTACATTTTTCATTTATGTTGTGTGTATAGCATTTTTTACTGTAACAGAAATGCATATGGTAAATGGTAATATCCAATTTCATGCCCCGTGAATCGAGGGCCCCATGTATTGATGCTTTTAGCTACCGTTGAGGTTGGTACATTATTAATTGAGAGGTTGGTGCATATTATTTATTGCCTTTTTAAGTCTCCAACAATTCTTTCTTGTACGAGGAAAACATCTTTACAGAGCAACTCGTTTACGGCGCTCAATTACGCACGTCTAAAAGTGTTTTGGACGGTCCGAATTTTAAAAAAACTATTCACGTGAATAGTTTTTTCAAAATTTAGGTCATTGATTATCGAAACAGACTGCTGAGATCGCTCAACTCCGTAAAGAGCCGCTTTGCAGTGGATCGGTAAATAAGTTTCTCTCTGCTTGTACACTCTATATAAGGCCGAATTCAAGAACCAGAAGTTTATTACTGAATTAGTTGGGGAAAGCTAGAGTGAGAAGAAAGAATCCATGGCTTCGAAACCAGGAGTGCTAACTGACTGGCCATGGACGCCGCTCGGTAGCTTCAAGGTAAGATATCTATTTAAACATCAAATATTACGAACTAAATTTGTTTACTAATTCACTAGTAACATTTTTTTGTTGTTTGATGCATAGTTGATTGATTATACATGCAGTACGTGGTTTTGGCACCTTGGGTGGTTCATAGCGTGTACTTGCTCGCTACGAAAAATGAAAGTGAGAGAGACAATGCGCCTATTCTCGTACTCCCATTTCTATTGTGGAGGGCGATTCATAACCAAATATGGATTTCTATTTCTCGTCACCGAACGGCAAAAGGCAATAACAGGATCGTTGATAAGAGTATTGATTTTGAACAAGTTGATAGAGAAAGCAATTGGTATGTCTCCATGTTCATTTTATAGTACGTTCATGTACATGGAGAAAGCATAATGCACACATGCATAAAGTGGCGGAGCCAGAAATCCCGTACAGACAATGCATCATTTCACAACAAATTAACTAAAAAAATCACCGTAAAATTTAATGAAGAAATATTGAGCACAAATATTTAAGTATTCTTTAACAAGCACAATAACTTGTAGCCTAATGTAGTCAAAAGATTCAAAACATAAGCTCAAAAGATAAAATTAAAAAAAAATACTAGCAATTTACTATTTGCAACGATCATTTTAATTCTTTAAGTGGTCCATTGATTTGGTTGAAAATACGTGAAAACAAAATAAACAATAAGCCCTACACCCAAAATTTTCAATTTCTGCAACAATTTTTAAGTAGGTATACAAAAAAAAGGTGTGGGGAATAAAATTCCAGAGAGGGCACCCCCTTGGTCACATGTTGGCTCACCCTCTGTGCATATCATAAAAAAAATATTGCCTATTATTTTGGTTTATGTTTCATATTTTGAGTCATGTGACGGATTTTTTCAGTGTAGTTACGAATAATTGTGTAAGGTAAAAAAGTAAAGCTATATGTATGCATCTTTATCATTAAGCTGCAGATTTTATGGTTGGTTAAAAGTTATGGTTCGTGTGTTAAGCATTTTTTAATTTTTTGTTACACGTACTTTTTGGTTCATTAATTTATTATGGTTCTTGGTAGGCTTAATTATTCTGGCTAGTTATGAATGACCCTAGGAATTGACATGGTTTTAGGCCTATCAATGGACAAGATTAAATTCGAATCCGATTCAAATTCGATATTGCTCAATTCCGATCCGATTTCGATCTTCATGAGTCCGATAGTGGTAACCCCAATCCAAATCCGTAAAGTCGGATATACAATTTGAAAATCCGAATCCGATCCTTTTTTTTTTTTTTCTTACTTTCAGAATTTTAGAAAAAGCAAAAATTATACATTTTTTTTCAAAAAAAGTAATGCTGTTGCAATCAAAATCCGTACAATAAAAAAAATAAAATTATCATTTCGATATTCCTTAAACGGGATCCGGATCATCTGTGAGGATCGTGTGAGAATTTTGCTGAGAAGCTGTCAACACATAAATGAGGAGATCTAAGAGCATCTCCAATCCTTACCCATTTTTTCACCAAAATTTGGGTAGAGATCGATTTGGATTAGAAGCTTGATTTTGGTAAGGCATTTCTAATCCTAAATCCATATTTTTATTCAAATCTATTATTGAATGGTACACTTGTAATTAATAAGTGACATACTTGTAATTAATGAGAGTAAAAAGAAGGTTTGAAAAAAATGGGTATGAGTTTTAGGCTCTGTTTCGAATTTATGGAAAGGAAAGGAAAGGAAAAGAAAATTAAAAAAATTTCCCTTCCATTGTTTGGTTGGGAGAGAAAAAGAGAAGAAAATAAAAGCTTAAGTTTAATGAATAATAAATTTTCTCTCCTATTTTCTTTTCCTTTCCTTTCTTTTTTTTTCTATAAGTTCCAAACAGAGCTTAGTCTCCCCAAATTTTGGGTGAGGAAATGGATAAAACTCAAAATGGAGATAAACAAATAAGTATGACATTGTAAATGAGTTTTTAGGCTTTTTACTCAAATTTTGAGTATAAGTATCATGTAGTAAAATGGGTAAGGATGGAAGATTGGTGTGTCATTGTTCCCAAACAAAACGACGCTGTTTTTAGGGGGTAAAATCCTAACGGAGAAAATTCCCGAACGTATTGTTTCTTCTCTTCTCCGTTCCGTTCCCACAGCAATAGCAAAGAACCCTTCTCAGTTCTTACCCAACTCTTCCAACGTCGGATCAAAAATAAATTAAAAAAAAACTCTTCCAACGCTGATCGGCACTGATGATGTCTCTCTTCCCTCTTTCTTTACTTCAATTTACCATTGTTAGGGTTCCATTTTTGTTTCGGACAGCAATCATTCAAATCAAGGTCTCTCTTGCCCTTTCCCTGTTGAATCTTCGAAATCGTCGGTCAGGTTCAAAATCATCAAACCCCAAAATTCTGGGTTTTGATGTTTTTTTTGTCTCTGATAAGAAGATGGTTTTGTGCTGAGTGATTCTCTCTGACTCCACTTGAAGGGGGAAAAAAAACTCCTAAACGATAATTTGTAAGAAAATTGAGTGAAAAAAGGAGAATGAGCCGTCAATTTTGGTTCATCTCTTCCCTTAATGTTACCCTCCACCGTATATAAAATGCACATGATTAGATGTCTAGAGACGGTTTCCTTGGGTGTGTCCATTGGCTTTTGGTTGTGCTCTTTTGGCATTTGTGGTTATAGGTTGTTTGATTTGTTTAAGCGGGTGTTTGGTGTTTTGGTTGGCTTCTTGTCTTCTTTTGGTATTTTGTTTTGGCGCTTTACCTATGTGTCTGCGATAAAGAAACAATAATAATAAAGATGTTCTAACACGAGTAAAAATTCTTATCAGGATAGGATCATAGGAGTCCAATTAGTAAGAATTCTTTCTTTCACAAAAAAAGAAAAAAAGAAAGTAAGAACTGCTTTCTTAACAAGGAAAGAAAAAGTGCTATTCAAAGCCCAAATATATGGGCTAAGTGGACTGGGCTTGAAAACAACATGTCAGGTCCATTTAGAATTGGACTTTCCCTTTTTGCTACCAGCTTTTCCCCAATCCCTTGGAGGCTGGAGCCATTGCATTTCAATTCACTTTCTTCTTCAAAGATTGTTTATTACTACTATGTTTTTGTGGAGACTGATAGGGTTGCAAACGAACCGAGTTGCTCGCAGACAGCTCGTGGCTCGACTCGTTTGTATAGGCCCAACTCGTTTAAAGAAGGTTGTTAAGTAAATTAGTCAGGCTCGACTTGTTAAAGGGTGAATAAGCCGAGTTCGAGCACTAAAAAACTCGGCTCGGTGCGGCTCTTTTGCACCCTAGAGACTGATAGAGGTTGGTTATTTTTACTCCATTAGTATTATCTTTTTTCTCTCTCTGTAATGCTTTTGTGTCTTCATTACCTTAGATATTTATTGATTTATTTGTGGTGGGAAATGCTTATGTGGGTTGGTCACTAATACTAATGGTTGGAATTTGAAAATTCTGGTATTGGTAAACAAAGTTCGAGCACAATAATTTGTAATTGTTTTTCATCTAAAGTTGGGAAAAGCTAACTAAAAATGAAAGGAAGCCAAATTTGTTTTTACTTCTAGCTTGTTTGGTTTGTGGAAGAGTAAACTCTTTGTTAATTTGTTGAGCGTGGAAGCCTGTCCCTCACATTAGCCTTCATATAGAATGGCTAGTCTTGTGTCAACAACGGACCACATAACTTTATGAACAACAACAGAAGGCTAGTGACAAAAAGTTTTTTCGAAGCTCAATTTCCAGCATCTGTTTGATGTAGCAGAATTTAGCTTTAAGTTTCTTGGGAGTTTTAACTATCTTGTAAACACTATCGGAGCCGGCTCGGGTCTTTAGGCCTCCGAACATCTACATATTTTAGAGGGGCCTCCTACTTTGTTACCCCTTATAATAGTCTAACAAAAAAAAAGAAGTGCTTTTAGGCCTCCGAGAAGTTAGGGCCAGCCCTGAACACTACAAACAAAAGGCCATAACAATTTCTGTTTGCTCTACCTGCGTGTGTGCTTTCCTACATTATTAAACCCAATACAGCTGCGTAGGGATTAGAGATAATGAAGCTTTGATGAACTTATGGTTAAGACTAATGCAACGTGAACAAAAGTATTGTTGTCGAGATAGTTGTTAATGGGAACAAAAGTATAAAATCTTACTATAAGTCTTGATTCTATCATTCAATAGAGCTATTAATGGGAATCAGACTTTTCCATAAAAAATGAAAAAGTCATTACCCTGGATCAAAAATTGGTAGGAACGGAGCCAGAATTTTATTCTTGGGGGTGCCATGCCAAAGTTCTGTCCACTCCCCTCTCCATATCCCCTCTTCCATTGGATGCCAAATTTGAACTCAATTAGTGTGCAAAGCTTATACAGTATAGCACATGTGTTGTACTTGCATTAGATTTTATAAGTTGTTAACTTCGACTATATACGAGTACCCTTTTTTTTTTTTCCCCACTAAATCTATAGAGGTGCGGTTTTTAAAATTGCTCAAGTAGGGAATAAAAGTAAAAGAGCTGATATTTATTTGGTGGAATGGAGGTTATAAGTGAGTATTTTAGGAATAGAATCTATAGAGTGAAGGGGAAGGGATAGATCAAAGGACTGACGACAAATTTCAAACTAAGGAGTGCCAGTTGGGGGCTGCACTCTCTCGGTAAGGAGCCACTATGTTCATGTATTGGAGAGGTAGCTGTACGTTTTACACTAAAGATACAAGTATGAATAAGAAGCACTGCTCCCGCATTTGATAGGGTAGTTCCATT
Source organism: Rhododendron vialii (assembly GCF_030253575.1). Lineage (NCBI taxonomy): Eukaryota > Viridiplantae > Streptophyta > Magnoliopsida > Ericales > Ericaceae > Rhododendron > Rhododendron vialii. The sequence goes on along the minus strand of NC_080563.1, from coordinate 4,444,430 downwards.
GCTGAGAATACTCGTACAAACTTTGTAAGATACAAGCTTTTTTGCTAAGTCTAGTAACTCTTTTTTTTTCCTGCAGGGATGACCAGATTCTGTTGAATGGGCTTCTGTTCTACATAGTGTACATTATACTGCCAGGAGCTTCTCACCTACCCATATGGAGAACAGATGGAGTAGTCCTCACAGCTTTGATTCATGTTGGTCCAGTGGAATTTCTCTACTACTGGCTCCATAGAGCACTCCACCAACATTACCTCTACTCTCGCTACCATTCCCACCACCACTCCTCCATTGTGACAGAACCCATTACATGTAAGATCACAAGTTTTAGAGGATAAATTGTATGAAATAAAAAATTCGATATGCCTGGTTCAGGAAGGATTGATCCTAGATGGCATAGTGGAGTACTACGAGATTGTCTCACCAGGGGGATTTTTGTTGTACCAAAAAAAAAAATTGATGTGGTTTGGAAGCTTCTAAGTACCCCCAAGGCCCCAATTGCTTTCTCTCTAAGCTCACTTTGTCTCTAGGGTACAAGAGATCCAATGCATGTGGCGGGTGGAGAGATAAATCATAGGGTGTACGGTTTCTTGTAAACTTTTTGTTTTAAAAGAAAGCACTCACCAAGTAACCATTGTGGCCTAAAATTTTGCAAAACTGCTTCTGCTAGATTTTTATTGCCTGAGTTTTGGAAGGAAAACCTAATTTATACCAATTTGTATTTCATATACGGACAAAAATGTTGGCCCAATTCCGAAGTCTTGGAATTTAACTTGGTCTTTTTTTCCAAGAGTGATATTTATTTCATATGCACATTTTTCTGTTTACTTGGGCAGCTGTTATTCATCCATTTGCGGAGCATCTCTCATACTTTTTACTATTTGCAATTCCAATGCTCACCACTGTGCTTACTGGGACTTCTTCTCTGGCGGCTCTGTTTGGTTATGCAACCTACATTGATCTCATGAATAACATGGGACACTGCAACTTTGAGCTCATTCCCAAGTGGCTTTTCTCCATTTTCCCCCCTCTCAAGTACATGATGTATACACCATCGTAAGTCTCAAATTGCTATTCATCATGTTTACTTCAATTGTTTTGTTCTTCAATATTGCATGGGAAATTCTTGAGTTGAATCACTTTTTACGAGTTTCTCTGTTGGTAGGTGAATCATAGTGTAGCTAAAAATATCTGTTGTTACTAACAAACATCTTCGTTGTCTACCTAGAGGGGGGACAATGAGGATGCAGGGAAACATGGGCATCTGTTATGAGAATACATTTTGTTACTAACAAACACTAAAAAGGATGGCAGCTCAAGGGATTAAAAATATCAGTGAGCTTGATGCTGTGGTAGTAAACAATGCACACAAGTGAGAGTGCTGATAATGTTGACGATAAAACTAAAGTGATTGATAGTGATGCTATTACTAGCAAATTGTGATATAGGAGTATATGTTGAGCTCAATTCTGTCCACAGTGAGAATTCTATTCTAGTACTTGATACTTACGTAGTCAAACTTTGACTGACCGTTCTCTTGTGCCCACAGATATCACTCTCTGCATCACACCCAATTTCGGACCAACTACTCACTTTTTATGCCATTCTATGATTATGTCTACGGTACCATGGACAAGTCCACGGATTCACTCTATAAAAAATCTCTGGAAAAGGAAGAAGAGTCCCCCAGTGTAGTTCATCTCACCCATTTAACAACACCCGAATCCATCTATCACCTTCCGATTGGGTTTAAATCCTTTGCCTCCAAGCCCCAGAAATCAAAGTGGTACGTCTGGCTGATGTGGCCTGTGACCTTTTGGTCCATGTTCATAACTTGCATCCACAGCCGCACCTTCGTTGTAGAGCGAAATGTCCTTGAGAAGCTCAAGATACAATCATGGGCAATACCACGATACACCATTCAAGTAAGTGTTACAAACATCTCTTGGGTATATTTGTTTACTTCAGCAATTATTTTCATTGTTTCTTGTGATAATAATGGGAAGAATTTAACATGCATCACTGGTTCCAACATTTGTGCTCTGTGGTGCTTACATCTTCAATGTGAGCATGTTTCGATTGCATCCCTAAACTTGAGCCTTGATGTCATTAAGAACAAGTTCTATGAGAACCCGCAATATTATAGGGGAAAGAACCTTAACCCTCATACCCAAAAATAAGTAAAGGAAAACTAAAATCCGTATTGTATGCACTTTTGGCATTTTTTGTCCTGTTTTTTAAAATACCCCTAGCGTTTTAGCACATTTCTCAATTTAGTCACTGTTTCCACATTTTTGCAACAGAACACTTGCATTGGGGAGTGAGGACTACTACCACCACCACTTCTACCAAACTACCACCACCACGACAACTACCCCTACCACTACTTCTATCTCCACTGCTGCCGTGACCACCACCATCACCTCTTGTAACTTTGTTATCATGTTCATTTAGCTGAAACCTTTAGTCCATCCCACAATCATTCTACGTGGCACCGAAACAGCTGAGTGGGAATGGATATGGACCTTTCAGTCCCAGTCCGCTTTGCTCTCTATTCCCCATGTCATTCCATTCTAGCTTCATTCCATTCCTAGGTACTTATAGTAACAAACATAGCCTTAGTGTATTTAGTCCTATTTGTAAAAAGATTTAAATACCTTGGCTTGATTTTAAGTCTTGTATATATAATCAAAGGTGTCATGATTTTTTTGGATCTGTATACTTTTCATGGTTATATGGTTGTTGCAGTTCTTATTTCAATGGCAAAGAAAAGCTATCAGTGGCTTGATTGAACAAGCTATAATAGAAGCAGAGGGCAGAGGCACTAAGGTGTTAAGTCTTGGTCTTTTGAACCAGGCAAGTTGGTCCTTTCTCTGTCTCTTTATCCTTTTTCCAGAAAATTAATAATGTGACCGATCAAGACATGCATTATTTCCTTAACCGTTTGCCTTTTCTTTCTTACTTTCCCTCTAGCTTTCTTCTAACCTCAAATGGGGAAATATCGAAACAATTCTGATTTCCATCCTGTTGCTAATTCTCTGGACCAGAAGTTGAATCTACATGTAACTATATTTTTCAGCATTTTGCTTTTAACTTATAAAGTGTCGGGTTTTTTCCTTTTCATTCCTGTTTTTCATACGAAATGCTTTGTTGGCTTAACATGATTAAACCAAGGCTTGTAACATCATGTTATATTTATTTTCTGAACCACTTTTGTAAGGCTATAGCATTTTCTTCTAGTTCATTGTTCAGCTAGTCTTATGTCAATACGCATTTTCATGCACGTGTATATGTATTGGTGATTTTAAAATTTGTCAATATTGCAGGGCGAAGAAATTAATAGGAATGGGGAGGTTTACATCCAGAGGTACCCTCAGCTCAAAGTGAAGGTGGTGGATGGAAGTAGCTTAGTAGTTGCTGTTGTCCTAAATAGCGTTCCAAAGGGAACAACCCAAGTCCTCCTCAGAGGCAGCTTATCCAAAGTTGCTTATTCCATTGCCTCTGCTCTATGCCAAAGAGGGATCCAGGTAATCAAGTTCACCTTCGTTAAGTTGGAGCAAGACGTTTAGACGAGCCTACTGGGTGTCAATATTGTTACGGGCAAAGTCCACTTTTATCCCCTGTAGTTTGAGTCATGTGCGAATACACCCTCTATGGTTCAAAAGTGTGCACATAACCCCCTGTGATTTTAAAAATGTGCAGATAGACCTCCTGCCGTCATATTTTTCATCTATATTAACGGAGGTGTATCTCACATACCTCTAGAATCTAATCTGAACCGTTCATAATGTATTAAATAAATAATAGAGTATTTCTGTAAAAAAAAATCATCTAGATTAGACATTAATAACCCAGTGATTTAATTCTTGGTAAATTCAAATTTGAAATTGTAATTTCATAATAAATTCGATTCGACCATGTGATTTTCATTTTTAATCGACTTGAATTTTGGCATGGATGCAGTACCCGTCAAACTCTACAATATCAACGGTTCGCATCCAATTTTTGGTATAATGGATGGATTTGTTAGATTTATGGAAGAAGAAGAATCAAGGGAGAGGATGATGGCATATTGGTCTTTTAATGTTTTGTTCGTTAATATGGATGTAAAACATGACAGCAGGGGGTCTATCCGCATATTTTTAAAACCATAGGGGGTTATGTGCACACTTTTGAACTATAGGGAGTATATCCGCACATGGCGCAAACCATGGAGGGTCAAAGAGGACTTTGCCCTATTGTTACAGCCTGATTGTTTGGGCTCTACATGTTGGGATGGTTTTGATAATGTTAGGCCACCCATTGCAGGGTTTAGGGCCTTAGGCTTCTAGGCCAACGGTTTTCAATTTTTCATACAGCTGGTTCGGGCATTTGTTTTCCCCTTCCCCTTCCCCTTCCCCTTCCCCTGTCCTGCTACCCATTTTTTTATGGTCCACACATGCGCCCGTGAACACACACACACCCACCAATAGAGCTGGCCTTGGAGAGCAATCAAAAAACAATGCTAAACTATATTTATTCTGACATAATTGAATTTGTGTCAGGTTTCTACCTTATACAAAACTGAATACGAGAGGCTTAAGCTTAGCACTGGATATGGATCTGATTTAGTTCTCTCAAGGAGCTATTCTGAGAAGGTAAATTATAATCATGAATTTTTTTCTGCCTCAAAACCTATTCTTCAATGGAGTTTATTTCTCTTCATCAGTTCCTTTCGCAAATTGTATAACATACTGAAACGTCTTCTAAGAAAACTTCTAATTGGAGAAGATTGAGGTCGCTATTTATCACTTGCTAGAAAAAGAGTAGTTATAAAACAATAAGAGCGAAATGAGGCAATATTAGTCCTTTCATTTTCTGATTAACAAACTACTGTCAAACATGGTTCTTAGTCTAAAAAACACTTGAAATGTTTTGCAGTAGTATTTTTGTGTGAGAGTAGGGAGTGTTTACTAATCATACTTTCTTTTCTAAGGAATCATCGAATCAACGCTCGCACACAGTTAAAAGTAACATGTCGCATTTGTTTACGTAAAAGTGCACAAATAAGCCGAAATTTAAGTTCTTTCTCAGGTATGGTTAGTGGGAGACGGACTGAGCAAAGAAGAACAGCTGAAGGCACCAAAAGGGACATTGTTCATTCCTTACTCGCAATTTCCCCCCAAGAATGTGCGCAATGACTGCTTGTACCACCACACTCCGGCAATGCTGGCTCCCTCGTCTCTCGAAAACTTGAACTCATGTGAGGTTAGTATCAGACTATCAGTTTACTTACATCCTTCGTCACCCGGTCATTTCTCAAGTTTCAACCTGAATATTGTGGCTTAGATATAATAATGCTCATGGTCATATTTCATCTCCAGCATCAGTGACATCTGAAAGTCTCTGTGACCAGTGTGTATTGGATCACGAGAATCGGCCACCGCACCCGCGAATTTTTCTCAAGTACTAGCAAATGCTAAAAAAATCCATTGACACACATGTTCTGACGGTATTTATAACTAAATCGAATGTTTTCAGAAATTTTAAATCAACATTTGACTCTTACAAGTAGTTTTGTAAGAACGATTGAATCACATGTCAAGTTTTAAGGCTATTTGATATTACTATTTTCAATTTCCCATAGGGTATGAGAATACGACTATCTAAAAACCAAGGATTGGTACTACAATAGAAAATTTATACAATAAGAAAGAGCACTAATATTAATATATGTTTCTAAAATGAGGCAGATACCATAACAATATCATGACAATACACTGTAATACAAAGATTCACAATTACACATACATTCGTAGACATTAGTGATGTAACGGTCCCATAACGGTCTTACGGGCCGATACGCATGTGAATTTTTTTCCTACCGCTGTTATTTTTCACCATAACCAAAATGGCCACCAAAAAACCTTTATGTAACAGCCATTACAATACGTAAAGCCGTTTTTCAAAACCCTACCGGCAACATAAATTGGATTTGGTTCAAAAAGTGGCGTAACAGCAGTGTGTAACTTTTGCAACATCATAAGTTTAGCAGTGTTTGTATTTAAGATAACGATTTAGTCGATACGGCTTTTCAAAGTTACCCATAAGGTTCCAACAGATCATCAAACACAGAATCAACGATCTAAGACTACCATGTCATTAAGATTTTTATAACCTGTACTACAGATTTTTTAATGGAGGTAAAAGTTTTTGTAGATGTGCTCTTTCAGAACTATAGATCATGAAACAGATTACCGATTTTTATAACTTGTGTTCGTATAGCATTACTCGTGTATCTTTCAAGAGATGCCATGGATTCGTCTTTGTTTGGTCACTCTGAGAAATTTGTTGGTGTTTGTGTTAGAATTGGTTGCCAAGAAGGGCGATGAGTGCTTCACGTGTAGCTGGGATTGTGCATGCTTTAGAAGGATGGAACGTAAACGAGTGCGGCCAAAAGATGTTCGACGTTGAACAAGTTTGGGAAGCCTGTCTCAAACATGGCTTCTGTCCTTTGATGACTCCAAATTAGTCACAGGCACTTCATCACTTGATTCACTTCTATGCAAGTCGGTCTGGTTTCAATCTATTGCTCTTCTTGCAGACTTTGTATTTGTCCTTGGAAACTTTAGTATCCAAGAAATATCTTACTGAATGCTTTGTTTCCGTTTGTGTTTGTTCCGTGTATCACATATTCAGACTCTATATAACGAGAGAGATTTCGGCTAATATAAAGCCGGTGTTTTAGAAGGTATTCAAAGAAACAAATGAATCGTTACCTCTGAAAAAGGTACCTCAAGTACCCACGAAAAATGTCTTGGCGATCCTGTCAACGACCAACTTACCAATTTTCTTGGTAATATGTTTTGAAAGTGAAAGAAAATACGAGAAAATGGCGTCTCTTCTTTTGGTGCTTGGAAATGTAATGCACTTGGCTTCTTCAAAGTGGACAAGACGGGTGGGTTTCAAACACGTCGATGCAGTCCACGTGCATGGAAGCAGTGGTGACATTTTGGTAGTTTCCGGCACCTCTCCCCGCCCGCAACATTGTCAAGACAAACTGCACAATAAAGGGTGTCCGTTTTGCTAGGATTTGGTCTGAAGGTGAAGAGGTGGTGGTTGCAACGATGGCGTTTGAAAAGGAAATAGATGGTGAGGAAGATGATGATGGAGAAGATTGTGGGATGCTTTGTTTTGGTGTCAACGAATAATAAATGAACAATATAAGGTTAAATACCAATATATACTTAATTTGTTGCTACTGCTTTTCTACTTATCATTTGAGATAATAAAGGATGAATCTTGTATTTTTTTTTTTTCCAATAGCTCAGGTCATCGAACTAGCTTAAGTGCACCTTAACTAATTTTGGGAGTCCAATTCCACTACGCACTTACGAAGAGTCCAATTAAAGTCAGACTAAGACTCTGTGTGGACTGCCCCCAAGAATTGATAGCACTTAAGAAATTTCAAATTTAAGACTTTGAAAAGGAACAGACCCTTAAATACTAAGCCACCAGGCCAACTCTTGAGATTAATAAAGGACGAATCTTCCGATAGATTCAATATCTCAAGGAATTAGCTCAAAAGAAATGTTATGAAACATGAAAACTTTCTATGAAACTTAACATGAAACTGAAATTGATGAGTTTCATAGAAAGTTTTTCTTGTTTGCTATCAGTCCTCTTAGTTCAAAGCTAGAGAGTGAGCACATCAAAAGGTTGAACATTCTTCTCATGAGCAGGATCATGGACTCTTATCATGTGTCAAGCACATCTAAGCATTTTACTTGGAATTAGTTAGAAGTCGCGCATTATGCAACTCTAATGGAGTAATTATTCAGTAATCCCGGTATATACTTCCTCCCCTCACATAACATGTGGGTTCTGCGTGTACCTCATATGTTATGTGAGAGAAGGAAGTATACACCGAGAGTATTGAATAATTTTCCACTCTAATGATGTGTGGTGCACGTGTTAGGTGAGGTCAATTTAAAATCTTTTTTTTATTGACAAAAATAAATTTTATTAACTCATAACACAAAGTATAAAAATAAACTTTTTAAATGTTGTTTTGGAGAAGTGTCATTGTAATTCTTTCTTCTTTCTTCTTTGGTGAAAGTGCACGGAGATCCCCTCAATTATGTCTTTTTTTCACGAAGACCTCTTAACATTTAAAACTACTCATACAGACCCCTCAACTATATGAAATGAAAAATTGGCTAACTCTGTGAACGGAATGAGGAAAAATGACGATTCTACCCCTAAAAAGTCGTCCACACTAACCCCCTCATCTATAAAAATTGTCCACACTAACCCTTTTATCTTAACGGTGTATTTGACAGAAGGGTGCTAATTGGTTAACGGTTATAATTGAGGGGGTTTGTATGGACGGTTTTAAATGTTAGGGGGTCTCCATGGAAAAAAGGCATAGTTGAGGGGGTCTCTATGTACTTTCTTTTTATCCTCAAGTGTCGTAATTCACTCTAAAGCCTTAATGTAAGAGAAAGGAACCAAGAAATCACAAAAATTTGACGCAAAACTAACAAATGCAAAAAAAAAAAAATTGAATAAAGATGACAAAAAAATCACTCTCTACCTATATCTCAAGGACAAGCTCTCGGTTAGCCATGTCCCTAATCCCTTGGGGGTGTGTGTGTGTGTGTCAGCACATCAAAAGGATGTACAATCTTTTCATGAGCATGATCATAGACTCTATTATGGCATCGATTGATAACAGTGATAGATGGGTGAGATTCGAACGAAAACGGAATTTGGATTGATAATGAGAAGGGATTGATAATGAAATATGATTGATAATTAATGAGTATGTTTGTTTTACATGGATTAAAAGATTACATGGAGTAGGATTGTTATTACCATATTTGTTTCACATGAGATAGGATTGAATTGAAAGTACAATATATTTTTTCAATTCTACCCCTACGTGAAACTGAAGCATAACAACCATATCCTCATGTTTCAAATGGCTCGTTTGGTACACTTGAAGGGGAAAAAAACTCCTAAACGTTAATTTGTAAGAAAATTGAGTTAAAAAAGGAGAAGAATCTTGTGCAAGGAAAATTGTAAATATTCCAGCCGTTGGCCGGATGTTCATCTCGTCAATATGACTGTCGTGGAACGGAGGAAGAGGCATTGGGTGAGAACGGAGAAGAAGGAACTAATGGCTGTGTAACGTAGAAAGATGAAGAAAACGGTTCGGATACTCCTACGTTAGAATTTTATCCCCCAAATAGGCGGCATTTTGTTTTGAAATAAGGAGGCCTGTTGTGGACCATTGGATCTCTTCATTTATGTGTTGTCAGCTTCTTAGCCAAACTCTCGCACGATCCTCACGGGTAAATCCTCAGCCAAACTCTCACATGATCCTCACAGAAAATCCGGATCCGTCAATTTTGGTTTATCTCTTCCCTTAATGTTACCCTCCACCGTATATAAAATGCATATGATGAGATGTCTAGAGACGGTTTCCTTGGGTGTGTCCATTGGCTTTTGGCTTTTGTGGTTGTAGGTTGTTTGGTTTGTTTTAGCCGGTATTTGGTGTTTTGGTTGGCTTCTTGCCTTCTTTTGGCCTTTCGTTTTGGCGCTTTACCTGTGTGCCTGCGATAAAAAAACAATAATAATAAAGATGTTCTAACAGAGTAAAAATTCTTATCACTTTCTTCTTCAAAGATTGTTTATTACTACTATGTTTTTGTGGAGACTGATAGGGTTGCAAACGAACCGAGCTGCTCGCAGACAACTCGTGGCTCGACTCGTTTGTATAGGCCCGACTCGTTTAAAGAAGGTTGTTAAGTAAATTAGTCAGGCTCGACTCGTTAAAGGGTGAATGAGCCGAGTTCGAGCACTAAAGAGCTCGGCTCGGTTCGGCTCTTTTGCACCCTAGAGACCGATGGAGGTTGGTTATTTTTACTCCATTAGTATTATCTTTTTTCTCTCTCTGTAATGCTTTTGTGTCTTCATTACCTTAGATATTTATTGATTTATTTGTTTGTGGTGAGAAATGCTTATGTGGGTTGGTTACTAATACTAATGGTTGGAATTTGAAAATTCTGGTATTGGTAAACAAAGTTCGAGCAAAATAACTTGTAATTGTTTTTCATCAAAAGTTGGGAAAAGCTCACTAAAAATGAAAAGTAGCCAAATTTGTTTTTTCTTCTGGCTTGTTTGGTTTGTGGAACAGTGAACTCTTTGTTAATTTTTTTCGCTATTGGGAGCGAGGAAGCCTGTCCCTCACATTAGCCTTCATATAGAATGGCTAGTCTTGTGTCAACAACGGATCACATAACTTCATGAACAACAACAGATGGCTAGTAACAATAAGTTTTTTCAAAGCTCAATTTCCAACATCTGTTTGATATAGCAGAATTTAGCTTTAGGTTTGTTGGGAGTTTTAACTATCTTGTAAACACTACCGGAGCCGGCTCGGGTCTTTAGGCCTCCGAACATCTACATATTTTAGGGAGCCCTCCTACTTTGTTACCCCTTATAATATAGTCCAACAAAAAAAAAAAAGTGCTTTAGGCCTCCGAGAAGTTAGGGCCAGCCTTGAACACTACAAACAAAAGGCCATAACAATTTCTGTTTGCTCTACCTGCGTGTGTGCTTTCCTACATTATTAAACCCAAGACAGCTGCGTAGGGATTAGAGGTAATGAAGCTTTGGTGAACTTATGGTTAAGAGTAATGCAACGTAAACAAAAGTATTTTTGTCGAGATAGTTGTTAAATGGGAACAAAAGTATAAAATCTTACTATAAGTCTTGATTCTATCATTCAAGAGAGCTATTAATGGGAATCAGACTTTTTCATAAAAAATGAAAACGTCATTACCGTGGATCAAGAATTGGTAGGGACGAAACTAGGATTTTGTTCTTGGGGTGCCATGCCAAAGTTCTGTCCACTCCCCTCTCCATATCCCCTCTTCCATTGGATGCCAAATTTGAACTCAACTATTGGGCAAAGCTTATAAAGTATAGCACATGTGTTGTACTTGCATTAGATTTTATAAGTTGTGAACTTCGACTATATACGAGTACCCTTTTTTCCCACTAAATCTACAGAGGGGCGGTTTTTTACATTGTTCAAGTAGGGAATAAAAGTAAAAGAGCTGATATTTATTTGGTGAAGAGGTGATGGTTGCAACGATGGCGTTTGAAAAGGAAATAGATGGTGAGGAAGATGATGATGGAGAAGATTGTGGGTGGTTTGTTTTGGTGGCAACGAATAATAAATGAACAATATAAGGGTAAATACCAATATATACTTAATTTGTTGCTACTGCTTTTCTACTTATCATTTGAGATAATAAAGGATGAATCTTGTATTTTTTTTTTCCAATAGCTCAGGTCATCGGACTAGCTTAAGTGCACCTTAATTAATTTTGGGGGTCCAATTCCAATGCACACTTACGAAGAGTCCAATTAAAATCAAACTAAGACTCCGTGTGGACTGCCCCCTAAGAATTGATAGCACCTAAGAAATTTCAAATTTAAGACTTTAAAAAAGAACAAACCCTTAAATACTATGCCACTAGGCCAACTCTTGAGATTAATAAAGGAGGAATCTTCAGATAGATTCAATATCTCAAGGACGAGCTGTTGGTTAGCCCTGTCCTTGATTGGTGGGTGTGTGTGTGTGTGAGTGGGGTGTGGAAATTAGTTCAAAAGAAATGTTAGTATGAAACATGAAAACTTTCTATGAAACTTGACATGAAACTGAAATTGATGAGTTTCATAGAAAGTTTTCTTGTTTGCCATCACTCCTCTTAGTTCAAAGCTAGAGACTGAGCACATCAAAAGGCTGTGCATTCTTCTCATGAGCAGGATTATGGACTCTATCATGTGTCAAGTGCATCTAAGCATTTTACTTGGAATTAGTTAGAAGACGTTCGCTATGCAACTCTAATGGAGCAATTATTCAATTATTCAGCACTCCCGGTATATATACTTCATCCCCTCACATAACATGTGGGCCTATGTGTGGGTTCTGCGTGTACCCCATATGTTATGTGAGAGGATGGAGTATACACCGAGAGTATTAAATTATTTTTCACTCTAATGATGTGTGGTGCATGTGGTAGGAAGTCAATTTAAACCTTTTTTTTAATCGGCAAAATAAATTTCATTAACTCATAACACAAAGAACATAGATAATAGGGGCTTGGGTACACTGATTCAATTTAAACTTTTTTTAACTGTTGTTTTGGAGAAGTGTCATTGTAATTCACTATTAGGCCTTAATGTGAGAGTGAGGAATCAAGAAATCACAAAAATTTGATGCAAAACTAAAAAAATGCAAAAAAACGAAAAACAAAATAAAAATAATAAAGATGACAAAAAAAAAAATTCACTCTCTACCTATATCTCAAGGACAAGCTCTCGGTTAGCCATGTCCCTAATCCGTTGTGTGTGTTAGCACATCAAAAGGATGTGAGATTCGTAAGGAGATGAGATTTAGATTGATAATGAGAAGAAATTGGTAATGAGATGTGATTGATAATTAATGAGTATGTTTGTTTTACATGGATTAAAAGATATGATTGTTATTATCATGTTTGTTTCACATGAGTTAGAATTGGATTGAAAGTACAATTTTTCAATTCTACACCTACGCGAAACCATATCCTCATGTTTCAAATGGCTCGTTTGGTACAAAATGAAGACATACATTTTAATCTATTTGGTTTTTAAAATAATAAAAAAAAACCAAACAAAGATGCCATACTTTGTTTGGTACTAATGAAATGAAATTCCAGCGAACAAACAAGTTGGGGAAGTAGACATATTAGCTGATATTTCAAGAAATCATCCATCGAAAAGGGATGCTGTATGCATGTCTTGATGGCAAGTTCTGACGGTGGGTTAGGAACTTGAGCGCCTAATTTCCAGGTCAGTACGAGTTTTTTTTTTAGGTTGTTGTTCTAAGTCATTTGCGAGAAATTGTAAGGACATTTTGGTCAATGTCGAAAAAAGAGGTTGGGAACCACCTCCAAGAGGTATTAGCAGGCATTGCTAATATCCACAATTTGGGGTCTTAGTAGTCCGATTGGACTATCAATCTAAACCAATTTTGTTTACCAAACACTGGTGGAGGGAGTAAGCGTGCCCCCGCTGATTTTTTTTTTTTAATTCAAAATTTAAAAATTTATATTTGACATTTTATCTTGGTAATTGTATTTCATAAGTTTACTTTTAATCACTCTAAGACATTTCGAATATCATTCATTCTCAATCTTATTTCACATATTAGAATAATGTAATTAGACTTGCGAAATGAGATATCTAATGCAAATAATTGCGGCCACTTACTCTTTGGAACTCTCTAATGCATAATGTCCACAGTTCAAAAGTGTCTAAACCATGGGCTATGGCTTTTATACTTTAGAATTATTAACAATGGAAGCAAGATTACTAAATATTGTGTAGTAAATCGCTCTTAGACTTGATCCGCTAAGACAATTCAAATTTGTTTGTTTTATATTTTATGTATGTTACTTTCTTAATAAATAGGTTAGGTTTTTCAATTCTCAGCACAAACGTTAATTATTTATTATTCTAACATTGTTTGGTATGAATTTTTTTGGTTGAAATGTGTTCAAAAGGTGCCCCCACTTGTATAGATTCCTGACTACGCCACTGTTACCAAACACAGTATTGATAATACCATCACCTTAGTAATCCAATCCCAACCTCCAAGAACATTATTAAACAGGGCATTAATGATGTGTCGTGCAACTCAATGATGTGTCGTTATTTTACTTGAATTTTTTTGGCCAACCCAAAAGCAAGGGCCCTATCGTACGAATTTCGGTGCTAAATGGTGATACTAATAATTAAAGGAGTGCAGTCCCTGTTTGGGAACCCAAGGGGGTGTTCGGACAAATAAGCTATTTTGACTTATTTTTTGTTCTTATTCAAATTTTTTTCGTATCACTTGGCTTATTATCATTTTTTTGGAGATTATTGCATCCTCACGACAAGAGGAATCTAAAAAGTAAAAAATTTTGACTGAAATCCAATTTTTTTTGAATAAAGACGAAAGTAAATCAATAAGCCAATTTTTTCGTCTTTATTCAAAAAAAATTGGATTTCGGTCAAATTTTTTTACTTTTTAGATTCCTCTTGTCGTGAGGATGCAATAATCCCCAAAAAAATGATAATAAGCCAAGTGATACGGAAAAAATTTGAATAAGGACAAAAAATAAGTCACTGTGGCTTATTTGTCCGAACGGGTTAATCATGCTCGAGTTAGGAACTATAGGGGAGGTCCATGTACCAGACCGGATAAGCTTCAACAAGGGTCTTTTGTGATTTCCCTAACTTATTTTTTTTTGGTTGTTGGATGTCTGGATCAACTTACACGCATCTCAAAAAAATTTCGAGGCTCTAAAACTAATGACCGAACAATGACATCACTAAATCGGTGACCTCAAGATTTGAAATATTCAACATCCGTAAGATTTGAACATTATGTAAGATTCGAACATTATGTAAGACAAACATTTATGAACTTTTCTTGCTCAAGCTCTTGAGTTGCCATTTCCTTTGACATTAACCTTACACGTACCTGCGACGAAGGGAGGGGTGCCAGGACGTCCTTGGACCCCGTTGTTTTGGGATTTTCGATTTGGATTTGAAGGTAATAAATGTAGGGAGAAATAAAATAGGTTTGGGTACACCAGTTTAATTTAAACTTTTTTTAACTGTTGTTTTGGAGAAGTGTCATTGTAATGAACTATAAGGCCTTAATGTGAGAGAGAGGAAACAAGAAATCACAAAAATTTGATGCAAAACTAACAAATGCAAAAAAAATAAATAAATAAAGATGACAAAAAAAAAATCACTCTCTACCTATATCTCAAGGACAAGCTCTCGGTTAGCCATGTCCCTAATCCCTTGTGTGTGTGTGTCAGCACATCAAAAGAATGTACCTTCTTTTCATGAGCAGGATCATGGACTCTATTAGGCATCGTTGATAATAGTGATAGATAAGTGAGATTTGGATTGATAATGAGAAGAAATTGGTAACGAGATGTGATTGATAATTAATGAATATGTTTGTTTTACATAGATTAAAAGATATGATTGTTATTACCATGTTTGTTTCACATGAGTTAGAATTGGATTGAAAGTACAATTTTCCAATTCTACCCCTACGCAAAACTGAAGCATAACAACCATATCCTCATGTTTCAAATGGCTCGTTTGGTACAAAATGAGGACATACATTTTAATCTATTTGGTTTTTTAAGAAAAAAAAAAAAACAAACAAAGATGCTTTACTTTGTTTGGTACTGATGAAATGAAATTCCAGCGAACAAACAAGTTGGGGAAGTAAACCACATGGCTCATGATCAATTTACAAATGCAGAAGTCAAAAATAAAAACATATCAGCTGATTTTTCGAGAAATCATCCATGGAAAAGGGATGTTGTATGCATGTCTTGATGGCAAGTTCTGGTGGTGGGTTAGGAACTTGAGCGCCTAATTTCCAGGTGAGTTACGAGTTTTTTTTTTAGGTTGTTCTAAGTCATTTGCGAGAAATTGTAAGAACATTTTGGTCAATGTCGAAAAAGAGGTTGGCAACCACCTCCAAGAGGTATTAGCATTTTGGTCAATTTACCTCCAATTTGGTGTCTTAGTAGTCCGATTGGACTATCAATCTGAACCAATTTTGTTTATCAAACACAGTATTGATAATACCGTCACCTTAGTAATTCAATCCAACCTCCAAAAACATTATTAAATGGGGCATTAATGATGTGTCATTATTTTACTTGAATTTTTTTGGCCAACCCAAAAGCATGGGCCCTATCGTACAAATTAATCATGCTCGAGTTAGGAACTAGGGGAGGTCCATGTACTGGACCAGATAAGCTTCAACTAGGGTCTTTTGTGATTTCCCTAACTTATTTTTTTTTTGGTTGCTGGATGTCCGGATCAACTTGTACGCACCTCGACAAATTTTAGAGGCTCTAAAGTTAATGACCGGACAATGACCTTAGTGAGTCGGTGACCTCAAGATTTGAAATATTCAACATCCGTAAGATTTGAACATTATGTAAGATTCAAACATTATGTAGGACAAACATTTATGAACTTTCTATGCTCAAGCTCTTGAGTTGCCATTTCCTTGACATTAACCTTACACGTACCTGCGACGAAGGAAGGGGTGCCAGGACGTCCTTGGACCCCGTTGATTTTGGGATTTTCGATTTGGATTTAAAGGTAATAAATGTAGGGAGAAATAAAATAATAATTAAAAATAGAGATAATGATTAGAAAGAAAAAAATAATAATAATTAGAGAAAAATATAATAATGATTAGAATTTAAAATCCAAAATTCTTATCCAAACAAGGTCCAAAGTACTCCTAAATATTTATTTATTTGGTAATGCAGGATGTCCCGAGCGTGCACATCGGACTAATCCTTACAATCTATGCCACACTCGATTCATACGTCTACGCATGGGGTGAAGTGGCTCCAAAAATTGTTAGAAAGAAGAATCGAATCTGAGACCTCTTAATCATTTTTTATTACTACTAAAGTATTCCATTGAACTTTAAACGTTATAACATATATAAAAGGAAATTGATTTTGACATTTCAATTTTAACTACTAGCACTCCACTTTGTGTCTTGATCATATAAGAAAACAAAACTAAAAATAGAATGCTATTGGCTAAATGTGAAGTGTCAAAATCATATTCCTATATAAAATGACCCCTTAAGTTTTTCAAGTGCAACATATTTTATGTACGATTTGTCTGTGTGAAGAGGACTTTTACTAATAAAAGAAACAGTAAATCTGTTCGCATAGACTTTTTCCATATATGTTATGCACAGATTCGTGTGTGGAGTTCATGACAAGTCTCACACAAATGATCCAAGCCATTCATTAAATGTAAAATATTTTTTCAAAGGCCTCGCCTACAATCAACTCATTTTGATACCTATAGGTGATCCATTCAATCATCTAACTTTTCATTATCCTGAAATCGGAATGAAAAATTAGATGATTAAATCGAGCATCTATAGGTATTGAATTGAGCTGATTTTTGGTGGAAACCTATGAAAAAATGTTTTACATTTAATGAACAATATGAATCATTTGTATGAGACTCATAATGAGCCCCACAACAAATCTGTGCATTTTTCATATTTATGTTGTGTGTGTAGCATTTTTTATTGTAAAAGAAATGCATATGGTACGGAGTAATATCCAATTTCATGCCCCGTGAATCGAGGGCCCATGTATTGATGCTTTTAGCTAGGGTTGCCAAACGAACCGAGCGGCTCGTGAGCCGCTAACAGTTTGGCTTGTTAGTGGCTCGTTCAAACTTGGCTCGGAAGTTAAACGAATAAGCTCGAGCCGATTTTTTCAGCTCGTTTTGTAAACGAGCCGAGCTCGAGCTCGGATAAGCTCGGCTCGCGAGCCAGGTATACACACTTAAGTTTAGGATTTTTATTATTATTTCATAATTTGTTCTTTCCGTTTTCAATTTTCAGTCAACCAAGAGAAGCGAGAGCACACACATACCAGTACACCTCCGCTCCATAGGAAAATGAAATATATATATATATATATATATATATACATATTTCGTTGGTCCGTTGAGGCTCGTGAACAAGCTCGAGTTCGAGTCAAGTCAAGGCCCGCTCGGCTCGACTCGTTAAGTTTTCACTGAGCTCAAGCTCGTGTTCGTTAAAAACTTAATAAACAAACTTGAACACTGTAAAGCTCGGCTCGGCTCGTTTGCAGCCCTAATTTTAGCTACCTTCGAGGTTGGTGCATTATTACCTTTTTAAGTCTCCAACAATTCTTTCTTGTACGAGAAAAACATTCCTACGGAGCAACCCCTTTACGGCACTCAATTACGCGCGTTTAAAAGTGTTTTGGATGATCCGAATTTTAAAAAAGACTATTCGAGTGAATAGTTGAACTATTCTAGCGAATAGTTTTTTTAAAATCTGAATCACTGATTGTCAAAGCAGACTGCTAAGATCGCTCAACTCTGTAAAAAACCGCTTTGCAGTGGATCCGTAAATAAGTTTCTCTCTGCTTGCACACTCTATATAAGGCCGAATTCAAGAACCAGAAGTTTAGTACTGAATTAGTTGGGGAAAGCTAGAGTGAGAAGAAAGAATCCATGGCTTCGAAACCAGGAGTGCTAACTGACTGGCCATGGACGCCGCTCGGTAGCTTCAAGGTAAGATATCTATTTAAACATCAAATATTACGAACTAAATTTGTTTACTAATTCACTAGTAACATTTTTTTGCAGTACGTGGTTTTGGCACCGGGGATGGTTTATACCGTGTACTTGTTCGCTACAAAAAATGAAAGCGAGCGAGACAATTTGCCTATTCTCGTACTCCCGTTTTTGTTGTGGAGGGTGATTCATAACCAAATATGGATTTCTATTTCTCGTCACCGGACGGCGAAAGGCAGTAACAGAATCGTTGATAAGAGTATTGATTTTGAACAAATTGATAGAGAAAGCAATTGGTACGTCTCCATGTTCATCTTATAGTACGTTCATGTACATGGAGAAAGCATAATGCACACATGCACAAAATGGCGGAGCCAGAAATCCCGTACAGACAAGGCATCATTTCACAACAAACTAAAAAAATCACCGTAAAATTTAATGAAGAAATATTGAGCACAAATATTTAAGTATTCTTTAACAG
The DNA here is from genome assembly GCF_030253575.1 of Rhododendron vialii. Classification (NCBI taxonomy): domain Eukaryota; kingdom Viridiplantae; phylum Streptophyta; class Magnoliopsida; order Ericales; family Ericaceae; genus Rhododendron; species Rhododendron vialii. The sequence goes on along the minus strand of NC_080563.1, from coordinate 4,425,742 downwards.
GCACAATAGCTTGTAGCCAAATGTATTCAAAAGATTCAAAACATAAGCACAAAAGATTAAAAAAAATTACTAGCAATTTAATATTTGCAACAATCATTTAATTCTTTAAGTGGTCCATTGATTTGATTGAAAATACGTGAAAATAAAGTAAACAATAAGCCCTATACCCAAAATTTTCAATTATAACATTTTTTAAGTAAGCGTAAAAAAAAAAAAAAGGTGGGGAGGATAAAATTCCAAAGGGGGCACGTGACCCCCTTGGTCACATGTTGGCTCACCTTCTGTGCATATCATAAAAAAAATATTGCCTATTATTTTGGTTTATGTTTCATATTTTGATTCATGTGACGGATCCTTTTAGCGTAGTTACGAATAAATGTGTAAGGTAAAAAAGTGTGTGTGTGTATATATATACACACATCTTTATCATTAAGCTACAGATTTTATGGTTGGTTAAAATTGTTATGGTTCGTGTGTTAAGCATTTTTTAATTTTTTGTTACACGTACTTTTTGGTTCATTTATTATAAATTTTTTATGGTTCTTGGTGGGCTTAATTATTCTGGCTAGTTATGAATGACCCTAGGAATTGACATAATTAGGTTTGCCAGGCTGTCAATGGGCAGGATTAAATTCGAATCCGATAATGTTCAATTCTGATCCGAATTTGAGCTTCGTGAGTCCGATAGTGACAACCTCAATCCAAATCCGTAAAGTCGGATATTCAATTTGAAAATCCGAATCCGATCCTTTTTTTTTCTTTTTTTTACTTTCAGAAATTTAGAAAAAGGGAAAATTATACATTTTTTTCAAAAAAGTAATGTTGTTGCAATCAAAATCCGTACAATAAAAAAAATAAAATTATCATTTCGATATTCCTTAAACGGGATCCGGATCCTTTGTGAGGATTTACCTATGAGGATCGTGTGAGAGTTTTGCTGAGAAGCTGTCAACACATAAATGAGGAGAGCATCTCCAATCCTTACCCATTTTTTCACCCAAATTTAGGTAGAGATTTGGATTAGAAGCTTAATTTGGGTAAGGCATCTCCAATGTTAAATCCATATTTTTATTCAAATCTATTATTTAATGGTACACTTGTAATTAATAAGTGGCATACTTGTAATTAATGAGAGTAAAAAAAAGGTTTGAAAAAAAATGGGTATGAGTTTTAGTCTCTCCAAATTTGGGTGAGGAAATGAATGAAACTCAAAATGAATAAACAAAGGGAATTGATAATGCCAAAACCATTTTTGTTCCTGTCAAAACTCATTTATTGCATGACTTAATTGCCCTCCATTACATCATTTACTTTACGAAAATACCCTTTAAAATTCCATAAGTACAACGTGTTTTCCAGTTCCACGTTTCAAGCAAAAATGCAAGGATTTATGAGCAAATTCTAGATTTAATTTTAGAAGAAAAGCAAACAAAAAATTAAATATCAAGCAAAAATGCAATTCACGAGCAAAACTAGAGGTAATTTGAGAAGAGACGTAAACAAAAATAATCCTCTAGATTTGAAGGGGCATTTTCATAAGATAAGTAGTGTAGTAAAAGGCAATTAAGTCATGCATGATGTAATTCTCTTCTCGCACCCCACCCCCCCCCCCCCCCCCCCCCCCCCCCTTACACACACACCCCCCGGCCCCACTCCCCCCTTTCCGAAAATACCCCCAAAAATACAACTTCCCATTTTCTCATATTTCTCTGTTATTAATAATCTTTATACTCCTTTTTTCATTTTTATTTATTTAATAGTATTATTTAAGTATTCCGATTTACAATCCGGTTGAATCGGTGCAAAGATCTTGTTTTTTTTATCATTTTATCTTCAATGATCATAATGAATTTTTGGCTTTAAGGCCTTTCAACGAGCACCCTAAGGCTCTTTATTTAGTTTCAGGTCTCTCTTAGGATGCTCATTGAAAGGCCTTAGAGCCAAAAATTCATTACGACCATTTAAGATTAAATGATAAGAAAAACAAGATCTTCGCACCGATTCAAAAGAATTCAAAATTGGAACACTTATTTTTTTTACATAATTTTCTTTTTTATTTAATTTCTTAATCCATTTACATTATTTAATTAATTATTCATTTATCTATTTATTTAGGTCTTTTTATTTATATATTTTACTCTTTATATGTTTTTTTAATCTACCTAATAAAACACAAGGGTGTGAGGACCACACAAACATAAGTCATAAGTTGAAAGAAGGCTGAGATTCATTTCATCCAATGATTGATGTGTGCTCTTCAACTCTCTTAAGAAAACACCCACACTCTTACAAATATATTACAAAATGTCATCGGTTTTTTTTTCCCACTGCTTGGCTTCTGGTGTTGGCATAAAAAAATAAAAATATATTACAAAAATGCTCGTACGTAGTGCCGTAGGTATGAGCAAGTACTAGTATTATATACGTGAGTAATTTTTTTTAATTTTATAATTCTTTTATGTTGTTGAATTTATTAATTTTGTATTTATTTATATCTTTTATCTATTTTATTTTTAACCATTTATTCAGATTTCCTTTTATCGTTTTATCTTCAACTATAACCACTTATTTATTTTCACTCTTCGACGAAATTAGTAGAAGTTATATTTTAATATTCATTTATTAATTAAAATTAGTACAAGTTATATTTTAATTATTCATTTATTAATTAAAATTATAGTAAGAAGTCTTTTAAAAGTAAAACAAAAAAAAAATAGTAAAATTTAAAAAAAAAACTAAAACAATAATTAAAGTCTTTTAAAAGTAAAACAAAAAAACTAGTAAAAGTAAAAAAAAAAAAAAGGGAATAGTAATTAAAGTATTTTAAAAGTTAAAAAAAAAAAAACTAGCATAAGTAAAAAAAAAAAAGACAAAACAATAGTTAAAGTCTTTTAAAGGTAAAACAAAAAAAAAATTAGTAAAAGTAAAAAAAGAAAAGAAAAGGAAACAGTAATTAAAGTCTTTTAAAAGTAAAAAAAAAAAAACTAGTATAAGTTAAAAAAAAGACAAAACTGGGGGAAGAGGAGGGGCAAGGGAGGAAAGGTGGTGGGGTACGGAGGGGAGGGGTGTGTTAGGGGGGTGCGAAAAGAGACTCTCATGCATGAATGAGTTTTGCCAGGAACAAAAATAATTTTGACATTATCAACTCTCTAAACAAATGGGTATGACATTGTAAATGAGTTTTTAGGCTTTTTACTCAAATTTTGGGTATAAATAATAAAATGGGTAAGGATTAAAGATGGCCTTGTCATTGTTCCCAAAAAAACCGACGGCATTTTTAGGGGTAAAACCCTAACGGAGAAAATTCCCAAACGTATTGTTTCTTCTCTTCTCCGTCCCGTTCCGTTCCGTTCCCACAGCAATAGCAAAGAACCCTTCTCAGTTCTTACCCAACTCTTCCAACGTCGGATCAAAAATAAATTAAAAAAAAAACTCTTCCAACGCTGATCGGCACTGATGAGGTCTCTCTTCCCTCTTTATTTACTTCAATTTACCAGTGTTAGGGTTCCATTTTTGTTTTGGACAGCAATCATTCAAATCATTTTTGTCTCTGATAAGAAGATGGTTTTGTGCGGAGTGATTCTCTCTGACTCCACTTGAAGGGGGAAAAAAAACTCCTAAACCTTAATTTGTAAGAAAATTGAGTTAAAAAAGGAGAAGAATCTTGTGCAAGGAAAATTGTAAATATTCCAGCCATTGGCCGGATGTTCATCTCGTCAATATGACTGTCGTGGAACGGAGGAAGAGGCATGGTCAGCGTTGGAAGAATTGGGTGAGAACGGAGGAGAAGGAACTAACGGCTGTGTAACGGAGAAAGATGAAGAAAACGGTTCGGATACTCCTCCTTTAGAATTTTATCCCCCAAATAGGCGGCATTTTGTTTTGAAATAAAGAGGGCTGTTGTGTACAATTGGATCTCTTCATTTATGTGTTGTCAGCTTTTTAGCCAAATCCTCACACGATCCTCACAGGTAAATCCAAATTCTCACACTATCCTCACATTCTCACTAAGGATCTGGATCCGTCAATTTTGGTTTATCCCTTCCTTAATGTTACCCTCCACCGTATATAAAATGCATACGATGAGATGTCTAGAGACGGCTTCCTTGGGTGTGTCCATTGGCTTTTGGTTGTGCTATTTTGGCTTTTGTGGTTGTAGGTTGTTTGGTTTGTTTTAGCGGGTGTTTGGTATTTTGGTTGGCTTCTTGTCTTTTTTTGGCCTTTTGTTTTGTTTTGGCGCTTTATCTGTGTGCCTGCGATAAAAAAACAATAATAATAAAGATATAATAATAAAGATGTTCTAACACGAGTAAAAATTCTTATCAGGATAGGATCATAGGAGTCCAATTAGTAAGAATTCTTTCTTTCACAAAAAAAGAAAAAAAGAAAGTAAGAACTGCTTTCTTAACAAGGAAAGAAAAAGTGCTATTCAAAGCCCAAATACATGGGCTAAGTGGACTGGGCTTGAAAACAACATGTCAGGTCCATTTAGAATTGGACTTTCCCTTTTTGCTACCAGCTTTTCCCCAATCCCTTGGAGCCATTGCATTTCAATTCACTTTCTTCTTCAAAGATTGTTTATTACTACTATGTTTTTGTGGAGACTGATAGGGTTGCAAACGAATCGAGCTGCTCGCAGATAGCTCGTGGCTCGACTAGTTTGTATAGGCCCGACTCGTTTAAAGAAGGTTGTTAAGTAAATTAGTCAGGCTCGACTCGTTAAAGGGTGAATGAGCCGAGTTCAAGCACTAAAAAGCTCGGCTCGGTTCGGCTCTTTTGCACCCTGGAGACTGATAGAGGTTGGTTATTTTTACTCCATTAGTATTATCTTTTTTCTCTCTGTAATGCTTTTGTGTCTTCATTACCTTAGATATTTATTGATTTATTTGTTTGTGGTGAGAAATGCTTATGTGGGTTGGTTACTAATACTAATGGTTGGAATTTGAAAATTCTGGTATTGGTAAATAAAGTTCGAGCAAAATAACTTGTAATTGTTTTTCATCAAAAGTTGGAAAAGCTCACTAAAAATGAAAAGAAGCCAAATTTGTTTTTTCTTCTGGCTTGTTTGGTTTGTGAAAGAGTAAACTCTTTGTTAATTTGTTTCGCTATTGGGAGCGAGGAAGCCTGTCCCTCACATTAGCCTTCATATAGAATGGCTAGTTTTGTGTCAACAACGGATCACATAACTTCATGAACAACAACAGAAGGCTTGTAACAATAAGTTTTTTCAAAGCTCAATTTCCAACATCTGTTTGATATAGCAGAAGTCTAGTTACTTTTTTTTTTCCTGCAGGGATGACCAAATTCTGTTGAATGGGCTTCTGTTATACATATTGTACATTATACTGCCAGGAGCTTCTCACCTACCCATATGGAGAACAGATGGTGTAGTCCTCACAGCTTTGATTCATGCTGGTCCAGTGGAATTTCTCTGCTACTGGCTCTATAGAGCACTCCACCACCATTACCTCTACTCTCGCTACCATTCCCACCACCACTCCTCCATTGTGACGGAACCCATTACATGTAAGATCACAAGTTTTAGAGGATAAATTGTATGAAATAAAAAAAATTTATACGTCTGGTTTAGGAAGGATTGATCCTAGATGGCAAAGTGGAGTACTACGAGATTGTCTCACCGGGGGTACTTTTGTTGTACAAAAAAAAATATTGATCTGGTTTGGAAGTTTCTAAGTACCCCCAAGGCCCCAATTGGTTTCTCTCTAAGCTCATTTTGTCTCTAGGGTACAATAGATCCAATGCATGTGGCAGGTGGAGAGATAAATCATAGGGTGTACGGTTTTTTGTAGACTTTTTGTTTCAAAAGAAAGCACTTACCAAGTCACCATTGTGGCCTAAAATTGTGGAAAACAGCTTCTGCTAGATTCTTATTGCCTGAGTTTTGGAAGGAAAACCTATTTGTATACCATTTTGTATTTCATATACGGACAAAAATGTTGGCCCAATTCCAAAGTCTTGGAATTTAACTTGGTCTTTTTTTCCAAGAATGATATTTATTTCATATGCGCATTTTTTTGTTTACTTGGGCAGCTGTTATTCATCCATTTGCGGAGCATATCTCATACTTTTTGCTATTTTTAATTCCAATTGTCACCGCTGTGCTTACTGGGACTTCTTCTCTGGCGGCTATGTTTGGTTATATAACCTACATTGATCTCATGAATAACATGGGACACTGCAACTTTGAGCTCATTCCCAAGTGGCTTTTCTCCATTTTCCCCCCTCTCAAGTACATGATGTATACGCCATCGTAAGTCTCAGATGCTATTCATCCTGTTTACTTCAATTGTTTTGTTCTTCAATATTGCATGGGAAATTCTTGACCTGAATCGCTTTTTTCGAGTTTTTCTGTTGGTAGGTGAATCATAGGGTAGTTAAAAATATCTGTTGTTACTAACAAACATCTTCATTGTTTGCCTACGGGAGGGGACAATGGGGATGAATACATTTTGTTACTAACAAACACTAAAAAGGATGGCAGTTCAAGGGATTAAAAATATCAGTGAGCTTGATGTTGTGGTAGTAAACAAAGCACACGAGTGATAGTTCTGATAATGTTGACAATAAAACTAAAGTGATTGATAGTGATGCTATTACTAGCAAATTGTGATATATAGGTTGAGCTCAATTCCGTTCATATTGAGAAAATTGTTTTTTAGTACTTGAAACTTACATAGTCAAACTTTGACTGACCGTTTTTTTGTGCCCACAGATATCACTCCCTGCATCACACCCAATTTCGGACCAACTACTCGCTTTTTATGCCATTCTATGATTATGTTTATGGTACCATGGACAAGTCCACCGATTCACTCTATGAAAAATCTCTGGATAGGGAAGAAGAGTCCGCCAGTGTAGTTCATCTCACCCATTTAACAACACCCGAATCCATCTATCACCTTCCAATTGGGTTTGCGTCCTTTGCCTCCGAGCCCCAGAAATCAAAGTGGTACCTCTGGCTGATGTGGCCTGTGACCTTTTGGTCCATGTTCATGACTTGCATCCATGGCCGCACCTTCATTGCAGAGAGAAATGCCTTTGAGAAGCTCAAGTTACAATCATGGGCAATACCACGATACACCATTCAAGTAAGTGTTACAAACATCTCTTGGGTATGTAGGTTTACTTCAGCAATTAGTTTCATTGTTTCTTGTGATAATAATGTGAAGGATTAGTTACCAAAAAAAAGAATTACGTGAAGGATTTAACATGCATCACTGGTTTCCAACATGTGTGCTCTGTGGTGCTTATATCTTCAATGTGAGCATGTTTCGATTGCGCAAGTTAGTACTTTATCAGTGAAGTGTGTTTTACGTAGTCCCTAAGCTTGAGCCTTGATGTCATTAAGAACAATTTCTATGAGAACCAGCGGTGTTATAGGGGAAACAACCTTACCCTCATACCCAAAAATAAGTGAAGGGAAACTAAAAATGACATTTATGATCCGTAATGTATGCACTTTTGACATTTTTTGTCCTGTTTCTGAAAATACCCCTAGCGTTTTAGCACATTTCTCAATTTAGTCACTGTTTCCACATTTTTGCAACAGAACACTTGCACTGGGGAGTGGGGACTATTAGCACCACCACTTCTACCAAACTACCACCACCGCGACAACTACCACTACTACTACCACTTCTATCTCCACCGCTACCGCGACCACCACCATCACCTCATGTAACTTCGTTATCATGTTCATTTAGCTGAAACCTTTAGTCCATCCCACAATCATTCTATACGGCACCGAAACAGCTGAGTGGGAATGGATATGGACCTTCAGTCCCAGTCCACTTTGCTTTCTATTCGCAATGTCATTCCATTCTAGCTTCTTTACATTCCTGTGTACTGATAATAACAAACATAGCCTTAGTGTATTTAGTCCTATTTGTAAAAAGATTTAATTACCTTGGCATGAGTTTAAGTCTTGTATATATAATCAAAGGTGCCATGATTTTTGTGGGTCTGTATACTTTTCATGGTTATATGGTTGTTGCAGTTCTTATTTCAACGGTAAAAAGAAGCTATCAGTGGCTTGATTGAACAAGCTATAATAGAAGCAGAAGCCAGAGGCACTAAAGTGTTAAGTCTTGGTCTTTTGAATCAGGCAAGTTGGTCCTTTCTCTGTCTCTTTATCCTTTTTTCCAGGAAATTAACAATGTGACCAATCAAGACATGCATTGTTTCCTTAACCGTTTGCCTTTTCTTTCTTACTTTCCCTCTAGCTTTCTTCTAACCTCAAATGGGGAAATATCGAAACAATCCCAATTTCCATCCTGTTGCTAATTCTCTGGACCAGAAGTTGAATCTACATGTAACTATAGTTTTCAGCTTTTTGCTTTAACTAATAGAGTGCAGGGTTTTTTCCTTTTCATTCCAGTTTTTTCATAGGAAATGCTTTTTTGGCTTAACATGATTAAACCAAGGCTTGTAACATCATATTATACTAATTTTCTGAACCACTTTTGTAAGGCTATAGCATTTTCTATTAGTTCATTTTCATGCATGTGTATAATTATTGTTGATAGTAAATTTTGTCAATATTGCAGGGCGAAGAAATTAATAGGTACGGGGAGGTTTACATCCAAAGGTACCCTCAGCTCAAAGTGAAGGTGGTGGATGGAAGTAGCTTAGTAGTTGCTGTTGTCCTAAATAGCATTCCAAAGGGGACAACCCAAGTCCTCCTCAGAGGCAGCTTATCCAAAGTTGCTTATTCCATTGCCTCCGCTCTATGCCAAAGAGGGATCCAGGTCATCAAGTTCGCCTTCGTGTTCAATACATCCTTGCCCACTGTTTTACAGCCCAAATGATTAAGTTGGGGCAAGATGTTTAGACGAGCCTACGGGGTGTCAATATTGCTACAGTCTGATTGTTTGGGCTTTACATGTTGGGATGGTTTTGATAATATTAGGCTACCCATTGCAGGGTTTAGGCCTTGTAGGCCAATGGTTTTCATACAGCTGGTTCGGGCATTTGTTTTCCCCTTTCCCTGCCCTGCTACCCATTTTTTTATGGCCCACACATGCACCCGTGAACACACACACACAGATAGAACTGGCCTTTGAGAGCAATTAAATAACATCTAGACAGTGTCTGTTATGCTAAACTATATTTATTCGGACATAACTGAATTTGTGTCAGGTTTCTACCTTTTACAAAACCGAATATGAGAGGCTTAAACTTAGCACTGGATACGGATACGATTGGGTTCTCTCAAGGAGCTACGCTGAGAAGGTAAATTATAATCATGAATTTTTTTCTCCCTCAAAAACTATTCTTTAAAGGAGTTTATTTCTCTTCATCAGTTCCTTTCACAAATTGTATGCATACTGAAACGTTTTCTTAGAAGATTGAGGTCGCTGTTTATCATTTGCTAGAAAAAGAGTAGTTATAAAACAATAGGAGCGAAATGATGTTATATTGGTCCTTTCATTTTCTGATTAACAAACTACTGTCAAAGATGGTTCTTTAATCTAAAAAACACCGTAGATGCAAATTTTGAAATGTTCTGCAGTAGTATCTTGTGTGAGATTAGGGAGTGTTTACCAATCGTACTTTCTTTTCTAAGGAATCATTGAATGCAGTTAAAAGTAATATGTCACATTTGTTTCCGTAAAAGTGCACAGCTAAGCTGAAATTTAAGTTCTTTCTCAGGTATGGTTAGTGGGAGACGGACTGAGTGAAGAAGAACAGCGGAAGGCACCAAAAGGGACATTGTTCATTCCTTACTCCCAATTCCCCCCTAAGAAAGTGCGCAATGACTGCTTGTACCACCACACTCCGGCAATGGTGGCTCCCTCGTCTCTCGAAAACTTGAACTCATGTGAGGTTAGTATCAGACTATCAGTTTACTGGGAATCAGCCACTGCACTCGTGAATTTTTCTCAATTACTAGCAAATGCTAAGAAAATTCATTGATTTACATGTTCTAGTGGTATTTATAACTAAATCGAATGTTTCAGAAATTTTAAACTAGCATTTGACTTGTACAAGTAGTTTTGTAAGTACGATTGAATCACATGTCAAGTTTTAAGGCTATTTGATAGTACTATTTTCAATTTCCCATAGGATATGAGAATATGACTGTCTAACAACCTAGGATTGGTACTACGATAGAAAATTTCTACAATAAGGAAGAGAACACTAATTAATAGTAGTATATATTTCTAAAATGAGGCAGATGCCATAACAATATCACCACAATACACAACAGTATTATACAAAAATTCACAATCACACATACATTCGTGGACATTATTGATGTAACGGAGTGTAACGGGCGTAACAGCAATACGCACGTGATTTTTTTCCTACCGCTGTTATTTTTCACCATAACTGAAACGGCCACCAAAAACCCGTTATGTAACAGCCATTACATTACGTAAAGGCATTTTTCAAAACCCTACTGGCAACTTAAAATGGGTTTGGTTCAAAAGTGGCCGAACCAGCTTTGCTCTTTTAGAACAATTTCGATGCAAGAGATTCAACGCTCTTAACATCATCTATGGAATAGAGATCTCATTTCAATGCATAAGGGTATGAAATAATTATGAAAACCCAGAATATGTAACTTTTGCAGCATCATAAGTTTTATAAGCAGTGTTTGTATTTAAGATAAGGATTTAGTTTTTTTTTTTTTTTTGATCCGAGATAAGGATTTAGTTGATACGGCTTTTCAAAGTTATCCATAAGGTTCCAACAGATCATCAAACATAGAATCAACGATCTAAGACTACCATGTCATTAAGATTTTTATAACCTGTGCTACAGATGTTTTAATGATGGTAAAAGTTTTTGTAGATGTGCTCTTTCAGAACTATAGATCATGAAACAGATTACCGATTTTTATAACTTGTGTTCGTATAGCATTACTCGTGTATCTTTCAAGAGATGCCATATATGGATTCGTCTTTGTTTGGTCACTCTGAGAAATTTGTTGGTGTTTGTGTTAGAATTGGTTGCCAAGAAGGACGATGAGTGCTTCACGCGTAGCTGGGATTGTGCATGCTCTAGAAGGATGGAACGTAAATGAATGCGGCCAAAAGATGTTCGACGTTGAACAAGTTTGAGAAGCCTGTCTCAAACATGGCTTCCGTCCTTTGATGACTCCAAATTAGTCACAGGCGCTTCATCACTTGATTCACTTCTATGCAAGTCGGTTTGGTTTCTAGTCGGTCTGGTTTCTATTGCTCATCCTGCAGACTTTGTATTTGTCCTTGGAAACTTTAATATCCAAGAAAAATCTTACTAAGCACTTTGTTTGCTTTGTTTCCGTTTGTGTTTGCGCCTTGTATCACATATTCAGACTCTATATATAATGAGAGAGATTTCGGCTATGTAAAGCTGATTTACGTATCAGAAGGTACTCAAAGAAACAAACGAATTGTTACCTCCGAAAAAGGTACCTCAAGTACCCACGAAAAATGTCTTGGCAATCCTGTCGAGAACCAACTTACCAATTTTCTTGGCAATATGTTTTGAAAGTGAAAGAAAATACGAGAAAATGCTTCTCTTCTTTTGGTGCTTGGAAATGTGATGCACTTGGCTTCTGCAAAGCGGACACGTTGGGTGGGTTTCGAACCACGCGTCAATGCAGTCCGCGTGGAAACAGTGGTGGCATTTGGGCAGTTTCCGGCACCTCTCCCCGCCAGCAACATTGTCAAGACAAACTGCACAGTAAAGGGTGTCCGTTTTGCTAGGATTTGGTCTGAAGGTGAAGAGGTGGTGGTTGCAACGACGCCGTTTGCAAAGGAAATAGATGGTGAGGAAGATGATGATGGAGAAGATTATGGGGTGGTTTGTTTTGGTGTATGTGAAGTTGGAGAATTTGGGTATGTAGGAGTGATGGTTTTCCATTAGTGGAGCTGGTAGACTCTCTCTCTCTCTCTCTCTCTCTCTCTCTCTCTCTCTCTCAATTTTGAAAATGGGAAGGCATTTGGCTTGTCTTTCTTGGGTGGGCTTCAAATAGTCTTGAATTAGCTGAAAGTAGTTCGCCTAATCACGGAAAACGGACGAACATTTGGTACTTGCTCCTATTTAATAGGAAAGTAAAAGGGTTGGTTTAACTTTTACAACTTCTCTCACAATTCAAAAGTTATTCCATCGTTTTGTTGTTTTTGAAGAGATAACTCATCTTGAAGAGCGACAATTATGTGATCTTGTTTTCTCTTTCGTAGCCAACCCGAATTGATCGGGACTTAAAACTTGGTTCGATTTCTTCTTTCGTGGTTGTAGTTTGAGATTCCAAGACAATATGCAAGATTTCGGGGTAAAAAATGCCCTAAATTTACGATTCACGCATTGTGTGACTTCTAAGACCATTGAAGCATTGGTTCATTTCTTCGAGGGAAAAAAAAAAAAAAAAGGCATTGGTTGATTATAATCTCTCAGTGATAAAAAAACGACTTTTCTATCTTGCTCTATAAATCAGTGATAAATTGCAAGCAAAAGTAGCTTTATATGTACTATTACGCAAAAGTAGCTTTATTATACTTCAAGTATGGATATGTTAGGCTATAAATTCTTAAGAGAATATTTTTTTTACGGAGGTTTCCATGAAAATGGGTTTACGGAGGTAAATCTGATCACTTATTCTGAAACACTTTTGAACTGTCGCGATTGGTTGCCGCTGTAAAAATTAGTTTTTCTCAATTCTCAAAGTCAAAAACTCTACGAACACAACTTTCAGGCACAACCGTTCTTAGTCATCTGATGTATGTGGACCAATATGCATCTAGAGACTCTGAACGCGATTTTGTCCGAAATTATGTTTTAAATTTGTGTTCATAGCATTACTCTTCTCAAAGATCAGATGGAACTCGACCAGCATTCATAAAACCAACCACAATGGTATCATCTGATAAGTCCATTGTTCGAATTAATAATTCTGGTAAATAAAGTTATTCAAAAACCATTTGGTTTAGTAATTAATTCAAATAAGTCAATTATTAATTAAATACGATATATATGGAGTAACTGAGGGGGAATATATGCAGTGAAAGTTAGGTTCATACTGTATTGTCTATGACTATATATATATGCTGGTCAGATTACCATTGAAGCTTGTGAAAGGGTTTAACTAGACAATGTCACATTATATATATATATATATCGGAACGGTTCAAGGGACACCCTAAAAAAACACCCATAATCTCAATCTCATAGTTCCCGATCAAATTTTTTTGATCCGAACCGTTCAATGTGTGCAGAATGTAATTTTAAGGGTGCCCACGAGAAATTAGCAAAAAAATGACCAAGAAAGATTTGATTTGAGCAGTTTTTATTTGAACCGTTCAATAAAAAACTGTTCGAAACTGTTCGGATCAAGCCCTTCCCGGTCATTTTTTTTGCTGATTTCTCACTGATACCCTTAAAATCACGTTCTGATCATATTGAGCGGCTCAAATCATCAAAATTTGATCGGAAACTATGAGGTGTTTTTTTGGGTGTCCCCGGAACCGCCCCATAAGGACTTGATCCGAGAGGACTCTAGAGAGAGAGAGAGAGAGAGAGAGAGAGAGAGAGAGTGTGTGTGTGTGTGTGTGTGTGTCCACTTCCCGTAAGGACCATCTTAACTTAATAAAATGCAAACCTTCTTTTTTTGATCGAATTTCGATGATCCAAGCCGCTCAATGTGTTCATAATGTGATTTGAAGGGTCCCCATAAGAAATCAGAAAAAATAAATGACCGAAAAGGGTTTCATCCGAGCAGTTTTTGTTTACTTATTTTTTTCGAACAGTTCAAACAAAAACTGCTCGGATAAAGCCCTCCCCTGTCATTTTTTTGGACGATTTCTTGAGGGTACCTTTAAAATCAAGTTCTGTACACATTGAGCGGCTCAGATCATCAAAATTCGATTGAAAAATGGAAGAAATGAGGAGGTTTTTCATTTGAAAATGACTGTGTGTATATATATACACACCCATTGAATCACGTTTATAATCGGTCAATCAATTTTTTTTTTTAATTAAAGTCGTGCATGTGCTATTAAAAAATACACAATACACAAAACCTAATCATTTTGATAACATCTGTGTGAATAACACAAATAATGTGGATATAGATTGGGAACAAATTTTTGTGGGGTCCACCTCCATCAAAGTGGCTCTTCATTCCTTACCAGGCCTCCTTCGGTCGGCCTTCTTTTTCATAAAAAAAAGCAGCCGGCCCCGTTTGTTCGACGCTCAATCAATTTGAGAGAGTTTCCAATCCCTGACAGTATGGAATTCAACCTAAGTAGGTTCGAAAGTGATCGAGATGGGATCATTATTTGATTGAAAAAAGGGATTGGACTACTTAGGACCGGAAGGCTGGCAAAGGAAATGGCCTTCTTTTTGAGAGAGTTTCCAATCTCTTACCAAGCCCCCTTCGGTCGGCCTTCTTTTTCATAAAAAAAAGCAGTCGGCCCCGTCTGTCCGACGCTCAATCAATTTGAGAGAGTTTCCAATCCCTGACAGTATGGAATTCAACCTAAGTAGGTTCGAAAGTGATCGATATGGGATCATGATTTGATTGAAAAAAGGGATTGGACTACTTAAGACTGGAAGGCTGGCAAAGGAAATGGCCTTCTCTTTGAAAGAGTTTCCAATCCCTTACCAAGCCCCATTCGGTCGGCCTTCTTTTACATAAAAAAAAGCAATCGGCCCGTTCGTCCGACGCTCAGTCAATTTGAGAGAGTTTCTGTTTCCCACTTTTCCGCAGTTTCCAATCCCGGACGGTATGAAATTCAACCTAAGTAGGTGAGAAAGTGATCGACATGGGATCATGATTTGATTGAAAAAAGGGATTGGACTACTTAAGACTGGAAGGCTGGCAAAGGAAATGGCCTTCTTGTTGAGAGAGTTTCCAAGCCCCCTTCAGTCGGCCTTCTTGTTGAGAGAGTTTCCAAGCCCCCATCAGTCGGCCTTCTTTTTCATAAAAAAAGCAGTCAGCCCCGTTTGTCCGACGCTCAATCAATTTGAGAGAGTTTTCAATCCCTGACGGTATGAAATTCAACCTAAGTAGGTGCAAAAGTGATCGAGATGGGATCATGATTTGATTGAAAAAAGGGATTGGACTACTTAAGAATGGAAGGCTGGCAAAGGAAATGGCCCTTAGCCGGCCCCGACCACTGGAAAGTCTTTCTTTGCCGGGTCAAGGAGAATCGTTTGGTTGGGTTCATTGATTGATTTGGTTTCCAATGAAAGAACTGAAAGACAAAGAGAAGGTTCCTACGGGTCTCACACAAACAATCCAAGCCGTTCATTAAATGTAAAATATTTTTTCAAGAGTCCTTGCAAAAAATCAGTTCAATCCGATACATATAGGTGCTCAATCCAATCATCGACTGTTCATTCGGATTTCAGGATAATGAAAAGTTAAATAATTGGATCAAGAATCTATAGGTATCAAATTGAGCTGATTTTTCATGTGCGCTCCTGAAAAAATATTTTACATTTAATGAACGGTTCGGATTGTTTGTGTAGGATCCATAGTGGATCTCATACAAAAATCTGGGCACGATCTGTGTGCATATTATCTGTGTCAACAGCCTTATTGTTTTGATAAAGAGTTGATTTTATGCTTAACATTTCTCTCCATATTTTTCTTACGAGCATCTCCACTCCTTACTCAAATTTGAGTAAAAATCACCCAAAACACCACTCCATTCCTTATTCAAACTCATTCAAAATTTGAGTTCTCCCCAAATTTGGTTTGAACCAAATTCTTACTCAATTTTTGAAAGCTATTTTCTCCTCCTCAAATTTACAACTATGCCATTAATAAAACCTTTATTCAAATTGATGCCTCGATTTACATTTGCTCATTGGATTGCTTCATATCAAATGAAGCTTTTATCCAAATTTCACTCAAATTTGAGTAAAATTTTGGATAAGAAGTGGAGATACTCAAACAACATGCAACAAATACTAGCTAGTAAACTTCTAGCGAAGAGCGCCACCGTTTAATCAAATTTTGACTCCGCCCGTAACCACCACCATCATTCGCTGAACAAAACAGAGAAAATTCCCAAAAAAAATTCATAGCAGCGATGTGGCTCCCACAATATATACCTAATTGGAAAAGTCTAGCGACACCGTATTTTTCACTCAATAGACACACGTGTTTATCTTAAACCCACCACACTTGTATATGTGGAGTATAAAGTGTGATGTTTATACCATTGCTCTGCACGATATGGGCCCTTGGGACGAAAGTAGAGCCAGGATCTCCCTGGATATATATAAAAAAAACAAAATAGATCGACCAAAATACCCTTGTGACTTACCGAGTTTCTACAATGCGTTATATATTATCTTCTTCATTTATTGGGTGACAAGAATACCCACATTAATTGTTCTATTCTAATTACGAGCGCGTGATGAAAGATTTTTAAGAAGGTGGCATTACTACTACTGGAGCCGAGGTTTGAAATGTTTAGATTCGTTTGTTAAGTTTTGGCCAACTGGAGCTCGAGCTCATGTTTCATAAAAATTTGACGAGCCGAGCTCGTCTATGTTTGATTCGAATCCAACTTACTGACGCGCGAGCCGTAAAAAAAAAAAAATCAGCTATTCAAATCTTATGCAGTTCTAGAGTTGCAAATAATGGGCTCAGACTAATTAGATTACTTTCAGCGTACGATATCAAGGTGTCTTACATCTGTATCTTTCTAAAATTGTGCTTTGATTTTGATGACATTTTGATGCTATTATAAGCATACTCAGGATTGGTTTGTCATGCATAAATATATTATCGTGAGCCTGACATGATTAGACTGAGATAAAGAAAATGAGATGATGTTTTCTAGAATTTTGACTAACATATATTGTAAAATAGAATAACTTATTTGCGGAGCTCCGTGAATAAGTTATTATGGAGCTCAATCTCGGCCGTCTAAAAGTATTCTGGACGATTCGGATTAAAAATAATCTATTAGCGAAACAATCTATTACCGCTAATAAATTATTTTTAATCCGAATCGTCTAAAATACTTTTAGACGGCCGAGATTGAGCGCTTCCGTAAATAAATTATTCTCATTATAAAATGTGACCATTTCTGAACGTTTTCTTTTTCCAAAGCGATTCATCCATGCGAAAGTGATGCACTAGGAACAAGCAAAGTGGAGATATTTTTCGGTGCCGGGTAGGTATACTCGCTTGGCACATTTGGGTCGTCCAATGAACTTTTGGACGGCTCGGATTAAAACCTTCTCTCTCCTCTCACCCCAATTCTTTCTCTCTCTTTTTTCTCTCTCCAAATTCGAGCCGTCTAAAAATGCAATGGACGGCTCAGATGCGCCGACCGGGCACCACATGGTACCTACTTCGCACTGAATTTTTTCCAGCAAAGTGATATGGGTTGCTACCACGAATGAAAACTGCCAACCATTCTCAAGAGCAGAAAATTATTCAATACTCTGGGAGTATACTTTCTCTTTTTTCATAACATGTGGTGCTCACACGAGGTTCACATGTAAGCTCCACATGTTAGGTAAAAGGACAGAGTATACTCCCGGCCTCAAGAACATGTTACCGTCGCACAAGGACAAAAGTGCCTGCAGAGTTGTAGGCAAGTTGATTCCCGAGCGGACTAAAGGAAGCTTACTGATACCATTAAGGCCGGAGAATGTCATTTTATTTGTTTAACTTTTTTTCTTTAGACATTGTAACTGTGAGACCCCAACTCAGTCCCCCATCGGTGGGAAATATAGAGATGAATTCGTATATAAGGATTCACGAGCAGCTTCTGTACAACTTGAAGTTAATATTTTGAGTCACGTGATTAGGTGAAGGATTAGCAAGTTAGTTGTGCGCATCGTTGCAGTAATCCATTATCGGTGATGTTCTGCGCTGAGAAGTTAATGGCAAAAGATAGGAAAGGGGTCTGAGTTTTTCTTGATTGGCCTTTCTCTGTTTCCCACACCAGTTCCGGTTGAAAGACCCCCCAAGGCAATAAGGCAAAGCAGCTCTCGTGGAATAGTTCCAAAATACTATTTTTTTCCGATAACTGGTGTGTTTCTGCTTGTTTACGTGCATCTCGACAAATTTTGAGAGACTAATCTCACCTTCTACTAGCGGCGCCCCAATTAAAGCTAAATCGGAGAGAGCAAACTTGCTAAGTTTCAACCTTGACCATCAGGCCAATCCACTTGGAACAGAAAAGTACTACATTAATTTTCAAAAACATTGAAACTTAGGCTCCATTTGGTAGGATGTAACATTTTTTACAAGTTTTAAAATTTATTTCAGGCGATTGGTTGAATTCCAATAATTTTTTTACAAATCTATAGGCAATAGCTCATCTAATTGGCCTAGTATGTGAGTAGTTGATGTTTGGAGAGAGATGATGGAAATTGGTGTGTGCAGGAGGGAGGGAGGGAGAGAGAGAGAGAGAGAGAGAGAGAGAGAGAGAGAGGGGGAGGGAGGCAACTAATCTCTATAAACACTTGAACTGCAGCATTGTTATACATAATCATTTTCTGGCAATTTCAATAAGCAAACACCGAAAAATATGTAAAATACATTTGGCAAAAAAATTCTACGTCTAAATAAACGGAATCTTAATGTTAATAACTCATACCAAGAACAAAGACGGGAAGAGGAGGGGGAGAATGGAGCGTACTAAATCAACAATGCAACACATTGGAGCTGCATATAAAGCAAAATTTATGAACGAAAGTAAAAAAAAAAATTTACTAAAAAACTGACATTTTTCATATATTTGTCGTTTTATATGATCTTTATATCAATTTCGGTTCACATTATTATACTTCTCCTATTTTTCTCATCGAGACGAACAATTAATGTTAAAAATTACAACGAAAATCTAAACCAAAAATTTATGAAAACAAAAAGTACCGAAAAAATACCCGACCAAAAATAATGGGGAATTTAAAAAAGAAGAAGAAAAAAGGTAGTAATTTGTGACGCGGATTAAATTTACGGATTCTAATGTAATTCTCGGAAACCATGTCCAAATCCTCGGCCGAGCAGAATCTGTTTTCGGCTTGAGTAATGGGTGTTTGATTCAGTGAAACCAATCCCATTTTAAGAAACACAAATGCATTGAGATTTAAGTAATAATCCATATCCAATCAACACTATTGAAAATACGACTGATATCAGCAGAAAAACGTCCTTCCAGTCTCCTAAGGTTACGACGTCGATCGGATGTTCAACTTGCTGGGATGCCGTTTTATCAAGTGTGGCTGTTTCTATTTTCATGAGAATAATTTCACTCAAATCATCTTCGATTATGTACTGATAAGTAATATCTTAACATGATATTTATTATATTTGTCTTCTTGACAAAGATCTACAATTTTAACAGTTTCGATTATAAAAATAATTAGGCATGAGTTCTACAATTTTAACAGTTTCGATTATAAAAATAATTAGGCATGAGTTCACAATTTACCAATTACGTCATTTAATGGGACTTCTCATGTTCATGCGAAGTCACAATAATACCACACGTGTCGTTTTCAATAAAGCTCACGTGCTGAAGATGATGCGAGGTCTGCACGAAACCCGGCCGACGTCCTCGCGTCTCGGAAGGGCGAGTCCTCGGCCAACCGATCAAGGCCAGGAGAACGCCAAATCAGAACTCGAAAGCTCCGAGGTGTGCTTCTCCCTCCTCAACAGTTTTCTCTCTCTCTCTCTCCCTCCTGGTGATTTTGATGCTTAAACATAATAAATATGGGGTTCGATCCACACATGCGGACCAATTGCTTCGATTTTAATTGGGCTCCCCGCAAAGTGGGCCGTGGGATTGGGTTCCAGGATTAATTGAGGTTCTTGTAAGCTGACTCGGACACCTGAATTATCCAAAATATAAAATTAAAAAAAAAAACAAACAAACAAAGATGTAGTTGCAGATGCATGGATTACCTTACTTGTGGGGCTTAAAACAATGTCTTTCTGGGCTTGAGTAACTAAGACCAAGATATACTATCATGTCAAATGGAGTTTTTTTGGAGTTAATCTTGTGAGATGAAACTCAGTGATATGTGGTATCATAATCAGTTTAACTACTGCTAGAAGAATATTTTATCTTCTCTTGAAGCAATCGTATCATTGTTCAATGTTACTTTATGTTTGATATATATATATATGGCACTATAGTTAGTAACTAATGCTGGATGAAGTATGTTTTATTATTGTTATTGGATGATGTAACAGCGAAAATATGTCGAGATTAAAATTCTCAGATTAAACTAAACCATTACATAAAAACTCAAACGACTAAATTTAAATTCGAGAAACCATCCTATGAAAAATTATATCGTTGCAGATTGAGCACTTGTTTCATATCGTCGATGGCCGCTGCAAATCCCAGCACTTGTAACTCACAAATTGTAGCTGAAATTGAAGGGAGAGGGGATATTGGGTGTGTTTTCTTGTTTTGGTATCCAGTGAGCGGAAACCCTTTGTAAAATTCTCCTCCGTATTGCAATTTGCCACCCGTGGAGTAGGCACTTGCTGAATCTGTGTGTGTGTGTGTTTGACCTTTTGGGCGCAATCTATATTCTCATAGTTCGGCCCCCTCAACTTCTCCCGGCTTCACCCATGGGTACAACCCTGGAAACATTATTATGAGTACAGGACGATGTCGAGTATATATGTTTATTCTTCCTCAGGGTACTCAACGAAGCCCAGTAAGCTTTTCACGTAATAGAGCCTTGTTTCATGCTTTGCCTAAACTATTTTGGTGACTTCTGTGGCACTTGCATAGGGAGTAAGATGCTGGATGGCCTTGTAATGAAGGAATGTGTTGAAACAGTTGTCTCGTTTAGATCAAAGAATTGATGCATCGAATGCGGAATTTCTCTTATTATGTTGCCTCCAAGGACAGAGTATCGGGGCTGGTTTTTTCTGATATTTGGCTTTGTTTCCTTTGTGGGGGTTCTTCTATTTTGCAATTATATCGAAGCTTCTTCCATCATCAGACAATGCTCTATCACGCAAATCCATCTACATAAACCCAAAATTGGGGTTGTATGTTGCACGTAAGAATGGTTCTTGATTATCATCCACATCAAGCAACTTACAGCGTATGTGTGTCTCTGCGCGCGTGCGCGCAAGAGAGAGAGAGAGAGAGAGAGAGAGAGAGAGAGAGGATAAAAAAATCTGAGAGTACGGGGACAGTGACACAATAATTGGTAATACGAGTATCAATCTCTTATTTGAATGCAATCACGACAACAAGACTGTGGAGGGAAAAGCCTCTCACGTATAATAACCTTATGTTTACCAAAATAATAAAGTTCAACAAGGGATATGATAACATGGAACCAGAGACAGTGCTCATAAGCTCCCGGAAGAAAGGTATTATAATATGCGACCAAAAG
Organism: Rhododendron vialii; assembly: GCF_030253575.1. Taxonomy (NCBI): domain Eukaryota; kingdom Viridiplantae; phylum Streptophyta; class Magnoliopsida; order Ericales; family Ericaceae; genus Rhododendron; species Rhododendron vialii. Next base: position 4,404,391 of record NC_080563.1, on the reverse strand, counting down.
AATAAACCACCTGGAAAAGGAAAAGGAAAAGGAATAAATATTAAGCATTGAAGATTCGTAAGCACAACAAAAAGTTCTCAAAAGCTAAAGGATTCTGTGTAATTCGTAACGAAGAAGTCATGGAGGTACCGAGCAACTTGTTACCTCAAAATAGATCTCTCTCCGTTTGTTGCAACACCTACTCAGCCTGCAACCATCGTTAACCACTCCGTATAAGGGTTTAAACAAAACAAAATAAATAACAAATTGAAGCGGACTATGAAATGGGAGAACAGTGGGTAGGATAACAGGTGAGCATAAGTCTACAAGAGTTTGATCCCGAAGTAATTTTTGCAGTTAGATGTGGTGGGAAAAACAAGTCTAACAGCTAATTTACCAAAGAATTCTTGTCCCGTCAACGAAGGTTTGCACAGAGAATAGAAAAAAGTCGGATCATATGATTGCTAGTGCAATATTGGTGAAATTGATGAAATTCCCACAATGCCCGAATCCCAATGGTACATCTTTATACACAACCTACGGGTTTCCCTTTATTAGCAAATCAAACCATTGTCCCAAATGTGGCAGCATCTAACAGCCCTTCATCCTTTATTCCTCTCTCGGTTAAGAGCTATAAACAGTGGCTAAATCATGTTTTCATTGTTGGAATCTCATCACTACAAGGTCCCAGCAGTATCATTAATCTACCATGCTGGACTGCTAGTACACAGAAATGCAAAAACAATTCACTCTTGTTTTATTCCTGACGAGCAAACAGGAAAACATATAATGGCACTTCACTCTCACTCTCTTTCAGAATACAGAACATTTATCTCCACATCAAATCTATAGAAGCACAAACTTATAATCAGTGAATTAAACAACTCGTCCTACAGAATTGTTACACTCCTTGTCCAAATTTTATTTTGGGAAAATGACGGCCCAGGACGTGTTTTGATAATTAATAACCGCCAAGGACATTTTCAGTATTAACAAATGTTCTTAGCATGTCCTTGGCGGGTATTAATTATCAAAACACGTCCCTCGCCGTCATTTTCCCTTTTATTTTCCATAAATACCAACGGGCCCTGTAGCGACTAAAATTCCATGGAGCATTACAACAGTGTTTTACCTTTTCGTGCAATGGAATGAAAACCGATTTCACATCTTCAAAAACCTCTTCAACAGGCTTTGCTGCATCAATCTGAGGGAGGAAGCAAATCAGTGCGAGAATAAAATGCAAGAATGTTGGCACAAAGGAGAACAAATAAATCATTACCTTTCTAACCTTCCCCTTAGCATTGTAATACTCAATCACAGGGAGACTAGATTCCATGTAAACATTAAACCGCTTTCGGATTGTTTCAATGTTATCATCATCTCTTCCCTTCATTTTTCAAAAAAGAGTGAAAATTGATGAGATCAAACAGAAGTTTGAACATAAATTTCATATTGGTTTAAGAAACATACATAACCTTCAGAGAACAATAAATCATGTCTAACCTGGTTCCGACTCAAAAGGCGCCTCTCCATCTCTTCTTCTGGACAATCAAAAAACAGTACGAACTCTGGCACGATACCAGTCTGCATACCATCAATGATCGGAAGTGAGTAGCAAGTTAGGTAGATGGCCTATTTGTAATGGCGATTCCATTCCAGAAGTGTACATGCTTACAGCCAAAAAAAAACAGATGAAATAGACACTTACAACAGACTCAAATGCTGCCCGGTTTTCTTCATTACGAGGGAAGCCATCAATGAGAAACTTGTCCTTACCATTTTCCTGTATTGCCCGTTGAAGAAGCTCAATTGTTACCTCCGATGGTACGATTTTTCCCTCTTTGATCATGTTCTGAATCATGGTCCTACAGAACATTAGCGAACAGAGTACTGAGAATCGAGGAGTGGCAGAAGAGAACTGAAACATAATTAACTAATTCAACCTGGTACAGTAATTTGCTCAGTAACAGGGTGGAGAGGGCAAACACGCATAGCAACCGTCCCTTGGGTGTGTCCATAGGGACTCCAGACCAACGGCTGGGACTCCTGAAGGAGACCCGAAACCCATAGGTGCGCACTGCCCCACCCGGGGCCCGCTGATCATGGGATTCAAACAGGAGCGAGGGGGCGCAGGCACTCCTCGAACCCGTGACCACATGAGAGCCAAACCCAATGTGAGTAACTCATATTGCCATCTTGGCTACCACCCTGGGTGGGAACCCAATACGGTAATTAAATCCATAGGTAACCACAACGGGCCAATGGGGCACAACTCATAAGTACACAATGTATTAGGCTAAAGAAAAGCTATTTAACTTGATAGACATAAGTCTGGATGAACATTATGCGTCCTTAGACTTACCCATTTTCAGAACCAGATTTTATTTCTGCTCGGAGAAGATCACCAGCACTCAAATGGGTGTACCCATAATTTTCCACAATATTTGCACACTGAGTTCCCTTTCCACTGCCCGGGCCGCCTGTTCAATTGGTTAGGGTGGGGTGAAATCAGCAGAACAATTCAGAAATTAAAAAAGGCTTTTCAAATCTCAATGAAATAACAAAGACAAGGAAAGAAGACCCTGATAATAAAAGGGCTACAAAGATAATAGTAGTGGTGTACAAATCTCAGAGCACCAGAAACACATCATTCTGGATGAGATCTATTTATGAAAGTATTTTAGTCTGCCTATCATTTTCTGAAAAACAAACAATTGCTTTAACTAGTATTCAAAGCAAATAATTTTTTCGCTGTTTGGGCAACTTGGCGGCCGTGTCTGCTGCAATGTTGCCTTTGCCAGCAAAAACAGTGGTTTCAATGATGAGAGGTAAGTGATGGATCGGATTAAGCTAATCTTAGGCAAACTAACTGCTGATCAGTGAGCACATTCTGGTAGTAACCACTTCGTTGGTTAGCAGGGACTGTGCCGTCCTTCCTTTCGCTGGATACAAAGTTGAGGAGGTCACCCAAACATAAACTAGAGGACAAGAGTTTGTTTTAGAGCATCAAGGTGTCCAACAATGTAGTTGCATTTCATTTTCCAAACCAGAACTCACTTTTAATAATCATGTAGAAAATGGAAAAGGAAGGAATCAGAATCATTCGATGTCCTAAGTCCTTGAATTTCACAACCCTCAAAGAACGTGTACATTACGTTTGATTCATCACAGTTCTCTGATTCAATTTTGTCTGTCAAACAGGATCAAATTCAGGTGCCACAAGTTATCTAAAGTAACCATAACTACATAGCAAGTGAAAAGAAGACTTTCAAAGTCAGTAAATCATCTCCTAATACCAGATACAAGAACTTCGAAGCTATTAAAGGTCAAGTGTTCAAAATTTGAGAACTGTAACAGTAGGCAAACGACTCACCCAAGACAAAAATAACAGTAACCTTCTTTTCACTTAGCAAGCTTTCATTTACCACCTGGAATTAGGTATACTGTCAGACGCCAACTCAAAATCAAATACATCTACATCTTCTCACATGTCACATAGATAGAAAAAAATCATTTAAAAGAGAACCATTCAGCATGCACAGAGTATACAAGTGTTTAGCAGGCAGCATCAGTGATGATCTATTGCAATTTAGATCGAAATACTAATATAACAAGATCCAAATATTAGCTTACAGCTTGATCACCAGTAGAACTCTGTTAATGATGACCACTTTATGAAAGCATCGCATATACTGCTAGCACTAAACTAGCCTAGTTGCTTGACTGTGGTCGAGAATACTGAGATCATTGCCGAATCATATTCTATCAAGAGGACAAAAGCAAAGTATTGGAATTTAAGCATTTATCCGGTCAGATGCTTTCAAGTTTAGGATTTGACTAAAATTTTGAAATCTCATTTATAGTTGCATAATCTAGGGTCCTCTCGAGTTAAACTCACTGCAAATATTTCTAAAGAAGTCAGTGGACATTAATCCAGATTCCAGAAGGAAGAATAACAACAAAAATTATAAGAAAGAAAATACCTTGTTTGCGGCATCAACAGCAGTCCCCATAATTGCCAACTAAAACCTTCTAATGTCCTGTGCAAGAAAAAAACTTCAAAATTAAACATGATAAAGGGAAGACCAAATATTTAGGGCTCCTTCCATAAGCCCAATTAGCCATGGGATTGGATTACATATTTGCTAGACAACCACGGGTTATAAAATTATTGGTAAAATCTCCTCACACTTTGTCCGATGAGATAACTTTTACTCCTATGATATTATATAGCCCTTGACTACTAGTTTGTCAGCCAATCAAACATGACCTTAGGGTCTAGTTAGATGCAGTTTTGAATTTTTCTTTGTGTTATTACGATATAAGGAAACAAAGAAAAAATGTTACTCTCAAGTCCGATCTTTGGTGCACAAAAAAACAGAAAAATATACTGATGTCCAACATAAAAAATGGCTCAAGTAGCTAATTTGAATACAATACAGTAAACAGAAAATGCTACAAAATGGCCCCCTGGTCCTGTTATTTACAATTCTCAGGAAATACTAAAACCCGATGTGTTTACTAAAAATCGATACTCTATCTACATATATATTTGATTTTTCGTTCTTTTTCATCAGCATATCAAGGAATGGTTTGATCAAAATATATTTAGACCAATGTTTGATTTGGATCATGTTTTTATGAACAAACTGTACACTCATGCCATCAGATTGAATGGTACCAAAGGCAAAATGTTAGAAAGAAAGAATTGAGCACCCATAATGATGTCGTATCATAAAGCTACCTACAACTTGAATAACTGAACAAACCTAGATGTAGAAAACCACTACTCAAACAAATTTTCCCAAGATCTGATTCAAGAATATCAAAAACATCAAAATTGCATTCAGATCAAAGAAAATTTACCAACTCCTCAGTAACCGAAACCAAAATGGACAAAATTTCGATTAATTGAACCTAAAGCAACAGTGAGCAGAGTGAGTAACACCGGATCAGGCAATTAGAGATGGGTGTGAAAAAGAGCGGAGATTGTCTCATGTTTGGCTTGATTAAAACTCGTTTGAGATCGGCTCGTCTCTTAAATAAGCTAAGCTCGAACATAGTTTTTAAGCTCGTTAGGCTTTCAAACCAAGCTTAATCAACCAGTTTGGCTCGTTTTCAACACTATAATCTGACACATTTACGAATCAACGATGCTCGACATGCATCAACGATCTTATACCAATGTTTGAGCTGGCTAATGCTTTTAATGAACAAACTGTATAGCCACTCCGCCAGATTCAATGATACCAAAGTGTTATGAAGAATTGAACACCCACAAGACGACGCCGTATCGCAAAGCTAGAAGTAAAACAACTGATAAGGGAAAAAAACTAGATGTAGAAATCCAATTCCGAAACAAATTTGGACAAGATCTGATTCAGAAATACCAGAAACACCAAAATTCCATTCAGATCAATGCAATCACTAGTCAGATCAAAGCAAGTTTACCACCTCCTCGATAACCTAAACCGTAATTCGACCAAATTTCGAGTAATCTACCGTAAAGCAGCAGTGAAACAGAGTGATTTGGATCGGGCTAATGATAGATTGATGCGAACAAGATCAGAGAGAGAGAGTCACCTTGAAATGAGGAAGCTTGTTCGAATGTGGACCAGAAAGCGAGGGAACGCTTGGATCTGAGAATAAATATATAGACAGGTGTGAGGTGCAAAGAGTGCCCAATTCTGGAAGTGTTTCAAGGACCGTTCCAAAGTTTACCTTTGTAAAAGTTCTTTTTTTTTAATTTTTAAATTTAAATACAATGAAAATAAAAAATATTTTTTTAGTTTTTTTTGCACCGTATAAAAGGTCTCAATGAGATCTATCAAACAAGATTCATATTGATAGAAAAATTATTTGCATAAATACGTAATTTTTTAACTTAAAATTATCTTCTTTTTCAAAAAATACTTTTTCTACGATCCAGAACACCCCTAAATGGCTCTATCGATCATCAAGGGAAAAAAAGGTACTCCCTCCGTCCCTTTTTAAATGTCTCGCTTCGTAACTCAAACTTATTAAGAAAATATCATCATTACACATTTCATATCAATTTTCATCTTCATTTTCCCTATTTACCCTCTATGGAGATATCATCATTATCCTTTTACTTACTAACTTTTCAAAATGAAATCTACTTTTAGGGACAAAATGAAAAATGTACCAACTTTTACCAACTAACTTTACAAAATGGACACTTATTAAGGGACAGCACAAAATAAAATACTGGACTTTAAAAAGGAAACAGAGGGTGTAAAAATCATACCCCTATCTCTCTCTTCCTTTTTCTTTCTGACGCGGGCACCTCAACTAATCTTTTCTTCGTTTTGGTCGAATACTGGCAATCTAGGCTGGATTAGGACATTCCTAAATACTACCTCCGTTCTAAATAAATGCCTGATACGCAGAACGAGACATCGAGAACTTAAAAATAACACATTTTCTACGAGAAAAAATTTAAATTTTTTTCATAAATGAAAAGAATATCTGGTAAGTTGTTGAAAAACATTTGAATTTTTCTTAAAAAAAATCGTATATTATTTTTGAGCTCTAGTTTTGTGGGCCGAACATTTATTTTATGGAGGGAAAAAGTAATTATTCTTGCGACCAAGCTCAAAAATCGAACAATGAACGATTGTGCACGGAGCAACCAATTGAACTAACCCGTGAGCTCTCTCTTCCATTTCTCTCTCTATGGAAGCGAGCGTTATGGTCGGTGGGGAAACGATGGGTGCGTAATAACGACGACTTGGCGTAACATTCCAACGGTTTGTCAGCACTTTTTTATTTGATCCAACGGTTATCCGCCATTTAATTTTTCCTTATTTTTGTGGTCAACAACCAACAATTGGCTGGTTCAAAAAAAAAAAAAAATACCAACAAATATTTCCCATTCTCCTTAAAATCAAGACGACCATACAACTGGTGTTTGTTTGATTAAAAATTTTGTTGTTTCACATCAAACATTACATGTGAATATAATTCTACATATGAGATACTATATGAAGTGTTTGAATGGCAACATCTCTCTCTCTCTCTCTTGGTTGATGGAGGACAGGGACGGAACCAGAATTTCATGACCGCTGGGCCGAATTACGAACAATGAGATTTTAAAATTTCAAAATTTGGGAATCTAATAGTTTGTTTGATTTAGATTTTGAGGGAGATTTTTTCGATAATAAGTGAAGAGAGATAGAAAGAAAATGAGATTAATAATTGAAGAAAGAACTTATGAGAGACCATACGCAGAGAGAGGGATTGATTTTTGGGACCCAAAATGAACACATTCTTAAAGCATTTAAATGTTTAAATAGCATCCAATACAAAATACAATATCTAAATATTCTTAAGAAACAAAAAATAATTAATATTAACATTGAATTTTTAAATAAATAAAAAACCCCGAACAACGCGGGGGCCGTGGCTCCCATATGTCCATATGTAAATTCGTCTCTGATGGGGAACAATCTCCAACCCAATTTTATTACGGGTCAGTCTGGTCCAGTTTTCGGCTTTTGTTACAAAAATAATTAGAGTTATTCATTTCATAGAGCTCGTTGAGTTAATCTTCCACTTCAAAATTAGTTTGATATTTTTTTTATCATAAATTAGATTGATTGAACATCGATACATACATGAAGGAAACAGATTTGTGCATGCAAGAAAAGATGGATAGCAAAAAATAATTTGAAACATAACTTGCCTATTTTTCTTGTACAAATTTATTTTGTTCGTGTACCTGATTATGTTCAATCAAGCTAATTTTATTTTGAACTCAACAAAATGAACGATTCTGATTATTGTTGTGGCATGTGGACCCAAGATGAGCCAACAAAGACCAAAACCGGACCAGACTGACTGGCCCATAATAAAACTGGACGGGAGATCGTCTCGAACGTGGAAGCGTAACGGGGACTTTGGCTTGATTTTACCGGTTCCTCACATCAACGGTGATGAGTCATTAGTTTTTCCTTTTTCGTGGTCAACAATTCAAGGAATGAAGGGAAGAAAGAAATCGGATCAAAAAAAAAAAAAAAAGGGAAGAAAGAAATCCTATTCCCCCCTTATTTTTTCCAAATAAAACCACCTTTTTTTTTTTGCACATATGTTATACTCGTTGAGTTCGACATTATGAAAGGCTCGGATCATTATTGTGAACTTGAGACGAGTCCCGCATAAAAAGTACAACTGAAACATCTCTTCCAACTATATGATTCAAAACGACAATAGACCTGGTCTTCAGTCAAAATTTTGTTGTTCCGGATCAAAGACACATGTGAATATATAAGGACAATGATACACCCACCACCACCCATCTACCGTACCAACCACCGCACGCTCGCCGGGTCCACTCCAGCCACCGGACGGCCGATCCGAACCGTTGAAAAACTCTATAAAAAAAACCGAGTGGGCCTACGCAAGAATCAACGGCATCCGACGTGTGTAAGTGCTCGAACCAATCTTTCTATTTTTTAATGGATCGGATCGTCTGATTTTTGGAAGTTCAGATCGAGCACTTACACACGTCGGATGCCGATGATTCTTGCGTAGGCCCACTTGGTTTTTTTTAAAAGAATTTTTGGACGGTTCGGATCAACCGTCCGGTGGCCGGAGTGGACCCGGCCAGCGTGCGGTGGGCGGTGCGGTGGATGAATGGCGGTGGGTGTATCATTGTCCGAATATATAAAAATTCTAAAAAGTATGAGATGTATATGATAGAATGGGAGTATAGTATTATTAATTTGATAGGGAAAAGATATCCTATGAATAATACTTATATCTCTTTACTATTGTTACTATTAAACAACGCTTTTTGTACGATTAATTCAGCTCCTCTCTTTACCCATTCGTCGTATCTGTCCAGAACTTTATTTGTAGGCTCTATTCGAATTCACAATAATGATCGGAATCTTTTTCGTACGACAAACATTGCAGAAAAGAAAAGGATGCATTTGTCACCTGTCGGAAGATCATATGAGATGCATTTTGCTTTCCAGAAAAGGAACAGGAATTCAATTCCTTACAAATGGTCCACTAGTTCGGTATCAAGTCACATTTGTCCCCAGATCACCATTTTAACCGTAAGATTACTAGCATGTTCCGCTGTGTATTTACCCATTTTCAAATTGTTAAGAGCATCTCCAGCCTTGATCCAAATTTTTATCCAATTTAGGGTTAAAATTTGGATAAAAACTCATTTTGGATCAGACTTACCTTGGAACTACCTCACCCCCACGCATAAACATATGAAACGGTTGCGGGAGGGGCTATAGAGATTAGTCTGAAGTACGTGCAAACTAGCTCGGGACGCCCTGCATTACCAAAATAATAATAATAGTAATAAAATAGAAATAATTACAAAAATTAAAAAATAGCAAAAAATACCAGACCAAATATTTAGGGAGAACAGTCGTTCCAGTAAATGATAGTTCAAAAAATATATAAAACAAATAAATAGTCCAACAGATAATTTCATTCCTTTAAATGGTATTCAGAAAAATATACTATAAAGTAGATAAATAGTCCACCATATAAATTTATCTCTATAAAGTGTCGCCAAAAAATATATTTATCTATTTCGGGATTTTTCTTCGTTGTTAGCAAACACGAAGCCAAAAAAAGCATCCCTTCGAAACAGGATTCTTTCTATTCGAAGACAGGAATTGAAGCATGAAAATCTTGAATCAAATCCATAATAGAGTCCAAGAACACAAAGAAAGATCTCAGATCCGTGAAGGGATTTATCCAAGGAAATTGAAGAGAAAATTCCTGCCACTTGTGGTAGAATCGAAGGAGAGAGAAAATTCCCGCCGAAATCACTATGTAACACATCAGTAGGGAAAAAGAGATTTGAGATTTGACCATTTGGTACCCTGCTCTTACAAACAAAATTTCAATTTACCTTGAACACGAGAGATTTCAGTGTCCCAAGCTCTTTTTCCACCACACATTGACGTATCGTCTATACACTAAGTCTTGGACCCCACATCTGCTAGAAAAGGAGCATATAGGGCTTTGAATAAATTTCGTTGAATACGTATAGATAAGGATCCATTACTACACCAAAAAAGAGTGCATTCAAATGCCACGAAACCCAGCTTTTGCCGGATAATCATGCTAAAACAAAACAAGATCCTACATCCCGAAACATTCATAAAGATCTCCACACTTCAAGTACTCCACTCTTCAACCAGATGCCTAATCGCCAATTCAGCTGCGTAAAGAGTACCTTAGCCACCATGCCATAAATCAGAGATGGTCAAAGAGGTGTAATTTCAAGTATTTGGCACGATCAAGAAGACATAAACCGGCTCATTGATTAGCCAGCTCCTGGGGTTCCAAGCTGCCGTTTCTTTGATTCATTTTCACCAAAAGCAGGTGGGTAGTTTCATTTGAAACTAGGAATTGAGCAATCAATCAGCTAGTAACTTGTTCGGTTTCTTGGTTGATCTCTTGGCTTTTTATCCTCGATGACTGAGAAAGCAGCAGCTCATGCACTCTAGCTTTAAGCTGTATAACGTATACATTTGCTCACATAAGATGCAAGAACAATCGGAATAACTTGAGAGAGAGAGAGAGAGAGAGAGAGAGAGAGAGAGAGAGAGAGAGAGAGAGAGTACATTTAACATTTAAAATCTGGAAGCCAATAATTTAGCAACCATGAACAAAGAGAACAATCAACATCCATTAATTTAGGAGAGACGTTCTACTTACTCAAAACTTAGGGAGGGGGAGGAGAATATTTTTAAAAAAATGAAAAAACCCGACTAATCTCTGCGCGCCGATTAATCGGCCTATGTACTAGGTGCCTGCTGCAGCCCGACTAGCACCTAGAGACTTTTAGAACATTGTCCACCGGTAAAATAATCAAGGAATGTCATCACTAAATGAGGCATAAGCTTGTCTGGAATTATAAAAGCAAAGACAAACTCATTGGATGGGGATGGGGATGGGGATGTGGATGGGGATGGGGATGGGGTCTTTATTTCCAATTCCATTAAACACTTTGTTGAGATGACTATATTGGTTTGATATAAATAGTTAGAAAGCTAACCCTATGGTTTATGTTCTGTCATTCGTCTCATCTTTCTCCCTTTTTACTTTAACATCATACCTTCAACACCATTAATGCATTTTCTTTTGTGTTCCTTCCACATTTACTATTGTTTGGCTTTTCAAAAAAGACACGTGGTTTAAGAATAGAACTTGAATGGCCCTTGATTTTTAGTGGTTTATTGGGCAATTGAAAGGACTAGCATCACACCAATGAGGGTCGGTTTAAAGGTTGGAAACTTGGACTCCGTTGCACAAGGCCCAAGTTTAAGTCCCATAGCCCTTGTTGGGGGTAAACATACTCCTAACACCTCCCACAAGAGATGGGACCTTAATTTCAATTCCCACATAGATGCGGTGGGGTCCCCTACAGAAAGTGGAGTGGTGTGGCAGGGCAATACTTCCTGCCAGAGGTAGCTTGGTACCATAACTGTACTTCCATTTTAAACATCAGCGAAAGGACTAGCATCACCTTTGGACACGCAATGTAATAGGTACCACCGTACCACACATTTGGAGTCTTGTACCAGAACCTGACTAGACAGGAAAGCAGAGCATATTCCCTTAGATTCGTGTCATTGTACATGACAGTTGAGCATTTCCCTCGTCCTTGTCAAGATGGAGCACCCACTAATTAGTGCCGCAAGAGCGATTAGTTGCATGATATCCTACATTTACCATTGGTTTTAGAATTCGTGTTTTGGTCTTACACTCACGGGAATGCTGAGAAAGGAAAAGTACAGGGGCACACGGAGGGATTTGTGAAGCTAGGTTTCTCTCTTGTCCCTCCATATACCCCTCCACAAACAAGATCCAAACACATCCAAATGGAAGAACCAGGCAAGAAAGGTTATATTTATGCAGGAGTAGAAAGTCATTCCAGTTCAGAGTAGAAAGGGTCATAGAATGGAAACCTCATTGAGCCCGGTTTCGCTATTTACTGACACATGGATGGCTCCATCAGGTCCCACTTTCCGGTACCTTGCCAGCTCAAGATGATCAGCATCACTATCTTCTGTAACGTAAAGAACAGGAGATTCTTGAAGCAGATCACATTTAGAGACCGCATCCAGCCAAAGATGATTACTGAACCTTTCTTTGATTTCCTTGTATATCACAAACTGCATTATCCATTATCAGAGACCAGGAAAATGTTAATTTAAACAAAAAATATCAATTTAGAATGAAAATTTCATGAGATGAGGAAAAAAAAAAATCTTCTTGCTATCAAGTAGAACCTCTAGAAGCGGGATGAGATTGACCAGCAATTCATTGATTTTTTTTACCAGATTGACTGAGAAACATGGAAACTTTAAGCAGCCATATCCCTGCCCAATTTGTTGGAAGATTCCAGGTCTTCATTTCTATTCATCCATCCTCGCACTCCATAAGGTACCCATAAACCCACTCATAGTTACCAAAAAATACTGAGTCCAACAGTTCACATTTGGAAATGTGCATGGTATTTTTACTTATGAGATATGATTAGTGATATGTTTCATATTCTTTACCCCTGTATAAAATTTTCACATATAGATTCCTTATATAATACATGGATGAAAGTGTATACTTTTTATCATGTCCAAGGCGTGGTGTGCATATTTCTAAAATTGCCACGTCAGTGTGTCTGCTTTGTTTCGTGTGTTTGTGGTTCTTAGCTTCATTGGCTTATCTCATGTCCATGGCTGCGCTACTTAGACATACGAGAATTACATAAAGTCATAAAAACTGCCAAATTGTATTTACTATATTCTATTGAACCACTATAGCACGAAGAAATACCTGATCAGAAGGTGAGGTGCCACATTCTCCAGAGAGGTCATGAACATAAAGTACGGCAGTTGGCAAATGTGAGAGAACAGCAAGAGTTAACTTTTCCAAATTGTTCCTGTCATCTATAGATTCAAAGAAGAAAGAGAGTACTACACGTTACTATAACAAAACGAGAAAAAAATGCAGAACAAGAAAATGAAACAGCCTAGTATAGTACTGCAACTCACATACAATCTAACAATTACATTTGTCACTCCATAATTTATATTTTTTAACATGAGAGTTCATAATTACACCCATTTTTAAGAACATAACTATCATCCAGAATGGAGCTAGCAGATAATGTTAAAATCTTGATACCGAGATAATATGGGATCATTCTAGGAACTCGTACATATGCACTAATTGCCTTATGATCTAGTCAATTATAACATTGGTTACTCTCAAAATAAATTACAAATTGCGGGACTCCGGTCATCATAAATGCCTAAGCTAAGAGACGAAATTCTTCCTTGTCCCTTGTATATTTTTCAAGTTTTTGATCTGCATAGAAGCTCTCCTTGCTAATGCTGTAATCTTCTTCACAGGACATCCAGACTACTTCAATCAACTTCCCTCTACCTCTTAACCAACTTCATTCATCAGGGGTTCTAGATTCTGAAATCGGGACACTAATAATGCAGCACAGCAGCAACACTAACATCTACATAGAACTCATAAGAAGGAACAGTTATTATACACGTGTCTGCGATTTTCAGATAGTGAGACCAACAAAAAGAGCCTGAAACCTTCATGGAAAGATGACCACAACTTGTTCATGCTGGTGTTATTACTACACTATTAGATAGCTTGATATAGATTGTCAGGCCCATTTAACAATGACAACGCTTTTAAGACGTTTGGTAACTTAAAATGGTATCAGAGCTTTGGTTCGTTAGAGGTCATGGTTTCACGTATGAATTCTGTTTCTCTCCTTTGCATTCTGTTTTGCTTTACATATGGATGTTGGCATCTCCACGTGCAAGACGGGGTTGCACATGAAAAAGGGTGTTAGATAACTTGATATGCATTGTTGAGGCTATTTCCTATCATGTTAAGCTTTTGGAAAAATTGGTCACTTATCATAAAGTATAAATTCTCTAATACATCACCCAAAGTATTTTGTTTCTTCTGTCAAGCCAAAATTTTACCAGAAGAAATGGAAAACAAGAAACAGGTAGAGAACTCCTGCAGGAACAAGAAGCGGACAGAATGAGGAATGAATATGACATTTCCAAAAAGTAGCTCAACAAGCTATAGATTGCAATCTGATATGCCTGTTGAGCTACAAATATCATAGCAGATCAAAAATCTAACCCACACTACATACATTAAATCAATCTCAGTCCCTACTATCTTCTGAATGGCCCTACTCCAGCCATCTCACCTACCATCATCCACATTAAGGTCCATCAAGTGACATGAAACTAATTCCTCTAAGTCACCCAAAACAAGTTCGTACTTAACTCACGAAGATTAAGCTGTAAAACATATAGTACACACAATTAAGAGAACCTGTATCCTCAAAAATATCCTACCATCACTTCTTACCTAAAATGCAAAGAGATGTTTCCTTTTACATAACTTCATTTTTTAGAATAACACAAAAGCATTGTATTTACAAAGATGAAACTAAGTCTCACAATTATCTTACCATCATGTCTCCTCAGTAAGCCAGGTGTGTCTGTCACCTGCAATCAATCAGTAAGTGTAAGCAAATCTAAGGAAAAAAAATGGATAGCAGAAAAATCCTCCAGACAGGACATGACTGACCTGGAAATTCTGGTAATTGAAAGCAATATGACCCATTAGAATTCCTCGAGTGGTGAAAGGGTAATTGCAGATCTATGTCAGGCCAAACCGAATCTCAATTAGAAGTAAAAATGGCTATATGACGGCAAAACAACAGTCATTTGTGTGTAAATCAATACAGCTTCATTCCTCAACCCTAAAATTAAGAGCCCTGCCAAACTCAACAGAAATGCTAATGCATAATACCAAGGCGACCATGTTCTCAAGACTTTCAGCCCAAGCTTCTAACTATCACCAAGCAGTAATACAACTTGAAATAACTTATGGCTAGAACCATAAAATAACAAAAAAGCATGTGAAGGCAAGTCCACCACTAGACTTGGTAAGTCTCAAGGTAGTAGTGGCAGAGGCTTGGGATTACCCAGCCTCCATGGGGATGGTGTATTATGGATGTAAATATATATTTCCATCAGTGTAACACTCTCTTTTTGGGTACTCCTAAAAAAAGGTAAATAAAACAATTGTTTATGATGTGCGCGTACCTCAGGCTTCCCCGTCGAAAGTATGCGGACCAAAGTTGACTTCCCCACATTAGGAGCTCCAACAAGGCAAAGTGTTGGTGATTCCAAATCTACAACTGGCATTGCCCTTAAAGTCTATATCCATGTTAACCAAAAGAAAAACACATAAGGGGAATGAAGGAGGGCAAGCAATCACGCAAAAGGAAAAGAAATCCAAACTTAATCTCACTCACAACTCTACTTTATTTTGGTAAATAAAATTTTATTGCCAAAAGCAAAGAAACTAAACAACAAAACACAGAACCACTAGGGCATCCCCCAGATCAGGTCGAAACCATTCAACACAACAGAAAACAAAGAAGACAACACCACAACCCAGACATGAAAAACAAAACAAACAATGCAACCCCTACTATAGCTACCACCTTTACAAATCAAAAACCAAAAGGAACTTTGTTTTTGATGTCATCTCACATGGAATGTCGAATTTAAGGTAAGAGGTCTAATAAAAAACTCCACTCTTCTCTTTTGCCCCTCATTTCAAGTTCATCCTTAACAGATACAATAGCGTTTCAGAAACATTTGTTCTTACGGAAAATGTCTATGCCCCGTAACAGAGCAACCAAAAGAAAAGGACTATTTAACTCGAACAAAAGTATCTTGGTATTTTGTTAATCCTTTTCAATCTCTCAGACCATATCATTTTTCTCATTTTAAATTCTACCCCAACTCTAATCTATTTCTCTTTTTTTCCTAATAATTATCACCCTGTGACTCCATTCCTCTCCCATATATAAGACAGTAACAACAAATGTGAATTCCCTCCAAATATGACCTCAGATATCTGCTATGAAAACTTTGACTACATAAGAATATGTTTATATCTTATGCATTGACATAGAAAAGACATTTGATCTGTCTAACAGCCAAGAAGGACATGGAGATAGAACCCGTGCCTTGGCAGACAATGATACAAATAATGTGAAAGCAGTTATTACTCAAGTAGGAAATATAGTTCGCTAAAGGAGTAGAAATGGTAAAAATAACCTAAAATAAGGCATATTTTGTAGCCATCTAAAAGCAAAATAAATTCTAAAACTGGACCATCAGTCTATAACTCATTCTGCTGGAATGGATATTACAGCTCAATACTTTGTAGCTGTCTAAAAGCAAAATGAATCGTAAAATTGGACTATCCATCTGTCCCTCGACCTAGAATCGTTGCATCTCCAATGGCAATTTACCTTGGCAATGTTTAACAAATTGTCAACAGCTTTTCCTTCTTGAATAAAAATCTTTTCAAGTTTCGCCATTCCCTGCAGATTATCATAATAAGCAAGTAAATAAACCGGCATCAAGGGCCTCAGATATGGGATTTGTTCACACTCAGCCGAGTCATCGTGAAACTGACCTCACTCAACCGCTCCTCTGCTTCTCGCTTCGATGTTGACTGCCAATTTTTATACTAGCATTAGATCTATACATACTGTACCAAGAACAATACTATGCTTACTGTTAATAACGACATAAAGTGTCCTTTGACTTCTGTTTGCTTCTTCAACAAAAAATTCATCAACCAACAAAAAGAAGATAATCAGAACAGTCAACGACAAAACAATACAGATGCCTTTACTAAGACACGTACACACACACATACACACACACACACACACACAGAGCGAGCGCTATCACCAAAAAAATTCAAAACCATTGCCTTCACAGAAAAGATTCAAAACCACTGCCTTCACCTTTAAAGAAAAGAGCCCTCTATTGAATGAACTGAGAATCTATGTCTCCAACAGCCCAAAGGGCTTGGTTTCGCTGCTTTCTTCTTTTGTGAGGTAAAACAGCATAGGGGCATGACTGAAGGGCACTAATTAACAACGCTCCCTGGGCTGAATAGGGGCGTGACTGAAGGGCACTAATTAACAACGCTCCCTGGGCTGAATTTCACTACTTAATTACAACTAATCAGCCACCTTCAACCAGGCTTGGGCCAGAGATCAAAAGTGGCAGCCTCCCAAAAACTTTCATCAATGAAACTGGTCACTGGAGAGTCTGCATCCATGGGAAACCTTAGATTGACTCAAACAACATTACCCATGGTCCCATAAACAACTTTACTAAGAAGTTAGTAGGACTTTTTTTCAGACGAATAAAGAACGTTAAAATAAACCTTTTTGTCAACCAAAAGTAGACTCCACAAACATTAAAATGAGAAAAAATCAACACTAGGAACCTGACAGGGTGGTCCCATACAGAGACCAAAACAACACCTAGTCACTCATCAGTTTCTTTTCCTTTCTTTTAAAATGGAAAGAAACCAAACAAAGGCCTAAACTTTCAGGGGCTCGCTTTCCCTTCCAATTTTCAGCCATGCATCAGGATTTACGAAATTTGTCTAATGGCTAGGTTCCCCTTCCCCACAGCATTTATGTTGTGGTAAAATCTAGGTGCATCTCCTTTGGGTGGCAAACTGGTCCCGGTGCAAAACCAGTTACAACATACCTTGCCAAATGGGCCTCAACAGCAGGATTCTGACAAGGGGGTCTGGGACCCACACTTTCTGCTGTAAGCAAAGGCGACTGCTGTAGCAAGATCAACTTTACGCAGCGATATGAGTGCATATCCACAGTGTGACACCAGAAGGCTTTCCATTCCCGCGATTGAGTCGAAAATATTTCTTCTTACGAACTCATTGTGAGGATAAGGTGAACTTTTCATGTGAAGACTCCACTAATAGCAAATGTGTAGAGCATCAAAGAGGAAAATTCACCAAAACATTTACAAGGCCCATGCACCATTCAACCTCTTAATTGAGCTGGTAGAATCTACCAATCCTAACCCACCCAAAAAAAGTAAAATAAAAAACTTCACAAATCCTCCAAAGTTTTAAAATTTTCATTGGAGCTCCACAGCTATAGCACTACTGTATTTAAACCAAACTCAGTACTCTCTGATGATCAGCATTGGCCCCTGACCCCATATGCTCAGAATAGTTATATGAGAAGATAAAGAAGATCCACTGACCAATTATTCAATGATCTTTCAAAGTGAATACAAACCCTATGATGGCAATTGAAAATCAAGTGAACAGTGTCATTTCTTCAAATGAAATGCATAAGCTATTGACCAGGAGACAAAGTGATACAAATCTGAATGCATGAGGAAATCAGGAGCAGAATCTTTTATCACCAACCATCGCAAGTGGAGCAAATATGTAGGATACCAAAACTTAGCAAGTTCAAAGGACTTTGGAAGACATTTAAGGTGCAAAACATTAAGAATTTTTTTTTCAAATCAAAGCCAGAATAACTTGGATAGCTTTCAGGATGCTTGAATCAAGTCAGATTTCATCAGATTGCTGGCAATGCATATTCGGGCAATATAATTGAAAAACATCATGCAGGTGATAAAAGTGTATAGAATTTTGGAACATACAAAATCCAACCTTGGCACAGAGCGCTGCATGTTCCTTTCCAACACCTGTCACCTTTTTCCTCAAAGCATCAACACGTCCCAAGACCTGTTAAAACATAAGAGAGTCCACAGTTGAGTTGGCTGAAAAATATGTCACATATGCAAGCATCTGAACATCACTTGCAACAGTCTACTACTTGTAATTAGTTGGAACATATCAACATACAAAACAGATAACTTCCAGTTCCAGTTCCAAGTTTCCGAAAGCAAATCCAACGGTCTAGCACACACTACGTTTAACAAATGCTATGGTGATGGTGAAGAAAGAGATACATAGTACTACCTTATTGTAGCACTGTTTCCAGGGAACACTTTTAGTTAAGACGGTCCAATAACTCATATTTATGGAAATCATACGTAATTTTACAAGCTTTGAACTGTCTAAAAGAGGAAAACAAATACTGGTACCACAAGATAACAATTGTCCAGGTCCCAAGGAAGCTACATAAATGAAAGAAAAACTACATAATTAATACCTCTTCATAATTTCCATCTCCAAGAGTCAACTCCACAAGAGACCGTTCGTAAGGGTGCAATTGTTTTCTGTTTGGGAAGTTCTCCTTGTACATCCTTAACGGAACAGCCAGTTCCTAAAGAACGAAACAGAAAGCTACGTCATCAGCTCTAAAAAATCGGACAAGAAAACTAAGAAAAAGGAATATCGACACGAGAAACCAACACAGCGAGATACACAACAATTCTTGGAAAATTATGACAAAGATACAGCTGGGACATGACTTTCAGATAAATAACGAATACAGGAAAACAATGAAAATTACTTCATTTGTAATGAGTCATGTGAATGATGTACAAGAGAAATGGGATAGTAGAAGCACCTCTCCTGGTTCTTTAAATAAAGGTTTTATTACATTGAAAAGACATAAAAGAAAAAGCACTTATTTTCATGTTGATATATGGGAAGATATCGTCCGAATATCCTTTAAGAAGCTATATCCCCAAACAAATCGGAAGTAATAGGTGTATTTCTAGTAAAAATCCTAAAGGAAAGGATGGGTAGTGATAATCCATATTCAATACTGGTCCCCGAAGTTATTTTCTTCAAACTTGTGCCGGAACTTGTATGACATGTGTTCTATACTCCATCTGTACCCAAGGTATAGATAAGTATACCTGTACGTCTGAATTGCATCCTCTTGTGTCCAATATTGTACCCAAAAAAAAGAAGTCATGACATATTGAGATGATTGTTCAGTAAAAGTAGAAACATGTTCAATAGTTGTCACTATCCAAAACGAATAGGGAATTTTTCTAACTACTAAATTGCCTAAAGGAAGGACGATGTAACATACTTAACATTTTCAATTCAATCATTCCCACCCCACCAAAGATAACTCCAAACTTGTCCCATGACCTATATGTCATCTGTTCCATCATCCATGTTTATCCAAGCTCTAGACATGGGTGTCCGGGTTTCCCCTGGACACTGAAGTGCAGCCCGATTTGTGGCCAATATTACAGAACACTATAAGGGAATATGAGATATCTAGACGTTTATCCGACAAGTATCGAGACATGTTCATTGGTTGTCAGTATCCGAATAGACAGCATACCTATCGTAGAAGAGATCGTACTTCTTAACAGAAAGTACGGAATTGAAGATACAGAGACAAATATTAGAACAAACAATTTACCTTCATTAGTGTGTCAAGTTGCTTTGCGCCTTTATTTCTCTCACGCTTCGCTGCGTTCGGAATGCCTATGGAAAGTCCAAACTGTCAACGTTATCCATTGGTTTCATAACCAAGTTCAAATCCAATTCACTCAAGAGCTACACAGATATTATGTTACCTTTCGTAGCTGAGACCTTTCTTGCCTTCCTTAGTGACGAATAAAGAATATCAACTGATGGCATCACCACCGGTAACTTTTGAAATGCTCCAACAGTTTCTTGGGTTCCTAATGCTTTATCCTGGAATAGGACAAAGGAACAACAATTAATCATTTAACATGCCTTACAATCAAGATAAATACGCATTTAGAATGGGGACACAACCAAAACGAATGGAAAATATCCCATCTTTTCACTAATTACGTGAACCATCCCTTCTCAGAAAGGTAAACCAAACATAAAGCATGCATGATTTCAAGTTAGTTAGTTTACAGAAGACATAATTTATTCTTTTCTTCACCAACAGAAACAGAAGAGAAACACACACACACCCCCAACACCCCCAACCAAAAGAAACACACACACACACACACAAACAGAAGAGAAAAGAAAGAAAAAGAGAAAGAAAGGAAGACAAAAGGAGTTACTAAATAGAACAGTATTTCTAGGCATTGGGTTCTGTAAAACTATAAAAGCCTTCAGCCTGGGGACCCCTTTCGCCATGCCATAAACCATTTTCTACTGTATTTTCTTTGATATCACCAGCATCCATATCACCCAAAATGTGTTTAAAGTTTAGGAAACAACCAATCAGGACACTAAACAAAGCCGTGAACTGATATACACATAGAAACAATTTTTAAAAAAATAACGAAAATCCTTGACTCAGCAGAAACAAACCCCAAGGTACACCGAACATTGTCCCAACAGGCAATTATGAGCTAAACTATGAAAGAAAGTTTCTGCGTACCACCCTACAAACGAGTAGCCATGAGCTAGCTGATGAGTACAAACGTAGATTTTGGGCTGCAAGTTTAAACACGTTTCTGAACTAAATAACCTCATCACTCTTTGAGGCTTTATAAAATTAGCTCTCTGGGGCTACATTTTCAAGCTTGACAGGTGAAACTTTATCTTAGACGTCAAGGGCATACATTACAATCCAAATTTTCTTGGCAGGGCTTAAGTAGTTGTACAAACTACAAGGGTCATTTTTTGAGCTTGATGACGTTGGTTTCTAGGTATAACCCCTTGTAGTTTTTGAATTAAAGTATCATGAGGCAATGATCATCCCCAGCAACTATAAAAGTACACATTAGCAATTCAACATTACTCAAACAAAATAAAGAGATGTTAAAACTTAAATCATTGCGGGCAAATTACAACACAAGTAAGTACCTTTACTTTGTTTGGTTTATTTTGGTCGTTCGGTACGTAGCTTCCGTTCACAATTTCATACGTGACAGTTTGCATATCCTTACTGAAGCATAGGGCTGGCACCATATACCGACCTGCAACTGAAGGCAGCATGTCAGTGGAGATTTGGGGTAAAAACATCACAAGACATAGGAAAATTGAAATCAAAGTGGACTTGAAACTAGTAATGTTACCATCACACGACAAAGGGAAATTGAAATCAAAATAGACTTGAAACTAGCAATGTTACTAAATAAAGTACGAAAACAATTAAAATCTATGTTTCGATGGAGGGGTTTCATGAGAAAAGAAATGAAAGGGACAAAGGGTTATGATTTCTCATCAAATCACTCATTTGGATTGAGCATTTTGGGGAGAAATGGAAAGGTAAGTACAAAAAATGAAATTTTTGCATTGGCCCTTCCCATTTCTCACCAAATCTCACCAAAAATGGTGAGATTTCGCAAGAAAGGACTCCCTTTCTTATCTCATCCTTTCTGACCATCCATAGGTCAATCAGAAAGGCAATTTTGAGAGTCCCATGAAATGGATATGTGAATTTCGAAACAAAAGAACATCCTAAGGGATTTTTCATTTAACATGCCAAAATGCATAGGTAAATTTGCATGAAGTGCATCTTGAAAGTTGGAACAAACCCATGTAAAACTTCGACATAAATGTGACGATAGCAACCCTAGAGAAGACATTGGTTGGTGCCTTGGTGGGAGAATAGTTTGAGGGGTTACTCAGTGGATAGCAAGCAAAGTGAGTTTATGCAAATGGATACAGAAACAAGTAAGTACCTTTGGAAAACTTGGAGCGAGCGAAAGATAGTTTGGTGGAAGGAATCTGCCATAATTGTATAAGGCTGGAGGTCCCGCTCATCCCCCTCTCTCTCTCTCTCTCTCTCTCTCTCTCTCTCTCACGAGTGTGGTCGACAGTTGCAGGGGTTTGGGGTTTTCTTTCCAAAACCAGAAACAAAATTCCTAAGGAATGGTTAGAGAGTATTTACAATAGTTATGGAGTAGACACAAAAGAAAGAAAAAGTTAAAAACTTTTGTTTACAATTATTTGTGTTGTTCTACATTAAATTAAAATTTTCAATTAACTCTTTAAATGGTGAAAAATATTTAAAATTTTAATTAAATTCCACGTAAGCTAACCTAAAAAGTGATGGAAAAATTACTCTTACACCCTACAATATTTTAAGGTTTTTTTTTATCAATCAAGCAAGATGCGATCAGGAGTTATAATTTCGGTGTCTCACCAAAATATAGGAAATCTAGACGTCAATCGCATGACTCAAATTTTAGATCTTTTCACCATCCAAACTACGTGGACGATGAATCGTTGTTTACTTCCTTTATTTTTTCCCTTGTGTTTGTATTTTGTAGCCTCAATTGCGAGTTTTAATTCCTTTTAACAGGTTCGAATTATCCGCGGTTTAAGTTCTGGATTGTACAGGAGAATCCAAATTTGGATTATACAGAATATTGATTATTATCCGGATTTGAACTGTCTCATGAATTTAGGGCCGTAAACAAGCCAAAAATTTAGGGCCGTAAACGAGTCGAGCTGAGTTTTGTCGAACTCAAGCTCGGCTCGTTTAGTGAAACGAAACAAGAACTAAAGCTTGAGTCTTCCCTTAACGAGTCGAACTTATTCATTTACTAAATGAGCCTCTTAAATTGAACCGAACTTTTTTAACGAACCGGACTTCAGTCGAACAAGCCGAACGGACAAACTGCTCGGTTGGTTTACCCGCCCACTCATGATCCAATTCCTTGCAAAAAAATCAAGCAGCAGGAAACGGTAAACTCTGGAAACGGACAAAGACAAACCCCATATGGCGAATATCCCGCTGGATTGGAGATACCAAAAGGCCAGCGAACACACCAGCACCTTTCAATTCACCACAGCTGATCTCCCTGACTCAGTGACTCGCTCCCCTGACATCCCGAGTCAATTCAGCCACCAAGCAAAACAAACCATGTCAGCTCTCGGTTCTCTCAATCTCTTCTCTGACTCGGTAACGATGAACGGAATCCACAAAATTAAACCATTTCCCAGAAATAATCTCTCTCATACTCCCCCCAATGTCGCTCCTCGGATTCCCATTGTCTCAAATTCTTGCCCACCACACAGGTGTTTTCCTTTTATTCTCTTCTTCTCTATCTTTCTCCCCTGCTTCATTCAAAAAGTCTACAAACACAACTCCGGATTGCGTCCGGAGTTGTTTGATGCATGTGGACCCATGTGCATCAAACGGGCTTCGGAAGCAGGTTGTGTGCGGAGTCGTGTTTTATTGTTGTATTGGTAGCACTGCTCTTCTTCGTTTCACGTTGATTTTTTTTTTTTTTCCCCTGGAATGGTGACTTGTATTAAGAAACCAAACCAAACATAGGAGTTCATTTTATGTGGATTTCTACCTTTATATTGGCAAATTCTTGATGTGTGCTGTAGCTATGCCTATTTGAAATCTTGATGATGCAAAAGCTCTCTGTGCCATTAATCTATTGTGTGATACATTGCAGTCGGGCATCTCCAATGATTCAGTAGCGAAAGCCCGAACGAAAAATTGATACGCTAGTGAAATGATTAGCTAGATTTATAGTGTTGAATGCATGGTGAAAAATTATCGTATACTGTTTCTTTTTTCTGTCAAGAGGTTGGAGAATTGCATTTAAAGGTTTCGATAACATGACAATACAACGATCATGTGAGGTTCACAACAATTGATGAATATACCATGTTTTCGCAATCAAGTACATTAGTGTTGTATTTGGGGGTAAAGTTCTTTCCCTCCGGCCTCCATAATGAGTTTGCTAAACATTAGGATAAGGTTGTCTTTCTTCACCATTTTTACCTCCAAAACTTGAGATTTCTGCATTAACATTACAGCTAGTCAGCTAGACAGTAACTAATTTGACAGCATATGATATTCCAGACTTTGAATTAGGGATTTGTAACATTCAGAAGCTCCAAAGTTTGACTTGCTAGAACATTTCATAACTTGTCTGGCAGTTTAAATCGAGGTAGGAAAGCGATGGTGCTCATAGGGAGTAGTCCAACACACATCTCTTCGATACCTAAGAAGATAGAATGATTAAAGCTGCAGAGGTTCAAATTTAAAGATTTTGAATTACTTCAACTTGGCTTAAACGTCTTATTGTATTGCCAAGATGAACTCTGTGAATACTGTCAACGCGTAGAGTCATACACTAGTGAAGCTATGTTTTGTTGTTTGTTTTGGTGGCAATAACAAATCGTTCATCCTTGGAAGCAGCAGTTCTTCACTCTCTTTCCTTGCTCCTGTGGAAGCAATACTATTTGATATTGATGGAACTTTATGTGATTCAGATCCTATCCATTACCATGCCTTCCGTGAAATGCTTCAAGAGGTACGTTACATAACATGCCTGTTTTAATGCATATGCGCACACGTACTTCCCTATCATATACTGTGACAGACCAATTGAGAAAGTGTCCCGACAGATTGGTTTCAATGGAGGAGCTCCCATAACTGAGGAATTCTTCATTCAAAGGATTAGTGGCAAACATAATGAGCAACTCTGTGAAGTCCTCTTGCCCGACTGGGATTTCCCTAGAGCCATGAAATTTATGTACAATAAGGAAGCATTCTTCCGTAGGTAACCTCATGCTCCTCCCTCCTTGATTTGAGGTGCCAGTTCACAAAATCTAATGTATTAAGTCATTAGACTATACAACTATTTTATGCCCCATTAGTACCATATGGCTCTTAAGTTTTAGACCTATCAAAAAGCTCATGACAATTGAGTCCCTTGTCTATGACCCGATTAAGGTCAGATTATGCCCTACTTACTCCTAAGGTACTCAACACTGTATCAGTTTAAGGATCTTTGATTGATCATACTACTTTTCCGTTCACATAGGTTCTACTACCAAGGTAGTGTTTCGATCTAGGTTTGTGGAGGGACAAGAAAAGTTGATGGCAAAGATACAAAGATAATAAATTCAAGAAGCTGAAATTATCTTTCAGACAGTGTTTTGGTCATGGATTTGTGTTAGAGAACAATTCCAGTTGTAAAAGGCTAAGTCCATCTTTTTCCTACCACGAAATAATCCTTGAAGCACCCTAGTAAACATCTATGACCATGTAATTGATCACAACTTATTAAATTTTTTGAATCTATATGATGGTTGTTTGTTTAAACTTTCCCATACCAACTTTTAGCATCTTTCTTTTTCGCTATCCATGTCAGCTCTTTTGGCATAGCTTCTGCTTTCACATATGGGGCAAAAACAATTGCTAAAAGCTGAAAATGTTGATCATTTGGAAGCTCCATTTTCATGCTTATAGCTGCTGCTTATACCATTGTCAACTTTTCCCGTATTTAAAGCTGCAACAACAACCACCACCATACAGGTTAGCAGCAGAAAACCTTCAACCTATGAACGGTCTCAACAAGTTATGCAAATGGATTGAAGATCGTGGCTTGAAACGAGCTGCAGTGACTAACGCTCCTAAACCAAATGCCGAGCTCTTGCTCTCAATGCTATGCCTTGAGGATTACTTCAAAACTCTTGTCCTTGCGGAGGAATGTGACAGAGTCAAACCGTTCCCAGATCCCTACTTGAAGGCTCTTGTTACACTTGGAGTATCCAATAAGCACACGTTCGTCTTTGAGGTTTGTTTATCAACCCTCTTATGGCCCTTTTGTTTCCACTGATTTGCATCTCATTCAACTTAAGATTTGAAATGTCATTCTTAAACAGTTGTACGTTGAAAATCTAAGGAGCTTCCACTATTCAGTTTTCAGCTTTAAAAAGCTCAAATAAGCTCAAAAGGCCAAGTTTTCAAAACTTGGGTTCCAGATGATCCTTTTTTAAGCTAAAACAAACCCTTTTTTACCGATGGAAATCAGTGTTCTAAAAGGCGGCCGATTAGTCCCCGCCTAGGCGCTAGGTGGTGGTTCGACGGCTAGATTTGACAACTGACTCGTTGAGCGCCTAGTCCTCGCCCAGGCGCCCCTTTTCTACGCGACTAATGCTTAGCGATTTTTAGAACATTGATGGAAATGTGCTTTGTGATGAACACATACTGGTAAACGTGGTTTGAAAACCTTTTTCTTGTTTTTGTTTTTGCTTCTTAATTTGTTTTTCTTTTTATTGCTTGGAAAGGACTCCGTTTCTGGAATAAAAGCTGGGGTAGGAGCTGGGATGCCTGTAGTCGGATTAGCTACGAGGAACCCTGAGGAATTACTGTTAGAAGCTGGTGCTATTTTCGTTATCAAGGATTTCGATGATCCTAAATTGTGGAGTGCTTTGGAAGAGTTGGAAAAATAAGGCAAAGATAACACCAGGTACCTCTTGAAGCAATAATAGCTTCACATTGCTGTATTTGACTATTTTCAGCTGTGATTTACTGATTATCCATTCCAAAGCCACAAATAGAAAGCCAATCCAAAAAATTTTAAGTTTGGAACCCTTTAAAACCAAGAAATTGATTTTTGCCAATATTGTATATATCAATGGGGGCTTTGCAGGGAACTGGTGTGTTAACCACTAAAGGGGTTCGATGTCTCTACATATATTCAAATTTCGGACCTTCTCCTTGCAAAGCAAGAGGTACAAACCAGATGAGCCAAGAGCCACATGTAACCGAGAAATTGATTACAGTACTTGCAGTGATGTAGCATCAGGGCATGTTTGGTTATTCTTTCTTATTTGATTTTTCTGTGTGCGAATTTAGTCTCAGAATATAACTAAATAATCAATGACAACCAAACAGGCCTTCTAATGCTGCCAAGCTTTATCACTTGATTTGCCGACATTACAAGATGACATTTTGTGAATCCACTAAAGTTCATGGCAATTCCAGTTGCATTCAAGTGCTGTGGGAAACTCAGCCTTGCAGTCTTTCGAGAAACCATAATATACCATGTTAAAAGTTGCTAATTCTTTAAGTCTGGTTGGCTATATGTTGAGAGAGAGAGAGAGAGAGAGGAAACTAGAATTAACTCGTATACAAGAACTCAAGAAGCAGTAGATATAAAAAAATTTACAAGGAATAGATATAAATGGAGTCGCTGCAGCAAATCACCAGTACCCAAAAACCCCACCCCAAATTCGCGGAAACAAAACAAAGAACCTAAGAATCACATCCTCCCAATAATTTCACCAATTAACATTGTCTGTAATTGTCTAGTAGTATATCATTATTATACAAAGCATCTCTAAATAACGGTCGGTCTCATCTGATCCAAGATACGGAATCAATCTCGTCCCTGGCAGACTTGTATAGTTCGAGCCGTTTCGCACATTGTTGCCTCCTCTCCATCAAAGCTGGGTCTTCATCCAACAACAGACCAAGCTGTGCACCCTGCACATGGAGAACACCACATTATAGAAAGTGTCAAACAATTCCCACAGCGTTCCGCTTAAGAAGATACCTTGTTAACGAAGTGACAACTGCTAACGAGTTAATTACTCGTTTTTTTAACAGCATTCCATCAAAATTGCATACTTTCGTTAATCTTTTACCGTTTGCAACTGTCACTCTCTGTTGTGTATTGCATATTACTGCTACAACTATAAAATACCAATAATCTATACAAGCTCATCGTTCATTCCATATCTTTGACAATACGTAAAGGTACTAGTACTACCTTAAGACTAACAAGTTGTGTGCTACAAGATTGAAAAGCTCTATTCCAACTTTTTTCCACACACATCAGAGATAATAACTCTTTCTAAGCATAGACACAGACACACAAGCACGAGAGAGAGAGAGAGAGAGAGAGAGAGAGAGAGAGAGAGAGAGAGAGTACCTCTTTCTTGCCAATTTGTGTGTAGAAGTAATTGAGCAAGTTCTGTTTGGCCTCCTTAACCTGACAATACACCACTGCCTTGGGAATGGTAATCCTGATTGTCTCCGACACCATCCCCACATAGGAAGATACATTCGATGCTATCCTCCTGAAGTGCCCCTCTGAGTAGCGATCGATTGCTGGGGCGGCAGCAGCAGCAGGGGGGCCACCTGGGCGGTTTCCCGCATTCTCTATTTCCTGGGGCAGTTTCCTGAAGAAATCAACTGTCAGGTATGAAGATTCCATGTCCACCAGTCTTACAACTGTCTTCTTACTCTCCTCCCTAAACCTTTCCAAGGCTTCACCAGCAGCAGCAGCTATTTCAGCTTGCAGAGTAGGAAACCGCCTCAACTCCTGTCCCCATTGGGAAACTCAAAAAGTTAATGACAGTCCCAGAACCAAATAACAAGGGCATTAGAAAATTTGCATTGGCTCTGCTGAAAGCCAAATTAGTGTCAGAAGATAGTCATTTTGTTACCTAATCCACAAATTGTTGCTACATTGTATCTTTTAGTGCCACTGTTAGATTGCAGAAGTTAGGATCATAGTCAGTGTCCTCATTAGAAGAAGCTAGCCTTGTATATATATGTAGAGAGAGAGAGAGAGAGAGAGAGAGAGAGAGAGAGAGGATTGAACATTTCTAAACTTTTGTCCACACGTACTCTTAACACATTCAATGAAGCACTCATTTACTACCTAAACAAACAAACCCATTACGAACAATATCAGGTTCCACTTTTATTGTTTTTCCTAATATAACACACGCTTTAATAAAAATAGAAGTATTCCAATGGAAATGTTGTCAGTGCTGCTTTTAACGAGTAAACCGTGAAATGAACTTTGGAAAGTGGTTCACCTTAGTTTCTCCAATTGACTTTCTAACAAGCTCCTTCAGGACAAAGTGAACCTACAATTTAAGAATTTCCTTTTTCAGAATCAAGTTTTGCACACTTGTGGATAAAGATCAAATGGATGAGTGTGGACCAAAACGTTGGAACACTACTACTTACAGCATCCACTGAAGCTTCAGCGGGGCCCCTAAAATAATTTAGTGACCCCTCAATAAGTCTTCGATAACCTTGCTCGGGTGCAATCAAGTGTGGTTGGTAACCATCTGCCTCCGAAACAATTTTCTTTACATTTTGCAGAGAAAGGTGCCGATCAAATGGAAGCTTCCTTAAAGCAGCAGGGAGCTGGTTGTCAAATACTCCATAAATTCGGTCACCTCCAGGTCGGCTGTATTTAAAAATTAAAATATGATGTATTTATAAAAAACATAAAGCTAGATTCAGAGAAACAGAATGAATGAATGATACAAAGACCATCAAGAACTCAGCAAAAAGCAGACAAATAGCTAAGGCTTTGATGATGTATTTGAGATACTGAATCTTTAGCTGTCTGTTTGTATAAAACAGCTTAGCCTAGAACAAGAACTATATGGCAATGAGCAGGACTTAGGCAACTAGGATTGATCGAAATCAAGACTTACCTGCTTCTTTGGGGGACAAGTTGAGACCATCTTATACCAATGGCAATATAGCAAATACATGAGATTTAGTTGCAAAGGGTATTATGCTTTTCGTTCAGACTGAAAAGTGATACAATTTTTATAGTTCACAACTTTATAATTCACAAACTTAACACATTGAGATTAGCCAAAAACTGGGCACTATATTTGCCCTACAGAAATTTTATGCTATTTGTTAAGTACGCAAATAGTGGTTGGCAGAGCATTTGAGGGCAAAATTCTTGTTTTCACCTTTTGGAAGGTAATTTAATGCGGACAAACCATTTCGATAACAAACAACCTTCTATTTACCATTTGCAGTTCATGACAACTAGTCTTCCCTTCAATGATGACTTTCAAACCATTAATTAGGAAACAATAACTGATGCCTTACAATGAACTCTGGTGATGGCTCTCATTCATGAGTGTTCCCTTAGGAAGATGGCTTGGTGTTCAAATACTTTGGGATGTCTACTATCTATGTTTCATGGATTAAAAATGTGAACCCATTTATGCCAACTTTTCTGGTTTCAGGTTTACATTCCTCAAATGTACCAAAGATATTGAGAACTTTCAATGCAAACAATATCCATGGCTAATGGTGTAAAGTAAGAGATCAACTTGTAGGTTGTCAGAAGCTCAAAGAACAAACTCTGCATCATGAGGGAGAAGAAGATCAAGTGCTTACCCTCCATCGAGATGCTCCTTAAATATACGGTCAAAGGCACGGCAAAGTTCCAAGATAGTATAAAGCTGAGCCTGGAAAAAACACATCATCTTGTTCATTAACCACACAATTGTCTCATTCAGGAGTATTGACGAGGTGACAACCGCTTACCCCTGCATCAACAGCAATAGGCCTACCAAGGTGGTCCATCTCGGATTCAAGCTCATCAATGCTTTTGTTAATCAGCGATGTGATACTTGGTATTCTTGCCCTAATTACAGACTCCAAGTGCTGAAAATAAAACACTAATAAAAAATGGTGCCAAGGATTGTCCATAATAATATTGAAAAACGTACAGGATATGGACACATACCTTGGAGAGAAGTTTCGCAAGATACTCTGAACCCATTTTACTCGCTAAGTGTCCATAGTCAGGACTTGTTGCGAAGTATTCGCGCTCCTTCCGCCTTGCACTAACCATATCTACATTTTTATTTATATCTGCTTGAGAACGGTTCACTATTCCAACCCAGGGAAGTTGTAGACGATAGGATCTCCCTTCAAGGACCTTTATGTAGGAAAACATAGAAACAATCCAACAAAAGTAAAGAACAGAAAGAAGTGGGAGAACCAGTGATAAGGACACATATTCACAATGCCCCATGTGCATCTAGAGAAATTAAAAGAGCAGGGAAAGAGTATTCAAAAAAGCAAATGCAAAAATCTTATTCGGCATCACCAATAATAGACTTAGATTCTTGAGATTATTTATATACTAATACATAAGGCGATAAATATCAAAACTAATTAAAGCCTCAACGACCTTTATGACATCAAAACTTCCTAAGATAATTGCGTCGGAGAGAGAGAGAGAGAGAGAGAGAGCCTACATCCAATGCATTAGTTCCTTTATCCATCAAGTCTAACTTTGTCAAAACACCAAATGTCCGATCACCTGATCCATTGGGAAAGGACATTCAGTAAGAAAAAACCAAGCAACTTCATAAAAGTTCAGCAAGAATTTCAGAATTTAGCGGTAATTAAAGAGTGGTCCGCACATACCAGTCGGATCCACCTCCCTTGCAATTTTGATAGCATCTGATGTTGCTATATCTTGATTGGCCGGAGATATTGCCAGTATGACGGAGTTAGGCTGCAGAAACAATACACTGATCAGTTAGCGCTCATAATATGCAACCTAGGAAATCTCAACTGAAACTGGTAATGCATGAGCACACGGATGCCTGTCCATGGCACAACAATATATAAAAATTGACAAAAAAATCACGTGATAAAGGCCTCCGTACTAGTTTTCAATAGATCGACTTATTGATAACCGCCCTAATAAGCAAAAAGTTATCTTGCTAAAGATGGCGTCAAACAACCTTGATGATACTATTGAACATACACAATCAACAATTGACTATTTGGCTGGTCTTATCCCATGGCAATCGTGAGACCTTCGTATAATCATTTCTTCACTATAGAAATTCAGAAATTGCAGCTAATTTGATTTTCCATTCATTCAGTTACTTCCATGTTCCTCTATCATAGCTCAGCTGGCAATCATTTCTTAAACCATAAGCGCAATCAGTCAACCACAAAAGATAAAACAATCCTAATGCTGTCTTTTTAAGAAGAAAAGATGGTCCATCATTACCTTTTCAATATAAGATCGCACCATATTTTCAATGTCTTGAACAATATTTTCAGATTGTCCCTCTGCAAAGAATAAACCTCTTTTGTGAGAAAGAAACCACAAAAAGATAGAATACCAAGTTCTAAAAGACTACAACCAAAAAGATATTATGTAAAACATACCAACAGCAACTTTTGTCAGACCCGGCAAATCAATTAAGGTCAAGTTGACAACTGCCACAGAGAAACCACGAAATGGTGTCAGTGAAGTAATAATGCGTGTACGTATGCATAAATATATACGTAGATGGATATATATTACTGAGAGAGAGAGAGAGAGAGGTTATTGACGAGTAGTGGTAGAAAACGTGAGAAAAAGGCAAGACAACATGCTGTCTACCCTTGAAAGAATTTCTACTTCAAGTTTTTCTCAGAAAACCTTCCACTTAGTTCACAAAAGTGAAATGGGTCATAGTTCCCACAAACCTTAAAACCGAAGTATCAAATTTAATAGTTATCATTTAACTTATCAACATACGTGTCCATGCATAGAGCTTATGTCAGATACAATAGCAAAGATGTAGGCATTTCAACAAAGTAAGGACTTCCAAATCTCGACCTTTCTTTGCCTATTTATCGACCACATTTGAAAAGGAAACCAATTCCTGAATTCTAGAAGATGGCATTGGAAGCCACGTTTGTGGAACTCTAAATGAAACTTAAGTTCAGAAAGTTCTAGATAAACTGGCAAAATAGCAATGTGGGTTGTGTGAAGACAACTTTGAGACGTGTCGAAGGGAGAACAAAAGGAAAATGTTTGCAACAATCCCGGAATTTTTATTTTTTCTACCAGGTCAACTAACAAATGCAAGGAGTAACGCACCATTAGGAGAGTATATACTAAGATGGATTGGAACAGGAGAAATCTGTTTCGACTTTCCAGTCAACCTATCCGTTTCATCCTCAATTTCCTTACGAACCATGGCTGCAAAAAAGAATCAGACGCAAAAGATGGGTTCCAGAGTCAGTATGAAGTCTACACAACCATATTTTCCAAAGAAACAAGAGAATGAGCAAAAATTACAGAAAATGTGGAAACAACAATCCCAAACATGGTACACTTATTTTCAAAGGTGGTGAATTACCAATCAGAAGCAATCCCAAAATGTCCTCTTGTGTAGTTTCTTAGATGACGAATGTAAAAATACTCCCTGACTCGTAATGCTCCCAGAACTGTGCTTTTACAGTATTAACAGTTGTCATTAAATACTCCTATAAGTTTAATTACTACAATAAATTTATCTTCACCAAAGTACAATAATATAGAATGGTACTAATCAGGTAGCACGATCCACATTCAAGAGCAAGTGGGGTTGCATGATCCTATTCCATTCATTGCACTAAAATAACATTCACAGTAACATAAAATTCACTCTGAATACTTCCAAGGATGTATGACCTTCATATTAATGAGCAATAATGTAATTTGCAACATAATATACACACCAAAATCACTGAATTTCCGTCGAGGCAGGTGTGAAAACTCCGCATACTCCTGTCCCTCATCTATCCTATACAGTTGCAATACCAAAGGCCGCCTCGTGACAATCCCTGAAAAACACTCAATGTGAAAATACAAGCTCAAAATACCAACCAAAAAACCAAAACACCAAGTACAAGATGTTATTACTACATGAGTAAGATTAAGAATAAAAATTTGCTAAGGAAGCAAAGTTAATGAAACCTTACCTGATCCTCGAGGAAGGAAATCTCTCCCAACTATGCTTTCTAATACTGAGGATTTTCCAGAACTCTGATCTCAGCTCGAAACAAAACAAAGCATCAGATAAAGGAAATATCTATACCGATTCCAAACCTTAATCAATTTTACAATAGAGGCAAAGATCAAACAATATCACATCAAGCAACAACAATGAAGAACCAATTAATCAACTAATCACTTGATCACTCATTAGTTATCAACTTAATCTTATAGCTCAAATTTCTCATTTCTATCTCCCTCTTTCTCCACTTACTTTATACTTCCCTCTACCACTGCTACAGATTTTCCATGTCTCTATTGCAGACTAGTCAATCGCTCCCTAAATCACCAATAACCTTTACTTTGATAGGAGTGGATATCAAAAGAAGGGATTCACGATAATTCCACAAGAGCAGCTTAAACTTGGACTTGAGAGCCCACATACGGATTTCAGCATGAGTTCGGCGCTTCATCAAGGAGTTTACATGTGGACGTGTGTACTTCAAGTACCTATTAGCGAGGGGTTATTTGAAAACATTCATCTCAATAATTGAAGGTGTACAAGGATCCCTATAAAATACAAATCTTCTACACCTCTAATCTATCTTCCACTCTAGTTTTACGAGTCACCTACAGCTGGTTAAACCTTTTGTTGTTGTCAACATTAGACATTAACAGCCCTTTCAGAAACTTAGAAGAGAAGATAAAAGCAAAGACATGTTTTCCTCCTTTTTGGAGAGGAGAGAAAATAGAGTGATTTCTCTCTCGGCTTGTTCGGATAAACTACA
The DNA here is from genome assembly GCF_030253575.1 of Rhododendron vialii. NCBI lineage: Eukaryota > Viridiplantae > Streptophyta > Magnoliopsida > Ericales > Ericaceae > Rhododendron > Rhododendron vialii. The sequence continues at coordinate 4,369,533 of NC_080563.1, read as the reverse complement.
TGGGAGAAAAAGAAAGGACGTATTTAACTTCTAATCTTATTTTTTGCAATTATCCCTTATATGTGTCATTACATTTTGTTTTATAACTTTTAGAGCATCTCCAGCCCTTACTCAAACGTGAGTAAAAATTTGAGCAGAAGCTTCATTTGGTAATAAGTACTCCAATGGAATGGACAAACCCAAATATAAGCACATATTTAAAAGCTTCATTAGAGCATCTCCAACCTCTACCCTCTTGTTTAGTAAAACTCAAAAAAAAAAATTGAGTAAAATCCCCCAAAAATCCACTCCACTCCTTCACTCAAAACTCTAACAAATTGAGTTGTACTCAAAATCAAGGGAGACTCAAATTTGCAAGGATATTTCTCCCCCGGACCTCCCAAATTACAATAATACCATTAATGAAGTTTAGATTTGTGCTTCAATTTGAGTTTGCCCATTGGAGTATTTCATACAATGAAGCTCTTACTCAAATTTGAGTGGTTGGAGATACTCGGCGTAGTTAAAATTTCTTTGAGTAGAAGTTTAAGTAGGGGTTGGAGATACTCGGCATAGTTAAAATTTTGAAGAAATAAGCAAGCCTTTAAAAATTTTGAGTCAAAATTCGAGTTTTTCTTGATTTGGAGAGAATTTTGTGTAAAACTCAATTTGGTAGGCGTTTGAGTCAAGGAATGGAGTAAGTATAGAGGATTTTACTCATAATTTGGTTCAAAGTCAATTAAAAGAGTGAGGGCCAGAGATGCTTACGAGGCCAATTTAGACAGGACGAAAACTGAGTATATAAGCCCGTTTCTTTTCTCTCCAACAATTGAGGAAGTACCAAAAACTGGGTATTCATGAAAAAAAAACCATCTATTTCTTTCATCTTTCTCTCCAAAACACCCAGATCCAAACAGACTCATTACCACCATAATCACAACTCAGAGGCTTGCTTCCAGCTCAATTTGAACCAAAATAATATGCTCTCTCTCTCTCTCTCTCTCTCTCTCTCTCTCTCTCTCTCTCTCATGTACATCTATCCACATGTAGGTATTTGTTCACAACAAGAAAAGCTGAAAAGGGAGGAGAAATAGGTATACCTGTCCGCCGACAACAGCGACGGAGGGGAGAGCGTCCCAGAGAGAAGAGAAGGCGGTGTCGCCGCCACCGTAGTCGCCGAGGGCAGTACAGGCCCTCTGGATCCGGTTAACCAGGCCGATCAAACTCTCCATGGTGGCCGCCATCTTCCAAAACCCTAGCAGAAGATATTTCAGCTGAAGAAAAACCCTAGATACTTGGACACGAAGAAAGTTGAAAAATGTTGAAGATGATAGAGAATTTAGTAAAAAGCGGAAATCCAGGAAGAGAGAGAGAGAGAGAGTTGAGACGTGTGGACTTGTAATAAACGCGACCGGTGAGTGAGGAATTGGTCGAGGAGGCGCAATGTCTGTCGTCGTTTTGAATCTCGTGATCGTGTGGCCCTTGCTTTTTCGTGCACCTTGTTATTTCAACGGTTTGAATTTTTGAATTTTGAATATGCTTGAGTAATCTAATGTCCTTTTCCCTAATTTTTTTTTATAAGATTCTTCCCTTTTTTTTATAACAATAATGCGAGAGATGATGTCTAGAACCACAAACACACGTGTGGGTGGGGGCGGATCCGGTCAATCTTCTCCCGACCAATTTTTTCATTTTTTTTTATAACAATAATGCGAGAGATAATGTCTAGAACCACAAACACACGGGTGGGCGGGGGCGGGGGCGGGGGCGGGGGCGGATCAGGTCAATCTTCTCCCGACCAGTTTTGTCTATTTTTTTTGGTGGGGGTCGGATCCGGTCAATTTTCCCCCACCAATTTTGTCCATTTTTTTATCCGGACCTTCCAAAAATATTTTGAACCACCCAGATTTGTTAGGAGTGTTTTGAAAAATTTTTGCTATAATAAAAATTTACCTACAACAAATCTGGGCCGTCCAAAATACTTTTGGACGGGCCGGATTCAAAAATTGGATGAAACTGGTCGGGAGGAGACTTGACCGGATCCGACCCTGTACTTAATGTGAGAGAGTTTGTGTGTTAGTTGGTCAAAAGTGTTTATAGTTATAACATTATTGTTGAAACAAGTAGGTGAAGAACTACTAGTATATAATATAAGGTAAAAAAAATTAAAAGTTCTAGAATCACATATATTTACACAATCAAACACACGTTTACACAAAACATATGGGTCGGACTCACACACTGCACGAGTGAGAACCCGACATATTTGGCCCTGTTCCAGAACGGGTTTTAAGTCCTTATTTTTTAAGAAGGCAATTTCAAGTAAAAAAATTATAGGCTTATTGAAATCTAAAAATATGCAATATGGATCTTGTTTGATAGATCTCATTGAGATCTTTAATACGATGCAAAAAAAATTGAAAAATTATTTTTCATTTACATTATTTTTGAGTTTAAAAATGTAAAATAAGTACTTATTTTTTAAGAAGGTGTTTTGGAACGGGGCCTTATGTCAGTTTTTGTGCATTTTAAGTTTGTATTTTGGGTGTCATCGTAGACCTGTTGGAAAGTTTTCTCCAAAAAGTTGGTAAATAGTAGCAGTACCCAATTTTATAAACTTTGAAGTTTGTGAAGCCAAATAAAGGTGGTATTTTAACAAGGTATTTCAAAAGTAGTTTTATTTTTTGTTCTTTCTGACCATGCCCTAAAAGTACTAGGATTAGGAGACTTATATCCATCTTTCGGAAGTAGTATGTGTTAATGAGGTGAGATTAAAATTTGGTACTAATGTGGTACTAAGAAAATGAATTTTGTAGGCTATCAGAGCATTTTCATTAAATTATAATTCTAGGTCTTAAATTACATACCAAGCAAGAGCGGGTTGAGGTCCTGAAAAGTGTGACCCAACTAAAAGATTATTCACAAACACTCAATTTTCCTTTGTAGGAGAGGCATGACACCCATTTCTGTGTGCTGAGTGGCTAACCACAATTAACAACCTTTCTAGCGCTGGGGTAAACCAAGTAGAGGCATGACACCCATTTCTGTGTGCTGAGTGGCTAACCACAATTAACAACCTTTCTAGCGCTGGGGTAAACCAAGTAGCACATGTATTTGAGCTACCAAAATTGTGAAGACATCCTGAAGTGGAAGACACATTAAGCTGCAAAATATCAGTCTGCCGGGAAGCGAACACCAATAAGCATGCCCATAAAGGAGCATAAAATTGATATAAACTCTGATCTTGTAACTTCGTAAAATTTCCCAAGGAAGGGGAAAAGAGAGATAAATAGTAATTATCTTTCAAGTTCAAATGTGAATTTGACAAATTCTACTATAAATGTTTGGTTCGGTTAAGAATGAGGTATATGATGACAAACTGATTCAATTGCAACTTTTGCCATAAAAACAATATAGGAACTTATTCATTGACCAAAGCAAACAGTGTCAAATCCAATGAGAAATTCCCAAGTAATTCAAATCGAGTCAACTGTACTGAGACCTTTTGATGTAGTAACCATCAGAAGGAGATGGATTTGATATATAACAAGATTTACAAAATCCTGTTTACGCCCTCTCAAGCACAATACAAACTGTAGGCACAAAACTATTAGGATACACAACGAATGATGGATAACTTACAAGCCTAAAACAAAGGCAATGCTACATTGTTCCCCCAACATAAAGATCAAGAAAAGCATCTGGACCCATAGATTATGTAGCCATACATGAGTTCCTCATAAATGGAGATACGCCAGGATATGAACTGCTCAATCCTTCTTGTACACTAACGTTGGGTACTCTGGACTCCACATGTTGTTCTGTACATATGTTTCAATTTCCTCCTGCATGCTCATGGACACACAAACTCAATATGTAATTTTGAGTTCTAGAATCTTAATTTGGTTATGTTTGAGGCTCTGAGCCACTATTCCATCAGTAAACCATTTGAATCAGAAATAGAACGGTTTCAAGGTCAATGCTTTTTAGAGGCAACATTTTCGCACTAAGAAAGGTGTATTTATGAAAGGTATCATATGCCAAAAGCAGAAGCCAAAGTGCCAAAGTGCCAAAGTGCCAAAATATGAAGATTAAAAAAAAAATTTATATTATGCAAGGTATTAATTATTTCATGCATTATAATGCGTCTAATTTATTTTTTTTCCCCACAGGTAAAAAGAATCAACCAAAAGAACCACTGGCAACATTTAACATATTGTTTTGACCTCAAGTAGGAATGGAAAAACATGCTATAAATCTTCAAATCTCTGAGCATTAGTTAACCCCATAGATAACAATCCTATATCCTCAAACACCCATTACTGAAATAGCTTTATTTGATTATTGTGCCCTACATGCATCTTGGGAGTCCAAAAATTTATCATCATCACCCAATATCTGTGGACATGACATTTGGGTCCAGCTGTGCCCACTTTGTTAGTGATCCTTTTGGGGCTTTGGCTTACCCACCTAAAAGCATAAGCCTATCAGTGGTCGATCCATCAACTTATAGCAAGACCAATCACTATATTCACCTCCCAATTGCGACTTCCCTTGTTCACATGCACAAATAACCCAACATTTGCAACTTAAGTGACAGCAAGGGAGTAAAAACCGGTTAATTGCCTCATATTGCTAGGTGTACTCAATAATTCAGCATAGGAAGAGAACTACCACATTTCTATTTGGTATGTTTTCAAGGCCAAATGAAAGTTGTCCCCTACACTAGGCGAGAGGTAATGTTTTAACTGCATGCTTTAATGGATTCTTAACCGGGACAGTATGTGCAAAAAGAAAAATAATACATTATCCATCAAATTGTGCTCATTTCAACCATGGTGTGCCATGGCTTCAAACAACGAAATAAAGGTTCCAAAAGAGGGAGAAGTTGTGAGCAGTTGAAACTCCAAGTGCATGGGTGCCTTACATGTCAACTGCTACTGATGGAAGGGATACTCAGATGTCCTTGTTATGCGGTTTTTTCCATTAATAATGTCGATAGCCTCACCTTAAGTCCAGGAGCTGGTTTGAGCCTTTCCAAAAACAAAGGAAAACCAAACGTTGGCACGACACTTGCCTTCAGCTTAGTTTACTCTCCTAAAAGCAAGTTAGCTGTGATGAAACTAGCCCAAACTAAGCCAAACAACCCAGGTTAACAAGCTACTTTCATTTAGAGGTGAACTCAACATGTTTTGTGCAGTACCCTGTCGGAGAAACTGGCCTATAAACATGAGGAAATATGCTAGGAGAGTCCAATGACTAGTGTTCTTTATCCAACTCTCCTGCCCTCGTCTTGCTCTAATTTGGCCCAACCATTGCAGTGGTATTGCCTCCTTTATTTTTAAGAGCCATCACCATAAATATAACATAGAAGTCAATGGGAAATTTGAATTAAAACAGAAAGTACCTGATTAAGTTTCTGGAGTTCTCGGGCATCCATCTCACGGTATCCTTCTGCCAGATCCTCTTCTATAGCCTCCTTGAGCACAGCTGCAGCTACCTCCTTCGTTATATCACGTATTCTGCATTCACCAAGAAGAGAAAGATACGGGCGCAACGCATGTCAACGGAAGCCATTTAAACCAATGAGAAATTCCTAAGATGAGTACCTGGATATTGGAGGAAATATAATCCCTTTAAGTACTTCCTCCTCTGTCATATATTCAGCCAGGCTGTAAAAATCAATCAATGTCACCAAAGTACAAAACCCAAAATTAGTAGGCAGAGGAAAAGAAGGATTCACTCAGGGCACGCTTGTTAGCTACACTTCCCATCTGACTTGTAAAGAACAAGAACAAGAACGGCCAGCAGTTACAAGACTAAGATGGAAAAAAAAAAAAATGAAAACGTATTTCTTCCAAGTTGCAACATTAGTACTATGAGTTCCACAATGGTGCGACTACAGTTGTATCGCACATATGCAATCATTTAGCATGTAAATCAGTTACCTTCATATCAGTATGTCAAAACTATTGTGAGGTGTGACGTGTATAATTTTCAGACTACCCAAATTGGTTAAGAACAAGAACATATGTTTCTGTTATGGTTCGAGATAACTCAAGTATACTGTATAATTGTAATGCTTATGTAGAAGAAAACACAATTAAAACCTTCCCCTACTCCTTTCCCTGCCTCTGAGATATATCCCCCTTATCTGTCCACGTCCTGCTCTACACTTCTATTCCCCTACCTCTCTCCATACACCTTTTTGCATACCCACTTTACTTGGAACACAATGCCTCTGCCCTTGCCATAACTCAAGGAGGTCAAGGGATCACGTCCTCTGAATTGGGTACCTTCTGGTAGGGTTCTTCTGAAGACGTTGCCGAGGGTGTCATTTGAGCAGTAATATTTTGATTTGGGGAAAGAAAAGACAATAAGGAATTGAGTCCACGGATTCAGGGAATGAACTTGCTTGGGATTTACCACGTCCATTGTTGCCAGAATATGTTGAGGTAAAGAAGAGAGACCCATGGGGGAAACATCAGCTGAGCTCTAGTGAAGTTGTTTGTGATTCATTGGACCAGTAGCGGTACTGTTATACTGTAGTAGGGTAGACTGAGATACAGGAATGGAGATCAAGGACATGGCAAGAACCATCTACCATCTGATGGGAAGAACCCATAGGAATTTGCTTTACGGTAAAAAAATGTGGAGACAAGAATACGATGGGGATGGTTAAGGTCAAGGGTAAGGGAGCACAGAAACCATATCATAAGCTTATATTTGAAGGAGAGGAATGGAGGAAAAGTCAGCTACCCATTTTGCCCAAATATAAAGCAAAACATACTTGCCCGATTAGCATACATATACGGAGCAACCAGCCCAACGCAGAGCAACAAATAAAAAACACTAAAAACAAGATAAAAGGACGGGTGAGGTCCTGTTCAATTTTTTGCACCGTGGCCTACCTGTGAGGCAGTTAGTTCAACAGGTTCCTGAATATGTAAAACATGTGCATGTGACCTTATTTATGTTAATCCATGTCAGTCTTCTAAGGTACACTGGATTACACAGTACCATCAGCTCCAGGTTTGTTCGTAACAATTCTCAAATAAAATGCGATAATAGGAGCCTAATAATTTGCGAATCGTAAAACTACTTTGGAATTGATTTCAAAAGAGTTCCAAATGAGTAGGATGGAAAAGTACCACTCAGCTGCTGCCTGTAACATGCCATCAGATATAATCCTAGAGCCAGAGAGCAGGGTACCAAGTCCAATCCTGCATGATCAGGCATGTGGAAGATTATAACATGGGAAAAGAGAAGAAACTTGAACCCCCCCCCCCCCCCCCCCCCCCCCCCCCCCCCCCCCCCCCCTTTTTTTTTTGTGAGAGATATGAAATATAAAACTAACCCAGGAAAGAGGTACATGTTGTTTCCCTGGTTGCAATGACCAATATGACCATTTCCTGTTGAATTTGAAGGTACAGTTAACATCCCTTAAAATTGAATATGATGATCTGGTGAGTTTCAGAAATTAACAAATCAATTATCAATGCACCACATTTTAAAAATTCCTTTGCATAAACATAAATACATTCAGAGAAACTACACTAAAAATGAAGCTAAATCTCACATTAGCCTAGAACAATGAAGCAACGTTAGGGTTTTTTACATCAATAAAGCAAAAGCTTCCAATAGAAAGAAGTCCATTTTCTTGTTAGAATGGGAAACAACTCCACTCATTTATGACGAACATTAGGTCTCAAGTCAAGAATGGCCAACAAAGATGTCGATTCAACAGTTACAATTGTGAGGAACTCAGGCAATTGTGCAGTTAGATGCAAGATCTGCAAATATCTATTGTCCCCACTCCCAGCATTTTAGGGACAAGGAAATTGATTCAGGTATGACAGTGCAGAGACGTATACTAAAACAAGAGTTACTACACATACCGAGATCGACGTCGTTAAATGGGCTTCCACTTGCAAATATTATGTTCTCACCCAAGACGGAGAACGCTTCCTCAGGGGTGCATTCAGCTGTTACAGTGATTTAAGAGAAGTAAGAATAGCAAGCTTTCAGACTTATGAAACAGTATGAATGAAACTACCATTTTTTGTGGGGTTTGACATTGCGAAGATTGCTGGTCGAGTCGAAGTTGAACATTTAAGCGCTTCTAACACCTGAATACATAAAGTAGTGGCCTCATTTTAGCAAGCATAAGAACAGGTAACATTTGAATCCAACTTTGGACTAAAATCAACATCGACAATTCCACAAAATCACCTATTTTCTTATCACGTCAGTGTGAGAGAGCCAGCAAGATGAAAAAGGTGTTATACTCAGATGTCAAAATCAAGCAGTTCATTATGCTTAGCATTTATATGGATCAGGAAAAGAAAAAAGCACAACACACCTAATCAGGGGCCTAACCGCATACCTAAGTTTCTCTTTCCTTACCACCACATCCTCATGAATAAAGCAAGATTCCAAAAGAATCACTACACCATTTTGGACGCTTTGAAACGGTGATCTGCTATTAGCGTACATGTGGAAATTCCAATATGAAGCATAAGCTAATGGAATAAAACCACAACCAGGTGCTCTTCTTATCAGAAGGTTTGATGAAAATACAACACATGGATGTCATGCGCTTGTCTGACTTGTCATGTCCCGACTTCTATGGAAATTGGAGGTAGAAGGGTTAATAGTTTGTTTAAAAATATTTAGAAAAAGGACAAATTTATGCTAGTCATTACTGATGACAAAGATTTCAATATTCAAGTTGGATTACAACCTTTTTCTTTTTTGAACACAAGTTGGACTATAATCAAAGATAAGTAAACTATAGTAATGGTATGTGCAAAGTCATCAAACCAATGTTTTAAAAACCGGACCGGACCGGCCGGTCCAACCGGTTGAACTGTCAACGGGTCCTTCCTCCGGTTCGGTTACACCTAGAAACCATCTTAATATGAAAACTGGCTTCAATTGAGAGAACCGTTCTGAACCAGCGGTTAAACCGCCGGACCGTTAAACCGGGAACGGGTCTGTCGACCTCAGACCGGAAATATTTTAACTAATTTATTAGCCAATTCAGGGCCATTACCCTCATGCATCAGCTGAGGAGCGTAGAAATTCAGTTGGGAGACATCTTCACGCTCCTCAAGTGCATAAAAGAAATACAAGGAACCTTTTTATACATGAAGGAGGTACCAAGAGGACTTAATCCCACCGATGTGGGACTGGGACAACTCAACAGGAGCGCAAAGGAGACCTTTAATACGTGAAGGATGTACCAAGAGGTCTAAATCCCACCGATGTGGGATTGGAACAAAAGCTTTATACGCATGTATATATTCATATACCCTTGTTTTAATTTGTTAAATATTTTTAATATATTTATGACATCCTGGTTCGATTCCGGTTCGACCGCTGTTGAACTAGTGACCCATCCGCCCAGTCCCTTTTCCAGTTCGCTCACCAGTCCGGTTTTCAAAACATTGCATCAAACAACATATACCATACAATGATACAACCATGTGTAACTGTGTAAGTCTGTATCGTGCTGAAAGTTTAAGATAAGTGGATGGTTTGGTTAGTTATTGGTGACTCAAACGGTACAACCATTAAGAAGAGCAATGGGAAATAAACAGAACTATACATATAAATTCATGGTTCAAATAGTTCTATACGGTTATCTTCATGGTGGAGACTGGAGAGAGTATTTCTTATGGTGGAGGCATAGTTGGCAAAACACCAGAATACTTTGATTGTAAAGGATTTGGTTCAACTGAGAAATGACAATACTCGTGACTCTTTGGAGATGTGAAGCGTCAGTAGATGATTACTATTACCACAACGATATATAGCCCAGTCCCTATACAGACTAGTTAAGGACATGCATCATTCACTGCAGGGTAACAATTCATTAACGGAATAAAACCACAAAACCTCTTTGCTATATTCCAAACAGTCAATACCTCTTTGGAGAACAGACCCCCAACTGCTGACAACCCAAGAAGTACATCAGGTTTCACCTGCCGCACCTGATTAGCAGAGAATGGAAAGTATGTGATCAGTAATGTACAGCAGTAGTTCACCATATAGTTTATACTGTCTACAATTCCAGATTAAGAAGCTTGCACCTTCCATCGATAAACAGAAAAGGAGAGGAATCTTTTCATGTCTATATTGACATGTAAACTACAACAGATGATACCTTTGGATGATGTCATTCAGGTTCCACGAGAAATAAATGTCATAACAAAATAGAGATTCCAAAAGAGAGGGGGGGGGAATAATAATATTAATAATGTGGATGATGATTGTAGACAGGCTCCATATTGTCAAACGTTAAGGACAACTGAAATACTACCTGACACAAAAATTGAGATGAACTCCTACTAGTACACACAAATGTGGCTCTGGCAAGCACTCCATGACCTCTAGTCAGCCCAACATATTTCTTCAAGGGTGAAATTTTGATTACTCTGACGGTTTCTAACAATATCAGGGGCTACCGTGTTTCAACTAAATACCAGATTTCAGACTCAGTTATAGACATCATAACAAAAGAACTTATATAACAGAATAGTTACTGACACTAATGAATGAAGCCCTTTTAGTATCATAGATTTTGGGAATCCCACTACCCCAGTACCCTGTTTCTCATTTCAAAAATGAACATGCTTTGATTGTGACTATAATGATAACACTGCTCCATTTATGAACAAATATCAACAAGTCCAAGAAGTGTCAAATGCATGTGAAGGAGTGCCGAGATGTGTGGCAGTAGACTATCTAGTTATAACTTGGATAAAGCACTAGAAATGATACAGACCACTTCCTCAAGGCTTGCCCCTTCCTTTAGTCCTTGACGACCAATCTCTTTAACCTTCCTTGCAAATGGCAAGGCATCTGGATCAATGTTTTCACGCTCCTCAGTTATAAGGCCCTGTCGCCAAAAAATGGGATAAACACCATGATAAATAAACATAGGAGTATTTTCCAATTCAATTGAAGGAGTAGGATTCTCATCCTACCGCTTTATGAAATTATGTTAGCTGATGAAATAGCTCACCTTAGCATCAACTACCCAAAATTGACTGCGTGCACTCTCAAAGGCATACTCATTATTTCCTAACATCCGTGCCATTGTTTTCCTAGCAGCATTAAGAACCCCTATTCCTGCACTGCAGTTGCACAAAATTAGGCAGCAAGTCTAACATGTAACACCAGTACCTGTTCTATGATGACACGATAAAAACATTTCCACATAGTTCTTCGCCAAAGCATGCTTTGTTAGAGATTTACATGTCTATACAAGCAATTAGTACAAAAAAAATTCATCCAAATGTACAAGGGTGACAAAAAGCACTTGCTACAAAATATTCAACTGTTTTTTCCTCTTTACTATGTAAGGATGCATAAATTTGCCTGGTTCATAATGAAATACAAGTAGCAAACCTTCCAGCTCCAGCAACCACAATCTTCATCTTTGGGAAGTCAATTAGTGGCTTTCCTTGTGCTCTCACAGCTCCTAAAAGACCAGCAATTGCAACTCCTGCTGTTCCCTGCAATAGAAATGGTCATAATCCAAGTTGCCAAATATAACTGTAAACCAAAATGTCATGCCAAGAAGAGAATGTATTCTTGAATTGCCTTTCAGTAAATGGATGATTCTTTAGTTGAAAAGCATCAAATAGCCAGATACAATCATAAAAGTTCGAAAATAAGGAAATAAAATGCATAGAAATAAGTGGCATGAATTTTAAGGAGCAACAATCCTATTTCATTGCTACAAGTATGGATTATTGAAAAGAATAACATGGATTTGGATATTTCCCTTCAACCCCGCAATATTACTTATTCGACATGAATAATTGAAGGAAATTCTACGAAGAGAAAATGGATTATGGGAGTGTCTGACTTGAACGATTGATTGGTCCGTGCAGATATATGCCTTTATCTATCTACCACATTGAAATTAACAATCAAATGTGTCTTTGTTCCAACCACCGTGCAAGCGCCATACAAAGGAAAACCGGATTACCAAATCAAAGAACCGAACCAAATACATATACAATACAGATAGTTAAAAGGATGAATCTGCGCACATCTACCCGCGAGGGAAAAGCGGAAGGAAAGAGAACGAGGCCCCAACCACGCATTCCCCACTATATTAGACAAGTTCGCAAGTTTTCTGCTGGTTGGCAGGTTTCGACAATGATCCTAAGTCCATTCCTACATTGAACTGACTGATAAACGTTTCATGTGTCACTGATCAACTTTTTTTACTTATCCAATAACAGAAGGAACAACTACTTAGAAATGCAGACTATTTGTGTCTGTAACCAATAGTTAAGCTTTATGAAATTTAAGGCAATTTTTCAATGGCACAAATGTACATTTATGACCATTAAGGTAGAATAAGTTAGAGAACAAAAGAAAGCTAATCAAATTCTATTTGATGGTTCAAGAACTATGCCAATTTCTTTATATCCAGGTAACAACGAAGAGATGTGATTGTTATCACTTATAATAAAGAAAGTTGTTTACCTGAACATCATCATTAAACATTCTGTAGATATTTCGGTAACGCTGCAATAACGTGAATGCCCACTTACTTTGGAAATCTTCAAACTGGGGCAAATCCAAGCTGTATAAGTTCGTATTTATGAAAGAGGAAAACATTAAAAAGGGTAAAGAGATAATTATATTCACTATACATATAACACCTGCACTATCACATTTGGCCAACGAGTGAACACAGCCTCCATGAATTCATCAACAACTTCAACATACTCCTCTCCATCAAGGCGGTGTTCTTGCAATCCCAAATCTACGACAGAGGACAATAAGTCAATGAATTTTCTACAGCAAGAGAATTAATTGCAACATGGATCGACAAAAATTTAACGAAATCAGGTTGGGACACAAGGCTCGGTTTGGTTTGGTTAGGTTGGGATTAAGTAGACATTTTGAGGAGCTACTATAACCAAGCCATGCCGACAATGTCCTAGATGTCGTCCCAACAGTTTCGCAAACAAATTAAAAAATACCAAGTTAAAAGAGGAAGACACCATGATGCAGATAGAGATGCTAGTAACTTAACAAGGGCTCAACCATGTCTTTAATAAAGGGAAGTATCGATTCTCGAGGAGAGAGGAAAAGTAAGGATGACATCAGCATTGTACCGTGATTATCTTTATTGCTGGCAACATAGAGTTCCTACAAGAAAAGTCCATTTGACCAATCTCCAAAAGATAAAAGAATAGCTCCGTTTTAATAAATGAGATGTCTTCAGTAACCCAAATTAACCGCTTTAAAGATTGGAAGACGAGCCAACATCTTATGAAGTCAAAATGAAAATTAACAGATTTCCCAGAAGAACTGGCAACACTAATTTCCAGGCTGATAACCTTCTGGGAAGTAAAATTCTTAAGAAAGATATTCTCTAAAACGGTATGGACACCTCTTCATAGTAAAACATAATTTAATGCAAACAATACATCAAAAGTAAATATTAAAATTTATACTCCATTCATCTTTAAGAAGTTCTGGATTGTACCAATTGACTGAGCTGATACAAAATGACAGGATGATAAGCGAACCTATCCATAGTCATTCATATAATAACCAACAAAAAGAGCGAAACAGTGAATGGTGTCCCCATTATGAAATTCTTACACAATGGGTCTTTGAGAAGCTTCTCATTGTTAGTTCCCACATCAATCATGACAGGAAGTACCTGTTGAAGGTGAAAAAAACAGTCTCATCTAGTAGTTAAAACTGAAATTTTTGAAGCACCCCATCTCATGTATTCATTTAACAGAAAAAGGTACAAAAAGACTAACAGAAGTAAAAGTAAGACTGTAGACCAATGTTAAACACAAGTATACTCGATCTGCCTTAGCTGCAAAGGCTGATTCAGTGTCCTTTGATTTCAAAATGATTGGATATTTCTAAGTTTGTCTAGCAAATGACTCAGACATGAACAGCCCCAATTCAGTTTGGTGAGCTAATGAGAATACACATATTTCGCCCAGCTAAAGGGACCAAGTTGGCAGAAAACAGAAATTAGAAAATACTATATGGCTTTCTTTAGCATCATTATGCAGTCTGATCCAAGCATTATCGAATGGTAGTCTCAGAAGGAAGCAACTTGATTGTTGATTCGATTTTCAAATAACAGATGATTATTTAATTTTTCTTCGCATACATGCAAGGAAGTACATTGTGTCATTGTGATACTTCATTTCTTTTTAACAGCATCTGACAACAAGCACCCCTGGGCCGAGCCCAAGTTGCTTAGCTTTATTCAGGCCCACGCCATGTACTTCTAAGATTGCGTAAGATGCTAGAGTAGATAGTCTCATAGATTACCCTGAAGCCCCGTATCCTGCAATCCCAGTGTTTACAGTTCATTTTGAACCGAGTCTGCCACATAAGGGTTCGGAAGATAGAATTTCCATTTGATAACACACAAAAGTGATGCAGCACCAGGTCCGCAGTTAGCTCTCCCCACAATATTCTCTAAACTGCGTCAAGTTTCAACCAGTCTTACAAGGCTAATCAAGTCCTCTCAAACTGCCCCATGGATGAAGAGAACCGACGAGCCGCTGGTTCTATACCTTGACAAAGGGGCCGCACTTGTCCAAACTACCATGGTAATGCTAACAAAATCCACTTTAATATTAGTAAGGATTAGCATACGAGTTCAATGGGTCGTACTATAGTGAACTCTTTCTATAAAAAAGCAATATGCCTATTGCAGTAATTAACAAGGGGAGTCAACACATTAGCACAACATTTAGTGTCCTCCATGTTCTGCCAAAAAAATCTAAACAATTTCAGCTCAAATATAGTTGAAGTGAATCATTTACATTTGTTTTGTTACTATAAGTTAAACAAAACATATGTGCAATAAATAAATGCAAAATACAAAGGTGCACAAAGAAAGAATTTACTCTCTGAGGGTTCATTCCAGCAGCAGCAACATATAAATCCAGCTTCCCAATTGCTATTCCAATGCCCTGAATTCCAAGGTCACCCAGACCCAATATTCTGCTTCCGTCTGTTACCACAATCATATCAACCTAAAACAAAAAATCTTTTATCAACACTCCAGAGCAAGAAACAAAAATCAAGTACATGAGCTGAAATGTCTGTAATAAAGTCAAAACCGCAAATTTCTTGCAAAGCATTCAGGAAACAAGGACTGCTGAAAGCAAAAGGTTCCATGCACTCATTAATTTCTTGTTCCCACTCAATATTACAAATTGAAAGTCAAGACGTGACATATGAACGTAAAGATGAAGACAGAAAAGCTAAAAACATGTTACATTTTTTAGAAACTTTGAGGGAAACTCTCGCCTGCCAAAACAGAATTAGACCGTCTGAATTTAATAATCGAGCCCCAATTGGCTTGAAAGCTTCCTAATAACAAGCATCAATCTAATTAAAGACCTAACAAACAGAGCCTTGCTTATAACAACAAGCAGTGTGTTTATCAGCAGTACTGCATACCTGATCAGCTGGCCAATTATAAACCATTGACATCATTTCGCCACGATCAGCAGCACTGAAATACATCCCCCTGGGCCTTCTGAACAATCCACTATAGTTTTGGCAGACAAGACCAACAGTAGGAGTATAGACTATAGGTGCATATTCCGCAATTTTGGCAATTAAAACCTGTAAAAAAGAAAAAATTAAAGCGATGTTGCGCAGTCAGTAAAAGTCAACAACAAACCTTACCTTTTAGACAGTTTTAACAGCATCCATAAAATGGAGTGATCAAGATAATGATAAGAATAGCCGTATTAAATGCTTCAACTGTCACTACCAGCGGGCAGGGAAATCAACAAACAAGGAATATAGAACGGCAGCTAGACAGACTGACAGGCATCAGACCTCACTAGAACAGAATGGATTGCAGTTCTTGATCTAGACTTTCATAAAATAGCGCAGTCTGAACATATCATATTCGTCATGCAAAATAGGATACCTTGGTTGCCACCAATTCAATTAGAATTAAACCGCTGTTGTGGTGGCTCGGTTCAGCAATGAGGCTCTACTCAATTGGGCGAACTAAGTTATGGAAAATCAATCAGAAGTATCTACATCATTTTATTTCTGCCTTAATTAGTATCAAGCTATCTTTTATAGCCTTATGATGTGGGCATGTCCACACTCACTTTAGCCATCTTACATCTGGCATATGCCTACCCAAGTCACTTGACATGAGCCCCTATAAGGTATACCCAGAAGCCCCTCATAAGGTATTTTCACATAAGCACACTTGGGAAGAGTCCTACTGTTTCCATTAGATAGTTATACTTAGTGTAGGACCCAAATCCTAATATTTCAACTTTTGGATGATTGATGGTCTAACTCGTGGACGTATATTGTTGGGCCATTCATAGTAACTTAAGCGAATAAGACATAGTATTAGAGCTTTGGTTCTGGGAGGTTGTGGGTTAAGTCTGTTTGGTTTTATTTATTCATTGTTTGTATTATGCTTCTCCCCTTTGCATTTTGTTTCGCTCTATGTTCATATTATATCTGCATCCCCACATGCAAGACGGGGTTGCACATGGGGAAAGCGTGTAGAAACTTAATAGCTTAAGCTTTGGATTTAACACTGACATGGTATAGAGGTCTGATGCCAAGAGATACAAGGTTTGAATCTTGTAAGATGCAAATGCTCTTCAGTTAGAGTACTTTGTCTAGTGTGTACTGTATGCACCACGTCAATTCCCTTCGTTTATTATTTCGCTTGTCTCCCCAAATAAAGACAAGCTTGCACTACATAGGGAGGCGTAAAACACTATGGTGTGCGGCATGCACTACTGGATCATTTCCATACAGCTTAACAATTGAACAAACCGGTTGCACGTAAAATAAGATTAAGGGCTCAAAAATTGATCTGCAGCCAAAGACACGGAACTAGATAAGGTAAACAAATGGACAAAGTATTGAACTCACCTTGTAGTACATAGTCTCATTTCTATCATGCAATCTGTTCAGTATACGCCACATGGCTAAAGAATTTGGGTCGGATGGGCCATCCCTAGCATTAACTTCAAGCCTCTTCAGGTCCACCACTGTATGTTTGACAGAATGTTTAATGCACGATAAATTATGAGAAGACTACTTACAAGAATAACCTAAAAAACGATTAAAACCATTCATTTTATAATATGAATAGTATTTGTGAACAAAGAGTTGCCATTTAAAATTCTATAGATAACCACAGGCGGTGAGCTTGAATGCTATCTCTACCCAGCTCAACAGAACAAGTTTCAGTATCACCATCGGGACATTGGTTTGTGCGTAGGACTTGCGAAAGTAATTGGGAACTAAATTTTCAGCTTCCCTTATTCCTCCCCATTTTTATGTTCGTACCAAACCTCAACATGTAATAGAGATGTACCAAAACATAGAAAGGAGTGGTAGGTAAAAAGACCAGCCCAGTTCTGTGAGAGAAATTTATTACATTGGTAAACAATTGTGGTCACGGTCCTTGCTAAGGCAACAGATGAAATTATGAATGCCTCAATCCAGCTAGTGGAAAGGCCCGGGAAGCCTTAGTATAACAAGATCATTTCCATAGAAGAAGAAAAAAAATCCCAACTTTTTTCTCAGCAATAGTGATTGCTACAGGTAAGTCGTTATTTCAACCCAACTTGGAAAATGAAACATGGTAATGCTTATCATATTGAGGTACTATTCAACAAGAACCATATGTATTGAAATATCAGAGACAGACACAGAGAGAGAACTTACTGAAGCGTTCAATTTGTTGTTCGGAAGACATAACATTCGGAGGCAGAAGACCGCGAAGATCAAGACGATCTCGTTCTGTCATGGAGAATGCTGTTCCCTGGTGGTCTTACAGAAAAAGGTCAAAATTAGTTTTATGACTCTTCAACCTGTTGAAATGAAGGCATCTTTAATAATTCCAGTAGGCCTCCATGCTAATTCTCTAGTGTACGTTTTAACTAAAACAAAAAGGAAAAAGAACCTCATATCTGTATTAATCAGTAAATCAAAGGTGAACTACAGAAGAAATCAAGGGCGAAATCAAATATGGCACACAAATATGGCACACGACATGTTACTGCCAAATATGACCAGTGACTGGTTCTTAACCCAACATGAAACAGATAAGCAAAACTACACCACGATTGGAACAATAAAATCGACATCAAAACGTCTAAAGTTCGCAAACAGAATCTACCTAAGTGAAATCATGCTAGGTTTCAAAAAAAGCAGACTTCTGATGTTTGGGTGGCAAACGACTCCATGCATTTGAGCCTAAAAGACTAGACGGGATTTCAATCTTTGGCTGCCTCCCAAAAACCCTACTCCTAGAGCAAAGAAAGAGTCTAATGACGCCAAATTACAAAAGCTGACAGGAGAATCTGGCCACAACCTGTGCATCCTAATGGAAGTTGAGCTCAGGAACTCAACCCGAAAAGCCTAAACCCATGAACCTGATGCCTTTGAAGTTATTGAACAACATGGGTGTTGTCTAAACTGCGTCTTGTGCAATACAGTGAATCTAGTCAAATATAAATCATCCAACCAAATGGAAATTGGACCCGAATCCAATGTTCTCATAGCTAACAGATAGAGTTTCAGATACCACTACAATTCCATCTTTCTTTTGTGCGTGTGGTTATAATTACCACCAAAATTCAAGTACCAACCAAATCAAAATTACACAAGCGTGAAACTATGAAAAACAATAACGTAACACAAAATTTGGAATTTCTTCATTTGATTCCGTCCAATCTTGAAACTCATACAATGTAAGTTAACCAAACTCACTAACCATCGAAACTTCCTGTTATTTTGTTTCCCATAAAGGTTAATTATGACATTCAAAACTAGTATCCTGGGCGGCCCCACTACTCATTGCCTATTACTTTGGTTTCAAAGTTTTGGATGCTTTAGCGTGGTATCAGAGTAGGCTTTGGATCTTCGGATGATTTCGTGCAAGACTCCCTATCTCTTTAGTAATTGATTCTCCATTATTTGTGCCAAAAGTGCACCTTGTTTACAATAATACGTGGCACTGCATGATTGGAAATGGGAGAATAACCACTTTACAGCTACTTCGCAACCACAATCATGCAGTGCCACGTAGGTGGATGTGGTTGGTGTTGTGGCCCTAGCATTATTGACACTTTTTTTTTATCAGCAAAAAAAAAATTTCATTAACTCATAACACGAAGTACAGAGATAATAGGGACTTGGGTTGGGTACACCGGCCTGACCACCCAAGACCCTTTTCTCCTAACCACACAAAGGAAACTGATTTAGGCCCAACAGGCTGAGACCAAACCAGGAGGAAAAATCCTAAGAACCCAAAGGTCGGTAAGAAACCAACCCAACCCAACCCAACCCAAAACAAACCCAAAAAGAAACCCTAAATCCTATGCCCAACACCCACACCACAGAGAACCAACACCCTAAATCAGCCCACCACCTGATTGCCGCTGCAACGGATCCACCACTGCCGCCGCTGCTGCCACATCCCCAAAGATCCACCCCTCCACCATCAGTCACCTGCAAAAAAACCCGAACCCTTGACGATAACTCCGCCATTCCAAACCGCCATCAACACCACCTCAACATCCACAGAAACTGCAATACACCCAACAAACGACCACCATCACAACCCAGCCAACACCAACCAAAAGCCCAGGCGAGCACAACCCACCACCACCAAAGCTGAAACAGCGATGCACGCTTGCGCCCAACCACCAAACAGGCAAACATAACAGAGCATTATTGCCACTTTGCAACCACTAATCATGCAATGCCATGTAGGCGGGTGTGGTTGGTGTTGTGGCTCCAGCATTATTGCCACTCTGCAACCACCAATCATGCAGTGCCCCATATGCGAGGGCGGTTGGTATTGTGGCCCGTTGTTGTGTCCCTAACATTATTGCCTTATTTAATTGGGATACTAACGAGACAGATCTACTGTTTATCACTGCATATGCGGGGGAGTGTTAGAGCTTGACCCACCTCAATTAAATGTAAGCCTCTCATTACAAATTGATATTGATTCCGATGTTTTGACAGTTTCAATTGCAGAACGATCCAATACACACAAACGACATTGATAACAATAATTCAAAGAAAGCAAAAAAACATAATCGCAGTACAAATCAAACCACGGAATTACCTTGTTGAACCAAGGATCATGAAGAATGTCGAGACCTTGCTTGTGAACGATAGCGGGGCGATGTCCTTCGGTGGTGGTGAAAGATCTTTCACCCGCAGCAGCAGCAGTTGCCCGATGCTGCAAGCGCTTAATGAGAGACGACGATAGCTTCAATTGGCGAGAGAAGCTCGACATGATTGCAGAGCAGAGGAGAGAGAGGAAGAAGCCCAAGATTTCAGAACTAATTAGTAGTGAGAGAAAGAGAGGAAGAGAAGTCTCTCATCCGGAGATGGTGTGCTTGACGAGTTCGACGGTGGATCTGCACATTCTCCTTTTTTTTTTTCGCTTTTTTTTTTATTTTGGGGGGGGGGGGGGGGGATCTGTGGATTCGTAGCCGTGGGAAGCTTGGTCAGTGAGTCAACCAGTTCAGACTGATGTTGGGGAGACTTTTCGGGTCAATATTGTGCCGTGTTGACTGACCCAATAATGAAAGCAAGTAACGGTATATATATTCTTCTTCGTCTCACAATGCAGCGGCCAGCAGGGGACCATCGTAGTCGGAACCATTGCATTGAGAGACGCAAGATATACTATACACGTTGTATAAAATGCCATGCAGCGGGATCATCGTCTAACTTGTTGGATATTTGATTACGATGTAGGAACCATTGCATTGAGAGAGGTGGAGATATATACACATTGCACTAAATACACCTGGATATCAGGTCTAGGTTGCTGGGCATAGGATTAGGATGCGGATAGACCCGGGACCAATTTCTCTGGTCCACTAGAGTATATGAACTTTCACTACTTACAATAAAAAGTATTCACTCATTTTCCGTATCCGGATCAACTAGCGGATAAGTTTTCAAGGACTAATCTCGTGGTCTATTGGAGGGAACTCAATTGATTGTTCCGTATGGACTGCAAGAATCGATCGTATGTGAAAGGTTTCGAACCTAAATACAGAAGTTCACCGCCAAACTAACCTTCGAGAATGCTCATGGTCTCACGGCCCTCACTCATATTAAGAGAAACGCCTAACTAAGAACATAAATGGGTTCAATAACAAACTACTCCATAGCAGTAACGAATCTCGACACAAACTATACAGTATCAAACGCTACCATTCATCGTATCATTCTGATTACAAAGAATTCGTGACTCATTGTCGGTGCTTACGAACTTCTTGACGTCCATCTTTCAATCTGCAATGATCACTCAACACAGAGATGACGCAACGCTATCTATGTGCTCACAAACCAAAACCAGTATCTGAAATCTCTCTGATTTCATGCAAGTGCAGGCTCTGGGAATGAAAAATGTAAGTGGAGAAGAAAGGCGCAGAAACGCAACAATTTAGAACAGTCAGAAAGCAACACTCGCGTACGTCTTTCTACCGGCCACCTATGCTTCTGCTTACTACTCCGATGCTTTAGATATATCACAGAACAGGGCCAACAGGCTTTACGATTAACAAGAAGGCAAACAATCGTTTGAGTAAAAAATTCCGAGAAGAATACGCAAAAATTCTCAAAACAAGCGCGGGAATCACAGTGGTTCAAAGTTGACCGAAAGCCTTCATTAAACCAAAATACTTCCAGGGTACAAAGGAGTCCTCATGCATCTGGAAACAAATTTCACCAGAAACATTATGTAAAACTACAAAATCTCTAACTGGAGAGAGACCTTTCTTAGCTTCGATATATCAGCACTTATATTATCTTCGCGGTACATGTGCCCATCATCACAGAGTTACCCATTACAGCCCATGTGGTTTTGCTTAGTGGGTATGATTTCCCTCCATGAAGTTGCATGTTTGATTCCGACGAAGGTCAATCATTTTAAACCTTGCAGTACTGGATGGTTTGTCGGGTCATTAACTTCAGGGCCCCAGATTCAGTCAAGGTGCTTGCAAACTGGCCCGAACATCTGGTCATAGAAAAAAACCACATTACTTAACAAGAGCATAACAAGGGACATGTGTAGTGTTGCTTAGAAGTTTAGGGCGCTCTTTTTCTTGGTTTTCAAGTATTGGTTACCTATTTCCTCCGCATTTTCTTAGAACAAGAGCAATTTCTTGATCATGATCATGAAACTATGGCAGGGCTTTGTGTGTACACTTTGAAAATTAAACTAACCACTGCCAATTCATCATCCTTTTATCAATAACTAAAAATGGGTTGTCACCATGGCAGATTCAAGAATTTGGTTTAGGAACCCCCCGTTTCATAATAACCTTCAGAAAAATATTTCCACAATCAAAGCATGCATCATGATTTTGTGAAAATAAAAAACGCTTACCAGCTAGATATATGTAAAACAGTCGGACAAATTAAAATCGAAATATATTTTCCTTAATGAAGAAAATCGAAAGTCCGAACCATTTTAAAAATCCTAATTTTTTGCCTATCAAAAAAAAATTTAAAAATCCTAATTTTAGCTTATAATCAGTAGATTCAACTACCAATGGAGCATTAAGAACCTAATGTGAAATCAAAAGCTCTAACCCATATAAAAGAGCCCTAATTTTTAGCTTATAATCAGAATACATTAAAATAGAAATTGAGCATCAAAGACCAAATGCCATATTAAATTCGGAAAAGAAAAAAAAAAAAAAAACCTTTAAAGTTCGTAGGAGTTAGTAGGGCTAGCCTGTTAAGTTTGCTAACATGGTTTTTTGAAGGGATAACTACTTAAATATAAGGTAAATTTATTGGGACGTAATACTCGTTATCAACAATTCAAGGGGAGTACGGACTCCAGCCCCTTGTTAAATCCCCTATTAGATCCCGTTCCGCTAACTTAAATAAATACTACTGTAGTACTTATTAATTATTTTTCAAATGAGTACTCATTTTTGAAATTGAAGGTGATGTATTAATTGTAAGAGAATGGCATGTCACGTGAATTCGTCAAGTCTACGACTTCCAAATAGAAATACAGGTTCAAACCGTTCAATTTAAAGTCTGTATATATCTGTGAGGCCATGTTTCCGCTAGCAAAAAAACAAAAAAACAATCGTTCACACTAATTAACAAGTTTCAACATATCTACAACTTATTCACTACCGAAAACAACTTGACATTACCCACTATCGAAAACACTTAATAACTTGATTGCTACAAAATTTGTTCCTAAACTTATTCATTAGCGGAAATGCCCATAGTCTAAAACATGATTAAGGCCGGTATTTCCTGATATATATCGGATAGATGACTGTATGTACCAAGAAAATAGTCAAGGCGAAAACTCTGCACACTTTCTTTAGAAAAAGAAAATGATGAGCCCCGTACGAGAGAGAGAGAGAGAGAGACTTGGACTTTCTCAGCCAAGTCTATAGCTTTGCTAGATTGTTAGTTTTAAATTTCCACCCTTCATTAACTTGTTCAAATCCCATCACATTCTGTCAAAACATCTATTTCCCTTTCTTAATTAAGCCATTTTTAGAAACGTAACAAGAAAAAGTCTCCTCCACTGGAAACCTCAGGGCCACGGGAATTTTACCCGATCGCTAATTTTAGAATCCTAGAATTAATTGAGATGCGCACAAATTGAGCCGAACATCCGACTGTTAAGAAAAATAAGTCTCCCCTACTAAACTCATGGGGCTAATACTACAAGTTGGTGTTGCTTGTTTTGTGTAGCTGACCGTTTTGGATTTTTTTCTTTTTCTTTAATCCAAGGATAAATGACAACTTGCCGTTCAATAAATTAAATACAAAAAAAGTGATTGACAACTCTCTTCTTTAATATGGTTAACCGATAACATCTACCCTATTTTAAGAACTAGTCTAATATTTTGAATGAGTTCTTCCAATAAGAAGCATCGGCCGAAGAAAAGGGAATGATTCTTTCAAGTTTCTTGGAATAAACCAGATCACAAGCAATTTTGAACTATATAATTGCAAATTTAAAATGCCAAAATTAGCCGACGCAAGTGATTAGCCGCTGATCCATGTGATTTTCTATCTCTCACCAGTATATCGGACTCTAACAGTATCGGAAAGCACAAAGTCGTTCAGATAGACTGATATTTAAAGCCTTTGTTAAGAACTCATTCAAGGTCGGTCTCTTACATACCCAAGCAAAGCTTGAATCGATGCTAGTTGAGTTTTTGTACGAATACGATTGGTCTGCGGTCCATTTTTGGATTACAGAACACTTTACGTAATCGTAATCGTCCAAAAGTAATTTTTATGATCCAAATTTGCTGCAATCATTAAATATCAAGATGAACGACCAATATTATACTGCACCACCGGCTTCTCTGCAGTTCAACTACTGAGAAAGCCGGATCCTTTTCATATTTCTTACTTTTTTTTCTTGGTTATATTTGCTAATGTATGTTTGTACACACAAAAAATGTGAACGCATTCACTTTTGGGAGAACTGTATGGACAAGACTTTGTGGCCAATGGCCATGTTACGTCCACCTCCCAATATCTACCAGTCTGCACAAGGAGCAGAGAAGCAACGTGGAGAGAGAATCTGGTACTATGGGGAAATTTTAGAGCACTGAATTAGGTCGTCTTCAATACATAGACTAGGCCCCTGTTCCAAATTCATCTAATCACTCACTATCAATTACTGGGACGCGGGGGGCTGCTGTCCCGTCCCCGAGGGGACAGCAGCGTGCTGCTGTCCCAATTTTGGGGCCCACCCAGGTTTCGCTCCGATAATTTGAATCGTTCACTTTGTAGAGTTCATCGAGTAGAACAACTATGCAAAAAATCAGCTTAATTGGATATCATTAAGTACCTGATCGGAGTCCATATAACTCTCAGTCCATGGGTTACAGTTGATTTGATCCAGTGTTTCGGATCCATTCTTTTTAAGATATAAAGGTTCCGATCAGGTACTTAATGATATCCAATTAAGCTAATTTTTTGCATAGTTGTTCTACTCGACGAGCTCTACAAAGTGAACGATTCAGATTATCGGAGCAAAACCGGGGTGGGCCCCAAAATGAGGTGCAGCAGCCCCCCTCCCTCCCAATTACTGTACTAGATGAGGAGAACAACAACTAGAATCAAACTCAAACATCACATTTAACAAGGTAGAAACGCCTCATCCACCAGACTAAAAACACTTCAATTCAACCTATGAAGATAAAAGGTTTTGGAAAAATAAGATTTTCTTCCTTGACGACCAACGCGGGTTGGCCGAGTGAGTGTGTGAGAGGAGTGTTCGGAGAGTGGTCGGGACCTTAATACCTCTCCTCCAATGTACTCTTGACTAGGGGTAATCCGTTCGGTCAGCTCGGTTATTCAACATTCCGATGGTTCGGTTTTTCACTTCTTTTGAATCGACATTGACCAACCAAATCCCCAAAACCGACTGGTGCTGTTTGGATTGGTTTTTCGGTTTAGGCGTGCACTCCATTTCGGCCTAACAGCCCCTTTGGCTATTTTGGTGAGAAATGAAAAGAAAGAGATGTGGTTTCTCTTAATGATGTGAAAAGAAAATAAAGAAGTTTGTTTTCTCACCATTTCATTTGATAGGCCTTCTCCTTTCTCTTCTCACTAAATCCCATAACTTTTGGTGAGAAACAAAAATGGTTTCATATATAAGGGATTCTTGATTCTCACTTTTTCTTACCCTTTCTCAATTCTTTAACCATCCAAACAAGGGAGGGACAACTCTTCTCCTTCATTTCTTTTCTTCTCTCTGAAAATGCCCCATCCAAAAAGGGGCTGTGTAAGAGACTTAACCACAAGATGATTGAGAATCTCGAACCAGACAATTATCAGAATACAATCATGCAATTAGGAGTGAAATAAGAAATTGAGGATGGCCAAATATTTAAGCAGTTAAATAAATCCCTAGCTCCCATTATTTAATACCCCCACACCTAAGATTAAATTAACAAAACAAAAAAATGAGGACCCCACAGACCTCTGTTTTGCTAGATGTGCCCATGAACTATTGGCGCACTCGATCGGTAGTGGAAGGTTCCATTCCAATGGAGTGCACTATATATGATGGGGATCTCCTCTCCTAAAAAAGGCAAGGCTAATGCTCTGTGTTATTCTGCAGGCCGAATGGCATCTACAGAGGTCCCTTTCTTTTGGATACAGCTCCAAAAATGGTGTCTAGCTTTATGGGGCTGAAAAGGACTTGGAAAAAAGGTCAACGTATGCCACATGTTATACTACTTTACTTCGTTGGTGCAGTATGCTACCGGGACAGCGGCATTTAGACAAGGTATATAAAAGTGGAAAATATATACGGAGTAGCAAAAAAAAAAAACCTGCATGACCAGGATTCGATTATTGGGCTGGCTGTATAAGAAAGTAGTTTCTCGAAAATCCCCTAATGTCAGCATAGATAGTTTGCCTTTGATTGAATCGGGAAAGAGATTAGTCAAGGTTTGAAACCCAAACACTCCTGAACGTAAAATAAATAAATAAATAAATGGCATGGTGGTTTACATTCTTGTGATTGCTATTGTGACAAGGTCATGTGTGCATAGGCCTGTAAATGAACTCAGCCGCACGCAAGCTTGGCACAACTCGGCTCATTTAGTAAACGAGCCAAGCCTAGTTCGGCTCGTTCGACAAAAGCTCGGCTCGTTAAAGATGACTCGGCTCGATTAAAAAGATTCGTTTAGTAAATGATTCAACTCGGCTCGTTACAGTCCTGCAACATATAACCCCAGAGCATATAAAAATCTAGACGGTGATCACTTTACATTTTTAGGTGCTACACATGATTGGGAACTGGTGCGTTGAGTTCCAAGGGTTTTAAGTTGCTTATCAAAAGAAAATAGGTTAGTTGCACATGGAAGATCATAGAAAAACTCCCAAGACTAGCTCACATACAATAAAGAGGGCATCAAAAAATACTTAAATCAGATCACCAATTAATGATGACAACATGATTGCATCAATCAAGCATCAAGATATACCAATTAATATCGGTAATGCTAAAGTAACCAACGGGAGCCATCGACGGCTATGCAGGGCCCACTCTAGGCCACGCACGGATGATCCGAGCCGTTCAAAAAATATTTAAAAAATTTCCAAGTGGGGCGTGTAAGAACTCAGCTCCATCCGATGTGTATAGGTGCTCGATCCAAATATTCCATTTTTCTGTGCTCATTCTAATTTTTGAAAAATGAGATGATTGAATCGAGCACCTACACACATCGGATTGAGCTGAGCTATAATGGGCCCACTCATAATTTTTTAAAAATTCTTTGAACGGCTCGGATAATCCGCGTGGGGCCCAGAATGGGCCCCACGTGGCCGTCAATGGATCCCGTCTGGTTCCGTAGTAGAGTTCAATTTGGTTCCGTAGTAGAGTTCAATTAATATGCAACTACAAACACTTGCACACATAATCACACAAACTACTCGCATAAAAATTGGGACACAAATTACTCACATAAAAATTGGGACCCAGCCCATTTTTTATGTGAATAAGTTTGTATGATTGTGTGTCTAGTTGTAGCGTGATTGCAAGATATACTCTCAAACTTTAAAACAACAACCTGTAGTCAAGACTTTCGAGGATTATAAACAAAAAGCCCATTATCATTGGGAAGGCGTTTTACCAAAATGTCAAAGTCTATAGAAGGATTATTTTGGCCAAAATCGGTGTCGTCCAACGTTATGGCTTTCACAGATTTTATTTGTCATTTATTTCATACTTTGTAAATAAAAAGGATTGGCTTGGGGATAAATCACTCTCCCATGATAATTTTCAAGTCTCACCACTAGGGTGCCAATCTATTTTTTTTTTTTAAACGTAGGTTTTTCGTAAACCTATTAATTGATATTAGATCAACGTAGCTTTTCAATGAATAGAACAAGTTCTATGCAATGAATAATTAATTCTGATCATTCAATTGAACCTGGGACAGATCCGCTCACACGCTCTTATCCTTTTTGAGACCGGAGAGGAGCCGATCCCTTTTCAGAAGAGACAATTGGTGGCGTCCACCGCCCCCAATTCTATAAAACCCTCCGCCTCTAGTAGTATCTTCTTATTTATAGCCAATTTATGTAAGACCGCCTGTTTTTAATACGGAAAATTAATAGAGTAACCCTTTCCATTAGGAAATCTTGATCTACTATTAAAGAAAGATATTTCAAACTTGGTCATTCTGTGAAACTGAAATCATTATTATCCCTGTGGATAAGATATTTGTTGGGCTAACTATCTTATGGCTACGGTATTTTGATATTTATACACCACCCAATCTTCAGGGTCAATATTTTTGTTAGGGGTCGTATACTAACCTTTGGATGTCCTAGAATTTTATTTTATTTTATTTTTGTAACGGAGAAACAACCCTACAGCCAGGCCAATATATGGACTCGACTTTGCAATCCAAACCTCCAGGGGAGCTAGCGCGGCCACACCAGTCTCTATCCCCCACTTACTTCAAGATACTCACCCGGGGGGAAATCGAACTCCAGACTAAGGGTCATCATCGGGCCGGGCCGGGCCAGGTCGTCAATGTACTACCCAAGCCCGCCCACGGGCCGGGCTCCCTACTATAAATTGAAGCCCAAGCCCGGCCCGCGGGCTAGCGGGTCAAAAACCGGGCGGGCTTAAATTTCCTTGGGAAAGGGAAAAAAGAAAGGATTTTGTGGGATTTGGGGCTAGTGGGCGGGCTTTTGGCCGGGTACCACGGGCGGGCTCACGGGCCGGGCCTACGGGTGGGCCGAGTAAAAATTTATAGGCCCGAGCCCGCCCATTACAAACTATGGCCCCGGCCGGGCCGCCTGTTTCACGGGCTCGGGCCGGGTAAAAGCCTGATGGGTCGGGCGGGCTTAGGGCGGGCCGTGGGCCTTCGGGCCAAATGATGACCCTTACTACAGACTTGAGGAGTACTCCCGAAGCCTGGGCATCCGCTCAAACCACTGGGGCAACCCCTGAGTGTGTGATGTCCTAGAATTTTAGGCTCAAATAAAAAATAAGGTTCAATTGAATGATCAAAATTGTTCACCCAAAAGTGTATCTGTTGTCAGCTTCTGTAGACTATTGATTGTCAAGATAAACGACTATGATTGAAATGCATTGGCTCTCTTCAGTTGACTGCAGAAGCTGACTCATTCCCAATAGGCTGGATTTTTATCTCCGTAATACGTTGGAAAGTAAAAATTCTTCTGAAACAATCCCCACACACCCCAAAAAAACTTTAAAAAAGGGAAGCAAATTGGTGTTGCTCTTAATCAATTTCATTGGACATCGGTAATGATGCATTTCACTTGTGCCAAAAATATTGATCCAAGCTTTTACAATTAGACGTCAGTAATTTAGCACAAGTGAAATTGACGCAATGTGCATTTTCACTTGTGACCAAAATATTCAACCAAGCTTATAACAATTGATTCTTCTCATAGGCACATGCAATACACCAAAACTTACTACATAAACGGTTTGAATCATAAATTAAGATCGTAATAAGTCGGTTTTGCGTCGCATGAAAAATCACAGAAGGAGCATCACAAGAGACGATGGATGTGTTAGTCATCCACGATTCCCCAGTAGGTTAAAAATCTTACATCACAATAATTTGTTTGGAGCTTTTCGTTGTTCGAAAGTAGTCCTCCGGTAAAATACTTGTAAAACTAACCGCAGTTCCACACACAGAAACAAGGAAGTAATAAACGCGTTAGAGCCCCCTCAAGAAACCGAGATTTCTTTGTTTGTAGGCCAACGGCCACCTATACCCTTTTTAACCGCCCCAGCCTCAGCTTCTCCTCCTCCTCCTCCCTTGTCATCCCTCTCCCACTCTCTCTCTCTCTCTCTCTAAAGAATCAGCAAGAAATCCGCATATCTCCATCTCCGATTTCTTCCTTAGATCTTTACAATTCATTACCAAAATCCCACCCACAAATCTTCCCAGCAAAGAATTCAAAGAACAACAACAACAATAATCACCCAACACAGTGAACACACCTCTCAAATCTGATCACAAACCAAATACACAGTTGCACATACAAATGAGGTGCAAGAAGCACCTCACCGATTACACCAGCAGCGTCGGCGTCTGCGCCACCTGTCTCACCGAACGCCTTTCAGCTCTCATCGAGGCCCAAACCCTAGCCGAAGCCCGATTTGCCCGATCGCAAGAGGCCCAAGAAGATCGCCGGAAATCAGACGCCGCCGCACCGCCCCCTCTCGCCTTCCCGCGCTCCGTCTCCCCGTACATCTCTCACCGGAAATCCGATTACTCCCGCCCTAATTATAACACTAACCTTAACCCTAACCGCCGCCACCACACTCTGTCCGATCAGCTCTTTTATTCCACTCCGCAGATAGGCCCCACCGTAGAATTCGCCGAGGAACGGGACACGTGCGCGAAGCGGAGGAGTAGGAATTCCTGTTTGTTGTACAGGTTGTTCAGATTCAGATCGCGCGAGGCGCCGTCGTCGTCTCCGAACCGGCCGTCGTGGTTGTCCAACATGCTCTCCTCCCCGAGCCGCCAGAAGAAGGACGAGATGAATCGGTCCTCCGTCGACGGCGGCTGGAGACCGTCGAGGCTTCGCCGCTGCGATCGGGGGATGTCGCCGGCGAGAGTTTCGGACTGCGGCGGCGACGAGGAGGATTACTGCGATTACTCGCCGGAGGAGTGGAGGCAGACGCCGCAGAGGGCGACGCCGCAGGTCCGGCGCGGCGGGCACTCGCGCAACGTGTCCGGGTTGAAGTTCTGCTTGAGCCCGTTGGTGCGAGCGAGCCCTACCCGGCAGTGGAACCAGAAGGGGACAATAATGCCGCCGGAGGTGGCGGTTCACGGCGATGTTAGGGTTCCGGCGGTGGGGCCGCGGCTGTCGACGGGGGCGCTGAACAGGTCGAGGAAGATCGCCGATTTCGGCCGGTGCAACTACGGCCACCGATAGCAGCTCGCGACGGCAACTGGCGTGAGACGGTTGTTACAGCCAAAGTACGGTTTTACCCTTGGTGGTTTTTCCTTTTCTACGTTTGAGTCCTCGGTGGACTTTCCCCCTTTGGGACAGGAGTAGTACGTGAGATTGATTTCTCGTTGTAATTACGAATGTGACTCTTGATTTTGATGTTTGAAATTACACAAACCACCCCCATTTTATTTTTTATTTTATTTTGGGTCAAAGATCGGAGGGATGCTGTAGTTCTCATGAGCATGGTGGATGATGCTCGTGACCAAAGAAAATGGTGGAGTTTAAAGAATAAACGTGTTGACTTGGAGCGATTATTAGGGGCTCTAGGTATTGCTCAAAGCTAATGAGAGCCACATGATCATTTGCATGAAGCGCTCATGCCGCCCTCATAGCTGATTAAGATCAGAGTTCAGAAGAGTCTTGTGGTCTTGTCCGATGATCGGTTCTCTTTGTTTTGATTCTTCTTCTCTTGTTCCTAATTTTACTTTGGAAAAAAAAAAAAAAAAAAAGGGAGCTTAGAAGTTGGGGTTAAGGGTGGCCATGGGCCCAAATTGTTATAGTTATAGTATTGATAGAAATTGCATTTTTTTCTTTTCGTTATAGAGAGTGGCTTTTAAATTTTGGAATTCTACTTGTTATCTCTACTATTTTATTGTTTTCGCAAAATTATGGCATGCCTCCTCTTATTCTTGTGTTGCTCAACTATTTCATAGTTGCGTGGTGATAAAGAGTGGTGCGTAATACTCGAATACTAGTAGCACATAACAACTTTTCTCTACCTCAACATGCATACCAAGAGGGGGTACTCCAACATTCTAAGCCAAATGCAAAGTCACGAGTAATTATTCGATGTTTGAATCTCGTTTAATTATTCAGTGTCCCTAATCACTACCCAACGATTTTTGAATCTCGTTTGATTTGACGGTGATAGGGGGATGGAGACCGTGACTTGGCCACGCACCAAGGGCACCCAACAATTGTCAATTTGTCATTATGTTTTAGTTACCGTCCAACAAAGGAGTTGTGTGTGTGTGTGTTGATTTGGGTGTTGAGACTGTTTGAAGAGTAATGAAACTGACGACTTTGGGGGTCGACCTAAACCTGAGTCCTGAGGTCCTGAGATGTCATTTATGCGGATGGGGTCGGGCACGCACAATCCTGTGGTGCTGCTTTCTAGGAATTGAAAGGGGACCAGTACAGTACAGTTAATTCGTGTGCTCGGACGAACGTTGAACTTGGCTAATTTTTTTTTTTTAAAAACGAGATAGGAGAAATCATTAAATCGTGTATGAAATAATACAAAATACAAGTTACGGGACACTGTATCAATTATGTAAGAGTCCACGAGATAATTAAGCTCTAACAACTCAACCACTATAAACCCAACCAAACTACAAGCCCCCATTAGTAGGAGAAATACTCCGAATGGAAGAACTTCTCACCTAGCAGTAAGACTCGAACTTCTATTATCCCAGGAAGAATTGCAAAAGTTTTGGCTAACTGAGTTTAGCTCAGTTGGTTTACTTGTCTAAGTTGAAGTGGCTATTTTCTTATTATTTATTTTTGGGAGTGTTTTTCACACTCCCCTTTTTGATATCCACATTCTTTTTTCTTTTCTTTTTTGAAGTGTTGAGAGTATATGTATTCTTTTGCTAAAAGAAAAAAAAAAGAGTGTGACTATAAATAAAAAAAAAAAAAGGAGTGAAAATTATTTCCCTTTATTTTTAGCAACATAATTTTAAAACTCCTTTTTTTAATACATTTTGGCACATCATTTTTATCTTTAATTTCACTTGAAAATATCAAAATTTCTCTTCGTATGAAAAACAGAAAAGTGATTCATGGAGGTAATGGTAGTTAATAAATTTCAATGCAAACAAAGGCAAAAAGAGAGTGCAAAGATAAAAGCGGAGTGTGAAAATCATTTCTCTATTTTTTAGAAATAATCCGTACACCCCATCTTCTTATTTTTATGTATAGGTTAACCCGCCCAATTCTGGATCAGTACTTCTAATATAAGGTTCAATTTTCACCCTTTATTTAGCTAACTTGAGATTTTGACTCGTTAATTACCTACTAATAAATATGTAACAGGAAACTCGGAATGAATAAGTCAAGCTTGACTGACTAAATCTTGATTGCTTTTTTTCAAATTGGGCTCAAAAACTCAACTACGCGGCTTTGGCTTATTTGCTTTTTTTCAAGTTACATCATTGTAGATCCATTTTGTTGACAACCATTTCCCTATTTAAGTTCGTAATTTGGATTAAAAAATGGAAGAATGTTAGAGGGGATCACCTGATGAAAGTTTTTTTGAATATATAGTTGCTCGTAGTTACTGAAATCCAAATCAAATCAAATCAAAACAAAACAAAATAAAAAGGGAGAAAATTAATTGTTAAGAAGAAAATAAAGCGAAGAAAAAACTTTTGATCCTTTTATTGCATCCCTACAAAATAATATGGAACTTGGATATTAATAATTAGATGTTTCTCGAACTCGGAGACCCTGCTGTCCCCGTAAAGGACAACGCGAGTATTGGCCCCATCCGAGCCGTCCACGCCTATTATTGGATGTTTCCCGAACTCAGAGACCCTGCTGTTCCGTAAAGGACAACGTGAGCGTTGGCCATGGACGACTTAGATTTCACCTCGGCTGGACGACTGAAATCTGTTCGGCCAAAATGAAATCTGAACCGTCCATTGCCGAGCATGGACGGTCCAGATGGGGCCAACACCCATCTGTCCCTTGGCTGTTGGGGTAATTATAAGGGCAAATAGCTGCAGTAATTATATACGTGACAGTGGAAGGTGATTTTGCAATGAAGATATCATAATATCCCCATGTTCTCTTTTGCTAAACTAAATTTAATGCCTACCAACTCCTATTAATGAAGAAGATGAAGATTTTGATCACTAAATTTATAATCCCTGAATAACCGAAAGGGAAAAGCAAAATATTAGTACAAGAAGTTGGTGGACAAGGACATATCATCTGCAACCATTAGCCCTAAGAATGGGAAATCTTTTAGATCCCTTTTATAGCTTTAAGATCTACTCCTACTTTAGGGTTTTGAGATTCAACTTGTAGCTAGTCTAATTAGGTGTCTTGTCATGAGATTATGAGGTGAGTGAATATCTCTTTCTTTTTTTCCTGCACTAACTCTATTCCAGTTTTCTTGAAAAAATACTTTTTAAAAAAGAAGATAATTTCAAGCTTAAAAATCATGTTTTTATGTAAATAATTTTTCTATCAATATGAATCTTGTTTGATAAATTTCATTGAGATCTTTTAGACGGTGCAAAAAATTTAAAAAATTATTTTTTATTTTTATTATATTTAAATTTAAAATTACCTTCTTTGTAAAAAAAAAAAAGATTTAAAAAAGACACTGAAACGACCCCTAACCCACGCTGAGAGGCGCACAAGATTGCCCCCACGTGAGCTGCCCCCCGTCTGCGGAGCACTGCTGTTTCCATATTCCATGAGCCTTGAGATTGCAAATAAGTTACTCCAGTTACCAGACACTGTGTGTCATATATATAGCACGCACTGATGATCACTGATCTTGTGATTTCCCTTAACGAGAAATGATATTGGCACTTCAAAAATTGATACAAACACTCCAAACTTTTAAAATGAGCCTGTATCAATTTTTGGAGTGCCAATATCATTTATCTTAATTCTATGGTCTCTAACTACGCATACAAACTGTGAGTTGGTTTTTCCACTTTAATTCGCTCGATCTTCATTTGGTAACGCGATCCTCTAATTGAAGTGGGTTAGCAAATTGTAATACCAATATGTTTGGTGGTTAAGAAGCTAATTAATGAATTGTAGTATCAATATGTTTCTTAACCAGAAAAAGAAAGATAATACCAATCATTTTTTAACTTCAAAAGTGCAATCCTCATGAATCCACTAAATTTTCTACAAAATAGCAAGGCTAGCTAACTACATCGTGGTCCATTCCTTTAGTAGTACATCTCTTCAATGGGACAAACAATGATCTTCCATCTTCTCCTAACCCTCCTTTAAACTTATACAAGTCCTGGTGATCATAGTGCTTCTTTGAGGACCACAATTTGTGTTCTCACCCTATAATCATTGTCATGCCACAATGATCTATTCATATTTATCAAGTACTCAGCAGCTTTTTAGATTGACTTGTCCCAAAATCATGCACTTCTACTCAAAGAAAAGTGGCAATAGAACTATCTAGGATCTACCAACTAAATATTCTGTAGGGCATGTTTGTTGGATGGATTAGATATTGGATCGGGATTACTAATTTCATGAATACTGTGTATCTAGAATTGGAGCGTAACGATCAAGGATTTTCTTTTCTAAGCAAAAGAATTTTATTAATTTTTGAAGAATGAAAACCAAAGATTAAAGGGACTAAGGCACACAGCCGGAAAACGCCACACAAGACCCGAACAAACCATGAAGGCAAAACGCCAACCCCCGAAAAGGAAAAAAAAAGGCCGAAACCTAAGCCCAAGAAAACCACAACACCGAACCCAAAACCAAAACCACTCAATCCAAACTGCTACCTAAACCTGCCAAGCCATGCTCAAAACAAAACCCAAAAAGCCTCTAAAAATAGTCAATATAAGCTGTTATCCGATTCTAATGTGGTGTTGGCCTGTTGGGCACTGACTTCTCCATGATTATTCTTTAAATGGGTGGGTGATTATTGATGATTAAAACTTTGTGAAGAAACTGCCATGAAAGCAGTCACATCAAAGCTACAAGCATGCTATTTCGGGCCAAATTGATTTGGGACAATTCTCTTGGAAAATTTGATTTCTGTGGTGGCTTCGGTACCAAGCTAGGTGATGGTGCAAAAAACTGTTAACCGAGGTTCCGTGAGGGTCCGACCCGTAGGTCAGTACAAGTGGATTGTGATGTATTGGTTCGGTTAAACGTTCGGTAAAGATCCTTCAGTGCCAACCTCGGTAAACTGCCAGCAACATGCAATACAATTGCATAAACGTTCACACGGAGCTCACGCAAGGAGAGTTTGTTACGCCAGAAGGAATCAAAAGAAGATACGTGGCAGACATGATCATTGTGGTCAGATCTGATCATACGCTCCGTAACCGTTTCCACTCCTGTCGTCACATATGACGTCACCCGAGGCGGTTACCCGGATGTATATTCCACGCGCTAGCTTGGAGGGCAAGCAAACCTAGGTCTATAAATACAAAGGGATACTGGCCTTTTAAAGGTATGCCACTCTACCCTAACCCTAGATCTATATTCTCCCCTGAGATCTGACTTGATCATCGGAGGGTCACAGGGCTCCTCCAGCCCTAGTGACTTATTGCAGGTCCAGGGACGGAAACGAACCAGCGGAAGGAGAACCCAAACCCAGGCCAAGGTCCTGTCAACTCGAACCCCTTCAATTTCATTTTCGTATAGGTATAGCACGGATATTCTACTATGTTTTTAAAAGCCGTAAATTAGAGCATTTGTCCGACTAGCCTTTTAACACTCCTTTCTGACTTATTCGAGTTTCGATTAATGTTGTTCAACAAATGATGCCTACCGTTTGTTAGCCTTTTCCGACCTCCGATCCATACGTAGTTAGAAATACATGCCGTTCGGATTCCCGCTATGTATAAATTCTGCGTCCCATTCACATCTACAATTCGAATGTAACAACTAGTGGAGCAATTACATAAACATTCTTCAGCCAACCGGTCGCAGAAAACATATAGGAGTAAAAGATTAATA
Organism: Rhododendron vialii; assembly: GCF_030253575.1. Taxonomy (NCBI): domain Eukaryota; kingdom Viridiplantae; phylum Streptophyta; class Magnoliopsida; order Ericales; family Ericaceae; genus Rhododendron; species Rhododendron vialii. The sequence continues at coordinate 4,332,807 of NC_080563.1, read as the reverse complement.
CCTTGGGGGAGTATATATATATGCTATTGATAAATCTTCACTACTATTACTCCAGTGGAGTTACTACTCATTCTATAAAATCATAGATAGATTCTCGTCAACCCAAATTAATCTCCATATGTGTACAATTCTTATTAGCTACCCGCTACAAATGGTCGACATAAGTTATCCCAACTAGTAGTGGTACTTGGCACTAAACTTCCGAGCCATCCAAAGACTCCAAACGTGTTTTGGATAATTCAGATCCGAGCACTCTCTTTCCTACTTAGCCGACCACTCTCCCTCTCCTCTTTCTCAACCTCTAAATCCTGGCTGTTCAAAACACGTTTGGACGACTCGAATGCGCGCTCAGATACCACGTGGACTATACCCTTTGCACCCAAAAATTTCTCCAACTTGTGAATGAAAAATGCCATAACAGCAGTCACATCAAAGCTACAAGCATGCTATTTCGAGCCAACTTGGGACAATTCTCTTGGAAAATTTGATTTCATATGGGTATCCGTAATCCGTATACCATGGATACTCTATCTTTTTAAAAGTTGTAAATTAGAGCTTATGCTAGACTAGACAATGACACTAGCTAGTAGCCTTTTTTTGCAATAGAAAAAGATTTTATTAATCTTTATCAACGATTACAAAGATTAAACGGAATAAGAGCACACTGTCATAAGTTACCCTAGACTATCGAAAAAGAACAACAAAGAAGGCAAGACGCCAACCGAATACCAAAAACCCAAAGAAAACCGACCTGAAAACAAGCAAACACCAAGCAAGCCTCAAGCCTGAAACAAAACAAAAAAACAGATCCTACAATATCAACATCGCAGAAACCTTAAAAAACAAAAAAAAACACTCAACACTTAACACTCATTTCTGACTCATTCGAGTTATTTTTTTTTTATAACTCAGGTGTCCGGACAAGCCCACTTGCAAGGGTCTTAATTGAAGACAGAGCAAAACTCTAACACCAAAGGAGTTGATAGTTAATACTTGATAGCATCCAATTGAAGGGACTTAGCACACCGCCGGAAAACGCCACACAAGACCCGAACAAATCATAAGACAAGACGCCAACCCCCGAAAAGGAAAAGAAAGTGCCCAAACCTAAGCCCAAGAAAACCACAACACCGAACCCAAACCAAAACCACTCAATCCAAACTGCTACCCTCTTCAGTTTATTACTCCTAGGCCTATGGGTTCTAGGGTAGAGAGAATTCCTATTGACTGTCTTTCCCTTGGGGGAACTTCCTTAGGCCCCGTTTCAGAACATTTTTTTTAAAAATAAATATTTATTTCATATTTTTAAACTAAAAAATAATGTAAATAAAAAATAAATTTTTCATTTTTTTCACCGTATTAAAGATCTCAGTGAGATCTATCAAACATGATCCATATTGATAGGAAAATTATTTGCGTAAGCACATAATTTTTAAGCTTGAAATTATCTTCTTGAAAAATAAGTACTCATTTGTCATTCTGGAACAGGGCTAATCCCAGAAGTGACGGAACTTTCTTTCACGTGGTGAGGACTTACGACTTTGATTAGAACTTGACTTGTCAAGCCATGCTCAAAACAAAACCCAAAAAGCCTCTAAAAATAGTTTCATTTTTATTAAAAAAAATTGAATTTCGATCATAATTTTTTACTTTTTAAATTTCTCTCGTTACAACGATGTAATAATCTTCAAAAAATTGACGAAAAACTAACAAATACAAAAAAAAAATTGAAAAAAAAAAATTCAATTAACTTATTTAGCCGAACGGAGCCTCAATATAATCTGTTATCCAATCTAAAGTGGTGTTGGGCACTGACTTCTCCGTGATTATTCTTTAAATGGGTGGGTGATCGTTGATGATTAACTTTGTAAGAAACTGCCATGAAAGCAGTCACATCAAAGCTATAAGATGCTATTTCAGACCACATTGATTTGACACTTCTCCTGGAAAATTTGGTTTGACACTCTCTATGTTTTTAGAAGTCGTAAATTAGAGCTTATGTCGGATCAAAAAATAAAATAAAATTAGAGCTTATGTTAAACTGGCCTTTTCCATCGCTCATTATTCGAGTTTTGATTGATGCTTTCAACAAATGAGGCCTACCGTTTGTTAGACGTTTTGGATCTCCAAAATTAGAAATACAAGTTGTTCAGATCCCCGTTCCGTATAACTTCTGAGTGCCATTTATGCTCAAATTGATGGAAATGCATATAATTAGAGGGCTTGAGGATATCATAGTAATCTATATAATAAAACAGAGTTGTGTTTGAATCCAAAAGACAACCAACGCTCCAGATTTATCTCTTCCTCCTACATAAATCTCTACCCTCCATTCTACAAAACGGCATGTCCGTAAATTGATAACTTTTTTTTGACCATTTTCTAATTACACATTCCCCTTCTATTTTCTATTTTGGAAGAGAATTAGGGAGTAAACGTAGGGGGTGTTCCAGATAACCTTCCTTTTTTAAAACTTCTTTTTTTTCAATTTTCAAACTCAAATATAATGAAAATGAAAAATATTTTTTTGATTTTTCTTGCACCGTATAAAAGATCTCAATGAAATCTATCAAACAAGATCCATATTGGTAGAAAAATTATTTGCGTATACAGATAATTTTTGGGCTTGAAATTATCTTCCTTTTTCTAAAACCTTCCTTTTGTTTAGTTGGAACACCACCGTAATTGCTTAATTAGTGGCAAAAGCTAATTGGCCAAGACAATTGCTTAATTACAGTAGATTTTTGTTAAATCTTTCAACGAATGCTTTTAGTTATTAAATCTTTGATTTGGTGGGTAAATATTTCATCCCTTGAATCCGTATATTTTGGACCATTAGATTGGTACATATTTTTTAAACGGAATTAGTTTTTGAATTCGTATATACGGGTAGCATAGCCAGCGACATATTTGAAAAGAATTAATGAAATGAAACCTAAAATACTCCTTCCGATTAAAAAGAAAACATTTGGCCCTTCTAATTAAATTTCAATTTGTATGTATCTCCAAACATTTGAAATCCCATGATTTATGAGATCGATTATAAACTGAAAAGGAGAATACGTACATATATGGAATTGATTTAGTCTATTTTAAATCCATAGATCGATAATTGAAAAGGAATTCATAGGTAATTGATTTAGTCTTTTTAAAAGGAGAATTACATACATATCACTTGGGATATAGACAAAACTGTATATAAGGAGTCATTTCCGCCTCCTATTTAGGCATTAGGTAAAATATATAAGAAGTCTACAAGCTAAAAGGAATATACCTTCTATTTAGGAATGTGTGAGTGATTGGTTCCCTGTGATTTCCTTATCACATAAGATTTAAATTTTAGAAGATTTAAACTTATCACTACGTTTTAGAAGTCCCCGTTTCTTAGAAAACCAACCTACTGTGTGCAATTGATACCTTCTATTTAGAAGTCCACATTTTTTGGGTTTGTTTGTCACATGCATAGATTTTTCATGTCCTCCAACTTCTGAACGACCATTACCTATAGTGAGGTAAGTTTGATTTTTTTTAGTACTCACTAAAGTTCGATTTCTTTCTTGAACGATTTTTAATCATATTGGGTTTCTTTTGCCAAAAACAACTTCCTGAACGACCATTACCGATACTGATATAAGTTTGATTTTTTCAGTTCTCATGCAAGTTTGATTTTTTTCATGGACGAGTTTTACTCATATTGGGTTTTTTTTGCCGTAAATTATGAGTTTCTTGACTAATTTTTTTTAGTTTTATTGCAAGGGATTCAAACATCAAAGGATTTTTTTCATTTCTCATGCAAGTTCAATTTTCATATTGGGTTTCTTTTGCTGAAAATTGGAAGGAAAAATATGAGTGTGCGAGAAATTTTTTTTTTTTGACAACCTTGCATGGGTCTTTTGCGTTAATCCTAACTTTGTTGTTTATTCTACCATCTTCTTACTTTCTTTTGTTGTTTATTCTACCATCTTCTTACTTTCTATTATTTTACTACAGAAAAGATCACAAGAAATATATTTAGAGAATTCTTGCGTTGAGCTTAAATTCAAGGTACTGCAATTTTTTTAGTCTTTACCTATATGGAGATTAGTATTTTTTGTTTGATTAGTTGTTCTAAAAAAATCGTGCTTATCTAGGTTTGCAAAAGATGAAAATGCACAAAAGTCAGTAACATAGAACCGCACACATAGATTTTCGCTCCCACAGGCATTAATAATTTCAAATGCCAAGAGAATTCGAATAAACCAATTTGCGTTTCGAACCAATGTAAGATTTTTCCCTACATGATTTCATGGTTAATATTTGGGCATGCATCATTATATAACTACACTTGAAGTTTTATTGTAGGTAAACTATTATCGCGTTATTGGCCGCATTGAAAAAATATATGTTGAACATCTATGGATTGATTTATGCAATACATGCTATAACCAAGTTGACAATCAGTACGGCTGGTTTATGTGTAAACATTGTGGTAGAGAAGATGTGTAGACTGTAACCAGGTAATCAATCCACACATCTTTAATGAGTAATACAACTTATACGTAACACATACAACTTATTTGCATTTATTGTAGGTATAATGCAAAGATGGTTGTAAAAGACTCCACTGGCTCAATGGAACTCTTGGTAAAGGACACGAAGGCATAATTCATCTTACAATGTGTCCCTTCATATCTGAAGAAATTAATGTTAAAAGTAAATACTAAAAAAACTATATATATAAATTACACTGTATATAGAATTAAAATAATATATTAATACATTTATTTGTGATGTTCTGTCAGGATAATGGGGCGCAAATGCTCAAAGACTACATTTCTCAATTTAATGAATGTCCATACGTGTTTATTATTCCTGCTCCAAAGTTTGGATGCGTTGACCATTGTGCTCCCGTGGTGACTTTTGTATTAAAAGTTGATTGGTCAGAAGAGTGTTGGCATATTTTCAAAGGTAATAAAACGATTTAAATTATTGTAGGGGTGATAAGTTGTCATTTTCATTTAATTTCCAGTTCATATTTATTTGCGATGAATTTAATAATTCTTAATCTTATTTATGTAGGGAAATCGAGAACTGGCAAAGAGACATTGGATTCATCGTGATAAGAGCTTTTTTAAGACATTGAAAATTTGATAATGACATTTTATTTGTTAGGTTAAGTTTTACAAGAATATATTTGGTTTGACGTAGTTAATTTTTATTACGTGTGTTGGGTGATTTATTGATTTTGAAAATTTGTGTCAAACTTGAATATTATTTGCATCTCGAATTGTCCTGCACATATTCCAAAGTTTAATTTGTTCCTACCCATTTTTTTAACATGCCCTCCTTTTGCTCATTGTTCCACAAATATCTTTAGTTGTATTCCAAATATGTTGCGCCGTGCCTTCAGGCACGGGCATTCGCTAGTACTAATTAAATTGTAACAATTCTATTTTTTCTTCACCTCCCAAAATCACTTTTCAAAAACAATGCAGAAATTGAAGTGTTATTAATACAACCTCAAGAATTTCAACTAATTGCTCTTTTTTATACACACTCATTCCTCACATGAACATAGTTAGAATTTGACCACACTTTGAGCATATTATAACTAACAGAGTTGGTATGGAGTTGTATTGCCTGAAATCCAAAAATTTTCTCTACACATTTACTTCCGCAATTTCTTCCCCCAAAAAGTGTAATGACCCAAATTCTCAAATACCACAAAATAAAAATATCAACAACTACGTGATCTCTCACCCAATCTTATCAAGTAAATTAACAAAAACCTTCCTCAATTATCAACACATTGTTTTAGGTTTTCTTTTCCCCCATGTAGTCTCCCCTTTTTGTTTGTTTTTTTCTTCTTTTAAAGGAACTGATTACTCACCAACATGGTATTAGACAATGGGTGGAGATTCGAAAAATGAAGCTACGATCGAGAGAGAGATTGTAGGTGCAAACTTATAAGGAGGAGATACGCGGCGGGCGGAAAACGCTGTTGTAATGGAGAATGAGTTGAGTTTACGATGGCGGTGGGAATGATTTCGAGAAGCATGGGGATGCGCAGAATAGAGAGAGAGAGAGGAGACACCCAAAAGACAGTGCTGTTTTTTTTTTTGATCCAAACAACAAAAGTTGATGACCAGTGGGTGAAAAGAACTAATGGTATTTTTGTAAAATATTTGACAGAGTGTGGACACTTTCTTAAGAGAGTTAGAAAGCACGTACTCCTCATCTCTTTAATCAAATCAATCTCAGCCCTTCTTTTAATTTGTATTTGTGTGGACCCTACACCATTATGTTTTATTAGGCAGAAGATATATGCTAGCTATTGATTAGTCTTCTTCACTATTACTCCAGTGGAGTTACTACTCATTCTATAAAATCATAGATAGATTCTCGTCAACCCAAATTAATCTCTCCATATGTGTACAATTCGTATTAGCTACCCGCTACAAATGGTCGACATAAGTTATCCCAACTACTAGTGGTATTTGCCGGCACTAATTAACTTCCCCCATTATTGTTATGGAAATTGATATTGCCACTCTCCCTTTTTGTTAATGTCATTTATCTTCTCTCATAAAATAAATCATCTAATCAAGACACAAATAGGAGTGACATTAACAAAAAGAGAGTGGTAAAATCACTCCCCGTTGTTATTTGTAAATATAAAATATATAGGTGATTTTGTAGCTAGATTGCGTTTGGTTGGTGTTCAGAAAGTCTACGCTCGCCGCTCAAAATTCACCTCCTCCCCTACCGTTTTCAATCTTTTTGATAGTCCGGATTTAAAAAATAAATAAATAATCCGCCGACACGGATGGTGTGAGGTTGAGCGGTGAACGTAGTACCGTTGATCAACTTGTGAATGAAAAATGCCATAACAGCAGTCACATCAAAGCTACAAGCATGCTATTTCAAGCCGACTTGGAGAATTCTCTTGGAAAATTTGATTTCATATTGGTATCCGTGTACCATGGATACTCTATCTTTTTAAAAGTGTAAATTTAGAGCTTATGCTAGACTAGACAGTGACACTAGTTACCTAGTTACCAGCCTTTTTACTCATTTCTGACTCATTTGAGTTTTTTTCTTTTATAACTCAAGTGTCCGGACAGAGCCACCTGAAGGGTTCTAAGGCTCTGTTTCAGAAATAGAATAAGAACTTATTTTTTGTTCAATAATACGGCTTGTTCCACAAAAATAAGGAGGAGATGCTTATTTCTGAAGAATTTATATAAGTACCAATAGGCGCCGGGGAGGGAAATCGTACCGACGGACGTGCCGGGCCGTCCAAAAATTCTATAAAAAAAATCCGAGGGGGCCGACGCGGGAATCAACGGCATCCAAGATGTGTAGGGTGTTTGATCCGAGCACCCCTTTTCCGTGTATATATGACCGTGTATATATGATCATCATATATACACGAAAAAGGGGTGCTCGAATTAAGCACCCTACACACATCGGATGCCTTTGATTCCCGCGTAGGACCCCTCGGTTTTTTTAAAAAAAAATTTTGGACGGCTCGGATCGGCCGTCCGGTGGCCGGAGATGGCCCGGCGCGGCCGTCCGTACGATTTCCCTCTACCGGCGCCCATTATCATAACAACAGCCTTATTTTTTGTATAAGGCAACTTCAAGCTCAAAAATCATGTGTTTACGCAAATAATTTTTCTATCACTATGGATCTTGTTTGATAGATCTCATTAAGATCTTTAATACGGTGCAAAAAAAATTGAATTTTTTTTTCATTTACATTATTTTTGAGTTTGAAAATGTAAAAGGAACTTTTTATTTGGGTTTTGTGGAATGACCCTTTTTATTATTTTTGAATGAGAAGTGGCAAAATAAATACTTATTTTTTAAGAAGGTTTCCGAAACGGAGCCTAAATTGAAGACAGAGCATCAAATGAGTTATAGTTGATACTTGACAACATCTGAGAAATTTTGAACCTGAAACTTTGAGATGAACAAACTTCTTAAGTCATTTGCCTTAACAACTTCTCCAACCCCGAAGTTTGACTTCTTTGAGTTTTGATTTAATGGTGTTCAACAAATGATGCCTACGCGTTTGTTAGACTTTTTCCGTGTCCATAAATCGCTCAATAACGATACTCACACAACAGAAATGCACAGAATCTGTGCACAGATTTTTGTGTGGAGCCCATTACAGATTTCATACAAATGATCCAAATCATACATTAAATATAAATTATTTTTTCAAGGGCCTCTGCGAAAATTTTGCTCAATCCAATACTTGTAGTTACTCGATCCAATCATATAACTTTTCATTATCCTAGAATCGAAATGAAAACTTAAATTATTGGATCGAGTATCTATATGTATGGAATTAAGCTGATTTTTTACAAGGACCCTTGAAAGAATATTTTACATTTAATAAATGGTTTAGATCTGTAATAGACTCCACGGCGAATTTGTGTACAAAATCTATGCGTAACTGCTGTGTGAGTAGCAGCGTTGTAAAAAAATGAGCATGTTCAAGTGGTTTCTTTTTTTTTCCGTAAAAAATGAGAAGATTATATTGATAAATATCTAGCGGCACTTACAAAATAGAGATAATTACAAAAAATTTGGACAAAGCCAAACTAATCGTCTAACAAATATAAAACGAGTAAATTATAAGGCAATCAATGTCTTTTATCATTACTCAGGCATGACGCAACAACAACGACACTTCTAAACTGTCCAACATCTAATTAGGAGTCTCAAACGAGAAAAAGTGCAAAGTTAAGGACAAAAGACACCAAATACCCAGACGATTAGATGCACTCCAACTAAGTACGAATGCACTAATGAACTCCCAAGAACTACAGATCTGCCACGAGTTGCCCCACCAAAGACATCGTATAGGGATAGAACGCTGAAGCACATATATCATTGTGAAATAACCTCAATTGAGAGAACCCGATCTATAGACAAAATTCATCCAAAGACGAAACTAATAACTCTCGTAAAACGAGAGACAAAACTCTCACAGATCAAACAACAAGTCGTTGATCTAGAGAGACAGAAGAAAACAAGGAAAAAACAAAGAAAGATAGTGGAATAGTACTATAGTTTTCCCCTCCCGCCGCCGTACACGGATATGGAACCCACCAAGGGGGAGGGGAGGGAAGGGGAAAGGAAAAGAGGAGTTGTGATGGTTGGGGTTAATTTTGTTTCTTTCAACAATAGGAAAAACCACTCAAATAAATAAAATGAAAAAAGAAAAAAGAAGAAGAGACATTAATGTTCTTACGAATAGCTAGCCAAAAGAAAAAAAAAAAAAGACGAGACATTAAATTGTTCTTACGAAGAGCTAGCCAAGCAAAAGGAATTGCGATGGCATCTTCATAGTTACATTATTTTTTTTTTTCCATTATCAGTCGGAAACAGGTCATTCTCTCATAATACATCATCTTTAGTTCAAAAAATACTTAACCAGTTGTTAAGTAAAGGCCTTGACTTAGGAGTGTAATATGCTTCCGAGTGATTCGATAAGTGAAACTAACAACATACGGATTACAATTTTGTGAGTGTGATATGCTTTTAAATCCTACTTTGTACTACGAAGGATTCGAATCAAGTTAGGGTTTGAGTAGACAAACTGAACGATCTAGCCCAACCCAATTACGACCCAATTTTTTTAGTGTACTGGCATGCATGGAAATGGACAAAGGGAGAAACTTATTCACGGAGCCTCTGTGAGCCGCTCAATTTCGCCCATCCGTTTTAGTTTTGAACGGTCAAAATTCTAATGAAATTTTTTCGGAAAAGAGTTGATAGCCGAGATCGCGCTCTGTAAAAACTTAATCACGGGTGTCTCGAAAGAAGGTGGAGATGCCAATCATTAACGTCGGCAAAGTTCTAGTTTAATAGTACTACTAAACCAAAACCAAAAAGGAGACGAGAAAGACGAGAAATTCCACCTGAAAGGCAAGAAGAAACAAAGGTGATCAATATTGAAAGGGAAATGAACAATGTTAATACTCACATTGAGTTTGATCTCTGGAGAAACATTACTATTAAATGAAAATGTTAATCTTGTGGGAGGAAAAAAAAAGTAGTAAACTAATTAACGGGCAATCTTATTTTCAATAACCAGATGTTCGAATCAGCTTACACGCACCTCGTCAGGGTCCTGAAATTGACGACCAGGCAAACCTCTGCTAATTAACAAGCCATCTTGTTGACAAACATTCAGCCCACCAGCAGAGCATGTGCAGTGTATCTTGCAAACAGATTATCTTGTCTTCTTAGTTTAAAAGCACAAGCAAGAAATTAATTGTTAATCCCTTAAACTAATTCAAAACCAGATAATCTGTCAAAATTAGGTACAGATTCGATGAATTCTTTAAAGGTGAGCTGGAAATTTGTCACATGGCTAGGCTATTAAGATGGGAAATCAATAAAATAATTGGATCCACAATGGTTAGAGGTTAAAACATGGTCTGCATTTCTTGTCCTTCTGCAAAATTTAAGGTTGACAATGTCACGTATTATCAAGAAAGTCAAACTAGTTGGTGTAGATTTTACTTCTTTTTTTTTGTTGGTTGTAGTTTACACTTTTGGTGGATACGTACAAGGTATGTCCATGGATACATGATCAAATTAATCAAAATTCCATTTGTTTTTTCGAATTGAATTTATATTCTGAATGTTTGATGGGGGCATTTTTTTAGAGAAATCTCCCCCAAGAAAATCTTTAGAAAATTAGTCTTCCGTTCCACTATAGATGTTTGGACCAAGGCACAATCCACTAACATTTTTTAGCAATGCAGAATGTCTCAGACCAACTTGTGTTGACACCTCGTATTGATCCTTATAGCTCCTTCTCATAGCCGTTTCACACTCTTGTGTAGAAGTGAGGTGGCCTCAAGAGTTGATGGCAAATAAATCATTAAATTTGATTTTAAGCAAACCCATAAATCTCGGGTCTTCACCACCTGGTGAATCCCAAGTTTTTATATATTTATTTATCCACGAGGCAATAACTTCATAAAAAAATGTCTTCCGACGTCTACAAAATTTCCATCCAAATACAGAGATAAAGGAAAAAGCCAAACCGGGAAAAATAAAGATAAACATTGAGCACAAAGCAGCAAAACAAGGGATTAAAGTGTCCTAAAACGAGCACATAGCTCTCTTTGTGTTACTGCACTGATCCAAGGCCGACGTAGAGAAGATAGGATACAAGGCACAAAGATGCCTCCGGATGGCGAAGTCTGAATCTGAGGCAGCGACCAAAACGCCTTGTAAATCAGACAGGCAGTCAAGCAAGAAGGCGAAGAAATCGATCCCTTGGACTGCTATCCAATAAGCCCGCCCACCCGCCGGCTGGCTTCGGACAAGGAAACAGGGCACCGTCGACTGAGGGGGGTAGCGATTCCTCGAACCAAAAGCAAAGGAGAAGACTCCGAGACAAGCCCCCGTTGCCATGGCAGGCTCCGGGCGCAAAGACCGGAAAGGAAAACCGAAATGGCTTCATAACTTGAAAAATTTTCCAACTCAAAAAATATTCATTATTCGTACTTCTAATTATTACTCTCATTATCTTTAATCATTACTCTTATTTCTCTCCCTATATCTCTCCACTCATTACCTCTATCTCCAATTACTACCCTACTTTCTCTCTCCATCATTACCCCAAAAATTCTTTTCAAATTTTTCAAAGTTGTCATCCAAACATAGCATAAGACCCCAATTCCACGACCATGACGGCTGGTGATTGAAACCCACCCCTCCGCCATCCTTACAAATCCGTTATTACGATATTCTACTGAGGGATAATCAGTTGAGCAGATAAAATAAAAAACCATGCTTTGAAAACAAGATGATTCATAATTGGCCGATATCAAACTTCAATATCAGTGAAAAGTGGGGAAATATTTGGTTTTGTTTCTGTTCTTTTGGCTGCAATATAGAGGAATCCAATCATATGAGCTGGACTTTAGGTTTCTAAATCAGATCACAGTGATTAACCTTTCTATTGATGTTGCCTTTTCAAATAGAAATATCATTGTAATGTTTTTAGTAACATTCGAGAGGGTTTTTTTTTTTTTTGGGGTACGTAACATTCGAGAGGTTGTTTCTCCTATAAATACTATGGTGAGACCATGTTTTAGATACCATGTGAGTTGTTTTTCATGTACGGATAGAATGGGCCCCATCTGCCATGTTTCTTACCAATGCAGGAATAACAACTCACGTGATATCTAACATGTGGTCACCTTAACATTGATGTTCTCCTAGATACATGTCCGTATTCCTTTTGCCTTTTTTTTTCTTTTTTTTTTTTCAACTCAAGACCAACTCACTAAACTGGTGTTGGTTTCTTGATAAATCAAAATGTATCTAATCAATGAATTTGTTTGGCATGGTCAATAAGTTCTGAAAAATCAACGGTTTGAATCATCAAAGTAGATCTACGAAGCGGATAAAAAAAAAAAAAGTAGATCTACGAAAGACCCACTAACAAGATTGGACCATCATAGACTAGAGAGAATCCGTTCCTTCTTTCTTCCCCAAATTTGCTTGACCTTTTTCCCATATATAGAAGTCAAACGCTGCTTCGTGAGCTCTAACCCTGAACCTCCCAGCAACCAAGTGCAAGTACAAGGCCATTAGGCTAGAAGCCCAGGTCTCCATTTGCATGATCCTTCATCTTTGCGAACATATTGGTAATCTGTTTTTTTGTTTTCTTTGATGGGAGACATCAGACATTGGCATTCTTAGCTTACATATCTTTTTTCTTTTGTTTTCGATCGGCCAAAAAAAAGGGTGGGGGAGAGAGCAACCGGCTTAGCTACCTTCCCTGTATGTGACCATAACCCATAGAGACTATATGGCGGATCTCAAAAAGGATCAGCCGCCCACAGGTTTTTACTCCCACTCCAAGGCACTATAGCCTACTAGAGTAGTAATAAACATCTCCAGCATGGCATTTAGTATACATGACTACTACCGCAAGCGGGTTCAAAGTTGTGACAGCGTAGAAAAGTGCGAACATCGAAATTGAGCTGCAAGTTGCGACCACTTAGAAAAGAGCGAACATCGAAATTAAGCTGCTTTGACTACTCGTCGCACATCCCAGTACTTAAAGAGAGATGATAGTAAGCAAGATAAATGTTGGAGCAGAAGCTCCAGTTAAATGCAAATGAAGACAAAAGGGGCCTAATTCAAACACCAGAGACACGACACATGAAAATACTTCATAACCGAAAAAAAAAACCAGATCCCCATAATAGACATGGATAGTTTTCCACAGAAATACGTATCATGAACAAATCTCCTCTATAATTTATTAAGTGACAAAGATAATGAAAGCCCTATGATACACAAAAGCTATTACTAAATGATAAAAAATGGCGTATGTTACAAATTGAGAGAGAGAGAGAGTAACAATTCTAACCAATCAAGTTCTCAGCATTTTCTCGAAGCCGCCAACAAAAAATCAACAGTTTGAATTGCTGGAGGCCTCATTGACCTCTTTTTCTGTTTTCTTTGCCTTAAGATCATCAAGATAGTTCTGATAGATATAAGAGGCAAAACCCCAAAGAGCTAGAAGCAAAGCAATAATCTTTACACCATTCATCTTGTCATGAAAGACTATCACAGCAGCAATGGGAGTAATAGCCAAAGATAAAGTGCTGATGACATTTGAAAACAGAGAAGAGACGACGAAAATCAAACCCACGACACCAATTCCGCAAATTTGCCAAGCCACAGCTGTCCACACCAAAGTCATCACATAAGCAACTCTCCCCTTACCAAATCCATCCATTTCTCCGTGTAAAGTTTTCCACTCACCACTTGCGAAAAGGCCAACCATACAAACACAAGTGGCAACGAGTGACGTGAAAATTTGCATTTCCAACACCACGGAAAACGTTTCCTTTTTCAAAACCTTCTGGAATGAAAGCTGTATAAGGGAAAGGAGAAGAGAGTATAGTGCAGAAGCTCCAACAGTAGCTAAAAATCCAAGGATGTATTTTGATCGAGAGACTCCGGATGGCGCATCAGATTCATCGTTTACAGCAAGGAGAGAGGCGGATAGCGAAAGGACAACCACAGAGTTCATAATTAGTGCAGTGAACTTCTGATTATTGATAAAGAAAGAGAAGACTGCATTAAAAGCCAATTGAGTAGCACAAATGAGGGAATAAGTAGAGGCGGCTAGGTATAATAGTCCAATGGAATAAAGCATGTTATCACCCGCAATAACTACTCCAAGAACAAAGTAAAGTAAGAAAATAGTCTTCAGTGGAGGAGAAGGAGAAGCAGACAGAGGGCCTTTAGAGGAATGGAGAAAAAAATATGGGATGAGGACAATTGGGAAAGCAGCAGTTTGGACAAGGGTAGCCATCCATTTGCTATTTCCACCCTGATCATAGTAAAATCTTCCAAGAATGACAGCAGCAGCTTGACCAGCGACAATAAAAAGTACATTAAGAACGACCAAAAACCACCATTGCCAGTGCTTAAGCTTGAAGAATAGCGGTGGGAGAGTTGAAGTTCCATCTTCTATCAATATTGGCTCTTGATAATCTGCGAGTGGTTAAGAAACGGGGGAACGCATTATAATCCCTAAACAAAGGCAGCTCATACATTATCATTTCGCACAGAAACACAGATCAAGGCTGTAATTGGAATCAGAGAGAACAACAGGAACAACAAACTTTATTCACAGCTACAACAATAAGGAAATGCAGATAACTTCTGTCGTATATTGAGTTGCTTGGAACACCAATCTGCATTGAATATACAGAAGTTGTAAATGGGCATTGCTTTCACAAGGTAGAAAAGTAGTTGCCCATGCCTAGGAAGATTTAACACAATAGGATCTCTGCTAGTACTCAGTATCTTTGATTGAATTCTTCAAAATCTTAAAATACTTAACAGGTTATCATTAGCGGCTCTATACACACCCCTCCACGAATACATCACCATATGCAATTGCAAAATATGTTAAGACCTACAGGCCACCTACCAAAATAAGAATAGCTTAGTCTAGATCTATAATTCTTACAAAGGAACAATCATTCCAAAGGGTCTAACTATAAATGTTGCATGATCTTTCAACGCCAAAATCACCCTCAACTTCTTTCAACGACTTACACGTTTGTGAAAAAAGCATTACTCCAGTCACATTAATTGCGTGTTTCCAGAGGCCAGCGCTTAAGAAACCAAAAAACAAGATGATTGCTAATAGAAGTCCCCACCAATAAATTGTAAGATCCTACAGTCATACCAACACCTACAAAAACCAACTGCCCTGGTAAGTAACTAATGAATTCCTGAATGACCTAACAAACCCTGTATGCGCTAACAAATCCTAGATGCAGATTGCACCATAGCCTTTATATTGTAATATCGACAATCCTTTTACCATGGAGTCTGCAATAACGTGCTGAACACTTGTATGCTCAAGCCTCAAGGGGCGCCTTACATTCGTTGAGTTCCATCTCATAATGAGGTAGTCTATGCCAACATACTATGGGGGCTTTCATCTTTCTCATTCTTATAGAAGAAAACTGTAGTCTGTAGCTAAATTTTACTCAATGTCTTAATAATGATCGACAACAACCTTGATACCCGCAATCTTTCTGTTAATTAACATGCATGTCAGTCAACTAATAGTTCTTCGTTTCTTCTAAGTACCTCACAAACATGGTTTGCGGCTTTTCAATACTTGACACCAGGGTTGTCCCCCTTCACAATGAGAGCTACTGCATATGCAAAACCATGCTTTTTCAAACACAAAACAATATTCCTGATGAAGCAAATCCCTATCCACATTTGCAAGTAGTTTACTCCAAGCAACCTAAACATATATACATGTTCCATAACTTGCAAATCAAGTGACTGTCTAGCTGATAACTCTTTATAGCCAAATTCTTACTAATCATTGTTAGCATACTAATGGATGTCAGATAAGCAAATTGTTCGAATTCCTGCCCCTGTACTTCCAACAAGAGCTTTGAGGTAGGCGTCATGTACTCCCATGCATTTGACTAGAGTTCAAACCTTGCAAACTACAACTAACGGCACTGACTTTCTCAGAGCAAAAGAAAAAACAAGCGCTTTGAGGTAGTAAATCACTAAGTGGGAATCTGTCATCAGAGATTCCATTGGTGTTAAAGTATGCTGTTATTGGACTGAACATAATCAGGATTTTAACTTGCCCCTTTCGCTGCACACATGGGGAAAAAAAGAAAAAGAAAAAAACAAGATACAGAATTCAATGGAACACCACTTCTAAAAACTCCTGAATCCGAATAACATGTGACCAAAGTAGTCATGCAGATTAGAAACAAGATGCAGGTGCATAGCATTGAGAGAAATCTAATCATAGGTACAACCCAAACACCGAATAGTGACAGAAGTCATTATATACCGATACCCATCAATCATTTGAGTCTTCCCCGGCGGAAGAGAGAGAGAGAGAGAGAGAGAGAGAGAGAGAGAGAGAGACCTGGCATGTTTTGAAGCGAAGAAAGATAGGTACGAGAGAGCCCTCGAAAGAGAAGAACAGGAGATTTGGTTGATACTACTCCGTAATAATTGGGAGTTGAGACCCTCAACGGCGGTGGGGTGCGAATTGGAATCCTACGAGGACGAGAGGAATGAGAAAAGGAGAGAGAAGTTGTGGGCCTTTTATTATCTACGGAGTATCTAATAATCTGCCGCATTAAAATTAACTATCGAATATGTCTGTGAACAAGAAGAAAGTAAGTAAGCATGATTAGGATAGAAATTAGGAAAATTTTAACGCTAATTTGCAACTACTCCACTCAATAATACTCCATTCATAGTGCTTCACAGATACCCTTAAAATCACATTCTGATCACATTGCGGCTCGAATCATTAAAATTTGATCGAAAACTATAAGGTGTTTTTTTAGGTGTCTAATTAGTTGTCCCTGAAACCGCTCCCGATATATATATATATATATATATGCATGTAACTTACTTGGCATATTTTGCATATTCCTCACGGAATATTGTTATTAACATCATACAACCATATGTACGAGATTTCGCTTCACTTTAATTGAGATAAAAAAATTAACGTACTATCGAGTGTTATGAACGCTAAAGTTTATAGTTAGCCGCTCTACGCGACCACGAAAACTTCAACCAAACATTATGTGAGAAACTCCAATTATTTACCCAATAAACTGATCACTCATTAGTAGTCAAAGCGGCTTGTGTTTGCATGCCCAAAGTCAGCTTTGGATGACAAAAAAAGTGGCCCCATGAATTGCTTCTTTCTTTCTTTGCTTAGAAAAAAAGAAAAGAAAAAGATATAATGCTTTTTTATTTGGGCACATGGAAAAATTTCAGGATATACTTTGTTTCGCTTCATTTGACTTGTATTTGAGACGTTTAATTATTTAAAAATGCGCAATCCCTTTGTACAGTGGAATTCGTTCACATTTGCAATAGCAAAAAAACCTCGATCCGTTTGGATTGATTCGTTCGCATTTTGCTCCTTTGGCATGTACTTCTACCGGCTTAATTACGTTACAACCAAATTGCAAATCATACGCAAGCTGAGACGTTGATCGGAAACAAGTCATACGTCAGACGTTTTGTGGTCTTTATGCACATGGCATCAACTCAATTGAGAAGCGACAACTAATAGCTCGATATAACGGATCGATCCCATATGATACAGATGAGATCAAATTCTCATATCCGTCTCAATCGTGCGACAAATCGAACCCAAAATTTCATTAATAAAGCTGAACGGAATCCGGACAGGTGCTTAACATGAAACCTCGACAAAATAATAGTCATTCGCTCATTCTCACTAATCATCCCACGAGAATCACACTGACAACACTTGACAAAGGTTCGGACCGGTTTGACTGCAATCATAACTACCTGTTCGAGTTGAACTTCAAAAAAACAACAAAACCCAAAATTTATAATGTTATCACGAGAAGAGCTTTACAGATAATGACACAACAATCCTCAACAGGCACATCCTCCGGACTGTTGTTGAGACACAGATGCATTAGGGTTGCTGGACTTGAGATTTACATCAACCATGTCTTCTTGCTTTGTTGAAGATAGTGTTTCCATTCCAGGTAGGGCTGCAGCAATCTTCCGAAATAATGCCTGGGAAAAGGGTGTGTTCTTGTTAATTGACAATTAGCCAACAAAATGATGATCTCCGATACACCATACCCAATAGTGAATGAAACAAGAACATATGACTCAGAAGTCAGAAACGCTTGCAAATGAGAAGAAATAATGCTCGTTTCGATAGACATGGATTTCAAATGAAGGTATTCCACATTCTTACACAATGAGATGAGAATAGCTCAATTTTCATTTGATAGCTTCCCTCTGGATTCCAACATTAAATTTGAGAGCTCTATGATGATGGATTTGAAAGAACTAAATAAGAAGAGTGATTTGAAATCCTTCATGTTAAGGATTGTAGTTATACAAGGAACCAAACAAAACACATCTCTAATCCATTTTCCACTCTAGTTTCACAAGCACAAGCTCTTTTGTTTTTACTGAAAATGATCAGAAAATCCTGAATTTAGAATCCACATCCATCAAACGTACCGTAAGCTTTATTCAATATGCCTTCTAGTGTCTACCATTGAATGTGAAGTAGTATGTTCAAATATTTTCCTGACTCAAAACCAACAGAGATGGTGATGATCATGGCAATCTTAAAAGAATAAAGTTTGGGGCTACAAATACCAAATAGCAGCATGATTAGAATGCAAGTAAGCATTACGTTGAAGTACTAAAAGAAGCAGACAGAGGATAGGGCATTAACATTGACACACATACTTGCATTTCATTAATCTAGCCAACAGCATTTGTACGAAATAATAACATCCTAATAGCATACCTTTATGTTGAAGCCAGCCTTCGCACTGGTTTCTATGAACATAACATTCATGTCACGAGCTTTGGCTTCTGCTTCCTCTATCGAGACTTGTCTATGGATCAATCACAAGATGACAAACGTGAGCAACAAATTATAGGATCTGGGCGAAAAGAAAAGATGACAAGATGGGCTGTTGCAGAAGCAATCAGTATATTATTGCTCGTATATATTGATGACTACTTGCGGAAATGGGAGTGCTCTGGCATATAGACTAATGTCATCTGCGTCCCTTCTATACCTTGGGGCAAAATTGGATTAAGCTTCTCCTCTGAACATTGGCGGGATTCAAGTAATAAAGCTCTACAGCTGAAAACATAATGGGAAAAGACGGGGCAGATGACACTATGTGTTATGCAACTGTAAACCTCAGGGGGCAGGGTGGAATTTTATGCACATGAGGGAGTCAATACATTCGTTAGAAATCTCAAGGGGTGTATATCTAAGTTTCTCCATTCTGTCCTAGGAATACATACTTGAAGTCAAAATCACTAAGTAGAGAAACCACTAGGAAAGTAGATAACCGACTAGTTCAGGAATCAGGATAATCTAAAACAAGGACTGTCAATCATTACCTTTTGTCAACAAGGTCAGTTTTATTGCCCACAAGGACAATTATAACATCACTCCCTCGCTCAGTGCGAACCTCCTCAATCCATTTTGCGGTGTTTAAGAATGATTGCCTGCCTAAGAAAAAGCACAAAAAACACATATAAATAAACTTATTTATACATGTGGATCACACTTGCAAAGATAGGGGGGAAATGCATACTTGCAACATCATACACAATAACTGCAACAGAGGAGTCCCTAATATAACTTGGAATAAGACTCCTAAACCTTTCTTGACCAGCAGTATCCCTGTAAACAAACAGCATACAAAGTGAAACAAATTTCAGAAACTAATCATGTCTGAGTTCAATGTACCATTTTTTTCATTATCAACATTAGCGATCACACCATAAAAAGGCAACATGAGTTAATATCAAATGCTAGCCTATCAATGGCTATTCTACCAAAGCAACAGAAGAAATCTATTACTACCAGGCAACCTCTGGGGCAGAGTTTCAACTATCTTCTAATTGCAAAGAGCCAAATAAGAAAAGCAGCAGTGTTATATTGCTAGAAATTGGTACTAAAAAGTGGGCATCAAGCCCATCAGAATGTCAAAAACACAACAAAGTGGAAAACCTAGCAGGATAAGCATTGAACAATAAATCAACTAACCGGTAACAACTACTAGGAAAAGTTGTTAATCACTGTATCATAGAACCTCACAAAAAACATGCTTCAACAAAGCAATAATCTGTCAAGCAACGAATACATGCAAATTGCTAATTACCATCTCCTGGCACTTGACAATTCTACCCCTAATGCATGCTGTCCGAATTTTTTAAACACATTGCTGGTTGAACATCCTGATCTTGCCTTGAATAAGTTGATGTCTCAAACACACCTTGAGATTCATTATGTTAAGCTTTTAGCTAGCTACTTGTGCACATCAAATATAGGTTCAGAAGAACTGATAAAAAACACATCCTTCTGAAGTGTTAAAAGACAATATTAACATGGTTCACATAAACTAGGAATCTAGGATGTATCTGACCACCTGTTTAATCACATTAACATCATGAAGCCATGACAGAGCACGTATCTAATAACATAATATACAGTAGTACAAGCTACACAAGTAGGAGTCCCGGCGATACACTCCAATAGAGAAAGAAGATTGGAATAGAAAAAGCTGTCCGAAGTTTTTATCTGAATTTAGTGATGTCATATCAACCTTTGCACCGCCATCTCAAGTCGCTTAGAATTTCTATCAACACAAACAGAAAAAGAAAAGAAAAAGAACATGGCCCGGGCAATCAGCTCATTTCATCTAAATTCATCCTCTCCTCCCGAGAGCGAGTGTAAAAGGTCAATCTAAATCCCAATAATATCTATTGCACCACACAACACTGTCTAATTGCAAGTTCAATTAAACTCATATATCTGCTCTTGTGCAAGCAAACATACTCTAGCAAATACAAATAGAAGGAACTGCATCGCTTACCAGAGCTGTAATCGTACTGTACGATCTTCCAGATACATGGTCTTTGATAGAAAGTCGATGCCAATAGTAGCCTGAATCAAAATTTTATGGTGGATAAGTGCAAATGAGAAAAAGGAAAAAAGACATACCAGTAAAAACATATTTTAGTGTTACTAACACCTAACAAGATATACACAAGGAGACTTACTAATTCCGCTCACAAAATATCCAATGTCAATTTGTGATTATGGAAGAAAAATGCTAGAGTTGCTACATTAACTCTTAACCAAATCAGATAAAACAAATTAGAGAAAGAACCGACTACAGTAAGATATAATGAATCCTTTCCAATTTCAATTGTAAAAATAAATAAGGGTAATTGCATTTTTACGCCCGTGAGGTTTGGCACATGCAGGGGAATGTCGTCAGAGACTTGTCTTCCATCTCACTCTCTAAGCCAACAAAGAGTTTGTTCTATGTAATCTATAGGATATCCCAACTAATGCCAATTGGTTCAACTTTGTATAGTTTATTCTGGGTAAAACTCTCCAAATATTTGGCTCCCCTTTTGTTTTTGTCACCAGTGGACTTTGTTCCATAGTGATCCCTATGTTTTGAATCCTGAGTTTATCTCCCCACATGCAAGCATTTTAATTATTTGTTGGCTAGCTTGATACAGATTGTCAAGCTCATTCTACAAACTACTTAAACTTTTGGGTTGCAAAGAAAACTAGAAAAGGTTCGTTCACCAGGTCTTAGGTGGTCGCAAGGACCAAGCGTCCATCCTGATTTTGTTGCTCTCTATTGAAACTATACATGCGCCCAAGCAGCATATGTAGATAAAAAATCAAAGATGATACGGAAACAAATGAATAAGCACAGATTCGGACACGCAGATGTGTCTAAAACCATCTGATGTGTGTGGGCTTCACATCAATTGTGTTGGATCCACATGCATTGACCATTCCGGACACATCTAAATGCGGATACGTGCACATCCATATGCGTCCATAGCATTGCTCATAGAAAAAAATGCATCCCACTTGGCCGTAGATTACCTAAGACCAAATCTTGTGAAAATTCCTAAGAGTATATTAAAGATCTTGTCAGAACTATAGAGCCGTCTTTTCAAAAACAAGCAAGCTTAACAACGTGGAAATCTGCATTAACAATCATAAAAGATAATTTTCAGCATAATTAAACTCATAAGTTTCCCGGGTTTTTTCTCGTATCTTCCCATTAACCAACCGAGAATTCATAAGTACACAACAAAACGCCAATAATTGGCAATCGAAGATCAAGAATCAGCTAAAGGCTGATAAAGAAACCAAATCGCTCAAGCTCGTGTTCGCTCGTTTGAGATCAGTTTGTTTAGGTAGCAAACCAAGCTTGAATATGTTTTTGAAGCTATCAAGCTCGAACAAGCTACCAGCACGGCTTGTTCTACTTATGATGTTTGAAAAACTGAAGCAACTCGAGTTCAGTCCATGATCGACCCGATTAAAGCTCATGGCGAAGTAGCTTGTTAGGTTTTCAAACCCAACTCGAGCACGTTTGGTTAGTTTTATCATCCCTAACCTAAACTCGAGCGAATACAATGCTGAACCAAACAGATCCATACTGACACACGCAAGCAAGAACTAAATAATTCTCGTTCAACATATATAACGAATACGTTTGTATTCATATACCTGGTACGTGTTATCGAACTTGTCGTACATGAATCGGGTGATGATGCTGGTTTTTCCGACGGATTGATCGCCCAGGAACACGAGCTTGTACTTGGCGAGGGCTGAAACCGGAGCCATCACTTGGATCTACCCGAATAATGAGGCGGATCGGGTTGTGTAGCGCCGAGATCTCGCCGGGAAATTCGATGTGCTTGGGGTGGGCTTCGGAATGGTTGTGATCCGCCGTCGTACACAGACGGATCCTTAGAGAGAGAGAGATTGGTTTTGCGCGTAAAGGGAATGAAGAGGTTTCGAAGGAGGGAGGAACGCCGACGGAAACAAAACGGCTTTGTGCTTTGTTGCACGTGACGTGACGTCTGTAAATAATTAAGTTGCGAGGCTTCTTTTTTTTCGTCTTTATTCAAGTTTTTCTTATATTTATTAGTTTTGTGTTTAATTTTTTTAAATTATTGATTTATCTCTTCAAAATTTATGAATTTTATTTTAGATATTTTAAAAAATATTTGAGTAAGAGTTATAATTTTTTTATTTTTCCAATCTAGCGAATCAATAATTCAGAAAAATTAAACGTAAAACCAACGAACACGAAAAAAAAATAATGACAAAACGTAAAAATTCCAAAAATTCTACAAAAATAGCGGAACTTATGTTTGTCTAGACAGAATGCTATGTTTGGATTGGTGTTTGAAAAAATAATTGAAAAAATAGTAGAGATAATAAGTGAAGAGAGATAGATGGAGAAATATTGAAAGTAAAAAAAATATAGAAAAACAATTTTGAAAAATATTTTTGAATTGTAAAAAAAACAAGGAAGAAAATTCTTCCCTTGTAAGTCTGTAACAAAACTAATTAATTTCCAAAGATGAAAATTCTTCCCTGTAACAGAATTGCTTCAATTGCAATTCCCCATAAAACAAAAAAAAAAGGACAACTGAGAAAAGATCGATATGGTTTAAATCAAGGAAAACGTCTACTTCACCACATTATGGTTTGGGGTCGGGCGGATTATCTCCCAAACTTTTGAACAACCACACGCAACCAATGTTCTGAATATCGTACCAGCCAGGGTACCGGTATTTTTACTGGTACGGTATGTATCGGTACCTGTCAGATACTGGGTACCGTTTCAAATTTATCGCAACTACAATATATATAATAATTATATATAATCATAATTCAAAAAAATCCCTTATACTATGCAATTTCATTATAAAATACCTATGTGTTTGCATCTTATCCCACATTACCTAGTTACAAAACTCTTTTCCATCTTAAATGACTTTGCATACTAATGGACTTGTAAATGAGGACCCAATGAGAGACCTCGCGCGCTCGGAAAAATGGGTTGTCCGGTACGCCGGTACCGGCTGGTATTTGGTCCGGAACGGTGAAGTTAGGGGTACCGGTTTCTCATAAATTAACTACATGCACCTATTTCTGAGATGGGGTGCGCATGTCGGAAAATTATGGTATTACTTTTACATGTCTTTCTAATTACCAAACATACTAGTATCATCTTCTTATTTTCTCTATCTCCCACCACGGCCCAAAGTAAGCCATCCCTTTGCCTCACCTCCTCATTTTCCACAACAGACTACTCTCTTCTTTTCTCAATCTTGTTGCTATCTGATGGAAGTAGAGTTGCAATTGAATCTCAAAACTCTGTATTGAGTTCAGAGACAAATTTTAAGCAATCAATATGCAATGCAAGTATACGTGTGTATGTGTGGAGAGAGAGAGAGGGACATGTAGAGTTATGGAAATAAGTTAATTTGTCGATATAATCAATAAAGAAAATGGATATACATTCCTAATAATCAAAGTATTCATATAACCAATTTTATGAGTGGAATGGAAGTTTGTATTATACTTACACAGAGCGATGGTCCAATGGAGTATGAAATCGACCGATTAAAACAACAGGGCATAACCCTTTAAAAGAAAAAGGGGGGAAAAGAAGGGACATTATAGACTTTTTATGTTCCTTGTGACGGAGTTGCATGTGCGAATGACTCCAGAAATTGGTGGAGTTTTTGACACGGTCAGGTTTGGGTGTTCGTTGATGGTGGTGGTTTGGTTACTTGGGGGGATTGGTCGACAGCAGGGGGCGGAGGTGACTGTAGTTTTGGGCCTTTTGGATGGGCTTGGCTCATACTTTGTATGGATTTGGCTAGTTTGGGCTTATTTTTCATATCTGGGCATTGTTCGGCCTTTTTTTTGAGCTATATGTGATTGATCTGGGCACATTTAAACCCTTAGAAGTTCAGGCATTTCGCCCTTAGATTGTAGGGCTTTGCTCTATTAGGTGTTTGTCCAATCTTTGGTTGGATCTCCCTCCCCTCCCCCACTTGATGTACCCTATCACGTCTTCTAATAAACTTTTTGCCATTTAAAAAAAAAACAAAAAAACAAAGAGGGGTTTGTGGTTATGTTCAAAAGTCAGGCTGGTGGTCCGTACAAGCCCCAAACTATGAGGGGGTAAAGTGGACTTTTCCCTTAAAATCAACTTCTTCTACTTTTTCTTCTTTTTAAAATTTTTTTTTTTTACCGTGAGTTGCGCCACATGTCCAAAAAAACAACTCCAGGTCCAGCGCTAAACAAGCTCATGGCTTTACAAGCTGGCATCCTTTGTCTTAATCCACAGTAATATACTCTACTTTAATTGTGTTAATCCACTGTTCCTGTGGATGAATCTTTGCAACATGACAAGATTCTGCTATGTGCTCTAGTCTGTCATTTTATCTGTCCAATATGCATCTATTAATGTAAGTACAAGTTTTGTGCAGTGATTAAATCAGAATTTGAGTTCGGATATAACTGGAGGCAGGATCTTTTGTACCGTTGGATTAAATCATACTGTATAAAAATTTAACACAATCTAGAGGCCAAAAAATCTTTCAACTTAGATGTTTATTTTCGGGACAGAGGAGATCGGACCCGTATATATAACAGAGCCTTGAGACTTAAAATATAGTAAAAGCTAATGCTGCCACAAATACCTTGAAAGTTCATTCTAGGGCACTATTGCCTCCAACGTAGCATGTGCATGTGCAATTGTGGTTTTTTTTTTTTAAGGGTCAACAGTCAATAAGGTAGGTGAGATATATATATATATATATATATAATTATTTATAGATATATGTGCGTATATAATTGATTTTCCAGAAGTAATTTATTGTCTCTTTGATACCAAAGTTGGTTTTAACTCTTAGGCCCCGTTTGACAACCCTCCAAGGGGTTGGGATTGGATTGGTGGAGTTGGGATATTATCAATACCTTGTTGGTTTCCCAAAAAAGGTCGGGACTATCAATCCCATGGGATTGCTAGTACCCCAATTTGGGGTATTGCTAATACCATCTCATTCTCTTCTCATTATCAATATCTTTTTATTATCAATCTCTTCTCATTATCAATCTCTTCTATTAATCCAATCTCATCATCTAATCTCATCTCAAACAAACATAATATTAATAATTCCATCATCGAATTTCATCCCAAACAAATATACTCATTATCAATCCCTTCTTATTACCAATCCTTTTTCATTACCAATCCCAATCTTAATCCCATCTCCTTACGAATCTCATTCATCTATCACCGTAATCAAACGGGGCCTTAAGTCGTAACCAGTGTCATATCTTGCAATGGATTTGCTTTTCTAAACTAGAAGCTTATGCTGATAGAGACCAACAATTACTATACGATTACAATTACACAAACTCACTCAGAATAAATATGGGCCCAATTATCAAATACTCAAAAGTTACTGATTATGATTTGGTATGAGTTAAATGAAACAGGAAGAATTTCCCATTGACCGGGGAAAAATATGGGAAAATTCGATCATTTCAATTTCTACCTACATCCATTGATGGAGGGAGAGAGAATTTATTTTTCTTCCCCAACTAAAATGAAATTTACTACTGTAGAAAGGGCCACATCGAATTTCACTTCGATAACTAAATTCCTTCATTATGTGGAGCTCAATTTTCAAGCATTCTCGTCAATAGCAAACTCAATTAGATATATGTATATAAGGACGTACTTATTGTATTATTCAATATCTTATGTCTAAATTCTGAACTAAAAAACTACTTCCTCCTCTGTTATTTTTTGTTCTTTTTTAGAGATTTCAACTTGTTATAGAAATATCATCATTGCACTTGTCAATTTTTTAATTTTTCCTTTTTACCCTTCAAAATACCATCGTTGTATGTATTTACTTTTAAAAATTGAGGATGAAAGAGTAAACTCACCATTTTTTAACCGTTACTTTTCAACTGGAACAATCTCTTCAGGACACTAAGAAGTGCTAACGGGAACAAAAAGAAATTCAGGACGGATATATAGAGTAGGAATCAAGACAGTTAATCAACCACACACTTGTACTACCGAAATTGAGCTGTTTTTTAGTACGGAAAATAACGACCTACTAAACGAACAGCTATGTTGAATTTGGATAATGTTGATCCACTTGTCCAATAATTCTGCGTTCCCGAATTGCCCCCACCGTTGAACCAAATTTACAGAGTCATACCCCTGATATCCACCGGAAAAACTCGCTAATGTCTTCACCGATCCTATTGGACTCCAAGTCGACGGCGCCAACTACATCATCACTCCGACGACTGCTGCATCCGCTAAACCAACGAGAGCTCCGAAATGACACCGTGCGAGTGGAAATCGACGCAAGGTGGTCCACGTAATCTCTCAACCAGCTTCTCCGCGATACTTCGCCGGCTAAAGTCTCCAACGAAATTGCAATGGACTCCTTGTCAACGGAGCTCCCTCGCCGGTGTGTGGTGGACCCCACGGAAACCTCGTAATCTCCGTCGACAATGTAGTCGAAGGAGCCGATCGAGTACGACCTCCGATTATAGCCGGAATGGATCTCCGATCCCTGCCGCCAACTAATGCTTCCGATTTCGACTCTGAAACTGGTTGGTCTTTCTTCGGACGGCAGGATTTTATCTAGTGCATCGGACTCGGTCGGGTGTACCGTGGACCTGCAGAGCGGACATGTTTGGTTGGACGAGAGCCAGGCGTCGATGCACTCGGCGTGGAACGCGTGGCAACACAGTGGAAGCAGCCGGAGCCGATCACTGGCCTCGAACTTCGACAAACATACGGCGCAGTCTCCGCCGTTAGCAAGGTTTCCGGTGACGGAATTGAAGGTGAAGAGAGGAAGGGAGTTGACGGAACAGTGATCTCGCCGTGAATCCCGGTGGTTGTTGATAGAAGAGGGGAAGACGTTGTCTTCTACGGCGGCGAATGTGCGGCTGCGGTGGCGGTGGCGAGCGAGGCAGCGGAGGAGGAGGTAGAGAGACGAGGAGAGGATGAGAGCGGAAGCGATGATGAGTATAGCGATAATAGCGGAAGAAAACGGTGATGAAGGCCGCTGGTTTTCGCCGCCTTCGTAGATGAGATGTGGCATTGTTGTCGCCGCCGTGGCGAGGAGTGGCGGCGGCGGCGGCGGCGCATCCAACCGAGAGAGTATACGAGGCATCAAGATATTCAAGACAGAGAAAAACCTCGATGAGTATTGTCAGGTGGAGAGAGAGAGAGAGAGAGAGAGAGAGTGAGTGAGTGTGTGTGTGCTTGGACCAGCAACACGGGACTAGTCTGTCACTGTCTGTGAGACCAGAGTTGAGAGCACTAGGGACCCCTCTGATTTGGGCTTCGGCTTAAATTCTGTACAAAAAAATTGAGATGAATAAAAAAAAAATTTCATTTCAAATTAAGAGTCCATTATTCTATTTTAAATTGTTCTAAAATGATGGTTTTTTTCCAAAAATAAAAAGAAAATTTTGGTGATTTCTGCCCCTCACAAGTAAATATAAGTGTTATAAAATAGGTAGAATATAAGAGTAATGGTGAAAATGATAGGCAATATAGGTGTAATCATTACATGTCTCCTAAAATAATTGAAATTCCCAAAAAGAGCTCTCAATTTGGATCGGAGAGAATAATATAATTGGAAACTTAAATTTCTTATATTTTTTTATTGTACAAAACTGTTTCGATTATGTACATATCGATGTCTAATCAAATTAATTTTTTTACGTGAATAACAAACTCGACGATGAGTAATTATTCAATAGTTCGGGAGCATCATCACGTGTTACTCCTGAACAATTTATAACCACACATTGCTCTACAAAAATAAACAATTGAAGGGTGTGTTTCGACGGATTTTAGATTACAAATTTTAGTAGAAGCTGATAAACTTGTTTGTTACGTATATTTCTTGTGATTTTGCAATAAATGACATCCGCATGTATTGGTGTATTCAACATCATTACAGGAGACATTGAATTGTTGTGCTATGGATAAAGAAAGCACAGTGAATCTGAACCGTTCATGTACACTTTAAGGGTCTTTTCTTTGTCATTTTTTTTGCACTTAGCATTTCTCCATTGAATTGGAAAGCTCCCAGAATCAATAGTCAATACAATCATGACACGTCTAGTACGAGGCTTAAATTTTCTGTCTAATGTTTTTCGAAAATGATATTGGCACTCTAAAAATTGATGCAGACACTAAAAAATCAGTGTAATTCCAAAGACACTTTCCTTTTTTTTGGAGTGCATATATCAATTTTCGGAGTGCTAATATTATTTTTCATTTTTTGGGGTAATTTTAAATTTTTGTAACTTTTTGTTGTTAAGCGTTTTATCGTAATTTTTGAGATTAATTATTCGTTTCGATGAAAGAAATCAGAAAAGTATAAACATGTGAGACTGATGTTGAATTTTTTTTTATATAAGACGACATTTTAAACAAAAAAGACAATTGTTTGGTATTTTTTCGTCTTTGGTAATAAAAAAATTTTTGTGCTTTTAATTATACTTTTGTACTTTTTAGGCTCATCCCGTTGAAATGAATAATTAATTAAAAAAATATAACAGCAATGGGACATAACTCCTGACAGGTTTAAAAAACTCCTCAACCGTTTTCTTGGTCCGTAAGGGATGGGTTGCACCAAGGCCCAACAACATAGTCCACTAGCCTGACATTTGACCTAGCCCAATGGTTTGGTACCAACACTTATGTGTTGTGAGGATCTGGGTCCAAGGACCAAGGCCCATTCGGTCTGGTCCAATTTGCGCTATTGTGGTCCAAGGCAGCCTTGCAATAATTTGGACTGTTCATTTTATAAAGCATGCCAAATACATTATTCGCGTAACAAGTAGTTTCACCGAACATCGATTGGTATATGAGTAAAACAGAATTCTGCAAGTAGTCTAAGCTCCAAATTTTTTTGTTCGTTTTTTTTTGCACAACTATCTGTTTGTTTACTGAGTTAAGAAAATCAATACACTGATGATACATTACGTGTTACTTAAAATACGGTCATTAAATGCAACTACCGTAACATTGTTTTAACAAAAGAATAAACTAAGAATGAGTTTATGATATTGACTAAACGGTATTTTTGGTATTTTGAATCTGAAGACAAAAAATAATAATTAGCATAAACTCACATAATTAGTGGACGAAACACAACAACAATCTAATCTCATCAGAGCATCTTCACTCCTTACTCAAATCTTGACTCAAACTCAAATTTTGAATAAAAATCACCCAAAACCCTCCTCCACTCCTTACCCAAACCTACACCAAATTGACTCAAATTTTGTTAGGCTCAAATACTTACTCAAATTTTAAAAGGTAAATTTCACAACTTTAAATTTACAATATTGTCACTAATGAAGTTTTTACTCAAATTTGTGCATAGGTTTGAGTTTACTCATTGGAACACATAATACCAAATTAAGTTTTTACCCAAATATTTACTCAAATTTTGGTAAAAATCTGAGTAAGGAGTGGAGATGCTCTCAGTCATCCCGGAAGAAAAAAAAAATCAATCATGAGAAAATAAAAAAGGAATAGTGGCTTTTAAATTTTAATAGTAGTGGCAAATGAAGGCAAATTTATGGGACTTCGAGTTGGTGCTCTGCAGTGAATTATACAGTATTATATTGCGCACTTTCAAATCGATAGATGTACGATCCGAGGCTTAGCCCACTGCACAACACCAATCCCAATTCAAATTTACTTTAGAAAATACTTCTACCTCGTCACTAGCCAGTACCCAGAGGGAAGGTGCCCTGTTGGCCGTTGCTGGCCAAACCCAATAACCCCCCTCTCACCTCTCTTTACATTTATCCTCCAATCCCGCTCCACTCTTGAGAGAGAAACCAAAATCAGGAGAGAGAGAGTATCACACAACCCCGCGACCCAATTCCACAACCCGCCCACCTCTCCGACCTTGCGAGCCGAGCGAATCCACCCCCCACAACCACCATGTTCCGCCAAGCAGCCAGTCGCGTTCTCTCCCGATCCTCCGCCGCCGCCAGGGCTCGGCCGTTCTCCACCGATCTTGCGGCAGCTGCGTCGCCCGACGAGACCTTCGTGGAGGCGTGGAAGAAAGTGATCCCCAACATCGAACCTCCCAAGACTCCTTTGTCCTTCATGACCCCCCGCCCTGCGACGCCGTCTTCGATCCCTTCCAAGCTCACCGTCAATTTCGTACTTCCTTATGCCTCTGAGCTTTCCACCAAAGAGGCAAGTCATACAGAGCTTTCAATTTTGTCAAGTTTTTGTTCTTTAATTTGATTTGAAGTGGGTTTAGTTGGATTTTCTTCTATTGCTGGTATTCTGATTGATCCCTTTTGCAATTTAATAAATAATTGGCTCCCAAACCCACACATGTAAAGTTTCGATCGCTTTGTTGATTCTTACTCTGGTATATTAAGTCAGCCCAACATTTCGAACCTTGATTACTTCTTCACTTGTGGGATTTTTAGAGAATTATGCTGCAGATAGGATGTAAGAAATGGAATTAACAGCAGCCACAACTGCGATTGGGGGGGGGGGGGGGGGGGGGGGGAGGTGCGAAATTGAGTTTAACTAAAATGTTCTCCTAAATTGGAGAAAGCATTTGACAACTTCGGGGAGAAACAAACTGGTTCGAGTACTCTCCTAGATAGGTGGTCAAGTGATAAGTTTTGAGGACTTATCTGTCAATGAGAGAAACTTTTGTATATCCCAGGCATAGGAGGGGTCTTGGTATCCCCTTCAGTCCGTTTTTAATTTTTCAGCCATTTTTTGAGCACACTTTGATGATTATCTTCGTTCATTTTGTAGAGCTCGGCGAGAACATTAATCTTGAAAAAAATCATGGTCATAGGACTTTAGTAGATACATGATCAACACACGCGAAAATTGAAGAAAAACAAAAATTGGATCAAAAAACACACTGAATTAGATCCCAATTTTTGTTTTCTTGCATTTTTCACGTGTGCCGATCATGTATCTACGAAAGCCTGATGATCATAATTTTTGGCAAGATTATTGTTCTCTCCGAGTTCTACAAAATGAATGAAGCCGATTATCAAAGTATGCTCGGGTAATGGCCGAAAAATTGAAAACGGACCGGAGGGGTATACGAAGACCCCTCCTATACCTGGGATATATAAAAGTTTCTCTTGTGATTGAAAGATTGGTTTATATAATGATTGGTGAAGGAAATAGTTTATTTTGCCCGGAAATTTCAAGTCAATATGGAGAAAGATAGTGGTTCAAGAAAAACAGAGCCAAATGAAGGCTCATGGTTCCTAGTAGGTATACAGACTACTAGCCAAAAGTAGTGGGAAGTTTATGGTTCCTGGTAGATGTACGAAATACTGGCCATGTGGATGATAATAGGTAGCTCCTTTTGGGCATGAGACTGGCCACATACACGATTAGAAGGACCAACATTAATCAAGACCACAATACAATTCATATAAACTTTGAGTTTCAGAGTTTTCATAACCCAAGAAAAGTTGTGCAGGCATGTAAAATGCTACTGAGCACTAATGATAGTTATTCCTAGTAGTACGTCTTCAGATTACCATGGATGGAAAGTATCAAACACCATTAGACTGAGTTTATATGATGGGTCTAAGGTACATACTGCATTGTACAAGGGAAGGGAATGAAGATAGTTGTCTCCTATTTTCCGGAATTTCAAAAAACCTAACGATTATTCCAACATCTCTCTCTCTCTCTCTCTCTCTCTCTCTCTCTCTCTCTCTCTCTCTCTTCGTATTTGCAACCCTCTGCCAAAACATAAACAGGTTTATTCACATCTACAGGGCAAGGAAAAGAAGTTCAATGTAGGACAAAGAATATGACCTTGCTTCCTTATCTGGAGCTTCAACTCTACTGGATCAAAATTTATTTTCGTAACCCCTGCACTTAAAAGTGTATTTAAGGTGGGTCAATACTGGAAACTGTCTTTAGTCTATTGCAGACGTTCTGATCAACTTTCCTGCCTCCAAGCTTACACTAGTCTTTTCAGCAAACCCTTCAACTATGCTCAGTTCGTCATCTTGTTCATTGTTATTTGTTACTCTTCTTGATCACACTGGTTTTAGGCAAGAATTCACCAACTTCAGTTTATTAATTGTCCTTGATGAACATGTAGATTGTAGTTCAACGAGGTTAGTTCTTGCCTCATATTTGTAGCTAGGGAAAAAGTACACATCGTTCATTTCACTCAAGAGTCATAAACTCCTCAAGACTAAAGTGTGCTACTTCCCGAATGGTTAGTTATTGTCTTGTTGTAGCAAGTAAGGGTGGCCTGCTTATTGAGTTCCTCGTCTGTGGAGTGCTTAGTCTTCCACTCCATAAAATCTCTCTGACTAATGAGGGCAAACTGTAAGGCAAACATTTTCATTAACAACATTGGCTCCGTTTCAAATATCCATGGATCAAGGTGGTTAAATGTATCACCTGACGGGGGTGTCAAAGTGATTCCTAGTTGATGCTGATGGGTCCCATGATTTGTTTTGTTAACTTCTTATTTGCTTGCAGCATAAGATGCTTTAATAAACCTTGCAAAAAGAAAAATCATAGCATTCTAAAGATTCTTGGTTATATACTTATTTTCCTGAAAGGATAACAGATATAACTCCACGTGATTAGACTTGATTATTGTGAATGTTATATCTACTGGTTACATATGGCATTGAATATAGGATGCAATGTGTTTTGTGATATAGTTTCTTCCTTACTCCAACCGCAATTCATATAGGGGAGAGAGCTTCTGTCAAAGAGACTACCCCGAGAATCGCATTTTTATAGCGCCGCATATCGAACCCCTCAATCAACTTCCAAAGTTTAATATTGTGAACTGTTCCTTTTAGGTTACAAGGTATTTGAAGCTATAGTTGGGATACTATAGAGAGAAGATTTTCTTGTTAGAGTGGAGCTGAATTTTGTATGAAATAATGGTTTGACTTTGAAGACGGGTGGGGAATGGTTGGAAGACATATTTATTCTTTTTGCCATCAATAACTAACCGAGAATAGAACCTTTGTTCTACTGCCCAGAATATATGAAATTTTGTTCAGATGGTATGTTTTATGGAGGCAGTGACATGCTCTGGAATTTTGTTAGCCTGTAATTGGATCAAGATTTGGGTATGGAAAAGGAACTGAAAATGGAGAATTTAAAGAGATCTGACCTTTGTGAGCCATTAGATTATTTTGCTTTTTTTCCTTTCCCATACCCATATCCTCGATCCACATAACAGTCTTGACATGGTGCTAAATGGACTTTTCGTCTCCTATATGGCACTTGGGGATTAATTGTATGGTTGTCATCTCACTTTTAGATGTGTTCTTGCAGGTTGACATGGTCATAATCCCAGCTTCAACCGGACAGATGGGTGTCCTTCCGGGGCACGTGGCAACAATCGCTGAGCTGAAACCTGGGGTTATGTCCGTGCACGAAGGGGACAAAGTGGTCAAGTATTTTGTCAGCAGCGGTTTTGCATTTGTTCATTCAAACTCTTATGCAGATATAATTGCTGTTGAGGCAGTGCCAATTGACCAAATTGACCCTGCCCTCGTCCAAAAGGGTCTTGCGGACTTCACCCAGAAACTGAGCTCGGCCTCTACCGATTTGGAAAAAGCCGAAGCCCAAATCGGAGTGGATGTGCATAGTGCTCTCAACTCTGCTCTCACAGGCTAGTGTTGCTGGTCCCTAATGTCTCTTGATTCAAGAATTGTCTCACCCATTTTTGCTTTTTTTGACATATGCCTTAATTAAACATTTGAAGTCTGTTCTTGTGACAGAAACTGGTTCGAGTTATTTTGTTTATGTACTTGCTGTGTTGGATGTGGTGGTTGATACACCATCTTTGAATGGATTTAATCTAAGTAGAAACAAAACCTCCTCCCTTGTCTTTTTCGCAATGCCAGTCCTCTCTTTGAAGGTGTATTCTCTTTGCTAGGCCAAGGCCCTCTGTTCCAAAATTTATCATGCTGTTTAAAAAAGGTGGGAAACTCTCAAGACATGATTCCGATTTCTGTGGTGGAAAATAACTGGGTTATGGTTATACGCAATTTTCGGTACATTTTGTTTCATTTCATGCTCTGTTGTGAAATGAAATTAAGAGAAGGAAAATCTAAACCACCACCCCACTTTGCTCCCCTGTGGCAATCCCCCTGGAATTTTTCGATGTGGGAAATTGGATAGGGGTGTTGAGATTCCATATTCTGAATTTTTTGAGACTAGGAGAAGCACACTTTGGTCCTATTGTCTTTGGTTATGCTGTAGGATCTCTGTTAATAGCAAAATGAGACGAGTTCTAGACAATGCGGTCAATTGACTGTATAGGAATTATTGCAACTGAATTTTGATTGAAATGTGGTAATTTAAGTGTAACGACGAGCAGATTTGCACATTGTTGAGTTCCATTCCTACCATCTAACAGTTCAATATGTTGATGGAAGTGGTAAATGGTGGTGGATGTTGCTGCTGTCGGGTGGTAGGGTTCTTAGAATGAACAGTGTGCTTTTTACCCCTTTGAGATTAAAAACCTTCGTTTGCCGGGCAAAAAAAAAAAAGTGTGCTTTTTATGCCGAAAGATGACCAACTGTTACTTGACCCAGTGTTGTGGAGTCATCGATCAGTGGCTCCTTGGGGACCAGGCCTAAATGGTTAAGGTATAGTTGAGTAGTTATGGCCTACTCCACTCTATTCCACTTCGTCAGAACCGATCATGTTATAGGATCCCCTGAGCATGCCATATCACCATTGTCTAATTGCACATCATTCTTAACTTCGTTTTATCATTTAGTTTTGATCATTTGAGGCTGCTAAATTCCCTTTTTCTTCGTCCTATGCTTAGCTTAGCTCTTTTTGTTTTTTGGTCTCCCTATAACACGAGCCCAAACTGGAAGGATTTTCACATTTGCCTACTCGGGCATTTATTGAGGGGGTAGAAGCAAGGAAATTTGCATGATTAGGTCTCTTTTGTGAGGTTTGATTACGTTCATATGAGGTTGTTACTGTCTCAGCCTGTATAATTGCAAATAGTTCGTTAGCCACAAAATGCTCTGAGACCCATATCAAACACACCCATGACTAATCCACTGCTTAGAGAGTTTGATGTGTTTCTCTTTTAAGTTTAGTTACAAAAACTGGGAAAATTATGAAGCATTGTTCCTGATCAATTGACCCCTCGTTCTGAGCTATGTCGAAGGGTGAGGGTGTGTACCCTCAGCTTTTGAGGTTTCTCACGAACGCACGCGTGCACACAAATACACATAGTTGTTTCGATTGATTCCGGAGACATCCTCATTAGTCAGAAAGCTCGTCTTATGTGTCTCGCAATGGTGTAAGAAATTAGAACAAGTGTTTGAGTGAAATGTTGGTTTTGAGGCCATGTAAGGTGGATGCATCATGAGAAAATTCTAGGTAGAGAGATTTGGTTTCAGGAGAAAGAAGAAAAACGAAAGAATGACAGACAGTGGGTTTATTTATGAGGCCATTTTTCTTTCACAGTGAGGAAAGTATGAAGTATATTGATTAGTGAGTTAGTGACATCTCTCATGATTTTATATATATATATCTAGCTTGGCATTTGGCAAGACGCATTCTTATATCTGTCCCTGTCCTCCTGTTATTCGGTAAGGTAATAACAAACGAAATAGGTGTTTTGTCCCCTTGGGCTTTGCCGAATTGTTAACTTCAAGGTCCTGAGATTGGTCGAAGTGCGTGTAAAACTGTAAGTTGGCTCGGACATCTTGCTATTAAGAGGAAAAAAAAATAAAGGTAACAAACGACACACCTTGTGTAACTATGAACTCATCACATTCGAGTTGGGCAGGGGCACTGTTAATGACGTGAGGACAATCAACTACTCCTTAAAATGGGATTGCTTTTCATTTGACTAATGGTGAAGTATAAGCTTTAATAATACTAAAAGATAGTAAACAGCTAGCTAAATAATTAGTGAAAGTCCTTCTCAGTGATCACCATCAGCTCCAGTTGGTACTGCCCTTTATAATGGCAATATGCGGTGCGCAATCATCTAATGGACATCTATCCCTACGGGCCCATTTATAGCACTTTAACAAGTTTCGAACGTATAAAACTAACATGAAAGAGTAAGCAAACCTCTGATTCTAAGTTCTGCTAATGGCTTTTGAGAATTTTTGGACTTTTTTTTTGTTTTTATATAATTTTTTTTTTACATTTGTTAATTTTCTGGATTATTGATTTTTCTTGTCAATACGAATTGAAAAAGTAAAAAATTATAATTTTTGTTTTTTTTTTTTAAATATCAAGATAAAGCCCAAAAGTGTCATCGTAACGGAACTTAGCTTAAGCTAGACCGCTAACCCGTTCAAGTACCTGTTGATTGCTTGACAAAGATGCCCCACCTTAAAGGACGCGTGCCATCAAGGGAGAAGAAAAAGGAATGAGAAATAAAAAGATGGAAGTGGAGCTGTCTTTTGCTTGATTGAGCTCTGAAAACGGAGTCTGGCCTAATTTGGCATTATAAGCTAAATGACTTGTTTTTTTTGTCTTTAATCAGTTTTTCTTTCATAGTTGTTAGTTTTTTGTCGATTTTTTTGAAGATTATTGTTTTGTCATGACGAAAGAAATTTAAAAGGTAAAAAATTATGATCGAAAATCGGAATTTGTTATACTGCAAATAAATAATAATGCAAAAGCCAATAAATTATTATTCACAAATTTTAATGAAAATGGGATTTGTCATGGTCGTCATATGTCCGCACATTTCTCAAAAGGGCTATAATAATGTCAAAATTTTGATGAGTAGGAGTAAGAAATTGTACCAACACATGGTATAAGTCTTTTAAGCACTATACAAGTATGGACATTGAGAAAATCAGTATCAAATCTGTTCGCAAAACGAGCACAATATTAAGATGTCAACATGGGTAGTTGGGTGATGTCTCCACAAAATTATTAGCTAGAGGCTTAAATTTATAAAAGATGCTGATTTTGTCATTTCTTTTTTTGTTAACACTTGCAAAAATACACTTACAAAAAAGTGAAGTTAACAAAAAAAGGGAGTGGGAAAATAATTTCTCTTTATAAATTCAGAAATGATATAGGTACCGACGGTCGGGGTGGGATTTCGTACCGACTGACCGGACGGCTGATCCGAACTGTCCAAAAATTCTATAAAAAAAATCGAGGGGTCCTACGCGGGAATCAACGGCATCCAAGATGTGTAGGGTGCTTGATCCGAGCACCCCTTTTTCGTGTATACACGTATATACACAACAAAAGGGTACTCGGATCAAACACCATACACACCTCGGATGCCGTTGATTCCCACATAAGGCCCCTCGGTTTTTTTTTTAAGAATTTTTGGACAGCTCGGATCGGCCATCCGGTGGCCGGAGACTGTCCGGCACGGCCGGTCAGTACGAAATCCCTTCCAACCGGCCGATACTTATAGCACAACTCTTATAAATTCACTAAATGGGACGATTTTTGTTTAAGGGTTCACGTGCTCAACCCTTCTTTCGATATCCCACGGCCAAACAATCCCACCTGTGAGGATACAAGCGGTACTTCATTTTATTAACTTATGCCAATATTCGCTCGATCACCCCCCATTGATTAATTGACCCTCGGGAATTGAGCTACGGAGTACAGTAATAAACAAGCCAAACCATTCGAGTCCGAATTCGTGCTCCCTGTTGAGAGCTCGTTTGAGATTAGTTTTCACATAAACAAACTAAGGTCGAACGTCCTTTTTAAAGCTCGTTAAGTTTTCGAACGAGCTCGAACAAATTATTGTTGGGCTCGTTCAACTATTGATGTCAGAAGAGTCCAAGCTACTCAAGATCTGTTCTGACTGTTCGTTGTTCGACCATCTTTACAAGCTTGTTTAAAACATCGGTTCGTCTCGTAAACAAGCCCAAATCGAAAAGTATTTCCGAAACAAAGCTTGAACAAAGAGCCATTCAGCTCGTTTATCAGCGCTACTCATGAATCGTGAGAAATTTTTGGGTGCCGGTAGGGTACCACATACATCGTATCTTGTCTGCAATTCGGAACGTCCAAACGGCCTAGATTTATCCTCTCTCCCTCCTCTCACCCCGCTACTCTCTCTCCTTTTTTCTCTCTCCAAAATTTAGACCGTTCAAAACACGTTTGAACAGTCCGAATCGCCGGCGAGCATTGCCACGTGGTACCCCTCAGGACCCAAAAACTTCTCTGTCAATCGTGCCATCTGGCCCATCTCCGAGGGACGAACGAGGGAGCAGCGATCTCCACCGTCAATTTTGTTGACTCCCTCGGGAGTTGGTTTCATCTCCGAGAACGTAGAACGAGAAAGCAGTGGATTATAATAATTTCATTCGAGACCACGTAGCCGTTGGAGTAATAATTAGGTGCTTCGCTGTATAGGCGACGAGGACTGCACGTGTAAAGGATTCTGCCCCATGTTCACGGGGCAGGGGTCGCGGGCAGAGGGGACAATGACCTCGAATACAGTGCCCGAACCAATGCATTGTACTGAAAAAACGTCTCAGATGGGTCCCACGTTTGGAGAGAAAACTGCACGCCTTGCAGTTGGTCTTTTCTTGGCCAGATGATGGTTCGATTCGACCATCGAAATTATTCATTTCGTAAAGGTTGTCTAGAAACTCAGCCACGCTAAAGATCGGGTTTTATCCCGTGTGCTAAGTCTATTTTTTTTCATAAAATTAAAATGTAATCCGGTTAGTTATTGATTGAAACCCGATCAACAAGAATTTTAGTAGTATGATTAATTTTTTTAAATGAGCTCTAATGTTTTGAATGAGATCTACAAGAAGAATGATTTCGATTGTTAAATTAGAACCATCATCGAACCAAAAAACACCCAATTGCACAATGTTTGATTACCTTATGAAATTCCTGATGGCAAAATTATTGATTGGTTCTGGGGCACAGTCACATGTCGCCAAACTTTTTTTCCACCACATATTCATGTATGAACTTTGCGTAAATTTTTGACGACGAAAAGTGTTGGGACACTATATGACGGTGCTTTAAGACGACTAAATAATTGGTGATGGGTTGTGGGTCCAACGTCGAATCATTGCCAATGTGGGGATGACAGAGAAGAGACAAAGGTGGGCCCGGTCTCTAGAGAAGACGTGAAGCTTACAGTGACGGGGTTTGGTTTTGTGCGTGCAGTTACAGAAATACCCTTGTTTGAATAAGCTCGGAAGTTCAGAACGACAAAACCAAGGGTGTGCACGTAGTTTCGAAGGTCAGTGGTAGGTTGTCTTTCTCTTCCCCCTTTAAATCCCAAAGTTGCTGGAAATACTGTATTTGCCCCAATATTATTCGGGTGTCATGCAACTAAAGGATTGTTTGGAAAGGAAAAGGAATGAAAACTTCGAGGAAAGTGTAGAGAAACATTTAGCGTGCATGTTTGATTCTTTGTTCGTTAATTTCTTCCCAAACCAAACGAGGAAATTTTATCTTTTAATAATGTGAGAGGGGAAAAAGTAAATGAATAACTAAAATGTAATGATTTTAGCACTCTACCGTTTTATAAATGCACTCCAAAATTTATCATTTAGTGATTAAAATTATACATAGCTTAACTTTCGAAGCACATAAGAAGACAAGCTTTGGAGTTGCCTATATCATTTAAAATGGTGAACAACCTTTAAAACAAACAAATCAATGAGATTAACACTCTTTATTCAACTCCAGTTAATATTCAATAAGTATATTTTAGAGGCATTAATTTACGTAGATTTCATATATAATTTCACTTAACGTCCACTTTAATGTGACTGAGCTATATATACCTCTGTACGCAAGTAATATTTTTCTATAAGCACTTTATTTTCATTAATCTTATAGATCTTTAATTGCTAGAGACCCTCAGTAGAGTCATATCGATTTAATGAATGAATGCATAACACAATGTAGTTAAGAGTCCAACAATGTCAGACCTTACAAATATGAATTCAAACTACTTGAAATAAATCTAAAGAACAGTGCAAATTAAGCAAAGAAAACCTAAATAATGTCCTTTCATAGTGTGAAGAGTATGAAAGTTCATGCACACAAACACAATTTTACTTGACACAAGGGACCAAATGGCAAAATGTGCCTCAAAACCGACGGAAGCATTGATGATGGCCATTGGATGCATGAACCGCCAGCCCACTGGATTCATGCCCTGGATTCTCTTTCCAAAGTTTCAGCTGCTCAATGGACCACATTCAGTGGTCTAACGGTACCGTCACGTAGTTGCTCGTCATTCTTTTTCATTGATCACACATTCTTGTGAATCCAAACACTAATTAATATTGAGTCCGACCAAAATATGTGGTGAAAAATGGTGTTAGATCGAGTCAAGCACCACGTGGCGGAACCAAGACCATGAAATTTCCCCCCCTCCCCTCACTCCCCCAAAAGATAGGTGTTCTCTAGAGTCTAGGGTCCCAAGTACTAACCAATGAAATAAATGACTTTCTTAGAGCAAAATAAAACGTTCAGAAACTCAATATGTGGTTGGTGAGGAGTACCAAGGTTCCCTGAACCATGGACTACCTGATTTTTTTACCTCACTACTACAGTCTACAGTCTGGCCCTTTGGTCTGTCTATCAACTGTTATAAAACCAGTGCCACCCCTTTTCCCCTCAGTACAACCACCTCTCTCTCTCTCTCTGTTGTAGGCTTGTAGCAACCTCCGCTTCTCAAGATCACGGACAAGATGAGGTCAGCAGCTCTATCTAACGCCGGGTATAGAGAGTGCAACCAGGGATCCCATTTTCTTGAATCCTGTTTTCTGTGCAGAAAACCACTTGGTCAGAACAATGACATATTCATGTACAGGTTAGCTAAACATTCCCTAACAGAAAGTCTTTGCACGCCTCCTTAAAACACAACTATGGGCATGGCTGTGTCCGGCCGTTCGATCTATGTAGACTCATATGTATCGAACAATTCCCGATAAAGTTGAGTTCAGAGTTGTGTTTTAATGGTTCCCTAACAGAAAGTCTATGCAAGCCTCTTTAAAACACAATTTGGGGCGCATGTTGTGCGTAGCCGTTCGATCTATATGGACCTATATGCATCGAACTGTTCTGAATAAAGTTGAGTTCGGAGTTGTGTTTTAATGGTGCGTGTGTATCGTTGCTCTTTCCCTAATCCATCTTTCCTCACTAGTATTTCTTAAAGAAATCCCTTTGGATGAATTTGATGGAGATTTGGGTTCTGATGGGTATTTTGGTATTTTTGCAGAGGGAACACACCATTTTGCAGCCAAGAATGCAGGCAAGAACAGATGGAAACAGATGAGGCAGATGAGGCTAAAGAGAAGAGATGGAAAGTCCCATCTTCCAAAAAAGCCCTCAGACAAACAACTGCTGCTGAACCCACCAAGAAACCATCTAGTTTTGTTGCAGTGGCTTAGATGTATAAACACTACCCTACAAAGCCTCAAATATTCAACCGGAGAAAATAACAGCTAAATTCCTATGACTTCTGCAGAAAAAGTTACGTACGAATGAGGAAATTGTAAAATGGTAATAGCTTGTGGTTGAGTCCTGTAAAGGCAACGGAGGGCATATCATGAGGGGAGGGGTTCGCCGGATCCTCTTCGCTCTAAAGAGGATCCGAACCCTTTTGACCAGTTCAAAACTTGGGATGGAGAGGATCCGAATCCTTTTGACACCCTTGCTTTTCTTTTTTGGTTGGATTTGTTTTGATGGAAAGGTGAGCCCCCTTGAATTGATGGGGATGTAACAGGATGACGGTAATCCTAAATCTTCGTAATGATATTTGGTTCAAACCAAAGATGTGAATGACTACTTGATGTTTCCAAATAAGTAGGATATGAATTGGTGAGTTGATTTGCTCAAACCAAAATCCACCGAAAGAGATTGGATTTCGGTTTAGGCGACTTGATGATTTGATCTGTTTATTTTGTACGCCTCAATGTGTTTATTGTTCATGCATAAACTTAGATAATCAAACTTCAATATCGATATCTACCTGAACGGAACATAATTGTCACGATGGAAGATCTGATCGAGCTCATGGAGAGGTGGAGGAAACAATAAATAAGGCTGGGCCAGCTGGTTATTCATTAGTACTTATTTGTTTTTGTCTTTTTGGTGTAGGCCTTGTCAAGATTTCCAACAAGTTTTTTTTTTCACAGCTTTCGCTTTCTAACGTTGATGTTTGCTGCTAATGAACTAGCTCTAAAAAATCCAGGCTGTGTTTGGATTTGTAGAGGAAAACTAAAGCTAGGAGAAAAGGAAAAGAAAAGTTCCATAATTCTTTTCATTTCTTTACATACAATCTACAAACTATGAACCGTAAATCATTCGCTCTCCGTTCTTGTTTTACGTTCTCGTTTGTGTTGATTTTTGTGGCTCCAACCCACGCTTGCATTTACTCAGCAGACAAGGAGCCTCGCAAATCTTCATCTGATATCCTCCGGTATCCTTCAGCCTCCTTTAGAGTAAATGAAGGGAGACTACCATGGCAAAAGTGTGAGTAATGAACAGGGTCTCCTCTGGCTATAAAAGTAGACTCCTAGTTCTTATCTTTGTATCAGAAATCAGAGAGAGGAGAGTGATACACGAGTGGATTGTGAGGCAATACTGTGTGAGTTTGAGTGATTGTTGTAATCCTCCTCCAGTAAATATAGTGAATCCACTGCCCTTCCGTGGACGTACCCGATTATTGGGGAACCACGTAAACCCTTGTGTTTCTCTGTGTTGTGTGTTTGTGTTTGCTTGGTTTAACTCTGATTTAGCACTACAATTGGTATCAGAGCAGTGTAGTGGCAACCAAGAACACAAAACACCATTGTTGTCTCTGTTTCAAGGTCTCTGTCCGAAAATCACAGACACGGATTTCTGATCCTCCACTCAGTTTGAGCACTGAGTCTCGTGCATCTCATCGAGACGATTCCAACGCACCAAGGCCCGTCGACAACGGAGGTCCACTGTAGCCACACGGTCCGTTCGACGGAGTTGCGTGTACAACGAGTTCTGTCCAGAAAACGCAGAACTGGAAAGTGATCGAAAAATAGATCTGATCATTAAGTCTTGTGCACCTCGGCGAGACGATCTCGGAACAGCCATCGCCGTCGTCGTTCGTCGTCGGAGCAAGCTGCACCTGCGGTTTGAAGTTGGAGCCAGAACAGTTCGTGCTTAAAGGAAAAGAATAAGAACAGTGGGTCTTATCTTTTGTTTTTCCTTTATATCTGAAGAAGATGGTTCTGTGAACGTGGGGTCAATTTTCTTGGGAAAAGGAAATTATCCCCTGCTTCTCAAAAGGAAAAGGTCCAGCCAACTTTTAGTTTCCTTGTTGACTTGGTTCACGTTTGACTAAGTCAAACAGAGGATTTTTTGGTTGCACCAGAAGCTTTGTGGTCCATTTTCAGTTCGGTTCAGCCCACACCCAGTCCAGCTCAGA
This sequence comes from Rhododendron vialii, assembly GCF_030253575.1. Lineage (NCBI taxonomy): Eukaryota > Viridiplantae > Streptophyta > Magnoliopsida > Ericales > Ericaceae > Rhododendron > Rhododendron vialii. The sequence continues at coordinate 4,288,416 of NC_080563.1, read as the reverse complement.
GCGGTTTTCACACCGTCTCGTCGATCTGGATCCAACGCTGCACTCTGTTTTCCGCAACTCAGCTCCGACATTGGTGTTTTGTCTGTTGGTTTGCTAAAAAGCGCGTTTTTTTGTTTTTTTTGTGCACCAAATATTCACGTGGGTGGAGTTTAAAGAGTTCTAATGGCGGAAGAAGAGTTTAAGGAGACCTCGGAAGTTTCTTCATCTGCAGAGAAGAATACCGAGCATCCCAAGGGCACTTCGAACAATTATGGGCAAAGGAATACAGTTTCCAATGCTAAGTTCGAGGTGGAGAAATTTGATGGAACGAGTAACTTCGGCATGTGGCAATGCGAAGTTTTGGATGTTCTGTATCAACAGGAGTTGGATATTACATTAGAGGAGAGGCCGGACGACATTTCAGACAAGGATTGGATAAAGCTTAATCGCCAAGCTTGTGGCACCATCAGACTTTGTCTCACGAAGGATCAGAAATACTTCGTGATGAAGGAAACGTTAGCTAAAGAGCTATGGGAGAAATTGGAAAACAAGTACATGACGAAGAGTATTGAGAATCGGTTGTATCTCAAGAAGAAGCTCTACGGGTTCCAGTACGTGCAAGGTACGACTATGAACCAACACTTGAACAATTTCAATAAGATTTTGGCGGATTTGCAAAATCTAGACGTTTCCATAGAAGATGAGGATAAAGCTTTACTGTTGTTAAATTCCTTGCCTGATACTTATGATCATTTGACTACTACTTTATTGTACGGTAAAGAAGAAATCAAGTTTAATGACGTTTCAAATGCTTTGATGAATAACGAGGTACGGAAGAGGGATCAGCAAGCTCACCGTGACCCGTCAGCATCAGCTTTGACAACAAGAGGCAGGACCGACACCAGGAGGACTGGAGGTGGAGGGCGAAGGAGGTCTCGCTTAAAATCAAGGGGGAAGTCTGTAGAGAGAAGATTGGGAAAAGACGAGTGTGCCCTTTGTCGTCAAAAGGGGCACTGGAAGAAAGACTGTCCAAACAAACAACCAGCTGCAAATGTTGCAGAGGAGACAGAGGATGATATAGAGTCAGCACTATTAGTTTCATCATCACCAAACCATTCAGATGAGTGGATACTAGATTCGGGATGTTCCTACCACATGTGTCCCAACAGGGACTGGTTCTCGAGTTTTCAAGATCTCGATGGAGGAGTTGTTTTGCTAGGCGATAACACCGCCTGCAAAGTCCAAGGGATAGGTTCAATCCGTTTGAAGTTGCATGATGGGACGATCAGGGTGCTTACAGACGTTCGGTATGTTCCGGACTTGAAGAAGAATCTCATTTCGCTTGGAGCCTTTGATGTGAAAGGCTACAAGATTACGATGATGGGTGGAGTGCTAAAGATAGTTCGAGGGGCGCTCATTGTCTTAAAAGGTAGCCGAAAAGGAAACTTGTATTTCCTAGACGGTTGCGTAGTCACAGGGAGAGCGGTCATTTCTACTAGCTCAAATGAAGACGATGCATCCAAGCTATGGCACATGCGCCTAGGGCATGCTGGCGAGAAGGCCTTACAGGGTTTAGTAAGGCAAGGCTTGTTGAAAGGGGCCAAGACAGGGAAAGTTGGCTTCTGTGAGCATTGTATTTTGGGCAAACAGACTCGAGTCAAGTTTGGCACTGGAATTCACCGCACAGAGGGGATTCTTGACTATGTTCATTCAGATGTTTGGGGGCCGACCAAAAATGTAACTTTGGGAGGCAAACGATGGTTCGTGACATTCATTGATGATTTCTCCAGACGTGTTTGGGTTTATACCATGAGGCACAAGTATGAGGTCCTTCCAATCTTCCTTCAGTGGAAGAAAATGATGGAGACGCAGACAGGAAGGAAAATCAAGAAGCTGAGGTTAGATAACGGTGGCGAGTACAAGTCAGATCCTTTTCTCCAAGTTTGTCGGGAGGAGGGGATAGTCAGACACTTCACAGTTGCGGGGACGCCGCAGCAGAATGGAGTAGCAGAGCGCATGAATCGTACTTTGGTGGAGAAAGTTCGGTGCATGTTGTCAAATGCCGGACTTAGCAAGGCGTTCTGGGGCGAGGCTCTCAAATATGCCTCCCACCTTGTCAATCGTTTACCGTCAGCATCAATCGGAGGGAAGACTCCGATAGAGGTATGGTTTGGGAAACCAGTTACAGATTATGATTCGTTACATGTTTGGGGTTGTTCTGCTTACTATCATGTAACTGAGTCCAAGTTAGATCCACGAGCCAAGAAAGCTGTTTTCTTGGGTTTCACTTCAGGCGTTAAGGGATATAGGCTCTGGTGTCCCGAGTCCAGGAAGGTGATTCTAAGCAGGGATGTTACTTTTGACGAATCTGCTATGTTACAGCAGGTTCCTTCCAAGGAAAATGTGGAGCCGAATGCACAGCAGCAGGTGGAGCATTCAGAACAGGCGGAGGTTGAGACTCCCCTTGTTCCAGCCAAAACTGTTCAGACAGTCAGCCGTCCTGAGGATCAACCCGTTGATCAGGATGTCATTACCGAAGAGGAGGCTCCATTGCAAGAAATACCACAGCAACCAGAATCCATTGCAACCAGCAGACCGAGGCGGGAAATCCGAAAACCTGCTCGATATGCTGATACAGTAGCTTATGCACTTCCAGTGATAGACGATGATGTCCCCTCCACTTACCGGGAGGCAGTGCAGTGTACAGATAGTAACAAGTGGAAAGAGGCGATGGATGAGGAGATGGGTTCACTCTCCAAGAATCAGACTTGGGATTTGGTTCAACTTCCCAAGGGCAAGAAATCTATTGGCTGCAAGTGGGTTTATGCGAAGAAGGAAAGTACAGGATCTGGGAAAGTCAGGTTCAAAGCAAGATTGGTAGCCAAGGGTTACGCACAGACGGAGGGGATCGACTACAACGAGGTGTTCTCCCCTGTCGTCAAACATTCGTCGATCAGGATCTTGCTTGCATTGGTAGCACAATTTGACCTTGAGTTAGCCCAACTCAATGTCAAGACCGCTTTTCTACACGGAGATTTGGATGAGGAGATCTATATGGCTCAACCAGATGGTTACAGAATTGCAGGAAAGGAGAATTGGGCTTGTAAACTGAAGAAGTCGCTATACGGGTTAAAACAGTCGCCGAGACAGTGGTACAAGCGCTTCGATCGGTTTATGATGGAGCAGGGGTACACAAGAAGTCACTTTGACCATTGTGTTTACTTCTGCAAACTCCGAGATGGATCATTTGTCTATTTGCTCTTATATGTAGATGACATGTTGATAAGGGCAAGGTGGAGATTGACAGACTGAAGGCTCAACTCAGTAAGGAGTTTGACATGAAGGATCTCAGGGAGGCAAAGAAAATACTCGGCATGGAAATTCAGCGGGACAAGGCGAAAGGCACAGTTTGTTTGACTCAGACGCAGTATCTGAAGCGAGTGTTGCAGAGATTTGGGATTGACAGGAAAGCCAAACCTGTCAGTACACCTTTGGCCGCTCATTTTTAAACTTAGTGCATCGATGTCGCCGCAGAAGGAAGACGAACGGAAGCAAATGGCTCAGGTTCCTTATGCCAATGCTGTGGGAGCTTTGATGTATGCTATGGTTTGTACGAGGCCGGACATTTCACACGCAGTTAGCATGGTCAGTCGATACATGCACAATCCAGGGAAAGAGCACTGGCAGGCTGTGAAATGGATTCTGCGGTATCTTCAGGGTACTGAGGATGTTGGATTGAAGTATGAGAGAAACAGAAAACTTGGTCAGCATTTGGTTGGTTACGTGGATTCCGATTATGCTGGTGACCTAGATAAGCGACGGTCGACTACAGGGTATGTGTTTACACTTGCTGGAGGGCCAATCAGTTGGAGGTCAACGTTATAGTCAACGGTGGCTTTGTCTACTACAGAGGCAGAGTATATGGCAGTGACAGAGGCTTTCAAGGAAGCTATTTGGGTACATGGTTTGATTGAGGACTTGGGAATTGCTTAGAAAAACGTGGAGGTTTTTTGTGACAGTTAGAGTGCCATTTGTTTGGCGAAAAACCAGGTTCACCATTCCCGCACCAAGCATATTGATGTTCGGTTTCATTTCATCAGGGAGATTGTAGAGGAAGGGGATGTTCTTCTTCAGAAGATTCCGACTGCAGATAACCCTGCGGATATGCTCACCAAAGTGGTTACAGGGATCAAGTTCCAACATTGCTTGGACTTGATCAACATCTCTCGAGCAGTGCGCGCCTAAAGGCGCAGAGGGGCAGTGTTGATTCAATGATTGTCGCCAAGGTGGAGATTGTTGACTTTTGTGGCTCCAACCCACGCTTGCATTTACTCAGCAGACAAGGAGCCTCCCAAATCTTCATCTGATATCCTCCAGTATCCTTCAGCCTCCTTTAGAGTAAATGAAGGGAGACTACCATGGCAAAAGTGTGAGTAATGAACAGGGTCTCCTCTGGCTATAAAAGTAGACTCCTAGTTCTTATCTTTGTATCAGAAATCAGAGAGAGGAGAGTGATACACGAGTGGATTGTGAGGCAATACTGTGTGAGTTTGAGTGATTGTTGTAATCCTCCTCCAGTAAATATAGTGAATCCGCTGCCCCTCCGTGGACGTACCCGATTATTGGGGAACCACGTAAACCCTTGTGTTTCTCTGTGTTGTGTGTTTGTGTTTGCTTGGTTTAACTCTGATTTAGCACTACAGTTTGTAATCGTTGTATGTTATGTGATTTTAGTTCCTTCAACCAGATTTCGACAGCAAGAAATGTTTCAAAGCTTCCAGGCTTTCAAAAATATGTGCTAATCTTAAAGTGGGGTGCAATTTTTGGGGAAATAGTAAAGATATCAGGTTTTTATGTCCAACTTGTTTTGACAGTCAGATGATTACTCAGGAATATCAATCTGTTTAGGGATCAACCTTAATAGTATGGCATTTGGTAAAGACTAGATATATTGTCTAAAGCGAATCTTGATTGGGATTTCCATACTCCCAACTCCCATTTCACACGTTGACTTTCACTTCCAATACTCCCGTGACACACGGTGTTGAAAAGCAAAAAACGCACCCCTACATCAACCCGAAACTAGAGTTGTGCTTAATACTCATTTGATGTACGGAAAAAAAAATCATATTAATAATTTTCTCCTTTTCCGTGTATCAAATGGACATAACGATAGTTGGTAATAATATTTGGACGGGATGTGAACAACCCGTGGCTAGAGGCATGCCCAAAGATCGCATGAGCTTGTTGGGCCTAAGCCCGGCCACAGGTCTACCCATTCCCACCAGTTGGGCCGGGCCATAAAATTACATTACATTGAAAGATCTAACAGGACCTTCGTTCTTTACTCATATATATATTTACTCTGAGTAAAAGCTTCATTGCTATGAACAATTTCGATGGACAAATTTAAATAGTAAAAAATTTGTTAGTGGCATGATAACAAATTTGAGAAGGAAGAAATAGCATTGTAAAATCTGAGTCTGTCTTAATATGAGTAAATTTTTTTAGGAAAACTCAATGTGATATAGATTCAATTTCAGAGGTGGAGTCCATTTTAGAGGGGATTTGCTAAATGTGTGGGTTCGAGGAAAGAAAGATAGGAAGGGCTCGAGATGATATAAGTTGTATAAGTGATGATGTCTCTTTTCCATCGCCATGTTAGTATGTGACGCGTCTATGGGCATGCTTGATACAAGGTTTGGAGAATGGGATTGGGACTCCCAATTCTGCGGGGCCCTAATCCTTTGTTTGGTTAGGTAAAACGATCTTGGACTACTATTCGATTTTCATCCACCCTTTTTAACCCCGAGGGGTTTGTTTGAGTGGGAATGAGAAATCATATGTTCGAATTCTAAGAGGCCAAATATTCCGAACCTATAATTGGAGGGTTTGCATGGTCGTTATTTTTAAAACTCCTGAATTAGTCGAGTAAGCGCAAGTAGGCCCAAACGTCTGGCTATTAAATAATCCAAACCCTTCCAAGCAAAAATAGACTTGTTTAAGCCCAAACAGTTTGCACATTCGTTTAAGCCCATACAAGGCAGAATCCAAACGGTTGGATACAGGCGAGGCTTTTCCGATAGCCATTTTTACACATCCGTTTAAGCCCAAATAGTTTGCAAACCAACCTTCTCCTGGGCCCATTTATCACCATTTCCAGATACCCAGTAGTGTTCCTCAACCTCGTCCACCACCACTTCATTTGCCATCCCCCTCTCCGGCCGCCACTACCGGCCGCTCCCCGTCTAGCCTCCGGATGTCCGCTACTCTGCGCCGTACGCACAACACTCTCAAGGTCTGCTCCTCCCCCCCGCCTCTCCCCCCTCTCTCTCCCCCGCACACCTCTCATACCCCAATATCTTCTGCTATCTGTCTCCCCCCCAATACCTTTACACCTCAACTCACACACTCTTGTAGCTCATGCTCCAGTGCACTAAAACCCACTTCAATTTCTTCTTCTAGTTTTGATTTCCTCAATCAATTTTCACCTTTTTGTGACTCACCAAATTCTTCAGACAATGTAACAACAATCAATTCCAATGAACGCCGAAGGATTGTTCTTGGTCTAGTGAGAATGATAAAACAGCAGCAAGCCCATGTGTTAAAGGTTTTTTCACAAAACTTCTGCCCTTTCCTTCTTGTAGAGATCATGAAACTGTTTGGAAACAGGCAGATTTCCTTCGCATTTTTCAAGTTTTATTCATCTGGGGATGATTATTCAGAGGGGACAGTGCGGGCGTGCTGCATGGCGGCGCATCTTTTGGCGGCCGAGGGATTTCGGCCGTCGGCCCAAGATTTGCTGTCATGGGTTGTGGCCAGAATCGGATTGGGTAGGAGTTGGGAGGTGGTGGAATACATGTGCAGTGAGCATTACAAATACGAGACGGATTTCTCGGTTCTTGATTCGCTTATGCGTGCTTTCTTGAACGCGGATATGGTTCCGCGAGCCATGGAGATGGTGGATAGGATGAGGGAGGTTGGAACGAAGCCTAGCTCGTCAGCTGTTAGTATTCTTTTCAAATTGTTGTTAAGGATTGGGGACTATGGTAGTGTTTGGAAGTTATTTAGGGATATGGTTGATAAAGGACCTCGTCCTTCGAATTATACTTTCAACGTGATGATCCTTGGGTTTGTTCGTAAAGGGTATCTCGAAATTGGAGAGTATTTATCTTACATGATGGAAAAGTTTCAATTGGAACCAGATGTGTATGCATATAACATTTTGATCAATGCGTACTGCATTAGGGGCCGAACATCAGATGGGTTGGCTTTGTTGCGTTTCATGATTGAAAGAGGCTGTAATCCTAGCAATGTTACGTTTAATACACTTATCAATGCCTTGTGCATGGAGGGAAATGTGGTTGAGGCAAGGAAACTGTTTCACGGGATTCGAGAGATGGGTGTATTTCCAAACACCATTATGTACAACACTTTGATGAATGGATATGTCAAGGCTAGGGCCATTGGTCAGGCAAACATGCTTTATGAAGAAATGAGGAACGCGGGTGTTCCACCTGATGGTGTAACTTTTAATATTTTGGTTGCCGGACATTATAGATATGGAAGGGAAGAAGATGGTGATAGGTTGTTGAGAGATTTGTCCATGTCTGGATTGCTTCCTGATTCTTCACTGTCTGATATATCAGTTGCAGGATTGTGTTGGGCTGGACGTTTGGATGAGGCCATGGGAATTCTGGAAGAAATGCTTGAAAAAGGAATGACAGTTGGTCTAATTGCTTTCAACTCTGTTATTGCGGCTTACAGCAGTGCAGGGGTAGAAGACCGAGCCTTTGAAGCCTATAAACTTATGGTGAACTATGGGCTCAGTCCATCATCTTCCACGTGTAGTTCTCTCTTAATGGCTTTGTGCGGAAAAGGGAGGCTGCTAGAAGCGAGGGAACTGATGAATGGAATGATAGATAAAGGATTTCCTGTTAATAAAGTGGCTTTCACCGTGCTTTTAGATGGATGTTTCAAAATGGGGGACATTCCGGCTGCTCAAAGCCTGTGGGAGGAAATGGAGAGAAGAGGGATGTCTCCTGATGCTGTCGCCTTCTCTGCCATAATTGATGGACTTTCCAAAGCAGGTCTTGTCGAGGAGGCATACAGCGTGTTTTTGAAAATGTCAAAGAAAGGGTTTGTTCCTAATAATTATGTGTACAATTCACTTATTGGTGGATTTGTTAACTGTGGCAGATTAAGTGAAGCACTGAAGTTGGAGAAGGAAATGCGACAGATAGGTCTTGTTCCTGATGTTTTCACCATTAACATAATCATTAATGGGTTTTGCAAACAAGGTAGGATGAAATCAGCAGTTGATACTTTCATGGATATGTACCGGATGGGATTGACACCAGATATTGTTACTTACAATACTTTGATCAGTGGGTATTGCAAAGCTTTTGACATGGTGAATTTGGATAATTTTGTGAATAAATTGCATGCCAGCGGGTGGGACCCTGATATTACAACCTATAATGTTCGCATCCATGGGTTTTGTAGTAGTCGGAGAATGAATCAAGCTGTGATGATGTTGGATGAGCTTGTTTCGTCAGGTGTTGTTCCGAATACAGTTACGTATAACACAATGATGACCGGTGTTTGCAATGACATACTGGACCGTGCGATGATTTTGACGGCAAAATTGCTTAAGATGGCTTTTGTTCCCAATATTGTTACCACTAACTTGTTGCTGTCTCATCTTTGTAAGCAAGGGCTGCCAGAGAGGACCTTGATGTGGGGCCAGAAGTTAAGTGAGATTTGTGTTGATTTCGATGAAATCACCTTTAAGATACTAGATAGGGCATATCGTGACATTCAAGAAGACGCACATTACTCAAGAGGAACATCAGGAAAGAGCCTCTTTCTTGACTTCTTGATGTACATCACTTACGACTATTTGTGCAGATATAGGACCCCTAGTGAGAAAGGTAAACATTCTTTTCAGCTAACCAACAGTGGTCCTAGTCGGTTGTGCAATGTTTCCATTAGGACCCCTGGTGTTATTTTTTAGAACTTGGTTACAGAATTCGCGAAAACCTTACTTTACGAAGGCAAGGATTGATTTCCCGGGGCATTTCTGCATTTGCAAGTGAAGTTCAGTCATCACCAATTCTTAGAATTATTTGAGGAATTAGTTTGAGATGGCTTTTGTTGAAGACCACTGCTTCAAGAAGGGTAAAGTCATTCAAGCTGATTGTTATTCAATTACGAAGGGAAGGCGATGCAGTATAATTTGAGGTTCATTTTTCATTTTGTAGTATTGTAGAAGCTGGTAAAGGTACTAGATATGGCAACTACAGCCGATGTTAATGGTAATACAAAGTCTGGTCTTTCTGCTAAATATGCCAAAATTCCAGCTGTTGCGCCCCCGATGGCCGAAGAACCGGCAGAGATAGCTTCCGACATCAGTTAGCATGCCCAATACAGTCCTCATTTTTCTCCTTTCAAGTTTGAGCCTGAACAAGCATTCTATGCGACAGCAAAGAGTCTTCGTGATTGTCTGATAAAAGTAAGATTTAGTAGTTCTATGAATGTTCTGTGTTTGATGAACTGTACCTACCTAGCATTTATCACTTCTTTGCTGATATGGATGGGAGGTTATCTGAATACATGGTTTTTAAAAGTATGTGGATTGAATAGATGTAGAATATTCATGATAGAACTTAAAAATACTACAAGTACAATAATTGATTCTGGAAAATGTAGTTTGGGTACTGACACTACACCTACTACACAGTCACGTGGAATGCGGGAGGTGGAGAAGAAAATATTAAAGAAGGCATATCTATGATTCTTAACCTTGTGAAATCTAAACAGAGTTTTAGTTTGGAAAAGAGGTGAATTAGTACAAAAGCTAGATTGAGCGCAGTGATTCAAATACTGCAGCTTATAATGGTGGAAGTGTTTTGTCTGACACTTGCTTTTGCAGCAATGGAATGAGACCTACCTTCATTTTCACGCATCCGATCCGAAGCAAACATACTACTTGTCCATGGAGTATTTTTCAAGGACGAGCATTGACCAATGCAATTGGAAACCTGGACATTCGAGATGCTTATACTGATGCTCTGAATATGCTGGGTCATGAACTTGAGGAAATTGTTGAGCAGGTCGGTTGATTTCATAAAATCCTTCTTGTAATTTAGCATTTGTTTTGAATGCTTCCTTCATGATAACAATGTAGGTATCCCCATGGAGGTCTTTGAATTTAGGTCTTGTGCCATGCAATCTACTTCACTTGATTTATGCTTATGTGCACAACTGTTCCCAAATTCCCATGAAGACAGAGACAATATTTTTGCTCGTAGAACTTGAGAAATTCACTTCTGTTTGCATTTAATTTTAACATAAGTTGTTTCTGTAGTATTCTGCATAATTTTTTTCGTTCCATTCCGTTCTAACATGGTGAGGTTCTACATTCTTTTGCACCTATTGCAGCCTTTCCCCTTGTGTTTAGTTTTGGGCTACTTTTATCTTTAACTTACCTTAGTCGGTAACCGTATTAAGTTCCTATGAGCAGATTATTGATTATCACCATTTCACCAATAAATTTGTTGCAGGAGAAAGATGCAGCTCTGGGAAGACTTGCATCATGCTTTCTCGACTCTATGGCAACATTGAATTTGCCTGCATGGGGATGTGGTTTGAGGTACAGGTATGGGCTGTTCAAGCAGTGCGTTGGCAAGGAGGGTCAGGAGAAATGGCTGAAGACTGGCTTGAGGTTTGCTTTCACCTGATAATCCTTTCAAATATTGTTTATATGATGGGATGGTAATAATCATTATTTTGGTGAAAATTCGCAGAAGTTTAACCCTTGGGAAGTAGTAAGACATGACATTGTGTTCCTCGTCAGACTTTTTGGTAGCGTTGAAGTCCATCCCACTGGATCGTAAGTGTGCCATAACATATTCATAGCCTGATTACATTCATCGACATAAGATTTTATAAACATTCATCTGAAATATAATGCCATTCCGAAGAATAAAAGGAAACTTAAGATGGGAATCTTTGCATCCGTTGACACTTGCTTGTTGTTCATATCTCTAGGTTAGATAAATTACAAAATTTTCCCTCAATGTGTCACATCCATCCTCCATTTTGGAGGAATAGAGGTGGATTGGAGATGCTCTAAAACATTGTTGAGAAAGAAAATGTGGCTGTTCAAATACAGGAAGCAATGCTTTTCTCATCTCATCAACGATTTCCCAGAAAAGTGATATGGAGTGGTGCTTTTGCAGATTTGTGCTGTTTTATGTCCTGGGGATGCAACAGAAAGTGGAAAGCTATTACGATTGAAGCAACAATTTTTCTTGTGCAGTGCATCACTTCAGGTTGGCTGAAATCTCTGGTGTTCTATGTTTGGGGTCTCCATCCTTCTTCGAAGCTACGTTTGTTACATTATTTAAGTTGTTTGATTAGATCTGACCAAAGTCCTCTAGGATTATATGTTGCACTCACAGCTGTTACTTTACCATACTATTTTCTAATCATTGGATCAATCTCAGGACATTATTTTCAGATTTTAAGGAGAGAAAAGCTGGGTTTGCCACAGTGGTCTGAGTTTCCCAGTAAGGTTGCAGTGCAACTGAATGATACACATCCAACTCTCGCAATTCCAGAGTTTGATGGAATTAGTAATGGATGATGAAGGACTTGGATGGGATGAAGCTTGAAGCTTGGGATGTGACAACAAGGTACAGTTATCTTTACTTTCCATTGGGTTGTTTCATAGGATGCACTCTTTTTTTTAGCACAAATTTTCTTTTTGCTGCTATGACTTGTTCTTATGAGTATTAAAACTGAAATTTAAACCAGGACAATTTCTTATACAAATCACATTGTCCTCCCTGAGGCATTGGAGAAATGGTCACAAGCTGTGATGTGGAAACTTCTTCCTCGCCATATGGAAATCATTGAATATAAGAGGGTTTGTTTTTCTTATCTGTCTTATCTTTTCTCTTTATAACCTGCATCTTGCTTTATATTCTCTGAATAAGAAATACGTGCTTCTTGCAGTTTATGGCAATGATAAAGTGAACACACCCAGACCTCGAGAGCAAGATTTCCAGCATGTGCATCTTGGATAACAATCCGCAAAAACCAGTTGTGCGCATGGCTAATTTATTTGTGGTGCGAGCCTGTCATATCATGACCCCTTCATCTAAATCTCCTTTCAGACTTGCAGAAAATCACATTAAACTCTCATACTGTTAACTTTCGCAAGAGCATCTTCAGAGGGAGTCTTGACTCTCTGTTCGTCTTGTTATACTGAAATTATCATTCTGGTTTGAGATGTTTGTTGAAATTGTGCTGTAGTTTCAATTCCAAAATAAGTATAGACAAATTCACGTTCTCTTCTTGAACTACTATTGTTATTACCAGTCATATCTTGGTTCCTTTACCTTCTATTTAAGCCCATGTCCTTTGTCGTGCTCTCATGTCAAGTCTTTCATTCACTAATTCCTTTCTACCTCTTTTCAGCTGTTAATCGTTCCATTTGGATATGAGAAAGTGACTTCTTGTTGTCCCTTACATCTGCAGGTCAATGGTGTTGCCCAGCTACACAGTGACATTTTAAAGGCTGAGTTATTTGCAGACCATGTCTCTGTATGGCCTACCAACTTCCAGAATAAAGCCAATGGCATTACTCCTTGTAGATGGCTCCGATTTTGCCCGTCCTGAGCTCAGCAATATCATCACCAAATGGTTAGAAACTGATCAATGGGTGACCAACCTTGACCTACTTAGTATGTACCTGAGAAGATTTTGAGAGCTTATCAACTGTCACATCCGTAAATTTGTGATTCTTAACAAAGCATCATATTCAACCAGGGAAACATGTACCTCTTTCCAGGGTTAGTGTTGTATTTCCTCCCTCTCGAAAAAAGGGGGTTCAAGTTTCTTCTCTTTTTCCTCGTGTTTTAACTTTCCACGTGTGTGATCATGCAGGATTGGAGAAGGTACCCTGTTATCTGGCTGTAGGATTATCTCTGATGGCATGTTACAGGTAGCAGCTGAGTGGTACTTTTCCATTCTACTTTTTTTGGAACTCTTTGCGCAATAGTTTTACGATTGACATGTTATTATGCTCCAGTTTATTTGAAAAAATTGAACTGCATCTCACTCCTGTCCTTGTATTTTTATTTGTTGCTCTGCGTTGAAGGGGGCTGGTTGCTCCTTTATATGCATGGGCAAGTATGTTTCGATTTAAATTTGGGCAAAAAGGGTATCTGACTTTTCCTCCATTCCTGTCCTTCAAGTATGAGCTCATGATTGTTTCTCTGCTCCCTTGTCCTTGCCCATCCCCATCATATTCTTTCGTCCACATTTTTTGACTGTAAAGCAAATTCCTGTGGGTTCTCCACACTGATGTCGTAAACAATAAGTTGTTAGATGGTTCCTGTCATGTCCTTGCACTCCATTCTTGTTTTCTCAGTCTACCCTTAAGTATTACTACTGGCCCAATGACCATCATCACAAACAGCTTCTCTAGAGCTCACCTGACGTTGCCCCCAGGATGAAGTCTCCCTCCATTGCCTTCACATATTCTGGCGACAATGGAGGTTGTAAAACTAAACCCCAAGGTGTTGACTTGGTGGTCAATGCCCGAGACTTAGGGGGTTTGCTTGCTTTCTCCTAAGATCTCAGGTGTTCGAAACCTCCTAGGTGGATTAGTAGAATGGTCATTTTACATTGTAGTATCAACTTTTGTCCCCTTCATTTCTTTTGCTTAATGTAAAGCGACTTTTGGGGTACTTGGGAGAAGTGCTAAGGTGTGCTCTCCTAGTATCTTGCTACACAGGTAAAAAGAATCAACCATGATACAAGCTTACATGGCGTATGCAATGTCGGTGTTGCTTGGCCGAGCTTTGCCGGATGTTCACGACGGGTTGAAGCCTGTTCACAGGCGGATATTGTGAGTTTTTTCCGTATGTTTCTGTTGTTGTTATCCTTTTTTACTCAGAGCATCTACGGCCCTTATATTTTTACTTGAATTTATTCGAGTAAAAATATGAGTTGACGAACTCGCTTTGTTTATTGTAATATAATAATATTCCAATTTCTCTCAGAATACAATATTTAAGTTGAAAGCTACCAGGCAAAAGACTTGGAGAAGCAAACGTCTTGCTTTTTCCCCTCTGTATATTATCGACTGTGCAACAAGTTTAAATTTCGGTGAACTGATGACAAGTGAGCCGGCTACGAAGCCCCAATTGGCATGTGGGGTAGTGCTTCCTGTTTGGGATCATGGTTATTAGGAATGGGTGTGCAGTCATATTTTCTGGTTTAGGACCTTAGGTGTTAATGTGCTTAACTTGAGTGTCTTGAGCTACTCATATTTAACTTCAACTGTGGGTGGTATCCACTTAGTCATGGGCTCCACAACAGGGCCCTACAATGGGAATTGAAATGGGAATCAATACTGTTATCTTGGCAAATTGGAAACATTGCTTGACTGATTTTTGTATCCTGGAAACATGTAGTGAACATGAAATTGGGAATTGCTAATGACAGAAGATCAGCATGATGCAGCAAAGATGTTCTTGAAGAAGAAACTACCACATCACTAGTTTATAGCCTCTATTTCTAGGCCTGGCACACAGCTCCACTCATTCCTTTTCCCACCAAAAACCCTAATCTCTGGAAATTTGCAATACAGTGCACTTCCAAACACCTTACCCTTTCTCTTAGAGATCCCATAAATGTGAAACCTTTTGGGAATTAGGGGCATTGAATGCATTACTCATCAATCATCCAACTTGGAAGTTTTGTTAGATGCGTATTGCCGAAAATTGTTTTTGTAGAAGCTTAATGAATACTCATATTTGGCTCACTTGGAAAAGAGTCTATATATGCTTGAGGAGCAGTGGTGACGGTAAATGTACCTAAATTATGTTACAACTTTACGTTTTCTACATCCTGTATTAACAACGTAGAGCTTTAGTGTAGGCGGTTGTTGACATTACCCGCTGAGGCAGGGCCGCAGCAGTATTTAGATGCTGCATCATTTGCCTATTTATGACATACTATTAAGTATGGAGCTAGTTGAACTTGTATATCTCTAGTTACTGTGAAGCTCATCTAACAACAAAGTGATTCTGCTGACCTGGTCTTCAACTCATTCATGTCTGTGTTCTTCGGTCAGTCTTTAATACGTTTATTTTGCATTGTGTGCTGTAAATGAAGTGACTAACGTGTCACATTTTCTTTCACGAATTTGGCTACAGGTTTGCAATACATGAATTGGGCCTGTCATCACGAAAACCCTACAAGAAGTGTGCAAGAGTTGTTGGAGAAGTTATAATCTGTCCATATAAGTTCCCTTTGCTACTTGGCATATGAAGATAGATCCATGACTTGGTCTTTATCATCTTTCTGCAAGATATCAACATTTAACTTCTGAATCCTGTTACTTTTATTGCAGGTTCTTGGTAAGTTTCATCCTCATGGGGACACTGCTGTATATGATTCCCTGGTTCGGATGGCGCAGGTAATATTGGAATTTCATAGTTTTTTTTAGCTGTTTTTAGAGAGAGAAAAAAGTTTGGTTGTTTGTCAGAGCTAACATTTACGCATGTTTTACTTTTTACTGGTTGTTAGTAGTCATCGTCACCTGGGAGTCTCAGTGAGTGGTATGGGTTTGGTCCACCTCACCAAGGTCACTCCTCTCTTTTGTGGATGGTATAGTTACGTATTGAAAAGAGGACTGTGTGCCAATGTTCTAAAAGTTGGTAGGTGCTAGTTGAGCAGCCGGGCACCACCTAGCGCCTACGCTGAGTGATCGGCACCTAGAGATTAGTCTGTTTTTTCTTATTTTTTGTTTAAATTCTCCCCCCCTTTCCAAGTTTTAAGTACAAGGAAATGCTGTATTAAATAACATCCATGCTGAGGAAATAGAGCCTTCATACACATAATTTCGCAACAAACAGAGACTACATACACACACTTTCTCTTTATTTCACAACAAACATGTGAAAATAAACATTGACTGCATATGCAGCAGTGAGCTGAGAAGACGAGGTTTAGATTTAAATCGTTTAGGCTGTATACTCAATTACAACAACATTTAACCCCTTGGATTTGCAAAATTACTTATTTAACGCCCCTGTTAATCCCGCCTAGATGCCTAATTCTCCGATTAATCCTGCCTAGCGGTTGACTAATCTTCCCGCCGCTTAATCCAGCGCCTAGGACCACCGCCTAGCGCCTAAGCCGATTTTTAGAACACTGTTATATGCATTGTGTAATATGAATGCTCCAGGATGAGGTGCTGTTGTTTGTCCTTTAATTCTTACTTCTTATCATGGTATTATCATCTGTTCATCACAAGACATGATAAAGTGATTGTTCGGCATTTGTCTCTTGCCTGTTTCTAGCACTTTTTTCTCCTAGAAGAGTGTTATGCTCTAAACACTCCACTATTAGTCTCCCATATGAAGTTAATGGCCTCCTAGTGACTCTTGGATCCTTTTTATTCATTCAGCTTAGTGCAAGAGTGCCACTGTGTAAAGTTAGGTTACAGGAAGCTTGTTTTAGGTTTAAAAGATGGAAGAAAGGCTATAGCTTTCGCGGATGGATTCATGGAAGTCAATTCAAATTACCATGATTGAAGTGACAGCTTGCTGAAATTCTAGAGAAATAGTTGGTGGTATTTGAATGAGTGAGGAACTTGGGAGTTTGTTGAATTTTCGAATGGCCTTTAGGGGAGGATCAAAGAGGATCTCATCCATCTCGAAGGATCGCAAGATCAAGTAGCAGTTCAATTTTATATGAACATAATATTTTTTGCTGAACTACATCTAAAACTTTTCATTGAAAAGGTTTCTAGCATTTGATTTGAATTCCAGAGGGCATATTTTCTACATCATCTTCATTTGGTGCAGTGGTGAATATGGATGACAAAATGTGAAAACTTGTTTATAAATGGGGTTTCGAGTCTTGTTTTTTTTGCTCTCTCTCTCTCTCTCTCTCTCTCTCTCTCTCTCTCCTAGTGTTTTGATGAAGTAAGTTATAATTACCATCTTTCGTCTGGTATTTTGGATGCTGATGAGAAACATACATTTTTAGATACTTTTAGTCTGATAATTAGCTATTGAATCCCACCTTTTTTTTGGTTTTTGGAATCTCAAGATGTTTACTTTTCCAGGATTTCTCTTTACGCAGCCCACTCATTCGAGGGCATGGACATTTTGGTTCGATTGATGCAGATCCTCCTGCTGCTATGCGTTACACAGAGTGCAGACTGGAAGTAGGTTAATGTCCATTTGAATTTTTTCAATTTGATATGTTGAGTGGAAATATCATTTATTCCTCACATGCCTACATGTGATGCTGCAGTTAGTCTCTGAATTGTGTGGGTGCTTAAGAGTGTAATTTGTATTGGCTGTAAACACTGTAATTTGTTTGCACGCTTCCCTGATATACTCTGGGAATGGATATTGGTTGTTATCTGCCATGTTGATTATGTTGCTTACTATAATCAATCCTCCGGAACCATTAGAATAAAACCATATGCTTGTATGTTGCCATGTAAATACATGCTGATACGTGCTATGTAGTGCACTATATATGGCCCACAATCAGTGGTATGCTCTTTGGCTTAAAGCTAACCATATTGCTTCAAAATTTCTCTGCACAATTCAGTAAAATGCAACCATTTAAGGTATACTTATTTCCTTCTGGCATATTTTTCAGGCACTTACTGAAGCAATGCTGTTGGCTGATTTGGACCAAGATACAGTCAGTACTGCTGCGTGGAACAGCTTATCATTCGAAATTGTTGTAGTTCATTGTGCAACCCACGTTATCTTGCCTCAAATATCACATTGCATTGCAGGTAGATTTTGTCCCAAATTTTGACAATTCTCAAAAGGAACCATCGCTCTTACCCGCTCGAATCCCAAATTTGTTGTTGAATGGTTCGTCTGGCATTGCGGTAATTCCACCTGCATGTTTTTCTTGCAATTTACTAGTTTCTTAATTATTATTTTTTTGATCGGCTAGTTTCTTATGTTTGGATTGAGTGTTTAGGTTTTTCATCGTTTTAATGTGCTATGGATACTTCACATTCTCAGGTTGGAATGGCTACCAACATTCCTCCTCATAATCTGGGGAATTGGTGGATGCTCTCTCTGTCTTGATTCATAACCCAGAAGCCATGGTAGTCATCATATCTTTTAGAAATTACTTTCTGGGTAGTGCTAGAACAGAGGGGCGTTTTTGTTTTTGTTTCTGAATATTTTTTTTATCTCTTAGTTATTAGTTTATTTTAAATGCTTTATTGTTTGGGTCTCTTCAGTTTTCTTTACAAGAACTTTTCTATTTCTGATATGTAATGCTAGTGTCTGTGATGATGGTTATGAAGTTTATTCTTTCTTTTGCCTTCTCTCTTTTTATATATCTTTTATTTTAGTTGAAACTTCCCGATGGGCAGTTTTCTTGTCTCGACCTCGAATCATTGTTGGTTGGGTTTATTAATTCATTGCTCTATTTTTTAGTCTAACGTAAATATCTTTGAAATAGCTGCAAGAATTGCTGGAATACATGCCAGGACCTGATTTTCCAACTGGTGGTCTAATAATGGGTACCGCTGGGTAGGTCAATCTGAACTCTTATTTCAAAGTCCCTCACTTGACAAATGTACCGTGATGGTCTCTTTATACTCTAAAACCACCTATCTTGAGAAAGTCTTATGGTAACGATGGTTCATGGGTTATGGAAACATTGATAAATAACTGATGGGTGCTCATTTTTTGTGAAGCATCTTAGAAGCTTATCGAACTGGGCGAGGACGGGTCGTTGTCAGAGGAAAGACTGATATTGAATTTCTTGATTCTAAAACGAAGCGATCTGCTATTATTATAAAAGAAGTATTATCCTGGTTCTTTTAATCAATCTCCATATACTATTTTTATTTAAGTCGAATGCGAAAGGAAGTTGAAAAGTTCATATAATTTGTTCTTCTGTGAATGGAACAGATTCCATACCAGACTAACAAAGCCTCCCTCGTTGAGAAAATTGCTGAGCTTGTGGAAAATAAGGTAGTCTAAATCTTGTATGGCTTTGCAATTTGAACATTTTATTCATGTTCTGTAAAATCAATCTTCAACTGATACTTTTTCCCGGTACAACCTCCACTTTGGTTTTATTTGTACTGATATGCTCTTTCTGGGTTCTAGTGATGGATTGCTGGTTAACTCCTGGATGCATATAGAAGGCCCTTCTTTTCCCCATATAATAATGCTTTAAGCTTCAAACAACTATTTTTCTCTTTTAGGTTGCCCCACGCAGCTGTAGTTCTAACTTCTAACTATACTGGCAATTGCTGCAAGTATCACTGAAAGTGACTGTGTGCTGTAGATTCTTTGCAATCCATCGCAGAAGGAAATTTAATTACTAATGAGATGGATTGGCCAAGAACCATTGTAGTGGACACTTACACTGAAATATCAGCTTGATAACAACAAACTGACATGTAAAGTTAACAAGGGAGGTTGTGGTGCAAGTTCATATTGCTATATCTCTGTCCTCTCTTATGTGTGTAGGTACAACAATATTTGTTTGATACTTCCCTTGCTGATTGTTACCAGACATTCTTTTACTCAGAAGTGTGCTACCTTGTGTCTTGCTTTTGGTAATCTCAAATGTGAAATTTAGATTTCTTTGTTTTTGTGACACCAAAAAGTTCAGCAAGCTGGTTTCTTATTCATGGCAATGCAAATGCATATTATTGTGGCAAATTGAAGCATAAGTAACACTGCTGTTAGGTATGCTATTTATTGAATTTTTCTTTGCTCAGAGTTTAGAAGGCATTAGTGACATTCGTGATGAGAGTGATAGATCCGGAATGCGTATTGTCATTGAGGTATCAACGTTGACCCATGCACTATCTTTGCTTTTGACGATATTGAAGCTCAGCATTGATTACACTTACTTTATGGGTGCAAGTTTTGCTGGAGTTTTGAATTGACCAACTATTCTTTTTCCTCTTCCAGCTTAAGCGAGGATCTGATCCATCCATCGTCCTTAATAATCTGTATCATCTTACTGCTCTTCAATCTGGCTTTAGCTGCAACATGGTGGGGTGAGTAGCTTTTGAGGACTTGACAAAATATAGAATTCTTGTATTATCAAGTAAGGGAGGAGGATAGACATGTTTTGATTTGGTTTTGTCAGCAGTAGAGACAAGTGGTCTGCAGGTTTGAGAGAGAAAACTCACTTAGTTTTTCGTCTTTGGGTACTACTTTAATGGGTTTGTCTCTAATATATACTTCAGAACTATTTTGATTCTCTATATATTGTTATGTATTTCAGTAAAGTTACTGTGAGACAGTATTAAATCAATGTGGAAGCAAACCTACCTATCCCAAATTGTGCCCAAACTTGTGTTTCTTTTGAAAAGAAATTTTGTTTCAACTTCTGGAATATTTATTTCTTCAATTTGCTAGATGTTGTATATCGTGTGGTCTTGATCATGATTCTGGATATGTTTTTACTTTTTACCTATTTCTTGTGACAAACAAAAAGGAAAGAAAAGACGAAAGAGAAATCATGGATTAACTAAGGCCTCCCCTCCTGCTTCCTCTTTCTAACTTCTTTAAGTCTTTCTTTCAATTCTCTTAGTATTTATCGGCTCTTTCTTAGATGTGTCTTGTTTGTTTGACCTATTTACAGCATACTTAATGGAAAACCTCATCTGATGGGCTTGAAAGAATTGCTCCAGGCAAGTTCATGCCTCTCTCTCTCTCTCTCTCTCTCTCTCTCTCTCTCTCTCTCTCACACACACACACACACACACACACACACATCTCTCTCTCTCTCTCTCTCTCTCTCTCTCTCTCTCTCTCACACACACACACACACCCACACACCCCAGCGCTTGGGCACACCTGCACGTAGACTTGCACACAAAATCTAATCCATTTTAGTAATCCCATACTGTTAGTTGCCACTTACCATGGTTTCTCCTCTCTAGCTTTTGCACATGGATGTGATCTTTTGTCGAGCATTTACCGTGTCCATGCATTTTTAATGGAAAGATACCCACTATTCTACAAACATCTTCAATGCTGCATTACCCATAATGTCGCCAGACGCTAGGTTACAATATACCCCTTCCAAGCAAGTCAGAAATCTTGAAAAGTCTTGTTTGAATGAAAATATTGCATTCTTCTGCATCTCCAGTAATAATATCACTTTCCTCTGGTCATTATTAAAGTAGACATTTAGGATTCTCAAGGGTGCTTGCTCTAGCATGTAGTTAGCCAGAATATCATTTGTTTGCATCACCTTGCAGTCCCTGGGCCCGATACGTTTGTTCAATCAAACAAGATGATAAAGACTATCATGCTCATGGCTTAGTCACCTTGTTTAGACATAATTTACCAATGCTTGGGAGTTGAACTTGGATGTCATAAGATGACCACATAAACCCATAACCATGAAGTGACCAATGTAATACACCTCATGCATTTGATGCCCAATGCAGTGCGATTATGATGTAGTTTGGCATTACAGATAAATTAGATAGTTTTGGATAGGTTTGATGGTAAAAGACTAGGGATTTGCAAGTGAACCTACTAAACCGAGGATTGACCCTAGCCTCAGTAGCCTGACCTTCATAGTTTTCGTTTGCGTCGAACTTAGCAGAATCAAATCGGTTTGGGGTTGCATTTTGCTGGGAACTATTTTAACTGGGGATTTCCTGATTTTTCCTTTCTGGAATATTGACTTTGATAACCCTTTTGATGTTCATGTGCTAATGTTATTTGATGATTAGAATTCAAATGACTTATTATATCTAATGTCGTCAAAGAAAGTGTTATTAGATGATTCAACACTGTTTGAAATGTACATCGTCCTAGTCTCAATGGTCATGCATTCCTAATATATGGGAATGCAACGAATTAATAAAAATGATTAAAAGATATTATAGGAACAAGTCTGTATCACATCATATTCTCCTGGCATTTGGTGAATTATGTTGGCTGGAGCTTTCCACTTTTCTCAAGAGTGTTACCATGTTGATCCTCTTAAGAACATTTACTAATAACCCCTTTATATTTATCGAAGAGCTTGCTCTTCTTAGAATTCGAATCTAGGAAAGATCTGTCTCGTGTTTTTTTTAAAGGTCAAGTACATCTTCCTCCAAGTTGAACATGCAAACTGTTATTATGTCTGCGCATGGTCGTGTTCCTGGTATGTAAACGATAACTGCTGATGCATTGGGTTGATTTAACAGCGTTGGAGGCTCCGGGTAGGATTAAACATGTACTGCTGCCGATCCTCAGATATGGATAGTAGACCAGCAAATGTCAAGAGATGGAAAAATCAGCAAAGATCCATGCGGGGAATAGCATGTTGTTTGGAGAAGCTCTCAGTCGGACTCCAACTATGAAACAAGACCTTACTTTTGCTACAAGTTGTGGACTACAATTTTTTGGTTTTTTTCTTATTCAAATTTTTCCCGTGTTTGTTAGTTTTGCACTACACTTTTGTGTATTGTTAGTTCGTCTCTGATTTTTTAGATTTTTTCTTGGATATTTCAAAAATACTTGTGTAAAAGTCGGAGTAATTTTTTATTTTTCCTATTCCTCTCATCGAGACGAACTAATAATATATAAAAGTTTGGCACAAAACTAACAAACGCGAAAAAAAAATTGAATAAGGACAACCAAAAAGTTATGGTCGACAGCTTGTTGGTTAGTGGAAACACCCTTGTTTGTTTATATCCTTGGCGTGGTTAGTGGAAACACCCTTGTTTGTTTATATCCTTGGCGAGATGAGTAATTTCCACAACAATAACATGAAATTGTCACGATAGTCATGCAAATAGAAACTCCCTCTATCCGCATTTGTTGGTCCACTTTTAAAATTTGTGTCATTTTTGATTGCTTATATCTTTCAATTTATATACTAATGGTTTTCATGATTTTGAGAACTTTGTATTGCAGAACAAATTGAGATTTATTAAACTGACAAAATTCATATTACATATTTTTTGAGATCTATAATAAAAATATAAGTAATAAAAAAAAATATCACAGATTTTAAAAATTGACCAACAAATGCGAACGGAAGGAGTAAATTATAATTTTCTTTCTCTTTGTGTATACTTTTTGGGTGCAAAAAATAGTCATACTAATGAGCTACTCTGGCATACGTATGTCACAAGAAGATCCTCAATGCTCCATAGTCATATGCAAGCAACGTCATCATATGTTAGACCCCCCAACGGGTTTCGTTCTAAATTTTTTGTCTGTATTTTTTAATTTTTCATAAATTTTTGTTAAATTTTTTATCGTAATTTTCTGAATTAATCATCTTCCTCGTTGAGAGGAATCAGAAAAGTAAAAAAATGTGGGTTAATGTTGAAAAAATGCATATAAAACAACACTTTAGACCAAAAAGGCGTTAGTTTAATATTTTTTTGCTTTTAATGAATTACTTTTTTATTTTTATCATAATTTCGTACTTTTAAGACTCAAAAAAAAAGCTTACAAGAATGAAGCCTCAGAGGTTTCACCACACACTTCTCCTTTTGAGGAACAACAAGTGCAGATACTACTCCGTCTTATGTTTATCCCATGCGAATGTGAAAATCTTAAACTCAAACAAAGAAATTTCAAATACTTAGGTCATGTTTTGCTAAAATTTTTATTTTTAAATTTTTATTTTTTATTTTACGAGACAGACTATTTTTTTACAATACATTACTTTTAATCTTTTAATTTAAAAAGTAAATACTTTCGCTTAGCGGGACGACACTTTTAATAATTGAGGTGCTTCCCCGTGAAGTAAGCCCAGTAGATATTTTCCCCCAAAAGGCAAACCCATTCGCCCCACTTTCCATTACTACTAGGAAGATTTAAATAAAGCGGCGGCGCGTGATTTTTTTAAGGGTCGCGCGTGTCACAAAGATTGTGGGGGCTATAAACAAAAAGAAGAGGGAAAATTATTCAATGCCGCCGGAGCACCGTCATTAATTATTAGTGCCTCAAACTCTCTCTCCATCACATAATTATGCGATTCTCACCACAGTGTGTGGAGCCTACATAAATGTGTGACAAAGAAGACGTGGTGGTGTCCCAAACATTTTATTCATCTCACACTTACGTGGTCTCCACCACATAGCATGTAGAGCCCACTTTTATGTGTGATAGAGAAAAATTGAAAGTATCGTCACGTGATGCGCAGGGTACTGAATAATTTACCCGGGAGAGAGGTCGGTGACATACACGTTTAGAGAGAGAGAGAGAGAGAGAGAGAGAGAGAGAGAGAGAGACGAAGAGCTCGCCGACGCGCGACCCATTCGATTTCAGATCTCCTAAAGAACCTACCTTTTGACCCCCCTTGCAAGGTCAGTTTGTTAACAATAGTAGTAATTCTCTCTCTCTCTCTCTCTACATCCCCATAACTCACCTTCACACACACACATTCTGATTCTCTCTCTCTCTCTCTCTCTCTCTCTCTCTCTCCCCTTTGCAGTGCCATCATGACCCACGTCAATCTACCCAACATTTCTACCACATAAAAACCCTAATTTCATCACTCTTCACACTCCAGGTGAACACAAGGACTAAACCAAACCCTAGCTCCAACAATTTACTATCTTTTACGTTTACATCAATTATATTGTTACCTCATTCAAGAATGTTAATTTCGTATATATATATTTGTCTGAGTTTATTATTGGTTTTTTTTTTTTTTCGATCTGTTGTAGGCACGGAGAAGAAACTAAAAAGAGAATAATAAAAGAGGGATTTGAAGGGTTTTATTTATGTCCTTCAATCAATCAAGGGCTGACAGGAGCGATTCATCACAGTACAGAAAATCGGGCGGCCGATCCGGGACCTCTGCGCAGCCAAGGAACTTCTCAGGCGGTAGCGGGAAGGGCGGCGGCGGGCCCGCCCCTCCACCATCTTCGACTTCTACCACTTCCTCTTTGTCTTCCAACCGAAGGTAGATTAGGGTTTGTACGTACGTGTATTTGAAAATTAGGGTTTATATTTTGTTGTTGAATTATGGTTTCGTGTCGCTGTATATCTTGAAACAAGGTAGAATTTTCTTCCAGTTCATCTTTGTCGTCCAACCGAAGGTGGATTAGGGTTGGTTGGCTATGATAACTGTTATGTTTGCACGGTCGTGTGTTCGAAAATTAGGGTCTATATATTTGCGGTTGAATTATGATTTCGTGTCATTTTATATCTTGAAAAAAGGCAGAATTTTCTTTCAGTTCATTTTTGTCATCCAACCGAAGGTAGATTAGGGTTTGTTGGTTGGATGTTTATCTGTCACTGTTATGTTTGTACGTTCGTCGTTAGGGTTTATTTTTTATTGTTGAATTATGGTTTCATGAAATCGTTGTATATCTTGGAACAAGGCAGAATTTTCTTTCAGTTTGTCTTTGTCATGGAATCGATGGTAGACTATGGTTTGTCGGTTTGGTTGCTTATATGCCAATTGTGATGTTTCCATGTACGTCTAGTTGAAATTAGGTTATATATTTTTTTATTGTTAAGCATGGTTTCGTGATCGTTGTATATCTTGAAACAAAGGCACGATTTTCTCTCGGTTCGTCTTTGTCGTGGAAATGGATGGTAGATTGGGTTTTTTGGTTGCTTGTGTATATATACGTTGATATCTTGACATGTACATGTGTTTGGAAATCAGGGTTTCTTGTGAATGTTTGGTTTTGTGATCATTGTCTTTTTTTCTTTCTGCGCTGTGTTAGCTTTAAGAAGCCTAATAATGCTCAAGGAGGACAATCTAGGGTAAGCGGTGTCGGGGTAAATCCAGATTCTAGTTATGCTTCTGCTGCCCGGACTCTACAAAATGGTACCCATTTGCAACCGTCAGCGCAAGGTATGGAATCAAAACTGACCTTGGCTTGTCGTTGCTGCAAGGACAATTTTTTTTGATACAATAGCAGAATGAAGAAATTGATTTTGCTTATACTCTGGTCTTTGCAATGTTATGAGTGTTTTTCATTTCGTTTTGCTTGCTCTTGGAGCAGCTGATGCCCCAGTTGCAGGGGTTCCTCTCAAGCCAACAGCAGATATGGCAACTCAGAAGAGCACACAAGCTGGTCCAAAGGCTCCATCTTCTCAGCCAGCCATTGTCAATTCTGATTCTACACCTCCTGCAACCCCTGCAAAACGTAAATTTTTACGAAGTGCTTGATAAAAATTAGCTATATATATATAGAGTACTTATGCAATTCAATGTTTTATGAATTTTAAGTATTTTATTATTTTGTATATTTGCAGAATTTTTTCTGTAACAGTTTTCATTATGACTTAACTTATTGTTACTATACGAACATTTAATAGCATGTTAATACTGTTTCCTTCTGATGGCCTAGCTTCAGGAGAGGCGTCTAAGTCCTTTCCTCTTCAGTTTGGGTCCATTAGTCCCGGTTTCGTGAATGGAATGCAGGTAGTTTACTGTTCTCATGCTCTTGATTTTGATTTTAAGCCAAGTTCCTGCAAATTTAGTACTCTGTTTGGATGGATGGCGCTTTAACATTTTTATTGTTCCTGAGTTATATAAATGGTTTCCATCATTTTTTGTTTCAGATACCTGCTCGGACTAACTCAGCTCCACCAAATTTGGATGAGCAGCAACGCGACCAGGTGAGTTTGTCCTTTCCCACTCTGATCTGGCTGTATCTGTGAACAATGAAGGTTCTGTTACAGCTAAGCCTTGGTTTCTCTCTCCCCGCCTCTTCCAATGACTGTTGTGCATAGCATTCCAAAATCGTTTTTGAGGTTTGTAAATTTTGATATTGATAGAGTGAAATAGTGCTCCTCGTGGAATTTGATATCATCTCCACACACACACCCCACCACCACCAACACACACTATTCCCCCACTTCAGTAGTGACAATTTGCTGAAGTAGCCTGAGATACGTAGTTGTCCCTGCATGGAGTTTAATTAGCACCGCATTGATACCAGTGTGTTTCTTCTCACTTAGCCATTTTTTCCTTGTTTTTTATTCCTTCTCTTCAGGTACGTCATGATTCGCAAAGAACTGCACAACCATTTCCAATTCCTTCTGTTCCTAAGAAGCAAATGCCAAGGAAGGATGGAGATGCTGGCGACCAATCCATTACTGGTGAGGCCCGCCAAATGGCCAAGCCTAAGAGGGACGTCCAGTTTTCATCTGTGTCCCCTGTAACCCAAACTCAGAAGACTTCTGTTCATCATGGCCCTGGGGTTTCCATGCCAATGCCATTTCACCAGCCACAAGGCCCCGTTCAACCAGGTGGACCCAAGCCGCCGATTCAGTCACAGGGCATGGCTTCCCCTTCATTGCCTGTACCTATGCCAATGCCAATGCCAATGCCATTGCCCATGGGAAATGCTCCTCAACTGCAGCAGTCAGTATTTCTTCCAAGTCTACAACCCCATCCAATGCAACCTCCCGGGATAATGCACCAGGGTCAGAGCTTGAATTTCCCACCTCAAATGGGTCCCCACATGCCTCAGTTAGGTAACTTGGGAATTAGTATTGGGTCCCCCTTCGCTCAACATCAGGCAGGAAACTATGGTGTTCAACGTAAACCTGTCAAGATTACACATCCAGATACTCATGAAGAGTTGAGGCTTGTTGGGTCGTCAGGCACTAGGTCTCACCCAAATGTGCCACAATCCCAGCCCATTACACCTATTTCGCCTGCTCGTCCGATAAACTATTATCCTAATCCTTATAATCTCAATTCCCACTTTTTTCCAGCACCAAGTTCTGTTCCTTTGTCTAGTACCCAGATAAATCCCAGTTCCCAGGCTCCAAGGTTTAGTTATCCTCCTAGCCAGAGCACACAAACACCAGCTTTTGTGAACCCTTCTGCTCATAACTCTTACTCTTACTCTAGTAAAACTAGTGCTCCATTACATGGTGCTTCTGAATCATCAAGTTTGGAACACTCACGTGGTGTTCATAGTTCAATGTCTTCAGCTCCACCAGCATCTGTACAGGTGACAATTAAACAAGCTACTGGGTTAAGTGTAGAGAAGATTGCTGACTCATCACAGGTAGTTAGCTCAGCTTCTATTGAAAAGGGTGAAACACCTACGATCTTTCAGCAGCCGGGGGAAGATGGCTCACTTAATCTTCAAAGTAATTCGGATGCTTCACAGCAACCAAAACGTAGTCTAGAACCAACGTCATCTTCAGTGACTGCAGCAGTCAAGGAATCTACTGCAGCGTCTCCTTCTGTTGATGCGCCCCTTGAGAAGTCTGCACCAGTAGTGACCAATAGTACTGAAAACAGAAGGCAAACAATTTGCAGGGCTGACTCTATAAAGGATCAACAGAAGAAGATCAAGAAAGGATTCTCTCTGCCACACCATCAGGTACTTTTGTGAAATGTTGGTCTGATCTAAAGCTGTGCATTTTTTATTTTCATAATTCATGTGGTGGAATTTGCAATGTTAGCAGGTTCCTGGACAATCTTCGTCTATTTCAAGCTTGTCCTCTCAGTCTTCCGAACTTACTAATTCCTTTACCCGTGCTGAGACTATGGTCACTGCTTCATCGAGTAATGGAGGAGGTACTGTGGAATCTGCCAAGGAATCACTGTCCACTCATAGTACTACTACTGCTGATGCGCCTGAATTCAAAACTGACAGTGGTCAGCAAGGCTCCACATGTGAGTCCTCGGAGACATTGGGCTCTTTTGCAATTGTTGATAGTTTGGAAACTGATAACCATGCCAGGAAAAATGATTCTTCTCCTGACAATGAACCACTAAAGCTGGAAACTATGGGAACAAAAGACAGTGAAGCGCCCAAAGAGGACAAATATAGGTCCGAGTCATCTGCAGAATCTGTCTGCACAAAATCTACAGAATTAGTTAATCAAACTGAATTAAACTCTGGCGTGAAGGTGACAAATAACTTGCAGGAGTTTAATCCGGAAATTGCTGGTAAGGATTCAGAAGAGCCCTTGGGCCATTGCATGAAAGATGACGTAGTGGCTGATGAATTAGTGATACCTACTTCCCTAGCACCAGATGATACAAATGATAAAACTTCCCCTAGTTCAAACAGTGATAGCAAGACTTCAATTTCAGATGTCTCTTGTAGTAGAAGTGATAGCTTGGGTGGTAGACAAGCTGTTGTTACCAAGTCTGTTCTGTCTGATGAGGGGGAAGCTCCTGTTTCAGCTATTCCGTCTGTTTCAGAACGACCTTTGGAAAGTGAAGGGGAAGGCACTGAGTATGGTAATGTTGGCTTGGTATCTCTTCCTGCAGCAGCTTCCAAGGATAAACCTGTGGTAGAACTTAGTAGGTCAAAGAGTAATTTCTCCAAAGGGAAGAAGAAAAGAAAAGAAATTCTTCAAAAAGCAGATGCTTTGGGAACAACCTCTGATCTGTATATGGCCTACAAGGGTCCAGAGGAAAAAAATGAAACTGTTGCCTCTTTAGAAAGCACTACCAGTGCATCTAGTGTTGCTTCGAAGCAGGAATTTGTTGATACTATGCAGGATGACATCGTATTAAAAAAAGGTCAACATAAATTCGAGCCGGATGATTGGGAAGATGCCGATGATTTCTCAACTCCAAGGTTGGAAGCCATGGATGATGGGAAGCAGGTTGATGAAGGATTGAAGCATCATAGTGACGATGGAAATGGCGTAATGACCAACAAGTATTCTAGAGATTTCCTTCTGAAATTTTCCGAGCAATTTAGTGAACTTCCGGAAGGTCTGGAAATTACATCTGATATTGCAGAGGCCTTTATGGCTTCTAATCTCATTGCTTCTCGTGAATCACACCCTAGTCCTGGAAGAATTATTGACAGGCCTTCTTCGGTTTCCCGATTAGATCGTCGTGGGAGTGGCTTGGGTGGTGATGACAAGTGGAATAAATTACCTGGACCTCCTGTTTCAGGGCAGGACTCACGAGTGGATGGTTATGGAGGCAATTTCCGACCTGGTCAAGTGGGGAATTATGGGGTTTTAAGGAACCCACGTGCCCAAACACCTCCTCAATATGTTGGAGGGATACTCTCCGGGCCTGTTCAGTCTCTGGGTTCTCAGGGAGGTGTACAGCGGAACACCCCTGATTCAGACAGGTGGCAGCGTGCTAGCTCTTTTCAGAAGGGTTTGATTCCTTCTCCTCAAACTCCATTACAGGTAATGCACAAGGCCGAGAAGAAGTATGAAGTAGGTAAAGTAACAGATGAGGAGATGGCCAAGCAGCGGCAGTTGAAAGCTATTCTAAACAAGCTTACACCGCAGAACTTTGAAAAACTTTTTGAGCAAGTCAAAGCGGTAAACATTGATAGTGCGGACACTCTCGCTGGTGTGATCTCACAGATATTTGATAAAGCTCTAATGGAACCAACTTTCTGTGAGATGTATGCCAACTTCTGTCACCGCCTTGCTGGAGAGTTGCCTGATTTCAGTGAAGATGATGAGAAGATCACTTTTAAGAGGTTGCTTTTGAACAAGTGCCAGGAGGAATTTGAGAGAGATGCAAGAGAGCAAGAAGAAACTGACAGAGCTGATGAGGAAGGTGAGGTTAAGCAGTCTGAGGGGAAAAGAGAGGAGAAGAGGATCCAAGCAAGGAGACGTATGTTGGGTAACATTAGGCTGATTGGGGAATTGTTCAAGAAGGGAATGTTGACTGAGAGAATAATGCATGAGTGTATAAAGAAGTTGTTGGGCCAGTATCAAAATCCTGAGGGCCAGTATCAAAATCCTGATGAGGAAGATATTGAAGCTTTGTGCAAATTAATGAGCACAATTGGAGAGATGATTGACCGTCCAAAAGCCAAGGATCACATGGACGCATATTTCGATATGATGGCGAAGTTGTCAAACGACATGAAACTGTCTTCTAGGTTAAGATTCATGCTGAAAGATTCCATTGACTTGAGAAAAAATAAATGGCAGCAGAGGAGGAAAGTCGAAGGGCCGAAAAAGATTGAGGAAGTGCACAGGGATGCTGCTCAAGAACGACATGTGCAAGCTGGTAGGCTAGCGCGGGCTCCTAGCATGAACTCTTCAGTTAGGAATCGTCAACTGCCGGATTTTGGTCCTAGAGGCTCAGGTATGCTATCTTCTCCAAATACTCAGATGGGTAGTCTCCGTGGGTTGCCTCCACAGCTCCGTAGTCATGGAATTCAGGATGCCCGCATGGAGGATAGACATTCTTTTGAGAATAGGGTTCTGTCCGTTCCCTTGCCTCAGAGACCCATTGTCGAAGATTCTATTACACTTGGACCCCAAGGTGGTCTTGCTAGGGGAATGTCCATTAGGGGGCAGCCATCAATGCCCACTAGTCAGAATGGTTACAGTTCAGTACCAGAGAAGACAGTTTACAGCTCAAGAGATGATCTCATTCCAAGATACATGACCGATAGATTTGGTCCTTCTCATGACCAGTCAATACAAGATCGAAATGTCAACTTTGGGAACAGGGAACTCAGGAATGCTGATCGGAGTGTTGATAGATCTCGTCCTATTTCACCAATCATACACAGCAGGGAACAGACTCGCCCACAAAGTATTTCTTCAGTTAACGTATTTCCAGAAGAAATCTTGCGAGACAAGTCTATAGCAGCTATTAAAGAATTCTACAGGTAAACTTCTGTCTCATGCATGATTTCTGTTATTTGTGTTTTTTCTCCCCTCCAATTTGCAAACTGTAAAGATTTATCTACCATTTTTTGAGGAGGTGAAATACCTTATCCAAAGGATAGGCACCAAGGGAGCACCTACAAGAAATGATACCTATACTCCCACTTTTGTCACCAAAGGTATTTGGATTAGCAATTTAAACTCTATGTTTGGTTGGACTTGGACCAACGTCTATGAATGTGTTCAATGAAGATTCATAGAGGTTGGTGTGACAGTTCACATTAATCAGGGACGAGGAGAATGGTTCAACCTCCAATTATACATTTTGATCGAGTATCAAGAGCTAAGCGGTTCTTGAATTGCAAGTGAGTGGTAAAAAGAAGTGAATTGAAATGACAAAGGGATGTGCAACGGCTCTAATTTTCATTGTGGGAGATTAGTAGATTCATTTGCCAATTAGGAAGTTTGAATTACCATCCGTGACTACCAGCTTAAAAAAGTTGAGAGGCCTAACTTATTGTTTTGACATTTTTCTGTACATATTGGTCGGTTACGTAAGGTTGCAAGTGGGTAGGGTTGTATTTACTGGCTGCTAGATAGTGCATTGTGGCCATCTAAGAAACAGGTATACAGAACATTACAATTGTCAAAATTCAGGATATGGAAATAGTGGAACATAACCCTGATCTATGCAATAATTTGTTACTGCATGCTTTAAAGATACTAAAGACAGACAGTAATGCAACAAAGAATAGCAGCTCAACAACTACTATTGCACCTTGGTTTGTAACTTGTAGAGTTGCAATTAAACAAGTAGAATGATCTATAGTTGAGTCCCAACTCCCAGAACGTGTGTGGATCCACATCCACTGTATCTAATCTAACAATAATTAAGGTACGCCACGGGACATTCGCAAGGCTGAAAAATATCAGACGGCTATTACAACTAAAATGAAGTGTTCGTGCTCAATATATGGTCAATATGTCGAATAATGTGCATGGAATGGCATGTATTGGGGATGGTAGGGAGAAGTCAATGTCACAACCTCATATGCAGCATACCAGTGGTTGTATATGCCTTTTTGTGTGTGGACTTCGGTTCTAACTGCATTTAAGCATGCCTGAAATGCATGCAACTTGGTTTCTAGTATGGATTGGTTCCTACCTAAATGAGATAGTATGTGGGATTTGGTCCACTTGAGAGCCCCTTTTGGTGATGTACAATACCATCTATCATCTCAAGCCGCTTCATAGTTACTGATAACTGATAAGATAGCCTGTGTGCAGGAGCTACATAATAAGCTTACATTACTTGCTCAATTTCAGATTTTGTCTCTCTCTCTCTCTCTCTCTCTCTTACAATACTTTTCAGCAATCACTATGTTTTGTGCATTCTTTGGCAACACACTTTATTCCATCTTCCCTAACCTCCCAGTGGTTTGAAGAGGGTATAGAGATTGATTTGGTGCATATAATTACAAAACAAAGTATCGCTCAAACCTTGTACTTCATACTTCTCTAAATGGTTTATTGTCCCTTAATGCATGTCAGTGCAACTTTAATTACTGGTGCTTTTATTAGATCATAAGGTCAAAGCCATCATGTCTTTCACACGTTAAACCCCATATGAAAAAATTTCTCGTCCATGTAATTCCTAGGCATCTATAACCTTTTGGTAATTGAGGACTAATAATGGCTTGGAAATAGTTTTACTTCAAGAATAGGTCAATTGCAGTGTTACTGCATGGTTGCTGGTTTAGTTAGTTTTGCCTTTTGTTGGTTTTGATGATGGATACGGTGCGAAATAGTGTAATTCGTCTTCAAATTTTTTTGACCCATTGATGTTTTGGGTAGATCGACTACATTTTTTTTAGCTTTTGTTTTATAATATGATCTTTTAAGAGAACTTGGTTCTGTGCTGTGGATATGGTACAATGGAGGCTTGTTATGAAATGTCCATCTTTATTCTGCTGAATTATGGTACGAAAATATTCGTGTTTTCAGTGCCAAAGATGAGAAGGAGGTTGCTTTTTGCATAAAAGAATTGAATGCTCCCAGCTTCTATCCAAGAATGATTTCTATTTGGGTCACTGATTCATTTGAGAGGAAGGATATGGAAAGGGATCTTTTGGCTACGCTACTCGTCAACCTTTCAAAATCCCAAGATGCCATGTTAAATGGAGATCATCTCATCAAAGGGTAAAATCTCAACAGCCTTAGATACGTTCCAAATTATTTGTCCCTTTTGATACAGCTTTTTAAGGCGACATGCCACATGTAATAATGTGTTCTAATTCAAATTTTGAAGGTGCTAATAACAATATTGCTCTTCTATTCTCACTTTTGACTGCATTCTTTGTCATTGTTAAAGACAGTTTTCACGAACTGTAAATGGTGTGCTTTTGACCTTTTTAAGTGGACTAATAATTGGGGACATCTGAGGATGGAAAGATAGAACAAGAATATGGAGGAACTGACAGAGTAACTTGTTCAGATGTAAGGTTTGCCTCTCTGCTTAACTCATCATTGTTTCATTTCTTATTGTTAAGGTTCGAGTCCGTTCTAGCTACTTTGGAGGATGCCGTAAATGATGCGCCAAAAGCTGGAGAATTCCTTGGTCGAATTTTTGCTAAGATCATAATCGAACACGTGATTCCTTTCAAAGAAGTTGGGCAACTGATACTTGAAGGAGGAGAGGAACCAGGAAGTCTTGTTGAGATGGGGCTTGCGGCTGAGGTTGTTGGAACCATTCTGGAGACTATTAAGGTAGAGAAAGGTGATTCCGGCTTGAATGAGGT
The DNA here is from genome assembly GCF_030253575.1 of Rhododendron vialii. Taxonomy (NCBI): domain Eukaryota; kingdom Viridiplantae; phylum Streptophyta; class Magnoliopsida; order Ericales; family Ericaceae; genus Rhododendron; species Rhododendron vialii. The sequence goes on along the minus strand of NC_080563.1, from coordinate 4,254,044 downwards.
TCGATCGAGCTCTAGTTTGAAGATCGAGAAATTCAGACCTCCAGATTCAAGGAAACCATTGAGACTGGATAAGTTTATTTAGAAGGATAGAGATGCTCATTGTATCTTGGTAAGAGGAGAAGTTTCATTTTGCAGGAAATATTTTGCTTCTTTGGGGGGGTGGGTGGGGTGGGGTGGGGTGGGGATCTGTCATATATGGGATTTTGTTCTTCATGACTTTTTAATATTATTTCTTCAAGAAGGTAACTGCAAAAGGTTCAATTGAGCATCCCAAATTTCAGCTTCTTATTTCTTATTAGTGCTTTTGAACCAATTTGTTTCCATTTTTATGTTGTGGGCACCATGCACGTTGCAGTAGTATTCAAGCACCATGTTGCTAATAGAACATACAGGCTCTTTCTATCAGGTTATTTTATTATTAGTTTCTGAATCTATTCAACTGGAAATATTAGAAATCTTGAAAATCAGTTTTTCCATGAACAATAATGAGATTGTATATGGATCATGTATTTGCACAGAAATTTTAAAGAAGGAAAAAATGGGGAAAAAAACCCTTTCGTTTTAGTAGTTACTCCGTAATAATTAGTCAATTTTGTACAAAAATTGGTTTGAAGACCTTTTTTGTTTTTTTGCCTTTTTCAGGCCCCGTTCCGGAACTCAATATAAGTACTTATTTTTTAAGAATGCAATTTCAAGCTTAAAAATAATATATTTATGCAAATAATTTTTCTACTAATATGGATTTTGTTTAATAGATCTTATCGAGATCCTTTATACAGTGCAAAAAAAATCAAAAAATTATTTTTTATTTTGAAAATATGAAATAAATACTCATTTTTTAAGAAGGTGTTCTCGAACGGAGCCTCATTCTTCTTTCCAAGGGCACTGAGAGCATCAGCAGTGGAATAAGCAACTGTGAATAATCAAAACATGCCACATCAAATTTTGATTATCCATTTAGAGGTTGCTAAAGTTAATAATGTCAAATTCCACATTGGTTATTTTTTGCCTATAATCAAAACCAATGGGCCCTCCAAACTTTTTCCGTTCATTTCACGCATATTTTTTGAAAAAACGGTTTTTGAAGGAAAAAAAAACAGTTTATGTTAGAAACAGTTCAAAAAAAAAAATTCGAAACAAAAAATATTTTTTCAAAAAATACACACTTTGTTCACTTAAAAACTATAAATACAATTTTGAGAAATTTTGAAAGAATTGTATTTACACAAATAATTTTGAAATTTTAAAAACTATAAAAACAGTTTTTGTGTAAAAAACAATTTTCTATAAAAGAGTTTTGAAATTTCAAAAACAGTTTTTTGAAAAACACACTTTATTTACTTACAGTTTTTAAAATTTTTGAAAAAATTGTTTTTTGTAAAAAAAAAAAAAATTGAAAGTTACAGTTTTTTAAAATTATTTTTTGACAACATTGTTGAGAGAGAGAGAGAGAATGTTTTTGTGTAATGTTGGTGTACTTGATTGAGAGATAAAATTTGGTTATTGACAAAATATTGCTAGTTTTGATTATTGAATAGCCAAAATTTGATGAGTTGTAAAGAGGTTGCTAGGTTTGGTTATTCCAATGTGAGAACTTTTTTAATTCAACATTGCTACCTTTAACAATTTTTTATTTTGCTTATTCCACTGTTGATGCTCTGAGCTTGAGTAGCTAACTCATCAACATAAGTGCTGTTCAAAAAAAAAAAAATTGCATTTCAAAAAAAAAACTTATCAACACAAGTATTTAACAATAAGAATTATTATTTAAGTTGTTCATCTGGCAGTTAAATTCAGGCTATCAAGTTACACGCAAGAGCATCTCCAACTCTCGCTCAAATTTAAAAAATCCATTTCTTATGAACCACTCTAACGACAAATTCAAATCCAACCGCGAGTTCAAGTAAAAGCATCAATAACGACATTGTTGTAAATTGCGATGAGTTGCCTTCAATTGGAGTCTTCCTCGATTTGGTTAAATTTAAGTAAAATCAAATCTGCTATATGAGTTTGAGTCGAGGACTAGAGTGAGTTTAAACTTTAAAGGGGTGTTTGTATCGTATCATCTCATGTTTATGTCAGAATTTTCTCAATCATAACCCAACTTTTTTAGGTTTTTTTGTTATCGTATCGTATCATATTTGTGTTCCGTGTCAGAAATAGTCGATCATAACCCGCTAATTTTGTGTCGGGGTCGAAAATTCCCACCCCATTAGCTCTGACACCTGATTTTATTTCAAGAAAGGCCCTAAAACCTGCTAAAGCCCGTCTGGCCCATACGCCCAACTCCACGCCCAATGGGCTGAATGACCCTGGTCCATTTTAACACGCCCCTAGGGCAACTTCGAGGGAAACCTAGGGTTCTTTGTTTCCTTGCTCTGCATTCGTCCCTCAGCTGAATCGCCAAGCTCTCCAAAATGGTACCTTCACTTGCATCTATATACTTCTACATATGTTTGTCTGTGTATACATATCTATCCCCCTCTGTATGGTTCTATGTCCCAAGTCTCTGCGTTGTAGCATGAAGCTTAGTGTTCAAATGCTGCGAAGTTTTTGTTTTGATGAATGCTTGGTTTTTAAGCTCCTATTTGACGGCTTAATGTTCATTTGCGTCATTTTTCTTTCATCAAAAACAAAGAATGTCGTGTGCTAGCTTCTGGAAAGTCTCAATCAACCACTTTGACACCTCTAATATAAAATATCTATGTGAAAACTGCGATAGTTACCTTTCAGAAAATTCTAACTATAAGGGAAATGCTTGTGCTTTATTCTTATGAAGGTGGGAATGCTTTATTCTTGTGAAGGTTGGAGAAAAGATAAAATGAAAACCGATTATTAATCCAAATTCAAGTTTGAAGCTCAGATAATTAACCTCTTTTGGTTAGCCCGAAAAATGGGAGATCTAGGACGAATTTCATTCAGTTAGATATGGTAGATTAAAATGCTATACCAAAAGAATTGATGGCTGAGTGGTACGAGGTAGGAAACTCTCAAGTACGGTTCTAAGGGAAGGGATTGACCGGCATATTCCACCCGGGGGAACAGGCCATTCTTGTAGTCACGGCCAACTCAACTTATACAGGAGTTGGGGAGACCAGAAGATTGTCGAGGACATATCTGCTGTTATTTTTCTTGGTGGCTTTGTCTTTAATTGGTGTAAAAGAGTTTTCAGTATTGCAGTGTCTCTTTATTTTTTTTCTTTTCTGGTTGTTGGTGTCATCAAGTACTGTTTTCATGATGATTTATTCTTCTATCAATGCAGACCAAAAGAACCAAGAAGGCTGGTATTGTTGGGAAGTACGGTACGTGCTTAGCATTGGGGCTTTGTTTTGTTTCCTTTCTTTTTTTATTTTTTATTTTTTCTTTGCATTGAGATGAATCGTGATGAGACAAGGTTGACAAAATGTGGTATAATAGCTTGTCAGTGTTAAACACACAGTGTCAGATAAGGGAGGAAGTCAAGGAAATGTATATTTGGCCCACGTAGATAAATATAAAGATAGCGAAATAGCCATCCAGGGCTCTATTCCTCAACATGGCTTTGGCAGTTCACTTTGCCCTTCCTCCCCCTCCAAAATCCAACCGATACAAACAGAGCTTTGCTTCCTGTTGTTTATGAGCAAGTGTTACTGTGTTAGTAGCTAATTGCTGTGGTTTAACTCTTAAGTAGCATCATTTTGATGTTGAACTGATATCTCTACATATCACGTTTCCAGTGTGTGTGTAGCTAGGGATGCAGTGCTTAACTGAGTACATTTTCAGGTACCCGTTATGGGGCTAGTTTGCGGAAGCAGATCAAGAAGATGGAAGTCAGTCAGCACAGCAAATACTTCTGTGAGTTCTGTGGCAAGGTGAATCCCCCTCACCTTTTGGCTTATTTTTACCATGTTTGACATGGGGCCTGTGTATTGCACGTAGTAACCATAGAAACTAAGATTTAATTGTTTCATTGAGGCTGTCTTTCTCTTGAAATGCGTGCAATCTGTCTTAATTGAAGGCGTGCTCTTACAGTATGCAGTGAAAAGGAAGGCTGTGGGAATTTGGGGATGCAAGGACTGTGGCAAAGTCAAAGCAGGCGGTGCTTACACATTGAAGTAATGATTCTCTTACCTTATTTATCTGTGTTATGTGTATATGCAAGTCAAAAGTACCCGATTTTGCTTTGTTAATCAACTGTATACAGGTTGCCTGTTAATGTGCTTGTATGAAACTACCTAATGCTGGTTGTTTGGCAAATGACAGCACTGCAAGCGCTGTAACCGTTAGGAGCACCATCAGAAGGTTGAGGGAGCAGACTGAGAGCTAAGATCTGAATTGCTATGGAAAGGCTTTTACCCTTGCCAGAAAATGCTTCCGATTTAGTGGGGTTTTTTTTTTTTTCTTTTTCAGTTTTGATGTTTGGTTATGTACTTGAGGCAGACCTGAAACATGGAAAGGAATTATTCTGATGGTTTAAAACTTTTCTTTTTCTTTTATGAATCATTTATCTTGTGGTTGCATTGTGATTATTATTATTTTCCTCCAGAGGATTGGGAACATGTTTTGATTCCACGAAAGAGTTCTTTTTCCTTCTTTCAATCGAATTACACCAAGAGTTTGATGAGGATAATTTCTGTTTACCGTCCATCTACTACAGTTTTTTCAGAGTGAAAATATGTATGGACATGCTTTGTTTTGTGACTCTTGCCACAACTTCTGGGATGACTTATTTTTTATTTTTAAGTTGTGTTATAAAAATAATTTTAATTAAACTTCTTCATGTCTGCAATTTGTGGAAATAAGACAAAACCGTTAAAAATTGATCTTATCTAATTCAAGAAAAAGGCCCACTTAGAATCTAAAGTTACCTAACGCGTTGTAATTACAGCATAGCTATTGTATTGTCACCACATCTGTTCATATTATTACATGGATTTACAACTGAACTGAACCTTACAAGAAAGCTAAGTTAGAGCAAAAAGAACTAGTTATTCATTCAGCCATTTTCTCCAACTGGAAAAGGCACCTCATATTACATCTTCTCAAGCAAAAAGGAAAATGCAACAGGGAATAGTGGTGTGTATGTGCCTTGTGGTTACGGCAGTCTGACATTTTAGTATGCACATTGTCACTCTCACCATTTTATCGCAATTGGTTTTGGACAGCCTTCACTGCCGCTACTCTAGCTGCATTTGCAGCCCGGTTAGCTGCTGCTACTGCTCTGTTCACTCTTTCATCCACCTTTGCCACATTGTAGGCTTTCTCAGCTGCTCGTCTAACTTCCTGATAATGAGACATCACATCAGAAAAATGGTTATCTTCTCTTGTCACCTTAATTGATTTTTTGATGAGTACTAATTCTTAATAGCACCACGTGGAAAATATCACTCAAATAGTCATGAACCACATACTGCCATGGTGGTGACTTATTACCATCAATTACTTCTAGGCTGTGTTTGGATTTCGGATCAGTATTTTGGGCAAGAAAAATGAAAATGAGAACAAAAAGTTTCAAGAATCTAACTATTGTGAGCAATGATGCTTTTAACTTCCTTTTCTTTATTATTTGAATATATACCTGGACAGTGTTCAGTACTCTGGAATGATACACTGCGACAGGAGATACAGGATAGGTGGTGTTCTGAGTGCTTGGAACATCAAGAATCCCATTATTCCAATGCCCAGATTGGGTCTCGCCATCTCTGAAAGTGTACATTCCAAGCCCTTGCCTTTTGCCCTCATGCCAAGCTCCTTCATACCGATGCCCACTTGCGAAACGATACATTCCAAAACCATGCATCTTGTCTGCAAAGTATTCTCCAGCATAAACGTCCCCATTCCTATATATGAGACACAGATAAGCCAATGGTCACAAGTAACAAATTATTATCGTATTCGGGAAATGTCCTCATTTTATACCTACACAGCAAACCATATCTTGTGATCATTCATGATAGATTGAAGCACGCCCTTTAAAGGTAACTTTTGATGTGAACTAGGGTCTAGGAGAGCATTATATTCCTGGACGGGGCCAGGTTAAAATATAGCATCTATAATGATTCTTCTTATTTAACCAAACATAAAAGGAGTATCTCAAAAAAAAGAAAGTACACACATTCATCAAGCTGAAACCAACAGCTGGAATAAGGGATCCTCCCTAACCTTAGCAGTTAGCAGGAAACATCAGGGAATCATAAGGCCACTAGGCTACTTATGAAGTTTTGGAGTTACATGTTGTCAAGCTTATACTTCCTTCCATTTCATTAGTAACTGGTGCCTAAGCCTATAAATAAGGCTCGAGTGCAAGTAATTGTATTAGAGAATTGCCATATTATTCATAATTTCATACATAAACAAACTCCAAATGCAAAATGATTTACACCTTAAATATCATTAAAAAAAAAACTTATGGATCACACTCAAAATTGTTAAAGAAGTCTGTTCAAATCAAATGTTCTTAAAGCCGGGGAATCTCTTCATGTTCTAAGCTCCACCCAACACTATGCTGTGTTGCACTTCATTGGCCAATATGTACACCATAACTTACAAAACGTAGAGCACTCAGTTATTTCCCACACATTCATCATAAAATATTTTCAAGAAACGATTTCCAACCAAATAATTCGAATGTTTACCCACTCAAATACCAAACTTTTAAAACGTTACCAACATGCTAAAAACATCTGAACAAGCTGAATGACTAAATTTGTACAACTATGGTCCATGCACAATGCACATACAACCACCAAAAAAACCAACCTTCTATCACATTCAAAACCTAACCACACAGAAGTAGGCATTCAGAGATGATCCTTTCCAACAACAATAGTCTCACAACTTACACATACTTTCAATGACCAAATCCACAATTAGTAGAATATGCACCAAGTTACAACAAAACGAACGGAAAACCATGGAAGCAATTATCAAGAATTACCTGAAATGATAGTGCCCAAGCCCATGCTTGACACCCCACTTGAATTCCCCAACATACCTGCTACCATCATCGCAAGTATGAATCCCACAGCCATGACTCTGCCCATTTGACCATTCCCCACCATAAACGTCTCCGGTATAAAACCTATACACTCCAAAACCATGCCTAAGCCCTTGCCTGTACTGCCCCCTATACCTACTTCCTCTAGCCCAAGTCTCGACCCCATACCCATCATACTTCCCGTCAACCCAATCCCCCTCATACCTCCCACTCATGTAATAGTAGTAAACCCCACTACCCGAACACTTCCCTTTATGAAACTCCCCTTCATACACATCCCCATTGCTATAAACCTGAACCCAACACCCCGAACCGGCTATTTTTTCCGCTTTTCGCCCCGACCCAATCGACCAAAACACCGGCAAAAGCGGTCTAGACACTCGGGTTTTCGACCTGAGCTTGTTCGGGAGCGATTGGGCAAGTAATAATCGAATCGAGGGGAGGCGGGGGAGCGCGAGGTTGAGCGAAAACAAGAGGGCGGCCGCAAAGGCGAAGGCGGCGAGAGAGTCGAGCAGGAACGAGCGGCGGGGGTGCGAAACGAGGAAGTAGAAGAACGGGAGGGATAGCAAGAGGACGCAACGGAGGTGAATGCGCACGCGACGGAGGCGGCGGAGGATATTGTCGACGGCGGCGGGTCTTTTCGCCGGGAGTTTGAAGGTGTCGTGGCTTTTGAATGGGTACTGGTGAAGGGAATTAGACAGAGTGGGGGATTTAGAGAGAGGATTAGGTTTAGGGTTTGGGTGGGTTATGAGGGGACGCTTGTGAGGGGTTGGTTTGGGTGGGGGAGCGATTGGGTCGTCGTTTTGGGGGTGTGACGAACTTGGGTCGATTAAGATTTTTTGCGGGTTCGTGCCGAAATTGGAGAGAGAATTGAGATGAGGAGAGAATTGGGATTTGGGGGATTGTTGTTGTTGGGGGTGGTGCTTGTGGCGGGGTGTGGGGTTGAAATCGGAAGAGACGCCGGTGCTTTCTGTTCCGATCTGAAGTTCGGATTTCTTCTGATGCATTACATAATACTCTCTCTCTCTCCTCAAAATCGCCGGTGCTTTCTGTTCCGATCTGAAGTTCGGATTTCTTCTGATGCATTACATAATATACTCTCTCTCTCCTCAAAATTGGAGTAGTTCCTCTCTCTCTCTCTCTCTCTCTCTCTCTGTGTAGCGAAGAAGTGTGGGAGGAGATGAAATTGAAAGCAGAGACGGCCGGCCGCAGCACGCAATTTGGATGAGATTTATACTCCAATCCTATCTGTTTGCTTTTCTTGGAGTATATAAAAATCGTATAGTACGATTTTAACCTCGTATAGTACCACTTCTTGAAATATTTATTTTAATTTTTTTTCCCACCGTTCAAAATTACTCAACCAATTACTCCTTGAGGTCTTTCCAACGTCACAAGAAAAAAAAAAAAAAAAAATTAAAGAGGCATTCTTAATAGCGTTTACAAAAATGATACGGTCACCCTTAAAAACAAAGTAGTAAAATGGAACATAGCAGAGTATGCGCATTTCGAGTTGCCATCAAAATTCGAGCTCAACAACTGAAATGTCACGTGTTTTCGATACTTTGTTTGCCCTTTTATTTTATTTTTGAAGAACATTTTTCCTTTATTTTGATTTTCGAAACTTTTACTAGTAGTAAAATAATACTATGTGTTGCTCATCCTACCCAAACTTTACACACTGGATTTAACTTTTTGTTTTTAGTCAATTAGCACAATGAAGGAGTACTAGCTAATTTCAAACTTACAGGCACTGTAGGTTCTGATTCTGCTTTCAATTATTCCAAAGACTTTTCTTTTCTATATTCATACGTGAGAACATGAGTAAATTTTGCGTGTAAGGGACTGGTGAATTTTTAAGGTTTCTCTCCTGTATTCATACGTAAGAACATGAGTAAATTTCAAAAAAAAAATTACATTTTTGGGAAAAAAAAAAACCTCTTTTTTCTTTAATTTTTTAACACTAAGGGTAGACGTAGTGATGATTTGATGACCGCGCATAACTTGATGCTCACGTTCGAGTTTTACTGGTGGAGCTATAACTTGTCTTATTTTCCTCTTATCAAATGCTAAAAAACATCATCGCCATGTTTATTTTGGGACTCAAGTCTCAACCTTTTCTCTCTGCACATGATCCCTAATAAAATTGCTCTCATTTCTCTATTTCTTTCCACTCGGTACCCAAAATCTAAAATCCCAAAAACGAACATGGTCATACCTCTCATGATAATTACAGTGGCCTCATTATGCTTTTTTCAAATTTATTACTAGGACTTTTAACCAAAAAATAATAATTACTCCTTAGGGCTCCACAGGATGGATGTTTCTTCTTCACCAAGTAAAGCAAGAGAGGAACTTCAATCCCTGCAATTAATCTGAGAGTCAAAGACATTCTTGGTAGAACCGCGTTTCGAAAATAAATGAATTGACAAAAGTCTTGTTTGGAAGCTAATTAAATGGAAGGAGAAGAGTATGAGAGTTGTCTGACCATTGACAAGTCTTTCACGGATTGTTAATTGTTCAATTTGTTCCTTCGAAAAAAAGTACATCCAAACAAAGAAAACCAAAAACTTAATTGAGAAGAAGCTGACCCCGTTTCAGAACACATTCTTAAAAAATACAGTAAATGCTTATTTTCACATTTTCAAATTCAAAAATAATGTAAATAAAAAATATTTTTTGATTTTTTTTACACCGTATAAAAGATCTCATTGAGATCTTTCAAACAATATCATATTGCATATTTTTAAATTTTATTAAACCCATTATTTTTAAGTTTGAAATTACCTTTTTAAAAAATAAGTGCTTAAAACCCGTTCTGAAACGGGGCAGATCGTGGGTTGAATAAAAGGAAGCTCTAAAACAAAAATGATACTCACACAACAATCTAAACACAACACTAAACACAACCTCTCACATACATATGGGCTTCACACACAATACTATGCTTGGATCCCACATGTATGTGAAAGGTTGTGTAAGTTATTGTGTTTAAATCATTGTGTGAATAACATTGTTCGCTCTAAAAAGGCGAGGGAAGGGATGAAGTCATTGAAGCATTGGAATCAAACCTAAACAACAGACCCAATAATAAAAAGACATCCATTTTTAAATTGGCTTCCTTTACAAAAGGAGTGGAAGTAAATAGGCTTATTTGATTTAAGGAAACGGCTCCTCTGCCGTTTAGGGCAGAACTGCACCCCTCTCGTTTTTTCACAAACACCGAAATCTAGGGCGTGCTTGAAAATTGAGGAAAGAAAGAAGGAGAAATGATTAAGAAGGAAAAGGTAGAGAAAGTTGAGAGAAAATTTTATTTGCTCTTCTCTACCTTTTCAAGTTTCGTTTCTTTTTTCCTTCTTTCCACAACTTCGGAAGACAACCATAATCTCACAAGCACGCGTGAGCGAGAGGAGAACACATTTCAACACCAAACAAACAAGTGAGGTGAGTGATTCTTTGATCAGACAAGTGACTGATGGAAGCTAGTTTTTTTTCCTTCTGCCACTCGTTGGTATTTGACTTCAGAATTTAAATTTACATCTAAATTTTACCAGAGTTTAGCAGGACGCAAGCACGCAACGTTGGAGAGGGAAAAAAAGAGAGGATTTTCTAGCAAATTAGCTAACAAAAAGAGGAAAGAAATAAGAACCAAGAAATGAGTTCTCAACACATCAGATCCAACAATAAATGCCAGCAATGACATTTGCGGTTGAATAGACAAAAGACACGATCCTTTCTTGACCATAGACAAGTAGAAAGATTTAATCTGGTAAAGGAACGTCGCATGCTTGCATCCTGCTGAGAGAGAGAGAGAGAGAGAGAGAGAGAGAGAGAGAGAGAGAGAGCAGAGAACAGAAGGGAGAAAGGATAAAAACCCCACCCAAAGGCACATGATATGGAACTAATGTGAGCAAAACAAGAAAGTTTCATGTGTTCTAACAATAAAAATTCTACATATAGCTAACCTCTACCTTCAACCAAATGGCTTCACAGGATTACATCACGAAACACAGATCATCCAGACACAGATAACCCTGCCTTGAATCTAAATCTAACCCATTACATGACAAGTACTCTGAATATAGTAAGAAATACAAGACAGATGAACAGACCTATAAAGGAAATCACATCCAACAATTCTGGACACTGGAAAAAGAGAAAACATGGTCTGTTGAATTCACCGATACATTGAAAAGACAAGTCCTCAACATACAAGCCAGACATGATTTTTCATCGTTTAATGAATATCTGTTTAATGAATTACTGTTCTTTGGAAATGCTGCAGTTTACCTCGCTGGTTATAGAACTAGTACATCAGCAGAAACAAGACGAGAATCACTTGTCGCAGAAATTAGCAATCTCCTGCAGAGGGTATTTTGTTGTATCACGCCTTGTGAATCTTGAAGCCAAATACTCTTGGAACATAGCTCTGTGTGGCTTTTTGTGGCTTGAGATGCCCGTATGTCATCAAGAAGAGGTGGGGGAATGTAGTTCCAAAATAAGCTCCATCAATATCTTGGCAAAGTTAAAGCAAACCCATAATACAGAAAACTAAACAATGTAACACATTGTGTGAAGGAAAACACAGAAGTCTCAGTAGTGTCAGACAAAGTATCCACATCATACTCTTTCTGAGATTTCACTATTATCAAACCTAATCACACAACCACTCTAGCAACTCGCTAAGCATTTTAGCTTGGCTCTCAACAGGAACCCATCTTTCCCCAAAATCTATTAAACTATTACAAAAAGGCAAAGAGCTCATCAATCTACACACTACACAGTGATATGGTAGTCCAAATTGTACCATATAAACTAACCCGGATGGAGGATTCAAACAAACAATATCTGGACATTATTTCAGTCCGAAACCATGTTTGTGGACACAAACTAGGACAATGCTCATGGACACATGAATCTCTAGTTTCAAGGTCACCATGTGTATTCCGTGTACTATTCGGCGAAATATAAGATAAGCAGAAATTTCATTCATTGTATGCCGACAGTCAAAACATTCGAATGCACATAATCATGTAATCATGCATAATCATTGATCATAAACTGAACCACACTGAATTAAGCAAACAGAAGCTCGACAGCTGATGTCTACGCACCTAAGATAATGAAGAATTAAAATAGTACAGGATTATGTAACAGAGTTCAAAAATAAGATCAAACTACTGTTTGCAAGAACATAAAACAAGCTGAGAATATCTGAACCAACATGAATGCAACTTTTGTAGCAAGCATATAAAAGCAGCCAACAGCAAAACATTACTAATAAAGAAATTGGTATGACGCAAGGATACTGCCTTGGTACTTGGAGCGAGGGTAGTAAATATCTTCACATTTGGGACAGTATATTTTTACAGTACTTGAACGCGGAATGTCTGATTGACCAACTGGAAGGCAGGGTTGTCCACAGCAATATACTCTTGGGCATCTCCCAAAGTCATAATTTTTGTACTTCTCCAACTGTAGGTCATTAATAAACCATATTACCCAGGAAACAACATGAAAAGGTAACGAAAGTAACAGTCAATATAATCTCACTTAGTTTATTACCATTGCTGCCATTCCCTTGGTAGTTAATATGTATCTAACATGTATCATTCCATACAGCATCTCTGCTGCTGATTCAACCAACTCATTCTGCTCTTCAGTAAACATGTCACCTGTACATGTTCATACGATGTCAAGAAAAAGCTATTTCTGGAATTCAATGAGCACACAAAGCTAGGGTAATGCAACAGACATTTTAAAGAAATTCACAAGACATCCATTCTTCAGGCAGAATAATATCTACAGCTCAACTCAATTAAGAAATGTTTAGCTACATAGGAGAGACCTCAGCAAGCCGAAGTTACTCAAGTTGTCATTTCTGAGACTCCTAAAGTGGGTAACCTATTATGTGTTCTGTGCCGTAATGGATTGCTCAGACCTAGGGAAGTTGTTTGGTGGCTTGTGACTCCCAAGTTATCTTTCATATTTTTGTACCTGTAAAGTGCTCTTTCTAATGACAAATAGATGTGAATCATCTTACTTCAATAACCACACTTCCAATTAAGTGAGCTACATGCAAGACTGATCGTCATTTCTCAAGTTTAGAAAATGAATTCTCCTTATGCCCTTGCGATGCTTGAGATTGTTTAATTCAAAGCCATTTTCAGAGTCCTGGGATTAACAGATGCGTGCAGGCGTCATGTACCAACAACTCCTAATGCGCAGGAGAAAATAGCAAGGTTCACAGACTGTGGGAAGACAATATAGGATCTTGTTCAAGGTCAACAATCAAAATTCGATGGAAACAGTTGATTTAATGGTCAAATAGTTGTTCCATCCCGCAAAACCTACATAAAGGACCGTGAAAACCTTGTAAGCATATCTATGCAAAAAGTAACATAAGTCATACTGCCCTTCCAAAATTGCAACCATTACTTCGCTGCAACCATTACTTCGCTGTAGTAGTACAGAGAGCACCGTAATTCCGTGTACGTAAATGCAGTGAAATTCTTACCATGAGAGGACTCAACGTCCAAAATTAGATCCAGGGCATAGTCGTAATACGGAACTTGGCTGCTCAGCCCACAAAGATTGAAATCATCTTGGATGTACTCATCATCAACTTCGCAGAAAAATTCATTTCCTCGCAGATTGCAAAACCAAGAAATCCAAGATGTGTCATCCCCTTCAGAACCACTGACATCAGACTCTTCACTGTCTGTATCAGATTCTTCTGCAAAATAGGCAAACATAAGATATCAATCTCAATGGTACGTTATGCAATCTTCAACTGTTTTTCCCAGGACACAACAAACATTACAGGCATTCTGTTATCGATGAAAGAAATGGGATCCAGTTCATAACGTGGCATGTCATGGGCACAACTAGGGAGTTTGATGTCACCAAAAGCAGTTAAACCACAAGAGGTTTTTAATGTGTAAGGTAAACTTCTTACTCTACCTCCTGGTAGTATTTTATGTTATTTCTAAATCAATAACAGCAAACACTATTATCACCTATTAGCTCTTCACTTCACATGACTGGGATTTGAACAAAATGAAGAAACCATAATGTCGATAATTCAACTGAAGACAAACTGATTTCTTTACTGGAATCTAGAGTTTGAGTCTTAGTTCGTTGTGAGGCCCATGATTATTTGGTGGGACAGAGTCAAAGGACGCCTCAACTGGATCTTGACATACACTATTATTGAAAACTTCAATGGGATTTTGATGTCATTGAGACTACCTCAATGAAATGATGGTCAAACGTCACTATGGTCTTCAATGACAAGGTTAATATGTCAGCAAAAGTGGGAATTTACATTCAATTTACAACAGTAACTGTAACTCGCAAGAGCCCTGTTTCATTTGGGGTGTGTAGATTCATGCACATTCATGCAGGTGTCTTTCCTCAGTCGCCATCATTTTGCCTCTCTTCCGAAGGATACATCCTCATCGTCTCCATTACTACTTATTCCTTGTTCAAAATTGACGAGAAGACCCATCCCTCACAACTTTACAATTTCATGAGGACTGGCAAATTTGAATCTGCCGCAACATAGACTGGGCGTCAAAACAAGCATACCCAGGACATTACTTCAGGACCCTACGTCCTAGGATAGTAGGATTTCAATCAAAATATCTTGTTCCTAGGATCTCACGACGTCGCCAACCTCCAGGTGAGATCTGTGACACACCCGTAGTTCAACTTACACTTAGGCTCCGATACAGTTCTGGGATTGTTAAGGTCAATTGCCACATGACTGGTATTAGGATAAGAGATGTTCTTCCAAGATTACCATCGCCAAGGCACGCCTGACATTATACAAACACTAGCCCGAGAGGAAGTTAGGTACTAGCCTAGCGTGCTCGACACTGCCTCCCTCCATATTGTGAGAACAGAACATATTCTTCAAGGTTTACCACCAAATAAACTAAGCCATAGGCTCTCTCCCTCTCCTCTAGACTAACCCCCACAACAACCCCACCCCCCCCCCCCCCCCCAAACAACAACAACAACAACAACCACCCAGTTGGTCTTCCTTCATATACAAAGGGGACCCAATGAAGCTCAAGGCCTGTAATGATTAAAGATCTCAAGGTTATCCAACTCTCTTCCCTGCACCCTCTCTCTCTCTCCTGAGAATGCCACTCTCTCATCCTCCACATCCAGAAGTATCGCACCACCTCATTGACTAATGTAGTTTACATCACCGCGTAGCGCACACACCAACAAAAACAAAAAAACAAAACAAGGATCGACTCCCACTTTCATCTAGGATAGGCGGCTGAGAACAGGGCAGGGCTATCCCCATGGTGTACCCTTTCTATTTCCTACACCGTAACAAGGGTCAGTATAGGTCAATGAAATTCTTTGTAATGGAGCATCACTTAACCTTCAATTACATACAGGAGAGCCCTAATCAACTCAGGCTATACAAAACAATTCTGCCCACAACTGATTTCACAAAAAGATTATTCCCAGTCCCAACCTTAGTTGCTATTAAGCAACTCGAAAATTACAGCCTACAGTGCCCCCAATTCCTTCTTTTCCCTGCACTATCAAAAAGACTAGCTTTACTCAAGAACATAAATCATCTTACTCCTATACCTCCTAACAAGCTGCTGACTTGTAAATTATACAATCCACATCAAAACAAATAAATACCTAAGCTAAAACAAATCACATACAACAGGCCCAGATCCACACACCACCAAAACGACATCACACAAAACTACCAGCACAACTAAATATTCAGGTAGATTAGAAAAATAAAAAATTATAAGAAAACAAAACCAACCATCCGAGCACTTGTTCTTCGAAGGGAGAGAGCGATCGACCGGCTGCGACTTGCCGGAAGAAGTCGAGGGCATCGACACTATCCTCTCCTTATCCTTGGTGCTCAATAATCCCCGCGTCGAATTCGACGGCGACGACTTCTCCAGGTGCTTGTCTAAGGCGTCGTTGATCCGCTTTCGATCCAACGGCCCACCGACGCTCTCGGCCTTGGAGGATCCACCACCGCCTCCGCCTCGATCTCTATTATACATGACCAGTGTGTGTGTATAGGTGTATACGGATATGTTCAGATGAGAGAACTAGAGCTCTGGTATGAGGTTTCGAAGATGCTCATCGTACATCACGTGAGTCTGGATTGAGAGAGAGAGAGAGACGATGAAAACTAGGGTTAGCGTCTAGTTTCCTGTTACTGGTATTTTTTTACGGGAAAAACCTGATATTTTCTCTCTCTCCTCTCGCGCCGGCTCACTCTCTCGCCCACACGCAACTAGCCAGAAGTAATTCTTCGTGGTCAAGAGTAATTCTTTGCTGTCTGGAGTAATGTTACGGTCAAGTGTAATTTTCGCGGTTAAGAGTAATTATTTGTGATCAGGAGTAATTCTTCGCGATCAGAAGTAATTTTTCGTGGACATGAGTAATTCTCTACGGTAAAAAATAAAAATATTAACGGAACAAGGGCCTAATTCTAGCATGAATGGCTTCAGAAAGGGGACCAATTGAGTAAGCGTAAGCTGATCAAGACACCCACCGTCGGTAAAAAAATAGCATGGTGTCAAATGTATTATTTTAGAGTTGGTGAAAGTAATCATTTATTTACTTTACACTCTGATCAAAATGTATTTTTTTTTGTAAAATTTAGCTCAGCAAAAGGAGACCAAGAGTAGTAAATAAATTATACAGTACTCAAGCTGAAAACCTTATCCTTTTTCGGCTGACTATTGAAACCTTTATTCAAATGAGTTTAGTAGGGTACGAACCAATGGATTGGATTTCCAAAAAAAATGATTGAACCCCTTGATTGGTCCAGTAAACAAACAAATTGATTAGTATTTGTCAACGGCAAGAATTTAAGGAATTAAATCCTTTATGTCTCATACTCTCTAATAAGCATCGAAATCTCCGATACATGGTTTTAAATATTGTGGGATCTGTTTACGGCTCTTTATTTTGTTTTTATAAATGAACCATTTCTAAAGGACGGTGAAGTTGGGGCTAGCCGGCTAGGATGTCTGTTCCGGGAGAGTGCAATTTTGTTCACCTCTTTCAAAAGAGGGTGAACATTACCTTCTATCCTATTGGTTGAAATTGGTGTGGATCTCACCACAAAGTGATGTCATGTTTACTATGCAATACACTTTTTGGTAAGTATGACATCACTTTGTGGTGAGATTCACACAATACCCTCGATTCTATTGGTTGAAAATGGATGGATAGATCTCATCACAAAGTGATGTCATTCTTATCATGTAATACACTTTTTGGTAAGCATGACATCACTTTGTAATGAAATTCACACAATTTCAACAAATAGAAAGGAAGATAATATTCACCCTTTTAAGTGGAGGGTGAACAAAACTCAACTCCTTCTGGGGAAGGAATTTTCTCACTGAATCATGAATGCATAAGTGGCCACTAAAATCCCAATTGCTGTGCACATATGCTGTGCAGTTAGTCGGGTAGTTGTCAGAATAGATACAGAAATGATACCTACACGGATGAATAATGCACAGATCTTGCACTGATCAAGATGTGGAGCCCATTACAGGTCTCACACAAATGATTCGAGTCGTTCATTAAATTTAAAACATTTTTTCAAAGGCTTCTGTGAAAAATCAGCTCAATCCGATACCTATAAATACTTCATCCAATCATCTAAAGTTTTGTTCAGTTTCGGTTCTGCACAAAAAGTTAAATGATTGGATCGAATACTTATTGATATCGGATTGAGCTGATTTTTTCACAAAAGCCCTTAAAAAAATATTTTAAATTTAATGAACGGATCAGATTTTTTGTGTGGGACCTGTAGTGGACCCCACAAATTGATCAGTGCATGATCTGTACGTTATTCATCTGTATGAATAGCACGTTTCTTTTTTTTTCTTTTAGTTTGGAGTTATGAGTAAGCCTTTTTTAAAGTACTAACTTTTTAGTTAATGGAACTACTTCCAATGATGATGAAAAGTGTTACCTAATTGACAACTTTTTCCTCTCTGGAATGGGCACTTCTAAAGCAGCTAAATTGGCTTTACATAAACAATTAAGGAGCAAATTTGCCTTCCTGACTACTCCCAGCTTAGGGTTTTTGATCTTCCGAAGATCATGTCTAAGGAACCCTGGGAGTTCCTGGCTCAAGGTGCAGTTCCTACTTCAGTTACCTTCTAGCATATCCAATTACTTGTGGGAAAGTTCATGCACTACTATAACGATGTCATATTCGGTTTCTAAACTACCTACACGATAATAGACCAAATTAAGTCGTCGACTATTCATATCGTATCCTAAAGAGCTGCAAACGGATAACTTACGATGCAAAATGTAATATGTTCTTGCCAAGGTAAAGCAATAGGGAGACATGGAGATTGGAGAAAGAGATTCACTCAATGATACTAAAGGTAGTTAAAGCACGCACCGAGACAACGCAGGAGAAAAACCTCTTACAAATGATACTTGAGGCTGCTGAGAGCTATGGAGACAGTTGTGGGCTACCTGTGGATATTTCTCCCAACAAGTTCATAGTGGACAATTGCAAGAATATACTTTGCTGGGCCATGAGACCACTGCTCTCTCAGCATCATGGTGCTTGATGTTAATGTCTGTATCCGGAGTGGCAAGCTCGTGTGCGTTCAGAGGTATTTGAAATTTGTGGGGAGAACCTCCCAGATGCTGATATGCTTTGAAGCACAAAAATGGCATGTTAGGATTAAATTGAAGCACTGAATCAACAAGAAACTCTGCTTGCCTCGAGCCCTCAACAAGCATTACAAAGTATATTCGAAAATTAAGATCTGTCAGGGAGACATTTTTATGATCAACCCATTTCTAAATACGGTTTTTAAGTGATGTTGCAATTCTCCCTAGTGTTATCCAATCCTCCTAAATAACCCATCTCAACTTTACAAGGAGAAGATATCTACCAAAACAAACACCAAGCTCGGAGAGAGGCTTCATTTGACTGAAGACACCACATACAGTTAAAAATCTCCAAGGTTTAGCACACTCGCTAACATGAAATTTAGAGAACAGAACATTATGAGTAAGAATAAGGTCAATGGAAATAAGCGTATCTGCCTATCCCAAATAATGACGGTTCTCTGAAGAATGCACGACTCCGGACAACCGATCTCTTCCATTGGCCTAGTCCACTAACTCCCTCCCCAGCCAAAATGCTCTCAAGTCGTGAGCAGGAGATGCACCAAAAGAGAAACCTGTCCTGCTGATAGACACCAGCAGCCATATCAACCCACAAGGGCCACAACGTGGTAGGGTAATAACAAGGGGAATAAGTTAAGGGGGAGTGCTCTTGACCATTCCTAATGACTAATTGGTAAACCCTTCAAAATGCACAGATCATAAGTTATTTAGTTCTTATATTAACAAGGAATCGCACTTGATTTACATTCGTGTGTGTAGGGAACAAAGAGAAATTGCATTGAATAACTTTTTGAGAAAGCCTACGCAGAATAACTCATACAATCAAGTGGAAAGAAAGAAAGAAATAAATCCAACACCCCGACTATAAATCATACAACCACCCGGCCTACAACTCAAAAGTCATCAACATTGTGCAAACATCACGAAAGGTGCTTCCTGTGTTTTACTCAAAAAACCATGTCCATGCACAGGTAACTCTTTCTTTCATTATTACCAAGAAACACAAGTACTACAATAGTTTTTTAGCAAGTGACATGAAATTCGTCATCTTAATAACCATCATCTTATTTAAATTGGCAGCTAAATATGGTGATTCAAGAGACATTGTGCCTTTACTATCCAGTAGCATTTGTGGTAAGAGAAACCTTGAATGCTATGGATGTCAGAGGCATCCAAATTCCAAAAGGAATCAACCTTCAGACCTATGGGGACCTGATGTACACAAGTTCAAATCAGAAAGATTCGCACAAGGAATTCCTAGCACTTGCAAAATTCCCCAGGCTTATATGCCATTTGGGGTTGGGCCTCCCATCTGTGCAGGCCAACACTTGCCATGTTAGAACTAAAGGGGATTCTCTCTCTTATTCTTTCACTCTCTCCGGAATATCAACATTCCCCCGTGTTTAGGTTAGTTATAGAGCCTGAACATGGTGTTCCACTCCGTGTCAGGAAACTGTGAACTCTTTTGTATGGGAATACATTATGTTGTGTCGTTCTTAGCTACTACCAAATTAAGTTTGTGATAGTAACAACAATGCATATGTAGCTATTCAATACCTAGCCTAATAGAATCGGTCAATATTAGAATTTGATATCGTTCCTAAGAATCACCGATATCGTGCCAATTCAGAAACACAATCAGCCGAAGAAAACGTAACTAAGTGTAATTCAAGAACAAGCTTAGGACCTAAAGGTGTTATGCAGAGCATAAAAGATGAGGGTTCAAGATAGTGAGAAAACAAGCTTAGGGCAAAGGGGTTAGTAGTTAGAAACATTGGCCCACGTTTGAACACAAAATGGTAAAGGCAAAGCAGTCTCTTGCAAGTTGCAACCAAATACACCCGGTTGGGAGAACGGAACTAATGAGTGGGTCAACTTGTATATGAGAATTGAGAAACATAATTCCATGGATAAGGTATAGAATCTCCCTCTGTGTGTGTCTCAATGCTAGATATCTTCTGCAGGCACATTGGTTCAATTTCAGTGCCTCAGCTAGAAGGATTCTGCACATTTGTCTTGAGTTTACACACCACACAAATTCATTTGCAAGGTCATCTATTATCAGGTATTCATAACTCAACCCAAGTTTGAAAATAAAACTATCATTCAAAGAATCCAACTAATTGTCCAACCAGCCACTACAATCCCACCAGTTCCGTTATCCAACTAAGGTAAAGGTGCTGAGTACGAGTCCCCAGAGGGGGCATATACCGTGGACTAGAACAGAAGCTAGTGTCATAATTCCAGCTGCAGGACCACCGGAGGTGGTTGCCAAGATGGCAACTGGTGCGAGGGTGAAATTCCCCCACAAGCACAGGGTTGCGAGTTCAAATCCCGCTTGCAGGTAGTAGTCATCGTGAACCTATTGGCACCATCTGTTCAGCTTGCACCTTGGTGGGGCTGTGGTGATGGACTACCTTCCCATGGGTTAGGGTTACCCCGAAAGGACGCTCTAGCCTCTAGTGAGCTTGGCTCCCTCAATGGGTGGTACTGGTTCACTGGCTGAACATGCTATGCCGGTTGGGAGCCCCTCTTCCGTGAGGGGGTTGCAACTCTGATCTTCCTCTCCCAACCTTTTCTACTAGGCCAAAAAAAAAAGGGAAAAAAATTCCAGCGGCAGGCCTTATGAAAGATGTGCCAGTAGAGAAGAGGGTATAACCGAAGCCAAGATTCATCCCTTGGTCGATGATATGATAAACTTGGACATGCATCATATTCTCACGCAATTACCAAGAACAATCTCAAAAGTTGTTCTTATAAAATGTCGATGAACTAATTAGAGGAAATTATGAATTTATGAAAGCCTCTCAGCACATTCTGATTTTCAAGCAGACTAAACCACAAAACTCCAAATATAATTATGAATTTTATTTTATTTTATCATCATCGTGCAATATTACGTGGAATCATAATCTACAAGTCAAACATGTTTAGTCGCTCTACTCTGCAGGACAAAATACAGGCCAACACCCAAAACCGATAAACATGGTATATCATTCATTGAGTCGATGGAACGACCTGGTAAAACTACCATATAACCAGGGCAAAGGTGAGCCTTGTCATAGCACGAAGGAGATACTTGTCACATTTGCCAAACAAATGTAACGGAGTTTATTAAACGTCGTAACAACAGCCCTCGATCCTAATCAGTGTCCAATGTATAAATCTAATAGTGTGAGAGAAGAAGGATCAGCGGGAACGGATTGAATCTTCAACTATTAAGAATCACTTTGTCTAAGAGAGACTTCATGAGAACAGGGAACGACTCCGATTCCGCTCCAATCGAGCTTCCCTCTGTCAAAAAGAAGAAGAGAATAACAACATTTAGTGTGCCAATTACTGCCACAGAAATACACTTGCAAACCACAGCTTCTGTTTGGATGCAGTGAACAAGTTTGCCCTGTCGCTTAACCATGTCAAATTATTTGCAATTGGCATTAGATTGTAACTTGAATCTTCACAAGAAAAAATAGATTCATGTCATCAAAGTAAGAAGGGAACAAATCAGAAAGACAACTAGAAGTTTCTCATTTGTGTTTATGTCCAATGCTATTCTTACAAATACAACTAGCTCCTTAAAAAGACCCCTTTTTAATTTTTTTTTTTTAAAGATTCTCGTCTTAAAAGAATTCCTCAACTTAGACTGTCCATGCTTTAGGCTAGACACATGCCTTAAAAGTGGTTAAGCCTTCCCAACAACACGAGTGCTTGGTAATGAACGTTTTTATTGGAGATAACGGATATATTTTGAGAAACAACACAAGGAGGGATATTCTTGTCAAATACAAAGACAGGAGTTGTAGTCTTGTAGAAATAAGGTCGGATCAGCTGATGTTGATTTCAGAAAACAGTCAACCTATGATGCATTCTAAGCAACTCTTACCTCTTTTCTGGCAAATATTACCCCATTCTATCATACTCATACCAAAGATATTATGCACCATAACCTACTAACAATATTCAATTAAATACATCTCACCAGACAGGATCAAGAACAACAATTCTAAGTGTTTGAGGAAACTCTGTACCTCCTTTTTCTTGCATTCCTTGTAGATGTCAAAATATTCTTGACATTTACTCTTGTCCGACTTAAATTCTTCTAGACCTGCGATTCAGAAATTAGTAATTTGCAAACATGTCATACATAAATTTAGTAATATGTTCCAAGAAAGAACGTCAAAATGGACACCAAAGAACAAGAAGTCATAAATTCTAGTCATTCCTTCAACCAGAATTTGATTACATGAAACCTCAACAATTGTTTTACTCATCACTACATTTCAAAAAGGTATGCCAGATCCCATAAAGAGTATCGGTACTTAATATCACCAAATACCTACTGATACAATGTATAAGTTTCACTGTCAACTATTTTTTTCTTGACACAGATGACTTACAAGACGAGCTGATGAATCAACTATCATGTCCTTAGTGGGACATGTATAAACGACACAGTGTTAATGTTGAATTATTACAACACTCCTGACCTAGCTATTTCTAGATTATTAGCACAAAAGAAAATCTAGACTGGAGAAGTCAACTATTAGATCATAAACTGCATGTTAAAGCTCAGTATCCAAAAATCAACTAACATCTACGGGACACATAAAACCAACATCATTGAACCAAAAAAGGAAGAAATATTCACCAAACATACTAGGCACTTGTCTTCGTTGGTCTTTGTTTTGATTCATTGCAATATCACAAAGCCCAAACTTCTGTGGCAAGATTGCTATTTTATTGTTACAGACTTAAAGTTCTAAGACAAGCAGGACAAACTAGAAGTTTGGAAGTTTCTCATGAAGTAAATATGGATGTGAACTAATTAATTTTTTTTGATAGGCATGGCTATGAACTAATTAAGGAGACAAGTGCTTTCCTTATCGAACCAAGTAACAAAGGAAGCTTTTTCCGGTTCGTCTTATAGACAATTCATAAAGTTGTCTATATCTTGGTTTATGACATTTGCTAACTTAAATGATTCACAAACCCATTGATACATCACCTACTACGCATGCTCATCACCGAAGTCCTGAGCTGGAGCGCATGATGGTTGGTTTAAGCTAATAAGGTGGTTAACTCTAATTAGCTTAGCTTAGCTCTGTAAGCTAAGGCAAACTGTTAGTTGGTTAGCCATTAGCATTTCACTTTCATTTCGTTTTCATTTCATTTCTTGTATTCAGTTACATCTTGTTGGGTATCGAGTCAGTGTGAGCATCTGTTATGGAGTTGGTTGTGGGGAATGGTTGTATAAGAGGGGAAGATATCAGAATGAATGGTAACGAATTGTAATCAGTTAAGCTGGGATCAAACGTTCCCTGAGTTTATCCTTCTTCCATACCATCTCCACCTTTCTTCTTCCCCGATTCACCTCTGTAACTGTCCATTTCTACTGCACCATCTATCACCCATCTCCAATGTCAGAAAACAATTACTGCTCAACTAATTACAACGCAAACGAGAATAAAGCCCAGGACGGAGTGAAAAAACCCTCCAACAAAGGATATCAAGGTTGTCAATTCCATCCGTAATTAGGGTTTAAAACAAATAAATCAGAATTGAGGAAAAAGTTTCAAATGCACAAACATGTACAGAGAGAGAGTAGTACATTTGAGAGAAGCAGTGTATTGAGGAAAGCAAGGGGAATCGGCGATCCTCGCAGCACTCGGGTAAGGCGTCGATTGATCTCTCGAAGACGTCATTTGGACTTTGAGCTCTCCAGCTCTCCCTCCCTCTCTCTCTCTCTCTCTCTCTCTCTCTCTCTCCTCTTCTTGCCCTCCGGCTCCGAGGAAGAAGTGTACACGGGTCAAGTTTGGCTTATGTCGGTTCACTCTACTTCGGGTCTTGACCCGATTCGGCGCAGGAGACCTTTCGGCCCAAAAACAGTTGCCCAAGCCCATCTCCAACTCTTTTGCTACCCATTTTTATTTGGGATAATGACAGCCTAGGATGTATTTTGATAATTAATACATGCCAAGTACATGCTGAAAATATTTGTTAATGCTGAAAATGTCATTGACTAGTATTAATTATTGAAGCACATCATAGGCCGTCATTTTCCCTTTTTATTTAAATTTTTGGCTAAAAGAACATTAATTGAGAACTACAATGATTATCATCAACATTTTTTATCAGATCATTGAGACGGAGAAATATATAGTAAGATACTACTACAAGAAAAGGTATGTGTTACATTTGACCAATGAAGAGCTTATTATTCTTTGCCGGCCAGTGATTTGACATATTAATTCAACAGAGGTTATATTAAATAACAAAATGAGTATTTTATGTTTTACAATTCAACTAGTGCAGATTTGGTGAAAATAGCCCAGTTTAGCTAGATTTGATGAAAAATGTTCTCATAAAATATGATAAAAAAGTTTCTCAAAAAATGTAGTAGTAATTTAATCTAGTTTCTCAAAAAATGTAGTAGTAATATCTTTTCATCAGATTCTGAAGAAACATTTTGTTAGCAGTTTGATGAAACAATTGATGAACACTTTGTTTTTTCCCATGAAATTGATGACTACTTGAAGATGCCTCAATCAAAGATCCGAAGACCGTATCAGTTATCGTATTAACTTTTATTACCAATTTGTCTATGATATGTGTCGGTACCGTGCAGTACCCGATATTGGTTATTGCTATAAGTGTCATTCTTTCACATCAAAACATTTAACATAAAATATATATTTGTATAAAAAAAGGTAATTGATTTCCACACTTCCCCTTTAGCCACTCATACTCATTTTTTTGTCTATATCCACTTGAATTTACTATTTTATATTTTATTCAATACACTTTTTTCACACATTCAATGACAATATATTATAAATTCATGTGGATAAAAACAAGAAAAGGGGTGTGGTGTGAAAATCACTTTCCTAAAAATAATGTCTACTACTGAGGTAATTACAATTCTAGAATACAAGATTGATTAAACAACCGAACATACTGGCCGGTGTTCAAATCCCTGGCCTTAATAACTATAGAAATTTTTGGGCATAGTGGCAGGTACCATGTGGCGCGGTGGCAGTATCCATCGACGATCCCAACCGTTGAAACATGTTTTGAACCGAAAAATTTATCCTTGCAAGTGGCTGTGAGTGTGTTAGCGAGTGGAAATAACAAGAGCTTTTCTTTTGCCTTTTGGGCTCCACCTTTTTATTCCTCTCATTCCTTTTGCCTCCATTGACAGCTCAAAATAAGGTCATCATACTCATAACTTTCCTACCGAGGAAAACAAAGAGGGAAAAAAAGAGAGGAAAATTTCCATTGAGATTTTCTTGCTCCCACCCTCCCCACTTTCCCACTACAAATTTATGCACTACCCGACACAAGAAAAGAAACTTTTATCTGTTTCCTCGATCTTTGCAACTTCTTGCAGTAGAAATCCATTCAATTCAACCCAGATGGCTTGGCTCTGCAACTGAGATAATAACAATGAGATGGCTACAACGACAGCAACAAGAACGACAGCAGCGAAGTTCATCAAGTGTGTGACCGTTGGAGATGGAGCTGTTGGGAAGACTTGCCTTCTGATATCCTACACCAGCAATACATTCCCAACTGTATTTCATCTTTTCCCTCTATTTCAACTGTTTGTTTCCATCATTTGGTTTGAATTTATCTTGGGTTTAATGATGTTTTTTTGTTGTTGTTGATGCTAGGATTATGTTCCGACTGTTTTTGACAACTTCAGTGCCAATGTTATGGTTGATGGACAGACTGTAAATCTGGGCCTCTGGGATACTGCTGGTATCATCCCCCCCTTATCTTTTGTATATATGTATGTAGAATTGTATATCTATTGATGTACAATCAATGGGTATAGGCGATCTTTTAGTTTTTCTGCTGCAAATGTCGTTTATTTTCATTGTTCTCTGGGGGTTTTTTACAAGACCTCAACCATTGTTTGATGAATGGTCAA
Source organism: Rhododendron vialii (assembly GCF_030253575.1). Lineage (NCBI taxonomy): Eukaryota > Viridiplantae > Streptophyta > Magnoliopsida > Ericales > Ericaceae > Rhododendron > Rhododendron vialii. Next base: position 4,227,462 of record NC_080563.1, on the reverse strand, counting down.
AGTGAAAGGTAAAACTTGGTGGTGAAACTATATGAGAGTTTATCAAGTCCATAGAAATGCATATTATTCTGTGTGCGTGTAAAAGATCAGATTTTTCAATGTTGATATCGCTACGAGGACATGGGAAAGGATAGGAAAATCTGAATCTAGGAAAGAGATTCCTTGAGAGAAGCTTCCATAGGAATAGACTTCGGATTCTCCGCTAAACTTGTCCATGATTTGTTGTTCCCCATTTCAGCTCTTCAACTTTTTCTTTTATCGGCAGCTAAATAAAGCATGATCACTTTTGTATGCATAGCTTGAAAAGACTTAAATCTGACATGGGGTCATTTGAAACTTGAATGAAAATTAGTCAAGCACCATTTTTATCTGAAACTACACTTCTACGCTAATAATACTTCTTTGGCACTAAAGTTTTTCAGTCTACTCATTCTGTTTTATTCTACTTATGTTTATAATTTATGAAGCAATATGTTAAGTTGAAGGATATCAATCTAGGAAATTCCTTCGTATTATGCTCCTCCGTGGATGAAGATGATATTCATTGCTTTTACGTGGTCCGTGGATCGAAATATCCTATCCCATAGATAAATAAGAGAAGAATAACAACAAAGTTGAAGTTAATCGGGCATCTTTGATTGGTTCCTAGACAAAGTTGTTTAGTTATGGTAACTGCAATGAAAGGCAACTTCTAATATTAGTCTGTTTTGAATTCTTTATGCAGGCCAAGAGGACTATAACAGGCTGAGGCCTCTTAGTTATAGAGGAGCTGATGTCTTCCTCCTTGCCTTTTCTGTGATAAGTATGCCTAGCTTTGAGAATATTTCAAAGAAAGTATGCCTCTTTTTCGTTTATCTTTCAATTTAACCCATCTTACGTGGGTTTATCTTTTGATTATCAGGTCAATAATACGCTTAACTTGTCTAATCACATCTTTATGTCTCCTTTCTTTTGCCTTTTGCCCACCTGTTATGTTGGAGAAGTGGGTCCCTGAGCTAAGGCATTATGCTCCATTAGTGCCCATTGTTCTTGTGGGCACCAAAATGGGTAACTATGCTTTCATCCTACATGATTTCACTGCTTCTGTAAATATTTGTGATGGATGGTGTGTGTCTCTTGCTTTTCAATGAAGTTTCCAAAGGTGATTGTCAAATTTTTTTTTTTTTGAACAGAAGGTGATTGTCAATTGACCTTTTTTTTTTTTTTTTGAACAGAAGGCGATTGTCAATTGACCTTTTTTTTTTGGAAGAACTACGAAAGTGAAAAGTGATGAATTGCCTCCTCCCCCTCCTCCCTTTATTTTCTTCGGAGGAGTGATAAAGGCCCTTTTTCCATTCATTTTCTTTATTTTGCCTTGTGAAAACCAAGTGATGAAACTTTAATTGCATTATATGACAGTAAGTATTAGTTTATATGTGCACATGAATGTGTGTACGTACTCTAAACCAAGTACTTCTGAAATTAAGGCTTTTGGAGTTGAGTTCCACGTTTGTTTCGCTGAGGAACTGAATTAGGACAAAAATAGGTTGCCAATGGAACCTTTGAGTCAGCTTAGTCATTGGGAACTTATGTAATGTTATGTGACCTCTCTCTATCTATCTGCCATCTTCATCTTCTGGTGTCTAAAATGGCTCCCTCAAAAGGCAGATTTGAGAGAAGATAAGCAGTTCCAAATGGATTATCCCGGCGCTTGTACCATTTCTACAGCACAGGTATGCACTTTGCATTTGGAAGCACTGTGAAGTGTTTGTCATGTTTAGTATGCAATGACCCTCTTAATCTGAAGTGCTAATATGATAGTGTTAAAAAATGTCTTGGGAGTTAAATTTGGCATTGTTGATTTGTCCAAGAACATGAAGTAAACTGACTTCGTAAAACTTGTATCATGAAGTAAACTGCTTTGCTACTACTCCCTCCGTCCCAAAATGTTTGTTCGGTCCGCAAAACGGAGTCTTAAAAATAATACGATTTTTGCAAGAAAAATTCAAAAGTTTTTTAACAAGTTACTAGATATCAATAACTTCTATTAATTCGTGAAAAATGTTTGAATTTTTTCTTTAAAAAATTGCATTATTTTTAAATTATCATTTTGCGGACCGGACAAACAATTTGGGACGGAGGGAGTATGTTACAAGAAAAATTAAAGCACAGCAACTACAGTAACAATTATCCCCATTCCCAAGAAATGGATTCCCCCTTGTACTGAATAAATCAGCGGGCTCCATCAGTAGCTGGCCATTGGATTGTCCTTTTTTGCTTTTTTGTTTAATGCTAAATGTATTAAACCACATGTTTGGATCCAGGTTATTTGGAGAGTTTAACTTTTTTCTTCCTTATGATCACAGGGTGAAGAACTAAAGAAGCAAATAGGAGCAGTGGCATATCTAGAATGCAGCTCCAAAACACAGCAGGTTCATATCACCTCTGTATGCATATGTAGTTACTGATGCACAAACCTTCCTTGAGGATTGAGTCTACATTTGGCATACCGAAAGAGACCGTCAAATATTGATATCTCTAAGTCGTCCATTGACGGATTGCCTTAAATAGTGCCCAACCCAGATTAGCGTGTTTAGTATTCTAGAGTATATAGTTATCCATATCTACATTACCAGCATTAGTCAGCGTAAAATCAGTGAAAAAAGTGACTCGAAGTGGAGGCAAGCTTTGTGCAGGGAAAAATTCAACTGTAAATGGCCTGAAATCAATGAACTAAAACAGGATAAAAGAAACCAGTTCAATATAGTACTAATAAGTTTCTGTAGAGTCCTCTCTTCAAGTTGTTCTTATTTGCACCTGGGTCTCAAGCGTTGTGCCTCAACTTATTATGTATGGGAAAGGAGCTGGCCAATTATTTTTGATTGGTCATAACATTAAAGCACTGTAAGTAAACGTATAAATCCCTGAGTAACTAGATATATTTATACTTCCAATTTGCTCTTGCTTCACAAGTTTCTCAATTAGCAGTCAAATTATCATTGGGACTGTCTGAAGAAAACAGAATATCTGGAAAATCCTATTAGATTATTAACCACCAACTCATCTAAAAGCTCAAGCTATTAGAGAGAGGGATAGCTTTATTTTTCATAATTTCAACATGCCATCTCACGTGTAGCTAGACTCTCCATAAGCCGGCTAAACAAGTGTGGATGTTTTGATCATTTGGTAGGTGGTGATGTTCGAAAAAAGGATTTATAATCTGGCTCATATACCATATGCATTATACCACCAAATCATCTAAAAACCTAAACGGTTAGAGAGAGGAGTAACTTTTCCTCAACAAATCCTTTATGTGACAAAGTTAGAGGGAATTGAGTCCAGTTTAAACATATCTTTTTCCCTTTCAAATTGCAGAATGTGAAGGTTGTCTTTGATGCTGCAATCAAGGTGGTTCTCCAGCCTCCAAAGCCCAAGAGACAGAAGAAAAAACAGAAAATTTGCCACATACTTTGACCATGCCAACAGATCTTTGGGACTGTGGTGCTCTTCTTGTTCTGTATGAGAGTATCTTCTCTCTTTATCTTCTCTGTCAGTGGGGTGTTGTAATTTGCTCTTTTTGATTCTTTCGGTCCGATGTTTTTGTGTGGGGATGAAATATGCCAGTTCGTTGTGCTAGTTCCCTCATGTTATTTGTAAATTTAGCAAGATTGCGCCAATCGCATTTGGTGATATTTGTTCTTCTTTACTAAGTATATCTTTTTTTTTTTTTTTTTGTTGCTTGGCATCTTCTTTACTATCTTGAGTATGGATTTTTTATTTTCCTGAGGTCTGGATAAAAACAAGGGGATACTTCATCTCAATGGAAATCAGGACAAATATGTCAAATCAAAGGAAAATTTACGAAGTCCTGAAATGAATCTACCCATCTTGTAATTAATAATTCCACTGGTTATAAGAATCATGTGAACATGTATAGTTGATACTTGATAGCTGTCATGTACCTCAAACATCACAAGAAGTTCGAACAGGGTTTGATGTAAAAAGAAATACTCCAAGATCTCTCCTCAATACAACGGTTATGAAGGGGCAACCACTGTAGCGATCTCCTTAAACGTGATCGTAGCGATGTTCAAGTGCTGTAAAATGTTTGACTAGTAGGTGTTCGAGCGATATACTCCTACCATGGAAGACATAGCCCGTCACCACAGCCCCATTGAGACCCAAATGTAGGTCTTAAAATAGCTGGGCCCACCTAGTAACATCAGACATGTAATGTAAGTCCCACCCTCAGATCAAGGAGAAATTATTCGATGCCCCAAGGGCAATGACAGGTGTTGCCCCCACCTTTGCTTTTTTTTTTTTTTTTTTTTATCCGCAGGTGCCTCACACTTAAATATCTACTAACACGCGTTTTCTTCTCCCCCGTCCCACTAGACACAGCCTTTTCTCTAAAATTAAGTGTTTCAAATTTTAATCCGTTTAAATGGGTGAGAAAATTTTATTTTTTTATCATTTAATTATAAAGGGTCATAATTAAATTTTGACTATAGGGCTCTCGTTGATTAACCCCTAAGAAAGTCGTAGAATCAAATATCTCTTAGGACTAACCAACGAGAGCCCTAAAGTCAAAATTTAATTATGACCCTTTAGAATTAAATGATCAGATAAATAAAATCTTTTCACCCATTCAATCGGATTGAAATTTGGAACACTTAATTTTTCAACTTTCAGTTTATATATTAAAAAATATGGTTAAAAAATTAAGTGCTTCAAATTTCAATCCGTTTGAATGGGTGAAAAGATTTTATTTATCTGATCATTTAATTATAAAGGGTCATAATTAAATTTTGACTATAGGGCTCTCGTTGGTTAACCCCTAAGAAAGTCGTAGAATCAAATATCTCTTAGGACTAACCAACGAGAGCCCTAAAGTCAAAATTTAATTATGACCCTTTAGAATTAAATGATCAGATAAATAAAATCTTTTCACACATTCAAACGGATTGAAATTTGAAGCACTTAATTTTTTAACCATATTTTTTAATATATAAACTGAAAGTTGAAAAATTAAGTGTTCCAAATTTCAATCCGATTGAATGGGTGAAAAGATTTTATTTATCTGATCATTTAATTCTAAAGGGTCATAATTAAATTTTGACTTTAAGGCTCTCGTTGGTTAGTCCTAAGAGGTATTTGATTCTACGACTTTCTTAGGGGTTAATCAACGAGAGTCCTATGGTCAAAATTTAATTATGACCCTTTAGAATTAAATGATAAAAAAATAAAATTTTCTCACCCATTTAAATGGATTAAAATTTGAAACACTTAATTTTAGAGAAAAGGCTGTGTCTAGTAGGACAGGGGAGAAGAAAACGCGTGTTAGTAGATATTTAAATGTGAGGCACCTGCGGATAAAATAAAAAAAAAAAGCAAAGGTGGGGGCAACACCTGTCATTGCCCTTGGGGCATCGAATAATTTCTCCAGATCAAGGGTAACATTAGCTACCCACCATGAAGAGGTGAACTCTTAAACCTGCCGTCAAGAAAGAATGATTGAACCCCAATTTATTTCAGGTCAATAATTCTAAAACCACACTCATTTTACACACCCAAATACACACTGACACACATTGATGTAGTGTGTGTGGATGTGTATTTGGGCGTGGTCCTAGAACTACTCGACCCTCCCCCCCCCCAAAAAAAAAAAAAAAAAAAAAAAACCCACACGAACACTCCCTCTTTCTCCCTTTTTTAAAGACTATCAGCTTCCAACATATGTACTTCTTCATATCTTTTCTGGGCAACCCCCGAACTGAAAGGATGATTTCCACAATGAAAACAATCTTCCCCACTATAGCAGTTTTGTCTCTGGCTTTGGCTGCTGTCATCTATTTCTGCGTCTGGGTTCAACCCATCTCCAAATCTTTCCTTTCAATGCAAAACTACCCTTGTCCACAATCATACTCTGTAAGTGAATGACAACTTATTACTTCTTTCCTAAAAAAAAGATAGTCCTATCTACTAGTTTTTATGCAGATTTTTGAACAGAAAGAGGTGACAGTAAGAGTCGGCTTGACTATTCGGGGGCCTAAAGCGAGAATTAAAGGTGTGGCCTTTTTTGTTGGACGGGGTACCAAAGAAAGAGAAACCCGTACCACTTGTAAATTTACAGGGGCCTAAAGTGGCCGCAACTCGAGTTGTAGCTCAGGTCCGGCTCTAGTGACGGGTGGTATTTCACAGATTGTAAAGCCACCCAACAAATGGCATTTTGCGACCAAATCAAGCATCTGCAACTTCACTCTGTAGTGATTTTTCAGTTAATTTACAAACACAACTTTTAATAGAGAAAAACATGGACATATTATCTTGCCTGTTTTAAGCATCGATAACATAGTACTCGTCGATAACGGTACTCGTGATATTGCTATGTATCGGTATCGTAGGTCCAAAATTCGCGAACTGTCGATATTTTAAACCTGGTTATGCATATGTATTGATCTGAAATTATATATATATATATATATATATATATATATATATATATATATTTGTGATGCAGAGTACCCCAACAGACGAGCTTGAACAAGCTCTACAAAAAGCTTCGATGCCCAACAAGACTCTGATCATAACCATAGTGAACAAAGCTTACGTGGAACCACACAGAGACAATTTCCCTTCAATGCTTGATCTTTTCCTGGAGAGCTTTTGGCTGGGAGAAGACACGAGATCGTTGCTCGATCATCTGTTGCTGGTCGCTGTCGATCGGACGGCGTACGACCGGTGCAAGTTTCGACGGCTGCGTTGTTACAGGTTGGAAACGGACGGCGTGGATTTCACGGGAGAGAGGGTTTACATGTCGGACGATTTTATCAAGATGATGTGGAGAAGAACGTTCTTCCTCTTGGATGTGCTCCAGCGAGGCTATAACTTCATCTTCACGGTACGCCGTTACTATCAATAATTCCAGGTACACAGAAAATATATCCCGAAAAGATAAATCAACGGTACAGATTCACTTTGAGTATCACATACACATTGGGTTCATGGGCCAAAAATTAAATTGACATACAACTGCAAGTTATTTCTAGCTCCTATTCGAGAAATAACTAGATTAAGAGGTTAATTATGATAAATTTATATTTACAAATCAATTTACTTTACAATTACCCCGACGACTTATTGTATTTTAAAATTATTGCATGGTAGCTTCATTTGTAATACTATCGCATCTGGAAGAGAAGAGAAGGCTTACGTTTCTATAATCATGAATCAAGTTGGCGATTGGGACAATTTAGGGATACAATTTAGGGATTTCTCAGCGGGATCGAAATGGTAAAATTTGACTACAAACTTTCAAAGATGTCCTTGTGAGAAATCTAAGCGAGTCACTCTACTTGCCCGGTATGATACTCAACTTTTCGAGCTTCTTTTTTATTTTTTGGTCATTCGTTAATCCTAATTTACACTATCCTAGGGGAATTAGGGGAGGGAGATGAGCCTTGTGAAAATCGAACCTTGCCAAAGTACATGAAAGTATGTAGAATAACTTTTCGAGCTTCAAAAATTAAGTTTAAGGGTCTTTTTAATGAGTGTCCAAAAAATTGTACTTACTGCTGAAGATGCTTAAAATGGACTTAACATTTCCTATGAAAGTACACATTTCGAGAATATATAACCAAATTAAGCTCTCTTGACCATATGGCACGGGAATACATACCCCTAAAACCTTGGAGGGAGTGAAAGTTCTACAATGCTACGTACAACCATAGAGTGCTGTATCCGTCTTCTATATTCGGGTGGCAAACATCGCATATATTTTCGGGATAAGAGTAGTTCGAATATATTATCCGGGGTGATAATATGTTCGCCCTCTATGTCCGTCGGCAAACGGAGTATTGTAAAAACTTTTAGGAAGTGGACGGTTTGTACTGTAAAAACTTGGAGAAAAAACTGAAATAGTCCCTATAGTTAAGTGTTTGTGTCAACTTAGTCCCTGTGGTTGTAATTGACTCTATTTACACTTTGTACTTCCCATTTTGTTCCAACTTGGTCCAATTACTAACCGCCGTTAGTCCTTTTAACTCCAAAATCAAATGGCCCCTTTTTTGGGGTTTAAAACAGTAATTCTCTCATTCCCCTCTTGCCCTAATATTAGGGGTGTGCACGGGTCGGGCGGTCTGGTTTGACCCCCAAACTCGACCCCGACCCGACATGGCGGATAACAAATGTTTTAGGCTCGTAAACCAAATCGAAAAGGGATAAGAACATTCCGCGAGCCCGATTCTTTATGTCAGGTCGGGTTCGACCAAAAACCAAATTAATCTTTAAGAATTGGTCGGGTCGGGTAAGAAACGCACCAACCCGCACTCCAAACCAAAATCTGATTTTTAACAGAAAATGAACCCGTACCCATCTGAAGCACATGTTCGATCCTACCCGAGACCCTTCGGGTCGGGTCCACGGGTGGACGTTTTTTTTGCACAGGCCTACCTAATATACCTCTGAACCAAAACATAGCTTATTCTTCCATTCTCCATTGATAAAGAGACACCTGAGATGAAATTTGGTTATAGTTTTTTGCAAAAAATTACCCTCTAATTCAGCATTTTCATGATCAGCCATGAGGCAACATAACCACTGGTATTGTTTATCTGTTCAACTTGTGGACAAATGCTGAGATGCCTTTTTTTTTTTTGCATAGTACTGAAAATGCATATAGAACCATGTCCAAAAGTCACAATATGATATAGATCCAAAAGTCACAACATGATAAAGAACCATGTCCAAAAGTTAGAATATTACATAAACTTAGGGGTTGCTCGGCTAAATAAGTCAAGTGGCTTATTTTTTTGTCCTTATTCAATTTTTTTTCGCATTTGTTAGTTTTTTTGTCAATTTTTTCGGGATTATTGCTTCGTCATGACGAGAGGAACCTAAAAAGTAAAAGATTACCATTGAAATTCAATTTTTTTGAATAAAAACGAAAAAATTGGTTTAATTTTGTCTTTATTGGCTTATTTTTGTCTTTATTTAAAAGGATTAACGGCGGACTAACGGCAGTTAGCAATTGGACCAAATTAGAACAAAATGAAAAGTACAGAGCATAAATCGAGCCAATTACAACTACAGGGACCAAGTTGACACAAATATTTAACTATAGGGACCATTTCGATTTTTTTCCCTAAAAACTTTTAGAAGTGGACGTTTGATAATGCTACTACAAGACAACCATAGAATGCTAGGTGAATGTGTTGTAGCTTTCTCGTCTAATAATGAACTCTCCTCCTCCCATGGTGATTGTCCCTTTCTGTGATTGTCATTAATCGAGGGACTGTGCATTAGAGCAGATTTTAAAATTCGGAAAAGCTTTAACAAGATCCGTTTGTCAGACTATTTTGTTCAATAAATCTACGTACATTTTTACAGATCGCCTCCGACCATATTTCTTTCACATATGTGTAGGGCTGATTTCACAATTAAATATGTGGAGCCGACATGTATAAGAGAGCGGTGTGGTCGAGAGGAGTGTACGTAACATTATTGTTTTTTCTCTTCTTTTCATTTGATGGAGCTGTCGGTCACCATTATTGCACAAATGGGAGTATCTTGTTTAATTTCCAACCTAACGAATTCACAACAACCAGCATCATTGAATAGTCAAGCACATCAACCAGCATCATTGAATAGTCAAGCATCACGCACGTCACTCTTGAAATCTTGAATTCCGGATGATTTCCCATTAAGCTTAATCCAGAGCGTGATAAGAAGAGTCGAGTAATATGTTGAAATTATCGAGATTTGAACTGATCTCAAACCAATCTCAAACAAGTTAATCTTTGGTTGGGGTTTAAGTTTCTCTCAATTGCTAAACTATAACGGATTTCAACATGCGTCTAAGCTTAATTTATTGTCTTTTCTTCTATTCGAGAGTTGATAACTTGATAGTAGTAGTATTACCAAAAAATAAATAAATAAAAAGGCTTAATTTATTTAAACTACACACTGATGTGAACGATTTTTTAAATGAAATTGAACATGAATTCAGCTCTAATAGAATGGTTATTGCTTCAGACTGATCTACTTACACTTGACTTTTAAGATCCAAGTCTTTTAACTTCACTAGATTGAGCACAATAGCACATGGTGCGTCTAGTAGTAGGAGTTATGTTCCCATCATTCAAGTCAATCTCGTAGGCCACTCAATTGATAAGGATATGATAGTACACACGTGTCATCGAATTTCGTACTTGCACTTCTTATACTATACGTGTTTTGGATGGTCCAGATCCAACCACTCTTTCTTCCCTTTAGCCGACCATTCTCTCTCTCAAATCTTAGTCATCTAAAACACGTTTGGGGCTCAGATGCGCATTCAGATGCCGCATGGACTATATTCTATTTGCACCCAAAAAACTTCTCCTTCGCATGGCTTGCATTTTTATTTTTTTTTCTAGATCGAAAGAACATACTCTAGCTTAGATTTCAAAAAGAAAGAAACATAGATTACCTTTTACCGCGGGCAGAACCTTTATAAGGGCGAGGTGGCACGGGCTAGGCCGCCCGGGTCCCAGGATCCGGAAACTTGTAGTGTAAGGTGCACTACCGGGCGTATCACATACGTTCGTGAGTGTTTTCAATGGTCTAGATTCAAATAAACTTTTTCCAGGAAAAAGTTTATTTGAATCTAGACCATTGAAAACACTCATGAACGGTTGAGATTTGCCTGCTGGATTCCCGTGTCCCAACCTCTCACCAAAATACTCCTATGTAACTTCGCAACTTTCCACCAATTTTAATAGCTATTGTTTGAACATTATTAATGGATGATTCACTTATCCATAATGTATTTTTCGGGGTATTAGGTGTGATATAAATACAAAACGCGTACTATTTTTGATATTCTACTCTCTGTCCCAGAAAGATTGTCTCGTTTGCAAAATGAGAACTTACAAAAAAGCCTTTTTGATTCAAAAAAATTCGAACTTTATTTCGCCAAGATATTAGATTTCAATGAGTTCTTTTTAATTATTCAAAATAAATTTGAAGTTGTTAGAATAAATACATTCTTTTATCGGTTTGCGGATCGAGCATCTTTAGTCGGAGGAAGTATTTTGATCTCTTTTCGGTGCCGTTTCCAAGTTGAAATCCCGATTCCGCCGTTGCCTTCAACTGTGCCCATGTGGGGGTTGTATGGAGCTTTAGATCACTAGCAACCTCAAGTGAAAAAATTGGAGCAATGCCACTTCTACTCCTCCAGGCCTGGGCATTGCCACCTTATTCAAGCTTGTCAATTTGCGTTCGTAAATAAATATCTGGTTCATGTAACTACATCTAGTGCCAATTTATTTTGACTACAGGACACCGATATACTCTGGCTCAGGAACCCATTTCCAAGGCTAAGAACAAACGAAACCGAAGATCTGCAAATAAGCAACGATTCATCCGACCACCCGTTGGCCGAATACTTGATCAACACCGGCTTCTACTACATCAGATCAAACAACAAGACCATCTCACTGTTCGAAAAATGGCATTCGATGAAGGACAACTCCACGGGGATGAAAGAACAGGACGTTTTGGTCCGTATGAAAGCTACGGGCGTGTTTGGACAGTTGGGACTCAGTGTTAGGATGCTGGACACCCTCTACTTCAACGGGTTTTGCAGCAATAGGACTGATGTTGGTTTGGTGGTGACGGTTCACGCAAACTGCTGCAGGAGTGTAAGCGCGAAGGTGGAGGACCTGGCGGTGATTCTTGGTGGTTGGAGGAGGTTCAGGGCCGCGGCCTCCTCCGCGGGTGGTGGTGGTGGGGAAAATGGGGGTGGGAATGGGACTGATGGGTTGTTTCAATGGACTACCCATGTGGCTTGTTGGAATGCATGGAGAGAGCCTAATAAAACTTTGCTTTAGAGATTGGTTGCTAACTGCTTATGTTTGGGTTTAGTTGCCAATTGAGATTTCTAAGTACACATAAAGTGTACTCCGAAATTCCCAAAAAGTGAATTTTTATCGTTGATTTATCTTCTAAAATGTTTTAGAATTTATATTGTTGATTTATCTTTTTGAGGTAATTTCAAAATATATTTTCTGTGTACCTAGCATTGTTCGATTGAGATAAAGGTCGTAGTTATGTGATAATCTATGTATAGAAGGATGTTAGCTAGGATTCTAAATAATGTGGGGATGTTGGTAAAAGGGTGTTAGGCCTTTGGGCTGATGACTTCTTTCCCCGTACAACTTTTTTGTTCAAGTTCCTATGTTTTCTTCTTCTTCTTTTTTTAATTACTGTTCCTATGTCTCTTAACCATATGAATTGGTAGGAATTTGAAAATACATGAATCTCCAAACACATCTGAATCGGAGACATATGTCATGTAAAATAGACTCCATATTTAGATTCGTTTTTGAATTTTTTTAAAAATAATCTATTTATTAAAATAAATTTTCAATTTTTTTGCACCATCAAAAAATTCTCATCGAAATCTATTAAAAAAGATTTATATTGTAAAAAAATTATTTTAGTAAGCAGATTATTTTTTAAGCTTAAAAATTACACGTAATTTTGTAAGGAACTAACTTTACGGGATGGAGGGAATATAATTATTAATTACGCTTGAGTGAGATAAAGTAGAAAATTGAAAGAGTGATATTTTCTTGTGAATTTGAACTCCCCTTTTCTTTCCATTACAGGAGATCTGAGGTTTTTTTATGTTTGCGAATAAAAACATTGATGACCAGCCCCAATTTTGAGATTTTTTACCAAACCGAGAGAAATCCAAAATACAGGCCGAACCGATTAAAAAAAAAAAAACAGACCTAACCCACTTTATAGGTCTCAAACCCAAAAAACCGGTTTGGCCCGAAAAATTGTCCGAAATCGAACCAAACCAAACCAAACCGAACCGAATCGCTCTTTACCCCTACGCCTAAGGGTGAGCAAAATATCCGTCAAACCGCGAATCCAATCCAAACCGGAAGGTTTGGTTTGGGTTTTTAGTAATATGGTTTGGTCATGGTTTAAAAAAATTAGAAACCGCGTTATATGGTTTGGTTTATGGATTCACGTTTACGGTTATGGTTCCAAACCGATCCGAACCATATAATACATACATACATATATGTATAAATTAATTATGATTCACCCAATAAATATGAGAGCTTGTAGTCAACTACTTAATTTATTGATCCCATTAAATCCACTGCAATATTTAATTTTTCTTCACTGCCAAGATAATGATATGAACCTTGATGTAGAGTGATATCACAAGTTGATTTCTACCATGCTGCAACTATTGCCCTTTTGCTACCTCATTTCAATTCAATAGTTTTAGAAATTATTTTTGGTCTTTTATTTGATTAAACTATCTTAAGATATTTAGTAGTTGGTATTCTTAGTTGGTTTAGTTTAGTAACTTATCAGCATTTTATTTTCTTAGTTTAAGACTTGAGGTAATTTTTGGTATCTTACCCTTAATTAGTTTGTTGATATTAGTGTGTTTTAATAATTTGAATGGAATTGGTTTAAATATATATATATTTTTAATTTATCTTCATAATGTTAAGTACTTTAAATTTTTTTGAAGACAATAACTTAGTTCAAAGCAAACCGTGGTTTAAAACCGAAACCGAACCGTATTTAAATGACTTGGATTGGTTTGGTTTTATGTCTTTCGTGGGTTGGTTTGGTTCTCCAAATTCATAATCCAAAAGTATTGGTTTGGTTCTTGGTTTAGTATGAAACCGAACTAATCCGGACCATGCTCACCCCTGGTTACGCCTAGCCTACCTGTTGTAATATGTAAATACTCCCAAACTAGTGGGGGGTTCTATAGTTTTATCTTTGCTCGGGGCCGTCTTTGTAATTACCCAAAAACAAATTTACGAAATAATTGCAGATCTTCCATTGCTCTTCGTGTGAGTTCTCTCTTTTTGCCTCAATTGTAGATCCGCCATACGATCAAGGTGAAGTTTCTCTCTCCCCCCCCTCTCTCTCTAGTCGTCTTTCGCTATCTCGTTGTTGTTGTTGTTGTTGTTGTTGTTGTTGTTTTATCATGGGTAATTGAGATGCTTAAACATTACTCTGATCCACACACCAGCAGTGCATCCATTCAAGATGGAACACAGATGTAGGAGTATTATAAGTTTTGACAGGCCCTTCTTTTTAGCAATTTCTTTTTGGGTGCCTGAAGTGGTGTCTTTCTATGTTTATGCCTAGGGCTGCAAGCGAACCGAGCTTTTCGCAAGCAGCGCTAGGCTCGGTTCATTATGGGTTTGGCTCGGCTCGTTAGCATTTTTGGGGGCTTTTTATGATCGTTTGGTAAAGGATTCGAGTTTTGAGTTAGTTGTGACTCTGCTTCTTTGTAGAAGCTCGGCTTGTTAACAGATGCTTGTTAAAGTAAAAGAACCAAGCTAGAACTCCTCGATGCCAAAAGTGCCTAGCTCGAGCTAGGCTAGTTTTGAAAAAAATTTTAAAGCTCGGCTCATTTGCAGCCATACTTCTTCCCTGGGCTGGCACTGCTACGAGTCTATGGTCTACGGTTAGGTGTTGTGATTTCCGCAGTTCATACTGTGCATTGTTTCCCTCAAAGACATGGATTAGGCACATAGTGTAAGCCAGTGTGGAAAAAGAAAGTTATGCTTATTGTGATAACCAGGTTTTGTTATTTGTTGCCAATAAAAGTGAATTGTCTTCTTTTACAGGCTTGATTAGCATGGCTACTCTTAGAAATCTGAAAATCAAGACGTCTACTTGCAAACGTATTGTTAAGGAGCTAAATTCCTATGAGAAAGAGGTTGAGAGAGAAGCTGCAAAGACTACTGATATGAAGGACAAAGGAGCTGATCCTTATGACCTTAAACAACAGGTATCTGGCTTCTAGTTTTTATTCTTCTTTTTTATGGCATCATTAATTGGCAACACATTATGTTATTGAGTTGTAAATAAATGGTCACATAACTTCGTATGATATTTTGTGCAAAGTGCAGAGCCTTCTATATAGCATCAGAATGCTATATCTCTGCCTTGGGATTGTTGTTATGCGTATATATTACCTCTGTCTACAAAACTTTGTCACTCATTCTTAAGAGTATTTTAGGATTGCTGATCTTTTTGGCATTCCATTGTGATCTTTGATGAATTTCTATCTAGATGATGGGTTTCTGAGGATATATGATTTGCACTACTTAATGTGAGGTTTACAGTTTATTGTGCCGGAAGACATTTGCCGTCTCGTCGAATTTTCTAATGTTTTCACTGAATTACCTGACACAGAAAAGTTAGTGCACATTATAAGAGAATCTACCTTGTATCCCATTTCACTCATAATATGTCTTCCTTTTTCTGGGTTGCTGAATGGTAAGAAACTATTGTATTATTGTAGTATACGCTTTGTGGTGGTTCAAGTTGGAGTGCCTGTTGTAACATGGACCGTGTTACCATGTTAGAATCCAAGTTGTTTCTTATGAGCTTGATTGTGTTGTAACTTGTAATGTGTTCCAAGTTATATTCCCTCGCAACGTGCAAGGTTATTTTCTTACAAAAGGAACATGTAGCTGATGTTGATTCGAGTTTGAATTCTCCTTGTTTAAAGTTCATTACAAGCAATTGAAACATCACAGAGAATGGCCAACCACATCATAGGAATTGATTACATACTATCATAATATTGATAAGGATATGGACGACTGTTCTACTCTTTAAATCTTGTTTGGCATGGAATTTGTTCAGGAAAGTGTGCTGGCTGAATCCAGGATGATGATTCCTGATTGTCACAAACGTCTGGAGGTTGCATTAACTGACCTGAAAGGAACCTTGGTATTCTCTCACTCATAGTGCATTGTGTTGGTGCTAATATAATAGTTTGTTCATTCTATGTTAACCTAAAAGGACAAATTGCATTCGATTGGAGTTTGTTCAGTTTGTCAATGTGGTGCATTGGAATTTTCTATGTAGGAATAACCAAAACTGCGTTGACCTATATGGGAGACTAGATTTTAACCTTAATTTGAGTTTCATCGCATTTGAACTAGGTTTTACATGGTGCTGGTTTATCTGGTGACCAACCCCAGGGTTGCATCATACCTTACTGCCTGTGGTAGTTTAGGTTAACACCTGCAATGGAACCCATAAATTCTAGACTGGATCTCGTTTCCAAGAAAAGGACTATAAATTTTTGTTATCCTCTTAAAGAATATTTACTCTCATCTCCACTCCAACACCCTCTAAAACTCCATTTTAGAGAATCAAAGTAAAATATTATATTCAAAAAATGGCTATAGGGGGTTACATCATTCATGCTAACTCCAACCCTATTCCTCCATTTCTTCAAAATTCTTCTCTATTTATACCTAAAACTTCGGCAATTCTCCCATTCCGTCCAAAATTCAAACTGCTATCCTTTTATTTTTATGAAAATTCAATATTGATCTCTTTTTAAAGATATGGTAAATATCTTTCTAATAGTACAAATCCGATGAAAAATAACTGAATACATTAAAAGTTACATCCATTTAATGAATAAAGTTCTATCCTCCAAATATGGAGGATGATCCTCCATTTTTCCTTCAATCCTCCATTTTGGAGGACCAATACCCATCCTCTAAAATGGAGGAGAATTTTGGAGGATGGGTTGGAGGAGAATAATCCTCCAAAGATATGGAGGAATGAACGATGGGTTGGAGATGCTATAAACCTGAAATATCCCGCTTTTGTTGGTTCTCAAACTTGGTCTGGGTAAAGTTGGGTCAAAGTTTTGTTACTATGTGCAATGGAGAGGATGTTCTTTGAGGGTTGGTGTTGTCTTTGGCCATCCTGTTGAGAAAAAGGATCTGGCTGTCGTACTTGAATTTTGTGTGACATATACGTTCCCAGTTCTAGTGACATTGAAATTTCATCTTCATTAAGGAATTGAGCTTTCCAGTTTCGTTTTATCATGAGATAGTGTACGAAAGCTTGCCTAGACTTAATTCAGATTACCGGATTGGAATTATTACACATTTTTATGATAAATAGGGGAGTGTTCGCATTTTCTATTTAAAAGTAGCAAAATAAGGATCACCTGTTGAATATTGGATGGTCACTTTTATCTGCTGCATTCTATCTTACGAGCCAACTCCAAATGCTCATGATGTATTTGCTAAGTGCTCCAATAAGGATAAAGTTGGGCACAAGAAGTGCTTTACTTCCAATGCTAAGAACAAAACAACCTTGTTCCAGCTGCGACAGACTCGAAAGGACAAATTAGTTGCCTTTGTGAAGGTTTTTTGTTTGCTGTGGTATTAGGTGTAAACCACATCGGTTCTACACAAATTTGATTCTCCCTCCATCCCATTTTGATAGTCCCCTACGAAAAGATGTGCAATTTTCAGATAAAAAATAAAGTACTGATGTACATGATTTTTCGAGTTTCTTCGCACCAAATTAAAGGTCTCAGTTAGTTCTTTAATTTGGTGTGAAATTTTTTAATTTTTTTGAATGGAAGTACTATAATTTTTTTTTGAAAATTGCACCTATTTTCGTAGGGGACTACTATCAATATGGGACGGAGGGAGTAGTTATTTTGAAAGTATGTTTCTCTCCATGTCATTTTATAGATGCACAATTAGAAGCTGTATAAAACGCGACGAATTCAATTTTGCAATGTTCACTGTGCTAAAAACATGTTTGGTTTCAGGCTGAGTTGGAAGAGTCAGATCACAAGGAAGGGCAAGAAATCGACGAAGCTCGAAGCACAATAGCAGAGGTTGAACAGTTATTTCAAGAGACAGATGTATAGTCCATCTGCTATGCAAAAGAACCTGTGTTTGTAGTTTGTTTTAGTTTCTTATTTTTGTGTTGAGTATTCGTACAACACTTATGGGAATCAAGCCCTTGGGCGATGGGTTTTGAAACATTTTACGTTTCTGAAGTTTGACTTGCCTTTTATTATGCTTTAGAGAGTTATATAAGATCAGGGATTGCTCTAACTTGAATAGATATGTTGAGTGTAGATATAATCGTACACTCAGAGGTCTTGTGTTCAATACAAGTCTTGTGTTCGATTCTGCTCGAAACACTTTTGTCTCTCTGATGTTCAAGTAGGTAAAATAGCTAATGCGATTCTTTTACCTAGGCTGCACATAGTGCTTGAGAACACCGAGCAAACTGTGGGTCCAAAGGAGCAAATAATTGTTTTACGTAGAGGTGCAATGTGCAACATCGAAAATTTGGGTTTGGAAAATAATTATTATCGGTCATGGTGAAATTGGGTAGGCCTGGGAAAACCATTGGACAACCTGAGCATGAACTTGAAATTGCTCCTTATCTATATTTTCATATTTTGTATCTGCGTTCAAATGGTTTGGCTGTCGGCATTTGATGTATGAAATTGCTTCTTACTCCTTCCGTCTCATCTTCATTGCCCATTATTCATTTTGTCTCTTTTATGTCTATTGTTTATATCTTTCAATCGATAATATTTTTCATAATTTCAACAACTTTGTATTATAGAACAAATTGAGATCTACCAAATAAGATTCATATTGCATATTTTTGGAAATTCATATTGAAAGATATAAGCGATTGAAAATTGACACGAACATAAAAAAAGGACAACCAAAATGGGACGGAGGGACCTCTCAAAGAATTGTCTATAATTTTCAATTCGTAATGTTTTTAATATGTAATATGAATCTTGGTTGATAGATCTCAATTAGTTTTATTATACAAAATCTTCAAAATCATAAAAAACATTATAAAATGTAAAATATAAGTATATTTTTGAAAGACACGAATTTCAACAATTGGACAAACAAATTGGGACCGAGAGAGTAGTATTTTGTAGAGAAGTACAGGGAATACACATGGTAACTAGAGATTCCTGTGTCCATGAGCATTGTTCTAGTTTGTGTCCACAACCATGATTTCAGACTGAAATGATGTCCAGATATTTTAGCATAGTTCAAATTATTCCGGAAGACTAGCAAAGTCTAGAAGTTTTAGGAACATTCTAGTTCTGAGGTCTAAATGTTTCTAGAAAAACTTCAAAGTTTTCGGAAAAAATCCCAAGAGAGGTGGTGATGATCTGTAACAGGGAAAAGCTCCAGTGGTCTTAAGGTTTGGAACATTAATTTGTTCTTTGTGAGTTTTGACATTACAATCTATTAGAACCAAGCCCTTTTATTGTTGTTTCATATACCATTCAGCCAAATCCCCTGGGTTGAATGGACTGTACTCTCTCTCTCTTTCTTTCTTTCTTTTTCTTGTCTAACTCTATCTTTTCCTACCTCATTCGATAAAGTTTTCATGAGCTATGTTAGGAAAATATTTTTTAAAACATGCCAAAAATATAATTATTTTTTGTGCCATTTCATGCATGTGGGATTGAATGGCTCTACATATAATTCTATGCAAAATATACATTGTATTATTGTGTTCTTATATTTGTTTTTTGAGTAATTATTCAATAGTCCGGGAGTACTGCTGCGTGATACTCCGGATCACTTTACAACTATGCATTCATGTGAGCTCTACCGTCCAGACTAATGTATAATTTCACTTTTTTTTTTTTTTTTTGGGTGCTAATGTTCCTATGTACCTTAATTTTGAATTCTTACTCGAATTCTCTGTTCTTCAATTTTTTTTCTTCCCCTACTATTTTTTATCCTTCTTCCTAACCCATAAAAGTTAGATAATATAAAAACCATTAAGCACTTTGGTTTTCGTCATCCAATTTCTCGTGATTTTGATAGTCAATTCACCCACTATTAAATGGGCGGTGATATGTGCTGTTGAAATCTCTTAAACCCTTCTCCACATATTAGGCAAATCTCTGGCGCGGTAACCACATGCAGCATGCATATATGTTGCATCCATGGTTGATTAGTCACCTCTAGCCCTAAATACCTGCAAGCAAATGGCATGCCTCTGTCATGTAAGTGAGGAATAGGATTGATGCTGTGCTCATCCTGCTCGGATCCTCAAGTTTCAATCACAATTCCAAAATACTAAATTCTAGAGATCAAACTCAACAACTCCTCTGAGAAAACGCCATCAAAGCATCCATCCGTCACATGAAGTTTCTGCAGGGTCCTTTAATTAGACCAAGTCTTTTTGGTTGTTTTCTCTTGATTTTTATTAGCTTTATGCCAAATTACGTGAATTATTCGTTCGTCTCGACGAGAGGGATCTGAAAATTATAAAAAAAAAAAAAAAAGTCGAAAAAAGATAGGCCAGGCTAGAGACATTTGGCCCAACAGCATTACTGCATATGAGTGCACTTAGGTGCCATGAGTGAATGAGGTGAGGAGTTAAACTCGTGTTCCAAAGTACTAATCTAACTTTTCTAGTAATATTGACTTTTGACGATAAAAAAATGACAAAAAAGATAATCTTTTAGTGTCTTATATGATTTTTTTTTTTTTCAACTATGGTTTATATTTTTAAACTTCTTTGATCACTCTTGTTGAGATTAACGATTTGATGTAAAACTATTCCTTTCTGCTGGATCATATATCATATCATAGATGCTACAACAACATTGTCATTTCTATTCCGCAAACAACAAGATCATTCCCCACAGATGCTACAAGAACATGGTCATCTCTCTCTCTCTCTCTCTCCCCCCCCCCCCCCCCCCCCCCCCCCCCTCACTCTCTCTCTCAAGGTGGCACATGCAAACTAGTTGTACATGAATATATGCACATGTTATATGTCCCCTCCAGAGTGTCAATTACAACTGTCAAGTAGCACAAGTTGTCACTTCTTCACCACCAAAAATAGCCATAACCCACAGATTTGTCACTTTAGGCTCATTACCTTTTCTTGTCACCTACTGTACCCCATGCCATGACCCAAAAAAAAAAAGCTCTCAACTCACCACTCCTGTCCCTTTCCAGATAATTGTCCCCAGCTCATGCATGTGAACTTTACCTGGCATTCCTCAAATAGTGGAAGCTCTATTAGATCCATAAGAAAAGACAGGAAAAGGGCAAAAACACTGGAAAAGAGAAAAATAAAAGAGGATTTTTGGTTGTGAGACTGTAAACAAAGGCTCCTCTGTTAGGGAATTTCTTTTTCTTTTCTCTCAATGTATTGGTAGCTATATCTACATGATTATATCTTAGGATACTTTTATTTCAAGATTTTAACCGTAGTATACACATATATGCAGCAATACTGGAACATTATCATATGTATGTATGGACGCGTAGGATGAACATGCTTTACGATTTAGATGTGTTGACGTATGCTATGCTAGTAGACCACCGGTTAGCATACAAATCGATAAATGCATGTTTGTACCCAAAAATCGTATCCTTAGATAGTGAAAATTGCACACAACACTAATTCCACACGTAAACACTAAACACCGGCCATTATGTCTTTGGGATCAAAACTAGTGACAAGATCGTGCACATCCTTCAACAACAAAAAAATTGCTCCATCAATCAATGCATCGTGAATCTAATATTGATCATATGTGTTCAACAAGGAATTGGATTCTCTCAGGTCCTTAATTTGGACAGAACGAGACAGTCCAAATCGTAAAATTACCAAATGTCATAATGCTCATATGTTGTACATACGTCTATAGGTTCTTAGATCCCAGCCATAAAGAAGAGATCTCTACGCACATATTAAGTATTACGTAACTCATATTAATGCTAAAAACACCCGGTGACTAAAAAAAGTACTCCACTAAGAATAAAGAGTTTTTAGTACAAGATAGGAGACAAAGAGAGACTATCTCCATTTCTAGCTGCAATTTCTAGAGCCCAATTATAAAAGTACTTAAACAGCTAGTTGCTGCTGTTGTTGTTGATGCGAGGCTTCATCTTCACTAGAGCACAATTGGAGCTTTTGTGACCTTACTCCAATATTCAAGGACGATTCTGCTATATTTAGTGGTGGTTCCACCAACAACATCCGCCTTTGCAGGTATGCACAATAGTTGTGGAAAGTGGTGGGGGTGACATTTAAATGGAACCCTAATCCGAAAAGGAAATCCACTTCAAGGAAGTTCATCTCTGCTGTGGTGATTCCTCCCACTTTTGCATAGTACGCATTGTTGTAGTACCTGAAAATTTTCACAACCACAAAAGAGGAACACAAGTGTTACTAGTTTTTGTCAAATTATCAAACTAACCTTAAAAGGGTTACTTCTGGTTCAGCAAAGGGTAATTTTTTTTTTTTTGGTACTTCGAAATATAAAACATAAATTATTCTGGATCAGTTATGGAGTGTGAATCATAAATGTAAAGCTGTTGCCATGGAATTTAGAAACTATGAGAAAAGTTTCCAAATTCACATTGGAGAAACAGAGTTTTACAGCTGGCGCTGGCTGGATGCTTGATGTAAATTGCTTTTCCCACCCCCCCTGACACCACACCCCTCCCGGTCCTACATCTTTTTTCCGTTTTTACCCTCCCTCAGCCCTTTTAATTACCTCTCTCCGCCATTTTAATTTTAATTGGTCCTGGGCTCTGCTAGCCCCTAAAACGGTAACGTTTGGGTTGAAAAAAATTCTCACCATCAATTTGCAATCCTATGGAGCAGAAACGTAATTATGAGAGCCTTAGAGACAAAATTTGATTATGTCTCTTTAGAATAATATGATCAAAATAAAAAGATCTTCACACCCGTTCAAACGCATTAAAAATTGAAGTACTTAATTTTTTAACCATATTTTTTAATATATAAACGGTATAAAAAAACATTAAGTGCTCAAATTTTCGCTTCGTTTGAATCGGTGCAAAGATCTTGTTATTCTGATTATATTGACAAGATCTTTGCACCGATTCAAACGGAGTGAAAATTTAAGCACTTAATTTTTTTAGACCGTTTATATATATTAAAAAATATGGTTAAAAGATTAAGTGCTTCAATTTTTAATGCGTTTGAATGGGTGTGAAATTTTTTTTTATTCTGATCATATTATTTTAATTTATTTCTTTATTTAATTACTCATATCTTTTTAAGGTCTTTCAACAAAACACCTTAAGACTTATTTTTTAGTTCTAAGACTCTCTTAGGCCATCCACAGTGGCATAATCAAAAATGAATAATTAAAAGTTGACACATCAGCTTTTGATTATCCATTTAAGAGGTTGCTAAGCTTAACAATATTGAGGTCCACAATGGTCACTTCTAGTCCATAACTAAAATAAGGGATATACTACAATTCCACTCTCTCCTCTTGTGTTTTCCACTATTGATCACTTCTCTCCATTACACTTTTTTTTTGGCAAAAATATATCGATTTTCTCCTTTAATTTTGAAAAAAAAATTGGTGACTTCCTTCCCTAATATTATGAATTTGGAAAAAAAATGTACTCAAAAAAAAAAAACAACAGATGTGTTCTTGAATTTATAAAAAAATGTAAGGTTTTTTATGTATTCAACCACAGGGGAGAAGAACGAAAAAAGAATAAAAAAAAACGTGAAATACCTTAATGCGGCGACAATGAGTTGAATTGTAAATAATTGAAAAATATGAACTTCACTTTTGGAGGAAAAGAAAAAGAAAGAGTTTGTGGCGGAAGAAAATGAGATATAAAGAAGGCGAAGAAAATAAGAAGAAAATACCATTTGAAACACGCGTGTACATAAATTTTAGAACCAGTTAACTTATGTGGTGCGAGATCCACAAATTTTGATTATTGAAAAATGTTGCTAGTTTTGGTTATCCAAAACCCAAAATTTGATTATTTCTAAGAATGTTGTTAAGTTTGATTATACCATTGTGAGCCATCTTTTATCTCAATATTGTTAACTTTAAAAATAATTTGCTTTTGATTATGACCATTTAAGATGTCCTTAGGATGTCCATTGAAAGGCCTTGGAACCAAAAATTTATTACGACCATTTAAGATGAAATGA
The DNA here is from genome assembly GCF_030253575.1 of Rhododendron vialii. Taxonomy (NCBI): domain Eukaryota; kingdom Viridiplantae; phylum Streptophyta; class Magnoliopsida; order Ericales; family Ericaceae; genus Rhododendron; species Rhododendron vialii. Next base: position 4,203,666 of record NC_080563.1, on the reverse strand, counting down.
TCAGAAAAATAACAACTTTGCACCGATTCAAACGGATTGAAAATTGGAACACTTATTTTTGTAACTATATTTTTTAATCTATAAAGGAGAAAAAAATAGTCGGATAAACATGATCAATTGAAACACTTTTTTTCTCTCTCTCAATTACTTTAAAAAATCTAGAATTAGACTTGAACCTATTGTGTAAGAAAGAAAGAACAAATTTTTTAAATGTAAGAAATAATAGTTTGATTAGTAACATGGATTGAAAATTGAAATACTTATTTTTTACACCGTTTATATATTAAAACATAGTTAAAAAATATGTGTATTAAAAAATTTACTACGACCATTTAGGATGAAATATTTGGAAATTGAAACACTTATTTTCGTAACTATATTTTTTAATCTATAAAGGACAAAAAAAGAAAAATAAAACAGTCGTATAAACATGATCAATTGAAACACTTTTTTTTTTCATAATTATTTTACAAAGCCTAGAATTAGACTTGAACCTATTATTAAAGAGAAAAAAAATTCAAACTAAAAAGAAAGAAAATGAAAAAAAATGAAAAAAAAAAATCAAACCGGAATGGAAAGAAAAGGAAAAAAAAGAAAGAAGGAAAGAAACTGTAAAGAAAGAAAAAAAGAAAAGGAAGAGAGAGAGAGAGAGGCGGGGGTAATTTCGGAAAAAGGGAGGTGGGGCCGGGGGGTGTGTGTGTCAGGGGAGGGGGGAATAGCAGCTCTCTGCTTGATTTACAAGTTTATGAGAGAAATTAAAAAATTTCAAAACGTTCGATGCTTTGATTCCAAGAAAGCACAAAAAAGGAATCAAGGAGATGAGAGACCCAGATAGGAAATTCTAAGAGAAAAGCGGCGGGGGAGCTGAGGGGCAGCAGCCTGCTGTCCCGGCTGAATGGGGTCTGCATTGGTTTCGCTCTAATAATCGGAAACGTTCACTTCGTAGAGCTCGTCGAGTAGAACAAGCATACCAAAAATTAGCTCGATCGAATATCATTAAATGCTTGATCGGAACACATATAATTTGCCAATAATGGGTTTCAGTGGATTTGATCCAGTGTTTCGGATCCATTCTTTACAAGATAAAACTGTTTCGATAAGGCTCTTAATGATATTCGTTCAAGCTGATTTTTGGTACACTTGTTCTACTCGACAAGCTCTACGAAGTGAACGTTTCCGATCATTGGAACGAGACCGATGCGGACCCCATTCGGCAGGAACAGCAGGCTGCCAGCTTCCCCGCCTCTGAGAAAAGCCACGTAGACTTGGACTCCGTTCCAAAAAACCTTCTTAAAAAATAAGCAGATTATTTCACATTTTCAAACTCAAAAATAACGTAAATGAAAAATAGTTTTTTTATTTTTTTTGCACCGTATAAAAGATCTTGATGAGATCTATCAAATAAGATCTATATTCGTAAGAAAATTATTTGCGTAAACATATTATTTTTGAGCTTGAAATTGCCTTCTTAAAAAATAAGTACTTATTTACAGTTCTGGAACGGAGCCTTGGTCACTTTAATCATCTTTGATAATAAGCAAAAAAAAAAAAAAAAATTGAGGTCGGGCGGCAAAAATGATTTTTTTTTTGTGAATTCTCTAGTTTCGAAGTGAATAATATGTTTTTGATAAGTTGGGATGCATGGGTCCGGACAACCTGTACCGTCGAACCAAAAAATCCTCCGAGAAAAATGACCAATCAAAAATTGAAAATCTATCTACTCCACAGGGGGTACAGAACTCCGGAAAAGAAACCCAAGAATCTCAATTTCGTATCCACCAAGCACCGAATCTCTACTCAAAGGAATGGAAAAAGCCAGAAAAGAAATCCAAGAATTTCAATTCCCCTACCCACCAAACACCAAATTCCGTCATCAAAAGTAAGAAAATACCCAAATCTCAACTCGAAGGAATTGGAAACCCAGAAAAAAGAAATCCAAGAATTTTAGTTCCCCTACCTAGCAGGCGCTAAATTCAGTTAACAAAATCAGCAATTTATCCAAATCGAAAAGAAAAAGATATTCGATAGAAGAAGATCCTAGAATTTCAAAAACACTCACATATCGTCCATGAATTTCGCGGCGACCATAACACTAGTGATGAGCAACCGATGGACATTGAGAGAGTTGATTGGCAGAGAGGGCTGCTTCTGCATGAACCGGTCGAGATAAACGTACGCAACTACGAAGCAAGACGGGCTACAATTGGCATATTGGAAAATCCTCTCCAAATAGCTCTGGATTGAGATGCTTGGCCTGGTGAGGCCATGAAAGACTGTGATTTTCTGGGGGTGGAATAGGCCGCTGAGATCGTTCGATTCCGCCACCCTTTGGAGGAGAGAGGAGAGATAAGTGATGAGTTTGGGCATCACACTCGGGCTCTCCAACTCTGCCATTTGATGAGCAAAATTGTGTTGATTTGGTGAGGAGTGTTGAAGTAGTAAGGTTTCTATTCTGCTTATATAACCAGCAGACGTATGGTAGTTAATTAGGTAGGTACTGTATTTTTTGTGTTGACCAAAATAGCCCTAGGGATTTAAAGTATGGCTGGAATCTCCCCCACCCAAGTGGTACTAGTGTTTTGGCACTTTTTTTTTATTCAAAAAGCTCATAACTTGTGATGGGTTTTGAATCCTTTTTTCAAAACTTGATCTGTAAAAGAGGGAAAGGCAGATTAAGAGGACTAATTGTTGGTTCATAATTTCCAATAGATTGAAATAATTATGCTTTACTTGAGTGTGTGAGCGTTATAATTCTTGGGTACATGCAATCTTTCGTCTCGATAAGGAGTGAGAATCAAAATTCAACGTTGATTCACCCTGTGTTATTCGTACGTAAGATCCATTGAAGACTTGGGAGTGCGAGCGTTATAATTCTCGAGTACTTGCAGTTCTCTGTCTCGAAAAAAAGTGAGAACTAGAATTAACCGTTGATTCACCTGGTGTTATTCGTACGTAAGACCCATTGGAGAAAAAATGCAAGATCATTCTTTTGTGTTTGGAGATTTTCATGATTAAAGGACAGGCAATGAATAAGATATAGTGATGGGTTGCCATACTTATCATGTGATTACATGTGGATTAATGGTGATCCTAGCTTATGGGTCCCACTTTAGACATCTAGCATGTGTTGTGATTCTCCACATAGTTGGGGCGACATAATAAGGATTTGTATTGTTGTTTCCATGGTGGAACTTCCACTGTGGCATTAATACAGGCTGCTTCTATAATTAGCCATACAAAACAGAAACAGAAAAAAGAAAAGAGTTTTAGAACTCAAAGCACACAATTTAGGTTTAACTTGATCATATAAAATTGTCCAGAGTTTGTTTCCATGCCAAGATTTTTTAGTGCCTAACCTTTTTCTGTTAATTGTATTTTGTTAGTTTACGTAAATTAGGTGATTGCCTTTTAATCTCATTGCTAGCAAACTGAATTTTACGTTAAATTTGTGAAACTGTGTACAATTTTAGTTTGAGGAGAGAAGGAGCATCATGTGACTTGTATCCAGCTAAAGTATAATGTTGTCGTTGTATGAGCACAAAAGAGTATAGCAAAATATGAAATGACGATTCAGAAGACACATTTCCATTCTCCAGTGTTTTTATTGACTACGTACCAACTCATCCAGAAGTGTATCGACTGAAGCTTATAAGCCCAGCTTTTGTATTTTTTTTCATTTCAAAATCTATATCAGTTTATTACGCAAACTTTTGCTGTGAACAACTAAAATAAGTTGATCAAAGAAAAACCCCATGAATATATTGAACTTCTGGCTTAAGTTTGTAGCAGAATGAGTTTTTTCTTAAATTATTGGATTATGAGAATTGTGACAGTCTAGGGTTCAAACCTGTAAGCTTGGTTGACAGGAGTTGTGGGGAGATTTTTACAGACCCAAGTGTAGAAAGGGAAAACATAAGGACAAGTTCTAAAAGGGTTAAAAAAGGCAGGGGCTTTACAGCAAATAACGTCTTGGCGACGCAAAGTTATCCCTTCTATTGGGGGCGACTATTCGCAGTCTCATATTTTCTCCTTTAGCCCGTTAAAAATTTCCAATTATACTCGAAAGTTAGTTACCGAAATTGAGATACATTTTTAGCATACAATTACCGAAATATAATATTTTTTTCAACAGCTATTTACCAAAAATGTATGTTCGGCAGTTGTTTACCGAAGGTTGAATATATTTTCGACATGTAGTTACCTAAATATAATCTTGTTTTCAACAGCTATTTACCGAAATGTTATGTATGATTTTCAACAACTATTTAACGAAATGTAATGAACTAAGGGAGAAAATACGGGGCTGCGAATAGTCGGCCCCCTTCTATTTTGTCTTCCTGCTAGCATATACGTACGTACAATATATAAATAAGCATGTCACAGCCATTAAACATTATTATTTATTAATTTGATACACTATTATTGACAATCTTATCTTTCTGGATTTGTTTATCTTTTCTTCTAATGCGGTAATTGGATTATAGATTCAACTAATGAGATCACTAGTGTTCGATCAAATAAACCTTTTTGCATATTTCTTTTGATAATGGATGAAATAACAAACAATAATTATTTCTACGATTAGTTTATCGAGTAACACTACAGAACATAAGGATATTTGTGGTTTGGTTTGAAAGGTTACGTTTGTGGAGGGCGATCGATCGATGGATAAATCAGTATCCAAAATGATAATACAATAAATTATCGGAACCTTGGAAAAAACCCTAAAATATAATGTGAATCGGTAATACTCAACGGTAGTGTCAAACATAGAAGACGACGTGCGAGGGTTGTGACGACGAGTTTCAAACGGCTTGAAATTCAAAATGCGCTCGCAGTAGTACAATTCTAGCTTCGCCCCTGATTCAAACACAACCTAGGGCGTGTTAATTTCTAACAAAAACGATATCGCAAAACATCGAAAAACAAGAGTAGGTTAAAACTAGAAACGAAGGGCAACAATGGAATAGTACTGTGTGGATCTGGAAAATGGCAACAGGGAAAACAAGAATGACAAGCTGGAAGCATGTTTTTTCCCGTGGAAGCGAAAAAAGGGCAAAGCATGTCGTATAAGAGATCGTGCTTCCCCAGCCTGTACACTTGGGATCACAAGCCTCCCTGTGGGAAATTATTCACTGCTTCTAGACACGCCGCAACGCATTTTGTGTAACTATACATTCATCTCGATTTTACAAATTTAGGTACAGGACCCACAAAAAATTGCGGGTCACAATAACACGTTAAGCTATGTCTATGAGCAGCGAATAACTTCTCCGGCGGTCAAGACTATTTGCTTCATTCTAAAGTCCAAGATTTGAAACTTCTCATGTGTCATCAACTCTTTTGGGACTAGTTCATACAGAGCAAACTGCTGACTTTAAATGGCGCTCCCGTTAGCAGACGGCTGGATTAATTGGTTCTCCAAGATTAGTTGATGCGCGCCAAAGCTGCCCGAACATCCGATTATAAAAATAAAAATAAAAACCTTCTTCAACACCATGTGTTGTCCATGTGACCCTCCTTCTCTCTCTTCTCTGACCCGCATATTTCGCCAACACACCATATAAATTTAGACCTGTGTATGTGCTACCTATACATATATGAGAGATTTATATATAATTGTAAAACGTAAAAAAGCAAGCAACCCACATGGATGATCCATCTAATCTAATGTTGGCTTCCTAGTGGTCCTCCCTCTAAGATTTTAAAAGCTTAGAATATGACCCTTCAATTTTTCCAAAAACAATTTGAAATCAGGCTAGAGATTGGGATATTTTCAAGTTAGTACTATTTTAGATTGAACAAAAACCAGAACATCGTATCGTGGCCTGTATGGTCCTTCTTTGCAATGGGAGTCCCAGATAGTTGTTTAACAGAGTATTTCGGAAGCAATAGTGTCCCTTGTCTCACTTATTCGACTGGATCTTACGGAACCTGCTCATGTATGACATGATTTGAATGTGATCATAGAAAAGATTCTTTTCGAGTGGACCAGCCTAAAAAAGATTCCAAGTTAACCCCAAGGGGTTAGCCGGGTAGTCTTAGCTTGGGACTTAGGGTTTGCTCTCACCTGAGGTCTCACGTTCGATTCCCCTTGCTAGTAACGCTTCGAGCCACCTCATCCCCACGAGTAAGCGTACAAAAATATTCTGGGAGATGCTTTAGGAATTAGTTCGAGATGTGGACAAATTGGCCAGGATATCCTCCATATGTATATCGGAACGGTTCAAGGGATACCCTAAAAAAACACTCATAATCTCAATCTCATAGTTTCTGATTAAATTTTTATGATCCGAACCGTTCAATGTGTGCAGAATGTGATTTTAAGGGTGCACACAAGAAATTAGCAAAAAAAATGACCGGGAAAGGTTTGATTTGAGCAGTTTTTATTTGAACCGTTCAATAAAAAACTGTTCGAAACTGTTCAGATCAAGTCCTTCCCAGTCATTTTTTTTGCTGATTTCTCACGGGTACCCTTAGAATCACGTTCTAATCACATTGAGCGGCTCAGATCATCAAAATTTGATCAGGAACTATGAGGTGTTTTTTTAGGTGTTTTTTTGGGTGTTCCCAGAACCGCCCCGTATATATATGTATAAAGATTGCAAGTTGAATGTTAAATTGGGACCGCTATTCAAATACTAACAAAAGAAGCATTGCACTCGCAGAACCTAACAAAATCTCAAGAACTTGTAGAAGTTTGATAAATGAATTCTGTTGCTTGTGGGGTTTAGGGAATGGGTCTCATTGGATAAAAAAAATTTTTTTTTCAAGCCTTAGGTCTTTTAGTTGGCATCTTGTCAACTACTTGTAATTTGTAGCCTTTCAAAAAAAAAACTAGTAATTTGTTTAATTTGTTTGGTATTTTTATTCTCTCTTCTTCTGAAAAAAATGAGAGGTCGAGAGGTATGGTGAGTTTTTGCTCGTGGCAGCACTAGAGCAGTCCATGTTTTCTATTCGGTGCTCTCTGAATTTTTGTGTGTGTTCTGATAGAACAAGGACGTTTCATGCAGTGCCACGAGATATCCACCAAGGCCGTCTGCGACATTTTTAGGATCCAAAGTGAATCTACAATGCAGGACCTCTTTAGTACTTAAGCTCCGTTTCGGAACGTAAAAAAAACTCTTATTTTTTAAGAAGGCAATTTCAAGCTAAAAAATTATGAATTTATTGAAATCTAAAAATATGCAATATGAATCTTGTTTGAAAGATCTCATCGAGAACAATAACCAGTAACTCAATTTACAAAGTTAAAATAGAACAATGATCATTATAAAAATTCACGCAAATACCTTGTCATTGTTCTTGCATTTTAACAGCAAAAATACTCCCCCTTCCAATTTCGGTAGTCTCCTACGAAAAGATATGTAATTTTTGAATTAAAAAAATAAAGGACTTCCGTTCATAACTTTTTAACTTTATTCGCACCAAATTAAAAATCTTGAATACTTCGCACTGTTCAATTTCGGTGGTCTCCTACGAAAAGACATGTAATTTTTGAATAAAAAATAAAATACTTCCGTTCATAATTTCTTAATTTTATTCGCATCAAATTAAAAATCTCGATTAGTTCTTCAATTTGGTGCGAAGAAACTCGAAAACTCATGTATGAAAGTACTTTATTTTTTTGATCCGAATACTACATGTTTTTTTGCAGAGAACTATCAAAATTGGACGGAAGGAGTAGTAATTACGGGTCTTGTTTTTCAGACTTATTTTTGTCTACTTATTACTAACACTCTACATGGTAGGGTACCCCTAATTAAGTATACTTTGGAAGCCTAGACCTTGTTCCCCTTGCCTCACGGACGGGCATGATACCCACATAAAAGTGAAAGGCACTACTCAATACGCTAATCAAATTCAATACGATTGCCTCATATTTAATCAAATCACACAAGCAAGGGTTTCCAGATGATCGATATACATATCTTGAATTGAAAGAAATCAAATGCGAACCATTCGAAAGGGGGAAAAAAAAGAAGAAGAAGAGTTTTCGGCATATTTAATGAATGGTTGCTTTCATCGAGAATCGAGATCCACCAACTTGTGTCGTTAGATCAAGCAAATCAATAAATTGTGATGCTTTCGGTGACTAAAGCCTGATGTACCATAGCATGAACGGCCATTAACAGGCTTGATGAGTAAATACAAAGACATGTCCAGATCCAGATACTTTCAAGATGCTAACAGGTACTAAATTGTTGAGATAAAAACTTCGAGGACCAAAAAGACGCAAAACACATAATTTGGGGACCGTTAACATGTTATACCCTAGAAGCTATTTTTGGGCCAATCCCTTCAAATATATACTACCAAATAAGGGGACGACTATTCGCAGCCCCGTATTTTCTTCCATAGCTTGTTAAAAAATTTCAATTATACTCGACAGTTAATTACTGAAATTGAGATACATTTTCAGCATACAATTACAGGAATATAATATTTTTTTCAATAGCTATTTACCGAAAATGTATATTCGGCAGTTGTTTACCGAAAGTTGAACATATTTTCGACATATAGTTACCGAAATATAATCTTGTTTTCAAGAGCTATTTACCGAAATGTTATGTATAATTTTCAACAACTATTTACCGAAATGTAGTGGGCTAAGGGAGAAAATATGGAGCTACGAATAATCGCCCCCCAAATAAATAATAAATGAGAACAGCTTTGGGAGGACACCATTGCCTCAATCAAGCTAAACAATTGAAGCTTTTGCGAGTTTGTATGGACGAAGGATGACCTGAAACAGATTCCCAAAAACCATTAGATAAAAGTATACAACAGAAGCAACTAGGTTGATTCACTTCCATGCCCAAATGCACTTTACCCATTCTGGAGGCTCGTTTAGCAAAAGAAAGGTAAGACCCTGGAAGATTCCGAGTTTCCCGAAAGCACTAGATGATTTCCATGACAAGAACTCTCTTTCCTGAACTAAGAGGCGAAAAATAAAATCGGAAATCCCTTCGCCTCAAAATAGATATGATTCTAAGCAAGCGAGACGTCAATAAGACTGTTGGAAAGTAGCTCGTTGATGAGCTTTTCGGATACATGGCCATTCTTATCGTCATCAACCTTGCCATGAGTACTACCTTTCTCCATTCGTCGTTCCTCATCAGAAGTTGAAGAGAGATAAGTCATGTAAGCTTCATCTTCAAAACACCCCACTTGCCTCAACAACCCCATTAAAACGTCCTTGCTTTCCGTATCTTCATTTTGTTCGCATATTTTGAGAATGGAAAACACAGTATGGGCCCTTGGTTTCCACTTCTTCTTTGATCCATCGACCAAAAGAGCCTCCTTCAGGCAAGACAACGCATCAAAAACCCTATTTTCTTTAATGTACCTTTCTGCGAGAGTCTCCCATGTCTTTGAATTTGGCTTTCCTCCTAATACAATCATTTGGTCAAACAAAGCCTCAGCTTTCTCCAAAAGCCCATTTCTAACATAACAAGACATGAGCACATTTACTATTCGAGGTTCATTATTTGACTTCCCGAGCTGCCATTCCTCGTAAAGTTGTTCCGCCCCTTCAATATCACCCAGCCGAACCAAAGAAGAGATCATAGTATAGTAACCCAAATTTGGAATGCGCGGAAATAGTAATTTATACACTTTCCAAACGCGATAAACCTCCTCCCTTTTACCAACACTACTGTACAAACTAATAACATAATGATAAGCAACTTTATCCCAACCTTTGATTCTGCTTTCACCCTTCTTTATACAGCTTTCTGCTTTTTCAAAATGCCCCAGTTTAATATAAATCGCAGCCATGGTGCTGAAAGTACTCCAGTCGGGTCTAATGCTATTCCCCATCATCGTTTCAAACACTTGTTCCATTTTTTCAACAGATCCTTGGGCCCCACAAGATGATAGCCAGATATTATAGGAGTAAATATCTAAACATACGTTTTTCTGCCTCATCTCTGAAGCTACCAAGTCAACTTTATCATACTCTTCAAGGTTGACATAGAGACTCATCATTGAATTGAACGGCTGCGAGTGCATGACGTGACCTTCAGCTTTCATTTTCTCAATTAAAGACTCCGCCTTTTCTCTCGATTTAGCCTGGACATAGGCATTTAGAAGAGCCCCATGTGTTCGCTCATCCTTGAATGTATCTGGCAGCTTCAGGAAGTACTCTTCAGCATCTAAAACTCCACGCACCTTGGCTATTAGACCTAATTGAATTGCTGCATCTCTGGTGGATGTGCTATACTTCTGTGCTCTGTTGTTCATCCACTCGTATACCTGCATGATGGAAAGATGGAAAAGGAAGAAACAGAAAGGAAAGAAAGATAAATGAACCTCAGCTGGAAAATCAATTAGTCACATGCATTGACGTCCCACCTCAGTCCATGATGACGGGACAACATTCAACAATAAGAAAAGAACCATGTCCAAACTCCAACCAACCAAATGAATTGCTTCATGGGCCTATACCAGTTTCCTAGGATAGAACTAATTTCACCGCTATCAACATTGATACATCTGTATACAAACTGCCATAAGTAGTGAAAACTCATCATCACAGTATGAGCATTAACTGTTCTCCGTCCAATCAAGAGGTTCCCAAATACTGTAAAATTTGGATTGATGCAAAGCTGCTTAAGTTAATACACGAAAACATGGATAGAACAATTCTTATGATGCCCAATTATAATACGATATACAACTACTTGCGTGCGTTGTTAATGTAGAATATAGAAGTTGCTGTAGCTTGTAAGTGCAACAATTCAACTGCTAATACGTAATCGTGGAGAATTCTAGCCTGGCACAACTGCAAGCTGACTGGTCTCCTATTTTTTAACTCCTACTCGATGTTGGACAAAGAAAAAAAATTAGGAATGGAGTACATGTCTATGGACATGCAATTATAAGACAAATGTAAACTGATAGCTAAAAATACATAACAAAATGAAAAGTACATCAAGAAAAAGTCATTCGTCAATTACACCAAGCAATTTTTCTGATTGTAATCAAAGCACATATACATGTAAGAAATTATGATCTCCATATCATAACTTTCTGCAGAGCGAATCCAACTTTTCTAAAATCACCAAATTTATGGCTTAACTTTGGTCATCCCACATTTTCCAAATGTCTTTACCATACAGATAATCGACTCTATTTCTGCACCTGCTCAACCAAAATTCAGACCATGACCATAATCTGGTAAATTCGGTGATCCAACAGGCTCTTCATCCAAATGTGCAAATCGTCTTTCTTGATATTCACTGGCTACTTGTAGCCAGTCACTCTCCCTCGCTATGTACGAAATTTACCTCTCTTGTTCAGAAGTTCTCCCCTTTTCTACTCCGTTTGTCCCTCTCTCTTTACATTCTCTTTCCTTCCTTCTTTCATGACCCCTTCTCTTAGATAGGGGTATGAACTACAATTCCATTTCCGGCCAACGACAACACAGTACACAATTTAATCACAAATGGGTAGGTTAAATTATATGCCTTTAATCCACTGCAAAGCATTTGTTTGGAACTTTTAAGACTTCTCTTCCAAATTGGTTATGTTTCTTTGATTGGAAAGCAAAAATAGAGGGTAGTGTTAGAATGCAAGGGTGAAAAAATGGATAGACAAAATCCTCTTTTTTCCTATTTTGGCACTTTTCACTAGCTAGAGTACTTAGAGCATCTCCAGCTCTGACCCATCTTTTTACCCGAATTTGGGTCAAAACTCCATTTGGGCATGCCTTCTCCAATGCTAACCCTTATCTTTACCTAGATCTAGTGTTTTTTGTACTTTCCCTCCAAATTTCGGACCCAAATGCCACATTTGCAAACAATCAGAAAGTAGAAACTAGAAAGAGGTGCAGGCAAAAAAGGGTTCGATTTTTAGTGTGTTTTTACTCAAATTTCGAGTTTGGGTAGAAAAAAAGGGCAAGAACTGGACATGCTCTATAAGTTATAGAAGTAGAGTTGGAGTTGCTCTAAATACCTCACCTCAAGAGCACGCTTGTACCGCCCAACTTTTCTCAGCTCCGTAATAATCCTCCCAAGCTCCCACTTACTGACCCTCTTCCCTTGTTTCTCGTGCTGGTTCAACACTCTCTCAGCACCCATTTCTGTATCCTGCATAAACGATATCCTCTTGTACAATCCGCTCCATCCTATCGTCGATTTTCCGACATGGGATACAGAACACCTTACAATTGGGTATTCCTTATCACTAATATGGGCTTTTCTTCTAACTGTTGGAAGAAAGGTCGAGCTGCTGCCAAACCCAGATGGGAAGGAGAGAGAGTGAGAGAGATTTGAAGAGAGAGAGACTCGGTGGTGCTCAAGAGGAGACTGTGAAATAATGGTGGAGTGATGAAGCATGGCGGTGGTGTTCTAGGGTTTAGGAATGCTGCGAAGAAGTGACGGTGGAGGGTTTTGGGGAGAATTTTTGGTTTGGGTTCGAAAATGGATAGATTTTGGTTTGGGGTGAATTACGGTAAAGTGGACAGAGGGAGCGTGCTGTGCAGCTTCGTGCTGCACAGCGTGCTGCACGGCCTCCGGCGAGGCTTTTCCGGCATCGGTCCGACGATCGGAGACGTTCACCGCGTAGAGCTCGTCGAGTTCTACATGTGCACCAAAAATCAGCTCGATCAAATATTGTTAAGGTCCTCATCCGAACATATATAACTTGAAAAAAATGAATTTAGTAGTTTTGATCCAGTGTTTCGTATCCATTAGGATTCATTTTTTTTCAAGTTATATATGTTCGGATGAGGCCCTTAACGATATTTGATCAAGCTGATTTTTGGTCCACATGTAGAACTCGACGAACTCTACGCGGTGAACGTCTTCGATCATCGGACCGATGCCGGAAAAGCCTCGCCGGAGACTGTGCAGCACGCTGTGCAGCACAAGCTGCACAGCACGCTCCCTCTGTCCCGGTAAAGTGCTATCAAGTTAGAACTGTTTTCATTTTACCTCCTTCGTTTAAAACTTGACGGGTCGATCACTTCCGTCATAACACCGTTAAGAGAGTTAGGCAGAAGATCTCGCGTGGCTAGCGGCAAGGGGTGCAAACGAGCCAAGCCGAGCTTTATCATGTTCGAGCTAATCTCGTTTACTATAAGAGCCTTAGACCGAGTTTGAGTTTGAGCTCGGCTCGTTTACAAAAGAACTTGGTTTTTTTACTTAACGAGCCGAACTTATACAAACGAATTGAGCTTTTTCGAGCTGATCTTTAGAGTGTGAAGCTCGGTTTATTTACTACACGAGCCAAAATCCAAATTCGAGCTCGGTTCGATTTCTAAACAACTCAAGCCTTATTGAGCCGAGTCACAAATTACTTGCGAGCACATCATTTGTTGTTTTAGGCGCCTCCATAAGTAAAAGTAGGGCTAAAATATTAGTAGTACTTGAAACGAAACGCGGCCTTGTGCAAGGCCGCATAGATGCACATGAAAACAATTGGTTATTTTAGGGGTATATATCTTGATTTTTATTCTTTTCTAGTTGTGTTCAGATCGCTGGACTACTTGAAGAGAAATTTCCGAAATAAGGAAGGAACCAAATAACAGCTTGACTTTCCTCCCAAAGCAAAGAACCACACATGTGAAGAAGAAAAATTATCAAAAATTTATTTTCCATTCCTTTCCTCAAGTTCCAAACACCAAAACTGCTAGACACGCACACTTGTGCCCAGATACTTGCACATTTGAGTGTCTGCGCACTTTTATGCGTCTCTAACATTTTTCTCCAGGCGCAGCAAGAATCAAAACACTCCTCACAGTCAGCCTATATTAGTTACATCATGGCTGGTTTAGAACTCACCCAAACACAGCAAAAATCTAAGAAGCATATGATCATCACACAACCTGCTTTTGCACCAACATATCACTCTCTTGTAGACAACGGCTACAGTTTTCTCTCATCACACGCAATCCATATGCGGATCAACTAAGCAATATAGCCGAGACTAAGAAACTGAATGCAAAATTTTTGAGACAGGCAAAAACAAGTCTGCAATAGTTATCAAGAACCAAATGCATATCCCTGAAGTTCTTACAAATTCATAGGCTTTGAATTTAGGTTATAATCTATCTCGGTATAATCTTGAATTCCCTCTCTCTTAAATTTAGACAAATCATACACTGACTGGACACGGCTAGCCATTTCAATGAACTTCAGTTGTGGGTGACATTGGCAGGAAGATGGAATTCCTTTCCTGCAGTCCAGGTTTCTTCTCATTATCTGCCACAAGATGCCAAATTTCAATGACAATTTAGTGTTTCTAGACTCTATGTGCACGCAGGAGAGAGAGAGAGAGAGAGAGAGAGAGAGAGAGAGAGAGAGAGAGAGAGCGCTTCTTCCTTCAAAAACAAATCTTGACGATTTTATTTTTTTCAAATTTGCGCATTTATTATACCACATATCAATTCCATCATTCAAGAAAAAAATTACCCCCATCACACTTTGAGTCGGAAGTGAAGACCCAATCTGCAATGGTAGGAAAAGTAGATGTTTCACCATGCTAGCATCAGTGATAGCAAAGAACAAACAAGCCCTACCTAGCCCTAGCTACAACAGCAGCAAAATAGATGAGTTCACTTACATGTACATATGCAGGATTCCTTTCTGGAGGCTCATTTGGCAAAAAAAGTAAGACTCTGGAAAAGAATTTCAGAATCTCTGCCAATTTTAGCAAGCAAGAATAAAGCACTAGATGATAACCACGAGAAGGCAATAAACTCTCTTTTAGGAACAGAAAGGCACAAAACAAAATGAGAAAACCCCATAAACCCTTCACCTGATCATTCTTTCATTAACACATGGAAAGAAGAATCATTGAAAACTTCCCTGTAGTTGGTTGACAAGTATTTCAGCTCCGTAAATATCCTCCCCTTCATCGCAAACAGTAACCACCCCACCGGTCGAGGGAACATAGGATTTATAAGCTTCATCTTCAAAACATCCAATTTGACTCAACAACCCCATTAAAACGTCCTTGCTTTGCATATCGTCATTTTGCTCACATATACTGAGAATGGAAGAAACGTTAACAGGCCTTGGTTTCCAGTTCTTTGATCCACGAACCAAAACTGCTTCCTTCAGGCAAGACAATGCCTCAGGAACCTTCTTCTCTCTGATGTGTCCTTCGGCAAGAATCTCCCATGTACCTGGATTCGGCTTTCCTCCTAATTCAACCATTCGGTCAAACAAATCCTCAGCTTTCACTAAAAGCCCATTTCTAGTGTAATAACTTAATAGCAGATTTACTATTCTAGGGTTGTTAGTGGGCGTAACAGACAGCCATTCCGCGTAAAGTTGTTCTGCACCTTCAATATCACCCAGCCGAATTAAGGAAGATATCATAGTATGGTAAGCCATCATTGGAGTGTTCGGAAAGATTGATTTACAAACATTCCACACACGATAAACCTCCTCCCTTTTACCAACACTACCATATAGACTAATGACATGATGATAAGGAATTCTATCTTGACCTGTGATTCTGCTTTCAATCTTCTTTATACACTCTTCCGCTTTTTCCAACAGACCGACTCTAATATAAAACGAAGCAATTGTGCCAAATGTAATCCAGTTGGGATTAACAGTACTGTCCTGCTCCATCTGTTGAAACACTTTTTCCACATTTTCAACAGATCCTTGGGCCCCAGAAGATGATAACCAGATATTATAGGAGTACATATCTAGAGGTATGTTCTTCTGCCTCATCTCTGAAACCAACAAGTCAACCTTATCATACTCTTTAAGGTTCATGTAGAGAGTCATCATCACATTGAACTGAAGTGGCTCCATGGGGTAACCTCTAATTATCATTTCCATATGTATAGACTCTGCCTTCTCTCTCATTTTAGCCTGGGCATAGGCATTTAGAAGAGCAGCGTATGTTCGCTTGTCCTTTGATGTATCTGGCAGCTTCAGGAAGTAATCTTCCGCATATAGAGTTCCACGCACCTTGGCAATTAGATCTAATTGAATTGCTGTGTCACTGGTGGTTATTCCAAACATCTCTGCTCTGTTGTTCATCCACTCATATACCTGCACAATGCAAAAGTGGAAAAGATAATTCCAACCGCACTTAGATTTTCTTCTTCTTTGCCATGCATCAATTCGATCAATTTCTTTGGCAAATCGGTAATAACCAAGACACAAGAAGAAAATCTAATAATAACTATACCCAACAAACCTATACCAGTTGCATAGAAACTATTTCACCAATGACCACTATTACTATGTATACTTATTCAGCTCTCCTCCAATCAAGAGGTTCTCAAACATCGAGCTCTTCAATGGTCAGGCAAATACATAGAAACATGAATCCCAAGGGGTTAGCCTAGCGGTTAACACTGGGACTTCGGACCTCCCAGGTGCTATTAACCCTTGAGGGAGCAATTTATACGGGGCTTTAAATGCGAGGGAGGGGATTAATTGAGGGATCAGGATTCAGGATAGTCCGGGCACCCTCAGTTATCAAAGAGCACCACGTAGAAAAATGAATGCAACTGACCATAAGATAATACCCTAAAAAAAAAATTACTACAACAACAAAAAATCATCACCAGCAATGCAATTGGATATTTCTCCAACATCAAGATTTTATAAAACCCAGTTCAGATATCTATCAAGCCAATCAATTTAAACAAAATCCAGAAAAAAAAGTAACAAACACCCATGAAACATGACAAAACCAAATCACAGTACGGGTGAACGCCTTGGCCCCCAAAATTTTGCTAAAATGAGGCCCCCAAAAGTTGTGTAGCACTTATGAAATGTAGGTGTATGAAATTACATTCATGATTCATTCAAAATGAGTATGGCAAATAGTTGAAAATTGATTTTATGAGCATAATTAGTACTTTTTGCCGCTAAAATTGCAAGAAGAGCGATATTAAGTGATTGTGTTAATCCCAAGAATTAGTCGATCTGCGCGTAAGTTGGCCAGAAGCCTGAGATGATTGAGTTAAATTTCGCAACAATATGCCTCATTTGAAAAGTTCATCTTGTTGAATACTACTACGAGTATTTTCCTTTTTGAAGTCACGACATCTTTCCTTGTTGAATAACGAGTCATATTGCTCGTAAAATGCATAAAGGGTACTAATTTTCTTAAATTCGCTTTGCCTGAAGAGAATATCATAGAAACCCAGAAAAGTTTCAAAGCTAGTACCTCAAGAGCGCGGTTGAATCGCCTGAATTTCCTCAACTCCTTAATAATCCTATGAAGCTCCCACTTGGTGAGCTTCTTCCCAGCTTTCTCACAGTCGTTCAACACGCTCACGGCGCTCACCGCGCGGTCCTTCATCAGCGAAATGCTCTTGTATATTCCGGTCCACTTCGCCGCGGGCCTCCTCTCGTAGTCCAAGGTTCCGTAGCTGTGAACCTGCGATATGGAGCACCTGACTGCTGGGTGCTTCTTGCCGCGAAACCCAGATGGGAAGGAGAGAGAGTGAGAAGAGAGAGGTGAGGAGAGAGAAACACGGCGGTGGTGGAGAGGCGACTGTGGAATGGTGGATTGGAGTAGCATGTTGTCTGATCCTCTGGGGATTTTGGATTGCGGTGAAAGTGCTTTTGACGGTGGGAAGGTTTTGAGGATTTTTTGTTGAACGAACGTAGGGTGCGAAATTGCCCAACGACCCCCCTGGTGTAAGCTTTTTATATCAAAAACACCCATAAACGTTTGGGAATTTTCCATTTGGACACCCCAACTTTCATAATTAACAGACATTGTAACCATGTTTTTCTTTGATAACTCAGCTCAACTGATCCTGTTGGAGTCGTTGTAGCCATGTCGACCATGTGTATTAGCACAGAGGTAATAACCATCCTACTTCAAATTACTACTAGTTTGGAATTTGAAGAACACGAAGGCCAGTGGGGGAGCCACAAAATGAAACCGGGGGGGGGGGGGGGGGTGGGGGAACTATGAAAGGACTCATTTCAAGTTTTTATTGAACGGTTTTGATAAATTGAAGAATTAATCTAGAGTATTGTTGTTATCATATCATTTGAAAACATACAGTGTTATTACTGCACGATCTCCCTTACATAATTTAGGGTGCTCAAAATAAAAAGAAATTGGGTTATATAAACTAGCATTTATTAATTCTTACAGATATCGTATTACTATGGACGAATGAAGTTTAAACTTTAGCTGAAGTTTTTATGATTCTTGAATGCAAAAAGTTCGTTGACCAATAAAAGTCGGTATTCAAACCTTCCTCAATTACGAATTTTTTGTGGTAATATACAAAATTTCATGGCTCAAAATACGAATTGCATACCGTACACCTAAAAGCATGGGTGTTTAAAACTTGATGGGTCGATCACTTCCGTTATAACACCATTAGAGATTTAAATGGAAGATCCCACGTGAGCCATGACTAGTGGCGCACAGTGCAAACGAGCTTGGCCGAATTTTGTAGTGTTCGTGTTGAACTCGTTTACTAAAAGAGCCTCAAGCTCAGCTTGTTTACAAATGAGCCACTTCTGGTTTATTAACTTAACAAGTCTCTCTGTAAACGAGCCAAGCATATACAAACGAGTTGAGCTTTTTCGAGTCAAACTTTAAATTGTTGAACTCGGCTCATTTACTACAAGAGCCTAAAATGGATACATGTGCTTAGAGCTGATAAGATCCATTTAGTCGAAGTTTACTATAATGGTCGGACACTCAATTATCAAAAAAAAAAAAAAAACTCGATATGTTAAACAAGTATGCATCCTAATAGTAATATTCTCCCTCCAAAAATCAAATAAAAGAGAGAAGTTTTTTACATAAAAAAGAATGTTATTCATATAGTTTGGTTGAGAAAAGAAAATGACATGAATGTGCAAAACAAAAGGATAAAGCAACTTAAAAGGTAAATACAAGAGAGAGGGAAAAAAGGAAAAAAAGAAAAAAGAAAAAAGGGGGATAGAATGACGAAAGAGAGTGAAAAGAAAATTTCGAGAAATGAGAAACTTCATTGATATCAGATAAGATAGTTCAGTCATACACATAACAATCAAACAAACAAACAAACAAACAATCAAACTAAAAAAAGGGTACGAAGGACCCAAACATAACAGAAGACTCAAACCCATATTGAGAATTTAAGCCTGACGATTCAGCAAACCCCACCGGCAACACGGAACACACAAACATCAACACCTGCAAAACAACTGTGAGGAACATAACCTAAAGTATAAATCAATGGAAAGCAAGACGTTGAGTAATACGACATGTATGAGGCAAGTACGTCGAGGAAAATGTCCAATATAAGAAAGGAACCAAAAATCGGCTCGACTTTCCTCCCAAAGCAAAGAACCAAACACGTGAAGAAGAAAATGATCATAACTTCGCTTTCCATTTCTTTCCTCAAGTTTCAAACACTGAAACTGCTAGAGACACACACTAGTGCACAAATACTTGTGTAGTGGACCGAACCCGGCTCTGGCCTCGCCAGTGTTCGGCTTCACCGAGACATGCCGGTCGTCGGCTTTGCCATCACTTCGCATTCATCAACGGAAAGAACCATGTCAAGCTCGGCCACCTTTAGGAGGTGGCCCCGTAGGCTATTTTTCTTAGCCTGGAGTCCCTTCAGGCTCGGCTACCTTTCAAGTTCGGCTTCCCTTTTAAGGTCGGCTTCTCTTCATGCTCGGATATCCCATACGCTCGGCTACCCGAACGATCGATCATGCTCGGCCACCTGCACACTCACGTGTCGCCCCGCGTGCTGAGGCGGTTACGCCAAAGGATAATCATGGGCGCACGTGGGGTGTGCCAGCTCGCACCAAAACGGTTACCAGATTCACCCGGTGACGTCATGGCGACGTCGCCTGACCCGTGCAAGGCACATGCCCGTGCTTGGAGAGCAAGTCAAGGAGACTCTATAAATATTGAAGGATAACGCCTCTGTAGAGGTACGCACTCTCATACGCGATTAACCACTCAAAACCCTAGTCTCTTTCCTCTCTTCCTACACGTACTTATCCTCTCGCCGGAGGGCCTTGCCGGGCAACCCCCGGCCAGGTCTTAGTCGTGCGCTCATTGTGCAGGCGGCGAGGAGAAGGCTAGGCAAACATTGGACCAGCGGAGGAAGGACTCGAGCCAGAAGAGATCACGGGCCACACAATTGGTGAACCCGACGTGAAACTTCTCAGCCTCTGATCCAAACGGCTCAAACGCTCTTACAATTCACCTTCCTCTCAAAAAGACGAACGAAAACTCAGCGGCGATGGGCGGAGATCCACCAAACGTCTCAGTTTCTGGAGCCAAAGACACCAGTGGAAACGCGATCCTCCCACCGTTTGCAGAAAGGCACATGTCCATCTCACTACCACCGGATTCTGGGCTCTCTCCGGCCGCAGACGACATAACAACGGCCTACATCCGCCTTCTGCAACGGCGAGACGACGAAAGAGACAACGAACTCGCAGCGCTGAGGGCGGAAGTAGCCCAGATGAAGCAACATATGCAGGACGCAACCCCAGCTGCCTCCAGATCCACCGGAGGCGGACGACGGAAGCGAAGAAACTCTCCTCCCCCTCCTCCCCCTCCGCCGCGGGACCACACCAACGAGGCGGGCCATCGCGTCTCCGTCAAAGACCGCCTAGGGTTTACGCCAGAAAAGGGAGACGCCCGGGAAATTATCCTCTACAAACGACCTGCAACATCTGGTACACACCATTCAAGGTCCCACCATGAGCGGACCCGCACCAGGGACACCGAATCATTCACGAGCACGTACTCGACTGGTCGCGCGGAGTTCTCTCGCACGACGGCCTCACGCCGAAGCCGAGACTCCGTCGAAACCAGGCGCCACGTCTCTGAACGCCTCGGGGGGATACCACCAGAAAACTTGGATAATGAAAATGACGTTCGGCGGAATGGCAAAAGCGTGCGGATCGAAGGGGCGGAGGATGGGAACAAAACCTATTACGATAAAGAGAAGTCGGTTAACCACCCCCGTAGGGAGACAACGGACCTACGGGACAAGCTTCGCAGCCGTGTACGCGAGAAAACCTCAGAAAGAGAGAAGCACCCAAAGAGGCCGCGGACGGACGAGCTTGGCAAACCACCGCGCCCTGGATTCGAACGGCAACTAAAAGACCTCGGTATCTCACCCTTCACCTCCCACATCATCAACACTATCGCCGAACCCAATTTCCACCTACCAAAATTCACCAAGTTCGACCCAAGCACCTGTGAAGCTTACACTCACCTCATTCACTTTCGTCAAACCATCGAGTTGTGCACTACAAAGGACGAGATTAAATGCAAAGCGTTCCCATCCAGCCTCGGCTCTCTTGGACTCCAGTGGTTCAACAAATTGCCCGCTGGATCCATACGGAACCTGGCTGACCTTGAACGCGCCTTCAACACCCGTTTTATTACCAGTAATAGAACAGCGAAGGAGCCTGAATCCTTGACCCAGATGAGGAAGCTCCCAAATGAAACACTCAGGCACTACGCGGAGCGGTACTGGCAACTTTTCAATGAAATTCCCGGAATCGATGAGTATTGGGCCGCGCGTACCTTCAAAAATGGGTTAGAATCTGGGAGCAAAATACTCGATGAACTGGCCATTCGACCTCCGCACGGCATGGGAGAATTAATGCGTGTCGTGGAACGTTTTTGTGCTCTTGAAGAGTTCTACGCAGACCGGGCCGCTCAGGGGATTCCCAACTCAACAGCTTCCCTAACAACAACAACCCCTCAGCTGCAGACACCAGTCGCAACTCAACAATCCCACCCAAAGAAGCACGTCAACAACATCAAGGAAGGGAAGAAACGCCAGCCAAAGGAGCACGACTACGTGGCTGAAACCACCCACTTCAAAGAACCCATCTGGTCCTTCCTAAAGGAAATCATGAGGCAACCATGGTTTGAGTGGCCGCAAGGCAAACTGGGCACGGACAACGGCCAGGCGGATCAGAACCCAAGAAAGAAGTGCTCATACCACAATGAGCTCGGCCACTACACAACGGCATGTGCTCCATACAAAGCATTGTTGGAACGACTGGCAGCCCAAGGCCATCTCGACCAATACATTGATCGAGCAAAGACGCCAACCCGCCCACCTGTCGGAAATCCCAACCCCAACGAGCCGCGGCCAACGATACATGTCATCCACGGCCCAATGACAAAGGAATCCGAAGCACATCTCAAAGCCGACCTCGATCGCGCCTCCACTTCTAAACAAGTGCTTGCGGTAAGACCCGGGTCAAAACGCCCGCGTCCGGACGAAACACCCAGGTGGACCATCACTTTCACGGAGCGCGACCTCGAGTTCGTACAAACTCCACATTCTGATGCTCTTGTCGTCACCGTGCAAATCGGAGTCCATGATGTTAAGCGAATTCTCATCGACCAGGGAAGCTCAGCAGAGGTGATGTATTACGACTTGTTCAAAAAACTCGACCTTCCAGAATCGGCCCTACAACCCGCCGAAGTCCCTCTCATCGGATTCAACGGGGCACCAGTTTGGCCACTTGGACGGATCTTCCTTCCGGTCGTCGCAGGTTCAAAAACGTTGACCGTCGAATTCATCGTCGTCAACGTGCCAAGCCCGTACAACGCAATTCTTGGCCGAACCTGGCTTCACAACATGCAAGCAATCGCTTCAACCTACCACCAAGTTGTTCGCTTCATCGGCTCCGACGGACGACAAGAAGATCTAAGAGGTGACCAAGTCGCCTCGAAAAAGTGCTACGTCTCAGCCGTCCACAACTCCGCCAAAGCTAAAGAAGTACAATGTGTTGAAGTACCCAATTTGAACGTGACCGACGACGTTGGCCAAAAAGCCGAAGACAAAGCAGAGGAAGATCTCGTCAAAATGCCGATCAACGAAGATGGCTCCCGTTTCTTCTTGATCAGCTCTTCTATCAGCGAGGTCGACCGCGAAGAAATGTTTCAGTACCTCAAGGAGAACATGGAAGTCTTTGCCTGGACCCCCAACGAAATGCCGGGGGTCGATCCAAATTTCATCAGCCACTCTCTCAATATCAAGAAAGACGCAAAACCAGTCGTCCAAAAGGCCAGGCGCTCCGCAGCCGAACACGCCGACGCCGTCACCGAAGAGGTCAAGCGTCTGCTAGAAGCAAATGCAATTCAAGAAGTGCAATACCCAACGTGGCTGTCCAACACCGTTGTCGTTAAGAAGAAAAACGGCAAATGGCGAGTCTGCGTGGATTACACCAATCTCAACGACGCTTGCCCAAAAGATTGGTTCCCACTTCCAAAGATTGACCAACTCGTGGATGCAACAGCAGGACATGCTCGGCTAAGCTTTCTGGATGCTTACCGTGGCTACCACCAAATTGCCATGGACCCTGACGACATGGAGAAAACTGCTTTCATCACGCCTTATGGCATCTTCTGCTACCGCGTCATGCCCTTTGGACTCAAGAATTCTGGTGCGACGTTCAACAGAGCAATATTCAAGATGTTGCAAGAACAAATTGGCTACACCGTGGAGGCTTACATTGACGATTTGGTCGTCAAGAGCAAGCAGGAATCCAACCACTTGCGAGACTTGGCGGAAGTCATCGAAATTCTCAAGTACCACAAGCTTCGACTGAACCCAGAGAAGTGCGCATTCGGAGTAAGCGCAGGAAAGTTCCTCGGGCACCTTGTCACTCGAAGAGGTATTGAAGCCGACCCCAACCAAATCAAGGCTGTTAAAGAGTTGCGCCCACCAAGAACAATCAAGGAAGTACAGCGGCTCACTGGGATGGCAGCCGCTTTGAACCGATTCATCAGCAAATCATCGGACAAGTGCCACGCGTTCTTCCACGCCTTGAAGGGAAAAAGCCGGCGCAGCTTTGAATGGACCCCGGATTGCGAATCTGCTCTGACCGAACTCAAAGACTATCTAAATTCCGCCCCGCTGCTGGTGAAACCTAAAGAGTTCGAAATTCTATATCTCTATCTCGCCGTGTCCGCCCACGCAACAAGTTCCGCACTCATACGACGGGAGGGCGCCGAAGACAAACCCATCTACTTCACAAGCAAGACGCTCCTTCCAGCTCAGACACGCTACCTACCACTTGAAAAATTGGCACTTGCTCTCGTCACAGCGGCTAGGAAACTTCTGCCTTATTTCCAATCACATCCCATCGTCGTCTTAACGGAGCACCCGCTCAAAGCTATCTTTCGAAAGGCAGATCTCTCCAACCGTGTATCAAAATGGGCTGTCGAACTTGCAAACTTCGACATCAGCTTTGAGCCACGAACAGCAGTCAAAGGCCAAGTGTTGGCCGACTTCATAGCGGAACTCACCCCAGAAGACACAGTGGTACTCAATGCTCCTATCCCAACGGAAGTTGCAGATACTAGCCCATCAACCAAACAATGGCACCTTTTTCAAGGAGAAACTTGGCGGCTTAACGTCAACGGGGCTTCCAACAGCAACGGAGCCGGAGCCGGGGTAGTCTTGGTCTCACCTTGTGGAACACTTCATGAAAGCTCCATCACCATCGACTTCCCAGCCACCAACAACGAAGCAGAATATGAGGCCCTCCTCGCCGGCTTACGCTCAGCCGTCGCAATGAATGTCACCAACCTCGCTGTCTACTGCGATTCCCAGCTCATCGTCAACCAAGTACTTGGCGACTATGAAGCGCGGGACCCTAGAATGCTGAAATACCAAACCGAAACAGCCAGGCTCATCTCCCATTTCCACAATTTCAGCATTGAACAGATCAACCGCGAGCACAACGCGCACGCGGACGCACTTGCGGGCCTCGCCTCGGCATCCAGAACCTCAGAATTCAGAACCATCAACTTCGGCAGCATTGACCACCCATCCTATGAACCCACTCTAGAGGTACTCAATGTCGAACTCGGTCCCAGCTGGATGGATGAAATCGTTGCGTTTCTAAAGCACGACACCCTTCCCACAGACAAGAAGGAAGCTTACCGTGTGCGAAATAAGGCCGCTTACTACTGGCTTTCTGAAAGCGGCCAACTGTACAGGAAATCCATCTCTGGGCCATACCTCCTCGTTGTCCACCCCACCCAAATACCTGAAATTCTGACGGAACTTCATTCAGGAAGTTGCGGCTGTCACTCTGGCGGCCGCTCCCTGTGTCAACGCGCCATGAGTCAAGGCTACTTCTGGAAGAACATGAAGAAAGACTGCGAAGAGGTTGTCCGCAAATGTCGACCGTGCCAGCTGTTTTCACCTATCCCAAAAAAGCCAGCTCAGGACCTCTCGCCCATCACTAGTCCCTGGCCCTTTGCCCAATGGGGGCTTGACATCGTGGGAAAGCTGCCTACAGCTCCTGGAGGCTTCAAGTTTCTGATTACAGCCACAGACTACTTCTCCAAATGGGTTGAAGCAGAGCCTCTCATAACAACAACTGAGGCGGATGTCCGAAGATTCGTATGGCGAAACATTGTTACCAGATTCGGCGTCCCATACGCAATCGTCTCCGATAATGGAACTCAATTCGTCGGCAAGGACCTCACAAACCTTTGTGCCGAATTTGGGATACGCTTCTTCAACTCCACCCCAGCCTACCCACAAGGAAATGGACAAGCAGAGGCCACGAACAAAACTGTCTGTGCCGGCATCAAGCGTCGACTGAACTCCAAGAGAGGAAAATGGGCTGAAGAACTACCACGCGTTCTATGGGCCTACCGATCAACACCAAGGCGATCAACGGGCCAAACACCATTTTCAATGGCGTTTGGCATGGAAGCCGTCATCCCATTGGAGTCCAAGTTTCCAACTCTCAGGACAGAAACGTTTGATCCCAGAACAAACGACGATGCCATCGCACAGGAGCTAATTTTGGCGGAAGAGAAGCGTGATGACGCTCGCCTGCACCTTGCTGATTACCAGCAACAGGTGGCCAAGGGATATAATCGTGGCGTGCGAATCAAAAAATTCAAGCCGGACGATTTGGTTTGGAGAAAAGTTGTGCAAGCCAGCAAGAAAACCAAATTCAAGCCCAATTGGGAGGGGCCTTTTCGAATCGTAAAAGTTGCTGGTGAAGGTGCCTACGTGCTGGAGGACATGAATGGGAAAGTTCTAACTAACCCATGGAATGCACAGAATCTCAAGAAGGCGTACATGTAGTTGAAATCCCGAGCAGTATGCCCCATGTTCGGCAACTGTCTATCCTATTTTCCTTTAAGTTGGCTTCGGCCCAAGTCTTTTTATTTCAAATTGTAATTCCATGTTTGGGAAATCAAGGAAAAATTGTCCTACAGTTGTCTTTTGCAAACTCCAAAAAAATTCTTTGTTATGTGCTTTTCTTCGGCAACACTAGCCGACCACAAACGATGACCTCGGTCACACCCACAAACGGCTACTATGCCTCCGCTTCGGCCACTATTACTGCCCAAAAGAAGCACAACGGACATCAGGTCCACCGAGCCCGACAAAACAGTCTGGCTCCGGTTCGGCTCGGCAAGACTCTAAGGTCGGCCATAGCCTGGTTACACTCACATTTTGGTGAGCAAACCACCCACAAACATATCCCTCAACCAACTTAGCTAGGGGCTTGCACCTCGACAAAGCCCCACCACTCAATACACTTGAAATGACTAACATAAACGACCAAGCAGAACTACAGGCTCGGCAATTCCACAGCTCTAAACTACAACGTCGAGCAAATACCCATATGCTTTAGCCGAACATAGACCAAAGTGGGGGCTACGGATACATATCATGTAAGAACACTCAAAACCTGTGGCCACGCTAATTTAACCGAGCACAGCACCATGCCCGGCACTTTGTTCATACCAATCTCTTACATTACTTTGGTCCAAGCTCGGCAAAAACTTAGCAACTACACACTTGAACAAACTACAGAATATCAGGGAGCAAGCATTGCAAAACGCTAGTCATCCATTAAAAAGAAAGCATTGAAAAGACGAGTTCGGTAAAAACATCCACAAGCCAAAACAACCATTACACCTGGTACGGCAAAACTTCTAAATTCAGAGCCGTCCAGTCCAACAAAAAATAAGAGAAAATCCTAAACTTGGGGAAGATCATCAGCAGCGACATCAGCATTCTTTCCACTCCCGTCTTCGGCAGCTTTCCCATCACTAACTTGAGCTCGCGCAGCATCCTGACTGGCAGCTTCAGTCGCGCCTCCTTCGGCTTCATCTGCCCTCTTTCCACTTAAACCTCCACCACCTTCGTTGTCGGCAACAGTCAGGTCATCTACATCCTCCTCACTCTCCGAAAACTCCTCTGGAGGAAGTGGTGCACACTCATCGTCGGTATAAGGCAACACAAGCTCGGGCACCTCGGCTGCAGGAATCGACTTTGTCAAATTCATGTCCGCCTCGAGCTGCAAGACCCCACACGCAGCTTTTACCCCAGCCTTGTATCCCCCACGGTACGCAATGGGGACCCGGGTTTTGATCTCTTCATTAACCATCGATCTAGCCTCCCGAACATACTCGGCTCCTGCTCTGTCATACCCAGCCTGGTAGGCTTTTTCATCAACTTCTTTCATCTTCCTCTTCTCTCTTCTTAACACCTGACCAAGCTCGCGCTCGGATTTTTTGACCTTCTCCAATGCATCATCCCTCTCCTTCTCGAGCTCGGCAATCTTAGTCTTGGCCGACTTCAAGGCGTTCTTTGCAGCCTTTGTTTTTTCACGCTCGGCTTTTGCGTCATCACGATAACGCGTCCTCTCGGCCGCCAGCAGATCAGCCTGATCAGAAACTCGCAGCAGAGCCTGTCCTGCCTACAAAGAACAAAACAGTTATGCCCAAAAGCAAAAACAAATGCCAAAAAACTCCATATCTAAGGAATCGAGTAACAAAATACCTGAACGAGGTAGGCGCTAGCATGAGCAATGCTCGGCTGCAGCTCCCGGGGAACCCTCTCCATATCCCTCGGAAGAGCCAAACCATGCAGCACGGTAACGGCGAGGCCTGGTTCCAGCTTGACACTATCGTCAACACTTATAACTCTACCCTCGGCCGTAGCAAATGAAGGCGCGAACTCCTGCAAGGTCACTTGACCCGCAGAGCCCGCCGACTTCTCCACGGCTTTGGAGCCACCAGCAGCAGATGAATCAGTTTGATCCTTTAGCACTGGCGTCGGCGGCCTGGTTGGAAAGAAGTCACGAGTAACCTTCTGTTTCTTTGAGGCAGGCTCAGTCGTTTCGGCCTCCTTCTGCCGAGCGAGAGCACCGTCCCTGAGGTTAATCTTCACCACGTTCCTTCTGCCCATATCTTCGGCAAATTCAGGTATTAGTGTTCGGATTGGTGGGATGCTGGCACCTAGAAACTCAGCCGGCTGACTCTCTTGAAACCAAAAATCCGCGGACTTCTTTAGAGTGGGAAACTTCACCCTTGGCTCCTTCTTCTTACCAGGATTGGGGGCAACACCTCCAGCCTCTTGTTCACCAACTGTCTTCTTCCCTTTACCCTTCGTGCTCGGTCCTGCTTCTCGCCCCCTTCTCTTCAATTTTCCCTTGTACGAAGGTACGTAGCCAAGCAACGTCGGCGCGTCACGACAGATCTGAGCCTTTAGCGTCTCGACGTGCCCTTCTACGGCAAAGGACTGCTGCCTCTTGGTAATTGCTCGGTGATCTGTGAAGAGAGATCGTCGGCCAAATAAAGAGTTAAAATTGCAGTAGAAATTAAATTGTGCTCGGCATATAAAGGGAAAGGAGTTGAACCTCGAAAATCTTTTATCTTCGGCACTGAGTGCAGCCTCAGCAACTGGTCGCCAAACTCATAATTTCCACTAACTTCAACATAAAAATTGGCCCATTTATCAGTATCGGGAAGACCATTTATCAAGGGATCCTTGCCACTACGTGTCGACAAGTACCTACGGTCGGTCTTGCCGTGCCTGGACATGATATAAGTGTGGAAGAGGTCGGCGACCGTGAATTCTAGATTATGGAGCTCCTTCAGTTTGATCGCCGACATCACTATCCTATAGCTATTTATAGCAAAGAAATGAGGAACTATGCCGAATTTGGCCAGCAGTTCCCTCAAAAATGGGTGAAGAGGAAAACGGAGTCCAGCTTCACAGATTGCCATGAGAGGAACCGTTATGTGTTCGGGGTGGTCTTCCCTCTTATCCCTTATTTTGTTACTGGCCACCTGGCTAACGACGACGTCGTCAGGGATATTGTACGTTCGGCAGAAAGCATCGTACTCATCAGGCTGGCCGCTGAAATAGTGGGCATATGGACAAACCTGCCCTCGCTCGTATAGATCAGCAACCTCCCTGTTCTCTGATGAAGTTTCGGCCGGAACAGTACGTGAAGAAGTTGTGGCCTCGGTTTGGGCTCGGAGCCTGGACTCCGCCTCGGGACCAAGTTCGTGCTCGGAAATAGATTCCGTACTTGTGGTAAAAGTTATCTCAGGCGCAGTGTCGTACCCGCCGTCGTATTCATAGTCGCGCTCGGCATTGGAGTCACTAGATCCAGACATATTGGAGGCAATTGAAGAGGCCTGTCGTCGGCTTCTGTACCTCTCCACGTACGCTCGGATCACGAGGTTTGTGGAATCGTCCCCTGAACTTTCAGAGTCGGATGAAATGATGATAATCGAGTGAGCCAGACCTAACAAAGAAAAGATTGAAAAAATGAAAAATCCTCGTCGTCGGCTAGAAGACAGAGGCCATTCTACGTTCGGCTACTTAAAACTGGCCCACTCTATTATCACAATCCACAGGTCCGTGTTCGGAAATCGAGGACGTATGTTGACGTCCTCGGCCAAATCCGTTGTCGGCCAAGCTTGTTAACAACATACTGATGCTCGGCCAGACCTTGTCATCGGCCCAGATCGTCAACAACAAGGATTGGGGCTCGGAAGAACATGTTAGGGCTGAAGATGAACAGTCTGCCATCTCCAGCGACCCACTGTTTACTTGAGGCAGCGAACCCAAAAAACGAACAGACTATGAATAAAACTTGCATAAACCACCATAATGTTAGAAGAAAGAACTCATACCTGAGGTTTTTAACGAAGATCTGCTGAAGAAATCCCAGGAGATCAAGATCAGAAGTCGAGTGGGTGTAACTTCGAGTTCTGGAAATGGAGTTCTAGAGAGAGAGAGAGAAAACGTAGCTTCTCTCTCCTCCCCTCACCCTTTATATAGGATTAGGGTTTGAGGTTTGAAACTCCCGCCCATCATTACACCGCCGAACTTTTGACTATTCAGCGATTAACACGTGGCAAGAAGAGGACAACCTGCAAAGCTTGCCAGCCGTCCTCTCGCTGGCCGTACCCAGCCATGGAGCGACATCTGGCACCCTCCCACTGAGATTCTGCACCAACGGCTGATATTGCTTCCCAAGAAAGGATGGGATAAAGCACGGCTGAATCTCTTCCTTGAACAAAAGTAAAGTGACGTTCGGTAGTCCTTGTGTTCGGCCAAGGCTTGATATCAATCCCTACCTCGCGCTCGGCATCAGTAGAGATTGAGGGGCTATTGTAGCGGACCGAACCCGGCTCTGGCCTCGCCAGTGTTCGGCTTCACCGAGACATGCCGGTCGTCGGCTTTGCCATCACTTCGCATTCATCAACGGAAAGAACCATGTCAAGCTCGGCCACCTTTAGGAGGTGGCCCCGTAGGCTATTTTTCTTAGCCTGGAGTCCCTTCAGGCTCGGCTACCTTTCAAGTTCGGCTTCCCTTTTAAGGTCGGCTTCTCTTCATGCTCGGATATCCCATACGCTCGGCTACCCGAACGATCGATCATGCTCGGCCACCTGCACACTCACGTGTCGCCCCGCGTGCTGAGGCGGTTACGCCAAAGGATAATCATGGGCGCACGTGGGGTGTGCCAGCTCGCACCAAAACGGTTACCAGATTCACCCGGTGACGTCATGGCGACGTCGCCTGACCCGTGCAAGGCACATGCCCGTGCTTGGAGAGCAAGTCAAGGAGACTCTATAAATATTGAAGGATAACGCCTCTGTAGAGGTACGCACTCTCATACGCGATTAACCACTCAAAACCCTAGTCTCTTTCCTCTCTTCCTACACGTACTTATCCTCTCGCCGGAGGGCCTTGCCGGGCAACCCCCGGCCAGGTCTTAGTCGTGCGCTCATTGTGCAGGCGGCGAGGAGAAGGCTAGGCAAACATTGGACCAGCGGAGGAAGGACTCGAGCCAGAAGAGATCACGGGCCACACAACTTGCACATTTTAGTGTCTGTGCACTTTTTTATGTGCCTCTAGCATTTTTCAGCCTGTAGTTGGTTGAAAAGAATTTCCTCTTCGTAATATCCTCATCTTCATCACAAACAGTAGCCACCCCACCGGTCGAGGGAACATTGAATTTATAAGCTTCATCTTCTAAACACCCTACTTGACTCAACAGCCCCATTAAAATGTCCTTGCTTTGCATATCGTCATTTTGCTCGCATATACTGAGAATGGAAGACACGTTTACAGGCCTTGGTTTCCAGTTCTTTGATCCACGAACCAAAACTGCTTCCTTCAGGCAAGACAACGCCTCAGAAACCTTCTTCTCTCTGATGTGTCCTTCTGCAAGAATCTCCTTCCCATGTACGTGGATTCGGCTTTCCTCCTGATTCAACCATTCGGTCCAACAAAGCCTCAGCTTTCACTAAAAGCCCGTTTCTAGTGTAATAAGTCATTAGCAGATTTACTATTTTAGGGTTGTGGGTGGGTTTAACAGACAGCCATTCCGCGTAAAGTTGTTCTGCCCCTTCAATATCACCTAGCCGAACCAAGGAAGAGATCATAGTATGGTAATCCATCATTAAAGTTTTCGGACAGATCTTTTTAAAAACATTCCACGCACGATAAACCTCCTCCCGTTTACCAAGATTACCACATAGTCTAATGGCATCATGATAATAAACAATTCTATCTTGATCTGTGATTCTGCTTTCAAACATCTTTATGCACTCTTCCGCTTTTTCCAACAGCCCGACTCTAATATAAAACGAACCCATTAAGCAAAATGAAGACCAGTCGGGATTAACGGTACTGTCCTGCTCCATCTGTTCAAACACTTGCTCCACCTTTTCAACAGATCCTTGGTCCACAAAACATAATAACCAGACAATATAGCAGTCCACATCTAGAGGTATTTTTTTCTGCCTCATCTCTGAAACCAACGAGTCAACCTTATCATACTCTTTAAGGTTCATGTAGAGAATCATCACCACCTTGAACTGAATTGGCATCATGGGGTAACCTCTAATTATCATTTGTGTGTGTATTAGACTCTGCCTTCTCTCTCATTTCAGAATTGACGTAGGCCATTAGAAGAACAGTATATGTTTGCTGGTCCTTTAATGTTTCTGGCAGCTTCAGGAAGTAATCTTCCGCAGCTAAAGTTCCATGCACCGTGTCAATTAGATCTAATTGTAATGCTGCATCAGCAGCGGTCATTGTCATTCCAGACAAATCTGGTTTTGTGTTCATCAACTCACATATCTGCACAATGCAAAAGGGGAAAAGATAATTCCAATGCGCTTAGATTTTCTTCTTCTATGTCATGCACCAATTCGATCAATTTATTTGGTACATCGGTAGTAACCAAGACAGAGGAAAATCTAAATATAACAATACCCAACAAACTAAACTAGTTGCCTCCTGGGCCTGTAGCAGTTGCATAGAAGTAATTTCACCAGTGACCACTAATTATTATGTATATTTATTCAGCTCTCCTCCAATCAAGAGGTTCTCAAACATTGAGCTCTTCAATGGTCAGGTAAATACATAGAAATATGAATCCCAAGGGGTTAGACCAGCAGTTAACACAGGGACTTTAGGGCCTCCCAGGTGTTATTATGATACCACCTTAGACCGTGTAGCGGATTCCTGCCTTAGACCGTTTCCAAGTATAATGCGAGACAAAGGAAGCTTCACACTGCCGGTTGTGTGGTTATCTCCAATTTCCAAATTCTGAGTAGAGGAACCTGTCAAGATTCCGACTACAGGTGACTCATTCATACTCTTTCATGTTCGCTGGATTTACAAGGAGACATCTACTAGTATTTGCGATCCAGGTGGAATATTTCTTCGAAAAAAACTCTCCTTTTTTGGCTCCAATAATCCTCCTAGCTTCTTCTCTAGTGTTTGATTCTTCAAAGTGCCACACGGGCTCCAAGGGGGATGAATTACATGTATGATGAATTAGGTGTTTCTGCATGTAAGGTGTGAGAACCCCAAAATGTCCCACGTCGAGAAAAATAAGAAACATGGAGTGATTTATAAGATAAGGCTCACCAGCTACTATTAACTTGAGGTTAATTTTTTGAGCCACATGATTAGGCTAAGGGTTAATAGCAGATTAGCTTGGGTGGATCGTTATAGTTGGTATCAGAGCACAATCTTAGTTTACATGGTGGGGGCCACCTCTAGAATCTGGTAGGAGCACACTGATGTGCTATACAGACTCACAGAGCTAAGTGCCACCATAGCCACCAGGTTGTTGGGCCAATGCAACAAGGACATTGCATCATAAGGTGGGGAGATTGTGAGAACCCCAAAATGTCCCACATCGGGAAAAATAAGAAATATGGAGTGATTTATAAGGTAAGGCTCACCAATTACTATTAACTTGAGGTTAATCTTTTGAGCCACGTGGTTAGACTAAGGGTTAGCAGGTCTGCTGGGGCTGGTCGTTACATAAGGTGTTTGATAAAACTACTTATCCATATTGAGTGACTCAAATGGTGATTACTTTTGTCAAAGTTGATGGTGTTTAGATTGTAGGGATTGTGTTTGATACGATGCCACACAAGGATCCTATGGGATGGAATGTCACAATTGAGGGACATGCACAGTACGTAAAATTGAGGGGGCACTATATTGGTGTCACAAAAGGGTAGTGGAGGCTATTGCAAGGAATGGGATCACTTGTGTGTTTCATTGAACATATGGCACACTGAACACTTCAACTGGAGACTGCGCAATCCAGTTTTGCAACGTTTGGTTGGTCCCCAAGTCCTTCTCACCCGAAATAGGGTGGTTATGCAATATGAAATTGAAGATGTGCCACATGTTCAAGGCAGTTTGGTCTTCTTTTATGCTGAATTGGGTCTTTTGGATTGCGCAAGCAAAGTGTTTGGTGAATGCTTGGCCCATATTTAGTGACTTGGATCACAATATTGACTGCTAGTGCTGAACCGTTGGTGTTGCTCTTGGGAAATGCAGGTAGGGTCCCATTTTAAAGAAAACGGAAAACCCACCAAAGTTTCGAAGCTAATACCTGAAGAGCGCGCTTGTAATTCCCGTATTTCTTCCACCCCTCAATAACCTCGATAACCTCCTCCTTGGAGGGTTGGGGGAGGAGCGACACCACAAAGTCCCCAAACATATTGGCCAATTTCGATATGGAACACCTGACAACTGGGTGCTTCTTGCTGCGGAACCCAGATGGGAAAGAGGGAGAGTGAGAGAGAGGTGAGGAGAGAGAAACACGGTGGTGGTGGTGGTGGAGAAGAGACTTTGGAATGGTGGACTGGTTTGCGAGTAGCATGTTGTTGGGGGGTGGGGCGGTGTGGTGGAGTGCAGTGCCAGTGAACGAATGCAGGTGGAAGGAAAGGGTTTTGAGGATTTTTCTGTTGAACAAATGTACGACTCCTTGTGTAAGCATTTTATACTCATCAAACACCCACCAGCGTTTGAAAATGTTCCATTTCAACGCCCCATCTTTCATCCTAATTACTACTAGGCAAGTCTTTGTAACTAACTAGGGGTGCCCAGCGGGTCCATCGAACCCCTAAATTGTCGAAACAGAATCGCCCGCAAACCCACTTGAGGTATCGTACAAATAGACATGGATCATAGTATATGACTTTTGGCGGATTGGATTTAGATCGGTTGGGACAGTTTTCTAATATATGAACCGCGCAAAAAGCAATCGAACCAACTGAAATAGACAACACTCATAGACGGGTACAAATGGAGAAAATGACAAATCACGGCGAGTAGTTCACTGAATAACCCTAGTTGTAACCATGTTTTTCTTTGGTATTTGGGCTGCATCCCACTTATTTTAATTGTATTATCTGAACCTTAAGACCTCTTAGGTCTTGGACTTTTGTCCCTTGAAATGTCTTATTGGTTGGCAACTTGCCAATCTAAAAATTTGGTGTCTCATTGGTTGGCAACTTGCCAATTTAAAAATTCGGTCTTGGATAGGCATCTATTGTCTTTTTCCTTCTTAGTTTTTGTAATCATCTTTAAAGATTAATAAAAAAATTCACTGTTCATAAAAATAAGCTTATTATACACAGCTTACTAATCCTGTTTGTTGACCATGTGTCTTAGCAAAGGGGTCGATAATCATCCTATTTCAAATTAGTTTTGAAAGGTAAAGAACATGAAGTAGATGTATGACATTTCTGGACCTTAACTTGTTTGTCTAAATTCAGACACAAAATAAACAAGT
This sequence comes from Rhododendron vialii, assembly GCF_030253575.1. Classification (NCBI taxonomy): domain Eukaryota; kingdom Viridiplantae; phylum Streptophyta; class Magnoliopsida; order Ericales; family Ericaceae; genus Rhododendron; species Rhododendron vialii. Next base: position 4,168,339 of record NC_080563.1, on the reverse strand, counting down.
GATAACAAAGCAGGACCCATGCCTTCTTTTCCACTTTTTGTACACTTAGAAATCGAACAGCTGAGAATTCATTTTCCTTGCAAACCAAACGAAGAAGAATCAGCTTCCTGTATGGAGTAGTTTTTTTCTTAATTACTCTCTCTTCCGTTCTCTTTTTCATAGTAATCCTTGCGTAAAATGGTGAATACATGCGCGATTATAACCTTCGATTAGTTCTAAAACACACATGCTGGACTATGATTCTCCAATGATTCTGTTCGTGTCCATCTAGTTTTGTACTTCACAAGATTGCATATAAAAAAACAAAAAAACAAAATTGTCACAATGCCCCAAAATAGCCGAACTAGCTTGAAGTGAATCTAAATAAGCACTGAAGCAGGTGTTTTTATCTGGATATTTCCTCCGACCAGAAATGGAATAACATAAGTAAAAAGGAGTAAGCAAGAGAATTTTGATAAATATAGTGATTTCTCTTATAGGAGTATCATTTTGCGAAGAAAATAAATTATAAATAATTTTACAAATACGACGAAAGAAAACAATAAAGCAACTTTAATCAACGAAGAGGGAAGAAATCATTTCAAAATATGTAGGAAAACAAAATTTTAATTCCCTTTTGTCCAGAAACTGAGAACCAAGGCAAAAAGGAAAATCACTTTTAATTCCAAAGAGAGAGACAACCAAACTTCCTAGTGCCAGTCGACCTGTTTTACATGTAGCATGGCTGTTGTAGAACATGCACAATTGAACTTCACTTCCAATCTAGCTGATCAAAAAACAAACCGCAAATGCACCAACTAGTAATCGTCTTTGATGAGGGATACAACGTAGATGCAACTAAGAGGATGTACGCAGAATTTCAAATACCAGCTCAAACAAGTCTGCAGTAGTGATTGAAAACCACCTACCATTGCTCTTCTGCTGAATTCAGGACCTTGGATGTACTTCCCAGAAGTTCTTGACAAATTGTTAGGTTTTCAGTACAGACAGTAATCCATCTCTGTGTAACCTTGAATTCAGTCTCACATATGATGAGCCCTGCCCTCAGTTTTGGACTGGACTGGACTGGACAAGCAATTTCAATGAATTACAGATGTGGGTGAAAATAGTTGGAAGATGAAAACCCTTTCCTGCAGTCAAGGTCTCCTCATTACCTACCACAAGACCAGTTCAGTTACTAGTTCAGTTTGATTCAGGTCAGCCTAAAGCCTTGAATAGGGAAACAAATTTTTGAGATTTGGTGATTGTATCCAGATATAAATAAATGCATATTCCCGATTGATGCATCGAGAGAGACCTCTTCAATTTCTACCAAACAATCGAATACTGTAGGCCCTTCCCCAATAAAGTCATGAGCAACCTGGCCAATTTCTATTCATAACATCCTTGCTTCTGATATTTCCATGAATGAATACTTTGGGCTCTTTGACCTGCAGTGGAAAACATTAACGTAAATGTGGTGGTGCTATTTGTATCCGACAACCACGAATGTCGTTATATAAAGCAAATCCCTTACCAGTGAAATGGGAGGAATACCAATTTGAAGACGAACCCTGGAGAACCCACTTTCGGCAAATAAACACTTGAATCCATGGATGTTTGAATGCTCACTATTGCCGCAGAGAGAGAGAGAGAGAGAGAGAGAGAGAGAGAGAGAGAGAGAGAGTTTACCGGCAATTAAAGACAAAACAACAGGCAAAAGAGATACGAATCATAAATTGAGAATCAGTAATGCATTGATATTTGAACGCTCGAAGGGCGTGGACCAAAATATACCTGATGGGTGATTCATTGCCATTTTACGACACCAAGTCAATAAATTTACCCCAGCAAACACACCTAGTATGTGCATCATTTCACATCGACTAGCAGCATACTCATGCAAAAGATCTAGATGCAAGCAATATGAATATACCATCTCAATACCCTCTGTTGTTCTCTTTTTCTTTCTTTTCATCCGCCAAAAATTTTAACTCCTTGAGGGACAGAAATGATGGCATTCACGCCGAACTAGTATAGTATGACTTCCCAAATTATCCATCTATTTTACCCTACGAAAGGTATTTACAGTAAACTAGAAAAAAATATTAAAAATACATGAAAACATAGAACATCACCTTTTAAAGTGCCACATGTAAACATCCCAAAAATGGATTAGGTAGACCAATAAAGTCTGGAGTAAAAATTTCTATTGTCTCTACTTCTGCATAGTATCTATACGTAGGGGTGTGCGTGAGTGGGTGTGTGTGTCTGTATTCACAAATAGTCAAACTAATAGATGAACAACTTTGTATTGTCTCTATTTCTACATATATCGTATGTGTGTGTGCGCGTGCAAATAGTCAAATCAGTAGATGAAGGTTCAATTCTACCACCACCTCCTTTCTCTACATCTACATGCAGAGACTTACGTATATCCTTGTAATTTGATTCTGGTTCTCGAAACACTCATCCTCATTTACTCGGCTCATTTTCTCTCTTGGGGAAATACGTCAAGGATGGGTTTTATGACAAATATGGATCATATGTGAGAACCTGTCATGTAACTGCAAGGCAGCATTGATAAGCTTCTTGCCGGGAGGGGTGGATGCCACATACCACAATCATCCAGGAATTAGTAAAAATCCTCATCCCGCAACTAAACAGTTCTCACACTGTCACACATACTTTCCTCTTTGTTGTACAGGGCTCTTACTTTTTGTTATTGAGTTAATGAGTGTACTCTATATTTGGGATATCTTGAAGGGAGTAGCTGAGGAGGGGAGAGGTAGAACCATGGATTCTGTACCCTTAAAGCAAAAATCTTAGGTATATGAAGGTTCATAGATTTATAAAAAGAAGCTACTGAAAATATGATGGACAACTCACTTCAGAAGATAAGTGAAATTCGTCTGGTCAAATTCTTGAATAGGTATCCCTTCTTCTTTACAATACCTGCAACAGCAATGATATAATTGTGAACTTGCTGCTGATGATGCCTTTTCTTGATATACTAATGTATCACGGTCAGCTAAAAAAAATATTAAGGTAGTAAACTGCAGAAACTTAAAAGCAAAAAATCAGATTATTTGGTGTAACTCGGGGATATTTTTACAAGAATTTCTTACTAAGTTATTCTGATAAATTGTTAAACCAACATACAGCGATGGCCATCACAATAACTGTACCATGACGGATTCAAAACAAAATTTCTTACATCACGAGGGGAGTGAGACAATATTTCTTTCCATTCTTGTTTGTGGCTCATGATCAAGTGAGAAACAAAGAGAGAAGATACAATACAGGGAGAGAACAAAGAGCACTGAAGAAAGGGTGCAAGACACCTTCAAAGCTTCTTTTTTTTCCCCAAGAGGAGATGAATAAGAGAGGGAGGGAAATAAAATGAAGCCCATTTCAAACTAACTAACATTATATTCTTGAAACTCAAGAAATTCCTACAAAGAAAAAAAGAAAGCACTTTTTTCTTCATTTACAAACATTAATTGTTTTCATTTATCTACTTCTGCTCTGACTATAACTTACGTCTTAGAGGTACACATATCTATTGATGGTATATGTTACAATCAAAGGGTCATATGTAAGGATGCTTTTGAAGAATACATGACTTCAAGTCATCTAAAATTCAATATAGAGGAGATCAGATGACAAAAATTTGTCCCAGAATAATGGACAATCAAACCATTTTACTTGATCTTAACAAATAAAATATCATTCTGCTTGTTCCAAGCATCTACTTTAACTCCACTTTCATGCCTTAAATAAAAGATAGGTGAATCATCTCAAGTTTTTCTTGATTCAAATACCTCAAGGACAAGATCTAGCAAAAAGTCCAGTGATTGATAAAGCGCGCCTAGGCGAGGCGAGGCGTGAGGCGAGCCTGTGACGCCTCACAGGTGTGAGGCGAGGCGAGGTTGGGTGAGGCGGGCGACTCGGCGTGAGTCGAACGGCTAGTCGCGAGGCGACTAAAAAATCGCGCCTAGGCGTCGTTGGGGCAAAATACAAACTAAGGACGTCTTATATTCCAAAAACGCAAGCAGAACATACCTCTCTGCTTCTCTCCTCTAGGGCGTCAAACGCCATCAGATCTTCAAAGCTCAGAGGTAAGATCAGATCTCTCTCTCTCGCACCCTTCTCTCTCTCTCTCTCACACCTCTCTCTCTTCTTATTTTCTTCTCCTTTTCTTCTTCTTCTTTTGCCGACAGGGTGTGTGTGTATATATATATACACACACACGCACCCTTCTCTCTCTCTCTCGCATCCTTCTACCGTTGGTCTTGGTCAGTCATCAGTGGTGCAGCCACACATACACACGTATATGCTGGGTCTCTTCTTCTTTTTTTTCACGCATACACACATAATATATATATACACACACACACACACACAGTAATTATTAATCAATTTGTATATATTAATACTACTGTTGTTGATCATATTTTATCTCCTTTGTTTGTGTATATATTGTAGATGTTGAATAGAACCGATCCTATTTTATGAGCATATTTTATGTATTTTACTATTTTACTAGTATTTCGTAAGTTGGATTGTTGGTGATGTTTATTCTTGTTTTGATGGTAGGAGTGAATATTGGTCATTTATGTAGTTTATATTTCTTTTTTTTTTTTAAATGCTCGCCTCGCTTCAATGAGGGCTTTGTCGCCTCGCGTATTTAAATCACTGGCAAAAACCAAAGGAAAAAAGTTCCTCTGCATATGCTTGTGTGACAGACTGATAACAGATGCTGCCACTCATGTTCAGGTTTATTGGTTAAGTGGTAGGCGGTTCAACAAATGAATCCCTTGAAAACCATTTCCCCATGTCCATTGTCCATCGCCACCCTCACTGCATATCTCCCCAGTTAAGTATACACCACCAGCAACTTTGTATGCAAATAGCACAAGTTGAAATGCTTTCACATGATCATAGAGTTGAATACTCTTTAAGACTTTGCAAAGACAGGCCATGTTTCCAGTTCTGTTGACGAGAGATAAACGGCATGATGCATTTATCACACTAAACATGTCTCCATAGGATTCCAGAAACCATCATGGGATTTGACTCTAACTATATACAAACCATAATCAAGATACCTCCATGGAAACTCGTATTCACAAAAGCGGGAGATTCCATTCATTGCTGAGAAGGGATCAATGTGAACCCACCGTTCAGTTGAATTGTTTGTAAGAGAGCCTGTCAAGACAACCATACCAATTATCAGTAAAAACATAAAACACAAAGAAGACATAACACATGCATACATTCTTGTATACCAACACCAAGCGGGAGATTCCATCCATTACATAATTTCAATTTATTTTATCATACGGTAACCTGTACAGTGCTAACTCATAGAATTAGCACCAGCTGATATCCTTACAAGTATCTACTTTATAAATTAAATGTCCACATACAATGGAAGACAAATGACTTCTCAGTTCGCACAATGTTAATCACTTTTTGCTGTTATCATAGTTTTCAAAATTTTGCATTTTTAACTTTACCTGAATTAGCCTCATTTCAGAAGTGATGTTATTTTTTTGTTTTTTTTTTTTTGATCCTATGTTATTTTTTTGTTGAGAAGAGTTTCAAGAAGTACATATCTTTCAACTAATTCATCAGAATTTCTCAACTCTTCCTGACATCATGCAATAACTGTTCGTATAGCAAATGTACCTACATGAGGATACACAAGCTTTTCACTTTGCAGACGTGATTCTTTAGAAGCTTTGGAGTACCTCATGTGGAGATGATCTATATGCCCAATACAATAATATAAACACCCATGTAATCCCCGATCCTTCCCTTACAACATAAAAAAGGAGAGAACTTCCATTTTTGAAGGCCCTCAATACTTTTAAGGGTAATGGCATATATTTGACATGAAGTACGAGCAAGAACCAAAATTCTGTTGAGTTTAGAAAAATATAGGATTTGTTGTGAAGCTTTGCAAGCTGTGTACTTTTTCCCACTATAGAGTTTAGAAGTCCTTTTCTACACTACACATCCCCCACCCTAGTGTTCTATAACCAAAAGTTGCACCTTGATTCCTATTGTAGTTAGCCCTCGGCCCTTTCTAAAGCTGCCTTACATCAACTAGGTAAGTGAAAAAGCTTCCTAAACGGCACAACAATGATTGACAAGACAAACGATCTAAATCTGCACATTCCGTTTCTAAAGAACTACAGAGACAGACAATGGTAAATAAAGTGTTGGGAAGTATTATACACTGATTTGACTTGGTAGCAAACAGAAAATAAATGAATGCTCAGCGCGCGCGCACACAGAGAGAGAGAGAGAGAGAGAGAGAGAGAGAGAGAGAGAGAGAGAGAGAGAGAGCTGACCCTTCTTGTGCAAGTCCTTCAGAGCATAACCACTAGGATAATTCTCGTATGATGCCATAAAAGTTATGATGGTGCACCCTAGACTACAAACGGGAAAATGAGTACATACAGTCAATACAACAATTCTATTTAAAACAAAGAAACTCGCCAACCTGACCATGAGCAATCCCAGCAAAACGATATGAAGCAATTTCCAAAAACTCTTTTTCCTGTTGTTGTAGCTGCAGCAAGCGACCTCAGAGTTAATTGAAAAAAATTTGCATCCAAAATAGATGAAAGAATCACAAAATTCTTTTGTCACCGATGATATGAAAAACAAAATTCCCCTATAACTGAATGTAAAGAAGTTCAATATAGCAATAATTGCAACAACTTCATTGATAGCTTAACATGACTCTCAAATCCCTCTCCATTATTTTTCATTTTAACAGGTTGCATTTTCAAGTGATGAAAAAGTTAACCTGGTCATCAAGGGTTGAAATTTTGTTCAAAATAACTAACATGATGAAGCCCCAATCTGCACGCTAAACCTAACCCAGTCAGTTGGCATCATAGTAGCAGGATCCTTCTAAAATGGGTGCACTCCCAAGACGGGAGCTCAAATCGTCGCTCCCAAGATGGGAGCTTGACGGGAGCTCGCTTGTAACTAAGATGGGAGCTTATCGGGCCATTAAGGCAATTATTCTCTTACTTTTAAGGGAGTTATGCCATTGTGGAAGTAAGAATATGAAAATCATATTAGTCAAGAAGTTTTGCAAATTGTAAATATCTAACAACAAATATCAGGAAAATAAGTATCACTTTTCCTTCAATGGTTAAGTATTTAATGATATTTTATATCCATATTTATCTATAATCTATATACATTGCTTAGGCGCTCCCAACTTCTAGGTACCTCTGCTCCCGCCCCCGTCCCTGCTCCCCCTTCGTGCTACCAAGGTTGGCATTATTATAGCACACCATGATGCAACAAGACCTACACTAGTCCATTCGATAAAATCGATGCTCCAAAGACTCAAACACTCAATGGGCACATTGCTAATACGACAGTCCATTGTTCAAAAATGCAGTCAGGTTAGTGGGTCTCATAAACACCACCATAATATGATAATGACTGCACTCTAAAAAAGTTTTTGTTGACTGTGAAGAATAATTGCACCTCATGTTATGCCATCTATAGCATGCATCATAGACATAGAGTACCCGTCTATACATCCATTCCTTCAAAATACCCGATAAATTAGTTGAGATGTTAATTAGGCTGAAAAACAGCATACATTCTACTAGCTGCAATTGCTGCTGATAAGTTGAAAATTGGAACAGAACTAATCACAAACCGAAGCTCCTGCAGCATTGAGAACGCGGACAATTAATACATGTACTGTGTGCATAAGAAAAACTGACCTTATGGAACGCAAATATGCAAAAAAAGCTGAACTTCAAATATGCAACACAATACCTTGTGTGGAAGCTTGGAGTAAAGCAAAACAAATGAAACAACTGGAAGAATGTAGAACACAACCCTTCTATCAAGGAAAACCCCGAGCTGCAACAATTGTGTTACATCAAGGTGAGAACAAGGGGATGAGAAGGGAAAAAAATCAGTGACTACTTCCATCTCAAGTTTGACGACTGTCAAAAGATTGAAGTTAATCAACACCATATTAACACACAATGTTGTAGACCATTTTTTCCCATTATCGACGGAAAAAATATTGTCCCGCTATAAAAGGAATATATTAAAGTAGCCATCCGTTTGCAAAGAAAATCCAAGCGACATGTACACAACATAGCGCTGGGGGCGCTTACAGTATTTTTATTACAGCAGTGCCAAGTGCTGTTGTAGCTGCTTAACCCTATAGCTTACTTTGTGAAGGGATTTAAGGAAGGAAAGGATGATGTAAAGGAAAACATATGACAGCAATGAAGTGAATCAGGCAACAAGCTTAAAATGTTCTTGGATTTCCATCATCTATCTTTGTAAATCTGCTTTTGAATTCTGATTGTGATTATTACTTTTCAGCTTGCAAAGAGTACCGAGCATGTACACAGGAATGAGAAGATTAGCAAGGCAAGAAACGGAACATATTACAGTTCTAGACTCACCAAAAAAAGAGGATATGCTGCAAGCAACGAACGGGGAAGTGCTGAAGTGAAATACCAATGGAAGGGATGTGTCTGGGAAGTATATTTGAGGAACAAACGCAATGTAAACACAAATAATGCAAAAGCTATGCCATGGTAGTTTGATAAAAGTTTTGAGATGACAAAAATAAAGGAATGCTAAAGTTAAAACCATTCAGGAACCACAAGGTCATCAAATATACTATAAAGGAAAAAACGAAGGTGCAGATTAACACCAAATGCAAACTCATACAGTGCATACATTATCCAAGTAAAGTCCAGTCATCACCTACAGTTTTGCCAAGTCTCACCAGTCACCACCATTAGCATGCCAGAGAACATGGTTGTTTTATTTCATTCATCCAGCTTATATTTTCACTTTCCTATATTTCTCAAACAATCCAAGTTTTCTACTATCTAACTCATTTATCAGTCTTATCTGAGAATAATAATATACCTGAGAATATACCGCTACAGACACTTCCTCTGCAGTTCAATGACCTGACTCGATTACCATAGAGTCAACCCTCAACAAATTAACAATAGATGGTCTAGAAAGTCATAACATGATAATATACTGTTCAAATATAACGAATTTTGTCTTCCAACCTTTCGTTCTCGAAAGTATATAAATTGTAAACCCTTTGTCACACAGTAATACTTATTTCATACTGTATTATGGTGCTTTTTTCCATGCTATAGAGAGTTTAACTGTTACAGGTTCAAAGGCAGACCTTTAATCCTTTCAAGAGTCCTCATTCTAAAGTCTTTGATGAATGAGTCCTAAGAGGCCAAATCAAAACAAACACTAGTCAAACGAGTATGATCATGAGAGAGAGAGAGAGAGAGAGAGAGAGAGAGAATAAAAAATTAAGGCAAATGCTAACCAATGCCCCGGGGAACAAGTTAAGATGCAATAAAAATAGAATATGCACAAGTTAGGGAGCAATAAATATGGAAGGAGCAAAGCGCCCAACCCCTATGGAAACTAAACAAACACACCAAAAAGGGTGCTAACTGTTTATGAGCATGAGTATAACAGCCCCTATGGCACATGAACGTATGCACACAACAGAAAGGCAAGAAACCAGTCATATAACATCCCCCGCCCCCCAAAAAAAAACTTAAGGATCTCTAATGTATGGCAGCAGTTGCAGACTCATCCGCAGTACGCACCAGCTTACACATATAGAGCAAACACATTTCAGACAAACATGATGAGCATGCATAAAACCAAATCTATGAACTATTGAACTTGGACACCTAGTTAGAAACTTCGCCTAATCGCACAATAAAAGTTTCGTGTATAATATAACCCCTGGTAACAAAGGATACACCCCATTCAGAACTTCGGTTCAAGACGGAGTTGAACCATAAAACTTGAAACTCAGGCCACACGAACTTCTTCCACATAATTGTATCTACCAGCACAGTAAGACCTGAAATATAAAGTGGAGTTTCTATCATCGAATGACCAACATACTTCCCAGAACATAGAAGACAAATGCAAGTCATGGGTATCAAATAAGTTTTGGAAAACTATTCCACCAACCTATGCAAAACAAAGCAGTTCCAATGCAGCATTTCAACGCTTTCCACAACGTAATTGATTTGGTCTGCATTCATACATGAATAGCCTAAAGCTGAGGTGGAAGTCATGATAAAACACACATTATCATGTTTCAAAATATGCTCAACAACGAAGACTAAGCATGTATTACCCCCCCTAATCATTTAGCTGTTGGCCACTGTTGATGCGGACCAAATGTTTTGGCCACCACAAGATATCAGCTATTGACATATACGCATGAGGCAAGACGTCGATATAAACTGGTGTTCAACACAGAAAAGGGTCCAACATTTAAAGTAAAATGCCTTGACAGTGGGGCACAATGTTCAAGCCTCTGATGTCTCAAGCAATGAAATGCTTTTGTCAATTGAAATAAGCCCATCTACTTTAGGCTAGATGGCATCCCTCCCGGCCATACCCCATTTAATCATGTTCTTACCATGTCCAAGAAAAAGCCTCCGACCTAAGCTATTTGTGTCGGGGCATGGTATGAGCAAATTATATGAGAAAAGAACCTCAAAACTCATGAGTATTTGCTAACATTGGTAGCTAACAAATGTCTCCATCCGATAAATTATAGCATCCTCTCAGAGAATTTCAAAACCAAGACCAAGCAGTCATCATTGATGGAGTAATACTTCAGATGGAGAAAATATGCTTATTGGTTTTCTGACTGCTCACCCCACATTAAGGATTCATCAATTCCTCAAAACTGTAGAAAAGTGATATGTTCTTCACACATACCTATGTGGTTTGGAAATGCCATGTAGAACACCAACAACAAATTGTTGAGGTTGATGGTAAACAATCATTAAGTGATGGGTGCTTTTTGTTCATAATGCAAAGGCAATGAATTTATGCAGAACTTTCGTTTCACCTTTCTTTATCACTAAAGTTTAAATCAACTTCTTGAATCATTTTGATGTCCATAGTGTGACCAAACTCCAAGCATCAGTCCCATCTTGGACTTCAAGTTTCAATCAGTATGCTCATGACTATCGCACCTTCTAGATCCATATTTCATGCATTATAGGGCTGAGATACATAAGTTTACAAAACATCTGGGCAACAAGGATTCGTTTCATCAAAAAGGTAGTCTTTCATCTGAAATTGCAACAGAAAGAAGTGTATATGGCCTTACTAATGGTTTGAAAGACATTAGGGTGTTGTGTTCAAAGCTACAGAGATTAACAAAAAGTTGTTAAGCATCTTTCCTATGTCGGTATAGCAGATCAAAACCATAATGCTACCACACCACAACATCACTATGAATGAATGCTGTAATTTTGCACTACACAAGAGAATCTAAACAAAGAGATCATTACAGTCATGATAAAGAAGTCAACAGTTGTCTATGTAGCCAATTATGTCTGTTATACTTCTGAAGCATTAGTTATGTGTCGCAACAAGGTTTACTAGTCCATTCCTTCTATGACTCAGTTTCTTCATGACACATGGATTGAATTAATAGATCAAAATAATTATCAAACTTCAAACATATAACACGGTGTAAGCAAATTTGAATTAAAACAACGCCCACCTCCTATTGTTCGGATCTCACACATTAGAGCACATGTAATACATTAACAAGCATAATATGTTTCCGGTGTATAAGGCAACCAAAAGCATAAGGGAACAACCACTGAACATACCAGCAGAAGCTCTAAGCCCAGAGGGCAAAGCAGTAACAGTGTGTCGCATCTAAATATGAGTGTAGCAAAAATCTGACCACAAGAAAACAGACAGTGGAGAGGTTTTTAGAACAGCAACAAGAAGATGCCAATTAACTATACAGTTTATATTTTCATAACTAGAAACGACACAATAACTCTCTCGGAAAAGCAAAGATTATGGGAATCTCCAAGAACAGAAATTGTATATCCTTTTCTCTTTTGAAAATGACATGTTTATGCAGGAAGCTCAACATGGGGAGTCAAAAGCTAATCCCTACCAATGGAGCAAGACATCCCTTTATCCATAAAGACAAACTAGAAAATATAGATCTGCAGATAAGCTCACGTAAAATTTAGTCATTTTGGACATGGGGTATACATACCAGACAGTTTAATGCTGCATAAAAGTGCCCCTTCAACCAATTACCATAAGCCAGGTTGACTGCATGATTTAATAGACGTTAGCAGAGCAAGGAAGAACCATTTTCAAGGCATAAATCTCATTTCAGGGGGGTGGGAGACAACATTCAATGAGCATCTAGAGGGTAAAATAGAACTGAGCAATTACCCAAACCAAGTGCCATTATATTTGGAAGAGGACGTGTGCAGTAGAAGAGCACATGAAACTGGATTCCAGTCAAAATCACAAAGAAAGCTTCAACTTGTCCTCCAAACTTCTTCCTAATCTGCTCTACGAGTTATTCAGATTAGTAATTCTATAAAATGAAACCCTAAATATAAGAAGCTGACCCAGAGATAACCTATGCAGAGAATATTTATTTTACTAGTGCAAGACTAAAATAATGCTAGAGAAACAATATGGAGAAAAAAAAAACTCGGAACAGTAATAAATTTCCAACCCCAACCAAAATATTCACAACTTTGAAGTATTTGTGAAATACTTACTAGAAAAGAGAGCTTCCTATAGAAAAAGTGTTTCAGATGCTATAAGAATTACCATATCAAATCTTAGCTAAACTGTCGCCGAGTATAATTTTATTAGCCTTAAGAGACAAGATACACAACTTAGAGAAGGGATTTAGCGACTCGAAGGCAAGATATATTCAATCAAGTCCTGTTCGGAAAATGGATACGAAAATAAGCTTGTGAGCCCTGTAGATCATGGAGAAGGGTGGTTCCAGTGAAGTTTACCTTACGGAGTGGATTGGTCTTAGATGAATGCCAAAATGTCATGAAAAAAACCCTCTTCAGAATGGCATCCGACCATGTTGGAATTGATTCAGGAGTCGAGCAATTTTGCTTGTCGGGAATGGTCAAATCGTGCAATTCCTGAATTACGTTGGGTGCGGGCAAAAGGAACATTTGGAGGAGACATTCTCATTGCTCTCACGTTGCAGTGGAGAACTACAGATAAACTGGGCCACTGCCTTCAGTAGGGAGGTAAATGACTAAGAAGTGGTAACTACTGGATCGTCCCTAGGTTCTTCATGCCATCTCCCAAATAGAGTAAGGAACAAAGGTTTTGAGATGGATGACGTTGAGGTCCGGCCATTTTAAAATGAGCTATTTCTATGAAGCTTTGTCAGGCAGTATAGAATCTCCCTTTCCTTGGGGAGGGATTGTGTGCCTAAGGAGCTGTCAAAGGACAAAGGTTGTCTTCCCTCCGACAGCAGCTAATGGCAAAAATACTCATCAATACTTGAGTAGGATAAGGCAGCTTGATGTTAACTGGTGTGCATGAGTAAGCAAGGTGAGTTGGTGAATCACCTTCTAGTGATCAGCAGCTCCGGATAATTGGGTCATGACCATAGGTGTGTTAGATTGATGTAGGTATTCCCTATTTCATTTGGGGAGGAGGAGATTCGGACAAAGAACAATGTCAGCAAAGAAACAATTGGGCCCCATTTGTACCCTCTCCTCCCCCTTGTCCTCGTTTATTCAAAAAGGTTGATACAACAAGAAAATGACCCCTCATAGGGGGACTACATGGGGGATTACCCAGTATCACCAATATGGTACTAATAGTTTATTCCATCATCCAAGCTACCAACCCTCCTATCCAATAGTCAAAATTAACCATTATCTCTTTAGTCCACAATAGAACTCCTTTAAAGTGAATACACATAGAAGTTTGATGAAGGATGACAAGTACCTAAACGAAAATTATTATGCACGCACCTGAATACGAAAATATCTGATTGTCCACAAGATGATGCAACCTAACACCAGACGAACTAGCCCAAACCAATATAAGTTATTTTCATTGAAAAAATGCTAAATAAACTTTAAAGATCAAATAGTCATGATGTAAGTGATATAAGAGGAAAGAAGATATACTTACTGAAAACATAAATAAAGAATAGAGAAGATATGAACACCCAATGGTTATATAACAGTAAAACAAGCTTAAGAGCCGGCAGCCAGAATACATAAGAGGCCCACAGGGAATATAATACCAGTCCTACAGCCGATTCATGACAATAATTTGTTCTCCAAACTATTAGAATCAATATTAAGAAACACAAGGGAATGGGAGAGGAATGGGATTTAGAAATGATCTACAGAACTAACGTAGGATTGATTATGAAATTAGTGCCTGAAGCTACCTGCAATAGGAATTGTTGTTAGGGCTTTGATGGGGAGGAAACAGTTTTGGAGTGGAAAAAAGGTGAAATTTGGCTTGATTCCCAACATTCATGGCTGCAGGAGTTCCAGATTTGGTACTGTTTGAAGGCTTTGAACAAACGTCAGAGTTTTGACTTCATACAGTAAACTGAAGGCGAATAAGTAGGAAGCAGTTTTATGGCTGATGATTGTTCGAATGCAGAGAGTTTTGAGACTCGACAATTTCATAGACCACTTGGCACAGCAAAATAACCTAATCACTTGCATATGTTTGAGATTAATGATGACATACAACCATGCCCAATCTTCCATCAATTTTACCTGCAAAGAGACTATAAATCTTTGGCAAGTGGAGCAAACTCATCACTGATACTGCTGGAGATGCCAAAATTGATACAAGGATGGCACCTACAAGAAAGATATTACTCAACATGAAGCAACTTTAACCTTATCAAAACACTGAAATTCTAGTCATTATAAATTTTAACTTTGGCCTTCTCAACACTATCATCAATAAACCAACTGAACTTCACCCTCTTAGGAACACTGCATAAGTGATTTATGAATGTTCAGTATAACTTAGTAATTTACCATTGGGTACTTAAAGTAGGATCTCAGAAGACATATGGACTAAGAATGATGGATACGACCAGGCAAAAGTATTAATACCATAAGCAAAAAAAAACTAAGGGAGATGATATAGATACACTTGGTCTCGATCAAACTGCTTCACTTAGACAATGTTTTCTCCGGTCCTTGTCCCTCCAGGACTAAGACATACTCAGTCTCCAGGCAAGCATTCCCCTTCCATGACCTCCGCTCATCCCACTTTGCTTGCCCTTCAAGAGACCTAGACCTTAAGGCCTACACCAAGTAGCCTATTCTGATCTCCTCTGATTTTTACACCTCATCCCTGGAAGGCACTGTGATGCTAACAATACCTTCCCAGGTAGTGAGCAGAGGCTAAGAATCCTCTCAAGGTTGAGCCTCATGGGGCTGCTCGGGATCCCAAACGAGCCAATTTGGAGGGCAGAGTTGGGATTCGTCAATGTGCCGCTACCCATCCTACCTAGAGGGACTTGCACTAGAAAAAGACTGCCGCAAGATTGCAAGATCAAACTTTGAACAGGATGTGTCGCTCCATAAGGTGAATTACACCTACCTGTACAGCACCTTGATACAGTCTCCAAGGCTAGACATACATAACATTGTACACCCCAATGTCTGACAATGGGCAGTATGGGTATTTCAAAAACCTCCAGATTGTCAAAACCGAGAGGGTTTGGCTGCCTATTCTTGAGCATGGACACCGTACACAGTTGAGCTACCCCCCATACTTTGGCCTTACATAAAAAAAGACATCCTCCATGCATGGAAACTGGAAAGGATCATCGACCAACTGCTTCCTTCGAAAACTCAGAAGTTCTACGTGCTCCTCCATGCTTGCAAGGCAAATCAACCAACTCCTTCCTCCAGCAAACTCAGATGCTCCCTATCTGCTCCCACCCTCTCTCCCCTATCTGAGACCACCAGTGCACTCATATCCCCCACCTCTAGTGGTTCCTTTCCATCTCAACTCATATAATCTTGCTAGAAAGCCCTGCTCTCGCCACCCCACCCAATCAGTCACTTCCCCTAAAGAAAAGGCCAAAGTTCTTGACCCACAAGTACGCTTTCATCTCCACAAAACCTAGCAAGATCCTCAACTTAGGCAATTATGAACAAAGGTACATCCAGCTAAAGCATGACCAACTTGTAGTAAGGTTAGTTGACACTCAATGTCACTTGTCTTGGATTTAGTTCATCCCAATTGCCCAATATCACAAACCTCACACGGTTCGATGTAGACCACCTCAAATAGACACATTTTTGTTGCACGCGAGATTGTTCTTTGTATACATAACTGATGTGCAGGCACACACAACTTTGATAAGAAAATTTCTTCATCTAATCGACTATTCTAATATACAAAAGGAGAACACCAATTGGTGTGAACAAAATTTTGAAGTTGTGTAACAAAAGTGATATCCAACATTGTCCAAATAAAAAAACAATATTTTACTACTTGTATTATAACGTGAATTAACTGTTAAGTCAAAGTAGTACACTTGCTCGAACTCAAGTACCCCCTCCCACACCTGACATATTCACACTCGCACACATAGAGTCTGTGCCCAACTTCTTGTCTAGTTATAAAGACAACGTTAATACATGATAAACAGACATATAAGACCTAATAAAACAAAAGGTAAAACTTACCAATGAACGTTCGCGGAACAACTCCAGGGAACTCCAAATGGTCATACTGATGACACAAACAACCTAAAAATCAGTTCAAACTTCAAGTACAACGAAATAGCAAGGGATAACAATCAAAGAACCAGACAATCGAACTTACATCCTCCAAGTGATGCCTATGGTATAAAACGTCGTGCATTGCCTAAAACGAGCCAAAAAAAGAGTTGGTTTGGTTTTCGATTTCGATAATTCGAATAACGCAATTGAATCACTAAAAATTGACGAATACAGCAGTTACCTGAACATTGAAACTTTCTTCCACCTTGGTGTACGGTACCATAAAGACGTAAAACGCAGCAACGGATCCAAGAAGCAAATCATAACCTATTACAGACTCGAGTTCTTCGATCAAACTAGAATATATGCATATGTTCAAAAAAAAAAACTAGAATATATGCATACATAGAATACGCAATATACGCAAATTGATTCGAAGCTAGACTGCCAGAGTGTATTGCAGCGACTTACCATAACGATCCACGAAATCCGATGAGTGACGACCCCGACCCATTCTGCGATTCGGGGAGGGAGGGAGCGAGAGGGAGAGAGAAAGAGAGATGGAACAATTGGTCAGGCCCCGATTCTATGCCCTGACCAATGCTGATTCAAATTCACTTGAAGGTCCAATCAGTTCCACCAAAAAAAAGGACTTTTTTTTTTCAAAGGTTTTGTTCTTATTAAAAAAAATATTGTGTTTTTTAATTTTATACCAAATTTTTGTGAATTATTGAGTTGTCTCGACAAGAAGAATTGGGAAAGTAAAAATGTCGAGGAATCGGAAAAGTAAATTTTTTTTATTTTTGTCTTTATCCAAATATTTTGGAAAATAATCACTTTCCAATAAAAAAAGTGGGGGGTTTTTTCATGAAAAGTGGTTATTTCCTAAAATATTTGGATAAAAAAAAAGTGGGATTTTTTTTCATGAAAAGTGGTTATTTTCTAAAATATTTGGATAAAAATAAAAAAAATATTTTCCGAATCCTCCCGTCGGAACGAATTCAATAATTCATAAAAGTCTGACGTAAAATTAACGAACGCAAATTATTATTTTTTGAATAAGGACAAAACCTCCAACTAGTGCTACAAAAGTTAAGTGAAACGGCGTCAGTAGTTCAAATTTACTTGAATGTTTAGTTCTCACACATCAAAGTGAATCTCAATCATTAATTTTATTTTTTGAAACATATTCAGAAGGAAAAAAAAACACTCGGGGTCCGTAGAGTTATTTTTTGGCAGCCGTGGTGGGAACCTGTGTTTTCTATTTTTAAAGAGGTTGCCTTTTTTCACAGAGGCTCTGTAAAAAATGTTTTCGCGCACGCCTCATCTCACCGTGGTAATTGACGGTCCGGATTTTAAATAAACTATTCGCGCGAATAGTTTATTTAAAATCTGGACCACACAAAACACTTTTTGACCGGTGAAATTGTTCACCTCCATGAAAACCTTCTCTACGGAGTCTCCGTAAAGAAGTTTTTCTCATTTTTAAAATGTACATATGAGCCTTAACATCTATATATTCATGAAATGCCTTGCTTGAAGCCTTTCTTTCACGGAAACCATTGCCCCTTTTGCTTGCACCTGTGATTAATAAGTTTTTTCCAACCAAAAGCCATGTGCCCGTAGTAATTAAAATTGCTAAAAACATACTAAGAGTTAAAGGATTGCTATGGCCTAACAGATTATGTGCTCTGCCTTAAATTGATTATTTGATCTTATGTTTTGTAAATATGCAATAGTTTTTACAAGTTAGCCATGGTTGATTCTGTGTATTACATGTGGAAGGCTAGAAATGAGTGCATTTTTTGCAACAAACACCCTAATCTTGAAGGCACTATGGAGCAGCTTGTTTTTGATGTTCGGGATAGAGTCTGTTCTTGAAAAAAAGTGGCCAACAATAGTGTTAATCGAGACCTTTGTAAAGCCTGGAATATTTCTGGGAAAATTTTGCTTTTGAGCTGTCTATATAGCCCAGGTTTCTGTTTTTTTGTTTTGTTTAGTTTGGGTGTGTTTTTTTGTAATAGGCTTAGGAGTATGCCCCTTTGTTTACCTTTGTATCTTGTCTCCTTTTTTCGTAATAAAATCTCTTTTACCAAAAAAAAAAATGCAGTAGTTTTTTCTCAATTACCTTAATTTTTCTGATTTTTCATGACGATCTATCTACTAGGACTGAAAATGAGAATCAAAATTCTTAAAAATACAGTAAAACTAAAAATAATTCAAAATAACAGTTTTCTTAAATAAGGGCTTAAAAAAATATTTAGATAAAGATAAAAATAAAACCTTCTATTAGCATTTAACTCAGTTTATACGTAAGATAGAAAACCTATTATGTTTTTTTGTGATGTTATTGTGCTCGTGCTTTTCTCGTGTTATTGCAGTGCTCGTGCCACGTTTTCCAAATAATATGTCATTAATGGTATACTCCTTTGGTCGTGCTTTGTATTCAGATTTTGGTGTGCCAGTGTCACACATATTTTGAACTCCGAACGATCAAAAAAAAAAAAGAGAGAGACAGAATCCATGTTACCTGTTCAAGCCTCCCCGGCTCGGCGTAGGACGCTCCGTAGGGGGACTGGCCACCGCGATATCCTCCCAGTGAGGCAGCAACTGCCACCTCTCGGGCTTCAGCAAGGGGTCCACATACATATCAAGTAATATAACTGTAACTACTGCTAAAACATGCATCACCGAAGATGAGATAAGAACGACGATTCAAATTATGATGATCTTGCAGGCGGGAAGTGGTCGGGGTTGGGGTGGGGATGGTTGCCGCTACCGCCACAGTGATGGCCTAGAAGGAGGAGATGGAGGGGGATCTGTGGTGGTGGTCGGAGGGGGGGCTGTGGTGGGGTAGAGGAGGAGTATGGCTGCGGTGACGAGGAAGAACGTAGGCATTGGAAGGGGGGAAGAGAGAGGAGGAGAGAGAGAGAGAGAGAGAGAGAGAGAGTTCACCAATTCACTATTGTAAGCAAACCCAAAGGGGGGTTGGGGTAGTTAGGATTGTGTCTCTATATATCAGCAGAGACCATCCATCCTACAGATACAAAGTACCTGTTCTTGTTTGTTGTTGTATATATAGTTTCCTTGTAATCTTTTCGGGGACATAATTAGGTAGAAAACATATTATTAGCATTTAACTAAGTTTATGTGTAATATAGAAAACCTATTATGTTTTTTAGTGTTGTTGTTGTGCCCGTGCTTTTTTTGTGCCCGTGCTTTTGCCGTGCTCGTGACACATTTTCCAAATAATATGTCGTTAATGGTATACTCTTTTGGTAATGTCTTATAATGAGATTTTGGTGTGCCAATGACACACATCTTCTTGAATCCCGAAACGATCAAAAAAAAAAAAAGAGAGACAAAATCCAAGTTACCTAATCAAGCCTCCTCGGCTCGACGTGGGACAGTCCGGGGGCCACCTACCATTGCAATATCGTTTCCAGCGAGGTAGCAACTGCCACCTCTCGGGCTACAGCAAGGGGTCCATATACACTATGAATAATATAACTGTAACTACCACCAAAACATGCGTTGCTGAAGATGCAATAAGAACGACGATTCAAATTATAACGATCTTTTCGGCGGGAAGTGGTCAGGGTGGGGGTGGGGATGGTTGTCGCTACTGCTGTAGCCATGGCCTGAGAGGAGGAGATGAAGGGGGATCAGTGGTGGTGGTGGGAGGGGGGCGGCGGCGGTGGTGGTGAGGCAGAGGAGTAGGAAGTCTGCGGTAATGAGGAAGAAAGTAGGCATTGGAAAGAAGGAATAGAGAGGAGGAGGAGGAGGAGAGAAAGAGAGATAGTTCACCAATTCTCTATTGTAAGCAAATCCAAAGGTAGGATGGGGTAGTTAGGATTGTGTCTCTATATATCAGCAGAGACCATCCATCATACAGATACCACGTACCTGTTCATGTTTATTTTTGTACATATATTTCATTTTAGTCTTTTTCGTGACATAATTAGATAGAAAACCTTCTATTAGCATTTAACTCAGTTTATGCGTAAGATAGAAAACCTATTATGTTTTTTCGTGATGATATTGTGCCCGTGCTTTTCTCATGTTATTGCAGTGCTCGTGCCACGTTTTGCAAATAATATGTCATTAATGGTATACTCCTTTGGTCGTGCTTTGTATTCAGATTTTGGTGTGCTAGTGTCACACATCTTTTGAACCCCGAACGATCAAAAAAAAAGAAAGAGAGACAGAATCCAAGTTACGTGTTCAAGCCTCCCCGGCTCGGCGTAGGACGCTTCGTAGGGGGACCGGCCACCGCGATATCCTCTCAGTGAGGCAGCAACTGCCACCTCTCGGGCTTCAGCAAGGGGTCCACATACACATCGAGTAATATAACTGTAACTACTGCTAAAACATGGGTCACCGAAGATGAGATAAGAACGACGATTCAAATTATGACGATCTTGCCGGCGGGAAGTGGTCTGGGTTGGGGTGGGGATGGTTGCCGCTGCTGTCACAGTGATGGCCTGGAAGGAAGAGATGGAGGGGGATCTGTGGTGGTGGTCAGAGGGGGGGCTGTGGTGGGGTAGAGGAGGAGTAGGGCTGCGGTGACAAGGAATAGCGTAAGCATTGGAAAGGGGGAAGAGAGAGGAGGAGAGAGAGAGAGTTCACCAATTCACTATTGTAAGCAAACCCAAAGGGGGGATGGGGTAGTTAGGATTGTGTCTCTATATATCAGCAGAGACCATCCATCCTACAGATACAAAGTACCTGTTCTTGTTTGTTGTTGTATATATAGTTTCCTTGTAATCTTTTCGGTGACATAATTAGGTAGAAAATATATTATTAGCATTTAACTCAGTTTATGCGTAATATAGAAAACCTATTATGTTTTTTAGTGTTGTTGTTGTGCCCGTGCTTTTTTTGTGCCCGTGCTTTTGCCGTGCTCGTGACACATTTTCCAAATAATATGTCGTTAATGGTATACTCTTTTGGTAATGTCTTATAATGAGATTTTGGTGTGCCAATGACACACATCTTCTTGAATCCCGAAACGATCAAAAAAAAAAAAAGAGAGACAAAATCCAAGTTACCTAATCAAGCCTCCTCGGCTCGACGTGGGACAGTCCGGGGGCCACCTACCATTGCAATATCGTTTCCAGCGAGGTAGCAACTGCCACCTCTCGGGCTACAGCAAGGGGTCCATATACACTATGAATAATATAACTGTAACTACCGCCAAAACATGCGTTGCCGAAGATGCAATAAGAACGACGATTCAAATTATAACGATCTTTTCGGCGGGAAGTGGTCAGGGTGGGGGTGGGGATGGTTGTCGCTACTGCTGTAGCCATGGCCTGAGAGGAGGAGATGAAGGGGGATCAGTGGTGGTGGTGGGAGGGGGGCGGCGGCGGTGGTGGTGAGGCAGAGGAGTAGGAAGTCTGCGGTAATGAGGAAGAAAGTAGGCATTGGAAAGAAGGAATAGAGAGGAGGAGGAGGAGGAGAGAAAGAGAGATAGTTCACCAATTCTCTATTGTAAGCAAATCCAAAGGTAGGATGGGGTAGTTAGGATTGTGTCTCTATATATCAGCAGAGACCATCCATCATACAGATACCACGTACCTGTTCATGTTTATTTTTGTACATATATTTCATTTTAGTCTTTTTCGTGACATAATTAGATAGAAAACCTTCTATTAGCATTTAACTCAGTTTATGCGTAAGATAGAAAACCTATTATGTTTTTTCGTGATGATATTGTGCCCGTGCTTTTCTCATGTTATTGCAGTGCTCGTGCCACGTTTTGCAAATAATATGTCATTAATGGTATACTCCTTTGGTCGTGCTTTGTATTCAGATTTTGGTGTGCTAGTGTCACACATCTTTTGAACCCCGAACGATCAAAAAAAAAAAAGAGAGACAGAATCCAAGTTACGTGTTCAAGCCTCCTCGGCTCGGCGTAGGACGCTCCGTAGGGGGACCGGCCACCGCGATATCCTCCCAGTGAGGCAGCAACTGTCACCTCTCGGGCTTCAGCAAGGGGTCCATATACACATCGAGTAATATAACTGTAACTACTGCTAAAACATGGGTCACCGAAGATGAGATAAGAACGACGATTCAAATTATGACGATCTTGCCGGCGGGAAGTGGTCGAGGTTGGGGTGGGGATGGTTGCCGTTGCCGCCACAGTGATGGCCTGAAAGGAGGAGATGGAGGGGGATCTGTGGTGGTGGTCGGAGGGGGGGCTGTGTTAGGGTAGAGGAGGAGTAGAGCTGCGGTGACGAGGAAGAGCGTAAGCATTGGAAAGGGGGAAGAGAGAGAGAGAGAGAGAAAGAGAGAGAAAGAGAGAGAGAGTTCACCAATTCACTATTGTAAGCAAACCCAAAGGGGGGGACGAGGTAGTTAGGATTGTGTCTCTATATATCAGCAGAGACCATCCATCCTACAGATACAAAGTACTTGCTCTTGTTTATTGTTTTATATATAGTTTCCTTGTAATCTTTTCGGTGACATAATTAGGTAGAAAACATATTATTAGCATTTAACTCAGTTTATGCATAATATAGAAACCTATTATATTTTTTCATGTTGTTGCTGTGCCCGTGCTTTTTTTGTGCCCGTGCTTTTGCCGTGCTCGTGACACGTTTTCCAAATAATATGTCGTTAATGGTATACTCTTTTGGTAGTGTCTTATAATGAGATTTTGGTGTGCCAATGTCACACATCTTCTTAAATCCCAAATCGATCAAAAAAAAAAAAAGAGAGACAAAATCCAAGTTACCTGATCAAGCCTTCTCGGCTCGACGTGGGACAGTCTGGGGGCCACCTACCATTGCAATATCGTTTCCAGCGAGGCAGCGACTGCCACCTCTCTGGCTACAACAAAGGGTCCATATACACTACGAGTAATATAACTGTAACTACCACCAAAACATGCGTTGCCGAAGATGCAATAAGAACGACGATTCAAATTATAACGATTTTTTTAGCGGGAAGTGGTCAGGGTGGGGGTGGGGATGGTTGTCGCTACTGCTGTAGCCATGGCCTGAGAGGAGGAAATGAAGGGGGATCAGTGGTGGTGGTGGGAGGGAGGCGGCGGCGGTGGGGCAGAGGAGTAGGAAGTCTGCGGTGATTAGGAAGAAAGTAGGCATTGGAAAGAAAGAATAGAGAGGAGGAGGAGGAGGAGGAGGAGAGAGAGAGAGAGAGAGAGAGAGAGAGAGAGAGAGATAGTTCACCAATTCTCTATTGTAAGCAAACTCAAAGATGGGATGTGGTAGTTATAATTGTGTCTATATCAGCAGAGAACATCCATCCTACAGATACAACGTACCTGTTCTTGTTTATTGTTGTATGTATAGTTTCCTTGTAATCTTTTCGGGGACATAATTAGATAGAAAACATATTATTAGTATTTAACTCAGTTTATGCGTAAGATAGAAAATCTATTATGTTTTTTCGTGTTGTTGTTATGCCTGTGATTTTTTCGTGCCCGTACTTTTTCTTGTGCTATTGCTATGCTCGTGCCACATTTTTCAAATAATATGTCATTAATGGTATAGTCCTTTGGTAGTGTCTTGTGTTCAGATTTTGGTGTGCTAATGTCACACATCTAGTTGAACCTCGAACCGATCAAAAAAAGAAGAAGACAGAATTCAAGTACCTGATAAAGCCTCATTGGCTCGGTGTGGGACGGTCCGAGGGTGACCGTCCACCGCGATATCCTCCCTAGCGAGGCGGCAATTGCCACCTCTCAGGTTTCAACAACAGTTCCAGATACACTACGAGTAATATAACTATAACTACCGCCAAAACAAGCATCGCCAAAGATACTATAAGAACGACGATTTCAATTATGACGATCTTACCGGCGGGAAGTGGTCGGGGTGCGGGTGGGGATGTTGTCGCTACCACCGCAGCGATGGCCTGGAATGAGGAGATGGTGGGGGATCGATGGTGGTGGAAGGGGGGCGGTGGTGGGGCAGAGGAGGAGAAGGGCTGTGGTGGGGAGGAATAGGGTAAGCATTAGAAAGGAGGAGGAGAGAGGAGGAGGAGGAGCTGAGAGAGAGAGAGAGAGAAATATGGATTCGGATTCAGATTTTGCTGATAGGCAAAGACACCCCTGACAAAGGGGGGTGGATCCTACAGATACCCACGCACCCGTTCATATTTATTTTTTTTAATTCCTTGTAGTCTTTTTGTTGACATAGTTAGATAGAAAACCTATTATTCCTTGCTTTGTTTTCTACAATTTCGGTGGTAGGCAATGTTATTGGTTTGTTGATATTGGGTATATCTAGAACTTCTCAGGATGGTCGGGTTAATATTTTAGGTTTTAGGGTTTGTAACGACATCATAGTAGTACTTTACAATTTGTGTTTATATACAATTGTGGACACCCCAATCTGGGCTTTCAGATTAGTTTACTTACGGTTTTTGATTCTCCAATGATGACATGGATTAAGAACACCCCGGAAATGATAGCATGTTTGAGTTTTGAGTGTATGCAAATCTCTTGAACCTAATCTAGCCTAAACCACTTCAAAGCCAAAAACTCTATTGGCACGCGTTGGTTGAGAGCCCGCACGCGTAGATCAACTTGACAAGTGTTGATCAATGGTCAAAGCTTGATCGTTGACCAACGCGTGAGTAGGTGATACACGAGCGCCAGGGTGCAACCATCGCGCGCCGAACTGACTCCCGCGTGCGACGGTCAAACTACCAGATGGTGGTCAACAGTCAAAGCTTGACCGTTGACCATCGCGCGCCAGATTGACTCCATCGCACGATGGTCTAAGATGTCCCCATCATCTTTATTAGCTGGGAAGCTTAACCACCAAGTAAATCTCAGCCAGCCTCGTGGACTGGCTGAACTCCTCTCCTTGCACCAACCAGATTCACCTCCCTCTCCTCCTATATATATATATATATATATATATATATATATATATATATATACATATCCCTCTTTGTTCTCTTTCAAAGGGTTAACAAAAATTGGCATTCAAAGGTTTACACCCTAAGCACCACA
Organism: Rhododendron vialii; assembly: GCF_030253575.1. Lineage (NCBI taxonomy): Eukaryota > Viridiplantae > Streptophyta > Magnoliopsida > Ericales > Ericaceae > Rhododendron > Rhododendron vialii. The sequence goes on along the minus strand of NC_080563.1, from coordinate 4,142,761 downwards.
AAGAGCATAGCTTGTTCTTTTTCAATTCAAACACCTCAAACAACCTCAACCCCAATTCAAAGCTCAAACACCTTTCAAAACTCAAAAACCAAAGGTATAGCTTACCTTTGTTCTGTTTTCTGTTTTGATCCCTGAGAGGGGCTGGCAGGGCCAAGGCTGGTAATCAATACTAGTCCTGGTCCTAAAGCTGACAAGGTTTCAAAAACCGTCATAATACGAACCAACGTGCGATGGTCCCACTCTCGCGTGCAATACTCTGTTGTTGCGCGCGATGGACCGCGTGGGGATTGGTGTCCTACTGTTTTGTGTATTTATTTACGTATAGATCACTCTGCAAGCATGTGAAAAACTAGTTTACTGCTTTCCTTAGTAAAAACTGTTAGCTTCGTAGTTAATTTGCATTTCTGCTGTCTTGGAATACCCCTAGGATCATTCTGGAGATGTACCAGAACCCAGAAACATGTAAACCAAACACTAGTTAAAAGGCTCAGACAATCGCGCGCCAGGGCACATCCCTCGCACGTCGGAGCGCACCATTGCGCGCCTGAGCGCATCGCCAAGCGCTAGAGTGAGATAAGCGTACGATAGTCTGCCTCTGACCAGTGAGTGGCCTTGCACAGGTAGCTCGACATTAGGCTATTATTTTGTCCCCACACTATTTATGGGGGTGTTTTGTTAGTTTGTAGGGCTTTTTAGCCTTTAAACATTGCTTAGAACTGTATATTGTGTTGCCTATAAACTGCTTGGTTTGTCCTGGGTATACACTGGTCCTTCCAGAGCCCAGAGGGTTTGAGAATAAGAGCTGTGGGTTTGAGCTCACTGACGCGCGCGTGTCTTGGAGTTGCGCGCGCAGGTGTGAACAGCATGCGGTGACTTGTTCAGTGCGTGCTGGTTTCTTCCTATGCACGTCACTCCAAAATAAGGGCTTCCCAGTTTGTTTAAACTCCCATCTCAGTCTGTTTTCATCCTATACTAACTGCTCATCCATGCCATCTATCACATCCTGCAAACATGTTATAGCTTTAATCATCATTAAACTGTTCCCTCGCCTTAATTAGCTAAAGACTTGATTAATCAAACAGAATCGCAAACGTTTTCGCAAATGCTTAAGTAGAGACCGATCTCCGGATTGGACGAGAGGGATGCCTTAAAACCCTTTCCCTCTCGTAACCTGGCTCCCGAACCCAGATATGGTTATGACGGACTGGTGCCTTCACCTTTTTCAAAATCAAACAGCGTAGCGAGCGTTTCAAGTTCGGTTCCTTGGGTGTCGGACCTTCAAACCCAAGTGGCGATTCTGCATTGAGCGATCGTCTGCCAAAAAAAGCGCGCTCATCGATCCGCGCCTTTCTCAAGGCACGCTGTCCACAACAATATACTGCTTTGAAATTGAATTAGCATTTAACTCAATTTATGTGTAAGATATGCTGGTTTAGATTGGTTTCTGCCTTCTGATACAGCACACTTGTGAATGAATGTTAAAATATGCGTTGGGTAGCTTGTTCAATTTGATCTTTGTGTCATTTTTGTCTTACTGTTGTATGAGATATTTTTTATATAGTGAGAGGTGTGGTTAGTCGCAGATGGAAAATGTGATTTCAAAAGCATGCAAAATATCTGGAGTACCTTTTATGATTTTCCACTTATGTTACTGTCATAATGGAAACTTAGAGCAACCAGTTCTCTTGAACTAATGTACGGAAAATGGAAAAGTTAGTATGTTTGGTATTGGAGCTTGTTTGATTGACTTGGATCCTGCAAGTTAAGACCCTTGGTTACTTGAACATAGTATATTCATAATGCAGAAATGTAGGTGGTCAATTTTTGTCTACAGGAAAACATTGTGGTGGTTGTTTGGAGTCTCAGTGGCTTGGATATGGTGAAATTTAATTAGATTGACAATTGATCTTGATCCTTTCTGTTGCTTTCACGCTGGGTGGATGCATTATGCTTTATTGTTGTATTGAGGGTCAGTCTATGGCAAAATTTCTATGTCTTTCTTGGCACTATGCTTGGTGAAAATAGTTGGTGGGGGAAATTATTGAGTTGATTTTGTTTTATAAGGTGTTCCAGGAACTTGGATATGAAAAGTTGGGAGTAGATTGTTCTGTTCCATTGTTCTAGGGGTAGAATGGGTCACGCTGTGAGGTGTTCTTGGGGTTTGGATAAGAAAATTTTGGATTGGGACACAGTGGGTTCATGTGAATCCACTCAACTTCGAAAAGCTTCTACTGTGTAGATCTCGTAATGTTTTGGATTGAGTTGTGTTAAAATTAGTTACAATGGGACAACTTCCATCTACTATCATGTAACAGAGGATGGCCGTCAAAGGGTGCATATTGTTCTGTGACGGGTGACACGGAGAGTAGAGAGAGAATAGAACTGGTGGTTGTGGTTTGGGAGTTAGGAGAGAGAAAGCATAGCAGGTTTTCATTTTGGGATAAATTTCCCGGTCAAAATTTTCCAATTTTGGCAATTTGGGGCAGGGAGAAGTGGGGGCTCTTTGTTGTATTCAGCATTTCAGATCAATCAACACAATCAAAAATTGATTGGTCTCGATGCCATTTCTATTGGTTGCTAAACGTGAGTGTAGAAGCAATGGGGCACGAATAAACCTATTTTTCGCCCACCCCTTTGACACCAATTGTTTTCTTCTCATCCAATTGTTTTATATTTCCAAATTCACTTCTTTTTTTTTTTACAAAAGGAAGAAGATTTAATTAATCTGAGAGGCGGAAAAACGTCTAAACAAAAAAAATATATATATATATATATATATATATATATAGAGAGAGAGAGAGAGAGAGAGAGAGAGAGAGAGAGAGAGAGAGAGAGAGAGAGAGAGGAACCCCATGGGGGCAAGGTAGTTATCCACAAACCGAACAAACTACAAGAAAGAGATTTTTTTTGTATAGGCATATGCAGCCCTATTACAATCACGTTTAACAAAACTAAATTCACACAATTGAAACGAATCCTTCAATGCTAAACAATCTTGTACCAAAACTGCGATATCAGAAGGCGGATCTTTTGATATGGAACAGCTTCAGACAATCAACTCCGCATCCGATTCAATAAAAACACGTCCTACATTCAGAGCAACACCCAAATTCATACCATTTTTAATTGCCATAGCCTCTGCAAGCCGTGGAGAGGTGAGACCTTCACCTTCATATGACTTAATAAAGACTCCCAAAATGGAGTCGTTCGCATCCTGAGCAATTGCTCCTGTTCCAAGAGTGCTTGTTGCCTTTGATACCGCTGCATTAACATTAATTTTTATCATGCTTTCACTTCAAAAAGGGATCCTTATTTTACTCATAGGTAACAACACTTTTTTTTTTGGTTTCTTGATACAATACTCGTTATTCTATTGAATGTTCCGTGCGATTTTTTTGGGTTTCCATTAATTAATCACACTGAATTTTCCAGGCGACTCAGGTTTAATGGATGACCCAAAATTTGAAAATGAGAGTGAAGAAGCTACTTTAATGGAAACTTTCAATGATTGCAGTGGAGAACTCAAAGTGGGAATGAAAGTTTTTTCGGAAGATAAAGCTTACAACCTCCTACAATGAGTATGCCTTGAGAAAGGGTTTTAGCAATCGTAAAGGAAACAAGCGTCCAAATTTGAATGGAATCTTACAACAACGCGAATACTTGTACTCAAAAGCTAGGTATCACAAAATTGGGAGTATTGGTGAAGTGAAAGAATTTAATCATTTGGAGACAAGAACAAATTGTAAAAGGCTAGAATTTGATTTACGATTTATAATGGCATTTGGACAATTTTCCACTTGAATGATGATCATAATCACGAGCTTGCAAGTCCAGAAGAGAGGCAAAATTTAAGATCCGGAAGGAAAGTGCTGAAAGCATATGGGGATGTTATCACCTTAATGGTCGCGGCAGGTATAAAACCAACACAATCATATAATTATCTGTCTAAAGAAATAGGGCCAGATTATGTTGGATTTACTAAGGAGGATTGTTATAATTATTTGCATACGGAGAGGGAAAATCTTATTGAAGCAAGGGATGGATAAAAGTGTGATCAATTTTTTCAAGCGTAAGCAAGTTGAGGATCCTATGCTTTTCTACTCAATTCAAGTGGATGAAAAAAATGTGACACTTCGGACCACTTTACAATCATACATTTCTCTAGGGTCTACCATTAAGTATATGGACGGCAATGCTAGGCGCTAGCCCCGACGTTTGGATTGCACACGCCCGACCGCAAAATTAGTTGCCCACTATGGAGACGAAAAAAATAAAAAGACATACAAATAAAAAAAGGATCAAGGTTACATGTTAGGTTTACAGAATTTTGTTGCCCCATGGTGGGGGTCGCCCAAGCCCGTGGACTTGTGGGGCTTCCCCCGAGGCCAGCTCTATATGGACTCCACAGAAAAATGTGATTGTAAAATGATTCGGAATACCACGTGACGATACTCTCAAACTATTGAATGCTAATCACCTAGGGAAAAGTCGGTGGCCTGGGTTCTTTGACAATCGTGGGTCGCGAACTAACCAGAAACAGGCCCATGAGAGGTTGAATGACAGGCCAATCTCGGTCCAATCAGAATCCGGATCAGATAGATTCATCTGAACACGTGGATCTAAACCGGCCAGAGGAGAAGGAGATCGTAGGATGCTGATTTTGGCATTTTATTTTTGCACGCAAGCGCTCTATTTTGTACATAAAATTACTAATAACTTCATGTTAAAAATAAAACCCCTGTGTACAAAAAATGGAGCGCCAAAATCAACTCCTAGTGCTCAATATTTCATCTCATTAGTTTTTGTGGACTGTGGAGGGCCATGGAGTGGCTCCACTCCTCTCACTTTAGCAGCCCTTAGCAACAAGAATTAATCCGATTCGCCTATGTGGATCTACTATTTTTTGGGGAACTATTTCACGCAAATGATCCGAACCGTTTAATTAATTTAAAATAGGTTTTTAAAAGGTTTTTTAAAAAAATCAACTCATTTCGATATCGGTAAGGGCTTGATCAGTTTATTCAATTTTATCCTATAAAATTTGACAATAACCAACTGAATGAATCGATTAAGCACTTACCGATATCCGAATGAGTTGATTTTTTACGGGAACCATTAAAAATATGTTTAAAACAAACGGAACGGCTCTGATCATTTGCATGGCGCTCCAAAACAGGTTCCACAAAAAACTTGCATTAAAAGTTGTGTGAACTTTTGTTTGAGGGGAACCGACCCCATACATATATATATATATATATATATATATATATATATATATATTACTCCTTCCGTCCCTTATTTTGTGTCCAGTATTCCATTTTGGGCTGTTCCTTAATAAGTGTCTATTTTGTAAAGTTAGTAGGTAAAAGTTGGTGTATTGTCTATTTTGTCCCTAAAAGTAGATTCCATTTTGAAAAGTAAGTGAGTAAAAGTGTAATGATGATGGGTAAGTAGGGAAAGTGGAGGAAAAAGTTGATGTGAAAGGTATAATGATGATGTCTTTTTAATAAGTTGGAGTTACGAAGCAGGACATTTAAAAAGGGACGGAGGGAGTATATTTATTTATTTATATTTTGAGATTGTGCGTCTATTATTTGGTTTGCAATAGATCTATGTACCCTGAAAAATGTCTTCAAAAGAGAAATTAGTGATTCAATTCACTTGGATGTTTTCAGGATAACCTTTCAGGGTACCTGGCATTGCGATTTGATTTGTGATACTAGGGAGTAACACTAGGATTCGAGAGATTATTCAGTACCTTTTGGGCACCACCATGAGCCTCTCCACACCACACATATTGTAGGGTCCTTACACTTAGTCTCGGGCCCCCACATAAATATGTGGTTGAGGAGAAACCTTGAACACCACATGACGGAGCCCCAAAGGCATTGAATTATTTTTCCGTAGAGGGACAACAAAGGAAAGAAGCGAGGGAGCCAATTTTGCTGAAAACTATAGTATTAGCCATTTGGATAAAGGAGCAAGTTTGACATTGAAGCATCCGTAGGTATTAGGTAAGGTTTAAACCTAATCTAGTTGAGATGCTTGTTTCTCGTTGTGATGTCATCGTGCTAGCTTTAGATCTTTTTCAATCGTTGGAGTCCTTTCAATGGTTAATAAATTCTTTTTAGACCGAGGGGAAAAAAATAAAAAGAGAATAAATTCTTTACACCGCTGGTGTAAACATTTGTTTCCTCCAAATCAATTGTATTGCGCCACGTCGCCATGCTTTATTAATTGAGACCATTATTTAATTCCCAATGTGTTTGAGGTTGCCAAGGATTCTGCTGCTGTTTGCTCTTATTATGTGCCTCATCCAATGTTTGTCTAGGATGGGCTTTAATTATTTTCTTCTTTCTTCAGGATTGTTTGTGCTTCCATATGATTTAGCTTTGGTTTAACTGCCCAAAAATGTGAATCTGGACTGAGAATCAGGACCATTCATTTTGTTTTGTGATGAAGTCATAACCTGTTATGGATATGGAATGTACCCTTACCGATCATACCAATAATTCTTACTATCATTTTTTTTTTTTTTTTGATAATCAAAAGGGTGAGAGGGAACAACCAACGTAGCAATCCCCCTTGGTCGTAACCATAGGGATTCTCTACCCGCCAATGGAATGTTCAGTTGCTGAGGGCAAAAAACAAAAAGGAAAAAAGAAAGCGCAGTTGTTATCGTCCTCATTTTCTTCAAAAAAAATAATAATAATAAAGAAAAACAGAAAGCTTATTTACAAACTTTTCAAAGAAAAATGCTCATGCAAGCCTCCAAAAGGTGTTAAGTAATAAGTATAAAAATTCAAAAGTGCTACGCATATAACGGTTGTGTAAAACACAACACACAACCAATTTCTAACCATCCATTGCTATAGTAAATGGCCAGGATTCGCTCAAACTCTTCCCTATAAAAGTTAAACTTTTTCTTGGAAGAGTTTTTTTAAAATCTAGACCGTCTAAATACATCTGGAGGATCAGAATTACGCACACAACTAACACAAGGGTTGTGCAAGTAAGCATGAGAATTTTTCTGAAAAACTGGTACTTGACGGAAAGAACAAAACCAAGGCCAAGCAAATGGAGATCAGATCACTTCCAGGAAAATAAATTAAACTTCAAGAGCTTATGAACTCGATCACGATTAATTAATTGTGGCTGTAGTCTGATTTTATAGGAAAATAACACAAACTCATACGTACATACCCGGTTTGAATCTAACGTGATGCTCAAGGAGGGCGATCGAAAGGATACAGATCTAACCGCGCAAAAAACGAATAATCTACAATACACTAGCTAATGTGTTACTACTTGTTTACATACAATCATCGATGTTCATCAAGAAAAGCAAGCTTTCTACTCATGATTATGTGCAATACTGTCAATCTTCTCTTATGTATCAAGATTGATGCAGGCAGGCTTAATTGTACACTACATATAATTAACCGTTTCGCAACAATTGTTCTTCTTCCCTTACCGATCATTACCCTAGCTACTAGCTAGAACGATGAAAAGCATTCGTGTTCCGAAGAATTCGAGTCTTCGCTTGGGGTGTGGTTGTGCCTGCCTTCATATGTTGTTATCACCATTCGACAATCTTCTGATAATCGTTCGACTCTCTTCTTCACTCGACAATTACTATGCGTACACCGATAATAGCTCCTGCACATGCAGTATAATTGTTGAGGAGGGAAACCAACAACAACCACCATCTTGCCCATCAAAAAAAAAAAAAAAAACATGTTTATTTTATAGCTTTCGGGTGCAATATATATTAATCCTTTACGCTTGTTAAGAATAATTGACAACAAAAGCATCTAGTACAACTTTGAAAAGACTTCGAAAATGTTTGGCTATTATTTTGGTTATTCGCTTCTATATTTTTATTTAGTGCTACTTGATTATTTGACAAATCATTGAATTTGATTAATTTAACTTTAATTAATTATTCAAATAAGATCGATGGTAGAGCCTAACTCATCCTTTTATACTTGCGCACACTAATAAATTAAATTCATTAATCCTAATTTTCCATGCACCATCTTAATTAGCTTGATGTACATATAGGAGTAAGTTACACACATTTGAATCTCATCAAATATTACTGCATGCTTTATAAGATAATGGTCATGCTCTATTTCTGAAACCTTTTTTTTTCTCCTTGGCAAACGAAACATTTTATAAAACTTGAAAGGGATACATCGAGGGAAAAAACATTAAAGCATACAAGTGCTGAGTTGCACAAATGAAAATAGAAAAAACATCCAACCAACAGTTGGATACCTCAAAGCTGGGTTACACTTTCAGCTTCCGAATACCATCTAAATAACTTTTAAATTCTTCCACCATATAGATCTTGATATCAAACTTCTACCATCTATTTCTGAAACCTTCTTATTATATTTAGCCATACATAGCATGAAATAGGGCCGTCTATTTATTTCTTCTTCTTCTTTTGATCGGCATAGGGGGGTGGTCTATTTCTTGTCTACAGGTGGTGATTTTTTTTTGAAAAGAGAAGGAAATTTTATTAATGAATTTTGTAAATCTATTACAGAGATTAAAAAAACTCGAGACAAGATGGCATCAAATCCCCGACACGCCCAAAACGAAAGTAGAGGTTAGCCCTACATAGCATGAAATAGGGTGGTCTATGTCAGTGGCAGATTCAACCTCCGACCTCTTGGCAAATGCAAGACTGCCTTACTGCTAGACCATTGTTCAACTTGTTTAAAATGGTAACATATTTAATATTTATTAACATTCCAGGTGGGTCACGTGACCCTCTTGTGCTCACACTGAATCCGCCCTTGATCTATGTCTTGTCTACTACTTTACACGTAATTACCCTAATCATTCCAAGTGAAGAAATAGCTCCCAAAATTCACCATTATACTAAACTAATTTCTCAACACCCTTATTTTGTGAAGAGCTTTTCAAACCACTCTAAAATCTGTTAAACACGTAAATTTATGTATAAGCACCCATCCCCATCCCCATCCCCATCTCCCTTTCCAAGTCCTGAGAATAGAGTAGATCAGATTTAATGATGGCAAAAAAAAGAAAAAAAAATTAAGTGGCAAATTTTGTAAATCAAATAGATTTCAGAACGAAAAAAAATTCAAAATAATTCTTTTACCAGCATGAAAATTTTATGTACTACCATTCTCTTCTTTTGTGAAACGTTGCAAGAATGTCAGAAACCACGTGTAAGATAACAAATTCAGTGAGAAGAATAACTCAAAATTAATAGTAGAAATCGCATATCAACGAGTGTTCCATTGAAGAAATTATAATAAGGTCATTTATTGCTAATTCATCTGGAATGAAGACGTCCTACACCGGGATCCGGGAATACTATAAAGCAACTCCCTGTAGAGCATTGTAGTGCACTACCACAGCCATCCAAAAGTATTTTCAATGATTCGGATGAAAAACAAACTCTTTCAAAGAAAAGTTTAACCTTTCCTGCAAGAGTTTGTGTTCAATTCGAACTATTAATTATCGAGATGAACGATCTAAATGCACCATGCAAGATACTCTATAGAGAGCTGCTTTGCAGCATCCCCGGAATATCCCACCCACCCACTCTTTATGTGCTGCATACAATAGGATTCCACAAACATGAATGTACCGTATATTCAAGTGTATGATTTCAGCACAAGGATTTTAGAATATTGTTAGAACAAAATGTAATATTGTAAAACACCGAGTAAACCGAGCAAGTATATATATAAAAATAAGAAAGGCAAGAAAGTTCTAATCCGTAATAACTAGAGGGTAAGACTGTATTAAGGCTAATATTCCTTTGTAAATTTGTATTAGAAAAGGAGCTTGTGAGCGTTTGGGTTGAATCTTGGAACTAGTACGCTCTCAATCAAAGTGTACTAGTCCTAAGATTAAACCCAAGCACTAAAGAGCTTTCCTCTTCCAGCTAGCGAGCACCATGAGAATTTGAACGCGTCACGAACTGGGTTGCCAAATGAATATGCAAATGGGATTCTAACTCGATCTCACAAAAACACAATTGAATCTCTCTGTAGCATGTATACATCTAGAATATGTGAATCTCTCTTTTCTCACCTTTCCTAGAGAATACCTACATATATATATATATATATAGTCCGTCTCCCGTAAGGACCACCTCATTTTAATAAAATGCGGACCTCCCTTTCCCGATTGAATTTCGATGATCCGAGCCGCTCAATGTGTTCAGAACATAATTTTCAGGGTACCAGCGAGAAATCAGCAAAAAAAATGACCGGGAAGGGCTTCATCCGAGCAGTTTTTGTTTGTTTTTTATCGAACGGTTCAAACAAAAACTGCTCGGATGAAGCCCTTCCCGGTCATTTTTTTTGCCGATTTCTCGCGGGTACCCTTAAAATCACGTTCTGAACACATTGAGCGGCTCGGATCATCGAAATTCGATCGGAAAATGGGAGAAACGAGGAGGTCCGCATTTTAACTAAAATAAGGTAGTCCTTACGGGAGACGGACTGTATATATATATATATATATATATATATATATATATATATATATATATATATATATAGGGGTAATAGGAATTAAGTATATATAGTAAATTGTAATAATGTTTAAACATAATGACAAAAGTAAATCTCCTTTATTTTTGTAACCGGCATTGATTTATTCTCATTAATTAATATGTAACGGTACAATAATGAGAAGATAACGATTCAGATATATGCATACAAGTCTAGGGAGTAAGAACACTCCTACCGACCACTCCTCAACCACACCTCTATCACATATGTGTGGGGTCCATTCCACAACTAAATTATATTTGTTTTTGTTAAAATGTTCCAACACTTCATCCCTAGTCTTGAACCAATCCTATAATTAATTGATACATACAGCGATGCTATGCCCACCACTTATCTTTTACCATTCTCAATCTCATCGTCCGTCTCTTCTTCATTAATGATTTGGATTTTAAAAAAATCCTCCAAGAAAAAGTCCAACTCTTTCCTGGAAGAGTTTTTTAAAATCCGGACCATCCCAAATAATTTTGGATGGTGAAATTGAAAGCGATGGAGGGAGCGGTAAAAGATGAGCGGTGGATGTAGACTTTTCGTAATTGATATCATCGTCCTGATTCTTCTGAACTTGGATTTTGTTAGCGTATTAGCTATGGAAAAAATGTAAAAAGCTGACTTCCGAAATTTCAAAATAAGAGCAACATTGCAACTATCCTGAAAATCTTCACACGGGACATTATAGGAACACAAGCCAGAAAATTACACGAAGTCTGGCATGCACAATGAAATGAGTTCATCCAACTTAATTATAATGAATTAAATTTATAAACCTTTTTATCTTGTTTTGGTTTATGAAAAAAGGGCCCTGGATGGCTGAACAAACACATTCGCATTTAAAATTCACACTTTCTTTTTGTCTTTATTCATTTGAATTTACAAATTTACCCTTGAATGTGTGAAAAAGTGTATTAAAAAAAGGGCAACGTAATAACTTCATATGAATAAAGACAAAAAAAAAAAAGTGTGTATTATAAAATAGGGGGTATGAAAATCACTTTCCTTATTAGGAATCAAGTCTTGGGCGGACTTGCAAATTTGTTTCTCTTTTGTTACTTCTTTTTCAGTTCGGCAAAGGAATTTTTTATACATCAGAAGAATAAAAATATAAAAAAAAATGCAAAAGAAATGCATTGAGAGAGTTTCAAAGAGTGAACAAGGACCCTTCTAATGTTGTTACTTACAAAAACTCAACCTACCTCTTGGCATCTCGATTTTTAAATAAATAACACAAAACCAAAAAAAAAAAAAAAAAACCTCCAAAAACAAAGCCTGATGTTTACCCAATATATTTTTAAAAGGGAAAGACTACATTGCACAGGTTATTTCTCAACTTCCCATACGCCAATACACTAGTTACTAATACTTGCAATTAATGCAACCATCATCTGGAGCTACCGAAATGTCACCGAAAAATATTCGCCGCCATCGCCGGTTTCTCTTTTCCTTAACTTTACTAGCTCTAAAAGAACATAATCAAAGGTAATATTCATAATCATATACCACACCTCCTACCGCAATAGAGATATACTAACTTAGAGGAATTGTATAATTTCATTTAGTATATAGTGAAATTCGACGTTCATATCATGACTCACATCTGCAAACACGTTTTCCCGTGGCCCGACGCCCCCCCGGTCCGGGCATTGATCTATATCACTTCAGAAGAAACGATATAACAGTAGCGCGCCCTATGATAAGTACTAGTATGAGTAAATTACTTATGCAACACAAACAGTAAAGGGAATTAGATGGAGGGAGAGTATGTATGTATGTATGTATGTATGTATGTAACATAAACGATATTCTTACCTAGGATGAAGGCTATTCTTGACAACTTTCTGGCCATATTTCCTCCATTTGTAGCCATCATCAAGCACATCCACTTCACTTCTTGTTTGGAAACAAAACCTTGGCTCCCTTAGTTTTCTCCTCACTTTTACCTTTCCCTTCTCTCCACACCCTGAGGATGATGAGCTCCTCCACCTGCATGTCCATCAATTAAATGTATGTACATTTATGCACACAAAATTATTAAATTTAAAACCACCACCATGCATAGATTCAAGCATTGTGTTATATACTATCCCAAAGTGATAAATATTTAAAAAGAAATGCAAGTCGGTGATCTAAACAGTAAAAAAAAAATAATGGAGGAAATTGAAAATGCACTAGTGTACGGCAGAGGTTGATTCCTGCATAACAGGACTAATATGAGTTCAAGTACTCATTTCTTTCCCACGCCAGTTGATCTTCCCGTAGGTGGGCAGTGGATTTGGCTTCCAAGATCAAGTGTCGAGGTGCTTGTAATATGGCCCGGACACTTGAATTATAAAAAAATTCTCATTTCTTCCCATGTACACCCTACATGAGGGAGAGAGGGAGAGAGAAAAAGAGAAAGGCACCCGCATCACAACAGAAGCTTCCTAATTCCCTCTCAGAATATAAGGAGATCTGGTTCCACGCCAAAGTGAGGATTATTCAGTTCGGTTAGAAGATGCTTTTTGTACAACACGCTCCTCTCTCTCTCTCTCTCTCTCTCTCTCTCTCTCTCACACACACAAGGTGTTGTATGAAACTCAAAGTATATGTTACTTACTCCGTCCCGATTTGTTTGTCCAATCTCAGATTTCTAATTTATTAAAGAAATCAAATTTGATCCATTGATTTGAAAATTTAGATAATATCATCTATTGATTTTGAATTTGAATAGTCAATTTGAAATATGTATAAGTTAAAAATGGACAAATAAATTGGGACGAATGGAGTATTATATTATATGGTTATGAACACAGCAGTTAGAGCATCTCCGGTACTTATCCAAACCCTTGCTCCGATTCAATATCTGCGTAAAACGTAAAAATTCCTAAAAATCAGCTCTATCCTTAACCCCATCTCATACCAAATTGAGTTTTGCTCATTTATTTTACTAAATTTAGGGAGACTCAAACCCAAATTTCCCACCGCTACTTCGTTCCCAGCTCTAGCAAGGGTATCAAATCCAGATCGAGAGGCTACGAAGGTCGCCATGCGGTGGTCAGAGAGAGAGAGAGAGAGAGCTGTAACAGGAGGTCGAGAGAGGGAGAGACCGACCTAAACTGTTGCAGTTCCAGCGGTGGCAAGCGGCAGTGCATGGCGGTTAAGGATTGAAATATGAGTAAATTAAGGGCGGGAGATACTTATACCAAATGGAGCTTCTTCTTCTTTTTTATTTAGGAACTACCCCCGCAAGGCCACTTATCGGACTCCTCTGTAGAGCGCAAACTTCTGGGTGACCGGACAACCACCACGGCCCGGCCACCAAGTTCAGCAGGTACCAGTCTTGGTAAGACTCGAACCCTGCCCACTTTGGAGCGATTCCGCTGGGGCAAGCCCTTGGGTGGTACCAAATGGAGCTTTTACTCAAACTGTTACCCAAATTTGAGTAAGAAATTGAGCAAGGACCGAAAATTCTCTTATGTAGAGACTCAGATCTATACCTCACATGGGTAGGTTTTACTAGATTTCTGACTTTATATCTGTCTATGACCATAAACAGATTCAAAAAGTATTACTCCAGCTTTTTATACCGAGAGAGAGAGAGAGAGAGAGAGAGAGAGAGAGAGAGATTACCATGAAGTGCTGGCATCATTTGCATTACCGCTGCAATTCTCATCATTAACGGTCTTTGGATCTATTTGTCCCACCTAAATCAAGATTCAAATATAAATATGATATTAGCAATATTTAATTTTCTATTTGAGGTAAATCCCAGTAAGGAAGAGCGAGAAAACCTGGCCAGATCACAAAGGCTATGCCTATATATATAACAGAGAATACTTAAAAAATTAAGAAAAAAAAAGGTAAACAAGAATTAACTCATACTATAAAAACCATATGAACTTATACATGATAATACTAAAAAATTTAAATAACTTTCAACAACCTGATCGTTATTCCAAGCGGCGGGTCTGCTATTGAGTTCGGTATGGCCAACAAACCCCACGGCGGAATCGCTACCGCCGCCGTTTCTGCTATGGTGGTGGTTGGTGTTGGTGGTGGTTCCGCCGCCGCCGCTAAGCGGCTGAGACATCTGGCAACTTGTTTGCTGTGGAGCGGACAAGAAGCCCATGACCTGATTCTGATCATCGAAATGAACAAATCCCAATTCCTGGATTGTGTGCGGAGCCGCCGCGAACGATACAGCTATGTCGTAGTTCGGCAACGCTGATCCTCTCTCTCCTTCCATAGTTTCTTTTCTTTCTTTGGCGTTCAAACTGTACACTAGTAGTACTTTTCTGATCGACTGGTAGAGATTATTCTCTCTCTTGTAGTGGTGGTGGGGTGGTGGTGCATGTGTATAATGTGTAAGGGGGGGTGTTTTGGGGTCAACTAGCTAGTAAACGCTTGATATGTATGGATTGGAATGTTTTGGGAAAGAATTATATTTCTCCTCTCTCATCTGATCTTTAGGGTTTTTGGGGGAGTATATAGTAGAAGACATGCACAGTTTGATGGTGAACCCTCTCTCTCTCACTGTTTAATGGTGACCCTCTCTCTCTCTCCCTCACACGCACAATAGAATACCTAAAAAGTTAAATGAAGGGACAAGGACGCATGACTGTTTGAACAATTACTCTAAGCAAAAACCGATGGAAAATAGTTGTTTGTGTTTGTCAAAAAAAAAATAATAATAATCGATGGAAAAATTTGTGTGCATAAACGTATTTAGACTTGTCCTGTTCGGTTTGAATTTTGAGAGAGATTTTTGAAAATAATGTATAGAGAGAGATAAATAGAGATAATTTTTTGATCATGCACCTGAGTTTTGAGACCCCAAAACGAATAAGACCGACTTACGTGTAGTAGACGAATTTAAGTTTAGATACGAATATATAAATCCGTCTACGTAACTCCGTTCTAAGATAATTGATAGGGAACAAAAATCGTTTCTAGTGGGGACGGTCATGTTCACTCATTCTTGAGCTCTTTATAGATCTACATTGATGATAAGAATTGTTCACCTTTTATAACTCGTTAAGAATATCAATCACATAAAAAATTACTCCATCCGTCTGGATTTAATAGTCCATTGTTCAATTTTAACCAGATAAAAAATGAGTTATATCTTTAAATTAATAATGAATTTTATATCTAATATGGATCTTATTTCATAAATCTCAATTAGTTCTATAAAATAATGTTTTCAAAATTAATAAAACATTATAAATTATAAGATATAATCGATTGAAAAATGACACGAACTCCAACAAATGGTTATTTA
The DNA here is from genome assembly GCF_030253575.1 of Rhododendron vialii. Classification (NCBI taxonomy): domain Eukaryota; kingdom Viridiplantae; phylum Streptophyta; class Magnoliopsida; order Ericales; family Ericaceae; genus Rhododendron; species Rhododendron vialii. The sequence continues at coordinate 4,126,942 of NC_080563.1, read as the reverse complement.
ATCCGGACGGAGGGAGTATATGATTGAATATTGATTGAAATGACTCTGAATCAATCAAACCCATACATCCCCAAATAAATATATAATTTTGGTGTAATCATGTGTCCATCAATCCCAGATGTACATATTTGGCATATGTATCGTTCTCGACGTGTTATAAATATTATTAAAACACTGATCATTTAAGTAAATTTCTTGAAACTTTTTTTCCGCTATCGCATAATCTATAGTTTTGGCCGGTAATCATAATTAGTGGAGAATTAGGAATACTTTAAAGACTTCCACGAGATTAAAAAAATGTATTCGATCTAATCCTTTCTACACGTCCCTATGGTCATTTAAGTAAATTCACGTGGAACGTGTTTCCCATTTTTTGTTAATCCATGCCTAATTTTTCCAAGAATATTGTTAAAATAATGAGACGCACTAGTAACCCTGCCGATAACGTCAGTTACTTTGTCACAAAGTAAGGGGTTTTCGTAAGTATGAAATTTGGAGATGTTTAATTGAAGACATAAATTCAGGTTGTTATTTCAACAAATCCTGTGAATGGAGTTCATGAGTTTTCGCTCTTACTTCAAATGTTCCGTTTTTGTTATAACTCAGATGCCCGGGCGAACTTACGCCCGCCTCGGTTTATTTTGAGGGTCTCACCATCCTCTTGCGAATAGTTCAATTAAAGTGGAAGCAAAAAGCTTTCTCAAATATTGTGTACCTCTTTTGTCTATATTGCTTTTGCGGTGCATTTTCATTCATTGAATCACATTTTCATTCATTGAATCACAGTAAAGTTTTGAGAGAGGAGAAGAAGATTTATCTCCCTATTTCATGCCCAGAGTTTCATCTTCTACACAATCCATCTCGAGTACATATAAGTGAGGAGAGTTGCGCGTTAAGGTCCAGAAAACAATGTAGTAAAAAAATGTCGTAGATCCATGTAGTATTGTATAAGAAGAATTTTAACGTATTCCCTCTCGATGTAATCCTTTCGAGCAAATAAAATTTTCGTTTTGCCGAGAAACAAGAAGAAGAAGAATTTAGCGTAATCCAATGATCAAAATGTATCGGTATTTAGTTATGGAAGATTTGTGGCATCTCTTTTCAGTAATGGTCATGTCATTGAAACAAAAGGTACAAAGTAATATGATCAGATTCCATGCCAGTGGTATCATTTTTTGTAGTACACTTATTTTTAATTATGTGGCACTATATTTGACGTGTGGGATGGGCCAGTCTTGGATCAATTATCTACCTCAATCGCGTCTCTTATATAGATTCCCACGCACACCATTACAACATAGGAGTACTAGCAAGCAACCCGGGATGTGAGCCGTCAAATTGTGCGTTTAATGGCTTAAATCTTATCCTAGTAATGGACAATCGAGAGCCGTCTTGGCTCTCGGTCCCCCAAATCGAGTACTATTTAACTTACGCTAGTGCTTAATGTAATGAAAAGGTGTACATATAAAACAATGTATTGTATATGTACCGACGAAAATGTAAGCCAAAAATTGTGGGAAGATTATATTTTGGGATTAGAGCTTCTCCAACTCTATTCTTTACTTTACCTAACAAAAAATACAAAATAAAGTACCGTACATTTCTGTAATACTATTTGAGTGGTTACAAAACTTAATTCTTTATGATTATGTACACCTTTTCATTACATTAACCACTACTAGTAAGTTAAATATTAATCATCAACAAATTCGAGTTCCTATCAATAAATGATTAGAGCTTCTCTCTCTTACAAAAAATAAAAAATCCTAGCCACCTCCTCTCTTCCTTTCCCCCCCTCCCCTTAGGGTTTTCATTGCCCTAATATGGCGGTGTGAGGGAAGGGTGGTGACTACTTTTCTCTTATTCAATTACCTCTCCTTTGGTGAAGGTTTTTCTCTCTCAATCTCAAATTTGAGAGTTTTGCACGTGGGTTTTTTTTCTTTCTCTCGGCTTTTCCTTCATTACGATAGTGTTGATGATGGTCCTTTGACGAAGCAAGGCAGTGATAGTGCTCCAATGATGAATTAGATTGGTGGACTGCCTTCCCATTAGCGTGTGGACGTGATGGTTGAGAATACCCAATGTCTCAAGTTTGTGTTTGATCAATGAGTTTCTTTTTTGTGCATATGAGTGCAAAGAAGGTGGTCCATTTAAAGGCTTTCTGAGGTAGCAGTGATTTGGGTGTTTATTCTTGAGAAGGCTACAATTCTTTGTGACTTCTAGTCCTGTGATTGATGACGAATTAATGGTACTCCTAATCTTATGTATCTTTATTTTCTACCAACGAAGCTATTACCAATTTTTTTTTTTTTGGAAAAAAACACTACTAGCTAGTAACCAACTGGGTGGGTGTTAGTTCAAGTGCCTGAGACAACCGGGTTAAAATCTTCCCCCTCCTGACAGGGCTAAGTTCAAATCAACTTAGGACCACATAGTTGGTTTGTGTAGGCCTCGTATCCATTTGCATTTCTGTGAGGTTCTGATAATGGACAAATATAATTCTCTCCGACCGAGTCAACTATATGGCTCAATTACGAACATTCCATAGCGGGTGAATTTTCCTAAGTGTACGTGCACAAACTACGTTATTCGCTCTAGCTCACCTCTCTCACAAAGAGGGAGGAGGGGAAGGTGGGGAACAACCGAACAACAACTACTTGTAGAGCTATAGCTAGAAGTTACATCCAACAAAACTCCACGAAGATAATTTAAGAGAGAGAGAGAGAGAGAGAGTAGAAATGTAGGGGAGGGAGCAATGAGTGGTGCATGGTGGGGTATATTAAAACTTCAGCGGTCCCTGTCAAATAGTTTTGACAAAAAGTCGATCGAAAGAAAAACTCTCTTATTATTCCTTCCTTCCTTCCATCCTGCCAAATCTTATTCCAATTCCAATATATGCCCTAAAATCTACTCAGACCACTTTTCTCTGCAAAAAGAAAAGAAAAGAAAAGACTGATCTCTACTCATAACTCCCACATTTCTCTACTCCCGGCCCGGCCGGCCCCTACGGATACATGCATGCATGCATACATACATACATACATACCCCTCTCTCTCTCTCTCTCTCTCTCTCTCTCTCCTGTTACTTCGTCATTGTCTCTCATACTATTATTCCAATGATAAGACCCTCCCAACACCCCACACAATACCAGCGACATGACAATCTCTCCCTCCCTCTTGCAACGACTACTATACTAGACCAATTTGAAAGAAGAACAATAGTACGTACTACTGTACTAGTAAACTACAAACTCTCCAACCATAATTGAAAGAAGAACAAACTACTAATCCAACAATGACAAAAATTCCTCCTCCTCCTCCCCTCTCTCTCTCTTGCCAGCCATTGAACATGCATGAACTAAAACAGCATCAAATTGAAAACTTCACTATTGCATGCAGAGCCTTGCATCAAGGTGTTGATCGACAGATCCCAAGTCGTATCGCATTAAAGGATCGTTTGGCTGGCGGATAAAGTATTTGGGATTGAGATAAAAAAGAAGAATGAATAAGAGATGAATTTGATACAAAAAGGTACTCCCTCCATCTCCAAAATGATTGTCCGGTCCGCAAAACGGAATGATAAAAATAATACAATTTTTTCAAGAAAAAATTCAAACTTTTTTCACAAATTAAAAATACTCATTGATATCTAGTAAGTTGTTAAAAAACTTTTGATTTTTTCTTGCAAAAATTATACTCCCTTCGTCCTTTTTTTTGTGTCCAGTATTTCATTTTGGGCTGTCCCTTAATAAGTGTCCATTTTGTAAAGTTAGGGGGGTAAAAGTTGGTGTATTGTCTATTTTGTCCCTAAAAGTAGATTTTATTTTGAAAAGTTAGTGAGTAAAAGTGTAATGATGATGGGTAAGTAGGAAAAGTGGAGGAAAAAGTTGATGTGAAAGGTGTAATGATGATGTCTTTTTAATAAGTTGGAGTTACGAAGCAGGACACTTAAAAAGGGACGGAGGGAGTATTATTTTTAACATTCCGTTTTGCGGATCGGACAAACATTTTGGGACGGAGGAAGTATTAATTAAGAAAGAAGGATCAACTAAGAAATACTAGTTTGTTTGGGAGTAGCTAATTGGCGTGGAAGAAAGTGGGTGAATACAGAAATAACCAAACCAAATCGAGCCTTACGTTTCAATCATTTGGGGTCGGCTACATGAATCTGTTTCTTCCATTGAGCTCTGTCAAAGGTCACTTATTCACACAACCTATTATACTCATATCTTTGTGCACTACAACATCTAATGTCAATTTAGGTCTACCCCTCTTCGTAACATTGATACCTAAAGCTATCATATCCGATCTCTTAATTACTGTATCTTCTGGTCTACGGTAGATATGCTCAAACCACCTTAGCCTATTTTTCCTCAACTTCTCCTCTATAGATGCTACACCTACCATCTCACGAACTGTTTTATTTATAATCTTGTCTCGTCTAGTCTTACCACACATTCACCTCAACGTTCTCATTTTCGCTACACTCATCTTGCTCACATGTTGTTTCTTAATAAACCAACATTCTGTCCCATAAAGCATTGCTAATCTTATGGGTTCCATAGAATTTTTCTTTCAATTTTGTGGGTACCCTCTTGTCACATAGTACACCAGTAGTGCTTCTCCACTTGAGTCACCCTACTTGGATTATATGGGTCACATCATCAGCAATCTCTCCATCTCTACTAATAATTGAGTCTAAATACTTAAAATGATCACTCTTTGATATTTTCTGATCTTAGATCATCATTTTTTTTTCATGCGTACTACTGATACCACTAAATTTGCAAACCATATACTCAATTTTACTCCTACGTATCCGAAAACCCTTTGACTCTAATCCTTCCTTCCAAATTTCTAGTTTCGTATTAACACCTCTAGCGGTTTCATCTACGAGGACAATGTCATTTGCAAACATCATACACCATGGAATATCCTCTTAAAATTGTCTAGTTAATTCATCCATAACTAAGGCAAAGAGATATGGGCTCAGAGCTAACCCTTGATGCAATCCTACGGTGATTGAAAATTCACTTGTTTTTCCTACTGGTGATCTAATGGTAGTGACGGCACCTTCATACATGTCTCGAATCACATCGATATACCCTTTGGTCACTCATTTTCTCTCCAGAACCCACCATATGATGTCCCTAGGCACCCTATCATAAGTTTTTTCTAAGTCTATGAAAACCATATGGAGATCCTTCTTCTTTGTTTTCTGTTTTTCTACCAATCTCTTTAATAGGTAGATAGCTTCCATGGTTGATTTTTCTAACATAAACCCAAACTGTTTCTGTGACACCGTAGTCACCATTCTCAAATGATACTCAATAACTCTTTCCCACAATTTCATCGTATGACTCATCAATTTAATACCTCTATAGTTGTTGCAACTTTGAATATCTCATTTATTCTTATAGTAGATACTACGGACAAGTAATTACGATGGGATGGGGACTGGAACAAGCAATCCAAGCCAAACCGAACACCGAATGAAAATCCTCCCTTCTTAGTTCATCGTGGCCGCACCCTTATCTCACTCTCTCCTCACCCCAACAAACAGACCGCAATACTTTGCTGTAACACCGCACATTTGTTAGGCAATCGGAATGCACATGCATCCACACATTAGCAACACAAATAAGTGTACCATATAGAAGGATCGCTACAATTTGTAGAGACAGTAGCAATTCTTTATAAAGATCAATAAATTCGTTTTTTCTTAGCAAAATAAAAAATTTATAGAGACAGTACAATGTCGTGTGAGTGTGACAACAGATATAATAAACGCACCTTCTGGTATATATACACTTGAAAATTAACCACATTTTACAATAATCCAAAGAATTATACATTGATGATGTAATTGGTCGGCCGGAAAATTAGGAAAGATAAAAAGCAACCGAAATTTTAGTAAAAACAAGGTGTCTGGCACCCTTTTTGAAAAGATTTTATCTGTGAAGATGTGTGAGGGGTGATATGGGCTAAGATTTGCTGAGATCCAAATATCACATTCACATCTAGGAGCAATGAAGTGTAGCTATGGCCGCCCTATGCACATATCAAATCAGTAATTTCGTATGTTGGATTTTGTAGTTTAAAAAAAAAAAAATGATTTGGTATGTAGGAAAAAATAAAACAAAATTAAATGCTCAGGGGAAGAAGGGAATGGTCGAAGGTGATTTGTCGTTAGAAAATTAAAATGGATTCGTGAAAAATCAAGTCCAAAAAATTTAATGTCAACTGTATAAGAAGACGTAACGATGAATAAAAGCACAAATGCCTCGTTCGACTTCCGGTAAAAGTAAAATCCTTGAGTCATCTCCTCCGCAACTGAAACCTTGTCTGAAACGTGAAATGACTATTGAGACCTCGTCTCGCGATGCCGTCACGCGACCTAAATCGGTGGGATCGATTCCGGATTATCAAAAGTAATACTAATCTCAATAATTAAGAAAATTAATCATTGCTTTTGATTGAAATAATTGACCCCACAAGTTGTGGGCAAGTGCCACAAAGCATTTGCTCTAGTTCAAGTATGGAACCTGCTAGGGAATGGTGGCTAACTGACCCCAATAAATTAGTCATGATGTGCTTAAATTGATCCAAACATCGATCTGATTATTAAATAAATACCACAGAGCCAACTTTTAGATACAAGAGGATATCCAAATTCGTACCCGAAATGGGTTTATGGATATCCCAAATGGGTGTGCAAATGAAAGTGGCCGCCTCTGTACATAATCATAATTGCCACTTTCAACCATAACAACCAACATTAATACTTAATTTCACAATCTGATCTCTAAACAGTAATGCACTAACAGTAATGCGAAATTTACATGATTAGCACTTCAAATATATGCGATTATCTTGTGAATCCCCAATTCCGGCGTGGATGACCAGTCTTTGACCGAACCGGAGAGGGGAATAGTCGAGATGCGCGTAAGCTAGCCCAAACACCTTGACTGTCGAATCAAGAAAAGAAACAAACCAATAGCGTATTCCGAGGCACAAGACATTTATAGGAGTATATTACTCCTACTAGGAAAGTAACTAGAGATGTATAGCACTACTCAGTCTTGAGGAATTCTGGTTTGGTTTCATCCTCCAAACAATTTGAAATTTGCTCAAACTGTTGCTCTACATGGTGCATGAGTCACCCACTATGTGTGCATATGGGACCTGCACGAGTGCGAGTGTGTGTTGCCTGTGGAGAGAGAGAGGGAGAGATTTTAGTGTGTCCCAAAGACGAGGAGCAAACACGAAAAGATACAGTGACACCATTATAGACAATTGCATTTCCAGAAGACAGCCTAATTGTTTTCCAATAACTCACGTGGCCGAGCTAGTGTTTTTCTGATGACTCAAGAGTCCGGATCAGCTTTCGGTACATCCGGTTTGTTTGGTGACTCTTTATTCCTATCATCAAATTAGGAAATACTAACAATAACAGTGTGAATGATTAGCAACAGTTCCAAAAACACTATGCTAACAGGAAAATGAAGTTTACCTACGGATCCGACATTCTCATGATTTCAGTATCAATATTCAAAGTTGCAATAAAATAAAGCACGGAGAGAGAGCGGGGGGGCATTATGTGTGCTGAATTCCATAAAACAATCATGCCCCTCAAATCAATGTCAAAAGTCTTCTAAGATCTAATGATGATAGAGTGAGGCATCAGATATTTGGTGGGTCATTCTTTGGTCTCCAAAATTGTTTCCTTGTGTCCACGTTTCATAAACAGAGATGTTGAACTTTGGAAAGGTCTTAATAGTTGAGACTTCACCATCCCCCACCAAAAACTTCCTCAAATATTCTATCACCAGTCCAGTACTCTTTCAATTGTGAACAAGATTGGTATATATTGCTTTCAGAAACCCGCTTTTCGCTTTTGTTTTTCATGTTTCTGAGAAGAGAAAAATGAAAAGTCCGGAATCGAAATTTCTTGATATGGTTTATTTTTCATTCAGAGTCATAATCGAAAATCGTTTCCTGAACATGGGCGGCAGTGTTTTCAGGAAAATTATCCAAAAACAGTTCTCTAAAGAAATTCACAAAACAAGATTTTAACATGGGATCAGTTTGAAATGTTGCAAACAACAGTGAGATATCAAACAAACCGAGCAATCTTACTAAACTATGGGATGTATCCCGGAGGATAAACATCTAGTTGAACTTTTGCTTCTGCCGCTTAGAAGTCTTGAGAGGCTGATTTTCCAATTCAACAAAAAGGGAAAAAGGTGTCACATCTGGGTTTGTAGCTGATGTAAATACCGAAATGGGGTCCTACTCATGAGAAAGGAAAGCCTTCCACTGATAACCCAAATTTCAATAGCTTCATAAGTGTTTCTTCAGCCAGGGACAATACCAACATGCACTGCAGAAAATAAGAGAAGATCTAAATCAATTTTGCAACCACCATCAAATTGATCAGAATCGAGTAACTTAAAAAAAAAACAAAAAACATTGATGCCAATACAATCAAGGTCCTACAGGTATTTCAAAATGTAGAGACTACTAGGGCAATACCAAGAAGCATAGATAAAAGGTTTGGCTTCTCTCAGTCGCTACAGGAGCCAGTTTTTAGGGTCTTCTCTGGCAAAGGGTAATGGTCCAGTCCAGTGATCACAAGGGATGAATTCCACATATGGCCTAGTTAAGCCCGCATTCTTTTAAATGGACAAAACTTTTAGATGGTTTTATACTATTTGTATCCCTTGCAAAATTGTTTCCACTGTATTTTTGAAACATCTCTTCTCATGAATATAAGTTCCATCCGACAAAATGGGAGTAAGGGTGGTTAGTTATGCCTGTTTTAGATCCTCTAATAAGCAGGGGCCCTATGCACTGGGTAGAATTTGTGTTGCGAAGTGTGAAGCAATAAAATGGAAATTTGGAATCAAACAATTTCACTTCGGTTTCCAAATATTTAAGTTGCAACTATAAATTGAGAAGGAAGGATTAAAAAGGCCTGTGATCCACGGCTGGTTTGAGACACAGTTACTTTAGTTGCAGTTTAAGGGTTACGAATTGAGAATAATAATGGGCTATTACTATTAGCAAGGGCACAATTTAATCCCATTGGCATGCCTATAAGCAAGGACCAATTTTTCAGAAGGGGAAGTCCTGTTATCTACATGATGCATGCCCAAGCCTGTTAACAATAGAAATCCTGTTATCTACATGATGGATGTACCAAAGTGCCGAGCATGTGTCCTATTTTGAGGAACACATTAAACAAATAAAATCTCAATTCGTCCTGCGGATAATCTTCCATTATGTCACCTTTTACGACCATGAGTTAGAAACAGATTTGAATCCATTATGTCTATGGAAGGGGTGTATTAGCTTTTGCACATTTTGACAACACAGATCACCTCCCAAGTATGTTGCCTCCCCTTCATATAACTTATCCTGTTCGGAAAGGTAATGATATATCAAACACCGGTTAGCAAAAAAAACCCTGCACTGGTTGTAACTCAGCAAGCCTGATAGAACCCTTTGGACCAAGCAAAATACCATATTGTGGGACCCAATATGGAACTATTCTCCAAATTAAACGAAGAAAATAACCTTGATTGGATTCAAAAGCAGCAACCATATGAATCTTGAGAGGTGGATACAAGTCTAATGTTCAAATAAAAATTGGAACTTTAGGAACTGTGATTACCTTCCAGCCCTACACTTCATAGTCAGTGAACCTCACATTTGTAACAAGATCCTTGATCTAAGTACTAGGCAAAGCTATTACTAAAATGGGATTTGCTGCTGATGCTTTCATAACCAAATGCTCATGGAATTGGTTCCCCTTATGCTCCATGGTCCTCCAAGGGATAGCAACTCACTCCATGGGATGGAACTTGAACTTGAATTTGATAATATATTGGCGAGATGTATTACAAATCAAGTTCAAGTTATGTCCCCAAGAGTATATGATATCAACCTTTTCAGACTACATCTCAGACATGGCATGGCCAGAAACCACAATTCCTTCGTCATTGGGACCCCGACAACATAAAACTGGCAAGTTAAATGAAAACAAAGAAAATGTTCACAGATGATTCAACATATCTAGGAATGAACTCCACAAATGAAAAATACATATATACATACTAATGTTTCAGGAGAAAACCCAGTAAATCCATTTGCAACATGTGGCCAACACATCAACATTCGTCATGAACCAAACTATTTTACATAGACCAAAGTACAGGTGATAGGAGCAATACATGTCTAAAGTGGTACATGTCCAAGTGTTGGAGTTATTAGTGTCCCATGTTGGGTAAACCTATGCTTACGGGATTATGTAGAGCATTTCATAACCAAACTAGTGATATACTTGATGGGTGAGTATTCAACTACATATGTAGGGATCAATCTCATACCATTTTCCATTTCCGCACACCAAATCAAAGGCACATTTACATAAAATCTCAAATTCTCATTTCAATTCATGATTGTTAAGCTTATGTCCATCAGAAACATAACTTCCACAAAACAGATGTCTAACTACTATAGCATGCATGCCAAGAGGATTTTGGTCCAACAGCATCGGAAGTGCACTTAGGTTAGGAGTTCAACTCATCTAAGGTGCTATCTAACTATTCCAACATTACGGACTTTCGCCAATCCAAAAGGAAAAAACTAACAGGGCATGCATTCTGTCGAGAGGTAAACTTGATTTTAGAGGCAAAAGCCAAAAATCGAATTATTGAGGGGCATTATTATTCTGAAAAATAAAAAAAGGTGGCATTATTGGTGGTTAGAGAGTGGCCCAAGGTGCCCCAAAAGAATTGCATTTGATGATAAACCTACTAAGGAGGTGTTTATGTTGCTGTTGAAGTAGATGCAAATTGGAGTTCATATAATGCATGTATTTGTGTCTTTGTATTGTGTGGGTTTGTTTGTGAGAATAGGAAAAATCAGTGAGGGGTAATTTTTTTTTTCTTTCCAAAAGCTTTGTAATTTCTTTTATGTGGAAGTGTGAAATATTTATGTGTTTAAGTGCGTGAAACTTCTCTCCCACCAACACATTCAAGACTATAAAACTTCACTAAATAGATGTTCAAGTAACTATTCGTTGAATATCTCCATAACAGGAAGCTATCTTGTTTGGACCATCATTCATTTTGTTTAGAACTGGATATAGGCGTCGGTTGAAAAAGAAACACACCAGGAAATATCATCAGATCAAGAGATCCAAACCCTGCAAGAGTGCAGCTAGAAATTTGAGATCAAATACAGCACTAAAGTTTAAAAGAGTAACACTTCAATTGGTAGCACATCCAGTCCTGGTCGTCAAACTAAGCAACATAGATTACAATAATCTGCGCAATTGCATGTTGACGCCGAGGTCCTCTAAAGTCTTACACACAAACCTTGTGGCAAGATATCACCCTGTACATCCCGTCATAGTTTTTGCATGCCCATACATAACATCCTTCGCTCTTAAGAGCATAAAGAACCATGTCATCAATGAGGTGCCTGCCAAATTGAATCAATTCAAGTCCATGGCTTATGGCATTCACCAGAATTGTTAAATAGAAAAGTAAAAATTGGTTCGAATAGTCAGCCACTCACCATATCCCAGCAGACTCATACTTCGATTTCCCCTTAGCTTAATATACTTCCTAAAATATGTCCATCAATCTTCACACAAAGAAATGCAACAAGAAGTTTAAATGCATGAGTTGAATAATAATACTGAGTCATAACAAACTCATAAAAAATTAACCTCAGGATTAGAAGTGCAAAAGGCATCTAAAAGAAATGAAGATGAAAAGTTCAACAAAACAACCTAAGCATGTTGCATGCCTTCCATCGTGCTCATGGTCGTAGAAACGGTGTTTTTATCATCGTTTGTTTTCTCTTTCTTATGCCTGGTGTCTTTATTCCGTTGTTGTTTCCTCATTTCTTTGGTCTCTTTCTTTTCCTCATTCATTTGTATATGATTCTCCCATACCTATTTACGGCTTATGCCATTAAAGTTGTTACTATACACGCTCGCCCACGCACACAAGCTCACTGTCTTTGAAGTTGTAGAAAAATATGAAAAACTCTTCTTTTTCATCAAATGGGTAAAGAACCATAAAGACCCCACTTTTAGATGTGATCATTTGAAATATGTAATCCAAGAATCATTCAGTTCTACTAACAAACAACTGGTATTCGTAGAAGCCAATTTCAAGAAATTCACCAAATTGTCAGGTGACCCACCAGGCCAAACTGTAGACTGACTGACTGACTATGTAAGGCCTAGTATCTTCAGCCTTGTCTCTTTGCAAGTACCTCAAAACCTTAGGAAATGCCCTAGCAAGCTTCAACATACTATCAGCAAACTCAGCTGACTGTTTCTTCCTCTCGAATAATTGGAAAGCATATTCTACAGGGTAGGTATTTTCCATCGGAGGAAAATTAACTTTTTGTTAGCAAATACTCCTAAGTTTCTAAGAGAAAACTATAAGTTAGCAATAAAATTATTTTACCTCCCCCCAAAGACTCAATCAAATGCTTATGGCGAAAAGCCAAATGTCAAACACGTAGGAGGCATATAACTTGCATCATAAAATCAAAACCCGAAAAGCTATTAGAATGTGCAACAACCACCCATTGTACCTTATTAGATTGTTCCCTCACATTCTTAGCTGTAGATGTGGTTCTGTTTCTGAGATTTTTAGGCACAGAAGCACGAACACACCTCGGCCGGCTGACTCAGTGATCGGAACTCGGATCGGACGACTCATTTTCAAGTTGTAATCAAGTGTTGCCGGCTCATTTTTTCCAATTTTTTTTTGACATATATATTCTCCGATTAGATACAAAGAAGAATCCGATTGACTTGAAATCTTACAAAATCATTTTAATTGAAAAATTCTACTGTGTGAACAAATTGGATCATAAAAAAATTCCAAAATAAGGCAGAAATTTTCAAAAAACGGAAGAGAAGAGTTTATTTTATAAGGATTGTAATCAAGTGTATTCAGCTAACTTTTTTTCATTTTTTGGGAGATCTTTCTTCTCCGATTAATAATCATTTGGTACTCGATTGAATTCATACATTAAAGAAACATTTTAATCAACAATTCATACAATGTGGACAAATCAGATCTTCAAGGTAATTCGAAAATAAGATTGAAAATTGCCAAAAACGGAGTGAAGCCTTTTTCTTGATACCTCGCATGTTTAAGATGAGAAGGCTAACTCGCGTTTCCTACCCCCGCTTTACTGGTTTTTTTCCTTCAAAAATCGCATGTTAAAGACGCGAGGTCTAAGTCGTACGACGCAACTTCGGTTCATATCATTAGGGTTGCAATTAAGCGTAGCTAGCTAACTTTTTTTCAATTTTTTGGGGGATCTTTCTTCTCCGATTAATAATCATTTAGTACCTGATTGAATTCATACTTTACAGAAACATTTTACTCAACAATTTATATAATGTGGACAAATCGGATCGGCAACGTAATTCTAAAATAAGATTGAAAATTGCCAAAAACGGAGAGAAGCCTTCTTATTGAAACTTGTCATATTGAGAGTGCGAAGTATAACTCGCGTTTCCCACGCCCGCTTAACTTGTTTCTCGGACTTGTTTTATTCTTCATGTTCAAGTCGCGAGGTCTTATCTCTTATTAAACCTTGGGCGACTACGCAGCAGTTTTCTTCTTTTTTATCAACCATATTTCAATAATCTGAGAAATTCCAAGTTTAAAATTATCAGAAGGTATACTCAGAGAGAGTTGTAGAAGAAGAAAACCTAGACTTGATAATGATTTTTCCAGTTAAATTGGGGGAGGAAGATGAAAGGAAATTTAACATGCTAGCCATCAAGAAATGTTAGAAATTTGGAAAATTCTAAAATCAGTCCAATGGGTTGACAATAATAAGTATATGAATGTGTATTAAAGGGTGCAAAAAGTACGCAGAATTACGTATTTTTCTTGTTTTCTAGTATACTTATCGTCAGCCAAGTGAGCTGACAATAGCAAAACCGTAGAAATTTATGTTGAAAAGGGTTGTTTCTTCAATTCCTTAGTGGGTTTTTACCCTTTTTTTTGCAAATGGTGAGTAAGATTGCAGAAGGGCTAAATTCTGGTTGCAGTTACTCTGGTTCCAGTGTGTGAATCCAATCAGACTGCAGGATTATAGACAAATCAGTCTAGTGGATTATGTGTACAAGGTTTTAGCAAAAAAGGTGTTGACATGGAAATATAGTCATATTTAGCCTTAGCAATCTCTGCATTTGTCATCATTAGACGGGGATATTTTTGTAGAAAGATTAGTCATTTCGTACAAATTTACAACTAACTTCCTGTTGTCGTGCCCTATGTTACATGGACTCAAGTTCAAGTGTCGAGCATGAATATGTGTGTTAGTGTCACGTCCCGTCCCGATTAGCACCTGAGCGGCCCATCGCGGTACGACACGTGACGAGCATCCCGGCAACCACATCGATCTATAGTCCAACGAATAACCTAAACTGAAATCTAAACATCAGCATTTTTTATCCATTAATAATATTTCCAAGGATCAACATCAACTACAACACAGCACAGCGGAAGTCTAAACAAATTAAAGCTAAATATGAACAATTGCGATAGACTCCAAACTGTACAATCACTAACTACCGGCCAGGAGACAAAACTTTTTTCATGGATTTTATGAACAATTGAACATCCTTTTTCATGAATTTTATTGCATTTAATTGTGAAAATGTTTGAGGAAATCTTTTTTTCTTTTTCTCCTTGAGAATAAGGCGTGTTCGGGCTAAGCTTTTGTGGGCCCTATCGTCACATGCTTCGATTCTCTTCCATCAAATTTTATTCTATTATTGAAGAGTACTATCCACATGCTGCTCTCTATTATCAGTAAATACTTTCAAAGCTGATACTGACTAGAGATACCTTCTTCACGTGCTGATAGATTCTCACGTTTTCTACAAAAACTTGGCTTCATCAAACATATGAGGAGACCTGATCTTTTGGATGAAATCTTCACAGATTAATGAGTTTGGCAAAAAATTGTGTCAATTCAAGTCTGCTGCGATGGCCAACTATAATTGTGAAAGAGAATGGTCATCATGTACCATGACTGGTCTTATAATATGGCTAGTTTTGAGAATTCTGCGATCACACAACACCCCCGAAGCACTTTGTCATTTGACCCATCCAACTAATATTCTACGCGTCTTGACACCTTTTGCAATCCTCATGGGCTCATCCTAAGAACAACAAAAGATAAGAGAGATAATGATTCGACGAGTGACCAAAAGTCACTTCTTTCCACTGAGATATCGAGGGAGTAGGGAGCCTCTCTATCCCTTGTACATCTTTCGAAGAACATATTTTAAGCCTGAATAAATTCCATGTTTTTTCTCCTCATCCAACTGAAATTTTCTGTCAAATAAGCACATTCCACTGCAAACTTGTCTCCTCATCGAGGGTGTAAAAAAAAATCGACAACAAATCTCACGCATGCAAGTACTAGACATCTAAGTTAGCCTGATCATTCGACTCGATTCTGGCTAATCTCTCCTTTATCAAACTCAAATGAAGATATCAAAGTTGCCCAATGTAGACTACCGAAAGCTGATCCCTATCATCACTACAAACCACAAGTACAAAAACATTAGTTACTCCTAGAAACTAACTTCTCTCAAAGACATCAAACATAGCACGTCTCCCAGGCCTGAACAATCCAGTACCTTCTAAAACCCAACTAAGAAACTGCCGCTGAGTGGACATATAACTCCTACCATTGCTAATGAGAAGTCTTAAACAACCTGCCTTCACGGGAGGACATCTTTTTCTTTTAAAACTGCATCCTGGTAACACAAACTTGACATCCTACTTTAATTTGAGGAAAACTGGTACACGACAAATCTTGACCATATTGCTCTAAATCTCTCTCAGTATCTCTTGAGAAGGTTATATGACGGCAGATCACCAAGCCGTTTTATGCCTTCCTACAGAAGCTCTGTTTCCAGCTGACGAGGAGTAACTTTCATCACCGCCTGCAAGAAAAAATGAGAGCACAGAAGTGATAGGGATTAGGGAACAACAAATTACCGCGAAATCACACAAGATCAAAATAAGGCTGAGACATTAGAAAGGCCTATGAACCACAGCTGGTTTGAGACACAATTACTTTAGTTGCAGTTTAAGGGTTACAGGGGAAGTCCTGGGGTCCAAGAGACTCAACCCGGTTCACAGCTGGTTTGAGACACAATTACTTTAGTTGCAGTTTAAGGGTTACAGGGGAAGTCCTGGGGTCCAAGAGACTCAACCCACCCACCCAAACCACCCCTGATCCCCACCCCCCCACCCCCCCCCCCCCCCACCCCCCCCCCGGCCCAAGCCTTGTAACAATAGAAATCCTGTTATCTACATGATGGATGTATCAAGGTGCCTAACATGTGTCCTATTTTGAGGAACACATAAAAACAGATAAAATCTCAATTCGTCCAATGGATAACCTTCCATTATGCCACCTTTTACAACCATGAGTTAGATACGGGTTTGAATCCATTATGTCTACGAATTAGCTTTTGCACATCTCGACAACATGGATCACCTCCCAAGTATGTTGCCTCTTCATATAACATATCCTGTTCGGAAAGGTAATGATATATCAAACACCGCTTAGCAACAAAACCAGCACTGGTTGTAACTTAGCAAGCCTGATAGATCCCTTTGGACCAAACAAAGTACAATATCGTGGGACCCAAAACGGAACTATTCTCCCAAATTAAACGAAGAAAAGACCCTTGATTGGATTCAAAAGCAGCAACCATATGAATCTTGAGAGGTGGATACAAGTCTAATGTTCAAATAAAAATTGCAACTTTAGGAATTGTGATTACCTTCGAGCCCCACACTTTAAAGTCAGCGAACCTCACATTTGTAATAGGATCCTTGGTCTAAGTACTTGGCAAAGCTATTACTAAAATGGGCTTTGCTGCTGATGCTTTCATAACCAAATGCTCACGGAATTGGTTCCCCTTACGCTCCATGGTCCTCCAAGGGATAGCAACTTCCTCCATGGGATGGAACTTGAACTTGAATTAGATAATATATTGGCGAGATGTATTACAAATCAAGTTCAAGTTACGTCCCCTAGAGTTTATGATTTCAACCTTTTGAGACTACATCTCAGAATGGCATGGCCTGAAACCACAATTCCTTCAACATTGGGACCCCGACGACATAAAACTGGCAAGTTAAATGAAAACAAAGAAAATGTTCGCAGACGATTCAACATATCTAGGAATAAACTCCACAAATGAAAAAGGCATATATACTACACATATTAATGTTTCAGGAGAAAACTCATCAAATCCATTTGCAACATGTGACCAACACATCAACATTCGTACAGAAAACTCAGCAAATCCAGTTGCAACATGTGACCAACACATCAACATTCGTCATGAGCCAAACTATTTTATATAGACCCTAGTACAGGTGTCAGGAGCGGTACATGTCTAAGTGTTGGAGGCATTAGTGTCCCTTGTTGGGGTAAACCTATGTTTACGGGATTCTGTAGAGCATTTCTTAAACCAAACTAGTGATATGCTTGATGGGTGAGTATCCAACTACACATGAAGGGCTCAATCTCATTTCATTTTCCATTTCCACACACCGAATCCAAGGCATATTTACATAAAATCTCAAAATCTTGTTTCAATTCATGACTGTTAAGCTTACGACCATCAGAAACATAACTTCTACAAAACAGATGTCTAACTACTATAGCATGCATGCCAAGAGGCTTTTGGCCCAATGGCATTAGGAGTGCACTTAGGTTAGGAGTTCAACTCATCTAAGGTGCTATCTAACTATTCAAACATTACTGACTTTTGCCGATCCAAAGGGAAAAAAACTAATAGGGCATGCATTTTGTCAAGAGGTAAACTTGATTTTACAGGCTAAAGCCAAAAATTGAATTATTGAGGGGCATTATTATTCTGAAAAAAAAGAAAAAGAAAAGGTGGCATTATTGGTGGTTAGAGAGTGGCCCAAGGTTCCCCAAAGGAATTGCATTTGATGATAAACCTACTAAGGAGGTGTTTATGTGGCTGTCGAAGTAGATGCAAATTGGAGTTCATATAATGCATGTATTCGTGTCTTTGTATTGTGTGGGTTTGTTTGTGAGAATAGGAAAAAAAGTGAAGGGTATTTTTTTTTCTTTTCCCAAAAGCTTTGTAATTTCTTTCATGTGGAAGTGTGAAATATTTATGTGTTTGAGTAAGTACGTGAAACTTCTCTCCCACCAACACATTCAAGACTATAAAACTTCACTAAATAGATGTTCAAGTAACTATTCGTTGAATATCTCCATAACAGGAAGTTATCTTATTTGGACCATCATTCATTTTGTTTAGAACTGGATATAGGTGTCTGTTGGAAAAGAAGCATACCAGGAAATATCATCAGATTAAGAGATCCAAACCCTGCAAGAATGCAGCTAGAAATTTGAGATCAAATATAGCACTAAAGTTAAAAAGATTAACACTTCAATTAGTAGCACATCCAGTCCTGGTCGTCAAACTAAGCAACGTAGATTATAATAATCTGAACAATTGTTGACGCCAAAGGTCCTCTCCAGTCTTACACACAAACCTTGTGGCTAGATATCACTCTGTACATCCCGTCATAGTTTTTGCATGCCCATACATAACATCCTTCGCTATTAAGAGCATAAACAACCATGTCATCAATGAAGTGCCTGCCAAATTAAATCAATTCAAGTCCATGGCTTATGGCATTCACCAGAATTGCCAAATAGAAAAGTAAAAATTGGTTCCCAGCAGACTCATACTTTGATTTCCACTTAGCTTAATATACTTCCTAAAATATGTCCTTCAATCTTCACACAAAGAAACGCAACAAGAAGTTTAGATGCTTGAGTTGAATAATAATATTGAGTCATAACAAACTCATAAAAAATTAACCTCAGGATTAGAAGTGCAAAAGGCATCTAAAAGAAAAGATGAAAAATTCAAAAAAACTACCTACGCAAGCTGCATACCTTCCATCGTGCTCATGGTCGTAGAAATGGTGTTTTTATCATCGTTTGATTTCTCTTTCTTATGCCCGGTGTCTTTATTCCGTTGTTGTTTCCTCATTTATTTGGTCTCTTTCGTTTCCTCTTTCATTTGTATATGATTCTCCCATACCTCTTTACGCCATTAAAGTTGTTACTACACACACACACACAAGCTCACTGTCTTTACAGTTATAGGAAAATATGAAAAACTCTTCTTTTTCATCAAATTGGTAAAGAACCATAAAAACCCCACTTTCAAATGTGATCATTTGAAATATGTGATCCAAGATGCAATCGTTCATTCAGTTCAACTAACAAACACCTGGTATTCGTAGAAGCCGTTTTCAAAAAATTCACCAAATTGTCAGCCTTGTCTCTTTGCAAGTACCTCAAAACCTTAGGAAATGCCCTAGCAAGCTTCAACATACTATCAGCAAACTCAGCTGACTGTTTCTTCCTCTTGAAAAATTGGAAAGCATATTCTACAGGGTAGGTATTTTCCGTTGGAGGAAAATTAACTTTTTGTTAGCAATAAAATTATTTTACCTCCCCCAAAAAGTAAAGCTAGCACATATTTGGACTCAATCAAAGGTATATGAGATGCAATCATGAGAATACCTTGTATTCGTGATAGCCTTCAAAATTCTCTCCATGCATCCATCACAGTCCACATCCACCTTCAGTTTCACCACCTTACATGCTTCTAGCTATTCTCTTGCTCACCATCTTATGCAAGAACACGAGGCAAGTGCTCATGGCGAAAAGCCAAATGTCAAACACGTGGGAGGCATATACCTTGCATCGATTTCTAATGTCGTAAGCCATATAAAATCAAAACCCGAAAAGCTATTAGAATGTGCGCCAATAGAAATTGAATTAGATGCAACAACCACCCATTATACCTTATTAGATTGTTCCCTCACATTCTTAGCTGTAAATGTGGTTCTGTTTCTGAGACTTTTAGGCACAGATGGTAAACACCCGTTGTTGTAAAGAGAGAGAGAGACACCAACACACCTCGGCCGGCTGACTCAGTGATCGGAACTCGGATCGGACGGGGACGGTAAAGGTCGACTTGGATGGGCGGCGTTGTTACGACGGACACGAGAATGCGGGAGAAAAAAAGCCTTTTCGAGTTGTAATCAAGTGTTGCCGGCTCATTTTTTCCCAATTTTTTTCGACATATATATTCTCCGATTAGATACCAAAGAGTATCCGATTGACTTGAAATCTTAAGAAATCATTTTAATTGATAAGTTCTACAATGTGGACAAATTGGATCATTAAAAAAATTCCAAAATAAGGCCCAAAATTTCCAAAAACGGAAGAGGAGAGTTTCATGTCACAAGGGTTGTAATCAAGTGTATTTAGCAAACTTTTTCTCATTTTCTTGAGGGATCTTTCCTCTCCGATTAATAATCATTTGGAACTTGATTGAATTCATACATTACAGAAGCATTTTAATCAACAATTTATACAATGTGGACAAATCGGATCGTCAAGGTAATTCGAAAATAAGATTGAAAATTCCCTAAAACGGAGAGAAGCCTTCTTCTTCATACTTCGCATGTTTAAGATGAGAAGAATAACTCGCGTTTCCTACGCCCGCTTTATTTGTTTTTTCTTTCAAAAATCGTATGTTTAAGACGCGAGATCTAAGTCATACACGAAACACCATCCGTTCATATCATAAGGGTTGTAATCAAGTGTAGCACGAGAACTTTTTTTCAATTTTTCGGGGGATCTTTCTTCTCCAATTAATAATCATTTAGTACTCAATTGAATTCATACTTTACAAAAACATTTTACTCAATAATTTATACAATGTGGACAAATCGGATCGGCAACGTAATTCGAAAATAAGATTGAAAATTGCCAAAAACGGAGAGAAGCCTTCTTCTTGATACTTCTCACATTGAAAGTGCGAAGTATAACTCGCGTTTCCCACGCCCGCTCTTGTCTCTCGCTCGCGGACTTGTTTTATTCTTCAAAAATCGCATTTTCAAGTCGCGAGGTCTAAGTCGTACGTTTCAAGATGCCATCTTAGTTCTAAGAACCTTGGGAGACTACGCAGCAGTTTTCTTCTTTTATCAACCATACATATTTCAATAATCTGAGAAATTCCAAGTTTAAAATTAACAAATAAAACTAAATATTACTAACAATTGCGATATACTCCTAACTGTACGATCTACCGGCCAGGAGACAATCTTTTTTCATGGATTTTATTGCATTTAATTGTAAAAATGTTCAGGGAAATCATTTTTTCTTTCTCCCCTTGAGAGTAAGGCGCGTGCGGGCCAAGCTTTTGTGGGACGCATCGTCACATGTTTCAATTCTCTTCCATCAAACTTTATTCTATTATTGCTGTTGAAAAATACTATTCACATGTTGCTCTCTATTATCGGTAAATACTTCTAAAGCTGATACTAACTAGAGATAGGGTAGTCCTATGGTACACACCTCTTATTAAAGGGTGTACCGTACGCATCATGATTTTAAACCCTTGGATTTCAAAGTAAATAATCCGGACCACCCATTTATTAAACCAATTAATAAAATAAAAAAATGGCATAGCAGGTAACAGGTTGTTCTCTCTTCATTGACTTTCTCTCCTTCTCCCTCATGTGTAAAATACTACAAATTATATAACATAACCACAATTGTTATGACAACACAAAAAATTGACACTTTCTTACCACAATGTGTCGTACCAAAAGAAATCGATCAAAAAATACTAAATACAAGACCAAAATATATCGTTGCACAATCAATAATTATTATACCCAAACAAAATACATGTCTAAAATATCACAAATTAAATATTGTATAACTTAACATCCTAACAATCCTGATCGATCATTTTAAAAATACACTCACTAACGACATTTAGATTGTACAGTCAATTTATATTTGGTATGAAACCTAGTCCTCTATTGTAGTTGAATGTAATGTAGTCATGCGACTGTGACACAATAATGACGATCAAATCCGTTGAATTTTTTATGTTTGTTGATTAAGTCACCTACGTAATTTTTTGTCTCAATCAAGTTTAGGAAACTCCATCATCGGCACGCAAATTGAATAATAGAATGATATTTTCCATCCAATTAAGTGTCTAGCTATAAGCCATCAACTTAATTCTTGATACGAATGACCTAATTAATATTATGTAAAAGATAGACGATTTTGATAAAATAAAATAAAAAATAAAATAAACACCTTACGTGGGGCTCTGATGGTGCATTATTATATTTTAATGTTGTATTGAAATTGAACGATGAGATTTGTTGAAGTATGAAACTTCAAGGACTAACTATGTGATTTATTCTAAAAAAATAATAACATTCTTTTAAAAAAAAATAGGAACGAAGGGTTTAAGACTTGAACCCCAGATCTTTTAGATAAATGTCAAACTCTAACACCTTATCACTATGGTACACAATTGAGAATTTGTAATTCTAAAGGCTATTGATTATATAATATTTTCTTGTATGTAAGGGCGTTATTTTCAGGCTAAAAATTTGAGAAGACAGAGGCCTCAAATGCTTCCGTCCTAGTGATGGGCCTGCACTTGTAGATCATATTATAGCTATGTCATTGGTGTAAATCAAAATGTCGATTATAATAATTTTTTTTGAAAGAAAATACAATGACAATAAATTTACAAAATTATTTAGATTTTACTTCCACGGCCTAGTTCCAAGGACCACCATTAAATTTGGATTGGTACGCATGGGATGAAGGTTTGACACCGATCCATGTGTTAAATATATAATGCCAATTGTTAAGTGCACCGCCCTAAATATTGATAAGATTGGGTATTAATATAATAAATTTCACCAATTACAAAAAGGAGAGTAATTTTCACACTCTATTTTTTGATATTCACATTTATTTTTTTGTACTCCATTTTAGTGTTGAAAGTGTATGCATTTGAGACAGTTGGATAATTATTTTTTCGTGACCTCTCATTTTTCTACAAAGGAATTTTGATTTTTTGAATTAAATTTTGTAGAAAAAGAATTTGATTTAGACTAATATTTTGAGAGGAAATTGTAGTTGTATTCGAAAATTTGAGTATAGTACTTACTTTTTGGTGAATTTCTTAGATGAAAATTTTGTGCAAAAACTTCATTTTTAGTTTAAATTATTGAGGTATTGTGTAGGGACAAATAAGAATTTGAAAAATTAGTGTAGAGGAAATCGAAAATTAAGATAATATGGTGGAAATTTTAAAATTTGAAAAAATAATGTGGCGGGAATTGAAAATAATTAGTGGTATTGTATTTTGTCAATTATAACTATCGTTTACTGAACATTCCGATTGAATTTTTTTTATACGACACGTTGTGGGTATGAAAACGCCAATTTATAGTGTTGTCATAACAAATTTGGTTATATTACTGAATTTGCGGTATGATATTTTGCTAATAATAACTATCGTTAACTGAGCATTTCAATTGAATTTTTTTATACGATATGTTGTGGGTATGAAAACGTTAATTTATGGTGTTGTTATAAAAAATTTGGTTATATTACTGAATTTGAGGTATGATATTTTGTTGATTATAACTACCGTTGATTGAACATTCTGATTGAATTTTTTTATACGACACGTTGTGGATATGAAAACGTCAATTTATGGTGTTGTCATAACAAATTTGGTTATATTACTAAATTTGTGGTATTTTAGACATGTGTTATTACGGAATATTTCAATTAATTTCCTTTGGTACGACACATTGTGGTAAGAAAACGTCAATTTATGGTATTGTCATAACAATTATGGTTTGTTATAAAATTTGTGGTATTTAAATATGTTTTCTTTTGATATGACACGTTGTGTTAAGAAAATGACAATTTTAGGTGTTGTCATAATATTGTGGTTATTTTCTAAAATTTGTGGCATTTTACAAATATTTTTGGCTTGGGTATAACAATTGTTGATTCTGGTACGACATATTTTGATTTTGTTACGGAATATCATACGAGTCAAAAAAATTTGGTACGATTCATTGTGGTAAGATAATGCCAATTTATGGTGTTGTTATAACATTTGTGGTAACATTATTTAATTTTTGATATTGTACGCATATATTTGGTTAGGGTACAAGTATTATGGATTTCAGTACGAATAATTATGGTTACATAATAACAATATTTTTTAATTATGGGTAACCTGCTAATGACCTGTTCAACAGGTAAATTTTAATGTACAAGTCGTAACTAGAATCATAAATATGCATTAGAAAACCAAAAATTGGCATAATAAAAATCATAAATTGTCATAATTTAGACATACGGTATACCCTGTGTACCATAGCTTCCTCCCTAGAGATAACATAACTTCCTTCACATGCTGTTGTATGCTAAGAAAGATTCTCACGTACTATGCTCTTTCAAGTGACCTCATACTTCCATCATGTTGATAACGTTGTGATATTCATATTCATCCATATTATCCAATAATCATGGTCATGATCACTATGTTCATATTCCTCTTCAGTCACTGCATTTTCACCTGATATTCTTTGATTATGGAACTTCTGTACAGAAACTTGACTTCATCAAGCGTATGAGGAGACCTGATCTTTTGGATGGAATTTTCACAGATTAATGAATTTGGCAAAAACCTGTGTCGATTCAAGTCTGCAGCGATGGCCAACTATAAAACTGAAAGAGAATGGTTACATGGTCTTATAATATGGCTAGTTTTGAGAATTCTGCGGTCACACAACACCCCCGAAGCACTTCATCATTTGATCCATCTAACTAATATTCTACGCGTCTTGACACCTTTTGCAATCCTCATCCTAAGAACAACAAAAGATAAGAACAACAAAAGATAAGAACAAATTTCCCACTGAGATATCGAGGGAGTAGGGAGCATCAGAAGTACATCCTCTCTATCCCTTGTATATACATCTTTCTAAGAACAAATTTCATTTAAACCTAAATAAATTCCATGTTTTTCTACTCATCCAACTGAAATTTTCTATCAAATAAGCACATTCCACTGCAATTTGCAAACTTGTCTCCTCATCGAGGGCGTAAAAAATTCAACAACAAATCTCACGCATGCAAGAACCAGACACCTAAGTTAACCCGATCATTCAACTCGATTCTGGCTAATCTCTCCTTTATCAAACTCAAATGAAGACATCAAAGTGGCCCAATGTAGACTACCAAAAGCTGATCCCTATCATCACTACAAACCACAAGTACAAAAACATTAGTTACTCTTAGAAACTAACTTCTCTCAAAGTCATATCAAACATAGCACATCTCCCCGGCCTGAACAATCCGGTGCCTTCTAAAACCCAACTAAGAAACTGCAGCCAAGTGGGCATAACTCCTACCATTGCTAATGAGAAGTCCTAAACAACCTGCCTTCACGGAAGGACATCTTTTTCTTTTAAATCCACATCCTGGTAACACAGACTTGACCTCCTCTAATTTGAGGAAAACTGGTACACCACAAATCTTGAACATATTGCCCTAAATCTCTCTCAGTATCTCTTGAGAAGGTTATATGACGGCAGATCTTCAAGCCGTTTTATGCCTTCCTGCAGAAGCTCTGTTTCCAGCTGACGACGAGTAGCTTTCATCACCGCCTGTAAGAAAAAATGAGAGAACAGAAGTGATAGGGATTAGGGAACAAATTACCTCAAAATCACACAAGATCAAAATAAGGCTGAGACAGGTCAATGAGGGACAGTGGACTGAAAACAACTAGCAAGTAGGATTTTTTGCTCTGATTTTTCCTAAGGATTCGTATCCATCTGTATCATACCCATTCTGGTAACTGTGCTTCGCGCTAAAGTGGCTTCATAATGAAAAAGCAAACGACTCTTTCAAATGCATTAACTGACATGCATTTTTACACAGATAACTCTTCCAGCAAAAAGTTGTATCACAGATTCACAAGAAACTGAGAAATTAAGCAATAAAGGAACGCTCTCTAATAGTTCCCGCCTGTAACGTGCAAATCTGAATACAAATCCTAGCATGTTAGGTATGAGGTAAATGCGGATCAAATCTGTACAAAATGCTTTGGCATTTCTCTCAGAACAGGTCAAAGCTTGATGCTAAAAGCAAATTGTGCATCAATTCACATCAAAGAGTTCAGCAGAGAATCTTGGCATGGGACCGTAATGTGGCCTCCTAACACAAGTTAGTTTTGTCAAGCACGTATTCCAAAAAATTCCATGATTGCAGGGATAAAAGGAAGAACTTGCATGCTTTTTCATGATCCCTAGTCCCTACTGCTATAATTCTAATAAATTAACTCATACATTGAAGTCCATGTACGACGCACGCATGGTGAGCCATTGATGATCCATCAACTTGAACGTTATGCAATACAGAAGGTCAAATGCTGATTCGTTTTCTGCACAACAGAAGAGAGAGGGAAGAGGGGGGATTTAATTAGAACCAATAACCGCTAACAAGAAAAGTTAACCAGGAAACATACATAATTTGG
Organism: Rhododendron vialii; assembly: GCF_030253575.1. NCBI lineage: Eukaryota > Viridiplantae > Streptophyta > Magnoliopsida > Ericales > Ericaceae > Rhododendron > Rhododendron vialii. The sequence continues at coordinate 4,100,409 of NC_080563.1, read as the reverse complement.
CATACAATAGTTTGCTCCTGTAATGAAATCCATTCAGCCCCATAAATTGCACACATGGCACAAAGCAGATGCTCCATACTGGCATCAATACCTTTTTTCTCTCAATAACACTTTAATGAAAGGAAATCATTTTGGGATCAAGACAAGGCCTACCTGCAAGAAACTTCAAAAAAGTTGCTCCTAGCATTGTTTGTGGCTTTACTGCAGAGTTGAAAAGCAGAATTAGCATATGAATTGCATTAAATCGAATCAATTTCCTTCTTGAATGTATATATGACAGGTATGCATCTATGAAAATTGTAAACTATGTTGAAGCTCTAGCCTTCGGTTCCAGCAATTTGATCATCTTATAATTTAGGACCGACGTTATTAGAGGGACCAGATACCATCATTTGCATGCGCCATGCAAATGAAGTCACACTTTCACCTTTTTCTTTTAGCCTCCTCTTGCGTTGGTGTTTTCTTTTTTCTTCCTCCTTGTTCCAATGTGCATGTGTGGGCATCCTTTTTCAATTGTGTCTACTGATCATCATCACTATAATCAATTCTTTTAACAACAAAAATTACCCTCAGTTATCTATATCCAAAGATCATCTTTGTTCAAAGCAACACCATACATTCAAATGCAACAAAAGTATGGACTAAACTGTCCCAATTAAATTTAATTAAACACCTTCAATATTTTTTTTTTTATAAGTGCCTTCAAACATATATTATGCCAACAAATAAATCTCTCCCAAGCTCAAATGAACTGCTTTCTCAGAAGACACTGAAGGATAACAACTAGAAGCAATAGTGCAAACTAGAATTCATGGGAGTTTATAAAGAGTGTTGGAAAAAGGATTATCAGTGATTTCATATAACATTAAATTAAAACATCTCCTGCTGTCTAGTTATAAACTGACAAATTATAAAAATACACACAAGACGAGAATAAACGAGAAAACGAGAAAACCTGCTTCAAGATCAAGCATCTGAATAAGCATGAAAGTGATGTTCACACCAGCGACAGCAAATGGATATTCCCACATGGCCCTGTCACCATCCTGCTTTAGGAGAAGATCCTGGAATGACCTCTGCAGAAATTGTGGCAAGTCTTTACATGTTAAATTGTAGCACAAATCCCGAAAAGGGAGAGAATAAAATAAAAACAAGGCCAGGTTTAGACTATGCAGTGGTTTGTAGTTAGATGAGTCATTAAACTAAGCAACAATGGATAAAGAAAAAAGTCCACTATTTCTGACTCAATCGTTAAATTCTTCTAACATGCTCCAGCATGAGGAAACTGAAAGCAAAAGACACATCTTCAACGGATGCTCAGCAAATCATAATATAGACAAGCACATAAAACAAAAGGGAAGGAGAGAGGGATTGATTAAGAATATTTAGCAGATAACTGGCCATACCGGGAAATTCCTACCAAAGTACAACAAGTTCTCCAGCGATATAAAACCACCACCCCTGCAGCCAGAGAAAGAGAGAGTCTACACATAAGCAACGCACGAACGATAAATAGATCACAGTATCACACAGCAAGCTTAAAAAATCCATGAGTAAAACAAAGGAAATGCTGCTGAACCTGAAGTCTGTGGATGGATCTTTTCCTTGCCAACCCATTGCCTTCCACTGTTCAGATACCAAACCACAAAGTTCTTCTCCGGGAAAGGCAGCATCCCACAAAGCCCTCAAAGCTTCCTACAACAGCATAACAGAGGTAAAAACTGAATAACTATATAGATTGTCATTCTTTGGTTCCAAGATAAACAATTGCACTCATTACATTGACTGACCTCCCACAACCACTTGGAAAATATGAAAGCATGAGTATATATAATTCGTTTCTGAAACATTCACTGATTATTGAGCAAGAAGGGCACCTGATGTTCTGGACTTGAACTATCATATACAACTTCTATACGGTTCTGTAGCCTTTGTAAGCACTCCTCCTAACAACACCAACATGAGAGAATATATCAAGGTCGTTGACGCTAGAGTGTTATCCTTTAGCCATTAAAATTGGACCATAAAAGAATTGGGAAAGAAAATAAGAGAGATAGAGGATCATGACAGGTAAAACAAGCATTCAGGCACAATCGTATTGCTTGCTCTAGTTAGAATTGTATATTTAGGCAAGGTTATCACATAAGCGTATGGCCCACTCTCAGTGATTCTGATAGGTCCTCATCCGATATTACCTTTTTAATTGGTTTATAAAACCCTTCTGGGCAGTTTTGTATGTTAGTTTTGCAAGGAATCAAGAAATGGGCAAGAGTATTGCAGTTTCTCCTTCATTCCATTAGTGTTACATTTACTGCAGATCAGATGTTGGCAAACATCTGATATCTGATCGTTGGATTGATTTGTTTTAATTACTATATTACCAGCCAATCATTAAACTATCATGTCCTTAACATCTAAAACTCACTGAACTCTACCGTCTGCTGTTCTTAATTTGCTTTCGTACACTGTTCCGTCTGTACACAGTGAACGCCTTCCAATTATTCGTGAACTTTCTTGAGCTTGTATAAATTCTTCAACCCTTTGACACAATTTTTTGGGTACAAGATTGGGAGAAAGGGGATAAGTTATACTGCACGATAAACATTTCTTTATTCCGTGGGACCCACATGGCGATAAGAGATGGCTAGATGGATTTATCAGAGACGACGAGATCTTGTCCCTTGTCTGCTTAGGACCTGATAAAGAACTAGATTATATTTCCCGGATTATTATGGCAGCCGTTACATGGAGAGGGAAGACAATCCGCAGGGGGGATTGTTTATCTGTGGGCGGGCAGAATGGCATGTGTTACCCCCATCGTGTCGTAGGACTAATACTCTATCCAGACTATCAATACCCCAATGGGACAAACCAATTTTGGGATTAGAAGGGACCAGGAGACAAAAACCAAACAAATCACTAGAATGTTTATTACCTGGACAGGAGTCAAATCAAATGATGGACGAGCATCACCCTCTCTACTTTGGACACAAACACAAGAAAGACCTTTGCCAAGCCATGCTGCTGATCCTGCTACAACTTCAGCTGCAATAGAACAAAGCCATTGCCACATGAAATGAAGTCATAGATCTTCAACTAAGAATATATAGGGCACAGAAGATATCAATCAGGTCTTTTTCTCCCATACAATGGCTCCTGATCAAGGATGTAATGGTAGTACATACAAGTCTAAACAACCATACATAAGGTTCATAAACTGTGATCAGAATGAACTCCAGATTTAACTGTCATACTGTCATTAGTTAGACAGATGACATAAAAATGAGGTTAAAAAGAAAATGCGTTAAGAAAAAACAAAATTCTACTTCTGTTCTATGAGACAAGCTGATGTGAACATCTAAAATATAATAATATATTATCCACTACTCGCGAGAGATCATTTCTCAGAATCCTTTTTTATACTATAAGCACATAGTCGCAGCAAAGACGAGTGCTCTCTAGTTGCAGCAAATACAGGTCTCCGGAAAAGTGACAAATACGACATGATTTGACCCAAATTACTATACTGACAGCATGTTACACTAAGTAACATGGAATGATCAGAAATTAACCAATTTTACTCCTGTACTACATTTTCTTTCAGTATATTTATGAATGCATTCAAAAGAAGCAACTAGACTGAAAGTGGAGACTAAAACACCCAATATTTAGCTACAGCACAGGCCAGTGCAGCAGTGCTTCATATTCTACTCGGGGAACTATACCTAGCTCCAGCCCAAGAAAAGAATATATAAAAAGGAGATAAAGCAGTAATACAGCACGTAATCCCAACATCAAGATGCTACTAAAGTAACGAAATTCAAGTAGCATTTGGATACCAATCAGCACTCGAGAAACCCGAGTTTTATTCAAGATCCAAACTCATGAATGAGTTAAATTCCTGATCTTTTACCGTCATTATACATTCAGAAGAGAAACCTTCTTCCCTTAACCTCTCCCCAAGGCTAGCTAGAGTATGTATTATCAATTAAAAACACAGAATACACACTAGTATATAATTATCATTTTGTATCATTTATACCCTAAATTAGTCAATTTCTTACACCACGTCCCGTGCACCATTGCCATGTTAAACAAAGTCACGCTTAGCTTCAAGCCATGTCTATCATACGTCGTGATATCTGTTTCCATATAAAGTAGGACTCACTGGACTACACCATTTTGCTTCATTACAGCCGAGGAATAATACTAACCATAACAAAATAAGGATAGGGACAGCTGTCTCAAACGATCAGTTAGAGCATCTCCAATGGTAAGACATTTCTCAAGCCAAAGCCATTGTTTGGCATGAGGTCTCGAAAAATGAGCTCCAATGGTCGACCACTTCTCAAGAGTCACGACGAAAAATGGCTTTGCCATTTATCAAGCCAAATTTGGCACAACAAATGGCAAAGCCATTAAATTGCCACATCAGCATGTGTTTCTACCTTTTTTGTCCAGATACCTATGAAATGATTCAAGTGATCCAACAGCCGTAAGGGTTAAGGTAAAAAACGGCTTCCGCCTTCGGGACCGTTGGAGCAACTTTGCCAAATCTTGACAAAATACTACAGTAACAAGCCAAAAATAGCTTTGGCTCAACCAAAAAAAAAAAAAAGAGGCTCAAACCGTCAGAGATGCTCTCATGGCGGGCAACCATGATCATTATAATGCAATATAGGTAAATACCCCAACATACAACACAAAAGAGTTAAGCTGTTTTCACGCTTATGCTAATCCACACACCTACTATACACGAATCAAAAAAACAAGACGAAAAAAATCAAGAAGACAAAAGCAGCTGCATCCAGCTTATTACTCACCAAAGATCTCAATGCAAGTAGTCATGAATCTTAATATGACCTAATTTTCAATCCACGGATCCGAACACTTCTATATTTCACTCCTGACAAGCACGTAGACGAAAACGAAGAAATAATATACGTATATAGAAAGAGGCGCCAAATTACGTATAACAGAATGAGTTCATGTAATATACCAGAAGAAGTGGAATGGCCTCGGTTGAGATCTTGTTGAGAGATCCTCCTAACAGCTACAAACGATCCACCTCGATCGTCCATCCACGCCTCGCAAGTATTAACTACACGGCCATTGATTATTGAACAGCAAGAACTGAATCGAGGAACGAAAGTATTCAAGCACTTTCGGATTTTCGAAGGGGGAAAATGTTATTGCGCTTCTTCGAACCGAGTGTACCGGAATGAATCGAAAGAATGAAGGAATGGATCAGAGGTAGGGCCGAAGTCGGTCCAAGAACGGTTCTTGAAATGGAAAAACCTGTTCTTGAAGAGAGAAGGTAGGGCTTCGAGATCTGCTACAACATTAACGCCGAGACTGGATTCTCTCTCTCTCTCTCTCTCTCTCTCTCTCTACGTGGAGTTTTTCCCTTTTTTTTAGCTTAAATGCGATGTTGGATTTTCTTCTCCTCCAGTTTGTAGGCTTTGGTCCGTTTGGACGGAGAGGGGGGATAAATAGGAGGGGAGGGAGAGGGTGGGGGGATTTGATTTTTGGATTGGATTTGGGGAGATCATTGGAGTGATGCAAGGGTTTAATATTTAATTATTTGGAAATTCGAATGCCTCTTTCTATGGTTGGAAAATAGAAAAAAAAAATTAAACTCTTTGATTTTTTTTATTTGCAACATAAGAGATATCTCAAACGGGACGAGACAATCCAATTAGATTCGGTCACAGAAAACCAACATCCTCATAGAGTGTGAGAAGCAGTTAGAAAAGGGATTACTAGACGTGCTCACGAGACTACCTACCGCTACGTGAATTTTCACCTCCTAACCAGTTGGCCTAGTTACAAAAATCGAACTCACACCTCAAAGTGGGTGCAAACTCCTGAAAAGTGGAAACAACCTCGTTGGAAATCTCTCTTGTTAAAAGGAGATGAAAAACACTCCCCTTTACATTTCTAGGCTAGGCACGCCCTTGAATTGCTCTGTGTGTATGATTTATCCTTTCTAAGGTGGGGTTTGGTCTATATTTACGATTTATCCATTCTAAAGATTGTCCATTTTTCACTATTTGAACATCTAGAAAAATGCGTATATTTTCATAATAGATGGTTTCTTTTTTGATTTTAAACACTTTATCTAATAATAGAAGTAAGCGAATATGTTATATCATATCGATCAAATAAGATTAATTTCGTGTCTATCATATGCCCCACCTTTTAAAAAATTGCAACACTATATTGGAACCTATTGTTATCTAGACAGACGTGTCCCAAAAACACATCAAAAATTTCCCATCGGATATTGGTTGATACATTTAAGATACACAATTATATTTGAAAAACAATTGTTAATTGTTAATCTAATATCGCATAATCTTTTTTCAGAAATAAAAAATTTGTAAAAATTTGTAAACGATTCCAATCTTCAAATGATTATGACTGTTCAGGACCCACAAATTACTGATCGGTCAAAAAGACGGTTGAGTCAAAAGAAGCTGGACCTAAATTGCATCTTCCTGCTTCATACAAACAAGCGAGGCGGTGCCGGCCACTAATCCCTCGCCGGCTACAGAATGCCCTTGCCGGCTCGAGCGGATGTTCTTTTCTTTTTCTTTTCTTTTTTTCCGTTTATCTCTCTGGAGTACGATAACGATAATGATATCTCTGGAAAGCAAATAAGCCTTGGCCTTTGTAGTATGCAGTATGCATGATTCCACTCAACAACAAATGGAACCGGGCATGTGGTGTATGGTAATTGTAGGCCCATCTCGGGTCTGATGATAAAATCAGAAATGTTCACTTTCTTAAGATCCTCGAGTAGACTAGAAATTCAGATTTGATCGAATATCATAAATTACGTAATGGGCCCATATACGTATTGAAAAAGTTAGACCTTGTAAATGAGTTAGAAAATATGATGTAAGATATATACCCTTTAATCACATACAGGGCCGGCCAGGGGTAAGCCCCGCAAGCTGGCCGGCCGGCTCGGACAACCCCCGGCAAGGGGCCACAAAAAAAAAAAAAATTTTGTATGTATACAAAAATAAAAATAAAAATCTAGCAAAAATATATATTTATGGGCATCATCCAAAAAATTTTGTACATATTTTAAAAAAAAAAGTAAATATGTATGGTTTCCACCTACTTTAAAAAATTATGATACTTGAGAAAATTAGGAGGATAAAAGAGAGGTTTTTACATACTTAGGATAAATAACAGATAAAAAAATTAGGAGGGCAAATTATTAAGAGAGAAAATTAGGAAGGCTATCAGATAAGAAGAAGAAAAAGAAAAGGGACGCTATAGCCAAAACGAGAAGGGACGGATGATGTAATTCAAGCTAAATGGACAATATAATATTGTTTTTGTCCTTCTTTTTGTTGTTGCTTGTATGTCTTTTTTTTATAATTAACACTAGTAGGCAACGAGCACTGTTATTCGCAATAAAGATTTGCAGACAACCACATAAGGAAAAACTTGTTTGGATCCATTCCAGGTCCCACAAAAATCTAGAAAAATATCTATAAACTTTTTAATATTATTTTATGGGGCCATATAAAAAATCAGCTCCAACGGACATTAGTAAGTATTACTTTTGAATTCATATGGGCGAATTGAGCAATTTCGCCTCAACGAATCCAAAAGTAATACTTACCGATCGATATCTCTTGGAGCCGATTTTTTACAGGGCCCCATAAAATAATATTAAAAAATTTTGGATATTTTTCTAGATTTTTGTGAGACTCGGAATGAGCCCAAACGCATTTTTCCTTGCGTGGTTCCCTGCAAATCTTCCTTGCGATTAGAATTTTCAAGTGGGCAATCAAGCGGAAGGTCGGGTTTGGGCAACCCAAATGTCGGGGCCGGCATTGATCACATCGTTACCGATATTTGGTCGGCCTAAATTTTCACCTAGATAACCTAATCTAATCAACGAGCTTATGAAATGAAAGTTTTTGATTTTATCCCTCAACCGAGAATGAGCACATTTCAAGTTAATGAAATTCAAGACCGACACCCATGGCGATGTAGTCAAAAAGACAAGCACATCTATTAGCTACTAATAATGACCTTCGCCAATTGGCTTCTACTATTAGAAAAATAAAATGAGGAGATTAAAAAATTATAGATTTCATCAACGTGTAAATAAATAGGGAGTAGTAAATATACTTAGAAAAAAAAAAGGAGTAAATGAGAATCATGAGATAGAGACATTTCATACGTGTCGCTATAATGCATTGTTTTTAATCGACATGAGCTTGTTTGAGAGGAAATCAACATGTGGCACCTTGTTATGTCACTTAACCAAAATAACTTTAAAAAAAAAAATGGTTTTATCATTCTCTAGTGAAACTATTTCCAAATTTGACGTGTACTTTTATGTTTTCTTTTATCGAGACAAACCAAAAAAGAAGAAGCAAAAGCCACTATATGACATTTAAAGTAAACTAAGCAAACAATTACCGACAAAATATATGCCAATAACTTTCTATAATAGCTCGTGCCTTGCCCGGACTCCCTTCTATATAGCTGTAGTAGTTTAGAACATAAGTTAGAATTTTACATCGAAAAGAACTTAAATGAGTCATAAGACAATTTACCTTATTAAAGCGGAAAATAATTGAAGAAATTCATCAAATCAAGGTCTATAAACAACCTTCTCCAAAATTGCATTAAATCAAGTTCTGTATACATGTTTTTATGGTGTGTCTAAAAATTAAAAAATATATATGTTTCGCATTTGAAAAGAAGGTATCTCAATTATGAATCTCATTAAATGGTAAACTGTACACAAAAAATATGAATTTTAATGTATAATTTACAATGTAATCATTCAGTAAATTTTTAGATCTATCAATACTCTTATCAAAATAGTTCCTTCAAGTATTTCTTACAATTTCTTATATTTGATATCTTATTACCAAGGCAATAGCCAGTTTTCTAATTTCTCTCAAAACATGTCAAAATAAACTGTAAACGGGATAAATATTAGGGTGAGTTTTTGAGCTGACATTAGCCAATTTATTTAAAAAAAGAAGAAGCTCATTTAACCCCACAAATTGATGTATGTAGAAGAATGATCTATCTTAAAATTTACTACTATATATAATTTCAAAGTTAAAGAGGTTAAAAGTGTCTTTAGCTAAATTATCATCAATTATTATTATTTTTAAATTTTGCACATTCGTCCTCCCTATGCAAAATTTCTGGCTCAGTCTTTGTTTAGCCCGTTTGAGAAACTCATCCAGAGAGTTGGTAAATCTCAAATTAGAAAAACATAAGCAGTCAAGGTTGGTGCCCGATTAATTAATCGTGATAAAAATAAGGTTGATATGATCATGGTCGAATAACACAAAAATTGATGGTGATAACAAAACCAAAAAAAGGTTGGAAAGTTGAGATGGTTGGAATTATTCGGATTCCACGTGCTATTTGGTAGAAGCGGGGACCAAAAAAGGCAAGTGGACCATGTCAATAATACTGGAGTATTATGTCATGAATGGAAGAGTTCCATTTAAGTTGGACCCCACAGAATATGTACTTTTACTTGTGTTTGTTGCTTACGATAAATTTTTCAGTGCCAGAGGCCCAGATAGGTATCATATTGTGTCTGTTTGGCGTATTCGAATTTTTCATTGTGTTTTTAGACTACTTGTATTTGGAGAAAGTAAAAGGGGAGAGAAAGTGTTAGAGTGAGAAGAGAGATGGTTTCAATCCGAACTATTCAAAAATGTATTGAATGACCCGAATATACTGAACGAGTATCACGTAAGATATACTCACCCAACACAAAAAAAAAAAAAAAAATTAATTTTGCTTTCTGACTAGGGCGATGGGTCCACCCACTCATGGATCCAAAGAAAGTTGAAAAGCTAGTTTTGTGGGTGGCTTTCCATCCTTTTTTTTTTATTTTTTATGGGGCGGTCTCGCATGTCTTTCATTGGTATAGTTATTCACACGGCTTCTAGTTAGGGGTTCCGTATGCTACTTGTGCGAGGAATCCAACACTATAATAAGTTCGGTCTTGCTATTGTCAGCCCACTGGACTGACGATAAACACATTAAAAGACAAAAAAAATAAGTATTTTTGTGCACTTTTTACATCCTTTAATACACATTCACACACCTACTATCGTCAGCCCATTGGGCTGATTTTAAAATTTTCCTAATAAGTTTTCTAAACTCACATAATTCACTTTGCGAACGTAAAAACGTCTTTGACATAGGAGGCTCCACATGTGCTTATACGTGGTCAACTAGACACCCTAAGTTATTTTTTTTATTACATGTAAACAAATTATCTCGAATTTTGTTTGATCTCTTACTCCTATGCTACGAAAATCCATCAATTTAGGTAATTTGCAATTAAACACCTAATACATTTAGCTAAAAAATAAGGTACACATTCTTAACGACAAAAAATAAAAAAAAATAGAGGGAAAAATGTATCTATTGGTATCGCTATAATACTCATATAAAGAGGTACGCCGTATACTCTACCTATTTACACCCATCTTTTGCCAAAATTAGAAAAAGAATATAAGAATGGCCTTGGAGGTAGTTTCAGGCCTGGAGAAGACTTATAAATCGGTCACCTGTAGAATTGGGCCAGTTTGAATGCAAAAGGGCCATTTGAGTTTGCAAAGACTTGGGACAAACTAATGCCCAAAATATCACTTTCACAAATTCGGGCCCAGGATTGGCCAAAGTCTTCGGTCGACCCACTAGGTCTGAGTGTTTTATCCAGGACTAGGTCAGTTCTTAAAAATAATAAAGCCTTCTCGCAGGTCCAAATCAGTTAAAACCTGGGTTTTTCTCCAGGCTTGAGCTCACAAGATTTACAAATGATGGAGGCCTATGGTTCAGCTCAAGCTCGGACCCAAGTGACGGAAGGGTTTGCTTCTTAAACGTCACATATGACCTTCAATTGGCAGGAAAAGGCCTTCAGCTGCTCACAAGCATCTCAAAGGCCTAGAATATTCTTGCTTAGCAGGTCTAAGTAAGCTGCTTGCAAGCAGTTCAAGGCAAGCTGCTTGCAAGCAGCTCAAGGCCTAAATCTTTACTATCTTTTAGCATAAAGCAAGGCTTGGGACACATGGCAGCCGTGCATGGAGACATCCCAAGCAACTCACAAGCAACTCAGGCCTGCACAAGCAGCTCAAAAGCTTAGAAGTTTCTCTCTAACAACACACAAGTAGCTCAATTAAGCCTGCAGAAGCTGTTCAACCAAGCTTGGTGACTGAAGTTAAAGTACGTAAGAGGCAAGAAATGGGGCACAAGTTCCAACAAATTCCTTTTGCTTTTTATCTCTATATATGGAAACACTTAAAATAGCAAGTAGGCCCTCAAAAGGGGCTCAAGAGCCAATGAAATGGCTGAAAGGCCTGGTAAAATTTTGGCCTTTAACCTTGGTGGGCTCAAGATCTTTTATCCAGGCATTCAAGCAGCTCAAAAGGCTTGGAGATTCTGTACAGGCCAAATTCCTTTTGCCTTTTACAAGTTTTTATGTAGGAAATGAGAGTTTTTTCAGGCCTCAGTTGATTTCTAGGAGTGACGAGCAAGGCTTGAACAAGTGGCAATCACTCATTGAAGGAAGTAGAAGCAGCTCAAGCCTAAGCCTTTACCAGGAGAACACTTGGCAGCCATGTATGAAGGCCTGTGGAAGCAGCTCAAGCAGCTCATGGCCTGAAACTTCTGCCTATAAATATCAGAGTTGAAGGCCTTGGCAAAGGTCCACGACCATCAAAGTCCACGACTTGTCTTTCTTTTCAATTACCTTTACTTTCTAACAAAATTTGTACTCAATCTAGCCAAGCCTAGATTTTATTTCATTTCCTTATAACCAGACTTTGTTAAACTGTCAATGAAGTCCTTTTAATTATGTTGTAGGCCTTGTTCTACTTTCTTTCCATTTTCTAACAGCGGTTAGGAAATTTTTAAGTCCTTTTCGTTAAGGCAAACCAGGAACCTCCTCACGGTTTTACCCTTAAACCGTGCACTTTATTCGATTAGAAGTCAAATCGAGGCTTCCAGGCCTTGATATAAATTTAGGCAACAATCCTGCCTTGGCACGCTCGCGATTCCAAGCCGATTTGATTTTACACTTTTTGTGGAGAAACACTACCCTAACACTTCCTTGCCTCTCTTAATTCCACATCCAGTCACATATTGAACAATCAGAGTGCCTTTCCATCACCTTTGGCTGGTTAGGCACTAACGATGGGTGTTCTTTGTGCAGATCATGTCGAGCACTTGGCACTACCTGAGTTCAAATCCAAACCTTGAGCTTCACCTGAGTGTTCACCGATTATTTCATCTCACCGCATCTTATATATACTTTTTCCAACTTTGAGCTATTCTTTTTTACTTTTTTGGGTAATCTTATCGAGCTGAACCACGTGATGTAAAAAATTGACTCAAATCTAATAGAAATAATAGCTCAAAGGACCCTAGCTCTAGGCCGAGAGATTTTATGATCCGTTCAGTAGTGATTGTTACGGGCTTGGGGCTGCATAATGGACTTGATGGGCTTTCCTTTATTAACGAGAACCATTAGCATCAAAGAGACCTTCTCTATGTCTTGGGCTCCCATTATCACAAAAAAATAGATCTGTGCTAATAATAAAACAAAGGTTACAGGCCCAATAAAACAGGTCGCAAAAATTTGTACTCTAGTGGCAGTGTCACACACGAGAAATTTTTGGGACCTGGCGCGCATATTCAGACCGTCCAAAAATGAAATCGATGGTCTGGATTGAAACACACCTTTTCTTTTCTTTTCTTTCAAAATCGTTCGGTACTTTAAATCCAGACTGTCGGTTGTATTTATGGATGGCCCGGATGTGAGTATTGGGTACCACATGTACCCGATTTGCAACCTAAATTCCTAGTCACACACATATCCAAACCCCAATATAAAGGAACCAGTTTCCCAATTTCATCGCTTTCAACATTTTTGGCCTAATTTTTCCAATTGTGTCCCTTTTGGTTTTTGCGTTTGGTTTGGTGTAGAGGGGTTTTTCGTCTTTTCCATGTTGAAAGTGATGTTTGGAATCCTTTTTTTTTTTTTTTTTCTTCTAAATTTTGGGCGCAATTACTTGTATGCGTTCCCAGACTTTCATCACTTTTTTAGAGAAAAAAACGGACGTAGAACAAAGAGTTGTTCAGACCTTCAAATGACCGTCATGTACTGTATATTCTTGTATAAACTATGCATTTAGCTTTTGTGGAACCATTACGAATACGCTTTTACACAAGAGTTTAGAGAGACCAGGTATTATTGGACGTAAATTTGAAATAACCACTTGTTAGCGTAAAAAGTGAATTTTTTTTGTGCTAAAAAATGGTTATTTCTCAAAATACTTGGGTACAAGTAAAAAAAATTACTTTTCTGATTCCTCTCGTCGAGACAAATCAATAACTCGCAAAAGTTTGGTGCAAAACTAACAAATGCAAAAAAAAATTCAAACAAGGGACAAAAATCTCAAATTTAAGTTAAGTTCATAAGAATGCAGTAAATTATGAAAAATTCTATGGATGATTAATTTTCGAAGGCATGGATTTTTGCGTGTAAAATTTCACTAACTATTGAGTTTTCCTAAAAAGTCAACTTTTTTTTTTAAACCATATTCAATTTTTTTGCGTTTATTCATTTTGCATAAAAAATTTGTGGATTATTAATTCGTCTTGAAGAGAGAAATTCAAAAGGTAAAAATTTTGACGGAACCCCAATTTTTTAATAAAAAATCAAGAAAAGGACAAGTCGTCCTTTTGCCTTCTTTTGGATTTTTTCCAAAAATAATTGACTTTCGGTCGTAATTTTTTGCTTTTCTAATTCTTTTCGTTGAGATGAAAGGAATAATTGGAAAACATTTGATGCAAAATTAATAAACGTGAAAAAAATTGAATAAAGCCAAAAAAAAAAAAAACCAACTTGCATGTGAGAACACTTTAGGTTTAGCAACGCACCATGGCTATATTAAAATCCCAGTTACTTCAAATTAAGCACACATCAAGATTTTGGCACATAAAATATTTGGAAGGTACAATTCTCGTACATCAAAACCTAGGAAATGATGGGAAAAATGGATTTACCAAAAGGAAATACCATAACCAAAAAATCTTAGAAAGAAAATTAGAACCTAGAAAGTTGATCATGAAGCAATTTTGAAGGCATGGAATATTGGCATCCGGACCTCTGTAGGCCGCGTCGCCTATACCATCGCGAACCCACAATATTTTTCTTCGCAACGGTACAAAGGGTGCGCCCTACGAAGGCCCGGAGGCCAATATTCCATGCATTCAATAAGGCTTGCTGATCAACTTAGAAAGAAAATTAGACCCAAATGTTGATCACGAAGCCATTGAAGGCATGGAATATTGGCCGCCGGACCTCCGTATTCGTATGGCACATCTCCTATATCGTCGCGAACCCAAAATGTTTGTCTTTGCAATGGTATAAGAGGCATGCCGTACAAGGCTCAGAGGCCATTATTCCATGCCTTCAATAAGGCTTGCCCATCAACTTAGAAAAAAAAACAGCAAATCTTATTTATTTGTCTGTTTGTTTGTTCGATGCAGAAAAATGGAGCAAATTTGTGACTGTTAATTGGCCTTGTTCAGCGGAGAAGGTAATTTATATAGTGGAGTAACTTTTTAGTTGATTGACTGTGTCCCAGGTTTTTATTGGATCTTTCCTTCTTGTACAAGTATTAATGAAAATTGAAAAAGGAAGGTTTTGTGATTCCGTGGGGTGAGGGTTTCTTTGTTCTTTCTTTCCATATCAGAGTAGGATTCTTCTCAAGTCGGTCTAAATACGTATAAATACGGGCCATAAGTAAAGTATAAGTTGGGAAACTTTGCTTCTAATTTATTTATACGTATGCTTTACTTGCTCCATAATTTATTTACGTACGGAATATGGAGCAGAAGAAGACGAAGGGGTGGGTTAATCGGTCTTATGCGCGAAAGGAGGGCGATCGAATTGGTGAATTGCCCGACGACATTCTTGTGCTCTTTCTTTCCCGCTTGACAGTTAATGAAGCAGCCAGGACTAGTGTCCTCTCTCGTAGATGGGAACATCTCTGGAAATATTCCACTGGAAGTTTCCATTTACGGGCTCCAGATGTAGTCAAAGATGGGTTTGGGTGGGAGGGTGGTTCCGGCTCCCATCTTTCTCGTTTCCGTGGAAGGTCCAATGACTCCAATTACGTGAATTGGGTGAACCGCGTATTGGAATCGCATAGGGGGCAGACTCTGGATGAGTTGAGGGTATACTTTAATCTGGGCAAAACTTACGAGCAGATGATCGCTCAATTCGTGGATTAACTTTGCAACCAGAAAGCAAGTCCGGGTGCTTGAGTTGAATTTTGGATTAGGACTGGATTACGGTGATAATTGCACATTCCCATCGCCGCCTCATCTTGGTTTTTCCAGCTTTGGAAACCTGTCAGCCCTCTACTTGTCGCGAGTAGATGTAACTGACCAAGTCCTTGCCGATATTTTGTGCAACTGCCCACTACTTGAAGAACTAACTGTGCGATACTGTAAAGACTATTGGGGATCTCAGCTGTAAATCTAATCTCCTTCGAGTATTCAGGTGGAATAATTTCCATTTCTATAAAGAATGCTCCTCTTCTTGCTCAGCTGGAGATTGGGGGTCTCTATTGTGATTGTCTCCTTTCCGACCTTGATGGGCTTCTGTTAGTCCCACCCATGCCAATTAGAGAGGCTCGTTTTGGACCTCAACTCCATGCTACCGGTGGATGCTATCAGAGTGTTTTTCAGAGGATTTGTCGAGTTCTCCAGAGTCAAGTACTTGGAATTGCGATTGAAACTTGAGGAGCAGGATGAGCACAACATTCTATTCCTCACTGCCGTGATAGAGGCATGCCCTTGCTTGCAGATATTTAGGCTGGCGGTGACTAACCATGCAATGCAGTACTCTGAAAATGGATGGTATGACCCCGGACATTTGAGTGATTGGTGGAAAAGGGTTTCGAGAAGAAAGCCAAATAAGATAGATACGTATTTTAAAGGTGCTGATCCAAACTTTCCTCTGCGAAGACACAACCACCGCAAACAAAGTTGTCGGTACAAGTGCCATGAGACGGTGGAACTTTTTGGTTTTTCTGGGCATCCGGCTGAGCTTGAGCTTGCCATATACTTGCTAGAGAATGCTGCCTTGACCCTCAAAAGGATAACTATTGATCCTCACATCCACCATCGTGCTGTTGGCCTGTTGATTTTATGTGTCAAGAAAAAGTGGAAGCGGCTAGAGAAAGCGCGAAGCAGCTGGAAAGAAAACTACCTCCAGCAGCTAAATTAGTGATAGTTCAGCTACCTATGGAGTACAGTATTTATTGAAGATTGAAACTGGTATGGGTGCATGAATGGATTCCATTTTGCTTTCATCTGAGGACTCCAAAAATGGTGTAATATTTTGAAAATAAATTAGACCCTAAAGTTTATGGCGAAGCCATTTTGAAGGCATGCAATATTAGCCTCCGGACCTCCGTAGGGCAGGTCCCCTATAAAGTGGTTGACGCCAAATTTTTTGTCTTCGCAACGGTACAAAGGATGCGCCCTACGAAGGCTCGGAGGCCATTTATTCTAGACCTTCAATAAGGCTTGCTGATCAACAAAAAATAAAATAGACCGTAAAGTTGATCGTCACATGACATATAGCGCCAATCGAAGTGGCGCTACTCATATAATGTGCTTTCAAATGGCGCTAAAGATTGGCATATAGCGTCAATCGAAGTGGTGCTACTCGGATAGTGTGCTTCAAATGGCGCTAGAGGTTAGTCTTAAGAGTAATGTGAAAAGTAGAATATTTCGGCCAATTGTTCAAAAAATGTAGTACTACTTTGAAAAAAAAAAAACTAAACTCAACTGTCCGTTTGGAACTTAGAGAGAAGAAAAGAAAGGAAAGGAAAATGAGGAGGTAAAAGTAGAGGGAAAATTCTTCTTTTGTTAATTTTTCTTTTTGTTTCCTCTCAAACCAAATAAGAAAAAATTATTTTTTCTTCTTTTCCTTTCTTCTTTATGGGATCTAAACAAAGTCTAATGCTCTGTTTGGAACTTATAGAAAAGAAAAGAAAGAAAAGAAAAAGAAAAAAAGAGGAAAATAGAAAGGAAAAATTATTATTCACTGAACTTAAAATTTTTATTTTATTTTCTCTTTCACAGCCAATCAAACAATGATTTCTCTCACAACCAAACAACTGGAAGGAAATTTTTTTAAATTTTCCTTTCTTTTCCATAAATTGCAAACAGAGCCTAAAATCGAAGAAGAACAATTCACTCCCCTCCTCTACCTATCGAGAATGCAGTTTCCAGGTAAGCCCTTCACTGCTTCGCACCAGCATTTCCTAGGGTTTCGCGGTCACAGCTCTCTCTCATCCCCGTCGTTACTTCCGTCATTCTTCTCCGTCCGCAAGTCCTACGCCTGCGTCTCGTGCAGGTTAAGCGACGGGCGAGACCTGAGCCCCGGCCGCGAGAAGCCTAGAGAGAGAAAGAGCGGTGAAGGAAGAGAGAGAGTGAAGGCGAGGGGCAAGGACAACGTGTGGAGTGTGGACAATGAGATGGCGAAGGCGGCGGAGAAGGAGAGGGAAAGAGGTGAGCGGAGGAAGAAGAAGGGGAAAAGAGTGAAGAGCGTGAGGAAGAGGGGAAAGGGCGGTGACATGGTTATGGTATCTGGTTCGATGTTGATGGAAATTGAGACTGTTCTTCAAACTCAGGTACTTGCTTTTCGGTATAAGTTCTAGGGCAAACGAACCGAGCAGTCTGTGAGCAGCTCACGCTCTAGTTTTAAGTTAGTTTGGTAAACGAGCCGAGCTCGAATCGTTTATAGAGGCTTTTTTAGTGAACGAACCGAGCTCGGAAACCTTGATAATAAAAAAGCCGAGCTCGAGCTATACGAGTTTTGAACAAGACAAGCTTGTGTAGTAAATGAACCAAGCTCGAACGACTTGATAATAAACGAGCCGAGCTCAAATATATGGGGTGGACTCGAGCAATACATACGACATTTGACGACGAACCCAGGTCGAGCGATACATACGACATTTGACGACGTTGGATTGCATAATAAATGATCCAACTTCCGAGCTCGGGCTCGACTGGTTTGAACAAGCCGCGCTCAAACATATCAAAGCTAAGCTCGGCTCATTTGCAACCCTAATTTGTAAAATCGAATGTTCACATCAAATGAATCTTAGCAGTATAATTCTCTTTATGAGAAGTTTTCGTTGTCCAATTCTGGGACCCTTAGAATTACTTGTGTGAAGTTGTCTATAATTGGAGGTGAAATCAATGATGGGCTGGTTTAGCTATTCTTTGTTATTCTCAATTAACTAAATTGGATAAATTTGATTGACATTGGGATATTAGGCTCGTCAATGATTTTTGGACGTTATGTACTTATGTTAGGTGAATCAAGGAAGAGGCAGTGCAAGTCTCTACTTATTGTTGGAATTGTGGTCCTGGAATTTCTTTTACCAAAGTAAATGGGTTTTGGTTATGGTGATTCATGAAGCACTTAATCATTGGAATTCTCTGTGATATTTGCACACTTGTGGGTAGTTGTTGCAGGCTGGCTGCCGCTGGCAGTTGAACTTGTGGCACAAGGTAATTATTTAGAAGCAAAGTAAAAGCATCAAAATGGAGCTTCTCAAAAATTTCAACCTTTTTTTTGTGTGGCCCACAAGCCTAAATCCAAACCTGTACAGAATATATTGACACAAATTGTGAGACCAAAAAAGCGACAAGCTTCAGCTCTAAGCCGCTGCAAACACTCCCTATCAAGTCTTCAATATTTTGCAGCTAGTTGGAGTTAGTCTTGTCCCTAGATATAGATGGGAATCCAACATTCTTTTGGTAACAAATTTAGAATTTGGACGGTGATTTTTGTAAGATTTATTTCTGGCATTCGGAAAATCAGAGTTGTTCTAAGTTAGCCAGACATGTGGAACTAGGAGAAGTCAAATTTAATCGAGAAGAAAAATAATGTATTACTTCTACATGACGTTGTGCATGTGCTTGTTTGGGTGCAGCATATATTTGTGATATCGGTTATTCTGCTTGAATCTGGTTGCATTTCTGAGGTCTTCTATACCAACAGAATGGTTATGTTGGCTTTCTTTCAGGAACCGGTCATTCGACCAGCATGGAATACCTTTGCAAGTAGTGTTAGTGGGATATGGAAGGGAGTGGGAGCAGTTTTTTCACCCATAACTGCAGAGATGCAGCCAGTTGATATTGGAAATAAAAATGAGAATCTTTACGACTGCTATACCCTTTTACGCATTGAGGCTATGGCTTCTCCTACTGGAGGGCAGACATGTCAGATCCAAAGAGTAATAAATTGGGTGTCGATGAATCCTTGTGGTGAAAACAGACTGCTGAATGGAGGGAGCAACAGCAGCAAAGTTGATGCATTATTACCCAAATTTGAGTCTTTTGACTTGAGTACTAGTGATGTGATGGAAGAAGATGTAATGGGCATGGAACCTGGTCTTGTTTTCTTTGAGGTAGGACTTGCTCACTTTTTATGCATTTCTCTGGACTTGTTTATGGATAACCTGAAAGAAGTTGGTTGATGTTTTCACTAATAATGTGATATAAACTGGCTTGTATCTAGCGGTTCTTAGACTCATTATTGTGTTACTATCTGAAGCATACAGAGCTCGTAATTCTGAAACTGAACTATTTGTGCAAGTTCCTCTGTCGTCTTTAGTTTGTGCTTGTCTAATGCATGATGCTCTTTTTATGACCGGGTTTCATTTCTCCTGCTCAGGATGGTTGTTTTTTTAGTGCATGTTGTATTCTACTTAAAGGATGAGCACCTATGTAGCACAGACACGACACGACACCGACACCCCGACACGCAAATTTTCAAAAAATGGGGCACACGTTATATATATATATATATTCAAATAAGATAAAAGTTGAATAATATTATAACAAGATAGCCCTAAATCTGATCAGAGAGAGAAAGAAAGAGAGAACACATTCAAACAAAGAGAGTGTCCCTAAAGTGTACACTTTGATTCATTTTAAAAGTCCTTATAATTGCATTTTTACCCCCAAAGTGTCCTGAAAGTGTCGGACCCCAAATATTGGGGGAAAAAAAAAGGACACTCGGGGAGAAGTGTCGGACATGTGTCCGGAGAGTGTCCGGGAGTGCCGGTGTCCGAGAAGTGTCCGACACTGGTACGTGAGCTCCGACGAGGTGTCCATGCTACATAGATGAGCACCTACCAAAACGCAAGATTTTTGAAAAAATGAAATCCATTTGATAGGTTACTGTCGATTAGAATATAACCTCAAAGAAATCCATTAGATGGCTAGAGAAATAATTACTAAACCAGTTTTTTGATTATTGATATCATTGAGCGAAATCTATATGCGTGATTATTTCCTGCGTTCTCTTAAGATCTCTGCTTTTCTAATTTTTACCAGACAATTAGAACTAGAAGGATCAAACTAATTTTTTTTTATTAACTATTGGAGTTAGTAGTGATTTTTATCAAAGAGTCAGAAATATAATGAAGTGATCGTTTAGTCCTCATTGGTATTTTCAATTTTGCTTTCTTTCTGATTATGCATTTGGTTGACTTGCAGGATGGTTCTTATTCCAGAGGTCCAGTTGATGTTCCCATTGCTGAACCTGATGAATCTATGTACTATCTTAACCCTATTTTCAAGTTTGAACAGGTAAGTCAATCATGACGTTTTGTTTTCTGAAACTTTTCTCCCCTTTTCGTATTATCTTAAGCATTTGTATTGCAACTAGGGTTTACTGATAAAGAGAACAAGTATAGTTAGCATTGTTGATGGACTGGGATTAAGGCTCTCTTTCAATTAGTTCAATACTTTAATGCTGTGCATGACAGAGGTTGTTGTAAACTTAAATAAGTATGAACAAAACATGCTTATCTATATGGAAATAGACATAATCAAAGCAAAACTGCAAAAGCTTTGAGTACTCTTGTGTCATTGGGGCCTTGCATTTGTCTTGATGGATGTGAAGTTTGAGCTGCACTGGGCCAATTTTTTTTATCAGAATATCAGTGTTATGCCATGCCAAAATCTTATTACCCATTTTGATTTTGTACTTGCCACACTTGGTGAGGATTTGATTTTACTGTTCATGCCACAAAGTTATGTCTATTAAATTTCTGAAATGAAGCATTTTGAAGAGGTTTCATAAGTGGTCATGGAAAGAAAAGGGCTGGTATAATGGTAGGGATGACTGAGCAAAAAACTAATGACCCGACCAACCTGTCCTAATACAACCAATGAAAAACTAGCGAAGAACTAATGACCTGACCACCCCCGTTCCATTTTTTTTTGAATTTTTTTTTATATTAATGGAAGTCGATTTGGTACTTATTGGGACTCGAACAACTTGATTAACAATGAAAAACTAGCAATTGAAAAAATAAATGGTATGGTTTGGATTATGTAAATACTATCTCAAAGACTTTCATTTAAAGACCATGACATAGTTGAACTAGAAGTCTTTGTTCTTTTTAACAAAAGAATAAAACTCAAGGCTTGATTTTACGCTAAACTTTTCCTTCGTAATTTTACGAAAAAACATGCAACATTTATTAGTGGACTTCCGTTGAGAAGTGCCACGGTGCCACCCCCTAGCCAAATCTTGGCTCCGCCACTGCCCCTCCCTAGCTTATTTAAAGTGCATGATAATTTTTTTTGATTCTTTTATCTATTAATTAGAGCTTTTGATGAAGATAAAAGAAGTGTTATTCATTAGTAGTGTTCCTTGCTCAGTGTTTGGTGAAAGGTTGCCATAAAAGACTGCGTATTGTCCATACCATAGAATTCGGTAACGGGGGTTCGGACATACAGATTATGAGGGTTGCTGTTTATGAGGAACAGTGGGTTAGCCCTGCTAGTATTCAGGACCAAAGGTATCATTTTGCTTATCTTCCTTTAGCTTCCATTTGATTTTGACATGATGTTCTTCCTGTTTTCCGTTACTGGACGACATATTATGGTTTGGATTTCTCTAGTAGCTGCAAGGCTTTTGCTCAAACCACCAAAGAGAAAACAAATATAACAGCGGACCTGACATCCATTTTGCAAGTTGATCAATGAGCTCAACCTAATATATTTTCAAGTTCATTTGGTTTCTAAGACCCCATCTAACCTATGAACTTTCAGTAATGTATTTATAACCCTGAATGATCCTCTCTCTCTCTCTCTCTCTCTCTCTCTCTCTCTCTCTCTCTCTCTCTCTCCGGTATTTATTCTAATGGATGCCATGTCCAATGGCTTACAAAAGGTTTTTTCTTTAGATGGGATGGTTCTAACTCTTCCAAGGAAACCAAGACATAACTTTTGTAATCTTTCCCTAGGTCAATGATTAGGGCCAATTCTCGGTACTGATCACTTAAATCTTCAAAGATAGAGTCTGGAGTCTCTGGACACTTGGCCTTCTTCCTCCAGATTACTTCTTTTCTCACATGTCTGTTTATGCTGCTCTTCCATTTGCTGTTTTCTGAATTATGCCAAGTTCTCTTCTGGGCCTTCATATGGATGTAACAGGCCTGAATAACTTGGTGCTACAAGCTATGGTGATTGCATACTTGCTTCTTGTTTGCTGTTCGCATATAGACATCTAGTTTTAGGAATTCTTCCATCTGCTTAGCTTGCTATTAGCCTATTACGTTTCAAGAGATTGTACAGGCACTGAAACATTCATCCGGTTTGTACAAGTTATAATTGGTAAAAAAGGTCTACAGAACAGTTATGGCTCTGATTTCCATAGGCTATCAACTTGAATGATGATTCATCTAAAGATTTCATAACTTACCCCCATGTGTCTGTAATACTCATTCTCTGCAGATTCATCTGGTTTGTATAATTTATAATTGGTAAAAAAGGTCTACAGAACAGTTATGCCTCTGAATCTCTGATTTCCATAGGCTATCAACCTGTATGGCTCATTCATCTAAAGATTTCATAACTTATCCCCATGTGCCCATAATACTCATTCTATACATGCGTTATACTTATCCTATGCAGATGCTATTCTTATCTATAGATTTGAATCATAATATTTATAGGTCTCCTGTGCTATGATAACTGTGACCTTGTTTTGGTATCAAGTATTAGACCTGATGTCCTTTAATACTCCTCCTTTACCCTGTAATAGAAGCGAATTTCGTAAACAAGAAACAAATTTCTTGTTGTTTCTACCGCAACATCTCTGTTTCCTAGAAAACCGAAATGAAACATTAGTGTAACACACCAAATCTTGTCCTAGCACTAAGAAATACACTGAAATATGAAGTGTTTTTTTAACACCAATTAGAAATATCCAAAAATAACCTTTGCATACGTCCATCATTCTTTTGTCTTGTGCCCTTCTTTTGTATATGTGTGGCATTTCCTTAATGCCTTCTTCAGCTCTTTCTAATATAATTATTTACTTAATCAAAAAAAGTCCATCCCTCATTCTTTTTACATTTCCATTTCTGCAGTTTTTAGAAATGTTTCGGAAATATTGCCAAAATGTTACTGAAACATTTCCGTTTCCTTGCTAACCGAAGCAACATTCTGTAACAAGATTTGTATATCCTTGATGTTAACTCTTGTCCGATCTTTGCCACAGCGACCCAGAGTTTGATTTGAAGCCATTTTCCCAGAGAAAGAGAACGCAGCCATCAGAATTGACCGGGTCATGGAAGGTGTTTGAGGTTAGTGCTATGCCAGTATATGGTGAAGAGACAATAATGGAGCAAACTAATGGCACCCCTTATGTGTACCTTTGCACTGAAACCCTAAAGAAGAGAAGCTTGCCCGAGAATCCAGTTCACTTTAAAGAGGAAGAGATGCTAGACATGCAGGATGTGACCGTACTTTGGCTGCCTGGTGGGGTCACCGCGTATGTTGACGTGAGTGAGGATGGGATACTGTGCATTGGAGTTGGGTGGTATTCGGACGAAGGGATCAATCTAGTTATGGAGAGAGATTACGGGGTTGATGGAAAGCTTAAAGAGGTTCGGTCCAAATCTGAAATAAAAAGACGGTGGTCCGATTCGGATCCAGTTCCCTTGTAGATTGTTTTATGACCGGTTTTTTTGGGTATCTGCAACTAGTTATTATTTGCATAATTTTGTAGTGGAAGAGAAGTTAATGAACAGAATGGTCAGTTGTTACCCATATTCAATTTTTGATAGATTATGGGCCAGATTCAAGTGTACATCTGTAGAAAATGTAAATAATACTAGTCATGTCTATTTTTTACTAGCACTGCCTCTTCTCTGGCCCATATATTCAATCAGGGCAACCATCAAGAATGAAAACTCAACCAAATAGATGCATCCTTCCACCTGAGATTCCAGTGGTGGCAGCCAAGGCATGGGGCGGTGGCGGTGATGAACTAGTGGTGGAGGTTCCTGGCGGCAACGAGGAGCTGCTGGGGCGATACTAGTGGTTGCTACATCACCAGTGGTGGAGGTTCCTGGCAGCAACGGGGAGCCGCTGGGGCGATACTAGTGGTTGCTACCGAGACATTGATGGATAATTTCATGCTGCTTTGGCAGCGGCTGGGGGTGGGGCATATGATGTGAAGTACATCAGACCGATGGGGGTAAGGGAAATGATGGTGTTGCCGCCGGGGTAGGAATTGAGAGGGCTGTTGTTGGTGAGATTGGTATTCCAAAATTAGTTTAGGTGCGCGTAAACTGGTCTGGACAAGAGCTTGTTCGTTTTGGTATTTGGGATATTGCTGAAAAGCTAATTTTCCTTTTCGGATTTTAATTAGTGCCAGATCAACATCTATAGAAAATTAAAACAATACCACTAATCACGTCTACTTTATTACAAAATCACAGTACCGTAAAGCTACGTCTCACTACAAGCAACCACTAATTGTACAGAAAATCATCAAAAATCATCAACGATGTCTCATGCCACAGGGACTAACAAATACACAAGGAATTCAAAAAAAAAAAACACTTGCACTGCCTCTTCTCTATGCCATAAATCCAACAAAGGCAACCACCAACAATGAGAACTCGAGCAACAGAGACATCTTCCCACCGAAGTTTCCAGTGGTGGCAGCCGAGGTGTGATGCGGCGGAGGTGGCGGCGGAGACGGGGAGCCGCCGGGGGCTGAACCGTTGGTTGTTGCCGAGACGGTGACAGCTAAATTCATGCCGCTTTGGCAGTGGCCAGGGGTGCCGCATATGAAGTACATTGTCCCGAGGGAGGGGAGGGAGATGACGGTGCTGCCGCCGGTGTAGGAATTTTGAGGACTGTTGATGTTGCAATTGTTGTAGTCACTTTGACTTACGACATCCACGCTGTGGCTCGACCCGTATGAGAACACTACATATCAAGATAGTAGAAATTGAAGTCAGCAATTAACTTTGAATCTAGAAATTTTTAAATAAAATTTCCAATTACATACTACCTCCGCCCCAATTTATTTGTCAAATTGTCGAAATTCGTGTCTTCCAAAAATATACTTATATCTTACAGTTTATAATATTTTTTTTTATGATTTTGAAGATTTTGTATAATAAAATTAATTGAAATATACCAAACAAGATCTATATTGCATATTAAAAACATTACGAATGGAAGATTATAGACAATTTTTTTAAAGGTTAAATGCTTTCAAAAAGTCAAAAAGGGGACGAACAAATCGAGACGAGGGGAGTATATGAGTACTCCGTGTGATATACTTCTCTGAAAATATTCTATTTAACAACTCCGAAAAATAAAAGCAAAATGAAAGAAACACCCATGTAAAAAAACGCGCACCAGTAAACCGAGACATCAAAATTCGACTATTTCAGTGACAGATTACGTTGGATTCAACTAGTCCAATTTAATTGAAAATTTATTCAGTGCCTCGACCCTCAACCACCGCACGATTTTGTGACGTTCACAATTAAGTTGATGAATTCCACCAAAATGTGTGGTGGCGAAATTAAGTTGATGAATTCCACCAAAATGTGTGGTGGCGAAAGATCCCGGGACAATATACCCCAGACCTAGACTGAATAATTACTCATCTGATTATGCTTATAAGATTCAAAACCTAATACAATGATACAAACGCTATTATCTTAGCAGGAAGAGTTCAAATTATGTAATCGTGTGGCGATCACCACGTCATTAAAGCATCAACGGTTTACTTCATTTACTAACCGGGAGATGGTGATGTGCGGGTGGTGCACAACACCGTGCCATATATGCACTGTCCGAGCCGTCCGTTCGGCAATCTAACTGTTCAAATATCATCTCCACTGTGTAGCATCCGAGCCGTTCATTGCTGAGATAAAATCTGGACTGTAGAAATGATGAATGGACGACTCGGATGGTGCACAATGCCATCCTATTTTTTAGTTGTTTTATGTATTGGTAGAATTGCTCAAAACAGGACTCAACGTATTGATACCATGACTCCTTTATAAAAAATTACTCACAGAGTGTGTCACCAACGGCGAAAGTTAGACTAGAAGCCCAAGTGGCGTAATTCACCCCTTGGGTCCAGCCGGAGCTCCCCCCGACGACATGCTGCGTCGCGAAGGCTGCCGGAGCAGCCACCGAGAGAACAAGCAGAACAAATGCCACAGCCATATCTATGGATTTTGAGATTCACCTCCCCAAAATGAGTCAGTGATGATGGAAAAGAAAAGAGAGGAAATTAGGCACAAAAGTGGGGGAATGGTGCTCTCTCGAAGGGTGTTTGTTGTTGTTATATAGGCAGCTGGGAGTCCTGAAATTAGGTAGTGCAAATGCCAATGTGTGTCTCAGTTGCTTCTCAAACTCACATTTGTTTATAGTACTGTTTAGAGGTCTACTCTAGAAGAAAGCATAGATGTTTTGTATTCAAACTCCAAATTTAAGGTGTTAGGCAGAAAATGGACGTGTTCCCTTAGACTTATCTGTTTTGGTATCTTCATGAGTCATTTTCCTGGGTGTATTTGGGACCAAAAAACGAGAGACACAAAAGATTTGGTTCGTTTAATAGACATGCATCAAATTTGAACGGACCTTTACCGAGTCGAGCCTCGAATGGTGCACGAACGGCTCAGTTCATTTGGAGTTATAGGAAAAGGTGAAATTGCTAAGTATTCGTAAATGCTATTTAGAAAGTGATGAGTATATATACTAAATATGTTGTATTATGTTACAGAGGTTTTACTACACGGGTAGTTTCCTGGATAGTATATCTTTGTAGATATGGTTGAAATTAAAAGAAAAAGAGTGTACAAAGTTGGAAATAGTCGTGATAGGGACAAACTGCAGTCCTGAATTATTTAAGGGGGAGAAACTCATTACTCACGGCTTTACCCAATCTCAGCCGTCTAAAAGTGTTTTGGATGATCCTGATTAAAAATAATAATTTATTACCGTTAATAGATTGTTTTTAATTCGGATCGTCCAACATACTTTTGGACGGCCGAGATTGAGCGCTATAAACCTTATTCACGGCTCATTCGTGAATAAGATTTTTCTCTTATTTAAGGTATTGTGATTTCAAAATGCAATAAGTTACTTGTGAAACTGAAACTAATGCTTGTTTATGCCTTATAGTTAGTTCTGTCTGGAGTAAATACTATAATAGTGGTTGCCTCCCATGTCTACCTAATGCATTAGACTTTTGTTCCTCTCTCTCTCTCTCTCTCTCTCTCTCTCTCAGGACTGATCAAAGCTATTATGGCAGGGGTTTGGTATCAATGTGGTCAAACATTAACTCCAATAAATTAAAATGGCTTCAAAAGTTATTTGAAACTCTCACATCCCATTTGTCAAACTTCCCATATGTTTTTTTCTATAACTTAGGTGTTCGGACGAGCTTACGTCCATCACGATTAATTTTAAAGACCCGATCACACCGCCTACTGTTCGTGGGAAGCCCAAATTAAAGTAGGAATTGGTTCCAAGGAAGTTACTAACACCTAAAAATATTCGAACCCAAAATTATAGGAGGGATCAAACCCCTAAGAGCATCTCCAACCCATGACTTCATATTAAAGATGTCAAACATTTTTTAAAAGCTGATGTGGCATTTTGGCATCTTCAATTTGACATCAAAGCCTTCCTTTCCAATCCTTATGCCAAATTCTATTTATTTGACATCAAGTTATCCCTCTCCAACCCTTAATGTCAATCCAAACGGTCATTTTTTGAAATTTGGCATGGAGGAGGGTGATTGTCAAAGTTGACAAGTTTGTCATTCACTTTAAAGTCACGTAGATTTTGGCATCAAAGAAGGCTGTTAGGTTGAATTGAATTTTATTGTCAATTGTT
Source organism: Rhododendron vialii (assembly GCF_030253575.1). Lineage (NCBI taxonomy): Eukaryota > Viridiplantae > Streptophyta > Magnoliopsida > Ericales > Ericaceae > Rhododendron > Rhododendron vialii. The sequence goes on along the minus strand of NC_080563.1, from coordinate 4,072,119 downwards.
ACCGTTAACATATCTACGTAGGAATTGACATCTCTCATTGGAGATGCTCTAATCTCAGGCATCAATTCATTCACACGTAGCTTTGTTGAAACAAGAAGATTTTAAACCATAAATTTCAGTTAATTAACTGGTGCATGAGGCCATAAAGTCATGACGAGTTGCCGAGCAAAAAAATAAAAATAAATAAAGTCATGACGAGTTGAAGCGTGTTATTATAATATTATTCTTTTTCAGTGGCGGTAATTAATTTTAAACAGCATGCGTCTCCAACGTCATGAAAACAATCAGCCCATTTTTTTTACAATCCCAGAGTTCTCACTTTTATCTTTTCTTATTCAGTGATCGAGTAAGGATTTAACTCCGGTGGCATTTTTATCAGAAAATTCATCTTACTAATTGGAATAAGGTTTTTTTTTTTTTTTTTTTACAGTAAAGACTATTGACAAAGGAGGCATTTTTGTTTTCTTGGCAAAATAAAATTATTAATCGTTGAAAGTAATTTACACAAAATATTATAAAATAAAAGTATCATTTTGTACTATTATATCTACTCATGTCGCGGGTTCCGTGCCTGTGTTTTTTTTTTTTTTTGTGTCCTTGGTTTTTTCGTGCCGTTGTCGTGCCACGTTTTCCAAAACAATACACCAACCATACACACCTAGAGTAATTGGTGACACGATTTCTTCATTGACTTGATTCTTTGATTAATTTGGCTCTAGAAGAATACATTCACCAATATATAAAGAGAATGGTTTAGAGAAAGAGAGAGGATTTGTTTCAATGGTTGCCGGCCCAATCAAACACCTCAATCTCGCCTCATTGGAATCTAATTTACTGCAAAGAACTCAACTCCCTCTTTGGAATCTAATCACGAACACCATGGCCGGCCTTTCTTGCCGGTGCAACTGCCACCACCGGTATCGTCGTTTTGCAGCGATTACATTAGATAATTAATTGGTTCATCCTCATTGGAAAAAACACGAGAGAAGAGTGCCGGTACTGTCGTTTCGCCACCACTCGTCGACGTCGGAGGAATCGCTCCAACCGCCGCCTCCGCCGCCATTCTTGTTGTTTTGGTTGTCTAGGTTATCGAGGAGGAGAGGGGAAGTAGCGCGGAGGAATTTTCAGGGTTTCCGAGGAACAAGGCGAGAGGATTAAGTCGCTTACGACGGTTGGAGGCGGTGGTGAAGAGAAGCTTGGAGCAAAGTGAAAAGGGGAAAGTGGTAATGGTGGCAGTTGTAGCGGTGAGAAGGGCCGGCAGTGGTGGTCGTGATTTTTGGGGCAAAGGAAGAGGGGAGAAGACAAAGAGAGGTATTGGGTGTGGTGGGATCTTTAGATTTTGCTAGGGAGGACACGTGTCAATCATTTAACGGTGGGACAGAGAAGGGGAACCCGAGTCCCTCTCTCTCTTTCCTCCTCAACACTCAACATGCACTCTCGCCCTCCTCTTCCTCCTCCTTTTCCAATGCCAAGCAAATTTCTCCTCCTCACCGTAGCCCTCCTCCTCCTCTGCCCCACCACCACCACCATCGCCGCCCCCCAGCCCGCAATGGCGAAACCCCAAATCCCCCTCCATCTCCTCCCTCCAGGCTGCCATCTCCACCTCCTCCCTCCAGGCCGCCGCCACAGCTAAAGACGGAACCAGGATTTTACCCTAGCAGTGACGAAACAGAATAAATGATGTTTTCCATTTGCACATAGAGTATGAAAAAAGACTAATTTTAATTTTGGACATTGATAATGCCACTCCAACAACAATAACAGTAGAACCCATGTAGTCCCCAATCATTGGGGGTATGAGCGGGAAAGGATTGGAGACAGACCTAACTTTTGGCAATATGTACAAAATGGCTGATCTCAGAATACTACTTAAACAGTAGCCCCCCTATACGTGTTTTGCTGTGAAACCATGCTCCCAAATCAAAGTCAAATGGCATTAGAGAGGGCAGACCTAGAGACCCAATTCAATTTATGTGCACATTACCATGCTTCCTTCATTGATAGTCCAGAGCATCGATATGCACAAAGATAATGTCTCTCCCCAAATTTATAATGTTACTCTCTAGATCCCTCTATGGATTTCCTAAATTGATAACCGTACTCCCCTTTTGGGAATGACATTATAAATTTGGGGAGTGACATTATAATTAAATTCTCTTAATTTTTTAGGTTAAGTTATTTTAGGGTTAGAATTAGTGTGGAGGTTTTTTTTTCCTAATTACACATCATTTATATTATTTCACTTTGGCCCATTGAATTTAGTTTTAGAATATTTTTTTGGGTCTACTTTCTTAAAAAAATAAAAGGTTTATGATTAGTATATAATAAAAAATAAGAAAAAAATCTAGCAGTGGCGAAACTATATAAGTTGGGGATAAATTTTTTTTTTCACATATAATAATTGCGTTTTCTAAAATTCTTGTCGTGGCGGCCGCCGCCATGAGACCCCCTGGTCCCATCCTTGGCCACAACGACCATCCCCACCCCCACGCCAACCACTTCCCATCGACAAGCTCATCATTGTTGGTGTGGTTATTATGATTGGTTTTTCTGTGATGCTTGTTGTGGTCGTGGTTGTGACGATCCTCGTCGTAGTCTACGTGGTACATTGTCTCGTGGTTGGGGCTGACGACAGAGGGGATGAGGAGGTGGCGGTACTGATCAGGATACAGCAGCTGAGCCGTGGAGGCTTGATCAGGTAATTTCCGCTAGAATAGGGTGCGTCTTCTTGTTCTTATCCATGCAATATTCCACCAATTTCTTCAAATACTGTAAGTTACTCACGAAGTACCAAATAGAAAACAAAAAGCATATAACTTGGCTTGTAGTTGTAGAGTCTCTCCTCCATGCCGTGAATCCAATTTGTCCTTGATTTGGATGAGGTGGGTTTTGGCCTGGATTTTAGTATTTCATCTTGTTTTTGTTAATTTAGACGAGCATCTGTCGATAAAATTGGAACATGAAAGAAACGCTGCAGAATGATTCAAAGGTCTGAACTCTCTCATACATGAAAAATCCTTATCCCATTTACGAACCCAACAAAAAATCGATTTTGAGTCCGTTTGGGAGACTGCCCCAAAACGTTGCCGGTTTATTTAAATCAGATGAGCTACCAGAATTTCATTGTTTTGCACTGTTGGATCTCTTGGTTAATTAGGTGGTCCTCTCTCATCGAAACCCTCACAAAATCCTCATAGAGGATCCGAATCCGTGAAAATCACACCCTTTTTTGACATCCAAGACACAACCTAGCTTATTCTCAATGGTCCCGAAACTATCACTATAGCAGCCTAGAAAAAGTTCAATGAAAATGCAACCAATTTCAAAATTTGCGAAACTGATAAACATAACCAAAGGCGGCCGTGCGTGGCCGGTGCATGTTTCGTGCATGCTCAGTGCGTGGCCCGTCTTAGGCATCATACTTGTGACTATTTTTGTATTTTTAGCTTTGGTCTTTATCGCGTATCGTAATGGCATGGTCCGAACTAACGGCCCCCGAGAGCCGGACCCGGAGTCGGGGGATGGAAAGCTTGAGACTTGATTAATTAAGCAATCCAACCTTATATTGAGCTCAACACAAATGATTTTCCCACCTTGTATTAATCTAACTTAACTAGCATACTAACATCTAAAGCGGGAAAAAAAAAATCCTATCTGATGCACACGTGACAAAGTCGATATAGGTTGATTTTTTTTTTCCGTAACACTCTTCAATCTCGGGTATTTTTCTTGAGAGTGGAGATAAAAACACTGATTACTCATGAAAATAATATTGTTGTCACATCATTTTTTTGGTATACGACGTCCCGCAGCGTTAGAATTCACCCCTCCAAAATCAAGAATTGTAAGTGTACCCAACAAGTGATCAATCAACTAAAACAACTCTATTAATCGTACTTAAAAAAAAATCTCTATTAATGAACATGTAACTTCATAGAGTAGCACTTATTGTTTTTTCACTATCACTTGACCAAACCCCTTCGGGTTAGCACTGCCTCTTCCCTAGCCCATAAACCCAACCAAACCTGCCACAACAACGGAAAACCCAGTTACCACCAAAGAACCCATATTTCCAATCATACCCCCTGCTCCACTTGACGACTTCGGTGAGCTGGCGGCAGCGGTGAAGACCGGAGTAGTGCTGGCAGTCGGCGATGGACTGGAGGAGGGGGAACCCGATGGTGACGTGACGGTTGGCGCTGGTGAAACGGAAGGGGAGGGGGATGGTGTCGATGTCGGGGTGGTGGTTGAGGCGGGGGGTTTCGGGGTGGTGGCTGAGGCGGGGGGTTTCGGGGTGGTGGTTGAGGTGGGGGGTGGTGTCGTCGTCGGGGCGGTGGGTGAGGCCGCCGCCGCCACGACGGTGATGCCGAGCTTCATGCCGGCCTGGCAGTGGCCCTGAATGGGGCATAGGAAGTACATCGGGCCGGAGGTGGCGAGGGAAATGGCGGTTTGTCCGCCGGTGTAGGAGTGGAGGGCATTCCAGGAATTGCAGCTGGCGTACTCACTTTGATCTACCACGTCCACCGCATGTTCAGTAGTGTAAGTGAAGACTGGTAGATGATCATGCATGGAAAATTGAATTCTTGGTTAGTAATTCCCACTTGAATTAATAATTCATGAATTTACGGTTGACTTGTTTTATTTTTGTCGAAAATAGAACATAGAAAAAATAAGAATTCAGAAAGAAATATTTTATAGATCCCCTTCTGAGTGTGAATGACTAGAGATCATGTTTGTGAATTCTAATTTTTTTTCTCGGCGTAATACATTACCAATCACGCAATGATGTCTCGAGATTGATCTATATATGTATCAACATTCTAACCATGAAGATTCATATATATGATTCAGTATTCTAACAATGTCGCATCACATCAAGACCTGTGGAGAAAATACTAAGCTAGGGACATATATACCGTGCCAAGATAAACCAACTTACCTAGGGTGTCGCCGACGGTGAATGTTTTACCAGCGGCCCAAGAGTTATAATTAATCTCCAGGTTCCACGTAACATTGTACTGCAGGGAGTGTACGGCAGGAGCGGCAAGGACGAAGAGGAGGAGGACAGCGGCCATAGCCATTGCCATGTCTCTTCTAGGCTTTTGGTGTGCTCGGCATTTGGGGAAAAGATATCAAGGGGAGAAGAAGAGAGACACACAAGTGTTATATAGACGGACTCATGTTAGCATGTTAATATAGACAACTAAGTCTGGCAACATGCTTTTTTAACTCAGTCGGATGTGCACCAATTGACAATAGATTGTTATTGAGTTTTATTTCCGGAGTTTTTTCCCTTTTTATATCTTAAACTATGCTCATTTTTTCTACTTAGTCCATAAACTATCAATTTGATGATTTCATCCATTCAACTATTATACCATTATTTACTTAGTCCAATAGATAATGGAAGTTAGGAATTTGGACAGAAAATGTCATGTAAGGCCTGTTTGAGACCCTGTAGATCAGATATTTGATTATGAGAGCCTTAGAGATAAAAATTAGTTTTGACTCTTGAAGATAAAATTATCAAAAAAATAAGACATTCGCACCGGTTTCAACAAATTGAAAATTGGAGCACTTAATTTTTTTAACCATATTTTTTAGTATATAAACCTTCTAAAAAAATTAAGTGCTTGAATTATCAATCCGTTTGGAACGATGCGAAGATCTTATTTTTCTGATCATATTATTCTAAAGAGTCATGATTAATCTTTATCTCTAAGGCTATCATAATTAAATATCTGCTTTTTATTTGGGATCTTTTAAAGCAGATACTAGATTATGAGATATTCAAAAAAAAATTAATTATAACCTTTTAGTATATAATGATCAAAAAAAAAAAATCTTCGCACCGGTTCACACTTCATATTTTTAATATATATAAACAGTTTAAATTCTATATGAAGAACTCAGTTTTTAAATATAAAAAGTTTCGTTTTCCGAGCAAATATATACATATATATATATATGTATGTATGTATGTATGTATGTGTTAGTCTCTATAAAATGCTACATAAGATTTTAATATATGAACCTTGTAAGAAAATTAAGTGTTCCAATTTTCAATCTGTTTGAATCGGTGCGAAGATATTATCTTTCTGCTCATTTTATTCTAAAGGATTATAATTAATTTTTATCTCTAAAACTCTCATAATCAAGTATCTGCTCTACAGGGTTCCAAACAAGGCCTTACTTGACATTTTCCGTTCAAATTTCTTTTCCGTTATCTATTGGACTAAAAAGGTAATAGTATAATAGTTGAGGGGATGAAATTATCAAATTGATAGTTTAAGGACTAAGTAGAGAAAATAGACATAGTTTAGGGGATAAAAAAAAACTCTTTATTTCCGTTACCAATGATTTGTTTACTCCTATCTAAATCAATGTGCAGGGATTAATAATGCATAAGTATTTACTCTGCTAAAAAAAATTAAGGGAAGATGTTTTCGTTTGATTTTAGTATTTGATTATTCAAATCTACTGCCGATCGAGCTATACCATGTGGAATAATAATCATTGGATGGGCCTCCGGAAAAAAATAAACCACACATTAATTTGCTTTGTTTAGTTTTAGTTATTTTCTCCTTTTAAAAAAATAAAGTTTGGTCGACAATTTTCAAAACTCTGAGATCTAAGGTCTTTAATTACTTATTAGAAAAAGAGCCCATTTTCAGAAATCGGAAAAACATTTCAAATTCTTGAAAATCAATTACGCTCATTGGGCATCTCAAAGTCACAATCCACGCTCCTTATTTAATAATAGAGTACTTTATAGAAAGTTTTTTAAAAGGCAATTTCAAAAAAGTAAAAAAACAAATATGATCCTCAGAATTACGCACACTAATTGGAGAGATTATTCAGTGTCCCATAGCGGTGCCAGGACCTTTCACGGATTGATGTGGCCGTTTGTACGTACACTTTAGTTTGGGTCTCAAATCAGTTTGCGGGGATGGGAAGGCACCGTCACATAGAATAAATTTCTCATTTCAAAGTGAAAGACCCAATGAATTAATTAGCAAGCCAATCCAAGTTAACTTATATTCCTTTCCTCATTCTTCCATGAATTATTGACAGCAAAAGGAGATTTATCAAAATTCAAATGAATAATTCATAATGACTATTCAAATTGATTAGAAGGCTATTGATACCGTAAACTATTGTACGTTCAACCCTCATACATAGTTATTGACTTTTGCCAAAAAAACAAAACAAAATGAGAGAGAGAGAGAGAGAGAGAGAGAGAGAGAGAGAGAGAGAGAGAGAACTATGCAGATCCCATTTCCACCAAATGTTTCATTCTCTAAGCTTATTTTAATATGAATGCCACCTAACAAAAAGATAGTAAGAAACAAAAACATGCAGAGATTATATATGTTTTGCATGATCACCACGGAGCTCGATCCCTTAAGAAATGGCTGGCTCTTATTGACTCGATATAAAATTGTTACCCTAACAACATTTCAATGAGATTAAATTTCTTCTGTCGGCGGCGGAAATTATACACCAACATTTTGGATCACACAGTGCTTAATTGTTGATCGGAACTTTTCATCTTGTAGGGTCCGTAAAGTAGCATTCTCATTTAAAAAGTTAGCTTCACCGGATATCGATAGATTTATTAAAATTTAAATTTTGGTTTATAAAACCGATGAACATGGACAGTTCAACTTTTGATTTATCTATCGATATCTAATGAAGCTAATTGTTTGCGTGAATATACTACTCGCGTACAAGCTCATAATGATATTCTATGGTGTATGACGAGACAAAGTCGATACACGCTGACAATTTGTTTCCGTAACAATATTTCAATGAGATTAAATTCCTTCTACCGGTAGCAGAAACTATGGATTTTTTTCATCACCATCGTTTTGGGCCATATGACGGGTTAATTGCTGATATGAACTGTTCATCTTGTAAGATTTGCAGAGTAGTATTCTCATTCAAAAAGTTAGCTTTATTGGACATCGATAGGCGTATGAAAAATTAAATTTCGGTTTGTAAAACGGATGGTCATGGACATTTCAACTTAGCAGGATCAGATCATCCATTTTATAAACTAAAATTCAACTTTTGATTTATCTACCGATACCCAATTAAGCTGATTTTTTTGCGTAAATATACTACATTATGAGCCATGCGAGATAAATGGTTCGGATTATAACAAACAAACACATGGTGGGTCCACAATTGGCGTTGTTGGTGGAAAACCCACCATTTCTCCCGCCGTCGGAAAGAATATTTAATCTCTTATTTCGATACGCGGGTATTTTTCTTGGGATAAATCACCAAACTACTAATGGAAATATTGTTGGCACATCAATTTGGTAGACGTTTTCCGTAACATTAGAATTTCCCTCCTCCAAAATCAACAATTTTGAGTGATCCCAACAAGTGATCAATCAAATGAAATTAACAACTCTATTAATGACCATTTTTATTCATGAAAATCATATCAACATAAACCTGTACCTACAAGCTCATAGTTGATACATTAAATTCCAACCAAAGAAAAAAGGAAGGAAAAAAAAAAAAAAAAAACACCAAGATTTTCTTTTTTTGATTAAAAAAAAAAAAAAAAACACAAGATAGCACTGCCTCTTCCCTAGACCAAGAACCCAGCCAAACCTGCCACAACAACCGAAAACCCAATTATTACCAAATGATTCATATCTCCAAACATGCTCCCCGCCCCACTCGACGACTTCGGTGAGCTTGGGGCGGTGGTGACGACCGGAGAAGTGCTGGTCGTCGGCGATGGACCGGAGGAGGGCGAACGCGATGGTGACGTGACGGCCGGTGATGGTGAAACGGAAGGGGAGGGGGATGGTGTCGACGTCGGGGTGGTGGCTGAGGCGGGGGGCGGTGATGTCGGGGCGGTGGTCGAGGCGGGGGGTGGTGATGTCGGGGTGGTGGTCGAGGCGGGGGGCGGTGACGTCGGGGTGGTGGTTGAGGAGGGGGGTGGTGACGTCGGGGTGGTGGGTGAGGCCGCCGCCGCGACGGTGATGCCAAGCTTCATGCCAGCCTGGCAGTGGCCCTCCGTGGGGCAGATGAAGTAGATTGAGCCGGGCGTGGTGAGGGTAATGGTGGTTAGTCCGCCGGTGTAGGAATTGAGGGGATTTCCGGTATTGCAGCTGGCGTAGTCACTTCCATCTACTACGTCCACCGAATGCTCCAAAGTGTAAGTGAAGACTGGTCGATCGATCATGGAAATTGAATTTTTGGTTAGTTTCCATGTTGAATTTTGTCTATCCATGTAATTAATTAAATAAATTGACACATTTTGCAAATAAGCATCATTTTGATGATTTTTTAAGGAATTTTTCACTCTCTTTTGATAAATGCACTCGACTTCTGGTCTTTTAGTAAAAAAATTACGGATAAAAATTTCACTAAAGAACAAAAAATGAAGTGTATTTATCAAAAAAATGGAATGTGAAAATCATTATTTTTTTCCGGCCAATCTATGTTTTTGTATAATATAAATTCCAACGTTAACATGTGGCTGACAAAGAACCGCTAAAAAAACCCAAACAGCCAAAACACCTAATAGAGGCACAAAGATTTTGTGGTGTTTTGGTTGGCTCCTTGCCTTCCTTTGGGTTTGGTGCTTGGGTGGCATTTCACCGGTGTGCCTTTGATCCTTTAAATCTTCGTAATCCTTTTTAAAAATTTATAAAATATTTTTACTGATTAAAAAAAAAAAACACGTGGCTGACATAGTAGAGGCAGCCTAGATGGTCAAAACATTCCAAAGCACTTACAATAATCACTAAATCAAAAAAGAAAAGGTTTCATTGGATATGGTTGCTACATCTAACACTTGGAAGATCCAACCCCAAGAATAAAAGTTAATTTTAGGAAAAAAAACCGAAATGGTCCTTGTAGTTAAGTGTCTATGTCAACTCGGTTCCTGCATTTTTAATTAGCTCGATTTACACTCTGTACTTTTCATTTTGTTCCAACTTAGTCCAATTACTAATTGCCGTTAGCCTTTTTAACGCCAAACGCAAATAGGTTCCTTTTCTGGGGTTCAAACAGTAATTTTTCCATTCTCCTCTTGCCCTAATATACCTCTGAACAAAAATACAGCTCATTCTTCCATTCCTAATGTTAATCATTGGTATTAAGTTTGGATTTTAGTAATGAGAAAAATTTGGTTATAGTTTTCTACAAAAAAAAGTTGCCCTCCAATTTAGCATTTTTATGATCAGCCATGAGGCAACATAATTACTGGTATAAATACTAAAATGCCTTATTTTTCTGCATACCCATTCTTTTGAATTTAGCTTAAACTTAACTTAAATTTGAAAATTGTCCTTATTTGATTTTTTTCGCATTTGTTAGTTTTGCGCCAAACTTTTGTGAGTTATTGATTCGCCTTGACGAGAGGAATTGGAAAAGTAATTTTTTTTTTTACTTTTACCCAAGTATTTTGAGAAATAACCAATTTTTAGCCAAAAAAAATGACATTTTGACGCTAAAAAATGGGTATTTCTCAAAATACTAGGGTAAAAAGTAAAAAATATATATTTTACTTTTCCAATTCCTCTCGTTGAGACGAATCAATAACCCATAAAAGTTTGGCGCAAAACTAACAAATGCGAAAACAATTCAAATAAGGACGAAATTTCTAGATTTAAGTTTAGTTCAAAAAAACGCGACCTCAAATGCATATAGAACCATGTCTAAAAGTCACAACATAATATAGATCCAAAAGTCACAACATGATAAAGAAATCATATCTAAAAGTCAGAATATTACATAAACTCAGTTCCAAATTTAGCAAGTCATAACCTAATACATAGACATAACAAACCACTCAACTAGGTTACATTAAACCTAACTTAACAACACAAGTGGTTACAAAAAATAGTGCCCTATCATTCCATTCATTTTCCTACACTTGGCCCATGCACTGATTCCTAACTAGGGATGTTGAAGTTTTAGTAGTTCCACAGAGGGGAATGAGAGAATTACTGTTTTAACCCCAAAAAAGGGGGGCCAATTCGCGTTTGGTGTTAAAAAGGCTAACAGTAGTTAGTAATTGGACCAAGTTGGAACAAGTACAGAGTGTAAATCGAGCCAATTAAAACTACAGGGACCAAGTTGACACAAACACTTAACTACATGTACCATTTCGGGGTTTTTTCCTTAATTTTATTAGATGAAAATGTCCCCATATTATGTCAAGTAATGGCCCATTCCATGCCCAAACAACGTGCAACTTTTTGAATCTTTAATTGTACAATTTTGTGTGTGTGTATATTATAGCGGGATGTAGCTTGTTTATTTGTGAACAAACAAACCAAAACAATTACATATAACTAAAATTATGTTACCGTCGTGTCATTCTCTCTTCGCACACCGAATTTTATACGTGAATAATTTTTCTAACTGTTGGTGAGCATAAATCTTTTATCAACTTCTAATCGAGGAATACGAGAGGGAATTTAATGTGACACCAAACCAGTAACAAAAACTCTGAAAATTTTTCTACAATGAAGCTTTGAGCAGATAGATATGGAAACAATCCAAAATGCCAAGTAATTGTAAGAAGCATAAAAAACACAATTCCGAATCAGCTTTATCTTCCTTAGTAATAAACACTCAATAATATATGTATGTGAAAACTTAGGCGTAATTTTCCGCTTGACCGAAAAAAAAAAAGAAAACTTAGGCGTAATACATTACCAGTCACACAATCAATCATGTCTCGAGATTTCTATGTATCAACATTCCAACCATGAAGATTCATATATATATGATTTAATATTCTAACAATGTCGCCAGGGGCGGACCGAGGATTTTAGGTCACTGGGGTCAAATTTTAAACTAAATATAAAGAATACAAATAGCTCACAATATAACGCATATAACTCAACAACTCTATGAACTTATTATGGAACCACTGCCCATTTTAAGCATATGCCGAGAATGCAATCACATTCGAAGCCCAATTTTATCTAAATTTGAGGGCTCCTAATTTTTCAAACTCTTACATATACTATGCCTGTACATAAAAGTAGTAAAGAGAACTTAATACTGCTTTTTAAAAATGCAGAAGAGTGATATTTTAGTAATACTTTTAATTAGATTTTTAAAAACTTGTAATCATCCTGCATCCAATCGAGCCTTAGGAGAAAAACTTACCCATTATGCAAAATTTAGTTTGACTTGTTAATCCACAAATCATTCAAGTTTGCTGAGCTATATATAATTCCTAAAGTTAACCCCCCAAAGTCAATTTGAGCGATAATCAAAGTTGCCCCCATTAAAATTCAAGTTTATATTTGTTGTTCAAATTTTTTTTTTTCCAGTTTATAGCTTCCAAATTGGAGCCTAGGAATTAAATTTTACTAGATAATGATCATGGTGTTATTTTGCCTTCCTCAAAATGAGAGAGAGTACAAAGTGTGGGTGAGTTTGTACTTGAAAGTGGACTAGAAGATAATAATTCTCAAGTTTTTTTCGGGAGGAGAAAGAGACTTTGGGTCAGCTTTATTTACGGGACAATCATATGTTGGGGCAAAGGCTGTAATTTTCTTGAGAAATTTGGGTAAAGTATGACTTCTCTTGGGACAAAATTACCAAAATATCCAAACTACACATAGCTATCCCAGCATAATTTTCAACCCAGTGGGGTCACCTGACCCCTCTTGCCATTGAGTAGGTCCGTCCCTGAATGTCGCATCACATCAAGACGTACATATGGAGAAAATACTAAGCTATAGGGACATAGATCCCGTGCCAAGATAAACCAACTTACCTAGGGTGTCGCCGACAGTGAATGTTTTACCAGCGGCCCAACTGTTATAATTAATCCCCAAGTTCCACGTAACATCGTACTGTAGGGAGTGTACGGTGGGAGCGACAAGGACGAAGAGGAGGAGGACAGCGGCCATAGCCATTGCCATGTCTCTTCCAGGCTTTTGGTGTGCTCGGCAATTGGGGAAAAGATACTGAGGGGAGAAGAGAAGAGAGGCACACAAGTGTTAATATAGACAACAAAATTTGGCAACATATTTATTTATATTTCGGTCGAATATCCGAGTTAACTTACAAGCAACATATTATTATTGAGTTTAATTTTTTTTTCTGTTACCAATGATCGGTCTACTCCTGTCTAAATCATTGGATGTTCTGTCTCGATCAATAACCTGGCTTTGCAGGGATTAATAATGGCATAAGTATTTACTCATCAGCTAAAATAATATTAAGGGAAGATGTTTTTCGCTTGATTTTAGTATTTGATTATTCAAATCTACTGCCGATCGAGCTATACCATGTGGAATAATAATCATTGGATGGGGCTCCGGAAAAAAAATATAAACCACACATATTCTTTGTTTAGTTTAGTTATTTTCCTTTTAAAAAATAAAGTTTGGTTGACAATTTTCAAAACTCGAGATCAAAGATCTTTACTTATTGAGCCCATCGATCTCTCAGAAATCGAAAAGACATGTAAAATTCTCGAAAACTAATTATGTTCATTGGGCATCTTATAACGTCTACAATATATGCCCCTTATTTTATAATAGAGTACTTTATAGAAAGATTTTTAAAAAGCAATTTCAAAAAAGCAAAAAACACAAATATATATGATCCTCAAAATTACCCACACTAATTGGCTATGACCAAGGCCTCACATCACGAGTTAGGCCGGATTCAAAGGAGAGGTTATTCAGCGTCATATAACGGTGCCTCGTGACCCTTCACGGATTGATGCATGTGGTCGTTTATACACTTTGATTTGGGTCTCAAATGAGTATGAGGTGGTGGAGAGGAACCGTCACATAGAATAAATTTTTCGTTTCGAAGTGCGAGACCCAATGAATTACTAATTAGCAAAGCCATGGCCAAGGCCATTCGACAAAAGAATAGAAATTGCCAAGCCAAGTTAACTTATATTCCTTTCCTCATTCTTTCATGAATTATTTATTGAAAGCAAAAACAGGTTTATCAAAATTTAAACGAATAATTCATCAAGACTTTTCAAACTGATTAGAAGGGCTACTGATACGGTAAACTGTTGTACGTACGTTCAACCCTCATATGTTGAAGTTCTTGCCTTTTGCCAAAAGAAGAAAACTATACAAATCCTATAATTAATTTCCACCAAATGTTTTCATTCTCCTAACTTATATTTTAAGTACTAATTAATATGAATGCCACCTAATAAAAAGATAAGAAATATAAACGTGCAGAGATTACGTTTGCATGATCACCACGAGCTCCCTTAAGAAATGGCAGCTGGCACTTATTTGACTCGATATAATTTAAAATGGGGATTTTGTTGGTGGTGGTTAAATCGTGCAATTAGTTTAACAATTTCCAAAGGGACAATTTGGATTCGCAATTAATTAAAAAATGATTAGCAGGTTGATGTTTACTTTTGTGTTTACCATAAATGCAAGAAACCTTCATTAACTTAATTTTTAAGGGCAAATTTTCGTAGTCGTCCTTCTAGTTTTACGGTTGTTTCAATTTCGTCCCTCTATTTTCAATTGTCTCAATTTCGTCCCTGTAGTTTGTTTTACGTTCCAAATTGGTAAAATCATTAACACCGTTAATGAAACTAACGCAAAAAATATGATTAAAAAATTAAGTGCTCCAATTTTCAATCCGGTTGAACCGGTGCGAAGATCTTATTTTTTTGATCATTTTATCCTTGATGGTCGTAATGAATTTTTGGCTCTAAGGCCTTTTAAAGAGCACCCGAAGACTAATTGAAAGATCTTAAAGCCAAAAATCCATTATGATCATTTAAGATAAAATGATCAGAAAAATAAGATCTTCCCACCGATTCAACCGGATTGAAAATTGGAGCACTTAATTTTTAATTATATTTTTTCCGTTAGTTTCATTAACGGTGTTAATGATTTTACCAATTTGGAACGTAAAACAAACTACAGGGCGAAATTGAGACAATTGAAACTAGAGGGACGAAATTGAGACAACCGTAAAACTAGAGGGACAACTAAGAAAATTTGCCCTAATTTTAATTAATCTTAAGTGGGTGGGGAATGAGGAATTACGTGTACAGTGAGAATTGAATCAAAGAACTTTTCCGGATAAAAGGGAGCATATATATTAGCCCGAAAAGGGCCTGTTGATGTTGTTTAATTAAGGTGCAAACACCTTGCTAACCTTCGGTTGATAATCTCAATCGATGGAAGTTGATATCAGTGACAAATCCATGTACTTAATTCTTGTTGTCGATCAAAAAAACAAACCCACGTACTTAATTCTTGTTGTCGATCAAAAAACAAACCCACGTACTTCTTCTTCTTTTTTGTCTTTGAATATCTCGCAGAAGTTTCATTCAAGAAATGTCATCCGGCAATTAATTACGAAGGGAATCGATCCATAACCTACGTACGTACTTCCTGTCTTGGAACTTGACATGGCCGGATACTTTGTTTAATTAATTTGTAGCCAAATTTTTTAAGGGTTTTTGTGTTGCGGAAACTAAGGACCAAACCAGAACACAAACACACATACAAACACAGAGACAAAGATTTACGTGGTTCCCCAAAATCGGGTACGTCCACGGGGGAGGGCCGACGAATTTCTATTATATTATAGAGGAGGAGGAGGATTACAAAATCACTCAAACTCACACTCACTCACAGACTGATACAAATGCATACATATGCAGCTCTCAAACTCTCTCTGTTTTCAAATGCTCTCTCATTCTGTTTTTGACAGAGCCTAGTAGGAGGAGCTCAGCTGCCTCCCGAAGGAGGAGCCCTCACACTGCTCTACTCTCTTTACACAATTTCCCTCTTTGGTCTCTCACTCAAGAGAGATACAAACCCCAAGCAGAGGACTCCAATTTATAGCCAAAACCTGGAGCCCTGTTCATGAGCCACGAGAGGCTCATTTACTGCAATCCCATGCCTGGGATTTTCAAGATTTAGGCAAATCTTTTGAAGTCTACAAAGGCTGCCAAGGCTGCCATCTTTGACCAATGAGAGAATTGGAGCCACACTTCAGCAGCCCATGTGCTGATTTCAACATTTTGGGCTTTCATACTTATTATTATTGATAATTGAATGAAACTTAAACTGTTCGGTAAAATGTCTGTTGTTTATCACACAATTATCACCGGGGAAATAACCGGGGAGATTAATTGATTAGATGCACGTCATTCACAGTTTCTAAAGTCATGCATATTCGTCTCTCTTCGTACAGATTCTAACGATTGAATCAATGAAAGACGGAGAGGACAAGTTTGAATCGGATTAAAATTACCCACATCGTATAGGAAAGTAGTGGAGAGAGAGAGAGAGAGAGAGAGAGAATAGATTTCTAGGGTTAGAACTTAGAACCAATGTGGGGTTGTGCAGTAGTACTTAATCCCAAAATGATGTAACCATATCTCGCCTGTTTCCCGCCATGCGATAGTGTGATTCTGAACTCATTGAGTTGACTCAAAGACTACTCCATTCGTCCTATTTTAAGTGCTTTCTACGTAAAGCCTTATCATTTTGACTTTAAAAAAATTTGTATTTTTCATAATCTTTTTTGAAACTTTTTTGCACCGTTTTAAAGTACTCATCGAGATCTTTTAAACAATGTAAAATAAAGTTAAAAATTAATTTTGAAAATACTTTATTTTTTGAGGTCAAAGTTACACGTTCTCTCATAGGGAGCATTTAAATTGGGACGGAGGAAGTAATATTCTGGGCCGGAGAGAGTTGTAATTTTTTTAAATCTCAAATTCTCCATACAATCTACATACAATCTCGTACTCTCTTTTTTTTTTTTTCAATCGATAAAGGATATCATTTACGTCATATATGAAGGACATAGTATAAATTTGGGACACCGTATCAATTGTGGGAGTACGTCCACGAGACAATCAACACTAACAACTCGGGGATTTCTCATTTGTCGAGGATGTGTATCTTGGGAAAACAATTATAGATAGGTTTTGTGGCTTTGCATATGATCTGATTGAAAAAGGTCAATTTGCTCATTTGGAGTTCTAAATTGGAGTATTCTGCATTTTTTTTCGTTTTGATTCTGGTCTCTGTGGTGGCGGCAGCGGCAAGGGAAGAAAGTAGGGAGAGGATTTGATTTGGTGTGGAGGTGGAGGTGGGTGGTGGCGGCTTTGGTGATGGGGCATGGCGGTGGTTGTTAGAAATGGGTTTGGGCGGAGAATTTGGGTGGAAATACAGGGATTTCTACCTCCAATGGAGGAAGGGAGTGAATTGGCAATTATACCCTTCCCATTGGGTCATGTGAGTGGCACATACTATGTGTTTTCTGTCCAAAAGAAAAACGGAAGGTTCACATTGAAACTTAATCCTAAATCAAAGGTTAGAATGGTTCAAATTGAAACTAGAAGGACCAAAGTGAACATTCATGTAAAATCGAAGGGATATAACAGAAATTTTCTCCAACCAACCAATATAAGAAATAAACCTGTTATATAGTAGAAACAAAGAAAGAAAAGAAAAGCTTATATAAGGGAAGAACACCGACACACAAGTTCTGACCAATTGAGTTCGTCCTAATTTTTTGGTGCAAAGCCCCAATTGGTTACATTCAATCTCATGCTTAATCCCATAATTCACACAAATTAAATTTAAACCGAAAAAGGGAAAAAAAAAACAATTAACAACATAGCACTGCCTCTTCTCTAGCCCATGAACCCAACGAAACCTGCCACAACAACTGAAAACCCAATTACAACCCAGTTATTCATATTTCCAAACATGCCCCCAACCCCGGACGTTGTCGGTGAGCTAGTGGTGGTGGTGATGGCCGGAGTTGTGCTGGTCGTCGACGATGAACCAGAGGAGGAGGAGGCCGCCGCTGCGACGGTTATGCTAAGCTTCATGCCAGCCTGGCAGTGGCCAATAGTGGGGCATAGGAAGTACATTGGGCCGGGGGTGGTGAGGGTAATGGTAGTTTGTCCGCCGGAGTAGGAATGGAGGGCATTTCCGGAATTGCAGCTGGTGTAGTGACTTTCATCTACTATGTCTACCGCATGGTTAGTAGTGTACACGAACACTGGTGGACCACGGAAATCGAATTGTTGGTTAGTTCCAACTTGAAATTATCCAAAATGCCAAATGTATATGTGTGTGTGTGTATATATATATATATATATATATATTTCCAACGGATCCCGCACGGGTTTACCGTGCCGGACTCTCCTTTCCTGATCGAATTGTGACGATCCGAGCCACTCAATGTATTCAGAACGTGATTTTAAGGGTATCCGCAAGAAATTAGCAAAAAAAATGATTGGGAAAGGTTTGGTCCGAGCAGTTTTTTACTGAACCGTTCAATAAAAAACTGTTCGGATCAAGCCCTTTCCGATCATTTTTTTTGCTGATTCCTCGCGAGTACCCTTAAAATCACGTTCTGATCACTTTGAGCGGCTCGGATTGTCGCAATTCGATCGAAAAAGGGGAGTCCCGTACGATAAACCCGTGCGGGATCCCTTATAGGATCCAGATGTGAATGACTTATCACGTGTTCGTAAAATCTGGTTTATTCTCATTTTAATGCACTGACAGAATGACAATCACACAATCATGTCTTGAAATTTTTCCGTATTGATATTCTTATCAACCATGAAGGTACAGTCTGATATTCTAGCGATGTTGTGTAGTTGTCATCGCATTAAGACATATCGAGAGAATACTTAGGGATCGACAATAAATAGATTTCATGCCAAGATAAACCGACTTACTATACCTAGTGTGTCACCGACGGTGAATGTTTTACCAGCCGCCCAAGTCGTGTAATCGATCCCCTCGTTCCACGGAACGTTGGTTTGCACGGAGTGTACCGCGGGAACGGCAAGGAAGACGAGGAGCAGAAGGGCGGCCATTGCCATTGCCATGTCTCTTCTAGCTAGGCTGTTGGTGTGCTCAGCAATTGGGATAAGAAATTAAGGGGAGAAGAAGAGAGGCACACAAGTGGTATACAGGGGGACTCATAGCATGTTATATATATAGAAGACAACTAAAATTGTCAACACGTTGGTTTTTTGATAACTCAGCCAGATAGATGAGCAGCCAGCTTACACAAATTGGCAATATATTTTTAATACTACCGTTTATTTTTCTTAGCAATGATTTGTGTACTCCTGTCGAAATCATTGGTTGCTCTCTCTCTCTCTCTCTCTCTCTCTCTCTCTCTCTCTCTCACACACACACACACACACACACATTCTACGATGTTCTGTCTCGATCAATAACATGGGTTACAGATTAATACAGTAATGCACAAGTACTCGGCTTAAAAAAAAATGTAACGGTAGATGTTTTTGTTTGGCTTTAGTATTTCATGATTCAAATCTACTGCCGAGTTCTGCCATGTGGAATAATAATCATTTGATGAACCTCCGGAAACCAAAATATTCTACGACCACAAACTCATTACACAAACAAATACACATTCGCATTCATTTGTGGGTCCCATGCGCCGAACATGTACGTAGTCTGTGTCTGAATTCTCATGTGAATATGAATGTGTTTGTTTAAGTATTTGTGATCGTAGAAGAATTGCCTCCGGAAAAACATATAAACCATACATTCGCTTTGTTTGGCTTAGTTATTATTGACTTTGCATTGGGATTTGTTGGGGTGGTGGTTAAAACGTGTAATTCTTTTAATAATTTCCAAAGGGACAGTTTGGATTCCCCACTAGAAAATGATTACCCGGTTGGTGTTTTCTTTTGTGTGCGTATATGTATAAATGCAAGAAACCTACATCAACCTACTCTAAAAGTTGGCGAAAAATGAGTCTTTACGGTGAGAATCGAATCCATGATTTTATCCCGATAAAAGAAGCACATTACCATTTCCTCTGGGTGTACATAAATGTAAGAAACCTACACTAACCTAATCTAAGTTGACGGGAAATGAGACTACGGTGAGAATCGAATCCATAATCTTGTCCCCATAAAAGCAGCACATAATTACCACTAGGGCTACTCTTTCCTTACCGGTTGATGTCATTTAAGGTCAACACCTTGCCAACAAGAGATCAATCAAATGAAACAAGTTTATTAATGACACATTAAATTACAACCGGGAAAAGAAAAAAAAAAAAAACACAATATAGCACTGCCTCTGCCCTAGCCCATGAACCCAACCAAACCCGCCACAACAACAGAAAATCCAATTACAACCAAATTATTCATGTTTACAAACATGCCCCCGGCCCCACTGTACGATTTTGGTGAGCTGGTGGTGGTGGTGATGACCGGAGTCGAGCCGGTCGTCGAGGATGAGCCGGAGGAGGAGGAATCCGGCGGTGTCGTGACGGTCGGCGATGATGAACCGGAAGAGGAGGGGGATGTCGGGGTCGCCGGGCTGGTGGTTGAGCCGCCCGCTGCCACGACGGGGATGCTAAGCTTCATGCCGCCCTGGCAGTGGCCGAAAGTGGGGCACATGAAGTACATCGTGCCTGGCGTGGTGAGGGTAATGGTGGTTTGCCCGCCGCTGTAGGAATTGAGGGCATTTCCGGAATTGCAGTTGGAGTAGTCACTTTGACCCACTACATCCACCCCATGGCTGGTACTGTAAGTGAACACTGGGTGGCCATCACGGGAATTAAATTTTTGGTTAGTTCCAAACTTGAATTAATAGTTTATAATTCACTAATTTGCAGTTAATTTTTTTTTAAATTTAAATCTTGCTTCTTTTCATCATCATTTTCTGCCAAATTTTTTTACGTTTGAATTCTTATTGTCAAATATAAAACAGAGAAATAAAGAAGAGTTCAGAAAAAAGAATGTTGGGAACATGTTTTTAAGGGTCCGACAGAGAAGAAGAAGAAGCAGCACTTGCTTAAAGTAGTCCAAACATAGCCCAAGTAAATCATTCAACGTTGACCATTGCTGACATATTAGAGAGGCAGCCTAGATGGTCCAATCCCAAAATGTTAAGTTATCAGACGGAGATGTCCCAATATTTTATTAAGTGATCCATTGCATGCCCAAATAACGTGGGACTTATATTATCTCAAATTTTTTCTCACTTGTGCTTTTGAAGTTTATCTCGTATAACTTCTTTTTCAATCTATAATCGTGCAATTTCTGTTGGGTGTATTTGGGTATACGTATTTATCGTGGGATGTGAATTGTTTATTTGTGAACAATTAATGACATATAACTAAAATTATGTCAATGTCACATTATTTTTCCCTTCGCACGGCTAATTTCATTTGTAAATTATTTTTCTAGGTACTGATCGATGAGCATAAATCTTTCATCAACTTCTAATCAAGGGATAAGAGTGTGAACTTTATATTGTGATTGTAATCCAGTAACCAAAACTAATGTATCATGTCCAGAGAATACTGAGGGATAGTGATCCTGTGCTAAGATAAACAAACTTACCTAGTGTGTCACCGACGGTGAATGTTTGGCCAGCGCCATAGTTGGAATAATCTGTCCCTTGGTTCCACGCAACGCTGTGCTGCGCGGAGTGTACCGCGGCGGGAGCGGCAACGAGCACGAGGAGGAGGAGAGCTGCCATTGCCATTGCCATGTCTCTTCTAGGCTTTTGGTATATGCTTAGCAATTGGGAAGAAGAGCTAGATGCACACAAGTGGTAGAGGGACTCGTACGTAGCATGTTATATAGACAACTAAAGTTGGCAACGCACATTATTGTCGTTAAGTTTTATCTTCATCAGCAATGCTTTGTTTACTCCTGTCTAAATCATTGGTTGCTCAACAATCCCTACCGAATGCTCTCTCTCTCTCTCTCTCTCTCTCTCTCTCTCTCTCTCTCTCTCTCTCTCTCTCTCTCTCTCTCTCTCTCTCTCTCTCTCTCTCTCTCTCTCTCTAAATATTCACTTCACTATTTACTGCCGAGTTATTCCATGTGGAATAGTAATAAATCATCTCTCTCTCTCTCTAAATATTCACTTCACTATTTACTGCCGAGTTATTCCATGTGGAATAGTAATAAATCATTGGATTTGTCAGGTTAATTATTTTTATTTTCCAAAAAATAAATATTTGGTGACTCGATTTCTAAGATATTTAGATGATCAAAAAAAATTCTAAGACTTTTAGTTAGAAAACGAGCCTATTTTTCATAAATCAAAAGAAACTTCAGATTCTTGAAGACCGATTCCGCTTAATGGTGAATAAGATGTACTACTAAGAACAATGAGCATCTTTATTTTCAATAGCTAGATTTTTTCGAAAGTTTGTAAAAATCAATTTCAAAAACAGCAAACAAATATAATCTCATAATTACCCCCACTAACTGGCCATGACATCACAAGTAAGGTATCGAAGGAGAGATCATTCAGTGTCCTGTAGTAGTCCTCAAGCAAAAAGAAGTTTATCGAAATTTAAATGAATAATTCAAAATGAGTATTAAAGTTCTTGCCTTTTGGCAAGATATAAAAATAAAAAAAGCCATATAGATCCTACTTCCACCATATGTTCCATTTTGTAAGCTTATTTTAATATGAATTACTATGCCACCTAATGAAAAGATAAGAACTTTGAACATGCAGAGATTAGGTTTGCAGAATGATCACCACCAGCTCCCTTTAATTTTGGGCATAAAATTGACTAACTACAAATAAATTAAACAGGAAATGGTTGTCACTTATTGACTTGTTGTCTATTGGGATTTGTTGGTGGTCGTTAAACATGCAATTAGTTTAATGATTAGCCGGTTGATGCTTTCTTTTGCGTGTAAATGCAAGAAACTTACACATGTCTACTCTCGGTGCGTGGGGAATGTCTAAAATATGGGCCGGAGAGGATTCCTTTGGGTTCTTACGGTGAGAATCGAATCCAATACTCAAAATGGCACCTTTTAGAAATACAGCACCGCACCCTGCCGAGATCGAGTTGCTCACGACAGGTTTCCCCGAGTCCTGATGAAGGAGCACATTATAACTTGGGCTACCCTTTTCTTGAGGGTTGATGTTGTTTAAGGTCAACACCTTGCCAACCTTTGGTGGAATCTCAAATAACAACCCCACGCACTTTCATGTCTCGGAATATGACATGAATACTTTGTTTAATTTGTAGCCTCATCTTCAAAGGGTTTTGGACTTTCATGCTTTTTAGTAATTTAATGAATTAAACTTAAATAATGTTTTGTAATACATGCATGCAAAAGTTTAGTAACAAACCCGTGGTTTTTTTTTTTTTTTTTGGGTCTAGAGTAACAAACCTGTTCGGTAAAGAAGGTCCTAAACTTTTGGGCTACCCCAGGAGTTGGTTGAGAGAGCGTATGGCATTACCGTCCATACTTCTTACCGTGATTTAAAAATTCTTGATTCTGCTGGAGGTTTTTCTCTGGTCATATTAACCTTAGGAATTTGGGATTAGTCAAGATGTGTGTAAGCTGGTTCAATTTGAAATTGTCAGATGATCAGTTAACAAAGTTAGTTGAATTATTATTGTTGAAAACTTTCCACTTTAATTATAGTGCAATTAATGAAAAGTTCCTAAACACATCACTGCATGGTGATGGTGTTGGATATAGTTGTATGCTAATTAGTTAATGTCTCACACATCTTAATTAACTTTTGGATTTTTTTTTTCAAAGATAACCTTTCGATTTTTTTTTTTGGAGTAGATCCTGAGATTGTTCAACACCACATACCTCTTTACCCCTACACTAAACTTGTAAAGCAGAAGCTCCGTAGGATTAGGCCGAACTGATTGTTAAAGATCAAGGAAGAGATAACAAAACAGATAAATGCCCGATTCACAGCATTTGAGATCAGCACCCAGTATAAAACTCCTGAGATTTTCATTGTAATGAGCAAGAGAAACATGCTTTGGCACCTTCCATAAAATTTCAATTTCTATATGGTGATTAATGATAGGGTGAAAACGGGCCCGGGCCTGGAATGATTTTATGGCCTGACTCGGCGGTCACTGGGCCTACACAATGTATTCCGTATTCTGACTTAAGAAGCTTTAATTTGGACCAAATCTTGTCCATTATGAAGAAGTTAGGATCCATGGCCCGATCCAGATGACTCGAACCGATTTACAACATTATTTTCGACTTTAACCATCTTTCCACTTGCCAGGAAAATACAAACAAAAAAGTATCCTCTTTTTAAGAGTAAATCACCAAAATCACCCTCAAGGTATCTACAAATTACAGATTGCCCCCTCACATTTGAGAAATTATAAAATATCCCCTACCTTGTCATGATGTAGCCCCTAGGAAAACCGACAGAATGTCTTACATCATCAAATACTATTCACAATGGACTAAATTGTCTTCTTTTAGCCTTTGAAAAGGCTATTTTCACACTTCTGCAATCTTTCACAAGTTATTAAAGGACATTGTTGTTTACTACTCCCTCCGTCTCCTTTTTAAAATCCAGTATTTCATTTTGAGCTCTCTTAAAAAGTGTCCATTTTGTAAAGTTAGTATGTAAAATTGGTACATTTTTTATTTTGCTCCTAAAAGTAAATTTCATTTTGAAAAGTTAGTGAATAAAAATGTAATGATGATGTCTCCATAGAGAATAAGTAGGAAAAGTGAAGGTAAAAGTTGATGTGAAAGGTGTAATGATGATGTTTTTTTAATAAGTTGAAATTACAAAGCATTACACTTAAAAATGGACGAAGGGAATATAATTAAGATAGAATGATGTCAGACAAATTTCGTTGAATTTCCTTTCTGGTACATCAAGACAAGTGAGTAATTTGTCAAGACGAAGGGGGTATTTTGTTAATTTCCCAAATATAAGAGGGCAATCAAAAATTTGCAAAAACCTCGAGGGTTGTTATGGCAATTACATCAAGACGATTGTGTAATTTGACAAGGTGATTATGGCAATTTGTCGTCTTTTTTAAGTCCCAGGTTTTCCATTGAACCTGGTTTTGCAATACCATTACCAAAAGCTTTGTCTAATTGTCTGTATATATTTGTCCTCCTCCTGTTGCAAAATTTCAACACGGATCAGCTTTGTTAGGCATAGGGGTCCAAAAGGCTAGCAAGGCTACAGAAATGACCTTTCTCTTACAGAAAGTCTACACACACATACACTTTGTGCACAGATTGTGCACAGATTTTATTGTGGGGCCCACCACGGGTCCCACACGAATCATCCGAGCCGTTCATTAAATGTAAAACACTTTTTCAAGGGACCCCATAAAAAATAAGCTCAATCCGATACCTATAAGTACTCGATCCAACCACATAATTTTTCATTAACCGGAAATCTGAATGAAAAGTTAGATGGTTGGATGAAGCACCTATAAGTATTGGATTGAGCCTATTTTTTACGAGGACCTTTGAAAAACTGTTTTACATTTAATGAACGGCTCGGATGATTTGTGTGGGACCCGTGGTGGGCCCCACAAAAAAATCTGTGAACAATCTGTGCACAGACTGCTGTGTGTGTAGCAGCTCTCTTTCTCTTATTATAAATAAAGGGACACTGAACAGATACACTGTCCCAACATCAACCAGATTGTTTCTGCATGAGAAATTGCCAGATCATCCATAGGGACAAAAGGTTTTGTGGGCCTCTGAACCCACAAACCATGAGTCTATTCTTTCTCTACATCTATGAACAAAGCCCTTTTGGATTACTCCTCAAATATGTTGACATTCACTATACTACAATGTTAACACTAGTTCCCACACATTGCAACTTGAAGAAAGTTTTCATAAAGAAAACCCAAATATCATGTAATAGTTTCTTGCTATAAAAAGGGGCAGGCCAGTAGCTAGAACTCCAGGTATAGTTCACTAGAGAAGAAGAAGAAAGAGAATGGAAGAGGTGAGAGAGAGATCAATGGAAGATGAGAGAGAGCTCTCAGAAACAAATTCATTTACTAGTGCAATGACACTAAACCAAATAGGGGTACCCCAAGCCCCCGAACGTTTCGTTCTGCCTCCCCTGGAACGACCAAACCATACCCTCCGCTTGAACCCCTCCACCACCCTACCCGTTATAGATATTGCGTCTCTCCACAAACCTTCTCTTAGGCCTTGGGTCATTGACGAAATCCGCTTGGCCTGCAAGGAACTTGGTTTCTTCCAGGTATCCTTTACATAGTTACCATGATGCCCATGATATTCCCTGCCATGCATTAGAAATGACAAATGAGAAAACAAGGTTTTTTATTAATGTTTCTGGCTCTGGATACAACTATCAAATTCCAAAAGAGCAAAAACTGCACGAAAGATACTACAGAAACCTAAACTAGATCATAGCTTTACGAGTGCCAGGGCGGAGGCAGGTGGAAACGCTTTTTAGTGAAAAAATTCATCAAGCGTCGTAGTCGCGCTTTGGGATTGAATTTGAGTACCGTCTCCTCGCTGAGTCCCGTCTGTGCTGTTCTAAGAAGATGTTTCTGCCTATGGCTTTCTTCTATTCCGGATACACGCTTTCTGCCTCCTAGTTCACTATGGATTGAGCCCTCCGATGAGACGATATCTGGCCCTTCCCGTATCAGCTTGTACTGCTTTCTCTTTCACAATGGACAGAGATTGGACTATTGAATGAATTGCCGGAGACGGAGCCATGATAGAGTTTGCACCTGATTCATACGTCTTCAAATTAGTAAAAGTGTAATGATGATGTCTCCATAGAGAATAAGTAGGAAAAGTGAAGGTAAAAGTTGATGTGAAAGGTGTAATGATGATGTTTTCTTAATAAGTTGAAGTTACAAAGCATAACACTTAAAAATGGACGAAGGGAATATAATTAAGATAGAATGATGTCAGACAAATTTCGTTGAATTTCCTTTCTGGTACATCAAGACAAGTGAGTAATTTGTCAAGAGGAAGGGGGTATTTTGTTAATTTCCCAAATATAAGAGGGCAATCAAAAATTTGCAAAAACCTCGAGGGTGGTTATGGCAATTACATCAAGACGATTGTGTTATTTGACAAGGTGGTTATGGCAATTTGTCCTCCTTTTAAGTCCCAGGTTTTCCATTGAACCTGGTTTTGCAATACCATTACCGAAAGCTTTGTCTAATTGTCCGTCTATATTTGTCCTCCTCCTGTTGCAAAATTTCAACACGGATCAGCTTTGTTAGGCATAGGGGTCCAAAAGGCTAGCAAGGCTACAGAAATGACCTTTCTCTTATTATAAATAAAGGGACACTGAACAGATACACTGTCCCAAGTCCCAACATCACCCAGATTGTTTCTGCATGAGAAATTGCCAGATCATCCATAGGGAAAAAGGTTTTGTGGGCCTCTGAACCCACAAACCATGAGTCTATTCTTTCTCTACATCTATGAACAAAGCTCTTTTGGATTACTCCTCAAATATGTAGGCATTCACTATACTACAATGTTAACACTAGTTCCCACACATTGCAACTAGAAGAAAGTTTTCATAAAGAAAACCCAAATATCATGTAATAGTTTCTTGCTATAAAAAGGGGCAGGCCAGTAGCTAGAACTCCAGGTATAGTTCACTAGAGAAGAAGAAGAAAGAGAATGGAAGAGGTGAGAGAGAGATCAATGGAAGATGAGAGAGAGCTCTCAGAAACAAATTCATTTACTAGTGCAATGACACTAAACCAAATAGGGGTACCCCAAGTCCCCGAACGTTTCGTTCTGCCTCCCCTGGAACGACCAAACCATACCTACCCTCCGCTTGAACCCCTCCACCACCCTACCCGTTATAGATATTGCGTCTCTCCACAAACCTTCTCTTAGGCCTTGGGTCATTGACGAAATCCGCTTGGCCTGCAAGGAACTTGGTTTCTTCCAGGTATCCTTTACATAGTTACCATGATGCCCATGATATTCCCTGCCATGCATTAGAAATGACAAATGAGAAAACAAGGTTTTTTATTAATGTTTCTGGCTCTGGATACAACTATCCAATTCCAAAAGAGCAAAAACTGCACGAAAGATACTACAGAAACCTAAACTAGATCATAGCTTTACGAGTGCCAGGGCGGAGGCAGGTGGAAACGCTTTTTAGTGAAAAAATTCATCAAGAGTCGTAGTCGCGCTTTGGGATTAAATTTGAGTGCCGTCTCCTCGCTGAGACCCGTCTGTGCTGTTCTAAGAAGATGTTTCTGCCTTTTGCTTTCTTCTATTCCGGATACACGCTTTCTGCCTCCTAGTTCACTATGGATTGAGCCCTCTGATGAGACGATAGCTGGCCCTTCCCGTATCAGCTTGTACTGCTTTCTCTTTCGCAATGGACAGAGATTGGACTATTGAATGAGTTGCCGGAGACGGAGCCGTGATAGAGTTTGCACCTGATTCATACGTCTTCAAACTTCTCTTTCCCTAGTATTCCTTTTCTTTTCTTCATCACAGTCTGATAGGGTACGGATCCAACAAGCAGCCCATTACGTTACCTTTCCAAATACAAATATAGGGGAAACCAGGAAAGCTTAAATATACTAATCACTTTTTTATTATATCTACTAGTATCTTTACTATCGTACTGTAAATACCTTATGTTGAAATTTCCGTTTGAGGTTAGAGCATAAGGAGAGAGGTTCGTTTATTGAAGAGATAGAAGAAACTTGTATCATACTCCAAGTAAGTCAAGTTGTTTGAGGATGGCAACTATTTATATCATCAACACGTACTGTTTTTCCTTCTACAGCCCTAACTAGAGTGATTGTGGTGATTATGATCTTAAAAAAAGCATACCAAGTTAACGAATACTCCACTATATCATGTCGAATCTACTTGCATGCATGCATTAATGCAATATTATCGTCTGAACTACGTAAAAGCTTGCATGTTAACAGGTGATTAACCATGGGATTCCCTCGACGTTCATTAATGGTGCCATAGACACTGCAACAGAGTTCTTTAACTTGCCTAGTGAGGAGAAGATGCATCTCGCATCGGCTGATGTTCATAAGCCCATAAGGTATGGCACAAGTATGAATCACGTTGCTGACAAAGTCCATTTTTGGAGAGACTTCATCAAGCATTACTCCTATCCCATCTCCACCTGGATCCATCTGTGGCCTTCGAACCCCCCAAGCTACAAGTAGGTTTTTCTAAAAGGAAATGCCATGTTTTCTATAACGTGAACGTGTGATAATTTTACTAATCAATGTATGTGATTTACTTTAAAATTATGGAAAAGACATTGCAACGACCAATATACGGAGTACTAAAGTTAGTGGTATATACACAGATATTCTTCGAACATTTCAGACAGAATAATGTATCAGACGTGGTACTTCCCTATCAAATTAGAAACCTACCATTACAGCACATAATTTCAACAAACTATGAAATTTAGTTCAATGAATCATTTTTCTAGAACAATTGTGTTTTTTTCACAGGGAGAAAATGGGAAACTATGCAAAGGCCACGCAAGCAGTACAAAAGCAACTAATGGAAGTAGTTCTTGAGAGCTTAGGGCTAAAAACAGATTACTTACATGAAGAAATCGAAGAAGGCTCCCAAGTCATGGCTGTGAACTGCTACCCGGCTTGTCCTGAACCAGACCTTGCCCTTGGAATGCCACCTCACTCCGACTATGGCTACCTCACAATCTTAATCCAAAGCCAACCAGGACTCCAAATCATGGACAATGATAACAACTGGTACCTGATTCCGGTCATTGAAGGGGCACTACTAGTCCAGTTGGGAGATCAAATCGAAGTGATGAGCAATGGAAGGTACAAGAGTGTTCTGCACCGAGCAACTTTGAACAACGAGAGGACACGGATTTCAATCGCCAGCCTTCATAGCCTAGCTTTAGAGAAGAAAGTGGGACCGGCACCCGAGCTGGTAGATGAGGAACACCCCTTGGCCTACAATGAAGGAAGCTTCAGAGATTTTCTTGACCATATTTCTGGTAATGATATTACAAAGCAGCGAAGGTATATTGACACATTGAAGAAGAATCCATGAAATAAGGCTTGCATGAAATAAGGAAAGTGTGTACGTGAGTCGTGAGATAAAGCTCCATGCAAAAGGGGAAGTGAATGCTTCTCTAAGTCCTTTTAGTACGATGTAACATGTAGTTCCTTCTCTATTTCTCTGCTTTGGAATTTTTGTTTGCATCATTTATGTCAGAAGAGTACAAGTCCATTGTAGTAGTAGGAGTTTTGTTTTTATCAGCATACTACTTAGAAAAATGATTATTTAGCCTTGGTGTCCTGATATTCCTACTCCAACTTAGAATTCCATCATTCAACAGCTTTGAAGTGGATTGTTCTACTTTATGATAGTGATTTCCAAGCATGTTATTCCTTCGAAACGTAGAAACTACTTGTGGTTATTGCCTATATTTCTTACATAGAATAAACCAAGAAAACAAAAACAAAAATCAAGAATCTCCAGTATGATCTCAATTCTCATCTTGAACTTATCTCAGATGGCAGGCAAATGTGAGATTCACCATGCTATATTCATGTTGTTATGGATAGTAAATGACAAGCTAAGCAATCAATACATTAATGCCAGATGAGGAACCCACTATCACTTGACCTATAAAACCAATTCTTCCTCATCCTAACATAGATAAAGTCAAGACTGGCTAATATTGCGTTAGATAACTTAACTCCTGCCGTCAGTGTTTCCCCTTTATTTTTATGTGGTGAACTTAAGAAGGAAAACCAAGAGAGCTTTTTTCTGGGTGGCAGGCCTGTCAAACATATATCGTGTACTAACCAGGTGTTTCCTGTTAAAAGCCACCTAAATATAGCTTTTACTCAAAATAACCTAGTCTGTAGTGTATTAATACCTGAGAACATAAGAAGACTTTTAATATGAAAGTCTGATGGTAACACCAAGCTTAAAGTTAGTCTGCAAACATCCAAAATAAAAGGGTTGAAGCCGTTGAGACTTTCAACTGGGTGCAATGCAAATAAGTCCAATAGCCTAATCCAACAAAAGAATTACAGCAGTTAGGGCTTCCGATCTATGGAAACACAACCATCAAATTTGATACTGGTCTTATTAAAGCAGTGATATGCTTCTGTCAATGCTTGGGGATTTCAGTCGAGTCTTCCTGCATAAAAATGAATCAGGGATCGCTGTTGGTGCCCCCTGTTTGGGGATGACAATTAAATATTACTCCCTATTCTCAAGAGTGCCCTGTATGGCATGTTTCAATTTCTCAACCTCCATACGTTTCAGCTCTATATAACGGAATATCTTAAACTCCAAAATGGCGAGCCTAATAATCTAATCTCTGTAAACCAAGTTACAATTCAAAAGTGATACCTTTTCATAATGAAACTTGTACTAGGTTGTTCTTGGATCATATTTTTTCCAACGGATATAAAGAAGGAAAATCCAATGACAATATAGCAAAGAAACACTGCTTTTATATTGGTTTCCCCCTCATTTGTCTTTTTACCTCATCAACTCCCCTGCACCTCCCACAAATCACGCATTTAAACCAAACCTAAAATGTTTAGGCAAATGCTGCAAATCTTCTCCTTCAATTGTTTACCCCGATTGTCCACATTTTCTTCCAATATGTTAAAACTGCTCGTTCCGCTCACGTATTTAGGTCCCCTAACTTGTGGAACAAAGCATTTCGTTTAGTTTCACCAACCGAATTGGCCTATAATTTATATGGCAATTAAACCTTACATTTGAATTTAAAATATGCAGTCATTTCACACTATCCTTCCTAAAGTCTCTTACGCATCTTCTTGGATTAGCCATCACGTAGGGTTAGGGGTGGACACAAGGGAATGCTGGGGTGAAAAAACACCTAAAATTTTCAAGTTATCGACAATCTTTTTTTATCTCAGAAATAAAATACAATGCCGGCTACGTATATTCACACATTCCCATCTCATTCTCAAACCTAGCAAGTAACCATATATATTATGGACTACGATTTTGCTACTACAAATTCTGTGTCTGCCACTGCACATGTTATTTTCCAATCATTCTATTTCAGAAATTCTTCGGGATTATTCTAAGCAACCAACAAGATGGGAATAAACAGAATTGAGATTCATCACATTTCCGCAAATCAAAACATTTCAATCAGTGAATAAAAATTGAGATTGAAGTTGGACTCTAACCCAAAAAAAAAACCTAGTCAAAATTTGCTCCATAAATTAGTTAAAAGATATGACACTTACTCCATGGTAATCAATTGAATCACAAAATTGCTCACCCCCACTCATACACACGCTTCCTCTGTCTCTCACTCTCTCTGTTCATTGAAGCTCCGTTGTTTTCTCGGTTTTACGAGAGATCGAGGGGAGATTTTGGAAGTCGGCGGACGGTGCTGTTTGTCTGTGACGCTGTAAACCTAATCGCCATGCGAGTGGTCAGCTTCCCCTAGGTCCCACATGAGTTTTTGAGGGAAAAAAAAAAAAAGTGTGATTTTGTCGCTCACTTTTCTCCAATCTCACTACCATTTGTATCTATATTAGGTAATTTGTACGGTGAGAAAATAAAGTGGCAAAATCAATTAAAAAAAACTATCGATTTCCCAATAGCATCAATTTTGAAGTGAATCCATTAATTTTTTTTTTTTTCTGAAAATTTTTGATAGATTCATATTAAATTTTTTGAATTTTTCTCTCATACCCCTGAGTGGTATTAGGAAATGGATGCCTTCGTAAATAGGAGTAAGTTCTTTAAGTTGAAAAATGAATAATTCTCAATCATTAGATCCAAATCATATAAAAAACGATAGAGTTTTATAATTTTTTTTAGCAAAAAATTGCAATTTTTACTTACCACACAAACTGGTTCTATATACAATTTACTATGATCACACTTCCTATAGTGTACGGTCACTCCTACTATAACATATAACCACAATGTATAGTTGCACTTACCGTAATGTATAGCCACGTTTATTATGTGACGGATTCAATCAATGGTTGAGATTAAACACGGAAGATCCAACTATTGAGGGAAAATGGGGGCATGGATGCCCCAAAACCAGATGAGGGCATTATTGCCGGTCTCAAATTTTTTATAATAGTTGTTCTTTTTTAAATCCTTTAAAAAACTGATTAAAAGGGTGTTTGGACAAATAAGCCAAAATGGCTTATTTTTTGTCCTTATTCAAATTTTTTTCGTATCACTTGGCTTATCCTCATTTTTTTGGGGATTATTGCATCCTCATGACGAAAGGAATCTAAAAACTATAAAATTTTGATCGAAATTCAATATTTTTTAATAAAGACGAAAAAATTGACTTATTGACTTATTTTTGTTTTTATGTGGATTTATTTGGCTCATATTTTGCGGGAAAAGCCAATGGCTTTTTTAAAAGAACAACCCCTAAAAATCTCAAAGAGATATACATTTTAGTGTTTTATGGTTGCCCTACCTAGTCTTTCTTTTGGTACTTCGCCCACTATTTTTAAATTTTGTATTCCTCTAGGCCCTTTTTTTTTTTTTGCTAAGTGCTATTTTTAATTCCTGTACTCGGGATGAATAATTAATTCCAGAAAAATTAATATCAAGCTAAACAAAAATTACAAACATCGGTAGTACCTACTTTCTTCACAAATATTAAGTTCGGAACTGATTGTGTCCTATGAGTTTTTGTGAGTTCAAATGGCCAAATGGGACTTACCTTACCACGAACCCATCATAATAGATATTGCTCGTATCTCAAGTAAATAAAACAGGTATGAACTGGTTTGGTTTTTCGATTAACAAAAAAAAAGTAAATAAAACAGGTAAAAGATAAACTCAATAAGATAAGATACCCATGGTCAATTAATCGAATAATGTTGAGATGTATTTTTAAAATTAAATTGGCTGTTCAAAATTTTCAAGACAAATTTCGTCGACTGATTTCCAATCAATGAATTTTTAAAGGAGCAATGAATCTAACAAAAGTAAGTAGTTGAACCACAAGAGGGCTTTTGCATCTCACTAGGAGGTCAGGACTCTTGCATCTGATCTCACTAGTTTAACCAACTGAGGATAGCTCAGTTGCCCAGGACTCTTACATCTCACTAGGTTGTTAGGAGTTTGATTCTTCCCACCTGCGTGTGGGTGTTCATCCCTTAGAACGCTTTCCCTTTCTTTCTATATCTCTATCCTATAATGGGCTTATTTCTTGTATTGGTTGAGTCGCTAAGCTTTGTTGTCTCGTGGACTCTAGTTTCCTAGATTTGTACTATATACTTCATATCTGATGTAAAATGATCTCTTCTATCGATTGACGAAAAAAAAAAAACCACAAGAGGAAATTCACACCATTGAGCATAATTATATTCTCAGAACAAAACAACCATGATATAAAAGCTACCGTGCTACTACCGTAGGCTAAGTTTTTCTTATTGTCTAAACGGACTAATAAAACTCACAAAAACACGGTTTTGATATAAGTCATTCTCCTCACATACATCAACTAAAAGTTCATTTAGAGGAAATAATTTGTCGAAAGACAATTTTTTTAAGAGAAACCCACCCTTTAAGAGAAACCCACCCTATCTCTTGCATGAATGATGATCGACTGTGTTTGGTTTGTGTTTTGAAAAGTTTTTTGAAAAATAGTATGGGTAATAAGTGAAGAAAGATAGAGAGAGAAATGTTAGAAGTAGGAGTAATCTAGGGGAATTTTTTGAAAAATTCTTTTCAAATAGCAAAGAGAACAAGACAAGTTATCCTAGATACGCCACTGATGCCAGCAAAAGAAGAAGAAAAAAAAATCAAAAAAGAAAATAGAGAAAGAGTATGGGCGTCTATGAGATAGGAGATAATTAAGGAGAATATATATCCTGAAAAAAAAAAAAGCAGAAAATTTCATAAATAAAAAAATGTGCATTCGAATTAAACAATCAAATTCAAGTAATGATATGGAGACTCGATGTTCTACTTGGAAAGATATATACTACTCCTATATCATTTATTAGCTATATATTCACGAAATAGGCGAAAATAGATTATTTAAAAATTAAGTTTGGAAGAAAGGCTAGGCGAAATTGTAGAAGAAGTCAGAAAATAGGAAAAACATCATAAGGAGTACATGTCAGAACAAATTCTCCACACCTCTCACTTTTCCTCCACAAAACGCTGGCGCAGCTCCTTGTCGAGCGGGTGCAGAGTGGCTGATCCGGTCGTTTATCTCGACATAGACAGCTCGGATCGAATCTGAGCGTATACAAATCACATATAAATCTAAACCGTCCATTGATTGGTTAAAATGCGAGCCGCCAATTGCTGAGATAAGCAGTAGAATCCACTGCTGGCTCTATAGGAAGATGCTTCCTCCCATTCCCCACAAAAACCAAGCCCAAATACAAGTTAATGAGTTAAGTAGAGTTCAATCGATCCTTGACTACTGCGAGAAGCAAAAGGCAAACCACAATCAAGGGGTTCCCATGGAATTCCCAAACCCTCAGTATTAGAATGTACGTTCAAATTAATCCTCTTATTTTCTTGCCAAGTGAAAAAGCAGAAAAACTAAAACAGAAAGAAACCCTCAGAGGCGATCAACTTTCTTGAAAACAAAATTTTCTTTCTTGTTTTCCCTCCTCATTCCCTCCCTCCTTTTCTCCGTGGGAGTTGAGGACTCTCTCTCTCTCTCTCTCTCTCTCTCTCTCTCTCCTGAGATACATACTCAATGAATTGTAGGCCCATTTTTAAGCATAAGTAAAATCATTCATTTTTAGAGCTCGTCAAGAACATGAATTGTCCAAAAATAATATTTTGAAGAAATATTGATTTTTATATTTCCCCCAACATATTTATGTAAATGAATTCAGTGTATGTTCACTTAATTACTTTTTCTCTAGATAAATGTGTTTCGATCAAAAATACATTGATCGATATTCACAATTTTCAACGTAGATTTTATTCGCCGAGTTCTGAAGGCGGAGCAACAAAAATAGGCGCACAAAAGGATCAACAGAATTAAAAGCCGAAAACAAGAAACAAACAACAAACGAGTATCTAGAATTGCGTGATATACATAGATCTCACGTGTGTGCATGACGTCCAAAGCATGTTCTTTTCAATAATTGGAACTTGATAGGCATGCCAGTTGATGGGGTTAAACTAGAATTTAATCAAGAGTCAAATTATAAACCTACTCAAGTGCTCTTTTTTTTCTTTTTTTTTTTAAATGACATACTCAAGTGCTCATTCAATTTGGGTGTCTTCTAGGCAAGCCTGGCATGCTAATTGCAATTTCTTATTTCTATAAATAAATAAACACCCAATAATTAACCCCTAACAAGTACTCAAATAAAGTATTTAGTATCTTAGAAAAGTATTGAATTGAAGTAGAAAAAACAACTGATAAAAGTATCCCCAACCCATCTCTATTTTTTTAAAATAGAAAATTGATGTAACATATTGATGATAAAATTTGTAATTTATCCCATCTCTTTGTTCAATTTTTGTATTTTTTTTTTGTAGAGAATCTTATAGAGACACATTGAAATAAAAGAAAACAACTATATACTTTTACAGTTTTACTCAGAATAAATCCTAGCTTCTCTAAGACCATGTCTGGAACTTAGGGAAAGAAAATGAAAAGAAGATAAAATAGTGACAGAGGTAATAGGAGGAAAATTTGAAGAGAAATTGAGAGACAAACTGAAAGAATTTTAGAGCAAAATTTTATTTCTTATTTTAAGAACCAAACAAAGAAAGGAAAAAATTTAAAATTTTATTTTTGTTTTCTCAACTTCCAAACAGAGCCTTATAGGAGTTGACGTGGACGAGATGTCAAAGTAAACAAGGGAACAGATTGCACGAATATATGAACTGTACGTAACCTCTTCTCCTCCTCAGCCTGTCAAATCTTCCCTTTCCCTCTTTCCTTCCTTTCTTCCTCTCTCCCCCGCCACTTTGTCTAAACTTTCTCTCTCATCCTCCTCTCTCTCTCTTTCTCCCCCGCGAAGATTCGTCAAATTCCGTCCATATTTCGCCAGAGGAGCCAACAATTACCGGCTATACTTCACCTTTCCTCGATCACAATCACGATCATGAATCCAGACTAGTAAGTTCCGCTACGTAACCTCTCGTTCTTTTGAAATTTTAGATACTGACCGTACAATACAGGAGAATTATCCGTTTATGTTTACTTCCTATGTGATTATTCATTCTTATTATCAATTAGTTCCGGGCTTGATATGATTCACTTGTGCACCCTAGATTTGGCAAAGTTTGGTCAAAATTCAATTTTTAGGGTTTCGTGTTGGTCTTTCGGTTATTTTAGTTGCACACGTCTGTGGTTTCTCAAAACCGTTTGGCATTAGCTATGTTGCTAGGGATGGCGGAGAGTTGAATATGAGGGTCGACATCTAACTCACAAAACTTGCTGCGTGAAAACCGTCTTTGAAAAATCAGAGCGAGTTTTTGAAAGACATCTCAAGCTACTATATTTTGCGAGAGCGAGGATTGAAAGCGCGATCATAAAGCGGTGATTGAGAGTGGGAGCGCAAGGCCCTATTGAACGGTTACGTAACTAAGATCCACCTAACCAGTACAAAGGTGCATTGCTATTGGGTATTAGGGCTTTGCCTTCTAGATGTTTTGGGTTTGGCCCATTGGGTGTTTTGGGCTTTGTCTCAACTGCTGTTTTTTTTTTTTCATCCTACCTTTTGTTTGATTCCCCTCCCCTCCCCCTACTTGATGTACCTTTCGTCAAGTTTGTTAATAAAATGTTACTTTTGCTGATAAAAAAAAAAGTGTATTACTATTGATATTTCGTCTCCATAGTGATAGTTTCAATGCTTCTTTAGATATCATAACCAACAGAGGTTTTTATTATTCATGAAAATATAGGCAAAAAGTTCCTTGGATTCTAGCTGACTAGCTGAGCTACAGATATGTTCAAATGGTCGTCTATGAGTTTCAATGGGGAATAGTTAGTAATCTCTTTCCGATGGGTTTAGATGGATCACCACTCACACGTGTTGTTGAGGTGGCCTGTCAACCTACTACAGTGGATGGTTGTCAAAAAGTTCCATAGGCCATAGTTCAATAGTGATTTAGTGGTTGTGAGTTCCCTAAGGATGAGATTCAATATGATGACGAGCTTGTTTTGGTAGGTGATCACATATATGCGGACATACTTCTGAGTTCTGACTCTTTAGAGTTATGAAAATTTTGCTAAAAGTTGTAGGTATGGCAGAATATGTAGACACGTGAGCTATTTGCATTTTTCAGTTCGCTGCTACGGTTTGGATGCATGCGTTGCCGTGATTTTTCGATTTTCAATAGTTGCACCACTGAACATGGTGGTAAAGTATGTTCGCGACTTGGAAAACCTAAGGAATGTGTGAGTGTAACGTCATCCTCAGTGGCAGAGCTACTGGGGGCATCTGACCCCATATTTATTTCTTCACTCAACCTTTACCTACTAGGCTACTATGGTATTAGACCATTAGCCTTTTGCAATTTTTCCCCTTTGAAAATTCAAGTAGGCCCCTCTAAGTTTTAATAGTTTGTTCTTACCAAAAAAAAACCATGCAATTCACCCATGTATTGTTATGTTTGGTGAGTTGATTTCCAAAGCAGAAAATGAAGGTGACAATACAGGAAGAAATGAAATGAAAGATGTTATTTTTTATGTTTTTGACTGGGTTTGGAAAGTTATAGTCAAATCCAATGTTTTAAATAATGGTATCGGGACATGTACGGCAATGGTCATGGTGTAACGGTATCGGGAGTATCGAATGATACATGACGGGAAAAGGTTGTTGGGGTCGTGAATTTTTTGAAAAACATTTTTGACAAAAAGAAATTTAAGTGCCTAATTCCTTGTTCTCTTTGCTTTTCAAAAAGCATTTTTCAAAAAATACCCCCTAGATTCCCCGTACTTTCAACATTTCTCCCTCTATCTCTCTCCACTTATTACCCCTACTATTTTTAAAAAAAAAATTCAAATCCAAATCCAGACACAGCATAAATCACCTGTAACGGTTGAGTATCAACCTAACGGCCGTAAATTGGTCAGTGATGGAAAACGAACCGATATGTAATGGGAACTGTCCAATACGCCTGTGACTTTCCATCTCACCAGTATATTGGTGCCTTGGTGGTAATGGTATTGGAAGGCTGAAAACCCGTCGCGCATCGGCCGATATCTAAAACCTTGGTCAAATCTCATTCGTTTGTTGACCAAAGATTAAGAATTTTGTAAAACTTGTAATGATTGGACTTCACGTTGCCCTCTCTGAACTGCAGTTGTAGCTCAGCTACTGTTCATGCTGATTCAACAAGCTACTTTTTTTCTGTTTACTTGTTGATGGATATGGCAATGAGTGCAATTTAGAAAACAAGTGCTATATCTTTGCTATTTACTTTCCATGAGACTGAGAGTGAATATTAGGAAACTCCTTAACCTCCTTTTGTTTCTAGTCTCTAATGTTTTAGACCCTGGAAGTGTATCAGCTCATTAAGCCCTTTGTTTAGAATTGTAGAAGATATCTCGTGCTTCGTGATATTGTTGAGAAATAAAAGTTTATTTCATTGCAATAAACATGTCAATGATCAGATGATTTCTTAGCAAGTGCAACTGGAAGCCCTAGGGGCTGACTTAATTCTTGGCAACAAAAGTAATTTGCGAATATAAGCTCTCCCTCTGCTCTCATTTTGCAGTGACTATCTGTTCAAGCTTTTGCTAATTGGAGATTCTGGTGTTGGCAAATCATGTCTCCTTTTGAGATTTGCTGTAAGTTCTTAGGATCTTGCTTATCAAACTTTGTGAATGGAGGTTTGTGGAGTTTGCTTTTTTTGTAACTATTTTTCCCACTTCAAGGGGTTAGCACTTATTTTCTCTGTCTAATAAATCTTTAGAGGTATTGTCCAACTTGGCAGATTCTCCATCAAGAATTTTTAACTGTCCCGAATTTCATGCACTTGGCAAGGAACAAAATTTTGTTTCATTTCCACGAAAATGGCTGAAACATTTCTGTTTCCTAGCAACCAAAACAAAACATTGGTGGAATCCAAAATTTTCTCGCTTCCAAAGAAATGCGCCTAAACTTTGGTCTGTGAAACACACCGAAAATTTAGTTGTATGAGCAACTAATAGAAAATACGACGACAGTTTTGCACATTTTCAAGTTCATGGTACATTTATTATGCCCCGGGAATGTATCAAATGTTTCTGTTTCATGGAACGCTTCCAGATCAGGCAACGTAACTACCCTACCAGATGAAGTAAAAGTCTGGTGTAACAATGTTACTTTTCAATTCCATGCTTTGAGCTAACTTCCTTTTGTCAAATAGTGGTCTAAGGAAAATATTTGCAGCGAACTGTTCCTGATAAAAGTTGGTTTTGTTGATGATATGGGTTATCACTTATTACTGAAGTTGAAAGCAAGGTTATGATATCTACGTTCAGGATGCATATCCATGTAGCTTGGCTTTCTGTGTTCATTGTGGAAAGTTGTTTTAGTTATCATTTCAATTTGTAGTTACATGCATTACGATGGTGCTGTATTGTTAGATAGTTAATACTCTTGCTTGATGATTTCTTTGTTCATTCCCTGTGTGTAGGATGATTCTTATTTGGAGAGTTACATAAGCACCATTGGAGTTGATTTTGTGAGTAAATTGGAGCGTACAGGTAAGAATTTAGCTTTCTTTTGGCATATCTAATTTTGCTAATCTTCTGTCATGATATCCTGTAGAAAATACGCACCGTGGAGCAAGATGGGAAGACTATCAAACTTCAAATTGTAAGCTGTCAATTGATTTTCTATTGTTGTCTGATAATCTCTAAATATTTGTTCAGTGACATGGGTTCTTCTAGTCTCTGGATGGCATTGCCCCTTATCTTCCACACTGAAAGGAAAATGAGCAGTCTTTAAGCTCCATATTCTTTTGGATGATTGGCTTCATTTTAACCCTTTTTTAGAAAATTCATTCGGAACATAGCTATATCCGACATAATGGGGTTCTGATAATTCGTAATCCCATTTTTCGTGAATTTGGAATTGAATGCACCTTTTTTTGCGGATACCATATTATCCCTCCTGTGTTAAGAAGTGCTGAGTGTGCTCCTTCAATTACATGTACAGTGGGACACTGCAGGGCAAGAGCGTTTTAGGACAATCACTAGCAGCTACTACCGTGGAGCCCATGGAATAATAGTGAGTTTTCAGCTTTCGTCCCCCGCGCCCCCCCCCCGCCGCCCCCCCCCCCCCCCCCCCCGGTTAATCCGCACAAGCTTTTTGCTCTCTGATACTAATTTCTCCTTGCGTTGGATTCTCCTGTAGGTGGTTTATGACGTTACAGATCAAGAGAGTTTCAATAATGTCAAGCAGTGGCTTAATGAGATTGATCGGTATGCAAGTGACAGTGTCAACAAACTTCTAGTTGGGAACAAGTGTGATCTGACTTCAAAAAAAGTCGTGTCTTATGAAACAGGCAAGGTAAGATTACAAGGAGTTGCTATTAAGAATACCTGTGAAATGTAGCATAGTTAGGCAGATTAGAGAATTATCCGTTTATTTAATCTCTTGTAGGCATTAGCCGATGAAATGGGCTTACCGTTCTTGGAGACTAGTGCAAAAGATGCTACTAACGTGGAGCAGGCTTTCATGGCTATGGCTGCTGCAATAAAAACTAGGTCGGTAGCACGTAAACAATCTCTTTGTTTTTGTAATACAATCAAAAGAGTAATCATGTTGTCCATTGATGTGGCCTGTGGTTATATGACATTGCTTATTGGGTGGTCATATTGAAAGCTTAATATTTTGTTTTTTCCCCTTCACAATACAGGATGGCAAGTCAACCAGCTACGACCAATGCCAAGCCTGCAACAGTGAATATCCGCGGGCAGCCTGTTGCACAGAGCAGTGGCTGCTGCTCTTAAGGAGTACTTTCCCTTGCTACTTTCTTGTTGGCTGCCCCATAGCATGTAAAATTATATCCTTTCACTTTATTTGAAGGAAAAGCATTCTCCAACTCACCCTTGTTTAGATTTGCTTTTTCCTCAGTGCTTTGGAAATGTGTTCTGATTCTTTTCTTTAAGTCATCGATTATGAGACCGTGTACAAATGAAGATCGTAATTAACGGTTTCTTTATCCACAGCAAAACGGTTTCTTTTTGCTGACTTTTGTGTTGTGTCTGGCAAATTTTGAAAGGGCGTCATTGGCATCTTACCACAAGGTTCCAAATTCCTAGAGCATGAGACTGCATTCCTTGTTGACTTTGCGTTCAGCTGAAGCATTCTTCTTTAGTTCTACACTGTGACTGAAAGTACTGCCAGCAAGATATCAGCGGCACAACTCTTCTTTTTTTTTTGATCCGCAGTAGCACAACTCCTCCCTCTCATGTTCTTGTAAATCAAGGAATTGTTCTATCTCAATCGTGAGTGATGCACAAGCAGCACCTTGAGAAAAGTCGGAGAAACAAGGCTCTCTTGCCTAGATCTTCAACAATCCTATGTGCGCGATATTATTGCATCAGCGGATGTGTGGGCAGCGTGCCTGGAAAAATAGGGCGGATCGACGAGCGCGCTTTTTTTTGGCAGACGAGCGCTCAATTCAGAATCGCCACTTGGATTTGAAGGTCTGACACCCATGGAACCGAACTTGAAACCATCGCTGTGCTGTTTGATTTGAAAAAGGTGAAGGCACCAGTCCATCATAACCATATCTGGGTTCGGGTGCCAGGTTACGAGAGGGGAAGAATTTTAAGGCACCCCTCTTGCCTAATCTGGAGATCGGTTTCTATTCAGGCATTTGCGAAAAATGTTTGTGATTCTTTTTGATTAATTAATTTTTAGCCGATTAGGGCGGGGAAACAGTTAATCGGGGATCAAAACCGTAACAATTTGCAAAATGTGATAGATGGCATGGATGGGCAGTTAGTATAGGATGAAAACAGACTGCTGTGGGAGTTTAAATAAACTGAAAAGCCCCTGTTTTGGAGTGATGTGCGCAAGAAGAAACCAGCATGCACTGAACAAGTCACTGCATGTTGTTTACTACTGCGCGCGCAACTCCAAGACGCGCGCCAGTGAGCTCAAATCCACAGCTCTTATTCTCAAACCCTCTGGGCTCTGGAAGGACCAGTGCACACCCAGGACAAACCAAACAGTTGATAAGCAACATAATATACAATTCTAAGCAATGTTTAAAGGCTAAAAAGCCCTACAAACTAATAAAACACCCCATAAAATAGTGTGGGGACAAAATAATGGCCTAAGGTTGAGCTACCAGTGCAAGGTCACTCACTAGTCAAAGGCAGACTATCGCGCGCTTGTCTCACTCTGGTGCGCGACGGTGCGCTCCGGCGCGCGATGGAGCCAATCTGGCGCGCGATTGTCGCGCCCTGGCGCAACCAAACCAGTGCTTGGTTTGCATGTTTTTGGGTTATGGGACAGGT
This sequence comes from Rhododendron vialii, assembly GCF_030253575.1. NCBI lineage: Eukaryota > Viridiplantae > Streptophyta > Magnoliopsida > Ericales > Ericaceae > Rhododendron > Rhododendron vialii. Next base: position 4,028,899 of record NC_080563.1, on the reverse strand, counting down.
CTAGAATGATCTCAGGGGTACTCCATAACAACAGAAACTCATATTGAACTAAGACTAGCAGTTTATACTAAGGAAAGCAGTAAACTGATTATTATCATGCTTAACAGTGATCTATATGAAATAAAGCAAAAAACGGTAGGACACCAATCCCCACGCGGTCGTGCGAGCGCAACCACAAAGTGTCGCGCGCGAGAGTGGGACCGTCGCGTGCTGGTTCCCACCATGACGGTTTTTGAAACCATGTCAGCTTTAAGACCAGGACAGGTATTGATTACCAGCCTTGGCCCTGCTAGCCCCCCTCAGGAATTTGAACAAAAAACAGAACAAAGGTAAGCTATACCTTTAGTTTTTGAGTTTTGAAAGAGTATTTGAGCTTTGAGGTTGTTTGAAAAAAGAACAAGCTATGTTCTTGAGGGCGTATAAATGATAGAAGCAAGGAAACAAGATGGCTTGAGTTTGGAACTTTGTAACATTTCAAAATTGTAACCCTTTTAATGAATGAACCATGGAGGTATTTATAAAGAGAGATGAGGTAGGTATGGGCTGCAAAAAGAAGAGTTCAGTCAGTCCACGAGGCTGGCTGAAGGTGCATTCGTGGCCAGATTTCCTCCTCAAGAAAAGTTGGTAGCAGTTTAGTCCGACGCGTGATGAAGTCAATCTATCGCGCAAGGGTGCGCCCTGGCGCGCGATGATCAACGGTCAAAATTTGACTGTTAACCACCACCTGACAGTTTGACCGTCGCGCAAGGATCTAAGAGCAGCGTGCGTCAGTAGGGTTTTTGGCCTTTTGAAGTGGCTCAAATTAGGTTAGGTTCACAGGTTTTTCAAACACTCAAAGCTCAAGCACTTATCATTCTCGAGGTGTTCTTGTTCCATTTCATCATTAGGAAATTAGAAAGCGCAAATAAACTAATCTGAAAGCCCAGATTGGAATGTCTACAGGATGCCTATCAGAAAGAGCTTGAAACAAAACTGAGCAAAAACTTCCAAGCCATAAATTGATCTCTCATGTGCCCCAAAAATTTCAAAAAGAAAGACCACAGATTCCAGTATGGGATGAAGCTACAATGGGAACACATGAAGAAACACCTGAATTTACATCTTAAAAGGCATAAGCATTGATACAAGAACCTCCATTATTGTATAGCCAAATTAAATTCCAGGAACTTGAGAAGAGTCAGCAAGGAAAACAAGACAGTACGGATTTGATGGCAAGGCACATGATTGCCTCACTTGGCACCTAAGGTAGGGAACTGCCCAGGATCTTCAATTTTTGGGGCTGCCACATTCCTGCTCATTGGTATACTGGTATCTCCTCCACCATAACCTCCTCTCGGACCACGTCCACGCCCCCTGCCACGATTGAAGTACCGGTCCCCTTCAGCAGGCTTTAAGAACTCATTGATGCTGACAGGCTAAAAACAATTTTAAAAATCAGTTAACAAGCCAACATTCTGAAAACAACATACCAAAAATATTTTCCTAGTTGGAAATGAATACCTTTTTGGATTTCTCCTCCTTGTCGGGAAACTCTTTTCGCTTATCCTTATCAGAACCCTAGATACAGCATCACACACAATCGATAATTATCATAAACGTGAGTGTAGAAGCAAGCAGAAATTACAGAGTGCCAGTGAATTTCACCAATTTGACAAAGACATCGTCATTGTCCTTCTTGCTTGAGAGTTGTTGCATGGATGCAAACTCTTTGACATCCACCTTCCTTTCCTCAGTCTTAAGGGCCTGCAGTGCTTTCCTCTTCTCTTCCAGCACCTTCTCGTACTCTTCAAGTGTCATCTCCTATTGTTTTTCCCATTGAACAAATACCATAGCCATTCTTAGAAATACAGAACAGAGCCATCAGTGCGCTAACTAAACAGATGAAGCGTCTTTTTTTTTGAACTGTCAGATGAAGCGTCTTTAGAGGACTAGATAACTTCCTCTTCAAAAAGCCGTCTCATTATGATAGTACAAGTATCACGATCAATACTCTAAAGTGTTACACATTTGATAAAAATCTTTACGAGGAACTTAGGCTACAGCTCTGACAAAAAGGTTTCTGCATGAAGCTGATTTCGTTATTAAGGGCTACCCAATGCACGAAGCTCCCACTAGTGCAGGGTCTGGGGAAGGTTGAATGTATGCAGCCTTACCTGTGAAAGTGAGGGTCTGCAGACTGGTTGAATGTAAGCAGCCTAACCCCCACAAGTGGATAAGCTGATTTCCTATTCAAGAAGATGTAAGTTCACATATTGTCCCACAAAAAAATTTGCTGTGTTCCAAATTACTAGGATTTTTAGAGGCTTGTGAAAGAAAAGTCACTGTATTGGATTTTCTAGGTTAGGCAGGCTTCATTATAGATAAATTACGTAGACATATTTTGCGTTCTATCAGGTCCGCATATAAGCTTTCATTGATTCAAACAATATTAGTTTCAAACAGATTAAAGTTGACGAATATCAGAATAGCTTCATCTCCCCCTCCCTTCCCCCCTTCTATGATTTCGTCTTTATCATTGCTTCTCTTCTTAGATAGTTCACTATACTCATTGTCACTAGTAGCCCTTCTCATCTACCTTCTTTCTTCTCTCTCTTTTTCTGTGCGCTATTGTCTTGTTCTCTACTTCCATTCCAATATCCTTTCCATGGGAGTCAGCATCTAAGTAGAGCACAGACACGGACACACCACGATCTAAAGACGTAACACATGTGATTAAAGATCAAGAACAAAAACCACGATATATCCCACTAGATAATTAAGCAAAACAATGATAGCGATTTAATGAATAGTAAACTTGTTGAAATTGAAGCTCTTAAAACAAATTTCTTGATCACGGATGTAGTTCAAACGGAATCCACGTTCTGAGTGCAACAGTGATTGGCTTTGAAATGAAGAAATAAGAAACTGCAAATTACCAAAGCTGAAAGGTCAAGCTATTCAGGCGAGTAGAAGATGCATCCAAAGAGATATATGAAGATATTTTCTCATCCATTATTAACATCTGCCTACTCCTATTAACTCCCTTCAAGTGAATGAAACTTGAGAACCTAGAATGAGAAGGCATATTCTGGGATTATCAATCTAATGTAATACGAAACATAAGACATTCACCTTATCCTCAGGTTCTTTTTCTTTTTCTTCCTCCTCCTTTGCAGGAGTCTCCTTGTTCACATCTGTTGCATCTTCCTCTCCTGACGGCTTCTCAGCACTCACATTTTTCTCATCATCATTCACAACTTCCTCAGTCACCCTGAACAAGGTAAACATGATTAGAAGAGTCGCAACACACACTTAAAGCATGTCTTAAGGAATAAGAAATGGACTAATATCGTCAGGCAAGTTGAAGCAGGCAACGAAATACTAACGGAGTAATTTCATCAGTCGGAGTTCCCCAGTTCCCTCGACCAGCTCCTTCGCGTTTGTACTCATTTCTGCAAAAGTGACGAAAGATAGACAATAAATAGCACACTTCAGAACACCAGAGGTCAGAACCATTAAGATGTCTAAATAAAGATGGAGAATTATTACAGGCACCAAAATGCAGCATACATCCAGAGAAACTAACAAGTAGGAAAATCTTACCCTCGGCCAGTACCACTGTGGCGTTCGTAAACCCGACGAGGGCGTTCCCCATCTCCTGCATCATCTCCATTACTGAAAGCACCTCGGCGACCACCGCGGTAAGAACCACGTGGCCCACCATAGCCACCACGCCTTTCAGAGGCTCTCCCAGTATCTAGCTCTTCAGTGGAAACTTGAGCACTGGAAATTCCACTATTGGTAAAGGAGTTGTCAGAGGCTGCCTCTCTGTTAAATCCACCCCCACCACGGCCACGGCCACGCCCATATCCACGTCCACCACCTCGGCCTCCTCCACGCCCTGGTTCACTCTTAGCCTCCCTCACTGCTCGATAGAACAACCAGGTGAATACTAGGAAAGAGAACAAAGGAGTAGAAGAACTATAGCTTTGTTGTGTTACAAAAAAAAAGTTATCACATTTGTATGAATGGGTAAAGATGAAATGATAAACAGAGAATGAACAATGGAAACCTGTTCACACATAATTACGGGGAGAAAGTAGTAGACTAGGAAAGAGAACAAAGGAGTAGAAGAACTATAGCTTTGTTGCGTTACAAAAAAAAAAGTATTCACATTTGTATGAATGGGTAAAGATGAAATGATAAACAGAGAACGAACAATGGAAACCTGTTCACACATAATTACGGGGAGAAAGTAGTAGACCATGTCCAAGGAAAATACTCTAAATTATGAGACAGGCCAGTGTATGCATAAGTGAATAATGTTTCCTTTTCCGTCTAATACATATTCAACTACAGCTTACTATAGGAAATGCATCCATTAATTTATGCAAGAAATTGAGACAAACCAGTGCAGAGTACAATAGAATCATCACAATGGGATAAAGTGGAGAGATAGTATTATCCATTCAGCACCATCTAGCTACATCATAGAATTTCAGAGATGAACAACGAATTGATGCATGATAAAAGGAATTCAAGTCCACAATCAAGGAATGCCTAAAGGGGATCTTGTAAGGGCAAACTGCACGCTCTAGCCTAACATTATGGAGGCGGAGGACCTTACTCACTGTTCACTTAAAGGGCTCACAACCAAGGTTCTAAATACCGTACCGGCAAGAGTACCGGTTTTCTTACTGGTACAGTACGGTACCGGTCAAATACCGGTACCGTTTCGGATTTAGTGCAATTACCAATATATAGTTATAAATTCATTATTTTTCTCATGACATCCAATTTATCATAACATAATTTTTTTTTAGAACTGTCATTATATAACTCTCATCTAAAATTGGTTTAATTCATACTATTAATTAGAATAATTGATATTTACCATTAATTTTTGGATAATAATTTCATTTTAGAATACAAATGTTTTAACCTTTTTTTTTTAGAAAAACATTAAAAGTAAACCATATTATTTGTTATAAAAACTGTTATTCTCCGAATTTATTTATTTTTTTAAAAACGTAATGAAAAAGTGATGGAAAAGTGTGTGTATATATACATGTAATTGGAAATTAAAAAATATACGTAAGTATATATTAGTATACGTAATTGGAATTAAAAAAATCATTACATATACAACAACAAAACCCACTCTCTTCTTTCATTCACAACAACAAAACCCACTTTTCTGTCATTCACCCACACCGCCCACCAAATCCTGTGCAACCCCCTGTCTTCTCCGTCTACTGCCGCTGCCTTCTTCTTCTTCCAGCCGCCTCATGCTCCGATCAGGTATCTCTCTCTCTCTCTCGTCCATATCTCTCAATCTCTCTCTCACTGAGTGTGATGTGTGAGAAAAGGTTAGCAAAATACCGCCCATAATTTCCAGTACCACCATCTCGCCCGGTATCGTCCGGAATCGCCGGTACCGACCGGTAATGGCCGGTATTGAGGCTGGGACGGTATTGTATGGTTGGAGTACCGTTTTCTCTCCAAACCGGTACGTACCGGCCGGTACGGAACGGTATTCACAACCTTGCTCACAACAGTTAAGCTAGCGACGATTGTCTTTTCCCACATTTGTTGAGAGCCCTTTAAGTGAGCGACAGATATGGTCATCCACCTCTCCGAAAATGGGTCATTCCATTTTGTGCGTGTTGCTGGTTGAAACTTACCAAAAAAAAACCCCAAATCGTGAATACAAATCCGCTTCTTCTTGCTCAACAAACAAACGTACAAAGAAGCACAACCAGTTCTATCCACCGTATCAACCATTTCAAACCTTGCGATAAACTTAACCCTTCAACGCATGCATTTGCAGTTTACAAAATCAGTTTTTGTGAACACTTTTGAGAAACTGATCTCGAAAACAACTGCTTTCAAATATTTTTCATTTCCCATTTTTCTCAAAGCAGAAATACTATCCGAGAAATAGAAAATATCTCTTTAACGCATTTTGACTCTCAGAACACCTGTAAAATTGATTCTAAAAACAGCAATCCAAAAAAATGTTTGACTCCCTAGTCCATACCCACATGTGCTTGTGAGCCTCACCACCCACAAGAGAAACATGAAAGTGGTTTAGGCACTGTCCCTAGCACCATAGGAAGTTTCACCATACTAATAACAACCAATATCAATACACATACAGATAGCAATACATATAACAAACTAAAACAATCACATATCAATATAGACAGATAGCAATACATACAACAAACTAATACAAACGCATATTTATATATACAGATAGCAATATACATACAAGTATGTATGTATATAGCTCAAAGGAATGGATGGCTCACCAGCCTGAGCTGGGGGGAGAGGCTTAGAGGGCAACTTAGCAGCAGGCTTTGGCGGCTGGGCTTGGGCCTGGGCTTGCGTTGGAGCCTGGGCCTTCTTCGACGCGACGATCTGCTGCTGAACAGCGATCAGGTGCGACGGGTCATCGTTGTCGTCGTCCCCCAGCAAATCGAATGGGTTTCCAGTCGCCATTTTTTTCCAAATAATCCGAACCCCAACGCAAGCCCCCCCTACTTTCAGTGGATTCGAAACCCTAGCTCCAGTTCATAGTCATCCTGTCCGTACAGATCTACGACCACTCAACACACTCACAAGCTGAGAGAGAGAGAGAGAGAGAGAGAGAGAGAGAGGTGCAATGGAACCCTAGCCGAAATGACAGAGAGAGAGAGAGAGCGTGTGTGTGTGAGACAGAGCTAATCTGAAATGCGGATTTTATTTGTCATTTTGTCCTATGGGAATGCAGCTCGTGCTCTCTCTGTGTATTTTAATGGACAGTGGGTTGTCAATTTTGGTGCTGATACCGGGAGAATATTACGGATGTGCCATTGGCTGGAAGTGGGGACGGGGGAGGGGGTTTGTGTTTATCTCCAAATCGCCGATTCTGGCCACGTGGCGTTGATCCGGCCGTCCATAAAGTGCAATACTCGGGATGTAATGTACGGTGGCGCACATGTATTCCCCTTTTTTTGTACTCCATTTTTTATTATCAACAGTATTTCTCGAGCCCCGTGTTACCTTTTCCATGAGCAATGAGCAATGTTACGGACATTCCTATTGATCATTTTTTTCGACAATTCTTCTCTTACAATTCACATATTGGGAGAGGAGTGGTCAATAGGAAGATAGGTAGACTCATTGCTTTTCCATCGAATTGGGTCTACATTGGGCTTCACCTTATATGAACAAAGTTGTATGTATGTTTTATGAGATCACATATTCTATTCCCACGGAAGCTAAAAATTATAAACTTTGGAACCATTGGGGATTATGTCCAGTCGTTACCTTCAGGGCTCCGTAATTAGTTGAGATGCGCAAAGCTGACCCAGATATTCGGTTATAAAAAAAAGTTGTAGAGTACCATGTAACAGGGCAATCTGAATAATTCGTAATCGAAGAACAGCAGCAAGGAAAAACATCAACAAAGATTCACCGGATCAAGAAAAATACCAAAGTGAGAACTTGTTCAACATGGAACTGAGAAGGGTCCTCATCTCAGTTCTTACCATTTCGGTAAGGGTATAGTTAGAATTTTATTTTTATTTTATTTTTATCGTCAAAAAGTTAGAATTTGAATTTGTTACTGCAAAAGAAAATGAGAAGTAGAGAAACACAGAAAAGATGAGTTTGGGAAGTGATTTTCACGAATTTTTCTTCCAATTCCCACAAAGATAAATATTTATGTGAAATCAAACAGCTGCATTTGTTATCACGTGCAAAACTATTTTTTTCTGAAGAAAATTTGAGTTTCCGACAAAGGATGAGGTTAATTCAGAAGAGGAGTTTGTTGAGATATAGATATATCCATAAACATCAGATTGACGTGAGCCCCGCAAAATAATGATGGACCAAGTTATTTGAAAACTGCTCAATTGCTGTGTTTCTGCAATTGAACTCACACACAACTAACACACAGCATGGCAAATTGAGCTAATGATTTGATCTTCAATTAATTCGATAACAGCATATTACAACTAAATCATCAAATGAACAAATATTACGAGTAAATTACACATAAAAAAAACATGATACATAAATTAACTAGAAAAATCTTGCTAGGTATGCAAGGCTGCGAATGCCCAGAAAACAAGAAAAAGGGGTGTTTCTCATCTGAATGTTTTCAATGAACTAAGACTTGCTTCCTTTTAAGTACCTTCTACTGTTCTACAGATGAACAAATGGAAAACAAAATCTAAAATCCAGGCAAAACTGAGAGGTCTGCTATCCCTCTAGGAAGGTCTGCAATTTTCTTGAGTAGCGATAGCCTATTCTTTCGTATTTTTTCATCTTCCTGCAAAATGTAATTTAACCCAAAAAGCATGATTTTAAAAAACACCGAAAAAACCATTCTCATGCGGCTCAAACGGTAAACTGCACATAAACAGAAGCCTAGTTTTTCTCGTCCAGCAGTAAAAAGAATTTAAGGAACATACCACCATCACGAAAACATTATTGAAAAAGTCCTCTAATGGTTGTAATAGTTGAGCAGATGCTTCGACAAAATCCTCCACCTCGATAGCTGTGGAGAGGATAAATACGGCAATAACCGGGCGGGTTACCAAATGTAGCAGAAAAAATTACTAGTAGTAAACAATAAAGAGAAACAACTGTTTGACCCAAGTTGGACATCGATAAGTTGGAAAAGCATCATGCTCTACAAAGCAAAAAAAATAATAAGACAAACGCCAATGCACAGATATATTAGATTATGTTTACCAGGATGAATTTTGCTTCTTAAGGACAAGAAAGTGCTCCACAAAGCTCTTTCTTCATCCGTTTCAAATGCAGCCTCATCCACCTGATAAAAGATTAGTTGAATCTGAGGTAAGAACCAGGAATAAAGCAAGATCCTAACAAAAATGGAACTACACATATCAATTGAAGTCAAAGAATTACCAATTATCTCTAAGATATCAGCAAACACAGCGATAACATTATCTATGATGGTTCTAATTATCATCATTTCGAAATTGGCAGATAAGAGATTGTAATTGAAGTTGAAAATAGGGGAGGGGGGGAATCAACAAGAGTATTCTATTGCAGGGCAGCAAACAGTCACCCAAGGTCAAGTAAGGGGTACGGGAGGAAATGTGGAGGTCAATGGAGTGGCGGCCCAAAGTTATGCCGAAGGGGGTCCATTCCTCGCTATATCATAACATTGACAAACACTTGGGGTTTGTTCTCATGGGCTCTCAAAACTCCCTATTTGTGCGCACGGTTTGCAGTAGGTTTCTCGGCATTTATTACCCCATCTTTCTATCTATCTTCTCCACTCATTACCCAATCCCCCCCCTCCCCTCTCTCAAAACCTTTACTAAACAACCCCTTCGTATTCCGTATCTTAAATTCATGAAAGGTTGGTCGGGCGATATCCAAAAACATCAGCCCATGCTCTGATAAACCATAACATGCCAAGCCAAAAATGTGTGTGTGTGTGTGTGTGTGTGAGAGAGAGAGAGAGAGAGAGAGAGAGAGAGAGAGTACCTCCATGTCAACATTCACATCCTTTCCCCGAACAATTCTTGTTGGACGAGAATACGCTTCAACCACCTTAGGCAGCAGCTCACCCCTTGACAAGTCTTCCATCTGAAGACAGTTAAATGAATTAATATTTGACATCCAGGATCAATAGCAAATGACCAAGTCTCTTAATTCCCTTTTCACAGTATAAGCACTCTAATTTACTGGACAATTTCTACATTGACAAGCAACAATGACACTGCATGAATTACTTGCTAAAAGCGTCTCAGAAACTATACGAGACAATCCTACTCACAGACCGTAGTTCCACCACTCTCTCCTGTGATGGAGCTTAAACTTTCTGGTGTTCCAAGTTAAGAGTACAATAGTATGGGAGAAAACTTGATACAAACAGAGAACAAACAAAAAATGGTCCTAACTGTCCATCAGCTAGAAAAGCCATGACACTGGAGTTGGGAAGGCCAGATGATGCAGGAACAGATCAAACTTTTCCATGTGTTAGAGAAGCATGATCTCTCAACTGGGGAATCATGTCATCTCTCATAATAGGAATGTGGTTTCCCGTCCGCCCAATCTTTGGTGATTTTAATTCCTATACCACATAGAAATATATAGTTGCATAGGATGACATTTTCAAACATATATATAGTCACAAGTGCTTCAGCACTGTCATTCATAGTCACAAGTGCTTCAGCACTGTCATTCTTGTTGTAGGCCACAAATTAAAATAAGTTACATAACCTTCATGTGAAATTGATTGATAGACCAAGTAGTCGTCTATCAAAAGACACACAAAGTGGAAAAAAAACTAAGATCTTCTGTAGCAAAATAGATCAAGAGAACCTGCCATGGTGGCAGGTCGATTGATTAACTGTTGGAACGCGCAACAACAACGTGAATTACAAGTGCGCTGTCCAGATAATAAAAACTAGAATTACTCACTTTATATGAAGATTTTGCTGCCAGACAAGGCCAGTTTGCACGTTCTGTAAGAATTGAACGGACAACCTCTGAACTAATTCCCTTGTCAACCTGTAACCAAGACACAGCAAATGTGAACATATAAGTTCCAAGGGATATGCTCAAAACGTATATGTGCATTCACTGGGATCACAAGCTTCGTTATGTGTCCCTACTGATCACCTGTCCTTTTTCGTTGTGCAAAGAAAAAACGAAAAAGCAAACTCAAGTTTCAAAGAAAATGCACAGTTGGTGAAAGCAATCCATTTGTAGAAAACTGTACGCACCAGAAATTGCTCCAGCCGCCGGGTTACAAATTGATGTACCTAACAAAAAAAGCTCAATAAATAAGTATCCGATTCCAAAATGTTGCTAAATATCTACTGGTCACCAAAACCTAATCCAATGGATATTAACATGCAGTGAACAACATCTAGTTTTATCAGACAAGTTACTGCCCAACTAGACACAAGTTACGATCCAACTAGACAGTTCCCAACCAGACGGAATACGGAAGGTTATATACTTATATGTGCTGATTCTGTGGTACAGAAGGACCATGAAATTAGATACTGAAACTTGTAGCAGTATCAACAGGACATGTAAATGTAAATGCATAGATTTAAGTTGACTCAGTATAGCCTCAAATTTCAATAGCTTACATACATATATGAAGTTATAAACTGAATACAAGAGAGAGAGAGAGATGAAATTACGTCATCAATGGATCCAGCATCTATTTTCAAGGGTTGGACAGCAGCGGCAAGTTCCAAAGCATGTCTTAAGTCTAAATTTCTGTTTTGCTCAACCAACACTTGAACCTGCACCATAGAAAGGTAGGATTACGCCAATGATTTCAAATAACCTTGACAGAGTTGTTTTTTTTTTTAATGATCATAAAACGTACAAGGCCATAAGATATTCTCCGCAGGCCAAAAGGGTCACTATTGGAGCTTGGCTGACATCCAGCTCCAAATAAGCCAACAAGGCTATCTAACCTGAAAAATAATTAAAATGATACGAAAAAATTAACTATCATTCTCGTTGAAGGAGAATATAGGTGCAATAAAGATTACTCATCACAAAATGTACGCATACATGTCCACCAAAGATTTATGGTAGCAAAGGCAAGAACCATTCAATAATCAGGATGTCAGAACCACTGCTCTCTCCGCCTTATAATGCTTGTCCATAAGGGCATCTCAAATTTTAGATAGAGATGTAATAATTGCATTTTCTAGTTGAATAGGCAATTATCAACATTGCCCATGTATTCTCAGTGTTGAATACATCCACAAGGACCACAACTACTAGGGGGTGGATTTGAAAAACAACAGATTCAATATTTTGACTTTCTAAAGAGGACTAACAATTTGGGACAATACAATATGGAATGATAGTTCAAGACTTTGGGCAGGAGGGAGAATTCTATACAGAGGTTACTCGTTTGTCTTTGATTTTAATGTCTATTACAGAACAAGAGCCAAGGGGATGTCACCGTGCACTACAGTTATACACAAGGAAAGCTACCGTTCTCCAAATCAAACTTCTATCCAGAAACCAAAAACGAAGAAACCACAAAACTACTCATGGTATGTGTGTGCCAGTAAGCCAGATCATCTAAATTCCTTCTCAGCACCTCAAGCATACAGCAACTCCTCCACGCCCATGTAACTACATCCAACACGAGTGCTACCCAAGAAGGCTCCCAAACTCTCTTTAAATTACATCTCCAAGACTGGTATACAAGTTTAGGTGGCATGTCCACTCATTGCCCTTTGATTTTCAGTGGATGCTATCACTTATTAGGGTTGGTTGGGACGCTTTTGGGCAAGACCCTCTAGATTGATTCTCTCTTTGTTTCCATAAGTGCACTTTGTTTCGGTGTAATTCCTATATTCACCATCATTTATCTCTCTACGTGCAGGTTGATAGGTCATATGTGCGGGCGAGTGTTGAAAGTTGTCCCATAATTGTTAAACATCACTTCCAAAACTAGAATATGAGCCTCGGAGGCCTATCCATTCATTGCCAATTGATTTTGAGTGGACGCTATAACTACCCAAAGATGCAACAGCATTAGAAGACTCCAGAAACAACACAAGTCCACATCTAACTAAAGGTCTGAGTCCAGTATTCCAGGGGAAATAACAAAAAAAAAAAAAAACCCACCTTTAAAGGAGTTGTTCAAAATAAAGATCAGTGCACACAGTTCTAAATGTGACTACATTGAAATTTCACAATACTGACTTCCACAAGATAAAATCTCATGGATTAATAAACCTGACTGTCCATTCCTATTTGCTTCCATAGGAGGCCCACCTAACCTCTTTCGATACAAATTTACCTTCTACCACTCTTCCCTCACTACTCTGATTGGAATATGTCCATAACCTTTCCCTAGCAAAGCTTCTTATATAGGATTTGGATCACAATATTCTTTTTCGTGGCCTCGGTACAAGTAGTGGTGATGGCAATCGTTAAACACAAAAACATATATTACATACTGTTCTGGACAGGAATGGCAGAAATTTCAAAAACAGTGTTTCTGTGACAACTAAGGTAAAGATAAGCTCGAGTTCTATTCGACCTGTCAGCAATTGACAAAACAATCCCCACATCAGTTTTTGGAAGCATATCTCCAGAAAATCTTGGTAGTGTGATTTCAAATAGTGCCTCTGAAATCTGCAACAAGTAGAACACAAGAAAAATGCAAGAGCTGACTTAGGCAAAAGAAACGAGAAAAAAAGTGAAACAAAAGGGAAAGGAATGCAATCAACACAGCAACATACAATCAAACATATGAATCACACAAATAGAAAAAAATGAAAACTTGTCTACTGTCTTGTCCACTGTACACTGACCAAGCAACAGTTATCATCTTGTCGTCAAATGAGGGGATTCGTCCCAGAGCAAACGGAAGGATTAGTACATCCTAAAGCTACCCAGGTAATGCTTATCCCATCAGTCAGACTAGATAAATCACAGTCAGAAATTTGCAAAACAATAGTTCTTGGTAAACAGGGACTAACATTCACACAAATCATGACAATAATTTGTCGTGTATTTGACAACCTGCTCTGAGTAGCCATCTCTACGGGCATAATGTCGTGCCATTATGCCTGCGAGGGAAGTGAATTCCGTAACAACAGCAGTAGCAAGATCAGACATGACCAGTGAAGCAGCATCCTCAACACTTTGGAGCTCCTCTTCACTAATACCGAGAGCCAAGCCAATCTGGGTAGCTGTACTTTGAACACGGTTCATCTTGTCCAGCATTGTCCCTAGCTTCTCCTGTTTATTTTCCCATCATTTGCCACGTAAGAGGTATTAGAGATCATAAGATATTTTATAAACAAGAATTGCATCAACTTCAAGTATAGTACTATTATGAGTCCAGTGACTAAGAATAAGAACAAGAAGATCAATGCCATCAGAAATCATATTGTACTTGTGCCAAAACGAAGAAGAGCAATGTAGTTCTCACTTCTCTCAAATACAGGTAAGGGAGCATCTCTCATTTCCCTTAGATACTAAATCAAGTGCAAACTTTTGATTCGCTTGATTATAACCTTCATGATAGCTAAAAACATAAACCCACTCATAGAACGAACAAACTTACATGAAAAAGAATCCCATTTAGTTGATTTCGAAATTCAGAAAACTTTTTCCGCGTGTCCATCTCATAGAAAAACTTAGCATCTTCGTATCGAGCTCTGCACAAAACGGATGTATTAACTCCCCTAGACTGGAAAAATAGAATGAGGAAAAGAAAAAACAGCCAAATTTCAGAAATGAATAGTTAATACAATAACATATGAACACCGCAACATGGACCGATGTCCACAGATTATGACAAGGGCACAGAAAATCTGTCTTCAAATTGGTTAGTAATGTTTCAACTGAGACTGGAGAAAAATATTTAGCTTCTCAAATGAGGGGAGATGGTCCCTTTTCCCCTTGATAATTGATATCACATAACTACATACCTAAATTGTAATATCTTTTGTGCCGACATATCCAATAATGAAAAAACATGTAACATTCAGGACACATCCACATGCCTGGACTCAATTTATTATGCATATTCCCCTAGTATTTGATTATGAGTTTAGGGAGTTCCGACAGTTGATTCTCATACCCAAGCCCATGTAACATTGCATAACAGTAAGAAGTAAAAGTAACTAGGATCCGAAGCACATTTATATTCATAGCTAAGTAATCAATCGAATCTACATGGGTCAAAGTGTGATATATTCTTGTAATTCTCTTGGTATATTCATATGAAGACTTGTACAAGCAAGTTAGCTCTTCCCTCTCTTTTTATCTTGTTCTTATTTCTCTGCCTCTTCTTTTCTGCAAACCCTAGATCCATATTCTAAACCATAAGCCTACGTATCAAGTAAAGTTCTACAACCATTCCAATACACATAAAGCAAAATGACCGAGGTCAAAATCAACCTGAGTACAGCTTCATTTCCTTTCTTCACTTCCATCTCATTGATTGCGCCATTTGCAACCTAAAATGACAACTCAAGAGTTATAAATAATAACAAGCTCCCCAGTTTTGAGACCAGTTCCTAAAATTTAACCACTTGTTGATAAAACTATGACTCACAGCAATGAAGTGTGGCAATAGTCTTCCATCCTCGTTGGTTATTGCAAAATACTTCTGGTGCTTCTGCATAACCTGCATGATTTGCGGTCATAACATATCAGATGGTGGCAGTATCGGCGTAGACTACCAAGCACTATCTACTTGCATGTTGTAACTCATTAGGAGTGGTTGTAATAATCTATTTGGCTTTTTCCTTTTTGTCTCTATTCAAACTTTTTTTGCCTTTATCACTTTTGCGTCCAATTTTTGTGGATTATTGGTACAGGAATATAAAATGGAAAAATTATCAAAACCTTAAAAAAGTTCAATAAAGACAAAAATAATCCAAAATAGACAGTTTTTTTTTTGCATTACTTTTGGCATTTCTGAACTTTTTTCCATTTTGGTTTTTTTCTGTCTCGTTGAAATAAATCAATAATTTACAAAATTTGACGCAAAACAATATTTTTGAATAAAGACGAAAAGTAATCAAATAATAAAGTCATGCCAAAACACCCCTAAGTACCCGGATACAGATGTGCATCTGCACAACTAAAGCATGACAAGTTATGAAAGAAACAACATTACTCGGAGAAAATCATGGTATTCGTTTATATTTTTATCTTGCAGGGCAAACGTTCTGCCCAAGCACTAGAACACAACTTAATGATTCACATGGAAGGGGTTGAACCATCAAGGGCATTGCATGCAATCTCATGAACTGACATCTACTGTTGATGAGTAGGCAGAATTTGCAAACTGAACATAAAATAAGGACGGGCACTGTAGCAACTACAACATTATTCATGTTCTCTAGAATTACACTAAGACATAGGGACATAACAAACTATTCATGTTTGGTAGAATTCATCTTTCATTTTCGAGAATGAAACAGTGTCTACAGCGTGACATAGAGAGCCTTTCATGCATTACAAAAAAGTTTCATGCGTAATTACATGCCCACGGTAAGATACTTACAATTGATAATCTGTTTCATAGCAGGAAATTTATTACTAGCTAATGTTGTTGCTGTAATTTGTAAGCAGAATGGAGAGGTGAATTATTTGCCAATTCATTGGCTTATCTTACTTGAAACAAAAAGCAAAGTGTTGCAACCAAGTGAGCAAGCCAGAATAAACACTTAAAAATCCCTGCAAATTGAAAACCATACCATTACTAGTAGATCTTTTGGAAGCTCTAAGAACGACTCTTTAAAATTCCCCAGTACTGGAACAGGCGCTTCAACGAGATTTGCAACCTATATTTCATAAGGTGGGATTTTTTTATCACTCTAAATGATGGCAAAAATCACAAAATCCCACCGCCATATTGTTACCTCATCAAGTAAATCACTTTGCATAACAATACGCCCACTAACACTTTTTGCTAAGGCATTGGAGCGTTCCAGAATTGTACTCTTGCGTTGCTGAAAAAGAACATTTTCTTTTGATACTAGAATTTCCTGCTTTTTTGGGGTAGTTCCCAAAATGACTAGAAGCAGTGAGCAATAATAAATGTCACACTTTAGACCTCAATTTCAACAGATATCCCAGCATGCTGCATTACGTGGGAGTAAGATTCTGCACTTTCAACCTGGGACAATGAATGTAACAGTTATTTTATGGAACCAAAGCTCGAGACAATAAGAAGAAAAACACTTTAATAGAAGATTAGTGGAAAAGGACTGCAATCAAGAAAGTGATAGTGTCATAACAAAGAGGAAGCCCAAAAACAAAATCAGAGAGTGAGAAAGAAGGGGAAAAAACATGCCCGACCACAGGTCCATAACTAAAAGAGAAGACAGTAAAAGCAAATAACGAATGCCTACAGATGACTTAAAAAAACAGAAATAAGATACCCTCCATCAAATATTAGTCACTCCAAAAACTAGAGAATAAAAATAAGTTGGCAGTTTGGTAATAAAAGTTCCATGAACATACCCTTACAGTAGCTGATGGAGTATTCCGAAGACCATAAGATAGGTTTCCACTACAGAAAGAAAACATTATAGAATAGAGTATCAACATCTAACTTAATAAACGAAAAAGAAGCCACAAAGCTAGATCTGCATTATTGATAAAGCCGTACCAATCATGTGGTATAAATTAAACATTTCAAAACTAGCCATTTTAAGTTAGTTAAAAGGTAACAACCTAGAAGACTAAACAGGAACATTTAAACCTAACCAGTTTAAGTTAGTTCAATGATAGCAACCTAGAAGACTCATTAACACTAATATAATTGGTTTACTAAAAGTTCCCAGCTGATATTGGCAGAATCTCAACAACTGGACCAATCACGTCTGACTGGAAGTCTTTAATCCTCACCATCCGTATTCATACAGAACTCAAAAAAGAGGTTAACATGGCCGTAGGTTCTGATACTAACCTTAATACACCAGCAAATGCAAAGGGAATAACTACATCTCCATGGAGAGCCAAAACCCAACGAATTGGCCTACTAAACATGACCTACAAATAGTATGAAGCAGACAAACATCACGTTCAGTAACCAAAAATGGAAATTGGTATATTCCCGCCTATTTAAAACAAGTTAGTTTACCACCTGTTAAAGCATCATAGCCAAAGAGCATTAACAACTCAATTTATGGAGCATGAAAAGATGAATAAATAATGATAACTGTTATAACTATCCCCCGCATGTTTGATCTGAAAATGGGTACAGAAGCAACCCTTAGACAATCAAGCATCCAAGCTAAGTCGTTAACAGAACACACCTGAGAGTTCCAACGCATAGACTTAGGGAATGATATTCTGGCAACAGTAGAGGGCAAGTCTTCAGATAAAACCTATCCAGCGGGACAAACAATATCAGGCACAAAAGAAACTAAAAGCTCCTCTCTTGAGTTTAAGCATGGTCATTGCCGAGTAGGATGCATATTTTAGAGGTGAAGAGAAGATTCTTACGATCCACAGCTTGACCGAGTAGGATGCATATTTTAGAGATGAAGAGAAGATTCTTACGATCGACAGACCAAGCATACAACTATCCAATTAGTAAAACCACAACAACGTTACTTAAAATACAATTTCCTGTGACACGAAAGTACCAAATGGAGAAAGTATAAGGCATGAACACCAGCGAATCTATGTTTATTAACACTAGCAGTATCCAAAATAGATAAAGGATGAGTTCAGCCTCCATATTCACACAACAACTAACGTGCCCCAAGAAACTCTTTCAACTTTTCAAATGGCTCTATTTGATCTTGAATTGTCCCAAAAGTTTGATCTCTTCGAAAATGGGTCCAACAATGTATATAAAGCTATTAAACAACCTCCCCACGTTGTACTCCATCTTGACACGGAGATACGAACATCCATACATGTAACGGGATATACACTATACGTAGGCCATGCACTTTAAATCAAAGTAATTCTTCCATCCAAACAAATACAAACAATTCTTCCCAGCCAACCCAGTCACATCTCGTCCAATTTAATTCCAAACAATTGGCATTGCACATTCAAGGAGGCATAGAACACTATATCTACCAAAAACGACGTGTTTTGTCAAGAAAACTACTTCACATTGACCTGCTACCGACCTACCCCTCTGCCACACCAAGAGAGAGAGGATGAAGAGGGAAAACATAATAAATTGTGATCAATTAACAAGGAAGCCTTCCAAATATAACAAAAAAAAAAAAAACTTCGTCCACACACTAGCAAAAGAAGATGTCTGTGAGTATACCTCCAACGCAAGTCTCACAGGCTCCACTATGCGAGCATAAACATATTCCACTTTTCCTGCAACATGACACCAAATAAAGTGCATATTGTTTAATGTCCGCACTACAGTTAGTTGCATTTCAATGAGAAAAACGCCAGCAACTAATAATGCTCTATTGCCATCATACACAAGTGTTTTATCCTACCAAGCTTTGCATGATGACAAAACTATGCACTAAAAGGACATGAGAGCAACGGTTAAAGACAACAGGTGTGACCACATGGATGTACTGATCTATTTAGTCAAGAAACAACCATATTCAACGGATTCTTGTTTAGATGTTATTTGCATGGGCTAATACAATTGTCCATTTTTTAGAGGGTCAAAGCATAGACAGAAGCAAGCAAATCCACAAAAAGAAGACTTAGAACAAATGAAAACAAATGCATCTGCTATATATACCTTCAGCCTTTCTATACAAGGAATCAAGAGGTAAAGCATATCTACGGCAAAAACCATCAGCAGCCTGATAAGCAAAACGAAGTCATAATTAATTCCAAACCAAATTCAATGTAAAGTTATTATGAGATACGGTAAGGCTAAAAATTTTAAGGACATGTAAAACACTATAAAATATGTGTCATAGCAAGAGAGGTTCAGACAGTGTTAAACCTGTCCAAAATACAGAACAAGATTGATGAAAACGAGTTCGAAGAAACAAACCCTTCCTGGAAGAAATCTTGTAGAGATATTATCAAAGATAATGAATTACATACATGTACATGTTAAATGCACACGAAAAGAATGCTAGGCATCAAATGGCTAGGAACCATAACAGGAATGGGTTTGAGCAGGGAATCCTGTCCAGATTCCCGGTGCAAAGTGTACAAGTACAGCCCCTCCCATAACCCATCTCAAACCAAATCAAGGCAAGGTCCTGATCCAGCAATACTTCAGGTTCAGTTCACCACAGAACGAAAACCACAACATTTAAAAAAAAGCACAAGAAGTTTGTACATGAACCAAAAGTCCTTTAAGGATGGAAAGACCTTCGTCGGACTTCCTTGATGATCAAATGCCTTAGAAACTGGAGGTCCTCGAACCTCAACCTCATTTTCAACTTGCCTAGAGCATAGGCTCTCAACTTGAACCTGCGAATCACATACACTCCTTCTTCATATGTGTAGAAATAAAATCCAATAAGTATACAAACAGACAACATAAAGATATTTGGCACCAAGAGAACAATTAAAATTCATCTACGTAGTTGGTTGACACTAAATCTCTAGAACCCAACCGCCAAAGAAAATGAGTACGGTTGTTGTAAGCTTTCAATTGCAAAGAGGGATGTATTCTGGAAGTTGGGCTGTGGAGAAGTATGATGGCTGTAACGCTAGAAAATAGCTGCTCACTCTGCACAATTATTATCTAGTGCCCAACCATTATGTCCACAAAGATAACAATTCTTCGTCAGCATAGTATTGGCTAATTCACACACTCACAAATACAATGATACGGGCAGACAGCCCACTAGTTAGGTGACATGTCAAAAAGGATATATATCGAACAGGAAAATGAAAGAGAGACCAGACTTTCTACTTCCAATAATCCTGTCCTAGATTTACAATTGAAGTATTATAAAGAACATTGTCAATGTTCAAACCAACATAATCAATGCACAAACTATCAGCAAGACCCAACACAGAAGAGAAGAATGGCATACCACAAGTCTACGTGGTGTGCAAAATACTAGCACTTTGCCATGGCTCAACCGTTGTTTCTCCAATAATTGCACAATTAAATCTTTAAGCTGCAATGAACAGCATGATCCACGGAAGCGATCAGATAACAGACAAGCGGAACAAAAAAAATTCATTAGTAACCTACTCAAAGATAGCAAATAAGTGCTGTGATTCACTAAATGATGCTAATCCGATGTCCACCCCGCCTCATATTGTGCCGGGATGGTACTTCCTGCCGATCTATGCCAATTCAGAAGCTGTTCCAGGCACTGAATCTAAATTAAGAAGAGTTTCATCCACTGGCTATATGAAAAAATAACTTGACAAAATTGAAAAGATATTGAATAACCTACATAAGCAGATCGGTAAAAGAGAAAATTAAGAAAACAGACACGGTCACCTCCCTAGAAATTAAAGACGTACTTGTTGACTTGCATTAACTACATCTGCAGGAGGTAACTCTTCTGTCCCTATTTCAAGCACAAACATCCTTGGTTCCATGGGTACCTATGAGACAAATATAACACATCCAATCATTGCATAAGAACATAGATATGTTAAAACAGAAAAGGGGAGATGAAAAAGGGAGCTGCCCCAAGAAAACCTTTCTAACTGCTGCCTCCAGAATATCTTTGGGACAGACAAGATGATCAGGTTCAGAAACAACACCCAAAGGATGCCCAAGAGACTCCCTTGTCTTTAACCATAGTTGTGCACATTGACGAGCTAAACTGGAAAGGTAAAAAAATGCACAACATAACAAACACATTGTGAAACTTGACAAACATAACAAAAGTTGTTTAAACATAGATTACTCGCTAGCCAAGAAAACATATTATAATGTAGTTTGTAGTTCAACCCTTGCAGATCAACAGATGATTTAAAGCAAGGATGAGAAAAAATGTTCCTTGACATATCTTCAGGTGTTTCTAATGAATGACGGTGGAAGGGTGCAGCAATTGTATTGATCTTATTTAAGAATGATTCGTCTGTTTTTGCTTCTTAATCCAACTAAGGTCCCGCCAAACTAGAGATCATCATCAACAATTAGAAGCATCAAGTGGTTTCCCAAAAGCCTTTGCTCTCATAACTCTTTGTCTAATACAAGGCAAACAATTCTTGCAGCAATTTCTCTATGAAATTAAGCAAGAATGATGTGCTCACCTGCGCATCCGACCAAAATAGCGAGCCCGTTCTGTCACCCCAACATAGCCTCTAGAGTCTAAAATATTAAAAGCATGAGATGTCTTTAAAAGCTGATCATACCTAGCACGTTGTAGAGGATAATGTTAATAAAGAAAATTGACTAAAAACTTCTGGACCGAAAAAAGTAATAAATCTCAAAGGACATCAAAATCTCCCGAACGTACGCAGGTATTGCAAGGCCTAAATCAAGTAAAGAACGTGCTTCTTCCTCAAAGTGGTCAAAGTGTTTTTGAAGATGAGCAACACTGGCATGCTCCAGATAATATCCACTCATTTCCTTCCTGAAACAGAGGCACATGACAATAACCTCTTTTAGTTAATATCCCACATAAGCAAAACAAAAGGTTGAACACCTAAAATACACATCACGATTTTTAAAAGAGGCATTTGCATGTATTAGAATTTAAGCTGTATACCTGGGGGGAAGAGAGAGAAGTTATAGTAGTTGCTCCCAGCACATGAGTTATAGTAGTTGCTCCCAGCACATGAATGTAAATACTACATACACTAGTTTATTACCCATTAGAACTTGGTTACCTAATGGCACTAGCAAAGAAATTGAAATAGCAGGGCTGAGGTGGCACCTAATGAAGAAGAGCAAATGAGGTTTGAACCAGAACATGTCCATCTCGCTAAGAGCAAAGCAAGAGATGATGGTGCTTCCTTTACAAGATCTATTGAGGATATGTACGGAAAGAGGAGAAAAAAAGTGTCTGCAAGAACTAATGGTGTGGGGAGGCAGTGGCAGATGACAACATCCAAGGGGTAGGTGAATTTCATGACCCACTTGAGTAGCTTGTGAAGGAAAAAAAGATTTGAAGTAATCAGCAACCAGTAATTAAAGCTAGCATATTGACTATTCTCCACACACACACAAAAAAAACTTCCAAAGGTAACTTTGGTACTGTGAAATACTTCTCACTCCCTGATCTTGCCAGTTTTAGTTTGTCCTCCAAAACTACGATACAGGTATGCAGTTCCAAAGTAAAGCAGTAATGTACTTCTGTAGAGATTGCGAGCTATCTTAATGAGCTGGTTAAGTAGCTAAATTATAAAATTACTCATTCTCTAGAAAAAGCTCTCCATATGTAATTCCATTCGCATATTGGATTTTCTTGAAATGATCAACTCCCTGCAAATTAATTGACCACACTTCAAACCAACATATAAGAGAAATCAAGTGGAAAACAAAGTTTATGCCTCCTTATTGGCAATTGGCACCAAAGAAAACTTTGGTAAGTTGTTTTGAGGATCCGAAGACATGGAGCCTTATGGTTTCTCTCTCCAAAGTTTTCTTTGATATTTGCAGTAAGGGGCCCGGCACCTCTCCAAAGTCACCTGAAGTAACATGAGGATACGTTCAAGTCCATAAGTTATCTCAACAGATACAGGCATCAATTGCAAACTTCCAGCCTGGAGAAAAACCAAATAGGAAACCATGAATAACAAAATAAATCCATGAAGGAAGCAAGGAAAGTACGTAAAGGAAATGCAAATTTAGGAACTTGAGTGTCAACCAGGTTAACCAAAAAAATCACTTCTCAATTTAAGGCTTATAGCCATGAGAAAAAACCTGCTGGAAGTAGGTGAATTGCGTGATTTCCATCCCATCCATCCAAATTTCCCAGCCCAATCCCCAAGCGCCAAGTACCTATTAGCAATTGAAGTTGAGAGAAAAGAAACTAAGCATGAAAACTAATGCATATGCAAGTTATATCAATTAAACCCAATCAAAAATAAGAAGGAAGTTATATCGATCATTTGAAATGGGAAAGGACAAGGAATGACTTAATATAGTTTTATGTTTTATGATCCGAAGTTATGCAAACCAAACCAACATGCGTGGATGGCATCCAAATAAATTGGCATAAATCTCTATTGCGTAAACTCAACCCCAAAGTTAGACAGATCCACAGCGGCACACCCAACACACATCACAGGCACTAAAAAGACCAGATCTTACCGGGCTTTCCCAATTGTCCTCCACAAAACGTATATCATGCTCATTGACATTAATACCTGTCAAGCATTAGGCCTCAAAATCTCAAACCTGGGAAATAAATCAGGGAGGAAATGATATACGTGCATTGTGAAAACTAGTATGAGATCTAATAGGTGGAAATAAGACATTAACAAAAAACGCTAATAAGACAATAATTCCACCTAACAGTCAGTTTCCAGTCTCAATAAATGAAAATTTGCAGCGGACCAGTTCATTTTCACGTAATCGAGTAACTACTGAGCAAAGAAATTAGTATCATGGCTAAATTCCGATCTAATAGTAAGCCTAAATTAACTCAGCAATTGGAGAGGTTGGACTTCAAGAAAAAAAAATCACTCTTTTTACTCAACAATAGAAAGTGCCACAAATTACTGGCATAGTCTCACATGACATGCTGTACTTCAAAAAATGCATAATATTCAGGCCCAAGGGTGGGACAACATTAAGAATATCATGTTGCTCAATAGTCCTTACATTTACTATTACAAACTTGGAAAGCAAAAATATAAGGCAGGCTGTCTGATGCATGAGGAATAAGTGGGAGACGGCTATATTTTATCTCCTCGGACCTGTATAAGAACCTTAAGAGGCACTGTCTTGATGGGCAAACATAGATTAACTTTTTCCTTACAAAATTTTTTCCTTCTCCATGCTAGTTGACATTTTTTGGACGAAAGGAGAGATCCATGTGTGTGCGCACCAAGAAACACTTTTTGACAACTCATGCAAAAAAGTGAAAAACTGAAGACCCAGTTTGTTTTGGGATTTTGGATTTATAGGTAATGAGTGTAGAAAGAAATAGGGGTAATGATTAGAGAGAGATAGAGAGAAAAATGAGAGTAATGATTGGAGAAAATTAGGGTAATGATTAGAATCCAAAACCCTAAAACAAATGGGTCGAAAAATCTAAAAGTAATAACATGGCATAGACGAGCACAAATAATCAAAAGAAACATTGGCACTAGTGAGTTAAAAACCATTCCAAAAAAGTTTTGCTTGAGAAATAGCAGTAGTAATTTGAGACCCTACAACAACTAAAACAGCAATAATAGTGAAGGTTCGATCTACCTAGCGCTGATAGGCTTCGGATATATAGGTCTTGTGAATTTCCAGGATCAGGTTTCAATATTACCTGAGAATAAATTGACAGAAAATAAGAAGTCGTACAAAAATACAATCAAAAGTGATACCCAACGAGCTTTAACCTGAAATTGAGTGTGGCGCTGAAGTCTATTTGGGTTTTCACCATAGCGACTGTCATCTGGCCGGATGCTAGGCTCCACGTACCTTCAACCAGTAACTAACTAATCAGTTGTCGCATTAGCCAAATTACAAGGTACTTATATGCTTCCAACGATAAAAAATGAAAGAGAGGAACTATCAGATCAGTAGCCATCAAATTAGGTCAGACTATTCGAAGAACTGCTGTTGGTCCATAAAATCTTGTACGCTCACAAACTGAAGCTAATAACTATTTAATCTCCAGCCCGACATCACTTCCAAATTCCAATATGTTTCGATTTATACCAAGGATCTTTACAGAGTAGTTCTATCACTTTGATTTAAACCGTACTTACAAAAGAAAATCTAAATCTATTGGTGTTTACAACAGATACTTGATTAGGCCCAAGTAGTTATCAAACTCTAGAAATTGCTCATGCACAAGATACCTAATCAATTGGAGATCACTGATCAGTGCATAAAACTTCTAAATTTGACCTCGAATAGACCTTAGAAGCATACCTAAATTCTTAGGCCTCAGCAAACATTTAGTTTGTTGACAGTGTAAGTTATCTGGGAAATCTTCCCATGAAAGCAATACACGAATGTCAGAAGTCGCTAGGATGTGAGGCCAAAATGTGTGGAAATCGGGCAGCCAGTAATCTTATATCATATACGAAAACAATTATACGTGCCACAACTTTCTTGAGCCAATTGGTACAATAATATGAGGTAAAACAATTTTCCTTGACAAATGAGTGAAAAAGTGCACTTGGCCCATATCACATAATAAACTAAAATACTATGAATCTGCAAATATCAGGACTGAATCATCAACTCACTTGTGTCAGTGTGTGTGGTTCAGCATCTCATGTTAATAAGTTTAACAAACAACAAAGCTTGCCAGAGGATATGTTATACTCCATGATCCATGAAACTTGATCAGAATTGAGTTCAAAAGGCATGTAACCAAACCGAGCCTCATGTCCCAATCACTTGGGGTCGGCTACATGAATCCTTTTCCCCCATTGTGTTGGAAGAAAAATATGTAGGCTAATGTTGGAGAGTTTTTGACTCATATCCCCGGTTACTATACAAACTGTCTTAACAATAGGAAAAGTGTCCTTCCAAAGTTCATTTAGAAAGAGTATCCCATCATAACCGAAGGCCTTGATATCAAGAAAGCAAGAACGGCTACGGCGTATAAATATACTTACGCAACATTCCACGGTTCTGGACCAAGTACCCTTAAAAAAGTTAGAGGATTCATAGTCCCAGCTCCAACCTAGACAGCATGATCAAAGCCCAAATTAATCAAAAGTGCATCATAAGAGCTTGATTGTCAAAATTCAAACAGGCTTGTCTTGCATCCTTTCTTCCATAGCTAATGTAGAATGAACTTCTCATTACAACTAATACTCATAAACAAAAACAAAGATAGGGAACTCTCAATCGAACTTAAAATGCGTTATATACGTGTGTAATGTGTTGTGCCCTCATCTTAAAATATTTTCCTTTGGCTAATAACAGTATACAAGAATTGATGACGGGTACAGATTACGTTACAGGCTATTCCCAGTAAGCATATATATAGGATGACGTTACTCAGCAAAACAGAAGACATGCCAAGCATTAAGCATCGTAACAACCATGAAAGTTGAATGAAACTTTAGTGACTACAACATAAGGACAGGATAGGATACTAGAGATGGGAAACTACAGTTAGAGCACCTCCACTGGCCTCTCTACATTTATCCGCTAAAAGGGAGATTTAGTGATAGTGCCTAAACCACTAAAACATAATAGGAAAATGCCTAAACCCTAGGGTACCCTACCCTATAATAGGAAAGTGCACCCTAAAATCTTATGAAAGTTCTTAAACCCTAGGGTACTCTAAAATGGACTTGAGACCTTACAACATTAATAGGTGGACTTGTGAGCTTATGAAGTTCGCATAATGGACCTATGACTAATTTTTTATATATACTATATAGCACACCGATCGGAGATGCTACTAGCGCGTATTACCTTCATGCTGCTGCACTGCAATACGGTGCTTCTTTTCTCTCTTTTTCTTCTTTTTAATACGAAAATGCATTACACTAAAACGGGGCGAATGACCCTATATTTGGTGGGGGCAAAAAAAATAGAGCTAATACATCTGATTACCTCGGTGTTGCTGCATTGCATTACCGCACATCCTTCAGAAGCCCAATATTCCTACAACGTCCATAAAGGAGAACAGATGAGAAAAACATTAAATGGTAAAGCATGGATGATAAATCTACAGCGCACCCAAATCAAAGAATTAAAGGTACTCTTCAATTGTCTGCCCTAAACTGGTGGAGCTATAGTGGGGCCGGAAGGGCCCCAGCCCCAGCCAATTTCTGTCTTTGGAGTATAGTTTGCATAATTTTGATAGATATTTATAAATTTTAAACCATGATTGTACAGTAAGAACAATTTTCTTACAGCACACTAAATTATGGTGAATGATAATGTGCGGTATTGATACTCCATGTTGTCAAAATGATATGATAGCAGCAATACTCGAGATTTATTCTTCAATTTATCAAAACCATTCCATAAAAACTAGAATGACTGGATTCTTGAAAAATCATCAAACCAAAATTTCTCTCACAATTCAGCCCCCTCCGACTCCGTTTCCTGGCTCCACCACTAGCTGCCATTGATTGCCTCTCAAATAACAGTGAAAAAACATAGAACCAAACGATTCAAAGTTGAAACGAACTACTTTAGACATCCCTAATTACACTTGCAATTCCGTCCTTCAGGTTAAAACGATTTTCATGTGAAGCAAACAGCGAACGCAGAAACAGGGTAGGTAGGAGCATTAGTGAAACCTGGAGACGCTGAATGGCTTGTTGGAAAGTGAGAACCGAAGAGGCATTGCTATTGTTGTTGTTTTTATCTGGGTCTTGGTTGGTCGGTGATTGCTTAGGATTGGAAGGAGTGGTGATTGCAGAGACTGCGGTGGTGTTAGTGAGATATCGCTTGCGGAAAAGGGCGCAGGTCGTCCTTGGCGTTCTGGTGAGGAGGAAGGAGAGGTGGGGTTTGTGGCGTTTGAGGAGAGAGGAGATTATGGGTAGAGAGAGAATCGCCATTGGGGGCGCAGAGACAGAAAAAGGGAACAACCAACCCTTGGCTTTGGCGGGTTGGGTCTATCCGATGATGAATGACAACAGCATAACTTCCGTATCTCTCCGTTATATAATTGGAGGGGCTGGCAGGGTTGGTTCCATTGGTCGGTGCATGTACTCCCCACACTACCCACATAATTAATTAAGATATGATCTTTTTGGGGTCAAACTGTGAAAAGAATTTTTTTTTAAATCTCTTAATCTCGATGTGGATGTCTTTGATGAATTGGGAAAAAAATTAGTTGAGATACGTATAAGCTGGTCAGAATATGATGACCGCCGAAAAAAAAACCAGGCGTTATTTTTATGTTTTTACGCCACATAATTCTTCTGAAAATGTTGAGAATGTACGAATGCTTATCGTTTTAGATTTCCTCTAAGCATAGAGTACACCAATCGGGAAGTACACTCGATTCATTTTCTAAATGAGCCTTAGAGTTAAGCTTGAGCTCAGCTGAATCCGATTTATTTATTTAGACATCCTCTACAAATACAAACAAGCTAAGCCTAATTTATATACTAGAAAACCTCTATAAACGAAATAAAATGAGTTGAATTTTAAAAAATACAGTACTAAACTCAACTTATTTACTACACAAGTCTAAAATACGATTGCAAATGCGACTCAATTGCAAAACGAGTCACGTCAGCTGTTAACGAGATATGAGCCTCGAGCTGCTTTCCTTTGCAAGGCGGCGCAAGGCATACCTAAAACGGCGACAGAAACTATTACGGTAATTAAACACGTTACCAAAAAGACAAAAAAAAGAAACTAATAAAACACCTCTCTCTTTTTTTTTTTTCTCTCTCTCTCTCTGTCTGCGTGGGAACTACGGAAGCAAATCCATGGCCGAAGATGAAGTGCTGATCGAACTAGATGCGGTGCAAGCAGTCTACGGCGACGACTGTCTCGTTCTTGAATCATACCCTCCCCATATCCAAGTCCACATCAAGCCCCGAACCGCCGATATCTCCTCCCAACAGGTCCCTCCTATGTTCTTTCCGCACGTGTCAAATACCACCCACATACCCATACCATCTTTCCGTGGTTTTGTGTAAACTAACAATCTCTCTGATTCTCTTCTGGGTATGATGTAAATTTAGACTGCGATTTGGTTCCATGGTGGATTTAAAAAGGGCTTAATTTATAAGTTACGTGTTGGGTATTTGCTTTCTTGGTTGTAGTTTGGCTCCATGGGTTTAAAAAGGGCTTAATTTATGAATTATGTGTGCTGGGTATTTGTTTCTTGGTCTAGCATTTGACCTTGTTGTGGGTATTGGACTACATCAGCTGTCATTGATTGGGAACTCTGTAGCTCTTGCACTCCACTAGAGAAATTTCTAGTTATTCAATGGACTAATATAGCTAGTACGAAATAGAGGAAACTGATAAGGGGGAATCCTAATTTTGTGATTTGTCGCAATGCTGCTTTATATTGATTTTGAGGTGTTTTACTTAGATTCCTCCTTATCCATTTGTTAGGCGGTGACGATGACGAAATTGCAATTTATTGTTCTCATTGCAGTTTGTGGAAGCCGTTATTGGAATACGAGCTGGTCAACAGGTAAATTAGCGTAAACCTGTCGAATCTGCATTGCATGTTGTGTTTAATTAACTGAATATTTTGAGGTGGCTGGTTACTTATGCGTCAGATGTTGTTGTTTGTGGGTAAACAGTTTATGGTTTTCCTACTGACATGTCGTGAAAAAAGAAAAAATAATAATTCCTTCTACCGTACCGGTGCGTATGTATACTGCATGGGAGGGGAGGTACTATTTTGTATAGAAATAAAGAGAGAGGGTTGACAGAGACAAAAAGCTGCCCTTCATATTTCTCTTAGACCAAAGAAAAATGGTTGGTTGAGTGGATTTTGGCTAAACCCTCTAGTTGGCTTGTTCCACTTGCACTGGAATGTCAATCGTGTTTCAGTTTAGGGCAAGTATCATCAGTATTATTCTTACGTATCTCTGAACTTTGAACTATTCTTTTAATCTATTGTTGTGCAGTATCCCAAGGAGCCACCTCATATTAATATTTTGGAGTCGAAGGGTCTTGATGAACAAAGGAAAAATCATCTTATAACTGGTATTCAGGACAAAGCTTGCGAACTCTTGTCTTGTTTAATGCTTGTAGCACTTTGTGAGGTAATTATTGCTCTACACTTGTACTCTTGTTGATATGTTTGGCTGGTACAATTTGCTTTATGTTCACAAAATCGCTAGGAATGTTTAAACACGACTCATACTCAACAGCATACTCAGGGTCTATATCCAAATGTAGCACGTAGCACCTTAGTCGGTACCGATTGAATGTATCATAGAGGAGAGGCCATGTTCGGGGCTTAGTTGCAGGAACCTTCAACTATGCCCACGTTTCTTCGACGGAACGCGTTTCCGCGTTCCCGTCGAAGGAAACTCCAAGAAACCTGTCCCAATGATGACGGAAACTCGTTCCTTACCTATACGGGAACTTATACCCAAAAAACGGTTGAGAGACTTACGATTCAAGTTGCAATTGGAACCTTTAAAATTGTTTTGATCTTGTTAGTAAGCACATCTGATATTAACCTTCTAGAGTCATATTAATGCCCTTAACTTTTACGCCTACTTAATATGCACAAAGAGCTCTATTGTGTAATCATGTGCTACAATAAAAATGTTGAAATATAACTAGAAACTTATAATTTTAATAGTAATATTTTATGTGGTAGAATAATATTTTATATTGACATTTAACAATATAAAATTCCAAAATATATTTATAATTTTAATAATTTTTCCTAATCGCTCCCAATGGCGCTCCCACACTTCTGTGATCATCCGCTCCCCCGTCCCCGCCCCCGCTCCCGCTTCGTGTAACTAAGGTTCGGGGGCATTTTTTTAAATTTTTTCATTCTTCAAGGGTCTATTGACTCTATTCATATAGAGCATAACGCAAGTGAAAAAAACAACCAGTAGGATGAGATAGGGCCGAAGGAGGTCACATATAAGCGTCCTCATTAAGATGTCCATTGGGGATTTCATTCTATTAAAAGATGGCCACTAATGAATTGCCACAACATAAATTAACGTGTGAACAACAATCATCTTTGCAACAGGGCCTAACATTTCCAAATAGCCAATCTCATACTCCTGAAATTATGTTTGTGCCAAACTTGCGAAACTGGAACTTTATTTTATCCTTAGATATGGATATCTAGAACTTTGCTAGATTTTGATGTACTGTTATTAGTAGGAAGCAGTGGAAATGCTCTCTAGTATGAATCATCCAGAAGGAAATTGTCCACTATGTTTGTATCCATTGGTTGAAGAAAGTGCAGGAAGTAACGCATTGCCATTTATGAAGTTGATGTCGTGTTTCCATTGCTTTCATTGGTAAGCTCTCGATCCTATTCCTCTTTTACTGATATGGTTGTATGCATACACATACATCTTTTATCGGAACATGAGTTTGGTTTAGGATTTACTGGTTTATTCATTTATGGCAGTGAGTGCATTATTAGATGGTGGAATTGGCTCCAATCACAAAAAGTAGTCCCGTCAAATTCATCAGGTTCATCTGTGCGTGGTTCCAGGGACATGGTAAATTCAGAATGTAAGTTAGAAACTTTTCGTTTTGAAAACTCATGTATGCCAGCTGGCAGACACATTTTTACTTGGGAGATATCCAAACTCTGTTTTGTTTTCAAACTCTCTTGGTCATGTCTACTCTTCTCGACAGATGACTTATTAGTTTAGTGATCATAATTTTGTTGAGTTTGCTTTGTGAACTTATTTTGTTCTTTTTAGTTGGCATACTCTTGCTTGCCATGCTGGATATGAGACACATTGAATCTTGTTTTGGTGCAGTTTTGCTGAAGAAATTCTTGCTTTATGTGTTTGAAATATTACAGTAATGGAGGAAGGCATTTTGCAATGTGGTTGTCCACCCTCATCTTACCAACTGCACATTGAACTACACATGTAGCACAAGCACACTTAGTATGATGTTGGAATGTGAGGGCACTATATGATGTGATACCATGTCACGGATGGCGAGATACTGCCTTGTTTTTACTACGGGTAGAGCTTATCCTTAATCTTGTTGTCAAGAATACTCTTTAATCTGGTCTTTATGGTTTGCTTGTTGCACAGGGGTGCATGCGATAGCAGAAGAGAGCACGGGTAGTTGCCCAGTTTGCCGTAAGGTTTTTCATGCCAAGGATATTGAACACGTGCTTCACTTGGTTGGGGCTTATTCTCATTTGGTAAACCTCACCTATCAAACTCAACTAAAGTTTATTCTTAGATTTCAATTTGTCATTTGCTGAATTGATAATTAGCTCTGTTGTATTCAACTAGATTCTGTGTTTTCTCAATGAGGTGATGGCACTTTCTTTGTTTTTTGTTGTGTAAATTTACTTGCTTCTTTGTTACCCGAGTTTAATCGAGTTCTTTTATTTGGTTATACCTTCAAAGGTAGGTTGATGACTTCAGTGCAAGTTCACTTAAGTTATGCACAGCTGTTAATAACTTAATACAACTCATTTGCCCTTAATTGAAAACATGAATTGTTAGTAAAGTAATCAATGTGTTACCATAGCGCAAAGGGTTGTACCTATGATGCACCGACACGGACACAGACACAGACACCTAAACCGACACCGGGACATGGGAATTCTAAAAAAATGGGGACAATATATTTATTTATATATATAAATAAATAATTAATTATAGTTTGGCACCCAAAAAATTTTAAAAATATTATAATTTGGCCCCAATTTTTTCAAAAATTACATTTTGGCCCCCAAATTTTTTTAAAAAATTGCAGTTTGGCCCCTGCCGTGTCCCCGCCGTGTCCCCCTGAAAAATTCAAATTAAAGTATGGGACACGCCACGTAGCGTGTCCCGTATGTGTCCCCGCGGTGTCCCCGTGTCTGACACTGCGATACCTCGACCTCTAGAGGTGTCGGTGCTTCATAGGTTGTACCTATCGACCCACTTATATGCATTCAAACAAGCATCATACCGATGCACCAAAGAAAAACTGGAAATGAAGAAAGAAAGAAAGGGAAAACATTCAAAACCTATGGCCTGTAAGGGGGTGAAGAAGAGAAGAAAGACTGTTAATACAACTCGTCCCTCCCTTCTTTCCCACTCTGTCCCTCTCTGGGATAGCTGTAGATTGTTTTCATACTGTTATATAGTTAAGTGGCATTCTGTTTTATGTAATATTATTTGTGTTCTAGTGGTTCCATTGTCACGAGGAGTCGAGGACAGCTGGTGCTTCACATGTATTTTGGTGTTGGTTTTTTCTGTCGTACATTCTAGTCAATTTGTCATTTTGAATCTTTGCTAATTTTTACGCAAAAAGACATTATTGTAGCAATGAAAGATGACTTGCAATTTTTACAGAGTGATTAAAGGCTTGGTGTAAAAGAAACGGTTGACTCTACGTATAACAGTATAATAATTACTGATGGTTCAGTAAAAGGAAAAAGTATCTCATCAAGTCCTCTGAGTTATAAGTGGTCCTGTTTAAGCTTAATACTATTTTGCATACCAAACTTCTTGTGGGAATCTGTTTTTTACAGTTATACCAATATCAAGCAATCTTGAATGACTTCTTGCTTCCTAACTTCCAGAGTTCCAGTGATGCCAAGCTTGACGACGATGAGAGCCTTATTGAATCAGATTCAGAGAAATTCAGAAGAGAGAAATTTGAATCCGTATTGAAACTGCAGCAAGAGAACAGCGGCTTAATAGAACCCCCAAAGAATGAAGTTCTATTACCGGGTATGTTTCTTCCACGTCCAATCCCAGAACCCACAACTGTCTCAGTCAAAGAAACCACCGATCCACAAAACACTGAATCAAGTGTTGGAGCAGTAGCAAATTCTAGTGGTTCTTCAAATAGGCCTAGAACCAGTGGGCACAGGAACTCAGGCATGAGGAAGCACAGAGGAGGGCGAAACCCAAGAAACCAAGGCAGGCAGTGGATTAAGAAAGAGAGTGGAAATGTAGATTAAGCTGTTAAATAGAAAAATTATGATTTTTTGTTGTATTTTAATTTTTGTTGAAACGCTCCCTGAAAGTAAAAGAACAAGTTTATAGCAGTTAAAGTAATTGCAGAGGCAATGTATTTGGGTGGGGTTATAAACTTATAGTATGTTACTTGTAGCAAATAAGGGTCTACTATGTGTACATGGCAGGAGGAACTCCTGCTTCTCGGTAGGGAGGAAAGCCGAATCCTTTTGGAATTTACTCCTCACCTCTACTATGATGGTCTTGTGCAGGGGCAGCCCACGCACTAGGACATTAAGACTAAGTGCCTAGGGCCTCCAATTCTAGAAGTCCTCGGTGTTCGCTTGTCTATGTATTTATGCTCTATGTTTTTTCGTGCTATTGTCGCGCCCGTACTTTTTATTGTGCCTATGCTTTTTCCGTGTTATTGTCGTGCTTGTGCCATGTTTTCCAAATAAGATGTCATTAATGGTATTTACTCCTTTGGTAGTGTCTTGTGTTGAGATTTTGGAGTTCACTTAAACTACACAATTGGTTTTCCATAGACGCTATTTAGAACACAGTGGGTTCATGTGAATCCACTCAACTTTGAAAACTTTTTACTGTGTACATCTCATAATGTTTGATGTTTTATATATTCCTAAGATGATTCTCTAAATTTCTGAAACAAGAAGAAAACCATAGTAGTACGATTAATACTCTCTCCGTCCCCATTTAACAATCTCTTTTTTTCTTTTTGAAAATTCGTGTCCTCTGTTGAAATTTACTTTGATTATACTAAATAAATTTAAGGCCGAAAGTGACACGTTATTCGAAAAAGCTTCTATCAAAGCATGCAATTGTTTTATGTTGATGCATGACAACAAGATCCAATACTATGCACAAAAATGTAGCTGGTATTGGATGCATTTTCTGCCTCTAAGCAAGATGCAATGGAACAATTCAGAGGAAAGTGAATCTCTCTCTCTCTCTCTCTCTCTCTCTCTCTCTCTCTCTCTCTCTCTCTCTCTCTCTCCTGTTCAGTGCATGCAAATTGGTAATGCAGTTTCTGCCTCTAAGCAAGATGCAATGGAATAGTACGGAGGAAAGTGAATCTCTCTCTCCCTCTCTCTCACTCACATGGGGATGATGACAGTGAAGAAAAAATTGTCACATTTTAATGGTTGCGATGTTGCCAATGATATGTGTCATCAATGGGACCAAACTCCAAAAAGTTCATCATTTTAACTGGAGTGCCCTTGCTTCTTTTGGCTTTGGTTAATGGATGCCCCTTAGAGCTGAATTCACGTGGAAGTGCTCTGTTTTTTCGGATAATGATTGTGAAAAAGGTAGAAAATTACTACTACAACATAGTAGATTTTTCTGTACTTACGGAGGTAATTATTCAGCGTGGCAATCTACCACCTAGCAATGCCACGTGGCAAGTTTGAATTTTTTTAAGATATCCGAAACCGTCCGATGCGCATGAATCCCACGAACCCACGTATATTGAATTGTTTTGGACGTAGGCACTGCTCGAGTTTTACTCATTGGCAAGCCTGTTTGTGGACTCCACAAACCTATCAACATCAAGTTTTGCTATTGGGTTGTTTCCTTCCATTGCAATCAGTGGAAGAGAGAATGCACTGTCAATAAGTTACCAAATCTTCAAGATATATGGCACTGAACAACAAAGGTCACAGTACACATAAAGGAACACACTCTCAAAACCCTACTTCCAAAGTGACTATATGCCAAAGTGACTATTTCCCAAGTTTTGATCATTAAATATGGTAATGTGGGTCAAGTTGGGAACAAAAACATTATAGAGACTTTAGCAGAATAAAAGTTCTATTTTTTTATTATTATATTTTTTGGGTTTTCATGGAATTTCAAATTAGAATCAGATAAGATAATTACCTTGTTAAGGATAATGGAGAAAGATGGGTGAACATCAGCAATATGGGAAGATCAAAGGGACCAAAGTGCCAATTGTTCATTTTTCTTTTTTGATAACCGGATTTTTGAGCCAACTTGCGTGTACCTCGATTAATTCCGGAGCCCTGAAGTAAATGATCGGACAAACTACCGTGGGTGCTAATTGTTCTTTTGGTTTGGTTCTGAACTTTTGGGGGGGTTAGTGGAAATGAGGGGGCAGAGGAATTGGAATGTGGTTTGGGGGAAAGGATAGCCACAAGTCATAAGTTTGTATGGCATGTCAATGTCAAACCTCGTTGCCACAATTCTCAAGTTATCAATGATGGTTCTCACTTCTCATTGGATAAATCTTTAGTACTTTCAATGCTTCAATGACTAGTTTTTTGATAACATCATTTCACAGTGTGTGCCACAGTAACGATGTAGTAGCATCAAAAGAAGCAGAAGTCACGCCAAACAAGCTAAACCGACTGTTGAAAAGGAATACGTCTAAATGGCTTGAGAAAAAACCTCATAAGCTTACTACTGATGTCACAAGTTAAAATGACTGTTAAAATGACTGCCGAATGCCATGACTCAATATGAGCTTTTGTATCATATATAACAGAATTGTTGTACCCAGTAATAGAAAAAGAACAAAAGAAAGAAATGTACTACAGGAGTTCTTTGAGTATGAACACAACCAAATTCATTGGTGCTTCTGTCGCCAGCTCTTTTATCAGTACGTCTCCGATTTCTTTCGTTTCGCCTAGTCTCATACATGGTCATACATGATCGTAACGGACTAATTCGATTTCTTTTACAATTTCTAATAGTTTTAAATTCTCAACAGTAAATGTCAAGTTCAAGTGGCATTTCAATGCTAATCTCTTCCCAATGGTGGTTTGATCACTTTCTGTTGCGACTGATTTTCATGAAATCACTCCACCTTTTTCCGTTAAACGATGTACTTTCCCATCAAATCCTACTTTGCTAAATGCATGCCATTTTTTTTCCCTTTTCCCAATATTGAATACATCAGCTGATGTTAAGGAGGTGTTAGTATGTTAGTTCATATGGAGTTCAAAAGTTGTCCATAGTCCTGAACCCCAAACCGCCCCTCGCAGAGCTCAAACCATGCCTCCACTGAGGGAGGCGTACCAACTGAGCTAAGAGCTCATTGGTATCACTGAATGCATGCCATGACAAAAGTATCATTTGTTGAATTTCTATCGGACTTATACTTCGATGAAATGCTAGTTCAAGGCTTTGTCCGTGTTTAAGTATTACGATTAGGCTCCTGCTAATGGACGATGAGTTTAATTTCTCTGAAATTAGTCAAGGTGCGCATTAGATGACCCGAACACCCTGAGCACTAAAAAAAATCATAGAGGGTCAAAAATAAGCAAAGGAGCCCTTGCTTTGGGAGCTAGATTAGTTGATCAAGAATGGTCTCCTCATCTTGATGAAATGCAGGCAGTCGTGCTTAGGATTGGGAAAAAAAAGTTGTAATCCATTAGTTCAAGTGGGCTCCAATTAGGTGATAATGGTAATCTATTAGGTGAAGAATGTGCCAAAAAGGATAAAAGTGTGGAATATGAAATCAGAAAGTACTTTTTATTTTTTGCCAAAAAGCAAAAGGTTGGCTATATTGATACTGATCATAACTGCCGCTAACAAAATATCTCGGATTTCTTCATCATTTTTTTGAGTAACGCTATGGTAAAGCATATTTGTGTACGACTGTATCTTTAACTAATCCCTCCATTCTAAAAAGGTTGTCCGGTCCGTAAAATGAGAACATAAAAAAAATTACATTTTGTCGAGAAAATTTCAAACTTTTCTTTGATAAATTAGAAGAAGTTAGTGGAACCTAGTAACCTTGTAAACACTCTACCGAGTATGGATTGGGGTCAGACTCGGATTCTTAGTAGAGTGATTGATTTTTTGGGGGGTAATGTAGGGTGTCCCGGGCCAGCTTGTTTAAAGTTACATATCTTTTTATTTGGTTATTTTTAACTTGTGGTAATCTTTTTGGGATGGAGGTACTAGGTAGTACCATATAATTATATTAATCGTGCCTTACATGGCACTTAAGATTGAGCAGATGTGTTATTTAAAGGTATGTCTCTTCTTATTTGGTTATTTATGTTAAGATGTCGTGTATGTTATGTTTTGGACAACTTTTATGTTGGTGCCTTACCAATTCCGTTTTCAGAATTATTGAGCACATGATTAGTCGGATAACCCGACCCGACCCGACCCGACCAATCATGTGCTCAACGATGACTCAGGAAGTATATCTCAATCTAGCTATTGGAGCAAGTCCACCCCATGGCCATTTATCTTGCTATTGTCCTAATTTGGCATAATTGTTTGCAAACTTTAGGTTCACTCATTGTTACTATATGTTGATGTCAAAAAATGGTTATGCCATTGTAGAGCAAGCCCGGTCCACCACTGGTGCTAAAATGGTTAAAGCCTAGTCCTAATTTGCTGCACGGTTCGGTGCCATTTTGGCACAATCTAAAATCGAGAGACCAGTAGATTAAACACATATTTCAACACAAATCAAATAACTTGGATAAAGTTGGAGAACTGATAATGTCATCTTAATTTGGTGTAAAATTTGGCAGCTAAAATTTGTACGTAATAGATGATTCCATTCCACGAGTCATTCCCACCGACCCACAAATGATGAGTGCGATGCTCTCAACCTCACGTACTTGAAGTTGAAGGAATCTCACATTTTTCGTCAAAATATCAATTAACTATTAGAGAAAAAGTTCTTTCCGGTTGATCCGGACAAAGGGGACAGCCCCGTGTATCTACGCAAAAAAATTCAAACCGTGTAACTACGCAAAAAAATCAGCTTGTCTGGATATCGATAGGTATGTCAAAAAATGAGTTTTTACACGGAAAAATGGACGACCATGATCTGTCAACTATTTTTAAAGTTAAACTGTTCACAGTCGTCCATTTTTTCGTGTAAAAACTCAACTTTTGACATACCTATCGATATCCAGACAAGTTGATCTTTTGCCTAGATACATTATTTTGCGGGCCCTACAAGATGCACGGTTCGAATTTTTCAAAAAACGCGCGAAGAAGGCCCACTCGGGGGCTGTCCGGACAGGCCCCTTGTCCGGATCAACCGGACGGAACTTATTCTCCAACTATTAACTACATTTATATATAAAAGTAAAAAGGCAGCTATTAATTAAATCTTTTTCCCTGAAAGAACACTAAATTAAACATACTAGTATTCTCCCTAATCCACTCACTGTTAAACATAACAATTTTGGGGGGGAAAGGTACAAGACGTAAATGAATGATGCAATTCCAAAAGGAAGAAGATTCGTATTGATAGAAATGACCGAGACTTCTCTCTTGCTGATGATCAGGATTCTTTTTGGTGTTAATCTTAATTTCTGCATGCCTTTTCTCAGGGGTGAAGCCGGGATCTCCATTCGGGAGGGGTTGAACTTAGAGGAAATTATTATTTTTGTGGACAAAAATGCACATATCGATTTTATATGTTTGGAGCAGTATTTTTGTTCTGCATATCTGTATTTGGAGCAGTATTTTTGCTTGTTTTCTCTTAATTCTGATCAGATTTGGGTCATATTTCTAACTTCATATCGTATGTCTCGATGAGAGGAACCGAAAAGGTATGAAAAATATAAACCAAAATAAAAAAAAAATTAATATAAGACGACGTAGAAGACTGATCGATGTAACATAAGAATTTGATCTAAATCTGGTAAAAATCTTGTAGGAATTAAAAGAAAACAACTAAAAAATCTATGCTTAAAAGTCCCCAAAAAATTAAACTAAAGAGCACCTTACGTTTTCTTACAATACGCAATACATTTTCCAACATTATTCACATAATAGAAACAACAATACAATAACCATACCCATATTTACACACCCCAACACACATCCACCCTATAGCCGTCCGTTCAGCAAATGAGCCATTCGTTCAGCAATTCAACGGTCCAAATCTCATTTCCACTGTATAGTATTCGAACTGTTCATTGCAGGGATAAAATTTGAACCATTAAATTACCGAATGAACGGCTCGAATGGTGATGTGCACCACCAGCACAACACTATCACCCAAGGGCCCAACAATGCTACTTACTATTTCGATTTGACAACAATAGTGTCACTGTTTACCAACATAAATCGTACATACATACCCTTCATACATGCAAACGAAAAAAGGTGTCAAGTGCGCATCTCAGGCTAATCTCTATAACCCCTTATAATTATTTCACATGCTTATGCGCGATGAGAGGTGGCCTAGGAATGGTTTTTTTTTTTTTTTTGATAACGAAACAGCATAGTCAAGCCACTATATGGACCCGTCTACGCAACCCAAGCCTCCGGAGAAGCTAGCGCGACCATACCATTCACGGCCTCTCACTTATTGCAGGATACTCACCCGATGGACAATCAAACCCCAAACCTCCACAAATATTTCCAAAGCCTGATCTGCCCGAACCACTGGGCAACCGGCCACCCCTGGGCATGTAGGTGGGAACACCTAGAACACCAGGCCAAAGGAAAAAGCAGTAGTGGTTGACTCGGGATAAGTAGAAATGAAATTCTCACATCACAATATCCCCAGATTCCCTGTGTTCTCTTTCAATTGAATGTGGGATTCATCCATAGAAATCTGGCGCTGTTAATGCTGCAATCTGTGATCCAGCTACCTTATTTAATACTTCGGATTGCTCTTTTGGAGGATTTCGTTTATAAAATTCAGTGTCAGAAAACAGATTTTGTCTGGATCCCTTTTTTTTTTTAAGTAGCAAAAAATAAATTCCAAAAAAATAAGTAACAGCACGAGTCAAACTATATCTCATCTACTGATTACACAAATCAAAACTCCAAGCGGTAAATACTACTGAAAAATTAGGCGTTGTTCTCCTAAGGATTTTTTGGTTTTTTTTTTTTAGCTTTTTGGCATCTTGAAAAAAATTGTGTTTCGTAGTTTTGCGTCAAGTTTTTGAGGATTATTGATTCGTCTCGACGAGAAGAATCAAAAAAGTAAAAATTTTGTACTCTTACCCAAATGTTTTTTGAAATATCGAAGATAAAAGCCCAAAAAGCCAACTTTTGGAGCTTTATCTTGGATATTTCTAAAATTATTTAGGTAAAAGAAAAAACTTTAGGGTTTTTCAATTTCTCCCGTCGAGACAAATTATTAATCTACAAAAATTTAAAACAAAATTAATGAACAAAAAAATTAAATTAAATAAGAACAAAACATCAAAAATCAAACCCAAAAATTTTCTTATTTTTTCCTCATTTATTATCCAAAAATCAAATCCAAAATTGTTTCAAATCCACGATCGAACAAGGCAGTGTACCAAGTTTATTTGTGTGTAGTACGCAGCTGTACGCTAAAAGACGCGGTCTCATGAATTACACGTGCACCCTCTAAAACACCCAGCTTTGACCTTGGCCGGCTTGTTTTTGCTTTGACATATCAAAATTGGGCCCATCTCAACCTTTACCACTAGTAGTACCGTGGTGGTGAACACCATCCCCTGGTGTCACAATGCCTTTATTTATTTTATGGAAAAATTTAGTTCTAAGTGTGTGGAGCTAGCTTACGAAAAATATGTTGCGGATAAGAGTTTCGGTTTTATTTGATTTGATCCGTATCAATATTTGGGCCCATCTCATCCTTTGCTAGCATAGAACCACTCTCTTCTGGGTTTGGCTGTGATACCCCCACAACGGTATTGGGGTACGGATGCAGCCAATTGTTGTGAACTATTGGATCTTTCTTATTTAATTTTAATGTTGGATCTTCATGTCTTTTCTGCTACTGAACTGATCAATCGGCCATATTTTGTAGTAAGTATGGTCGTAAAACATATAGTACGTATATCTATTTTTTGCGCTAGGGAAAAATACAATTTTTTGGAGGTAAAATCGCAAAACCACCTCGATTTTAGGAATTTCACCTCACTTTTTATGTGTGGTTTTGATCCAATAACTCAAATTTATCCAATTTTTTATCTAACGACTGAGATTTACTAGAGCATCAATAGCCCCAATACCACGCTACGGGCATCATAGAAAAATTCCCCACTCTTCTGTCATCATCACCACAAGATTTCAATCCCAATCTCTTGTTGGGACCCATAGCCGTTTTTTCCTATAGTTCTTTAACCTCCTCTCTTTCATCCATTCTTCCGCCGTCCACCCCCCCTCTCTCTCTCTCCTTTCTCTCTATCTCTCTCTCTCTCTAAGATTCTAGTACTATAAGTAGTTCTCCACCCAAAGTGTGACCAACTTACTTCCCCTGAAGCCTCCATAACCAACATTCAGGCATCTTACATCATCATATACTATAATTTCCATACAGAAAAAATACGCATACATACATATATATAAAAAGGAAGAAATGAGGCATTCCATTGGAGTTTTAAGGCCATGCAAATTACATGTCTCAAAGCAAGTGGGAGTCCTCACACTGACCCAGTACTATGGCTCAGCTAAACCAAAGAGTCACGGCAAGAGGATCACGAGGATCAAGAGCTCGTGGAACCCGCTCGGGACCGGGTTGGACCGGTCCCAGGTTGCTGCGTGGCGGACCGAGCTGGGCGCCAGGTGGGCGGAGTATCAGGGGAGGAACAACTGGGAGGGCCTGCTCGACCCGCTCGAGGACGGCCTGCGCGAGGAGATCCTGCGCTACGGCGAGTTCGTCGACGCGACGTACCAGTCCTTCGAGTTCGACGCAGCGTCGCCCGACTACGCCTCGTGCCGGTTCTCCAGGTTCTCGATGCTGGCCCAGTGCGGGCTTGGGGAGAGCGGGTACCGGGTGACGAGGAACCTGCGCGCCACGTGCGGAGTCCAGCTGCCACGCTGGCTCGATCAAGCCGGGCCGAGCTGGGCCTTAACCCGGTCCAGCTGGATCGGTTACGTGGCAGTTTGCAATGACAAGGAGGAGATCGCCAGGCTGGGACGCCGCGACGTGGTCATTGCCCTCAGGGGCACCATCACGTGCCTAGAGTGGCTCGAAAATTTTCGTGCCATGTTGACCTGCCTGCAAGATCACGTGGGTCCTGAAAATGATGAGGCTATGGTGGAGAGTGGTTTTTTGAGTTTGTACACATCGCGGACCGCCACTTGTCCTAGTTTGCAAGATATGGTGAGAGAGGAGATCGCAAGAGTCATGCGATCGTACGGTGATGAGCCGCTTAGCGTGACTATAGTGGGCCACAGTCTCGGTGCGGCTCTAGCCACGCTTGCCGCATACGATATAACCACCACCTTCGATCGTGCACCAATGGTGACGGTTATTTCGTTTGCGGGGCCGCGTGTGGGGAACCGTAGCTTTCGAACCCAGTTGGAGAAAAG
Organism: Rhododendron vialii; assembly: GCF_030253575.1. NCBI lineage: Eukaryota > Viridiplantae > Streptophyta > Magnoliopsida > Ericales > Ericaceae > Rhododendron > Rhododendron vialii. The sequence continues at coordinate 3,985,546 of NC_080563.1, read as the reverse complement.
TGGGGCCAAGATTCTCCGCATTGTTAACTCTGATGACGTCGTCACTAAAGTGCCCGGTTTCGTGATTGACAACAATGACGTGGCAGAAGGAGAGGCTGTCCAAGTGGCGGGACTTCCAAGCTGGCTTCGGGAGCACGTGGATTACAAGCAGTGGGTGTATGCTGACGTGGGAAGAGAGCTTAGACTCAGTAGCAGGGGATCACCGCACCTCTCCAATGGAAATATAGCCACAAATATTGCTACGTGTCACGATCTAAGGACATACCTCAAGTTGATCAACGGCTTCGTGAGCTCCACGTGTCCTTTGAAGGCCACCGCAAAGAGTGTGCTAGGAAGAGCGCAGCAGGAAAACCAACTACTGTTCAGATGATTTTAATGGATCTGATCACTGGGTTTTTGTGGAAATAATTTTCTCAATTGATATTCAATAGGAGTATATGTTTGACCAAACCATTTAAATTGTACAAAAATGGATGAAAACTTATTTGAGGCTCCCAAACATATGAGGTTGAGTATTGTTGTGAAAATGTGAAATTTTTCAATGACCAACGTACGAAAAGTATTTTTGTTGGGGAGGGACACGAAGTCGTTACTTTAACCGTCGATCATAGGAGGACGCTGAAATTTCTCATAAGTTTTCTTGTTATTGTTGGCTTCATGGGGCCAGCATTCACCTTGTACTCGAGACGCCTCCTGCTAGCATGAGGCAAGCACTAACCGCTTTCACCCGTTGGTGTTATATGGCTGCAGTATTGCGAAGCATCTCATGTTCGACTGCCGCTCAGTGCAGGACTTTGCGATGCCCTTTAAAGATTAAATTGTATATTCCCCTAACAACAATTGCTTTATGGTGAATTGTTTAGCACCTGATCTAACAGTTACGTACCTACGAATTTTTGAGGTGGTAAATAGTTTAGTATCCCATGGTCCTAGGTTACACTTATTGTTGCGGCTACTGAAATAGCTAGTACCCCATGGTCCTAGATTACACTTATTGGGCAGAAATCAATTCGGGAGTTTCACGAATTCATCGCGCGCACCTTTTTCATTTTCCCGCATCCCAAGGGTCTCATATTGGTTATAAATTGATCAATCCCGTTATTGTGTTGCTCACAAGTTCAGCAAATTCTCCCTAGCAACACTATGGAAAGTTCTTGTGTGAGAGAGAGTCAGACGCAAGTCAGTTAACCATTCAATTCTAAGAGATAGACGCCTTCAATCTCCAACATCCTTCGGCAAGGAGGTGAATCTGTTTTAAAAAGGCCATTTACAGAGCTCGGTTTAGTTTTTCATGGTTTCCTATATCTATCCATTTCGTAATCCGTAATATTTAGTTTCTGTCATTATGTAGTGAAATTTGTATTATGAAATTATCCGATCGTAATTAGTAATTTTTCCAACATCCAAGACCCGACAAAATTATTTACCACGCTCAATTTTCAAACAATCTCACAAAACAAGCCTCATTTTGATGTAAGGCCGTGAAAAAACTACTTCTGTCCTTGTTTTGTTTGTCCACTTCCACTATTCCACATCCTTTAAAAAATTGTATATATCTTTCAATATAAATCTCTAAAAATATACAATATCAATTTTATTTGATAAATCTCAATTGGTTCTACAGTATTATATAAAAAATTTAAAATCACGAAACCCATTGCCTCCATTATTCGTTGCATAACTTGCATGATATAAAGACGTAGAAATTACAAGGGCTGCTCAGAAAATCCGTTGAACCGTGAAATCAGTCTGGACCAATCTGATCCGTACCTTTTGAATTTTGTCCGTGGATTAATAGTCTGGACATGGATTGAAAAATTAGGAAATCGTGACTCGCGGTTCAGTCCATGGATTTTCATTACGAAGCTGTGGATTAACCGAATTGGACCGTGAGAATCTATTATAAATAAATATATTAATGTATACAGTCCCGTTTCAATAAGGGATCCCTTATTGAGTTAAGTTAAGGACCTCCCCTTTTCCGATCGAATTTCGATGATTCGAACTGTTCAATGTGATCAGAATGTGATTTTAAGAGTCCCCGCGAGAAATCGGAAAAAAATACGATCGGGAAGAGCTTGATCCGAACAGTTTTTCAAAAAAATGCATTTATAGTGTTTTTGCAAAAAAACTGCTCGCATCAAACCTTTTCCAGTTATATTTTTGCCGATTTCTTGCAAGTACTCTTAAAATCACGTTTTAAACACTTTGAACAGTTCGGATCATCAAATTTAATTGGGAACAATGTCAAACTCGTGAGGTCCTTAACTTAGCAAGTTAAGGGATCCCTTATTGTTATTATTTTACCTAATAATAATGAAGTATAGTAAAGGTCTACATAAAATTTAGGGTCGTAGTTATTCACTTCTTACTCGTTGTCGTGCTTTGCATTTTGATGGAAGATTTTATTCTATGTGTATTTTTTTTTTCACTTTGAAATTTTTTTTGGTTGTTTGGTTTTAATGAATGTCTGGATGACTGTAACTGCACGTATTGTTTTCATTTCGTGTTGGTGTTTGCTTTCATTCGGTGTATGTTCTGTTTCTAGAACTGTAATACAGCTAATGCTTTGGTCCTTTGTTTTGAATGGATATGTACCGTTAGTCTATGAGATATATGCTAGTGTTTAGTTTTTGCTTACTTACGTAACAAAATCCGTGGTCCGCAAGTCACGGATTGAAACCGAACCATAGGACTTTTGATCTGAACATAAATTTTAATTTCCAAAAATCGTAACTAACGGTTCGGTCGTCGAATTTCTAAAAATCCGAACCGAATCATGAGCAGCCCTAAAAATCACCATAATGATAGAGAGAGAGAGTCCCTAGCAAAAAAGCAAGTGTCCCTCCGACCATAGCAAAGAAGCAAGTTCCCCTCCGACCATATATATATCATCATGTAGTTAAACGTGGAATATATGTATAGGAGTTGCATATAGCATGAAATAAAGGCCTATTAATTATAGTCCCATGCCCTATGGTGCATATTGACGGCGGCCACGGCCTACACATTTGCAGAGTAATTTTCAAACCGACACGTACTGGGTTTTAATACCATATTGAGATCTGATCAGATCTGATATACCAGAGGCACTTTCAAGCCTTCGGTGACTCATGATCGATGACTTCTCAAACAAACTCAAAAAGCTACTCGATCCTATACTACTGTTACTCGGGGCGGTTCCACTTTCTTACTTAACTTTCTTTCTGAAAAAAAAAGTAATTTTAAGTTTAAAAATTATATGTTTACGTAAATAATTTTTTTACAAATATGGATCTTATTTAATAAATCTCATTGAGATTTTTTAAACGTTGCAAAAAAAAAATCAAAAAATTAATTTTTATTTTTATTATATTTGAGTTTGAAATTACCTTCTTTTTTAAAAAAAAAAATTTCAGATAAAGCGAAACGGGCGTGTAACGCCATTACCCCACCCATGCACCCATAGCTATCATGCACTAGTCCTTTTTACACCCCTTCAATTCTGCAGAGTACATTTTGCTGCTACTCCTACTTTACCTCATTGATCTACTTTTATAGTACCAGTTGTGTAGAGTCTATGATCCATATTAGTCCAACTGAAAAAAGTGATAGTGAAATAACAGGACAGAAAGGATATATAGGCAGGGGTCTGCACCCGAGCTTACTTTCGGGAGGAGTGATAGGTATCCCTAAAAAGTATCCAGAAATTATTCTGAATTTAAAGATTAATGGTATAGATTCACTTGAAGTCAATTTGAACTATCGATTTTTAAATTCGGGATAATTTCTGGATACTCTTTCTGGGTACACAGAATTTTCCTACTTTCAGACCAGTAAAATTGATTGGAGCTGCTAATTTTGTTTTTGGGATCCATATAAAAAATTAAGCCCACTCGAAAATCGATGAAGGCATTTACGAAAACATTCAACTTTGCTTTAGAATTTAGGCATGAATTCTGGGACAAAGTTAAGTGTTTCATAAACTCCTTTAACGATATCCAGTTAAGCTAATAATTTTTCACAAGAGGCCTCGAACGACATATTTTGAACGAAACGAGCGGATCTGATTATCTTTAAGGGACCCGAGATAGATCCCTTCGGGATCTGTGCGCACAGGTACAGATTTGGGTTATGTACCCATGGTAGAGCTGCAAAACAAAATTAGCAGCCATCAATGGTTGCTGACTAATCCATGGACGTTAAAATCAATCACAGGGGGAAATGGACAATAAACCTTGGCTAGTAATAATTAATTAGCTTGAATTACTATGCTTTTTGCACAAGGAATTCAACTATATTCCAGAATCTTAAGTTGAATGATTTGAACCTGTTCGATTAAAGTTCAACTCCAATATGTGTTTCATGACACTTTTGATTTGGTAGGTTTTGTTCTTTTTCCCCTTTCTTTTTCTTTCCTCTGTTTTCTAGTAAGTATTTGGGAAGCAAAACTTTGTTACATTCAATGAATACCAAACTGATCAAAGTTAAGTCATGGTCACAAAGGTGAATCACACACCAACGATGTGGGGGCACATAGGTGACAACCAATTCTCCAGAGGTACAAAGAGGGTAGAGCACTCATCTTGGGTAGGCTTGCTACTCCTTATTAGATGCTTTCAGCACTTATCTGCTCCGTATGTGACTATCCGATTTTTACCATACGCGTGATAATTTGTATATGTCCTTTTTTTGAGTCTCGAACTCAAGAAAGGTTCTCTCAGTGCTCTGACACCCACGCTGGATAAAGGACCGAATGTGCACACCAAAACTTGGATAATATACGCCTTTTGATGTCTTTTAGTTACTACGTAGTTTCAAACTTTAGTTGAGCTTTTGATGAGTTTTCCGTTGGAACTAGATTATTAATTGTCAATAGTACCATAGACCTTTTCTTGGTAGGAGCATTTATGTTTATGATTGACCTCATGTTGATAGGTTTGCCAGTGCTGTAGATTTTAATATCGAGAAATGACAACTCCAATCTTAAAGATACTTTTACGGTTAACCAGCATCATGAATTTAATTGGTGTCAAATTAGGTAAATAAGAGACTTCATGTAAAGTTTAGTTTTTTTTTTTTTTTTAAACAGATACAACGTGTGTGCAAGTACGTTTTTTTTTTTTTTTTTTAATTTCCGATTTACCAAAAAAAGAGTACATTTTTTTGTATGACATGATGCCCATGTTCCGGGTTTGGAGAGCACTGTAAGAAAGATTTTTCCAGTCTCCTGATTAATATACTATGTACGTAGTATAATATGAGGTTGACATGTTGTAACGTGTTACGTAGTACTCCAATTGGTTCTCCTTCTTTCTTTCCTCTTTTTATTTTATTCTAATCTACAACTCCATATTCTGGTTTTATAGACCCCTCCAGGCGATCGGCTTTGGGTTTTCCGGCAACCGATGATGTGTACTCGACGATTAGAGTGGGCCTCCCATGACGGTTTGATACACCACTGTTTACTGTGATCCAAAAGATGAACACGACAACGGCAATGGTTATGTCGAACTATGGCGGCAAGAAACGAAGACCGCGCGCGGTGCGAAATATGAAGACTACTTTGTAGATGTTTAAATTTTTTTTGTTTTGTTTTGTTTCTTTTTTGTTGGGTTTTGAATTTTCTTTTCCAGCTTTTGTTTTGTTTAGATCTTTGACCGTGTAGTTTTTTCTTAAATATATATATATATTTTTATCAATAAAACTGTATCTGATGAGTTTTGAAAAGAAAAAAGAAGTTTGACAATTTCATTAAGGAAATTGATTTTCGCGCTCCAACTTTGTACGCAGGCGCTTCATTTTGTACATGAAGTCACTAGTAACTTCACGTTAAAAGTGGAGCGCCTGCGTACAAAGGTGGAGCGCCAAAATCACTGTCATTTCATTGACTAATTAAACAGTGACATCACTTTCCACTCCCTGTGGCAATTGCGGCGCCAAAGAATAAGGAATGTGGTAAAGGTGTAAACTAAGGGGAGAAAGTGGACATTTTGGACACTTTGGACATCAACAGTTATTTGACTCATTACTAATAGAGGTGAATTTCAAATGCAAGAAGTTGACAATAATATCCATAACGAGGGAGTTGGGCTCAAACTTAGACTAAATACGATTAATTTAGGAGCGCATTATAATCATGGATGGGAAAACTAAAGTATCCATTAGAAGAATTTTGAAATCCTTGAGCAAATGTGGTAAAGGTGTATTCTAAGAGGAGAAAGTGGACAATTTGGACATTAACAGTTACTTACTTATTTGACTCATTGACTAATAGAGGTGAATGTCAAATGCAAGAAGTTGACAATAATATCCAGAGGGAGCAGCTCAAAACTTTAGACTAAATACGATTAGTTTAGGAGCGCATTGTAATCATGGATGCGAAAACTTAGACAGGCGCTTGACCGCCTTGTCCTTTGAAATCCAAGCCGGAGCCGCACCGGCCACTTTCAGGAAAATCACAATAAACTACGAAGATTCTACCACTAATTCACAAGCCATCTTCCACCCTAGCTTTCGTATCACTTGTAGCTAAATTACTGATTAGTTACAAATTTTTAGCATAAAAACCCATTTGTAAATTTTCCCTACACTGCGCGGTTTTAATCTACACTTGAATTATTGGTCAATACATCCAACTACATTTCCTAGGCCTCAATTTGATAATGTTAACTGTGATATTTTCACTATTTTGATGATTTTTAGTACGAAAGAGATCTTACAGATATTTCCCATATATCCACTGGAGTATTTCCAAACATTTAACATTCCTTTCGCTTGATGATATCTTTGTGTGCTCTCCATATCACAATAGGCATAAGCAACTTCGCATCCATAAATACTAAGGTGAAGGTATCTGAATCTTGTTCCACAGAGCTTTAATCGCACATGGCTGCATACGGACATGCTTGCAACATAGATATTCAAGACAATGATCCGGACACAATGTGTTCGAATGCGTGCATCCCCAAGTGGATTGTAAGACTCTGGACAACTCTGTGTCTAAATCTGTTCGGATATTTGCACCTTTGGACAGCTCTGTGTCTGAATCTGTTTGGATATCCGCACCCCAGAATTGCTCGGGTTTTATAACATTATTATACCTATTCCATTCCATCCTCCCCCTTAAATCTCCAAATTCTAAAATCCATGAGCCAGCTCTTGATATAACCTCAATTGTTAAAAGTTCAACCACCAAAATAGTCACAAGCTGAAATCAAATAATCAATTTAAACTTTGTATGTTAACCATATATTAAGCCCAGGCCACCAACGATGTTCTGAACGAATTGTGAAAAGCTGAAATTCAGGGTCTACATGCGCCTTTTCCTATCTTTTTGATTGGATTACATTCTTTAGATATACAAAGATAGAGTGAAATAAGAAAGAAGCAAACAAACGTTTATCAGCAAACTGAAGAATGATCATATGTACAGTTACCTATCATCTTCGCTGCTTTCTAAAGTGCTCTAGATCGTTCAATTGCGCTTTCAAAAAAGTGTGCTCGTGCTGCATCTTTTCTAGAAGAGTCTCAATCGTGAGCATCTCATCCTTTAGATGGTGAATCCGCTTCTCCAGCCAAGCCATCATCGTTTCAGGTGTTTGTGCAATTACACCACTGCTGGCACCAGTATAATCTGCTTGAGTTATCAACTGGATCTGTTGAGGTCTAGTTAATAGCACGACTATGCTTAGCTGCAACAAATACAAGTAAATCTTTAACGTAAGAGAAGGCTATGCAAAATGCAGAAGTAACTATAATCAACTGTAATTATCCTCTCTTTATTTCTTTTTTGTACTTCGGCCCAAAGTGGACAAACACTCCAAGAACAAGGAGAAATGATGCAATTTAGCTAGATGAGAAAAATGCCACAATAACCAGCTCAAAAGACATAGAGTGCCACATAACATGATGAGAACTAGAGTATTGAGTCTATTGACGTTCTTTATTCATTCATCAAGCAAATCTGTGGGACACGTGCCACATGGCAATTCTATGATAGACGATATCGAGAAAGGGTCGAAACAATATCAAGGAATCCCAAAGCATTTATGTAGTTCGTGATTCTGTGTTCATATCAAAAGGTATACATTACTTTAAGGGAAATTTATAGAAATGGTCCTCCTAGTTTCATCCGAGTCTCATTTTCGTCCTCCAAGTATCAATTGCAACTCTTTTGACCTTCAAGTTTGGTTTTTGTACCAAATTGGTCCAATTGATAACTTCTATCAGACAAAATGGAAGAAAAAAATTAGATTAATCGCAGTTTGGACGTTGCAGTTAGTACCAAGTTGGTCCAATTGATAATGCCTGCCCTCAATCTGATTTTTTCCGTCCAATTTGGCTGACAGATGTTATCAATTAGACCAACTTGGTATGAAAACTAAACTTGAAGATCAAAAGAGTTGCAATTGATACTTGGAGGACGAAAATGAGACTCAGATGAAACTGGGAGGACCATTTCTATAAATTTCCCTTACTTTAAACTGGGGGAAAAAAAAAAAGCAATGGGATATCATTTTCCTAGTAATTCAAACTGTTTTTGCCAATCCTTTTGAATCCATAATTCAATCATGTCTCACATGTAAGGACTGCATTCTCCGCATACATTATTAATTGCGCAAATTCAAATTCCGAATATTGATAATTATTATTCTATTTCAAATTTAAAATTAGTAAAATGAATTCTTCATGACTAATTGTTAATTTAGTTTATTAGATGATTTTCGTCGCATTGCATTGTTAGCCGAACACCCGTCAAGCATCATGACTGGAACGAGCCATAATCCTCCTACACATCTTATTTGACCTTTCAATCTTCCATGAGCTTCAGGAATTTTGGTCTCTATATCACCACCTAAAATGTCCCCTAATTTGGCCCTAGATCGCCCTAATCATAACACTCACCTTCCATTCTCCAAACCCACACTCAACCCCACCTTTTTTATCCATATGCACACTATATACTTGCTTTAAACCCCTCCTCACACACTCCCTCACACCTAGTACGAATTGCAGCAAGCATTGCCTCAACCCCCACCCCATTTGGCCTCCAAAATTGTTAGTAATCATCACACCATAACCCCACTGAACCCTTGTTTAAGTTCATACTCCATCTCTCTTTTTGGCAAAAAACCACCATTACACTCCATTCTAATTCCTCCTCTCAATCACGCTCTCGGAGACTCTGAAAATACCTTCTCCTCACACTCTCTAAGTCAGTAGCATTCCCCTCCCTCCTTCCTTCTTCATCCTCATCTTCTTCAACTCCACCATTAAAGCTCACTTGAGCTCAAGCTCTCAAGCTCCCAAAACTCAACCACACTTCCACCAAGAGATCCAATCCATTCAACCTCCCCTCCTAGCTCCAAAACACTCACCGGAGTCCACCCAATGATTTCCAGCTGCTCATTGATCAAATTTGGAGTTCGTGGTAAAATATTTGTAAAACTTGCTTTTTCACTTAACACATTGGATCGAAGAAACTACAGACTTTTAGGTTTCGGTACATGAAAACTGCATGGCCAGCAGTTTCCATCCACACAGTCAAGCTTGAATCTGCCCAGAAATGTTGATCCATCCTGATGGCCTGCCAAGAAACCGAACATGGACCTCACTGGAGATCTCGTCCAAACGCCCAGTCCCGACCATTCAGACAGGCAAAGCTGCGACATAACCTTGCCATGTTTTTTGCACGTTCCCTTTCATTTTGGCATGTGTGTGTATCCAATACTTGGAACTTGTTATGTTCAATTGCATGTATTATGTTCATTGTTACAAATCAAGCTTTGTTTAACGTGTGTTATGTGTTGTGATCGCTTACGCTGACTATCGTTGGATCCGAGATTAAATAATGTATTTGATCGACGTTGTTGATAAACAGATTTGGAAACCATTAAGTGTAAGATGTGGGTAATTCTGGACAATAAACCTAGTGGTTTAGTCAAAGTAGATTGAGGGTTTTTTTTTTTTTTTTATCAGCAAAACGTAGATTAAGGTTACAAACAGATTGATGAATCACAGGCAAGTAAAACGATGTCATGAGGCGTGCTATATCATGAGCTATACTACTTCACGAGCCATGACATTGTCTTAATAGATGAGTAAACTTGATGTATGGGAACGTAGGACAGGAACAATTTGGGTTTTCGTAATTAGATGTCATCTATGAAGCATGATACTCCGAAACTTGTCACGTATGGGTATCGGATACAGGATATAAGTATCCTATATTTAAATTAAAAAAAAATTCATTTCGGATATGCAAGGATACTTAGGAGATACGTTGGGGACACTTTTCGGGTACGGCGAGGGTGAAAATGAAATTCTTTTAAAGGGGAAAATTGTAAATACAGTACATGCATATGAAAATACTTGATAGATACACAGATTGAGACATAAGTAACCGATCAATACTCACATATAGAGACGTAACCCTAGGACCATACGTTCCTTCGAGTCGAAATCAATCGATTCAACCCTCCCTCTCTCTCTCTCAAACACAGAAACACAGCAATTGTCCACCACATATTTTTATTGTATGCACATCATACCCTGTACTACATAATTACATGTATATACATACTGAATCGCAGATGTATATACACATATTACATATACATCTATTTCTTTTATTTTATGCCTAATAGATGACTGTTTATTATAGACATATCCCTGAAGTATCCATTTCTTATTTTGTTGGGTTTTACCATACCATCATATCCGTATCGTGTTGTATGCATATCCCATATCTGTATATGTCTTCATAGGATGTCATGAGCCATATTATGTCATGAGCTACATTGTCCTACCATATGAGTCAGACTTGGCATATAGGAACGTAGTGAATATTGAATATTAAACATAACGTATTGGAACACCCAGTAATATTTTAAGCTGTTAATAATGGACTGGAGAACTGAGTGTTAAGCAATTCACAAAATCTTTGTGTTGGTATTTTCCACACTTGTTTATAGCTTTTCTGTGTATGTCATATTGTCATGTCATGCATTAGCATAAAGCGTAGATTGCTTTATTTTACTGAGTGCTTGTTACTCATGGTGCTACATTACCCCGGAATTTCAAGCCAGGTGTAGATGGAGCCCAGGTCGACTACGAGGACACCACAGAAGTTGCAGACATTGCTGAGACCGATAAGATAGTGGAGCCCTGGATGTACAAGACGGCTTGCTCTTTCATAAACTCTTTTTGTCACCCGGTACTTCAAGGATTTAATTCGAAAACTTTATACGGTTAACAATTGGGTTGTAATATTGTAATTTCAATTTCACACTAAACTCTACCTTTAATGAAATGCTCAAGTTTATTCTGCATTTTGTAAAAAAAAATTTAAATCTTTTTATTAATGCAAAAGTTTGTTTTCGGGGCGTTACATCACATGCTAGTTTTTTTTGGTACAAACAAGATTTTATTGTTACTACAAACTCGATTATATTTCAGAGAGAACTCTCCTTTGGGTTGTGCAGTTAGTTTTCAATAAGTTCATAGGTGGCAATCCATACTAAAGGACATGTTCAAAGAGAAGGTAGTAATGAAACAAAACAACTGAACACATTTATTTCAAGGTAAATCAGAAAGATAAATGTGCAAGTTAAAAGTATTTACCTGCATCAGAAGAAGAATTACAGCAAACGCCATCACTAGGAGGACTGTAACTTGGCTTTGAGATTTCAAAGAACTAGAGAAATTCACCACAGCTTCTCTAAATAAAGATGCAACCGAAGTAACAACATTTAAAGTCACTCGCAAGGGATCACCGACTCGTTCCTTCTCATCAACGGAGTCTAATGATATCTGTGGCATTCTTACTTCACTTGTCCCCTGTGACCGTACTGCCACAGTTTCTGCTTCCCCGTCTTCATGAACTTGACCCTTAATAATGAAGTCAGCCACAGAACCTCCTGGTGTTTTATGGGGAAAAAGCATAAAGAAGAGAAGCACTTCAATTATCAATAATTATCAGCTTATCAACTAACGGATGCAAAACATATATGGCAAACTATTACCACATGGACAAACTTACTTTCTTCCTTCTCAAGGTTCTTTTGTTTCAACAGTTCATGTGCCTGCAAGAGAGAAAGGAAATATGACTTCTTTTTTAGCAATATTAACTTCCCATAGACAGAAAATTCACTGAACACACGAGAAATCAGAGTTCACACATTTTTAATCCAAATGGCATAAGCATCTCGAGTCTCATCCAACGTATTCTGCACTATCTTCCCTGCAAAACATTCAACCACAGCATTCATCAAACCATAACTTGATGCTTGTAGAAGTATTAGCATTTTAAGCGAAAAGAACTGCATACAAAGGGGAAAAAGCACAGCCAAGCATATACAAACAACGACATGATTTATTCATACAGATGTATTAAGCTGCTAAATCTAGATATATTAGTATTTTCTTGTGAAACTAGACATGAATGCTGAATCATGACTCAGTCAACAAACAGAAACAACATAAACATAACCAAAGATTCCAAATCATCATTATCACCACAAAAATTGAGGCCTTTTGCAAACACTGCCCAGAAATAACTACATTAAGCACACATATCTACTTTTGAGTTTAGGCACACCTTTCCACATGGTTTTCTTGGAAAATGCCACATTCGCATATATCCTCACAATGCAGCTCATTGCTGGGCCATCACCATGTCTCTCAACATCCCAAAGCCCCTGAACAGTCAAAGGCAAAAATGAAATATCAGAAAGATGTCAACTGCATGAGAAATTCCAGTATTTCAACAGGTCTACAGAGATAAACAGCGGCCATTAGAAATCCAATGGCATATCTACTGAGTGGCTAGCTTTAGTATAAGAAGCTTTGGAGGCCAAAAATGAAGATTGAGCCCCACAGTTATGAAGAAGCCTCGAGGTCCAGCGTAAAAAGGCTGACGTGCTTATGGTCTTTAATTATGTTAGCTTCGTATGCGACTACTTCAGACTTCGGAGGTAAGAGCAGTCAAGGTTACTATGGAAATTGCTAAATTCAACGACATAACCAGTGTCCTTGCCACAGGTCAAAAGACTATGGTTTTTAGGTCTTAGAGAATTCTAATTAGTCAGCACTTTTCAATAACAGCATGACTGTATATATAAATAATGAGGTACAATAGAGTGATCAGCAATAACTACCATGACAAGTCAATTAAGCCTAAAAAAAACCCAATCCCACTCATTGTCAAAATTTGCAAACTCTCAAGATGGTAACAGCAACACAACAGTAGAAATATTGAAGTTTAATTAGGTGGCACATAAAGAGATAAGGCAGCCAATACCTCAACGCGGAAGTAATCGCCATACGGTACATCATTGACTTCTTGTGAAGTTTCAATAACCAAATGACTGATACAAATCAAAGGCCAAATTGTCAAAAACCAACCATCATATGCCCAGTGACTAGTACAAAAGTACATAGCAGTAAGCAACAAGCTTAACCACAGAATACCCAAATGACAAGCATTTAATTGATGCACAATATCACAGGAAAACATTTAAGATCACAGATTTGAAGAAACCAAAGTCTTGGTGATCTGTGGGAAAACCATGGACATGAGCAACAAACAATTAAGCAATATCTAAACATGAATTGTCCCCTAACAGATCCACAGTAGACACATCAATGCAATGAATGCTGATCTCCCCGTCGTGTTCTTTAAAGCGGCAGTCATAGCAATCGGAGAAGCAGTTAAACAGACATAGGAGGTATCGGAGGTTCTGATGTAGAGGCAACTGCCAGGTCATAAATTTAATATATGGAAGTGTTGGATTGTGTCCCACATCGCCTGGACAAGCCCCCTCTATGCTGGTTATAAGGCCCTAACTTCCCTCTCCTTAATACCTGGGTTTTAAGGAGACTTTATGGGCTGAGCTTTTCTAACATAGTATCAGAGCTTTGGTTGGGCCTTTCGTTGGTGAACCATTGTCCGGTTGCCACGCTTTGTGGGCCAGGGGGTTTGTTGGATTGTGTCCCACATCACCTGGACAAGCCCCCTCTATGCTGGTTATAAGGCCCTAGCTTCCCTCTCCTTAATACTTGGGTTTTAAGGAGACTTTATGGGCTGAGCTTTTCTAACAGGATGCATAACTTCACCAAATAAAATCAAAACATCATATTATTGAACCTAACCTGCCAGCTAGATAATTAGTGAACCTCTAAGAGTTTTATAGTATTAGTTCTATTCGTCTCTCCCATCTATTTATTTTCTTTGGGAATTCACCAGAGCAGCTAGGATTTGGCAGTCGATCCAGGGCTAGTGTTCGCATAGCCATGAGGCGCTCAACAGACCTTTTAAATCTTAAATTTATTTTTGGTATAAACATGGTATGGTATGAGCGGTAATTTTTATATTTCCCCAATCATTCAGAACAAACAAATACAGTTACTTGTTTTGTTTCACCTATAATCTGTCTTATGGAAATCCTGTACACGGATGGATTCTTCAATAAATAAATTGAGTACTGATGACGGACAGTCAACACCTAGACAAGGGCACGGACGTGTCTGATACTTTCAGACTTGTCCATCAGATGCTTCTTACACAGACATTATGCTTCTTATGGGGGCGGCCCTTACTCCCCCTATCCATCCAGCATGAAATGAAAACTAATTCATCTAAACAGATTAAATTCCATTGTTTACCCTCAGTCATGAGTTGCTTCACGCTGTCTTGTCCATAAAGCATGATTAAAGGGCATTTTGAAAGTATTAGATTTCTCTTCAATATAGAACGTACCAGCCAAACACTGGATTGGACCAACCTTGGGATATTCAGGTATTTGTCCACCGCATTCCAATCTCAATACATTAACAGGACTAAGCTAATTTATACCAAGATTGGTACCAAGGTACTAGGAGTATAATCCTGCTTACATACAACAATGTAAGTCTCGATCACTTAACTGAGGATCATGCACACTATCTAAAAGTAAAGGTAAAATATGGAGATATTTTTTCCATAAGTTTCCCTAAATGCACAACTTCAATAATCCATAACTCAAGGTGTTTCCAGGTTACTTAAGATAGGTAATACTATATAATTGCAAACTTTCAAAAAACAAGTTCAGATCCCCTAAGTTGGCACTGGATTAACATTTTCCAAATAAACCACAATCCTATATCAGTAACCTGTTTCTATAAACTCGAAATTTCTGAACCTCCTGGCAGCTGCCAAACTTTGCACCTGAATAAAAGAGGGAAAAGAACAACACACTATAACACCCATTGCACAAAATATAGGCCACTTCCAATTTCTAGCCAACTTGAGAACAGAATAATACCAAGGTAAAGTTTAATTGGATGTTTAAATGACGTATCACGAGCATGCCCAAAGTTGTCGTGAGGGTACCATGAGCTGCACCTAAAATCTGCAAAGCAATAGGGTACTATTTGAATGGAAGCGAAACACCATGTTGCCCAAGACTTACAAAAACTCTTTCACAAAAAATCAGGGTACCTTTATCTCCACATGATCTATGAAAGGATTCCAGGAAATCAACCGCGTCATCCGAAAAAAATAGATTAAAAAACTCCTCTACCCTGATCTGCGCCCCAAGAGATGAAATTGCATATCAGAACAAGTTCCTGGAACATGTCAACATTATAATAGGTACTTGACAGAAATAAACATTACTTACATAGATACATATTGCACCACATAAAACAAATAAACACCAATTAAAAGAACAGAATACTACCGGAAACTTCGATTCTGCCACCTTCGTAAAACAATCAGGTACTGCACAGCAGAGACAAACAACTCAAGATCTAAAATTTGAGTGCCAATAGACATCCAAAAGAACAGTACTGGGTAAAGAGTACTATAATACTTTCTAGTTCTTTTCAAGATGAAAAAGTTGCTAGTGTTGGAGGTGTGATGCGTAATCATCACGGGACCATTCATTCACTTTTGTAAAACGACACTGTATGTCCAGAATGTGGACTTCCAACTTACCCTAATGTGGTTTCTCTCTTTCTGACGTGAAGGCTTTAGAATTTCCAGTGAATAAAATGTCACTCCATGCACATTTATGCATACATCCACACAGCACACACAAGTATGGATAGGAACAATATGATGCAATTGCTACCCAAACCAGCCAAGAGAGAGAGGACTAGGTAGTGAAAGTGCAAGGGTGCTTCCTTAGAGCTTTTCCACTCAGTCATCTTGAGGCTTTCAAATGAGTAGTGCTACTGGTACAGCAGCTGCTGTACCAGTAGCATTTTTGCTTTCAAATTGGGAAAAACAAAGCTGAAAACATATCCATGCTTATTATGTCATATCCACGGCAAGTAGCAGGAATAGCAAAGTTCAACTGAGGACAGACCAACAACATGATGAACAGATAATCTACCAATACATCTGCTACAAAGCTACAGGTGAATATTTAACTTAAAATCTGCTAACCTTTAGGAGCATCAGAGTTTTCCTCAACCCATGCCAAACTCTTTCGAGAGGAAGAAGAATCATTATTTACAGCCGGTTCTGCATCCTCTTCTACATTATCTTGCACGCCTAAAGATGATACAATTCCATCTTCACCTTCTAGTGGAAGTTTAGGATCTTCAAGTACAGGGATGTCTCTTTGCCTGATCCACATGATGCAGTAAGACCAATTTTTTTGTGAACCCTATCTTGAAAAAACTCAAATTTTGTACGGAAGTACCTTTTACTGGAATCTGACTCATACTCCAAATGTTTGGAGCCCATGGCCTTTTCAGTCCCAAGTTCTCCATTCTCTTCAATGTTGAGCTCCGACTTTGAATCCTAATACGAAGTATAACAGATTAAAAAGTCATGAAAAGTATAAAAAAAACAAATAAAAAGTTAATCACAAAACTCAATGCCAAATTGAATCCACTGAATTAATTTATTGTATGTCATGAAAGTTATCATCCCTGACAAGTCGGGAGAGAGAGGAAATACCAGTGAATCAGTGCATTCTTTACTTCCATTACCATATTGACACCAACCATCCCAAATGAGCTTAAAGGCTTCATCACGGGAGAGAAAAGATGTAAAAAAATACTGCAAAACAGTAGGTTAGTTAAGAGGTGGTCACCAACACAAAAGTGAAAGATAGACTAATCGCCTGTCCTTTAAAAGATCGTTGAGGCAAGCGTTAGATGATAGGGCTTCATGGATCAAGCTTACTACCTTCCTTCCTCCAGCAATAATTTCAATGGCAGTAGGAAATATTCCTGCAGCCTTTGCTCTTCGTACAGCTGTGACTTCATTGAATGGGATTATTTTCTGAATTGTCAATGCAACAAAATTCCAATGGAAAAGTTAAAATCGTTATACCATATAGGAATTTTAAATTTGATCCTGTTAGACTGTGCTATGTTTATATCTTAACATATACGTAACTTGAGGTTTTCATGTTGCTGCTCAAAAGTCAGAAAAGAGAGGAGCAGTTACCAGTTTGTGCTATGGGTCACATGAATAGGATAGCACTACAAAGTACAGAAATAACCATCAACTAATAGATTTGCATAATAAGGCCACCCTCACAACCAAATGCCCTTCATTAATTTTTGAACCATGGGAAATTGAAATTTTAATGTAGAAAAAGATAGTATAGTTAGTGTGTGGTCTTTAAATGGAAACCTATTCACATTCTTCTTTGCTTTATTTTCTTTGCCCCCTTCACTAAAAAAAAAATTTCCCAAAGATACTACCATTTATGGGTGTCCTCAATGCAAAAGTAAGTCACTTTAACTGGTGCTTATTTCTAAACTTGTCTTCCATACTTCGTAGTAATATTCTTCTTTCCAAGGACATCCCACTCGCGGCTATGCATACAATGTCGGAATTTCTTTGAATTTCTCAATATTATGGATGCATCCTATACCTTCTCATCTAAGTCTCCATGGATAGTATTCTCCATTCTCACTCGCTTTTGGAAAGAGTGTATCCAAAAGTCCAAAGGGTGTGGTTCCACCAAGGGCGCGCATACTTTTCCATCCCAAGGTAGAACTTTATTAACATAACATAAATAATAGAATCGGCGGAACCAGCTGATACAAGACGAGCACAGTGAAAACATCTTTGCAGTTACAAGTAATTTCTCTTCACTTTGGTGTCTCTCCCTCTCTTTTCTATTTGTTGGCAATACTATAGCGGGAGTTCAGCCTCCTTCTGTCAAATAGCTGACCATAGCAATACTATTCCTTCTTCACAAGCTTCCAACCGCTCACATGGACGCTTCAAACCCAACAGTGTGACCAAAGACAGTTTCTGTTAGAATATAGTATTAGTAGTAGTCCCACATTGCTTAGTTTACTTATTTACTATGTGAGTTGTCTATATAAATAAGATTGTTATGTGTTAGGGTTAGTTAACACAACACCCTATATACTTTTCCTTATTTCTCTCACAACATGGTATCAGAGCTCACCATCCACCTTAGATATACAAAACCCTAGCCGCCACCCTCTACCACCATCATCATCTCACCACAAAACCCTAAATCTACTGCCAACATCATCTCTACTGTAGTGTTGTGAACAGTGTTCGCGCATATGTGAACAGTGCTTGCTGGTTTCTCTCTCGCGCGACCTCTGTTTTATCTAGGCGATCATCGTACCCTCCGGCAATTGTTTTTCTGGCCCATCAGCCCCAGAAACTCCAAGCCCAGTCGATCTCAGCCCTCGAACAACCCAGAAATCCCTCATCCAGTGCTTGAAAATCCTTAAAACCCCAACCCAGCTCTTCTTCACTTTGAACAGCCCCAAATCAGGGCCGAAAGTGCCTGAATAGTGTTCGAAAGTACCAGTTTGTGTTCACAATCCATACATCAGGTTCGAACTTCCCTTAAAACCGTAGTCGGTGTTGTTTTTTGGATCTGCTGATGCTTAGGCTGTTAAGTATCATCCTCTGGTTGATCTATTTCTCGTTCTTCCGCTGCTCTGTATGCTGTTCTTCGATCAAAATCAAGTTCAAAACTGTGTTTGAGACTCAGAAGTTGTGCTCTTTGTTCTGTGAGTTCTTATCGACCATAGTTCACATTTATATGTCTCTTAATCCGTTGGTTGCCTCTCATTGCACGGTGACATGTTTGCAATGAAATCTTATTCCGATTCTGCTTCCGCCGTCTCTGGTGGGTTTGGTTCTTCATTCAGCCATGGTCATGGTTGCAGCCGTGATTCCGAGTATCATGGTCAGGTTTTTGGCCATGCTTTTGGTGAGCGTGGTAACATATATTGTTTTGTCGTTTATTTCGTTGACGTTGGTAGTTGGTTGATGGTACTTAGTTGGTTCTTGTTGGTCATTGAGATTGGTAGTTAAAGTTGGTTGTTGTTGGTCGTTGAAGTCAGTCGTTGAAGTTGTTCGTTGATCGTTGAATTCGTTGGTTGTTGAATTCGTTCGTTGTTCGTTGTTCATTGGTCATTGAATTCGTTTGTTGATTCATTGGTCGTTGAAATCGTTAAAGTTGTTTCATTCGTTGAAGTTGTTTCGTTGGTTGAAGTCGTTCGTTGGTCGTTGCTATTGAAAGTTGTTCCATTGTTTTAACAAGTTGGTTGTTTTTCGTTATTGTTGTTATTAGTTGAGGTAATTGTTTCATTGGTTGATATGTAACAAGCTGGAGAGTCTCCAGCTTGAAGGGGGGTGTTAGAATATAATATTGGTATTAGTCCCACATTGGTTAATGTAGTCTTATGTTATGATCCATTATATAAATAAGAGTTGATTGTGTTAGGGTTAACTACACAACACCCTATACACTTTTCCTTACTTCTCTCACAACAGTTTCCACTTTTTCTTCTAACAATATCCAAATCAACCAGGCCGTGCTCCAAAAACTTGGACGATTGGTCATTAACTAATTGTTAATTAGAACACCTTCAACTCGAGAAAACTCAAACGCAATTACTTGTGGTTAGGAACCTGGATACATTTTCTCCATACGGCTTTGCAAAAGTCATGCCTCAGTCTAGTTTCAGGAAATCACTTACATTGTTACCTCCTATTTTCCAATACCTAAGCAAGTTGACTCTCCATAACACTTTGGAAATGGAATCCAGTGGAAGCTTCATGCTCTAGGCTCTATGGTTTGAGCCCTCTCACATTGATAAATATATTTCACCATGGCAAAGAAAAGAGAGTTAATAAATGGAAACACAAATATTGCATAATACTTTCTCCTTCGGATGCTCTTGGTCCCTTACAGGAATTCCAACTTTTTAAGGGGACAAGAAAAATTGCATTCAAACTCAAATTGAGAGGTATTAAATCCCTCCATTGCCCCTATGTCCAAAATATTGATTCCAATCCTAGCTATTAGTAGTAAAGGGTAGTTTTACAAGACTAAAAGCTTCATACTTTGAATTTCAAAAAGGACCAATAATTTTGGACATCCAAAGATAAAAACATGGACCACTAATTGCGGACAACGGGAGTACTAGCTAAAGTATCCGCTCTGTTACAATAAACGGAAATTGAACCTTCAAGAATATGAAACCGACAATAGAGAATTGACCACCATACCTTTGTCTCGAATCCAAAGAGATTGGAATAAAAGCAAATATGTTGGCTAAACACGTACATATGCCCCTGCAACCACAAAATTAAACTTCAACATTGTTGTTAAGCCTTGTTTTTAAGCACTGAATATATTGCAGTCCACGAGAATCAGTCAATGGTATTTTGGCCTCACACCCAGATTTACTCAGGCAACCCAACTAGGGCCTATCTGGCCTCAACAAATAATAGAATTTCATCAATCAACCTAGAGAGCTTGAAAGCTACTGAAATTTAGTATTCTCGTTCTATGTGGAATGAATCTCATTATGTGATGAAACGAACCTTACAATAGCTGCACACAACAAATAAAACCAGGAGTTTAAGTGCCTCTAGAAAACGATTTAATAACCAGGAGGAGGCAATTCAACAGCCCACAACTGATCCCTGCACCCCATGACTAGAAAGTTCTAAAATTACCCCCAAAAAAACTTTGACCTCTTATCTAGAGAATCATGAAATCCCAAGGAACCTCATGAACGGCTTACTTGAGGTGTCACATGACAATTATAATCAAATTAAGCATGAAATCTCGAGGAACCACTACTTCCTGTCATAGGTACCTGAAGAAGAAAATTCTCTTGCAAAGCACAATTAAAATCTTGAAGAAGGACCTGTGAAAAAAGTCAAGAAAAATAAAATGTAAATCGTTCCCTGCTTGATAGATTGAAAGCAAAACAGGTAAAACATGAGAATGAGGCACCCGAAGAGCGAAAGCAAGATGCATCATCTATGGCCATCCACGTATATCAAAAATGGCTCAACACAGATTTGTGCACGTTCACACACATATAAAACGGAAGGAGGATCACACAAGTGACCGTGAAGTAGCATCTACATGAAAATACTACGCATTGCCAAAAATCTATACCCTGCAAGAAATGACAAATCTATACCCTGCAAGATATGATATACTGTTTAACTAGAGGCTTAATATATTCATGACATCCACTGAGTACGGGTTCCAATACAAACAATTTTTCAGAACACACATCTTATCAGTTCCTCAAAATTTCAAAAAAGTTATTGTCTTCTTCCTCTTCCCATGAAGCAAATAAAAGCTCAAATAAGGATGTATACCGATATTGGAATTTTCAATCAATGATACCTAAACAAGTACACATAACAATGTTAACGTCTGAGGTGGTTACTGACATGCATGAGGCAGAGAAACAATTGAGAAAGATCGGGTGTTGGCTCCTGAACCTTCCCAATTCGACCCTACTCCGTCTTCTCCCCCTCCCCCATGGTCCCCACACACAACACGCACAATATTCATGTATGTGTTCAGAAACGGATACATAGCCATGTTCATAACCAGGGTAGAGGGGAAGGAGTTGTGCAGTTGCTGGTGAGGGAGAATGGGATGGGTGGACTAGAGGGGAGGTGCAGCAGCACCGGGTGATGCGGCTGCGCGGGGGGTGGGGGGGAAGGATTATCTTCGTACTCTTTATTCCGTTAACAGAGTAAGTTTTGTGTTCTCATCCAGAAATTACAGGGAGGGGGTTGTGTGCATACTATTGGAAGTCAAAAAGGTAATCTTCACATCAGGTAAACCTTGTTAATGCATCCAACTCCAAACCAATTGGCAAAGAGCGGAGAGGCCGTCCAGGCTCATATACTAGTTTTGGAGGAGAGAATTAACCGATGTGGAACAAATCTTAATACTCCCCCGCACGTGCGACCCCCAACTCGCACATGGAGAGGTAAACAAAGGATCCATAACACACGGATCACAATGAAACAAAGTGCAACTATGGCACAAATAAAGGGGAAAAGCCTCCAAAAATCTAGCTCTGATACCATGTTAATTTCTTGGAGGGTTCCAACATAAAACCAATTGGCAATAGGTGGAGTAGCCTCTAGATTTTATTAACCAAGTTTGGGTGGCTTAGATGAGCGATGTGGGACAAGTCTAACACTCCCTCTCACGTGTAGCCCGGATGCACGTGGAGGTACGAATTGAAGAAATAAGAGATTTGACACGGGCGACCCCTCACGTGCAGCCCGGATGCACGCGGAGGTATGAATTGATGAGTTGACTCGGGCGATGGATACTTGACCACACGATGTATGGCCACCCAAGGCCTAGCTCTGATACCATGTTAGATTTCTTGGAGGGTTCCAACCTAAAACCAATTGGCAAAGAGTGGAGAGGCTGCTCAGGCTCATATACTAGTTTTGGAGGAGATAATTAACCAATGTGGGACAAATCCCGATGTGGGACAAATCCCAACAAACCTCATGGGCGAAAATGAAGTTTGCCCAATAAGTCTAGGCCCTAGGGTAAAGGAAATGTATGCAATGCTTGTCGTATATTGTGCAAAATATAATTGAAATCCATCAATTCTGTAATCTATGAAACTTCAATCAGAGAAAAACTTGTTACTTACTACTATCTGATAAGCACGTAAGTATGTTTCGATCCCGTAACTGGCTTTAAAAGATAATTCTTTACGCCAGTAGACATTTAACCAGGCACGAGGAACATAAGATCATTATGTTAATAAACTAATAGTACATCAAATAACAATCTACTTCATACTCTAAACTAATAGAAAAAGCTGCAGCAACAACAGAATTAGAATAATTTAAGCAAGATGTACAAAGAAAGCTCATAACTGCCCAAAAAAACTACCATTGGGAAAGAAGGAAAAAAAAGAAGAGGATCTTTAGCTCACTCACTTCGTCTGGCGGAAGACGAAAAAGATTCCGATACTCCTCACTCTTCGGAGAAACCTGAGGCATTAAGATAAATACCACAATCACTATTTCATGCACGCGAACGTATCTCTATAAAACTCCCTCATAAAATCAACAATGCAGTCAATCAAACACACAAGGTCTTCATTAAACAAGTATTGAAGTCAATTTAGGCTCAAAAATGTCGAAATTCAGTTTTACTTTATTTATGTCTCGTACTTTTCGGGAACCAAAATAAACGACGACAAGATAAAACGATACATACAATCAAGCAAGCAGACTAGGTCTTTCCCTTTAGTCCCATGGGCTAAGTGTGTCTTGTTCTCACACCATGTGCCACGTTGGGCTTTTATTGAGTGGCTAGCATTTATGGGCAGACTTTCCACAAAAGATAGACTTTATAGCTGGGGAGTGGTCAGTGATCAAAAATGTGTGCTCTGTCAGGTTGAAGTCGAATCACATGAACACTTGTTTTTTGCTTGTGCATATTCTAGTGCAGCGTGGGATATACTCTTACAAAGGAACAATATATTTAGACAGAGTGCTACTCTTGCTGACGAGATGGCTTGGGCTGTCAATCATAGAGCTGGCAATTCGTGCTTATGCACAGTGTACAAACTTTCTTTGGCTGCCTCCATTTACTGGATTTGGAGAGAGAGGAACAGGAGGATTTTTCAGGGGCAAGGGGCTTCTGCTTTGAGTCTGGGTACTCTGATCATTGAAGAGATAGAGCTTGCTTGTGTTCATGGCGAGGTGTGAAGCCTTGTGATACTACTCGTTTGGTAGCTAGGACATGTTGTCTTAGCTCTAGATTTTTTGATCAAATGTAAAGTCTTGTTGCTTTATTTTGTGTTGTTTCCTGGGCATATAGGAGGTCGTTAGGTTGTGCCTGGTTTTCTTTTTTGTAATGCTGGGTCTTTCCCGTGGTTTTTATTTAGTTGGTTTGCTTTATAAAATGGTTTAATTACCCAAAAAAAAAAAAACAGACTAGGTCTTCGAAAGAAGTATTGAAGCAATTAGAGGCTCAAAAAAACTCAAAGAATCAGTTTTTTGTTTTTTCCAAACAGTAACGCAACTACGACAAAATCGAACATATTAGTATTGATCGAACCTGAATTTCAAATTCTCTGGAATAGTTGGGCGAGGAATTGGGCGGATCGGCGGCGTTGTATGACAGTCCACCAGACGAGGAGTCAGAGGCCGCGTCGGAGGCTCGTCTGGAAGGCGATGATTCCACCGATTGCACGGTTTCGGTCTTCGTAGCGTCCGCTGAAGCCACCGCCATTCCAGGGAGAGAGAGAGATCTAAGCCGTGGGAGTCAAAATCCGGTGGACTGATAGTTATGGAGAGAGAGAAACGGTAGAGACCGGAGAGAGAAAGAGAGAGAGATGGGGGTTTGGACTTTGGAGGGGGGAGACGTGTAATACGAGGGCGGTTGGGGTTTTGCGGTATGTAGAGAGACACAGAGAGAGAGAGAGAGAGGTGTCGGTTAGAAAAAGCGGTGTTGGTGTTGGGGTTCTCCGTGCACCGCCGTTTCGGTTGCTGGTAGGTAACGGAAAGGCTTTTGTCCGGAGACGTTGACCTGTTATTCCACGTGGCCTGACTTGAAGTAGACGATCGATGCTCTGTTTTTTTCCGGTCTTCTAGATCCTCTGTTTTTTGGGATGAACTCGACTATTGATACCGATAGGATCCATATTGATAGGGACCGATGGACGGACCGGGAGACCCTGCAGGCTGCTGAGCATATCTCGGCCTTTTCAAAAGTGTTTTGAACAGTCCGGATGCAAAGGTACTGAACGGAATTTTTTTTTAAAAAAAAGAAAAAGAAAAAAGATGTTTCGATCCGGGCTGTTGATTCCGAGATGAACAGCCGGATTGGCCGCTCGGCACCCGTTCGGCACGTTCCCCAGGTCCCCGATGGACACGCGCGACTCATTCTTGCACAGACAAACAAATATAAGATTTGATGGCCCGTCGGTACCCCATTGGAATGAATTCTATCGATTCCCTTAGGATTACGCATTTGGAATTTTCAAGATTTCGCCACCACATCTATTTTGTTTCAAGTTTGCTACCATCACACACGAACACGTAGAAAAAACCACCGAAAAAAAAGAAAGGCAGCCAAGTGTGCAATTATGTTTGGTTTGTAGAGTTTGGTTAAAATTCTCTTTATCCAAACACCATTCTAATTTCCAAATCAAAAGGGGTCGTTCAACAAATCAAGGTTTTACTTTGTATGTGTCAAGAATCATACTGACATCCCCATTTTTTTTTTTTTAATGATGAGATTATGAAGGAGCCATTCATGTATATATTTATCTCGCATTAACGGAAGTTTCTCAAACTCTTATTAGTTGGTTCACACGAGATATAACAACTAAATTTTCAAATACAATAGTATCAAAATGTGACCGTCAGCAGCATAACTAGTTCCATATTAATTTATCGACCAGAGTTTTTTTATTTTTTTAACATGTGTAGTAGATTTTATAATCTTGTTACCGGAGTACAAACAATCGTTACTATTTGTTGAAAATAACGACTCACTAATTTGGAAATTCTATTAATTCTTAAAGTCGGAAAACATCTAAAATTTAAAGGTTGGATTTTAGGTGTGTATGGTTAGATCTAAAATTTCAAGTAATTTGAGAGTTAATTTTGAACGTTTGTTAGAACTTACTCATAATCTCACAACTATGACAATAAAACTTCTGAAACTATTTCAAATTATTATTTTTTTGTTGCAACTTACTCATAATCTTGCAGTTATGACAAACACCTTTACCAACTTCTGCTATATTTTATATTTATAATTTTAAAAATAATCTAAAGCTATATTTAAGTATCTGTTTTCAATACTATGGCAAACTTATGAGTTATCTGGCAGGCTTAACTTATGGTCTGGGTTGAGTGACCTATCGGGTCAGGTTTCCAGAATTTTTAAAAAATGTTTCTTTTGATGAAGCATTATTTAATTTTATTTTTATATCAGATTTTGATGAAGCATTCATTCAATCACTATTTACCTATGACAAAATAAAACAAAATCACTATTTATCTGGTCTAAAATGATCTGCACTTATTGGGCTGGCAGTAATGGGCTTCCCGATCCATCCATGTCAGACTTGAATACTACTAATCTGGAACATTGGGTCCATTCAATTCACCCGAATGATCGGGCCTACTAGGCCCACCAAGCTAAGAATTCACCTTGCATAAAAAGGCTTAACACATTTCTCTGTTATTTTGAAATGGGTCCCTTTTACGCTCCCCCTTCAAAAAGGTACCGTATTGTTTATGAAAGCAATGTTGTGTTTAGAGGAGTCGTCCCGCATTGCTCTCGTATGGAATGGGAGATCAATTAGGTCACGTTTTCTAATTTTGGTGTGGCCACATAACTCAAGGCTGCGATTGATGTGATCATTTCAGTCGGAATAAATAAATAAATAAATAAAACACTTCCAAGACTCAAGCCAACGCACATTTCTCTAATCTTAAATCTCCTCATTTAGTGGAGAACAAGCAGGTGATGACCCAATTAAACAAACACATTTCAAACTCTTTAGTGGACCAAACCAAGTGAGAAAAGGAATCAAGAAAATACTACCCTACCTTATAGATGCCACCCTTTTTGGGAATTCCAATACCATCACCCCACACTACTTTCAACCCTCTACCCTACCCTTTTCAAAAAGCAAGGATGAATTAGATAAATCAATGGCCCACATCATGTATTATCAAACACTTTTCAGTTAACCCCAATTAATAGATTTGACCAAGTGATTATGAGAAAGCAATAATTGTTCCTTCATAAGATCGCGAGTTTCATTTCTACGGAGGCCAAAGATTTCAAATCTTGGAGCCACTGGGAGTTATGCCCGGTTGTTACTTTCAGGGCCGCAGAATTAATCGAGGTACATGCAAGCTGGTCCGAACATCCTGTTAAAAAAAAGACAAAAACTTCTCAGTTTTGGAAAATGTGGGTGGTGTCTTATTATACTCATGAGTAGTAAAAATATTGAGCTAATCATTTTGACCACTTAGCCTAGCATTCATGGGATTGGAGGCCAACAAGACCACATGAACCACTTTCTCTAAGCTTATTGGGGCCATCAACAAGCAATTTAGCTAATCATGATCCACATCATCCACCCACCCATTTTGCTGCAACGTTAAACAATTTTCTTTTATTATTTTATTTAAGAGTCATTGGGCCTAGATTAATTTTTTTTTTTTTTTTATCAGAGCCTAGATTAATTATTTAGCTCATTCAAATTTGCATCAATGGCTTTGGATTAATTATTTTTCTTGACGGGACGAATCTAAAAAGCAAACTATTATGATCAAAGATAATTCACTAAAGTAAAAAGATTATCCAAAGAGATGTGATTTTGGCACTCAACTTTTAGCCAATGGCATTTCATTTTTAGTTTTGTTTTTTCACATGATCAACATACAAAGTGGAGCGCTAGTGACTAAAACTGGAGTGCCAAAATCAATTTCCTAATCCAAAATGAACATACCATCTAGATTATTGTTTTTTTGCTTTATTTTGTTTCAAGGTCTGTTCATGTTTTAGTAACTTTTTAAATCTCTATCATCGAAACGAATCCGTAAAATTAATATTTTCATTGGAAGTCAGAAAAGTTCACCAACAACAAAAATAAGTTACTGATTAAAAAGAAGTTAAGTTAGTACAAACTCCACCTTAATCCTTAAGTTTTGGCGCAAAAATTTAGGCTCGGGTTTTAAGGGAGATTTTTTAGGGCAATGAGAAGAGAGAGATTGATAGAGAAATTTTTTTGGGGACTGTATGCAGGGGGTTTGAGACCAAAACGAATGCAATTTATTTGCCTTTGTTTTTGTTTTATGTGAAGAATTTTAAAACATTCACACTAAAAATCCCTCAAAAGGTGAATAAAAGGGATGCAAAAACGGCCTTTAATTAGTTGATTTCGCTTTTCTTTAGTTGTCTTTCAGTGGAAGCAAAAAGCCAAATTATTAGTACTATTGCATTGATCGGGCAAAAGGACATTTATTGTGTGGTTTATGTTTTGTGCGTACGTGTTTATTTTCGTTTCCAAATTTTCCATAAATAAATATTTTATATAAATATTTTATATATATATATATATATATATATATATATATAATGTAAACAAAACTAACTGGGTTGATTTTGAGTGACTTGACTCATTTTTTTATTTTTTATTTTTACCATCTATACTTTTTTTTATACTATTCACACAAATTGTTACTTACATTATTCTTACGTGGATGAATGAGCAAAACCATTGCGAAATTCGCATGTGTAGGAGAAAGAGTGCGAACTGCGAACATACAAAATAGTACGAAATCCGTACCTAAACAAACTAGTATATATAAGTTCATTTGTAATTGTGTATAAATAAGGGAAAAAAACATAAATATAAATAGATGAAAAAAAGAAGTTAAAACCAACTCTCGAAAAGAAGTTCGAACGAAAGGTGGCGAGGGTGGTGTTGTCATTTTACTTATGCAATGGTACGTATTAATTGGAGGGTGATCCAAAATTAATGCACCCACAAAAAAAAGGTGATAATAAAATCTAGTAGAAATTATAAAAATAAAAGAGGTGTACCTTGTATCGGTGTTTACCTCAACATAATTTGCACTTTCATTGTCAATTTTTGTTTTTTTTAATTAAAAAAAAAAACATATCACAAGTGCCAAACAAAAGTCCAAAAAGTGAAATTTTCTCGAGAGATGTGTATTCACTGTTCAAAATAACCAAACCAGAAAGACAAAAACCACTACAAACAAGGACAATATAGAAGTGTATGAATCCAATGAAGAAGAACTAAATTATTGGAGGATCAAAATTACAATTTTGAAACCTCAGCTAATTAAGATATAACATGAGCCGAGTATTAATTGCCCAAGTCTATAAAAATGACAAAGCTTAATTAATTTCTCCTTAAAAAATAATTTTGGAATCTTTAGAGCTAAACAACTGTACTACTCTAGGGATCCGTCTCGCATTCAAGTAAAATCTTTATGGCTCGAATTACGCGTTCAACGCTTATATAATTGCACAAAATATGAAAATACGCAATACCAGAGTGTGATAGTATTGATTTAATCACTTTCTATTCGACAATATTATGTGTAATTTCAAATAATATATTCCTTCTCACTCTTTTAGTTTTGCGAAACAAATTCTAAATATACAGGGGCAAATGAATAGGAGTCAACAAAATGTACACCAAATGGTGTGTGACTCATTTTTTGATTCTATACTAATGACCGGAGTTATTTAATTTGTTTGAAATATTAATTTAAGGGTTAGTGCAACAATTCAGCTCATTCAAATATCATTAAGGGCATGATCGATCGTCCCTCGCTCATCCGGACATTGTTAAGGGTTTGATCGATTTTCGTCTCTCGCAAGCCTTTAAAAACATATTTTTAGTGTTTAAAGATATCCGAATAAGCTAACTTTTCTAAAAAAAAACCATTAAAATTACATTTTAAATAAATTAAACGGCTCCCAAATTATTTATGCGAGAGCCCAAAATAAATTTCACACAATCCAGTAGTATATTTTTCGTCCCCTTTTAGTTTTCTAATGAATAATCTCTTTTGTGGTGGGAGCCTGGGACGAGCGAACAGAAGAAGGCCCACTACTTGGCCCACAAATAGCCAGTGGGCCCGGTCCGACATTTGCAAATTGCCGGTGGGCCCCCTACCTCCTTCACCGGTTGATACGTCTCTCTCTCTCTCTTCCACCATGTCCATCACCTTCTCTCTCTCTGTCTCTCTCTCTCTCACACGCACTCTTTCTGCCACAAGTACACAATTTCACATTCTCTCTCCCTTAAAAATTAACTACCCATCTCATTACAAACCGAATTAGCAACGACACATGAGGAGTCCTACCAAACCAGAAAAAAAGAAGAAAGCGAAATAAGCTAAGCGAAAGAAACGAAAGCTAAGGGAGCAGTGTAGTACTGCCAAATCAGCCAACAAACCCTTTCTTTGCAGACTTCTGCAGAACCTCCTGTAGAGAGAGAGAGAGAGAGAGAGAGAGTGAGTGAGTGAGTACTGAGTTCCCTAGGCACAGCTCGACTGATTCAAAACGGACACCTACACCTCTCTCCCTCTCTCTCTCTCTCTCTCTCTCTTCCATTCCGCAGTTCCATACCCCCAGGAGACTGAGCTAAAGAAAACCCAAATGCATACTCATCGGAAAAAGCCCTAGATCCAGATTCATCTGTACGGAACTCGCATTTCTTCGCTGTTTCATTGCCCTGATTCTGTTTTTTCTCATCTTCCGCGAATGTTTTTTTTGTTCTATTGCTTTGGCACTTTTCAGGCGTGTTCTGCTCAGGATCAAAGTGATTTGAGTATTTGTTTGTTTATGTTCGTATTATAGTGTGATGTGGTGACAATACTCTATGTAGGGAATTTTGGCATTTTGCTTTTTGGCGTTTGACTCTATTTGATTTGGATTTTGAGAGAGGTTTTTGAATAATGGGTGGGAGAGATATCTAGAGAAACGAGAGTAATAATTGGAGAGTGCCCAGAGAGGGGTTGGTTTGGGACACCCAAAGCGAACACAATACTTATTGGTTTTGTGGACCATTTTGGTATTCACCTGATTGTGAGTGAAGCTAGGGATTTGTGGGTTATGCTCCATTATTTAGTTGCCTGATCTGGTGAGAATAGTTCGACTCTTGAAAATTAGGTTTTATAGCTAACTGTTTGTTCGAGTTCTAGGTTCCCATAGTTCGGTAGGTTGGGTGAAAATGGAGTGTTACTATTTGTGGCTCTCCCTCTCTTTAACAGCATCATTTAGAAAGGGTGCAGATTAATATATATAAATTTTTTTCCCTTTTTTTGTCCTTTGTTGCATAGCTTTGTTTCTTGGTCATTGGTGGACTAAAATGGATATTATAGCGTAATTACAAACCCAATTTCCATTACTGCTATTGTGGATTGCTACTTTTTTTATTTGATGTGCTTTCTATGTGTTCATTATTGTATGGTACTTAAATGCTGACGAATCATGGTGCAATGGTAGATTGGTTGACACTTGATTGTAGATTGGCGGTTGAAGTTAGATTGCTTGTTTACTTTCCTGGTTTTCGTTTGATTTCTCACCAGTCAACAGGCTATTGTATTTAGTTGAG
Source organism: Rhododendron vialii (assembly GCF_030253575.1). Lineage (NCBI taxonomy): Eukaryota > Viridiplantae > Streptophyta > Magnoliopsida > Ericales > Ericaceae > Rhododendron > Rhododendron vialii. The sequence continues at coordinate 3,954,139 of NC_080563.1, read as the reverse complement.
CAATGAGCTGGGTAATGTCGAACCCACATGCAGCTTATATTCTTTTGTTATTCATTTGACACAATGTCATCCTCAAAGATTGATACCGTTGCTGTTTTGCATTGAGATCTTGGGACAAAAAGAAAACAAAAACTTGTTGAGTGGAAATCTTAATCATGATTTGCTGCATTTACCATCTTATTAGGAAGTTTAAAGCTCTATTATATGATGCTTTGTAAGATTGGAGTAAATGATTGCCCTTCTATAAGCTCTATTATATGATGCTCTTTGACAATCCAGATTTACAGATTTGAGCATAGCGAGCTGAATAGGAATGTGTCAGTGGTTTACCTCTTAAATTGGTTCTCTTACTGTTTGCAGGTTATTTTGCTGCAAGAGCTTCATGTAATGATAAACATTAATCAGAAATGGAAAACATTCCTGCTCTTTCCGAAATTTTCCCTGTTGTGGGTCAGCCATTGACTGCCCTCACAGCTTCCACGAGAGATGATGCAAGTCGAACTTGGAAAGGAAAGAACTCTTTTTCGGATCTAGAGGAACTTGTGTCTGATGTTGTTACATTTAAGGGTAGCCGTGACTCACTTGAGGATGTTGGCTCTACTTCTTTTTCTGGGGTTAGCCATCCCCCAGAACCAGTTGATATAGATTCAATGAGACCAGTCTATGTCCCAATTGGTAAAAGCCAATCAGAGGGTAAATGCTTAGTAAAGAGCTTATCTATGAAGGGTCCTTTCATAGAAGATCTTTCAATTCGGGTTCCTGGCATTAAATCAAGCACGTCTGTTCTTTCGCCTGCTGAGAGCTTGATTGAAGAACCAAATGATTTGGGTACAATATCTCCACCAATTTTTTCAGTTCCTCGTCCATCGCAAAACACAGAGAACACTCTTCTCCCCCAAGATTCAGAGGAAAAGGAATGTATTTGGGATGCTTCTTTGCCTCCTAGTCCACTTAGTAGCATGGATAGTACAGGAGTGGTGGCAGCTATGAGTATTGTCAATAGCTACACTAGTACATACAGGAGTGATGGGGTTATGAGCGATGGCATGCTTAGCCTGGACAAGAACTTTGAGAGTATGAAAGGGAGTGTGAGAGGGTCTTCACTGGAGAGTGCAAAAACTAGCATTAGCCGGGCAAGTGATAGCAGTGGTCTTAGTGATGACAGTAATTGGAGTAACCTTACTGGGAGTGCCAATAAGCCTCACAAAGGTAATGACCCCAGATGGAAAGCTATTCTAGCCATCCGGGCACGAGATGGAATTGTGGGCATGAGTCACTTCCGATTACTCAAACTGCTTGGTTGTGGAGACATTGGCAGTGTGTATCTCTCTGAGTTGAGCGGGACCCGCTGTTACTTTGCAATGAAAGTGATGGACAAGGCATCGCTTGCTAGCAGGAAGAAGTTGACGAGAGCTCAAACGGAAAGAGAGATTTTGCAGCTGCTGGACCATCCATTCTTGCCCACTTTATACACTCATTTTGAGACAGACAGATTTACATGTTTAGTCATGGAATACTGTCCAGGAGGGGATCTGCATACCCTGAGGCAACGGCAACCAGGAAAGCATTTTTCAGAGTATGCAGCAAGGTATGATTTCTACTCGAAAATTTTCCCGTGCTCAATTTACGGCATTAAGGCCTTTCCTCTTATTGTTTCATACTTTCTTCGAGTATGTTGTTTCACGTTCGACGTTTTTCTGTTTCCGTTGAACTTTGTTAATATGACATGCTTTCTTCTGGTAGTTATATGTTAATTTTTTTCACGTCATCGTCTCATATGCTTATTATTATGATGCTAGTTCTTTGTGAATAGAAAGTCTGAAATTTGACAATTAAGAAATTACTAGACACAGTGCAGTGCAGTCTGACCTGATTTGGTGCAGGCCTTGTTCTCCTTTTTCTTTCCAAACTGTGTCAACCGGAAGAGCTATTGTTTGAAGTCACAGTTTCTTTAACCTGTGAGCTGAATTGAATCTGATTCTTCTCTTCTAGCTTTGTCCCTGATATTTTTATGCTGATCCGTAGTTTAAGTGAGGACCACAGAAACATGTGTCAGATGCATTTTCAATTTATAAACTGTTGAAGGCAACTGGAACCAAGTTGCACAAAATAACATTTCATGACCACTTTGGCCAGGGGCAGTGCACTGAAACAATTCATGGACATTGTGCATGTTGATGTAGCAAGCATGCACTTCACATGCCCAATCGGCCCTTGGTTGAATAAATATTTTTTGGATTGGGATTGGAGGCCTTCGGTGCTACGCCTACGAGATAGGGTAACACCAAGGGGAGGGGTAGACTAAAATTGACTTTAGAGAGTTTCCATTGAGTTCACTAGAAGTGCTAACAGAAAAGGCTAATCCATTTGTCCCATGCCAAGATGAAAATTCCTATGCTTTTCTCAAGATATCAAACAAGGACATTATGCTGCTTCGATTTCTTGGTCTAACCTTTCTTTTTGACACCCAGTTGTCGTTTAGGACTTGCAGGTAATTGTGTTAGCTGTGGATTAGGGCTTGCATATTATTGTGATTTTTGATAATAGAAAAAAACATCAGAGAAAGAAAAGGAAACTGTCATATTGTGGTGGTGTTATTTTATTTCCATAACTTCTAATTATTCCCACTATTCCCCTTTTTTTTTTTTTGAACGGCGTAACCAGGTTCTATGCAGCAGAGGTTCTTTTAGCGCTGGAGTATCTCCACATGTTGGGAGTCATCTACCGAGACCTTAAACCAGAAAACGTCCTAGTACGTGATGACGGCCACATAATGCTATCAGACTTCGACCTTTCTCTCCGATGCGCAGTCTCACCCACACTAATCAAAACCTCCTCTTTCAACTCCAAACTCTCCAAAACTTCGTCAGGCTCATTCTGCATCCAACCCACCTGTATTGAGCCCACATCCGTATGCATCCAACCTGCATGCTTCCTTCCCCGACTCTTCCCCCAAAAAACCAAGAAAAAAACTCTAAAACCCCGACCTGAACCGGGCCTGCCATTGCTACCGGAGCTAGTCGCAGAGCCCACTGCTGCCCGATCCATGTCCTTCGTTGGGACCCACGAGTACTTAGCCCCCGAAATCATCAAGGGAGAAGGCCACGGAAGCGCAGTCGATTGGTGGACGTTTGGCATTTTCTTACATGAACTGCTCTATGGTAAAACTCCGTTCAAGGGTTCAGGAAACCGGGCAACTCTTTTCAATGTGGTGGGACAGCAACTCAAATTCCCTGAGTCGCCAGCTACGAGTTATGCAAGTCGGGACCTGATTCGGGGGTTGCTTGTGAAGGAGCCGCAGCAGAGGCTAGGAGTGAAGAGGGGAGCGACCGAGATAAAGCAGCATCCGTTTTTTGAAGGTGTGAATTGGGCTCTGATCAGGTGTAGCACGCCGCCGGAAATTCCTAGACCAGTGGAGTATGAGCTGCCCGGGAAGTTTGGGCAGGTTAACCCTGTCGGGATCGGTGGTGGCAGTAAGAGGATGATCGGAACGGAGGTGAAACCCGGAGGCAAGTACCTGGACTTTGAGTTTTTCTAGTTTCTGGGTTACGTGAATAATGTGGTGTGTTGTGTTGGTGTATCATCAGGCATTATGATAATGCACTTTAACCCCATTACAAAAGAAAGTCTTGGTTTCAACTGGAGAGTTCTCAATGAATTGGCATTTTTTTTTTGTAGGTTTTTCTACTATTTGGCACATAAAGGAATTTTAGTATCTAACAAGTCCTAACCCCACCACATTTTTTTTTATCCAAACCCCCAGCACGTTAAAATTAGAGATCTTGTGCTATAATTTTTGTTAGAGCTAGCATTGTTGAATTAGTTTCACAAAGGAAGCTTTGGGGTTTATCTCATGCTGTCACATTCTTATAGCACAAACATTTTTGTTGATTGTTAGTAGTGTCCCCATGCCATTGCATGCCTACCTAGAATAAGTTTGACAATGTCAATCCTTTCTCCAGTAAAAATGTGTTCTTTATCTGGGCAGTACCCGCTGCTCAGTCACAATGTGTCTCTTCTTTTGGTCTAATTCGCGGTTAGGTTTTGTGTTCATTTTGTGAGGAAGAAGATTCTTTTAGAACAAGTATCTCCATGAAAATTGCTTTCCCTTTTCAATGTTTCTCTACTGATCTACTCTAATGCACCAATGTAGACCAACCATTACAGAACCAAGCCACTTCTCTGGTCTAATCTCTTCCCTTTCTTTTCCCTTTCCATAAGCCCACATCCATGATGGGCTTTGCTGGACAAAAACCAAGCCCAGAATTTCGTCACAAATTTGGATATTGAATATTTGCCCATAGAAGCAACATGCATAATGGGCTTAACTAGATAAAAGCCAAGGCCCAGGTTTGTCACCAATGTACATGGGGGAACTTCTGGAATACCCTGAGGAAACGGTCTTTCAACACCAAAATAGGGTAAGGTCTTTTTCTCTAGGATGTGGATCCTCTCCGGTCCATGTTTTGTACTGGAGGAGACAATCTTGATTTGGATTGTCCATTGATAGATTCAATGATTCAGATTTTCAAACCATTGATTGTAACAAATGAACAGTCCCAATTAAGACGGTTTCCGAGGATCTTCTCTATTGCAAAATATGGACGCGGGGGCTCTGCTGTGCCAGGAGGTGCTGTGCCAGGAGGCACAGCACCCCCTACACACACCCAAAAACGGTAGCGTTTTGAAGGGGAAAAAATTGTATCCTCCTATTTGCAATCCTATGGAGCAGAAACGTGATTATAAGAAAATTTAATTATGTCTCTTTAGAATAATATGATCAGAATAATAAGATCTTCACACTGGTTTAAACGGATTGAAAATTGGAGCAGATAATTTTTTAACTGTATTTTTAATATATAAACAATCTAAAAAAATTTAGTGCTCTATTTTTTAATCCGTTTGAACAAGTGCGAATATCTTATTATTCTGAACATATTATTTTAAAAAGACATAATTAACTTTTGTCTTTAAGGCTCTAATAATCATGTTTTTGCTCCACGGGATCCTAAATAAAAAGCAGATACTTAATTATAAGAGTTCGAGAGACAAAAGTTAATTATGATCCTTTAGAATAATATGTTCAGAATAATAAGATATTCGCACTTGTTCAAACGGATTAAAAATTAGAACACTTAATTTTTTTAGATTGTTTATATATTAAAAATACATTTAAAAAATTATCTGTTTCAATTTTCAATCCGTTTGAACCAGTGTGAAGATCTTATTATTCTGATCATATTATTTTAAAGAGACATAATTAAATTTTATCTCTAAGGCTCTTATAATTACGTTTCTGCTTCATAAAATTGTAAATAGGAGGCTAAATTGTTTTTCCTTCCAAACGCTACCGTTTTTGAGCGTGGGTAAAGGGTGCTGTGCCTCCTGGCACAGCAGAGCCCCGCGTCCGCAAAATATACATATTTCTTAACAGCCACATAATGAAACCAACATCATTGATTAGCAATTGGACACTTTTGAGGTCCACACCACTTGGCTTTTGTTGTTTTTCCTGTCACCATCCATTACTATTTAGTTAATGCTCTATATGCATGCATGCATATGCATGGGATGTCTACATCCTTCATGAATATCTAAATGCCTTTGCATAACAATATCTTATCATAGAACTGTACTTACTATTCACTCCTATCATCATCACCAGACATTAGCAATTTGACATTAAATTTCCATGATTGTGATGACACATAAAGCTAAAATCCCACATCTGCTTTGATGCCTTCTCATGGCAGTAACTCATCACCCTTCAATTGGCGTCATCAAGAATTAAAATGTAATCATTTCCAGAAGAATTCTCCATGGTATGATGACATTTAATCAATGAAATGTAAGAAAATCTCACTCAGATCTTCATATGATTATTTTAGCTTTTAAGTTTTCACCCTTCTTAAGTACTGATGCAGTTCACAATTTGAGATATGAGTATGAAAAGCTTAAAGCAGAGTCCGAATATCATTTCTCTTCTTAATATTATTTCTTTGAAACTTAAAGGTAATTTTCCAAACCCTCGTAACTACATATTAGGAATTTCAAACAAGAGATTGTATCTAATACTTAGTACTCCCATCATTGTTCGTCAGGATCGAATTCTCCATGAGATTCATAGGACAATTGGTTAGACCGTAGGTGCAATGTTTAACTTTACAGATGAGGTCTCCGGTTGCAGTCCAGGATGGCCCAGCTACGCTTGGCAAAAGAGTAGAAGAAGCAACAGACTCCTTCATGCATGCTCCACTTAGCTCGGGGGCCTTTACTGTCTTTTTTATTTGAATTAAATAGAATAATGGGTTTTCATTCTTCTCTAGAACAAGAGAGGTTAATTCTCTATTTGGTGCAACCTTCATTTTGAAGCCTAGAGGCAAAAACGGTTATGTTACCCAATTTAACCGTTGCACTAGATGGGATTATCAAGTTGAATATAAGAAGAAAAATAAGCATCGGATACTCCCTGGATCCAAGATTACTGTCAAGAGTTGAAAAACTTAAAACTGGAAGATGCCACGCTTATAAAATAATCAAGAAGCCGTGTTCATTGCTTAACAGTAGCAGTGCTATTTTTTAAAAACAGTTGGGCTCATCTCGCAAAGTCAGCTTGCCAGATCCAAACGCAAAACCGGCCCGATACTTGACCAAGTTAATTGAACGACAAAATTAGGGTTGGAAAAACGAGCAAATCGAGAAATTTAGCGAACTTCAAAAAGATATTCGACTTCAGTTTGTTTATTAACAGAGCTGATCTCGGAAGAATCGTGGCCAACCATGAAAGGTCATGGATAGAAAAGAACAATCAACCCATGATAGAAAATTAGAAATGTGAGAGGGAGAAGAACTGAAGTAAGACAACATGATTTGTACTTCACAAAAAATGCTGAAGATAGTTTATTCACTGCTTGAAAATGTGTACCTCTGATACAATAATCCAAGTAATTTCCTGTGCACAGACATCAACCCCCTCCCCCCTTCCCTTACCCCTCCAACAAATAGGATGACAAAACTGCAAAATTCCATATATCTACAAAACAAATACAGAAAGGGGGCAAAAAAACAAGTCTCACTGCTCAGCCCTTAAACCACCTTCAACTTACCTTATACCCAAAAACAAAATATTGTACTAGTATTAGTATAACGAGTTGCCTTAATTAATAGCATACGAACGAGTGCACACGGTCTCAAGTGCCTCCATAATTAAGCCGGAAAAGCTGGTCATAGCTTGAAAAACACCCGGCAATCCCGTCTGAATGTTATTCAGCGTCATCGCTCTTGTCACCTCTACCGCCTTGGAATGCCTCAACATCTCCTCCTCCACTCGCCTTCGGCAAGCTGCCAGCTCAGATTTCTTCTCAGCAAGTGGGTCTCGGGCATCCAACGCATGCCCCGTATCAGGTCCAGTGTCAGGAAACCCAATACCCACCATAGAATACGAATGATAGTATTTCTTCTCTATGTTCCTAAGAGATGAGGACTTCTTCTCAAGCTCTTTGGATGTGGTTTCGGTCCTTTTCTTGATCTTGATCTCCTCTGTCTGTTTCAAAGAGATAGAGTGGACGACGTTAATGAAGCTCTTGATGGCTTCGGAGGCTACAGTGTCAGGTACGCGATCAAGGGCGAGCTTCCACTCGTCGCAAAAGGCGAACGAGTCAGACGGGTCCCGGTTGTTGCCGTTGGTTGGTTCGGCATTGACTGGGAGAAGTGTCAATCGGAACCATCCGTGGAGGGATTGGATGAAATCACGTTGGAATCTTATGAGGCGGCAGAAACTGGAGTGCCAGGCGGAGACAGCTGATTCCAGGTCGCGAGTGGCCTGTCGGTGGAGGTCGGAGGTGGACTCTCCCTTGGTTGATCGGTTTACAAGGCCCCGCACTTGCTGCACAACGTGGTTTTGGACTTCATGGAACTGGTTCATTGATCTCCACATGTACATGAACCTGGAACATTACTTCACTGTTGTGAATCGGGTTATATCACATAATCATCAGCTTAACATTAAGATCGCAACGTATTAAGCATCAACCGAAGGAAATTTTTTGAATCTTCTGGATGCTATTAAGGGCACTAAGCTATAAGCTCTCCTGGTTGTTTAATAGTGCAACAGGATATGTTCTGCCAAGGATATCAATTCCGCTAAGAAAGAAGGCCTTTTATTTTTTTGCCATCTGTTAGAAGATACTATCCCAATTCCTACCCAACTCATCAACAAAAGTATCTAACTTTCTCTCCATAGGAATTGAACCCACAATCACACTCGCCTAAGTACAACTACACAACCATTGAGCCAAGTGCCCCGGTTAGAAGCCTTATACATAAGTAATCAAGGCTTCATGAGCAGTGTACCTGACTAAACCATCAGCACACTCAACAAAACTTCTGTAGCTTTACCTAGACACTTTTCTTAGTCATCCATCAATCATACTAAAAAAATAAAACCAACTTTGATCACCCCACAGAGCAAAATGTCAATTTTGATCCAGAGTAAGCAGAACAAAGGGCCCTACTACAGTTAAAGCCAACGTACCTAACTCTTCATCCAGCCATTACTTTCAGCATAAGACATGGTCGATAATTGTCTAAAAGGTTGCAGATCAAAATACACAAGGACTCTTTGGTTGGGGCCACAACCTGTTCTGAAGGGGCAGCCAATGGGCGGACCTCTACTTACAGAGTATTGGAGGAAGTGGCAAGCCACATGCGGAACTGGGCTTCATTATTTTTCACCTAACATTGGAGAAACACAACCGTCTAGAATACCATGATTTACATGAGAAACTAGAAAGCATCCCAACTTACTTCGAATTGCAGAGTGACATGCCAAAACTCAAAATATAAAGAATAAAACCATCCTATGGGACCACATCCAATTTATTTTGTTTGGATAAATATTCTAGCAACCCCAAGTTTGGGGTTGAATACGAACAAGGGAAACCATAGAGGAAAGATTGTCAATTCACCTTCACAAGGGACACCACTGGATTTATGACTCATGATATCATGTGGAGCTGGGGAACTGATAAAATGTTCCCATCAACAAATTATTGAGCAAACTGTGGAATGAAGTTGATCTGTGGAGTGTGTCATCATCCATTATGCACATACAAGTAGTGTTATGATTTATAAAGAAATCATAAGAGCAATCAATACTTACCCATGACAAAGTTCGACAAGCTCGGGGACTAGTTCAGTGTCCCTTAGGCCGACGATGGCGGACGAGGTGGTGGAAGCAGCTTGAGATGTTACCACAATTAGTGACTGTAGCCTCTTTATTGATGCCTTAGTCTTGTCCAACTTGGCTTCGTCACCCCCTCTGTACTCCTGATTTTGTAGGGCAGCCAACTTCTTTTCATGCTCAATTTTCACCCCCTCTCTAGCCTACATTGGTTGCAATCAAAGCCCGCATTAACATTCGTCAACCACAAACTAAATGCTCAACACAATCAAATGCAGAAAGTAAAACCCATCTTCAACTGAACCCAGTAAGGAGTACTTGTGTTGTCAATTTAACCAGCTACTTGTGGAGTTTCACTGCCACAATAAAGTTGAACTTCAATTGCAGGCAAAACCCAGCAAGACCAAAGTAGGAAAAAGGGAAAAACAATTATAGCAGTCAGTTGCAGAGGGATTTTTATCTTCCTTAGTTATCATCATTAAATGCATTTAAGAATTTGGCGTTACCAATTAAGAACCCCTAATAAGTGAGATACAAGAAATTGATGTGCATTTTGCATTTTCATTAAATGGGCATGGTTCATATTTGGCACTTAACAATCCAAAAACTATCTCCAAAGCAAGTAGTAACATCCATTCCTAACTACGTTCAACATCCTAGCACAAAAGATCAGCACATGTGACAGGGGGGAGGCTTGCTACGCTACAAAAGTCACCGAGGGCATTTGCGTCAATTTACCACCGTAAAGAATCCAAACAACCAAACAGCACATTCCAACAGAGAAAGATACTGCTGCTTTATGGAAAGATACTTTGCTAGGTCAATGGTGCAATCCCTTCAAAGCTCAAACCCACCAAGATTACCCACAATAGACAACAATAATGTCACTCTATGATTCCCATTTCAACAATCTTTTGGGGGGACATTTCCGTCATTTATCAACAATGCGGCAGACCAACGCTATCCAATGCGGAGGGAAATCTCCCGTGCCCACAAATTCAAATCAAAATTTGATCCAAACTTAAACTAAGATCTCAATCGCAATAAACTATCAAGATTCTCAGTTTATAAGAAATTAGAATACCTTCACTTCCTCGTAGAGTTTTTTCTCCCAAGCCAAGAGCCGTTCCAAAGTCGAGCAAAGGCTCTTTGGACCGTCTGGCACGTCAATTGTACCCGGTTCGAACCGGTACTTAACTGCCAATGGCGGCTTCGAAGTCCAACTGGAGCTCAAGTTACTGAACACTCCACTCGAATGATACACCGTCTCTGCAACAAATCTCACAACAAATTCCAAAACCCCGATTGGTACAAAACGAAATACAAAAACCATAATTGCTAGAAAACGAAATTCAAATTCCTAAGAGGATGTAATAACAAAGAACGTGCTAAACTATTTGCTGGGTAGAAAGTAGAAACTGTGGCTTAGGCTGCTTTCAAAAAGTTTAACGCGAATTTCACAAAAATTCAAAAAACGAAAGCAATAATTTAGGAATTTAGAAACAAGCAGGGCTTACTCTTCAATTGTTTGAAACTCCGATCCAACTGAGCACGCCCGGTCTCCAGCATCTCGGACACTTGCTCGCCGGCCACAGCCGCTTTCTCGAAGTACTCCTTAAGCGCCGCCACTATCTCCGCCAGATCTCGGTGCCTCACAACCATTCTCATGTCAGATATCTCGCTTCCACCTCCTCCGCCGCCGTTGCCCCCGCCGTAATTCCACCTCGCAGAAGATCCAGCATCATCAGACTTCTCGGACTTGCTCATCTTCTCGTACCTCGCCGCCGCCGCAGGCACAGGTTTCGGCTCGTTGTGCACGGACGATCCGAAATTCGAACGCGAGCGCGTCCCGATCTCAGATCTATCGCCTCCGTAGTCTTCTTCTTCTTCTTCCTCGGAGGACGAAGTCGTCGAGTTGTAATGGTCGTTCCAATCGCTGTACTGAACCTCCTCCCTCTCCGTCTCCGTTGCTTCTTCTTCATCGTCCGCGTGGATGTGGTGGCCGTGTTGTCTATCACTGTGATGGTGCTTCTGGTAATTACTAGAATAAGTTGAGGCCTTATCGTCCTCGTGAACGTGGTGTTCCTGATGTCCATTACTACTGTAATGGTGCTTCTGGTGATTACCAGAGTAAGTTGAGGCCTTATCATCGTCGTGGATGGGATGGTCGTTTCGTTTACTCTGGTGGTTACTATGGTAATTATCAGAGTAGATTGAGGCCTTCTCGTCGTCGCGGTTTCGCCGTTCGAAGAAATCGGAATTTGGCGGGGACGGAGGGTAAAAGTTCTCCCAATTCCAAACCGACGACGCCTGAGAGGGAGTGCCCGAATAGGTAGAATTAGCGTTGGCGTTGTACGTGTAATTGTTGGGAGCGAAAGTGTGTGATCGGGCGGAATTGGAAGGGCTGGATTCGGAGAGGATGTGGGGGAGTTTAACGGGTGGTTTGCGGTGGCGGCGTGAGGGAGGGGCGGAGAGGATGTGGGGGAGTTTGGAGGAGGCGATGGTGGGGGACGGCGGAGAGAAAGCGGGAGGAGGAGGCGGCGGGGGAGGGTGTGGGGAGGGGACGACGCGGGGAGGGGGAGGAGGAGGGATGGTGGTGGAGGTGGAGAGGGAGGAGGGGGTGCGGAGGAGGACGGCGGGGGTGTGGTCGGAGACGGAGAGGGGTTCGCCGGCGGCGAAGAGGTAGAGGGCCGAACCGGTGACGCGGAGGGAGCGGCAGTAGTCGGAGTGGGCGGCGGCGAGGTGGTGGCGGGCGTAGACGGCGTCCTTCATGAGGCGGCGGCGGTCCTTGCAGCGTCGGACCGTGTCCTCGTTGTCTAGCTTCGACGCCGTGCATCCCATCGTCACCGTGTCCCTATTTTCGCTAGAGAGAGAGATCACTTACGAGGAGAGAGAGAGAGAGAGAGAGGCTACTACTCCATGGACGGGTGAAACGGGTGATGTCGAATCGCACTTTTACACATTTTCTCACTTCACTCCACCCTCTGAGTTGAACTTGTTGATATAGCATTGGAGCAGTAGTTTTAAATTCTTTCCACCTTTATCCATGGAATTTACACCACCATTGCGGGTTCCACCGTGGAATTTTCGGATTAATCTGGATCGTTCATTTTGTAGGGTTCATGGAACAATACGTTCACTTAAAAAAAAATCAAGTTGAACGGATATTGATAGATGAATCAAAAATTGAATTTTAGTTTATAAAATATACGGTCATGGATAATTCAACTTAAAACTTATCTACCGTCGATTTTATAAGTCAAAATTAATTTTTTTTATTTACTTATCAATGTCCGATAAAGCTTATGTTTCATGAAAATATACTATTCTACGAGCCCTACAAGATGAACATTTCAGATTTGGAGCTCACGAGGTGAAAGATTTCCACCTAAGGTAGATAAAATTTAAATTCTTTTTCTTTCTACTACTACTGGAACTAGTATTTTTTTTTTCCCTCACGGTTTGTTTTTCATGGAATTTGTTTGAAGTTGATAGCAGTCTCCAGTTGTTTACTATTTAGGGAATGAATTCGGTGTGCCCGGTCATTTTGAGACACCGTAACTTTTGGCATAACAAAACTACTATGAGTATAACCAAAACCTATTATGAGCATAACTAAAACCATTATGAGCATAACAGAACCATAGCAAAACATAACTTATTTGTTATGCCTTGGTTGTGTTTGGTTATGCCTTGATTGATTTTTTGGATATTCCTTGGTTATACCTTGTTTGGGTTCGGTTATGCTTGTAATGGATTTTAGTTATGCTCATAATGGTAAAGTTATGCCAAAAATTACAGTGTCTCCAAAATGACCGGAGACACCATAGCATCATCCGTTTATTTATTGTTGGATTTTTTTTGTAATAGTAATATACCAACAAGTCATTTTAAAAATACTTGTCGTGTTATTTGGTAACTACTTTTGAACCGACCTTTTTGTTTCTACGTTATATATATAGTATTTTATTGTGTCTTGTCTTTTCTTTTTTTGCTATCTCGGAAAAAAATACGTAACATCATCTAAGTTACTCGGGGTTTCGAGAACCAATTCTACTACCTCGGCATGATTTTCAATAAGTTTTCTTTCTGTTTATTTCCGAAATTTCTCTCAAAATCTTTACCAAACGACCTCCATGTGTATATGTTCGATCAATTTTATTTCTCACGTAATCGATAAGTTTTACAACTCAAATGATATGAACAATTCGGATCAAACTAGTAGGCCCGAGATATAGATATGTTCGATTTTGACTTTAAAATAAAAAACAAAACGAGAGGAATTGAAACACAACATAAATCATATACAAAACCATAATGGTAAGACCATAAGGTCTAGTGATAACAATTTTGCCACCTTTAAAAAAAAAAAAAAATCAGTTGTAAGGTTATGTGACACGGCTGAAAAGAATTTTTCAACGGACCCAGTGTTACCATTATCATTTTTATTTTTTATGACCATACTTTGGCAATATTAGTTGGTCCAACCAACTTATTGATGGGTCTATCCTCCAAGTGCCGCCCTAATATTTGTCGAAAAGTCTGAGGTTCCCGATGGCCTGTCAGGCCCACTCCGGCCACCGGACGGCTGATTCGAACCGTCAAAAAATTCTAAAAAAAAACCGAGTGGACCATCGCGGGAATCAACGGCATCCGACGTGTGTAGATGGCCGATCCAAGCACTCCATTTTTGTGTGTATAAACACTCATTGGCCGGAGTGGGCCCGGCGGGCCGTCGGGAATCTGATCGGGATTCCCCCTTCGGGAACTGTAGTGCTGCTCAATATTTGTGTCGTGAAAAGCTAAAATATCTACTGAGGACTAAATGTCGGAGCAAGCTCTCTTACACCTCGACTAAAAAGTGATTATTTATCAAAATACTTGGATCAAAGTGCCAAAATTTTTACTTTTCCAATTCCTCTCGTCGAGACGAATCAATAACCCATGAAAGTTTGTCGCAAAATTAAAAAATGCTAAAAAAAATCAAATAAGAACAAAATTTTTAGATTTAAATTAAGTTCAAGAGGACGCAGCCTAATATAGAGATCTTAAAATTAATTATCGGACAAAATTCGAGTAATCATAGGAATTTGATGATGGTGCAAACCGAACTTTCTTGGGTTAAGAGTTTTTCCGGGTACACAGCGAGGGTTAGAGTTACAAAATAATACATTTCTTGTGCATTTTTTTAGGGAGAAAAAAAAAAAAAACTAAGATTGTGAGGACTATTTCATGGAAAATGGTTTGGTAAAGCTGATGCAAAGGGCCATTACACTAGGGTCCCAACCCAATAAACTCATGAAGGGAGAATGTTTGGTAAAGGGTCCATTTAGGTCAATAAAAGGGGCTTTTATTCCCTTGCTTTTTTCTTCATCCGTACAGGATTTCTTTGGTCATGTTTTGAGAGGACTGGTAATCCATATAGCACAAAAATTATTCAATATATATATATATATAGCACCTAATTCATGGATTCCTGTTCTCTAAGAAAAAGCAAGGGGGGGGGGGGGGGGGGGGGGGGGGGGGGTGAAAGTAGGAGAGAAAAAGTGATGGAAAATGGTGAAAGGGGAGGGGGGGAAAAGTAATGGAAAATGGTGAACGGGCTTTTCTTTCTCCCCCCACAGTCTAGTTGGACCCAACAAACCCACATCACAAGATTCACAACTTTTCCTCTCTCTCTCTCTCTCTCTCTCTCTCTCTCTCTCTCTTGTGTGTTTTGCTCTTGTCGTGCTTTACAATTTGGCTTTCGAATGGGATAGAAAGTGTACCGGTGGGAAAAGGCCATGACCTCTTTTCAAATTCCATCTTCAACTACACATGTAGCATATTTTTTAGTACTTAAATACACAACGATTTATATAAGAGAATTGATTTTGTCACTCTCTTTTTTGTTAATGTCACTCCCATTCTTTCACAAAACAAACCATCTTATATAAACAGAGAGTAGTGAAAGACTTAAAAAAAGAATGAATAAGATCCCTTTTCATTGAGTAGCAACTCGGGGCTCAAGCATCAGATGCGTTTATTTAGAAATGGTACAAAGATGTTGGCATCCACATAAATATTCGTAATTGCATATAAAAACAACCCACACAAGAGCCACCTAAAAATACAAAACCCAGTAGAAAATTATTGAACCAGTTTGGATCATGGCTAGAGTGGTCCCCGCTCAAGCCAACCTTCTTCGCTTGGGAAATCATCTTTTAATCCATAGTATTCCTATTCCCCTCCAGAGCTTAAAGTCACATAATCTTTTGTAATATCCCACACTCCCACTCTCAATCCTCCTTTTCACGGATTTTAATAATTTGTGATGTATTTTAAAGGAGACTCTTTCATGCTCATACTCCCGCTCAATTATGTGTCCCAACTCCTGAGCACCCATGAATTTCTCGACCAACAACCAGGTTCTAT
The DNA here is from genome assembly GCF_030253575.1 of Rhododendron vialii. Classification (NCBI taxonomy): domain Eukaryota; kingdom Viridiplantae; phylum Streptophyta; class Magnoliopsida; order Ericales; family Ericaceae; genus Rhododendron; species Rhododendron vialii. The sequence goes on along the minus strand of NC_080563.1, from coordinate 3,938,544 downwards.
TTTCTGCAACTTGTATAATCCATCATACACTTTATACATCCGTATCGGACACATAGAATGTGATTTCACACTGGACATTAGATCTTGTTGCCAAATTAGGTCAAATGATATAAACCAAAATACAAAAGGAAAACGACGAAAAACTCATCCCATTACTGCCTCCAGAAATTTGCTACTATAAGCGAAGAACTTTATAAAAAGATTGCAATGGCCAAAAAGAAGAATATTACGTCTTGTGAGTGCATTCATTTTTATAGACCACAAGAAATCTCAAATTTATAAGGTTAAATCTTTCTGATCCTTAAATCATCAATGCAATGAACAAGAATACTATGAGTGTCTCCAATGGTTCCAGCCACTTATTAAGAGCGAAAGCCATTTTTTTGCCTTGCTACAGTATTATTTGGTCAAAACTTGGCAAAAGTGTTCACGAAAGCCATTTTTTGCCTTGCTTCGGTGTTATTTGGTCAAAACTTGGCAAAAGTGTTCTAATGGTGCTAAAGCCATTATTTGGCCGCTACTTGCAACTGTTGGATCACACCCACATATTACAACCTGGCAACAAATGGCCCATGCCATTTTTTGGCTACCAGAATGGTTCCCAATTGGAGAGAATTTTGGTTTTTAAGCCGAAATATAGCTTCGGCTCCCAAAATGGCTCCCTGCAGCTAATATTGTGACCATAATTTACCAATGTAATCCTGCACCAGATAGATGACAGAGCCCTAGAGTAGAGAGAGAGGTGCTAGGGCTTGCTTTTTATCAACCATACAATGTAAGTACGGCTAAGTACTGTTCCATCATGGGAAAGTATATATGACAAACCCCAAGGGATTGGGCTTGGGACTTTAGATATTTAAGGTCCGAAACCTCTCAGATGATATCAACTCTTTCAGGACCAGTCCATACAGAGCTTTACTTTGAATTTAATTGGACCTCCCGCAAGTGGGTGGTGAGATTGATTCTTCAGGATTAGTCGAGGTGCGCGTAAGCTAGTCCGAACAAGTATAAAAAATGTAGATATGACAAAAACCACCTGGCCCTTATAAAACTAAATACAAATCAGAAGCCCTCCCTCCAAAACGGTTCGTATCAGAATGCCAGAACCATCCCCAGATCTCCTGACCCAAGGAGGAAGCTAGAGACACCTAAAGCTGCAACAAATTCCTTGTACACACATATAGTAGCTGTTGTATTTGGGGATTTTCTCAGCGTCCAAACAGAACCTAAAAAGGCAGAAAGAAACCAAGAGAGATGGCATTGGGGGCTACAATCAAAGGAGAATAATGGAAGTGTTTTCTCCTAAAAAGGGTCACAAAGAGCCAAAGATGAATCCATTTGTCAGCATTGTTAGTATCCATATCCTCCAATAGTTGGTGCGGCTTTTTCTAAAGGGCCCACTAACCTCTCTTCTTTTAATACCCTCAATTGGTCATAGTCTATGCAAACAACTTTAAAACAAAACTATGAATACACCTGTTTCCGAAACTTTTCGATGCACAAGGACCCATGAGCATCGAATGATCCTGGACACAGTTGTGTCCGAATTTGTATTTTAAAGTTGTGTCATGTCATTGTGCCAGAGGTTTCATATCTAAACAGTGGAGGAGGCCCCAGGGGGTCCAACCTATCAACAACATAAAAACAGGGGTCTTATACCTTCAATAGCACAGATACAAATTCATTGGTTCGAATAGGCATACCATTACCTGGTCATTGTTTTTGTGTGAACAAGGCCATTTCATCTTATGGGAAGTATAAGCTATAATACTACAGTGTACTTCAAGATGGTTCAATGATTTTGCATACATAACAATGGCATTCTGTTCAAATGAAAAACAGAAAGGAAACACACGGGGTGCAAAAGCATAAGAAAAGAGAGAAAGGATACAATTCAAAAGACCAACCAACCAAGCAATTTTTAAATTTTTTTTTTTCTAATCTTAGAAAGAATTGGACCCCACAAACCCAAAGGACGACACAGCTTTGTGATATGGAGGTCCTACCACGTTTTCTTTGCAAAACAGCTAGCAAAAGGCAAATGACTCAACCTTCTAGTCAAACAACATACAGATACATCCACACAGATACATCATTCTTTTGGAAACTTAGCTAGCACTAATAACTACTAGTGAAGATACCCTTCTGTACCTGGCTCCCTGTTTTGTTTTGTGCACATGTCATTCACGTGCTTCCAGCAATATAAATTCAACCTGCTGACTTGGTGAAAGAATTGAGGAAATGGTAGGAGCTCAAGCTGCCGCCTAGTGGCTGGTGGTCTCGGGCTGGTTGGTAGGGAAACCAAAATCCTTAAACAAGCCCTGAAAATGAATAGAAGAGTAAGAGTGAGGTGGTGGTAGAGAAACCAAAATCCTTAAACAAGCCCTGAAAATGAATAGAAGAGTAAGAGTGAGGTGGTGGTAGAGAAACCAAAATCCTCAAACAAGCCCTGAAAATGAATAAAAAAGTAGAGTGAGGTGGTAGGGAACGATATCGCTGTAATATCGGGTCCTTTCAGTGGTTGTGTGTGTATGAGAGAGAGAGAATACCATGGTGGCGTTTACAGCACAAACCACACAATAGTGCTCCTGAAAACAACAGCATTTCCAGGCAGTAAATCACATAAGTTCACACCAAAAACTTCTGATGTGCTCATAAAACAAGAAACTAATTGAAGAATGTGATTGAGAAATTAGACAAAACAGATGCACAGATAATTCATGAAGGATACAAGTATATGAGTAGACTACCCAGCAGACTAAACTAGTAGGGAGACAGTTACAAAGTCACTGGTTGGACATCCAGTTTTGGAGACCATAATGTACTTGTCAAACCCAAAAACTCTCTCACCCCCCACGGACCTCATTGAATCTTCCACAAAGATTTAATTTTCACCTACCTTTTATCTTATTCTCGTCTATCTTGTTGCGAAATAGTCTAATCTGCAGTCACAGCATGCCACTACAAGGCAAGAAGGAAGCTGGTTCATCAAAAGGAGTAAACCAATTTTTTTGGTGAGAGCATAGCATGTATACAGAAAAATAATCAGCTTTTTTACTACATCTGCAAATATTACACTTGCGGGATCATCTTTTAAAAGTTATATTCACCTATCATGTCAAGGCACCAATGCCTTGTGATTTCTCAAATTTTTTTTTTTGGTTCCATGGTCTCTGTCAGGAGACCAGTGGACCATGAGAACCAGCCCTCAACCACTAGTAGTGACTCAGATCAAGAAAACTTGTCCCCACAGAGGGTCTGTCACCCTATTAAGTTGGCAAAAACTTCATGAAAGTCCAACTTGAAGTTTCGTACTTTATCTATCAGCTGGCATCCAAGTTGAGCTTTGGGTGTTCGACTAGGAGTTAGATGCCTTGGAACAAAGGAAACATCAAGATACTTCCTTTTTCTCAATCACTTTTAGCACAGAAATGAAGAATACTTGCCTGCATCATGTGCCACTCTTCAAATTCATCGAACAACTCCAAACGTTCAATCCTAATCAACAAGAAAATTGAACATTATAATCCTTGATTGAATGTTTCAAAACTATGTTCAACTTTCCCACAGAAAGTAGAGAAATGAGAAAAATTGTATACAAGATTACAATAAGAATCACCACTTATTCTCGCATGGAAATACTCATTAGAACCTTAAAAGGAACAGTTGCATTTCATAACAACCAAAGAACATCATAAAGTTGAATACTTCTCGAAGAAAATTTTCCTTTTGAGGGCCGCAGGAGATACCACTGAAGCTAACAGTTTGTGGTTGTGATTAGGGTCTAACAACAACAACAGCAACAATTTACTTGCCCAAGATTTGGAAAAACATCTTCAATTACCTGCGTTTTTCTTGAACATCAATGAATTGACTATAAACTCTCAACATGTCCCAGGCAACCGCCCTCTGAAAATCCACAAAACCCCATCAGAAAAGGTACTATTAAGAGACTATCATAATGAGAACAATCCAGAGAAAGTATCAAACGGCAAGGAGAAGCTGAAAAAGATAGCTTAAAAATGACAAGGGGCGTGAAGGTACTTCATTTGGCTGGACCACCTTACTAATACAGGAGCTTTTCTCAGTAAGAATATAACTTCACAAGGAAGTGTCTCAAATGCAGAAATCCTAAATATTTTTCCACAAGCAAAGCCAACACATATTAATATATAGTACATATATATATATATATATATATATATATATATATATATATATATATATATACAGTCCCCTTCAGGTAAGGGCGTCCTTACCTTGTTAAGGTAAGGGCTTCCCTTTTTCTCCCTTTTCCCGATCGAAGTTCGATGATCCGAGCCGCTCAATGTGTTCAGAACGTGATTTTAAGGGTACCCGCGAGAAATCAGCAAAAAAAAATATTATGAAGGGCTTCATTCGAACAGTTTTTATTTGAACCGTTCGATAAAAAAATAAACAAAAACTGCTCGGATAAAGCCCTTCCCGGTCATTTTTTTTGCCGATTTCTTGCGAGTACCCTTAAAATCACGTTCTAAACACATTGAGCGGCTCGGATCATCGAAATTCGATCGGAAAATGGAAGGTCCTTACCTTAACAAGGTAAGGGCGCCCTTACCTGATTGAATCTGTATATATATATATATATATATATATATATATATATATATATATATATAGGAGACCTAATTTATTCCTCTTAGGGTCTGCTGTAATCATCCCAAAAACTATTTTGGCAAGGAAAATCTTCAAGGTACACATTTACTATAATTGCTGTTAGATATTTTCTTGCAGGACCTACTAGGCCCCCAATAATATTCTCCTCTGCAGATTAGATTGCAAAGCGGTCAAACTTCTCCTGATACGAGATAATATAAAAGAAAATTAACCCACTGTGCAGACGATACCTGCCATCCCTGGTCAAGGAATAGTTTTTCCTTGGCAAATAAAGTTGGTGTAGCATGAATGCCCAAGAGTGCACAGCCTCGACTCTGAAACAAAACAGAGAACATTGGAATCTTCCCACATATTAGAACTTTTTTTGAAATAATACAAGCTGTATGAAACCGCTCATCCTTGTCCAAGAATGAACTAGAACACGTCACAAACAGCACAATCAAGATTGTCATGCAAGAAGTTGCACTAGGCCACCTTGGAAGAAGTATACCACAAAATGGTATAACAGAAGGCTTGTCCATTCCATTTCTTAAAGTTTTCCATATTGCAGATACAAAATAGCATAAACCAAGGATCTTCGTGCTAATTTTTATTTTTTATTTATCACAGAAGGCTTGTCCATTCCATTTCTTAAAGTTTTCCATATTGCAGATACAAAATAGCATAAACCAAGGATCTTCGTGCTAATTTTTATTTTTTTTTATCAGCAGGGATCACCGTGCCATTTCATTCACAAAAGCAATGCTATATTCAGAGGATCAAGCATTATCTAAAAACGGCAATGATACAGAACAAAGGCTCAATACAAAATAGCAACATGAAACTTTCCAACTAAGCAAGGATCTTCATGCCATTTTATTCACCCAGAGTAGAACTACCAAAATCACAGCAGAGGGGTTGTAAGCTTACTGATCAAAACAGCAGACGAGAGAACAAAAAAACTACCCTCTATATAGAAGAAATTAGAAACAACCCTACGCATTAAAAACAATTAACGATATACCTCCAAATTTCTTATCATTTGCTGACCAAAAGCATCATCTGGATGAATCTGTTTTAGATTGAAACAGCAACAAGATGTACGAAAACAGAAACCACATAAGCCAGGAGCATGACCAGAAACAAATGAAACCACAGAGGAGCAACCGAGAAATAAACAAAAGATAAAAAAGAAAAAACCAAAGGAATTGAAGGCTTTAAATTCAACATATGTCCAACCTGCTCATATAAGAAAAAGATAGCTGTGGGAAATGTTTTGGAAGCCCAACCAACTATAGCACGGCTTGAATCTGGATCCAAGTATATCAAAACGCATTCTGCGATTATAAATGTTGGCAGACTGATAACAGCATCAGAGAGAAGCAGCTTAATCATTTCTTCGGCATGTAGGTATATCAGTGGCTCTCCATCAAATCATCAAGATGAAAAGCAAAAAGATGTACATGTAGGACAATATGACAATGCATTCCCAAACTCTATGTATTTAAATTTATAGGATTGCAAAAAAGAACATATTTAGACAATCATGACCAAGGAATGGATGGAAAATGAAGCTACAATGATTTACAGAAATGTCAAGCTTGTACAGGGCATTGTGATGTGTTCAAATTGACTGATTAGACACAGAAAAAGAGATGCTCCCATGCACATACCTTGTATCCATGTTAGCCAAACTCATGATCTCATCTAATCTTTGTATATCACGCAAATCTACAGGGAGCAGTTTGTAATGATCACCAAGAACTTCTCCTCTCTCTGCAGAGCCAACTATCGTTAATTAGTGCATCAAGTACATTTGATATGTGATTGATCCTCAATCCCGAGTGCCATTAATTTTAGACTTTGGGGATTTAATGGATTCACTGAAGCAGTTTTCTCAATGTAGTTTCCTTAACAGCAAAGTGAAACAACAATGCATTTGAAAGGAAAGTGAAAAACAAAGACATTTCAACTTTGAACAGTTAAAGCAATGTGTCGCGAATGGAAAAACGGCACACAATATAGATTACCAAAAGTCGAATTAGCAATTAAGACCAATAACTAAACCGCTATAATGTAATTTGATGGGAATGGACGTTTACATCACCATCTAAAGCCACAGACCCAAACCAGAAGAGAAAGGAGCCAGAATAGTTGTGGATCTTTCCACGATAATCTCCTCCAATTTTTGCAAATATTATGTTGTGTACTTGATTAATTAGACCTTTCCAGTACAGCAATGTTGTGGATCTTTCCAAGCCAATCTCCTCCAATTTTTGCAATGCGGACACTATGGCGCATACATGCTTATTCATTTTGCAATTTCTGATCGAACTATGTGAATTCAATAATTAAAGAGTTCAACCACGTACGGCAGAAATAGTTTCACTGGAGCAAGTTTTTTTGTACCACGGAGAGGTAAAAATTAAACAAAACATTTGTGAAATACGAAACGTTAAGTATTTCTCGCATTGGCTTCGTCATCATGATTACCTTGAGAGATTGATGCTGTTTCACCAACTTTGTCCCTTAACTGTCCGCATGTTTCAATGAGAGCAGCCTTCTTACTGGTAACCTAACAGAATGATGGTCCAGAACTTAGCGTTCTTCAAAATTTTAACAGTAGGTAACCAATGATGAACTTAAGTAAATATGTGCTGATATTGTTTAGTATAACTCATAAGCTCTGGGGAAATCCCAGCAAAACTTCAAGGAGTATGGGTACTTTGCTTCTTCCACATGGTATACTCTACACCCGCAAAATGAACTCTGCACCCTTAGTCCCTTATACCACAAAATAAGCCAGGCCAGTGTACTGCCCGGAAACCCACAAGAAACTTTTGATTGTTTTAAATTTGCACCTCCTTAAAATCCAGTTCCACGTATAAATGCGGTGCTTTCCCTTCTTCCTGCCAAAGAGAGTAACAATACTGGAATTAAACCTGGAGGCCATAATGCCTTTTATCAATATGCACATCAAGTAAATACACTTGTCAGTTGTCAAACAGTATGAGTATATTAGTAAACAAAAAACAAAGCCAAGGCACCTGCAACTGAAAAAAGGTTGTATCAAAACCAGCTCCCAGTGACAATATTTGCTTCTTTGTGGGGCCTCTTTCGTCATTATCCTTTTCACAACCTAGAAACTGATGAAGAAGCTGGCGGAAAGCAGCCCAACGAGCAAAATAACCTTAAGATAATACATACAGGAGCAAAAGCAACAAAACCATATTAAAACCAACGGACAAAAAAAACTTGGTATGTCAGTTCTAATCTCTAGCAGCAGTGTAATCATACCGCGGTTGATTATTGGAGCTCTTCTCACGGGTTTTCTCACAAACAAATGGACGTAGTTATCTTTCATGTATCCCTTCTTCACGCATGACCTACCAATGAATACAGTAAGACATTAGCACTATCGAAGGAGAGTAAACTAAAGTACCGTGATTTGTTCTCTTCCTCAATCGAGCTACAGTACGAAGCATAAACAACTCCAGTTTCAAAGAAGAATCACAAAGCAACAAGAAACATCATATTTGAACACGGTATCAACTGTACTACAGATCAATGGCTTCATTGTCAACTCTTTCCCATATTAACACGACCGTATATTACATATCTAACAAGGGCATTAACAACAGCTAAATAAAAATTGAGATCACCTAGTTTCTTCTAGATGGCTAGCTAACACTGACACCAACTAATGGTGGATTGCTTAAAATCGTAAAACTATTTGCTCCACGTATTTTCAATACAACTTGCACAACTACTATGAATCTTTTTTTCCCCCCATACATTGGAAGCATTTATACTATTCAAACCCCTTCCCAACCCATTATCAAGGGTATAATAAAACTTTCGCTTAGGAGTTGAAACCATAACCTCACTGCACCTACAAAACCATTGGGCCAGCTACCATGGTTACTTTGATAAAGCTGCAGTGACTCTGTGGAGTAATTTCCCGATAGCCGAAATTAGAATCGGAAAATTAACGAAGTTGAATCCGTGAACAAACAGATAATTTACGCATGTATAAATAAATGTAATTAAGGACGAGTTAAGCGTACAGCTTGCTGGCGGAAGCGTCGTCGTTGGTTGCTTGAACGGCCGCCCTGTTGCTCTGCGAATCGCCAGGTGCTCTCGCCATTTCTCTTTGTGAGAGAGAGAGAGAGAGAGAGAGATGTAATTGACGAATTAGGACAAAGGAGGAGGAGGAGTTGAAAGTTGGCTGTTTCCAGGTCAATGTCCAGTTGTTAACGAAAGATCGTGGTTTTCAGAAAACTTGTGCGCTGCCCTGGCAGTAGGCTAAAATTGACTGGCAATAGCTGCGACTGGATTTTTTTCCCATTTCTGTAATTCGATTTACACTTTAGCCTCTGTTTGGAACTTGTTGAGGATGAAAAGGGAAAATAAGAGAAAATAATAAAGAGGAATATTGGTGGAAACGTTAAGAAGAAATTGGAAAGAATATTCACTGGCAATAGCTGCAGATTGCTTCCCACTACAGGAACCGGAATAAAAGAAAATTGGAATGAGAGGGTAATTTAGGCACTTCACCGGAGAGATACAAAATGTGGAGCGCCTTTAGTAAATGTTGGAGCGCCAAAATCAGCCGCCTAACAGATCCTAACATATCATCGTAGAATGAATTTGCAAGCTGACTTAATTGGTTGGATGCTCGTTCCAAGGTTTGTCAAGCTCTTGAAGACCTAGCGTCTGCTAACTTTCTAACCTATAAAATTATATTGTATGAGTTTCCCTTTTTGAGGGTGATATGGTATGCGCAAGTATCATATCACTTAAAATAGGGAGGGTTGATAGTGGTAACTCTTAATAATGTATTGGTTCTGTTTGTTAATTTTTTCAGTTGAGGGTGGTTAAGTAATACTTGGCCATAGTTGAGGGGCTGTTATTGAAATTAACCCAAATAGAAAAGATTTCCAATGGCAGCAGAATTCGAAACACATATAAAAAGACTTCCAAGACCAGGTCACCCTAACCAGAAGCAGGGCAGGAGGTCTCTCTCTCTGGACTCCAAACCCTCGTATTCCGATTCCCAAACCCTAAAAACCCTCGTCTGGATCCGCCACCGATCCCCTAGTTTTCTCTCTCTATCCACTCAATGTTACCTAACCCTTCGTCTACCTAAATACACCATTCGAACTTTTTAGGATTACTTTTGTTTCGGCGAAGCCCGAAAGATGGACATCGAACAGAAGCAAGCGGAGCACATCGACTACTTCGTCAAGCAAGCGTCGGCCCACAATGGCGCCTCCCTGGCAAACGTCGCCGTCGAGGCCACTTCGCACCCGTCTCTCTTCGCCTTCTCCGAGATTCTCGCCGTTCCCAACGTCCTCGAGGTATATCTCTATATGTATCTGTAATTATGGGTTCATAGATTTTGTACGTAAGCACCTTTTAACAGTGTTCTAAATGGCGGCCGCCGGTACCCTGCCGCCACGCCAATACTCCTTGGCGTTTGATTTGGCGCCCAGGGAGGTTTGGCGGTGTTTGGCGGCGGCCTTGACGGCATCATCGACGTCTTTGGAGGCCTTTGGCGGCCTAAGATGTATAGTATTAAACTAATGTAGATCAAGTTTTGGAAGGGTATGGAGGAGAAGAGTTAAAGAAAGGAGATGAACTTTTAACTTGGCATTAGGGATCTCCGATCTCGTTTATTTCTGCTTATTGTCTTATTCAACTTATTTGCTAATTGCTACTACTTAATTTCATTTGGGTTTGTACATTAAGCTTTGTATTATGGTTATGTAGAACTTTGAACTCGTATTATGGATACATAGAATATAGTTTAATTGGATAATGGTTTGTTAAAAAAAAAAAAAAAAAGCCGAATTGCTTGGCGGCTTGGCGCTTGGAGGTGGGTCTCCGCCCTACTAGCGCCATTTAGAACATTGCCTTTTAAACGCACCCATGGGTATCTTTTTGGTGACATCATTAGATAGAAAACCTACTATTCCATGCTTTGTTTGCTACGATTTCGGTGGTAGACAAATGCTATTGGTTTGTTGATATTGGGTATCTCTAGAAGTTCTCAGGCTCAGGACAGGTTAATATTTTAGGTTTTAGGGTTTGTAACGACATGGTAGTGGTATTTTACAATTTTTGTATATATACAGTATACTGCTTTGGGATTGAATTAACATTTAGTTCAGATTGGTTTCTGCCCCCTGATACAACACACTTGTGAATGAATGTGAAAATATGCGTTGGGCAGCTTGTTCAGTTTGATCTTTGTGTCATATGGGGTGTCATATGGGTTATATTTGGTACAGTGAGAGGTGTGGTTAGTCGCAGATGGACTCTTGAACTAATGTACAACAAATGAAAAAGTTAGAGCTTGTTTGATTGACTTGGATCCTGCAAGTTAAGACCCTTGGTTACTTGAATGCAGTATATTCATAATGCAGAAATGAAGGTTGTCAATTTCTGTCGATAGGAAAACGTTGTGGTGGTTGTTTGGAGTCCCAGTGGCTTGGATATGGTGAAATTTAATTAGATTGACGATTTATCCTTTCTGTCACTTTCATGCTGGGTGGATGCGTTATGCTTTATTGTTGTTTTGAGGGCTAGGCTATGGCAAAATTTTTGTGTCTTTCTTGGCACTATGCTCGGTGAAAATAGTTGGTGGGGGGAAATTGTTGAGTTGGTTTTGTTTTGTAAGTGTTCCAGGAACTTGGATATGAAAAGTTGGGGGTAGATTGATCTGTTCCATTGTTCTAGGGGTAGAATGGGTCATGCTGTGAGGTGTTTTTGGGGTTTGGATAAGTAAAATTTGGATTGGGTGTAATCTTTTAGTGGCTTTGATCAAGGCCTAGCCAATGGAGAGGTGGAGAGCTTGAAGATTGTGCGTGAGGAGAGGTGGTTTTCTATATGCCTCATTTACATGGCTGGCATTCGCCACATTCCTATGTGGAGCTGTATGGTGGATATAGTTTGAACAGAATACAAAACATGGACGATAGGCCTGTAGATGGGATTAAAAGGTTGGACAGCCAAATGGGGGAGGCAAACAAGATGGACAAAGCGCGTTGTAAAGAGTCAGACTGAGCTAGGGAGCTTTGTGTGCTTGTTTGAGAGGTTATTTACTTACTGTTAATTTGTCTCCTGTGAATTAGGTACTTACTTGCTTGCCATTTCTCGGCACGAGTGCATTAGCTCTTGATCATGCTCACATTGAACTTGTCTTTTGTGTTTTATATGATGTTTATGTGTGCCCCTATGGATCCCGTCCTCTTGCCTTTCTTTGTGACCTTGTGTCTTCACATTCTATTGTTTAATTGCCAAAGTTTGCTCTTGTTCTCTCATGTTTTGATCACTGCGAATGGTGACTGGAATAGTGTGCATAATTCATTTTTCATTCTCTGTTGGTTAATCTTTGGGTTTGTTTAAAATCAATTCTGCTCTATGCATAGTTGGAAAGCCCTGGCTAATTTGATGATTTTCCTAATGAACTTGAATGCAGCTCCAAGGAACCGAGAACTCTGTGTATTTAGATTTGCTTCGTTTGTTTGCCCATGGCACGTGGAGTGACTACAAGAGTAAGCATGCATTTTTTTCCTGGTTTTTTTCACGAGTCAGAATGCTGCTATGTCATGGTCAGATAATTATTCCTTCTATTTTTTATCGGCAACACACAAAAAAAAAAAAAAAAAACTGTCTTGTACATTAAAAAAAATGTTCAAGAGCACGAAGGATAACGCAAACTACATTTTGTACTCTCACTTTTTTTTATTGGTAACATACATGTGACATTCACCGTCCAATCTTTGGAGGTCAAAAGCAAGGGAATCACTTAGAAGACTAGAATGGAGGCCCAAAAAATGTCAAAATTTGAAGGGTGAATAGACCTATTCTTTATATTTCTAATAAGAGGAGAAACCAACTTTATAATGGATGATAAGTTATCAGAAGTCAGAACTCACCTAAGAGTCAATGGCTTCTAAAACTCCTTTAGTTTACTTGAGTTAAATAACAGAAGAACGTTTTAAAAATTAGAAATGCGTATGCCATCTTTTTGTTTGCCAAGCCTCATAAATCTATCAGAAGGATATGAGAACAACTGAACAAGAACCGGAACCACTTAACGAATATTCACCCATTGAAATAACCGGTGCCATAACGATGAAGCCAAATGGCAATGCAAAAGTGATCGAAGGATTCATCATTGCATCTTATGCGTGACATAACCACCGAGGACAAAGGTTGCTATTAGGCCATCTGGCCATTACATTATGAGACTTTGGTGAGCCAAAGTCCTCCTAAAAAGCTAAATATGAACAGAAATAACCGATTCCAAATCCTTGTTGACAAGGACATGGAGAAACATTTCGATGATCAATAATTTTGGTCAGAAAGAGAGCAGAAATTGCATTACAATATCACGGAAGAATAAAGAGATCGCACTCTTTTATCACTAAGATTTGGTTTTAAGGAGACAAATCATAAGTCCGCAAAGGCAAGAATTCATCTTGTTTACCTTAGTTAAGATTTTTGAAAAAAATTTGGAATCTCATGTAGCTTGAGCCAAGGAAGAAGATGCCATAGAACAGATACAAGTGGGAACAAAATTTCAAAAGAATTTTGTCCCTGACATTCTTCTAATTCCAAATTTCAACCCAAACATTCTTCTAATTTTTTATACTGAATTGTTCTTGAATTTAGGTAATGCTGGCCGTCTTCCGCAGTTAGTTCCTGATCAAATTCTCAAGCTAAAGCAACTTACTGTGCTCACGTTAGCTGAGACAAACAAGGTATTGTTGGTATCTTTCAGATGTCTCGAGTGTTGGTTATACATTATTAATACTTTTGGCATTTTCGTGACATTCTCAGGCTCTAATTTTTGGTCCTTTCCCAGGTTTTGCCATATGATATACTCATGCAGGAGTTGGATGTTGCAAATGTTCGCGAACTTGAGGATTTCCTTATCAATGAGTGCATGTACGTGGTATGTATTACATCTCTGTTTCATCATCAGTGGTGTGCTAAATTTTCTTTTTATTTTATGCTCGGCGGTGCTAATTGTTGAGGTATACCATCCCATAAATTTTTGCATAATTACCAATGTGGGGAGGGAAGGAAGAACTGGTTGGCTTCCCCTCTCTCTCCCCTTTTAATATGTGGATTTTTGGATGCATGCATGGATGATCTGAAAGAAAGCTTTTATTTTGTTCAATAACGCCAGTTTTGTTTTCCTTAACATTGAAAGTAGTTGTTCTTTCAAATTATCAAACTGAAATAAAATTGTGTTGACTCTTCATTGGTTCTTTTGTAGGGCATAGTTAGAGGGAAGCTAGATCAGTTGCGAAGATGTTTCGAGGTTCGAATTCTTCAGAGTCCAGTTTGGGTTGTCTTTGTGTATAGATAACATTTGGTTCTTTTATTTTCTAGTAGCTATCAGATTAGTACTAAACCTAATTGTTTGGTGGTTGTAGGTACAATTTGCAGCTGGCAGGGATCTGAGACCTGGACAACTAGGGAATATGATACAAACTTTAACAAATTGGTAGTATTTCTGGTATTAATACGCTTATTTTGATTCAGATACTGTTTGGGTGTTTACTTTTAGGGTATAGAATGTGTCAATACTGCATGGGCTAACAGTGTCAGAATTCGAAGATCTCATTTCAAAAGATCTGTCTGGCTAGATTGCAAACTGGATGGTGAAGTATTCCTTTGGTTGCTAGACTTAACTTTGATGTGTTATGCATGGATCTATGTATGTTCTGCCGCACTTTAAGTTGGGATTGGGACGAGTTTGAAGTCAGTTTTTTGGTAAACAAACGGGGGAGGCGGAGACAACCCTGTACCAAACCCACCCTGCTGCCATTTCTTCCTTTTAGGGTGTAAATCAAATCACCTAGTATATGTGGATAGGTAGGTATCTGCCATTACTTTTTGGGATGGGGACTTACTTTTGCAAAAAAGTGCCTTAATGGTTCTTCTAAATGTGCAAGCCTGTGATTTGGTTTGCTGGAAGGTTCTAGCGATGTGGTGCTTTTGTTATACGTGGGATATGCTTATACAAGTTGAGCTAGTGTCTTGTGGGAAATCTTAATCTCTTTTTCTCTTCTATTTTCTCTTGAGATATTTTACTTATTAAGTTTATCGGTTTAATGTCGTTATCTTATCCTGTATCTGGAAAACGTAGGTTGACTACGTCAGACAATCTTCTTATCTCCATTCAAGAGAAGATAAAGTGGGCGGATTCCATGGGTGAGGTGGATAAGAAGCACAAAAAGGAAGTAGAAGAGAGGGTTGAGGAAGTAAAGAAGTCGCTCTCCACCAAGGTCAGGATCTGGGTTCTTTTAAGCTTTTAAGCTTTACTGTTCCTTTTTATTCCCTTGCATTTTTTGTCTTAAGCAAAGAAGTAAACTACTTTTTTTTAAGGGGAGAGAGGGAGGGAGGGTTGGAACCTGAATTCTGCATTCCGTTGAATTTAGAGACAGGGAAGCTAGCTAGAATCTAGCAACTCATCATCCGGAACTAATTTGATGGAGTTTCTGTTATGGTTTTGGAAAGACTATTGTTATAATGGTCTTAATTGAGTTGGTGGAATATGTTTGTCGATTGTCTTACTTACGTCGTGGCAGAAGTCACACACTGTGAGCAGGCCGACATGGACTTCCGAGGGCAAGAGGAGATCTTCTCTGAACCTGGTGGGGTGATGGACTATGAGGAAGACCGAAGCCGACCTAAGAGGTAGTTTATTAACTCTTGACTCCATAATTACTTCCCCATGATGAATATGGATTCTGAAGTTACTCTAATTTCAAGTGAATATAGCATGATCTGAATTCTGAACCACTAAGTTAGTTGCACTGTTCTCGAGCTTACCTTTATTTATTCAGGGCACCTAAAATTTCAGTCAGGTGCTTCTTTGCATAATGTGCTGTATGGATAAATTTCCAATAGGTCAGCATAAACTCGTCACGTTTGTGGAGTGGAAAACCTAATTGCAAACTAAGTTGCGAAACTAATGCATTCTTTAAACTCAGAAACATGTGGGCTTCGTTGTTATATGTTGGGATGCTTCATTTTGTTTGATGAGCAACTTGGAAAATTGCAGGAGGCGGCATCCAATGGGTTGAAGAGAGAGCATCAGACAGAGAATTGGTTGTTTGCCACCTACCCCCCTTTTTTGTTCGAGGCATTCCAACAACACACAAACACACACAGGATTGCTGGTTTTGGAGATACTCATGTCTTTCAAATTGAACTTCGATGTTATTTAGACTAAAAAATATCGCCACTTGTTAGTTTGTATTGGAACTCCATCGTTATTTGATTTTAAGCGAAGATCAGATTGGTTTTGGTAGTGCGGCTTAGTAAGCAAAGTTATGGAGGTAATATGCACCTCGATAGTTCAGTCAGCATGTGCCGTGATATTGCTTGTAGTCCTACTTCATTTAGGTATGAAATTACCTGTTGCAATGGATGCGAATGGTCTTACTTCACGGGAAGAAATAGCGGTTATTTCCCGCAACATGATGACTCTACCATGTCAGCTTTGGTTTGGGACATTTTCCCCTACTTTAATCATCCCAGGTGGTATGTTCAGCTATTTGGTCTTCTATTATACAAAGATTTAACAAATTTACAAATGCTCTGTTGTTAATTGGTTCATCAATTTGTGTAGGGGAAAAGGGAAAATATCTTCTTTCTTTGTTCGATTAGGAAAGGGAAGAAAATGATTGTCATGGAACTATCCATAAAAGCTGACAATCCGGAGTTTTAAATCGTAGTATCAAGAAATGTAACGGTTTTAGTGATAAGGTCATATATTGGCCGATATCAGATTGTATTGGCCGATACTTAGGTAAATAACAGTATAAGAGGTTTTAGTATCAGGAAATGTAACAATTTCAGTGTGAAGGTCATATATTGGCCAATACGTAGGTAAATTACAGTATCAGAGATTTGAAAGCGTGTTATGTACTGGCCCGGCCTTTATTTATAACCTTGCCGACATCTTTTATTCAATTCATTTACCTTCTACTGTTGGTAGTACCAGCCCTACCTATACAACTACCCTCTTTTGTCAGTGTCTTGGTTCATAGGGCAAATTTCACTGACCTCCCCTGAGGTTTCTGACACGAACAGAAACCTCCCCTGAGGTTTCTGAAATAACACTGCCCTCCCCTCCTTTACCTGAAAATACCAAGGGACCCCCCTCTCCGTTAATTGAACGTTAAAAACGGATGGAAAAGATTATTTCTCTCTTCACCCACTACTAAAACTAAACTAAACTCCCAACCAAACAAAACCGATGTCATTGTACTATATTTTTTACAATACCTATACTACCCTCACCAAACTCTTTACCCCTCTTATTTATAAAATATAAAATACAAAAATTACTACACTTTGTACCCGTTTCACTTTGAGATTTTGTCCTTATTTAAAAGGTTTCACATTTGCTAATTTTCTATCAAACTTTTTTGAATTATTCGTTCGTCTCGATAAGAGGAATTGAAAAATTAAAAAATTAAGATTTTTACCAAATATTTTGAGAAATTCAATATTTTGGATAAAAGTAACAATTTTATATTCTTTTGATTCCTCTCGTTGAGACAAACCAATGATCCACAAAAATTAACACAAAACTAGTAAATACAAAAAAAATTCAAATATGGACAAAAATAAAAAAGCCTAAAAATCCCACAAACAGGTCTGCATGAAAAAAATTCGAATATGAACAAAAACTAAAAAGCCTAAAAATTTCACAAACAAATCCCGTAAAAACCAAAAAACAAACTATTGGCAATGGAGGGTACGGGCTTGTTAGTGGGATTTTTAGGCTTTTTGATTTTTACGGGGTTTGTTTGTAGGATTTTTAGGCTTTTTGATTTTTGTTCATATTTGAATTTTTTCGTATTTGCAAGTTTTGCGTTAAATTTTTGTGGATTATTGGCTTATCTCAACAAGAGGAATTAAAATAGTACAAAATTATTATTTTTACCCAAAATATTGAATTTCTCAAAATATTTGGAAAAAATCTTAATTTTTTACTTTTTCAATTCCTCTTATCAAGACGAACTAATAATTTACAAAAATTTGATAGAAGATTAACAAATGTGAATCCTTTTAAATAAGGACAAAATCTCAAAATGAAACGGGTACAAAGTGTAGTGATTTTTGTATTTTATATTTTATAAATAAGAGGGGTAAAGAGTTTGGTGAGGGTAGTATAGGTATTGTAAAAAATATAGTACAATAACATCGGTTTTGTTTGGTTGGGAGTTTAGTTTAGTTTTAGTAGTGGGTGGAGAGAAAAATAACCTTTTCCATCCGTTTTTAACGTCCAATTAACGGAGAGGGGGGTCCCTTGGTATTTTCAGGTAAAGGAGGGGAGGGCAGTGTTATTTCAGAAACCTCAGGGGAGGTTTCTGTTCGTGTCAGAAACCTCAGGGGAGGTCAGTGAAATTTGCCCTGGTTCATATAATCACTCTGAGAGATGTGATTGCGTTCTGCAAAGTAGCACAGTTTCCTTAGATGGTTTTGGACAAAAGGAGAACAGAAACAATGGAAGGGTTGCATCAGCAATGGCTAGAGGACCTCAGCTTCAACAGCAAAGAAAAACATATTATGCAGAAAACAAAGAGCGTATTATGCGGAAAAAAAAAACCCACTTTTCAGTAATGAAATGCATTCAAAATACTTTGTGGCTTTTCTCCGGCAGCCCTCCTTACATGTCCAGATTTTGCAAACCGAATTAGACAGAGACAGCTTGTGAGAGATGTCGGTGTCTTTTTTTGCACAAAATCTGCGCCCAGATTTTTCTGTCCAAAGATTGCAGCTGCGTTGGAAACTACTCTCTCTCTCCTTCTTTTTTGTACTTGTCATTGAGTAGCCCTAGCTGCAATGGAAACTACTAATAGTGTTTGGTATTTTCATTGATAAGCCCTATTTGATTGAATTGTAAGGGAAAGGAAGCTAATGCCTTTTTGTGAGGCACAAGAAGGACCTTTGCTCTATATGGTAACATGGATTTGCTTAATGTCGGTTGAATACCCAAATATGTATGCTGTTTGAAGTTTTCCAACGCACACACAGAATAACAATCTTAGCCGTCGTAATTGAAATTTCTATGTGTATGCTGTTTGAAGTTTTGCGACGCACACACATGGTAACAATCTTAGCTTGCATCAGATAAAGCAAATATTTAGCCTAAGAGGCCTGCATAAACTATGACATGAAGCTTGGTAAAGCTATTGTATTACATAAGGTTCTCTCAATGGAACCATTATTTGGCAATATCTTGTTCTCCCTTTGGCTTATTTGTGGTACGCATCATCCCCTCCACCTTAGTTGATGCTGTCAGAAATGACAAGAAAAATATGTTTCAAATGTTTCAAATTAACTTCAGATATAATTTTTAAGGGGAAAAACTTACGCGTCACAGTTGGTGGTTTTGGAGACTGGGATATCCATTTGAACACCGCACTTGGAAGGGAGAGCTTGGGCAACATCGTCTTTTATGTTTGGGTAGCGATTAGCTGCTGCCTTGACACAGGTGCACGCTGCTCGCTTGTCTGCTGTAGTTGAAGCCATTCCCTTCAGGTTCTTCACCCCATCGCAGCATGCCGGTTGTGGAGTCCCCCCTGCCATGAGGTAGGACATGCATGGAACCAAGCAGGCGTCAACTTGGCCACAGGTGATGGCTCGGGTGGGCTCTGCCATGATCTGTACCATGGCTAGGACGATCATCACTATGACTAATCCCTTCATCTTTCTTTCCTTTGTAATATAGGTCACTTGAAAAAGTTTTGAGTTTGGCCTTTCAACTTTGTATTCTCTTTGTGCTTCTTTCTTGTGTTTGCTATAAGGGAGGCTTGGATAGGGTATATATAAGACTCAGGTGATAATGTGAAATAGAAAGAGCACCAAAGCATAACAATTATCTGTTACAGTTTTGGTGTTTTCTTTGCTTTCATATGTCAGCTGTAACTGCTTATAGCAACAAGAGGATAAACATGTGTAACACTTCTGTTTCTCTTCCGGTATGGCTGTTCATTCACTTCCTTGGCAGGGGCCAATAAACCCTACCTCGTCCACTTAGTCTATCCCAAACGAGCTAGTTGTGTCTCGGATATGACTGGATTACCAGTTCAGTGTACCATAGGGTAAATGATTTCTAATTACATCATAATCCTCATTTAATTTTCCAGCTGGCGTGGATTTCAGGATTCGTGCATTTGTTTGCGTATTGTCCATTTGCCGAAGATCTTGACATAACGGACAACGAAGAAGGACTAATGTACCAGACCTCCATTGATTGGATTATTGGAATGTTAGGCTTATCTTGGTTTGTTGGTGTATTTGTCTGCGTCCTTAGCTGGGCATGAGACTTGCTTGAACAATCAAACCTTTCGCCTCTTGTAGTTAAACCTGATTTTTCATAGTTCCTCAGAGAGCCAAGTTTTCCCTCTGAATTAAACTGTATTTCAGTAGCAATTGGTCATTAAAACTGTTGCTTGTGTATATCCAGCAATGGTCACTTGAATTGTATAGCCTAGCAGCATACGGCAATTGGCATACCCTCTGTCCAAGTGTGAAAGAAGGCTTACTAAGACACAGATTCTGGGAGCCTCACCAGTGAAGCTAAAAATGCATATAAAACCCAGTGGAAAGAAAGAGTGGTGAATTTCCGACGTACCAACAAAAAAAATAACAGAAAGAGTGATGAAGACCAAAGAGACGAAGACAGTCGTTAAGTTTTCTTCAGCCCAGAGCTTATTTCTTTCTGCTATTCTTGTCACTTGGCCAATGTCTTGGAAAAAGAAAGTACATATCTAATGCAAAAAGGCAGAAAAAAAGAAATGAAATTCAGGGAAAATAGGCCGTTGATCCTTCAATTTTAGGAAAGACAGTAACTGCGATGAAAATTTCGTACCTTCGCGGCATCGCTCTCTCTCTCTCTCTCTCTCTGCCACACGTGTGCACACTTATTAACCCTTTTTCGCTCATGTGGATGGATCTAATATAGCTAGCGGATTACGCATGGAACATGGCAGAGAAAATAAACCTTGTTGCTTCTTTTCAGTTTACTGTGAGACCACTGTTTTTTAAGTGAGTACTAACTCCCCTACATTGATTAAACAGCATCATTGCCTATGCAATCTCCGAGGAAGGACAGGAGATAGACCTAACCTTTGGCAATACACGCACAAAGTGGCTGCACTCACAAAATTTTACCACTTAAATAGCGGCCCTCCTTACCTACAAAATCGAGGAATTCAAGGGACACTATGCTGTAAAACAATGCCCCCAAATCCAAGCGAGAAAGCATAGAGAGGGTAGGCCTAGAGACCGGATACAATTTCTGTGCTTATTCGGAATCCAGAGCATCATTACTAACTCCCCTTGTTAATCTGGAAACATAATCATTAGATTTGCAGTGTTCTGTCAATACCGTTGCACTGAAATTCCAGTAACATTTTAGCCCAGGGAAGTGATCTTTCACAATAAGTTCAAACATATAGTAAAACCACCATGAGAAAAAGCATCTCTATGAAATTATACGGCTTCATTAGTACGTGCTGGAGCGGTGTTCACAGTGCTAACGCTTAGCTTATTTTCTCCGAAGTTTACACAAGTGAAAAGCACTTCTGGCCTTCAGTTTTAGGGGTTAGCAATCCTTTGATTGAGTTAAAAGGGAAAGAAACACAGTGGTTTGCTGAAGCACCATAATCCTGCTTTAAATGATTGTTGATTTGTATATCATCAATTGCGAACCAAATCCAGAATCCAGTTGAGAAAGCAATAAAATGGAAAGACAATGAGGGTAATCGTTCTTATTTTCTGAAAATATCAAGTACACCACTCAGGAAGCTTGGTAAAGCTTAAGTATTACAAAGGCTATCTCAGGTAAATCATTATTCGACATCATAACATAGTTAGGCATAATCAACTAGCTGTTGGTGCCTCAAATTCTCGCACTTTATTTCTTGTATTTTCCCCTCCAGCTTAGTTGATTCTGTCAGAAACGAAAAGGAAAATATGTTAAAAATGATTCAAATTAACTTCAGATATAATTCTTCAGGGGAAAAACTTACGCGTTACAGTCGGTGGTTTTGGAGACTGGGATATCCATTTGAACACCGCACTTGGTAGGGAGAGCTTGGGCAACGTCGTCTTTTATGTTTGGGTAGCGATTAGCTGCTGCCTTGACACAGGTGCACGCTGCTCGCTTGTCTGCTGTAGTTGAAGCCATTCCCTTCAGGTCCTTCACCCCTTCGCAGCATGCCGGTTGTGGAGTCCCCCCAGCCATGAGGTAGGACATGCACGGAACCAAGCAGGCATCGACTTGGCCACAAGTGATGGCCTGGCTGGGCTCCACCATGAGCTGAACCATGGCTAGCACAACAATGGCTATGACCACTCCCTTCATTTCTCCTACAAGTCTTCTAAGTTTCTTGAAAATTTTTGGTTGGGATTTTTGGAGCTGATATGTTATGAGCTTCGTTCTCACTTGCTGTGGGGGAAGATTTGATCTAGTATTTATAGCACTTCAGTGATTGCGTTCAGTGGGGAAATGGATTGGGTTGTAACAAGATCTGTTACAGTGTTTTGGTTTTTTTATTTGCTTGCATCTGTCAGCTGCTATTTATTTCAAAATAGCTGAGAGGATGAGTTCTTGAAGGCACAACTGAATCCAACCTTATCTCTTTTGCTTTAAGAAAACAACCACATATGATTTCATGGCAATAATGAATCGAAACCGAAGTAAGGCACACACACAACTTGTTGGTTTTCCAAGGTAACTAACGTACGTTGAGCTACCAAGTTAATACTTGTTCGCTCCAATAAACCGGGACTTCAGAGGAGTGTGACCCCCAGGATCCAAGTTTAGCAGCGAGGTTCAAGGTCATTGAACTGCTCTTGGAGCTAAATTCATGTTTGATACTTCCAATAGGAGTTCAGAGAGTTGCAAAAATCAAACCCTTTTAAGCTGTGTTTGGATCATGGAAGTAAAAATGAAGGGAAAGGAAAAGACGAAGAGAAGAGTGAAGAAGCTAAATAGTTTCTTTGGCTGTATTTCGTCATGGGGTTTGAAATGTTCATGCCTAGATTTTAGTTTCACTAATAAGAAGTATGCATGGGATCCGGGTTTTAGCACTCCGGAAAATATCTCTAAGAAGAACGAGTGATGAGATGCTTCTGTTGTTCCGTTGATATTTGTAACCAAATAATTATGAGTAGGGGTGATTTCGGTTCGGGTTTAGTCGGTTTGGGGTAATTATTTCGATCCCGATCGGAGTTAAGTTCGGGGTTGGATTGGTCCTGTTGGGGATTTTGGTTTGCCCGAAATCTTGTGATGGACAGTCAAGATTAAACACAAAATAGATGAATGGACCAAATTAATGTAAAACATATAAAATATATAGTCGGTTCGGTACTAGTCGGTCCACATAGTTTTAGTTAGGTTCGGTTCGGTTCGGTCCGGATAAATTTTCAGGTAACCGAGACCGAATAGAAATTTGATCGGTTCAGTTCGGTCCGAACGGAAGCGGAAAAAGCCTGACCTTACCTTGATCGAAACCGAACCGATCAGTGGATTTTTTCGGATTTTTCATCCGAAGTTTTGCACACCTTGAGTTTTGTCCTACTTCAAATTTTTTTTCGCATTTTTTAGTTTTGCGTCAAACTTTTGTGGGTTATTGATTTGTCTCGACAGGTGGAATAAAAAAAGTTAAAAAGTATTTTTACTCTAAACATTTTTAGAAATACCCAAGATAAAATTCAAAAAGCCATGATTTTTTAGTTTTCCAATATGTTTCGTCAAAGACGAGACGATAATCCACGAAAGATTGGCGCAAAACTAAAAAACGCAAATTATTTTGAATAAAAACAAAACTCAAAAAGTTTAAAAAGCCCCTAAAACTCTTGGAGGAAGAAGGCCTCACTTTTAGCTTTTCGTTGAATTTTTTTGGATTAATTGTTCGTCCTGATAAAAGGAATCCAAAAAAAAAAAATTGGACCGAAGTTGAAAAAATTCATATAAGACGTTACGATAGATAAAAAAATATCAATTGTTTGAGATTTTTTCTTCTTTAGGGAAATTATTTCTTAGTTTTCGTCATAATTTTTTATTTTAGACTTCTCTCATCGAGACAAATGATCAATCCAAAAAATAAATTTAAATGCAAAGGAAAAAATATCAAAATAAAAAATATAACGTAAACTCAGTGACTCAATCCAATAAATCCAAGTGGCCGCTTGAAATCTCACTAAAAGCCCAAATTCGCAGCCAGGAGGTTTTATAGTAATCACACTTTTAATAATTTGCAGCAAAAAGTAATTTGATGCGGCGAAGAGTAATTTTATACGGCCAAGAGGCATGTAAAACACAAAAGAATCGTGAATAATAATCATGTTTTCAATAATTTGCGGCGAGCAATTATTTGCGGCCAAAAGTAATTATTTGCGGCCAAAAGTAATTATTTGCGGCCAAAAGTAATTCTATGCGGCCAAGAGGCATATAAAACACAAGAGAATCGTGAATAGTAATCACGCTTTCAATACTTTGCGGCCACGAGTAATTCATTGCGACCCGGAGTAATTATTTGCGGTTAGGATACTTCCAATAGGAGTTCAGAGAGTTGCAAAAATCAAACCATTTTAAGCTGTATTTGGATCATGGAAGTAAAAATGGAGGGAAAGTACAAGATGAAGAGAAGAGTGAAGAAGCTAAATAATATCTCTGGTGTCCCTATCATTTTCTTTGGCCCTGATAAATCCCTCCCTGGAACCATGATCCAAACAAAACCTTAACTTATACTAATCTTTACACAAGGGTTTGAAAACACTGATTTTGGACCAAAGATCCCAGGAGTAGCTTAAGTGCAACAAACAAGAGCCACTGATTTGTTTGTTCCATCAGGTCATGGGATTTGAAATGTTTCATGCTTTAGATTTTAGTTTCACTACGGGATCCGGGTTGTAGCACTCATGAAAAAAATCTCTAAGAAGAACGAGCGATGATATGCTTTCCGTTGTTCCGTTCATATTTTGCTCTTTCGCATCTTTCGGCTCTCATTTTTGTTACGATGATGACCAAAAACCTCGAAATGATCATCCTTTGGCTAAGAGCAGTTTGCAGCTGACATATGAGAGCAGAGAAAAAACCAAAATAATGTAACAGAAATAGGTAAGGCCTATCCTCTTATCTGTTCTCCATGATGACCTTAACTCCTTATATACCCTTACCTTCCTTCTAGCAAACACACAAGAAAGAAGCACATTTTGAATTCAAACCAAAAGACCAAACTAAAGTGTCCAGTACAAGGGGGAAAAAATATGAAGGGACTAGTCATCGCCATTGTTGTGCTAGCCATGGTTCAGCAGCTGATGGCGGAGCCCACCCGAGCCATCACTTGTGGCCAAGTCGACGCTTGTTTGGTTCCGTGCATGTCCTACCTCGTGGAAGGGGGGACACCACAACCCGAATGCTGTGACGGGGTGAAGAACCTAAAAGGAATGGCTTCAAATATAGCAGACAAGCGAGCAGCGTGCAACTGTGTTAAGGAGGCAGCTAGTCGCTACTCGAACATAAAAGACGACGCTGCCCAGGCTCTCCCTGCAAAGTGTGGTGTCCAATTGGATATCCCCATCTCTAAAACCACCAACTGTGACGCGTAAGTTTTCCCCTTAAACATTATTCTTGAACTTAAATGGCTTGATATTGAGTTTGCTTTTTCTTTTGACAGTATCAACTGAAGTGAAGGTGATCGTGTATACCGCAAATAAGGCAAGGGAGATTCAAAAACTAGCATCTAGTTAAGCCTTTGTAATCCAAAAGCTGTACTAAGCTTCATGTCATACTTCATGCGAGCTTCTTAAGCCAAGTAGGCATATGTCTGATAATAAGACTGTCGCATTTATCTTTCTGTTTTATTTGTGTGATTCTTCTGTGTATGTGTGAGCGCGCACGCGCATTTGTGAAAGATCCGAGCAGAACAACAAATCAGAACCCTATTTTCATAAGCATCCATAAATGCTAGCAAATGCCAAGGCAATGGTTTCTGAATTGGGCCTCAATCAACAATGCACAAATTAGACTACGAGGCAAGGTTCTTGCCATGCCCTCCTACTCCCTCTCAAACTGCACCATATTCTTTTCCCCTTTGAATTCAATCAATCGTGCTTATCGATGAGAACAGAGGAAAGAAGCGCGTTTTCTCCAGTTGCTTAATCACTTAAAGGAACTTGTAGTCCCTCACTATTGGTACGGTGACATGACTCATCCCGGAGATATGTCATTTCACTATCAGTTCCGTCAATTAAACATGGTTTGACAAAAAATGCGGCGATATATACGCGGTTAGTTTCCTCCAAAGCTCCAAAACGGCAAAACCTTAACAATGGGAAGACCCTGGAACAGAAATTCACAATCCAATACGCCATTAAGCCGGTGTCTAGATGATGGATTTCGGGAGAAGACTGGAGAGGGAAAGAACAGAAACAAAGCCAAGATGAAGCTAAAAGTTTATTAATGTGGTTTCCTAACCATTTTCTTTCCTTCGATAAATCCCTTAACAAATCCATGATCTCAAGTAACACAACCTCTCAAGTAACACAACCGGTAGCTGTGGCCGGCGGGCTGCGGGTTTTGCGGGCGGTGGTTGTGGGTCGATAATAATAAGGTGTTTTAGGGTTTGGGGTTTTTTTTTTCTTTTCTGTTATTCCGGAGTATCCGGTTCTTCTCTGACTGGTTTCTCCAGTTTGACTGTGTTCCAGTTTGGGTTTTCCTCGGATCTGGAGGGTAGAGGAGGTGGGTGAATAACATCGCCGGGGTTCGGTCTCCTCGAAGCACTGTCAGTCTGAGGCTTCCTCAGATTCGCCGGTGTGCGGCAGTGGAATAAGTTTGTGGTGTGTTCAGCTTCAGCGACTCGATCCGACAGAGGAGCGTGCAGATCTTCAGGCGCCATGGGTGAATCAACTGTTGGTTTTGCTCCAGCATGAGAGCTGTTTTTCTCTTTTGTTGTTTCTTAGTTGTTGTTGTTGCTTTTTCAGATTTCAGTCGTGCTTTGATTTATGCGGGTTTGAGCTGGGGTCCGTTAGGATTTTCTACTGCCTGGAGCTAAATTGGTTCATAATTTAGGTGTTTTGTTGGTCCTGCTTGCAGAGGGTGCCTGTCTCGAAGTCTGGGTAGTTTTTGGGTTATTTCCTGTACCTTTTATGCAATCTTCGGGCTTTGAAATGAAATTGACAGTTTAAAAAAAAAAAAAACCCTCTCAGTACAGTTAAACTGGGATATTCTGTTAAACACAACGTAATTGCGCAAGTTGCTTCCAGAAATCTTGGTTTTGTCCTTTAAACTTTAGGCCCTGTTTGTTTGAAGAGATATGTGCATCCCAACACGGACAGACCTCCACGAACCATTAACTTTACGCCTGTTTGTTTGTTGAACTGTGCTACACACACAGCAATTTGTGCACAGATTGTGCACAAATTTCGTTGTGGGACCCACCACGGGTCCCACACAAATCATCCAAGCCGTTCATTAAATGTAAAATATTTTTTCAAGGGTCCCCGTAAAAAATAAGCTCAATCCAATACCTATAGGTACTTCATCCAACTATCTAACTTTTCATTCAAATTTCCGGATAATGAAAAGTTATATGATTGGATCGAACACCTATAGGTATCGAATTGAGATTATTTTTTACGGGAACCCTTGAAAAAATGTTTTACATTTAATGGACGGCTTGGATGATTTATGTGGAACCCGTGGTGGGCCCCAAAAAAAACTGTGCACAATCTGTGCACAAATTGTATGTATGTGTAGACTTTCTGTTGTTTGTTCGAAGGGAATATACAGTATAATCGGGCCCCCTCACTCCACTCCACGTATAAACGTGCGAAACGGCTGTGAGACTGTAGAAATTAGTCCAAAGTTCGCATAAACTGACCCGGATCACCTTCGTTATAAAAAAAAAAAACAAAGAATAATAAAAATATACAGTATACATTACTTAATACGGTGGAATTTTATTTTTAGTAAAATTTTAAATTATTTTACAAATACTCTGCGCCTCATTCTACATGACAGTGGACCCCTCTATAATGATCCATTAATCAGAAAAACCAAAATTTGATTAATTATAACCAAGTAGGTCTTTTTATTTATTTAATTAAACTGAATTAAATCAGACGTTCCTTCCTAATTTTTAATCCATACTGTAAAATGTAATTAAGGGGAAAACGTGTTTAAAAAACGTGGCTTCGTTAATTTTGTACTCCATCAGCTTCTTCTCGATTCTCATAGGCATAGCTAGGTGACGAAGGAAGAGGGTTCCGTTCGGTAGATCAGTTGGTTGATTCATGGAGCGTTGGATTGGAATTTTGAAGCTTCCATTGAACCCTAAGAGTAAGAAGGCTGACTACAGAGTTGCAGTGTCTCTCTGCCTCTCTTCTTCTACCAAAACCTTAGCTGTAAGTTCTAGCAATCAAATTCCCTTCAAACCGTCAATTTTCTCTTCAATACTGGTTTTGTTTTGCTATAGCCACACTCAAGGTGATTGATTACTCTTCCATTTCTTTTTTTGGACTGCATTCTTCAGAAACACCATTTTCATTCTGTTTCTTGTAATGTAAGAATCATTCAAGATTCAGATCCCTTGCCAAACCGCCACGAAGAATTAGTAGGTCAGCTGAATATTCGAGAGAAAACAAGCCGGTAATTTGAGAAGTCATTTTGTATTACACTTTAAATTTTGTTTCAACATCTTTCTGCTTTCAGTAATTCATGGAAGAATGAAACTGACCGCACCAGTTACAAGAGAAAATCTCATGATAGTGAATATGGGTCCTCCTCACCACCCATCAATGCTTGGTATTCTTGACTCATCGTTACCCTAAATGGTGAAGACATTATTGAATGTGCACCAATATTGGGTTATTTACACATAGGGATGGAAAAAATTGCAAAAAATCAAACAATTATACACGTTTTTTTGTCGGGAGAAGCTGAAGTCCGATGATTCTTGTCCCGTAGATCTAAAAAAAATCGCATTCTGCATCACTGAGAGATACCATGATTCCATTTTACATGACATGTGAATGACAGATACCTACAGCAAATGTTATCTTCTTCAGCGGAGATCGATGTGAAGGCACTGGAAATCCTGTGATTGACAGGCTATCCAATCTGCAGAAAATTGCTGAAATTCTGGTTTCGAAATTTGGTGGTTCTATAAACGCTTGGGTTATTGAGGCTTCCACTTTTAGTGGCTCTTTTGCTGTTTACAAGGACTTTATTCCCACGGTAAACTGCTGGGGAGAGCCAAAATCATACAACCCGACTGGATTTCCAGCTTCTGCATCAACCATTACCCTCTTGTCGAATTGCCTCCAAGAAGTATGTGTGATCAGCTTGTGTTTTCATGCCTCTCTCTTTGTGGTATTTGATTCTTAAGTTCAATTAGCACCTCCATATTATTCTGCTAGTTATACTCCAGCATGTCTATGGTACTTTTAAGAACTATGCAAAGGCATGAAAATGTGAAGCCTGATGGTGAGCTACAAAACGATGAATTCGAAGCCCAGAAACTATAGGTAGGTTCATGTAAAGGGAAAACAAATTTGGTACCATCTGGACTTAGAAAAGATGGGAATATCAAGAATGTTGAATCATATGAAAGTCTAATAAATTCACCCGAACATGAAGGAAAGGAAATCTTAAATCGAAGCAATGTTTCTTCATGAGGAGAATCTGCAATCAGGCAAAAAATGGAAAACTGGTAGTAGAACCTGGCATGTGTTCGACAGGGACACTGAATAAATCTTTAAGGGTGTGTACACCTTCACTTTATATTGCTGGGATCTATTCTGCTTGTTGCTTCTTTCCGTGACTGCAGGTTTTCAATTTGGTGTATCAACTATCAACCCAAGAAGGTGCCTCTAACTTGTGTTCAGGATTTGGTTGAGTCCTTATTCATCTGATTTAAATATTTGAAAATGTGTTATCCCAGCTTTATTCTTGCATTCCAAGGTGCTTCACTTAATGAATGTTATTATTTTCTTGTCAAGTTTCTTATGAAGTTCTGCGATCATCGCTGGAATGGTCACCCAACTTGTTTCCACTACATGTTCCAATTTAGCTGCGGAGGTCATGTATGTTGCTGCCACAAAATAAAATGTGGATTCATTAATTGTCCATATGGCAGGCAAAACACTTGATTTCTCAAAGGCATGAAGAACGATACGAAGCTGGGGTACCCTTGTCACATTTGCCTCAACCCAAAACATCGGTCCTTGGATTTAGCAAGGGTGGAACTGTACTGAATCAGTTAGTAACTGAGCTTGGCATTTCTGCTGCCAAATCCTCCGAAAACCCAACCAAGGTAAATAAAGAGCTACTGAATGAAGGCCCTGTTAGTATCCAGGAAGGAAAGAGGAATCAAATAATCCCAGGGTCAAAAGAAAGCCTCTTGGACAGCATAGCTGAGATCCATTATGTGGATGTTGGTTTAAATTCAGCCGGAGCGTACATCAACGAAGGAGATGTAATTGAAAGACTCTCCAAAAGCCTAGCGCAAAGGGCTTCTGGAATTCGTTTTGTTCTTCATGGAACTCCAAGGCAATGGTGTGATAGCAGAAGAGTTTGGATCAAAGACGAAAAGGAGAAAATGCTCGAGCTGCTTAAGTTGGGAGCTCAGACAAGCGGTGGTAAACTGCTTGTGTGTGAGAGATTTTATTTTGCTGATAAGCCTCCGAATCTGCAGATGCATTTTGAAGTAATAGAAAAATTGGAAGTGAGTTGATTGCTCTTATCTTGAAGGGAATGCATGGCAGGTAGAATTGGCTCCATGAATGGTCATAGGCTCATAGCTACAGGGCATATTGAAGACAAGATGTATAATACTTGCAAACTGTAAATCATTGGCAGATTGTATTGGCTCTTAGTGGTTATGTATAGCTCCTTGTTCTTTTTATCTGTTTATAATGTTAATGTGATGTATGATTCCTGTATAAATAGATTGCCGTTTTTGTGAATAAATTACAAGCTGGATCCTGTGTTTCATATTCGGTTTGGAATGAGAACGTATGCCGAGTTCTCGATCAGCATTCTTCAGACTTGACTGTTTGTGGACAAAACTCCATACTGTAGGCCTTGCACCATGCAGTCTCTGTCTCCTATAAACATATTCTGTGAAAAAACAAGCTCAATCCAGCGGACCTGTTTCAACTCAGATTCATAATTCAGCAACAAGCACTGAATAAGAATATTTGACTAATGATCACTGAATTCAGCTAAAAGCCCATAAAGTCTAGAAAACAGCGCTTTACTATAATTGAAGAAGATATTGTCACACTGTCAACCAAAGAAAAAAGGTAAGATGCTGGTCTCTGAGTTTGAACCATTTATACAGCACCATTATCGCTGTTTATAATCTATACAGAACCCAAAATAAGAAAGAGAGAAATGCAAGAAACCCAAAATGCATTTCAGAGGCGCTTTAAACTGCTGTCAAACCACCAATGGAATGTAACTTAGGCTAAAATGTATCCAATGACAATTCCGGTTGAACTTGTTTTCTCATTTGTGAGCTACTCTTTAGAATGGAGTATATATCTGGTGCTAAGGCGCCTTAAATGCTGTTGAACTACCAATGGAATGTAACTGAGGCTAAAAGGTATCCAATGACAATTCCGGTTGAACTTGCTTTCTCATTTATGAGCTACTCATTAGAATGGAGTATATATCTGGTGCTATTCCAGGTTTTGAAGGACAATTCTGGCAAACACTTTCGCGTCAAGTGGGGCCATTGCTGCTGCAGCTGCAACACGCAGAACCCGTGGAGCTCCAGCATCTCGAAGAAGTGCTACATGGTGCGGTGCGTGCCGGCTACCTAGAGCGGTGAACTGCAATTCAAAGAACATAATCGCAGAGGGATACATTCATATTAGTGGATATCATCCACTTCGAGAAAATGATCTTGCAGAGAGATACAGAGATCATTTACCTGGACAAGTGCAAATATGGCACATGCCTTGATTGTGGAAGAAGGATTTCGTAGCGTGGCCACGAATCTTGCAATCATGGTTTCACTGACAAGCGTAAAGTTGAGAACAAAAATGAAGTTGAAAAAATTAAGAACAAATTGAGGAAGCATGAAAGCTTACAGTTAAACAAGGAAAAGCTAGAGTTAATATGCCTTATCTTCTTTGACATGTAGACATAGCTTGAAATAAAGTAGAACTCCTTATAAAATTACAATGGAAAAAATATTGGGAAAAATATTATTTTGGAAACAAGTCTATTTTTTTTTTACACACAGAGAGAGAGAGAGAGAGAACCTGCATCTCAAATGACCTGCTTCCTGAATATGAGATGATTCTGCTACTCACCACAAAGGTGCAAGGGACGATGAGGCAGCAGCAGCGGCAAATGTTTGTGGATCAAAAAAAGAACGGAGAAAAGATTTAATGCTCTTCAATGCCTTTCCCTTAGCCGTCTCTATGCTAGAACTTCTAGATGTGCTTTTCAGATGAAGTTCCTATCAGTGCAAATTCATCCATTCTGTACATAGTATGCACATTTATCAGACCACACAATTCTGTTACCAGCTTGATATCCAAGAGGAAAAGATTCTAGTGGTAAATAGCATGATCATATCGCATACATTTGCTCAAACTCAGAAGATGCAACAGTTTCCAGAACTATTGAGAAGTGGACACAGTTGAAATTATAGGGAAATCTAGGGAATAACAAAATTCATTCTTTTGACCTACTAAATGGGATACATTCATATCTTAAATAGGCAAAAGGGTGTAAGCACTTTACAAAACTCAGGAAGAGCGGAAAGATGAACGGATTACTAAAACCATCTTATTTGGTTAAGATACAGAAGAGAGGTGTGATCAAGTACCTTCCATCAAACATGTATGCCATTGCCAATGCAGCCATGAAACGTACCATTTTGGATGGAGAACAAGAACAAACATGAACAAGGGCTGGGACTCCCCCTTCCTCCACTATACGGAGAGCATTACCGGGGTTGAAAGCAAGATTCCAAAGAGCTCCGGCAGCAGTCTCATGGACGCTCTGAAATAGGATAAACATGAGGTTTAATTCATGTGCAAAGCATGAAGTAGTACTTAGATGTTCAATGTGTTAAAAGTGGGCAAAACCCCTTATCCATCCTCGTCTTATGCCTAACTAATTGATGTAAAGCAGCTAACCGCGTAAATTTGTGATCCTAATAGATCAATGATGGGAAAGATGTACAAGCCTATCAAGAACGCCTTCAAAACTTCATACACTTGGTATATTGGCATCTCATAAATATAAAGAGATGAGTCCAAAGAAGGTGAAAAGAAACCAATAATAGAAAATCTCATTCGACAAATAAATATCCTTGAGCAAAACTAATACTCGAGCAGCAGAATGTACGAGCGCTATCAGAGGTCCTCCGCATTGTCCAATAGCAATGCTAACGTGGAAACAACAAAAAAATCATTTACAAGAATTGTTAAGCCAAAACTAAAAGAATGAACTTATCTTCTTTTTTTTTCGATTTTGGAATATGACCTGTTATGCAAAACAGTATAGACTATCAAGTACAAGATGACAATAACAAAGTACAGGAAACTTAAAAGAAAACTACTACTACGCATATCTTATTCATGGTTTGGTTTGTGGTTCTCAAATTTAAGATATCTAAAGGGTAATGGTTTCCACACTCCCTTTTTTGGTAAAGGCACTCCATTTTCCGTCCTTTAGTGAAGTTTTTAAAAGACAAGAAATGAAGTGCACTAATCAAGAAACGAGTGTGAAAATCATTTCCCTATCTAAATTCAGTGAACATTTATGCATTAGTTGGACCTTAGAAGTTCCAACCAACACTGTTTCTTGCTATTACCAAGTCATGCCTACTTGGCTTAAAGTGCACAGTAGTCTAGTCGTCCATCACAACCTCAGCACCATGTAGGAAATGGCTGTCAAGTACCATCCATAATGCCAGCAATATGTTAAAATTGTGCACATCCATGCCCCTACTTTCTGTTTAGAAACTACAAATCAAGTCTCTTAGTAACTTTCTTTTAAATGGGATAAGTTTTGTTGTCCTTCCCTTCCCTAACTCTTCTAGTTCATTTCCAATTTATTAGCCAGAATTTGGATCATTACAACTAAACCCAGTTTCTCCAAGTGTCTGGCAATATGAATTCACTCGTGCCAAACAAGCACCGATAGAGGCTAACTCCGTTAGATAGTTCAGCAATAGTTGAGGTAGAAGTGCATGGCTATACAAGTCCTTGTGCATTTTCACTGATGCAATGAGAACAGCTAAGAATCCGCCAATGTCAAACCAGAACAATGTAGCTGAACTAAAGCCTTTTAGGCTGCTTCAGAAATGAAAGGTGTTAGAATTATATTAGGCAACATTATCTTACCAAGTTTTCTAGGTTTTATTGTCGTGTTTCCTGTTTAGTTTAGGGTATTATTCATCTTTCCTAGTTAGTCTATGTTTTCTGGTTATGCATATTTTCCTAAATGTTTAAGTTTCTCAATCACCAAGTCTTGTAGCCTATATAAAGGTATGTCAGGGCTATGTTTTATACACATCAATGAAAAGACAGGTTCTCGTCAATTTATTTTTCTAACATGTTAAAGCATCCAACAGGGAAAGCTTAATGGACACATGTCCTTTCCTTATTACTTTACCGGTTTACCCTCAGATGGGTAGAGGCCCTGAATGTTGCCATGTCTACTTATACAACTACTTCATTGTTTTATCTCATTCACAAAGACAATCCCCAAGACGTCTCAATGTCTAAAATCTACTTCTCTTTCTACATATACCTATATTGAATCTGATCTTCCTCTATAATTATCTCCTCTTTTTCTTGAAGTTGACAGCAGAAACAAGTTGGTTACAGGCAACCTAACATACAAATAAATAGGATCAAGGGATGATGCATTACATGAAATGAAAATATATATTGGTATTGCTAAAACAACAGTCAGCAGTAGCAATCATGATTCATGATGATAATGACGATCATAGTAACACTTTACATGTACCTATTCTCTTCCAAGATTGCCAATCCCCACAAAGTGCCAGCAGCGTTCTCCTTGAGCACTCGAGAGCCATTTGAACAGGATTGTGCAAGAGAAACCTATATAACCAACATGAGAATTTACCCTCATCATAACATAACTTGGTGTTCAGATTCAGATCTTTTTTTACCTCCACAAAAATCATGTTTTAAACATTAAAAAACAGAAGTTGAACTGTTACAATTTATAGGAGCTCAGTATAACGATTTTCCAGGTGCATAATTCCCCTACTGAACTTTGATGAAACTAATAGCTCTCCTATTAACTAAGAAGAGCAGGACTCACATATGCCCTCTCTTTTCCACAAAGGCTCAAGGCAAACCAGTGATATAATAAGGGATATATAAAAAAAAACTTAAGAAATACCAAGCACAATAGACCCCATTTCCAGTGGCATTCCCAATTGCAAAAAACGGAAATCTTGTGTACCTCGTCAATCACTGGAAACTAACAAGACCATAACAAAACATAGAAGACTTGATAATAGACCCCATTTCCAGTGGCATTCCCAATTGCAAAAAATGAAATCTTGTGTACCTCATCAATCACTGGAAACTAACAAGACCATCACAAAACATAGAAGACTTGATAATAGACCCCACTCCCTCACTCCCAATTGTTTCTTGACTTTGTCCATCTTTTCCGCTCAGAGATTCCCAAAATGGTGTTTCCTTGAAAACATAACTTGAAACTTTCCTATTATCCTTTTGGAGGGTAAAAAGCGAACATCGTGAATCTTCTCATTTGGAGGGCAAGTTGCTGGAACATATTTTCATATGAGTTCACTTCATTAAATTTTTTATCTCCTAAATTCCTAATGTGGGGCAGGGAAGTACTAAGGATGAAGTATGATAAAATCTCTATATTGAGACTGAACAAATGACAGCACATTATTGTTCATAAGTGAATGATGCTGGTTACTAGGAGACTTCATGATATTTTTTTTGTGGGAGGCGGGGAGAGTATATATAGGGGCAATATTCTTCTTAAAGAAAATTTACAAGGAGCATTGGAGCTTTCCAACACGAAACAGCTATATCTTTGCTTAGTAATCATATAATATAAACCACATGTGTTACCAAAAATGACTGCCTATCCAGCACGTGAGAGAGAGAGAAGAGAGAACATATGCTATTAACATTACATCTGTTACTTTAACAGTTTATATTACATAATTGTATCTAGGACTCCTCACGCTGTCAAAGCTACTAAATTGCTTGCATAGAGAACGCAGGGTATGATGGAATTTCATTCTAAAGAAAGGAATATGTTGAACTCAACCGTTTGGGTTAGGGGGCAAAAAGGAGTGGGGGTTGGGACTTGGAAGGAGGTATTTAGCTGAATAATATATCAAGAAGAAAGAGAAACATCCTTTTTGATATATATTACAAGTGAGGGAAAAAGACAAAAGACAAATGACTAATATAATCCTATATTTTGTATATAGTAAATGGTAAGACACATAGTAAACAATTGAGAACTAGTATTTTCGAGCAAAGTTAGAATCAGCGGATCAAGTGAGTTCAAGAAATTCCCAATTTGAGACATTAACTTTACACTCATGTTCGTAGCTACAATTAATTTTATGGAGTGTCAACTGTCAAGAATCAAGATAACTAGAAGAGATTCCATTTAATACACAGATTTCAATTAATATGGCCCCGCAATGAAACCACTGATGGCAACAATTATGTCATACACATTCCTATGCCAATGTTTTGTAACCCGTGGTACTGTTATCATCAAGTTATGCATACATGATTACAGAATGCATATGCAAACATACATTCTGCTTCATCGGTGCATGAATATATGCACGCAGACACATGAACGGGAACATGCATTTATGTAACCGAGTCCCATGGAAAGGGAAAAAAGAGCCATACAAATGCTATTATTGAGGAGCCATGCAAATGACAAATATGCAAGCATTGAGGGCACAAACATTGCTAAATTTGTTGATCAGCCGGATTGACTTTTAATAGTTCACTTTTGTCTATTTTGCTTTATATCCCTTTTTTTGTCAAAAACAAACCTTCAAGTCGCACAAACGACAATACACATGTCGGGGCTGTTTACCCTGAAAAGATGGATAAGATAAGGTACATAGCACATGGCAAACAATCATCAACACCTTTATCAAGCAATTTCAAAACAACATCTTATGAAATACTCCGTTATGGCACATAACTAATTCTAGGAAGTTGAATTGGTACATTCAAATGTTGTGGATAGGAAAGGTTTTGACACAAGAGAACAATAACATACCAAGGCTTCAACACCACCAGCTGCCGCAATTGCTTCCGGATGTCTTCATCATCAAATGACAAATTCCACAATGCACCAGCAGCTTCTAGCCTGGTTGAAGCAAAGGGGCAACAATAATAAGAAAACACTCATTTAGGATAACCAAACCAAGCCTTAAGTCCCAATCAATTGGGGTCGGCTATTCATTTAGGATAATTATAAGTAAATTTACAAGAGAATAAATGAAGTTCGCAAAAACAAAGAAGGATGACAACTAGCCACCACATGACTAGAATGATGGTGAGTATATGAAGCAAAGTCCCACATTGCCTAGCTAGGAAAGTGATGTAGAGAAAATAAGTGTGAGGGTTCCCTCACCCCAAAAGCTAGTTGTTGGGATAGAGTTCTAAGGAAGACTATGTGAAAGGGTATTGATTGACTTTGATTAGCATGATTTAAATGAACTACGATGATACAATCTAACTAAAGGTCAAATTTTCACATTCAACTCGGCTCATCTCAAATGGAAAAAAATAAAACTTTAAATATGATTTTTTTGCAAGGGGTGGCTCGAATACAACTCGGATTATGATCATGACCATCGTGGAATTGGACAAACGATTAATGGACTGACGAGGTTTCCTCGCATTGGATGGATCCTTTAGTGGGGTTTCCCATATAAATGGAGCTCTAGGGTTTGTGCGAATTGTTACGGATATTGTTGGTTCAAATTCTCTTCTTTCATTGTTTTCATTGTGTTGTTTCCTTAGCTGATCTACGCCTATGGACATAGGCTTTAAGCCGAACCTCGTAAACCCTTGTGTATATGTTTTTTTTTTTTTTGACATTACCTTGTGTATATCTATGATTGCTTTATTTTTTTTCTCGTCTCTATTATAGGATAATATTAGAATCCAAAATCCAAAACCCTTAACCGAAAGGCCTAACATGGTAGGATAATGATTAGAATCCAAAAATTGTCTCAAGAGACATTGTGAAACTCGTTCTCACAAGTGGTATCAGAGCCAAGGTTCGCTCTTCAAATCACCACCCGAACGTGGTAGGAGGTGGGCGAGTATGTAACGTAAAGGACTAAAATTCCACCCAAACTTGCAAAGACTAATTGCCCTAGTGGACTGCCCGCTACGACAACCCTTAGAGCCTATAAGGAAAGCCTTCTCAGACACCACTTTTGTTTTACGTGGTGGAACTCGGTCCCAAAATAGACATAGCGATATATAGAACTTAAAGATATCATATATTGTGATTTAAAGACAACCTCGGAGAGGGAATAGAATGATAATTTTCCCTAATTTTCTGCATCCAAGCAATTGAAGTGATATATCTACCAAACTCAACAAAAGTCATGTCTCATGCACTGCAAGTTGGCTACATGAATCATGTCTCTCTATCCTGGTTGATCAAGGTTCACGATCAACTCAGCTCAACAAAATGTCGTAGAAACCATTTTTGAGGTTGATTACATTAATCCTTAGCCATTCGCTCAATCAAGGTCTTAAATCCAGTTAAACCCACATGCTAACATGTATTTCCTTACTGTCGCTGTCGATATCAAGCTTGGTATATTTTTCAAATGAAGAGAGATTTCGGGTAAATCTCAAGCATCAGTGGGTTGAAATATGAGCCACTTCTATCATAAAATGAGATTTTGCTCAAGTTCAACAAAAAAGGAGAGAATTTCCACCTACAATTTGACACAAAGTTTTAACCCCTACCACGTGGACCCAACATCCTCTCCATTATTTGCCTTGCACAAGTTATGCTCACAGAAATACATGGTAACTTTCACTGAGGCAAAATTTACATACATATCCCCATATTTGTAGACAAGTTGGAATTTCTTCAGATAAAAACTGAAGACCGAGTTAAATTCTAAAAGAGAACAAAAAATAAAACTGATGGGCTAGGATTTCCTTTACAAAGGAAGTGACAAACAGTTGAGAAACATGATGATTGTATGTAGTGTACGTATTAACACAAGCATCCTAATTCCTATGTTTCCTTCTCTTGACACTTTTGGTTTTTTATATTATAGTTCACAGCTACAACATTTCACTTGCCTCCTGTTTTGAAAATCTTCAGAAGCTCAGGTTTCGTGCGGAAGGTTCAAATTTGGACCATCAAGGGTTAGCGGATTGGACTAGATTACCAAATGACACAGTGATCCATCTGTTTTCAACTCTCAATTATCGGGATCTAGCAAAACTTGGCATCAACCTGCCGAATATGGAGGAATTTAGGTATGTCACCATGTTTGTGGCAATTGTTGGATCTTCGGGCCCACAAATGCGAGGCAACTACAACATCTTCACTTGCCTCCCGTTGTGAAAATCTTCAGAAGCTCAGGTTTCGTGCGGATGAATCTGCTGCTGCTATAATAAATCTTAAAGCAAGGGCTTTGCCTGAATAAAAATGGGGACCACAGTGGGGACATTTCTGACACTAACCTTACTGTGATTGCAGCTCGGCATGAGGCACTTGAGATCGTTCAAATTGGACCTTCCTGTAACAGGATTAGCAGCAATGCAATCAAAGCAATTGCTATTTGCTGTCCGAATTTTAGGAAGCTTAGGCTTTCGGGCATCCATGATGTTGAAGGGGATGACATTAATGCTCTGGCGAAGCATTGC
The DNA here is from genome assembly GCF_030253575.1 of Rhododendron vialii. Classification (NCBI taxonomy): domain Eukaryota; kingdom Viridiplantae; phylum Streptophyta; class Magnoliopsida; order Ericales; family Ericaceae; genus Rhododendron; species Rhododendron vialii. The sequence continues at coordinate 3,898,923 of NC_080563.1, read as the reverse complement.
ATGAATTTGGTTGAAATTGGGTTCGTGGACTGTCGCAACATTGATGAGGCGGCATTAGGAAATGTAGTAACTCTTCGGTTCCTCTCGGTTGTGGGAACGACAAGAATGAACTCGGGTTTGGTTTCACAGTACTGGACTAAACTTCCTAACTTGAAAGGATTGGATATTTCAAGAACTAACGTCACAAGATCCATTGTTTGGATGTTGTTATCATCCTCAGCAAGCTTGAAAGTCTTGTGTGCATTGCATTGCCCAGCTCTTGAGGAAGGTGATAGGGGTTCCACCAATTATTACCCAAGGGGAAAGTTGGTAATTGCTTTTTTTCCGGACATTTTCAAAGAGTTAGCTTCCCTACTTAGGGATATTACAAAGAAAGAGAGCAATGTGTTCTCTGATTGGAGAAATACGAAGAACAAGGATAAGAACTTGGAAGAAATCATGACTTGGGTTGAATGGATCCTCTCGTATTCATGTTTATGGATTGTTGACAGAAGTATAGAGGGTTTAGATGGTTTCTGGCTTAGCCAAGGTGTAGCACTAGCGCTTAATTTAATGCAGAGTTCAAAAGAGGATGTCCAGGAAAGGGCAACAATTGTACTTGGAACATTTGTTGTCATTGGTAATGAAAATGCTAGAGTTGATGGTGGAAGGGCTGAAGCAGCTATGAAGGCCTTGCGTTGAACTCCCGCTGATAAGGCCTTGCTTACCCATACGTGTGGCTTGTGGGTGAGTGGAGGTAACCTGAGTTAACAGGGGTGGTCCAAAAGGGCCCTGCCATGGATAGGGTTTATCGTCACCAAAACACAAACAAAAAAAGAAACACAATGAAATGCACCCAAGGGAACTTAAGCGGCTGAAACAAGTCATCCAATTCCAATCCAAATTGAACTACCTGACACTTTCACGGTGTGAATATGTAAGTTCCACAAGTGCTTCAAGAGCACCTGCCTCTTGTCCAACTTTAACAGAATTGCCATCCACATAGGCCACCAGATTAGCTAAGGCATGAGCAACCTGGGGAACAACTAGACGAGACATTTATGAGAAATCAGCGGACAAAACTGAATGCTCCGACAGGCAGATTTTATATATGGATCAGCTTAAATTCCAATACATCCAAGAATTGAGTTCAAAATGGACAGAAACCTATTACAATATCCACAATATTCATAAATTTAATGCTACCAAAAATAGAAATCACTAAGATGCTATATTCATTCTACTTGAGTTTATTGCGTAATATGAAACAAGTACCAGTAGATGCATAAGAAGCTAAAGGGCCTTCCCCAAGGCAGAAAGAACGCATGAGTTCTGAAATGAAAACAGAGAAGACGCACAGAAGCAGGATCCACGAACTGTTTGGGGAAAATAATGCATTTGGAGACCTCTAAGCTGAATTTATCAAAACAGTTCTCTGATTGACGTCTTACTATGCATGAGGCATTTTTATGGTAAAGCAACTTAAATGTAAACAAACTTTGCAGCTAAAAAAATTGCTAGCTATAAGTATGCAAAACCACTGAGTACATGAGTTTCAATGAGAATGCTGCAGCAAAATAGCACCACAATGAGATGATCTGTACAATAAAAAGCCCATGAAAATAATGATCTCCACATTGGAAGCCTTAGACAATGTTGACTAGAACATTTAACATTTTACGAGTAAAAATGTCGACTAGATATGTCGAACTCAAAGCTGCAAAAATCAAATATTAGTAGGCTAATATTAGAAACAGTGCACCTGCTCTTGCACTCCAACTAACTTGCAGTTCTGAGCTAGCATCACCAGAGCACGTAGACCACCTACCTCTGCTACCACCATACTCAATTTGTCATCGGCTGCAATATTTGCCAGTGCACCAGCAGCATGTTCCTGCAAACAGAAACAGAAAAGAACAATGAACCACCCCTCCTAACAAAAAGAAAATAAGTAGTAAGTAATAATATGAAAAAATGGAGGTGCCTCTACTGAAAATATGTACCAGCACTCTATCCCCACTGGTACACCATCTGAGAATAAGATCAACTAAAGCTTTCACACCACCAGCCGTAGCAATGGCTTCCTACAAAGGAAAATCTGGTTGATTGGAGTCTGAAAAATGGAGCATGTTTAGATAATTAGAAAACAATAACTGTTAAAACAACCTTATGTTCTTCCGCGACAGAGAGATTCCATAGTCCTCCAGCAGCCTCTTCAGCCACCGACCTACTCATAGACCTTGCCAAATTTGAGAGAATTTCGATTCCTCCTTCCTCCACAACAGCTTTTGCAGCATCGACATTTATAGACAAGTTCGTTATGGCCTATGCACCCCAAAAGGAAAAAAATAAACCAAACTTAGGTCATTGCATGTGAAAGACAAGCTTAAGAAACCGTAACATGAGCAAAAGAAGTTAGGGGTAAGAATGTTAACTTAAGACCCACTGCATCGATGATGTATTTTGAGATTTTAATTAAATCAACTTAACTTTGTTACTAATGCACATACTTTACCTCAATAAGAAGATTGGGCAATGAATATAATGACTGTCGATAACTACCACCTAAATATATTACTTTTTTCTTATTTGCAACCCAAGAGAATGATATAAACCAAACGAAATCATTGCATGCAAAACATAAGCTTAAGAACAACCACAATGCAATCTCAAATGGTAAGATGATAAGAATGTGAACAGTAGGACATAGAAGCAGAAAATAGTCAAACTAAAACAAAGCCAATTTGGGTTGATTACTAATGGACAGATTTTACCTCAATAGAAAGGTTGGACAATGAATCATGACCACTATCACATATTTCACTATAAATCCCAACATTTTTTGCATCCCAAAGGAATGAAAAAAAGGTAAATTTGGTTCATTGCATGCAGGGATAAAAGCTCAATATCTACTATAATTCGAGCAAAAAAAGTTAGATGATATGAATGTCAATGTAAGACACACTGCATCAACAGAATATTCTAAAAATATAACAAAACGAATTTAAATTGATTCTTAATCGATAAATAAGCCTACAATATGAATATCAAACAATCAATCATGACCCTTATCCCTAACTTCCTTAATGTTACCTGTTTACGAAATAAAATCCCACATTGTTTGGGTACGCGACGGTTGATCTCTAATATAATGGTGGAACCTCTCCACCTAATAGCTAAAGCTTTTGGGTAGGATATAAGTTTCTACATGGTATCAAAGCGGGGTTCATTTCACCCCACATTCGCACCCCACGCTGACCGACACAACAAAAAGGCCGACGATAATAGACCCAAAAAGAGTCTACACCTGACAAACCTCAAAAACGGGTTGCACGTGAGGGGGATGTTGAGTGATACAATCCCAAATTGCTTGGGTATGAAATGGCTAATCACTTAAGATTTATGTTGGGACCTCTCCACCTAATAGCTTAAGATTTTGGGTAGGATATAAAGTTTCTACATTACCTTTGTTGCTGCTGATTGAAGCCCCTCCCTCCAAGATTTTGCGAGGTTGAAAAGGAGACATATCCCACCACCACGCATAATTGCTTCGGCCCTTCCATAATCAACTCTAGCATTTTCATTACCAATGACAACAAGCATTGCAAGTACCATTGTTGCCCTTTCCTAAACATCCTCTTGTGAACTCTGCATTAAACTAAGTGCCAGTGCTACACCTTGGCGAAGCCAGAAATCATCCAAACCGTCTATACTTCCATCAGCAATCCATAAAAGTGAATACGAGAGGATCCATTCAACCCAAGTCATGATTTCTTTCAAGTTCTTATCCTTGTTCTTCGTATTTCTCCAATCAGAGAACACATTGCTCTCTTTCTTTGTAATATCCCCAAGTAGGGAAGCTAACTCTTTGAAAATGTCCGTAAATAAAGCAATTACCAACTTTCCCCTTGGGTAATAATTGGTGGTACCCCTATCACCTTCCTCAAGAGCTGGGCAATACAATGCACACAAGACTTTCAAGTTTGCTGAGGATGATAACAACATCCAAACAACGGATCTTGTGACGTTAGTTCTTGAAATATCCAATCCTTCCAAGTTGGGAAGTTTAGTCCAGTACTGTAAAAACAAACCCCAGTTCATTCTTCTTGTTCCCGCAAATGAGAGGAACCGAAGAGTTACTACATTTCCTAATGCCGCCTCATCAACGTTGCAACAGTCCACAAACCCAATTTCAATCAAATTCATACAATGCTTCGCCAGAGCATTAATGGCATCCCCATCAACATCATGGATGCCCAAAAGCCTAAGCTTCCTAAGATTCGGACAGCAAATAGCAATTGCTTTGATTGCATTGCTGCTAATCCTATTACAAAAAGGTCCAAGTTGAACGATCTCAAGTGCCTCATGCCGAGCTGCAATCACAGTAAGGGTAGTGTCGGAAATGTCCCCACTATGGTCCCCACTGATTTCACGCAAACCCCTTGCTTTAAGATTTATTATAGCAGCAGCAGATTCATACGCACGAAACCTGAGCTTCTGAAGATTTTCACAACGGGAGGCAAGTGAAGATATTGTAGTTGCCTCGCATTTGTGGGCCCGAAGATCCAATGATTGCCACAAACATGGTGACATACCTAAATTCCTCCATGTTCGACAGGTTGATGCCAAGTTTGCTCGATCCCGATAATTGAGAGTTGAAAACAGAAGGATAACTGTGTCATTTGGTAATCTAGTCCAATCCGCTAACCCTTGATGGTCCAAACTTAAATCTTCCACAGTTTCCGGGTAACTAGGTAAAACCCCCTTATCGTTTCCCGTCTTTGCCACCTTCCTACAGGCCCTTCGATCCATATTGTTATCAGTTCCACACACTATACCTCAGCCCTCAAATTAATCAGATAAGAAAAACAAATCCTACAACCTGAATGACCCAAATTCTGAAAATAGTCAAAGAAAAGAAAGAAAACTTGAAACCAGAACCCTTTCACCTCAAAAACCCAAATCTTGAAACCAGCAAGGGATATCACTACAACAAAATCTAATACCCCTAAACCACAAAGGCCCAAATTCTCACAGCAGTGATGGACCAACAATAGACATGAGAAGAAAAAAGCAAAAATCAACCCAATAAAATCAAACCATAAACTCTTTAAACAGGAGATGAAATGGACACAAACACAAAAAACCCTTTTCCCCACTCTCAAAACCTCAAATCAGGAATCCAGTAAAGGACCCATCAAACCCAAAAACGATTGCCCTTCAACCTCAAAACCCCCAAACTAGTGACATTTGTTGAAGCAAGAAACCAGGCTATATACATGATCACATGGTATTGCACAATGCACATAGTATTGAAAACTCTTACTACTATAGAAGAAAATCCAAGCCAGCAATGTGAAAACCACCAACCATAAATGCGTTACTGTGAATGAGTTAAAAGTGTGATTTGGCAAACCTTGGAAAGCTTGGGAGTTGTTGGCTCGGGGATAATACCCTTATTAACTCCTCTAACAAACCCATTGTCTTTGTATAAGACTGCATGGACAAAGGTCCAATGAAGCTTTAATGGCGTGGCATCATAGAAATAGAGATAAAGATAGAGATAGTAAAACAGGTAGAGAAGGAATGAGAAATGAAGGCAAAGCCGAACCCACAAAGAAGTAGTCCACACCTCTCCCTTCTCCTAAAATTCCCTCTTTGGGGTTACAAAGTATGAATTCTAATAAACACACACAAACACACACACACACACAGAGTGATGGGTATGGGCTAAATGTGTCAAAAAATTAGAGCTTTAGATGGAAAGATCAAAGAAGGAAGCAATGGTGTGAAAGCGCCAAGCAATTGTGAATGTTGGGACGTTATTTGAGTTAATCATTCCCCTTTTTTTGGGGTATATACATATTGGAAGAATTGCATTACTACAAACTCGACTCGCCAGTAAAACATAATCTCGGAGCAATTACAAAATCTAGCATATCAATAAAATGTAATCTCGGTGCAATTACAAAATCACCTATGCTAATTAGTATCAACCATACTTCATAGTGCTAATGTGGAAAAAACATAAAAACATTTAATCGGTTTTCTTAAAATGTAGAAAAGTAAGTCTCTTTATTGCTAAAGGAGCTGGCGGGCTTATGCATCAAATCTTCTCGTGATTATGGAGATATTTCGTTGGTATATAGGCAGAGAGTTCAATAGTCAAAGAAAGTTGTAACGAAGGAAAGATGTTGCTTGTAAAATATTACTACTCCTTTTCTGGTCAAATCTAGGAAGTAGCGTATGCATATAATCTTGCCAAGATTATGTGGATAGATGGGCACCGTATCTATTTCCCTTCTTTTCTTTTTTTGAATTACATGAAACAATTTGTTCCACCGGGCAAGAATGCACCTATTCAGACACAAACTCCTCATTTAAAGCCCAAGTTATTTACAAAAAAAAATTTGTTGCAAAGGTGGGTCAATCCATCTGAATAAAAAAGGCAATTTTATTTTTGTTATTTTACTAGCAGCAACCCTGTGCTATGCACATAATGAAAGTAGAGCTTAAGTTTAAAAGCCTCTAACAAAAATAAAAATGTCTAACAAACTATTCGTACTCGGCACAAAATAATTCATTTACGCGAAGCAGATAAATCTTGAGGGTGGTACTATAGATTTTCCCTGAAACTAATTAGAATGTCCTATTAGAACAGCTTTCTGGCTTTTATTTGGGAACATTTTGAATCTCAAGTGGTAGACAATTGGTTGACTTTTTGTTGCCCGCTCCCTCTTAATTCATACAGGTGCATGTTAAGCACAAATTAACCTCACCCTACGAGTAAAATTCAATTCTCATGTCTGCTATGGAGAAGTACTAAAATTATTAAAGAATCTCATATGTGGTTCACCTTTTGATTAAGGGTTTTTTTTTTTGTCAATCGATAGAAGAGATCATTTCTATCCAGTAAAGAACCCATCAAACCCAAAAACGATTGCCCTTCAACCTCAAAACCACCTAATTCTCAATCAACCAAACTAGTGATATTTGTTGAAGCAAGAAACCAGGCTAAATACATGATGAGCACATGGTATTGCTATTGCACATGGTATTGAAAACTCTTGCTATTATGGAAGAAAATCCAAGCCAGCAATGTGAAAACCACCAACCACAAATGCGTTACTGTAAATGAGTTAAAAGTGTGATTTGGCAAACCTTAGAAAGCTTGGGAGTTGTTGGCTTGTGGATAATACCCTTATTAACTCCTCTAACAAACCCATTGTCTTCATATAAGACTGCATGGACAAAGCTCCAATGGAGCTTTAATGGCGTGGCGTCATAGAACTAGAGATAGAGATAGTAAAACAGGTAGAGAAGGGGTGAGAATTGAAGGCTTGAAGGCAAACGACCGAGGAAATCTAGTATTTGCTCGATATAGTCGTGTCATGCCCTGCCTTGCCCGTTGACAAGCAATCAGCTTGCCATGCCTTGGATAGACCCGTTAAAATAGCATGCCGTTTTTCAGTCTTTTTTTAGCATTACCCATGGGACGTGAAAGCACAAGCAATTGAAGGCGAACAGCCGAGGAAATCTAGCTTTTGCTCGATAGAGTCGTGCCATGCCCTTCTTGCCGGTGACAAGCAATCGGCTTGCCATGCTTGGGCTTGGACCGGTTAAAAGAGCATGAAAAGCCAATATTATTTTATTTTACTAGCAACAACCATGTTCCATGCACATAATGAAAGTAGAGCTTAAGTTTAAATTAAAAGCCTCTAACAAAAATACAAATGTCTAATTAACAAACTATTCGTACTATGCACAGAATAATTCATTTTTGTGAAGCAGATAAATCTTGGGGGTGGTCCTATAGATTTTCCTAGAAACAAAATTAGAATGTCCCATTAGAAAAGCTTTGTGGCTTTTATATGAGATCATTATGAATCTTCTTTTTTTTAGGTACATAAGAGGCCCTAGGCCCTAAGAAACAAAAACATTTGATGCAGTAGCGCGATGAACTCCAAGACCACCACAGTCATTGCGCAAAGCCTCCAATACTATTGATGGGGCTGGATCATTTTGAATCTCAAGTGGTAGACAATTGGTTGACACACATTTTTGTGGCTCGCTCCCTCTTAATTCATACCAGTGTATGTTAAGCACAAATTAACCTCACCCTAGGAGTAAAATCCAATTCTCACGTCTGCTATGGAGAAGTACTCAAATTTATTAAAGAATCTCATATGTGGTTCGCCTTTTGATTAAGGTTTTGGTTTATTTGTCAATCGACAGAAGAGATCATTTATATCCAGTAAAGAACCCATCAAACCCATGAACGATTGCCCTTCAACCCTTAGTTACACGAAGCGGGAGCGGGGACGGGAGCGGGAGCGGGAGCGGGGACGGGAGCGGGAGCGGGAGCGGGGACGGGGGAGCGGATGATCACAGAAGTGTGGGAGCGCCATTGGGAGCGGTTAGGAAATATTATTAAAATTATAAATATATTTTGGAATTTTATATTGTTAAATGTCAATATAAAAATATTATTCTACCACAAAATATTACTATTAAAATTATAAGTTTCTAGTTATATTTCAACATTTTTATTGTAGCACGTGATTACACAATAGAGCTCTTTGTGCATATTAAGTAGGCATAAAAGTTAAGGGCATTAATATGACTCTAGAAGGTTAATATCAGATGTGCTCACTAACAAGATCAAAACAACTTTAAAGGTACTAATTGCAACTTGAATCGTAAGTCTCTCAACCGTTTTTTGGGTGTAAGTTCCCATATAGGTAAGGAACGAGTTCCAGTCGTCATTGGGAGGGGTTTCTTGGAGTTTCCTTCGACGGGAATGCGGAAACGCGTTTCCGTCGAAGAAACGTGAGCATAGTTGAAGGTTCCTGCAACTAAGCTTCAACCTCAAAACCCCAAATTCTCAATCAACCAAACTAGTGATATTTGATGAAGCAAGAAACCAGGCAATATACATGATGAGCACATGGTATTGCTATTGCACATGGTATTGAAAACTCTTGCTAGTTGCTATTATGGAGGAAAATCCAAGCCAGCGATGTGAAAACCACCAAGCACAAATGCGTTACTGTAAATGAGTTAAAGGTGTGATTTGGCAAACCTTAGAAAGCTTGGGAGTTGTTGGCTTGTGGATAATACCCTTTCTAACTCCTCTAACAAACCCATTGTCTTTGTATAAGACGCATGGACAAAGCTCCAATGGAGCTTTAATGGCGTGGCGTCATAGAACCAGAAAGAGAGAGATATAGTAAAACAGGTAGAGAAGGGTGAGATATGAAGGCAATTGAAGGGCAAACGGCCGAGGAATAGCATTTTCTCCATAGAGTCGTAGTATTTCTCCCTAGACTCGTGTCATGCCCTGCCTTGCCGGTTGACAAACAATGGACTTGCCAAGACAAATAGACCAGTTAAAATCAGAAATCCTATTGGTACCGACGGTACCCACAGGGAAAATGCACCGACGGTAATTGAAGGCAAACGGCCGAGAAAATCTAATTTTTGCTCGACAGATTTTCTATACCAATTTTTTCTATAGGTCTGTACTGGTGCATTTTCGGCCATTGGATCGCATAGAAACTTTGAACATAAAAATAAAAATAAAAAAACTCACACGATCTAACAATTCAAAATGACGTACACTCATTTGGCTCTCGGGTGAAAAGCCTTTTTTTTTCCTCTCTTCACGGCGGCAAAAGAACCGAATAGAGTCAAGTTGAGATGAGATGAGTAAATGTTCGAGCTTGATTCATCTATAGTAACTGAGCTTGGATTTGTACTCAAGCTTGTCTGAATACACAATTGAACTAGCTCAATTTAGATTCTTTTACAATCATCTCAAGCTAATCACAAGCAGAATCAAATTACTATGTACCATACTAGTGTTTTATTAGAGTATGCGATCTTATTATAGTTCCCTATAGATTAATGAGGTCCCATTACGCTATGGAAAATAATTATTTATTTTTCAAATGCAAGTATTTGTTTTTTGAATTACATGTGATAATATATTGTGAGAGAATGACTTGTATCGAAATAAGTACTTAAAAAATATAACTCTTAGCTGAACAAGATCTCGGTGAATTTTACCATGTTCGGCTTACTTTTAACTCGAGTTTTGCACGAATCCACAATTAAATGAGTTCAAATATGGGAATCATAAAAGCAATATTACTCCTTTTATGGTCAAATATAGGAAGTAGCATATGCATATAATCTTGCCAAGATTATGTGGATAGATGGGCACAGTATCTATTTGCCTTCTTTATGTCTTTCTTTTTTTTTATTTTATTTTATGCATAAAATCATGTAGTAGAGATGATGGGTACGGATATATTAAATCCTTAGTATGGTTGCATTTCCTTTATCCCACAAATCATGCCTCAATTAATAAGATCCTTACAAATTATCCCACAAATTAATTAAGTTTTGATTTTCTAAGAGAATTTTTCCAGACAGTAAAAAATAATTTGACTAAATAATTGTGTAGGCCAATCAATTGCAACTTGTCGCGCCGAGAAAACTCCTCACAAAAAATGACTTTGCGTTAATATATAGTAGTATAGATATAGATAGATGTAAATTATGTAATATACTTCACACATATGTGCATGATCAATTTTGCAAAGTCTATTATTGTTAAACAACTGCATCGGTAAATATGATTAACAACACTAAAAATAGAAACCTAATCGTGCTCTTTTAACAAAAAAAAATTAGTACAATTGATGCAAGGATACAAGGAAAAGAAAAGCTGTAATTTGCAGTGATAAGACTTGAATCCAACCATCACACCCAATAAGGGACCGTTTATAGCTTGTTTGAACTTTTTTCTCTCCATTTCCATCCTACGGTTATAGTATTTCAAAAGTGCGTGATTATATACATAAAGAAAATTATATGGATTTATTTACATGGGTTGTCCAATTTCTCTAATTTCTTTGTGATTTTGGGTTTCTTTGTGTTTTCAAGGCCAGAACTCTAAGTGGTGGCTCTTGCTTACACTACAACGAACCTAGGCAATCGGTGAGGGAAATACGATGCTTTATTCTTTAAACTTCCAAGAGTAGAGAGAGAGAGAGAGAGAGAGAGAGAGAGAGAGAACACAACTTGCATCAAGGAAAAATTGTTCCCCACTCCCATGCGTAAAATAAAAGTTGTGAAAATTGTTACTATTACCACTACTCGTCTGAAATTGCTGTAATAACCAAGGAAAATGGGAAAAGACTTCCAAGGACAGTACCGACTACTGACACCTCAGTAAATGCTAATATCAACAGCGATACATCCGACCTGTTCGGGGCCCAATGAGCTTCCAAGCAACTTCTTCCAGTGGTGGCAACGAAGCCACAAGCATGAAATCCTGGTAATAGCAGCCTGACTAGCAACCTGAACCCGGCAAGCCAGGGTCAGCTCCGCCAATGAATTATTACCCACTAGACCTGAGTCATGGGTCGCGTCATATCCGACAAGGTCTGATTCAGTCACCATCACGATGGAGCCATCATCAAAGGCCTCAAGATCATGTTGTAAAGGGAAGACTGAAGTTTCCAGTTCAGAATTCTTTATGCATGTGTTGCTTCCGGGTCTCTCCATAATTTGGATATAGTAGTCTTGAACAGCCTACATGATCATAGCCTTAAGCTGTGAGCTGGATAAAAAGATACACCAGACCAGACACGCTTTGAAACAGAAACATCTTCATATATGAAGAAGACAAAGTTAACACGCACTTTCATACAACAACAACATAACATAACCCATCTAGTCCCCAATCATTGGGGGTATGGGCGGGAGATGATTGGAGACAGGCCTAACTTTTGGCAATATATGCACAAAGTGGCTGCTCTCAGAATACCACTAAAATAGTGGCCCCTCTAAACCTCCAAGAACCGAGGAGTTACAATGACGTTTTGTTGTAAAAGATGAAGTTAGAAAACAAAAAAAAGATGAAGTTAGAAAAAAATGCCAAGACAGAGACCACAAGAACAACCCACAACAGAAAGAAAAAAAAAAAGGCGGGGGAAGGGGAGGGGGGGGGGGGGGGGGGTATAAATGGAAACCCTGATGTGGTGGATTCAATTGTGTTACTTCCGGCATCAGACATCTGGTACAAATTTTTTGCTGCAACCAGCATCATGCACCATCATCCATCACTTATTGAACTTCTAGGGTACAATTTTAGAATCAAAGACAATTATAGTACCATAGACGTACTAGAACATACGTAGCACACATACCTGCCACTGGGAGGAGGCCAATTGTACCCTTGGCCTAATGGACCTCACAAAATCATATGCAGCATCAGGTGTCATCTGCCTGTGTTCCACCTATTTTAGAACAGACATCAATCAAAAGCCACTTTGACAAAGTCAATTGGTGATGGATGAGGGATTTACAATGTGATGCATACCAGGTAACATAGAACAATGGTTGTGCTGCGCCCTCGACCAGCCTTACAGTGAACATATGTCATCTCGCCAGAAGATGCTTTCTCTTCATAAATCGACACAAAGTCAAGAACAGTTAATTTGCACCATAGGAAAACACACAGCTGGACAAATGAAAAGGAGGCAAACTGTCCACATAAAGGAGTGGAGACCATTTGTCGGAAACTCGAAACATATCCGAAAGGCAAAACAGCAGAGGGAATATAGATGAAGTATCGTATGAATAACTGATCATCACAAAATAAATAAAGATCTGCAACTAAAGAAAGGGACACACTAGGACCTGATGAGATCAAGTACTAGCTGTGTAGTGCGTACCACTACATAGAGCCACATGCCTTGTGCGACAAAAGTTTGAGTTGAGTAAGCTAAATCATTAATTATCTTCCCCTACCCATAATTTGAGTACTTATCTTCCCGATCACCTTGATCAAAAAACTTGCCCGCAAAAATTTGGGACCAAAAGCGGTTGGCGGTGACCGTTGAATAAAATTTCTTTGGCTTGAATTGGGTTAAAAGCACTAAAACTAAATTATGAATATATGCTTCATAAAAAAACATGTTCCAAAGGGTAGAAACTTGAGAAGAGTAGTACCATGGATGAAGTTGACAGCTTGAAAAATATCACCATAAGAAGGAGCAAAGAGATAATCTCTTGTAGGAATTACCAAATGGTCCATGTTGTAATTCTGCAAAAGGAAAAATTGATAAGCACATGCACCGATATCAGTTTCAAAGACAATATCCACAAAAATAAGTGACCCGCGTTCACAAATGGTGCATCTGAATGCAGATGATAAAAGTGAATCCCACTTGCCAATTCATATGCAATTACAGAAAGGGACCATTTCGAGAGACATGCATTGGATTAACAACTCTCACCTAAACCACAAAAATGCCTGCAACTTTGAACTAATCACCAGCCAGGCCCTTCAAATGAGTACTAGTCGGATTCCCCAACATTGCTGAACATTTCGTTAACCATCTAGCTTATGTACAACCCAATTCCCCCTCCTCCCATCAAGGAAACGCAATATAAACAAATTGCCAACAAAAAGAAGCCAAAGAATGGTGTGCTTGACACGAGTTTAGCTGTAGAAAAAACATCTGACTCAAACCTAATTGGCAAGTGGGAAGGTTGTGCTTATTTACTAGTTTCAGAGGTCATAATTAACAGATTTGAGACAAGCTCCAATCATGTGTAAAGCTACAATATATCAATTCTGATCACAATACGAGGTGCACTTTCACCACAAACAAGGGGGAATAAATTGTCACTCAAGAAAAAAAGATTTTGCCAAATACTTTCCAAAGCAAAACTCTGATACCATACAATAGCATCTAACTCAAAACTAGTTCAAAATAGTGGAAAGGCCACCTACGCTCACTTACTAATTTCTAGGATATAAATAAACAACATGCGACAAGCTCTTACACTTACTCTATGCATTTCAATGTCAGTAAATACCACCTCAAAGTTTTTGAAACTGATGAGAAAAGCATAAATAAGTCAAAGGGAGCATACTCACATGATATAACGATGTGGGGACCAACGTCTCGTGTGGTTCATTTAGTGTAACAATTCCAGAAACACCAAGTTCCTTCAGGCATGGAACATCAGCAGGAAATGGAACAGCGCCTAACAATATAAACTGGTAATAGAAAAAGCAGTTATCTATGTGAGAGAATCGCCAGTTAACTGAAAGGAGAGCTACGATTAACATAGTACAAATCTCAGAGGATATGAATATATGATAGCTATCACATGTAGGGAGTAGGCATAGAAAAAACCTCAATGAAATCGCATGAGCAACATGTATAGGACTTGGGTGTTATCAAATCAGATTAATCATCCAGATATGCTTTCAAAACCACTTTATTGCAGATACAAACAAAGCGTCCCACGGATAACTGAGAATTTTAGGAAATAACAAAACTGCAAAACCTAAAGTAAACTTAAAAACTTAGGATGCGTCACATATCACACACTAAGACACATAACACATAAAGCAAATGGTTGGTAAGGTCTGAATCTTTATTGTTAACACTACAAAGGTCTAAAGTCCAACCTAACGTTACCTGATCCAAACCATAAAAGGATACTATTGGACACCGCAAATTTCTAGATACGCTCAAATTCAAGCTGCCTCTTAGCAACAATTTTTTTTTTTTGTATGCAATAGATTTACAGTATCTACATCACCGATTTAAATGAGTCCTTCTGCTTGAGGATATGTATAAAGTAATCAAGTTGACTTCACCCTACAACCACTATCCACTGATACAAAATATTGATTACGCGTAATATTTACCAATCAACACTAAACGAATCCTGACAACGTCTTTTCAGAAACGATGTATAAGATACTATTTCGGGTTATAACCAAAGCAAGATTACATAAGATGTGGATAAGTACTCAAAAAATAGATTATAGGGAAAAAGCAATAGAATGAAACGGGCAATGAGTAGTATACCTCGTCCACCCTATCCCACCAGCGGAACTCAGATTGAATCTTGTTTCTAACAACGTTGTACAGCAATGTCGGATAGAAAAGAGCACGACCCCCTGCTCCAACCAAAGCCCGTTTCACATCCAAAGAAACTATCGCACCACGATCAAGATTAGCACGACCCTGCTCCTCACCAATTTCAGAATCCCTTTCCCCTCCCTTCAGTTCCTCAATATACATGCCTCCACTATCTCTTAATCAATTAACCAAAAACCAACCCCCCCTTAATCCTAACCTTTCGAAACCGAAGTAAAGACCGATCCAATGGCAAAAACAACTACAGTTTCAGCACCAAATTCAAATCAAAGGTGGAAACAAAACACCTTTTCGACGATAAACATCGGGAAAAAAACCCAATCAGACAACAAAAACTGCCATTCTGAAAAAATTCCTAACGAAACAACCGTCTGTTGTTCAAACCCAACTTCCAAAAACCCATATAAATTAAACCGTAAGCTAAGCAATTCACATCGAATCGTACATGCCTAACAACAACAAAAACCCCACCACCACCACCTAACCTATTCAAGCGAAAAACTCTCTAATGAAGAGGCATACAGGAATAGATACAGTGAAGACCTGGCTAGTGATGCGAATGAGGCGGTGAGGTGAGAAACCATGGGTCGAATCGAGGCGTTTATATAGCTATATTTTGGTGGATTTTGTTGCCAAAACCGGGGAATGATCTATCTTTCTTTTTGGGTAAAAAAAAGATCTCTCTGTTTCTCTCTCTAGGGTTGGATTTTCTCTCTCTAGCGTTCCTTTTCTGTCAACAAACTCTTGAAAGCGAAAGTAACGCTCTGTTTTTTGGTTTGAAACGGTGTTTTATAGTTATTGTTGGGATAGGATAGGAAGTTATGATTCGGCATGCGAATCGGATTACCGGTATTTGGGAAAAATATAACGAAAAAGTAAAATTATATTAGGCTCCGTTCCGGAACCGAAAATAAGTCCTTATTTTTAAAGAAGGCAATTTCAAGCTTAAAAATTATGAATTTATTAAAATCTAAAAATATGCAATATGCAAAAAAAATTCAAAAATTATTATTTACTTTATTTTTGAGTTTAAAAATGTGAAATAAGCTGCTTATTTTTTAAGAAAGTTTCTGAAACGAGGCCTTAATCTACTTAAATTTTCAATAAATGCATTTTGAAATTCGTCTCTCAATGCTTGAAATACTATAAACACACAAGACAAACATTAAAATTCAAAGGACAAATTTCAGAAGGAAAATGATTTTAGCAATCCAATTTTTTACGATGACACTCTAAAATTTGTCATTTAATGTGTCTTGCTATGTGTAAATTTTATACTAAAAGCTAAAAGACAAGTTTTAGAGTGTCATCGTTAAAAAGTAGAATGCCAGAATCATTTTTCATATCGAAATGCAATTACTATAAATAAGTGGAATGCAATACAGTAATAATATTCTTTCCTTAAAAACAGAAATATTAATACCCATTCGCAACCGTTTTGCCTTAATAACAAAATTAAATAAATTAGATACGTATATACAAAGAAATATTAAGCCAAAACAACTCTCGAGTCTATTACTCCTAAAATTTAGACACGTATATCTACCACGGCTATGAAAATCAAGATCCAATTTATTGTGAATTGATAATTTTCAAGATGGCTTACAAATCTATTTCTGGAAATTTTTTTTGTATTTTAATTGGTTATTGAAGTTAGGGTAAAATTCATTTCTGTTGCACCGAGAAAACAAAGAAGTTAGGGTAAAATCAAAATTATTGTAATTGACAATTCTGAAGCTAGCTCATTCTTAAAGTTTTGTCAATATTTTTTAATTTAAACGAATGTCTTTGAATGAAGTTAGAATAAAATTGGAATCGAAACAATTAGTTACATAAATCTTTCAATAGTTTCTTTTTGCTCCTCACGTCCTTGCATAGTTGCATATGCATCCTTCTACTATTACATATTTACATGTTCTCGCTCTTGGCCTCTTGGCCTCTTGGGCCCTTCCTTTCTGATCCTCTATTTCTCACGGTTCTCCCAGTCTTCTTTTACAGTATTAGTATTTACTACGAAATTTGAAGCTACAAGCTATTCATCTTTTAGCTATACGAAAACACAAATACAGGCTCTGGGTTGGCATCGCCGTATCGTATTGTGTCGTATCCGAATAGTGCATTTTTAAGTTACCGAGTCGACATGAAACATTAAAGGGTAATTTGTGCATATCCGTATCGGGTAAACGAGCCTACATTCATCCCACATAATTTTCGTGGTGACAGGTTGTGTCATATCCGCGTTCGTGCCAAAAAGTGATCGACCCATACCCTCTAACTTCAGTTTGGATTCGTGTCATTTACAGATCGTGTCTCAAATTTCCAACCCCTACTGCCAAATGTTTCATATTATCGATCCATCCGTACACCTTTCGCATCTAAGAATCTGCTTGGAGATTTTAGACAGAGATTGACATACTTTAGGAAAAATGCACTCAGATTGTCATTTCAGGATACGCTAATAATTTCATTATCTTCATTATTTGAAGCAACAAGATATAAAACCAATAAAACAGCATTAATTATCTCCCAATAATTTTTCCAGTTTTGAAGGGAGTAAATAACATAACATCTATGAGGTTTTGCCCAAGATGTTTAATTGTTGATTCCATGCTATTGAAATCTCGCATGGGAATCTTATCCATCAATCGTTATATGTTTTTTTGGACAGGATGAGTTTAGGGTACCACAAATTAATCCCTTTAGTCAATCAGAGAAGGTGCGTAAATGCCCATAGTTTTTTCAGGAAAGGGTCCCCTAACACATCTTCTTCTACTTCTTTTTTTTGCTTTCATATTGTAATAAGTATCTTTTTTCATTCATATCGCATTCGTGACTGCATAAAAAAAATGTGGGTTGATGTTGCCACTGTGTAATTAACTATTCTAGTGGAGTATTTCTTTACGCATCGTTGTTTTTTTTTTTTTTCCTGGTTTGAATTAGAAGGAAAATGGGTACCTGTTGTTCTTTTTTTACATTCGCCTTGCTAGTCTAACGTTTTATTTTTATTTTTGAGCAGCTAGCTAGTCTAATGTTGAATAGAGTCTTTAGGATTGTCAATTAGGCAACAGTTTCAAAACATCCTTTGAACCAATTTAAAGCATATTCAAGGGGCCGTCTGGGTCAAAATGGACGGTTAGATCGACCGCCCTACAGTCTTTATAGTGCGGGCTGCACTACATGCCACGGGAAGTTTAAGGAATCAAAGCAACATCTAGTACTACTAGTATTACAGAAAATTCTTTCGATGTTCATGAAGGTTACAGATTTTCGTAATACCTACTTTCATCAATCAGAACAGAAAAGAGGTCCCAATTGGCAAAGAAAGTCTAACGTCAATTTAGAATCATAATCTCTTACTATCTTTTTGTTTTGTCAAATCATAGATTGTGTGGTACTCAACATCTTATAAGATTCCGTTCGTTGAAAATCTTTCTTCTTGAAACTTCACGAATAAGTTCGAGGTGAGTCATGAGATAGATTAAGCCAATAAGATTAATTTCAATTATAAACCGATCGATCGTATCATTGTTTTCGAATGAGGTAGTCAATCGTTTAAGAAAACTCTTTATTCTCTTTTTAAGTTTCAATGAGTTTAACAATATATATAGCTAGGAATGCTCGATCTCTCTCTTGGCCATTCTTACCTATCTTCTTCTGGGTTGCACTTTCTATAGTGTGCTTCCCTCCCACGGCTTGACAGATACTACCTCAATGTTCGATCTTATATAAAAGTTTTTAAAAAAAATCTAAATTTGTTATAAGAAGATAATGTGTAGATAGAGTTCTATCAACTAAAAAGAATATATAAGTTTTATTTAAAACTTTAAATTGAATCAGGGAAAGATTATAGCATGTTGGTAGAGTTCGATTAACAAAAAAAATATAGGTTGTGGTAATTGGAATCCATATTAAATATACGTGATATACGTGAACCTGATAATGGATCGAATAATTGATTAGTAAAAAATAATTTTCTACTGTAATTGACCTCAATGAATAAATTCAGGATCGGGCTCACTGTTTAAAAAAAACACGTTTTAATTTCAGGAAAAAAAAGAGAGCATGTTTTAAAAATGCTAAGTGGATCGACCTAGACTTGTAGCTCAAATGATCATGAATGGACAATTAGGTGCTAGGTCTTTCGGTAAAGTCGATGAAACATTGAAACCACGTTAACATGCCGTAATGATTTAATTATACTAACATAAGCAATAAACTTTTTGTGTAGCTCAAATGATCGTGGATGGACAATTCCATTCTTGTAATTTTTTTTTTTGGATATTCTTTACTTTTCACACTTTGGGAAATGATATTGGCACTCCAAAAATTGATGCAGGCACTCTAAAATCAGTGTAATTCCAAAGTCACTTTCATTTATTTTTTGGAGTGCCTGCATCAATTTTTGGAGTTCCAATATCATTTTTCCACACTTTTTGGTTGAATTTTTTGTCGTAATTTTTAGAATTAATCGTTATTCTCAATGACAAGAATATGAAAAGTACTATAAAAATATTGGCCAATAAAAGAAATTCATATAAAATGACGCTTTAAAAAAAAAAAAAAAAAGAAAAGCTATTTGGTACTCACACGTAAAATTCTTCGATTTTCAAAAAAAAAATTAAAGTAAAAAAAATTATTTTATTTTTACCCTCTTGCCCTCCTTCAAAAAATATTCGTTGATTTTCAAACCAAAACTATATATTTCCATATATTATTTTATTTTTACACCAAATTAAAGTAATAAACGGATCAAATCGGTAACCAGTTTGAACTCGCAAACCCGACACGAAGCCTGTACACTGTAGCATTCGTGCGATAGCTGGTGTGGTGCCGTGGTGCGTGCGTGCGTGTGTGTGTGTGTGAGAGAGAGAGAGAGAGAGAGAGAATGGCGGGGCACGGGGGATTCGTGGAAGCAGACAATGCAGAAGCCATAATCACCAGAATCGAACACAAATCACGCAAGATCGAGAGCTTACTCAAACAGTAACACCCCTCCAATTTCCATTTCCCACTGAAATTCATTGATTTCTTTACCACAAAACACCTAATTCGATTTCGTTTTTTATTTTTATTTTTCAAGGTACAAACCGGTGGAAGCTCTCAAGACTGCTCTCGAAGGCTCACCTCCCAAGACCAGAGACGAAAGATGCAAGGTTTTGTTTGTTCTCCCTTTTTCTCTATCTAGAATTAAAGTTCTTTTATTTTGATTTGTTCGAGGTTGGAAATGGGGAGAATCTGAATTAGGGTTTGGGTTTTTTCCAGTCTGCAAATTGGATTGTGGTGCACAGGGCAATTATGGCAATAAAAGATGTGGATGGGATGTTCTCTTCTCTTGACCCTGAGTACTATGATATTCTCATGAAGTAAGTCCCATTATATTAACGTTACATTAGTATGGTTATGGTGCAATGGTATCGAATTAACGCGATGGGTTACTGATTTTGCTCCTGAACGTCTGATAAAAGATGATTTGGTTAAAGTTAAAGCGCCAAGGACTCTACGCACCAAAGACCCAGTGAACGGCGGCCGTAACTATAACGGTCTTACGGTAGTGAAATTCAATGTCGGGTAAGTTCCGACCAGCACGAAAGGCATAATGATCTGGGCACTGTCTCGGAGAGAGGCTCGGTGAAATATACATGTACAGTTCATTGTACTCTGAGATACTAGAGTTGATAATTCATTTATTCCTAACTCGGGGTAGCTAAAACCTTTACGTCCGAGGGTAGCGTTGCATTGCGAGTCTCCGGATTGTCCTTCTGTCATTGTCAGTTGTCATGAGTGGATACTTTCTTTCTTTGATGAACACCTTGATGTCATGATACCAAGGCTTCCATCGAATTTATCTTCTATGGATGCACAATAAGCAGGGTCCTCTCTTGCTTCTTCCTTGATCAGGTGCTGCGGGGATAGTTCTCATATAATATCCACATTCTTACACCTCAGCTTGATTACAGAACTGGAAAGCAATAAAAGAATCGATCGAAGACGTGGTTTGGTTGTTCCTAGATCTATAGGGTCAGTGTTTTAAATGGCGAAAGGCGCACCGAGGCGCTACAGTCCCCTGGGGCTTCAGCGCAAGGTGCGGCGCGCACTTTATTGACGTGAAGAACAAAAAAAAAAAATCTTCGTAACTAGGCAAATATTATTAGAACAAGTTTTCAACACAAACAAACACTTGTAAAACTTTCAAATGTCATAAAACATAACATGTCAATGGTTAAACGAAAGTACCAAACACTACACATAACATATCATCCATAAAAAGCTAACATAATAATATTTAGCCTTAGAGACATAACAAAATGATTAAAGGCAATAAAATCTAGAGGCATGCATAGGCATTTATCATCATTCTCAGAACCAAGAACTTCATCTTCTTCATCATCATCATCTGATGATTCTGATTTATATCCTTGCACATCTTCTTCCTCCTCATCATCCGTCTTCCATTCTCCTCATCTATAAGTTATGTCTTTCCTCTTGAAGCCTTAGCCTTTGGAGTTGGTTTTGCTATTTTCGCGATAGGTGTTGAGTCTGTTGACTTTGAACTTGATGCTTTAGTTGTTTTCCTTGGTTCTTCGGCTCCAGAAGCTAAAGCAACATCATCCCAATTCAAATCATCACCCTCAAATACAAACTCTTCCCCCATCTTCCCAACCAACCATTCATTGCTCTCATCAATATCTTTCAAGGATATGGGATCAATGCGATCACGTTTGAGGTATCGACGTTTCAATTCTCTATTGTACTTAACAAATACCAAATCATTGAGACGCTTTTGAGCTAGTCTATTCCTTCTTCTTCTTTTTTTTGTGAATCTACATTAACAATTAATTATAAAAGGGACTTAAATTCATGATCATACATAACTAAAGGAAGTCAATGAATGCACTTGATTATCATATACTCACATGCTCAAAGACACTCCAATTACGCTCGCATCCCAAGGAATTACAAGTAAGGCTAAGAACTTTGATGGCAAATTTTTGCAAGTCGGGAGTGTCATGACCAAATGAGGCCCACCAGTCTGCTGCACACCATAGAATATAGATATTGGAAAACATTCTTAAAGTGCAACTCTTAGGACTTAAATTAGTTACTAGATTAAGGTTAACATGGTGTGATGGTGATACCTAGTGCCCTTGTATCTCTTTGCCTCTTTGCCATTGGGTTACCGAAGAGTCCTTCAGCTCTCTCATACTTCATCAAGTCGGCACAAATAAGGTCTTGCGTATCATTATTGGGAATCAACTTTGCGATATATTTGTATAGGCCTCCAATGACTTCTGGAACTTTGCAAGCCTCTGGATCTTTGTAAAAAAATTCAGGATTTAAGTAAAAACCAGCTACATGCAAAGACCAATGCAATTGGACATCCCACCTCTTGTCGATTATCTTAAAGACCTCATCATACATTTCCTTATTTTGATTGAAGGACTTTGCAAGTTTCTTTAGCCCGATCCATAGCCTCATAAATGTATCCCATTGGAGGCTTGACTTCTCCATCAATCAATCTAAGTACCTTAACAAGTGGGGATGCGAACGTGAGGGAAATGAACACATTCCTCCAAAATGAGGGCATCAACATGATTTTTTCTACATGTTGTCCTTGTTGTTCTTTTGCCCATTTGCTATTGGTCCACTTCTCTGAAGTAAACATCTTCCTTAAGTTTCCCTTTTGTTCAAAACCCTTTGTAAAGTCAAAAAAGCGGTTGCAAACCGAGTTTTTGCCGGCTTAACGAGCTCCTTCCTCTGGGTAAATTACCTCATCATATTCAACAAAGAGGGTTGATTATAAACATAACCATGAATCTTTATTGCCCTTTCCCAAGTTGTCTTCAAATTTGGTACTCCCTCCGTCCGGATTTAATTGTCCCTTGTTCTATTCTAACCGGCTAAAAAATGGGTTATATCTTTGAATCCGTAATGAATTTCATATCGAATATGGTTCTTGTTTGATAGATCTCGATTAGTTCTATAATATAATGTTTTCGAAATCACGTAAAACATTATAAATTGGAAGATATAATCGATTGAAAAATTACGTGAACTCCAAAAAAGGACTATTAAATCCAGACGGAGGGAGTAACTTGAAAATGTCTTCTAACATCAAGTCCAAGCAATGGGCAGCACACGAAGACCAAAACAAGTGAGGAGGCAACAACCTCCCTGGTAATTGTTATAAATAAGTGGTGTTAGAAGTTAGAACTAGAATAATAAGTAATTTTCAATTGTTCATAACTTCAAGTAAGTAACACAATCAAATAGCAAATTGAAATTCTCACCTGCCGCCACATTTGCCGCGGCACTATCCGTAACAATTTGAACCACATTTACTTCTCCAATATGCCCCACCCACCCATCAAGCAATTCATATATCATTTCTGCATCCTTTACAAATTTAGACGCATCCATAGATTTAAGAAACATGGTCCCTCTCAGAGAATTCACCAAAAGATTCATCAATGTTCTATTTTTCCTATCAGTCCACCCATCGCTCATTAGCGTACACCCATATTGTTCCTGGTCTTTTTTGTGCTCCTCCATCAACTTGTTAACATGTTCCACCTCTTTTTTTAGAAGAGAAACTCGCACTTGATGATAAGTTGGTGGGGGCAAACCCGGACTGTATTGCCCAATAGCCTCTATCATTGGCGCAAAACTATCATTGTTCACAATATTTAGAGATATCCCACAATCATATATCCACCTTGCAATAGCCTGATGAGCCCGGTCATTCAATAGTTTCTTATGTGGTTCATTCTCATCAATTTTTGGCTGTCTACCCTTGGCTTTTCTATTTTCAACCACCACCTCTGGTTCAGGAGTGTAGTAAGTGTTGAGAGGCCCTATGGTTCTTGGTTTCTTAGGCTTAGAATGAATAGATGCGGAGGTGCTTCCGTGAGTAGAAGATTTCTTAGAACGGGGATTGGATTCAACAATATCATCATCGTCAAGGTCATAATCATCATCATTCATTGCATCATCAAAATCTGGTATAGACTTAACTTGACTCTTTGCTTCATCCCTTTTACGTATTCCTTGTAGCTCATCCGGCAAGGTGTTGCTTGATTCTTGACACACCCTCATTTTTCACTTCATTACAAAAAAATACATTTCAACTTGGTAGAATTGTGTGGATCAACATTTCGCAATATTTCCAACCAGGGTCCTTTTTACTAGTATTTTCAGATGTCATCTACAATTAACAAGTACAGATAATACCATAAACAGTTAAACACATACTGCTGGAAAAAAAAAACAAAAAAACTAACAGCCCATTGGCCAGGTAAAAAAAAACGAAAAACTGACTTGGAGTAGAGTTACTGGAGTGCAGAGAAAAAAAAGAAAGAAAAAAAATTGCCTAGGACCAGGTAAAAAAAAAACAAAAAGAAAGAAGAGCTGGAGTGCAGAAAGAAGAAAACGAAGAAAGAAAGAAAGAAGAAGACGAAGAAAGAAGAACTAGATTCAACAGAAGATGTCGGAGAAGAGGAGGAGGAAGTTACCGTTGCTGCCTGAAGCTGTTGTCGACCGAAGCTTTGATCGATCGATCGAAAAGGACCAGAAGATGTCTCGATCGACTGAAGCTGCTCTGCTGGCTGGGTATGAATCATATGATCAATTAGGTTGAAATCAGACTTAAAAGCAACAATTATTCAGTGCATCGCCGCCATCGCCATGTGTTTTCTGCACCGTCGGATCAATTTTTGGATCATAGACAAAAGGCGTGCGCCTCTGCGCTTTGCGCCATAGCGTGCGCCTTGGCGCCTATTCTGCGCCTTGGGGTTTTCCGCCATAGCGCAATTCTTCGAAGCGCAGAACCTGCGCTGTGCCTCACGCTATAGCGCGTGCCTCACGCCCTTTTTAAATCACTGTATAGGGTGAGAGAGAGCGAAGACAGGCCATGACGAATAGTATCCAAGAGGTTTACCAGCCACAAGTGATATCTGAGGGCATGCCGATTTGTTGCAAGTATGTTACAAGTTTTTCATGTCATGTAGGTCGTGATATATTTCTCAATTATTTGCATCCTAGGTTGACTCATTTCTCAAAGCAGGTTAGGGATTACTTTACTATCAGTGTCAGTAAAGAGGGAAGATATTATAAACTGGGAAATATCAATATCACTCCTAACTAAGTAGGTTAGGTTAGTTAGGTATGAGGCTCCTGATACAATCTTTTACAAAGAAAAGCTCAAGAATCGAGCATGAATTGTATTATTGAAGGTAAAATTGAATTACAGGAGAGTTGAGAAGAGAGAATTACAGGAGAGTGGAGAAGAGAGAGAGATGAGAGATAGCAAGAAAATGTAAATACTCGCCTACCCCGCTCTTCCCCAAACCACGATTATATTCTCTTCCCCTAACTGACTAACAACCACAACAGAATTATAAGAGCCAGAATTACATCAAAAGTCCAAAATGTCTAAGTAATTACAATTAAGCCCTCAATTCCTATCATTACCCTCCCCTTGAAAAGCAACCTTGTCCTCAAGGTTGAAAGTGAGGAAACCTCTGATGAAGCTCAAACCAGCTCTCCCATGTAGCATCTTCCGGAATAGAATTGGACCACTGCACCAAAACCAAAGTGTGGGGTCCGTTATGTCGGTTAACCAGTTTGCGATCCAAAATGGCTAAGGGTTCCAATTGCAGTTGGCCATCTTCCCCAGTGAGAGGTAAATCAGTTTGAATGATAGCTCCTGACCCCAATCGTTTCTTTAACAAGGAGACGTGGAATACGGGATGAATTTTAGAATGAAGGGGTAAATTCAACTTATAAGCCACTGGTCCCACTTTTTGCACCACCTGGTAAGGACCAAAGTATTTCGGAGCCAACTTGGCATTTCTTCTAAAAGCCACTGTAACTTGCCGAAAGGGTTGGAGCCTGAGAAAAACCCAATCTCTCACCTCAAATACCCTGTTAGTTCTGTGTTTATCAGCAAGTTGTTTCATCTTGTGTTGTGAAGCGAGTAGGTGGTCTTTGAGCAATTTGAGAATAGTATCTCTATCATGCAACAATTTCTCAGTAGCTGCAACTGCAGATCCTCCAGGAGCATAGTGTACCAAGTGTGGTGGTTTTTGACCATAAAGAGCCTCATAAGGGGTAATGCCAATGGATACATGAAAAGTGGTGTTGTACCACAACTCAGCCAACGGTAACCATTTAGACCAAGCTGATGGCCTGTCACTAGTGAAACATCGAAGGTAGTTCTCCACACATCGGTTGACAACCTCAGTTTGTCCATCAGATTGTGGATGGTATGCAGTACTCATGCACAAGGTAGTACCTTGTAATCTGAATAGCTCCTTCCAAAATGTACTAGTAAAGATTTTATCTCGATCTGATACAATGGAGCTGGGCATGCCATGCAGCCTGAAAATGTTATCAAGAAAAACTTATGCAACTGTGGTAGCTGTGTAGGGATGAGTGAGGGGAATGAAATGAGCATACTTGCTTAGCTTGTCAACCACCACATATATCACAGATTTAGTAGAAGAGTTTGGGAGCCCTTCAATGAAATCCATGGAGATATCACTCCATAGTCTCTCTGGAATGGGCAGAGGTTGGAGTAACCCTGGGTAAGCCATAGTTTCAGTCTTATGCCGTTGGCACACATCACAAGCTGCTACAAATTGTAACACTTCTTTTTTCATCCATTTCCAGTAAAAAGCTTGCTTCAACCTTTGGTATGTTCTCTCTCCCCCAGAATGCCCCCCCACAGGACTTTCATGGTGTTCTTGGAGGAGCTCAAGTCTGAGAGAAGCATTATTTCCCACCACCAATCTAGACTTGTAATATAGCATCTGATGTTGCCAAGAATAATGTGGGTGGTTTGCAGGATTCTGTTGTAAAGCATTGAGGAGATCTTGAATCTCCTGATCTTGCAACCAACTATCTTGGAGGTCTTTCACCCACTGACATAGAACTACAGTCATAGCTGCTACTTCCCCTTGTGCTGGCAAGTCCCCTTCCCCTACCCTTGATAAGGCATCAGCTGCTACATTTGTTTTCCCTGATCTGTAGAATATTTGATAGTCAAATCCCATGAGTTTGGATAACCATTTTTGTTGCATCAAAGTGGTAACCTTCTGTTCCAACAAGAACTTCAAACTCTGATGGTCAGTTTTGATGATAAACTGTCTTCCCAACAGATAGTGCCTCCATTTGGTAACAGCCATAACTACTGCCAACAACTCTTTTTCATAAGTTGATAACCCCAAACTGGTTTGGGATAAAGCTTTACTGTAATAGGCTATGGGCCTCCCATCCTGCATTAAAACAGCCCCTATGCCTCTGCCAGAAGCATCGCACTCCAAAATGAAAGGCTTAGTATAATTTGGCAAAATCAACACTGGAGCAGTGGTCATAGCAGTCTTAAGCTGAGTGAAGGCATCCTCGGCTTCCTTATTCCAGCCAAAAGCATCTTTTCTAAGCAACAAATGTAAAGGCCGACACATCTTACCATAGTCTTTAATGAAACGTCTATAGTAGCCAGTCAATCCCAAAAAACCCCTGAGAGCTTTGATTGAATGAGGCCGTGGCCAGTTAAGCATGCTGGTAATCTTAGAAGGGTCTGCAGCTACACCCTCTGCAGTGATCACATGACCAAGATACTCCACTTGTTGCAAGCCAAAAGCACACTTAGACATTTTTGCATACAACTGACGTTCCCTTAGTTTGGCCAAGGTTAAGGAAACATGTTCTAAGTGATCTGACCATGTTTTACTGAAAACAAGTATGTCATCAAAGAAAACAAGCACAAACTTCCGTAGGTAAGCCCTGAAGACATGATTCATGAGACTTTGGAAAGTGGAAGGGGCATTGGTCAAACCAAAAGGCATGACTAGAAATTCATAGTGCCCCTCATGAGTGCGGAAAGCAGTTTTTTCCACATCCTTAGGAGCCTATCTGATTTGATGATAGCTAGATCTTAGGTCCAATTTAGTGAAATACTTTGCCCCATGCAACTCATCCAAAAGTTCATCAATTATTGGAATGGGGAACTTATCTTTAATTGTGTCTTTGTTTAATGCTCTGTAGTCGATGCACATCCTCCAGGTGTTATCCTTTTTCTTGACTAATAATACTGGTGAAGAAAAGGGTGAAACACTGTGCCTTATAACTCTAGTGGCTAGCTTTCCTTGACAATCTTTTCAATCTCATTTTTTTTTATGTAGGGATATCTATAAGGTCGAAGGTTAGGGGGTTGGAAACCCTCTTGTAAAGGGATTTGATGATCATGAGTTCTAGAGGGTGGAAGGTCTTTATGCTCCATAAAGATATCTTCATATGTATTTAAGCGGGAAACTAAATCAGAGGGTACCTCAGTGGGTGTGATTTCTTGGATACTGCTCAGTTGAGCCAACATTCCTGCAGGGTGTTTGTTGAGTATGTGCTGCATCTTCTTGGTGTCTACAAGCTGAATTTCTGTAGTGTTATCCCCCTTCAATACCAATGTTTGTCCAAACACAGAGAATTCCATTTGGAGATTCTTAAAGTCCCATAAAACTGGCCCTAAAGTTGAAAGCCACTGAACTCCTAGCACCATGTCACAACCACCCAATGGGAGCACCCTTACTTCAGAAACAAAATTGGAACCCTGCACATTCCACTGCAAATCTTTCACCATAGCTTTACTACTAACCTTTGTCCCATCTGCCATAATCACTGACAAAAGATGGGTGGGTATTACCCTAACTCCTGTCTTTTTGGCTATTCCAGGGTCCAAAAAGTTGTGTGCGCTTCCAGAATCCACGAGTATACTTACTACAATTTTCTTTATGAATCCCCTAATCCTCATAGTTCTGTAGGTCTGTACCCCTGACAAAGCATGTACTGAGATGTGGAATTCCCCTTGACTGTCTTCTGAAGGTATCTCTTGGTGGGCTTCTTCAAAAACATCCTCCTCTTCTTCAACTTCTAACATGAAAAGTTGTTTTTTCTTGCACACATGTCCCCTATAATACTTTTCATCACATCCAAAACACAGCCCTTTGGCTCTTTTTTCTTCAAAATCTTTTGGAGTAAACTTTTTGACCATACCCACTACTTCTGTGGGTTTAGTTGTGGGTTCATATGTTCTGGTTGGTGCACCAGTAGAAGGAAAAGAAGATCTTAAAGGTCCTCTATTCTTCTTGTTCAAGGCTTCCAAGGTCTCTTCTTGCAACCTAGCCAGCCCCATGGCCTGTGAAATGGTTCTGGGCTGGAACATTTGGACTCCCCCTTTGATCTCTTCCTTCAAACCACTGACAAAACAACTAATGAAGAATTCTTCCGTGAGACCTGTGGTTTTGTTTGCCAATTCTTCAAACTTTTCTTGGTATATTTTGACAGAACTCCACTGTCTAAGCTTAGTCAATTGACCCACAGCATCTTCAAAGGCATTATCCCCAAACCTAAGAAGAAGAACCCTAGAAAATTCTCTCCAATTGCGCAAAGTGTGGGACTTCTCAAACCACCTATACCAATGCATTGCCTTATCTTCCATATGTAGGGAAGCTAGACGTAACTTTTGATTTTCCTCAATTACATTCAACTCGAAATACTTTTCACACTTATAAATCCAGGACTCTGGATCCTCCCCAAAAAAATTTGGAAAGTCAAGTTTCGGTTGGAACATACGAGCGAAACCCTGGTTTTGATTAGGGTTTGGAAGTAACGGAGAAGAAGAAAACGTGGATACCTTTTCTTGGATCTGTTCATACTTTGAGTTCAAAGTGGTGATCAGATTCTTGATTCCCTCCATCATATCTTTGAAACCCTCAATCGAAGCTGCTTGTCGATCCGTAATGTCGGTAAAACGCTGAATGGATTCATTGGTAGTGTCTGACTATTTCCGAACTGATTCATCCAATCGCTTGATCTCCTGAGCACGAGTGTTATCTGCCATTGTGCGATCTCCACAGTCAGAGGAGCGTGGCTCTGATACCACTGATACAATCTTTTACAAAGAAAAGCTCAAGAATCGTGCTTGAATTGTATTATTGAAGGTAAAATTGAATTACAGGAGAGTTGAGAATAGAGAATTATAGGAGAGTGGAGAAGAGAGAGAGATGAGAGAGAGCAAGAAAATGTGAATACTCGCCTACCCCGCTCTTCCCCAAACCACGATTATATTCTCTTCCCCTAACCGACTAACAACCACAACAGAATTACAAGAGCCAGAATTACATCAAAAGTCCAAAATGTCTAAGTAATTACAATTAAGCTCTCAATTCCTATCAGCTCCCAACGTGAGCTATAGCTTGTGTCCCAGCTAAAGGTAGTTCTAGTCGCAAACTCAGCATAGTTGCCTAGGCCTTCTTTAAAAAAAAGAAAGTTTGTTACTGGGTTGATGCAGGAAAGTTTGTTGCTAGGTTGATGCAGGACACCTTGTCTTTGGTATTGAGAAAACAAATCATTGAACAAGAAAATAGCACAAAATAGACATAAAGGGAACAAAAAGGAGGGATTGATGATTGAAAAAGGGAAACTATAAGAAAACGGATAGGTAAGGACGAGGTGTCATTGTGTAAGGATTCAGTAATCACACTTGGGGTGGATTCACGTATCAAAGGTCGCTGGATACTTTGTTTACTTAGGTAGTCCGATTGCTATACTGAAAATTCTCTGGCTTGAAATTCAGGGAACTCGGAAGGGAACTATCCAATCATTGATCCCACTTAAGCTCATGATGCAACCAAAAACACAGAAAATTAAAATATCCTTGACAAACAAAAATATGGCATAACCCATCTGCAGAAATTACATTCTATGTGTATTTGTGTGTGTGCGCGCGCTCGTGTGCAGGAGCCTGCTACCTGCTACCTGCACATGGGTGGGTCAGTCAGTGCATTTATATTCCATTGCTGCCGTTTTTCCATAATACTTATGTTGGGGATTATTTACCCGTCACCAGTCCGCCAAGTTATACAGGGATTCAGCATGCATTCATCATGACAAGAGTTTCTTCAGTCTAAGATGATATTTTAATTTTTGTACGTATTGATTATTCCATGGCTTGTATAGTTGTATTAGACTTCTCTACAGTCTAAGATCCTAAGTAATTTGATATTCCACTAGTTATATTATACTTCCTAGAGAAGCCGCAGTGTCTCCTTTCACTGCTTAATCCTTTTTTTGTTTCAAATATTTTGCCGCACCTGAAATGCTTTAATTAGATAAAAATAAGTTTGGAGCTCGATTGGCTAAATAAGCTCCCTATACAGGCATCGAGTCCTTGAAGTTCCCTCTTTATGCTCTTCCTGCTATCACAGTTGCAATTTTCTGTACCATTTTACAGTAAGGTCTTGCGTAGAATTGGTGTCAGGGGATTCTTACAAACCTTTACAGCAATAGGTCTTGCAATGAAAATAAAGCAGTGGTTTTCCCTCTCCAATTCAAGCTTCTCACCAAGAAAACTCTATCGAGAGAAATGCTATTCTTGCAGCTATAAGAGCTGCATCTATGGTCCGTAGTATCCAGGTATGTGAGCGTAGAGGCTGCGAATCAGCCATTATAGCAGTGCGAAATGGCCCCGTACCATTTAATGACATTTACTCGTACAAGTATTTAGAGGTCTGAGTTCTGACCCATCTTTATCCTATGGTTTGGACACTCAACAGGTGCATGGATTTGTGTATGCAACTTTCCCAAATTTTGAGATCTTGTAGGGTCTTACGTCTATTTGACTTTGTTTTTCAATACAGATAGGAGAAATGATTTTTCTTAAAGCATCCAACTCAAAACCAATTGGCAATGAGTGGAGAGGTTTCCCAGGCTCATATAGGAGTACTAGGTTTTAAGGTTATATTAAACCAATGTGGGACAAGGTCTTACAATTTTCACATTATATGTCTTTCAGCCTGTCACGACAGGAGCGTGAGAAGCTAAAAGCAGTGTGAAACTGTGAATAGCCTTTTTCCCCAATATACTTATTATGCTTACCTTGAGATTAAGAACTTAGGTTCAAAGTTCAAAGTAGTTAGCATTTTGCTGTGTTTATCACTGTTTGTTCCATGGACCTTGTATTGTGGAGGTTTCCCAGCACTGAAATTGCTTGAATGTTATCTGACAAGTTAACAGCTTGACCTCCTTGTAATTTTTAGGTACTTGTATAGAGGGTTGTCTACCGGGGATCGTCCGACATGTGACCAATGTCTACGGATTCATGAAAAGCTGACAGAGAAAGCTGGATTAGGTTGCATATTACGCTCATTATCAGACACTATGAATACTGTTTGATTCCAATCACTTATTGCCCTTAAAGGCCAATGTACGCATACAGATGTTTGTTATTGAATGCCAAAATCATCTGCACCTCAAAATGTCCATGACTGACTACAAGTTTGTGGAAAAGCCGGAAAATTCTGGATTTGCATTCCAGAAGCTTGGCTTGCATAGATCACGAATGAAATTGTAATTGATGGCCTTCTCATAATTTCGTCTTTTGATGCTAATTTCGTCTTTTCATTTGCAAAAAGCCGAACCCCAAGTACTGTCGATAAGAACATTGGACATAAATTTCTGATTCTGTTGCCTATCCTAAATTTTAGTTGCTACTTGTAATGGACAAAGCACTGGAAAGATGTGGGAAACTTTGTTGGTTTTCCGATATCAAGCATCGATTGCTTGTAGTGCGGGAATGTGATATTCAAGGTTTTTTGGAATAAGGATGAGGATGTTCTAGTCTCATAATCCAATTAAGTGCGCCAACTTAAAGTTCTCATAATCCATGCCTTAAAAGAACACCAAGTTGCTTTTTAGTAGGTAAAAACTTTGTTACCTGGCCTGGGTCTTTGGAGTACACATATCTTGGTAGACCATAGAGCTTTTGATATTAGATAGATCTAAATTTTTATTTTTTTAGTGATAATGTCAAAATTGTTTTTTTTTTTAATCAAAATTTTAGTGTATGAAAGTCCTGTACATTGCACATGGTACAAGTCTTTTGTGCATTAGAGTTTTGACATTTACAAAAACAATTTTGGTATTATCATCTTCTAATTTTTTTATTTTTTTTTGTACAAACAACATTTTTTGATGACATCCGTAAAATGAACGGTTCAAATCATAATATTGGCAAAATCTTCAAAGGGCCCATTTAGGTGCACTAGTCTAATTCAGTAGTCCATTAGTGTACTACATGGTCCCCTTCTCCCATAACGAGAGAGAGAGAGAGAGCAAATGATGTCCTTCGGCTTTTTCAAGGTTCATTCATGCTTGTGATGGTTATTGTATATTCTCAGCCCATTTATAGTACTTGAAAGAGCCACACACAAAAAAAGCTTGGAGCATCTAGGCCGAAAGTGGGGTCACGTTATGATTCAACCATGATGGACATACAATACCCATTATGATTATGTCCCCTAAGGCATAAGCAATGGCACTAAATATTGTTTTAAAAATGCTACTAAATCATTTATAGAGAGAACGCAGCTAGATTCCAAATCATTAAATACATTTGTAATTGCAAAAAAAAAAAAGCTTTCCAAGCAATTGGAAGTAAGGCCCCATTTCAAAAAGGTTAAGTATTTATTTTTTAAGAAGATAATTTTAAATTTAAAAATAATGTGTTCACATAAATAATTTTTTAACAATATAAATTTTGTTTGATAGATCTCATTAAAAATTTATTTTTTATTTTTATTATTTTTGAGTTTGAAAATGTGAAATACAGTAAGTACTTATTTTTTAAAAAGATGTTCTGAAATGGGCTCTAAACAAAATCATCCTTAAGTACTCTACCATATATTATTTTTCCTACATTACAAGAACCCTAAAATACCAAAACATTGTCCCCTTCCCCTCCCACACTAAATCCCACTTTCATCTAACATAATCATTCCTCCATTCATAGATACAAAGTACACTAGATTCTCTTGTAATCATTAACTCATTCCAGTTCTCCTTTGCGAATAAACTAAATTACAACTCTCTTCCTCCCTACATCATCCTCGTTCCAAAAATCCAAATAAGTATTTAAAAAATAAGGACTTATTTTTAAACTTAAAATAATAGATTTACGAAAATAATTTTTCAATTTTTTTTGCAGGATTTAATAGATCGCGATGAGAACTATCAAACAAGATTCATATTTCATATTTTTTTTATTTCAATAAGCCGATTATTTTTAAACTTGAAAATTATAAATAAATACTTATTTTTTAAAAGACCTTTCTGGAATGGGGCCGTTTAATGGACAGTTCTTATAAATGAAACTAATCCTACTTAAAACACTGCTACTTTTGATGATAGTGGGGACTCCAGACTCACAACAGTGGTTAAATCAGTACTATCCACATATGCCAATCTGTTTCAATCTTCGGATTTTGCATATCATTTTCGAAAGCGAAACTAAAGATAAATTTGATTCGAACGTTAAAAATGAATGAATCATGTCCTAACCTCCACAATCATTTTCAATGACCGAAATACCCTCAGCTCTGAAAAACACGTACCCTCAGCCCTGAAAAACACGTACGATTGAGGCCGGCAGGGTTAGGCCTGTTCAAGGGCCAGGATTATGGGCGTAAGATCTTTGGTGCTGGGGACCCGACGGTTTAAGGTGGCCCGCAATGCTGTTGGCGGATGTAGCGGGCGGTGCGGTAGAGGCGGGAGCAGAGGAGGGTGGCGGGCGGACGGCCACGCGCTCGCACGAAGGGCACATGGTGAGAGTGGTGGGAGGGTTCATGTTCATGTAAGACTGCGGGGAGAGTTTCAATGTTCTTAGCTCGTTCACCTCCTTCTGCAACCGCCTGTTTTCCTCCGTCAGATTTTCGCAGCACCTCTTTAAGTACTCGCAATCCACCTCTGTTTGCTTCAGCTTCGTCCTGCATTTATCAGATATAACTCTTTCAAATCATGTATCGATCGTTTCTACTCTTTAAAACGGACCAATGTTGTTGATAAATCACTTGGATTTGCTTCAATTTTTTTTCCTTCCGATGTTGAAGTTTACCACCACTGGCCCGTGAAGTTAGGATCGGTAAACGAGCTAGAAAAGGCGAGTAGTGGATTGTTCAAGCTAGTTTTGAAACTTAACGAGTATCGAAAATAGGTCCAAGCTTAATTAGATTGTTAACCATGTAAGCTGATCTCGACTGAGCTGTAGTCGAGGTGATCACAAAACGATCCCAAATAGCTCAAACGAGCGAGTCATGATGTGTTCAAGCGTGCCTCAAACGAGCTTTAAGAAAAATATCCAAGTTAAACTAGTTATTGTGACAAATCAATCTCAAAAAGTTTTAAATGAAGGTATCGATTGGAACACATAAAGGTAACGTGGATAGGTTGTAGCGGCCGGTCATAAAATTTTAGAACTTATTTTTTAGAGAAACAAAAATTTTAAAATGTCAAAATCACTCGTAACGAGTATCGGCTGTAACGACCATGAATCGAAAATGAACCGTTACATAAGGTGAACCGGCCAATAAGCATGTAATTTTCCCCTATCCTCAATATACCGGAGTCAGCAAGTAACAGTATTGGAATGGAAGGCCGAAAAACCGTTATATATCGGCCTTTACGTTACATAACCGTGTATCTCACCTTGCCCTTCGGTTCTGAAACCAAACTTCCACTTGTCGAGGCCGTAGATTCAGCTGCTTCGCCAAAGCCACCTTGTGCTTCTGAAACAAACCCACAAAAAAAAATTACTAATATTACAGAAAACGACCTCACACCAACTAAAAAATACCAGAATGCCACTCACCGGATTAAGCGTGGTGTGCTCCTTGAACGTCTCTTCCAGCACCGCCGACTGCTCCCTCGACAGCCTCAGCTTCTTCCTCGCCGTCTCTCCCCCGTCGTCGTCCTCGTCGCCCCCGCCGCCGTCGGTACTGCCCCACCCCCTCTCCGCCGCCTCCTCTCTCTCGCTCCTCTTCCCGCTCA
Source organism: Rhododendron vialii (assembly GCF_030253575.1). Classification (NCBI taxonomy): domain Eukaryota; kingdom Viridiplantae; phylum Streptophyta; class Magnoliopsida; order Ericales; family Ericaceae; genus Rhododendron; species Rhododendron vialii. The sequence goes on along the minus strand of NC_080563.1, from coordinate 3,863,095 downwards.
CGCTCGATATCGTGCTGTTTGGCGACGACACCCCCGCCTCCTCCTCGCACTCCGCCGCGGACCGGTTGATGTCGAACCCCCGCAGGTAAGATCTCGCCTCTGAAATCCAATCCAAATGAGTAACAAAAAGTCGAGCAACACGACTTTAAAATACAACTCCGAACACAATTGTACTTGAAACTGTTGGATGTTTGCGGAGTCAAGAGCATCCAGACATAGTTGTATTTTAAATTTATGCGTGTAGCATTGCTCAATGAGTAATGGTAATTATGGTATGCCGCTCAACATAAAAATGTTTAATGTACGTTTTGATCCTTAATGTTTTCGCCTTTCCATTTTGGTCCCTGAACTATTGACACTTTCCGATTGTTTAACTCTGTTCATTGTGTTTATGGAAATTGCCACGTGGTGCCACGTAGAGTTAACCAATTATGACACTGGTGGCCTTTGGCGAGTAATTGACTAAATTTAGCAATGAGACCAAATTGAGAGAAATTTAGGTAATGTCTCGTTTTTACTTTATTTAGAACATCATGTCTTGCACAGCATAGTAAGATCCAGTTAAGTTTTTTTTTTTTAAATACTTATTTTTCATTTAATAAGACAGATTATTCTCTTAAAATATATCATATTTAATTCAAAAATAAGTATTATTTGAAAAATAAGTACTTCTACTACTTATTTTAATTAGCGAAACGGGGCCTAAATTAAATTATGAAAATTCCAACCACAATAGTTTTTGTGAACCAAAAATCATTTATTTTTTTGTATGTGTGTGTTTATCAACAGAGCTTTTTTGAGTACTTCATTTATTTTGAAAAATGAGAATAAAAACTTTTTCATTTCTTTTTTTGCTAATGGGAGTGATCGAGGCTTCACCTCAACCAAACATTCATCCGGTATACAGTCCCGTCTCACATGATTCACATGAATACAGACTGAAACAAAAACCTCCCAGAATTTTTTGAAGACAATAGTGACAGACTTAAAACTCCAAGGACGAAAAAGGTCATATTTTAAAGGTTAGAGAGTAAATTAAACGCCCTCCGGAAGACATTTTTTTTATGGGCAAAAGAGAAATTTTATTAAACTCAATAAGGGTACGTCGAGCATCCAATAAAACATTTGAAGAACGGAAGACATACCAGGAGAAGGTTGGAATGCAGTGAGTGAAGGCTTGTTGTGGTGTTGAAACATGGAGTGTAGATTCAGTGGGAAAGGAGGAGGAGGAGGTGGTGGTGGTGGTGGATTCTCTTGCTCTGGGCATTTGAAGCTCAAGCTTAGTCCTAACCCATCATCTTTCTCACCCATCTTCACTTAATTTCTCTCTCTCTCTCTCCGCAAACACAAAACCCAATCTACTCTCTCTCTCTAGTTCTTGCTATGGAATCCGAGAGAGAGTAAATGGGCAAAACAGAAAGGGGGAAGAAACGGGGACAGCTTTTGCAGGGGAGGGGGGGGTTACAGCTTTTAATTGGGCCCTATTGCAGTACCGTCTGAGGAATTAGGATAGTACTGTAGCACACTAGTATATGTAGAGAGAGATACAGAGAGAGAGAGAGAGAGAGAGAGAGAGAGAGAGAGCGTAGGGGAAGGAGTAATTATCCAGTGGCAGTGGGACGACATGTACGTCCCATGGCTTTCAATACTGCTAAGTGCTAAGTGCTAACAAGCGGGAGAAGTTATTCGGTGGTCTTCGGACATATATAGATCCGCAATACAAAAGATAGGAGTAGATGTTACAATAGTCAGGGCACCATGCCAAATGCACCAGAGGCATTGAATAACTTTATTGATAACAATGGGCAATTATGTAGAGCTTATACGTAAAGTCGTGTAATCGTAGACCCTCCCGAGTGTGTGATTGTTAGAGACATTGGGGATCGTTTGTTTGAGTTGAACACGATCATTGGATTGGACTATGTTTTCAAGTTTGCCAAAGATTTGTTGTTGGATAAAATTATTAACGACTCAAATAAAACATGCCTCAACTCAAATGTATAGCTTTACATAATGTGAAATGTACAATTTTATAAGCTCCTAATATTGATAATTCGATGATCGCAAATCGGTCTAAATATAAAAGTAGTCAATTATATATCAAAACTCTTATAAACACAGATCCGAATACATATGTGCATGTCCAGAGTTGCCGCGGGTCTCTTGTGCATCGTGTGAGACCCATTTGGGTCGAACGATTCTAAACACATCTCTCTCTCTCTCTCTCTCTCTCTCTCTCTCTCTCTCTCTATATATATATATATATATATATATATATATGTGGATTTGTGTTCCTCCGTCTATATCTACATCACTATTACACATTGTATATATTATTTCGCTATTAGTCCCGTGAAATAGCCGAGTTGTATATATATATATATACACACACACACTGTTTAAATCAAGAACTTTTCAGTCATTTTTTGCTAATTTTTCACCGGTGCTCTTAAAATCACATTTTGATCACGTTGAGTGGCTTGATCATCGAAATTTGATCGAAAAAGTGATATCTGCATTTTAAGAGATCCTCACTTGAATCTTTCTCTACATGTATCCGGTCGTATCCTGGAAGCACCAAATAAATTTTCAGGGAAAAGAGTGCATGTATAATCATGTTTGTGTCAGAGGGTCCTATTGGCTCAATCATGACAATGGGGATTGGCTTTTGCTTTCTTTTCTTTTTTGTGCATGGTCGCATCTTAACCCCAGTTGAGTTAAAACTCCGAGCCCTAACTAACCACGGTTAGTGACTTTTGTAACCGAGCTGTTTCAACTTTATTCAACCATATGGGGTTTGAAGTCCCATGTGTCTCATAAAAAGCGACTTTTTCAACCGGTTGACCGTTGACTGACGAGTTTATACAGTAGTATGTGATTTTCCTCGTGAGGGCCGACGCCCATAACGCCACGCGACTTATTACACGCGCCAACCGTTCACCCAATAGAAAAAGTTTTTAAAGTCCTATTCCGCGAGTTGTTATTTGAGTGCTTATTTCTCGCTTTACGTCAGTTTATGTTACTTTTGTGGGAGGGTCGAAGTCCAAAAACACCACTCGATTTCTCATACGCGCCAACCATTCACGCAATAGAAAAGTTAAGCCTCGTTCCGGTAAAATTCTTAAGAGTAATTTTTAAGTACTTATTTTTCGTTTTACGAAACAGGTCATTTTCTCAAAATACATCACCTTTAATTCAAAAAATAGGTAGAACGGAGCCTGACTGTTTAGTAGTTTTTTTTTAAAAAGTTTTTTCATCTTTTTATATGAAATACATTTTAACTTCATTCTATGTTTTTATGATTTTTCTATTTTTGTGTCGATCCAAAAAAATATGATGTGAATATATAGCCCTTGTTTCATAAGTGTTAAAACAAAATAATTAAAAAAAAAAAATTGATGATGGAAGGAGAGCGCGCGATGCACGCGAGAGTGGTTGTGAACTCGGACGAGTTCGAGTTTTTAATTATAGTTAATGATGTGGTTAAAGAATTAGGTTACGGAATCTTAATTGGGTTTAGGGAAACCGTGTGGGTATGTAATTATTAATGCACATTTATTGTCCATCAATACCTTGAGTTTAGCTGGAGTTCTTTTTATGCAGTTTTTAATGCCCAGTAGAATTAATGATGTTTTTTCAATATTCAAATTATTGTTAAGAGGAAAATTAAATGGACTATATGATAGTATATAATCTTTTCTCTTCTTCACAATTGATTGTGTTAAGGAGATGAGAATTTACAAAATGTGTAGTATTCTACTAAAACTTATAAATATAACCGGTATAATCCCGTTCCGCTAAAAGAAATAAGTATTACTTACTTTTTGAATAAAAAATAATGTATTGTGAGAGAATGACCTACCTCATAAAGCGAAAAATAAGTACTTAAAAAATATGAAACTTAGCAGAACAGGATACACGTTACGTAACCTAATAGAGGCGTTTTTGTCTAATGATTCTCATTATAAATTTATTGACATGAACCAATAAATTGGGTCATGACACTAGCATTGAAACCATAACAGTCTTTCCAAATTGTGTACATCATGAGCATATATATTTTAAGTTTTTTATTTTTTATTTGGTTGGTGGTTGTTAAAGATTTTTGCAGTCATGTTATAATGAATGGAAGCTTTATATTTAAATTTTGAAAACACGAGGCATAAATTATTTTTCATGCGAAACAAATACTACTAGCTAGTAAACCAACAAAATGGTAAAACATACCAACACAAAGACCCGTTTACAACCTCAAAATTGTTATCAAGAAAATACACATACAAAAAATGCTTTATTTCACGTTTAAATGAATCAGAACCACACAATTTATTTCTTAAAGAGAGTTTTCTTTTTCTCCATTGTCTATCTATTTATCTAGGTGGCAAAAGAATCTAAACCACACGCGTTAGCTATTCATTTTAAGACAATTATCTTGATCCCAATTATGAAATTGTAAACTTTTTGGTTATCTAAAATAAGGTTCTATATTAAGATATGATGAGGTCAGAAGTCCGATTGCTGATCAAGTAGGATCATGACAGCATTCGTCGGACCTCGCAATTAGTTCAATTTTAATCTCCAACAAACATTTAGTATAATTACTGAAGTTTATACGATTATTAACTTAAAAATTTACTTCCATCCGTCTCATTTTAAATACTCCTTACGGAAAGTCGTGCATTTTTTTTTTTAATATTTTTGCACCATTCAAAAGTCCTCAGTGAGTACTTTTATTTCGAGGTTAAAGCTACACGATTTTCAGTAGGAGAATTTAAAATGGGACAGATGGAGTATATGCATAAGGGTTGTAACGAGCCGAGTTGTGCTTTGACGATCGAGCCTTAATGAGCCAAGCTTAATCATTTATTAAACGAGACTCTATAATTGAGCCGAACCTCCCTTAACGAGCCGAGTTTTTTTTTTTTTTTTTTAATGAGTGGAGCTTCGTCATTTATTAAATGAGTCTCTTTAATTAAGCGAAACTCGACTCGTTTACTAAATGAGCCAAAAATTCAAGCTTGAGTTGAACTGAATTTGCAACCTGTTGGATTCGTTTACGTCCAATTAGTATTATGCATAAAACGAAAGTGGCTCAAAGGTGGTGAGAAGTCCACTTGAGAAAAGAAAGCCATGTCGGATCCCAATTACTCCATCCATCTCATAATATTTGTTCGGTCTGTAAAATAAGAACATAAAAATAATAGAATTTTTGCAAGAAAAACTTCATTTTTTTGCAACAATTCACTAGATATCGATGAGTTCTTTAAAATTTATAAAAAAATTTATTTTATTTTTGAAAAAAATGCATTATTTTTTATGCGAACTAGACAAACATTTTGGGACGGAAGGGTGAGAGAAAAGCAAAAGAACATGAACGTTTTGGACTTTTGGGAGTGGGGGTTGAGATCACGTGCGTGGGGGAAGCATTGCGTGTTGAATTGTTATCTACTGTATCAGGAATCACGTGGATAGGCCAGATTCGCAGCACGCCACGTGACAATGATTGGAAGCGATAGGACACGTGTGGGTTCGCCCACTTTACAGACCCCACCACCCCCTCCCTCGAATCTCTTTTGTCTCCCTTTGACTTGACACTTTCATCCCAAGGCCAACTAAGGCTGTGTTCCACAACACAAATAAGAACTTATTTTTTGTTGAATAAGAAGGCTTGTTTCCCAAAAAATAAGAAGGAAGTGCTTATTTTTCAGAATTTATATAGGAACCAATGGGCGCCAGAGAGGGAAATCGTATCAGCGGCCGCGCCGGGCCATCTCCGGCCACCGGACGACCGATCCGAGCCGTCCAAAAATTCTATAAAAAAAAACCGAGGGGGCCATCGCGAGAATCAACGGCATCCGAGGTGTGTAGGGTGCTTGATCCGAGCACCCCTTTTCCATGTATACATCATCACATATACACGGAAAAGGGGTGCTTGGATCAAGCACCCTACACACCTCGGATGCCGTTGATTCCCGCACTAGCCCCCTCGGTTTTTTTTTTAAGAATTTTTGGACGGCTGGGATCGGCCGTCCGGTAGTCGGAGACGGCCCGGCGCGGCCGCCGTTACGATTTTCCTCCGCCGGTGCCCATTATCATAGCAACAGTCTTATTTTTTGTATAAGGCAACTTCAAACTCAAAAATCATGTGTTCACGCAAATAATTTTCTTATCACTATGGATCTTGTTTGATAGATCTCATTGAGATCTTTAATACGGTGCAAAAAAAATTGATTTTTTTTTCATTTATATGATTTTCTAGTTTGAAAATATGAAAGGAACTTTTTATTTGGGTTTTGTGGAATGACCCTTCTTATTTTTTAATGAGAATGGCAAAATAAGTACTTATTTTTTAAGAAGGTTTCCGGAACGGGGCCTAACTATCTGCTGTATAAACACCAGCGTGAGACCCATTTTGATAACAAATAATCGAAGCTATTTAATAGTATTTTAAAAGTATTATTCTCTTCCGTTTTAATTTGAGTGTCTATTTTTTGACTTTTAAGGGTCCCAAAATATACGTTTAATGTGAGTTTGACTTGTTAAAAGTTTCCTTAATATCCTCTCTCATTTAAAAAAATTATGCATTGGAGAATATAAACCCCTACTTAATGCTAGAAAATTGAGGGGCATTATTGGAAAACCACAACATTTTGAGAGAAATCTTGTGTTCCCATGATAATTTAGAGTTTCAAAAATAGACAAACAAATTGAGACGGAGCTCACATTCAAAAATAAGAATCAACTCATTTAAATATTGGTAAACGTATGATGAAATCATTTGATTTTTATCCTACTAATTTAGAGACGAAAATAGATTATGCTCTTACCCATATCAAAATGAGCTAATTTTTACAAAGACTCTTAAAAATAGATTTTAAACCAATTATAGCTCCGATTGAAACCTTGAGTTTGGTTCCACACAATCCAGTGCATATCACAGTATTCGGTGCATACGTGTATCCATAGTTTTTTTTTCCTTTTCTTTTCCCTTTCATCCACTATTTCCTTCATTGGATCCTTTTGTTGTCTACAAGGTTTCCGTCTTAGTTGTTACAATCCTGCTCTCTATCTTAATTTTTGCTTTATGTTTTCACTTTCAATTCTTACTCTTTCGAAATTTGATATAGTTTCTAATAATTTTGAAATTCACTTACATACTCGTGCACCCACTTACGTACATAGTTATGGTCTCCGTAGCTTTTGTTATTTTATTTGGGATCCAATTCGATCATCTGTAGAATAGTTTTTTATTTTTTTGAATTTATTGAGAATATTAATTTTGTAAGGAAATATATTGAGTGAATATTATATCATCAACCAAAGGGCTTGTAACTCAGGGGTTACGTGTTAGTCCTCTCACAAGGAAAGGCAGGATTCAAGCCTCGTCAGAGGCGTTTAAGGTTTAGGGCTATGGAAGGCTTCTAGACTTCCTATGAACTAACTAACCAATTCTCCTACTAACTCCCATTGATGTATACAATATTGCCAAAAAAAAAAAACAAGAAAAAGAATATTATATCATCCAAAAAAAATGTGACACATTGTATGGTACTCAGATATGATAACCAAAACATGATCGACTATTAATAAAAATAGAAAGTCTGTGGGCATAGCAAAATTGTGCACAGATCATGCACAGATTGCGTTTTGGGGCCCATAATGGGTCCCACACAAATGATCCTAGACTTTCATTATGTTTTAAATATTTTTCCAATGGCCTCCGCAAAAAATCAGTTCAATTCGATACATATAAGTACTTGATCTAATTGTCTAACTTTTCATAATCCAAAAACCTGAAAGAAAAGTTAGACTATTAGATAAAGTAATTATAGGTATCGAATTGAGCTGATTTTTCGTGAGGGCCTTTGAAAAGTATTTTTAACATAATGAACAGCTCGAATTATTTGTGTGAGACTCTTAATGGGCCCCACAACGCAATCTTTGCACGGTCTATGCACAGTTTTGCTGTGTCAGTAACAAGGTTCTAATAAAAATCAACAATTTCGACTACAAAAGTGAGCCCAAATTAAGAAAGATCACAAATCGCCAATAAGTCTAACATAAAATTGGGCAGGCCCATCTATGAACGGACTATTAGCCCACTCTCTCTTTCTCTCTCCCGCTGCTGCGTAACTTGCGACTCTCTCTCTCTCTCTCTCTCTCTGTGTGTGTGTGCCAGTGTGCGTGCGTGTGGTTGTTGCCGAAGAGCAGAAGAAAATTTCTGAGAAAATTCGTCCGGTAAGCATTGCTTCCCTTCTTGAATGTAAGTCTTTTTTTTCTTCCCTTCAAAAAGTAAACGATGGTAAACACAGAGACCTCAGTTCGGAGCTGGAGCTAGGGTTTGAATTTTGCAGAAGTATTTGTTATTGGATTTAGGCCGAGTCATACTTGTCTTTCGAGATGTGGCTCTTAGTCTATCTGGTTGTATACCCTTGGCTTACAGGGATGTCTGGGGTTCGAGTTCCATAGAGGTCGAACCTGTTAACTTTTAATTCTGCCACCCACTGATATATACAATATTGAAAAAAAATATATATAACTACTTTATCTTAGGTTTTTTTTTTTTTTTCTATCTCAAAAAGATTTCAGTTTGGCCTTTAGGTTTTTTGGTCTCTAAATACGTTGCATTAAACTGAATGTTCTTATAGATGGGAAAGTCTTCAGGGAAAAACATGCTTCGGATTGAGTCTTAAAGGTCTGCCTGAAATCTTTTATCTTTGCGTTTATCATATTTTTAGGAAGAGTGGAAAACAAAGATTATTGTGGTTTGCTGCAATTGAATGCTTGAACTGTGTTTGTACTATATGAAGATCAACTAGCAAAGAAATCTGTGAAAACGTTAAGTTTTTTAATATGGTTCTTTGGATTCTAGGGATTCCAAAATGGGGAAATTCTCAAAGCGAGCAAGAAAAGATCCAGAGAGTGACAGTGGTTCGCAAGGTGAAAGCGAAACCGAAGAGATGGTAATTGTTAGTCAAAGTTTATTTAGTTATTTATTTTTACTCCCGTTATGTTCTCAGTGCCTTGATATGTATTATAACTGTGGCTATTTATGATTCTGTAGCTGGAGGATAAGTATGACGATGGTGGTGGTGACTATAGTGATGACAGTGAGGAGGATAGTGACAAGGAGGAAGAGGACGTAGATGGGGATGTGCAAAATGATATCGGAAAAGATGCTGAGTTGGAAGAACTAGAGAGGGAATTAACCGATATCCGTCACCAGGAGCAGTAAGGCCTCCTTAAAGCGTATAAATCGTGTGTACATGATTTTGCTACATGCGTACGCATCCACTTCTATTTGCAGTTTATGAGATTGGACCACTTTCTTCTGCAGAGACCTTTTGAGAAATCTAAAGCATCAGAAGGATGAGGATCTTCTCAAAGGCCAAGCAGTCAAAAATCAGAAGGTATGATGTCTTTGATCTTGTACTTTATGGATGCCTATGTAAAAGTCTTCTCCAGCCTTCACGTGGACACGAGCAGTTCTACTGATGGCCCTATGCTTGTTGTCAGACATTTCTCTATTATTTCTTTTTCACTTGGCATTGTTCTTCTGTCAGTACTTCAGATGTTGTAGGATTGATCTAAATAGCATTTGCCAGTTGCCACTTGTAGTCCTTGTGTCATTTTCTTTGCATAGACACAAACACGGCATGAAAATGTCAAGATTTTATAGTGATGCCATCATCATGGCTAAATATCAGTTATTTGAATCTATGCGATCAACGTCTGTTTGTTATTTTTCTTCTAGTAGATTTCTGATATTCCCGAAAGGCTAGCCAAACTTTCATCTCTCTCTCTCTCTCTCTCTCTCTCTCTCTCTCTCTCTCTCTCTCTCTCTCTCTCACACACACACACACACACATGAACAGTTTTAATCTTTGTCCTTTGATAATCAAACTTGTTTATCGTTTATGTTCTGTGGCAGCTTTCTGCATTCTACAGCTAGTAGAAAATAAAGGATTTGAATCTTTGCTTATCAAACTTGTTTCTAGTCTCTACTCTCTAGTAGTCAAACCTATTTTCTGGTCTCTGTTTCTATTGCTTTTTTTTGCATTTATTTCCTGAAGTTATTAGATTAAACATTTGTCTATACTTTTTTCTTTTTTTGTGTTTATCCCTTGTAGGCCCTCTGGGACAAGACTCTTGAGTTGAGGTTCTTGATACAAAAAGCATTCTCAAGTTCAAATAGACTACCAAAGGTTTGTTTGGTTGATAATGTTGCTTGACGATGCTTGTTAGTTTTATGCTTGAACCTTTTTAGACTGAAACCTGGTGAGTTGTGCAGGAGCCAATTAAGTCTTCATTCTGTGATTCGGACAATAAAGTGAATGAAGCATATTCAGATCTAATTAACTCATCGAAGAAGACGTTGGATTCTCTAGTGGAATTACAGGAGGTATGATGGTAAAAAGAGGCCATTTTAACAATGTAGTGTGCCTTTTCTTTTCCTTATGTGGGTGGGTGGGTTCTAACCCTGAGACGAGTAGTATATGCAGTTGAATTGTTGTTGAAAATTTACATGTGTCGGTCTCTTTTCCTTTTCGTTGATGTGTTGTTTTCATTTTTCCAGGCGCTACTTGAAAAGAATCCATCCATTGCTCAAGCCACAGACGGTATGGCATGAAATTGTGTATTTTACTTGACCTTTGAAGTGATTCGTAAATCATACATTTAAATGATGCACATGTTCTCTGCACTATGTGTTTGACGCAAAACAGTGACGAAAGCATACCCCTTAAAGTTTTATTGAATGCATGTTCATCATTCCTTAGATGTTAGAAGGTACTCTGTTGTCAATTCATGGGGAAAACAGTTGTTACAACAAAATACATGCATTTGTTAATTTCCAGTAGTCCGATTGAAATTTAGCATTTTACCCTCTTAATTACGATACCAAACATAGGTAGAACCTTCAAACCAAACCGGACCAAACTAATTATGTCCCAAGAAGTTCATTAGCTAGACAGTCTTCCAGTTATAATCAGGTGCAGTTGCATAATAGTTTTGCTAAATCTTTGACAAAACATTCTCAAGTTCAAATAGACTTCCAAAGGTTTGTTTGGTTGGTAATGTTGCTTGACGATGCTTGTTAGTTTTATGCTTGAACCTTTTTAGACTGAAACCTGGTGATATGGCATGCTTATTTAAACATGGATTTCTAAGGTAACTCTGGTCAACCTCCCAAGCATTCAGAAGCTTCTAGGAGCTCAAATGGAGAAGGGGATCAAGAATGGTCACGGATTTCTGAAATGCACTCTAGGTACTTCTTGTGATCATTTGCTTGCCAGTTGCCAGTTTCTTGTTCATCATCTAATTTTTTGCTTAGAAGAAAATTACACCTTATTTGCTATATTTGCACTAATAAAACATGAAGCTCTAAGAAAGTAACCAACTGTGTATTGTATTTTGAGCCATTAACTTCCATTCATTTCTGTTTAATTTCTTTCCATTTTGCCAAGTCACTCTTTTCCTGCATAGGTTCTCGGCAGTTTTTTGTCCATTCCACTTAAGAGTTGGTAATATTGATTCCTCTGAAATTGTTGATGCTTCTGTTTTGTAGAGTAGCTGCTTTTAGAAACAAATCGATAGATAAATGGCAGAGAAAGACACAGGTGACAACTGGTGCTGCTGCTATTAAAGGCAAATTACATGCCTTCAATCAGGTATGCCTCCAGCATTCAATTAGTATCTTTGCGCTAGGGGGTTGAATTTAATGCAACTGATGTATCCTTTCTCCTACAGAATGTTAGTGAGCAAGTTGCTGGTTACATGAGGGATCCAAGTCGAATGATAAAGGGAATGCAACAGAGCAGGTCAACTGTTGCTATATTTGGGACTGTGAGTTCATAAATCTGCGCTTCTATCCAATTCCATCATGTGATTAGGACAATTTGTGTACAATATGTTACTGCTTTTGTAGATTTTCAATGTGTCAACATCTTAATTACATGTTATTGTTAATGCAGGTTCCTGATGTGGAGGGCATTACAAAGGAACAGGTTTGAATTTCTTTTTTGATTCAGTGACTTAACTTCGATCTGCAGAACACTCGGCAAAAAGCAAAAGTTTTGAATTTTTTGATATTTGAGATTTCTCCTCTGTTTCTTTTCCTACTCAGTAAAATGTTATTGCTGGTTTTATTCATTGTTATTCAGAACTTTTATCACTATTGACCGCAAGTTTGTAAGACCAAAGAGATCCATGAAATTGTTGAACAGACTGTGTGCTTCAATTGTAATAGTGGATTGATTTCTGCGGTGGCCACATTCTAAATGTTGGAATTATTTTCGATTGTCATCGGACATGGTGAAACAATAGAAATTCCCATAGAAAATCTCAATGCCTCACAAGCTGTTCCTATCACGCTTTCTATTACATTATTTTTCTTTCTAGCTCAATATCATATCGTCGAGTGTAATGCCGTCTGGTTGTTTCCTAGTACTGTATTGCTTACAGAATAATCGAAGATAGTTTGTGAAGATTTTGAGAGGAAAAGATTTTTTGGATGTAATTCCAAACCTACCGTAATTGTCTTTGGTCCTTTATTTGTACTTGTCAAGAAAGATAATTCTTACCTGTTTGTGATCAGGACACAAAAAAGGATGGTGACCCTGAGCTTCTGGATGACTCCGAATTCTACCAGCAATTATTGAAGGAATTTTTTGAAACATTTGACCCTACATCATCTGGTATCATTCTCCAGCATTTTATGTTTTGTTGATGTGTAATTTAGATGAATCATCCAAAAATTCGGTTTCTAAAGAACCAAGCCATGCCTAGAATCAACCGTCGGTTCTGCTTTGGTGTAGTCCAATGTCGCAAACAAGTGGTCTTGTGCTAGTTTAACAATATCCTAGAGTGTTTCTGGTCTTTGTTTGATTTTCCCATTGGTCATCCACAGAGACGGCCTTTTATGCTCTGAAGAGAATGCAAACCAAGAAAAGGAAGATTGTTGATCGACGTGCCTCAAAGAATCGGAAGATTCGGTAAGTCATAAATGGCATTATAAAGCTGCTGTTATGTAGTTTTGTGTTATCATCTTCATATTACTCTGTATCTCATTTCAGTTCTTTTTCGCTTTCTTCCGTTGAATTGTTTTGCAGGTATCATGTGCATGAAAAGATTGTCAATTTCATGGCTCCTCAGACTATGCAGCTTCCTCCTATGGCCCCTAAATTATTTGAAAATTTATTTGGCCTCAGAACCAAGAAGCCTATCCCCGTTGAGTAGCCAAGTCATACCAAATCAGACCACAACGAAGGCCACATGCAATGGTGCTTTCAAAATTTTGTGATCTTAGTTGATATAGTTCTTAGTGAGTGCAGTCGATCCAGTTTTGCTTAGCTATCTCTGTGTTCTTTGAGCGTACAACATTTTATACACTACGGATACAAAATTGCTCTCTTCTTTGTTTGTTGTACGCACAGATTGAAACAGTTATATATCGGATATAAATTGTTGGATCGTTGTTAGTTGCCCAGGTTTCTTTTTCCTTTGTTTTCCTTTTTTTCTCACGGGTGATTCAGATTCTTCATAAACTTGCCAAATGATCCTTCTGTTCAATTGAATTACAATTGTTCAATATTTTTCCGATTCTGGATTCATCAGTAGGACCGAGAGGTGAAGGCACATAACATGCTCAACACCATTGGGACAGAGGATTCTTCGGTAATACCCATGACATGTACTTGAAATATAGAGCTGATCAAGTTACCTGACTCAATGTAAGCTCTACGTGTCTTACATCTCTGTTCAATACAAGGTGCTAATAAGCCTAAAAAATTTCCCCTGCTCAATGCCCGGTAGCAGACTAGCAGCAAAAAGGAAAGTAAGAACCAATACCGGTGATTTCAGAATTAGAAGTCCTTGACATCTCTCATAGAAAATTCAAGTACAGAGTACGTACATTTCGTCCTCAAAAAACAATAGGCAAAAACGGCACACATACTTTCCACTAAGAAATCTAAAACACGCGGTGCCAATCAGCAAACGATAGTGGTGCTTCGTAGATACATATTTTCCAAACCCTAATAACCATAAGCCTCACAAAAATTGGCCGGTTAATATAGCTACATTGGTGGAGCATAGTAAGGCAGACCAGGAGGATAAGCAGGAACTTGATTTGTGGGAGTCGTGGATGGGAAGAAAGGAGCGAGGGCGGTGTTCATCAATCCAGATGCAGGATCACTGCAAGAACAGAAAATGATTTCCTTTCACTTTATGCATCGGCAAAGGGCAATAAACAAAATACAAAATGTCGATAGAAACGATGTCGAGCAATCTGCCTTTAATAATTCAATCTATCAGTGACCTTACCTGATTAATAGACGTATTTTACTTGTACTTCTTACAGCCATCAATATGCAAGTATGAGGCAAATACGTGAAACACACTTGTACTAATATAAAATAATATTTTGACAAGTAGGAGCTCATGCGCTCGCTAGACCACCTTAGCGACATATTTCCCTTCTCCCCAATAGAAATGCATTGCAGCACACAATGGAAGATTGAAGTGGCTCATGTTTAGGAGATCATCACTTATCAAAAAATATGGACACATTGGATTCGGTTTGGGCAAAAAATGTGTCTATGCTCCTTACCAAAAGGATAATAGCGAGTATTATATATGGTTATTGAGTCTCAGCCACTTATTTGTATGTATAGACGTGTTGGTGCGTTTGGAGAGAGAGAATGAAATACACTTCCATAACCAGAAGGAAAATATATCAGAGGCATGAAACCTACATCAACTGTTGAGCACCAACTTGTTGAATGAACTGGGAATATACGTATTCGTCAATTCTCTGCTTTGCCAGTGCTACCTGTTAAGCATCAGAAATCTCACAATCAGATCCTCAAGAAATAAACCTTTTACAATTTTATCTCAAAATTAAGATTTTGGGCTTCCCCAAATTTCTGTTTCTGTTTTTTCAACGGTTTTATTGCTGAAGAGTATTCATCCAATTCTTACACGATCTACATCTATATGTACGTATATATGTGCTCAACTGTAGCAAAAAAAAGATATTCAAGCTATTTGAAATCCAAACTATCTCAACACCCCATACCAACAGCCACATGTATTTTACCACAAAGTTGGTAACAAGAAGTTTGCATTTCGTAGAGGGAGCTTACCTGTTGAGCGCTACCACCAATGTGGATTTGCCTATGATTATGCTCACCTTTCCCACCATGAACCTAAAATGAAACAAAGCACACAGAGATGAAGTTTGCAGGATAAAGAAAGGGACTGCAAGGCTAAAGACAGCTTACCTGAATATTGTGTACAGCTCTTTTCAATCCAATTCAAAGATTTCTCAACACCAATCATCTTGTTGTGGTATGCAATAAAAGCATACCATAAACCCACAATACGTAATTTAAATATCAACACCGTGACCAAGATCTTAGATTCCTATCAATAAATTTAGCTACAAAAACCCACCATCATGCGTATATTACAAAAAGTGGTCTATAAGTGAACAAAAGTTAAAAATTTAATGGGCATAATCAGGATATGAGATTTACCATAACCATCCATTGAATATTTCTCACAACAAAAATACAAAATACTTCTGCAAACATATGTATATGTGCGTGTGTATATAAAATCTAAGGCTAAAGTTGATTTAAAAAAAAAAAAACCTTTACTTGGAACCAGGTAAACAGACTTGAATACTAGGTAGTTGGTGCACTCCATTAGTATCTATAAAAGAGAGAAACTACAATAAGTTCAACTATGAAATTTCACTTAACCTAATAGTAAACATCGTACATATGTTTGAAATTCCAATTCCCACTGGATCAGCACCAGTACACTGTACGCATGCACCCTACATATGCAATGCCATGACAGTACATGCATAATCTCAATATACGGTTAAGGAAATGATAAAAGATTCAATTGGCAAAAGGCCAAAGCCACTATGAAATTTTTTCTTACAAAAGCAGAAGGAAAACAATAGTTTACTTGCAAAGTAATTTATCCACTAGTAAAGCGGAAGCAAGTACTCATTTCTCCAGTTATAACTAAACCCATCTGCTTACTTGAGCCAACGTAAAAGACCTCTTTACCTTGATTGCCGCTCCAGACTCAGTTCTGATCTTTGATATGTTCGAACCACATCTCCCTATCAAGCCACCGACCATCGTTTCCGAAACCAGCATCTCCAGAGTCATATAATCAGCTGCAAGATTGGTTATCATAAAGATGACATCATTATAAGAAACAAAAATTAATATCTGATACAGCTGCAGAATGCAGCAGATAAATATCACACCAGTGTCATTGAGGAGAATTCAATTACCCGAAGTTGGGTCCACATAATGTTGAGGTGTTCGGTTTAAGCCACGATTAGATGTTGGAATTAGGGCAATTGCTTGTTTAGGTGGATTGTCCCTAAACAAATAGAATTACTACATGTTAGAAAACAGAAATAAAATAGACAATCAAAAAAGAATTCAAAAACATAGTATGATATATTGATATCCAAAAGTTTTATGTCAGACCTTAGTTGGCTTCCTATCTCCTCCAAAGCCTTCATTACTGCAGAAACATCCCCTGATATCTGAATTTCAACACATTTGTTAGGGGGAAAAATGAACAGAAACTATCAAGCATAAGACCAGTGAACCTAAGATTGTCAATGAATATGCTCCCCAATAATGATCACATGCTAAGAATCTTAGCCAATTAAGCTCAAAGGCCTAATGCAAAACACCAACCAAGTTCTAAAGTTTTGCCCGTACAAATGCTCCTTATTTGCAAGAATATATTTTTTTTGGTGACCATACATAACGAAGCTTTCTGTATTGCGTTCATTATAATTGAAATCAAACCAATGACCAAAGCAAACCAAACCAAACTGAGCCTCAAGTCCCAATCAATTGGGGTCTGGTACATGAATCATTTTTCTCCAATGAGCTCTGTCAAGGGCCACTTGTTCATTCAAACCCATTAGACTCATATCTTTGTGCACAACAGCATCTAATGTCCATATTATATAATTGTAAATTGTACGAAGAGCGAGTTTATAATTGTATAATTGTCCATATTATACAATTGAAATCAAACCAATGACCATATTATATAATTGTACGAAGAGCGAGTTTATTTAGACCTTCGTTGCATATTCTGCCATAGTCACAAATATATCATTTTTGTGCCCAACTGCTCTCGTGTCTCCTCCAAGTGACCAAAGTGTGTCCACTTGTACAAAGTAAAAACAAAAGCAGGAGAGGTTTAGACAAGTGTCCTACACGTGTCAGGGAGTGCCCACGGCCCCACACATAATCCCACCTTCTAGGAAGTGTCTGTGCTTCTTATCATCGTGTACATCTGGTGTATTAATAGGCTCAATCGATCATTGTTTGAACCACAATATTGCACAGAAGTCGGAAATTCATACAATATTTTCAACCCCATGAAGGGCCCCCATTCTTGAACCCTTTAACTTTGGCGTTTAGACAACCAATCACCAAGGATTTCACGACTGAAAAGGTCAACTCACCTGCACCACTCGATCAGACTCATGGGCAGAAGCATATAAAGGGATCTGATTTTGAGCAAGTACTGTTATTGTGGCACCAGAGGAATTTCTTAGGTTCACAATGTTTTGACCTGACGTTCCAATCATACCACCTGCTTGAGAACCAGCTATCAAAAGCCTTATAGTATTTGAGGCCACATGCCCAGCGCCAACTTTGAGGGCCTCTAGATTGCCTTCATCATCCTATGAAAACATCCATTTCATCAGTCACCAAATACAACATAAAAAATTCAACTGCTAAAAAGATGCATATGGTCATATAAGACAAATTAACAAAACCAAACCAGATTTAACCTTTTGCAAATCACCAAAACAAGCAAAAGGTAGAAGATTTGTGACTAGATATGTAGGCTAGCAATCCTTTTGCCAAACACTTTCCAAGTTTTCATGAAGTCGCTAGTGCCCTCTACGTTTCTTTCAATGAATCCCAGTATGTAATCCCACCTATTTTGATGGTTTCTAGATGCTGAAGTAGAGGTTCCTTGCACTTCCACATAAGCAAACATATCTAATAATCCCAAGTGAGATGAGGATCACAAAAAAAAAAAAAAAAAAAAAATCCCAAGCGAGATTTTGTACTATGCACCCCCTTGGGGAGGTAACCCTCCAATTCCCTGAGCAAAAACAAGATAAAACGACATTGTTATTTGGAACCCGGTTTGCAACTGATAGTCTTGTCCTTGTTTCTATGCGAGGGCAATTGATCTTTTACTTGCTCTTCTAAAATATTGAAATGTCTATTGAGATGCTAGAAACAAAAAAGCGGTCATCAAAGATTTTGAAACTGATGGTTAATTTGTAAATAAAATTGACCAGGCTAATGAAACTTCCTAAACTCACAACAATCAAAGGCACTTCCAAGACTCGAGAAGGTTTCTTTTTGGTTGCACAATGCCCTGAGAATACGTATGATTTCCTGAGGACCATCACCCCAAGTAAGTTCAGAGGTGATGGAGATCGGAAAGGAAATGGAGGAAGAAGATGGAAAAAAATACTTCACATTTTACAATGGAAATAATTCCTTTTTTTCTGGAAATCAGGCAATTAGATATATAATTAGGATAGCATGATTTTGATGCGTTATAAGTTTCCATTAGGACTACAGGGTTCCATATAAATAGGCCTATATGTTGAAGTGTAACATACTGCAACTTGATTTTGATGAATTGAGAATTGAGATATTCAACTGGGATTGTTTTCTAGGTTCCTCTAATCCCTGTACTTCTCTCTCTTCCTCTTCCCTGTTTCTTCCCCTCTACTACTTCTTCACTTCGCCAATTTCTCGCTCCTTTCCCCTCCCTGTTCTTTCTTCCCCTCACCTCTCACCCTTACATGGCAAGGATATGTTGGATTTGCAAAGGCATGGTGGATTCAAATATTGTAGGGTGAAGCCTCAAGAGGTTATCCATGTGAACTTGTGAAGGACCGGGTACATTTGGACTGACTGAGCATATGCAAACCAGAACTTATGTGCTGAATGGAGGGAGAGGAAGACATATTAATGCTTGCGCCATAACTGGGGAGTCAAGTTGCCTCCATCCCCCTGCCAAATTTATGGCTCCCAAAACGGTTCGGCGCTTGGAGGTGGAGAGGTTTCAGAGGAGACCGGCAAGGTGATGTGCTAGTTATCCAAAGGTGAAACCGCGTTAACTATCCTCGCTTCAATGGTGCAAAATTGGGAAAAACTTAAAATGGATTCCATCCGGGGAGGTAATAGAGAGCTCTGAGTATCATAAGGTTAATTTGAAACCACTTCCTCCCTCCCCCCCCCCATCTCCCTTTCATACACTATTGAAAAAGTTACACTATTAATGCAAAGAGATAAATGCCTGCCTGTATGTACGTAAACATAAATACATCGGGCAACGTACGTACCCGTACATTATTGCAGTAAAACACGAAGACATGTAAGGGAGAGGAAACCATCACCTGCTTCATTCGACAATGAACTGTGAAGAATCCATGTTGAAGAGGGTGTGTGGAAGCAATGGTGGGCATTGGTTCCAAAACATCCACCGAGACCCTCCTCAAGGTTGGGACATCAAGCCTCATGTGGACAGTCTCTCCCCCAGTTCTCAGCTTCAGGTTCCCTTGGTAATGGGAGACTCTGCGTTCAAAAAGATTCAGATCCAGGGAGGGGAGCGGAGAGGGGTGATGGGGGAGGAGGGAAAGGGTAACGGGGGAAGGGAGAGAAGGTAACGTTGGTGGAGGGGAAGGGGGAGGGGTAGGAGAGTAGGGAAGGGGGAGGGGAGGGGTAGGGGGATTGATACAACGCTTTCCAAAAGTACAGCATATGCTATAGATCCATGTTCAGTTGTTACATAATCACCTCTATGAACACTTCTCATAAAATGTTTTCAAAAATCACAAACAATCCTCGTTTTACTTTCTAATTTTTTGAGCGAAAATGGTTTTCAATAATTTGGAAACATCATTTTTTATGTTTTCTTTAAAAATGTCTTTTCTTCAAGAAAATTTCCAAAAAAACTCGTCCAAGATTAGTAAAACAAAAGAAAACGACGAGTTTTCTGAAAAGGCTGCTAAACTAAATCTGAAAGAGCAAGAAACAAAGCTAAAATGCAACATAACATTGACCCCCCAAACCATACATGATACATCCATGACTCAAACACCAATATACGGTTCACATTAAGTCACATGGGTCCAATTGTGAACTAAATATCTGATACCATTTCACCAGAACAAATAAAATTCTTTATTGCATTGCAGCTTTGTTACTCTACATTACCTTGAGGATCAAACTTGCTATAAGATAGAGGGCCTTTTCTGCATCAGATATTGTGTTGTCACTGTCCTTTGAGCTTATAATAATTACGCGCTCTTCATGTCGCTGCAAAATATCAGAGATTCAGAAGACAATGGTAGATATTTTAGTTCAGCAACTGTGCATAGAGTGTCTAGACAAATCGATATCCCAAGTAACAGGGGCTTCAACATCGCATTAGAATTCATCTCTTTCCTGGATAGAGAGGAGTTCCGGTTCATCCAAAACTATTCTAAGGTGCATTAACTAATGGCAAAACGTTGGAACATACAATTACATGTTGACCAAAACTTACTTGACACTATATTGAACAAATAATGTTGTCATACGGAAATAACACAAAGAGACAATGATTTCACCAAAAGAATGTCAAAACAGGTCAAGGGTCACCAACAGAACCCATGTTGTAGCTGGACCGAGCATTCAAAGGAAAGAATGCTCAAACTCCGGCCTTGAAAGGGATGGTGCTCTCTACGCTGACTTTTCCTTGGTTCAGCCACGGCCTTTTTTTTCTTCTTTGCATTATTTGTAGTTTTTAGGAGTATTACATATAATATCCTTGCAAACATCTGAGGGGTCTACTTGTTCAAGGATTTTGCTACAGTGGTTGTGCCCCTCCTGGTGCTTTTAAGGAATACACATTTACCCTAAAAAAAGGTGAAATGCATATCAGTATCAAGTCCTTTCTTCGAAATCTTGTACTAACATCATAATTAATAGTGGACTTAGTCAGATAGTCGAACCATGATTTTTATAAAGTAGGAGATTTCCCTATAGGATCCCACGTAAAAATCTTTGCGTCATTGTTTCCAAATTTTCTCTTGGATAGCATGTTAATAACTCTAATTTTGTGTACATAAGGGTTGCCTGCCTTAAAATTGCTTGCAGAGCTTGGCCTATTCATCCTCCTTTAGGTGAACAGAGAACCAACTCCCAAATTCACACGTGCATCCCCACAATAGCAAAATATACATGAAACATAAATGCTTGCAATCATTAGTAAAAGCTTGGATTCTAAGAAGGAGCACATCCACTTTCTAAGAAGACACAAGTGCCAAAAAATCTGAACTTGTCCCGTTTCTCTCTGTTAAAGCATCAAACTCAAAACCAATTGGCAATAAGAGAAAAGGCCACCCAGGCTCATATACCAATCTTTGAGATGTTAATTAACCGATGTGGAACAAATTTCAACACTCCCCCGCTGGGGCAACACCCAACTCACACTTGGAGAGGTCAACAAAGGATACAGAACATATGAATCACAATGAAACAAAGTGCAATTATGACACATACAAAGGGGAAAAGCCTCTGAGAACCTAGCTCTAATACCATGTTAAGGTATCCCACTCAAAATCAATTAGCAATGAGAGGAGAGGCCGCCCAAGATCATATACTAGTTTTCAAGGTGTTAATTAACCGATGTGGGACAAATTCCAACACTCTCCTTTTTTTTTAGCTCTTGATTTTGCTTATAACTCTATGTTGATTTAGATGTCTTTGAAAACGTTTAAAAATTGAGCAACACAATATCATAAAGGAGGTGTACACAAAAAGCAAGAGTTAGACTTCAAAAGACCAAAGCTTCTGGCTTTGTACTTCTCTACTCCATGTTAATATAACAAATTTCCAGTGCACTCATTTTCTGATAAGTCAAAGCATGTGATTTCCAAGTCAATCACCAAACGCACCTCTATACTTTCTATTTCTCTTTTACACTCTTCCAAATTGTGTCCCACACTTTTGTCAAACCAACTTAAATTTCTCTCCAGCTCGAGGCTCAGCTCATTATGGGCTCAGCTCGGCAGTAAAACTCGACTTTTCAGCTTTTGTAGTTCGGCTCGATTGTAATAGAGGCACTCGAGGCTGACTCGACGCATTACTAAATGAGTTGAGCTCAAGTTAACACTTACCCTCCGTCCCTAAGTAAGTGTCCCAGGTCGTGCAGTTTTCAAACAAAAGAAAAAGTACTTGCGTCAATATTTTTTCAATTTCTTCACCCTGAACTAAAAAATATATGAACTGAAGTATTTTATATTTTTTTCAAAGATTGCATGATTTTCGTAGGGGAAACTTATTTAGAGCCGGAGGGAGTAATAAACAAGCTCGAGTTATTTGTAACTCGGTCGATTATAAAAGCTCGGCTCGTTAGGCTCGACTAAAAAGGGTAAAAAGGCTCGTGTAGAGTAGTAAACGAACCGGGCCAAGCTCGAGTTCACAGCTCGGCTCGGCTTGTTTCGTTTGCAGCCCTAGTGTCTGATATATCATATATCTAACTCACCGCGACGGCGTCGGCGACTTTGATGGTGGCTTTGGTCTCTTCCCTAATACTCTGGATTCGAGCCCCTCTTTTCCCTATCACCTTCCCGATTTGCCTCGACGGGACCACTATCCTGTACAGAACGTCAGCCGCCGACTTGATCCGCCGCTTCGGCGACGGAGCTTCTCCCCACGGAGTCTCATCATCACCGCCGTCGTCTTCTCGGGGGCGCTTGTTAGGGTTTCCTTCCGCCGCCGGTGGTGGCGCGGGGTCGGTCGGTGTTTCGTGGGGTTCGGCCATGGTTGTTATAGAGAGAGAGAGAGCGCGATGAGAGAGAATCTTCTGTCTTTGGTCTCTCTCTCCCTCTCTTTTTTGGCTTAAGAATCTCAGTCAAAAAAAGTACAGAAATGATTGCAACTTGATATGGTATTGTTTTTTGGGCTGGCCCAGTTTTTACAGAGTTGGGCCTATTTTGGAATCTGAATCTCGAGAAAAACATGTTTCGTTTTGTCATTTTTGGGCTGAGAAAATCTTTTTAACGGTGTAGTTGAGAATAGTTGTTTATGGAACCGATCGCGACTATTCAAAAGTATTTTGGGCGGTCTGAATATTAATGAAACTTTTTTGAAAAATTTCCCGAAATTTTTTCATTAACATCCGGATCGCGTTCAAAACACTTTTGAACGGACGCGATTGGTTGCTGCCGTAAAAAACTTATTTATGATAAAGCCATGAATATCTCTTTTTGGGACTTTTCTTTTACAAAAGAAAATTGATGTTCACTTTTCATTTCTTGTAAATACACTTCAAAATTGAAGAGATTTTTTCTTTCATTTTTCTTGGTTGCAGATACAATTCAAAATGTATTTAAGGTTTTGTGTTGGCGATACTAATTGGTCTAGTAAGTTTTTCTAACAAATATTTTACCTTGTTGGTTACACAACAAATTTAGGGTTTCCTTCGCCCTTCATTCTTCTAGCATGTTTGGTCGCTAGAAGTAGTTCATATTATTAGCGTACATAAAATTAACGTCGCTTTAATTATTGTCTAATGGAATATAACTTAAAAATACTCTATATTTGTCAACAACTAATCGCGAGCTTTATGTCCCATTCTACAAATTCTGCCATATGATCATAATCTTATTCTTTAATTATAGAAAAGGTTTCTAAATATTGGAAGCATACCTGGTACCTCGGAATATTGAAAGCATTCCTTTTAACTATTATTTTGTGTATGTAAAATTATACCGTCATAAAAAGTAAATTGAACTACCATAGTTGAAAAACAAGAATACTAACAAAATTTTTTACTTAAGTTATCCTGTAAATCATTTGTAGAAGAGCAAATACCCTAACTCAAACATAAATCAATTGTGTGTGTTTAAAGGGTTCACTCTATCTCTTCCTAGTCAGCAATTGCTTAGGTGAGTTTGGTAGGTGAAATTATCCTCTTGCCTTCATTCAAAAAAAACTAAGTCGTGCCCACCCGTTGTGGAGGGATCCGACCTCTAGTGTAGGCCGCTTGGGCCTGCTGTCGTTGTGCTGCGTTTCGCGGCGAGACTCTTGAGTCTGCGTCAGATGGGCTAGCTCCCACATCGGGAGTTTGGGTTTGTATGTGTGTGTTTAAAGGGTTCATTCTACCTCTCCATAGTTAGCAATTGCCTAGGTGAGTTTGGTAGGTAAAATTACCCTCTTGCCCTCCCTAAAAAAAAGAGTAATGCTATAAGTACCGATGGGTGTGTAGGGATTTCGTACCGACCGGCCCCGCCGGGCCGTCTCCGGCCACCGGACGGCCGATCCGAGCCGTCCAAAAATTCTAAAAAAAAAAACCGAAGGGGCCTATGCGAGAATCAATGGCATCCGAGGTGTGTAGAGTGCTTGATCTGAACACCTGTATATACATATATACACGAAAAAAGGGTGCTCGAATCAAGCACTCTTCACATCTCGGATGCCGTTGATTCTCATGCAAGCCCCCTCGGTTTTTTTTTTAGAATTTTTGGACGGCTCGGATCGGCTGTCCGGTGGCCAGAGACGGCCCGGCGCGGCCGATCGGTACGAAATCCCTACACACCCATCGGTACCTCAATCATTTTCGGAAAAAAAAAACATAAATCAACAAAACAAAAGTGCAAAACACACTACTCAAATATTTACGCATTTTAAAAAATAAAATACTCATCTACAATGAATTTTTACCTACTGGGCCCACACAAAAACTTACGAAGGGTAAAATAGGAAAAACACATAATTATAGACGCCTGTTTTCGTCCTAAAAGCGTCTCAGCTGTGGTATAAACCGTTCTCCTATTCCCAACCCCCTCCTTCCCTTCTCACTTCTCCTCTTCCTCAAGCCATTGCTGCCGTCTCTCTCTCTCTCCTCCCCCCACCCCCACCCTCTCTCTCTCCCAAATCCTCTCGCCGCCAGGTTTTCCATTCCCTCCTCCCAAGACTCTCTCCGCAAGTCCTTCCACATACTCCCCAAATCAATCCAATCAAGAGCTTCAAAAGAGAAAAAACAACAACACAGCCGTCTCTCTCTCCATACAATTCTCCGTTTCAGGCTTCGCTGGTCGCCAACGATGAATCCTCTCAAGCGGTCAAAGATCACAAACACCTTCGCAAAACGAACTCGAGACAAACCTTCGCATCTCCTCCTCTTTCTCTAGAAGAGTATTTTGATCTTTGTTTCAGCGACGTCGGGAAACATCTGTTCGGTCGGTTACAGAATATAAGGATTTTTGTTGATTGATTCATAGAAAAGATGTCATCACCTGTTCCAGCGAAGTCCCAACCACTCCACAACTTCTCCTTACCTCTATTGAAATGGTCCAAGACCCACACCAACAACCAGCACCACCACCGCACCGGCCGCCGCCTCGCCGGCTCCTCCCCCCCGCCCGACTCCTCCTCCGCGCGGCGCCACTCCCCGGCGCGGCGCCAGTCGCCGATACTCGACTCGGGGTCGTGGTGGCAGTCTCCCCTGCGCGGCGACTCCGCTTCCGAGTCGGAATCCGGTCACGCCTCGGAGCATCATCGGAGAACACCTGCGGCCGATATGGATCACGTGACCGGTCAATCGGAGAAAAAAACGGCCCCCGCCGATCACGTGATCGATAAGTCAAAAGTAACGGCGGTGGAGGAGGACGTTGACGGCGCTGGAGTTAAGGAAGGGAAATCGAAGATCTACATACGGCTGCGTGGGAAAAACAAGTGTGATGAGGTTGTTCAAAACGATGTCGTCAATAAAACAGAAGGAGGAGGAGGAGGAGGAGGAGGAGAGGTAGATGATTTGGTGGGAAAGTCGTGGAATTTGAGGCCAAGAAAGCCTATGCGAAAGCTGTTATCGAATGGGAATGGAGGGGGAACGTTTGCGGCGGAGAATAACAGAGGTTTTTCGCAGCAGCAAACGACGCCGAATCGGCAGGAAGTTGTTCAATCAGAAGAGAAGAAGGAGACGAAGCAGAAGTTCTCGATTTTGCTCACTCGGCAAGAGATCGAGGAGGATATTTTCGTGATGACCGGGTCGAAGCCGGCGAGGAGGCCGAGGAAGAGAGCGAAAGTTGTTCAGAAGCAAATCGACGTAAGAATTTAGAATTGATTGTCGTTTTTACTCTTATATTTTTTGTTTTCAGTTTCCTGTGCGGCGATTGAGTCACTGTACTTGTTTTAGTTTTGGATCTTTGGCTCGGTTGCTTTTTCCACTTGCGATTTTTGCAAAGCGCTTTTCAGAAGATGTTTCTGGATTTAGAAACCCAGATCGTTTTCATATCGTGTGAGCCGAAAACAGGAAACAAAATGATACCCAACAGCTTGTTGCTATTTTGTATAGTTTTTTCTTTCTTTTTACTCTCCATGAAATTTTATTAGCTGATCGGATAATTATTTGGCTTTCTTATAATGGCACGTAATGAGTACAATACATGATTATTATACTTTTTTTGTTTTCGTTTTGCAGAATGTGTTTCCAGGTCTGTGGTTGGCTGCAATAACCCCGGATTCATACAAAGTATCCGAAGCTCCAGCAAAGGTATAATTTATGTTTAATTTACGTGAAAAGTCTGTAAATTTTAAGTTTTGAGCACTGTATTTGGGAGTTCCATTTGTGGGTTTTAACATTTAAATTACGCTGCTTGCAGGTTTAGTTAAACATACATGTGGGTTGTGTGATCCTTCGAACGTTTTCTGGAAGCTTGAAGGCTTTTGACTTCCAAATTTTGCGAACTCATTCGAAGGTACAGGCAACCAAAATCAATAAAGATGGAAGGAGATACAAGTTAAACTTGTTTATGTTTATTTGTCTATTTTGCGACGAGCCTCTACAAATTGACGGAGAAGCTTATCGTTTTAGTTTCCATAAGCAGCTGCAGATGTACATATGAATTATCGGATGACTTCATAGACCTCAGTTTTAAAACCTTTTTATCTTGTTACTTTGAGATGATTCTCTTCTTGGTTGCCTAACATGCTTTGAAGGCAGTTTCAAGGGTTATGGTGTTGGAATGGAAATTGTTGGTTGCACATTGAGGATGCTCCTCTTAATTAGGTATACTTTTCAAAAAGAGCCATTTATGTGTGAAGGATGTCGGTTTAGTTATCAGTTTAAGTAATGTGGGGGCATTTTTCCGTGAATGATTTAGTTATCCACCATTATCCGATGATGGTTAACTCTCGTCATTAATGAGCAAGTAGTTTTGCTTGGTTTGTTTTTGATGTCTATAAATGTTATTGACCAATTATTCTTACCAGATACGTCATCTTAACAGCCGACAATGTTGTATTAGAGGTGAAGAAGCAATCTTGGAAATGAAGATGTTTGAGTTTTGATTTTACGTGAATGGTGCAAGTAAAGGCACCAGCATTTACGTTTTCGGGTGCCCAGGAGGGGTTCTTACTTGAATGGTGAATGTACACGTGTTGGCATTTACATTTCAGGGAACCTAGATCTTACTTGAATGGTGCATGTACACGTGTTTGGCATTTACATTTCAGGGAACCTAGTAGCATCTTTTAATCTAAGGTTGCACACATACACAAGCTCGCATGTCCATTTTGGGGAATCTAGGAGAGGAATTTCATAACAAATCACGTGAGTAGCGGGTAAAAAGAGCACGTGAGTAACAGCTGTTATGCTCCCATAGGGCTGATATTTTCACAGTTACAGCCTTTATCGGGATAAAACAATTTAGACACGAGAGGGCTCATTTTCCTCTCAGTTCCCTTTATTTATTTATTTTGCTACTGCTCTCTCGCTTCTTGAAACACTATCCAGTCTAGATCTACTGATTGTGGGTTATAGGTATTTGCTCATGGTTGCTTTATTCTTATGAGTTGACTATTGTGACCATATCACCTTTACAAATTGAATTTAAGGTGCCATTATAGTGATTTGGCCCAAAAGGGACATTCTGATTGCGAACAAATAGAATCGAACGTGTATTAATTATTCTTGGGCATTTGCTAGGGCTATTGTCATCAGTTCCTGATTTTCGTCATACATGTGTGAACACTTCTGATGTTGTTTCACCGGAGCACATCCTCTGTACCACGTGAACCAAATGATACTCTGGTTAAAATGAATCAGAAAATTTGTATCTTCGTATGCTTAGAATCTAGGAAAGTTGATGACTTTCTCTATACCGGTTCTTAATTTGGTCTAGATGTCTGGTTCTCGGGTTGGACTGCCCTGATTAGTGACACTGCCTTCGTTGTGTAAACTGTTTCATATAGCTGGATTTTATTGGATAGGAGGGCTGTGTTGAAGCTAAGAACCTTCCATTGGTTTAGACATATTTGGCGGTTACCTTTTTGAAAGATTCCGTTTATTGTTAATTTAGGGTTTTTTTATTGAATTGGACAAGTATTTACTGTTTCATTGAGAAGAAATTAAGTGCAGGGTGGCTGTCTTCCAAAAATAACCCGCCTTCATAGTATCCTCAATTAAGAAAAAAACATCTTTCCTTGCTGGCTTGGTCTTGTGCTATATAAAAATACGAAGTTAAGTAAGAAAAAAAATAACACCTCTCTACCAACATGATGCTCATTGTCAGGGACTCTGGGTAAGACAATTGTTTACTTCGTAATTTCCTATTTTTTTGTGCATCCGGAACCAGCTCTGAAAAAAGGACCGTAACGATTTGTTATCTTGATCTTACTCTTTACCTTCAGCAACTAAGTATCTTTGTAGATTTGTTTCTTTTCATTTGCTACCAATTAGCTACTGAGGTGTATACTATCGTTAGTAAACTTCATAGTTATCTCCATTTTTGTTATTGTTGTTCATGAAGAGTATTGACGATAGGAAAAGGAAAAACAAGAGATATGCTCAGGTGTCCTTTTTACCGTAATGGACAATCTCCAGAAAATAGTTGTCAAATCATAACTTGCTTGTGTAGTATATTAAGTCTCTAACAACTCATATTGGATAGATTTGTGCTATAATTAGCAATGACATTTACATTTGGGGGAATCTAGGAAAGATTTATCCAAAAACAGTCAAGAGTTCATCTACATGTGCATTTATCTGCCAGAAAACTTAGGGTATCATTTACTTACACTCGAACATGATCATTTGTTGAATTAAAGGGAGTAGTTTGGTGGAAGAGGAAGCTGTATCCTTAGCGAAATGGACATTTGGGTACTCCTGAAAAGTGAAAATAGGTATTGGCAGCTCCTTAAAAATGTGGAAATGTCTTGGGTTATATACTGCGTAAATCGATACTGTGGATTTTCTCAGGATTGAGTGTTTAGACTGCCCAGATTGGTGACCTCTGGTTGAATGATTTGCCCTTCAAGGAATACCATTATACTTGTGGTCTTGTGCTATTAGTTGTTACAATTGGATGTTAAGTAACTCCATTTTCTCTTGTCGTCATTTAGAATCTTTGCGATTATCATTTGGGATATTTATTTACCGTTCCTTTTCATCTTCTGCATCTTTCTTCCCTTAGTTTGAATAGAGGATGCATTCAGTACCCAACATGGAATTATGTTGTATTATTTTGTTTTTGGCTTTCTTTGGGCTTGAAAGCATTGGATATCTGTATTCGAATGACTTCGTTCATTCTGGGGTGAGTTTCTTATGAAGACAATCAAAAGGTCAAAAGGAGTTTAGGTTCTGTAACTGAATGTCTAGTGGTTTGCTTGAAATCGTATAGGAGGTTTATGGTATTCTCATCAAGAGATACTGCAATCTGCATATTTTTTGGACATTTTTGTTGTTGTCAATCCTGTTACTCTTGTGTTCTTGTTATGGAATGAACTGTTGCAGTTTGCTTTTACCTCGTACTTTTTTTCTTCCGATCTGGCTTTGATCCATCTATTAGAATCTAGGGCAAGAACATGGACAGCACTTTGGATTGGATTATCCTTGCTTTTGTAGATTTCAGGTAGCAGGGTCCTAAGTTGGACTTTCTTTGTTGTTTCAGTGGCAGTTGGACTTTATTTGTTTGTTATCTTCTTGTTAGGTGAGGACATGCATTCTATTAGCAGATGTAGCAATGCTACGCGAATAGATCCGGATACATATGTGTCCGAAAATCGTCCGACGCATGTGGGGCCTACAAATTAATAAGGGATTCCCGTGCATCAGACTCCCCTAAACCAATGCGTCCGGATTTGTGTACATGAGTCTGCACACATACTTTCTGATTGCTTAATATTTTGTGTTGTTCGGAGTGTAACATCTGTTGTCCTTGGGATATTGGAATCCAATATGATGTTCAGCTCAAAGGTAGGTTCCACTTCCCATTCCTAAGTCCTATTCTAGGTGTGAGATTCGTGGGCCAGATCGCTTGGGGTCTGTTTGTTTTGTACTTGTTTTCAACTAACTTGTACTATAAGGAAAGCATATGGTACTGTTTATACCTATCAAAAATGGCAAACGTTATTAGTTCCCTCCTTCCTCGACCCCACCTCCTTTGGCAACCATCTGTCTCTCCTATGGGTTCGCCTCCCCTCCAGTTTTTTCCCTCTAGTCTCCCCTCCAGTTTGCGTTTTGTGGGCATGGTCAATGATCGGAACCGTTTATCATGTAGATCTCATCAAGACAAGTGACCAAACCAAAAATCATCTGATTTGCATTGATACCTGATCGAAACATATAAACAAGCAACCAACAGGTCCTATCCAGTGTGCCCAACACCATTTTGAACAAATAAATGTGTATTGATCAGACATCAATACAAATCCGATGAATGTGATTTTTGATATGGTCACTCGTCTCAACGAGCCGTACATGATAAACAATTCTTATGATTGAGTGGAGCCCTACATGGGCCACAAAATGCAAACTAGAGGGGAGACTGGAGGGATGGAGGGAATAAACTGGAGGGGAGGCAAGTCCGTCTCCCACGCGCTTGTGCCCATCCCCACCTCCGTCTTTCAAATCTTCGTTTCCAGTTTTGAAGAATCAGAAGAAAATCATTTTTTGGTCTTTTGCGTATGACCTTATTCCATAACAACTATCAAGGCACTTTACTTTGGATTTTGTGAAGAAAAAGTAGAAAAAAGCATGTCTCCTGTTTTTCTTAAAGTAAGAAAGGGCATAGGAAAGAGGCCGCTATTCAAATGCCAAAACCTCAGACTACAAATCTGCAAAAACAACACTTAACCACAAGTTCCTACCAACTCTCCTTTTTCCCTCTTCCTTTCCTTCAAAGGAAGTTCCTCTTCCAACTCTCTACCTTTTTCTGGATCCAACAAAAGAATAATACTAAAAAAAAAGAATATGTGGGGGGCAGCAAAAACTGGGAAGACTAAAGCTACGATTTCTCAACGCTGTGCAGTCAAAAACTCTGAGAATTACACCGGCCGCTTTCCAAAAGAGAGGATTCAGAGAATGGATGACACGGATTAATGGAGTAGATGCTTTCAGGCAGGGACGTAAGACTCGAGCATTAGCTGTGCTGGGGAAGGCGATTTGATGTCGACAATCAAATATGTGAACTTCCATTGCTTGTCCACCTTGTCTCTGAACATCTCGGTGTAAACTTTTCCGGCTCCATGGGGTCCCCGGATATAGAAGTTCACCTGTTTAACCAAATGGTCATTTCAATATAGAAGGAAGCTTATATCCGATCTTCTCTTTGAAGAACAATGTAACCTTAGTTTCATTGTCTTACAAAGTATTCATTTACCAAAAAAAAAGAAGAGTATTCGATTGATTTTTTGATACACACGGAGGCACATAGGGCCGCCATTCCATTTAGGCCCTTATTTCCTCTCACGTGTTACTTATCAAAACAATATCTTCTTATTAAGTGGGTAAATGTGCAAATCAAACCCACAAAATGAAGAATAATTCAGAGTTTCAGGGTTCACTGGGAGTATCCTTATGAACTAGGCTGGCTTTTCTCATTGCTCAGGCCTCTGTGGGTAGTACAGGGTATGGGTTCGAAGTTCGTATCTTTTGCCATTATACCACAGAACAATTCTTTTGAAAATGAGTTGCGTACACAAAAATGTTGTAAGCAGGGAAGAGGGCTAATATATGGTAAATGATGTGAGACAGTAAGAAGTTACCTCAACATGTTCAATGCCATCTTCGTCAGTCCATGTCCTATTTGGTATCCGTTGGCGAGCGGCACGATTCCTACTTTCCTGGCCATAGCCGGTAACAGGAGATCCGATTCTCACCCTAACCTGATACAAAGCAAATTTAAACCACTTGGATCGGGAAAATGAAAGCATCTGGTAGAAACATGAAGCACCATAAGATAGTTCGTCATTCTCAACATGAATATTGTGTTCTCTAAATGGCATGGCAGTATAAAGGGAGAGTACTGACAGGAACTAAGATTTACCATAGATTCTCCTTAGTTGCTATGAAACCTTAAAAGTGCTTCCTTTAACTATGCAAGCCACCTATTTGAAGCTTCTAGATAACCTAAAGAATCAAAAGTCATCTCAGAACTAACATGTGAGGTATGCAGACATCCCATGGAGCACGGAGCCAGCTTCAAAGAGTAGAGCAGACTTAGCACTGTGAACCAGTTGCACTTAGGCGTTGACGAATTGCCACAAGCTCAGGTCTATACCCAATTTTAGTTACTGTATCCCTATTGTTTCTCACCAGAAGATTTTCGCTTCTAAAAGAACAAGAAAGAAGTTGAGGAGTGAATGCTCCAATAATATCAAGTCTAGCTTTGATGAAAACTCCTTAACTCTATCAACAGAAGAAATTCTCGCTTAATCAAACCTGGCCGTCATTTTGAATCCTTTCTAGAGCCTTGCCAAAAATCTTGTACCTGAAAAAAAAAAACACAGTTTTATGAGTCTAGAGACATAGAAGAAGAAATGAAGGCCCTCAGTCTCCATTCCAAAGGCTCTACATATTTCAAACGAAATGCTAATTCATACTCTTTAGGTTCAAATATAAGTTCTTTGAAAACTGCATATCCTGCTGCAGCAGCAATTCCAAGCCCTACAAGAATGATGAGACTATACGAAGCTCCCTCTGTAAATGTCACGGGCTTCTCTGGAATGTTGTATGTCGGAGCATCAAAGGGATCCTCAATTGTTGATATGTCTTTTCTAGACTGCTAAAAGAATGAAAGAAAGGAGGACTTGATTAAAAATACATAAAAATCTTGACCTATGAGTGCATTTATAGTACTTGATAAGTGCTTTCACATTTCCAGTTGGTATAAACCATAACTCATTCTCCAGTCAAACTATAATAATTTCAAGATCAAAGCTGTGGTTTTTATGGTTGTTTTTATATCTCATTCGGACTTTAGTAGTAATGTACAATTCTTCAATATATAGGGCCTAAGTGCTCTTTGTTTCTTATTTAGATGAACCTTGGAAATTCGAATCAAGAAGTATCTTCCAGCAGACTGGACTCGTGCATTCTGTTTTTCTTTTGATGCCAGTACAAGTGAAAAACTGGATTAGTATGAAGTTCAACAAAACATAGTCATCCTAATTAAGCGACTCATTTCGTAAACAACTGGAGAGCTGAAACTTTAAAGAAACTTCAGCTAATCATAGATCAGCTTCAGTCTGGGCACAGATGAAGCTGAACCAGAACTGACCAGTTCACCCTCTCTTTAGAATCTCAGTCATTTAGTATACCGAGGAGCTAATGCCTACATAAATAACAGAGAGAGAGAGTCACATGTTGGCAATAACGATCTTAAATTTCATTTTGGCTCAACATCCAAACCAATTGGCAGCGATGATAAGTACAATAAGGTAGTGTGCAGAATTGCAGCTTCTGACCAACAAAATGCAAGAAATGTGCAAGATCAAGCTAAATAAATTCCAAATTCAATATCTCACCTCTGATGAATTTCGTCCCTTCTGTTCTGAAGCTGTCGATGCAAAAGTTCTAGAGAAGGAAGGACCTTCCAAGTTGGCTCTAGGGCTTCTGGTAAGTCGGAATAGGGACTGAAACTTTACTGCACTTGTTCTGCCTTGGGGCCCTCTAAACATAACAGCCGCTCCTGCCAAAAAACCAAATACTTGGAGTTGGAGGGGATACTTTTGGTTATGCATATGTTGTGTTACTCCTATGTGTTCACATTAAATGTCATTGGAAACACTGTTATCTGTTACTAAAGAAGTTTGTTAAATCCTTCAATGACTAAGACAACAAACGACGATTAACCATAGGTCCCCAAATAAAGACTCACCACCAGCTCCAAGCACCTCCTACAAAACGAATAAGAACTGGCATCAATGTTGAATAATGTATGAGCTTGATGACCCAAAAAATAATGTATGAGCTATAGAACATGAAAGAGATAGCGCTGTCCACCTTAGTCTTACAGTCATTAGCAACATAAAATCTTCCGCAATCTGACTTCAGCACTGCTTGCAACTACATGATTATCACGGAAAATACTTTTAAGTTTCATAAGAGTAAGCATCAGGTCGTAAGTCACAACTACGGAATACTATCCTCTTAGAAATGGCAATAAGACATCTAAAAAAGAAACAAGCTATGGAAATAACTATGAGGATGTTATCAGACTAGTACAACTAAAAGCAAGAAAACTGTCTTTCTAATTTCCTGTTGATCATTCTAGCACTGGTTTGTCATAATTCTCAGGAAATTTGAATGATAAGGGTGGAGAATTGAAGGCAAAACACTTCTCGTCGTGGTTCTCATAATGTGGCACAGTGCGTAAAACTACAATAGACTAACTAACCCCGAATTCAGTAAATTTCCAAGTTATTCGAAGTGAAACCTCATGTCTAGCTGCATTTCCAGTATGAGGGAAACGGATTGTTTCTCACACTTAAATTTCAACCAAAGAAGGCACCTTAAATAACAACTCAAGAAGCACATGAATAAAATGAAGAACATGGATGTGCTAAGGAGTTGAATTATGATCATGAAAGTGAAAGTGCTTTCAAACAAATGGGAAAAAAATGTGCCAAAAGGATTGGCTACGAGCACATCAGCGAGAAAAAGGGTTAGTAATAACGTAGGATATCTCCCAAGTTCTCAACACCAAGAAGAACAAAAACACTAATCGTCACTCATTTCCCAACTGGTTAGTAAACATTGTATAACCATAGCAATATCGCCCGCCTCATTTTTTACCCATCACCAATTACTTCGAAGCTTTTGTAGTCTAAATTTTAAAAGTTTTAGCCTCATTATCATATAAATTGGATTCTATATCTACAAGCAGAACAGTGTACCTATGTTGTGGGGATTGATGTTCCACTTTTGAATTCTAGCACTCAACCACTTCAGTCATACAGTTGGAGCACTTCAAACACATTCTAAATCACTTTTCTTACATTTTCCCATTGGATAACATCTCATGAGTTATTAGAAATCAAGAGTTAGGTACTTAGGTTCATGTGTTTCATTTGCATTTTTTGAGCATGAACCAAGAATATCAACCAAACATAACAACAACAGACACCACGAACTGTCACAAAAGGTAACAAAAATTAGAAGAAAAAAAGAAGAAGCAAAAAAGCAAGAAGAAACCGGAAAGGGCAAGATGATATTCACAAACCCTTTTTGCAAGATGGTTAACTGCAGACTTCTCTGTGGCCACAGATGAAAAACCCAGACCCACATCAGAAACCCGCTTCGTAGGCTTATTTGCATACTCCATTAGAGAACCCACACGACTGTATGGTTTCAAAGTAACTGGCCATCTGTTCTTGATTGATGAAAATCCAATTCGCTTAAGATGGTGCATAGTCTCAAGGGGTACGTATAACTTCAAAATCTGCACAAGCTCTGTTGGAAATACCAGGACACCAAAAACCCCAGAAGAGAGAGAGAGAGAGAGAGAGAGAGAGTCTGACTTGTGACCCAAAATCCGAGTGGCCCGAGCTCAGTTATCCGGATATGAGCCGACCCGGTTTCCCGTCACTATTTGTGCCAGGCCCTTTGTGGACCAAATTAGTATACCAAATTACAGTATACTTGTTAATTGGACAAATTTGGAAATTCAATTTTGATTTTGATTTTTTTTCCTTTAAAACACCAGGGAGAAACATCCTGGCCTATTTCTTTTCTTTTATTTTTTTGGGATTTTAAATACAACAATTGTGAAATTTTTGCCTTTCGAGAAATAGAAATTAATAGCTCTAGTTTTCGGTGAATTACATAAGATCAAAAATTCGATAGTTCGCTCTCAAAGTCATGTTTTTCGCAATTTTTATGTCTGTTTATGTGTCAAAATTTATTGTGAAATAGTTAGTACTAAATTTGACGACAATTTTAGTTTTTAAATTTTACATCAACTTGTTACGGATAGCAAATTGACGTGGCCACAACTTGTCTTTTAGTCAACACTTGTGAGATTCTTCAGGATAATTACTTGAACGGATTCGTGTTTATTTACATAGATAAACACTAAATTTTCTCTAGTAACTATTACAAACAGTTTTATAATGTTATTAAAGTGTCAGAAATTTGTAGCCGGTAACAATTTAATGTGGAGCTAACACTTGTGAAAGATTACTTATATCATTCATTCGTGTTGACTTATTCGTGTTGACGAGAAAAGTAAAAAAAGTACCGTATAAAAATATAGACCGAATTTTTATTATTATATAAAATGATACTGAAGACAAAAATTACAGGTATTCAATATTTTTTCGTCTTACCTTTTTATTTGGCTTTTGTTAGTAATTTTTTTACCTTTTCGTCTGAAAGATCAATCCAGAAAATTTAATACGAATTTATTAAAAAATCAAAAAAGCAAAATAATACCGAAACAAAAATTGAGGAAGAACATGACCTAACAAGGGTCAAATTCTATCTAGGGTTTTGTTTTCTTTCCAATCGTCGCCACTACGAATTACTACGCGATTACAACCAGCCCATAATCGAGCAGGTACCCTTCTCTCTCTCTCTCTCTCTCGTCGTCTGTATGTCTGTTTGCTGTTTTTTATGCTTAATTGTTTAGGGCCTAGTAAATAATCACTCCTCGAAAGACTATTGTGAATCCATTTAGTACCATTCTTTTAGTGGGGCCTTCTTCTTGCCAATTTTTTGGGGGACCTGAAGCAGTTGCTTTCTAGGGTTTTATACCTAGGGCCGACCCTCAGGATAGTGTGCCATTATCAAAGCTTGTTTTTGATCACCTGTTGAAAGGGGTTTCTGAGTCCTTACTCCAAAGAGTTCCCTTGAGGACGAATTAAGGACACAATATAAATTTTCATAGTGCACAATATGACCGTTAAGGATTTGATAAAAGAGTTGGGTGTGGTTGGATTTGGTTATATTTTTGGTTCTCCCTCGGTTTCATGAAAGGTGGGAGCGCAATATTAAGCTTTTTTTCCCCTTGTAATTTTAATACGGTGAAAAGTCTGGTGAAGGTACAAACGAGGGGTTGGTTCAGTGGTGGAAACTTAGACTTCGTTGGATTGGATTCAAGTCCCCATAAGCCCTTATTGGGGTTAAACACACTCCTAACCCCTCCACACGTGGTGGGACTTTAGTTTTGGTCCCAACATAGGTGCGGTGAGGCCCCCTACACATAGTGGTGTGGTGTGAATACTCTCTGCCTCACTGGTGGAGGCGATGGGTACCAAACCTGCACTTCAATTTGTTGCATCAAAAGAGAGGTCTGGTGAAGGGTTGGAGATGCCCTAATCCAATCAAGGGTAAAAAAAGAGAAAAAGGCTAAACCGAACGTTAACCATTTGAATAGATATCCTACATGCGCTTTGTCTCAACTTCTTGGGAGTGAAGGAAAATTAGGCCACTTAACATATAGGAATGCTACTCAAAACATATGTTCTGAGTTAGTTAACCAAGTCTAGTTTCTGTTTGTATCCTTGTAGATGGCCAGGTGGGATGAGATTCTGTCCCTTCCCGTACAGAACCCTCCGAACTTGGAGTTCTCTTCTGATGATCTTGTGTGGAGCAAGGTGGAAGGTTGGCGGGACAATATAGACACAGTTGCACTCATTCCCTTTGCCAGAGTGGATGATTTTGTCCGAGGTGAATCCTCTAATAAGGACTGCCCAACGAGGTTCCATGTTGAAGCAAGGAGGCGTAGACCTCCAGAGATGGCTTACAAGCCTAAGGTTGATGGCATTCTTGAATATATCCTGTAAGTCTTTTATTTTTGTCTCTGATAATTCCTCTTACAAAGTAACTCACTGCACCTACTGCATTTGTAATTCAATCAATCGCTTGTCGATGAAAAAAGAGGGAGTTAATTCAGCCAATCTTCTTATCCTTCCAGTAAAAATTATTGCATAAAATGCATTCTATAACAATCATATGTCATATTTCCCTTTTGATCCTTAAGTATTCTCTTAGCGAGTTAGAGCCCATTTTACCAAATGAATTAATTGCATAAAATTATAACCAGTCTTTTTTTGTCACCCAAGCGACCTTGTTGATTCCGTAGGTA
Organism: Rhododendron vialii; assembly: GCF_030253575.1. Taxonomy (NCBI): domain Eukaryota; kingdom Viridiplantae; phylum Streptophyta; class Magnoliopsida; order Ericales; family Ericaceae; genus Rhododendron; species Rhododendron vialii. The sequence continues at coordinate 3,824,649 of NC_080563.1, read as the reverse complement.
TTGGTGCTCCTTTGGTCCAGATGATCACAGAAAGGGTGGCATTGTTCGGCCCAGCAGGAGTACATACGTTGCAAAAAATAAATCTGCCGGTCGGCCAAATACAAAGAGAGGGTGCACTTGCCACTTCATCGTGAAACGCTTAATTGCCCAGCCTTCAGTTGCACTTATCATATACAATCAGGATAAACACGTGGATAAGAAAGGGTTGCCATGCCATGGTCCACAGGACAGAAAGGCTGCTGGAACTCGTGCTATGTATGCCCCATATATCTCGGAGGATCTCCGCCTCCGCATCTTATCTCTACTATATGTTGGGGTTCCAGTGGAAACCATAATGCAGAGACATAATGAATCAGTGGAAAAACAAGGGGGCCCATGTAACCGTGATGATCTTTTGACTCACCGATGTGTGCGGAGACAGGAGAGGAGCATTAGACGGTCTACGTATGAATTGGATGCAGATGATGCAGTCAGTATCGGCATGTGGGTTGAAAGCCACCAGAATCATGTTTTCTTCTTTGAGGATTTCTCTGATTCTGATCCTTTTGTCTTGGGTATTCAAACAGAGTGGCAGTTGCAACAGCTGATACGGTTTGGTAACCGTGGTCTTATCGCTTCTGATTCGAGGTTTGGAACAAATAAATTGAAGGTTTGTTTTCCAATTTGCATGTTTAATGTTGTTATCCTGTCATTGTCCGTATTTTCCTGGTGCTTAAAATACATCAGAAGCTTGCTATGGTATTCTCTGCTCACTGCTCTTTTCTGGTTTTGTATGAAGTATCCCATTCACAGTCTCGTTGTTTTCAACTCGGAGAACAAGGCCATCCCAGTAGCATGGATAATAGCTCCAAGATTTTCAAGTGGCGATACCCATAGATGGATGAGGGCTCTTTATAACAGAGTGCACACAAAAGATCCTATGTGGAAGTTGGCTGGGTTCATAGTGGATGATCCTTCGGCTGATATCCTCACAATCAGGTCGGTTGATGTCTTTATAATATGCTCCTCTTGATTGACATGTCCAGGATTTTCAAGTACAAGTTCAACTCTTTTGACCTGCCACCAGCCAGTGGTGCTGAAGGTGTCCATCAAGTAAATTCTTGACTGAAATTGGGCTCAATTGGCTTTTAGCATACGCATATTGTTTGTTTGATTGGCGGAGTTGGACATGGGATACAATTATGAAGTGGGGAATATCTTATTTTCATCATCTATATTCCACAATTAGTGGAGGAATAGCATATTCACTGGATAACCAATCCCACAAAGAGAGAACCCGCCTAGGTTACAGTGCCCAATACAATATCTGTCTTTCTACCTGGAAAAAACATGGGATAATTTAGTAGTCGTAATCCCCTCTCGTTGGGATAATTTATCTTTGGGATTTCGTATCCCTCCATTATTAGTCCAACCATTTAAACATAGGCATATAGTGAAGAGGAAAATGTGCGTCAAAATTAATTGATTCAGATGACAATTAGGTTTCTAACACACTCATTGCCTGCAATGCTCTGTTTCCACTTGCTTAGTCCTAAGTGCATGTGAGTCGACGTGAACTGTTTTTCCGATGCACCACCTCATATATACGTTTTTGCACCACGTAAAGACTTGGAGAGGTGGCATTTGACCGTTCAGATCAACTAGTGTGCAGACACCTTATTTGCTTGATTTGGGTATGGCCTTAAATGTTTTCGTTTGCATCTTTTCTCAGGGAAGTCTTTCAGTGCTCTATATTGATATCCTTTTGGCGAGTTCGTCACGCATGGCACAAGAACTTGGTAAAGACATGCTCAGATATTACCCTACGTGCAGAGATATCAAGACGGCTTGGTCAGGCAGTGCACAGTGTCTGTAGAGGACATGGATCTGTGGATTTGTTTGTGGATTTCATGGAAGATTTCATTGATGGATCAGATTTTATGGATTACTTTAAGGCGGTTTGGTATCCTAGAATAGGTTAGACATTTAACCTATTCAACCATGGTAGTTTTCTTTGGGTATAATTTTTTTTCCCTACTGGCTGAATTTTTTGTATTTGTATTTTTCATCCAAATTATGGGGGGATTATAAAACCCAAGGGTTCCTGTTTGGGTATAGTGCTCTGCCAAACTAAATTTTAATAATTGCTCTAATTGTGTTAACTTTTAGTTTTCTGTGTGGTGAATTATGTGTTTCATTATGCCTCAGGTTCGTGGACTACTGCCCTGAAGACTCTTCCACTTGCAAGCCAAGAGACTTGTGCAGCAATGGAGTTTTACCACAACCAGATGAAGCTTAGGTTGCTAAATGAGAGAGCCCCGTGTGTTTATCAACGTGCTGATTGGTTGGTCGATAAGTTGGGTACTAAAGTCCATTCGTACTTCTGGCTTGATGAGTATGCAGAAAAAGATGATTTTGTGCGATATTGGAAGGACGAATGGAAGAGTGGTTTGACATCTTGGCGCAAGTCATTAGAAATTCCAGACTCTGATGTTGTCACGGAGGGTAAATGTGTAAAAGTTAATGATCAGGAAAACCGAGATAGAGCTCATGTTGTACTTAACACAGGTTCAGAGTTTGCAATCTGTGATTGCAGTTGGGCAGAGATGGGCAACCTTTGTGAACATGTTTTCAAAACTATGAAGGTTTATCGCGGTAAAGGGTTTAGTTTGCCATCTGTCAGCATGTTTCAGTATAAACAAGCTTTGATTAATTTGTTACAGTGCCCACCCCGTGATTCTTTGATTCGGGATCATGCTGTTTCCCTTTCTGTTTGGGTGCAAAAGCAGTTAGATACAATGGTTGATGTAGAAGGTGAACTGACCACTGTGGATCCTGCTGAGGCACAAAATGTTGGGACACTTCCTGTTAATCAAGAGAGAGATAGGATGAATGAGAATCACAGTACAAATGAGATCATATCATCTGGTGCTGAAAATGGCCTGGGTGATTCGTGTGGTAATTTGGTTGATCAGCAAGATAGTGAAAATGTCATTTGTGGTGAACGAAATGGAACAAAAACTTCTTGTTGTGAGATGGAAGTTGATCTGGTATCATCGGGATTATTCTCTGTTGATGACGTTGTATCTGCTAATGCCTTTACAGGAAATGGACAGAGAGTGTTGATTGACACAGGACCGGACATAATTAAGAATCTTGCTTCTACAGGTAATTCATTTGCAAATCTAAATTGTTTTGAAGATGATATATTGGAGAAAGGTTCTTGTGAAAATGCTATGGATATAGATCCGCAATCGGTTCCAGTAATTGTATCTGAAGATCAATGCACAATTGTCCATCAAAATGGTGTTCACAGAAATGACAAAGAACCTTCAGTTATTCCCAATGTAGTGCATGTGGAAGCTGCGGCTCAGATTGAAGAGAATGCGGGGATGGGCGTGCAAAATAAGAGTGGAAGTTCAAGTCAAAACCATATCTCTACGGATGATGTTGATGTCCCATTAGCGGGGCTTCAAGATAGCACAGCTGAGGATTCCAATCTTGGTCAAAACGGAAAGGAGGTGGATTTTCCTTCAATAAGTGATAATGCTTCGGCAGCCGTCTCCGTCCCTGTCGCCAATGATTCGCAACTGGTTGATGTTGTTGATGCTGCAAGTGGAACTGACAAAAATCGAGGCGCGTGCCCTCAGAATAACACAAGTCAGAATAGAAACTCCAAGGATTGTGCTGTGCTGCTAGAAGGAATTCAAGTTACCACTGTGGAAGATTCCAATATTTGTCACGATTCAACGGAAGGAAGTTTCAGTCCCAAAATACAGAATACTGCTGGATTTGCTTCTGTCTCTGCGTCCATTGATGCACAGCTGGCCAATGTGGTTGAAGCTGCACGTGGAATTGAAGAGAATAGGCAGATGTGCCACCTAAAAGAGAATGGATGCTTTAGTCATATCGTATCCTTGATGGATAATGAACTTCCATCTTCAGGGTTCAGAGATAGCAAAGCAGAGAATTCCAATCCTGGTCATGATACAAAAGGTACTGACAACATGATGCTTCGGTGCCTGGAATCAAGTCAAGCCTCCTCACTAAAATCAAATTCAAGTCAGTTACATCATCCTTGCATTGAGCCCGGAACTCGTGAGAAAAGCACATTCGTGGAGCTGCCTTGTGTTGATGAACCTTCAGCTGTTAGATGCGGGGATGAAGAACATGTTGTGTATTGCAATTTTCCCGTTGAGGTGGCCGAGGGAACTGTTCCAGTGGAGTGTTCCCAGGGAACTGTTTCAGTGGAGTGTTCGCAAATCTCACCTGTGAGGGGTGTATCTCACGAGTATCGGAATGCTGCTGCCGATGTTGCAAGTGGTGATGGTTGATATTGGTGCTCTCCCTTTCTCCATGTACATACTTACCATGGATCCAAATTATACCTTATCCTGTTAAGCAACTTTTTTTAGGTACCTTTTCTATTGTTGCTGCAATTCTATGATTGTTTTAACTCACTTCTGGTCATTACGAGCGAAGAAATAGGTTTCCTTTTGCCTTGACACTTGGCAGCTGATAAATAGAATAGTTTTGAGCAGCTTGTAATACAATGTTTTTGTTTTTAAATTTTTTATTTTTTGCTTTATCTGTGCAACTATACTCAAAATAAAGATGAGAGAAAGAGATGGGTCAAGTGAAGATGGTGAAGTTATATGTCATATACTAACATGAGCATTTGATTCCCTTCAGGGGTTAGGAATGTTGTAGAGGAGTATACATACGCTACCACATGCATTTATTTGAAGTTTTTGACGATTTTTTGCATGCTTCTTATATTATGCATGGATTTTTTTTTAAACCTTGCAAAAGAAGCTTGAGGTATTACAGAGCTCGTTTGATATGTGAATCACCTTTTCTCGGATTTGGTTATTAGCCTTAAGAAAGATTCATCTATTGTAGTTCTGTGGGATTTGATTCGAAAATTGTTCACATTGTAGAAAAGCATGGCCAGTGCAGCTTGCTGACTTGGGTGCAACTAATGCCTTACTCGCTGCTTCAACATTCGGGAGGTACTTTTTACTTGTGTGTTTGTATAAGTTGTTGGACACGTTACTATTAGATTACTGGTTTTGTGAAATATAGCTGTTGAGCTTGGCTATTGTGTTACTGCAGGCTAGGAAACAAGCTCTGACACATCCCTGCCCCGAGTCCCAAATGGTGTGGTTTGGACACGTTTGAAGTGTGCCCATGCTGCTGATCTTGGCAATGCAACACAGCTTCTTTTAGAGAAATATGGAAGGATTGGAAGGATGTTGGAAACTTGGAAGAGGAGATAGTGAGAAACATGCTCTCAGATTCGTCGATGGCTCATTGCCTAGTGTTTGATCTTATTGAGTCATTTCCGGCTTCCATTAGAGTGGTGATTGCCTACGTGTTTGATCTTATTGAGTCATTTCCGGCTTCCATTAGAGTGGTGATATGTGTTTGATCTTATTGAGTCATTTCCGGCTTCCATTAGAGTGGTGATATATCCAGCACGATGGCTCATTGCCTATGTGTTTGATCTTATTGAATCCTTTCCGGCTTCCATTAGAGTGCTGATATATACAGCACAGCACAAAGGTTCATTTCTATTTCTTGTGATGTAACAGAAAATGAAACAGCCCGCTTCTGGTGTTCGCAGCCACAAGGATGAAGATTAAGTTCGTTATTGTTAACTTGTTTCTTTTAACCTGATTCATGATTTTGATGTCAACTGCCACTTAATGGTTGCAATTCGGAAGGGCTAAACTTTTTAGGTCAATGTATGAATATCCAGCTTATGCATTTCTTCAAGGATCTAGCACGTTTCTGCTTCATTTCAACAATAGCGATTGAACATGACTGGAGGTATGCCTCTACACCGAAGAAAAAAGTAGATGAAATATTAGGCGAGATACGGAAAAGATATTTCGTCATTCCAAAGGCACGTGACAGTTACAAATGCAAACGGGAAGAAAATTTCAGAGGTAACTGCAATTTTCTTTAGTGTCAAGTCAAAGCACATCGGATTTATTTTGAGAGCAGGATAAACCTTCCGACAATTTCAATTACCAGCCTGAAAGGAAAACAAAAAAAGCAAGAAGGAAATTTCAGGGGAGAATCAGGATATGATCACAAAAGGAATTCTGATGTGCAGGCAGATTTGCCGGTAATGCATGAAGGGATTGTTCACATAAAATCTGCCTGAGCCGAAGGATCATTGGCCATGGTGCTCGAGGGAGCGTATCTGATACCGGTTTGACCCTTTGGTATAAGCCCAAAGTCCCCGACAGTAAATGACTTGTCATCACCAAAGGAGACGAGTCTTCTTGAGTGCGCATATGCACAATATTCTACTTCGTATACTAATACGTCCTTCAAAAATGCAGAAAATGCAACACCAACTCCTTCCCCTGCACAAAATATAGGCATGCTTGAAAAACATGGGAAAACAATCACAATTGATTGTGCATATAAACAGAGATTGGTGGTGTCTTGAAAATCAAAGCACCAGTCAAGAGAATTTTGGAAGATAAGGGAAACATTTTATTTGCATTTTACTATATGGACACATAAAAAAAGATACGGATCAACAAATGTGGAACTTACAGATCTCATGTTTTCGTAAAGCATGTTATTGATTGTACTAAACCTGACAATTAGATACCAAGAAATGATACCAAAAAAATGAAGCTTACCGTGCGAGACAAGCAAAATATTTTCTGAAGGGTATTTATCTGCCAGAGCCTTAATAATCTGTGCGTATCTATCCCTTGCACCCATTACTGTCTCTTCCCACCGTGGCAACTGAAGTAGCTCAAGGAAGTAATTCTAGTCAGTGCTAGCAATGGTTTTGCAGATGTTGCATCTTTAATACTATACAATAGCTAGAAATTTTCAAGTACAAATGAAACTTCTTTTTGAATTTACTGGCTGGAGTTGGAATGGAAGTGGGAAAATTCAGATTTACTGTTTGTACCTCTGGATACACTTTTTCCACAGAGTGATCCACTGTCCCAGCAGGCAACAGAGCTTCAAGCTCTGAGATATTGAAACCAAAATCACCATCTTTAGGAGCCACATTAGGTCTTATGGCTTCCCTGTTCAACATCTCGCATAGTCCATACTCAATAGAGACCTGAAAAAAGTCAAAAGGGTTTAACCGTGAAACTGATGCGAATTTTCTCTTATCATTACTAAATATGAACAAAATCAGACAGAACGGGAAGAATAGTACCAAAAGATGTACAATATCAATTATCACTGATATGAACAAAATGACAAATTACACTGATTTGATTTTATCTTTATAAATGCAAGGGACTTTTCTGCATCAAACTTTTTAGGAACTTCTTAGGATTTCCACAACACCAAATTGAACAAGATCATAAATCAGGGGACCAAACAGAAGCGAAAAAATATCTCGAGTTAGCTGGACCTTCCGGGCTACTATATCTGATAAGATTTGGGTAGTTTCCCACAAGATAGCGTTTGGACATAAACGTGACCAGATCCAAAACTACTGCTTTGGTATACAGCCTAGCAGCAGAGTATGTCTAATTGCTACTTCATTGTTGAGTTTGCTCCGGAATCAATCCTTCGTTGTATTTCAGTTCCATCAACGAATGGGCAGGCCATGTGTTCAGTGTACCAGCAACTATTTCCGCTGGATTGTAATGAGTGAACTCGATCTTTCTTTATCTGAGGTTATCAACAAACCCAAGCTCATTAAGGGTAAAGGTTATAGCTACATGGAAAGTGGCTTTTTGCTGTCGGATCCTGAAGAAGACACAAACTTAAACTTTGTGTTCGAAGAGGAAGTGTATGCTTTTATGATAGGATCCGTAACAGCTTCTCTCTAGGAGAAGAACCAAGATGAGGATTTTCCAAGGAAAGTTGCTTGGTACTAAACACCTTTTTCCGTTTGAAACAAGATAATGGAACCTATGGTCAAAACCTAAATGCTAGCATTATTCCGAAGTACCAAAAAAAAAAAAAAAACACCTAATTGCTAGCTCAACGCTAGTTAAGACAGAATCCAGTCTATGGTAATTGGTAATATCAACCACATCATTTTGTATGAAGTATGACTTCCACTGTCCATGGCAAGTCTAGTATTACAATTTACAACAGTTCTTCCCCCTTCAATCAGAAACTTAAAGTTGTGGGTATAGGAAATTATCTCATAGCTACTCAGATCACCAAAACTTGATGACTTTTGAGAGGCATACTAAAGTATGCACGAAAAAGTTTCACACCTGGAACAAATATCTGTTCAGCTCAGCCATATAACTCAAATTTCACAAATCCATGCACAAATTTTACTAAATACATCAAAATAATCACCACAAATTGATAAATCATGGCAAAATAAGCTACAGATAAATCCACAAAGCAGCCAATTGCTTCTATGACAATATCACAACTGAATCAAAATTAACTTAACATAACCAGGCATCCTTACTCTGTCAGAGCATCTCCAGCCTAGACTCTTCTTCTTCTTCTTCTTCTTCTTCTTCTTCTTTTTTTAACGTTAACAAAAATCTGAGCAAACCCTCTTAAAACCCCTCCAGTATTTGACTCAAACTGATACAAACTAAGTTTTATTCAAATCAAGGGAGACTCAATTTTTTACTTATATTTTAAAAGGCTATTTCTTCTTTGTCAAATTTAGATCGCCACATTACTAAAGTTTTTACTCGAATTTATGCAAAGATTTGATTTTTTCCATTGGAGTGCTTCATATCAAACAAAGCTTAACTTACAGATTTGAGTAAAAGCATAAGGACTGGAGATGCTCGCCTTCACTCTATTCTCAAGTCAAGCTCAAAATTTGAGTGAAAAACTTAAATTCATCTCCAATCATTTTCTCAACTCATACCAAAATGAACAACTACTCACTCATACGACATTCCCAAATCAAGGGAGACCCTTTTATTTACTTGAATCCTATCCAACCTAAACGTGACACTTATCATATTCTATCTAAATTTACTATCACTACCATTTACTTTCCACTTAAAAGTTGACACATGGCCATTCTACAAACATTTGAGATTGTCAATTGGAATGAGTTACATCAAATGGAACTTTTGAGTAAAATTCTGAGTCCCTGGAGATGCTCTTAGTGCCTCTTTGATTGACTGGATTCCACATGCAATCAGTTTACAAATCTGGTGGAAGGTCATTTCCGGCCTCTATAGGCAACAATTGATGGAGGATTACATATCCATTGAATATCTAATCTCACAACAATCCGACAAACCCATCCATATACAGTACCACCTAGAGGTGTGGTATTGCTAATCCCTTCCTTTTAATCTGTTGGGATTAATTATCTTACAGACACTACTAATCACTGCCAATCAAACATGGCCTTAAATTTCAATTGTGACATGATTATTCACCGGAAAAACAAATTGTTTCCGGATTACACCAATCAGTCAATCAATCAATCAATCAATTACACACGCGCCTGCGCGCGCGCACACACACACTGTTATCATAAAGGTAACACCCATTTGTCAACGTCAGTTATGAGGCTAGCTCACAATTCTTTTCCCCAAAATATCATCTTAACAGCCTAAAGAAACTGCCAAGAAGAAAAAAAATGAACTTTATCTCCCCACTTTTCTTCTTTTCCATCCCGATTTCATTACACATAATCTCAATTCAAGATTTTCCTCTTTCCATCTTTTGCATAACACGAGGCGTCTAGTATATGTCTATTACTAAAATGGTGTGAACGTCAATTTTGAGGCCGGCTCACACTTTGCTTCCCCAAATTACCCCTGTAATCGTCTAGAGAAACTGCCAAGAAGGGGAAAAAAAACTTGCCATCCCATATTTCTTCTCCCCTCTTTTCTCTCAAAATTAAATTTAGATTAATTTATTCAATATTTTCCACTTCCTATCTTTTGCCTAACACGATTTGCAATATAAATTCGCATCACATAGACATAAGCATATATAGGACAAAAAAATGCGACCTTGAGTTTGGAAGGATCGATTTGGACCCCGTCGGAAGTCATGCGGTCGGGATCGACGACGACGTCGTCGACGGCGCAGAGGGCGGAGACGACCTCGGCGGCGGTCTGGAGGCACCGGAGGAAAGGCGAGACGAAGACCCGGTGGATCGGGAAGCCCAATTGGGTCCGGAACTTCAGGCCCGTGCAGAAGGCCCGGACCTTGCCCGCCTCCGCCAGGGGCGGGTCCCACGGCCTGGCCGCCGTCGCCGCCCACAGCGGCTCGAAGTTGTCTATCCGATCGCCGTGCCTCATTACGACGACGTTCTGGTACGACTGCATCTCTTGTTCTCCCGTTGCGTTCACTGTCGTGTCTATTGGTTAGGTGTCACGAAGGGACATATACATATTTATAGGAGGACATATATATCCTGTATTTTCAGAGAGAGAGAGAGAGAGTGTTGTGGATGATGAGGTGGCAAAGACGGACTTAAAAAAAGTGGATCTGCAGACGTGGTTTCGATGCTTTTTCCGGGCAACTACCCTACAAAGGACAATAAATGCTCTCTGTCCCAAGTCCGAACAAAGATTGCGAAGGGAGGGAGAAATCTTTGGGTGCTGGGTGTCACGTCACTCGGCCGACGTGATATCCGAGCAATTCATTCGGACCATCCAAAAATATATTGAACGGTTTATAGTAAAACACTCTTTTTTCTCTCACTCCAACACTCTCTTTCATTTTTTTCTTTTCAAATTTGAGCCGTCTAAAACTTAAATGGATAGCCCGGATGCACCGAACGGACACCACGTGGTGCCTGCTCTGCACTGAAAATCTTCTCGACGGAGGATGCACCTTCATTTTCTTTTTTAGGAATAAATGCTAATCTTTGTCCAAATTGTGAAGGATATAAGTAAAATGTGCATTGATATGTGAAAAATGGTATATCGATATTTATAAAAATATATCAATAAAGTTTTTTTTTATAATGAAAACAGAAGGGAAATGATTTTGCCACTCTTTTTTTTTGTTAACGTTGCTCCCCTGTAAGTGTAATTTTACACTAAAAATACACTTGTAGGGGCATGACGTTAACAAAAAAATGAGTGGTAAAATCAACGGTCAAAAAGAAAAGATGCACCTTCATGATTATCACAATTTTCCAATTCACTTTGGAAAAGATACCTCACATTAGCCGTTCAATCTTCCAATCCACTTTCGAAAAGATACTACAGTAGGCTGATGTTGCTCCATCCGTTCGATTAGTGAAGCCTCACGCACGGACGCTAAGACCCATTCAGAATTGACCTTCATGTTTTGAGCTGTTCAAAAGCGTTTATAATGGTTCAAATTGCTATTCCATTCGAAGATACTTTTAAAAAATTTGGACAATTAGTTGTAGAGATGATCGGGCCGAGAACTTAATATATTGCATGGGTTTGTAATTAAGTGGGACATTAAAGTGGTTGAATATATAGTTTCATTAATTAGGCCTCTAATGTGACTGGTGCAACATTCTCTCTAGTAACATCCCTTTAGTATTGTACTAATACAAAACAAATGGGCCCCAAGTCCCAACAAAGATAAGGGAAAATGACGGTTCAGGACGTATTTTGATAATTAATACCCACTAAAGATATGCTGAGAACATTTATTAATGTTAAAAATGTTCTTAGCGGATATTAATTATTAAAACATGTCATTGACCGTTATTTTCCCCAAAGATAATCGAGGGTAATTATCTTTCACTTATACAGGAGGTCGATGTTACTCTATCAATTCGAGTACAAGGTCTCACACATGGGCACTAAGACCCCTCTGATATTCAACCTTGTCATCGTTAAGAATATATATCTTCTGAGTGTTTGGAGAAGATATTCAGTGCTGAGCGGGTACTACGTGGTGCCCGCTCAGCGTATCCGGGCGGTACATTTGGGTTTTGGACTGTTTGGATTTGGAAAGAGAAAAAAGAAAAGAGAAAGAGGAGAGAGAGTATTGAGGTGAGAGGAGAGAGAGAGAGAGAGTTTCAATATCTGGGCCGCCCAATATACTTTTGAATAGCTCGGATGTACGTCAGCCGGTTGACGTGGTACCCATCCGGAACCCAAAACTTTCTCCGAGTGTTTGTGGTATGCATTGTGCAACTACGTCATGAGCAACTACGTCATGGGCATAGCTCGGTGGAAACGTGAGGCACAAACGTTTGATCTCCCTGTGTTTTGCGTGGAAAGAGACGAGAGGAATTAAGGTGACTCCTTTTGTGCACTTGTTATGTTAGGAGTCACCCCAAGGACTTGACGAAGGTAAACCCAAAAAAACAAAGAAGAAGATATTCAACGGTCAATATATTACACAAAATCAATCGAAACAATTATTCCTGCGCGCGATATTTCTTGATCTATACCAAATGAGCCACCGAATTTATTGTACGCTCAAGATTAATTCAAGCTCACTTAAGATATACTTCCAATTTTGCCACCTGAATGCCAATTCAGATAGTGTTTTCGTGGACGACCCATCTTCGCTCAGTGCCTTCCGAGCAGCCTCCTTTAAGCCCTTCATTTTTCGACGAACCTTCTTCCCTTCTTCTCCTTCCATAAGGGCATTCACAACTCTTGCAATTTCTTCCTTTCCCACTATTCCACTTTCATTCGTTTTTGGTCTTAGTGCCTCGTTCAAACCCTTGTTTAACATTGCGGCGTTCATTTTTTGCTCTGCGTAGAGTGACCAAGCAATTAGAGGCATGCCGTGAACAATACTCTCTAAGGTTGAATTCCAACCGCAATGAGTTAGAAACCCACAGGTGGAATTATGACGGAACACCTCGATCTGTGGGGCCCACAACTGGGACAACCAAGCCTTGTCCTTTGGTCCTTTCCAAGAACCCTTTCGGCAAGAAACTGTAGGGGTCTGTTTGGCTTTGATCAGAAGTAAAAATTGCCGCAGCATTAGCAGACTGGTCACTGGGGCTTCTCACAACCCACATAAACTTTTGCCCACTCATTTCCAAACGTAGGGCAAGCTCATTGATCTGATTATAAGAGAGGGTTCCAACACTTCCGAACGAGACAAATAAAACAGACCCACTTGGTTGATCATCTAACCATTTCAAGCACTCGGGTCTACCAGACCCGTCACTTGACCCTGTTTGGACAAGTGGTCCAATCGGGTAAACTGGCGGCTTACCCGGTTCTTCCACTTGTAAAGCTTCTATGGCTCCCTCTTCCAAGTCCAAGAAGCTATTGACAATTATGCCCTTGGATGAATTGAACCGGGTGACATTTTCAAGTAGCTTCTTGTATGCGTCGTGGGACCGGTCTTGAACCGGGTCAGCGAAATCCCTACCATGAACCGACACGCAACCGGGTAATTTTACCGGTTCAGGTAAATCTCTATACTCGCACGCAACCATTTTGTCAAGCTTTGGTAAATGAAAGCAAAATGCAAGTGTCATGGCATTGGAATGGAAAAATAAGTAAGGAGGAACACCGATTTCCTTAGCAACATCAAAGGCGTCGAGTCCGAACAGATCGACGACGAGAGCCACCAAACGGTTCGTGGAGGTTAAGAATTTTAAAGTGCCGCGGAGGGAAGGGAGCGAGAGGGACATGGTTACGAAAATCTGGGATTCGGCGTTTGTGAGGTTTTCGGCCAAGTTGACGGGTGGGAGGAAGACATGGTTGATGTTTTCTGGGAGGGATTCGAGGACGGAGATTTGGGTTTCTGGCAGCGGTCTGGTGGTAGGGATGACGAGGGTGGAGGAGATGGGGTGGCGGTGGAGGAGTTGCTTGGCAAATTCTACTAGTGGGATTAGGTGGCCCATCCCCGGAGCAGGTATAAGTGCAACATGGGGTGTTCTATCCATTTGTTGTTGGTATGTGGAGGTTTACGTGAAGGTCAAATAGTTTTGGTGCTATGAGCACTGTAGTGGGATAAGAATGCCGATGTGTTGGTTCTTAACTTCTACTTATAGCAGACAGAGAGAGAGAGAGAGAGAGAGAGAGAGAGAGAGAGAGAGAGAGAGGGTGGTGATGTAAGTACAAACTTAATTACGTAAGTATTTCATTTGAAGAAATCAAGGAGAGAGGTGGCAGGTTAAGATGGAATAAGGTGGCCGAGAGAGAGAGAGAGAGAGTGATGATGTAAAGTACAACCGTAAGTATTTCATTTGAGAAGTCAGGAGAGAGGTATGCTGGCAACGGGGAGGGTTAAGATGCCATGGAACAAGGTGGCCAAATTTTAAGTACAGAAAATGAACAACGAAGGATCGGTGAGGAGGGGATCAAGGCGTAAATCTCAGGGTTCGTCCTCAACAACTAACAAGATGCTATCGACTTGTTTGAGGCCAAAATAATACAGAAAATTAATTGCTCCGAATTTGATAAGATTGGTTTTCGAAAATTAATTAGAATGCACGTTAATTGGTCCGAACACTTGGATCATCAAAAAGTGAAGAAAATGAACTTCTCTCCTTTCGGGAATTTATGTTCAAATTTCTCGATAAAAGGTTTCTAGAATTTGTAAATACATAAAATTTTGCTCGAATTAATATAATTGGATGTTAATGAAGGGAAATCAAGTAAAAACTATAAAATGTGACCTGGCCGTAAGTTAAAGTTGAATATAACAAAAATAAGAAAATACGAAACTAATACCAAAACAAAAATATTTTTTTTCAACATCGATCGGTCCATATTTTTATACTTTTTCAAATCGCCTCATCAAGACGAGCGATTTAACCCTAAAAGTTATGACGAAAAGGTAAATAAAGAGTTACAAACAGTAAAAAATACCAAAATAATAAGAATTCTGGACAAATAAGTTGATATATATACACATAATACTATAATAGTATCACTTTCTACATAACTTAAAATAATCATTGGCTGTTATTTTGTATTGAAATCATACCATGCAACATAAAATAATCCCACCAAATGTTTGACCAATTTTCTTGGATCTGATAAGTTTAATTAAGCATTAAAATATCTTGAATTTTGCCGAGCAAAAAAAAAATTCTTGAATTTGACATTTTCCTAATCGTCACTGGTGACGTTCGATTAATTGAATGTCATTTTTTTTTTTGCTAAGCAAAAATATTGGGGTTGGATTATGTTTTGCAGAGGGCAATCCTGCGGCCCTTGATACGGTTAAGGATATATATGGTTCGTATAATTTAATTTTACTTGGAGATTAACCCTACTTAAAGGCACAATGTACTAACGAATAATCTAAATCTAACCTAAATGAAATTTTTCTATCCCCAAGTTTCCTAAGATAGAATAGATTAGGTTTAACGAATTGCAAAAAAAGAAAAAGAAAAGAACTTTCATTTTCAGCTGTGACGGCCACCTTCATCAACACACGAGCGACTTGTCCCAAAATATATTCACTTATAGTAGGGATGGTTCATTTAATTTTATACATCTATCTTTTTTCTGCTTTCATATATACGGAGTATCATGAGAATTACAAAAAACTAGACCCATGGACATTACGAAAATAATGTGAGATCTCATAATTATAACCCAATTAATCAAGCTCAATAAGGAAACAAAAATTACGAGATGCACCAAAGTGTTATGATCCCATTGAAAATGTTACGAATCCTAAACATTACGAATTCCATGCTGAAAAGTTATGATATTTTAATATAAAAGTTACGAGATGCACCAAAATATTATGAATCATAGTAAAAATATTACGAATACATCCTATTACTGAAAAGTTAAGAGTTCTTAAAACAAAAGTTATGAAATACTCCAAAATATTATGAATGAACCATACAATATATAAGTCCGTAAGGTACACATTTTTAAAAGGTGTATATTGTAGACTTTTTCTATCAATAAAATCATTCGACCAATTTTGAAAAAAAGAGAAAAAAGAAGAATAAGAAATAATAATCGGTCGACACAAAATATACTTCTAAGTTTTCCACTTGAATGCCAATTCTGATAGTGCTTTTGTAGACGACCCACCTTCACTTAGTGCCTTCCCGGCAGCCTCCTTTAAGCCCTTCATTTTTTCACGAGCCTTCTTCCCTTCTTCTCCTTGCATAAGATCATTCACAACTCTTGCGATTTCTTCTCTTCCCACTATTTCACTTTCATTCATTTTTGGTCTCAAAGCCACATTCAAACCCTCGTTTAACATTACAGCGTTCATTTTTTGCTCTGCGTAGAGTGGCCAAACAATTAGAGGTATACCATGAAAAATACTCTCTAACGTTGAATTCCAACCGCAATGGGTTAAAAACCCACCAATAGAGTCATGGCGGAGCACCTCAATTTGCGGGGCCCATGACGGGACCAACAAGCCTTGTCCTTTGATCCTTTCCAAGAACCCTTCTGGCAGGAAACCACTAGGGTCTGTTTGGCGCTCAGAATAGAAAATTGCCGCATTGGCAGACTGATCGCTGGGGCTTCGTACAACCCATACAAACTTTTGCCCGCTCATTTCCAACCCTAGTGCTACCTCGTTGCTCTGATCATAAGAGAGGGTCCCACCACTTCCGAAGGAAACAAATAGAACAGACCCGCATGGTTGATCATCTAACCATTTCAAACACTCGGGTCTATCCGACGATTCCGACCCATCACTTGACCCTGTTTGGATAAGTGGTCCAATGGGGTAAACTGGCGGCTTACCCGGTTCTTCCACTTGTAAAGCTTCTATGGCTCCCTCTTCCAAGCCCAAGAAGCTATTGATAATTATGCCCTTGTATGAAGTAAATCGGGTCGAATTTTCAAGTAGCCTCTTATACGCGATGTGGGACCGGTCTTGAACTGGGTTGGCAAAATCTCTACCATGAACGGGCACGCAACCGGGTAATTTCACTGGTTCGGGTAAATCTCTATACTCGCACGTAACCATTTTGTCAAGCCTTGGCAAATGAAAGCAAAACAAAAGTGTCATGGCATTGGAAGTGTAAAATAAGTACAAAGGAACTCCAATTTCCTTAGCCACATTGAAAGTGTCGAGTCCGAACACTCCAAACGGATCCACGACAAGTGCCACCAACCGATTCGTGGAGGTTAAGGATTTTAAAGTATCGCGGAGGGAGGGGATGAGAGAGAGGGACATGGCGATGAAGAATTGGGGTTCGGCGTTGGTGAGGTTTTTGGGCAAGTTGACGGGTGGAAGGAAGACATGGTTGATGTTTTTGGGGAGGGACTTGAGGACGGAGATTTGGAATTTGGGTGGCGGTCCGGTGGTGGGGAGGATGAGGGTGGAGGAGATGTGGTGGCGGTGGACTAGTTGTTTAGCGAATTCCGCTAGGGGGATTAGGTGGCCCATCCCCGGGGCAGGTAGAAGCGCTACATGGGTTGTTGCATCCATTTTTTGGTATGTCAAGGTATTTGTGAAGGTCTAATTCTAATAGTTTTGCTTGTAAGAGTACCTGAATGTGTTGGTTCTTTTAACCCAAATGAGAGAGAGAGAGAGAGAGAGAGAGAGAGAGAGTTGTGGGTACAGACGTTAGCATTGCATTTAAGGGTTACTATAAAGGGTAAAATTAGTAAAACTTTGGCATTGAATTAAGTAGTAAAAAAGAGAAGTAGCAGCAGTAACGTACGTGCATAGATGATGGATGGAACAAGGGAATTGCAACGTTATATGTACAAAAAAAAATAAAAGGAAAAAAATAAAAATAAAATTATAACCGAATGCTTGGGATAGCGTGTGCAAAATCAAATAATTTCAGGACTTTGAAGTTAACCGACGGACAAATCCTATAGTGGCCGGAGGTTTCCCCTTCGCCGGCATCATTGTTGGCGACCAGAGGTTTCCTTTTTTTCTTGAACTCCCTTGCGGAGTATTCTCTTCCATTTGTGGGTAGCTTTCCTCCCCTTTCTGGGTCTTGTACGTCTAACGGTGGTTTGGTGTTTTATTTTCATGTGTGCGAGTGTTCTTCTATTAGGCGTATTAGTATCTATGTACTTCACTAACTGACTGATAAGGATTTGAAGGTTAGGTGTCTTTGGTTGCAAAGCCTACATTCTGTCGCTGTCCATGTCTTTGATTAGGGTTGGATATGCTCTTTGTATGTTTCTCTATGTTTATCAATGGTAATTGTTATCCTTTTGGCAAAAAAAATCTTGAAGTAACTTAGGTTTGAAATGTTTACTCTCCGTGAGATAAAAACATACTACCTCATGAAGGACGAAACTTATTAATTTTTCATGTCAGCTTGGCTAGATCTCGTGGCTAGCTTCTCCCATTTTCGAGAGAGACAGAGAGAGAGAGAGTATAGAATGGGAACCACATTACCCCATTCTAAACATCATCATTCTCACCACCAAACCACCCCCGTTCCACGTCCATTTTAGCTCCAGCAAACAGCCCATTTTCTGTCACAAAGCTTTCCAGAAATCAGCTCCGAAGCACCCCCGCACCCTGTTGGAAAAATTAGTAGTTATTGGAGCACAAATCACAACCAGTCAAGCGGAGGCTAGTAAGGAAAATCAAACGAATCAGTCGGTGGAAAATCTGGGTAATCAATCTTCACTTATCTATGGAAGGTCAAAATCTCCACCTATGGATAGAACGTGATTCATGGTGTAGGATTAAGGAAATCAATCCCTGTAATTGTGAATTTTTACTTCCTTTTATTGTAATCCCTGTAATCCTTCTTTATTTGTTTACACACCTATAAATACAATAGAAGAACTCTGCTCTCTTCACCTTGAGAGAGAGATTTTTCCCAATCTTTCAACCTTCTTTATGGTATCAAAGCCTTTCTGTGAGGAGTAAAGAGTTCTTTTTATTTTCTCCAATGGCTTCTTCAACTTCCAGTCCATACCCCTACCCTGCAACATTGAACGTTGGGAATTTTGTTTCCCTTCGTCTCACTCCAAACAACTACTTGTTATGGAGGACTCAAATGCTTGCACTAATTGAAAGCCAGGATATGTACGGCTTTGTGAATGGGGAATATGTGATGCCTACTCCTACTATAGTCTCACCTGTGGACAAGGATACTGGTGTCTCAAAAGAATCGCAAAATCCAGATTTTGTGGCTTGGAGACGGTCTGACCGGCTTCTTCGTGGTTGGATCACAAGCACCTTATCTGAAGAAGAACTTGGACTTGTGGTGGGTCTTGTCACTGCATCCGAAGTGTGGAAAGCGCTGGAAGATTCTTTTGCCCAAAGCTCTCAAGAAAGGGAGTTTCAACTATTTCAACAGATGTCCATGTTGCGCAAAGGCGATGACGCTCTAAATGCGTACATCCGAAAATTCAAAGCAATCTGTGATGATCTTGCAGCTATTTGTAAGATTGTTCCTGATAAAAATAAAGTGTTTTGGTTACTACAAGGACTTGGGTCTGGTTATGAAAATTTTGTAACAACTATGCTTAAACCCCCGTCCCTTCTTATGGCGAAATAATTCCTCTTCTCCAGAGCCATGAAGCACGAAATCAACTTCATGGCTCCTTTTCACCACAATTGGCCTATTTTAGTCATAGGACTAATAATAGCCAAAATAGGAGGGCGGGACAAGGCCAAAATCGTTTCACCTCATCAGGAAAAGGATTTGTTCAAACTACCCATACTAATGCAAATAGCCAAAGTCGTAGTTCTCAATTCCATGTAGGAAATCAACCAGGAAAAGCAGCTAACGCAACAAAATTTCAGTGCAAAGAGGAGCAAAATGATCCAATTAAGTGTCAGATTGTGGGAATCGCAGTCACACTGCATTAAAATGCTATAACAAGTTTAACCATCAAGCTGAGGATGTTCCCCAAGCACTTGCAGCTATGACCATCACTGAGAATCCAGAATCGGCATGGTATCCCGACACGGGTGCAACAGTTCACATGACTGGAAATTCTGGTAAGTTGGACAACATTAGACCTTATAAGGGGCTAGAAGGTGTGATGGTTGGAAATGGCCAAATCTTGGACATTACACATGTTGGTGACTTTCATGCCAACTGTGGGAGTACTTCATTTCCTTTGAACAATGTTCTTTTGGTTCCAACTATGAAGAAGGATTTGCTATCAGTCAGTCAACTTACTCATGACTTGCCATTTGTATTCGAATTTGATGCTAATGGATTTTTTATCAGGGAAAGAGGAACCAAAAGATTAATTGCTTCAGAAAAAAGGAAAGGAGGACTATACTCATTGGAAAGTGGACATGCTGCTCTCTTCTCAACTCGCTTTAGGAAGACGAATAAAGAAGGATGGCACCAACGTCTTGGCCATCCTCAATATCGGGTTGTCGATTTTTTATTTCGTAGGAAGCTAATAAATTTTCATCCTACTACTGATGTTGAGAAAATATGTGACAGTTGTCAAATGGGTAAAGCTTGTAGACTTCCTTTTCTCCAATTGGATAATAAATGTGATGAACCTTTTCAAAAAATTCATTGTGACTTGTGGGGACCTGCACCGACTCGATCAGCTGAAAACTTTCGGTATTATGTTATTTTTGTGGATGGTTGCACTAGATTTACATGGTTTTACCCAATGAAGAAGAAGTCTAACTTTCTGCATTGCTTCAGTTGCTTTCAGAAAATGGTTGAGTGTCAATTTGGCAAAAAAATCAAAATACTTCAAACTAATGAAGGAAGTGAGTTTACTGATGGAAAGTTACAAACTATTTTGGCCAACCATGGAATTCTCCATCAATCGGCATGTGTCAAAACACCTGAACAAAATGGCTTGGCTGAGCGCAAGCATAGGAACATTACAGAGTTAGGATTAACTATGATGTTTCATGCTAAGATTCCAGCAAGAAATTGGGTAGAGTGCTTTTCTACAGCTGTATTTTTGATAAATCGTGTGCCCTCTCCAACTTTGCAAATGGAATCTCCTTTTTATCGACTATATGGAAAATATCCTGATTATAGCTCTTTCTGCATATTCGGTTGCAAGTGTTATCCATATCTTGGTGATTACAGGAAAAACAAGCTGGAACCAAAGTCTGTCCCTTGCATTTTCATGGGTTACAGTGTGAAACATAAGGGGTATAAGTGTTTTGCTCCGAGTTTGGGTCGGACATATATCTCTCATCATGTGGTATTTGATGAATCTTGCTTCCCTTTTGCTGATCCCAACTCATTATATGGTTACCAATCAATTGAGGGAGAGATATCTAACTACAATGATTCTGTAGACACTCTATTTTGGACTTTCCAAATTAGTTTACTTACGGTATTTGATTCCCCGATGATGAAATGGATCAAGAACACTCCGAAAATGTTAGTATGTTTGAACTTTGAGTATTTCAAAACCCTTTCAGATCCTTTCAAAATTCTCTAAACTAGAACCAAAAGGCCTCAACAAAACCCAACTTACATACGCCGGTAATCAACTGGCGTGCGCCGGTCCTCTACCACGTGTCAGTCATCGGTCAACTTTGACCGTTGACCAAGCCCGAACTGGAGTACGCCAGTCAAACTTCTGGTCAAACTTGTGTTTTTTAGCATGCAGAAGCCATGGGTAGGGTCTACAGCACTTGGGAACCTTCCAATCCATTGAAAAAGCATTCTCCGCCGGGGGACATTTTCTTACACCCATCCCATCACCTTTTTCCTCTCATCCAATGAGAAGGAAGGCTTAAGGGCTAAGGCTTCAGTCACTTTGACTGGCCTTAACCCCTCTCTCTCCCTCTTCCCTTATATATAACCCCATATACTTCCATTTGAAAGGGTTACCAAAACTTGAAGCATTCAAGTCATCTCTCTCTCTCCATTAGTTCTTTGTTCTTTCTTTCTTCTCATTGAGAAAGAAACAGCAAGAAACTCTCCCATACACTACAACATACATCCATCCACACTCACCATTCATCATCCAATCTTCAAGTTCAAGCTCAAGCACTCTTGAAGCTCAAAAACAAAAAGGTATACCATCTGGGTATATTTTTCTGTTCTGATCCCTGAGGGGCCTGGCGGGGTCAAGGTTGGTAATCAATACCAGTCCTGGTCCTAAAGTTGTCAAGGTTTCAAAAACAAAACAAAAAAAATCGTTTCTGACTAGAATCGGCGTGCGCAGGTCATAAGCCCGCTTATGCCGGTCCGTGGCAGTACGTACAGTTTTAAATTTGATCTGCTTGGAACTGGCGTACTCTAGTTAATAACTGGCGTACTCCAGTTTCGAGCCCCCCGGAACTGGCGTACTCCAGTTGTGAAATGGGGTCCAGATCTTTGTTTTATGCTTTATTTCCTGTCTATTCATCACCTTATTGCATGCTAAAAACTAGTTTACTGCTTTCTGTATTTAGAACTGTTTAGTTGTAACATTCAATATTTGTTCATATCTGTTTTAGAAAGCCTCTGGGATGCTTTCTGGTCATGTTCCAGAGCCCAGATGATGCAAAGCCAAGCACTGGGTAAGGGGTGTAATTGGCGTACGGTCTCATACGATTAGCGTACGGCAGTTATGCCAAGATCCAGTGACTGGCCCTTGTATCTTAGCTTAGTTTTGGCCTCTTTTATGTTCCCACACTGTTTATGGGGTGTTCCGTTTATTTTCATGGCTTAAAGCCATTTCATCTGTCTGTAATTATATAACCGCTGATATATTGACTGCGTGGTTTGTCTTGGGTGTGTGTTGGTCCATTCCAGAACCCAGAGGGTTGCAAACAAAGACTGTGAGTTCATGGTAAATGGAGTACACCAGTGAGGAGGTGGCGTGCGCAGGTTGCGTTAGTATGCAGTGGCCTGGCCGGTGCATACTGGTGCGATACCTGCTCACATCCCTTCAGGGCAGCATACTCCACCTTACTCAAACTGCTCTCGGTGCTTGTTCTCAATCTATGTTTATTATTGCAAGCAAATCATTCATAAACATTTTATCACATAATTGCAACTTGTTACAGTTTTAAATCCCCTTTAAACTGTTCCTCCGCCCTAATTGGCTAAAATATGATCAATGAGAGAAGAATGCAAAAGTTTTGTAAAAATGCCTGAGTAGAGACCGATCTCCGGATTGGGCGAGAGGGGTGCCATAAAACCCTTCTCCTCTCGTAACCTGGCTCCCGAACCTCAGATATCGAAGGTGACGACGGTCCAATCTACAAGCCTTTTTCAAAATCAAACAAACGTAGCAAACGTTTTCGAGTTCGGTTCCTTGGGTGTTTCACCGCTAAAACCCGAGTGGCGACTCTGAATCGAGGCGTTTCGCCGTGCTTTTTCCAAAAAGGGCCGCACCCAAATTTTTCATAATAAAAATTTTCCGAGGCGTGTGCCCACAGATTAGATGGACACCAATGCATTTGATGAATCTCCATTGCTTGCAGGAAATGGAACCAACACAGGTCCCTCCTCATCCTCCAATGAAGATGCAATGCCAACAACTGGTCATAGCTTGGATGGACTTCATCAATCCTATGCAAATGGCCACACACATGCCACTTCGATGGAGGAGATATGTCAGGACACGATGAACTCTCCTCCCACTCAATCTGCAGCAACTGTACCAGTCACAACCTCTCCTTCAAATCAGTCAGTCGATGCCGAACCTCAACTTATTGACATGAGCAACATTCAGCCCCATTGTTGCTCTTCACACACTGATTCTCTACCATCAACACTGTTACTATGCTCTCCAACAAGTCCTAATACAGCTGCCCAAATCCAACAACCCCTGCAGCAATCAATACCAAATGATGGCGTTAGCGACACTGCTCTTGAAGAATGATGCTATGCATGAAGAATTGGCTGCCCTTAAAAGAAAATCGCACGTGGGATCTAGTTCCCTGGATTCCTAGCATGAATGTCATCGGCTCTAAATGGGTGTTCAAAACAAAATTAAAGTCAGATGGAAGTTTAGACAGATTAAAGGCTCGCCTAGTTGCTAAAGGTTTCCACCAGATTGATGGAATTGATTTTTCAGAAACCTTCTCTCCTGTGGTCAGGCAAGGTACTATTCGAATTATACTCACTGTTGCTACAGTAAAATGTTGGGGCATTCGCCAACTTGATGTAAAAAATGCATTTTTACATGGGTATCTTTCTGAGCCAGTGTTTATGGAGCAACCACCCGGATTCGTTGATCCTCGACATCCCTCCCATGTTTGTCAATTTCATCGTGCCCTCTATGGACTAAAGGAAGCTCCCCGTGCGTGGTTTGATGGGCTCAGCGTATTTCTTCTCAATGAAGGTTTTTGTTGTAGTTCGGCTGATCCATCCTTGCTTATTTATCAATCTAATAGAGGGATACTACTTCTTCTAATATATGTAGACGACATGATACCCACTAGAAGCAACTCGGAGTTGATTGATTGGTGTGTTCAGCAGCTTTGCCGTGAATTTGCCATCAAGGACCTTGGCCAGCTCAACTATTTTTTGGGAGTTGAAGTGCATAACACAGATTTTGGGCTCTTCCTTTGTCAATCCAAGTATGCCCGTGACTTACTTACTAAAGCTCAAATGGTGGGATGCAAGCCAATATCCACTCCCATGGCAATCAAAGTCCGGTCTACTCCATCTAATTCAGCCCCTTACCCAGACCCTACTTATTATCGGAGCATTGTTGGAGCTTTACAATATCTTACGTTTACCAGACTAGATATTGCTTATGCTGTTAATTATGTGGCCCAATTTATGCATTCTCCCACACTTGGGCACTATCAAGCTGTTAAACGCATCATTCGTTATGTGGGTGCGACCCTTGACTATGGCATGCGCATACTCCGCTATAGTTCTTTGGATCTATATGCCTTTTTTGATGCTGATTGGGCAGGTTGTTCTGTTACACGAAGGTCCACAACTGGTTTTTGTACCTTTTTAGGTAGCACATGTATCTCATGGCGTGCAAAGAAGCAAGCTACAGTGGCGAGATCAAGTGCAGAAGCTGAGTACCGTTCCATGGCCTCCACGGCGGCTGAACTTACATGGATCACCTCACTTCTTCGTGATGTTGGCATTCATCTTTTTCAGCCACCCATTCTCCATTGTGATAATTTAAGTACATTGTACATGACGGTCAATCCGGTATTTCATGGCCGAACAAAACATGTTGAACTGGACTACCATTTTGTTCGGGAAAAAGTGGCACTCGAAAATCTACAAACTCGTTTTGTTCCGTCTCGTTCTCAGCTTGCAGACATTTTCACTAAGCCACTACCTCGTTCTGATTTTCTGTCCTTACGCACCTCCCTAGGGCTTTGTGTCCTGCCCAAACCGAGTTTGAGGGGGAGTATTGGAGCACAAATCACAACCAGTCAAGTGGAGGCTAGTAAGGAAAATCAAACCAATCAGTTGGTGGAAAATCTGGGTAATCAATCTTCACTTATCTATGGAAGGTCAGAATCTCCACCTATGGATGGGACGTGATTCATGGTGTAGGATTAAGGAAATCAATCCCTGTAATTGTGAATTTTTACTTCCTTTTATTGTAATCCCTGTAATCATTCCTTATTTGTTTACACACCTATAAATACAATAGAAGAACTCTGCTCTCTTTACCTTGAGAGAGAGATTTTTCCCAATCTTTCAACCTTCTTTAGTAGTATAATGCACAATTTCTAGCAAATTAAAATATCTAATAAAGTAAATCAAAGAACAATCTCACCGAGCTATAGAGCACGCCGATGGCGTTGTCCTTAAAGGTTGATTCGCACCCCCTCGAAGTCAATGACTCGGTGTGTAGGGCTCGTGGCACGCAACCTCCCAGGATTTAACTATATAGCCTTCTCCTCCTAACTCGCATTAGTCGGAAGAGGATTGAACAACCCCTCTTTGATGGTTCCTCTTTGAGAACAAACAACACAAGAGCTTTGAAAGAAAAGAGAAGATTTTTAGATGGGAGTGAACTATTTTTCCGGAGAGAGAATGTGGGAGTAGAAAAACATATATGTATCTATAGTATTATTAGATTGACCAAGTCTTCATAGCTAGCTTTCAAGAGCTAGCACACATGGCATCAATGGGTAGAATTTCTCAACGGAAAAGCAACGGTCAAAATGTCCAACGGCTAGTAACAGTATAAAACTGTTTTGGGCGAAAATAATTTCTAGTAAAAACAAAACTCAATTACACATGGGCTTAATTTTAAGAACACATAAATTTATCCAAAGCCCAATTAAGAATATACGCCCAAAAAGTGTTTTGAAATATTATTGTATAATAAATATCAAAAGTGCTACACACACAACGGTTGTGTAAAACACAACACACAACCAATCTCTAGCCGTCCATTGCCGTAATAAATGGTCACGATTCACTCAAACTCTTTCCCATAAAAGTTAGACTTTTTCTTGGAAGAGTTTGTTTAAAATCTAGACCATCCAAATACATCTGGACGGTCAGATTTACGCACACAACCAACACAACGGTTGTGCAAGTAGCATTTTTGAATAAATATATAACACACCCACCCCAAATCGGCTCCAAAACAGGCCGGAGAATCTGTTCCATATATAAACCAGTCCCGAACAGCCCCAAAAACAGCCCGTTCCTGCCCCCGAAACAGCCCCGAAACCTGCTGCATTTCAGCTCCAAAATCAGTCCTTGCCGTCGCCACCGAGTCACCACCGAACACCGTTTCGCTCCGTTTGTTTCCTTCAAGCTACCGCCTGTTCTACGGGAGGTGAGATAGTTAAAAATTATCTCCCTAAGCATATTGATATATGAATGATCAGTGTAAAAGATCATATATATCTTTTTATCGCTTTCGAAAAAAGAAAGAAAGAAAAGGACGTCGAATAGAAAAAGAAACAAATGTGAAGTTTGAATCTAATTTAACTGTGCACTAGATAAACTCACAAATTCATTGTATGATAATTGAGACTATACAGTACTGATTAGCTATTGAATTAATTAACTAACCTCACGTTTATTACCCACGTTGTATTAATGTTCTCAATTGGGAATTATAACCTGGTAGCAATTGATCACTGGGAAGTTTGTTTTTTTTATTTTATTTTTAATGTTGGTCACTGTTACTATTAGCATTAGCTATTACTGTATTAATTATGCCACATGTTTCCCATAAGTTTTATTAGTGATGTTTGTCATTGTGGTGCTGTTAACGAGAACTTAGAATGGACATTAGGATCTCGGGTTAGTTATGGGTTGTGAGGAATTCACCGTAGATATGATGATTAGAGAATATTGGAAAGAAAATGTGTGAATTCTTTGTCGAGTTTTAATAAAATCTTGTTGCCTATCAAAAAAGAGAATAAAGAAAAAGAGAAAGTGTGAATTAATGATGAAATGAAATGTGATGCTCTATAGTCAGGTTGAGTCTGGGCTCTAAAAGAAGAGTTCCGGTAGACATTTGGATGAGTGGTCATAGTAATTGATTTAGATTTAATTACTGAGAATACGGAATCCTGAGTATGGCATGACTATGATTAACTTTTGAGAAACAGAATAGAACCACAAGGGGTGGTGACGTAGAGCAAGGGGTGAAATTTACCGTGTTCGTTTCCCTTGTGTTAGTGGCAGATGAATTCTACTAATTAAATAGATAACTTAGGGTCTTTCATCCGGGCTCCGGGACGGTCAAGCAAAGGAGGAGTTGAATCATGCCATGGCCATAGCTTGGTGGTTAGGGTAGGACAGATCTCAAGGTAGAGATCCAAGATTTCAACATAGGTGGACGAATAGTAATAAAAATCAAGCGCTGTTATTTACATTGCATTCTATATCTTGTTATTTGTAAATTATGGGTTTCGGACAGGCTTTAACTACCGAGTATCAATCACTCATGATACTATGCTAATTACCATGGTATTCAAACACCAGATATATGTTTTGAAGAAGGAGCAGAAGGACAGTATGAAGAAGGTGCAACGACGATGACCGATGAAGAGATTGTCGAACTCTGAGTTCTGTACCCTTACTTGCTCTGTAATTTTAATTAAGTATTTTGAGATTGTACAATAAGGTATTTTGGCTTAGTACATTTGAATTTGAGATGTTGTAATGTGACTCAAATTGGCGAGGTTTTTGGAACTTTAATGCCTCAAAAAGGAAAATCATATTTTGAAATTTTGTTTAAATGTTTAAAAAACGTCTCCAGAATTCGTAGCGTTACGGAAACATCTACTAAAACAATTAGGAGAATCAGTAAAAAGGAAATCACAAAATGACTGAACATAAATAATCTTAAAACAAGAATACAAAGAAATCACTAAATTACATGAAATGAACTGAGAATAGTCTACAACATTTAGATACAAACATCGCCCGAGACGATTTTTGAATCTTGAATTTATTTAGGAATTTCCGAAAACAGTCAAAGTGCTAGGGATCCACCTTTATTTAGATATATATAATACTAATTATTCTTCTAGTTTTTCCATCTGAATGCTAATTCAGACAATGAGTTTGTAGAAGATCCACCTTTATTTAGCACATTTTCAGCAGCATCCTGTAAGCCCTTCATTTTATTACAAACCTTTTTCCCTTCTTCTCCTTCCATGAGTTCTTTCACAACTCTTGCAATCTCTTCTCTTTCCACTTTTCCAATTTCATTCGCCTTAGGTCTGAGTGCCACATGTAAATCCTCATTTAACATCACAGCATTCATCTTCTGTTCCGCGAAGAGCGGCCAGGCAATCAAAGGCACGCCATAAACAACACTCTCCAGTGTTGAATTCCAACCGCAATGAGTTAAAAATCCACCGGTGGAGCCGTGACGGAGCACCTCAATTTGCGGGGCCCATGATGGCACCACTAAGCCTTGCCCTTCCGTCCTCTCCAAGAACTCTTTTGGCAAGAAACCCAAAGGGTCTGTTTGGCTTTGGGCATCGAAAATGGCTGCGTCGGACTTGTCACTTGGGCTTCTCGCAACCCACAAAAACTTTTGCCCACTCATTTCCAACCCTAAGGCTAGCTCATTGATTTGATCATGAGAGAGGGTTCCACCACTTCCAAACGAGACAAATAGAACAGACCGACTGGGCTGATCATCCAACCATTTCAAACACTCGGGCTGATCTGACCCGTCACTCGAACCTGTTTGTATAAGTGGTCCAATTGGGTAAACTGGCGGCTTACCCGGTTCTTCCACTTGTAAAGCTTTTATGGCTCCTTCTTCCAAGTCCAAGAAGCTATTGATAATTATGCCCTCGAATGAAGTGAGCCACGACACGTTTTCAAGTAGCTTTCTGTACTCAACGTGAGACCGGTCTTGAACCGCGTCAAAGAGATCCCTTCCGTGAACCGGTACACAACCGGGTAATTTCAACGGTTCAGGCAAGTCTCTATACTCGCACGTAAGCATTTTGTCAAGCTTTGGTAAATGCATGCAAAATAAAAGTACCATGGCCGTGGTAGGGAAAAATAAGTACGGACGAACACCAATTTCCTTGGCCACATCAAAGGCGTCATGTCCGAACGGATCGACCACAAGGGCCACCAGCCGATTCGTGGAGTTTAGCGATTTTAAAGTGTCGCGGAGGGAGGGGATAGAGAGGGACATGGTGGCTAAAAGTTGTGACAAGGCAGTTGGGAGGTTTTCGGGTAAGTGGACGTGTGGAAGGAAGATGTGGTTGATGTTTTCGGGGAGTGATTCGAGGACGGAGACTTGGGTTTGTGGCGGCGGTCCGGTGGTGGGGATGATGAGGGTGGAGGAGATGTGGTGGTGGTGGACAAGTTGCTTGGCGAATTCCACCAGTGGGAGTAGGTGGCCCATCCCTGGGCTTGGTAGAAGTGCTAAATGGAGTGTTTGATCCATTTTGGGGTGTGTGAATTGTGAAGGTCTAATATATAGTCTGTTTTTGCATGTGACTGTGTGGGATGAGAATTGCTAAATGGGTTGGTTCTTATATATAGCATAAAGGAGAGAGAGTCGTTTTAACTTTAAGAAGAAATTTTTGGGTACCACGTGATCGTGCTCAAGTGGTTTCCGAGCAGCCTATCTGGACCGTCCAAAAGCGTGTTGGATGAAACCCTCTCTCTTCTTTTATTCCATCACTCTCTCTTTCCTTTTTCTCTCTTTAAATTCGAGCCGTCCAAAATCAAAATAGATGGTCCGGATGTGCCGAGCGAGCACCACGTGGTACCAACAGCCGACAGTAAAAAATTTCTCAAATTTAAGGGCACGCCCGATCAACAGTAAATTCTATTTTCAGCTGAAATTTGTTTTGGGGGCATCGGTATTTAAGGGCACGCCCAATCAACAGTAAATATAATGACGCAAAAAGCCTTTTTCCTTGCAGTGCATCCCCTTTTTCCCACTGTATCCACGCCCAAGAGCATCTCCAATCCAATACTCTATTTGAGAGTATCAAAATATTCTATTTTATTCATAAAGTGATTTTAGAGGAAATTACTATTTATATTTACTCCAACCACAAACCCTCTATTTATTCATAAAGTGATTTTAGAGGAGATTCTTCATATTTTCTCTCATCCTCTAAATATGGAATATCAAAATCTCATCATTTCAAATAGAGGAGGCTTGAGAGGATGGGTTAGAGGAATTTCATACTCTCAAATGGAGAAATAGAGTATAGGTTGGAAATGCTCTAACACAAAATTTTCCCTTCACCCTTCTCCTCCAATCTACCACCACCACCACATTTTTCCCATCCGATTTCTGCCAGCTCCACCAGTCGCGATTCTCTTTCTCCTTTGCTCGCCTCTTCCCTACCACAACCTACAAGGTTCTTTAATTTCCTACCCCTAGCTACCAACATGAAAATCGATCATATATATGTCTTTTAGTTCTCTCTCTCTCTCTCTCTCTCTCTCTCTCTCTCTCACCAAAGAACATGTTATGACAGCCACACAATTGTATCACCGATGGACTGGTTTCTTTCATATTCAAGTTTATCTTCTATCTTCTACTGTATCTATTCTTTGTGCCAAAACAACAAATACTTAATTGCAAAAGAGATTGACTTCTCAAAATCAACTAGTGATATACAACTGTTTACACCCATTTTTGGCCAAAAATCAGGAAATGGATTTACGGGTTAAAAGGTAGCCTCGAGGGTCGAGGCCCTAGCCTTGAAAGACCTTACGACTAGTTGCCCACGAATTAGGGCCGGTTCTTAAGAAATGATGGGCCTTCCATATAGGCCTAAATCAGTCAAAGGCCTAAGGCTTGAATCAGTCCACCAGGCCTGAGTATTTCATCCAGGCCTAACCCAAATTCCTAGAAGTAACAAAGGCCTAAGAAATGGGCCCAAATTGGTAGAAGCCTTGGTTTTCTCACCAGGCTTGGGCTCAGAAGGCTTACATTGGGCAAAGGCCCATGATTTACCAATAAGTTCAGGCCCAATTGATGAAAGGCCCACTGCTTTAAGAGCATCGTTAAAACCTTTAATGAGCAATGAAGGGGCCTTAAGCTGCTCACAAGTAGCTCAAAGGCCTTAAATTGCTCACAAGCAGCTCACAAGTAGCTCAAAGGCCTTAAGCTGCTCACAAGCAGCTCACAAGGAGCTCGAAGTCCTTAAGCTGCTCACAAGCAGCTCAAAGGCCTTAAGCTGCTCACAAGCAGCTCAAAGGCCTAGAATATTCCTGATAGGCGGGTCTGGGTAAGCTGCTCACAAGCAGCTCAAGGTCTGAGCTGGTGGGACCCCATTCTTCAGCATGAAGCAAGGCCAGAGACAGGTGGCACACATGCAGCCTTTGGAGCTGTTGGTGAATGATTCATGCAGACCTAAGCAAGCTGCTCACAAGCAGCTCATCCAGGTCTGGTTAATCCTTTGTTTCTGGATCCTTCTTCCGTAAAAGATGAACCTCAGAGGATTTAGAGGGCCCACAAGTATGCAAGGTCCAATAAAATGGTGGGAAGGCCTGAAGAAGCCTTGGTCTTCAGCATTGGTGGGCCCAAAAGACGTCCAGTCAAGCAGTAGCTGCTCACAAGCAGCTCAAAGGCCTGGATGCTGAAGTTCATTTTACTCTTTTACAAAGTTTTATGCAGAAAAGAAGGGCTTTTCAGGCCTTTACCATTTCCTTGGAGTAAA
Organism: Rhododendron vialii; assembly: GCF_030253575.1. NCBI lineage: Eukaryota > Viridiplantae > Streptophyta > Magnoliopsida > Ericales > Ericaceae > Rhododendron > Rhododendron vialii. Next base: position 3,792,870 of record NC_080563.1, on the reverse strand, counting down.
GGGCACGTTTTTATCAAAGAATAGCCTCTCATTGGAGCATTTTGAAGCAGCTCAAAAGGGACACTTGGCAGCCATGCATGAAGGCCTGTGGAAGCAGCTTGAACAGCTCAAGACCTGGAACATCTGCCTATAAATACCAGAGTTGAAGGCCTTGGCAAAGGTCCCCGACCATCAAGCCCCCGGCTTATGCAAATTTATGTTTTAATTATCTTCTATCTTTCGGTCCACGACCATCAAAGCCCATGGCTTATCCAAATTTCATTTCATTTATCTTTTAACTATTTTTATCTTTCGGTCCCCGACCAAACAAGCCCACGGCTTATCGTTCAATTACCTTTACTTTCTAGAATAGTTTGTACTCAATCTAGCCAAGCCTAGATTTTATTTCATTTCCTTGTAATCAGACTTTGTTAAACTGTTAATAAAGTCTATTTATTTCTGTTTTAGGCCTTGCTCTACCTTTCTGTCCATTTTTCACACGATTAGGAAATTTTAAGTCCTTAGCCCGCAAAGGCAAACCACGAACCTCCTCACGGTCTCCACCCTTAGGCCGTGCACTTTCGTCCGATTAGAAGTCAGATTGAGGCTTCCAGGCCTTGATACGAATTTGGGCAGCAATCCTGCCCTGGCACGCCCGCATCAGACCTAGAACTGCACTACTCGCTGTTTCTAGGCCAATTGTTAATTTTTTGGAAACAATCAACAACACCAATTAAGTAGATATCACTTGTCAATCTCAACTCGCCTGGCCTATGGTTATCTGGTCTTCTGAAAACGAATGCCAAACACTACCATGAATTACGGGACTTCGATAAGATTTTCGTGACGAGATTACTTATATACCTGGGCAAGAGTGAAAGGAAATGATTTGAGTAATCAAGAGTAATGATTCCATGTTTTATAGGCAGACATGCGTTAGTCAAGATACGCGCATAAACTGATTTAGACATCCTAAGTTATATAAATTTTTTTTTTTATGCCCTCACTACCACCACACACAGTCAGGACCGATCCAAAGGATTTAGATACTCAAAGCTAAATTGTGAGATGGTGCCTTACGTATTTTTAGAATTAAACAACAATGATAGAAATATTTCTTTATATTACTACTTTAGACTTTATAATACATGTTAATTGTTTTGTCGCAAATGTCCAAAGTGGTTGGTTTGAATTCTATTTGACTTGGTTATGAAATCTGACATTTACAATAGTATTATTTTTTGAGAAAAAACATTTTAAAAGAAAAAACTACTCAAAAGACTCGAACTCAGACACTTCACATGGATTTACCACTAAGCTAGCAAAAACATTTGTGTAATAAAACGAACAAATAATATACTCTATATTAATTTACAAATAATATTTGAGTACCCCTAAAATTTGAATTTTTTAGATGTCCGAGAGAGGGATGGGGGTGGTGGTCTTTTCTACGATGACAGTCCTGTTCGATCGTATAGATGAGAAGGCTATTTTTTTTGTGTCCACACTGCAGGTAATTATTAATATCTACAGAGCCTTTGGTAAGGCTAGTACTATTCATCTAACATTCTGAACAATCATTCTGACCTTCAATCGGAAAGGTAGATGACTCTATACACATCTCACATGTTGTCGGGTTCAGATGCTAGGGTTCTTCAAGTATGAGAGAGAGAGAGAGAGAGAGAGAGAGAATCATTCTGACCTTCGATCGGAAAGGTAGATGACTCTATATACATCTCACATATTGTCGGGTTCAGATGCTAGGGTTCTTCAAGTATGAGAGAGAGAGAGAGAAACAATCATTCTGTCGACCTTCGGTCGCAACGAAAGGTCAACGGCAGAAGAAGATGATCAGCTGAAGCCCTTGAAACTGCAGCAACCACTATCCTTACACCAAACCCATAAAATAGTAGAAGTCCTTAATTAGGACACGCCATCGAACTAAAGGAAATCCAATCAAACCGAAACTGCTTCTCATCTCGATCACCTCGAAATCTTCTTCAGCCAACTAAGAGAAACACCAATGCCATTACACTCTCACAGTGCCGGCCCTGACATTAGGGTTATTCTGGTCCAACCTCATAATTTGTTACTCATTTACAATTAACTCATACAAAATAAAAAATATATATATATACAAGTACAAAAAAAAATCAAAATTACATTGTTATTTTAGCTTGAATAACATCATAAAAATCAACATAAAAAATGTAAATCCCGATTATAGTGTTTTATGATTAGCATCATCCGATTCAAAGAAAATAAATTCTCCTTATATTTTTTAAAGCAAAATTTTCAATTGAGTTATCGAATTTTACTCATCCAAGAACTCGTGACCCGTTTCACTAACTTTTGATTTTGGGGCTTTTTAGTTGATATATGTGAGGAGAATGGCTTATCTCGAAAAGTATAAGAAGTTAAAAAAGTCCCAAATGCCCAAAAATGCTTTTAGTGGAACGACATCTCATTTTGAATTAAGATCATAGCCAATCTCTTTAATTTGTCTTGCAAAATGGTAGTTTGAAGGTAAAAATAAAAACTATGTTAGCTCGCTCGATTTGTGACTTTTTTTAATCAAATATACGAATATATCACTTGTACATTACTGTTATGTTTGTTAAATCGAAAATTTTCAACAAAGTAATTTGATTTTCACAATATCATGCATTGGGAGGGAAAACAAAATGAGGTAGATCAAAAGTGGAGAAAAAAAAAAATAAAAGAGCACGGAAGGGCCAGGTATCAAACCCCGCCAACTTGAAATTTCAACAACTTACAGCCTTACATGACCACTGCACCAAGGCAATCGCCTGTGCTAGCAAGGGAAACTTATGTGTGTGTGTGTTAAGTTCTTTTTTTTTGGTTGCCCCAACCCGGAGGTTGCTCAAGACCAAGAGCTTACAGGGCTTACCCCGGGGCCGGCCATGCCTTCTCACCAAACAACAGTTGACAATTTGGCTCTTTGTTCCTTTTACCTCAAGAATGCTATTCGTCAAGTATGTCAAGATAGAGGAGATGATCCAAAAAGTCAGATGTTTAAGAATGTTTCTTTTCACTTACTAAAACATAAGGCTTTTCTTTTCTTTTGGTACATTGGTTGGATAGCAAGAGCAATCATTTCAACAGTTTTTGTCATCGCAAACCTCACCAAATGGCAAAACATCTTCAAATTGTCAAATGGTGTGTGTCTTTCCAGGATTTACACATCAAAGGCCACTATGACCAACTAAACATTCGTGTTGGCTGGCGTTCCATAGTTAGACAAAAAGTCATCGTGTCGTAATTCGACATTGCGTTTGACTGAAAAAAGATTGTTTCAAAACGATCAGATGAAATATGATATGTCTAGATAATAAAGTGCACAATTTATTTTACGCTAACCCTTATCATTTTATAGCTTCACCGTTAATTGCAGCTATCATCCTTTTGGGTCATTGGATACTACATTGATAAATTTCTGTAAGTACAAGCATAAACAACAAATGAAGCCTTAGTGAAAGAGCCCAATGAGTGTAATACCACACCTGATCTGTATCCACTGGGAAATTATGAACAAGAACCACAGTCCCATTCCATGAGAGCGAAGTTCTCTGCCTCTTAAGCAATAGAGATGAGATACTCTCCATAGAACAAAGTTATTCATGTCATTCCAACTATGACAAAGGAAAGAGAAAGATTTCCATTATAGAAATAAGGCAGAAGAATTCCCGATTATTATTTTCTTATAGAAATAAGGCAGAAGAATTCCCGATTATTATTTTCCCAATTGATAGGGACACAAGGCTCGGTTTGGTTTGATACAACTCAGATGAGACATACTTTTCCCTTTTTAATATGGAGCAGTCAATCCAAATCTGTGTTTTTAGGCAAGAGTTAGCATGCCAAAAAGGGTAAGAATATCTCACCCAAAATTTTACATGTACTATGGAGTCATATGTTCTTATTTGCTTATCTATGAAGAAAAAGTAGCTTATCAAAACAAAACAAAATTCAGTAGTAATTCATTACGGCTATGCATTGTTATAACCTACATGGTTATAGCAATTATCAAACATACTTCTACTTTCAATTCTGAACAATCATTTTCTTCTAAAAAATAGCATGCAATATAATAAAAAGACCATGACTATTTTAAATAGGAAAAACTATTTTTGAAAACAGCGAGTAACGTTTCCTTGACAATGGGTATGAGGGGAATGAGGAAAGCTAAACTCGAATTTGGAACAAAACGGATCAAGTCATCACGTCGAATTGAAGGGTAACAAGTTTTTTTAAACAAAAATTTGGAGCGCACAGGTAATTTTTTTCCCTTTTTTGGAATTGAGCTCCCTTCAACTGTTATCCTCCAAATAAAGGGTGAAGACTGAAGAGAGCTCAATTTCTATTGTTTTCCAGACTCCACTTTCATTTTTTGAATTTACTTATGCAAATTTCCAACACGTACCTTCACATTTTTCACCACAAATACAATTCCATTACCCAATAGCAGTTTCTTTGAAAAGTTGTCACCACCACACGTTCGCTTCTTCGAGGCAATATTCAATTATGAACCAATTAAGGCCTCAGATGATCATTCACAATGGCACAAAAGCCGCACATTAGACAAACCAGATCTCAAAACTTTCAATGCGCACTAACTCAATGCCTTCTTCAACAACCAAGTACCGAGAGTCGGTGGCGGATGCATGATTTGTGTCTAGCAGGGACCCGAATCATGTGTATATTCATATTGATAACAAAAGACATACTCCGTATTTTATAAGTATACATTCCTCCATGCGAGGTCTGAGGAAGTGACGATCTTGTGTGTATGTGCATGGACACCATTTAACTTTTATATACGCAACCTAAAAAACTATTAATAACTTGAGATTTTAGGAATTTTCATCCCTCATAGAAATTTTAAGAATTTTTTTTCCCCCATCGGATTTGCAGGGGCCAATCACATAGAATTTTTCCTAATGAACCTAAAAATTAGTATAACATGCAAAAATATTTGAAGTTGTGTAGGAGCTCGGGTTCCCCTTTGCTCCCCCTAGGGCCGCCCCTCGGAGCCAAGAGTCCCTAGCAGTGTTGCCATTACACTCAAACAGGAAACAACACAAAATGTATTCTCTTAGAAGATCTTATCATCACTCTTTTGCTTACTATTCTCTTTTCTTCAAATAAGGAGAAACAAATAAGAACATAAAAAATCGGTTTGCACAATTTAATCATGTTCAAATTCCAAACGACATTGTGATGAATGGGCACGCACAGTTTATAAACGTGATGGACATATAACAATATTGATAGAAAACATAACATTAATTAATTAAAAAAAGAAAGAAGAACACCAAATAATTTGCTGACGTATTCTATTTGGAGAGAATTAGGCTCCATTTGTTTTGAAGTAAAATATTTTCGGGTAAATAATCTACCAGATCTATCTACCATTGTTTGGTTGCATAAAAGTGAAGTTAAATATTTTTCAAGTAAAATATCTTCCATCAGAAGGGTGAATGTTTTCTCCTTTAAAATTCCGTAAGTTGTTTTTGGGATTGGTGACTGTGACTCGTTGATTCTAGTAGAAGCAATTAATCGAACATCTTAAGTGCAAAAACTGTTTGTTATGACTAACACGATATCATAATCCAAAACGGAACGCTTACGTGTGCGACGGTAGGAACTGCGGCACGATTGGATTCTGGGCGGTGGGCAATAGCTAACGCCGCAAGTGGTCCAATCTTTGGCATTGAAAGATTGTACTAGAACATAAAACAAAACATCATCGTACCACAGTTTTAATTTAATCGAACTGCCAATTTTTGGGACCGCCTCGTAATTCCAAATTGGCATTGAAAGATTGTACTAGGACATAAAACAAAACATCATCGTACCACAGTTTTAATTAATCGAACTGCAAATTTGGGACCGCCTCGTAATTCCGAACCCAGGAATGCTGTTGAGTAGCATCTCTTGCCGAGCGGTGCCGAGCATCCTATCTAACCGTTCAGCTCAGCACGGACAACTCCAATCCCATAATTCCTGATTGATTTCCCCGTTGCCCAACAAGCCTCAATACAATTATACAACCCCAGATAGGCCTAGCTTAGTCGTCATCTTGCATGCACACTCCCGGTTGAGAGGTTAAGGGGACTAATTTTACCAAAAAAAAAGAAAAGGGGTCTAATCTTTCCGAAGGCAAGACTTAATTATCACGTGTATTATGTGAATTGTTTCGTATGATGGGCGATGCGAATTTATGGATCATAGGGATGTGAATTGAATTGTGCGCAAGAGGTTGTTTGAATTGTGAATTGTGTCTTACAGTGGATGTGAATTGTGTATCATAGGCGGTGTGAATTGTTATGTAGTGTATGAATTGCGTACAACAGGTGGTGTGAATTTGTCTCGTGTTGTTGGATAGGGTACTGATTAAATTGTGTTATAGTGGGGAGTGTGTTCTAAATATGCATTTTTTTTTCTAAGAAAAAAGATTTTATCTATCTTTGGAAAGGATACAAAGATTAAAAGGATCTCGGGCACACCGGTAAAAAGCCACCCGAGAACCAACCCCAAAGAAAGGCATGAAGCCAACCGAAACCCACAGACAAGACCGAAAACTGCAAATCCTCACCAACACCTACAGCAGAAGAACAAAAAAGGACTAAACCCGAAACCAAAAAAACCTAGCTAGGATAAAAAACTAGCCGCCGCACTGAAAGAGAGACCCAAGCCAAGCCACCCACCGAGGACTCCTTAAGACGCGAAACCGCTCTCCCACATATAGTACTCCTCGATATTAAAAATCGAAAGAAAGAGAGGCACCATCCTCGAAGTCAACTTCTTCCTCCGAAACAAAATCTTCCTCCAAATTATCTAGAGTATGAATCCTTTCCTTGAATACTTCCTCTAACATTTCAACAAATTTCTTTAACAAAAAATTTCTTCCTCCTCTAGCAACAATGCCCAAAAAGCGACCAACATTCAACGTCTTGCTAGCTTCCTTAAAAAGAATAGAGCTTCTATTCCGAATGTCGACATCAGAAGATACGGAAGAGGATGGGACCTTCAATTTTCTACGGTTCAGTTTGTCATCCTCAACCCCAAGCTCCATATACAAGAGACTTCTTCTTTTTAATTTTCCTCTTTGATCTTCTCAGTCTCGTTTCCATTTTATGGATAGCAACAAGGGATGATCGATCACAAGACAGGCTGCTCCCGGTTCTTCTCTGCTTACCAACCACAAGAGCAAGAGGATAAGTAAAGCTCTCTTCTGGGGTGCTAGCATGAGACCCGCTATGCTCTTTCTTCTCCAAAGACAAAGGTAAAGCAAGTTCCTTAAGATTCTCAAAACTATCCATGATATACCCATTCTTGCAATGTGCAGAGATATATATATATATTGCTAAACATGCAGTACTGTTGTTTGAGAGGTCCAATTGTTGCAAGGTACGTCAATTTTTGCTTATCTCAGTTGTCGTTTGTGCAAAAGGACAAGTTGGAGGCAAAAGTAACGAGGTCTCAGTTGTTTTACAAATTCAAGCCATGCCGGTAAGAGCCATGAGCTTTATGCAGGATTTAAACATTCGGCTCAATAAGTCTTTTGGCTTATTTTTTTTGTTTTTATTTAATTTTTTTTTCATATTTGTTAATTTTTCATCAAATTTTTGGAGATTATTGCATTGTCATGACGAGAAGAATCTAAAAAGTAAAAAATTACGATCGAAATACTTTTTTTTGAATAAAGATGAAAAAATTGACTTATTTTTATTTTTATTCAAAAAAATTAGGTTTCGATCGTAATTTTTTACCTTTTAAATTTCTCTTGTTATGTCGATGCAATAATTCTCAAAAAATTGACAAAAAACTAACAGATACGAAAAAAAATTGAATTAAAACAAAAAAATAAAACAATTAGCTTATTAAGGCGAATGGGGAATGTAGTCCCTAAATTTGCATATCTCATCTAGGAGGTACCATAAAGTAAAACTGGTAATATGTATCAACAATAACAACAAAACTCATGTAGTTTCCAATCATTAGGGATATGGGCGGGGAAAAATTAGAGACAGACTTAACCTTTGACAATATGCACAAAGTGGCTACTCTTAAAATATTACTAAAACAGTGGCCCCCCTATACCTATTTTGCTGTGAAATCATGCCCTCAAATCAAAATCAAATAACATCAGAGAGGACAGGCCTAGAGACCCAATTCAATTTCTGCGAAAACTGGTAATATGTATGCCGACTCATATATCATATTTGGGATATTTATTAATCTAACCCTATATTTTTAGTATTTACATAGTGGCCCATTTGTTCACAAGTCTATCGAGCCAAATACTTATATGCTCAAGCTTTGCATGAATTCATAAACAAATGAAAAAACGTGATTGAGTTTGGCTTATATTTTTTATAAACAAGTTTGAATAAGTCAAAAATCGAGCTAAGCTCAAGCTATTTGGTTCGTTCAACCGCCTAAGTCTGGAGCTTCATACAAGGTATTTGTGAAGGTCTAATTGTTTGGGTTGCATGAGTGTGCGGGATAAGAGTCCAACAAGGTGGCAAACATTATATAAATTTTTTTTATAAACGGATGTCCGTGTCAGCTTGTAAGTAACTCGACTAATTTTAGGGTTTTAAAGTTAACGATTTGTCCTAAAATTTAGAATGTTTGGCTTCCATGAAATTTGAACATTTGACCTTATTGAAGATAAACACTTATTAACTAGCTTTCTATGGCCCGCTTAGTCGAGTTGCTTGGAATCATACGTAAATAAAAAAAAAATTGGAACAATTTTATAAAATACTAGTGCATGCCCGTGCCTGAAGGCACGACACAATATGTTTCGGTCATACGCTTGGTAATAGGGGAGAGAGCGAGGGAAAGGAATGTGTTGGTCCTGTAATGATTTGATCACATTGTTACCCAAGGAAAAGGATGTGTTGGTCCTAACATGATTTGATTTGATCAAACAATACCATTAAAACGAAAGAGGAACAAAATCCACAACAAATAAACTCTCAATTGGAATTATTTTTAAAAAGTGTTAAATTCACTTTGCCATGTCCCCAGTATTTCCCCAGACATGTCTCCACATGTTGTTACTGTCATGTCGCCTGTCCTCGCAATATCGGACCACAAAGTCTATCCAAAAATTAAGAGAGCTACACAAAGTGGGTATAAAGAATTAATTCACTCTCAACTATTTTCACTCTGTCAAACATGCATTTTAACAAATACAAAGTAAGTATCTTTGAAAGACAAATAACAAAATATATAGATAAAAAAATTCCTATCCTAAATAGCAAAAAAATTCTCATCCTAAACAACAATTTTTTCCCCCGTAAGACTTCCATCAAAAAAATCATCATCCTAAATAGCAATTTAGGCCACATTATTTTTTCTGCAAGAAGACCTAAGGATGATGGGAATCGTACCGGAAAGGGAGAACTAAATCGATTTTGTGGATGGCTGATTGGTGGAGGAGCTGTGTGGGCGCTGTTTTTTTTTCTGAAGCACCGATGAGTGGATTCTGCGGAGAGAGAGAGAGAGAGAGAGAGAGAGAGAGAGAGTAACTATGGAGGAAGAGAGAAGAGAAGAGAGGAAACACGATGGAGAAGAGGAAAACTGCTGGGACAGGTGTGGGAAATAAGTTGGAATCAATGATTCAATCCAACGGCCATAACCTATTGAAATTGAGATCCAATGGTTAGAAGGATGCTCATGTTTATATGAGTAGACAAAAAGCCGCTCTATTTTGAATTCTATTGTAATACAAGTATCCCTCCCTCTATCATTGTCTTAAACATTTCTTCATCTTCCAGATACTAAAAACCTCCTCTTCTTCCAACACAACAAAAGTACCTTTCCCTCCATCGGTCTTAAACATTTCTTCATCTTCCAAATAGTAAAAGTTAGCGTTTAACCCGTTCTATACACGGGTAAAACTAACACGTTATAGCATTGTGCCCGTTCAAACCTACTTTTATTAATTGTCCCGTGTATCGAACGGGCACAATGCTAGAACGGGTTAGTTTTGCCAGTGCATAGAACGGGTTGAACGCTAGTTTTTACTATTTGAAAGATGAAGAAATGTTTAAGACTGATGGAGGGAGGGGTACTTTTGTTGTGTTGGAAGAAGAGGAGGTTTTTAGTATTTGGAAGAAGAAGAAATGTTTAAGACAATGATGGAGGGAGGGATACTTGTATTACAATAGAATTCAAATGTTTTTGACTTGGTATAAAAATGACTAAACTCACCTCTATTTAATATTTATACTACTATATGGATGATTCTAGTCTGAAGATATTTTTTACAAAATATTTCTACACAGAAAATTCTAGATTTATACATGTGCTCTAACAAATTTAGATATTTTGACAAAGAACTTCTAGTATCTAGAAGCTTGATATTAAGACTCCTCCAAAAATATCATTTATATTTGAGCTTATTTCTTGGGCTTGACTTGGGCTTCCAGAATATTTCAAAAAAATATCAATGTGAATTTTTTTGTGTTGCTAAGTTTCAGTTCACATGACACAATCTTAGATTGTTCTCACTTTATCTTCTTACCCAAGATTGTTCTCACTTTCTGCTCCTTGATGGCTGATGCTTTATTTTTATGGTACTTTCTGCTATTGTATGAAGATAAAAAAAAAAAAGGGGAGGTCAAAATTAAGTTTTATCATTTGTGGTTTCTTCATTTCTCTCTCTCAAGCTAGAACCAAAATTAACAAAGGGATTTTACACTTTTCCCATCTGCCAGGCGCAGTCGATACGCTAAAGCCACGGTACAATACGTCGATAAAAAAAAAAAAACACTACACAACACTTTTTTATTACAACTTAAAAAAAATTATCCTTCCCTTTTAGTAATCTTAAAAAACCCAAATGAAAAATTTTATAATTTATTTTTTAAAATTCTCTTCAAATAGACAAATGGTATAAATTAAACTAATTTCTTCTAAGAATAGTTTCACAACAAATAATACCACACTCGTTGAAAAAGTAGGAGCACATACCCAAATGAAATTTGTAATTAACTTATGCACAATCATTTGTTAACAGCTATCACGATCAACTAATACTTATATCACACCCGTATCTAATATAGTTCAACTAACAACTAATCCAAAAAAAAAATGCATAGTTTTAAAACTCTACTTCCTATAAGTTAATGAATGCTGTTTTTTTTTTACATTGAAAATAATTCTTGCAACGGAATGCCACAACTTGAATTTTTTTCCCCTTCAAATCAAAGGAATGCTACAGGCCTATAACTGAGACAAATTATTAAGCACTACTACTTTCAATCATGCGTCCAAGAAATAGGCGAAACAACTTGTTACCAAAAAATAAAAAATTTAAGTTTATTCTTTTGTATGAGTAAAGTTTTTATAATATTTTTCTATTGTTACCTCAATTGATGAAAGAAAGAAATTAAATAGAGTTTTCTAACAGATAAGTGGACAATGCATAACATCCCAATAATTGAGTTAAAGATTGACGATAGGGAAAAGAAAACGTTTTGATAATAAAAGGCTCGTCGTTAAATAAAGAAAAATATATATGTTTGTCCCTAGAAATGACAACATTGCCAAAGAAGTAAGGAAAGAGGGAGGGAGGGAGAGGATAAATTTATTAAAGAAGTTGATTAGATGGCTATAACCTATTGAAAATTTGCTTTGACGGCTGGAAAGGTACTTTTATTTATATGTGTACATAAAAATCGCTCTGTTTTATAATATAGATAATAGTATTTGATTGATTTATATAGCTATAGAATGGTGATTAGGAAAAAGTGTAAATAAAATCTCAAGCTCGCAGGCGGAAACTTGTGATTGTTTTGGATTGGTTTGTCTTCATTTCGATCACATCAAGGAATAGTAATAAGTTGGTCAAGTGGTCTTGGCCGGATACTTGAGTGTTTACACCATTCTAATGTCTTTGCCAGCAATTCTAGGGGTCACATCACCTCCACGCGCGTAAGCTTGTGAAATGGCTGTGAGAGAGGCTATAGGGATTAGTCCGAGGTGCGCATAAGCGAGCCCGAGACACCATGCATTACAAAAAGAATAAATAATTAATTAATTAACAAAAGTGTAGATGACAGGAAACCCCCACTAATCCAGCTGGGTTTCAACTCACCTTAATTAATAAACCTCCACCAATCAATGCACCTTAATTAATAAATTAATCATGACATTTTCGATCCGGAACCTAATCACGTTGATTGTCCTTACTTAATTTTTAGTTAAAGTTAAAAAAATGTTAAGAATTAATTAAAAAATTAAGGATCGCACGAAACAATAAGTGGGGATATATTATATTCTTTAAATAATGACAAAAGAAACAAGGAAATTACAAACTGACTCATGAACATCAACTGAAAAAAGAATACAAAGAAAATAGACATCACGAAATTACATGGAAAGAACTTAGAACGAATTTTTTCTTTTTCTTGACAAGCAAAAATTTTATTCAGAAATCTTGACAAATGGTACATCAAAAACCGAGAACGATTACAAGAAAATCCCACAAACCAAACGATAAATATTCTTCTAGTTTTTCCATCTGAATGCTAGTTTAGACAATGAGTTTGCAGATGATCCATCTTTATTTAGTACCTTTCCAGCAGCATCCTGTAAGCCCTTCATTTTTTCATGAACCTTTTTCCCTTCTTCTCCTTCCATGAGTTCTTTCACAACTCTTGCAATCTCTTCTCTTTCCACTTTTCCAATTTCATTCGCCTTAGGTCTGAGTGCCACATTCAAGTCGTCATTTAACATCACAGCATTCATCTTCTGTTCCGCGTATAGTGGCCAGGCGATCAGAGGCACGCCATAAACAACACTCTCAAGCGTTGAATTCCAACCGCAATGAGTTAAAAATCCGCCCGTGGAACCATGGCGGAGCACCTCAATTTGCGGGGCCCATGACGACACCACTAAGCCTTGCCTTTCGGTCCTCTCCAAGAACCCTTTTGGCAAGAAACCCCAAGGGTCAGTTTGGCTTTGGGCATCGAAAAAGGCTGCGTCGGACTTGTCACTTGGGCTTCTCGCAACCCACAAAAACTTTTGCCCACTCATTTCCAACCCTAAGGCTAGCTCATTCATCTGATCATGAGAGAGGGTTCCACCACTTCCAAATGAGACAAACAGAACAGACTTACTGGGTTGATCATCCAACCATTTCAAACACTCGGGCCGATCTGACCCGTCACTCGAACCTGTTTGTATAAGTGGTCCAATCGGGTAAACTGGCGGCTTACCTGGTTCTTCCACTTGTAAAGCTTTTATGGCTCCCTCTTCCAAGTCCAAGAAGCTATTGACAATTATGCCCTCGGATGAAGTGATCCGCGACATCATTTCAAGTAGCTTCTTGTACGCGACGTGAGACCGGTCTTGAATTGGGTCTGGGAAATCCCTACCATGAACCGGTACACAACCGGGTAATTTCAAGGGTTCGGGCAAGTCTCTATACTCGCACGTAAACATTTTGTCAAGCTTTGGCAAGTGAAGGCAAAACAAAAGTGCCATGGCCGGGGAAGGGAAAAACATGTGCGGAGCAACACCAATTTCCTCGGCCACATCAAAGGCGTCGATTCCGAATGGATCAACGAAAAGGGCCACAAGCCGATTCGTGGAGGTTAACAATTTTAAAGTGTCACGGAGGGAGGGGAGAGAAAGGGACATGGTGATGAACATTTGGGATTCGGCATTTGGGAGGTTTTCAGGCAAGTCAACTGGTGGAAGGAAGATGTGGTTGATGTTTTCGGGGAGGGATTCGAGGACGGAGATTTGGGTTTGTGGCGGCGGTCCGGTGGTGGGGATGATGAGGGTGGAGGAGATGTGGTGGTGGTGGACAAGTTGCTTGGCGAATTCCACAAGTGGGATTAGGTGGCCCATCGCTGGGCTAGGTAGAAGTGCTACATGGGGTGTTCGATCCATTTTGCTTGAAATCATGCACGCAGTTAGCACGCTGTTTTTTTTTTGTGTATGGGATAAGGATATGCTTGACTGGGTCGGTTCTTATATAGACCAAAGGCCAAAGGGGGAGAAATGTATTGGGAAGGTGGGTGCAAAGGTCTGAATTCAATTTGATTTTCAGATTCCTTGACCGGCCGAATACTATCCCCTTTGCTTTGGTTTTAATTTGATTTTCTGTAAGTCGTGGCAGGATTGGTTTTGCAGAACTTGTCGAGGCGTCAGGACACTTATAATAAATTATTAAAGAAAGAGTCTGATTTGAATTTTGATGGGATGATGTAAGTGAAAACGTTAACAATCTTGAATTAGTCAAAGAGTTAGGGACATGTTGTCTGTATCTATACAATAGTACGTAGTATAATCTACCGCATGACTAATATTTTTTATTACCCAAGAATATTGCTGATAACTCCTATTTTTGGGCAGTTTACGCACATCTTAACTAATTGTGAAAGACTAATTTTGTTGTCCACTAGCGGAGGTCTCAATTAAAGCCATGACAAAACTGTGTGGACTTGCCCGAAAGGAGTTTTTTTAATTTTTGCTAAGTAAAAACATTGGGGTCCAAATGAGTTGATACCTAATGAACGGTGTAAAAAATTAAGTGTTCCAAATTGCAATCCGTTTAATCAGTGAAAAGATTTTAGTTTTCTGATTATTTTATCTTAAATGGTCATAATTAAATTTTGACCTTATGGCTCTCATTGATTAGCCTTAAAAAAATCGTAAAATCAAATATCTCTTAGGGCTAATCAACGAGAGCCATAGAGTCAAAATTTAATTATGACTATTTAGGATAAAATGATCAGAAAATTAAAATCTTCCCACCGATTTAAACGGATTGAAATTTGAAATACTTAATTTTTTAACCATTTTTTTAATATATAAACTGTGTAAAAGAGGTTGAAAAATTAAGTGTTTCAAATTTCAATCCATTTGAATAGGTAGAAAGATTTTAGTTTTTTGATCATTTTATCATAAATGGTCATAATTAAATTTTGACTCTATTGCTCTCGTTGATTAGCCCTAAGAGATATTTGATTCTACGACTTTCTTAGGACTAATCAACGAGAGCCCCAGAAGCAAAATTTAATCATGACCATTTAAAATAAATTGATCAGGAAACTAAAATCTTTCCACTCGTTCAAACGGATTGAAATTTGGAACACTTAATTTTATAAAAAAAAATAGAATTTTATAAAAAAATTGTTTAATAATAATATTAAATTTGTTAGTAGAAATAAATATTACGGCTTAAATTGTGAAAGAATAATTAAATTTACAATTACATATAAAACGTAATACATAATAATTTAGGAACTGCACAAGAGCAAAATGGTCATTAGATAGCTTTTTATATCATCTACCCTCCTTATACCCGCTATTAATCCTCCATTCAAACGAAATATTATTTAATTCTCATTCTCTAATTCCTCATCCAAACAACCTACTATTTAATCCCCCTCTATAAACATCACATCAATGTGGGCTATCCCTTATTAACTAATACTCTCTACTGTCTTATCCCCTTATTAATTAATATCCCAAATTCTTTACCCACGTCCAAACGGGCCCTTAGATACTTGTGCAAAGGAATCCAAGCAAAAATTATCGCTAAACTGCAGTTGTAAATATATTACGTATATTTAGGCTAGCTGGACCTATTATTAGTATTTTAATCAAACTTTTGTTCAACGCTTGCTCGTCTGGATTTTTAAAAAGGGAGAAACCTTATTCACGTTTTCGCGCAATTTTAATGGTCTAAAAATGTTTTGAACGATCAGGATTAAAAACAATTTATTCACGGCTCCTCTCCGTGAATAAGATTTTCTCTTTTAAAAAATATAAGTAATTGAAATTTGTTGAAGTTTCCAACTGTTCGAAGAGTGGAACTGGGGCTAGCTCAGCTCTTGCATCGATCTTACAAGGAAGTCAAGAGTTTGAATATCTCCACCTATCTGTGAGTATTTTTTTCGTAGATCAATGTCATTTCCTTTCTTTATTTGTTTTTATCCTATAATAGGCTTATTTTTTTGTGTTTGTTGAATTGTTGGGTTTTGTTGTCTCGTGGACTCTCATAGGCAATATAATCTCCAGAATTTGTACTTTGTACTTCATATATATAATGTATAAATGATCTATTCTATCGATTGGAAAAAAAATCAGCGGAAACTAACAAAAAAAAAACAGTGGAGTAATAAGGCTTAACATGTTTATTGGTGGTTCAGGTAATATTATATTTTTGGGGGTTAACAGAAACCATATTATAGGTTAAGGATCACACCTTAAAAAATAAGTATTTATTTCACATTTTCAAACCCAAAAATAATGTAAATGATAAATAAATTTTTGATTTTTTTTTGCATCGTATTAAAGATTTCAAAGAGATCTTTCAAACAAAATCCATATTGCATATTTTTATATTTCAATAAGTCCATCATTTTTTAGCTTGCAACTGTCTTCTTAAAAAAAGAATATTTATTTGGCGTTCGGGAACTGGGCATGAGCTTTGAATCGCCTCATGATAATTGGAAGTATAAAGCGGTAATCTAAAATAGGCCTTACACATAAGTGACAATTAATTTAACGTTATTTATTTAAAATTTATATTTTTCTACTTTTTTTATATGCAAAATAACTAATTAGATTTTTGTAGGTCAAGTTTTGACGAGCATTACACGTTTCAAAATACAAAATTATGAACCTGAGATTGTGTTTTTGGAATTTCGGAACATATCTATTAAGGCTTCTCACTAATTGAGATTGCAAATTTTTTCGTTTTAACTTGGACCTCTCCCAATGCAAATCCTAACTCCGCCATTTTGCTTATGTATAAGCGAACTAATTAATTCTTCATAAAAAAAAAATAATTAAAAAGAGTGATGAACGTTTGCATGCAGCTGGCAAATGCTGATACCAATGGTGTTCTGTAACTTTTTATAGTCTATAAATACAAAAGCACGGATATGGCGAAATAATTATATTCTACAAAGTACGGATTCAAGCATGGACACCACGGGGACATGGATACAAATACGGGACACAATGATTCTAAACAAATGGAAGCACGGACACGGCTTGATATAAAAACATACGTAGGCCTCGTTCGGCTAAATAAGTTAAAGTGACTTATTTTTTTGTCCTTATTCAATTTTTTTCGTATTTGTTAGTTTTTCGTCAATTTTTTGGGGATTATTGCATCGTCATGACGAGAGGAATCTAAAAAGTAAAAAATTATGATCGAAATCAATTTTTTTTTGAATAAAGACGAACAGCCCCAAAAACAGCCCGTTCCCGCCCCCGAAACAGCCCCAAAACCTGCTGCATTTCAGCTCCAAAATCAGTCCTTGCCGTCGCCACCGAGTCACCACCGAACACCGTTTCGCTCCGTTTGTTTCCTTCAAGCTACCGCCTGTTTTACGGGAGGTGAGATAGTTAAAAATTATCTCCCTAAGCATATTGATATATGAATGATCAGTGTAAAAGATCATATATTATCTTTTTATCGCTTTCGAAAAAAGAAAGAAAGAAAAGGACGTCGAATTGAAAAAGAAACGTGTTTTGTATCATCATCTCACAAATCACCATGTTATTTAATTGTTTATCTCGTGGTAGCTAGTTGAAACGTGTAATGTGGATCGAGCATGAGAATCTAATTTGGCTCTTGGTAGTTAAATGTGAAGTTTAAATCTAATTTTCAGTTGTGCACTAGATAAACTCACAAATTCATCATTGTATGGTAAATTGGTAATTGAGACTATACATTACTGATTAGCTATTGATCGAATACCGTAGAAACACACTCCTTAATCCATCCATCCACACCATTTCTCTTCAAATCCCATTTTCACAAGAAGATCTCGCAGAAAACCCCAATTGACACAGTCGTAGGTCCTTTCAAAGTCAATTTTCAACATTAACCTCACTTGCGAGCTATTTTTCCAACTGTGAATAACCTTGGATGCAATAAGAATTCCGTTCAAAATTTATTTTCCTCCAATAAATGCAGCTTGAGATTCTCCGATTACTAATTGTAATTGAGCTTTGATTCTATTAGCTAACACTTTAGATAACACCTTGTAAACCCATCCCACCAAACTACTAGGTCTATATTCTTTAAAAGACAAATTAAGGACAATCGACCTTAGGAATCAAAGAAACAAAAGTCGAGTTTATACCTTTTGTGAGTCTGCCGCTAGAATCGAAGTCAGAGAAGAACTGCTTAATCAAATCCTTCATAAATCCCCAACCTTGCTTCACAAATGAGAAATTAAAACCATCCGAACCCAGAGCCTTAAGGTTACTGCACTCCTTTTGATCAGCGAGTATCTCCCCGTCTTCAAACATCCTACCAATGTGGACTGAAATTTCAGGTAGTGTTAGTCTCCTGTAAAAGACTTCCCCAAGCACTGGTCTGACTGCTCTATCCTCTTTGAAATTATTGTTGAAATGCTCAACTGTTGCGTCCTTTATTTCACTCGGATCTTCTACCAATCTTCCATTTGCCATGATTGAACCCATCATATTTCTCCGAAATCTATTTTTGGCAATAGCTTGGAAATACTATTTCTATCTCCTAATTTCATCCAATTTAATATGGATTTTTGTCTCCATAACGATTCAGATAATTGAGTAAGTCTCCAAAATTCCGAATTAGCCTTACATCTCTAAGCTCTTTCCTCCACACTTAGCTGTCTCTCCTCAGCTAATAGATCAAATCGATGAAGTTCAGCTTCCATTTCCTGCAGTGCAGAATTTACATCACCAAATTCCTCTTTTTCCACACCTTGAGTTTATCTTTAACAGCCCTCAATTTTTGCAAGATTTTGAAGCCAACCCAACCACTTACTTGGGTGTTCTCCCATGTCTCCTGTGCAATTGCCAAACACCTCGGATTCGACAACCAAATATCCATAAATCTAAATGGTTTAGGACCCCAATCTCTGCCATCATCATGTAGCACGATTGGACAATGGTCAAAATAGGCCTGTGGATTTCCCATTGAAGCACTCTGAATTTCACGAGCCAGTGTTGAGAGATTAAAAATCTATCCAGTCGACGATGAATCGCTCGATCTTGGTAATAATATTAGTCCATGTAAATTTCCTTCCTAACAATTGGAGATCATTAAGTTCCATTCGGTTACCAAAGTCAAGAAAATCCTTCATACCCCTCTCCATCCTCTGGCATCCTAGCCTTTCACTGATCACCTTAATTTCATTAAAATCACCCCAATACACCAAGGAACTGTCGAGTTAGACTTCAACACTAGCAATTCCTCTCAAACCCCTCGCATGTTTACCACATCATTTGAAGCATAAATATTAATCACAGTACACGGAAATTCATTATAAATCACTCCCTGCAATAAGATAAAGGATCTGTGGCGAATAATACTATCAGGTTTGAAAAAAACTTTTCTACAAAACTTATTAATTTTTCATTTCAGCTTGGCTAGATCTCGTGGCTAGCCTCTCCCATTTTCGGTAAAGTGAGAGAGAGAGAGAGAGAGAGAGAGAGAGAGAGAGAGAGAGAGAGAGAGAGAGAGAGAGAGAGTAGAATGGGAACCACATTACCCCATCCTAAACATCACCATTCTCACCACCAAACCACCCCCGTTCCACCTCCATTTTAGCTCCAGAAAACAGCCCATTTTCAGTCACAAAGCTGTCCAGAAATCAGCTCCGAAGCATCCCCGCCCCCACCCCAAATCGGCTCCGAAACAGCCTGGAAAATCTGCTCCATATATAAACCAGTTCCGAACAGCCCCAAAAACAGCCCGTTCCCGCCCCTGAAACAGCCCTTCGACCTGCTGCATTTCAGCTCCAAAATCAGTCCTTGCCGTCGCCACCGAGTCACCACCGAACACCGTTTCGCTCCGTTTGTTTCCTTCAAGCTACCGCCTGTTCTAGGGGGGGTGAGGTAGTTAAAAATTATCTCCCTAAACATATTGATATATGAATGATCAGTGTAAAAGATCGCTTTTAAAAAAATAAAAAAAGAACAGGACGTCGAATAGAAAAAGAAACAAATGTGAAGTTTGAATCTAATTTAACTGTGCACTAGATAAACTCACAAATTCATTGTATGATAATTGAGACTATACAGTACTGATTAGCTATTAAATTAATTAACTAACCTCACGTTTATTACCCACTTTGTATTAATGTTCTCAATTGGGAATTATAACCTGGTAGTAATTGATCACTGGGAAGTTTGTTTTTTTATTTTATTTTTAATTTTGGTCACTGTTATTATTAGCATTAGCTATTACTGCATTAATCATGCTACATGTTTCCCATATATAAGTTTTACTGTATTAGTGATGTTTGTCATTGTGGTGCTGTTAAGGAGAACTTAGAATGGACATTAGGATCTCGGCCCGGTTGGTTATGGATTGTGTGGAATTCACCGTAGATACAATGATTAGAGAATATTGGAGAGAAAATGTGTGAATTCTTTGTCGAGTTTTAATAAAATCTTGTTGTCTATAAAAAAAAGAAAAAGTGTGATATTAATGATGAGACAAAATATGACGCTTTATAGTTAGGTTGAGTCTGGGCTCTGAAAAAGAGTTCCGGTAGACATCTGGATGAGTGGTCAAGGTGATTGATTTGGATTTGATTACTGAGAATACGGAATCTTGAGTATGGCATGACTATGATTAACTTTTGAGAAACATAATAGAAGCACAAGGGGTGGTGTAGAGCAAGGGGTGGAATTTACCGTGTTCGTTCCCCTTGTGTTAGTCGCAGATGAATTCTACTAAGTACATAACTTAGGGTCTTTCTTCCGGGCTTCGGGACGGTCAAGCAAAGGAGGAGTTGAATCATGTCATGGTCATAGCTTGGTGGTTAGAGTAGGACGGATCCCAAGGTAGAGATCCTAGACTTCACATAGGTGGACGAATAGTAATAAAAATCAAGCGCTATTATTTACATTGCATTCTATATCTTGTTATTTGTTAATTATGAATTTCAAGTAGGCTTTAATTACTGAGTGTCAATCACTCACGATAATACGTTACCCTGATATTCAAACACCATGTATATGTTTTGAAGAAGGAGCAGAAGGGCATTATGAAGAAGTTGCAACGACGATGACCGATGAAGAGATTGTCGAACTCTGAGTTCTGTACCCTTAGTTGCTCTGTAATTTTAATTAATTAATTATTTTGAAATTGTACAATATGATATTTTGGCTTAGTACATTTGAATTTGAGATGTTGTAATGTGACTTGAATTGACGAGGCTTTTGAAACTTTAATGCCTCGAAAAGGAAAATCATATTTTAAAATTTCGTTTAAATGTTTAAATAATGTCTCTGGAATTCGGAGCGTTATGGAAACAACTACTAAAACAATCAGGAGAAACTTTTTGTATACCGGGTATACCAACACCCTTGGTATCCCCACCGGTCTATTTCTAATTTTTCGGTTATTTTCCAATCACACTTAGATGATCGACTCCGTTCCTTTTGTAGAGTTTGGCCAGAACCTTAAACATACCAAAAATCGTGTTCATCGGATTTTTGTAGATACATAATCGGCACACATAAAAATTGAAGAAAATCAAAACTTGATCCAAAACCACACTGAATCGGAACCCAATTTTTTTTTTGTTGCAATTTTCATGTGCGCCGATCATGTATCTATTAAAGTCCGATAAACACGATTTTTGATATAATTATGGTTCTCGTTGAACTCTACAAAATGAACGGAGTCGATCATCCAAGTGTGACCGGAAAATGACCAAAAAATTGAAACAGACCGAAAAAGATACCAAAGGTGTTGATTTCTCCGATATACTAAAAAGTTTCTCAACAATCAATGGGGATATGTATCTTTCAAATTTCAAATAATGACAAAAGTAAAAAGGAAATGACAAAATGACTGAACATAAATAATCTTAAAACAAGTATACAAAGAAAACGAAGAAATCACTAAATTACATGAAATGAACTGAGAATAGTCTACAACATTTAGATACAAACATCGCCCGAGACGATTTTTGAATCTTGAATTTATTTAAGAATTTCCGAAAACAGTCAAACTGCAAGGGATCCACCTTTATTTAGATATATAAAATAGTAATTATTCTTCTAGTTTTTCCATCCGAATGCTAATTCAGACAATGAGTTTGCAGAAGATCCACCTTTATTAAGCACCTTTCCAGCAGCATCCTGTAACCCATTCAATTTTTCCCGAACCTTTTTCCCTTCTTCTCCTTCCATGAGTTCTTTTACAACTCTTGCAATCTCTTCTCTTTCCACGTTTCCAATGTCATTCGCCTTAGGTCTGAGTGCCACGTGCAAGTCCTCATTTAACATCACAGCATTCATCTTCTGTTCCGCGTATAGCGGCCAGGCGATCAGAGGCACACCATAAACAACACTCTCAAGCGTTGAATTCCAGCCGCAATGAGTTAAAAATCCACCCGTGGAACCATGGCGGAGCACTTCAATTTGCGGGGCCCATGACGACACCACTAAACCTTGCCCTTCGGTCCTCTCCAAGAACCCTTTTGGCAAGAAACCCAAAGGGTCTGTTTGGCTTTGGGCATCGAAGAAGGCTGCGTCGGACTTGTCACTTGGACTTCTCGCAACCCACAAAAACTTTTGCCCACTCATTTCCAACCCTAAGGCTAGCTCATTGATCTGATCATGAGAGAGGGTTCCACCACTTCCAAACGAGACAAATAGAACAGACTGACTTGGCTGATCATCCAACCATTTCAAACACTCGGGCCGATCTAACCCATCACTCGAACCTGTTTGTATAAGTGGTCCAATCGGGTAAACTGGCGGCTTACCCGGTTCTTCCACTTGTAAAGCTTTTATGGCTCCCTCTTCCAAGTCCAAGAAGCTATTGATAATTATGCCCTCGGATGAAGTGATCCGTGACACATTTTCAAGTAGCTTCTTATACGCAACGTGAGACCGGTCTTGAACCGGGTCTGGGAGATCCCTACCGTGAACCGGTACACAACCGGGTAATTTCAAGGGTTCAGGCAAGTCTCTATACTCGCACGCAAACATTTTGTCAAGCTTTGGCAAGTGAAGGAAAAACAAAAGTGCCATGGCCGAGGAAGGGAAAAATATGTACGGAGCAACATCAATTTCCTCGGCCACATCAAAGGCGTCGAGTCCGAATGGATCAACGAAAAGGGCCACAAGCTGATTTGTGGAGGTTAACAATTTTAAAGTGTCACGAAGGGAGGGGATAGAGAGGGACACGGTGATGAAAATTTGGGATTCGGCATTTGTGAGGTTTTCGGGCAAGTGGACGGGTGGAAGGAAGACGTGGTTGATGTTTTTGGGGAGGGATTCGAGGATGGAGATTTGGGATTGTGGCGGCAGTCCGGTGGTGGGGATGATGAGGGTGGAGGAGATGTGGTGGTGGTGGAAGAGTTGCTTGGCGAATTCCACAAGTGGGATTAGGTGGCCCATCCCTGGGCTAGGTAGAAGTGCTACATGGGGTGTTCGATCCATTTTGCTTGAAATCATGCACGTAGTTAGCACGCTGTTTTTTTTATGCGTATGGGATAAGGATATGCTTGACTGGGTCGGTTCTTATATAGACCAAAGGCCAAAGGGGGAGAGATGTATTGGGAAGGTGCAAAGGGGTCTAATTTTGATTTTCAGATTCTTTGACCGGCCGAATACATTTCTCATCACCTTTGCTTTGGTTTTAATTTGGTTTTCTGTAAGTCGTGGCAGGATTCGTTTTCAGAAAATCTAAGGTTCCCGACGGAGGGATTCCGACCGGATTTCTTATGGCGCGCTGGGCTCACTCCGGCTACCGGACAGCTGATCCGAACCGTTCAAAAATTCTAAAAAAAAAAACCGAGTGACCTTACGCGAGAATCAACGACATCCGACGTGTGTAGGTGGCCAATTCAAACACTTCATTTTTGTGTGTATATAACCCGTCGGGAACTGCAGCACCTCTCGTTGGTTTTGCAGAACTTGTCGAGACGTCAGGACACTTAAATTATTAAAGAAAGAGTCCGATTTGAATTTTGATGGTATGATGCAAGTGAAAACGTTTAACAATCTTGAATTGGTCAAAGAGTTAGGGACATGTTGTCTGTATCTATACAAAATAGTAGTATAATCTACCGCATGACTAATACTCCCTGTTCTTTTTTAAATGTCTCATTTTCGTAACTCTAATTTATTAAAAAAATATTATTATTATACATTTCATATTAATTTTTACCTCTACTTTCTCTATTTACCCTCTATAGAAATATCATCATTATACTTTTACTTACTAACATTTTAAAATAGAATCTACTTTTAGGGACAAAATGAAAAATATACCAATTTTTATCCACTAACTTTACAAAATAGACACTTATTAAGGGACAATCCAAAATGAAATACTGGACTTTAAAAAAGAGACAGAGGGAGTAATTTTTATTACCCAAGAATATTGCTGATAGCTCCTATTTTCGGGGCAATTTATGCACGTGTCGACTAATTCTGAAAAACTAATTTCACTGTCCACTAGCAGATGTCTCAATTAAACCCATGACAAAATTGTGTGGACTTATCCGAAAGAAGTTTTTTTAATTTTTGCTAAGTAAAAACATTAGGGTCCAAATGAGTTGATACCGTATGAAAATTTTGAAATTTGAGATCTCAGAAAAGAAGCAAAATAAGTTACAAACTTTGACCACCAGACCAATCTTTGGGGTCCATTACCTAATACTCCTTGTTAATGAATATTATCCTTAGATACTTGTGCAAAGGAATCCAAGCAAAAATTATCGCTCCTTACCTGTGATATTTAAATACCGACTGCAGTTGTAAAATATAGTAGTATATTTACTATTTAGGTTAGCTGGACCTATTATTGGTATTTTAATCAAACTTTTGCTCAACGCTTGCTCGTCTGGATTTTTAAAAGGGGAGAAACTTTATTCACGTTTTCGCGCAATTTCAATGGTCCAAAAATATTTTGAACGATCCGGGTTAAAAACAAGGGGAATTTTTAGGCCGGCCCCAAAAATTAGGTTCGGATTTACTTTAGTCCTACACAATTATTTGTATTTTTTATTCCAACCATGTCCCTTCATGCGCATCAGCACACGGAACTAGAGATCATATAGTATAGAAAAATTATCCAGTGCTCCATGAGTATTGGTGCACCATTAAAACATTGTTTAAATTTCAAAAAGTCATATCTTTTGTTGTAGATATTCATTTTTTAAAAAAATTATATTTTTGGAACCTACTCGACGGTATCTATTAAACAAGATCCATATTGAATATGAAATTATGTAAGATTAAAAAAGTACCCTTTGCTATGAGAATTTTCTATGAGAACTATTTTTATGAAAATTGTTTTTATGAGAATTGTCTCTATGAGAACAGTTTCAGACAAAAATACCCTTGACTCTGTGAACTGACTATGAGAACTGACAATTCTCATAATCAATTATATGAGAATTGGCTATGTAAACTAAAAAATACACAGTTTAAATAGTCTCACTACACACTAAAATACACAGTTCTTATAGAAACTACGTAGTTGTCATAGAAAATATACAGTTCTCATAGATAGTTATCATGGACAATACACAGTTCTCATAAAAAATACACAGTTCTTTTAGAAAAATACATAGTTCTCATAGAAAAATACAATGTTTCCGTGAAAAATACACAGTTTTCATGTATAATACACAGTTATCATAGTTTAATCAAGTTAGGCCAATGCAAAAGCTACTTTAGAGGACCGGCCTCATAATTTACACAGTTCACAATTCGCATGTACAATTAGAGGACCGGCCTCTAATTATCTATTAGTTTAATCAAATTAGGCTAATGCAAAAGCCATTTTTAAGCATTACATTTACACATAAGTCGTCATAGTTTAGGAGGATTGCCACTTTCCCCCTCTAAAGTCTAGGTTTACTATGAGAACTGTGTCTATGAGAACTAGGCACAGTTCTCATAGAAAATATATAGTTCACATAGTTATACCACATACTATTTTTATGAGAACTGTCCCTATGAAAACTGTTTTTATGAGAACTATTTCAAACAAAAATACCATTAGATATGTGAACTGATTATGAGAATTGACAATTCTCATAGTCAATTCTCATAATCAGTTCTATGAGAATTATGTGAAATGATTATGTGAATTGAAAAATACACAGTTCAAATAGTCTCACCACATACTAAAATACACAGTAATCATAGAAAATATGTAGTTGTAATAAAAAATACACAGTTCTCATGGACAATACTCAATTCTCATAGAAAATATACAGTTCTCATAGATAGTTGTCATGGACTCATACACAGTTCTCATAAAAAATGCACAGTTCTCATAGAAAAATACACAATTCTTATAGACAGTTCTCATAGAAAAATACAATGTTCCCGTAGAAAATACATAGTTCTCATCTAAAATACACAATTCTCATAGACAGTCCTCACATAAAATATACAATTCTTATAGAAAATGCACTGTTTTCATGAAAAATACATAGTTCTTATAGACAGTTCTCATGGACAAATACACAAATGTCATAAAAAATACACAATTCTCATAGGAAAAAACACAGTTCTCATAAAAAATACACACATGAACAAAAATTGAATAATTTTTCAAAGTACCAAAAAATTGAACAAAAATTAAACAAATTCGTAGCACTCAACTAAAATCTAACCAAGTGTAGTAGTAACAATAAAAAAGTAAGGCTGAAAAATAAAATATTTAAAAGAAAAGAAAATAGAGAAAATCACAATTCTTATAAAAAACACACAATTCTCATAGAAAAATACACAATTCTTATAGACAGTTTTCGTAGAAAATACACAATTATTATAGAAAATACATAGTTCTTATGGAAAATACATAGTTCTTATAGACAGTTCTCATAGAAAATACACAATTCACATAGTTATACTACACGCTAAAACACACAGTTCTCATAAAAAATACACAGTTCTTATAAAAAATATACAATTCTCAAAAAAATACACAATTCTCATAGAAAAATATGCATTTCTCATAAAAAATACACACACAAATAAATTTCACAACAAACACGATAACTTTCTCTCCAATACAGATTCCAATTTCCAAACACAATTCACATAACCCACCACATAATTTACATAGCCAAAATACACACTAAAATATACAGTTTACATAACTCCATGCACTCGCACGGAGAATCAACCCACCAGTTCTCATAGCTAAAAAAACAAATACCAGAACCATTCATGTAACATAATGGTGAACAAATTCCAATCACCTCCAGTTACTCCAAAAATAAATACCAGAACCACACTTCAAAAACTATATTATTAAAAAAACAAGGACCTTGACATCGCCATCAGCAATCTCATGTTGTAAATGGTTCTTACTGTCCACCGTACACCTAACCAAACGCAGGTCCCAAGATCCCCTTCACGGTCCCAGTCAAGTCGCCAGAGCACCTTGCCGACACTGGCTTTTTCTGTCGCTTCCTCCAGCGTTGGCGCATAAACACACTCAATGCCTCAATGCACCTGCTGGCGAGAGCCGTCGTTGTCTCCACCTCCGGCAGTAGCAGCAGGCACGATTGGAATCCAATCAATGTGTACTCTGCCGAGGGAGATCGCGTAGTGGAAGTACGCCTCCGCCATCTGCCCTAGGTTCTCATCGGCCGCGTCGCCATCGCCCTCCGTCCGCTCAAGCTGCTCCGCCGCCAATCTCAGGGCGACAACGTTGAAGGGCATTATGAGGACGTGGATGCCGTAACAGAAGTCGGCGACGAGAGTGAACGGGTCCGCCGTGATTTTTAATGGAGAGTGATTTATTGGGTTCTGGAGATCAGTTTTAGTTGGAACGGGCTATAAAAGTCATTACACAATATATCCAAACCTATTTAGGTTCGAAAATAATATTTAGAGTTGGCATCAAACCAATCCTAAAAAAAAGGATCAGCTTCTAATTTTCTATAAAAACAATCTATTCACGGCTCCTCTCCGTGAATAAGATTTTCTCTTTTAAAAAATATAAGTAATTGAAATTTGTTGAAGTTTCCAATCTGTTCTAATAGTGGAACTGGGGCTAGCTCAGCTCTTGCATCGATCTTATAAGGAAGTCAAGAGTTTGAATCTATCCACTTGTTTGTGGATATTTTTTTTGTAGATGGTTTTTTTTTTTTTTTGCTCGGCAAAGAGAAAATTTTATTGACTCAAAATGGGTACATCGAGAGAGGAACTCACTAAGCACACACGCTTACTGAGTGAAGAAAACAAAGCGAGAAACAGGAAAAAAATGGACCATCCAACAGAAAATTGGATCGCCTCCATCCTCACTGCAAGCTTCACTTGCTACACTTTCTCCTTTCTCATTCCATCAAGATAGCCCTTGAAATCTTCCACCGAGTGCACCTTAATATCGAACTTCACCTTAACCCACATTGTTACTCTAGTTTTGATTATTTCCCCAAGATCCTTCGCCAAGACGCATTGTTGAAGACAACATCATTCCGAGCCAACCAGATGGACCAAATTGTAGCATGAAATGTCGTTTCCCACAAATATTTCTCAAGATTTTTGAATCCATTACCTATCCACCATGTGAATAGATCAATCAAAGAGCCAGGGCACACCCAACAAACATGCCACCAGTCTATCAACAACGCCCAAACATTCCAAGAAAATTGACAATGAAGGAAAAGATGCTCCGGAGTTTCAAGATGCAAAGAACAGAAGGGGCACAAAATCGATTGTCCCTCCGGAATCAAGTCTCTGAGGAGGAGAACCGCTCTTGTAGCCACTTTATTCTGAAGAGCTTGCCACGAAAATAGATGATTTTTCCTTTCTTTATTTGTTTCTATCCTATAATAGACTTATTTTTTTGTGTTTGTTGAGTTGTTGGGTTTTGTTGTCTCGTGAATTCTTATAGGTAATATAGTCTCCCGAATTTGTACTTTGTATTTCATATATAATGTATAAATGATCTATTCTATCGATTGGAAAAATAAATCAGCGGAAACTTAAAAAAAAAAAACCAGTGGAGTAATAAGTCTTAACATGGTTGTTGGTGGTTCAGGTAATATTATATTTTTGGTGGTTAACAGAAACTATATTACAGTTTAAGGGATTATATTATTTTTGGTCTTTAGTAAGATAAGCATGGGCTCAGGATCGGCTCATTGGTAATTGGGAGTATAAAGCGATAATCTATAATTGGCCTTACACATAAGTGACAATTAATTTAACGTTATTTATTTAAAAATTATATTTTTCTACTTTTTTTGGGATGCAAAATTACTAATTAGATTTTTGTAATCAAGTTTTGACGAGCATTACACATTCCGACGTACAGAATTATGAACCTGAGATTGTGTTTTTGGAATTTCTGAACATATCTATTTAGGCTTCTCACTAATTTGAGATTGTAAATTTTTTCATTCTAACTTGGGCCTCTCCCAATGCAAATTCTATCTCCGCCATTGTGCTTATGTATAAGCGAACTAATTAATTCTACATAAAATAAATATAAATAAATAAAAAGAGTGAAGAACCTTTGCATGCGGCTGGCAAATGCTGATACCAATGGTGTTTTGTAACTTTTTATAGTCTACAAAGCTCGGATATGGCGAAATAATTATAGTCTACAAAGTACGGATACAAACATGGACACCACGGGGACATGGACAGTGGTAGACCCAGAAATTTGATATAGTGGGGGCATCAATTTTTTTTTAACCGTAATATACGAGTTACAGTTAAACACATTAACTCCAAAATAATTTTAGCATTCATGATAAATTAACAATTTTAAAGTGTATATATATATTTTAATAACTAGCTACTTGGACAAATTTGTGCACCTCGACTATATGGGTTAAAACAACATTATCACATGTTCATCATCTATTTTTTCTATTACTAACTCTACGATTACAATTTTGGAGACCAAAAGTATACAAATACAATGTCCGACTCGAACTCACGATCAGTATAAAAAACAAGGCACTACTATTTCTACTGTCTTTTGGGAAAAAAAAACAAAAAAACACATTTTTCTATTGCCTTTTGGGAAAAAGGCAAAAAAACCCCGAAAGAGAGTGTGGGGTAGATTCAAACCCACGAACTCTTGTTTAGAGAGAGAGAACCTTACCATTGCATCAATAGATAACTATTTACATGCATTCGACATAAATAATATATATACAAAATCAAAAAAAGAATTCTTTTTTTAAAGGGTGTGGGGGCACGTGACCTCACGTGCCCCAAGGTGGATCCGATCCTAGACATGGATACAAATACGGAACACGACAATTATAAACAAATGGAAACACGAACACGACTTGAGACACGACAATTTTTATAAAGTGAGTAATTCTTTTAGTTATTCAAGCGTACATTGAAACCACTAAATATTTAGGTTAGAACTTTTAACAGATGCATCATCGATGGTATACGTTTATGCATATATCTTGTGTTGAACTTTTAATTTGGTCCAATACTTTTGAAAGACCCCTGAGTCAAAAAGAGAGTTTCTCCACCTCTCTCCAAGAGATAGGATTCGGTATCTGAATCGGCTGAAGGAGAGCGAAAAGGCCACTACCCTCCGGCTTCCCGACATGTCCCACCATGAAAATTAATACTATAATTTAAGGGGCACGCCACGTCGCATGTCCCCGGCGTGTCGCGTATCCCCAAAGTGGCCGACATGAATCCAGATTAAAAAGAAGCGTGTGATCAATGTCATTTGCCAATCTCATAGATGGCAGCAAAACTGAGGTTACAATCGCTAGTAAGTTTACTGGCAAGTAACCAGCGCAGGTGAATCCAGATTTATGATGCAAATGTAAAGGATTGGTGAAATTATCCCCGTTGTATTTTGGTAATTAGTGTATTATGTTTGTTTTGTTATCATGGGAGAATAGGTTACTGAATGCTGACGTTGGTTTTCTTGCAATTGACTGGGCTATACTTTTCTGATGTGTCTTTTGTTTTTTAATTTGCATTTGTAATTCATCAGGAAAGGATCAAAGAGTTGTAAATCTGGAAGATGTTAAAAGGGGTGTTTCCGGTAGTAAAAAATTTGTAGATTTTAATTTGTGGTTGAGAAGTTGTTAGGTATTTTCGGTAATGAATAAGTTGTCGATGGGTTTGTAAGTAGAGTTACTGTAGCAAAAAATATTTTTGTTGACAACTTTTTTGTTAGTAAAAACGAGATAATAAAATGCTGAAATTTTTTTTTGTTAGTAAAAGCGAGATGATAAAATGCGTTAAAATTTTAATATTTTTTGTTAGCGGAAACACCCCATAATATAAGGCTGTCGTGGTATTCGGATCTTAAGAGTACTGTGCACGGGTTGGGGTTTTTGGGTTTGGGTTGTGTTTGACCCGGTCAAGTTTTTATCAGGTTGAGCAGAAGGTCGCCCGGCCCCGACAAAATTAGGTATTGGGGCGGGGCTGGTGGTTTTGGTCGGGTAGTGGGCTCGCCAACATTGAACTTTAAATAAAGGGAAATTTTTATAAATGGTCCCTCTAGTTTGCATGAATTTTTATTTTCGTCCCTCTAGTATCAATTGTGTTACTTTTAGTCCTATAATTTTCATTTTGTCTCAATTTCGTCCCTCTCGCTTACGGCGTTAATGAAACAAACGGAATTGGAGGACAAAATTGTCATTTCTCCTCACAGAGAGACTAAATTGAGATTTTATGCAAACTAGAGGGACTATTTCTATAATTTTTTTTTTTACTTTTGTTTTTGTAAATAAATTTAAAATACATCATATATAATATATTTCTCATATCATTTTATATTGAATAATAAAAAATATGTTGAAATTTTGTAAAGTTTTTATTATATACATCACAAAAATATGAGAAAATTCGAAAAACAACCCTTATGTTAATTGTCTTGGTCTTGTATTTTTTTTTTCAATTGAATTTTCACTATCGTTATTTTTTTTGTCACCAGATTAAAAAAAAAAGTTGTTTAGTAGTATTTAGAAATCTTGTAATTGTATTTAATTAAGCAATGAAACACTATTAAATATTAAGAGATCAAATACGTTAAAATATGGGTATAAGTGTATTTATTTTGGGACTTACTCATAAGATCACTCATATAACAAATAAACACGGATTTTAAACATTTTTTTTATTGGGTGAAAAAATAAGAAGATTATAAGAACATGATACAAAGACATTAGCTAAGGGGTTGATTTGTGCATTTTCTAATATTTTTGTAATGTGTAATGAAATATAAATTTTTCAATATAGTTTGATTACCCAATAAAAAATAATTCAGTTGTCAAATACATTACTTATGGTCTTTTTTATTTTATTTGCAAAAAACGAAAGTAAAATGTAAAATTTTAAAAATAATCCCTCTGGTTTGCATAAAATTTCAATTTGGTCCCTTTGTGAGAGAAAATGACAATTTTGCCCTTCAATTCCGTTTGTTTCATGGACGGCGTCAAGGAGAAGGACGAAATTGAGATGGAATGAAAACTATAGGGTTAAAATTGATACAATTAATAGTAGAGGGACGAAAATGAGAACTCGTGCAAACTAGAGGGACCATTTTTAAAAATTTCCCTTAAATAAAAGGCCAAGTAGACCAGAACCACATTGGAGGTGGTAGCGGTAAGTGAGAGTTTGTTTAGGTGGTGCAGTGGTGGTCGCGCGTAGTATTGAGATGATGGTTGTGAGGTGGAGGCTATGGTGGTGGGGTGGAAGGGTAGTGGTTATGGGATGTTAAAATGATGGTGGTGGTGAAGGTGTGGTAGTAGTGGTGGTGGTGGTTAAATGATGACAGTGGAGGTGGGTAGTACTGGTGAAAGTGTGGTGGTAGTGTGTAGTACGGGTGGTGTATCTGGTGAAATGCTGATTGCAACAGTGGTTAAAGGTGGTGGTGGTGAATGATGGCGATGCTAAGGGTAGAGGTGTTGTGGTGGTTATGCGGTGGTGGTGGTGAAATGGGGGGAGTGATGGTGGTAAGATGTTGGTGGTAGAGGCGTGAAAATGTTGGTGGTGGGTGGTGCGAAAGTAATTTGTTGAGTGATGGTGTTAGGGGAAGAATTGTTATGAAATTTTTTGTTGAGTTATATGCGCCTCAGGCGCTTAAGAGTGCTCCTGGGAATCTCTACTGACAAAATGCGCCTTAGGCGCAATATCAAGTGCGCCCCGGGCGAATTATATGCGCTCCACGCTCAATTCTATTGCTCCCTGAGAGCATCCTTCACTAATGCAATGCGTCTCAGGCACAATTGGAGTGCGCCCCGGGTGCATCCCACCCGATCAAGATTCTCGATCTCTTTCAATTTTATATTTTTTGTTTCACCACCACTACGGCCACATAACCAAATTTTTTAAGAAAAACTTGACAAATGATACATCAAGTTGGGAGAGAGGGGAGGAGAATCCAACCAATTAGGTTGAATAGAAATAATAAAAAAAAAACACCCGATGGGACAAAAGTACTAAGGAAATACACGGCGAATACACTGGCCGTGATAGTAATTTTTTTCTGTAATTTTTTTCATCTGTAATTTTACCAAGGACAGAACTTTCCATCTGTAATTTTTTTTTATATAGCGATAGTCGCGTTCTGGCCTATTACGTACTAAGGAAATTGACCATTTCTTGATACTGCATTGTATCATACATAAGTAGAAATGTGGCTGTGGATGCATGTAGCTCCACGGTCCACCTCTGCGGCCAGTGGGATTTTGTGTTACAGAAGTAAGAATACGGCTTCGATCGATCGAGCATGGAATGCTGAACGGGAGGGTGATCGATGGAAGTGTTGGGAAAATTTCAGCAATAACAGAAATTCCAGAGAACAATTTCATTGATACTATAAGAATTACATAATCGAGGCACAATACAATTACTAAACAGAATGGAACAGTAGATATACGAAACGATTTTCCAGGAAAAACAAACCGAGTCCTGTGTGATACCACAGTCTCCTTAAGAAAGATTCGCCGCCTACCGTCGGTGTTGTAGGTTCGTGTTCGGCGTCTTCCTCCCAAGGTTGGCTCGGCTAAACCGCAAGCCGTCGGAACACCGCCGTCGACCGCCTTGGCGAACTGACTACCGTCTGCCTTTCTCTCTCAAAAAACGAATTTCAGAATATGCAAGAGGATTGTGGAATTGCCTGTGCTCCTCCAAACCGAGATGCTGCAATTTATAGAGTGGAGGAGGGCTGAATAACTCCTGCAATGAATTCTGCCCATTGAATTCAGTATTGATATCTGCCATCAAGAGGGAGGAGTAATGCTGCCATCAAGGTTGAGGGGTTACGGGAGTTACGGCCACACACATCAATACGTCTATTGATTGTGGTGGTGTGTCCAGATACAACGAACCCGGGACCGGTTGCCTCGGAAGACCCTCCAAAATCCCGGTTTCATTCACCCGAAATTCCGTAAATTTCCAACTGGAAGATCCTCGTTCTGTGATCAATAGTCCAAGAAGGGTCCTCAGGACAGTCTCTCTAGGAAATTAAAGAAAGGGAACTCTGTTGTCCTTTCCAGAGCCTGATAACAAGGCTTTTCTGGGTTTGGCCCGTCTGGAGATCAGCATGGCCCAAAGCCTTCTGAACTGTAGGGCTTTGTTGGCTCCATATCAACTGTTGTTGCCACAGCCTACAGGTATATCAAAAAAGCTAGAGGCACATCAGTTGTGCCACACCCCTCTCACATACAGGTGGGGTATGTGGTGTATGTGAGGGGTGTGGCATGCCGAGAGGTGCATAACTGATGTGCCCCTGGCACCTCTCGGCATGCACCCATATATAGGATACATTTGGTTGGTATTATGGGTGATTTTGGTTCGGTTCGATTCGGTTTTTGTAACACCCCTAGTTGGTATATAACAGATTGGATATCATCTGGTGTTAAATGGATATTAAGTTCTGCGGGCCGGAAATTCTACAGATGTTTGCACGGTTTTGGAAAGGCAAAACTGTGCTTCTACAAAACTTGTGAGTTCTTTGTGGATACTTTGATATGCTAGAATGTGTTCTGTAGGTGTAAAAGGAAATTGACTACGTTTATAAAGATTTCCTGTTGGAGTGAGCTCGCTCGTTTTCCTCACGGATTGGAAGCTGTTTTGTAACCAAACCAAGCAAAGTTTTGTGTCCCAATCATTCGGGTTGGCAACATGAATCTTATTTTTTCATTGAGCTTTGTTCGGACTAAAAAGTTCTCAATTGTAATATATTTGAGATGCTCTTAGACCTTAGTTCTCGTGAGTTGATTCACTTGCCTCGAGTTTGAGGTGGTTTAATTTGGACTTGATTATGATCATCAAAAGTACGAAGAACATAAGAATGTTGAGGGATTTTTGCTTTTTGTTGTTTGGATCTTGAATTTTATGTAGGAATTTTTATTTTTCAAATTTGCTAATTAATCAAAACGGTGGAAGAGAGGACGACCAGACGTAACAATCCTCTCCCATAGGTGTGACCATAAGAACTCTATGGTGGGAAATAAAAGAGGATATCACACAAGCTCACTACGTCTGGGTTCGCAGAGGAGCTAACAGAGCGGCACATGAGGTGGCAGCCTTGGCAAAGAAAAAGTTCTCTCCCCTGTAATTGGGTTTCTTTCCCTCCTTTTTCGCTTTTTTTCCATTCTCGATCTCTAATGAAGAACCATTGTAAGCCTTTTAGGCCTTTTATGCGGATAAAAAAAAAAAAAAAAAAACTCACTACGTTTTGTATTTGATAAAATTGCAAATTTACATTTCACACAGACTATGACACCTCCCATTACAATCAAACAAGAAAGCACAGCCAAGCGACACAAAACCCCACACAATAAATTAATTAAACAAGCACAGCCATACAACCACACCTAATTTCTCGACTCTCTAATGATAGAATCACCGAATTAATAATTCAGCTCTGCTCTGCTCTGGCATGGCCCTCTTACTTTATTCTCCATCTCCATTTGTGTCTCTCATCCAAGCAACACCAAAACCCCACACAAGAAATTAAGCTTAACACCCACTTAAAAGTTTAATTACCATGTCACAACACTCTAGACCCGTGGCGGGGTTAATTAGGACTTTTTTTGAAGCTGTTACTAATTTTTACTAGTAGTAGTAGTATTTGTCTAGAGTTCCAAGATCCCTATCATCTCATTCTTAAAAATATTCTTCTAGTTTTTCCATCTGAATGCTAATTCAGACAATGATTTTGCAGAAGATCCATCTTTATTTAGCGCCTTTCCAGCAGCATCCTGTAAGAACTTCATTTTTCCACGAACCTTTTCCCCTTCTTCTCCTTTCATGAGTTCTTTCACAACTCTTGCAATCTCTTCTCTTTCCATTATTCCAACTTCATTCGCTTTGGGTCTGAGTGCCACGTTCAAGCCCTCATTTAACATCACAGCAATCATCTTTTGGTCTGCGAATAGCGGCCAAGCGATCAGAGGCACACCATAAAAAATACCCTCAAGTGTTGAATTCCAACCGCATTGGGTTAAAAATCCGCCAGTGGAGCCGTGGCGGAGCACCTCAATTTGCGGGGCCCAGGACGAGACCACTAAACCTTGCCCTTTGGTCCTTTCCAAGAACCCTTTTGGCAAGAAACCCAAAGGGTCTGTTTGGCTTTGGGCATCGAAAAAGGCTGCGTCGGACTTGTCACTTGGGCTTCTCGCAACCCACAAAAACTTTTGCCCACTCATTTCCAACCCTAAGGCTAGCTCATTGATCTGATCAAGAGAGAGGGTTCCGGCACTTCCAAACGAGACAAATAGAACAGACTGACTTGGCTGATCGTCCAACCATTTCAAACACTCGGGCTCATCTGACCCGTCACTCGAACCTGTTTGTATAAGTGGTCCAATCGGGTAAACTGGCGGCTTACACGGTTCTTCCACTTGTAAAGCTTTTATGGCTCCCTCTTCCAAATCCAAGAAGCTATTAATAATTATCCCTTCGAATGAAGAGACCCGCGACACATTTTCAAGTAGCTTTCTGTACTCAACGTGAGACCGGTCTTGAACCGCTTCATATAAATCCCTTCCGTGAACCGGTACACAACCGGGTAATTTCACGGGTACGGGCAAGTCTCGATACTCGCACGTAAACATTTTGTCAAGCTTTGGCATGTGAAACCAAAACAAAAATGACATGGCCGTGGAAATCGAAAATAGGTACGGAGCAACACCAATTTCCTTAGCTACATCAAAGGCGTCGAGACCGAACAGATCGACCACAAGGGCCACCAGCCGATTCGTGGAGGATAGCAATTTTAAAGTGTCGCGGAGGGAGGGGATAGAGAGGGACATGGTGGCGACAATTTGTGACAAGACAGTTGGGAGGTTTTCGGGTAAGTGGACGTGTGGAAGGAAGATGTGGTTGATGTTTTCAGGGAGTGATTTGAGGACGGAGATTTGGGTTTGGGGCGGCGGTCCGGAGGTGGGGATGATGAGGGTGGAGGAGATGTGGTGGTGATGGAAGAGTTGCTTGGCGAATTCCACAAGTGGGATTAGGTGGCCCATCCCTGGGCTAGGTAGAAGTGCTACATGGGGTGTTTGATCCATTTTGAGTATGTGAAGAAAGTGAGAGATATGCTTGAAATCATGCACGTAGTATGCTGTCTTTTATGTGTATGGGATAAGGATGCTTCACTGGGTCGGTTCTTATATGGACCAAGGCCAAAGGGAGAGAGAGGGAGGTATTGGGAAGGTTCAAACGGGTCTGAATTAAGTTTGATTTTCAGACTCCATTAAATGTTTCATGTTATGTTGACTAATCACATTAATGCTTATTATTGTAATAGTAAAGAGGTTGGAAAATTTCATTCAATGTTGTAGGATTTGATGTTTCTCACTTTGTCTATATAATAGATTTAGATGTAGACTGTGTGGACACAAATTTAAAAGAAAAAAAAAGAAACAGACAGAAAGGTAATGAGAATATGATCAATCTGAAAGATTGATCTCAATAGTTCTTGAAGAACTATTTGATATATGTAGAGACCCGTATTTTTTTGGAATTTGCTTAAATACTTTTTTTATATGTTAGAATATCTATCTAACCTGGTAATAAAAGAACGTTAAAAGGGTTGGAAATTTTTGGTCCAATTTTCCAATTAGATCCCCAGATTGCAGGGGCTCAAGGTTATCTTCTAGGGGTATTTTCGTAAAACCGTGGTTCTGCATGCTGCCGTTATCTGAACCGCAAGATTTCCGCTGTGTTCTGGATGGATGCCACGTCTTTGGCTCTGCCCTTTGTAAACTGGATACGTAGTACGAT
Organism: Rhododendron vialii; assembly: GCF_030253575.1. Lineage (NCBI taxonomy): Eukaryota > Viridiplantae > Streptophyta > Magnoliopsida > Ericales > Ericaceae > Rhododendron > Rhododendron vialii. The sequence continues at coordinate 3,754,659 of NC_080563.1, read as the reverse complement.
CTGGTGTATTAAAAAAATACCTCATAGGCTATAATGATTAATGACATAGGTTGGCTTTGGAATAGGAGATCACATGGGCCTCCACCTAAAGGCTGACATATTATAAAAATTTGCTAAAGTGGCATGTGGTTTGGTCCAACCATTACTCTTTTTGCCGTATCACAAAAAAAAAAAAACTCCTAACACATGTGCATGTCACTGAAGATCTATCAGAATTTGGCAAATAAGTGATCACAGATACAAAAATTTGCTCAATATTCCATGACTTGATAACTTTTGGGAAAGTGTTAGTTCACTTTAAATTGTAAAATATTTTTTTCCTGCATATTCATCAATTAAGATATTTTTACAACTATGAAGATTCGATGTTAACAAAGAGCGATAATTTACACCTACCTCCTGTTATTCCTTTTCCCATTTTATTAGTACAAAAAAAATTTTCAATATTTTTGCAAAATTAATTAAGTTGTTATCTCATCATCGTAAAATAATAAATTCTGATAAAACTTAACCACTATAAAAGTACCAAAAAAAAAAAAGCTCACTACGCTTAATATTTTCACAAAATTAATTAAGTTGTTATCATCACTATAAAATAATAAATTCTGATAAAACTTATAAAACTTAACCACAATAAAAGTATCGGAAAAAAAAACCCCACTGGATAACTATCGATATTAATTAGGATTATTGATAGTCTTTTGAATTAAGGTGTTTGAGTTTCAAATTTTTTCACGTAACTTGATTCAAAATCTCAAGACTAGCTTAGAATATTAGCCAGCAAAATACAACATTGATGACGCATATCTGAAAAAATCCATTAACGCATGTACCATCTATGCCACTCAAGGTTAGATTAGCTTTTCCCCTTTATGCATACACTTAGAGTTATTACCACAGTAACCATGGTACTACCACCATCTCAAAAGTTTTGGTTCTATTCAAAAAAAAAAAAAGTTTTGGTTTGTTTGCAGAAAAGGTAGAAACTCTGCCTAGAAACCACCAACTCTGCACCGTTCTTTCCATCTCTCTGCCTTTGGATTGCAAATTTACTGCCTTGCTGCTCCTGGACTTCATCGCTTGGTATCCTCCTCAATCCAGCGGAGAAATCCATTTCTAAGGTGTGTGCTTTCCTTCTCACTCTTTCGAAAGCTGCTGCTGTTCTGTTTTCACACCATTACATTTGCTAAAGGAAAATCAGGAAATAACTGTAAAACAAAAGGTCGCATAAAAAGGTGTTTACAGTTACATTTTGTCCACCTTATTGATTCAGTTTTCAAAATGCGTAAAAACAAATACCCGAGTGTACCTTATTCTCAACTTCCACAAGAAGAAAAGGACATAATTAATGCAAGGAAAAGAGCCTTGGCATTAGAAAAAAAAAAGAATGGAAGATGCGCTTGTTTCAGTAAATATTGAACAAGACAATACAGTCCATAACATTGTAAGTCTCGACAAATTTTCTGGAGGCCCACCAACAACCAATGATGCAACAGCCAGTACCTTTGCCAACGAGTCTACGCTGCAAACGCAAGAAACAGGTAACCTACACACCATAAATTTCAGCATTTTGGTTGGTTAGCCAATATAAAACTTATACTTTTTAAATGTAATGTTTAAATATAGGTTGTTCACAGCAAGCAAATTATAGCAATGCAGATCAGCTATGTATGATTCCAAAACTATTTTCTTCATTTCTACTTTTATATGAATTCCCAGATTACATCTTTAATATCCTATTCTTTTTTATCATATAGGTATGCTCTATGACATTTCAATAGGTATCTCTACCAATCATGGGCCAAATAACAGTATACTAAGTCTTATCAGATAACTTATCCGTCGAAGAATAATTTATGACATAGGTGTTACAGCCAGACTAAAAGCCAATCCAAAGATACCAGATCAGACCCAGAACCCACCTGTTGTGTCTCAAGTTGCTGCGATCTGGAATCCAAACGAACCTGACGGTGAATTAGCGGAAAGAGACATAAGAGTCCACACACATTATGGTCATAGCCAAAAAATCCAATACTATTATGGGTGCTATGATCCTGTCCAGTATCCATTATTATTCCCTCTTGGTGAACCTGGGTGGCACCAAGGGATAAAGAAAAACACGCCAATTCGTATTGGACAACCTTCGCAAGGCCAAACATTGGTTCTCCCAAGCAATGCTACAACTGCTGAAAATTTGATTGCACAAGAAGCAGCAGGTGAAACTTTTATGCTTATTCTGTTCTTGCAATTACAAAATAAAGCCACACTTATTTTCTTGCATACAATAACTTAGTTTTCTGCATTTCAGTATACCAAAACATTGAAGATCAAGATGCCATGGTTTCTGCACGTGAATTTTACGCATATCGATTACAGATTAGACCTAACACAAATTCAATACTGCTCAATTGTGGACGTTTGCTCCAGCAATTTGTCGTTGATATGTATGTCAAGATTGAAACTTCAAGACTTGATTATTTCCGAAACAAACAAGAGGAAATCCGTTTTGACTTATACCAAGGAATCGTCGACAGCGTTAACCAAGGTGAGTCTCAAGGTTCAAGAGTTGGAACAAAAACTGTTTTGCCACGATCTTTTATTGGAGGTCCACAAGACATGCAGAAGAGGTATCTTGATGCAATGGCGTTGGTTCAAAAATTTGGGAAACCTGATATATTCCTCACAATGACATGCAATCCAGCTTGGCCGGAAATCAAAAATGAGTTAAAACCTCATGAGGAAGCACAAAATAGACCGGACCTCCTTGTAAGAGTCTTCAAAAGTAAGCTGGAACAAATGCGAAAAGGAGTAATCAAGGAAGAATTATTTGGTCCAATAGCAGCATATACCTATGCTGTTGAATTCCAGAAAAGGGGCTTGCCACATGTGCATTTACTCATTATTTTGAAAAGGCCATATAAACTGAATACCGCCGACAAATTTAATGCCATTATTTCCGCAGAAATTCCACACAGAGAGCACCAACCACACTTATATGCTACAGTGCTCAAACACATGATGCATGGTCCATGTGGTGATCTAGACAAGAATAGAGCTTGCATGAAAGATGGTGAATGCAAGTACCGGTACCCACGAGATTACTACGCAGAGACAACAGTTTCAGAAGATGGATATCCGATTTATTGGAGGTGCCAAAATAATGATGAAGTTTTGATTAGAGGGCAGATGCTGAATAATAGGTGGGTAGTTCCATACAACCCATATCTTCTCGCCCGTTTTGATTGCCACATTAATGTCAAAGTTTGCTCAACAATCAAAGCGGTGAAGTATTTGTACAAATACATCTATAAGGGCCACGACAAAATCATTTACAAATTGGTCGTTGCAAAAAGTAATGAAGATATTGATGAAATTGAACAATTTCAGTCTGCGAGATGGATATCACCACCTGAGGCTATGTGGAGAATTTACGGATTTCCTTTATTTGAAATCCACCCTGCTGTCATGACTTTGTAGCTTCATTTGGAGGGCTTCCAAAGAGTAAATTTTAAAGATGACACAAATCTTCAATCTATTGCTGACAGTCATTACTTCTCACGTACTATGTTAACTGAATTTTTCTGGATGAATAGTCATGATGAGCATGCAAAAGCTGCTAAGCTATTTTATGCAGATTTTCCTTCCCAATTTGTATGGTTGTCTCAATCCAAAACATGGAAAATAAGGCAACGAGATGAAGTTATTGGCAGACTTGTTGCAGTACATCCTAACCAAGGAGATATATACTACCTCAGACTGCTGTTAGCTCATGTGCCTGCACCAACATCCTATGATTACTTGAAAACTGTCAATGGAATTCTCTACAGCTCAAACAGAGAAGCTGCTGTTGCACTCGGTTTGTTGGAAGATGATGATAGCAATGAAAAATGCATGCAAGAAGCATGTATATATCGTATGCCAACATCATTGAGACAATTATTCTGCACAATACTTGTCTATTGCTCACCCACAAATCCAAAGCAGTTGTTCCTTAAATTTGAGGACGATTTAGCACATGACTATGTGGCCATACAGCACCTCACAAAAGATCAAGCATGCCAACAATTGCTTTAAGCGCTTAATCTTGAACATCAATCAATGGGAAAATCATTGGCAGATTTTGATCTATCAAATCTGCTAGCACAACAAGATACAAAAGAAAGAGTATGCAGAGAAATACAAGATGAACTGGACATATCAGTATCAGAGATTGATATTGCTGCTGTCGCACTGCTAAACCAGGAACAAAAACATGCATACAGTGAAATCCTGGACGCTGTTTTCAGTCATCAACCAAAGAGTTTTTTCATTGATGGACCAGGAGGAACAGGCAAAACATTTCTCTATCGTGCAATTCTTGCAACATTACGATCAAGGAAACATAGCTTTGGCTACTGCAAGTTCAAGAGTTGCAGCCTCAATCTTGGCAAATGGAAGAACAGCTCATTCAAGATTCAAAATTCCAATAAATGCTGATGGAAAACTCTGTTGCAATGTTGGAAAAAGGTCAGCCACTGCAACACTTTTAAAGCAAGCTGTACTAATCATTTGGGATGAAGCTTCAATGGCTAAGAAAGATACCATTGAAGCACTAGATTCTTTGCTCAGAGATCTAACAGAAAAGGACATGCTGTTTGGAGGTAAAGTCGTGGTTCTTGGAGGAGATTTCCAACAGGTATTGCCTGTCATTCCAAAAGGAACCAAAGACGATTGTATGAATGCAAGTCTTGTTAGATCTTACATTTGGGAATCCCTCACAAAATTCAAGCTCACCGAAAATATGCGAGCAAAAACAGATCCAGCATTTTGTGAATACCTCCTTCGTGTTGGAAATGGTTTGGAGCCCACGAATCACAAAGGGCAAATAAAGATTCCACAACCGCTTATTATTGAACCAAGTTCAAACCCACAATCACTAGAGACACTAATCCAATTTGTTTTTCCTTCCTTTCAAGCACCAAAAAGTGATCCTCTTTCCATTACTGAATCTGCAATTTTGACCCCAAGGAATCACACAGTTGACGAAATCAACGAAGTCATGATATCTAAATTCTCAGGTGAAGAGGTAGCATATATGAGCTTCGACAAAACTGATGATCCAATTCACCAAGGAATGCACATTGATTTCTTGAACTCAATTGCCCCCGCAGGAATGCCACCGCATCATTTGGTATTAAAGACAAATTGCCCAATACTCTTGCTCCGAAACATTAATCCTTCAAGAGGCTTGTGCAATGGAACAAGATTGATATGCAAAGAATTCCGAAAGCATATCATTTGTGCCGAAATAGCTGTTGGTGAGAAGAAAGGAACCAAGGTCTTTATACCAAAGATACCCTTGAAACCAAATAATTCCCAACAATACCCAATCGAGTTCACTCGAAAACAATTCCCAGTACGCATATGCTTTGGTATGATGATAAATAAAGCCCAAGGTCAAACCCTAAATACTGTTGGTGTGTACTTGCCAGAACCAGTTTTTTTGCATGGCCAACTCTATGTTGCTTTATCACGTGCAACTACAGCAAGCAAAATCAGGATTCAGCTCAATCAATCAGAATCTGATCCAACTTCCATGTTCTATACAGAAAATATCGTATACAGAGACCTTTTGACCGAGGCCGGTTGTATATAACTTAGCAATTCTACAAAATATCACTACTATAGCATAGATGCATTATCCTTACTACAAATTTTGTTTTAGCAAGCACATTCAAGATACTTATATATAGCATGACAATTTTACTAGATATCATTACTATAACATGCATGCACTTCATCTTCCAATATTTTGTATTGTGAACCGCTGTGACTTATTCAATGGCATGCACAATACCCCATATTCTTCAATCAGGCAATAATTTTTTTCTCCAATTTTGCAGATTAGCATGGCACCAAACATTTTGCCGCTTGATAAATTACATCCTCAGTCAAGAAATTTCACTGTTCGGTGCATGCTGACAGAAAAAGCAATCCCAAGACAATCAGCTGACTCAGCATCACAATATCAAAGACTTGTTTTCCAGGATGCGCAGGTAAAACAAATTCCAAAATTGCAGCCGTATCCATAAACTAATAAGAAAACCATGCATCAAAATATGAATGCCTTACATTCCTCTAAAATCTTTCAGGGTAACAAAATGCAAGGTATTATCTATGGTGATAATGTTGAAATCTTTGCAAAAAGACTCAAAGTCTACCACACTTACGTAATAACAAATGCTGTCATCACAAGGATCAAAGAACGTTTTTGGTTTTTGCCAAACATCTATCAAATTGTTGTCAACGCCAAGACCCCTGTCGAACACATCGAGGTGGATGGCCTATAAATCAGAACATTGACCTACAATTTCACACCGATCACTGCTTTGCACGCTGTTCAGCAAGTTGATCCCCAGCTAGGTAACATCCAATTTTTTTTCGCCAAATACAATTATTTTTTTCGCTCATTCAATAAATTTCAAATAACATAGATTCTATGCAAACATTGTTTGCTATCCTTGAAGTTGGCGAGCGCAGAAAAGCAAGAGGATCATATGTTGTCGACCTCTTTATCATAGATAAAGGGTAACACACCCAAAATAAATAATATATTGTATTCAATGTATTACAAACCCCAATTTATTGACAACCCCAACGATTTTGTGCAGAATGGTGGTAAGTACAATATCCTTGTGGGACCAATTCAGTGAGTATGAAGCTGTTGAAATGGCAAAATTACGAGGGAATTTCCCCGTTGCCATTGGCCTGCGCTTGAAGTTATCAAGATACTATGGTAACAATAGCAATCACATTCCATACTACAAAATCTTTCCTACCACACTGAACTCCTGCATCAAAAAAATAGGTTTTGGATATGCAACACGCGGTTCATCAGGTTTCATTCTGAGCCCTCCCATTCCAGAGGCAATTGAGCTCCAATCATGGTAACAATTAATAGCATGTCGACATAATCTAACTTATCTTCCACCTTACTTTATCTTCAATTATACACCCAATTTATATAGGTGCTCAGCGAATAGCTCAACAATCAGAGAACTACCATACCCAACAGTCACAGGAGCACAGGCGCTCATCCACAACCCAACACATCCAAAGAAAATCGTCAAAATACTTAACTTGCCAACATCAGTTGACAAGGTTAGATTAGTGCTCATACTAATTAGCCAATTTCCTGAGAAACAAGTAAAAAAAAAAACCTAACCTGATCTGCATTTTTCCTAATCATCATCACTCTAGCATTTATATCTAACTTGCTACCTATATTTCAGGTTGAATATCTGAATGTCCAAGGTGACATTCAAGTCATTGACTTCACTCAAAACTTCATATACTTGGCCTGCTCAATCTACAATAAAAGCACCAATGCGTATGGAGATAATGATTTCTGGTGCAACTACTGCAATAAAAAAGTCGCATCACTGCCAAAGTAACTATCTGCGCTTAGAATCTCATGAATTCTTGCTTACATAGAAACTAACACTCGCACAAAAACTACAGGGCAAAATTAAATGTGCAGATCACTGATGATACAGGATCAGTAGGTGCAACCATATTCACAGAAAAAGCAGACGACCTCTATGATGTGACCGCAACAGAACTTGCTCAACATGCATCTGCTATAAGCTACCCAAAACTTCCTCCAGTTTTTTTCAACAATATTCCCATCATGTACACTCAATGAAACTGATCAAAACAAATGCATAGGGAAATCTGCCAATATCTTTGATTGAAAAGCTCTCCGCACCCAAGAAAGATCATCAGCTTAAAAGCATCCATGTATGACTACGGTGGAATCAACCGCTGTGTTTTCAACATCGACTCAGTCTCTGAGCCAATCTATAATGCTCATGATTACTGAAGTTTCTAGGTTGATCGATCATGCCTTTTTTTTTTTTTGTTCCTTCCCTGTCCGGGGTAGAATATGCGAATGTCAATTAATTCTGGAAGACCAATCTCACCGGAGGTTTCAATAAAATTAAACCGGAGCAAAGCGCTGTGTGGACTCACGCCAAAGAGTTTGATATATATATATATATATATATATATATATATATATATATATAACACCTGAGAGATTCATCAAAACGACAGAGTAAAATGGTCGTCGCAGATCATCATACCATTTTAGACTTCAATGCATGTGTGAACAAATTAATGGATCGATATGGCACATATATGGTACTCCTATAATATATTTTTCTTTGTCTTGATGCGTTCTTGGAATACAGCCGATGTTAATTTTCTGGAAAAACCTTGAAAATAAATGTATCTTGTCTATAGCATCGAAATTGGCCAATAGTACTTGAGCGAAATTAGTAGTCAACCACGGAGAAGCCGTAATTATATTAATCACGTTTTTTTTGTTAGTAATTTAAGTGCAGCAGGTCTGCAGTCAGTACTAATTAATGAATCATTACGTTTTAGTAGTAATCAAATCTTCTCAGTGCTAATTATTATACGTTACGTATGAGGTGATTAGAAGTAATCATAGTTTAACTTTTCGATCGTCTGATTACTTTTTGCCAAGACGTACAATTCAGATTCGGTACGTACCATGTCAAATGGAGAATTTTTTGGGTGTCGTGTCAGCCGGCTGACATGGTGCCTGAGCAACACATCCGGATTATCTAAAAGTGTATTGGACGATTCAAATTGAAACACTTTCTCTCCTCTCACCCCAACACTCTCTCCCTTCTTTCTCTCTCATTTTTCTCTTTCCAAATCTGAACCGTTCAAAATCGAAATGGACGGTCCGAATGTGACGAGCAGGCACCACGCGGTACCGCTGGACACTGAAAATCTTCCCCTCTCTGTCAAAGGAGATCTTTCTCAAATTGAAAAACACGTGTTGAAGTTCCTTTTCTTAAGAATGGATGAACCAATTATCAACAATAAAAAAAAATATACGAATTTCAAGATAGGTTATTCTTCTCACGTTTGTTTAGTAGAAATAATTTGTCTAAAGTTCTTAAGTTGTAGAGCATGCTCGTCCTCACGTTCATTCCAATAACACGTGGAGGTATGGATTGACAAGGTGAGGGAACTAACTTGAGCGGATACTCGACCATGTGAGGTGACACCAAGTTATATTTATTGGAAAGTTTCAATCTCAGATCAATTGGCAATCGATGGAGTGACTTCAAGATTATATTAACTAAATTTGAGTGACTTAACTGAACAGTATGGGCCAACGCATCTGTGCATATAAGTACAGTACAGGTCAATATCACATAATGAAATTTTGCATATGGGGACATGGAATGGTAGTTCTAACTTCCTCATAATGGATGGTAAAAAACAAAAGAATAAAGTACCTCATAATGGAGACCCAAACTAGAGTCACTTTCATTTTGTGAAAGTTGAGATGAAATTATATATATATATACAATACAAATATATGAACCACACAGCATCTTGTATACATCAAGGTCGCTATTAGTATATTACCATAATCCGAACGATATATATACCGTGCGGACCTCCCATTTTCCTAATAAATTTTGATGATCCGAGCCAATCAAAGTGATCATAATGTGATTTTAAAGGTGCTCGCCTGAAATCAGAAAAAAAAATGATCGGGAAGGGCTTGATCCGAATAGTTTTTTATTGAACGGTTCAGTAAAAAACTGCTTGGATCAAGTCCTTCTCGATCATTTTTTTTGTTGATTTCTCACGGGTACTCTTAAAATCACGTTCTGCACACTTTGAGCGGCTCGGATCATCAAAATTTTCTCGGAAAAGGGGAGTCCCGCACGATAGCACCGTGCGGGATCCCTCATTGGATCTGTAGTGTGTGTATATAGCTACCGTGAGGGATCCCTCGTTGAATCCGTGGTGTGCGTATATATATATAGGTATTCATAATCACACAATACTCAATGATTACCTACGTACCCAATGTTACGATAAATAGTATGTTAGTATGTTACCTACGTGTAGTACATACATTTTTTTTTTTCCTCGGCTAAAAGAATTTATTAATCTTTGAAAAAGAGAAAAAGATTAAACGGACCAAGGGCACAACGACTAACGCCGCCTGACACCAAAAGGAAAAAACTAGGAATACAAGATGCCAAGCAAAAGCAAAGACCCTAAAAAAAACCACCAAGCCGAACATCCTAAACTAGCACCGCAAAACCAAATAGCCGAAGACAAAAAAAAAAGCAACCTCCAACACGGAAAACCCTAAACAAACCGAAACACGAAACAAGAACGCTACTAAGAACCTCAAAAGCAAAGCGCCCAACCCGAACCCGAACCAAAACACCTTCACCAAAACGCAAGCAAAAGGATTAAAACTCCAGAGAGAGGGAAGCACCCTCATCCAAATCCGCATATTCTCCATCCTCCAAAATATCGAAATCACCAATCTCCCTTTCAGGAAAATTCTCAAGCTGGATTTCTACATATTTCTTCAAATTTGTTAAATATGAGAGAAGATATTTTATTGAGTTTGATAATAACATGTACATAGGCTAGCTCTTGAATTTATACAAGAGTGGAATCCTAAAACATGAAAACAAAATCAAATCCTATACTATGGAAAGATAATCAAATCATTGATCTTAATCAATTACAATCGATTCTATCAACTATAATCAATCACAATATTTTCATTATTCTAACATCCTCCCTCAAACTCAAGTAGGTCTACTTGAGTTTGAAAAAAAACCCCAAAGAAACCAAGAACAAACCAAGCCAAGCCAAGAGAAATCAGGAGAGAGAAATAATCAGGAGAGCCAGGAGCCGGGAGAACAGCCAGGAAGAAAACCAGGAGAAACCAAGAAAAGCCGAAAAACAAAGAAGCCAGTATTCGAAAAGCCATGAGCATTGGTGGATGTAGGCAACCGGAAAGCGTGAAGGAGATTGACAAAGTAACTAAGTGCCCGGCGGACGGCAACGAGGCGTAGGCTGTCTGCCAAGAACGAATATCCACAGGACCTTGATCTTATAGCTCTTATGCCATGTTAAATAAGAGAGAAGATATTTTATTGAGTTCGATAATAGCATGTACATAGGCTATTGTATTTATACAAGAGTGGAATCCTAAAACATGAACACAAAATCAAATCCTATGCTATGGAAATATAATCAAATCCTTGATCCTAATCAATTACAATCGATTCTATCAACTATAATCAATCACAATATTTTCATTATTCTAACAAAATTAAAATCCGTCCCTTCATGATATTATACTCCCAGAAAGTGCCCGGTGTTAATGTCAAAGGAGGACAAAGAAGAAGAATAAGATATCTTGCCTTTCTTTTTAGACTTGACTGCCTTAATTTATTCCACACTCCGACGACAGTTTCTTCTTCCTATTTGATCTCTTCAACCTCCCTTCTAATTTTTGAATAGCTCCTTGGAGTGATTTCTCCCCTTTCTTGCAAGACTTGCATGTGGCCCCTCTTCTTAACAATAGGATTCAGATTATGCATCTGAGAGCAAGGGGTGGGGAAGCTCACATCTGGGCTAGACTTCTCCACAATGGGACTGGTCTACTATTTTATTTTCGAATCTCTCAAAGTACCAAAGGCTCATCAAGATTAAGTGTAAGGCCAATGTGAATTTTTTCCCCATCTAAACATCAAAAATCGATTCAAGAAGTCATATAGCGTCTACAAACGGTATCCACAACTGAAACAGAGGAAGGAGCCATACGACATCTACAATGTGAATTTGAGCTGGAAGTACTTAATTAGGTGGTTCATATGTCGTATTCAAATTAAGAAAACTAAATACTTCTTCCGTTCCAAAATAAATGTCCGGTTCGTAAAACGAGAACTTAAAAATAATACAAAATTTTCAAGAAAAATTCAAACTTTTTTTTAACAATTCACTATTAGATATCTATGAGTTCTTTCGGTTGGGGTTGGGATGGTTTTTTTAACATTGAAGGGGAGCAAGAGACCTAATTTCAAAATGTAGGTTGTACTCTTTTTCCTTAGTCTAGGGTTTTATCCCACTGGGTTTTCTTTAGCAAGGTTTTGATGAGGCAATCTAAAAACATTCAAAAGACACAAGAATACTGTACTCTTTTTCCTTCGTCAAGATTTTTCCCATTGTTTTTTTCTTGGCAAGGTTTTAACGAGACAGGTTCTTAGTATGTGGTTATCCAAAGGGGAGTGTTATGAAGTCAATATTGGCTAACCACATTAATGCTTATTGTTGTAATAGTAAAGAGGTTGGAAAACTTTATTCAATGTGTAGGGTTTGATGTTTCTCACTTTGCCTATATAAGAGATTTAGGTGTAAACTGTATGGACACGAATTTGGAAGGAAAGAAAAGAAACAGACAGAAAGGTAATGAGAATATGATCAATCTGAAAGATTGATCTCAATAGTTCTTGAAGAACTATTTGATATACATATTGTGTCTAATATTTATTTACGTTTATGTGAGTTCCTTTTTATATCTGTCTCAATTTTATAACATTTCAATACATTTCTCTTCTCTGAATGGGGAGTATTTAATTAGATTAATTTCTGTAAGTCACGGAGGGATTGGTTTTGCAAAATTAGTCAAGATGTCCGGACACTTGTGTTAACAAACAAAGAGTCTTATTTCAATTTTGATGGGGTGATGTAAGGGAAAACGTTAACAATTTTGAATTTTTCTTGGATATTTCCGAAAATACTTGTGTAAAAGTCGTAATTTTTTACTTTTTTGATTCCCCTCGTCGAGATGAACCAATATCACATAATAATTTTATCGTAAAACTAACAAACGCAATTTTTTTAAATAAAAATAATACTAAATGGTTATTGTCCACAACTTATTTGTTGATAGAAACACCCCCTAATAATAGGTCTTAACATGGTTATCGGTTGTTCAGGTAATATTATATTTTTTGGCGGTTAACAGAAACCATATTACAGTTTAAGGGATGTTATATTATTGGTGGTCTTAGTAAGACAAGCATGGGCTCAGGGTCAGGGTCAGCTCGAGGTAATTAGGAATATGAAGAGGCAATTTGATGTAGAGCGGGTCGCGTCCATGTTCCTTGAGTGATTGGACCGACCACAACCAAACCACACTGAAGGCGAGACGACGGTGGTAGATTGACCCATGAACCTTAGGGTTGATGCTAAACGGCCCACTTATCAATACTCATTGGCATAGCTTAGCTAGTGGAAAACGTGAGGCACAAAAGTTTGATCTCCACGTGTTTTGCGTGGAAAAAGACGTGAGGAAGGTGTGAAGGTGACTCCTTTTGTGCGCACGTTAGGAGTCACCGCAAGGACGGCTTGACGTTGCGCAAAAGTAAAATAAAACAAACCCACATTTACAAATCACGCAAAATAAAGTCTTTTAACATGACAAGAAGATATATATTCCACGGTAAACCGAAAAAAAAGAAAAAAGATATTCAACGGTCATTTATACAAATAAATCGGAACAATTATTCCTGCGTTCTTGATCTACCAAATGAGCTAGCCACCAAATTATTGTATTTAGATATACTTATATAATTTTCCACCTGAATGCCAATTCAGATAGTATTTTTGTGGACGACCCATCTTCACTTAGTGCCTTCCGAATAGCCTCCTTTAAGCCCTTGATTTTTTAACGAACCTTCTCCCCTTCTTCTCATTCATTTTTAGTCTCAATGCCACATTCAAACCCTCATTCAACATTACAATGTTCATTTTTTTGCTCTGCGTATAGAGTGGGACCGATCTTGAAGCGGGTCAGGGAAATCCCTACCATGAACCGGCCGGTTCAGGTAAATCTCTATACTCGCACGTAACCATTTTGTCAAGCTTTGGTAAATGAAAGCAAAATGCAAGTGTCATGGCATTGGAAGGGAAAAATAATTATGGAGGAACACCAATTTGCTTAGCCACATCAAAGGCGTTGAGTCCGAACGGATCGATGACAATAGCCACCAAACGGTTCGTGGAGGTTAAGGATTTTAATGTGCCGCAAAAGATTTAACCCCAGTGGAAACCTTAAACCTCACCCGGTGGGTATTGGGTTGGGGCGGATCGGGTGGTTTGGTTGGGTAGTGGGCTGGTGTGGAAGTACCGGTGGTGGTGATGTGATGGTGGTGGATAAATGATTACAGTGGAGGTGGTAGCGGTGAAAGTGTGGTGGTAGCGTGCATGTAGCGGAACTAAGGGTCCGTGGTGTATGTGGTAAAGTGATTGCAACAGTGGTTGGTGGTGGTGGTGAATGATGGTGGTTCTAGGGGTGGAGGTGTTGTGGTGGTTATGCGGAGGTAGTGGTGATGAAAAGAAGGTGGGGGTGGTGAAAGGGGGAGAGTGACGATGGGAAGATGTTGGTGGTAGAGGCGTGCAAAAGTTGGTGGTGGGTGGTGCGAAAGTAATTTGTTGAGTGATGGTGTTAGGAATGTTATGAAATTTTTTTGTTGAGTTATATGCGCCTCAGGCGCCTAAGAGTGCGCCTCGCGATCACTGAGGAAATGCACCTTAGGCGCAATACAAGTGCGCCCCGGGCGCATTGTATGTGCTTCAGGCACAATTCTATTGCTCTCCAGGAGCATCCTTCACTAATGCAATGCGATCTCTACTGAGGAAATGCGCCTCAGGAGCAATTAATTAAGTGCGCCCTAGGCGCAATTCTATTGCTCCCCAGGAGCATCCTTCACTAATGCAATACGATCTCTACGAAGGAAATGCGCCTGAAATGCGCCTTAGGCGCAATTCAAGTGCGCCCCGGACATCATATGAGCTTCAGGCGCAATTCGACCCTAAACTCAAAGACTTTAGCCCGTGAAAGCCTAATCCAAGCCTGTCATGCATGTGTACGTAATTTGTATATAGTTGATGAATTTATACGTCCAAAGTCCAAAATTGATAGTAGAAAGCCCAATACAATTATTGTCCTATACTAGTATTTGGTGGCGGTTATATGTGAATAGAGTATTTTATGCACTATTTTGTTTGATATGAATTTTTTTTGGTGTTCCATTGATCATGGATTGTTTAATAGAAAAAAAAGTATTTTTATTCAATACTTTTTTTTTTGGATCTAGTAACTATTTCATTATATTCGATACACTTTGTGTTGAAGTCATGCAATAAAAACACTTCATGCAATTCATGTAGTTACAAAACTATGTAATCTCTTTTTTTTCAAGTAACTTGTAACAATTGCATTAGATTCAAAATACTCCTACAAAAGAAAGTTTTAGGGAAAATGACGGCCCATAACGTGTTTTGATAAATAATTAATACCCGGCAATGAGGGCCCTGTATAGCTCGGGCCGAGCTTGAACTCAAATCTAAGCCTGAGCCCAAGCCTTTAGCCTAAATACGTTAGGGTTGTAGGGTGGGTCTAGGCCTAGATTTTTTAAACATGGATGGGCTTGGCCCATGCCCGAACTTGGCGGGAGCCCAATGGATTTGGACTGGGCTAGCCCGAGCCTGATAATTTGTGGGCCTCGCCGGATTGGGCCAAATTTACACCCAACATGTGTCGAGATCCGTCCACCTTTGTGAAAAGTACTTCCTCTCCACTTGGCGGCTTTTTTGCCTTTTTGGTCCTCAAAGTATTAGCGAGTTGCCAATTTGGTCCTCAATGTATGAATTTAGCCAATTTGGTCCCCAACGTTTAAAATGTGTGCCAAAATGATCCTCATCCCCAACGGCGTTTGCCTCTTCCGTCAAAAGGGGGGACATGAATGGAATTTCACCCCCTTTACATGTAACTTATGCCTAGTTTGGCATTATAAGCCAAACAGGTTATTTTTTTGGACAAAAAATTGCATTTGTTAGTTTTTCATCTATTTTTTGAGAATATTGCTTCTTCATGACGAGAATAATCTAAAAAGTAAAAAATTAAGATCAAAATCTATTTTTTTTAATAAAGAAGAAAAAAATTGGCTTATCGGCTTTTTTTTGTCTTTATTAAAAAAAGATTGGGTTTGATTGTAATTTTTTTTTACTTCTTAAATTCCTCTTGTCATGAAGAAGCAATAATCCTTAAAAAATCGACGAAAAACTAACAAATGCGATTGTTTTTTGAACAAGGACAATAAATAAGTCAACAAAAAAATCTTAGGTAAACAAAACCTCTCTCTGTGTGTGTATTTTCTTTTGACAACTCGCTAATACTTTGGGGACCAAAAAGGCAAAAATACACTACTTGGCATTAAATCTTTTGAGGTTTCCAACATGATTTTCTAGGTTTGATGAGGTTTCTTTTGGTAGTGATGTGCCATGTTGGAGTCTTTGATTTTCAGGGAAAAATTAGTAGGTATCACATGATGTCCGCTTGGCACATCCAATTCATCCATTGTATTTTTAGATGGCTCGGATTTGGAGAGAGATAAAAGAGAGAGAAAGTGTTGGGGTGAGAGAAAAGAGAGAGTTTCAATCCGAGTCGTCCAAAAGTGTATTGGATGGCTTGAATGTGCCGAGTGAATACCACATGGGATATATATATCCACCCGGCACCGAAGAAAAATTTCTCGATTTTCAGGAAACAAACACGAGAGAAATTTTTTATCAGGAGAGTTTCAAGGATTTATCCGCATTGAGGTAATGAGATAGTACTACATTGTTTGAGAAATTCTACCTTGTACTCTGACTGTAATCAATAAGGAGAGAATATGATCTCTTGTAGATTTTTATCCAAGACATGCATGTCTATTAGTTGATAATCCATGTTACGTGAATCCCTAGAAATATGTAAATCGCTGGCCACTGGAGGTTATGTCCGATCGTTACTTTTAGACTTCCGAAATTAGTCGAAGTGCGCACAAGCTGTCCGGACATCCGATTATAAAAAAAATTGTAAATTGCTGACATAATTAGTCAATAGCGAAATTTCCTAGGGAACTAGAATTACTTGCTGCCATGAGAATGTCAGATATCCAATATTCCATGCATATATGAATGTCATGCACACAAAACCACGAGGGGTTGGCCTGGTCATCTTGCCCTAAGTCTTAAAATTTTTTTCTTTTTTAAAGTCTCAGGTTCGATTCTCTTATTGTTAGCAAATTTTGAGATCACCTCCCCCACACGCGTAAGCCTGTTAAACAATAGTGAGATGTGCCGTAATAAGTAGTTTGAGTAACACAAGCTTGCCCCTGACGCCTTGCATTATCAAAAAAAAAAAAATTTGTCATACGGAAAACGATTGTATCAATGCACTTTCGAGTCAGTCTATAGAAGGGACTTTGTTCCTGCTTTAACAGGATCTCCCGCAAGTGAACAATGAAATTAATTCCTAAAAATTAATCGAGATACGTGTAAGTAGATCCGGACACGAGAGCTATAAGAAAATAAAGATTGTATAAGCTTTTAGCAACCTAGAAACCATTTTCGTGGTTGCTGCAGTTAGGTAAGAGATTGAATGTGCGAACTACATGAATATATCTAATATTGATTATAAACATAAAAATATATATATATACTAGAAAACATTAGTAATCGTGTGGTTGTTATTTCATCACGTTATCTCCAAACATTTTAAATTCATCGGGAAATGAATGTCGTTGCTGGATTATTAATTAGCACTTGTCATTAGCGCGCTGTGAATTAAATCTAAGGAATTTCTTATTAAAAAAATAACAACTTGTTTTTTTAATGACTAATTCATGAATATGTGGTCCATATGTAAGTGTACTATAGCATTCCCTCTTGTCGCAATTAATTAGACGTTTGATGTGAGTTACTTATTGATGACACATACTACCACCGTCCCAAAATAAATATTCGGTCCGTAAAATGATGATTTAAAAATAATACGTTTTTTACAAGAAAAAATTCTAACTTCTTTCATAAATTAAAAGAACTCATAGATATCAAATAGTGAATTGTTAAAAAAAAAGTTTGAATTTTTCTTGAAAATTTTGTATTATTTTTAAGTTCTTGTTTTACGAACCGGACATTTATTTTGGGACGGAAGAAGTATTTAGTTTTCTTAATTTGAATACGACATATGAACCACCTAATTAAGTACTTCCAGCTCAAATTCACATTGTAGATGTTGTATGGCTCCTTCCTCTGTTTCAGTTGTGGATACCGTTTGTAGACGCTATATGACTTCTTGAATCGATTTTTGATGTTTAGATGGGGAAAAAATTCACATTGGCCTTACACTTAATCTTGATGAGCCTTTGGAACTTTGAGAGATTCGAAAATAAAATAGTAGACCAGTCCCATTGTGGAGAAGTCTAGCCCAGATGTGAGCTTCACCACCCCTTGCTCTCAGACGCATAATCTGAATCCTATTGTTAAGAAGAGGGGCCACATGCATGTCTTGCAAGAAAGGGGAGAAATCACTCCAAGGAGCTATTCAAAAATTAGAAGGGAGGTTGAAGAGATCAAATAGGAAGAAGAAATTGTCGTTGGAGTGTGGAATAAATTAAGGCAGTCAAGTCTAAAAAGAAAGGCAAGATATCTTATTCTTCTTCTTTGTCCTCCTTTGACATTAACAATAGGAACTCTATCTTACTTTAGGGAGCCCGTAAGATGATAAACACCGGGCACTTTGTTGGGAGTAAAATATCATGAAGGGACGGATTTTAATTTTGTTAGAATAATGAAAATATTTTGATTGATTATAGTTGATAGAATCGATTGTAATTGATTAGGATCAAGGATTTGATTATATTTCCATAGCATAGGATTTGATTTTGTTTTCATGTTTTAGGATTCCACTCTTGTATAAATACAATAGCCTATGTACATGTTATTATCGAACTCAATAAAATATCTTCTCTCTTATTTAACACCTAAGTCTCGTAGCCGTCCGCCGGGCACTTAGTTACTTTGTTAATCTCCTTCACGTTTTCCGGTTGCCTACACCCACCAATGCTCATGGCTTTTCGAATATCGGCTTCTTTGTTTTTCGGCTTTTCTTGGTTTCTCCTGGTTTTCTTCCTGGCTGTTCTCCCGGCTCCTGGCTCTCCTGATTATTTCTCTCTCCTGATTTCTCTTGGCTTGGCTTGGTTTGTTCTTGGTTTCTCTGGGGTTTTTTTTCAAACTCAAGTAGACCTACTTGAGTTTGAGGGAGGATGTTAGAATAATGAAAATATTGTGATTGATTATAGTTGATAGAATCGATTGTAATTGATTAAGGTCAATGATTTGATTATCTTTCCATAGTATAGGATTTGATTTTGTTTTCATGTTTTAGAATTCCACTCTTGTATAAATACAAGAGCTAGCCTATGTACATGTTATTATCAAACTCAATAAAATATCTTCTCTCATATTTAACAAATTTGAAGAAATATGTAGAAATCCAGCTTGAGAATTTTCCTGAAAGGGAGGTTGGTGATTTTGATATTTTGGAGGATGGAGAATATGCGGATTTGGATGAGGGTGCTTCCCTCTCTCTGGAGTTTTAATCATTTTGCTTGCGTTTTGGTGAAGGTGTTTCGGTTCGGGTTTGGGTTGGGCGTTTTGCTTTTGAGGTTCTTAGTAGCGTTCTTGTTTCGTGTTTCGGTTTGTTTTGGGTTTTCCGTGTTGGAGGTCGCTTTTTTTTGTCTTCGGCTATTTGGTTTTGAGGTGCTAGTTTAGGATGTTCGGCTTGGTGGTTTTTTTTAGGGTCTTTGCTTTTGCTTGGCATCTTGCCTTCCTAGTTTTTTCCTTTTGGTGTCAGGCGGCGTTAGTCGTTGTACCCTTGGTCCGTTTAATCTTTATATCTCTTTTTCAAAGATTAATAAATTCTTTTAGCCGAGGAATACTACACGTAGGTAACATACTAACATACTATTTATCGTAACATTGGGTACGTAGGTAATCATTGAGTATTGTGTGATTATGAATACCTATATATATATATATACACACACACACACCACGGATCCAACGAGGGATCCCTTACGGTAGCTATATACACACACCACGGATCCAATGAGGGATCCCGCACGGTGCTACCGTGCGGAACTCCCCTTTTCCGAGAAAATTTTGACGATCCGAGCCACTCAAAGTGTGCAGAACGTGATTTTAAGAGTACCCACGAGAAATCAACAAAACAAATGATCGGGAATGGCTTGATCCAAGCAGTTTTTTATTGAACCGTTCAATTAAAAACTATTCGGATCAAGCCCTTCCCGATCATTTTTTTTTCTGATTTCTCGCGAGCACCTTTAAAATCACATTATGATCACTTTGATCGGCTCGGATCATCAAAATTTATTAGGAAAATGGGAGGTCCGCACGGTATATATATCGTTCGAATTATGGTAATATACTAATAGCGACCTTGATGTATACAAGATGCTGTGTGGTTCATATATTTGTATTATATATATATAATTTCATCTAAACTTTCACAAAATGAAAGTGACTCTAGTTTGGGTCTCCATTATGAGGTACTTTATTCTTTTGTTTTTTACCATCCATTATGAGGAAGTTTGAACTACCATTCCATGTCCCCATATGCAAAATTTCATTATGTGATATTGACCTGTACTGTACTTATATGCATAGATGCGTTGGCCCATACTGCTCAGCTAAGCCACTCAAATTTAATTAATATAATCTTGAAGTCACTCCATCAATTGCCAATTGATCTGAAATTGAAACTTTTCAATAAATCTAACTTGGTATCACCTCACATGGTCGAGTATCCGCTCAAGTTAGTTCCCTCACCTTGTCAATCCATACCTCCACGTGTTATTGGGATGAACGTGAGGACGAGCATGCTCTACAACTTAAGAACTTTAGACAAATTATTTCTACTAAACAAACGTGAGAAGAATAATCTATTTTGAAATTCGTATTTTTTTTTTATTGTTGATAATTGGTTCATCCATTCTTAAGAAAAGGAACTTCAACACGTGTTTTTCAATTTGAGAAAGATCTCCTTAGACAGAGAGGGGAAGATTTTCATTGTCCAGCGGTACCACGTGGTGCCTGCTCGTCACATTCGGACCGTCCATTTCGATTTTGAACGGCTCAGATTTGGAAAGAGAAAAATGAGAGAGAAAGAGGGGAGAGAGTGTTGGGGTGAGAAGAGAGAAAGTGTTTCAATCTGAATCGTCCAATACACTTTTAGATAATCCAGATGTGTTGCTCAGACACCATGTCAGCCGGCTGACACGACACCCAAAAAATTCTCCATTTGACATGGTACGTACCGAATCTGAATTGTACGTCTTGGCAAAAAGTAATCAGACGATCGAAAAGTTAAACCATGATTACTTCTAATCACCTCATACGTAACGTATAATAATTAGCACTGAGAAGATTTGATTACTACTAAAACGTAATGATTCATTAATTAGTACTGACTGCAGACCTGCTGCACTTAAATTACTAACAAAAAAAACGTGATTAATATAATTACGGCTTCTCCGTGGTTGACTACTAATTTCGCTCAAGTACTATTGGCCAATTTCGATGCTATAGACAAGATACATTTATTTTCAAGGTTTTTCCAGGAAATTAACATCGGCTGTATTCCAAGAACGCATCAAGACAAAGTAAAATATATTATAGGAGTACCATATATGTGCCATATCGATCCATTAATTTGTTCACACATGCATTGAAGTCTAAAATGGTATGATGATCTGCGACGACCATTTTACTCTGTCGTTTTGATGAATCTCTCAGGTGTTATATATATATCAAATTCTTTGGCGTGAGTCCACACAGTGCTTTGCTCCGGTTTAATTTTATTGAGACCTCCGGTGAGATTGGTCTTCCAGAATTAATTGACATTCTCATATTCTAGCCCGGACAGGGAAGTAACAAAAAAAAAAGGCATGATCGATCAACCTAGAAACTTCAGTAATTATGAGCATTATAGATTAGGAATTCAAGATCTCCAAGTACAAGGCACCCTTAAATTTATTGTGCAAACATTTAATTACGGCTCCGTATTATGTCAAGCTCTAAATATATATCTAACCAAGAAGTGAAAAGTTCAATAAATAAAGAGTTAGGCTCCGTTTATTTCGATGTAAAATATTTTTTCAAAAAACAAACTTATAAACTTTTATTTTTCGGTGTTTGGTTGGCATATGAAAAATATGTTTCAAAACAATTGTTTTCCTCAAAGTGAGTACTTGATGTTTATGGGAAGCCTTGTGGAAAGATGAAAGAATTGGTGAGAGAGAGAGAGAGAGAGAGCGGGGGGAGAGAGAGATATGTATATATTAATCACGTGGATGAAGGAATGAGAAGTACTTGTGGTTGTGGAATCACTGGAATGGAAGAACCAATGCCTGGACACCATTGTAAAATAACTTACCGAGTTTTCTCTGGTAAATCATTTTACCGCCTAAGGGGTAAAAGATTTTTCCAAAAATTATTTTCCTGCAATTTCAACAACGAAACACTGGAAAATATGTTACGTTCAAACAAACGGAGCCTTAATTTAATGGTCATTCAAAATCTAGTGCCTACTACTTATGATCCCCTTAAATAAAAATAGAAATAAGAACATATATATACTAGCTGATAACCTTTATATATATATATATATATATATATATATATATATATATATATATATATATATATATAGTCCACTTCTTATAAGGGCGCCCTTACCGTAACCCTTACCGTATTACGGTAAGGGCTTCCCCTTTTCTCCCCTTTCTCAATCAAATTTCGATGATCCGAGCCGCTCAATATGTTCAGAACGTGATTTTAAGGGTACTCACAAGAAATCAACAAAAAAAAAAGACCGGGAAGGGCTTGATTTGAGCAGTTTTTATTTGAACCGTTCGATAAAATACAAACAAAAACTGCTCGGATCAAGCCCTTTCCGGTCTTTTTTTTTTCTGATTTCTCGCGAGTACCCTTAAAATCACATTCTGAACACATTGAGCGATTTAGATCATCGCAAATTGGTCGGGAAAGGGACGTCCTTACCGTAATACGGTAAGGGCGCCCTTATAAGAAGTTTTGTGTATGTATATATATATATATATATATATATATATATATATTGTAGGTCATATATATGTTTGAGTGTTTTATTATATAAATAAGATTGTGATTTTAATGTAGGAATTAACTACGACCTACCAAATAATGTGTAGCATTTAAATCTCTTGCCGTGTTGGCATGGACGTCCATATAATTTGGTGAGATTTGAGTTAATGTTATTAAACTCATGCTGACTCAAGTTGAAGACATGAAATGGCAGAAGGGCCACACTAATCAAATCAAGATCCGGCGTCTCATATTAATCAGGGGTTACTTAATCCTCAAACCAATAAACATTCTACTAATGAAAGCCCCATGAGACGTTAAGCTGAAATGCTAATTGCCCCTTAACTAGCAATATTGTTAAAACACATCTTAATCGACTACTTTACCTTCTTCTTCTTTTTCAATGCAGAGTGTTCCGGGTCAGCTTGCGCGCATCTCGTACTAATTCCTACAGCCCCTCCCACAGCCGTTTCACACGCTTACGTGTAGGAATGAGGTGACCCCAAAAGTTGTTTGCAAGGAGAATTGAACCTAAAACCTTATGACACGATAACCCGACTACTTAACAGGTGTCAGGTTGGGTTAGTGTTCAACCCGCATAACCCGAAGATGACACGGCTAACCTGTTTATCTATTCGTGTCAACACCTTAACCCAAACTCGACCCGAAAATGACACCGTTAACCTGCTCTGGACGTGTCAATTCATGTCGTTTCAACTCGAACCCGACATGAAAATGACTCGGGGTTTGTGTAATCATGTCAATTCATATAGTGTTCGGTTTGACACAATTACTAGCAAGTCATATTAGGGTTGGAATTCTTGACATGTTTAGCTTAACGGGTTAGGTTTGTGTTGAGAGTTATCTGACATGCATGAAACCGAATGGACACGATGTAATACCCAAGATTTGGGAGAAGTGAGTTCTTAGTCCCACATCGGAAGTCTACATGGGTGATCTTAGGCATAAAACAAACCTTGTGAGCTAATACTAGTACATTGTGCTTAAGCTTTTGGGTCATGTTTTGTGGTTTGTGGATCAAAAATAAGGGTACTAGGTCAGTGGTCTGTTAGGGGCATTACAGGTAGTATCAGAGTCATCCATGTACACGACCATGTGGGCCTTTGGAGTTTGGTTGGATTTGGTTATTGGTTTGATTAGTATCGGTGATTATAGTGCTCAACCCCTCGCGAGGGCGTGAGGCTATAAAGTTGGAGAGATTCTAATACTCCAAGATTTGGGAGAAGTGATTATAGTGCTCAACCCCTCGCGAGGGCATGAGGCTATAAAGTTGGAGAGATTGTAATACTCCAAGATTTGGGAGAAGTGAGTTCTTAGTTCCACATCGGAAGTCTACATGGGTGATCTTGGGCATAAAACAATCCTTGTGGGTTACTATTAGTACATTGTGCTTAAGCTTTTGGGCTATGTTGTGTGGCTTGTGGATCAAAAATCAGGATACTAAGCCAGTAGTCTATTAGGGGCGTTACAGGTGTGCCCCCATGAACCAAACAATATCAAACAGGTGTGCCCCTGATGCAGTAGCCAAAGAGGAGGAGTTCCATTTTAAGCATGCCAAGGCTCATTTCTACTAACCGGTATTTTCGTAATATTACTGATCGTGGAATTAGGCGACGGGCCTGCCTGGGTTCGATTTGAAACGGCCCAACAATCAGAACACAGCGCCGTTGGCCCTGTGCCGTGTGTTTTTTAGCCTTCTGAAGCCGTTTAGGCCTCCAATTGGGCCTTCGTTCTGTTTTTGGGCTATTCTTTACGCTCTTATAACTTTCCGTAGGAAAGTCCAATTCAGCTCATTCTTTTTTCTGATGTTTTGTTTTCCCGTCTAGTTTGTGGGTCCGAATTAATTTCGGTATTGTTTCTTTATGTTTTCTAGGGTTCGCGTTGCTACCTTTATATTCCGTTTTATGCCTTAGGGCTAAGGAGTTGATTATTGATGAAGAAAAGAGTCAGAGAGAGTTTCTCTAAAATATTGTGTTTGTGATTGTCCTTATCGCTTCGATCATCAGTTTTCTTATACGCTTTCCTGCATCAGCCCCCATGGACCAAACAATATCAATGATCCAACAATAACAAAAAGATCTAAGTATCAGACAAAACGTTTTGAAATGCGGAAGCGATTAATAAAATACTCCCTCCGTCCCAAAAAGAATGACAATTTTTAAAATCCGTGTCATTTTTCATCGCTTATATCTTTCAATCTATAATGTTTTTCATGAATTTGAAAATTTTGTATAATAGAACTAATCGAAAACTATCAAACAAGATTCATATTGCATATATTTTGAGATCCATATTGAAAGATATAAGGAGTTGAAATTGACACAGATATCAAAAATTGACATTCAATTTGGGATGGAGGGAGTAAAACTAAGATGGTTGACCATTTATTCCTTTACTGTCTTGGTTTTTAATCAAATTTCTTTTTAGGCTGCATGTTCTACGAGTTTCAATCTTATGGTTCATGATCGGTCGCTTCCCATTTTGAGGTGTGACACACGACACGACACGATATCCAGCCCTAAAACAAACACATGTAACTCCCACGCCAAGACCACTTGGCCAACACCCCTTGGGATTGGCAACTACTTTACATTGCTCATGACTCCAATCGTTTTCCTCCAATGTGCATATGTTTCTCATTCTCGTCAGATGTCGAATCATAGTATTAACTTTGAAGCAATTTGTGCATTGATTTCCGATCCATCGACACCACACCGAACGTAATGAAACGTGAAAGTGCAGTACTCTCTCGCACGCCTGTACGCTCCACGGCCATGTTAATTAATTTCACAAATTAAACTGCATGCGATCCCCCAACTATCTCTTGCCAAGTGCTGTGGAGCCCTTTTGCCTTTTTTTTTCTTTTTCAATTTTTTTCCTTGAAATGTAGGTGTTAATTTGTTTTTCCTTTCTTTTTTCTTATATGTTATCTGTTTCATGTTTGCCCTCAATCATCTTTGCGGCTTGCATTTAGCTTCTACCTTCAAGCTACTCCTTTGTCGAGTTTATACAAAATTATTGTTGCCGATCCCCAAAAAAGTACTATCTTGTGCAAGTTTCCTTGCTCTATTGCTTTTGGCCCTTGTTTATCCTCATTGTTTAATAATAATCTCTTAGACTTACGGCATCCATACTTGACCAATGTTTATTTAATTATATTATACTAAACCTAGCAACTCGAAGTTTTTTTTTTTTTGCCCATCCTTTTTTTTTTTATCAGCAAAAATATATTATTAGGAGTAGGGAAAGGGAGTCCAACCAAAAGTTGGAATACAGCCAGAGGGGACGAAGCCCCAAACACCTAAGGGCCAAAAAACCCAAATACAGCAATGAAAGCACAAACACCCAAAGGCCAAACAAGCCCAAATAAGAAAATCATGTTGCTCAATTGAGTAATTAATTAAGACTAAATTCACTAGCTAGTTTAATCCGATATTAATTCAATAAAAAGAAAGATACATATAATTGGTGTACGTGATATGGACCCAGAAGCTTCCTTGCATAAGGCCAAGGCAACTAGACTGGTGGTGTACAAAAAGCAATGATTTTAGCTAGCTAGGGTCCATATATATATTAAGAATCAAGGGTACTAGTCTGTCTCCCAAAGTTAGGTTCTCGTTTTAAAAGTGTGATGTATAAAAAAAAATTAATAATAATAATCTTGACACTAAAACCAAAAAATATATTAACACTTGTGAATGGCAATTTTCCAACAAGGATCATAAGGGTAAGTAGGGACATGTAACCTTATAATTTAGGGTGCATGAGACAATGTAAGTCACTATCAATCTACTTTCGAGTTACCCACAAAAGGACCCCATGTATGATGTGGCCGGCCTGAGTCTTTGGATACCAATGGAGAAGTACCATGTCAATTATTTTGGTTTCTCTTGTTTGATTTTTTGCGTGTACAGTCGAAAGGGATCCACGATTGTAAGTCCAATGTAGGATGGTATATATTATGGTACCTTCTGGTACTTTTCAGAGAGAGAGAGAGAGAGAGAGAGAGAGAGAGAGAGAGAGAGAGAGAGAGAGAGAGAGAGAGAGAGATTGATTGAAGCCGTCATCGTTTGTCATATCTTTAAATTCCTGTGTGACCAAAAGAGTTGCAGTAACTTACTTTTTCTTTGCGACTCCTATTTCTTTGGTGGAATTATTTCAGTAGTTTGGGAGCACTGTCACGTGATACTCCAGACCGCTTGATAATCCCACAATCTCGTGAGGTCCTCACCCAAGTGTATCGATCCCGCACAAATGGGTGGTTCTGGAATAATCCGAAGCACCTCCCGGACTACTGAATAAATACTCCTTTCTTTGGGACTCATGGCTAGCTACCACACAATTTGCATGTGTTCCAATTTTGATGCAAATTTTATCATGAGCTAGCTTATATGCTAACACTTCTTCTTAATTTGGACAGAAATTGAGAAAACAAATATGAAGTTCATAGTCATCTCAATTTTTTTTTTTTTTGAACGGCGAAAAGAAATTTTATTAATCTTTGAAAATGATACAAAAATTAAAAGGACAAGGAGAAGAGGCATCATATTTCTAATAATGTGTCCAGTCCAAGGCCTAATCCCTTGATTGGCAAAATGACGCAACCCAAACACCTAAAAGCCTGGATAACATATAGTCATCTCATTTTAATCAAGACACTATTCTGCTAAGGTTCTTATTTTTTAAGTACTTATTTTTCGCTCTACAATATAGGTCATTCACTCACAATGTATCATTTTTAATTCAAAAAGTAAATACTTGCTTGGTACTTATTTTTCATAGCAGAACGGGGCCTAATTCAGAAGCCAACCTGAGATCGAGCATGGTGAAAAAAAATCGAAAAACTATGCACAAGAGTGTGGTTTAATTTTACTTTTGTTTAATGCCACAAATTTGAAAATGGATATTTTTCTTGCAATATTCCGCTAGGGAGGACCAGGCCGAACAAGACAAGAGAGAGTTGCCGATCGTAACATGCATGAGAGATGAAGCCAATCATTATTTCAAACTTTCGGTTCTCAAAATGGAAAAAGGTACAAGTTTTGAAGTAATTTGTTGTTCCAATTGAACTGTAAAACTCACAGTGGATAACAATAAATAAAATAAATAAATAAAAGTAATTTTTTTTAAAAATTTCTGTTCTTTTGTTTAAGTGGGGAGTGCAAAGAAGGCAAATGCTACAAAGAAAAGATGACAATGCTAGACAATATACTATAACCCAATACTGAAAGTGGATAATTCCAAAAACAATTGGGTAAAAGTAAAAAAAAAAATATTATGGATTTTTCAATTTCTCTCGTCGAGACAAATTAATAATTCACAAAAATTTGGCGCAAAACTAACAAACGTGAAAAAAAATTAAATAAAAACAAAACTCACTTTTTGCTTAGTGGAACTCAACCTTATTGTAGGGGTTTTAGGAAGTTATCATCAAATAATGGAAAGGATTCGGATCCTCTCTGGTCCATGTTTTAGATTGAAGGAGACAGTTGTGATCGCGACTGTCCATTTGCTGCAATCAATGATTCAAATGGACAGTCACAATCACGACTATCTCCACCATTAAAAAAACATGGACCGAAGAGAAGCCGGATCTTAATGCAAGATATGCTTTGTCCAAACTGACTTGTAAACCACAGAATCAGGTCTGTAGCGCCCGCATGAAATATAACTTCTGGGGACCAACGAACATGTGCTCCATACGTACCATTTCCATAGTATTATGCATGTGTTGTAGGGATATTTCAATAAATCTAACATGAAAAATTTAAATATCATACTTGAAAAACTTTCACGATTATGTGTAATTATTCAGTGGTCTATGGATATCGCCATGTATTGCCCTAGCTCGATCTCCATGGACCATCACGCACATCTCACATGAACGTTTGGTTGTGGAGGCGAAGAAATTGATCAACACGCAGTGGCGCTGGAGAAGCATCGTATAAGTTTTGCTCCTCTTATTACTTATTATTATGCCTCTTATTCATTTTAGATCCTCTCATAATAGTCAGGTAATTTACTTTGGTTAATTCTTTCCAAATCGCCGGACAAATTCATTGTTTGTTAGTGTTCAATGATTCCATCAACTCAAGAGAAACCAAAAGGAAAAAAAAAAACAGAAATTGAATTAATTAAATTCTATGGCCAGAGAAAAAGAAAAGAAAAATGACAGTGACAATGTTCTAGCAATGGCCAGGCTAGCTGAGAAGTACAACTTGAGACATTTAGCCCAATTTGAACGTGGCAGTCATCGAACAAAGCCTAGCATTGGCCACCATAGCCAAGCCACTGTGATCTGCTAACAAGTTCGGACAGGTGTCCATGTCCGACACTTGTTGCGCGCCGCGTTGGACACTGACAATACTCCTTAATTCGGACATGTGTCTTTTATTGTGTGAGATGCTAAATTCCTTGGCCCTTGAAAAATAAATTTAGGAACGGTGTTTCTACTGATCAATGTACAAGTTGCAAACTACAGGTTTTTTTATTTCGTCTTTATTTAAATTTTTTCCGCTTCTGTTTGTTTTGCGTCAAGTTTTTAGGTATTATTGATTCTCTGAATGAGAAAAATCAAAAAAGTAAAAAATTATAACTTCTACACAAGCATTTTTTGAAATATTTAAGAAAAAGCTCACAAAGTCAGCTTTTGGGCTTTTCTTGGATATTTTCCAAAATTAAATTGGGTAAGAGTCGATTTTTGTTTTTACTCTTTCGATTTTTCTTATCGAGACAAATCAATAGTACATAAAATTTTAACGTAAAACTAAATATAAATAAATAAATAAATTTGTAGTTTACAACTTGTAAATCGTGGAAACACCCAAGACATGCTTTTTTCAAACTGACTTGTAGACCACAGAATCTGGTCTGCATGAAACATGACTACTGGGACCCAGTAACATGCGCTCCATACGTACCATTTCCACAGTATTATGTCTGTGGACTCTGAGAAATTTTTGGGTGCCGAGCGGTTTCATGCGGTGACATCCATCAACAATTCCAACCGTTTAAACGTGTTTTGAATTGTCCAGATTTTTTCTCTCTCCCATTACCTGACCACTCTCTCTAAAATCTGGACTTTTGGATGGCTGGGACTGCCCAGCACCCAAAAACTTCTCGTGGACTCGGGTGCAATCACTTTAAGCTTCCATTCAATTTTGTCTAGTTTTAATTTTGGGGTTAACCTCAGGTTCACAACAATTATCGGAATCGTTCATTTTATAGAGTTATTCGAGTATTTGAAGTATGAGAAAAAATCATATTTATTAGATACCGATCAATGACTCATCCAAAAAAATTTATCATGAAACAAATGGTTTTGCGTGCAATGCATTTGTCTCGATATAAATTCAAGGTGAATGTACTCCGATATGTCATTGATAGGTATTCAATGAATATAATTTTTTTCACAGTTCAAAAAGTGGACGAGTTTAACAAAATGAATAGTTTCGATCATTGTTGTTGGCCCAAGATCAACTCACAAAAATCAGGACTAAACCAGACTGGATCAATAGAACTATGGAAGCTAAACTGGACTAGACTTGAGTCCCATGTCTGTGCCCTTCTTCAAGATCCACGTTTGCTTTAAAATTCTCAAAGAAAATAGTGGAAATTAAATAGTGTGATTAGAGGACTATAAACTTTCTGTTGATAAAAAAAGAGGACTATAAAATTGTGAAATTAATCATGGAATTATTCGTAGGCAGTCATATGTATGTGTTGCAACTTGCATCACTTTGTCATTATCCCTAATTAATTTACAATACACATCCCTATTTAGATATGAGATAATAGCGTACACTCTCGAATAGCACGTTTGTGTATTCATGGCATGCATATGCCTTTTTATTAATTTGTAACATCTGCACATAAACTCATAACAAAATTAATGATTATATAGTTAAATCAATGTGGGGCCCAATTTCGTCTTGAATTTGTGTGCAAATATTATGAACTATTCAGTGGGCTGTGGGCACCGCCGCGTATTGCTATAACTCTCTCCATGACACACATCTCACATGAATGTGTGGTTGTGGAGGTCAAGAAATGGAGCAACACACAGTGGTGCTCGAGAAGCATATATATCCTATAAGTTTTGGCCAGTACTAATTATTATGCCTCTTATTCATTTTAGATCCTCTCATAAAAAGTCAGGTTTTCCTTGGCTAATTCTTTCTAAATCGCTGGAAAAATTTACTTTATGTTAGTGTTCAATGATTTCATCAGGACAAGAGAGACAAAAAAACAAAAAAAAAATTGAATTAAATTCTATGGCCAGAAAAAGAGAAAAGAAAAAAGACAGTGACAAATTTAGCCCATGATTTGAACATGGCAGTCAACAAACGAAGCCTACCATTGCCGACCATAGCCAAGCCACTCAAGGATGGGACCAAGGGGTCCAATGGCGGCGACCGCCACGACAAAAATTTTAGAAAATTTAATTATTATATGTAAAAAAAAAAAATTTATGCCCAACTTATATAATCTCGCCACCACTAGATTTTTTTAGTATATATTTCGCCACTGCTAGGGTAAAATCCTGGTTCTATCCTTGCTAGCCACTGTGATCTGCTAAGAAGCTCTCGGACACATGTTGGACACTGACACCCCTCAGACACTCTCGGACACATGTCCGATACTCTCTTTTTCGTGTCCATAATTAGAAAATGAAAATCTTAATTCGGACACTCTTTCTACTATGACATTTCTTTGGCTTCTATGACTAAGAAATAAATATGTGATCGATACTTCTTAGGCGCTTGCTTACATGCGGCTTCAAAATATATATCGAAATTAGACATTGTTAAGGATTTCTCGAGGATTCCTAACCGTGCTCATGTCTTATTTTTGAAGATTTCTTGGATTTCCTGTCAACTAAATTCTTCATGTCTTGGTATCTTATGATTTATTCTATAATTTGGGGCGTGCACTGATGGTGATGTATATACTCCTATTTAGGATATATAATTGAGCGTATCCTCAACGTGTTTGTGTCCTACATTTTAGAGAAATACCATATCTGCGCCTCAATGCCGTGTCGTATCCCTGTCTCATGTCTGTATCCGTACTTCTTAGATGATCTAGGGGCAGAAAATTAGGGCATGCTGAAACCAATTGTAAACTCAAAAAAGTCAATACGTGTGTCGGACACATCGACACTAATAGTTTCAGTCAAAATGAAGGATCCATGTAGAATAGATTTTGGGTATTTACTACTGTACTGTAATTTGGATTTACTCCGGCATGATGGATACAAATTAAAAGTTTCTACCTTAATGAAATCCTAGTCCAAAAAAGACATGTGTACGGTATGATGCCCCCACAAGGGGCCTCAAGCCAGCTTTCATGAATCATGACAAATGCTAGGACCTTGTTTGGAAAAAAAAAAAAAAGACTGGAATCCACCGGACTACTAAATAAAGGATATATAATTTTACCGCAATTACGATTCCATCAAATATATCTTAATCAAACGTTAATATTTGATCACCTTCAATATATGATATAATCTGATGCTCGTATCTGGCCAGATAAACGGCCCGAACGCTTATAGTATATGCCCTACCACCATCCAAGAGAGAGATCCGAAATAGTGGCAAAACTTCTATACTTATGAAAAGTGGGAAAAGGGTTGATCATCAAACATGGAGCTAACCACAAGAAGAAACAATGACATAAAGAAGAAGAAAGGAGAAAGAAGATCGAAGAATATATATATATTCCAAAAACAAAGTTGAAAGAAAAGAAAAGACTCTGATCAAAAAAAAAAAAGAAAAGAAAAGACATTTAATTTATTTATAATGCCACATGGGTTTATAACAAGATAGCTGAACTGTATTCCCCCTTTAGTATGGCCCCATACTTCCTTTTTCTTCTCTTTTAAATTCACCTCCAAATTTATTGAGAAATCATAAAAGCAACCCCCCAAGCCCTCTCTTTTTTATGTGCCCCCATCATTCACATTCTTTTTCCCTAGCTACCACTAGTGCTCTCCTCTCTTATCATGGGAGAACAACATTTCAACATAGAGAGCCAAACTCAAGCTCAAGACCACCTCCCTTCATCTTCCTCCACCACCACCTCTGCCTCCTCTGCCACCGCTTGCTCTGCCGCCTCTAGCGCTTCTTTTTCGTCGACTCGCGATGGATCAAAATCGGATTCGGCTCAGAAAGGCTTGAAGAGAGATGAAGAAGCGAAGACCGGCAATGAGAATAGGAAAAGGCACAAAAGTGGAGGGGATGATGGAAAACATCCGACTTATCGCGGAGTGAGGATCCGAAACTGGGGGAAATGGGTATCCGAAATCCGGGAGCCGAGGAAGAAATCGAGAATATGGCTCGGGACATACCAGACGGCTGAGATGGCGGCTCGAGCCCACGATGTGGCGGCTTTGGCCATCAAAGGTAAGTCGGCTTATCTCAATTTCCCTGAGCTGGCTCACGAGCTTCCCCGCCCTGCCACCACCTCACCTAAGGACATCCAAGCGGCTGCTGCGAAGGCTGCAGCCGCATTCTCCGGCGAAGATACGGCTGGAGCCGAGCCGAGCTTAGCCACAATCCCATGTTCATCCTCTACTACTCTGTCATCAGATAACACTCAAGAATCATTGGATTCTCCATCAAATGGCGATGATGATGATACGTTTTTCGATCTACCTGATCTCACCATCGATATCGCGGATCCAAGCGATGGATATTGTTGTTACTACAATTCGTCGTGGCAGCTGCCTGGATCCGATATCGGATTCCGGCTCGACGAGCCGTTTTTATGGGACTAGTACAACTTCTATTACTACTGTAAAGTTTTCGTGTTAATAGCACCAACTTTCCAAGTTTTAATTTCATTCAGAGTGGCACAAAAAAAAAAACCCATAATTCATTCTCTCTCACACCTGAACTCTCTAATTCACATTTATGAGACTGTGTCCGAAATCCTGTGGTTTTGAAATCCTAATTCACAAGTGAGAGAGAGTACATTGGGATAGAGAATGAACTTTTGGAAATAAGTTCCCACTTCAACAGTTGGTGAATGAGAATGCCAAATTTGGCAAGTGAGGATTTTTATGGTTTCTACTTTGGTTCAAGTTTTGATTTTGCATATTGAATGGGTTGTAGGTACTTTCTTGTTTTCGCAACATACTCCCCTAACCTGACAGTGGTGG
Source organism: Rhododendron vialii (assembly GCF_030253575.1). Lineage (NCBI taxonomy): Eukaryota > Viridiplantae > Streptophyta > Magnoliopsida > Ericales > Ericaceae > Rhododendron > Rhododendron vialii. Next base: position 3,720,596 of record NC_080563.1, on the reverse strand, counting down.
TTTACCTTTCATATATACAAAATTGAGCCAATCATGTAAACAAATGACGAGTTCCTCTCCAAGTCAGAGTCGGCCCTGAGCTACAGTTTCTAGTAGGGTCGTTTTAGGCTCTCCGAAATTTACGAATTTTAGGGGTTCCTTATACTTTAGTACTCCTTATAATAGTCCAAATATAACAAAAGAACCACATTTTTAATCTCCACTCTAGACCCACGATAGGTCAGGGCCGGCCCTGCTCTGAGGAATGATTTTTTTTTTTTGGGCTATCAATTGGAGCAAGATACAGAGGTGGTTTAATTTGTCCTTTAACCTTTGGAAGAGTTTGGGGTTGAGTGTCTTTGCTTCTTAAGCCACCCATGAGTCATATATGACATAAATTACTATTTTTCGATAACCCTCTGGTGAAGACTTAAATTCTCTTCAATAACCAAATGTTACCAACCTTACAAAATTTAGCTGTCCCTCAATTATTTTTGCAGAAAGACAGTTCGAAATGCATAAAGGTGACATTGTCACATTGACAAGTTCCTACTCACTTGTATCTATCAAATCACTTGGCTAATCTTGTGTCTATGAGGGAGGATCGTGGCAAACTTTTACATATGTCACGATTTCTAATATCTACGCGCGTTTATACAGTTTAGGTAATGTTCGTTACATACCCGCTAATGCGAATACGTATGTTAGTATCTGAAAGTCAACAAACTGTTGAAATGCAATTATGATATCAGTCATACGTAATGGTTATCCATCAATAAAAATTCTCAAATTAGATGAGATGGGATATGATATTGTTTACCTTAAATGGATTGTCCTTAGCATCATGACCTCCAAAGTGAAATTAAATCTTTTGAGAAAGGGGAAAAAAAACATTCTCTTTATTGAAAGAGGTTTTAAGCAAAGTAAAGGACCCTATGCTCTACTATACTAATTTAAGCCAATTATTTGCTAGTGATAAGTGACCTCACCATCACTATCTCCCTTTCATATTCTATTCCCCAATCATTTTGCCTCACATTTCATGAATTAGCATAGTGGCAAGAATAAAGACAAAACACAATCTATTGTTTCCCAAATCAAATCTTTCCATACACCAATTCCAAATTTTATACTTAAGCCCCACATACGAGTTAATTATTTGGGTGGTATTTATGAATTGAAAAACATGAATGGGTTCAGGAGATAGTTTAAACACATTTCCAAATGAAGAAAGGGGCCAGAATAACAAAGCAACTTGGATTTTTTATTTTATTTTTCGACGGTCAAGGGTGTCTAGGCCGGCTTACGCCCACCGCAACTAATCCTATTTCCGGTCCAGTCAAAGGCAAATCATCCACGCCGGGACTAGAGAATTCTGTGGCCTGACCCAAAGAATCAAACATTGGTCAATTATGTAAAAAACAAACCCACCAATCAATCGGACTACCGTTGGGCTAGCAACTTGGAATCCCATAGCCATAATGTTGGTTCATTACTTTAATCAATACAATTTAAAGGCCCCATTGATGGGGAAAAAAATATGTGATGGAAATTGAGATATTTTCATACCATGACCAATCTCTGTCACAGGCCAAGAAAATGACTGAATCGTTAACCTAATACAAATAAACTCAAGCATCCGCGCCCAAATACATCTACAATAGATGGGAAGCGATTTTTTCCAATAGAAGTCGAACACAAGACCCTACATATTTAAGATTGATTGGGGTCAATTTGGAATTAAGCCAACTGTCGCGTTTATCATTTTTTCAAAAAAATTGTTAGACCCACGCTAAATATTTTTGGTTTGTCATTTTGCAAAATTTTAAAAGTACAAATATTAGGGACAAAAGGAAAAAAATCCACTATATATAAGAAAAAAAGTTTAGGATCGAAGGTTTCAATATCTTTTTGATATCCTTATCTAGAATGTTTTTAAAAATTTTTATCATATTTTTTAATTATTCTTCTCGCCGAAATAAATGATTGACTTCGAAATTGTTTGACAAAAAAATTAGTAATACAAATCACCAAACATCGGGATCCGGGGGCTCTGCTGTGCCATGAGGCACAGTAGCGCCTACCCACACCCCAAAACTGTGCCGTTTTGAATAAAAAAAAAATTTAAGTTATCTATTTGCAATCCTAAGGAGCAGAAACGTGATTTTGAGAGTTTTAGAGATAAAATTTAATTATGTCTCTTTAGAAAATAATATGATCAGAATAAAAACATCTTTACACTGGTTCAACCTGATTGAAAATTGGATCAGTTAATTTTTTAACCATATTTTTTAATATATAAACGTTCTAAAAAATAAAAAAATTAAGTACTCAAATTTTTAATCCGTTTGAACAAGTACGAAGATCTTATTATTCTGAACATATTATTCTAAAAATGCATAATTAACTTTTGTCTTTAAAGTTTTAATAATCGTGTTTCTGTTCCACAATATCCTAAATAAAGAGCATATACTTAATAATGAGAGTTCTAGAGATAAAAGTTAATTATGATCCTTTAAAATAATTCGTTCAGAATAATAAGATCTTCGTATTTGTTCAAACGGATTAAAAATTTGGGCACTTTAATTTTTTTAGAACGTTTATATATTAAAAAATATGGTTAAAAAATTAACTGATCCAATTTCAATCAGGTTGAACCAGTGTAAAGATGTTGTTATTCTGATCATATTATTCTAAAGAGACATAATTAAATTTTATCTCTAAAACTTTCATAATCACGTTTCTGCTTCTTAGAATTGCAAATAGATAACTTAAAATTTTTTTTTATTCAAAACGGCACAGTTTTGAGGTGTGGGTAGGCGCTACTGTGCCTCATGGCACAGCAGAGTCCCCGGATCCCAAACATCGATACCGACACAACTTCCTATAAAGGCATATAGATAGGCTAATAGGTTTAGGATCGTAGGGTCGTCGGTAGTACTAGACAAGAGAGAATTAATAATCATCATTAGTTTCAGGGTTAGTTTGTCAGCTAATACAAAGACACAGACTTATTAAATTATACTTCATCCGTCCCTAAATGTTTGACACTTTTGTGAGTTCTCACTTTTAAGGAAGAAATATTATTGTATTGTGTAAAAATCAAGTGTCCAATCTTACCTTTTTAGTATACTTTGAATAGTACTTAAAAATTTGAATTCGAAATTTTGTGCCCAAAAGAAAAGGGTAACATAGGAAGTTTACTATATTTTGCTTTTGACTTTTCAAAATGGACAAATTATATGGGACAATAAAAAGCATGAAAGTGCCAAACATTTAGGGACGGGGGAGTAGTACTTTGATGGGACTTCAGATTGGTGTTGTGCAATGTGATGCACCTTTGAGCCGTCGGATCGTGCATCTGATGACTAAGATCTCATCTCGATAACTAACAATTGAGAGTCATTTAATTTATTGCTGAGATGAGATCCAAGCCATCGAATGTACAATCCGACGGCTTAGAACACACATCACTGCACAGTATCATCCCCAATTCACTTTGATCTAGGTGGGTATGAGAATTGGAGCTTCTGACTACAACTAGTACTACAAATAAACTCATTTGCATTGGTCACCTCCCCAGTACTATTTTGCTGCCATATTGTAGCTGTCCCTTGTGTCAATTTTGTCCATATTATTTTAATTTACAAAAAATTAGCTTTTTGCTTTTCAGTTTTTATTAAATTTCTTGTCGGATTGGAAAATGCCATTGGAATCAGAGATAAATTTTCTGTAGTTCATATGACCTAATTTGTCTTCAGTTACTTTTTTTTTGGTACGTCGAAAATTTCATTTTCTTCAGTTAATAGTACTAAAGACTAGACAATCCGCAATCGTCTACATTACAAACGAGTGTGAGACACTCATCTCATGCTCTTACTCATGTCATTATTGTCACCAAGGACGGAACCAGGATTTTACTCTAGCAGTGGCGAAATGTATACTAAAAAAATTTAGTGGTGGCGAGACTATATAAGTTGGGCATAAATTTTTTTTTTTACATATAATAATTGCATTTATAAAAATTCTTGTCGTGGCGGTTGCCGCTACTAGACCCCCCCTGATCTCATCCTTGATTGTCACACATGAGGTGTAGAAAAAACGAAGGTTGCTTATCATTGACGGGTATCCATGCAACACTCCATAACACCATGTGACATTTTCACATGATACTTTCAAGAAATCACGTAGCGGCAAATTTTAAGAACGGAACATCGTCAATAACTTTTATTTGATTTGTTGCTAGCCAAAGTGGTGACCCATACATTGTGTTGCGATAACTAATTGGTCAGAAGTACCGAGCAACGCCACATAGTACTTCAGGAGTACCCAATAGTATTTACATTAACTAACGTTTACTACCACATTGCACTTGAAAAAATATTGTGGACATGTTAGCATTTATAGCACCTTTTAATGAACCGAAAATGCTAGAACCACAAACACTTGCACACACAAGTGCATACACACGCTCACAAGGTTGGAAAAGTATTTGTGATTGTAGCATTATTATTAATGAACATGTTAGCAAATACATCTTGACGATAAACCTGATGTGATCGGTCGCGGCAAGCCGAACATTTGGGAACATGCATGACTGATAAGCATTTTCCCAATACATTAGGATCAGATTCACACATGTAAATCAGATGCAAAGTAAGCAGACATGGAGCATCTAATGATGAGCAATGTTTGATTAATCCACTAATAAACTTTTAATTTCGGGTTAAGTTCCCAAGAAAGTAGTCACTAAGCTAAAGCTCAGGAGCTTAGATGTGGGAATTCCATAACAAGAAGAGATGGAAAGTGCAAAGAGCAGAGAATCCAACCTTCTCTTGCTTTTAAGTTGGAAAGAAGTCCATCTAATGCTTTTGATGAAGCAATGACCCCTACATTGTGTGCAGGTTTTGTATGTCCTAGTTCCCTTTACAGTCTACTTGACTACATTTTACACCGGGAGAGAGAGAGAGAGAGAGAGAGAGAGACTTGACTACATTTTACACCAGGAGAGAGAGAGAGGGAGAGAGAGAGAAGACGTTGAACTCTAAACCAAGAGAGAGAGAAGACGTTGAACTCTAAACCAAATGAACTCGAAACAAACATCCAACCACTTGAACTAGCTTGCAATTTCAGTACGAGGTGATTGAGAGGTATATATTGTTCTATACATGATATAATATACTCCAGATCACTACAAACATCCAACCACTTGAACTAGCTTGCAATTTCAGTACGAGGTGATTGAGAGGTATATATTGTTCCATACATGATATAATATACACCAGATCACTGCACACTAGAGAGCAAGAAAATAAAGGCATCACCACTTCAAAACTCAAAAACCAGGGGCACTACCGAATCCCGCCGACAGGAATCTTGCAAAGGAATGTCTCTTTCGCCTATGGCAGACTACCTTGTTACGAGACTTCCTAAGTCACGATCGGGAGTCGATAAGCTTATTGTGAACATTTTTTGAACTATAATTTAGATCAGAACTCAAAAGTGCTACGTTATGCAAAGTAAAACAAATTAAAAAGAAAATGGCACCATCTCCCCACAAAGGAAGCAAAAGCAAACCCTCCAGCAAAACATAAACCAATACCACTTGGGGCCACCCCAATCCAAAGCAGCTCCAACATTTGAGATTGCGTTACCATAAGTGAGAACCAATATTGACAAGTAGAGTAGGGTACAAGGAGTTTATACATCCATCATTGAGAACAAAAGAACAGGATTAAGAGAGTTGAAGCAGTCAAACGAGAATCAACAGCATTGCTATCATTTCGAAACTAAACGAAGTATCCGAAGGAAAAATACAATATGGATCTCTACATACATTCAACCTAAACATACACAAAGTACAAAAAGTGAAGCTTGATTCTTCTGGTCCACAAAACAAGATTTCTGAAAGTTGATTCCTCCTCGTTTGGCAATCAATGTCCACATCATCTCACCAAGACAACCTTCCCAAACCCAAAACTACTTCTGATCAAAGAAAAAATTCAAAACTACTTGAACAATGATAATCAACTACACCTTACCTCTTTGGTACATTGATCAGCACAATAATATCCCAAAAGAAAAGAGAGAGAGAAGAAAAAAAATGAAGGTGAAAGTGGTCAGAGCAAAGCATGCTGCAACCATATAGCACAAACCATCCAAGGCTTCCCAGGATTTCCTCAATCATGAGCAAAAAAGAAACATTAGAACTCGTATCATGATAAACAAGAAGTAGAAAGAGGAGGCAAATTGCAACAATGTCATGATAAACAAGAAGTAGAAAGAGGCAAATTGCAACATCAAAATTTTCATGAGAAGGAATTGCCAATTCGACAGCACATGAATTCAGGTTGAAAAGTGAAAATTCCCATTTAAAGGCATATATATACATACCAATTCTCAGTTTGACCTAACAACTGCTTTGGAATATCCTATTTAAAACAAGAAGATACCATGTCCCATACTCTATTACAGAAAATACTTGGGAACCCATTTCATTTTATATGAGAACTCAAATCCCTCACATTCGACCTCTAGAGGCAACTCTTAGTTGGATGTACAGCGACACCTTGTCGCTAAGCATATTCTTTATTCATCAAAATGATCAAGGTACCTCCATGATGACCACTGGATGGATTTAAGAAAAATCTACAAATAATAAAAGAATCCACTAATCCAGTTGCACAGGAAAACCTGAACTACATAAATAAACTCAACACGAAAAACTACATAAAATCAACCTCCAACATCCACTCAATTTGAACAGGTGGAATGCGAAAGTGACAGGAATTTCCCAGTTTCCTGTCGTTTCTCAATGATCCCTAATGTAACAACACATGCGAACCTTTGGAGACTTAAACCCCTGGTTCCGGATCATAGGGCCCCCCACTGGTATGAGTCTACCCAAAATGCAGTAGAGATCACAGTTTCTGGTCAGATGTAAACAGGTTTGACATCATTAGCCCCAAAACTTGCAGCACAAACTGGGCACTTGCGATGGCGCATTCCTAAAATTCTTTGAACGCAAGCATTGCAAAACAGGTGGTAGCATTTTGTGAGAACAACCTGAAGAGCCAAACATTTATAAGCAACATCAACAGATGCCAAAGATGAAAAACATAAACAAGGAATCAAGATCGATCATTTACCCTCCTTATTTGTCATGAATGGAATAAGCATATAACACAATTTACTAATCTGGTATATTCACTATGATAACAGTCATATCTGAGTGTCTTCTACTAGATACGGAAGAATGCCATATGGCACGCCCCAACCCAAGATGCATAAAATGTCATATGGATAACTTGTGAGATGTGAAATCATGCATATAAAACACCAACTATCAAACAAAATCTCGTATTCCTTAGGAAAAGAAGTCTTGGGCAAAATGCTTCCTAAAATACTCCAGTCCCCAAATTATCAACATTTCTTTCTTTAACAGGGCTAAAAACTAGCTAAACAATAGTCCAAAGTGTCGTAGTCAAGCACATTTGGAGATTTACTACCCAAACAATCACCACCAGAGCAGCACACCTAGTTCACAAAAAGAAACAATGCTACACAGCATCCCCAACAAGTACATCCCTGAATTCCTAGAATCATATCCTAGTAACTTCTTATTAATGAGATCCAAGTTCCAATCAGTCTGGATTTCCAAATTCAAAACTATAACAACTACATCCCTGAATTCCTCACTTCTTATTCAAGTTCCAGTCAGTCTGGATTTCCAAAATCGAAACTATAACAAACTGTCAAGTGGGAAAGCTTACTAGGGAGGCATTTACTCAATCAATTCCGACAAAATGAAGAGATAGTAGTAAGCAACAGTGTTTGTCCCTTTTGCTTCATATCCATTTCTATTTTTAACAAGTGCTTCATATCCATTCTAGGCCACCTTTTTTTGCTTCCCTTGCCAACACAACCCACCCCTTAACTGAGGTGCAACAGTTGCAATATGCTACAAATTAGATATTCACCATAAACACCTAGACAAATGACTAAAAAACGTTAAATATTTACCTCTTTTGGCCTGTCAAGGCAAATACTGCACTTCAAAATTTCCCTGTATTCTCTGAGCTCCTGCTGAAGCTTTCCAACCATTGAACCTTCCATCTGTGTCCTAAGATGAGAAACCTTTCTCCTTGCAACTTCTAATTCCTCTTCTAATCTTTTCTTGTCAAACCTAATTAAGAAAAAATTGCAGATCCCCATCTTTGCAAAGAAGAAACCAGAAGAAAAAGATAAGAGTACAACTTCATTACCTCTCGTTCTCCAGCCCTATCTGCAGCTCAGCAAGAGTAACTCGGCCTTTTTCGACCTTGGACTGTGACCTATCCAGTGACTCTTTCAGTTGCTGAGATGATTTCCTCACATCCAACAATTTCTTTTCGCTATTTCCTAAAGTGGCTAAGCTCTGCAACCTATCTTCTGAAAGCTTCTGAACTTGATCCGAGCACATTTTGAACTAATCACACCAAAATCTCCAATTCAATTTTCATATCCCAGGTTAATGATTAATTGACATACATTTTTTCAATAGCTAATTTGGAGGATTATTTTATTTTAAGTGGAATTCCAAGACACCTGATCTTCAATTCTAGCAGCTTTCATGTCATAAAAATCAACAGACTCCTTGGCTTGTTGAAGTGCCTTCTCCATCGTTTTTTTATCCGCGAGTAGAGCATCCCGAAGCTGTCTTGCCTGCACACCTTCTAGAACAAGCTGGAAAAAGGTCCAAAGTCTACTCAATTATCTACGGGAAATAAGATTATAAATATACAAACCGGTATCTAAAACAAACATTATCTAGAGAGAACTGAAACAGGAAAATGGGTAAGTCTTCAACAAAAATCCAATGTTGTAAGGGTGTTGGAATAATTGAAATGAAGACTCCATTCCACAACAAAAGAAGATGAAGGAGCAAATCTAGAATGAAAATCATGTAAATTTTATTCAAGACAAACCAAAAAAAGGGGAAGAGAGAGAGCCCTAGAAATACTCAACTGGATTTGTAAACAAATAATATAACGAATACACAGTTGCTATGTCGTGATTTACCACATGCATGGCAAACATACTAATAACAACATATAATAAGGGAAAACGGACCCTTTTTCCCCTTTTTGTTGTTTCTTTCGTTTCATGACCCCCAAACAAGAAGGGTCAGAGATCAACCCCCAACCAGATAACCATTTGTAATACCCAAGATTTGGGGGAGGTGAAGTGAGTGCTTAGTCCCACATCGGTAGGGAGTTAGAGCCTCACTTGGTATATTAACACCCACCAAAGGCAGCATGGTACCTTCTTAGGACTGCCAGAGGCGAAAGCGCAAGGCGATGCATAAGCCACACGGTGCTGAGTCATAAGCCTTTTGATTTTCTATGTTTAAGGTAGTTAAACAAATAAAATTAATGAAATAAAAGCATAATAATATACAGATAAAATTAATTGGTCAAACTAAGTCAGTAACTTATTATTAGTGATCACAGGAGTGAAAAAAAAAAAAAAACAGATTAGAAAACGTAAGTAAATAACTTATTATTATTAGTGATTACAAAAAAACAAACCCACTCTGTGACTGCCTCCGTGTGCCTTACTTGATTAGATGATTCAGGCTCTCCGCTCAATTTTTCACCCCCAGAGGCAATATGGGCCCGCTCAAGTGTTTAGGCCGAAAGAGGGTCCATGGCTAGCCCAGTCAGGTCGTGTCGTTACAAATGGTATCAAAGCCCCACCCCAGTCCAAGTGGTGGGCAGGATGCGCTCTGCCACCACTTCCACCAGAGGTTGTTGGGCCAATGGAACAAGGATGTTGCATCCCTAAGGAGGAAAGATTGCAATAACCCAGATTTGGGGGAAGTGAGTGCTTAGTCCCACATTGGTTGGGAGCTAGAGCCTCCTTTGGTATATTAACACCCACCAAAAGCCACATGGTACCTTCTTAGGTCCTTTAAAGGCCAAGTGTTTACGCCGAAGGAGAGTCCATGGTTAGCCGAGTCAGGTCGTTACATGATCCCCAGACAACAAGGTTCAGAGATCAACCCTAACCAGGTAACCATTTGGCCTACAGTATCAGTGGTATAAAGTACAAATCAACCTTGAAATGTTCAAGTTCTGCGGAAGGAATACCCGTGCCTCGGTGATATACTTCAGATAACAGGACATCTCTTTTGATCTAGAAACTTAAAAAATCAAAAGGCGAAAAACTGATGGTGCTTTTCTAGACCTCAAGAACAACAGTGAAGCACAATAATGCCTTGATAATTTAGGAAAATATTATGAACTTCTGGTAATTTTCTTAATTTTCTAGTGGACACAAATGAAGATAAGGAACCTAACTGATGAACCTTATCCTAAGTTCATCACTTATAGCTGTATATTAATTTCGCTTTCAAAATTCCCATATAACCATGATCTCTTCCAGTTTGAAACTGCAAATTCACCTATAACCAGCTACACAACAAAACATATGATAGAAAGATACTTTATTCAAAGTGTTCACAACATATTTAAAACGCAGTCAATTAATCAACTTACTCCACCAATTCTATTAGCAATCATATCGGAAAAATCATCACTTACACTAAACAAGGAGGTCCAATATATGCACTATAAGAAAATTAAGTTAGGGACCTAAGATAAACAGGAATTAGTGGAAGTATAAACTAATCACCTTGATGTTATAATCATCTCTCTCTGTGATTTGCTGCATGAGTTGTTGGTTTTGAGTTTGCATATCATCATATGCCTGACCAATAGTCTGAAGAGAAACAAAACCAATACTCTCAAGGTCAGCAATGACATGAAGAGAAACGACACTGATAACCTATGAAAAGGACCAAAATTTGGTTTCAGTACGTTGTTTTGATAGCTAGGAAAAGAGAACATTTCAAAAGATTCCGAAAACGTAGCCAAAACATAATGGAAATGGTCAAAGAATGTGGGAATGTATGAAAAGGTCATTGTTCGATATGTCTGGAGATTCCACTAATGTTTTGTGAAGGTCTCCCAAGAAACAGAAATGTTCTGACCGAAAATTTGTTCCTTGGCCTTAGACCTACATGACAAATAGAATGAACATAAATGTCCATCCCTATGACAGATCAGGGATCTAACCTCTATTTCAGATAGGTAGGATTCATTTTCCTCATTTTTTGATGTCAGTGTGACTGAGAAACTGGACTTCTCCCTGAAACAACATAGAGCAATCATGTTACAGGTTTTCTAACACACGACTTAAGTTAGCATCAAAAAGCCAACCACGGATCATTTAACATATCAAACTGCAACAAATGAAAGAGGAGTCTACAACTCAGCTCATGATCTAGGACAGAGTTTCAAACAACAATAAATAGCACACTAGCACCATTTCATTGATACTTGCATGGAGAAGGAGCTTAAAAGCAGACAGTCGAACTTGAAAAGATGCTACGAAAACTTCACATGCAATCGAGAAATATGTTAATATAGCAGATTACTGTAGCATTTTAAAAGCGGGAAATTAGAGGCCACCCCCACTTTTCGGGGTTTGCCTTGTTACAGCCCTTTGTTGTATTCCCATCACTCTATAGGCCCTCTGCATGTGGATAATCTATTAAGTACGTTGACTCATGATGTGGACATTTTTTTTACTTTTTGCATTTTGTAAAATTTATCTCTTTAGAACCTACTCGACGAGATCTATCAAACAAGACCCATATTGAATATGAAATTATGTGTCGGAAAAAAAATTAATTTTTGGGGGGTGAGAATCGTTGTATATGGGTGTGAATTGTGTATAACAAGAGGTGTGAATTGTCTGTTATTGGGGGGTGTGAATTCTGCATTTTGGGGTGTGTGAATTGTGTATTTGGGGAAGTGAATTGTGCAGAGGGGGTGTGAATAGTACGGAGAGTGCATTCAGTCTTTTTTGGGGTGTGAATTTGCATTTGGAGGAGTGAATTCTGTCCATTTTTTAACAGTACATAATTTCATATTCAAAATGGATTTTGTTTGAAAGTTTCGTCGGGTAGGTCTCATAATTTTTTTTTTCCCAAAATTGGATATGTACAACAAAATTCATAATTGTTTAAAGGGTTTTTTTTTCAGTCAATCAAAAATATATAATTGTTTAAAGGTTTAGCTATATATGATCTACACATATTTATGTATGTAGACATGTATGTTGGTTTAGCTATATATGATCTACACATATTTATGCATGTATATGGACATGTATGTGTATGTGTAAACATGTGACAATTTTAGATAGAGAAAGAAAAGGTTATGATTAGAAGATATTATTTGGCGGTCTTCAAACAATGCTCCACTCATCAAATGCCAAATGTCAATTTTTTTTTCAAATCACTAACAAAAATTAATGGGTTCTGCAATATTAGTCGATGATACATGAGTTGGGACACCATAATGCAATATTCCATCCGCATTGGATAACTTTTCCTAATCCTAAACTCAAAAAGCACATAGGTGTAGCGAAAAAAGGGTGTGTGGGTAGGGTGTGACACGGAGAGGGCCTGAATAGGTAAGAGCTGACAAAATGGGGCCGGCCTCTAAGAAGCCCCTTCTAACAGAACTATCATGCTGATATTTCCAATAAATCATTGAAATTTGAAGCCAACCTTTTAGAAGCTTCCAACCTCTGTCTCAAGTCAGCAATCTCAGCTTCTGCTGCAGCAAGCCTTTGCTGAGAGATGGCCTCAGCTTCAATAGATGTTTTGACACGCAATTCAAGACTGTGCTCATCAAGCGAGGACTTCAAGCTCTGAACATAAGCCCAAGCCTTGTACTCAGAATCCCTAGCTTCTAGGACATCCCTGCAGATGTATAAGCAGATAATAAGGGACATCAAACCAAATGTCATCCTGTACAAATGAAGAAGAAAAAAGGCAGTGAAGAGTGTACAAGAAGGCAAGTTGTAGATCCACAATCAGTTCCCACGTGGGATCAGACAGTTTCAGTCTTTCTTTGAATCCAAGGAAACAACTCAATGTACAAATTCAAAACACCATGACCTCAGAGTCTGAGATGCATAAAGCCTTCCATGAGTGCTGTGCTTCAAAGGAAAAGCATCTCAACTTTATAATGTTACCATCTTGTCTGTCTCGTAAAGCGTTGTGGCTGCAGGGGTGATTCTAATTGGCCCTCTCACAATGCTTTTCTGGTATGACTCGAGATCTTTCAAGCTAACTCTTAGTTTAACTATAACTCACGACTCCGCAAGCTAAGTCTCTATAATAACAGAGCAACAACCTTTAGCAGATTAATTTGTACTGGTAGATGCAAACGGTTACTCACGGCCCCTAAGCTAAGTCTCAATGTTAACAGAGCAACAACCTTTACCAGAGTTAGCAAATGGTAATTTGTAAGTAGGAAAGAAAGCTTAACACCTTCAAGTGGAGTTCAGTTTGATTAGGATAAGCTTACTCAAACTTTTTTATCCTCCTTAGTTCAACTTGGACCACAGCAGGAAACTCATCAACATGCCAATTTCCCAAAAGTATAAACCCTAGGTGGCTAAACCGTTGCTCATTAACAAGTATCTGCCATTAGAGGCTTCTTCATCCACCATGACATGCATTACATGTGCAACTCAACCATGTTTTCCTGCTTTAGCCTAAAATAGCCTCATTCTCCAAAAGATGATAACCACTCCTTTAACCTTACTAGAACATATTCTCGCAACCAAACTTTTTTAATTTAACCTTCAGAAACAATTAGTTATCCCGTTTCTTGATCTTCTACCACGATTTAACCTTTCAACAAATCGAAGCCAATAGAATCATTACATTTGAACACATAGAAAGCTAAGCAATTTAATATGGAAAGGAGAAAAAGAAAGAAAGGAAGTAGAATAAAAACTACGAAAAGTAGAGACAACTAAAACAGAGGGAAATTTTGATATTTTCAATTAAAAACATCAGCTAGTACATCAAACATAAATAACAACAAAAAAGGATCAAGATTCAATCAAATTAATGCAAATTATATAATTAGAGAACATCTTTGCATAGATATTCTAACCTTGAATCAGTGGATTCACGTCTATACATCTCCAAAATGAGCTTCAACTCCATATCACTCTCCTCCAAATCACAGACCTGTACCAACAAAGGAAAAGTTACAGAAGACAAATTTCTTGGAAATTATAGTCTTCAAACAACAGAAACTTGTTGAGACAACGAGATTATTCCTTCCAATTGGAAACAAAACTATATTCAGAAACAAGAAAAAATAATTAGAACTTACTCAAGACAAGGATACCTGCTAAGGAAAACCGGTTCTTACGTATTCCTCAACTTTTGAGCTCAAATATTCAAAAGGTAGACAAAATAATAAAAGTTTACGCCCTTCGAAAAAGAAGTGTGGGAAACAACGTTTATGCTCCACAAATTGGAGGTTTTCTGTGTCATTCACTGCCTTAGCTTTCAGAAAGGATGAAGTATAATTTCGGCCTATAGCTGTCAAACTTAGAGAACGTTTGCTATCCTGGTTTTGAAACTAACACAAGGATGACTGAGAAAAATATGCATAAAAGATAAAGGACCTCTTACATATGTCAAAACTGAGAGAAGCAAAAAGGAAAAAAAAACTAACAAGCAAGTACTCTGCATGCTAAGAGAACAACTGATAAAGTACGTGGGTTCTACACTTCTTCAGCAAGAGAACTACCTACTTTGCAGTAGGACATAAAAAAACAAAAGGCGTAAAGGAAACTTGCACATAAATGTGCAGGAAAAAACTTAAGGTGATCCCAATTACAGTGACAAAACCTCGCTTAGAACCCTTTTCAAGAGGCAAAAAAGCAAAATAGCTTCTACGAATGCTGTAGGACAGAACACCATAGTAAGAAACCCCACCTCTACCCATATATACCCTGAAATGGCATCATAGACCAAATAACAGTGGATGTCCTAATGACATGGTATGAATGAATGCAACTAAAGACACAAATCAAGGGCAGCTTGTGAATGAGACCTAACTTCTAAACAAAGCCATGTTTCCATCTCCAATACAATTTAGCACACGACTATACCTCCAAACAATCTGAATCATAGGATACAAGTCATATTGCATACGTATCACAAGATGTATTCAAACATATGAACTTCTAAACAAAGCCATGTTTCCATCTCCAATACACTTTAGCACACGACTATACCTCCAAACAATCTGAATCATAGGATACAACTCATATTGCATACGTATCACAAGATTTATTAAAACATAGGATACATTTATAGATGGCATCGATTCTAATTTCTAACTCTAAACATATCAAATTGCGGAATACATATCCCTTATAGTAGGATCTTGATTCTTGACAACAAATTAAAGCTCGAACCACGATATCGCAGGTGTTAACTCACTCCAAACTGTAAACTAAAAGCTACTAAGACGAATATTTCTATGCTATGAATACAGAATACACTTTAATGAATATATGTCAAATTTAACAAATTAAGAAGGGAGCGAAGGGGGTGGAATGGGTAGTTCCAAATCATGGATTGTAAACCAATACAAACTTCTCGGCACGTACGATAAGCATAAAATAGCTTTCTTTATGTAATTCTTAATATTAACCAAAACAAGGCAAGACAAGTTCAGTTAGCTTTGACCATCTTATCCTCGTGATGGTTAGTATTTTTTGCTCCAAGTAACAACAGCAAAGGGAAGAAGGGGAAAAAAAAAACCAAAAGTACTTACCACAGTTTGCAACTTCCCCAGTTCAGCAACTTGATCAACTGATCTAGCAGATAATGTTTCCAACTCTTTAGCCTGTTAGACAAAGCAAGAACTTAATTCTTCATCCACATCCAAAATAATGTAATTATATCAAGGACACACTCACCTTCCTATGAAGAACAGTTTTTAGAGATTGGACATCAGCCCTCAGGGAATGAATGTCCGAAGCAGCCTCTTTATACGTACTTAGCTGACTCTGCATACTGCCCATGTCTTCGGGAAATGATGAAACCAAGGCCTTGAACTCTGCAATGATTTCTTTCCTACCTGATATGAATGATGTAGAAATCAAGATTAAAGTACGATGTCAAAACAAATAGAGCCTAAACGTATGGAATGAAGCATGGAAAGCAGTTACCAAGATTCAATATACCTGGTTCCCTAGATGCTTCTTCTAGTCTAGTCTCAATCATATTTTTTACACTGATTTGTTTCTGTATCTCCGTTCTCAGCCCAGTTATTCTAGAATCAGTAAGCACTGAATTACGATGAAATACATCTAGCAAATCATTTTTCATGTCCATTTCCCTTTCCCGCCAGGCAAGGTTATCTTTCTCAACCTACAAAACGAATCAGAAAAGAAACAATCAACATTGGAACGCGATCCTCCGATAAAAAGTAAAACCAAAATGCGTAAATTAACTACCGACCAGTTACAACCTGTAGTTTCTCGAATAGAGCATGATAATGAACTAGGTCTGCTTTTGATTTTGCAAGCTGGTCTCTTGCCAAGACATAAGCAGGGGATGAGGAAATAGCGTTCACATTTTTCAGAGTATTCTGTCAAGCAAAAATCACCACCTAAAACATGAGAGAACAAGTAGTAAAAGGAGTAATCGAACTTTGGAATATTAATACTGCTACTGAGAAAAGAAGAAATTAAATGTTAAGTCAACCTGCATGTCAGATAGCTGCTTCAATATTCCTATCCTATCCTCATGGAGACGCTTGAGTTCGAGAAGTTGACAAGAGGCTTGATCCTGTGCAGGACCTCAAATCAGTTGACATAGTAACCAGCTTTATTTTAGGCTAACACAAACGAGTCGGGAAAAAGGAATGCTAGCAAATTACCAGTAACTCCTTCAGAGTGGACTCCATATCTTGCAACTCTTTTTGTTTATCTTTGGTCCTATCAGAAGCAACAGGCTTATTAGCAAAGTTCAGGACAGGGAAGAATGCCCCCTTCGCTGCATCACTCTCTGTTTTTAGAGTTGCCAATTTGCAATTACTTTCTTCTAATTCGGCAACAGTACTCTCAAGTTCCACTTCAAGAAACAACAAGGCAATAGTCAGACCTGAAGATCATCTACTAACCTTTTGGACAAATAGTTAAACAAAGGGGAAAAAATAGCACGCATATTGAAACAATTTAAGTTATCTGCAGACATCTACACTCAGAACACACTCTTTCCAGTTCTGCCATTACATTTGGATTCAGGTGCGCGACTCAAACCAAAACTATCACAAGACAAATGATACAGAGATATACAATATCATAAGCCAAAACGATTAAAATCAATAGCATAACTGACAAACTTTACGATATTGCATAGAAAGAGAAAAAGCTGTGGAAACTATAAGAATCTGACCTAATGCTTAAGCTCAGATATGCGGTTGAACACTAAATTTTTTTGCTGATTGACTGACTTGATCAGAAACATGAATGAGTGACAAATTTCTGAAGTAATAACTACTCAGATTGTATCATGTACTTGAATGTATGATTGACATTACAGTCAATGAATGGTGAGCTTGCTCGGGTTTAGTTAGCTACCCCGTAAACGCCGAAGCTCAGCTTTATTCTTCGCATCAGTATCTTGATGGCATTGCAGTTCCGTTGCTAATGATTTGTGCTTCAAATGAAGATCCCCCAATGCCACCCTCAGATTCCTGACTTTTGTCTGTAACTCGGTGGATACCTTTTGCCTGCATGAACCTACAGGGAAGACAAGTACACACAAAAAATAAGGAAAAACTTAACAAGTAAATAGGCAGACAACTTATATAGGAATTACATCAAACGCATTAGTTTACCATCTTCAAGAAGTGCCTTCAAAATTGTAGCCTGCAGTCCATCCTTCAAGTACCACAGATCATCAATGGCAGCCACTATATTGCATACTATGCTCTTGGACTGATCGGCAGCTGTTTGTGCAAATTCTTCTTCATGGTTCAGGGAATTAATAGCAGAGCTGCTTTCAGTTGCACCTGTTTCTAGCAGTCGGCTCAAAAAAGCATCCTTGAGGGAACATACAGACCCATCTGGGGAAAAAACAAAAACCGTTGGCCAGCAAGTACATTTCAATACATCTCGGCTCTCACATTTCCCCAACCATGTACAACTAACATTTCAGGATGGAAAATTGAAGAGCAATAGACACCCAATTCAGAATAAACACCTAGCCAGGTTTAAAGGCATGGGAAAACAAATAAAAAAACATGACCGTTAATGGCTAATTCACACAGAAAAGGACTAAAGCAGATACATGATAGCACTACACTTGCACCATCTTCCCTTCACCTCTGCATCTCTCCTCCAAATCATCCTTTTCTCTTCACAAAGGAATGTACTAGAGACCAAAATCTATGCATAAAAGAGGGGAGGCACGGTGGAACAGATGATTCTTTAGGTTTGAAGGAAGATTTTGGATTGTAACCATGAATATTCTGGGGTCGAGATCTATCAAGGTCCAGGGATGATAAGTGGTCGAGTTCTCTTAACAGGTGAGGTTGAGCCAAGTTTCATTCAACTATACAAAGACTTCAACTCCACAGAAATAACATAGTTTGCCTCCACCACCCTTCGCCAAAATGTATCCCCCTGACAAGCATATACAGCCAAAGCCCACAGGTTTCATATTTAAAGTCCATAACCTCCTATCAATGAAGTTTCCCCTCACCAGGTCACACATTGTGTCCCGCAATCCACAGATTGGTACCTGAACTCCTCCCCTAAAGTTCCCCGAAGTCCCACTGCAACTTTCCTCTTGCCATTGAGATAAGCTTGACGGGAATAGGCATGACTCATGAGATATATTGGAGATCTTGACAAATTACTCTTGATGAGGTTAGTTGTGCACCTATAGATATATATTGTCCCTTCTATCTTGCCAATCTCCTTACTTTGAAACCTACCTGCGACCTCATGCCAAACTGATAAAGCTTCAAACAAGGAACCCAATGGAAGGCCAATAATGTAGTGGAAGGGCATAAATATAGCAACCTAAGACAGGAAGCCAAATCACTAGCTTGCCGTACTTTCTAAAGAATCACTGCAAATTAAACCTAACCTGAAACTGCCTTAAAACAAAAGACAAGAAGGAAAATAGCAAGGGTGAAAATGGTGCAGTTTCTCGTCTTTATTTCCACCTCTATTTTTGCAACACGTCCAACATGTGCTTTTTACCCCATTTTCAAATTGCCCACGCCATGAGATATACTCATGTTCTGAATCTCGAATTAACTATAATGAAAAACCTTTTCAAGAATAACAAATTTGTGTTCCCCTGAAAAAGAAGAGGCACCAAGCAAGGCAACCAAAATTACTACCATGCTAGTTGGTGCTTGCAATACTCTACAACGTGCTTGCATGTTTGTCCACAAAAATGGCCAAGAGATTAAAGTCATACTTTGAAATTCTTGCACACTGGCCCGCAAGCATAATTAATAGGAAACTTACTAGCATCTTCCCTAAAGCTGATTTGAAAGAAGAGGAGGCATGGAACCAATACAAAGAGAGGAAAGGCACAGTGAAAGGTAGTAGCATAATGGACAGAGATGTTCAATCTAAATCAATTATGAACTAAGTGAGAACTAAGAGAAACAAAAAACAAGTTAAGATTTTGATTAAGGACAAATGTATGATTACTGTATACCAGTCTATCCTCACCTTCTGTGATAAATCGTGTGTTAGCATCTCTTTCACTGCTCATCGAGTCTTTCGTGCAAATGGAGCATGATTCTAAGCCATTTACCATCTGTTACAAAACATAGGAATCAAGTTGCCATCAAGCAATAAACCATATTGTCTAGACAACTGAATTAATTCAAACATGAAGATAGATTACTGAATAGTAGCAGCAACAACAAGCAAAGGTGAACTACCTGTTCCCATGCCTCATTAACTGCCTCTAAGGTCTCATCATATGGCTGTTGTTTCTCCTTCAGTTGACAAAACTTGTTTTCAAGTGCAGTATGTTCAACTTTTTGAGCCTCTAACTTCTGAACAAGCTTTTGATTTTGATATTGAAGCACTGCAGTGTCGAGCTACAGCAGAACCCACACCACCAACATAAATACAATACGCGATAACAGAAATACGAGTATGAAATTCAAAGCCCCACTAACAGACTAAATTCCAGTCAAGAAGTTACTTCGAATCAACTAACAGTGATAATGATCAGATAAGCAGCTCAAACAAAACACACCAACTAATAACAAACAGTTGTTTGTCAAAGTGATCAAGCTTCGAGATTATTAACTTCACCAATTGAAATAAATCTTGGTAAATTAGTTTCAATTTTCGAAGCAGAACAGTGCTCTAAAAAGCAAAGTTGCATTTACAAGTGGGCCAAAGGGTCTATAGATAGTTGGAATGAAGATAACCCGTTAGCTCATTGGGTGGGGGGCAAAAACACCAATGCCAGGAGACAAATTCAATGAGGTTTTTAAGATATCATATTTTCCTATAGCACTCTTCCACCTAAAACCTACAAATGTAAAAAAAATTCCAAAAAAACTAAAGCCCTTGTAGAGGAGGTGCTTCATTTTGTCTTATTGCTCATAGCTCTGCCCCCCCCTATCATAAGAGGGAAGTTCCTAAACAGGAATGCTATGCCATATGCCTGAAGTTTGTCTAACGGATAAATTCCATATTGGTTCTCACATTTCACTCTTTGAGGACCATAAAAGCACTTGAAGATGAAAAACTATTCAGCACAACACAAGAATCTCATAAAGCATTTCCAAACATTATTCATACCACAACACTAGCATATATGTGCAGAGGAATGGTGTAATACAAATCCTACAGAGACCCAATTATGTGTAACAAAAATAATGTGTCCGTAATCCATCAATAGCCAAATTAGAATAATCAACCAAAAAAAATTGAACAACAAAAGAATTGGAGCTGGGATGTACTAGGCTGAGGCATACGGGGATTTATGCAAGCTAAGGCATCCTAACAGACCGCTTTTGTTCCTTTTTTCCTACAGGTAATAAAAGAATCGGGAAATTAATATATTTATTATTCCACCGAGATCAACCGAAGATTGAAGTTTTTCCAAGAGAAGGGAAAACTGAGAGATGGATATTGCAGATCAACCATAATCATTAGAGATCTGGCCAATTGAAAGAAAACAAATCGACTAACTCCAAAGAAGTATATATCGCTTGAAAATGATCCTCATAACGCTAGTCAATGCTTTGAAGTGATCTTCTCATAAACTATGGATTACAGCACGCTAAGTACTTCTTCGTTCAATTTGATATTATTTCGGAGTCAAACATCACTCCTTTAATAATGTGAACTTGTCCTTCATAGTCACTGGAACTTTTGAAGCTGCCATTCCTGCCGGATTCCATTTATGCTAACCTTTTGGCAAACTTCCATGAATATCATCCAGTTTGTATTAACTCTGGCAGTCTTCCACGAATGCAGCAAGCTTCCGACATCAGGTCAACGTTAACATATTGACAATAAATGAGCCTTTCAATGTGCTAGATAATATCAACCAAAAAATATCGCAAGTAAATGAGCCTACTATACTCTGCCATAGTCTTTACTAACACTTTAGAATGCAAAATGCTCAAAATCTACATGTATTGTACAAATAAGTAGTCATAGTCCACCTTGCATATATCTTAAAATATCCACCACCAAATCATCTAAAAGCTTGAGATGCTAGAAAGAGTGGTAACTTTATAGTGTATATCCTCAACACGCCCCCGCACATATGGCCAGAGCCGCCAGACCTCCTCCATAAGTGGTCCCAACAAGAAGTAAAGTGCTGATAGATATCTGGTAGCCGGCGAAGTTCAAATCCATAATCTATTGCATGCTGACAGGCAACTCACCTAGAGAGATGGATATATAAAGTACATCCTCAAAATGTGCAACTATTTATACTAAACAAGAGCTGCACATAAAAATAAACCCCACTCCTTAGAATAACAATGATGCCCAAAACACAACTCAGTCTTTCATTGCAAAGTTCTCATTAGGAATGATATAACGTGACAGAAAGTGGTTCCACCACAAAACAGACTCATTAAGCAATTATTGACAAATTATGACCATTGAAAAAGAACACAACTTAAGCAGCAAAATCAGCAACTAATACCAATTCACAAATAAGATCAACCCAAATCATCAATTCCCCAAGTCATGCACAATCACCTAGAAACAATACAAATTGTAGTGCTCCAAAGTTGCTCTAAAATTAATGCAAAAAAAGGGAAACGTTTAAAATCCTGTAAATTCAAAGAAAAAAAGGGACAAAAATACTACCTTTTTATCTTCAGACAAGGGCAATAAGGGCTGTTTCTTGGCACTAGTCGCGGTGGGTGAGATGGAGCTTAAGTGACGCCGTTTCCGGTCTGGTTCACCAGTGCTCCCCATTAGAAAACCTAACAAAACCCTAGTTCCCCTATATCTCACAGCACTTGCATCAATCGCAGAAACCCTAGATCATACTATGCAACACGCATGGATACGAAACAATCGAACTACCGTCGACCACGAAACCCTAGTTTGGCCTTTATCTCACAACAGTTGCCTTTGAACGCAAAAACCCTAGATGATACTATGCAATACGCATAGGCAGAAAACAATCGGACTATCGTCTAGTATGAAACCCTAATTTTTTCAGATTTTGTCGGAGTGAATAGGCAAGGAAATATGGCTCCCGGTCTCTCTCTCTCTCTCTCTCTCCGTTTCTTCTCTCTCTACAATTCAATAGTCCCTCTGGCTCTTCGTGGTGTGTACGATAGAGAAAGAGGAGACTCGGGAGAGAATGGTAATTTTCTTTTTTTTTATACTAATAACTCAGGACCTTGTTCGGTTGTGTACAGTAGTGACCAAAATAACCGTCAAACCGTGAATTCAGTCAAAATCAATCCAAACCGACTAGTTTGGTTTGATTTTTTAGTGATGTGGTCTGGTTCTGGTTTTAAAAATGTAAAAACCATGTTAGATGATTTGGTCTGTGAATTTACATTTACAGTTTTGGTTCCAAATCGATCTGAATCATATAACACACATATACTATAATATGTTTAGATACATTAAATAAAATTAATTTTCTAATCTAATTCTCTATTCCACCACCTTATTATTTTGCTTCCAAAATGATTCCCTAAACTTCTCTATGCGATAACTTATTCATATAATTTCAATACACTAAACACACATTCGACTAAGTCAATTGATTTCTCACTCTTTTCGCTCGGTTACGAATTTTCTAATATAATACTCTATTCCATGGCTCTATTCCTTCGCTAATTTCTTGTATTCTACTCTTATTTAGTTAGTTGATGTTAGTGAGTTTTGGTGATTTTTATATAATTAGCTAGTTTAATATACAATTTTCTAGTGAACCGTGGTTCAAAATCGAAACCGAACCATCTTTTAATGGTTTGGATTGGTTTGGTTATATGAATTTTATGGGTTGGTTTGGTTCTTCAATTCTTAATCCGTATGTAGTGGTTTGGTTCTTGATTTACTATAAAACTGGACCAATCCAGTCCGTGCTCACCCCTAGTTGCGGGATTTGGATTCTAAGGGCCCGTTCCAGAACCGAAATAAGAACTTATTTTTTGTCTAATAAGAAGCCTTGTTCCGGAAAATAAAAAGGTTGGTACTTATTTTGGAAGAATTTATATAGGTACCGATCGGCCGGGGAGGGAAATCGTACCGACGGCGGCGCCGGGCCGTCTCCGGCTACCGGACGGTCGATCCGAGCCGTCCAAAAATTCTATAAAAAAAAACCGAGGAGGCTTACGCGGGAATTAATAGCATCCAAGGTGTGTAGGGTGCTTGATCCGAGCACCCCTTTTTCGTGTGAAATCATATACACGAAAAATGGGTGCTTGGATCAAGTACCCTACACACCTCGGATGCTGTTAATTCTCGAGATTGCCCCCTCGGTTTTTTCTTATAGAATTTTTGGATGACTCGGATCGGCTGTCCGGTAGCCGGAGACGGCCCTGCGCGGCCGTCGGTACGATTTCCCTCCACCGGCGCCCACTCTCATAGCAACAGTCTTATTTTTTGTATAAGGCAACTTTAAGCTCAAAAATCATGTGTTTACGCAAATAATTTTCTCATCACTATGGATTTTGTTTGATAGATCTCATTGAGATCTTTAATACGGTACAAAAAAATTTGAATTTTTTTTTTTCATTTACATTTTTTTTGAGTTTGAAAATGTGAAAGAAACTTTTTATTTGGGTTTTGTGGAATGACCCTTCTTATTTTTTTAAATGAGAAGTTTCAAAATAAGTACTTATATTTTAAGAAGGTTTCCGGAACGGAGCCTAATTATTGTACTTTGTATTATCTTATCTCTCTCCACTCTTTATCTCTATCTCAAATTATTACTCTTTATCTATCTCCAATTATTACTCATATTTCCAATATTATTTTATTTCTCTTTATGCTCATTACTTACGAATACAAATTCAAATCTAAAATCCTAAAACGAACAGGCCCCAAGTGTCCGGACCAGCCCTACAGCTCTACAAATCTTGATACCAATTACACCACTCACTTGCGACGGTCCCAATAAAAATCGGAGCAAGAGAGAATGGTGATTTTGCTAACAACGAAAGGGTGTTTCCGTAATAGTGTTGCCTTGCATTTTAGCTGGTCGAAGAAATCGAACGTCCAACCAGCAGCTGGGAAGGAAAGAAGTACTAGAGCATTCACAATGTAATTAATTAAAATTGAATAACCAAAAATTATCACATTATATTTTAATTATTCATTTAGAGGTTGTTAAAGTTAGCAATATCAAATCTCACGTTGTTTACTTTTGCCCATAATCAAAATGAGTTAGCAAAAATTAAAATCTAATGGTCAGTTTTTTTCTTCTCAATCTAATGGTCTACACTAAATATCATTCTAGTTAAATAAGTAAAAGTGAAGAGCATTTGTTAAGATTCATAGAGTAATCAATATTGTTAAATGCACAACCACTTGCCAAAGTGAAGAGTGAGTTTTACCTACCAATAAATGAGTCAGTTTTACTCTAGGTGTACTTGATTAAGAAGATGTGGGATTCAATAAATTTAGTTATTTGCAAAAGGTTGCTAATTTTGATTATCCAAATGCCAAAATTTGATAAGTTGTTAAGGTTATTAAGTTTGGTTATTACAATATGAGCATTTTTTTGAGTATACACTGCTAACTTTAACAATCTTTTTTATTTTGATTATTACATTGTGGATACTCTAATGTACAACCCCATCTATGTTAACACATTCAAGTGCACAAATACTACTTACATTTGATCAGGTCTCCAAAACTCTAAAAAGGACAATGAAATTTTCAAAAATTCTCCCAAAAAGTAAAAAAAATAAAGATGAAGTAAATTATAAATTCTCCTCCCAGTGTGGAGATTTGGTCTCCAATATGTAGATATAAAACTTGGTAGGTGATGCTCTCCGGTGCACGTATACACTCATAAGCGTAGGATCCAGACGCAGTTAGAGCTAACGTCTAGTTTCACTTAACTTTTTCTAAAAGTTAACATTTGATTTTTTTTTTTTTTTTGCGTTTGTTAGTTTTGCACCATTTTTTTGTGGATCGTTGATTCATCTCGACAAGACAAATCAAAAAAGTAAAAAAAAAAATACTTTTATCCAAAATATTTGAGAAATAACCGTTTTTTATTTAGTAAAAAAAATTGGGGTAGTTAGAGGACAATTGAGTTCCTATTTTTAACATGATTTGGCATGGAATTGGAGATCATGTAGGACGGAAGTGTCCTGAAGGGTTGTAGTGCCCAATCTGAACCGTCCAATGTATTTCAACAGGATTTGAGTGCCTAATTTGAGCCGTTCAAAGTGTTTTAACAGCCATATGTCAAACATTATTACATGCAGATACTTACATTTGGCACATGTTGCGATTGTTGGCAAAATCGTCCACGTGAGTTGGTATCGTACTTTTCTTTTATTTTTTGATCGGGAGTTGGTATTGTATTGTACTGGAATAGGTTTTTTTTTTTTTTTTTTTATACTAATTCTAGTGTCCATGTCCTCTGATCGGACCGAAAAGAAAATTAATTAAAGTATGCGTAAACTGGTCTGGATATCCTAACCTTAAAAAAAAAAAAAATAGTAGTGCTTTTGCATTCGGTGGTTGTATGAGAGCGACGGTAAGGAGTAGACACATAAATATGTAGAGTAGTACTCATTAGTTTTCCAAAATAAGCCTCATGTTTTCTTATTCCTCTTCTCGAGCCGAACTAATAATCCACAAAAAATTGACACTAACAAATGCGATTTTTTTTTTAATAAGGAGAAAATGAAAAAACCCCAAACTTTTTGAACATTGAAATCCTCTAAATTCTCACTTTCTAAATATGGAACCTTTTAAAATGATTGATTTATATTGTTTTTGGACGGCGAAATATTTTTATTAATTTTTGAAGATGATTACAAAATGATTGATTTATATAATGCTTTTATTTTTCATGATGTGGGTAGAGAAATTACTACTACTAAGAGGAAACAAGAAAAAGTGAATACCTTCTAACCCAGCAATTTTCTGTCAATTTATAAACAACATAGTATTATATTGCTTTTTGCAAGAATTAACACGTCAAGAACTACTACGTATTTCACTAGAATCATTCTCAACGTGGCTGGCTCTCTCTGTGGACTAAGCCCTAATTCAGAAGCCAAGCCTAGATCATATATGAATAGTACCTAGCTAAAGAACTCATTGGTACAAGACAAATTTGAGACGAGAAACAAATTGAGTATAGCCCTCATTCATATTTCATGGATCGCTCATGGCTTCTCTTCTGTCCAACTTCCACGAGCAACGACAGAAGCGCCTCGCAAAATTGGGAGGCATCCACTTCTGAAGGATCGTCGTTCAAGGGTGAATAAACCATCCAACCGTGGTCCAACTTCCGCTTCGGCCGAACGACGACCGAGCCGGGGACCTCCGCATCGCGACAAGTCACGAGCCCATCGCTCTTCTCTCCATACCTCACCTGAAGCAGCTGAGCGCAAGCAGCCATTGCGGCACCAAGGGGAATTATGACAGGGAGTTTGGCAGGTGAGCCCGCAGATAGTGTGGGAAGCTCCGCGTGTGCAACTCGGGATAACGTGGCCAGAACTGCAGGAGAAATGCTCGCCTCTGTGTGGCAGGAAACAACAGGGAGCTCTCTTGGCAGATGGTTTTTCCTCAAGAATTCCTTCCTCTTCTCGTATGTTAGGTCTTCTAGTGATTGTATGTCACCCTTCATCACAGACGTTAGATAATTAGAATGTCCTTGTCTTGTGCCAAATGGACAAGTCATATGCCAGTAAATGAAAGCTCGTTTACGTTGTCATGTGATTATAAACTGCAGCAATGGAATGGAGTGGACACAATTGTTCATGGTGTATGATAAATCATGTAAATTAGGAACCTGTTCTATAACTCTTTTACCAGTGTCCAAGAATATCAAGGTCCCTAGACGCAAAAGAGTAGTTTCATTGGCCATGCATATTCTGATTTAATTTCAGAAGACACTAGAACTGATGACTTATTTGTCCATCAATCCCACCAGAAGTACAAAGCACTCTTAACTCTTAAGAAAAGGCGTATGGTGCTCTCTGCATGCATGCGTGTTCAGAAATGCAAGATTGCAGAGATTGATACAATGAAATCTAGAGGCAATCAAGTAAGATTTGTAAAAAAAGAAAGAAAGAAAAAGTATAACAGTTAAGTAGTGACAAAGGCGTACTTACAACAAAAGACAGCAATCAGTAAGCAGAAAATAGATCACTAACCAAATACCTTCATTACTTTGCAGATCAGGATCTCCATGAGTTTACGCACATTAACATAATCACCAAGCTGTCCTGCTCTCAAGAGATCTGAAGCTATAGGACTACCGCCGTATGGACTCTGTGCCAAAGCCAACCCAGCAACCTTATCTTTCAAATCAGTCCAATACATGGATAAAGCAGCAGCGGCATCTACTCCCCCTTTGCTATGTCCAAGAAGTAAGACACGTTTATTGGAACCCCAATAGATCTCCTCAATGCACTCTTTAATCTCTTTGGCATTTTTCTCAACCGAAGCCTGAATATTACATGCTTAGCATAGACATATAAAGCACTTGCTTGCACACAAGTTGGAAATTTAACTGAAGATACCTCACTGTGAATCTTGGCAATATGACAGGTCAGACCCATCTTTGAGAAATACGTTTTTGTACTAACATAATAAAGTGGCCCGTGGTTGCTGAAAAGACCTGCAGACCAACAAGAACACAACCAATTAAGGATATAATTCAACAGACGTTGAAGTAGCTCTGAAGCCTGAACAATGAAATAAAACGAGATCCCAATAATTACGTGACAGAATTTTGGAGAGATCTAGCCCAACATCAATTGGCCATAGGTGGAGAGATCTTAGGTGCCGGCCTAGCATGCCAATATTCTGGCCAGGGTCCCTTTTCTCTCATTGTCTCTCTATTACTTCCACGTCTTAGCATTCCACATTATGGCAGGAGAAAGAAATGTTTGATTGCATTCAATGGCCAGCTTAAGTACTACCATTATTGGCTTCTAAAAATAAAAGAGAACCGTAGTTACCAAAAAAAAATGCAGATATTTTGCTACCTGGGACCAACAAGTACACCATTGAGTTGGGTAACTTGTGTAGACCATGCCTGATAGAGGAAGAAGCAACTAAATCAATAACTGTTTAACCAAGATACGCAGATGCAAGCTTATACCAACAGGAAACAGGCTCTCCGTACCTGATGTCATCAATAATTTCCATAAACCTTTCAGTTCCATCTTCAACTGGAGGCATTCCTGGAGCTCTCTGTAGCCAGCCTATGTCATCAGCTGAACCCCGAACCGTCTTTCTTGCCCGTTCAATTAGGCTGAGACAAAAATCACCAGGGAAAATTAAAGATGAACAAATGTAAAAACTACAGACAAAGATATTCTTCTTGAACGAAAGACGAAATGAGAAAATCACATTCCACCCAAAAAAGCGTCAGCTTCAAGCTCTCACAATCCTCATAGAACTTGAAGTTAGTCTACTTTTGTAGCAACTTAAGGTCACAATAGTGTAATTAAGATACTAAGAATGCTAAGTATTTCCAACTACCCACTGTCATTTGCCGAGAGCATGAGCCCTACAAATACTTGTAAACTGTATGATTTTGTTCTGTATGAGTTCCTTGTAATTCCCTCAAAAGTAAGGCACTCATACATGAGCTGGTTTGCCCACAATTTAACCTTGTGCATTGGCCAAGACAACTCTCTAATTTTCCAGATCCTTCACTATGCATCTAACAGAGCTAAGTATCATTTTTACAGCTGAGGCAACTCACAGCCAACAACATAGTGGTTATGTCTTTAAGACATTGTCAAATAAGTTTTTGTCACAATATCAAGCTACTACATCAAATCACGAATACATATTTTGCCACCAAGTTGAAGGGACTCTATCTTCCCAAACCCCTTCCCTGGAAGCCACTTGAAAACATTTCATACTGGAAAGGAGCACCTAGTCTTATCAGTGATCACCCTCTCCAACGAACCAAAAAACACGAAGATAAGATGTCAAGCAACTGCCTTTCAAAAAAAAAAAAAAAGATGTCAAGCAACTCCATCAACTCCTTAACCTTAAGGAGGACCTAGTGTTGTCAGTGAGAGCCCACTTCAATGAATTAAAAACCACAAAGGTAAGATGTCAAGCAACTCCATCACCTCCTTAACCTCTCAATCATGCACAACAGCACAGCCTTAGAAATGATACCCCAAATCCCTCTATAATTAATTAAGGTAATACTAAGACTCGGGGGCTTAATGGAAGAACTTAGGCTTTGTCCAAAACGAGGAAGATTACAGCTGTGAAAGGTGAACGCCACAAAAATGAAGGCCTAAGAGAAGCCATCAATGAATCAGACAAACTAAACGGGAGCTTGACGTATGGATGAGACCAACCATCACCCCCCTCAGGCCTCAACTCCCCTCTCTGGGGGGGGGCGCTTAAAAGGATTGTTACTTTGTCATTAACCATTATTCTAGGCCCTGTTTGGTACTACAATGCATTAAGTATAGAAGCAATTTATGGCCCTCGAAATGCTTTAAGGTATCTTTGACCGCATCCTTTAAAAATCCCGATGTCTGGAGGCTTGTCAACAAAATGCTCTTTCAAATGGAGTAGAAACTAAGGTGCTCTCACAGGAAACAGCATGCGATAGTGCTTGTCAAGTGGAGTAACCAAACAACACCAAATATCTTAAGGAGGACTCTTGTGTAGAATACTCTTAATACAAAGGTTGTTTAGAGGAAGCCAACTCTTTGGATCATGGATTGATGCAGGCCCTAGAGGCTTTATGGAAAGACAGGAAAGGGGAAGGGAAAATATGAGGAGAAAAAATGAAGTAAAGAAGCTAAGATTAGTTATTGTTTCCCTATCATAGCTTGGTAATCCGTAATCCAAACAAAGCCTAAATGGCTTCCCTTCCTCTAATTGAACATACTGGGAGGGATAGATCTTGTTAGGCCATTTTGGTTTGGTACTTTGGTTGGCATTTCAAAAATCAGGCTAATAACCGCATCTAATTCATGCAGGATGTGCAAAACAAATAAACACTCAGCATACCCCTGGAAAATGGAAATGCCATTTTGGCTAGTCTGAGCAGATTGGATGACTGTGTTAGAACTTTGAGACGAATCTCCATCTGACCTCCTTAAGGTTCCATCAAATATAAGAGGAGCATCAGTTGCTACATTAGCTGATTCAGAAGCTGAAGAAAGGTTTCCACTTGAAGGCATATGAGTACCAACCACAGATACTCTGGTTTCTTGAGAAGCAAATGTAACCATTTCCTGTCCATATGGTCTGCTTGGTGAAGGCTCTACAAGGCCAACAGAAAAAAGAATGGGATGGTTGTCCAAATATTATGCAGGAAAAAATGGGTTTATGGAAGACCACAGACACACATGGAGAAAACCAAAACAAAGTATAACCGGACAAAGAAAAAAGAAAAGAAAAGAAAAGCATGGCAATATCGCCAAAGCCAAGTGCTCACAATACTGGCCTCCCACCAAAAGAACAGTACCAGCCTACATACATATATAAATGTCAGTTGTGAACAAGGTACGTAATATTCTGGAAAACATATCAATGCTACAGCTTAAAGGAAATTCCACTCCATCCACAGAGCTCAGAATATATTCAGAAAATACTACCACATTTTTATGGACCCATAACAACGAAACCAAAAACCTGAGAGAGAGAGAGAGGCACGAACCAGAAAAATCACCGAAACAGCGTGTTATATACGATGTTGTCTCTGCAAGATAGGAAGCAGCATCATTCAGAGCCGGTACAGAAGTAAATAGCTGGGGGATAAGCCATTCATTTCTCAAGCCATCATTGCTTTCCTGACAAAGGGCCACCATTAGAAGAACTTTGGAATGTTTATTGTACGCACAGATCTTACAGAGTGTAAAAGCAGGATATCTTTGAGCCCACAAAAGGATGATATCATGATACTCGTGGAAAACTGATGTCGGAAAATAAGGGAGGTCTAGCGTTTGTGTTGAATGAAAGAAATAGGATTAGGGCTTAACAAAATAGGAGAAACACATTCAAAATAGGGCTGTGAACAGTACCGGTGAACAGTAACAGGGACATAGTATACAGAAAACAGGAATAAAATACAAAAAGAAGAAGATAGATCTAGGAATCACTCCTAGAATTAGGCATGACACCTATATTCCAAAGGCATCGCACCTAGGGTTAGAATTTCATCACACAATTCAAAAGAAAGCTTCAAAGCTCTGCAATTTTACAAATATTCAATTCTATTATTATTGAGGCATAACATCCTTACATATAAACTAAAGACTTCCTAATTTAAAAAAGGAAACTACTAAACTTTTACCTTCTAAAATCAATCTAAACCCAAATAAGACATAATGAAAGTACCAAATAAATAACTTGACTCACAAGATGACCCATGGACAACCCCTATGGCCCATGGTTAGGAGTTTTGAAATTACGACAATACCTCTGGACTATAAATATGCCAGCAGCATACTTAACCTATAATAAGCATAAACTAGACTCTATTAGAACTAGAGACGTCCCTATCCATTAATCCAATTGTTCCAAAAGGAGATTGGCTTGAAACTAAGCAATTTCCAAATGTAAATGCTTCCTTAATCTTGTTCTTTATGGACTGCACCATTCTCCCCTGGTTGGAGAAAACTCGACCTTGAGTTTTGAAGTGCCGAAGTATGAAAATAAACAAGCTTTGAAATTGCATCCATGAGTTGGTATGAAAACCTTGAAGTTCCGCAATCTGAGGTAGCGAGAAGGATAATGACTGGCTTGGCCGATCAACTATGTCATGGAATTTAACTGGAATGAAAAAATCGATTGGCGGCAAAAACACATCCCTCAATTGATCCAAATTGTGGGCATTAAAAAAATTTGAGTTCCTTCTAAAATCATTTGGATTCTCAATGACCAATTCATGATTGATTTGAGTACTCCCCCTCGCATCAATGATCAAGGATTCTATATTCTCAACCTTTTCCACAATCAAAATGCCACTTTGTAACTCATCTTTGTTTCCCTTTTTTAAGGAAATCAAGAGCTGGTGGTGTTATATTTGAATACCAAATAAATAACTTGACTCACATGACAACCCATGGGCGAACCCTATGGCCCATGGTTAGGAGTTCTGAAATTACGAAAAATACACCTGGACTAAAATGCCAGCAGCATAATTAACCTATGATAAGCACAAACTAGACTCTATTTAGAACTAGAGCCATCCCTATCCATTAATCCAATTGTTCCAAAAGGAGTTTGGCTTGAAACTAAGCAATTTCCAAATGTGAATGCTTTCTTAATCTTGTTCTTTATGGACTGCATAAAAAACGAACTACTTAATTGTTATCATGACAATGCAAGAATTCATGAAAGTCAGAACTATGATCAGATTAGGACTTCAGCTCTTAATCAATTGCAACTGGTAATAAATTTCACTTGAGGTTCTCTATATCAACCGATGTCCAGTCATAATCCCACACAATATTTCTTTTGTGACAGTTTCAAGTTCAATAAGTATTATAACACTAATCTTCAAAAAAAGCATTGTCTGTACAGATGTGTCATCATTCCGGGGGGTGAGGTCTCAGAGTGTAGGACTTTGGATGATGGAAAGTCATTGTTATCAAGTGGGTATCTCTTCCGATATAATATATTCCCCCCTCAAGCTGGGTCAAAGCCACCACTCAAGTATTTATGTTAGAATGTGTGTCTATAACATTCCAATCCGAAAACGATGTAATCCACTTTGGGCTAGGCCCGTACAGTTTTAAAATGTTTTTTGTTACAATTAATGGAAGTCAGCTCACTCATATAGGGCGGAGCTTTTCCTACATAGGCAATGTGGGATGAAATGGAACCCCCCCCCCCAAAGCCAGATGTTCTTGTGAGGTCTATGGCTTAGCACTCAGTTTTGTTCCTTTGTACCTCACTTAGGAGATTCAAGCGGTAGCTTCCACTATACAGACCAAACTTTGAAAGGCAGGTCCGTGTCAAATACCAACTTTGATGTTCCCCTCTCGAACCGTAAAGGTATTGTCATACGATGAAGTTGTGGGAAAGAGCTATTGAGCATCGCTTGAGGATGGTGACTACGGTGTCAGAGAAATAGTTTGGGTTCATGCCTGGAAGATCAACTATGGAAGCTATCTACCTATTAAGGAGATTGGTAGAAAAACACAGAGCAAAGAAGAAGGATCTCCGTATGATTTTCATAGACTTAGAAAAGGCTTATGATAGGGTGCCTAGAGACATCATATGGTAGGTTCTGGAGAGAAAGGGAGTGACCAAAGGGTATATCGAGGTGATTAGAGACATGTATGAAGGTGCCGTCACTACCATTAGATCACCAGTAGGGGAAACGAGTGAATTTCCAATCACGGTAGGATTGCATCAAGGGTCAGCATTGAGCCCGTACCTCTTTGCCTTAGTTATGGATGAATTGACTAGACAATTTCTGGAGGATATCCCATGGTGCATGATGTTTGCAAATGACATTGTTCTCGTAGATGAAATCGCTAGAGGTGTTAATACGAAACTAGAAATTTGGAGGGAAGCATTAGAGAGTCAAAGAGTTTCCAGATAAGTAGGAGTAAAACTGAGTATATGGTGTGCAAGTTTAGTGGTACCAGCAGTGCGCATGAAGAAAGAGTGATGATCCAAGACCAGGAGATACCAAAGAGTGATCATTTTACGTATTTAGACTCAATTATTAATAGAGATGGAGAGATTGCCGATGATGTGACCCATAGGATCCAAGTGGAGTGGCCCAAGTGGAGGAGCACTATTGGTGTACTATGTGACAACATGGTACCCACAAAATTGAAGGGAAAATTCTATGGAACTGCCATAAGACCAGCGATGTTTTACGGGACAGAATGTTGATCTATTAAGAAACAACAGGTGAGCAAGATGAGTGGTAAGACCAGACGAGATAGGATTAGAAATGAAACCGTCCGTGAGATAGTAGGTATAGTACCTATAGAGGAGAAGTTAAGAGAAAATAGGCTAAGGTGGTTTGGGCATGTCTACCGTAGACCAGGAGATGCAGTAGTTAAGAGAGCGGATATGATAGCTTTAGATAACAATGCTACAAGGAGGGGTAGACCTAAATTGACATTAGATACAGTTGTGCGCAAAGATATGAGTATAATGGGTTTGTGTGAACAAGTGGCCCTTGATAGAGCTCAATGGAGGAAACGGATTCATGTAGCCGACTCCAAGTGATTGGGACATAAGGCTCGGTTTGGTTTGGCGATGTGGGACTGAATGTCACAATTAGAAAGCCTTCCATAGTGTAGCAAGTAAAGGAAAAATCTGAATAAGCGGGCGATTTAACTTTTCTAGCACTATAATGGCATTTAATAATTAGAGCTGCACTTCAGGAGGCAATCCAAGAGCACTGGTGTTCGGAAACCAGGAAAGTTCCACATGGCTGGGAGCCTAAACGAGAATGCCTCCTATCAGAGGGCAGAAGCATTCGTATTGAAGCTAGCCTACTCAAGCACCCTTTTGGAAATCTTAAACAGCATGTTGCAGTAACATGTGAGATACGATGATTGCAATGCCAGAATGAACAAGAATTACTCAAACTTTCCCAGAAGATATAATCCTTTCAACCTGACAGAACAAAGTTTCGTAAATGACATCACTATGCTCAAGTCACAGATTTCGAGTGTTTCACTCCGAGATGGAATTTCAGAAGTCTACGAGGATGATAATTTACATCATATCCAAGAACATCACCAAAAGAAGAAAACTCAAGAGTTAAAACATTAAAGGGGACAAAATTGCACCAAGTCATTGCAGTAAAAAATTCTCCACTTGTAATGGCATCTAAAATTTACTACTAATACATGGAATAATTACCACCAACGGGGTGCTTGATTCTCCATCCTTCGAGTTTCCAGCATCCATTGTAAGGACAAATTACTACAAAATGCGAGGACAAACAGATGTAAGATTCTCTAACAAAACTGTCAATTGATAGGAAAGGAACTGTAATATCAATGATAAAATTACAATAGCCAGAAACTGCAAGCAGAGTCACATCATCCTTCAGTAGGGCTCTCTGCTCCCGCTTTCAATCCTCACCCTGTGCTCGCGCTCTTGACTAGAGAATTTGAGTACTTTGGAATACTTATAAAAAATGATTTCAAGCTCGCGCTAGCGCATTATGGGACTTAGCTCGTGACGGAATTTTCCTCGCGAACAATCCGCAATTTTAATGGGAATACGCATTTAACGAAACGAAAATCAAAATCAACAGTGGTTACTAAAAATGATAAGCAAGCTGCCATGCATGGTAGTTAATTTCAGTAGGTAGTTAAAGTTAATTTAATCAGTTAGTTGAGTAACCAGTTAAGGGGATTAGTTGTTGGTTTGTTACACCTATTAGCTGGCAAGGAGTATAAAGAGAGAGAGAGAGGGAGGGAAGGAAGGAAGGGATAGGCATGCAATTGTAATCAAAGAACTTTTTTTTTTTTGATAATCACATTTTATTGAAAAGGCACAAACCAAATACAAAACTAAAAGGGGCATACCCCAGTAAAATCAAAACCCCCTAAAAAAACAATCTGGGGCCAAGAAAGAAACAAAGCAAACAACAGCCTATCTAAGGTATATTAACCCTTTACATCGAGAAAACACTTTCCGGAAGCCTCCAGCTTACTCCCAATGATCTGTTCAAAGATGATTTCTTAACTCTTCTTCTAGAACACGGGAAATCTCTAATGGAGTTAACAATATTGAGGGAGACGACATCAACTTGTGTATGTAGATTTTGGAATACTCGAACGTTTCTTTCCCTCCAGATGCCATACACAGTAGCTGCGAGCATACTGGAGAGGATCAAACATCTGAAGTCCTTGGTTTTCAAAGAACTTTGGGAAAAGGTTCCCTCAATTGTAACCGTTTCTGATCAAATACAATCTATCTCCATTTTTTCCCTGATCTTCTTCCATTTCCCTTCAATTCGATCCTCTCATTTTATAAAAAAACCGAAAACATACGTTTAATTCAACTATGTCAGATTCCAAAAAGTCAAAACAATTCAAAACAAAGACCCTAATACATAGTCATGAATGACGAAACCAGAAGAAACTACGAAGGAATCGATTACAGAAACGTCGAATTCAGATAGTAGGGAAGCTCTAACCTGAGAAGAAGATCGAATTTGAACGTGAGTACGCTGATTTCCGTATAATTGTGGGAGAGATTTGATAGCGCGTTGGTGTTCTAGGGCTTTGCGAGAGTAAATTTAGTGGGAAGAAAAGGAAGACTTAATTGGCAAGCAATAACAAGGATTGAGTTTAAATGAGGATTTTACTTTTTACGGATCGGTTCGGTTGGGATCATCACTGGGTGGCGCCATACCAGAACAACCACCGGAATCAGAACCGAACAGAAAAACAGAAACAGAGACTTTAGGCTCTGTTTGGAACCTAGGGAAAGGAAAGGGAAAAGAAAGGGAAAAAAAGGAAGATAAAAGAGAAGGAAAATAAGAGGAAAATGGGAAGAAAAGTTTACTATTCACTACCTTTGAAATTCTTATTTTCTTCCCTCTTTCTCTTTAAACCAAACAATGGAAAGGAAATTTTTTTAATTTTCATTTCTTTTCTTTTCCTTTTCACATGTTTCAAACATAGCCTTAATTACAGTGCAGGTTACTCTATGCGGAAACCCTGCCCATTTGTCGAAGAGTTTTTCGGCCATTAAATTTATGTAATTAATACATAATACTGAATTCAATGGCCGAAAAACTTCGACAGATTGGACCCTCCCAATGGACGGAACACCTGATTCTGTGTCGAGGTGTTTCCGTCTTTTTTATTCTGTTTATCTACTATCATATAATCCTTTTATGTACATTACATCTTAAACCGGGAGACACAAATGTTCAAAATTCAAGAAGGAAAAAAACACCTGGCACTTTGTTTTGTAGTAAAAAGGTGAACTATTTTTGTAGTATATGTTAATGAATAATTAACGTTGGAACATGTAAATCATCTTGGAGATGAATGATTAACTTTAGAGCACATGTACCTTTTTGAATGTATTTTCTTAATATTAAGGAATGATTTATTTAATTTTGGAAAGTGATTTTCGCACTCTTTAAATTATTAATCGCACTTCCAAAAAGAATGCGAAAATCAATATGATCTTGCAATGGCAAGATTAACTACGAATAAAAGGCTCAATTTAAACAAGAGGGACAGAGGCCAAATTACTGAAACTTTATTTTAAAGAAATTCAATTGGCACTTTGTTTTTTGTTTTTTTCCGCCCGAGACTAGACAACATTGGGATGAAGCTGTGGGTATTTTAGTTTCTTGATTATCTTTTCTTCTCTTGTGAGATACTGAATGGACCGCTAGATCACCATATACAGAAATAGAAGTGTGTCAACGGGTTCAAACCAACCAAGCTGAGCCGAGCTTTGTTGTATTCGTGCAAACGAGCCTAAAACTCGAGCTCGAGTTCGGCTCAATTACTAAGCGAGTCGAGCGTCTAGCTGCTCGCAAGCAGCTCGGTTCATTTACAGCCCTATGTGCGCTCACATTTTCTACTACAATACAATCTTTGTGCCACTCTTGTAATTGTTCATTCATGTCTCATGTTCTGAGTATTGGATTTGCAGTGCAAGGAAAAGTGAAGTCAGTCAAATTTGAATTATTCCAATACATATTAGTATCAACTTCATATTTAGGCTTTCTTCCTATCATATCATATCATTCCCCGGTCTCACTCAGCATTACTAGTATCAACTTCAAATGCAGGTTGTTCCCAAGCAGTACTAGTGAAATTTCATGGAAAAGACTGCACCAAACTCAGTTCATCAAAGGCTACGAACGAGGATGCCTTCAAATGTGATCCCAGGTCCAAATGCCAAAGCAAGTCCCCACTCTTCCCCTCCCTCTCTCTTCAGCTCCTCCCTCATGTTCTCCATCACATAGAAAATTGTATTGCTGCTAACATTTCCAAAGTCCATCAATGCCCTCCTACTACACTCAAGTTTCTCACTACCCAACTTGAGGGTCCCCTCCAATCGGTTTAGTATAGCCGGTCCGCCCGGGTGAACCGCCCAGAACAGCTCGTTGAAGTCGGTCAACCCGACCTTGGCCATGAGCTTCTTGCAGAACGCCTCGATGTTTTCCTCGATCTTTACCGGAAGATCCCTCCCCAGTTGGAAGTTTATGCCCTCTTCCGTAAGTCCACCGTTGATCACGTTGTGTGTCCCTGGCAAGAACTGCTGGACCGCGTAGTTCAGTTCCATGAAAGGGGACTCGGACCCCACCATTGGGTCCGCCCCAATGATGGCCGCGGCAGCTCCGTCCCCAAAGAGGGCGGCCCCCACTAGGTCGTAAGGGCGGTCCTTGTTTGGGGGACGGAACCCAAGAATGGTGGTTTCGGAAGTCGTTAACAGGACACGGCTCCCAGGGTTGTTTTCGGCGATGTCTTTGGCAACCCTGAGGCCAGTGACACCACCGTAGCAGCCCAAGAAGTAGAGCATCACGCGACCCACGTCGTTCCTCAGCCCGAGTTGACTCGCAAGGTAGAGGTCACCACCCGGTAATCGGATTTCGCTGGAGGAAACATAGACAACGTGGGTGATGGCAGCTTTTGGTCTTCCCCACTCCTTGATGCAAGCAAGGCTTGCTTCCAGTGCCATTTGTACAACGGCCGGGTTTGCGATTTCGAGCCTCTGTTTGATGGTTGGCGAGCCTTCTGTTGCTAGTTCCGGGTACTTGTCCAGTATCTCCTTGGACATGACTGTGTACCTTGTCTTCACAGTAGTTGTTTTGCCTAC
Organism: Rhododendron vialii; assembly: GCF_030253575.1. Classification (NCBI taxonomy): domain Eukaryota; kingdom Viridiplantae; phylum Streptophyta; class Magnoliopsida; order Ericales; family Ericaceae; genus Rhododendron; species Rhododendron vialii. The sequence continues at coordinate 3,681,251 of NC_080563.1, read as the reverse complement.
CAAAAACAGAGAAAATTTAAAGACCCATAAAAAAAAGTGGCAAAAAGTTATCCAAACTACATTGTGACAGCATTGCATTCATTCTGTTGAGTGTCAACCATTGGGCTACATCAAAAATAAAATAAATTTGCTCATTTAGCACTAGTAATTTTTTTCCCTTGTTCTGCAGTTGCTTTTTGTTCGTCGAAATTAGCTAAGAAACAGACAAATATTGCAACCAAATTCAGAAATTTCGAAGCATTGGTGGAAGGTATTTCGCTTACACAGTCGTTCTAGTTTCTCCTTAATTGCCGAATCTTCAAACTTTGTGTCCCGAAAGTAGCCTTCGACCAAGCAATCCTGAGGAAGGATTTGGCTAGGAAGTGCCTTCCCCAGTGCAAGGACAGACGCCTTTCCAGGCGTTGGGGCGCGTTTGCTTTGCGAAACGTACTGCTTGGGAGGAGCACCACTGCTGCTTGTTTTCGACATGGCTAATGAGCTGGGAAGATGATTCAAGTGTTGGAATGTTGAAAACACTTGATGAAGAAAATGGGTGAGGGTCATCACAGGCTTAAATGGGAGCTAGATTTGTTATTGGAGAGAGGTTGGTGTCAGGCTAGGCCAGCATGAATTGTGAGAAATGCATAGTTAAATGGTTTTGGTATTCTTTTGGGTTCTTGGGACAGAAAGTGTGAATCCTAGTAACAAGGAAAACATTCTTTTCATTTAAACTAGTTTCTGAGTTGTTGAGACTTGAGAACTAAATCAAACTTACCATCCTTTCCTTCCAAAAACAGTCGTGAGACATGCCCTATACTGATGGGATCACTTAGAATTATTAGAGTTCAGTTGAATCCCTTCAAACTAAGCACATGACGGGAGCTGCCAAGAATTTACACAGTGGCAGCTCCAGAGATTTCCTCCTATTAAATTGTTCGGAAATTTCCTATTAAACAAGAAAAGGGTTCAAATCTCTTTATTTGTAGGAAAAGGGTTCAATCACTTTTTTTTTAGGAAAGAGGGTTCGATCTTAATTGAATTCAGTTTCCTACATCTTCTAAGTTACAGAAGCCACATTTGTAACTTCATTTTTGCTTTTTTTTTTGTCACCAGATTGACTCTAATTGATTGACAAAAACATTGGACAAAGGCCACAAAAAATTATCAGATGCGTAAATGTAGGATATGTATCTGGTTAGTGTCTCAGTTGAGCACTGATATTTCTCCTAGCGCGAGTCTGCGGACCACTTTTCATGGGCTCGCGCCAAAGCCCATTCGACTTCCTCCAAGTTCTAGCTTGGGCAGTCCAGTACGTCCATGGGTATTCACGCAATGGTCTGGGGCCCCTCTCTTCGTATGGTGGAAAGTTTCAAATTTTTGGTACTGGATGATCAATCTTGCCCATCGAGTAAGGCTTCAGAATCTGGCCCGAGCCCAAACCATGATCACGCAGGTGGGTTTTAGCCGTTGAAGACTCTAAATGGTGGGTCTGGTATGGCAGAAATGGGTCTAAATGGTGTAAGAAAGCAGAGAGATTTATTCTAGTTCGAGAATAGATTATAAATGGTATAAAAGAGAGCACTGGGAAAACGAAATTTTTTGCCGGGAAAAATGAAATTCTCTCCCAAAGTAAAAGAAAACAATTAATTTACACGCCCCTTCAGAATTCCGTGGAACTTGGCCACCGGGTTCTGTACATCATGTTCCGTGCTAGACCACTTATTAACTCACTAAACTGCCAAATCTTTCCATTTCCCAAGTTTTTCCCCCCATGGATATTGACATAACACAAATTGTTTTTCTGATATACATTTACATAAAATCAGTTATAAGAAATGAAATGGCTTACAAGCATATACACATTTATTACTCTAAAAACAATGGATGACTTTTCTCTTTCTTTCTTTAGACCTCCATTGATAATGAACAAAACGACAAACAACCAACATAGTTATCCTATGCGGTCTACAGTGGTTCGAATTGCAGTCTTTGTTTCATGTCAAATGGAAGAAAAGTATGCCAAGAGCCGAGTTTATCTCATTGCGAACCCAGAAGCCACAAAATACACCTTATCTAGAAGAACTTGCAATATTAATCGGGTCAACAGATAACTAACAAGAAATAATAAGGCGAACAGATATAGCTGCCAGGGCAAACTATTTGCTCCTTAGTTGTTGAATCCAAGACACACAACTTATTACTATAAATATAAATACATTCATCCAAGCACCCTATAATTGACCCTCGCCAAAAAAAAAAAAACTCCCCATATTTGACTTCACAAACGAAAACATGAAACCAGGAACAAGTTGTTGGATTGCAGCATCCCATGATGTGAACATGCCCTTGAAGAGTATGGCTGCTTTGTTGCAGTTTACCATAAGGTTTCATCGGAGCTTGACAAGGCACTGTTTGGTTCATCAAAACGGTTGTTTGACCTCCCAAAAGAAACCAAGGTTCTAAAAATTCTGATCAGCCTTTCCATGGCTATGTTGGGGAAAAGAAAAGGTAATAACCACTAAGAAATACTAGTATGAATAAGGAACTTCAGAGAGAAAGCACAATGAATTTTTTTTGTTAAGCCACCTCTTTTTCTTTGAGCATGTGCAAATCCTACGGTTTATCAGTGACAATCATTTTGTTGAGTTCGGCAGTTGGTATGGATAAGTTGTACTTTCCTTCTACCCCTGAGCCTGAAGTACTATTTTAGTCCTCACTTTCAAGCCTTAAGTTGTCGTGACGATTTTCTCAATTTCTCAAGCCAGTATTTTGTTAATGTGACCCACTAATACTAATCAGTCCACTTTCTCCAACAGAAAGCACGATGTGTCATTGCATCAAAAGGACCAAGATGAGAAGTCAGTTCTTAAAAGACTACTGTCATCCATTTGGCCACATTGGCATGCCTCCCCCAATCTAGAGGAACTCGATTCCTAAAGTTTACTACAGTAACCTATAGAGGAAAAGATGACTTCAAAACACAACTGAAAAGACGAAACACAAGTTCAAGTCCAACCACCATCTTGAATTAGCAAAAGCTGCAAAACGCAAACCAAAAGTGAGAGAAAACTCAGAGCCATGGAAGGATATGACAACTATCTAAAAGCCACAACACCAGGGATACCTCATAGTCTCATACCTTACTGTCAATTGCTTAATACACAGTTCTCTCTCCATTCTCAAGATGAACGTCGATAGTAGTACCTAAAACGACGTGTAATTCTATTACGCTCATGGAAGACATAATTAGAGAGAGAGAGAGAGAGAGAGAGAGAGAGAGAGAGAGACGTACACAAAGATCTTTATGCCATATAAGGCGGCATACTTTCGCAGAAGACGCTCAACAGTATACCACTCTGACCGATCTGATCCACCCTGGTACCCAATTCTTGGCATATGGATTGAAGCTTTTTAACATTTGAAATAAAAACACCAAATTAGACCTCTAATAAAACCCCGAGGAACATGTTTAATGTGTAAGCTAACAATCAGCTGAAAAGTTCACTTCCTTCTGTGTACACTTCTTAAAAAGTGCCTTCTTCGTGCCAAACACATGTTCAAATAACATCATACTTGGGAGATTTGGAGAAGGGAAGGGAACACATACCCACCGCAGGCATGTTGAATAATATTTGAAGATTTTGTAAATTTAAGAAGTCTCAGCTCTATTTGATCTAAAGCTTTATAGTTCCAATTGGTTTGTCAATAAAACTTCTTAATATAGATATTAGAATTTTGTGTGGCCCGCGATCCTCGATTCGAGTTCCTCCTCCGCTTGCTGGGGGGCTACCTAGCCTTCTATTCCTCACCTGCACAATGGACGCACGACTAAGACCTGGCCGGGGTTGCATGGCAAGGCCCTCCGGCACGAGGATAAGTATGTGTTTAGAGAGAGGAAAGAGACTAGGGTTTTTTGTAGGGTTGAGTGTATGTACCCCCTAGAGTTTGTGAACCTCTCGTATTTATAGGATCTCCTTAGCTTGCTCTCCAAGTACTAGCATGTGCTTCGCACGAGTCGACTGACGTCACTATGACGTAGCTGAGTAGATCTGGTAACTGTTTTGGCGTGAGCTGGCGGCCCCACGCGTGCCCACCGTTATCCTTTGGCATAACCGCCTCAACATGTGATGAGATACGTGTGCATTTAGTTAGCCGAGCCCATTAAGCGATTTGCAAGGAGAATACACCGACGAGGCTTCTTCACCATCGGTAGCCGAACCTGAGCCGCCTCCCATGCCGAGCTTGGAATAGGCATAGTGTCGATGGATATGCCTTGGTCATTAGCCGAGCTCAAATCTCAAGTACAGTCGTGGCGGCCAATTGCGGACGGTAACGTTCGGCCTACTACAAATTTCTTGTTCACACTTCTCTAATACATCATGTGACATAGATCATCTTACCATTTTGATAAGCTAAACACAAATGTTGTCATATAAGAAGTGATTAACTATTATTGTTAAAAGAATAGAAATATATGTCCATTTGTTTCCTTTCCATGCATATCTTGTTTTATTCTTGCAAATTGTTGTCTCCACATATCTCTATATTGTTTTGCTATCCATGCCCCACATTCACATTCATGCTCTTAGACAGTCAATTAAAATGTTCTCATTGACACGAGTAAGGTCTCTTGTGCGCCAATGAACTATCAGGTTTTCCAAAGCATCAGGCTAGTGGAATTTCATAACAGGATGATACGCTTGTTTCGACCTGTTATCCTTGAGCTGAAATCAGGGTTTAAATACCCTCCAAGGGGTCAGCAATGTACCCCAGCAAAAACAAATAAGAATTCTTATATGGACATATGCATTGTATACTCCAACAAGAAAATATTAGACAACCGAGGCAACATATATTATTATCAGAAGCATGCATGTTGATGTAGATAAAGCAAAACATTTTGCTATTATTGTCAGAAAATGTATACCAGAATTTTGGGCAGCTGAGAATGATGCTTTAGATAGGCAACACTCCAAGTCAGGAATAGAGATATTGCTGCGAGGCACTTTACGCTTAGGATTGTAGGATTGTACAACAGCCAATCCCACCCATTGAGGAGCATTAACAGACTTGGTCTGTTCATCACCGTCCTCTGCAGAGTAAATATGGTGTTAAAGGAACAAAGTTGAGAAATAATTAGAAATGCAGAACGTAAACCGAACAATTACCTTAGCTTTTAGCAGCTTAACACTTCAAAGACAAAAGAGATTTAAGGTACCAAATAAAACTGAAACACGTGGTATGACATAATCAAATATTCGGTTCAGGTTCCATCTGACAACCATGGATAAAATGTGTAGGAATTAGGATTAGTGTTTGGGTTTGGGGATATATAAGTGAAATCCAGAGAGAGTATATTCGGCAATCACCAAAATATCAAACTTGGTCAACGAGATTGTTAACTTCACTGCCTAACTGTTGCTACTCCGACTTGCTATTGAGGTTAAGAAAAGAGAACGTCAAGCAATAGGTTAAACTAAGAAGCAACTTGTAGGAGGGAGGACCACATGGTCAAGGTTCACCACGTCAGAGACACTGGAGAACCAAGGGTCCACAACCCAGTAAACAGACTGAAACGGAAATGGATGGGATGTTAGCAGCATTGTGAGAGAATTTTCTATGCATTGTCAAAAGTCAGTCATGCCGTTTCTTATAGCTTAAGCTCCTAATTTCCACAGGACATCAGAGCAGACCTCGATCTCAGATAAATACTTAACTTGATCTAGGGAAGTACAACTCAGAGAGAAGATTGGCACGCGACGTTAACTGATTGTATGGGATGTTAGGTACATTGTGAGAGAATTTTCTATGCATTGTCAAAAGTCAGTCATGCCGTTTCTTATAGCTTACGCTCCTAATTTCCACAGGACATCAAGTTGACAACTTTCATAATGATAACCGTAGGACATAGGCACACAAATGACATGTCCTATCAATAAACTCTCTCTGTTTTAACCGTACACAGAGACTGGACACGTGTCTATCAAAGGCTAACGAACCTAGGTCTTTATTCTTGTGCGCAAGGAAAATGTGATTGCTCAAATGTCCATGATATGTGGCAGGTTAGGAGCTATCTACTAACAGCATCTATGCAGGCAGGCATGTGCACATGTATCTCTTTCGTCTATGCACATTGCAAATAATTGGCAGGATAAGAGAGAATAAATTCCAAACACAAGAAAGTGAGAAACAAAAGCTGACCTGTGATTTCTATAAGATGAAGATCACCAAGATGCAGATCCTTAAATTCAGAAGCTAGATGATATGCACTTGGGACATTTGCTGAAAGTTTTGCAAGGGCATCAAACATACCTCCATGGCCCCAGTTCCCAGAGTCATCAACACAGCTGCCAAAGAAACAAGATAACAAGGGTCATCAGTTATTTTAACAAATAGATAGGTGCCAAAATGGAGCTCTTTAATTGAGAACTATTAGAGGACTCAGAACAATGTAGTGGGATATTACTTCTTTTTGTGTTTTTTTGATAAGTATGTAGTGGGATATTACTTAAATGAATAGTAAAAACTAGGCTATTGTATCGGAGTAGATTCTAATACAGACTATTCTTTTATCCTTTCTTCACCTTGTTGATAAACTAATCCGCACAGATATTTTAAGCTAAATAATAAAATGCAATGCTGTTCCATTTCCAAAAGAGATTCTTACCTGAATATGATTGCCGGATCTGATGGACAATTTGTTGATGGATGTGTACAGTCTCCGTAAACAAGATGAACAGAACCTGAATCAGACATCATATCACCATTGGGAGGGCGAAGAGGATCCTGAACTGATAGTGAACGGTAACCCAGAGCTTCCCAATTGGACAACTTCTTCTCCTCTGCCTTCCTCCTTGCAGCCTCAGCTCTTTGATGCCTTTCCTCAATTAAGTTTCTCCTATTTTCCAACTCCAAGATAGGACTATCCTTTGACAGTGATGTTTCTTTGAACTTTTCAACCCAAGAGAGATAAGACACTTCATCAAAACCGGGATACGCAACAGAAGCAGGATCCTTTATCACAAGGTCACGTCCATTTGATAGATCCATTGGACTAAGTTCAAACTTCACATCCTCCTTGTCTGATTTTTGCTTGTGCCGCAATGCAATTACCTTTTCAGCCATAGCATTCAATTCAGACGCAATCAGTTGATCTGGTTGTTCACAACTTACATCCGTGGGATCTAACATTTGCAAGCCAAATATAACAGATCGCAAGTCACCAGCTTCAGCTCCTGCTGCTTCTTTTCCTTCCAGGTCCATAAGATTGTCTCCTACAACATTATGGCTTAGCTGCAGCTTTTTCTCTGCTCTCCGCATGATAACCTACATTTACATTGGAACAGACAGTAAAAGAGCTGGTTTCAAAACTAACAATGGTTCACTTAGCTCTCACCTCCTCGACTGAATGCTCGGTGACTAAGTTAACAGACAGGACATGATTCATCTGACCAATGCGGTGTGCCCGCTGAAGTGCCTGCTTATCCACCTGGGGATTCCAGTCTTGCTCATAAAATATGACCTACAGTGCAAGTTATAAGTAAGTAGTCAAAATGCATCATAAACAGGTAGTACAAAAATATCCAATAAACGCCAACAAGTCCTCAGTTAAGGGCCATTTGAAGCTGACAGAAATATAATGACTCAAAATGTCCTCTCCACTACAATCTATAGAAAGTCAACTCATATATCCCATGAAGAATTCAGTGATAAAATTGAAATAACTTCCAGTTGTATTTATATTGCTCTGCATACCATTTCAGGTGAATGTAACACAGAACTAACCATTTTCACAAGTGAACTTAGTGAGAGGATAATTGATTGAATACTGTACTCACTGTATCAGCAGCCACAAGATTCAAGCCAACTCCCCCAGCTCTTGTAGAAATCATAAAGACAAATGCACCACTCTGATCAGCCTCGGCCTTCAAACTCCCTTTGACAGATTGCTGGCTGAAACTCCTTATTGCTGCAAAGCGTTCCTCTGCCCGAATTGATCCATCCAAACGCTCATAAGAATAGTTCCTTAACTCCAAGAAATCCTATATAGAAGACCAAAACAAAGCAATAATTTAGATGTTGAGATAAATATAATCAATTTTGGTATGGAATCCATGTACAACTTCGGGAAAAAGGATTCACCTGTAATATGTCAAGTGTATGGGTCATTTGAGCAAACAGCAGCACACGATGTCCAGTATCATGTAGTTTTTGAAGTAGCTGATCCAAGATTATGAGTTTACCACTACCCTGACCAGATGTCAACAGTATGTAATTGAGAAACAGCTAAATGAGAGTGCAAAGACACAATCTGTCACAAAGACATCAAAGATGCAGCACAAATGTTTTTCCTGTACATATAAACCCAAGGCATAGTAGACAAAAGCTTCCTATGCTCCTATTTCTTTTCCTGACTTCGGAGGTAATTCTAAAAAGTGAAAGCACATATTACTGGTGGCTAAATAGTTGGGTTACCAGAACCAGGTGTTCACCCTCTTCGTAAGGCTCGGGTTCAATACCAGGAAAGAGGTAAGGATGGCTACATGCTTTTCGTAACTGCATTACCTGTGCCGAAACAGAAAAATAGTTGAGAAAAAACCTATGTATGCTTTCAAGATGAACAGTTGATACAGACGTGAGAAGACCATAGGTAATAAAAGAATAAACACCAACAATTTCTGAACAATTAAAACAACTAGCATATTCCACAGGAGAACTGAAAATCAAGCAAACTTAGTATCTGTCCATTGCGTAGTCATAACACCAGTTACGAAGTCAAGCTCGCAATAAAAGAACTTAGAATGTCAAGAGGTAAACCGTAGTTGATTGACTCCCCCTATGTCCTGCTTAGGGTCATGCCTAGACAAATCCGATCCAGGAAGGTTGTGATAGTTGGCAATGTTCCGTGTAGGACTAGGAATTTTTGACAAGATACATTACCCAACAGGAAGTTAGTAGGTTAGGTTGGCTTATGTTCAACACAAGTCAAGTGTTCACCACATTGACGTGCATGTATGGGCACATGGTGGGCAAAGCAGACAACATTGTATAAAGCAGGGAAGAGTCGTTGCAAACTGCGTCCAGGAAGGTGGAAACCTAAATAATGTGCGATGAGAAGCAAGCTTGTAGTACCTGACCAATTGCCTTTCTTTTTAAAACAAAAGCAAATGACATGCTCCCCATGACGTGCATTTATAGACCCCCCCAAAAAAATATGATTAATGCAATCAATATTGACGTACTATATTCTGCAAGGATTGTTGATTAGAAGCTCCAGAAGAGAATGCAAGTAGTCTGGGAAGCTCTTTCCTCAATATTGACATGTACACCTTCTTTTGCAGGGCCACCAAGGGTGACATTCTACAAACAAAATTTCTGTAAGTGTCACCACAATGCTGCATCCAAACAACTAAGTAAATTCAGAAGAAAGGAGTAATTGTACTTTATGCTAGTGGTAGAGCCAAGAAAAACACAACACCCTATGGTTGGAGAGTGCAAAATGGCTGCAAACATTCATAATAAGGTCAATTGATGGGACAGAATGTATGCCCACCGAGTATTAAATACTTAGAGATTAGAGACTATTTCGCATTTACTATCCAAGTAGAAATACGTGCAGTAACATTGCGGGAAATCTAATTTCAGAGAGGACCCATGGTAGTTTCAAAGGGAGAAAGCACATGTTAGAAGTTTCCGAGAGGAAAAAATAGACGAATGACGAGTTGCAGTGATTGTGGTACAAAAGAAAAATTAAGAGGGGAAAATGTGCAACATACCATTTTTCACAAAAAAATCATATACTTTACTCTTTAGTTCAAACCACATGCGTGTCATGCGTTCACTTCTAAACATGAGATGATGGATACTTGTTTTTGGGCCAAACAAATGTGGGTAAAGTGTAATTACCACAGAAAAATTTTAATTTGAAAAGTTACTCAAATGCAATGTTCTAAACTTCTAATGCAACCTAATCTTGATTGCGTCTTAAGCCAACAACCAAGCTGGCATGGGTGATTCTAGAAATCAGAAAATGAATAAGAAGTTGGAATGATGTCCTTGGAGTGAGCAGGTAAATGCAAAGATTAAAATGAAAGAAAAAAACTGACACTGTGATCTCCGTGAGTCGAGGAAGCACAAGAGCACCGGAGTCAATAAGCTTGGCTTTTGTTCTTCGAAGCATAAAAGCTCCCAAAATATATTTCAAGATTTTAAATCGTTCCTTAACTTCTGCCGCATCACAACCTGCTTAATAAAAGAATTTACGACGTTACAACAGGGTTCCTTTCGTAATAAGGTCATTATTCTTCGGAATGTTAACCTTACCTTCAATGCCATGTTAGGAAGATAAGAACTAACCCATAAAGTACAAGCAAAGGAAAGCACTTAAGGAAGAAAATATAAAAGTTATGTAACCAATTCCAGTAAAAGTCCAGATGAATCTGGATCGAAACAATTTGATTTATTTTCTAATGTTTATCAATGCGATTATGAGAAAATCACCGTTTTCCTTCACCAGAAAACACCAACATTAGCCATCAGGTTAGAGATTAAAGTTGGGAGTTAGTGACCAGATTCATATAGAACTACAGAGAGAGGGTCACCATTGACCAAGCAGTTATGCTCAAGGACCATCTAGGTGGTATCATAATCAAAAGCTAAACAGCAAACTGATAAGCCCTAGAAAGTGTTAATATCAGGGCTTATCTCTCTCATTTTTTGTCACACATCCATGCATTTCATTGCTAAATTCGTTGATTTCGTGCGAGGGTGTTGTGTTTATAAGTTTCAGGCAATTCACGTGAAAAAGACGTGTTTTTGACGCCGTGGATTAACTCTAAAGGTAGCCGTACACCCGAGGCCACATGGCACCCTGCCACTGAGTGCCAAGAATGATGAAAAGTAGCATTGGAAGGTGTGCCGGACATCGGAAGGCCAAAGGACATGCGTAGGGTGAAGAAACAAAGAAAGATCAAAATTGTCCATGTGGTACCGGTACTTGAAAATCTCAGTACCCAGTGACCAGTAGCGGTGCAAAAAACTCAAAACTGGACTGGTACCAGTACCACAAAAATGCAGTACCTGTACCAACTGGAATTTTCTGCAGAATTTTGTAACCGACCAAGCAACAACTTAGGGTTATTTAGGACTTTTGTAACTCGTTTTTTAGGGGCTATAAATACTTTCAAGCCTGATTTCACTAGGTTATCTTTGACTTTTGCAATTTCTCTCTCTACCTCCATTAATGGAGCTCCCACCTCTCTCTTCATTTATGCTTTGAGGAGGGTTTTTAAGCACGATCCATTTACTTCCGAAGCATTTCGCCTTCATTAAAGTCGTAAGGAATCTCATTCTCTTCAAGGATCTTGTGTTTATTTCAAATTTACTCAATGTTTGGTATTTTCCTTATGTTTACCCTTGCTCATTTCGTTTCTCCTTTCAATATGGGTGAGTAGTGTAGTGAGGCTAGGTTGTGGGATGGTTAACGTCCCGTAACCGAGGGTGTGACTGATTCTTCTCTTGTAAAATCCCGTTTTCTAGCTTAAACATGGCTTAGGACTAATTTTATGTATCAAAACTTAGAGGTATTAATCTCTTTGATCAAATGTAGGCAAGGGCTAAGCTATTTGCCACATTTGATGGTTTGAGCCATGTCCCTCTTTGTGTTTGTCAAACTAGACCAAAAGAGTCTTAGTCATGTTTAACACCTTTGTTAAGAAGAGAAGAATCGAGTTCATCCTTATGTTATGGGTGTTAATCATCCCTAAACCTAGCCTTTAGTTTAACCTCCAGTTAAAAAGCCGTAGATAGGTTAAGTAGCCAGTTAACTAAATCCTGTGGTTGGCCGTCTCAACGCCAAAGTTTGGTTGGTGGTCCTAACGCCAAAATTCTCTACGCAAGCTAATCTCCGAACCAAGTTATGGATGCGCTCCCCGTGGATTCGACGCCGGACTTCCGGGTATTATTATGCTTTCAACCGACCTAGCCCTATGCTTGGGGTATTATTATTCTAGCACTCAATTTGGTCGCAAGCACAAACCCTACCATGCTATGCATCAAATTGCTCTCAATAGTATTGCACCACTATCTTGCACCAGAATAAGGCAGTATACCGGGCCACTCCCGTCCATACTCTCCACTTGCCAACCACCAAACCATGTATTTCAATAGTCCTCATTTTCTATCGCAAACATCAGTTCTAAGGGGGGGCGGGGGGGGGGGGGGGGGGGGAGGGGGGGGGGGGGTGTGGAAACCATTGTCATTTGTCACATTTAAGAAATACTGTGATCCAGGTTCCCATTGTTACCCCATTCAAATTTCACAAGAATTGTATGAATCATTCCTCCAATATGGTTTAAAAGATCTTCTTTAATAGGACCAAGAAGAGCACTGAAATAAGGACTAGAGTCTCACAAGAAAGTCTATTCAATAGCCGAAATAAGCAAAGCATTTTGCCTTAAAAAAATAAATAAAAGGAAGGCCTATTCACTGGGAACTAATATTTGATAAGTTAAGTAGTGCAAAAACATTAGATGTAAATTTCTAGGCAGGTAAGGTGCAATTTCATGTCTTAGCAATATGAATGATGGTGGGAAGTACGGAAAGACATGCATGAAGGACGACAATAAAGCATTCCAAACCTAGTGTTCTGGGCATATCTACAAAGAAGAGACTGTTGCATACTGCATGTTCATGGAAAGTAAAGAACGACCTGGCAAAGTATCCCCGGCTTTCTTAAACGTAGAAAGGAACTGCTCCAGTGTCCCAAAGATTGAAGGCATACAAAAATGCATCAAAGCCCAAAGTTCAGCCAGGTTATTCTGAACAGGAGTTCCAGTCATCAATAACCGTCTTGGCATGATGAAACGATCTCTAAGGACATTATACAACACCTGTTAAGGTTTTAGTAATCAGGATATCGAAATAAGAACAGAAAACTAAAGTAATCTTATGCACAATTTTTTCCAATTTGAAATTATCTGTTTTAGCTCAATAAAACACTCAAGGATCAGAGCAGTACATGAAACTTGAAACTTGAAAAGAAACTAGACAGGGTTTTTTTTTTTTTTTTAACTTGAACAGAAACTAGACAGGGTTTGAATGTACATCTGTGGAGGGATATACATGTATTTAAAATATGAATTTCTGAAACACATATCAATAAGAAATAAACCAGAAGGTTACTAATTAGATACAAGTAAATTCCCCCATTTGTGTATTGATTTATTGAAATTCATGTATCCAACAAATTTTAGTGTGATCAGCATATCTAAATGCAAGAATCATTTCTTTAGTATGAACTACACTCCCATATGTTTCCACCAGCGGATGAATCAATTGGCAAGTTGGTGAATGGATTAGAAGGAAATTAAACATACACTGGAAGGGTTCTTAAGTCTTTGTGCTTCATCGATGATTGCATAATGCCATGGAATTTGAGAAAGAAAATCCTGATCCATCAATGCTATGTCGTACGTAGTCAAAAGCACATCAAAAGGTAATGGCAGTACCTACAAACAACACACATGGTAATCTTGAAGGATTAAAACGCAATGACCACCTAAGAGCCGTCAAACCCTTTATAACTCACTTTCAAATCAGGATTTGTATGCAACAACAGGATTCAAAACTTACATAAGATGGTGAGGACTGCTCTATCACATGCTCATACATTTCCCTGCGTAGATTGCATCGATGATTTTTGTCTCCGACATAACGAAGTACTCTTAGTTTTGGAGAAAATTTAGCCACCTCTGATACCCAACCATCAGTCACGCTGAGGGGACATAATACCACTGCATAGAGTATAATGATGACACACATCACGATGACCCAAAAATTGAAGGAAATAATTTTTCACCAAACCCAAATCCCATGGAAGAGAGAAATATTCTCAGCATCTCAGAATGACTCAAAACAAAATTCGTACTCACAAAATGGCCCAGGTGACATATGGCAAACTTTCAAATAGCTCAGCAAAGAAATAGCTTGCAATGTTTTCCCTAGTCCCATCTGCCGGTAAACCATTACATGTAACGACCAATCAATTGCAAATAAACATTCCTAATAAATTTGTCAGCATCAACAAAGGTTTTCTACTCGCTAATGAGTAATGCCTATCATGCTGGTTGACCAGAAAGAGATACATAACATGAGAATCATCTTGTGTTGCATAGACTTCCCTCCCAACCCTTCTAATCTCCCATACTAAACAAGAGGTAAAAGGTGCAATATTTATGACGAATTTTTTGAGCTAATTTGCTCATATGATACAAGCAACTGACATGCTCTGCATTGCTAATAACAGTATGGTGTCAACCTTGGCGCAGTTGGATAACACTGTTGAATATCAAGCACAATCTACTAGCATCTAACCAACAACCAAAGCAGGGATGATCAACTCAACTCAGTTCATGTACCTTACTGGGTGTTAGGTACATGAATCCGTTTCACGTATTGATTCCACTAAAAGACATATCATCAACAAAGTATAATCTTTCGTAGTGCCGAAAAAGCACCGACACTTCTATTATCAGTTAAAGAAAGCACAATGACAAACTCCTTAACTCTGCAGGGATCAATCCTGGATGAATTCAAATAATCGTACCTCATCCCCTGCAAAATGATGAAGCAATGTAATCACCACAAACATCAAATATATAAATTCCAAAATACCAATAAAGAGAAATGGAGACAGACAAGCATAGAACATCCACCTTTTGAAGTGCCCATTAAGTGAGAAGGCATATGCAAAACCTTCACCATATTAAACCAACATCGTAGTGCATTCACTACATAAAGAGATACTTAACGAATCAAGCTCGCTTGAAATCGACTCGAATTATAAGCAAGTCAAGCTACTCGAAATTGATTGGTTCAATCAAAACTCGTTTGAGATCTGCTCGAATGATAAACATGCCAGTTTCAAAACTCGTTATGTTTTCAAGCTTGGTTTTGTTGTTTGCACGTTAGTCTGTTAGTCACATAATGCTTCAGTAGGTAGGACCCACCGCTTCTGATCTCAATCCTCGCCATGTGCTTGAGCTCTCGATATTCGTTCTGCCCTCGCACTCTCAATCCTCACTCTTGCGGATTTTAGTAATTTGAAATAGTTTTGCATGATTCTTTCACATTCGCGCCCGCGCCCCCTCTCACTCGTTCTTAGGTTTGCACCCTCTAGCGACGTTCAGTTTCTCAAATACCAGAAATAAGTCAAATAACTAATCAAGACAGGTTCAAGTTCTAATTTCGACGTTTTTCTTCCATTCAAAAACAAAAGGTTCGAACTGTTACCGAGAATGACGTTGACTCCGATACGATATCTCTGAATGAGCCACGAAAGGCCTTCGACTTGGTGAGGTTTGAGAGTGGCCGTCACCCCGAAGTCGGCGGGATTAACCGCCGGAGGCGCGGCTCGTGCGTCGGCGTCGAATACGTGCTTCGCCGCCGCTATTAGCCTCTGCTCGTAGTTCATGAGGAGTCGAAAAAGTGGCGCAAACCGCTCTGAGTCTCGCGCCTTTGAAACTGGAAAGGGCAAAGAGAATGGTGTGACGAAAATAGAGTGTTAGAACTGTGGCTCGTATTATTGGGTTATTGGGGGTGCAAGGGGCGTTATATGGTATGGTTGGTATAGGGGTATTTTTGAGATACAGACCAAATACCAGTTTAGGGTTAGAATAGAGTCAATATAAATACTCTATGTTGTAAACCCTAATTTATACTGTGATAATAAAAAACAGTAGCCGCTCTCGCTCCCGTGGACGTACCCGATTTTGGGGAACCACGTATATATCTGTGTTGATTCTTTACTGTTTATACTCATAAATCGTGTGTGTATGTCGATCCTAACAAGTGGTATCAGAGCTACAGGCTGTTTTAGATCACACAGAACAACGATGTCATCGAGTTCGTCTGTTTCGAAGTTCGATGTGATGAAGTTCGATGAAACTTCGAATTTCGGATTGTGGCAACAGCGGGTAAAGGATCTGTTGATGCAGCAAGGCTTGTACAAGGGATTAAAGGCGAAGCCAGAAGCCATGTCTAACGACGATTGGAAAGAACTCCAGATGAAGGCGGTGAGTACGATTCGTCTGTGTCTTGCAGACGAAGTTATGTATCACGTGTTGGGTGATGAATCGCCGGCTGGGGTCTGGACTAAACTGGAGAGCAGGTATATGTCAAAATCGTTGACAAACAAACTGTTTCTAAAGCAGAAACTGTTTGGGTTGAAGATGGCCGAGGGTGCTGATCTGATTCAGCATATCAACACGTTCAATCAGGTTGTGAGCGACCTGCAATGGATTGACGTAAAGTTTGAGGAGGAAGACCAAGCGCTGATGTTACTGTGTTCACTACCGATTTCTCTCGAAACCCTAGTTACAACCTTACTTTGGGGGAAAGAAACCCTAGAACTGGAGGAAGTCACTGCAGTCCTTCTGGCGTATAATCAACGCAAGCAACAAACAGAATCGCTGCAGGGTGAAGGTCTGGTGGTTAAAGGGTACGGGGATCGTGGCAGGAAGAATGAGAGGGGTAAATCAGTTTCGGGACGTGGGAGGTCTCAGTCAAAGAACAGGTCCGAGGGCACGTTTGAGTTCAAACGTTATAGGTGTCATGAACCGGGGCACATGAAGAAAGACTGTCAGCAGAAGAGTAAGGGAACTGACTGGAAGAAGAAGGGAAAGACAGGGGAGAGGAAAGATGGATCAACTTCTGCAAACGTTGTGGAGCAGGAGTCAGATGATGGTGATATGCTTTCAGTCTCAATAAGTTCAGATCACATGGCAGATTCATGGATTATGGATTCAGCATGTTCTTTTCACATATCTCCTATCAAGGAATGGTTCAACACATATAGGTCAGTGGATTGTGGTAATGTTCTTATGGGTAACGATGCATCGTGTAAAGTCATAGGAATAGGCACAATTAAAATCAGAATGTATGATGGTGTTGTGAGAACTTTGGGGGATGTTAGACATGTTCCAGAATTGAGAAATAATTTAATTTCGTTGGGAACCTTAAACTCCAATGGTTGTGGGTATAAAACAGAGAGTGGAGTCATGAAGGTAACAAAGGGTGCTATGGTGATGATGAAGGCTTGTAAAGTTCCTGGTAATATTTACAAGTTGGTAGGGAGTACAGTTGTACGTGGAGCTGCTGCTACTACAACAGACGATACTGATGATACTATGCTTTGGCATATGTGGTTGGGACATATGGGAGAGCGTGGGATGTTAGAGCTACATAAGAAGAATCTGCTGAAAGGGGTTAAATCATGTAAATTGAATTTCTGCAAGTTTTGTGTTCTGGGAAAACAATGTAAGGTGCAGTTTAGGAATGCAACTCACAGAACGAAGGGAATTCTTGACTACGTTCATTCAGATGTTTGGAGGCCAGTGAGGGTAGCTTCGAAAGGAGGATCTCTGTATTTCTTGACCTTTATTGATGATTTTTCAAGGAAAGTTTGGGTGTACTTCATGAAGCATAAGTCTGAAGTATTTGCTAAGTTCAGAGTGTAGAAAGCTGAAGTGGAAAACCAGATAGGGAAAAGATTAAGTGCCTCAGGACAGATAATGGGAAAGAATTCAAGAATGGGCATTTTTTGAAGTTTTGTGAGGAACATGGGATTCAGCGACACTTTATAGTTCGAAAGACACCACAGCAGAATGGGGTGGCAGAAAGAATGAACAGAACCATTGCAGAAAGGGCATGGTGTTTAAGATTGAATGCGGGACTTCCGAAAGTTTTTTGGGCAGAAGCAGTGAGTATGGCATGCTTTGTTATAAACAGGTCGCCGAGTGCTGCTTTGGATGGGAAAGTAGCTGAGGAGATGTGGACAGAGAAAGAGGTTGACTACTCAGGGTTGAGAATTTTTGGGTGTCCGGCCTATGTTCATGTTCCCAGTGATGAGAGGTCAAAGCTTAATGCGAAGTCTAGACAGTGTATCTTTCTTGGTTATGAGAAAGGGGTCAAAGGGTATAAGCTTTGGGATTCAGAGACAAAGAAGGTGGTGATCAGTAGGGATGTGGTATTTGATGAGGACTCTATGATCAAGGCACATCAGAGGGTTCAAAATTCTGAGTCAGAGGAAGTGAACAGCAAACAACAGGGCGTACAGATTGAGCTGGAGAGTTTTGATATAGGTGATACTCAGCCAGATGAACAGCTTGATCAACAGCAGCAGCAGGAGCAGCAGCAAAGCTTGGCCGCTGGGAGAACCAAGCGCACTATCAAGCCACCAGTGAGGTATGGGTTTGATGACTTGGTTTCTTATGCATTGACTACTACTAGTGGGGATCCATCTACTTTTCAGGATGCTATTACGAGTTCTGAAAGGGACCAATGGATGGAAGCCATGGTAGAGGAAATGGAGTCTTTGCATAAGAATAAGACTTGGGAGTTGAAAGAACTGCCCAAGGAAAAGAAGCCAGTGGGTTATAAGTGGGTATACAAGCGGAAAGAGGCAGCAACAGAAAAGGAGAGGGAAAAGTTCAAGGCTCGGTTAGTGGCAAAGGGGTATTCACAGAGGAAGAGGATTGATTTTGATGAGGTCTTTTCTCCAGTGGTGAGGCATACGTCAATCAGGATTATCTTGGCATTGGTGGCTAGCTATGATCTGGAGTTAGAGCAGATGGATGTGAAAACGGCATTCCTCCATGGTGATTTGGAGGAAGTCATATACATGGAACAGCCTTAGGGGTTCAAGCAGCCAGAGACTGAGCATCTTGTTTGTAAGTTGAAGAAGTCCCTTTATGGGCTGAAACAGTCTCCAAGACAATGGTACAAGAGGTTTGGCTCTTTCATGATACGGATTGGGTACACACGTTGTGAGTATGATTGTTGCGTTTATGTTAAGAGTCTTGATGATGGTTCCTATATTTTCTTGCTTCTTTATGTGGATGATATGCTGATTGCTGCGAAGAGTATGGTTGAGGTAAATAGGTTGAAGTCTTTATTGGGTAAAGAGTTTGACATGAAGGATTTAGGAGCGGCTAGGAAGATACTTGGGATGGAAATTCGCAGAGATAGGTCAGCTGGTAAGTTGTGGTTATCTCAAAAGAATTATGTGGTGAAAGTGTTGGAGAGGTTTAGTATGAATAATGCCAAACCGGTCAGCACTCCATTGGCAAGTCATTTCAGATTATCTTCAGCTCAGTGTCCGGTGTCAGATGAAGAAATTGAGAATATGTCAAGGGTGCCTTATGCAAGTGCAGTGGGTTGCTTAATGTATGCAATTGTTTGTACGAGGTCCGATTTGGCACATGCAGTTAGCACCGTCAGTAAGTACATGGCCAAACCAGGCAGAGAGCATTGGAAAGCAGTCAAGTGGATGTTCAGATACTTGAAAGGTACTTCAGATCGCGGGATTATGTTTGGTAGGCAACGGGGTCAGATTTCAGTTGTTGGGTATGCGGATGCGGATTATGCTGGGGGTTTGGATGACAGAAGGTCTACAACTGGTTATGTGTTTACACTTGTGGGTGGGCCTATTTGTTGGAGATCCATGGTACAACCTCTGGTAGCTTTATCCACTACTGAGTCTGAGTATATGGCGGTGACTGAGGCAGCTAAGGAAGCATTGTGGTTGAAAGGGTTTGTTAAGGAGCTTGGCATAGATCAAGGTGGAGTTCAGTTGCATTGTGACAGTTAGAGTGCCATTTATTTGGCAAAGCATCAGGTGTATCATGCTCGAACCAAGCATATCGACGTGAGGTTTCACAAGGTGAGAGAGTTGATTGATGCAGGAGATTTGATACTGGAAAAGGTGCACACTTCTGAGAATGCAGTGATATGTTGACAAAGACGGTTACTGCAGACAAGTTCAAGCATTGCTTGGACTTGGTTAATGTCTCCCGGTGCTAGGAAAAGAGAGGCATTCCCCCAACTTACTGGATAGTGATGATTATCTTCTGAAGGGGCGAGAGTGAATTCGCCAAGGTGGAGATTGTTAGAACTATGGCTCATATGTTATTGGGGGGTGCAGGGGGCGTTATACGGTATGGTTCGTATAGGAGTATTTTTGGGATACAGACCAAATACCAGTTTAGGGTTAGAATAGAGTCAATATAAATACTCTATGTTGTAAACCCTAATTTATACTGTGATAATAAAGAACAGCAGCCGCTCTCGCTCCCGTGGACGTACCCGATTTTGGGAAACCACGTATATCTCTGTGTTGATTCTTTACTGTTTATACTCGTAAATCGTATGTGTGTGTGTCGATCCTAACATAGAGTCGTTGGAGATACGAATTTACGGCGTCTGCCACGGTTAAAGGAAACGTACATGCTGCGCTATTGTTTACAGGAAAATTATTGGGTGCACATGTTTCTCCTCAAGTGTGCTACGCTAAAAGTTTTTTTGGCGTTTTGTCCTTATTAAAAGATTGCGTTTATTAATTTTGCGTCAAATTTTTGTGAATTATTGATTCGTATCGACGAGATAAATCGAAAAATCCAAATATTACTGAAAATACAACAAAAAAAAAAAAAAACTCAAGGAGCTTGGCTTTTTTGGCTTTTAGGATTTTATCTTGGATGTTTTCAAAAAAAATTGGATAAAAGTTATAATTCTTTACTTTTTCGATTCGTCTTGTCTCAATAAGACGAATCAATAATTCAGAAAAATTTGCACAAGACTAACAATCGCAATAAAATTTAATAAAGACAAAACTCAAAGAGAAACTATACCCACTTTTTATCAAAAAAAAATAGTAGTGGAGGTTCCACTAGCTACTTGCTTTTATTCCTTTTCTACTTTTTTTTTTACAGTGTCGCAGGGAGATTGTTTATTTTCTTTTCGTAAAAAAATGTGAAAATAAAAATATTTGTATCTGTGACATTTTCCTTTTTTTGTTCACAACCTCCAAAGTCCAAACACGAAGTAATGGTTTGTATCATGGAACTATGGAAGTTGAAACTTTGAAGATAATTTAATTTATTCTTCCTGCTTCATTCTACAAGGCATGGTTAACTAGAGTACTATATTTAGTACTCCATTAAACAAGGTTCATTTTCATCTCATTTCATTTTAGATTAATGCCTTTGGACTAACTTTTTAAGGTGTTTTGATTAATTTGGAAAATTGTCTTGATCAAATGAAAGACAAAATGTTTGCATGTAATAAACCTAGAGCAATAGCACGATGAACTAAAAGTCTCCCGGACCTATTGTTAAGAATAGAGAAGTACTAGTCTTCTCATTAAACTGTATTTAACCAACCAAGCAACCATATGTTCGGGCTATAAAGCGTGACTGGTGCGTATTTTTTGGACTACTCAAAAAACTCTAAAAAAGTTTGCTCAAAGGCTAAGTAAATACGAGAAAGATGATGGAACAAATTTCTTAAAAACAGACTCAGTGTGACAAAACGACTGTCAAAATGGTATTCCATACTGCTTACTTGAATAACCTTCAAATTAGTCTCATTGAGAACAATCCCCTCTCTCTTTCTCTGGGATGGCAATGAGGCGGATCGGAGTCAAATTTACCGTCCCACATCCCAACCTTGTTGTTTAGCTAATCGAAGTCAGATCAAGGGAAATCGGGAAGGTGCATGCCAGGCTCGGAGAATGATCGGGTCCCCATTCACTATAGTAATTCGACTAACTTTGTTCTATTTAGGATTAAATATATACTTGCCCCTTGGACTATTCCGAATTTTTTTACTTTCCCCTTCAACTACCAATTGTACACCCTTGCCCCTTTAACTAAAAAAATGTTATACAGTCAGGACAATATGTTACTTTTGGACGGAAAACTTAACCCTTTTCCCTAATTGGGTTAGTTGAAGGATATAAATGTCTTTTTGCCTACCATATTTGTATATGTATCTATCCTCTTCTTCCTCTATCTTACAATCTCACAATCTGGTCTACCATAACTTGTGACTCTGTTCTCTCCCTCTCTTCGACTCACTTTGTTCATCTATCTCTCTCTCATGTTTGATAAAAAAGAAATCATATGGGGTTCATGTCGTACAACTGCCATTGGCACATCATTCCGGAAATTTTTTCGCTTAAATGACTCTGTTTTGTAAATTAGTTTCCTTCTTCGTTTCCTTGTTGAATTTACCAACATTTACCGTAATGCATTTGTTAAAAAAAAAATCAGCCAAACAACCATCAAACCTGGAAATGGTGCAGAAAGAGCACAAAGGAGAAAATGCGGAGAATTCAAGAGCTCAAAAACCAAATGGCTAAATGCTTGGCTGAATGCCATTCCAAAAGTTGTTATGCAGTCCAAAGCTATAATGCTTCCATTTACACAAACTCTCCATCACAAGCATGCATTCTTAACGAAAAATAAAAATACATCTGAAAGGGAAAAAATGCAGCACAATCATGAGTTGTGACATCTCTCTCTCTCTCTCTCTCTCTCTCTCTCTCTCGTGTTAATCCAATCGTGAGTTGTGAAATTAGGGCTTACGGCTCAAGTGGGAGAACAGGGATTGAGTAGGGATTTGGGAGTAAATGACTATTGTACCCTTCTTTCTGTTGGCACCAAAATAAGAAGGGTAGGGTTGAGTGTTAAGTTTTCCGTCCATTGTTTGGACAGAAATGGAGAGATTGTCCTGACTATGTAACATTTTTTTAGTTGAAGGGGCAAGGATGTACAATTGATAGTTGAAGGGGGAAGTAAAAAATATTTGGAATAGTTTAGGGGGTAAGTATATATTTAACTCTTCTATTCAGGGTATTTTGACAAGAAAACAAGATATTGATGCGTGATGAGAGGTAAAAAAAATAGAAACAAAGAAAACAAAGACACAAACTAGTGATTTATTAATGGTATATTGCTCTTATTATATCAAAACAATGAAACAGATTTTAGTTATATAAACAAAAAATTATAAATAACTACAATTCGAGTCGGATCGGATTAAAACATGGCAAAAATTATAAACAAATACCATCCCCTCCCCATTTGCTTATCAGGTCAAAGAATATTTGCTCAGATCAGGGCGGGAAGGTCGTCGGCCGAGACGGGTCGGAGGTAATTGACATCTCTGCGAGCGCACTCTCTCTCTCTCTCCTTTTTCAGATGTTGTCACCTGACCATCATCATCAATGGAGCTTAATTTGATGAGCCACTGAGCCACTCACTCAATAATGCCCATGCTCCCATTGTGCCTGTACCCTGAAACGCCAAATTAAGGAGGGACCCTACCACCATCCCATTCAAGAATCAAAACCAACCCAATTGGAGCAACATCAATTAATTGGGCAATATGTATTCTGGTCAACTTAACCTCAACTAATGGTGTCTGGAATCTAATTATGATCAGTTTCCCATGCAAACTTGCAAAATCTTTCATTTTATTTTTGTGGTCTATACCATGAGTTTTTATTTTTGGAAAAGAAGTACTTCAATTAAACGAGACAGAAATTACATAAGCATACGTCTGGGATATGAGATCCCCAAATAGTCAGCATGAAGCAAATTAGAGATACAAATCGGAACACTAATGTAAAAATACAAGTTTCCTACTGATATTGGCTTATCAGCCGCAAGTGCATCTGCGCACCTATTGGCTTCCCGGAAAATGTGCTTGGCTTCCCGGAAAATGTGCTTGATGTTGATGTTGTCAAACCGCCATATGAGGGACCTACAATCAAAGATGATGTTATTGAGCGGGTGATTATCAATGTTCACTGCCGAGAGAAGTTGGGTGGCAAGTTGGGAGTCCGTTTCCACTTCCAGATTTTTAAAATTTTCCATCTGTGCGTAATTAAGCCCGTCCCCAATAGCCCAAAGCTCTGCCATGGTACTAGAGGTGGCCGTCATGTTGCGCGGTGAAACCCACCGCACCAATGGCCCGAGCTATAGCAGACAAGGCCTCCCGTTGAGGCATATCCGTTTGAAATGTCGACTGCCCCATCCGGGTTGAGTTCGAAGAAAAGTGCAATGGAGGAGGGGTCCAACTGACAAGGATTGAACTCCGGCGTTTGGGGGTGGAACTGCTGACGGTGAATTCCCATTCCATGGACTGTGCCAATATTTGCTTGCCAACCCGGTTGACTTGATCATCAGGACGCGAGTTGGAATTAATCTCAAAGAGTCCCTCATTGCGGTGGCGCCAAATAAACCAGCACGCAAAATTTAAGGAAAGATGGTGCGCCAGCTTGCTCCACAGGGATGTTTACCAGAGGTATTGAGGTTGTAGCGGAGCCAAGTGGCAAAGGGGACGTTAATTTGGGAAGTGATGGGAAAATTAAGGAAGCGCAAAAATCACAGGGACCTTCTACGAAGTTCATGAATGTTACGGATTCCTTCTTGATGTTCGGATCATGGAAAGTGGGGCAATCACAGCAGCGTGCAGCCGTGTCTATTTCATTGTCCGTTCCGATAATCAATGGTCCGGATTTTAAAAGAATTCTTCTATGGAAGAGTTTAACTCTTTATTGAAAAGTTTTTTTTAAATCCATACCGTCCAAAACACTTTTGAACGATGAGATCGAGGCGCTGCTGCACACTGCTGTGATTTGCTCATAGGAGCCCCCGCTTGCGTAGATCAGTATATAAAAAAAATATTTACCTCCCCATTCATTATTTGTTTTCTAAATCATGCACCCTTAAATAATGCATCCTCCATCTTTCAGGCTTTCGATGGCACCAAACTACAAAAGTCATCCAAATGGACGGCCGAATCGCAAGATCAAATAAGAAATTAACTTAAATAAAATTATTAATCGATGTAGTGATCACCGCAACTACTATTGAGTTACAGTACTGATCATCAAAGCAGGTATGATAGTAGAGAGACGGGGAGAGATGCATGTCCTTGAAATAGAGCAAATCAATCTCGTTTTGCTATATATATATATAGGATTGAGATCTATATCTAGGGTTAAAATTCGATATCTTGACAAATACAAATGCTAACGTTTGAAGCGCCAGTTTCTATAGTATGCCTTGCGTCGTTTCAATTTTATTGGATGTTATTCAATTGGTAATTGAGTTGGAGAGTATGAGTTAAGCAGATTCCTCTATAGACGGCCAAAAGGGTGGAGTTTGGGCCCATTCCTGTCATTTTGCCCGCAGTATCCCACCAACAACAAATGCTTACTAATCAAGTAATCATCATTCTAGTTATAGCGCCACTAGTTTATATTTTTTTATAATTGTTAGGGTCAGCTTACGCGTACGTTGACTAATCGTGAGGGTTTAGTTCCATTATTCACTTGCGGAAAACTCAATTATAGTTGGAGTGAATGCTCTGTATGGACTGGCCCGAAATAGGTTTATAGCACATGGAAAGTTCTGAACATAAGAGTATCAAATTTCTTGATCCTAAGTCTTGATGACCCAGCCAACAACTCCTTGAGCTTTGCGCCACTAGTTTATTAATTAAATGTCACTCGGTATTTCACTCAAGTGCCAAAGATTGTCCCCAAATCACTAAACCACCATTCTACTAAGTGATGATTAATGGCTATAATTAACTTGCGAACTTAATCTTGAGTGAGGCCAAAAAATGTACTCTCGGTTAAAGTGGATTCTTAACTAGGATTTACATTGAAGTCCAGAAATATTTGCTTCAAAATCAACCACTAGCGATTACGTAAGAGAGTAGGGAGTACATTCATTGTTATGATATTTTGAAGTTTTGACTGTTTTCGTCTTATTTTTGGTGCAGTCTATACTTTCTTGCAAACTTTTTTTTAATAACCAAATATTCAAACCAATTTCGCACACCTGGATTGATTCCGAGACTCTAAAGTTGACGGCTAGCTGCGCAAACCCTCCAGCGGTCCTAAGGTTTGAAATGTTTGGTCTCTGTGGAATTCGAACATGATATTTTCTTGCACGGAATATTGAGTACTGTTATGAGTACCGACTGGCCGGGAGGAAAATCGTACCGACAGGCCGCGCCGGGCCGTCTCCGGCCACCGGACGGCCGATCCGAGCCGTCCAAAAATTTTAAAATAAAAAACCGAGAGGCTTATAGTGGGAATCAACAGCATCCGAGGTGTGTAGGGTGCTTGATCTGAGCACCCATTTTTCATGTATATACATATATACATGAAAAAGGGATACTCGGATCAAGCACTTTACACACCTCGGATGCCGTTTATACTTGCGTAAGGCCCCTCGGTTTTTTATTTTAAAATTTTTGAACGGCTCGGATCGGCCGTTCGGTGGCCGGAGACGGCCTGGCGCGGCCGATCGGTACGATTTCCCTCTCCGATCGTCGGTACTTATATCAGGTGGTGTTCCAACTAACCTTCTTTTTTAAAAAGTATTTTTTCTTCAATTTTTAAATTCAAATATAATAAAAATGAAAAATAATTTTTTGATATTTTTTGCACCGTATAAAAAATCTCAATGAAATCATCAAATAAGATACATATTGGTAGAAAAATTATTTGCTTAAACACATAATTTTTGGGCTTAAAATTACATTTTTTTTTCCAAAACCTTCTTTTTTGAAAGTTGGAACACCCCCTCATTAGCGCGGAATATTTGGAAGGTAAATAGACTCCACTTTCGAACTGTACTTTCTTTAAAGGGAAAAAAAATGTACTCCATTAATTAATTAAAAGGAAAATGCTAATAGCAGTTCATTAATGGGCTATCAATAAGGTAGGAAAAAAAACAATTAAATACAATTTTCTATTTGTTAAAAGCATCTTTAAACGTATATCAAAAATTACATTCTTTTTTATTCATCTTGTTCAATGGGTTGTTAATACTTCTTCCGTCCCTTTTTAAATGTTCTGCTTCGTAACTCCAACTTATTAAAAAAATATTATCATTACTCCTTTCACGTCAATTTTTTCCTCCACTTTTACTCACTAACTTTTCAAAATGAAATATACTTTTAG
The DNA here is from genome assembly GCF_030253575.1 of Rhododendron vialii. NCBI lineage: Eukaryota > Viridiplantae > Streptophyta > Magnoliopsida > Ericales > Ericaceae > Rhododendron > Rhododendron vialii. The sequence continues at coordinate 3,654,448 of NC_080563.1, read as the reverse complement.
GGACAAAATAGACAATGCACCAATTTTTACCCTCCTAACTTTACAACATGAACACTTATTAAGGGACAACCCAAAATGAAATACTGGACACAAAATAAGGGACGAAGGGAGTAGCATAACTGTAACTAAAAAAAATCAAATGGTGGGATGGGCGCATAAGGAGACAAATGTATGGAGTAATATTTAACACGACACACTTTTCTTTATATTTTAATTTTTTTTACTCAAAAAAGTTGTTCATATTTGCGGCCAGAAATTTCCATTTTGTCTGCCACATGTGCCTGGTTTGCGATGCATTCTGGCCCACCACTCTGTGAATGTGCACACAAATTATCAGACATGACATTGACCCACCATGCAAAGTGAGAGTTCAGACAAATTTCAAACAAAACAAGTGATAGATCAGTAATTATATTCCATATTAGTGGCAATAAAAATATAAAATGCCAACACCACCACACTAACCGACAGAGATCCCGTCCAGTTTCTCTTTCGTCTAATCTCATCTGTTCATTCGCACAATCAATAATTGAGATTGCTTTTCAATTTTAACCGGTAACTATTATAATTTTTACTTGTAAAAATTGAATTTTCAATCCAAACTGTCCAAAAACGCTTTAAATGCGCACGATTGAGCCTATGTAAACTTAGCTTACGAAAAGAAGTCATTCTGATGTGTACTTCTCGTATCACCAACTTGGATCAATATTTGTATTATTCTTGCCACCTTCAGTATATACGTTCAAACAAGGCCACACAACGCAAGTCAAGTCCTGCCATATTACCCAGCCAATACCTGCGGCGTCGCGGGCTAAATCGTCATTGCCGGCGAACAACAACAAATACTTCACGGTATCAAAATACTAATCATCATTCTAAATATTATAGCGCCACTAGTTTATTTTTCTTTACAATTGTTCTGACCAGCTTACGTGTATGTCGACTAATCATGAGAAATTAGTTCTATTGTCCACTTGCGGAGAGCTCAATTATAGTTGGGGCGAATGTCCTGTACGGACTGGCCCGAAAAGAATTTATAGCACATGAAAGATTTCGAACATAAAATCTTAAGACAGAGTAGCAAATTTCTTAATCCTAGGTCTTGATCACCGAACCAACAGCTCCTTGAGATTTCCACCACTAGTTTATTAATTATGTCAACTGGTATTTCACTCAAGTGCCAAAGATTGTCCCCAAATCACTAAACCACCATTCTACTAAGTGATGATTAATGGCTATAATAATTTCTTAATCCTAGGTTTTTATCACCGAACCAACAACTCCTTGAGGTTTGCGCCACTAGTTTATTAATTACTGTCGACTGGTATTTCACTGAAGTGCCAAAGATTTGTCCCCAAATCACCATTCTACTAAGTGATGATTAATGGCTATAAATCCTAATTTTGAGTTATGGCCCAAAAATGTACTCTCGGTTAAAGTGGATTCTTAACTAGGATTTACATTGTCGTCCAAAGATATTTGCTTCAAAATCAACCATTAAGAGCGATTACATAAGAGAGTTGGGAGTATATTCATACATTGGTATGATATTTTTGAAGTTTTCTTTTGTGAACCTCGATTGATTTCGAGACCTTGAAGTTGACGGCTGGATAAACCTTCTAGTGATCCTAAGATTTGGAATGTTTGATTTCTCTGGAATTCGAACATGATAGTTTCTTGCAAAGTTGATGCTAGCTAATAGTAAATCAACAAACCATGAAATGCACTTTCGAACTGTCCTTTTTTAATAGGGAAAAAATGTATTAACTAAGGCTCTATTTGTTTTGATGTAAAACATTTTACGTGAAAAAATATTTTACAAAAAAATATTTTACCTGTAAAACTATATTGGAGAAAATATTTTTTGGTATTTGACTGCAACCTTAGGTAACAAGCAGGAAATAAAGTGACATTGATAGTTGACAAAGACATCCTCTACGTTTTTGTCTTTCTCTGCTGGGAGAATCTAAAATAGATACATATACGTGTTCAACATCCAATATACATTTACAGATATATATACATGTCCGGAGCGTTTTACATGAGAACCACCTCATTGTAAGCTAAAATGCAGACTACTCAAATGCCGTTGGATTGTATTTTGAATGGTCAGGATTCGTGGACAATCTATTTGCGTGAATAGATCTATTCGCGTGAATAGATTGTCCGCGAATCCTACCATTCAAAACACAATCCAACGGCTAGAACGGTAGTCCGCATTTTAGCTTAAAATGCTGTAGTCCTTGGGAGAAACGGACCGTATACACGTATATGTGAACATATAAGTTGAATATTAAGCATGTGCATCAGTGGGAAACACGCGCGCATGTGTGTGAGAGAGGGAAGGCATTTGGGAGTTTGTAGAGATTAGCGAGATCGGGATGAAATTGGAAAATGAATTATTTAGATTTCCTCGATCTGTAAGTTGTTTTTGGTGATTTGAGGAAAAGGTTTAACATGAAAAAACTTTGTACCGACCTTATATATAAGCCACCAAACACAGGAAATTAGGAAATTATTTTACCGGAAAACATTTTCAGTCGAAACAAGCGGAGCCTAAAAGAAAATTGCTAATAGCAGTTCATTAATGGGCTGTCAAAATTATACTCCATATATATTTTTTTTTATTTCTAGCATTTGTTAAAAGCGCCTAAAAAGTGTTAAAAGTGCATTAAAAATTATATTTTGTAATTCTTTTTGTTCTGTGGGCTGTCAATAGCATAATCGTAACTTAAAAAATCAAATGGTGCAAAACAAATTAAGAGGCATATAATGGATGGGCGCATAAGGAGACAAATGTGTGATATTTACACGACACACTTTTCTTTATATTTTTTTACTCAAAAAAGCTCTTCATATTTGCGGCCATAAATTTACATTTTTGTCTGCCACATATGCCTAATTTGCGAGGCATAACTGGCCCACCACTTCGTGAATGTGCACACAAATTATCAGACATGACATTGACCCACCATGCAAATTGAGAGTTCAGACAAATTTCAAACAAAGCAGAATGATAGACTGATAGTAAATCAGTAATTATATTCCATATCAGTGGCAATAAAATGCCAACACCACCACACTAACGGACAGAGATCCAGTCCGGTTTCTCTTTTGTTCAGTCTGATCCAGTTTTCGTCCACTTTAACATGTTGTAGTATATGAGAAATTTTTTTTAAAGGCGGAATCGTGAATAGTTACTTACGGAACCAGTCGCGACCGTCTAAAAGTGTTTTAAACGGTCCGGATGTTAATGAAACTTTTCAACTCCGTTCTGAAAAAGTTTCATTTAAATTCAAACCGTCAAAAGCCAAAACAAATGGCCGAGATTGAGCGGAGCCATGAGTAACTTCTTCACGGCTCTACCGTGAATAAGTTTCTCTCGTACTATATATATGTACTTCTCGTATCACCAACTTGGATCAATATTTGCATTATTCTTGCCACCTTCAGTAGATACGTTCAAACATGCTAGGCCACACAATGCAAGTCCAGTCCTGCAATATTATCCAGCCAATATCTGCGGCGTCGCCGGCAAAATCGTCACTGCCGGCGAACAGAGTTTCTTTACCGGTTAAAACTCCGCGAGCAATCTCGATCACCGCTCCAAGTGACCTAGTTTCAACCACGGACGTTATAGACGACTCAACGGCTGCGTTCCGAGACTATCAATCTCTCTGGGTGTCGCAGCGCTCGGAGACGGCCGCTCCGGTCACCCTCCGTGTCGTTGACGGTGCGGTACCGGCGGAGTTCCCATCTGGAACGTACTATCTCACCGGACCGGGGCTCTTTTCCGACGATCACGGGTCCACGGTGCACCCTCTGGACGGTCATGGGTACTTGAGAACATTCACAATTGATGGGGCCAAGGGAGAGGTCAAGTTCATGGCTAGGTACTAGCTAGTGATCAATGTTCCTAGCTAATTAAGGGCTTGTTCGTTTAAGGGACTCAAAATCTCTGCGCACAGTCCTCAATAATTTTTTTTTATTTTTCTATCTTCACTCATTACACTTTAAAATTTCTCTCAAAACTCAAACCAAATGGGGTAATGATCGAATAACTCTACCAATTGGTCTAAAAAATTCTCCTAGAATTCAAAGAAAAAAAAATACACTTACTTGGATAACAAAAAAAATTTAATTGTTATTTTTTTATCAGCAATTTTTTTTTTTTATAAATCTTTGAAAAAGATTACAAAAATTTAACAGATCACGGGTATACCAACGAAACGCCACTCGAGAACTAGATCCAAAGGAAGACAATGAGCTAACCAAAATACCATAGAGAAAAACAAAACCGAGACAAAATTTTAATTGTCATTGCCCACCAGTTCAAATTCTAAGAGGGTTAATTTCTTCGTCTTTTTATGTTCGAAAATTCAGAATTGATAGCCACCCGCCACCCAAAACTTTGGGAAAAGATGTCACTTTATACTATTGTAGCACTATTAATATTCGCGAAGTTTATTTATCCACCGTCATAATTTTTGGAAGTTAGATATATACATAATGTTACTTTATTAATTTTTTTTTTTATTGAATATGCACTCATCACCACCTATTAAATTCCTCTAGGTACATAGAGACGGAGGCTCAGGTGGAGGAGAGGGACCCGGAAACCGGGCGGTGGCGGTTCACCCACCGGGGACCGTTTTCGGTGTTGAAAGGTGGCAAGATGGTTGGGAACACTAAAGTGATGAAGAATGTTGCAAATACTAGTGTGGTGAGGTGGGGAGGGCGGCTGTTTTGCTTGTGGGAAGGCGGAGAGCCTTACGAAATTGAGTCAAGGACGTTGGAGACTGTTGGGAAGGTCGACGTGATCAACGGCGGCGGCGATCAATCGGCATCCGGCGGAGGGCTCAAGGCAGACGTCTGGGATGTGGCTGCAGCAATGTTGAAGCCAATCTTGTATGGTACGTATATATACGCATGAAATAATGAATTGGAATACTCCAATATCTTTCTTGACAACGGACGTGATACCAATAAGTACCTTTTCGATAATTCAGGTGTCCGGATCAGCTTATAAATATCAATAATTCGTATTACCTTGACAATCGACAATTAAACTAGAAATATCGATAGTATTTTATATTTGCATCTAATATTTTTTTGATACATATATAATTTAACTTGATCACAGGAGTGTTTAGCATGCCTCCGAAACGATTCTTATCCCATTACAAGATCGATGCTCGTAGGAATAGACTCATGATCTTGTCATGCAATGCAGAGGACATGTTGCTCCCTCGCAGTCATTTTACCTTCTACGGTATGTACATACTAATTATGTTCAGAAAAAAAAAAAAAAAAAACTAGAAAGTTGTTTCTCACTCGATATATAATTAATTTTCATATATATATATATATATATATCCTGTGTTATTTGCAGAATTTGATACAAATTTCAAGTTGGTTCAAAGGAGGGAATTCACTATTCCAGAGCACCTAATGATCCATGACTGGGCATTCACCGATTCTCACTACATACTATTTGGCAATCGCATTAAGCTTGATATTACTGGTAATTAAAGGCATTTATAAAACCCAAAAAGGGGAAAAGAAAATACATATATACTCCCTCCGTCCCGATTTAATTGTCATTTTTGGAAGCCCGTGTCGTTTTTCAAAATTTATAATGTTTTACATGATTCGGAAAATATTGTATTTTATAGAACTAATCGAGATCTATATATCAAACAAGATCTATATTGGATATAAAATTTATTGCCAATTTAAAAATATAACTAATTTTTTATCCGGTTAGAATAAAACTATAGACAATTAAATTGGGACAGAGGGAGTATAGGTCTTGAATCTTGATCATCCAACAAAAAGTTGTTCTGCTAAATAAGCCGGCTTATTTTTTTGTCCTTATTGAATTTTTTTTCGCATTTAGTTTTTGTCAATTTTTTGGGGATTATTGCTTCTTCATGATAAGAGGAATCTAAAAAGTAAAAAACTACGATCGAAACCTCTTTTTTTTTTTTTTTAAATGAAAAAATTGACTTATTAGCTTATTTTTGTCTTTATTCAAAAAAATTCGGTTTTGATTGTAATTTTTTACTTTTTAAATTTCTTTCGTCATGACGAAGCAATAATCCCCAAAAAATTGACAAAAATATAAAAAATGCAAAAAAAATAAAATAAATAAAGACAAAAAAATAAGCAAGTGGCTTGTTTAGCCAAACAAACCAAGCAGCTTGAATTAAGTGTTCTTTTTTTTTTTTTGGGTTTTTGAAAAAGTGCAGGGTCAATGGCAGCAGTGTGCGGGTTATCTCCCATGATATCGGCGCTAACAGTGAACCCTAGCAAGCCTACTTCTCCCATATACTTGCTCCCTCGATTTCCTGGAGCTCCTGTCGATCATGATCATCATGATCAGTCGAACCGTAACGAGATCAGAGATTGGAGAGTACCCATTGAAGCTCCCTCCCAGATGTGGGCACTACACATTGGTAATGCTTTTGAAGAGACGACTAGGGATCATGAGAATGGGAATTCTTCTTCTCAGATTCAAATTCAAGCCAGTGGCTGCTCTTACCGCTGGTTCAACTTCCAGAAATTATTCGGTACGTGATGATTCAACTTCTAAATTAATTAGCACCATATGATACGATATTTTCCAGTATATATTTCGTGTTCTATAGCAAGTCGATCGGTTAGCGGACTAAAACGAGTGGACAACTTGTTACGCTTAATAAGGCCTTGTTCCAATAAGACTTTTAGGACTTTTTTGGGTGTTGTTCTTATTCAAAAAAAAATCGCGTTTTTTAGTTTTGCGCCTCACTTTTTTACTTTTCCAAAAATGAACAAAATTCTAATAATGATGGGGAGTTTGAGAACGATATAATTTGGATTCCCAGTGAAAGTGTCTATGGTGATTCCGAAAACGTTAAAAATGAAATTCAAAAATTGTTCCAAAAAAGACTAATGAAACCTGATTCTACACAAAATTCCCTCAAGAATTTTGCATATATATATTTTTTGGATTATTAAAAAATCTTTATATTCTACTGGGCGGACCATAAAACATCTCCAAAATTTGTGTTCGCAACAGAGGAATTTGAAATTTTCCATAAATATACAAATTTCTTTTTAATATTTATGATGCCAGAGTTTTAAAAAACGAGCAATGAAACGCGAGACGAATCGAAAAAGTAAAAAAGTGAGATCCAAAACTAACAAATGCGAAAAAATTCAAATAAGGACAAATCCAAAAAAAAAAAAAAGAGTAGAAAAAGTGGAAAAAAATTGTTAATGGAACGGGATCTAAGTAGACAAATTGGAGGAAGAAAAACATTTAGGGTCAAAAAAATATATTAATTAGAGGAAACAAAACACCTAAAGGCATGTTAAGCATGTAGTTGTAGGTAAAATATATACAAGGCAAAAGGGGTCCTATTATCATTTTTTTAACACTTTCGTAATGTGAAATTTTTCTTGCTTTGTTATGCACAGGATATGACTGGCAAAGTGGCAAACTTGACCCAGCCATGATGAATCTAAACCAAGGGAAAGAGAAGTTACTGCCTCACCTTGTCCAGGTTCTCTCTCTCTCTCTCTCTCATGAATCAGATTCGTCTACATTAATTAAGTACATTTGCTAATTACTAATATGCCCAAACAATGTCCACTGCAGGTGTCAATCAACTTGGATTCAAACGGGAATTGTGAAAACTGTACAGTGAAGCCATTGAATCAATGGAGCAAAGCTGCAGATTTTCCCGTGATAAATCACGAATTCTCCGGCAAACGAAACATGTTCACTTACGCGGCAACTTCGTCCGGTTCTCGACAAGCTCTGCCTCATTTTCCGTTCGATACGGTGGTGAAGTTGAACACTCTGGACAAGTCCACCCGCACATGGTCGGTCGGTACTCGGCGGTTCGTTGGGGAGCCCATTTTTGTTCCCGGTTCGGGTACGCAAGAAGATGATGGTTACATTCTGGTGGTGGAGGTGAGCAATCTATTTGTACTGTCAAATGTATGAGATTAAAATATATATAACGTGCTTTCAGTCGTTCAATACGCGTGAAGCGCGAGACGTTATTTACTTGTACTAATAATAAGTAATACTAACATCCTTTCTATTGAGTTTCTTTGCAGTACGCAGTGGCAACACGAAGATGCTACCTCGTTATTTTGGATTCGAAGCGGATCGGAGAAGCTGATGCACTCGCTGCAAGACTCGAAGTCCCGAAGAATCTGAATTTCCCCCTTGGTTTTCATGGCTTTTGGGCCCCCTCCTAGATCTGTATTTACCAATTAAGAAAACAAAAAAAAGAAGTAAATTTCAGAGATGCGTTTTGTGAATGGAATGAAAAAAAGGTAGTGAATTATTAATGGAGTTCATTTGTACAATTAAAATTGAATGAGAATAATGTAATTTAAAGTTGTGAGTGCTATCGATTGTATGCGTACGTACAACTCCACTTGCAACCTGATTGGGATTTTATACTATAAAATTTCAAGTTACTTAATTTGTTCTTTTCCTTTTCTTTTTTGTTCTCTTTTTTTTTTTTAAAACAAAGATAGTACTCAAACATTTTTTGGTTCAACAATCGTAAGAGATAATCATTTAATTTTCTTAATCATAAGACCTATGATTTTTGTATGGACGTACGTACCTACAAAAACAAGACTTAATAAGGGCCTGTTTGATAAAACTGAAAACTAAAATTGAATGCTTAAAAATTAAGTATTGAATACTGAAATTTTTAAGCTGAAAAACTGTTTGGTAAACATATTAAGTACTGAATTAAAAAATAAATTAATTAATTTTAGTTTCGATTCTCTCTTAATTTACTAATGATCACAACATACTTACAATAATAGTGGAATGGTGATTGTGATGGTGGTGGTGGTGGTGTGTTGGTGGTGATGGAGTGGTGGCAGCAGCGGTGGCGGTGGTGTTGGAGTGTTGGCAATAGTGGTGGTGGAGTGATGGTGACGTAACGGTGGCAATGAGTGATGGTGGCGGTGGAGTGATGGTGTAATGGTGCAGTGAGTGGTGTTGGTGGAGTGATGGTTATGCAATGGTGGCATTGTGGTGGTGGCGGCGACGACGACGGTGTGGTAGTGGTGATGATGGAGTGATAGGGGAGTGGTGGTGTTGGTGGTGGTGGAGGAGTGGTGGTGGTGATGATGATGGAGGCAAAGTGGTGGTGGTGGTGGTGGTGGAGGTAGTATGGTGATTAGATGCAAGCACACAAGAATTCAGCTAAAATTAAGTAGCTCGATCTTCAACTTTTTAGCCTACATTTTAAATAGCACTTAATTTGTGAAACAATGTATAATGTCGTTATTAAACCTACTGAATCACTTATTACTTAATTAATTCAATTTTTAGTACTGAATTTAGGTTATCAAATAGGCCCTAAGTATATCACTTATCTTGAGACACCTATGCTGCTATGCATATAATATAGTATTGCACAAAAAAGAATTCGTGGCAAATAAGAACCCCTAGTAATAATAGGGAAAGTCTATTAAGTAGCTCTTCAACTTTTTAGCCTACATTTTTAAGTAGCACTTAATTTGTAAAGCAATGTATAATGTCGTTATTAAACCTACTGAATCACTTATTACTTAATTAATTCAATTTTAAGTGCTGAATTTTAGGTCATCAAACATGCCCTAAGTATATCACTTATCTTGAGACACCTATGCTGCTATGCATATATTATAGTATTGCACAAAAAAGAATTCGTGGCAAATAAGAACCCCTAGTAATAATAGGGAAAGTCTATTCGCATTAATTTTTACAACCGAACTTACAACCAATTTATCACGTCAGAGTATAAGCTCTATCATTTTGATGATCGGAAACATTCATCTCATAAAACGCATTGAAAACATTAGTCCTATATACTTATTTATTTGATTTAGATAAATGCATGATGAGAACATACTTATTTGATGTGTGGGTTAGCTTGTTTTTTGATCTGGTCATGTATTTGTTGACATTATATAAACATATTTGTGTATTCTAATTATTTTCAAAGTGCTCTACAATGTGAAAGTTTTTTATCATCAAAATGATGGAGCCTATATGCTAATGTGGTCAGTGGCGGACTTATAATTTGTGTTTAGCTGGGATTCGAATCATGTGTATTTTCATGATAATTTTAGAATTTTTTATCCCATACGCACATAGAAATTTAAAAAAAAAAATTCACTAAAGCGACTTGCTGGAGCCAACTCCATACATTTTTTTCCCTTAATTAACCTAAATATTAGTATAATAGGCGAGAATATTTGGAGTTTACATATAGAAATCTTAGGATAAATTTTTCACTCAAGGGACTTACAGGGACCAATTACATACTAGTACAATTTTTCTTAATTAAACTTAAGTGAAATATTTGAAGTTGTGTAGGGGCCCAAGTCTCTCCTACTTGCTTGGGACCACCCATGGATGTGATTAAGGAAAAAAATAAATAATTTGGCTTTTTTAGGAAAGGGTTTTGTTAATGTGTGTCTCTAAGGCACATGATAATGTTCATTAAATGAGGTCAATTAATTTCCACTATTATAGAAAGTAGTTGAAATGTTGGATGAAGAGTAAAAAAAAAATTGGAGACAAAAATACCCCTTAATTTTTCCCTCCACTCTATTTTTTTTGTGTTCCATCCTTCTTTATTTATTTATTTAACTGGGATAAACAAATTCAATATTTTTACAACAAATTTAACCCAAAATTACCGGAGACATTGAAGAATCATGGGAAAGCGAATCCAAGAGTGTAAAAAAGCAAATATCAATTGAAAGAACGTGTTTGTACGTTGGTGCACATGTAGTGCTTGTTCTCCTTGGTGTTTTTTTTTTAATACTTTTGAACGTTTAGATGTTGAAAAATCCTAACTCCTCTAGATTTAAAGATTTGCTATGTTTTAATTTCAATCAACGATTCAACAAGCAAAACCAATTGAAAAATCCTAACTCCTTTAGGTTTAAAGATTTGCTATGTTTTAATTTCAATCAACGTTCACCAAGCGATAAACAAAATCAATCTCACAAACGGAAAGCAAATAAATAACAAACACCAAAATATACATGAAAAACCCAAAACGGGAAAAAACTACGGAAAGGAATCAAACACTACTAAACATGAGGTTACAAGAACTCTTGCAATAAGTTTGAACTCCACAAACCTAAATCTAGACGCTCTTGCCGAATTCACGTACACCTCTCTGAATGCTTGACTGTCGCTGCCTTGAATCCACAAGCCTTTCTTTTGCCTTCCAGAAATCCACCGGAGGACTTGAACTTGCCTAGGAATCCTCCTTAGGGCTTTTATCAAATAAGTTGAAGAAAACGTTGAAACCTCTTGAAGATGTCTTGTACACTCAATGATCCATCGATCCCATTGTACTCCAAGATTCAAAAGAGTAAAAACCCTCCTTTTCAATATCCCTCACAAAATGATACGAAGTTGCTGAGTATATGTATATGCCGTCCAACCCCTTAAAAGCAATCCTTAGAGACTTGGCTAAATATATATTGTGCAAGAGGTTGTTGTGAAGATGTCATATACCGAGAAATCAACTTCCTTGATTTTTCTTTCCTTGATTGCCTTGATCTTCTTTGATTTTCTTCCACCTAAAAATTCAATCTCTCAATTACACAATTTTGATTTCCTTCCACTTCCTAAACAGACACTCTAGAAACAAAAATAAATAAAATACAACTCGATAAAAGGGGATACAAATAAATATGTGCTTTTTATCTTGGAATTTGCCAACACAGAGAAACCATGACCCATGGTCCTAACAGATGTTATTTAAAAAAAAATCGCGTTTATTATTTTGCGCTCAATTTTTCTAGATTTGGGTTAAAGCACGGGTTTTGAAATTTATCTTGAATATTTTGGAAAATATTTTGGTAAAAGTCAAGAAGAAGGTAAAAGGGTAAAATAAAAAAGGAGGGAACCCAAATGACATGGAGTGGAGGGAAAATTTAAAGGGTATTTTGATCTCCAAAACAAAATTTACACTTCATCTAATATTCCAACTACTTTCACTACTTTCTATAATAATTGGGTTAATTAACCTCATTTAATGAATAATTATCAAGTGTCTTATCATATGTCTTAGAAGCACACGTTAACGAAACCCTGAAAACACATTTATTAAATCAAATAACGATCAGGGATGAAAGCGCGAAAAGAAAAGCGGGGGATTTGTAAGCGTGATTTCCAGTTGGGTTTCTGCAGTATTTTGGCCCATAGTCCAAAGCTCGTATAAAGAGCGTGGTTGCGTTTCACGCTTTCCCAACACTATTGCCATAGACAAACGTTCGCGGCCTTGAGAACAATTTTGCGGCCAATAGCACAATTGCGCGGCCAGAGTTTAAAAAGAAACGTGTTTGCGTTTTACGCTTTCCAATCAATACGGCCACACTCTAAAGTAAATTCACCCATCTTCTCCTCCCTCAAACGAGAACACAGGGCTACCCCGAAACTTGAAACCTCCATAGCCAAACGCAGAGAAAGAGATAGAGAGAGGATTATCTCACTCTGAACAAAAATGTCAGGCTTCTCATTCTCCTCCTCCACCCCTCTCTTCTCCACATTCTCTTCTTCAAACCCGACCTCTTCTTTCTCCTTCTCTGAGTTCTCTCTCCATCCATCGTCAAACCCTACCCCCTCCCTCTTCGGAACCACCCCAGCCTCATCCGCCGCCGCCCCTTCCTTCGGCTTCGGCTCGTCCAATCCTCCCGCTTCGTCTTCATTCGGATTCAGCCCTTTATTCGGCACCATATCTTCTTCAACAGCAACTGCTACACCCCTGCTTGGTGAGTCTGTCTGTCCTTGTGCTTATATTGTTGTTAGTTGAATCTGTTTCAACAGAACGGTTAACAGTGGACTAGTGTTGTTAATATATACGAGGAGGACATCTATAGCTGTAGTAGTTATTCAAATGCTTTTATTCAAAAGCAGCAACGAATCAGATACTCAAATTGTAGTAGCCACTAACAGTGAACTCAATTGAAGTTGCCGTTGTCAATTACTTGAAAGGGAGAGATTCATCAGCAATTAGTCACTTCGATAAGGTTCAGTTGCACACATTTCCTGGCCTGTTATCTCATTGATCGAAGTTGTTCAGAGTTCTTTGCAATGTTTGTGAGAGTCTTAGGTGTTGGAGAGGGAGAGGGTGATGGAGTGCAGTACCTGTAAGGCTGTAATCCTACCTGTCACCTGTGGATGCTTTTGTAGTAGCCGCAAAAGCCCCATAAGTTGGAAGTGCAAAGTTGTCATAGCATTAGTAAGGAGATCCAACTAGGCCAAGAAGACGCACCATTTTTGTTGAGATGCTGGTTTAAGTCATATTTATGTCACCTCCAATTGTTTTAATGGTATGAAGCAAGTTATGCAACTATTCAAGGAGCCGGAAGCCAAGCTTTCCTTGTGTTACTTTCATCTTTTGTTATAAGTGAGCAATTATTTGCCTAACCTACGGATATGTCAAAGCTCATTGCTTTGTTTTTTTCATGGGGAAATCCGTAGACCGAAGCGTGGGGAGCAGGATGAATAGTATTAGCTAATAAGGCAACAAACTTTGAATTGCTGGTTGAAGCGGTGCTAGTGCTCCAGAATAAACAAACCATGAAGACTTGGCTTTAAAAGAACTGCAACTTATTCATGAAATTTGTCCATGCTGGAGTCAGAATGTGTTGCTAGCAGTAGTCAGTAATGCAAGAGGCAGTTTGGTTGATGATGTTTCTTTTGGTGCCTTGGGATATGACTCTGCCAGATAGAAGGTTGTGTAGTGATATTATGCAAATGCAACTTTTAGCATATTCAGAGGATGGCGATCCCGGTTATCATGTTACATGCAAGCACATGTGATGTTCGATCCTGTGACACTTGAGGATTGAGTGGGTGAGGGGATGTGATTTTACAACGTATGACCACTGTCAAGATAGTGGCTGATCTGGCTAAAGCCAATGCAAGTGATGTAATATTTCTGCTTTGCATTGCACGAGAAGATTGGGGACACATCTAGTTTTGTTTTTTCAAAAATCGAACTGCCATTTACTGATGTATTTGTAACGTCTCTCTGTTCTGGACTGGGAATTGCTTGGTAGTTCTACTGACCACTCATTTCATTCCACAAATGTCATGATACAACCACTTTAAACTAACTGGTAGTGCCGCATGACTTACCTTCTTATGTTTGTTTGTGGCATTAATGGCATGGTGCCTAGATTAGTAAATGGTGCTCCCTAACAAAGATGTTCTGATGTTGTGTTACTATGCTTATCCTTCTGCAGGTGTACCTTCATCTGCATCTGCTTTTGCAACAACATCCAGTGCCAGTGCTACTACTACTAAGACATCAACATCAATGACTGTTTCTTCTACTAGTGGGTCTGTAAACTTTATCTTTGGTTTATGAAAGGAAGAACAATACTCCTAGTCTTCTGACTGTATAAGCTTAAAAAATTGTTCGCCTCGTCCTCTCTCTGCTTATTCCATTTTAGTTCTTGCAAATGTATTATATAGGAATTAGGAACTGTGATGTGGAAAAACTTCCAAACAGATGTATGGATTGCCTGAAATCTGATTGATGGCATTGCAAGGCTTCTTGCATCTTACTTATCTTTGTTTTTTTGGTTGTCTTGTAGGACTACTTCAACTGTCAGCACTACAATATCCCCTGCTCCAAAATTACCATTTGAGATCAATGGGAAAACTGTTGAGGTGGTACTTTATATGGCCAATCTCCTCTTAATTAAAATGATGCTTCTTATTATTTTTTTTCCCTTTGAACTTCTTAGATTGGTGCAAAACACTTGAAGAATATAACATGCTGTACCTGTTTCCTTGATGACTTAATTTTTCTTTTCTTATCCTTTATTCGTTCTTTTGTCAGTTTTGTTTTCTCCTATATATTTAAAATTCCACTTTGTATTTTTGTTCAAGATTATCAACGAGTGGAACTCTGAGCTACTAGAACGTACTGGGAAATTTCAAAAGCAGGCTAATGCAATAGCTGAGCGGGACAAGAGAATCTTGCAGAATTGTGATATTCTTGTTAGACTTGAGGTGATTATCTTCATAATAATGTTGACAAGTCATTTTTTGGGGTTTTATATGGCATTTTGATCTTCTTTATCGAATAATGTGTTGTAACGTCACGTTGTTGCCTTGAAGTTGACATTTTTAAATGACTTCCTAAATTGTTTCTTCCATTAGTATTGCTTAAATTTCTAAAACTCATTGGATGTAGGATCCTTTATGATTTATTGCCAACACATTTACTAGCTTCTAAAGGTTTGAGATGTTAAAGGTTAATGATAATAATGCTTGCAAATTCAGCATCATTTGTGTCGAGGAATTGAGCTTGGAAGCCAAGTATCAAGAAATGACCATTTATTCAATCCTGGTAGACCTGCAGGTTTAACACCATTTCATCCCAC
The DNA here is from genome assembly GCF_030253575.1 of Rhododendron vialii. Classification (NCBI taxonomy): domain Eukaryota; kingdom Viridiplantae; phylum Streptophyta; class Magnoliopsida; order Ericales; family Ericaceae; genus Rhododendron; species Rhododendron vialii. The sequence continues at coordinate 3,639,022 of NC_080563.1, read as the reverse complement.
GTACAACCATAAATCAAAGCTAAGCAGGAAGAATATTGGCAAGTTTGGAGTTATAACCTCACCAAATAGGTGTATAATAAGCCCTTTTACGTCATTTACATGTTCTCTTGTATTATCTTTCCTTGTGAAACTGGTATCTTGTTTGCATCAATACGACTCTACCAAGGAGAGCGACTTGCCAGATTAATTATAGCTTACCTTGGAGTCTAATTGACTTGTGGCATTCTCTGTTTGAGTTTGTTGGTTGCTGTTTATATGTTATGGCGTTAGTTGAATGGTCACTGGCTCACTGCTAACTTCAAATGTTTAAAACTGTCCAGACCGAAGTGGCCAAAGTTGTTGAGACTCAAGCTAACTTGGAATGGCAACTAGAGCTTATTGAGACTCATCAGCAGGAGGTATCCTGATATGCAAGTTGCTGTTTATTTGTTAGAGGAATCACATTTTACTCTGCGACAAAAACCCATAGTTACAATTAATGTATTTCCTTAGTTATCCCACCACCTTAGATTTGGTCTTCCTATAGAAACTCTCGACCTAAGAATTTTTTAAGTGATCTCGCTCCTCTGTCCCTGCTCTCGGTTTGTGCAACTACGCTATTAGCCCAGGCCTAATAATAATGTGATTTAAGTGCCTGCCCATTGTCTGATCCGCAAACTGCACTCTATTTTCTTTGGTTTTGTTGTTAGGTTGATAAGGGTTTGCAAAGTGTGGAGGAAGAAACTGAGCGCATATACAAGCACGAGCGCAATTTGCTTCTTAACAATGAAGCATTGTCCACACAAGATGCAATGTATGCACTTGTTTAGTTATCCTTGTTGCATATATAAGTTCTTCTTTGCCTTTTTTAACGTATTGCAGGGCTGTTTCTACTTTCTAGCCATTTCAGTAATAAAATGGTTGATTGAGTCTATGGTTACTTTACACATCACTCGAGTATCTCGAGTCTATTTGGGCATTGTACTAGGGAAACAATAATAAAAATTTCATTGCCTCCATTAGAGCAGGATTTTTTTATCTCTCATTTTCGTTACTATATCATACAAATATAGGTTTGGATCCACAGTGGCAAAACCCATCACTTTTCCTAAGGTCTAAACCCATCACTTTTCTTCTGCAGTACTGCCTCTGAATACAAAAGTACTACCAAGGCGTCCTTACTCAGTGCATTACATATTCCATTCTCGACACCCATTTTATTGTGTAGTATAGGAGCACTCTTTTGGAAGTGTCCACGTAAAAACAGTAAAAAAACCCTTGATGAACTAATAGGGCAAAAGTTGTGTTAAATGCATATATACCAGGTGTTTGAGATAAGTCATACTAGTTTTCAGGTTTATCCCTAGAAATTTGGCTGTATTTAATCATGGGCAAAGTACGGATTAACTCCCTGTGGTTTGGAGCTTTTGCACATCACCTCCCTAACATTCAGAAATAGCCAATTCACCTCCTTGTGGTTTTGGACTAAAGTGCCAAGCTAACACCGTTAACGAAAATTGCTAAATTGACTGTAATACCCTCTATCATTCCTTTAATCCTCCCTCTGCAATGTCTCCCCTTCCTCTCTCTCGGACAGACCCAAATAGTAAATAGATTGGACAAAGCTTTGTTTGGATGCTTGACTCCCACCAGTCCAGAGGAACTCATTTTCTCATTCAATATATAAGAGCACAAATCAAAAACCAAAGACAAGTTCTTGCAAAACACAGAGCTATAAGCCTGTTCAACAAATTGGATGTTGTAAGACACCAAATTTAGAACTTTTTCTTTGTTCCTGTTTTCAGATCAAATAAATCCATGAACCACTACTTCTCCACCGTAGAACAGACCAGGCACAACAAGATCAACGCCGTCGACGAAGATGATGTCAGAAACTGGCCGCCTCTAAACTTGAATCACATCGTGATTTGGGTCCAGAGTTGTTATTCGAAGCGGAGGGAAGAAGAGATCGGAGATCGACGACTGAGAGGCTGCGGGGGACGATGTGGCAGTGGAGGGTCGCGACGTAGTCCTCCGCCATGGCGGCCATGTCCAGAAGCGTGGAGGGAGGAGTCGGTGGGGGCGAAGAAGGTGAATGAAGTCACGGCAAGGATGTCGGTGAATGGGTTGGTGGCGGAAATCGCGTTGGCGAAGAGGCTGTAGCCTTTGGTCCTCAGTGTGGTGAGCATCGATTCGAGTTCTTGCTCAGGCACAGTGGCGGTAGCGGCGGAGGAGAGAGAGAGTATGAGGATGGTGAACATCGTGATGGAAGATGAACGGAAATTCAAGAGAGAGAGAGGTTATCATTTTCCGAAGGGTTCTTGGTGGGGTTGTGATAGATGGTGGGGGGAGGTGAATTCACTGTACATAGTGATTTGGAGAAGAAGATGAACCAAAGGCTATTATTGTCTTTTTATCTTTTTACTTTTGACAAAAAATACAGATTTTCAATCCATAAATGCCGTAGAAGCGTGAGGCACACAAACCGTTAACTTGGACGGAATATTTAACAGCTGCACTTTACTCCAAAAGCGTAAGGAGGGGATTTGGCTATTAGTAAAACACAAGGGGGTCATTTACCAAATGACCAAACTACAGGGAATTAATTCGTACTTTGCCCTTTAATCATTTCAGTAGTGGATTAGGTGTAGTTCATCGCACTTCTGCAGGATGGTTATGATGACTACTTCTCTTGGTGTGATTTCAGGTATGAGCAAGCTGAAATCATAGAGAGGGAACTGAAACAGTTGGCTGAACAGATCAAAACTATTATTCAGACGAATAATGCTATGAGGACCGACCAGCTGAACCGAGGATGTACCGATTGAGCTGGCAAATGAGGGTCCCACCCCCACTCACCCGAAAAAGGCGGGCAGAATTAGGAAAATTCAAAAATTTTGGGTTTTGGAAATTATGGGCTTTTGGTCCTAGTAAAACGCGTCTCTCTCTCTCTCCCTCTCTCTCGTTCTCTTCTAAAACGCGTTTCTCTCTCTCTCTCTCTCTCTCTCCCCGATTGAATTTGCAGCTTCTTTGTACACACCACCAACGCCCACCAGCATCAACGCCCTCCCCCACCTCACTGACGCCGGTCCGACCCAACCATCGCCCGCTGTCCCACCGTCACAGCTAGTGTCTCGCCGTCCCACCATCGCAGCATGGCTCTCTCGCCTTCCCACAGTCTCTTGCCTTCCTTTTGCCGTCGCCGCCGTCGCTCTGGTAACAAAAGCCCCAACCAATTTTGTCCTGATTTTTTAAAAATCCCCAAATCTCATATTAGGGCTTGTGAATGTAAAAGGGAGATTTACCGTGCACTTCTATGTTCCAAATTTATACACATAAAAATGCGTTTACAAGAATTCTGATTCGGAAAGTTTGTTATGTGTATCAATTTTACCCTTACTAATTAGTTTCCTAGTTTAAGTACGAGTGAGAAGATTTTCTCCAACATCCTTCTTTCAAACACGGTATTATCCAAACTTGAGGTGATATTGTCCTGATTTTACTCAATGGAAGGCAATCACATAGTTTAAAGCAGTTAGCTTTAACACTACTTTGGTTTAAGAATTTAACAGTGCGTAACATTATGAGAATCTACACAATATACACCCTTTGAAATATAACTTGGGCAGTATTTTTTCATTTAGTACCGAACATTTATTTATTTTTCCATTTTCTCGATGTTTCTTGCCTGTTTTCTTGGGAATTTTAGTTTTAACATTGCTAGATTGTGGTTTGTTGTTGAGCTTTTGAAGCTAGCGGGGAGTGCGGTGCAGGATAACAAGAAGAACCAGATAGTTCCAAGACACATTTAGTTGGCTGTGAGGAATGATAAGGAGTTTGGCAAGTTGTTGGGGTCGGTAACATTTAGCCTAGCATTAATCAAGTTCTCCTGCCGAACAAGTCTGGGAAAGGAAAGGGCGAGATTGGATTTGTTTTGCAGGAGTTGTTTTTTAGAGTAGTGATTTTCCTCTGTGTTTTGGAAATAGTTATGTTGGTTTCTTTTTCTACTTGTTTTGATGAATCCTTTTTTGCCAATAGCTTGTTATGGACAGTTGTCATAGCCTTGATACCTTGTTATGGAAATTGCTTGATGAATCCTTGTTTCAAGAAATAAAGGAGAAAGAATATGGTTGAAAATGCTTGGATTTTCTTTGGTTTACATGGTGATTCATTTCTTGATTTCTGAAAGGTTCACTGTTGGAATACCATTTGTTTTTGGTGGAACATTTGGTTTGCATAAGATAAAAGTGCACCCCTCCCATCTGTTACCAAACTAGTATTTGAGTTTTTGATGGCTTGCCAACTTGCATTCATGTCCCTCATATAAAAGGAGCAACTCCAGAAATGCCTTGAATGTTGTGTGCCACAAACATGCCAAGAACTTCAGTTTGGAACTTGCATAAAAGAATAGGAAATCATCAAAAAGAGGTCATGGAATATGTTTGGAAAAAAAAGACTAATCAAATCACAGATCTTCGTAAACATTGTCTCTTGTAACATATACTAATCCAATGAGATATCATTTGTTGTAATGTAGTATACAAAGATCTTTTGATCTTACGAAAACATATGCAGATGCAAGACATGTTTACCCCTAATTATTTTATCAAAACAGACACAAATAAGAACACGGACACAACTAGAAGCAATGTGCATTTTGTGCAATGGAAAGGAATGCAAAATTGCAATATTGGTAGTACTGTAGTGGTGTTTTCATCCAACCGACTAAAGAAATGCTAATAAGTAGACGAACAAGCTCAATTCATTAGCATTAGAAACAGAGATACAAGTTTAACAAAGCTGCCCTTGCTTTCACATGAGCAGCCTTAACCACTTCCTATCTACCTTAACTACTTTTACAACATTAAAACGAGTATATAAAGAGCAAAAATCCATAAGTGCCATTTGCAAAGTGGGATCAGCATCTTCAGGTTTGAGTATCCCCTGTAAAAAAGCCACACAATCAGTACTAATGGAAACATCCAGAAATCCTTGGTGTAAGGCCCACTCCAACACTAATAAGCCAGCTCTGATTTCTCCCAATGTCGCAGAAGAGGAATTACACCTATCTACATGATGCGCCACCTCTTGACCGCCACCATCTACGTGGACCCAGGCCATCACACCCCTCTTTGAACTAGCGCGTCAAGCACCATCCAAAAGGAAGAGAACCAAACCCAACCCCTCCACACCACTTATTTTACACACAAACTGCAAAATGGGGATTTTAAAACAATCAGGACAAACTTGGTTGGGGCTTTCGTTACCAGAGGGACGGCGGCGACGGTGGGACAACAAAAGGAAGGCGAGAGACTGTGGGAAGGCGAGAGAGCCAAGCTGCGATGGAGGGACGGCGAGACACTGGCTGTGACTGTGGGATGGCGGCGATCGTTGGGTCGGACCGGCATCAGTGAGGTGGGGGAGGGCGTCGATGTTGGCGGGCGTCGGTGGTATGTACAAGAGAAGCTATAGATTCAATCGGAGAGAGAGAGAGAGAGAGAGAGAGAGAGAGAGAGAGAGAGAGAGAGAGAGAGAGAGAGACGTGTTTTAGATGAGAATGAGAAAGGGAGAGAGGGAGAGAGAGAGAAACGTATTTTACCAGGACCAAAGCCCAAACTTTCCAAAACCCAAAATTTTTGAATTTTCCTAATTCTGCCCGCCTTTTTCGGGTGAGTGGGAGTGGGACCCTCATTTGCCAGCTCAATCGGTACATTGTCGGTTTAGCTGGTCGGTCCTCGTAGCATTATTGTTTTTCTAAACGGGTCAAATGTACTTTGTCTTGATCTGTATCTAAAGCTCGTTTAAACATCAGGAAATTTATTCAAATACCAAATAGCTAAACGTACAGCACCTACACAATTCCAACTAAATACAAATGGCCAGAGTCCACAAACTAACCTCAACAAAATGGAGCACTTGGTGATGTGAGAATTTTCTCGCTTGTTTGCACAGGATCATATGATTGGCAAAGTGGCAAACTAGACCCTGCCATGATGAATCTAACCAAGGGAATCGCCGTTGCCGCCCCTTCTCGTGCCCGACCGCCTTGTATTTCCACTGTATTCTTTTGCTGAAGATTAATGACAACACTTGTTTTTGGCTTAAGTGGTATTTTTATTCATATACATGAGGAAAATGATGCCTAAAAATTCGTGAAAATTGAGAACTAGTCATAACCCATTTAGCTTACTAGAAACCCCCCCATGGTTGAACGGCCATACGTGCCAAGATTTGAGCCGGATTAAATCTGAGCCCTCCGTGCCATAATCTGAGCCCGATCGGTTATTCGGCACCACTGTCAACCTGTTAAGCACACCCGTTTAACAGCATCTCCCAATCTCACGGTTGTATGTCCTCTCTTGCTGTGGCACAAAAAAGAAAGCGGCTGGCGTGTTATCCTTATTGTAACGGCAACAACACAGTTGTTTTCTATCCTTATTATTAATGTATTTCTAACTTGTTCCAAAAAAAAAAAAAAGCGTCACAAATAAGCAAAATCTAAAGCTGCGACTCAGACCGGCCGGTTTTTCCCATTCTCCCCAATCCGAATCATCGTTTTCCCTCCTCCCCACCAAAACCCCAAAAATTCCCATCTTCTTCCCCAAATTTCAAAACCCTCGCAACACAGAAACAGCAGAGAGAGAGAGAGAGAGAGAGAGAGAAAGCGAGATAGAGAGAGAATCATCTCGCTCTGAGCAAAAATGTCGGGCTTCTCATTCTCATCCACCCCATCAACCTCCTCCTCATCGTCCTCAACCCCTCTCTTCTCCGCATTCTCTTCATCAAACCCTTCCCCATTCCCCTTCGCATCCTCCTCCTCTCAAAACCCTGCCTCTTCTTTCTCCTTCTCTCTCAATCCCTCTCCAAACCCTACCTCTTCCTCCCCTGCCTCCTCTCTCGTCGGAACCGCCACCCCGGCCTCGTCCGCCGCCCCCCCTTCCTTCGGCTTCGGCTCGTCCAATCCTCCGGCTTCCGCTAAGGCCCCGGCTTTGTTTGGATTCGGCTCTTCGGCTGCTTCTTCCACCCCTTTCTTCGGCACGGGTGCAGCTTCATCCCAGTTTGGGAATTCCAGTCTGTTTTCATCTACTCCAAATTTATTCGGATCTACTACTGCTCCCAGTTCCGTTTCAAACACCGGTGCATCGGTTTTCGGTTCTTCAACCACATCAAACTTGTTTGGAACCAGTACTTCGACTCCCACTCCCGTTTCGACTCCCAGCACATCTGCTTTTGGGTCTTCAATTACTCCAAACTTGTTCGGAACCAGTGCTCCCGGCTCTGTTTCAACTGCTTTTGGGTCTTCAATTACTGCGCCAAACTTGTTCGCCTCTTCTACTCCCAGCCCTCTTTCGACTACCAGCACAACAACACTCTTTGGGTCTACCACTTCGGGTCCAGTTTCGACTCCCACTGCCAACTTTTTTGGGTCTTCTGTTGCGAATAATTCAGCTTCTACCGGTCCAAACTTGTTTGGATCAGCTTCTACTGGTACTACCGCTGCTTCTCCACTTGCTTCTTCCAATTTGTTTGGAGCTGGTACATCCAGTGCAACTTTATCTTCTTCTCCGTTATTTGGGTCTTCAACTTCGGCTTCAACCGCACCTTCTTTTCCTAGTTTGTTTGGATCATCTTCCTCAAGTTCAACTTCGTCTTCGCCTTTTACCTTTCCAGCCACTTCGGCAATCTCTTCTTCAACAACAACAACTGCGGTTTTGTCTTCGTCAACAGGCTCATCGAATTTCTCCTTTGGGATACCAGCGTCTTCTTCTGGTTCTCAATCTTCATTTGGGTTCACAAATGTAGTTTCTAATGTTGGCACGGGCACTAGCACTCCAGCTGCAAAACCCACTTCCATAGGCTTTGGAACTTCTTCATCTACTTTGTTTTCTACCATCACAACCACCACAAGCGCTTCAACTCCAACCGCCACAGTTACCTCATCTTCTGCTCCTACTACTATTACTACTGCTGCTTCGGTGGCTCCTGTTCCAGTATTTGCCCTTAGTTCCTCATCCTCAACTACTGCTTCAACAACAGTTGCTTCATCAACCCCTGCTACTACCTTTCCGAGTTTTAGTAGCACCACGAGCCTAGCTGCAACCTCGGCCACTACAAGTTCAATTCAAAGTTTTTCACTATCTAAACCACTGACCCCGGCCTCATCCTCACAAGCTCAATCGACGACTGCTTTGCCCCTGTTTGGTGAGTTTGTTTTCTTCTCGATGGTTAATACTGTCTGCAAATCTGATTCTTGATGTAGTGTCAGAGCTTTATAACTTGAATTACATATCCCACATATTTTTAGTTGCAAATTTTTGTGTCCTTGTTCTTATATTGTTGTTAGTTGAACTTGTTTTAATGGAGCGGTTGACAGTGGACAAGTGTTGTTGATAACTTTATATAAACTAGAAGGACATCTATACCTGTGGTACTTGCCTTGGAAAAAATAATTCAAAGCAGCAACACATCAAATACTTGTATCTAGTAGCTCGTGAACTCAAGGCAAGTTACAGTTGTCAATTTGTTGAAAGGGAAAGATTGGTCGGCAATTAGTGATCTGGATATGGTTCAGGGTTCAGGGTTTACATATTTCCGGACCTGTTATCTCATTGATTGAAGTTGTCCAGAGTTCTTTGCAATGTTTATGAGAGTAGGCGTAGGTGTTGGAGAGGGAGATGTTCATGGAGTGAGTACCTGTAATGCTACCTGTCACCCATGGATGCTTGTAGTAGCTGCAAAAGCCCCATAAGGTGTTGTCAGTACAAAGTTGTCATAGCATTGGTAAGGAGATCCAACTAGGCCAAGAAGACGCACGCATTTTTGTTGAAATGCAGGTTGAAGGCATACACCTCCAATTCTTTTACTGGTATGAAGCAAGTTATTCAACTGTTCAAGGAGCTGAAAGCCAAACTTCCCTCGTGTTAATTTCATCTATTGTTATCAGCGAGCAATTGTATGCATAAGCATGGGGAGCAGGTTGAAGATTTTTGCTACTAAGGCAACAAACTTTGAATTGGTGGTCAAAGTGGTTCTGCACCAGAATATTCGAACCATGAAGACTTGGCTTTAAATGAACTGCAACATTCCTGAAGTTTGTCCGTGTTGGAGTCAGAATGTGTGGCTAGCAGTTGTGCTAGAGGCAGTTTAGTTGATGAAGTTTCTTTTGGTGCCTTGGGGAATGACTTGCAGATAAAATCTTGTGATGATATGGAACTTTTAGCATATTCAGGGGATGGGGATCCTGATTATCGTTACATGTAAGCACATGTGATGTTCGATTCCGTGGCATTTGAGGCTTTAGTGCATGCGGGATGCGATTTTACAACCTATGTTCACTACCAAGACAGCGGCTGATCTCGCTAAAGCCATTGCAAGTGATGTAATTTTTCTGCTTTGCATTGCGCAAGAAGATTGGGGACATAATTATCTAAAACTTTTTCGGAAATCGAACTAAAATACTTAATTGATTGTCCTATTTGTAATGTCTCTGTATACATCTGTCCACGCATACTTCATCTGATGTTCTGGACTGGGAAGTGCTTGGTCGTTCTACTGACCACTCACTTCATTCCACAAATGTCATGATACCACCATGTTAACTACTGGTTGTGCCGCATGACTTAACTTCTTATGTTACGAAGGAAGCTTCGTGCTAATATTGGTCATGGGTTGAGAACGGGAATTGAACTCTATGAGATCTAATCTGCCACTGCTCCTTAGTAGCTCAGTGGTAGAGCAGTTGGCTGTTAACTGTTTAGGTTTATTCTTGAATATGAAATTTAAAAAAAAAAAATTGATATAAATTAAGCATAAGGAGTCTTTATGTTGTGGCACAAATGGCAAGATGCCTAGATTAGTAGATGGTGCTCTCTGAGGACCCTGGCAAAGATATTTTGATGATGTGTTACTTTGCTTATCCTTTTGCAGGTGTACCACCTTCTACATCTGGTTTTGCAACAACATCCAGTGCCAGTGCTACTACTACTCAGACGTCAACATCACTGACTGTTGCTTCTACTAGTGGGTCTGTAAACTTTATCTTTCTGTCTTGACTTTATTTGACTTTAGATTTTGCTTTATGGAAGGAAAACCAAAATTCTCGTAATCTTCTGAATGTTATTATCAAGAAAAGCTTAAAAGCTTTACGAGGTCACTCGTCCTCTCTCTGCTCCTTCCATTTTAGTTTTTGAAAACTTACTATGTAGGAATTAGGAACTGTGATGTGGAAAGCCGTTAATCTGTTTGATGACATTGCAAGCCTTCCCGAGCCTTATCTTTGTTTTTTGGTGGTCTTGTAGGACTACTTCAACTGTCAGCACTACAATATCCCCTGCTCCAAAATTACCATCTGAGATCACTGGGAAAACTGTTGAGGAGGTACTTTATATGGCCAATCTCCTCTTAATCAAATGATTCCCCCTTCTTCTTGTTCTTCTTTTTTTCTTTCCCCTTTAAACTTCTTAGATTGCTGCAAAACACTTATAGAATAAAATTTGCTAGTTTCCTTTATGACTTCAATTTTCTTGTCTTATCCTTTGTTTGTTCTTTTGTCAGTTTCATTTTGTCCAATATGTTCTAAATTCTGCTGTGTATTGTTGTTCAAGATTATAAAGGAGTGGAACTCTGAGCTACAAGAACGTACTGGGAAATTTCGAAAGCAGGCTAATGCAATAGCTGAGTGGGACAAGAGAATCTTGCAGAATCGTGATGTTCTTCTTAGACTTGAGGTGATCAACTTCATAATAATTTTTTCAAGTCATTTTTTTGGGTTTTATTTGGTGATTTTGATCTTCTCTATCTAACGATGTGTTTAATGTCATATCAATGCCTTGAAGTTGGCATTTTTAAATGACTTCCTAAATTTCTTCCATTAGTATTGCTTGAATTTCAAAAACTCATTGGATGTAGGATCCTTTATGTTTTATTGCCAACATATTGACTAGCTTCTAAAGGTTTGAGATGTTAAAGGTTAATGAGAATAATGAATGCAAACTCAGCATCATTTATGTCAAGGAATTGTTTGGAAGCCAAGTATCAAGAAATAACTTTATTCAATCCTGGTAGACCTGCAGGTTTAACCCAATTTAATCCCACGTACGACCAAAAATAAAAGCTAAGAAGGAAAAATCTTGGGAAGTTGGGAGTTATAACCTCTCCAAATAGGTGTATAAGCACTTTTACCTCATTTACGTGTTCTCTTGTAGTGTCTTTCCCAGTGTAACTGGTATCTTGTTTGCTTCCATAGGACTCTACTAACTGGAGAATGACTTGCCCAATTAATTATAGCTTACCTTGGAGTGGCGGAGTCTCACTTACTCTTGGCATTCTTTCTTTGAGTTTGTTGGGTACTGTTTATGTGTTATGGCATGAGTTGAATGGTCACTGCTAACTTTAAATGTTTAAAACTGTCCAGGCTGAAGTGGCCAAAGTTGTTGAGACTCAATCAACTGTGGAACGACAACTAGAGCTTATTGAGACTCATCAGCAGGAGGTATCTTGATATGCAATTTGTTGATTATTTAGACATGGATTATTTGTTGAAGGAATCACAGTCTACGCAGCAACAAAAACCCATACCTACAATTAAAGTCTTCTCTTACTTATCCCACCACCTTAGGTTTAGTAAGACACTCTTGACCTTAGAATTTTTTAAGTGATCTTGCTCCTGTTTCTCTGCTCCTGCTTTGTGCAGCTAAGCTATTATCCCGAACCTAATAATAATGTGATTAAGTTCCTGCATGTTGTCTGATCTGCAAAATGCTCTCTATTTTCTTTGGTTTTGTTGTTAGGTTGATAAGGCTTTGTTAAGTGTGGAGGAAGAAGCTCAGCGCATTTACAAGGATGAGCGTAATGTGCTTCTTGACGATGAAGCAGCATCCACACGAGATGCAATGTATGCACTTGTATAGTTATCCATGTACACTACAGTTCCTTATGTTCTTTGCCTCTTTTAATATATTTCAGGGCTGTTTCCAGCCATTTTGAGAAATAAAATGGTTGATCAAGTCTATGGTTACGTAATGCATCACTTTTGAGTATCTCGAGTTTATACATAGCATTTTATGCGGGAAATAAAATAAATAATTTTTTTTTGCCTCTGTGAGAGCAGGATTTTTTATCTATCATTTTTTTTTTTTTGGGTAAGGAAAACTTGAGGTTAGTAAGAGTTGAACCATGTCCATTCTAAACTTAAATAGTTCAACAAGGGATTTTTTATCTATCATTTTGTTTAATGTATCATACCAATCTAAGTTTGGCCCCACAGTGGGAAAATTGTTTGTGATGCTCTAAGGTCTAAACCCATCACTTTTCTTCTGCTGTACAGCCTCTGATTACAAAAGTACTACCAAGCCATCCTTACTACTGCATCACATATTCCATTCTGGACGCCCATTTTATTGTGTTTTTTTTATAGGTACATTTTATTGTGTTATATGGGAGCATTCTTTTGGAAGTGTCCATGTAAAAACCCCTTGTTGAACTATTAGGGTGAAAGATGATGGCGAATGCATGTATAACAGGTGTTTGAGATAGTCGTCTTAGTTTTCAGTTTTATCTGGATTGGGAGCATTTTCTAGAAATTTGGCTGTTCATAATCATTTCAGAAGTGGATTAGGTGTAGTTCATTGCACTTCTGCAGGATGGTTATGATGACTACTTCTCTTGGTGTGATTTCAGGTATGAGCAAGCTGAAATCATAGAGAGGGAACTGGAACAGATGGCTGAACAGATCAAAACTATTATTCAGACCCTTAATGCCAACCAGGTAATGGCTGATCAGATGGCCTTTAGTCCATTGGTCTTGTATCTTTCTGTGCTTCAATAGGCTATGCTTACCTGTTTGATTCATCTAGGGTGGAGAACTGGATGCTGTTGATGGATTGTCTCCTTTGGATGTTGTTGTCAGAATATTAAACAACCAACTAAGTTCCCTGATGTGGATTGACGAAAAGGTTAGTATCCCATTTCTTTGTAGTTTCTTTCTACAAGTAGTGCTATTCTGGTGCTAGTATCTTAAAGTAACCAGAATTGAAAACAAGGTAGTATGATATTTAGCTCTAGTACTTTCGCTTTTATATTGGTCCATTTTGGTAGCTAAGGTGACTGGGTGAGATTTAAATTATCTAAAAACACTTCATTCTATATTGCACCACGAACGCATGAATTCGTATGTGGTCTATAATGCTTAATTTTAGTCTTTTTTCTTGTATGTGGAATATAATTCCTTGATGTGAACTGTTTCAGATGAAAAATGACACAACTATAGTTCTGTAAATGCTTTGTTTCTGCTCCATTTGCTTGAAGGCTGACAGATTTTACTTCTTTCAGGCTGAGGAATTCTCATCGCGTATTCAGAAGCTTGCAAGCCAAGGTTCTGCTGTGAACCGTGAATTGATTGCCCCAAAGTACTGGTTGAGTTGATCTCTTTTACTTTTACGTTGCTATACATTTCATAACGCTTTTGGACATCAACAAATTTAGTTCACTACTGGAGATACTAGCATGCAATAGAGAGCATTCATCGTGGAAGTGGATAATGCTGTCTGCTCTTGGATGAAAACAGTTTTGCTACTTTTATGCTCTTTCTGGTTTTCTTTTTGACATTAAAAGTGTGTTTGGTGCTGTAGCTATGAAGTACGTCAAAGTAGTCTGAATCTTACTACTGTTGTCAAAATTAGACAATATATATGGATTCTTATGTAGTCCAACGGCAGAATACATTTTCAGGACACTCTAAATTTGCAAATTCACGCGTTGTGTGGAATGGAGATGATTACATTGTCTGACGGTGAAATGCATTTGAAAGGTAGTATTGGACCGAAGCAAGAGAAGTGTATATTTGAAGTGGCTACTTACTGCGAATTATTTCTTAATAACCTGTAGTGTTTCTGTTGGTGGTGGTTGAAGAAGAGCTGACTGTAAGAATACTTTTATCTGCTAGTTTTAGGACCATTTTCTCTTTAAAAGGCTAGTGTGAATTGGGGCTTGTTTTGATGTAGTGACCTATTGTGCTTCTTATTTAGAATGATGTATCTGTTGATGAAATGGTGCTCGAAACTAGCCAAAAGTTATGCTGTCTTTGCGCCGGCTCCATTTTCTCTGTATGATTCCAAGATCGAAACTCAACCTTAGTTGTTGGAAGTAGAGGGTTACGCTCAACCAAATACGTTACATTGATCAACTGGAGAGTTGCACCTTTTACCAGAGATACAGAGACTATCACCGAGAGATACATAAGTAAATACCCTTATAGTTTCCAAGGTGTTTACATGGCCAATCCGTGAGTACTCGTGGCTTATAAGTCGTACCTCTCTCTCTCTCTCTCTCTCTCTCTCTCTCTCTCTCTCTCTCTATATATATATATATATATATATATATATATATATATATATATATATATATATATATATATATATCTCGAATATGGCAACATTCATTGTGCATTGCTGGAGTAAAAAAAAGATAGAAGAGGAGGTAAAGAGAGAAGTATCGCTTCTATGCCAGGAGTACTCACCTATTGACCATTGAAACACCTTGGAAGCAGGAGTATAGGTATTTACTTCTGTTTTCTTCTATAAACCTTTGGAAATTCTGAGACGATAAAATGTTGGCAACATAATAATGTACGTATTTTTGGTAATAGAAGTTTTGCAAAAAGAACAGCTACTTTACCAGCAGATAAGCCTCCCCTGATATGAGATCTCAATTGCTGATTGTGTATACAGAAAAAAAAATCTCCAGAAGAAAGAAATTAAGAGTAGGAGTTGGATTTTAACTTACCAAAACTCCAGCACAGTGTTGTGATTAATGATTTCGTTGCTTCTTTCTTATCGTAAATGTGCTGCAATTTGTCCTGAATGTTGAAAATTCATGCCCTCGCTTTTCGTTGCCATGCCGGCATTATTATACAAAATTTTCAATCATTATTGAACCACTAACAATATGCATAAAAATACTACAGACTTAATAGTGACAACATGAAATATAATGGAAAATGTAAAGAGTGGTGACAAAAATAGGCAATAAATTGAATAGCAAACGAGTCGCGGTTGAAAATATGCAGAAAAAAGAAGAAGAGATTATAGAAAGCATATAATATAGATTCTCTCGTACAAGTGTGTTTCTCTATTAACAAATTTATGATCTAAACACACGTTTACCCCAATGAATGAATTTGCAGAAATTACGATAACTTATTTTGCCCGGATCAACTCATGTTTACCCCATGAATTTTAGAGGTTCTTTTTCTGTTCTTCAACAAAGCCTATTTAAAATGGGAATAAAACTTGACTAGTAAGTTAAATAGTGGTGACGACACATGTCACACAACTGAAGTCTCGATGCTAGCCTCCTCCTGTCTCTCCTCTCTGACTCTCTCACTCTCACTCTCACTCTCACTCTCTCTCTCTCTCTGGTTCTCCCCCTATCCTATTGGCTATCACTCCTCCTATTGGCTGTGACGGGTTTGTTTGAAAAACAGAAGAAAGGACCCAATTGGTTGGAGGAATTTACCTCGAGAGACATCAGTGAAAGTGAAAGGGGCAGAGTTTTATGAATGCTATCAAATGGACCATGAAACCTCGTCAGTTATTTTCCCTTCAAAAGAACCCGCTCCCCCAACTACTTTACCGTCCCTTTAAACGCTTCATCCAAACCTCACCTGAGTATTCCTTTGACCAAAACACCACACCCAAGTCACACTTAATTGAAAAAAGCAACAACTTCAAACCCACCACGTCCATTTCCTACTCAAAGCTGCTATCAAACTGCTGCCAAACCAAGTCTCTTATTACAGGTCTACAATCCCATGCCCGCATTACCCGGATCGGGTTATCAAACGACACGAACCTGCGAAACCATTTGGTTAATTTGTACTCCAAGTGTGGGGCTTTTGGGTATGCACGTAAACTGATCGACGAATGTCCTGAACCAGATTTGGTCTCTTGTTCTGCTTTGGTATCTGGGTATGCTCGGAATGGGTTTGGCGAGGAAGCCCTATTGGCTTTCCGCGAAATGCACTTGTTGGGTCTTCGGTGTAATGAGTTCACTCTCCCGAGCGTGCTCAAGGCATGCTCAATCATAAAGGGTTTGATGCTAGGGAAGCAAGTTCATGGGCTTGTGATGGTAACAGGGTTCGAGTCGGATGTTTTCGTCGCGAATACTTTGGTTGTGATGTATGCGAAATGTGGTGCACTAGAGGATTCAAGGAGATTGTTCGATTTGATGCCGGAAAGAAACGTTGTTTCTTGGAACGCATTGTTTTCTTGTTACGTGCAGAGTGATATATTTGAGGAAGCATTGGGTTTGTTTCGAGAAATGATCTTAAGTGGAATAAGACCAGATGAGTATAGTTTGTCATGTATATTGAATGCTTGTACAGGGATGGGGGATATCAATCAAGGGAAAAGAATTCATGGGGATTTGATAAAATGGGGGTATGATTCTGATCCATTCTCTGCAAATGCACTTGTTGACATGTATGCAAAAGGTGGAGATCTTCAAGACTCAATGGCTGTTTTTGAAGGAATTGGAAAGCCTGATATTGTCAGTTGGAATGCTATTATTGCTGGTTGTGTTCTTCATGAGTACCATGATTGGGCTTTAAAATTCTTTAGGCGAATGAAAAATTCAGGAACTTGCCCAAATATGTTCACCTTGTCGAGCGCTCTAAAAGCCTGTGCTGGATTAGGACTCGAAAAGTTGGGTAGACAGTTGCACTTAGTTTTGCTAAATATGAATATTAAATCGGATCTATTTGTGAGTGTTGGCCTTATCGACATGTATTGCAAATCTGGTTTGTTGGAGGAAGCAAAGGCGGTTAATTGGCTGATGCCACAAAAGGACTTGGTAGCATTGAATGCCATGATATCTGGACTGTCACAAAACGGGGAAGAGATAGAAGCTCTTTACCTTTGTAGTGATATGTATAAGGAAGGAATAGGATTGAACGAGACAACTGTGTGTGCAATCCTCAACTCCACAGCTAGCTTGCGAGCTGTCAACATTTGCAAACAAGTTCATGCACTTTCTGTAAAATCAGGTCTTCAATCTGACGTCTATGTTTCAAACAGCCTCATTGATTCGTACGGGAAGTGTGAAAATGTAGAAGACGCATATAAAGTTTTTGAAGAGTGCCCATTTGGTGATTTGGCATCTTTTACTTCGATGATTGCATCTTATGCTCAATGTGGAAAAGGAGAAGAAGCTCTAAAGCTTTATATCAGGATGCAAGATATGGAGCTTAAGCCAGATCCATTTGTTTGTAGCTCCATTCTTAATGCCTGTGCTAATCTATCTGCTTATGAACAAGGGAAACAAATTCATGTCCACATCTTAAAATTCGGATTCATGTCAGATGGTTTTGCGGGAAATTCTCTTGTCAATATGTATGCCAAGTGTGGAAGTGTAGATGATGCTGGTCGAGCTTTTTCAGAGATACGCGATAGAGGCATTGTCTTGTGGTCTGCTATGATTGGTGGACTCGCTCAACATGGGCATGGAAAAGAAGCTCTCAATTTGTTCACTGAGATGCTTAAAAATGGCATCTCCCCAAATCATGTAACTTTAGTTAGTGTCCTCTATGCATGCAATCATGCTGGCTTGGTAACCGAAGCAAAAAAATACTTCGAGTCAATGAAAGAGTCGTTTGGGATTGAACAAACGCAAGAGCATTATGCTTGCATGATTGATCTACTTGGTCGAGCTGGAAAATTGGACGAGGCAATGGATCTTGTGAATAAGATGCCATTTGAAGCCAATGCTTCTGTTTGGGGGGCTTTACTTGGTGCGGCGAGGATTCATAAAAATGTTGAGCTTGGTCGACGTGCTTCTGAGATGCTTTTCACACTCCAACCAGAAAAATCCGGCACTCATGTTCTTTTGGCAAATATTTATGCATCGAATGGAATGTGGGAACACGTGGCAAAGGTGAGAAGACGTATGAAAGAGAGCAATGTGAAAAAGGAACCAGGGATAAGTTGGATGGAGGTGAGAGACAAAGTACACACGTTTATTGTCGGAGATAGGAGCCATTCTAGAAGTGGAGAGATATATGCAAAGCTTGATGAGCTGAGGGATCTGATGAATAAAGCTGGGTATGTTCCTATGGTAGAGATTGACCTCCACGATGTTGAAGAAAGTGAGAAGGAGCTTCTTCTTTTTCACCACAGTGAGAAACTTGCTGTGGCTTTTGGGCTAATTGCCACTCCGCCAGGAGCTCCCATTAGGATTAAGAAGAATCTTCGAGTCTGCTTGGATTGCCATACCACATTCAAGTTCATTTGTAAAATTGTTTCGAGGGAAATTGTCGTTAGGGACGTAAATCGGTTCCACCATTTCAGAGATGGCTCATGTTCTTGTGGGGATTATTGGTAGGATTTGTGTTTTTGATTGAATTTCCAAAACCAGATGCTGAAAACACATCAAGGAGCCAAGGTTGATATCATTGATAGGTTGCCGACGCCATGTGGATTAGTCCGCTCCAGTGTGGCATTGGATCATCCCAAAACCAAGGTTTTCAAAATCATCATATTTGCATAAAAGTTTGTGAAGTTGATTGTAGCTGACTGTTGATGAATTACCTTTATTTCTGTAGTTCTTAATGAATTCATGTAGTGCTCTTAATTGAGCTTAGTTTACCAAAAAACTTGCAACAGTTTGTGACCAGCCAGTTTTCTCAGGTTGCTCAAACCGGACGATGCTCCTTCACTGGAAATGGGTCACTTGGGTCTTCTGTATCTTTGTCTGAGCTCAGGGAGATATATGATGTGGTAAGGTACCAGCTCTAGATGAAATTTTGTGCTTATTGTGGTCTTTGAATATTGCCTGCAAATGTTTTTGGTTTTTGATGGATATTTGTTGCTACTGACCAGGTTGTGCTTGCCTATGGAGCTGAAAGTGATCGAGTTCTTAGTATTCCTGGAGAAGTAAGTAGAAATTTCTTTGTTTTGTTCTGGTGTGGTTCACTCCTATTTGTTATTATCTTTTGGCATCATTGGCAGACTTGATGGCGTTACATTTTGAAAATGGTGGTTCTCAAAAGCAGCTGTACGTTCTTACCATCTTTCTCTTGGTTTTCTTTTGTAGGATTTGTCAGGGATACACTTGGGCGGAGAATTTGTTTGGTGGTATAATGGGCACCCTTACTACAGACATTTTGCTCTAGACCTGAAGAGCTCTGATGCAGCAGTTATTCTCGGTCAGGTTATTCTCCTTCATCATCAATCTGCATAATGATATACAGAAACACCGAAAGGAATTGTAAGAACAGAGGCAATACGAAGTTACGTGTTGAGCTTTAACAGAGAATTAGACCCAAGATGAAATGTAGCAGGGAAATAGGTCTTAGGTAACTCTTGAGTGATATGAACAATCATTTGTTGGTTTCAACTTGGAAATAACGATTGGAAATACCTCTTATTGATGACAAAAAGTAAGGAGAAATTCCCCTATTATTATTTTGGTTATATGTCTCTAGCAAGGAGTTGTACCTATACAAGATAAGTTGAGAGAAAATAGATTAAGGTGGTTTGGACCTATTTACCGTAGACCTACAGAGGCAATAGTAAAGAAGAGTGACATGATAGTAGTGGATAGTCTGGCTAGGGAAAGAGGAAGATCTAAACTGACTTTGGATACTATGATACGGAAGGACTTGGGCTTACTAAGTCTAAGTGAAGAGGTAGCCCTAGATAGAGCTCAATGGAAAACAAGATTCATGTAGCCGACTCCAATTGACTGGGACATAAGGCTTGGTTTGGTTTGGTCTGTCTTAAGGACTTTCTGTTTTTCAAATGTTCTTTAAACTTTCAATAGAGTCAGAGAAATCTAAGCCTCACGAACTTGTATATGAACTTACTACTTGATTGTGCATTATTCAATTGTGATGTGATGTCCAAATATTAGCTCACAATGTTTTTAAAGTTGCTCTTTATTCTATTTAAAGCCGCTGATTAAGGATGGCATAGTGCCATTGTATTTCATCGTTCCAAGCTGCTGTCCATTTTTTATCCTTCCGTGTTTGATAGTAGTTTTCAAGGCTGGGATGGACTACTAAAGTGGAGGGGTTTAAAGAATTCATGTTTGGTTTGTTTTGGATGCATGCGATTGAGTTATAAACAGCAAGCCTGTGTTATGGAATCTCCATTGCTGGCTGTGTGAGAAACGAACAAGGAAGGAAAAAGAAGAACAATGACAATTTCCACCAAAATAACAAATTAGTAACCTCCTCTGCGAGGTATGGAGTTTGATTATGAATTACCACAAGTCCTATGAAAACTACTCCTTTCATAGTTGTGGTATAGGATTTGTGTCATTGTTTGATTCTTCCTGTAAAATATTAATAACCACTTAATAAAGTATGTAGATACTTAAATTTGCAGCTTGATGTGAAATAAAATGTTGCGACTGAAATTGAGCTTCAAATGAATAACTGCATCATTTGGATTAAGGAGCATTGGCCAGGCTTTAATCCAGTATAGAGTGATGGTGTGGCTCCCTAGCCCTACTGGTGTCTACGATGCTAGGTCTGCTTGGGAAGCTGTGAGGACTAAATTTTCCAGTGCAGCCTTGGGCAAAGGTGGTTTGGTTCAAGAAAAATGCTCCACGCTGGGCATTTATTCTTTGGCTAGCTGCTCAAGGGAAGCTGAACAGGTTACATAAATGGGGGATGACTGTGGATGAAATCTGTCCTTTGCGTAGTAGAGAACAAGAAACTCACAAGCACCTGTTTTTTGGCTGCTCTTTTTCCAAAGATGTGTGGTCTGCAATATGGAGCAAGTCTTCCTCTGTTTGTGGGCCTAACTCTCTGGATGAGCTGCTGGATGGGTTTGCGCAAACTGTCAAAGGGGATAGCATTAGGTGCAGAATAATGGGGTGTTCCTTGGCAGCTCTTGTGCATTTCCATCTAGAGGGAGAGAAACTTAAGATTGTTTCGACAGAAAATGATGGATAGCGCTCAAGTTGCTTGCAATACCATGCAATCCATCATGGACTTTCTAATGTTCTATGTGAACATTGTGAAGTGTGAAGTCATCTATGGAGAACAAGGGGCTGCGTGGGGTCTTGCTGCTAAATAGTACATTCTTAAGCATTAGGTTTTGCTTTTTGCTTTTAGTTTCAAACTCCTCTAATTGGAGTGTTGCTTGTTAGTGTTTACTGTATGGGTTTCAATTTTTCTGTATTCTTTTTCTCTTGTTAAGTCTCCTGTGAAGGAGTATGGCTGTATAATTAGGATTGTATCCTTGACTTTGGTTTGTTTTTGCTGAGGCTTTATAAAAGGAACAGTACTTATCAATAAAAATAAAACCTGGTCACGAAATTATAAAGAAACTTGAGGGAAAAAGAAGGAAAATAAGTAGATTTTTATAGGGCTGAACTGGTTAAAATCAGGGGTACTAAATAATCGAGTTACTTGATTTCGAGCTCGTATTCATTCGTTAAAAGCTAGCATTGTTTAGAACTCATTTTAAGTTTCAAACCAAGTTTCAAAAAGTTGTTACTTAGATCGTTCAATTTATGATATATAGAAAGTCCAATCTATTTGAGGCCGGCTCGTATTCGGTTTAATCACCAACATGTATTCAGCTTGACTAAAGTTTGTTTGAGAACGACTCGACTCACAGACAAGGTAACCTTGAACATACAAGCTCGTTAAATTTTTGGACTAGACTTGATAAACTCCATGCTCAACTCATTTGGCCTCGTTTATCAAGTCCGTTGAAATTAAAATGGAGATGACCAGGATGGAGATGACTCAGTAATCACTGCACATGTATGCATAATTTTGCTCGTCCTTTAGTTATCACAAAATTTTATAGTGCTTCCTAGCATAATTTTCATTTTTAGCATCGACTGAAAGTTATGTTTTTATATCTTGTGCCCTTCAAAAAAAAAAAAGGTTTTATATCTTGTTCCTTTTTTGGTACGAAACTGTGTGAGAGAAATCCAAAACATCTAGTGTTTCGAAAAATCGTTTCTTTTCCAAAAACTTACGAGAAAGCTAGTTTTGGAGAATTGTTCTGTTATTTTCAATAGAAATTGCAACCAAACAAAGTTGTTTCGGATTAGCTTGGCAAGGTAGATATCATCGTTGATGATGATAGTGAATGTCTTTCTACATTGCATGTAGTTTTATGAAGAATCATTTCTTGAATTTTCAGGTGCCTCTCAATAATGTTTGGGTACTCGACATCTCTTTGTTCAATGACACGGGTGAAGCAGATCAACATACAAATGCAAAATTCTATATGTATTGCTTAACCTGCAGTCAAGATGTGATAGATGTATCTTGTTAAATTCTGCAGGTTAAGGGTGAGTTCACAATGGAATACAAAGAACATTTACCAGTTTCTCAAGAAGTACAGATGCAACTTGTGAACAATCACAAAGCCTCCAAGGCAGCCGAATAGCCAGGTTCATGGTTTTGAAGTCCCCAATGCAACCACAGAGCCGTTTGCAGGGCTATCTGCAAATAGTTAGGGTTTTGTTATGATCATTCTCCTATGCACTTACATAGGTTCGCTTGTATTTCTTTTTTGTTACTATCATTCTTCCTGTTCTATTGCAATAAACACGTTCATCTTCATCACAAATAGTCTTCTGTATCTTGAGCAGCTTCTGTGAAAATCTGCTATAGAGGTTTTACAGTTGTTGCAATAAACACGGTCATCTTCATCACAGCAAACGCAGGTTGTTTGTGATGAAGATGAATGTGTTTATTGCAACAACTGTAGAATCTCTATAGCAGATTTTCACAGAAGCTGCCTTAAGATCCTATATGAAGAGTATCCTGGTAATGTGAGGCTGAATTGGTCTGTAATTTTGAGAATTGAGAAGCCCAAATAATGTAATTTAAACATTATTCTATTGAATATTGTGTGAGAACTACTGTATTATTTATCCTCTAAGCGCATGTCAATCAATTTATAATTGTTGGCCGTACACGTGGTTGTAAAAGAGTACAATTCTATGTTGGGAATGGAATGAGCACACATTATGTTGGAGTATTAGAGTGGGGCTCATTCAACTCCGCATTTTAAAAAGCTGTTGATAATGCAAACACCTTACGATGACAATTCCACATTACTTGTGAATAGAAATGATGATCACTTAATATGACAATGTGAAAGATAAAATCTCACACTGCTTGAGAAATAAAATGAGTAATCATTTAATATAGTATCACAGTCTCTCCACCTAGTAGCTTAAGCTTTTAGGTTGCACATAAAGTTTCTAAAATGGTTTGAGTTCTTGTTATGCATCTCAGCATCTGAGCAAAGAAAGTTATAGAAAAGTTAATTCTTCCATCTTTTTCGGTGCAACTAAACGGGGCCTAGTGAAGCATCCCCACTTTTGTAGAACCACAAGCGAAATAGATACAAACTTCAGGGGACGTTAACCTGATTTACCAAGAATAAAGGGATTAAAGTCGAAAAAATCGATGGAAAAATTGCGCCCAAAACCCTCTCGAGTCTCTACCCTCGTTGAAGTGGCGGGAAGCGATATCTTACCAACTTCGCCTCTCTCTCTCTCTCTCTCTCTCTCTCTCTCTCCGGCTTGAAATCGGTACGTTAATGCATGTCACTAACTAGATTGCTGGTTTGAATTCTCATGTTTATTCATGGATCTATTCATTTTGGTGCATATTTCCGTCTCTCAATTGAAAAGCATAGCCTATCTATAATTTGTTGAGCAATCGGACAAACCAACAAACACACAATGCGCAAAGATTAATCAAGAATAGAAAAATACAACGATTGATGGGTTTTTTTACGCGGTTTCTCAATTGTGTAGTTGAGTAAATCCACACGGCTCACATCAATTCACCAGGTAATTCGAATGAAGAGAGTACTAGATACATCAGCTGCTGCGTATAGAAAGTATGTACAATCTCGGGTTCACATCACCGATTACCGTGATACCCCTTCTAGGTTTCGGGGGGCTGCCCTTGGGCCTCGCCGTAGGTGCTACCCACCAAACCCCCGTGACCTGACCGGGCAGGTCGTATACCAAACCCTCAGCAAAGCCTGACCAAAATTAAATTAGGCTTCACAAGCCCAACACAATTGATTCGTGGGTCATTCCATTTTAGAGACTCGCTTGATTTTTCAATCTTCTGCACTTTCTGAACTGGGTTGTGAGTTTACCTTCATGTGGGGCTCTCCACACACTAACCTTTTTCATGCTAACGGGTTTTGGGTTTGGCTCAGTGGAGGATTTTGTTTCTCCAGGTCTCACGGAATGAAAATCTCAACCATTTTTCAACAATCGAACAAAAGATTACAGCTTTATGCTTAAGCATATTGGCATATATAGATAAATAAGGGGGGATTTCTCTGTTACCAATTCCAAAATTTCGGGGGTTATCTTAATTCCTGATTAGCGTGAGGTGTTCATATTACTATTCTGTGAATACTGCACATGTGGATTTCACATCCCAATGTTCACAGGAACTTATGGCTCATTATACACGATGTTTACAAGATTAGTACTTTTGTGCATGAGACTAGATGGATTATCTTGAAAGTAGTCAATTTAAGAAAACGCGTGCTCTTGTGAAATGTGAAGTCATGAGCGTGGGCGCGTGGCACAATGGACTTCAAACGGAACCCTAAGTTTACCAGGTTGAGGTTGGGGTAAGTGTGACTGTGTGAGGACTACCCCTATACACACATTGTTAGCTTGTTACCGTCCCTAAAAAAAGAGTTAAACTTAGTGGCTTAACTAAAAGTTAACTTTCTGTTCCAGCTATTGTATACTTGTATGGTACAACCAAACATAACAAAGGAACCATTTCATATTCTTTTTCCAACCATTTTCCCCATGTATCCTGCTGTTCTGAACTTAGCACCTGAATATGTCCTGTACTGCAGTAACCAGCTAAGACCATGCTTCAGGGTCATCAAGTTATTATTTCAACGAGATACACTTGTCTACGCCTGTGTAGCGTATCACATACTGAAAAACTAGATGCCTAAGCCTATCAAAAAAAATAAACTAGAGGCCTAAGTTTGGAGGTGTGAAAGCTAAAGCAGCTAGTAAATGGTTTAAATCTAGGCTAGTGGATCCTGGTGGTACAAGTTCTATGAAGTGATTCTGCAAACTTACCATTTGTTAGCACTAGTAGGTGCGCGGGACCGGGTGTTTAAAGATGCCATGAGTCATGTTATTAATGTGTTTACCTTTGTTACTTCCCCTCTTCACTTTCACTATAGGTCATACAGGATGGCAACTGCTGAAGATGATTTCTCTCAGTTTGACATTTCTACTGAGGTGCATACTGGGCGTCACTTGCATATATATTTTTCTGATTTTGCTGGATAGTCTCTATCTTTTAATTTGGTTACTTATTCTTGATACAGGAAAAGGATAGGCTAGTTGCAGAAGTGATCAGATATGTCCTTTTCAAAACCCAGCAGAATTCAGGTTGCCCAATCAAAAGAGACGAGCTTACTCAACTGGTTACCAAAAACCACAGACAGAGGGCTCTCCCTGGTTATGTGATCAATGTGGCTAAAGAAAAGCTCTTAAACACTTTTGGATATGAGATGAGGGAGCTCCAAAGATCTCGTTCTTCAACTAATCAGGGTCGCGCTTCACAACAGAGTGAGAAATTGTTACCATTTAACTCTTGAGAAAAATAATGCTAGCATAACTTTTCTTTCACCTGATTTGTTAACGTGCTAACCGCCATTCCAAATGCAGCGGTAATGATAAAGAGGCCAAGGAAGGTCCCCTTAAGTCCTCTGAGAAACTGACCCTAGCGAAAAGTACTTTTGGACCTTTGGTTTTGGTGGCTGGTAGAACTTTCAAGTGTGTTGTCTTACTTCTGTTAAATCAAAGCACGCTATTGTGTAACTTTGCTCATGTAGCTGGATTCAGTCTCAGGACCAAATGTGGATTGGTCTGGTTCAAAGTTGTTAGTTAAATTAGAATTCATCTAGCTTTTAGATTACACTTCTGTAGCATATACGACATGGTTAATACGCTGGTATAAAAGTCTCTTGGTTGAAGTTTTGAGCAAGTGAAATACATCAAAGAGCCTCAAAAGTCCTTCCATACAAGTTGCACCATGTTAACAAAGTCTGGCTACTTTGTTGGTTTTTCTAATGTTCTTGTTGAGGCTGCACTCTATACTCATATTAGCTACCTAAGGATACTCCATTGATAGGTTAACTTGGGCCCTTCGCTTCCCAAGGGTGCCCCCTAACTTGTTCTAAATGACAACCTGGAACAAACTTATCGGAATGTGTTCATTGCAAACATTTCTGATCACGTTTTTGCTTGGGGTGAGCAAAAAATCTGTCAAACCATGAATCCAATCCAAACTGAAAGGTTTTGTCCAGTTTTTTAGTAGTATGGTTTGGTCATGGTTTAAAAAAATTAGAATCCGCGTTATATGGTTTGGTTTGAGGATTCACGTTTACGGTTATGGTTCCAAACCGATCCGATCCGATCCGTATAATATATATATATATATATATATATATATATATATATATATATATATATATAGTTTAATTATGATTCACCAAATAAATATGGGAGCCTTAGTCAACTATTTTCCTGATTTATTGATCCTATTAAATTCACCACAATATTTAGTTTTTTTTCTTCCCTGCTAAGGTAATTTAGACTAAACTTCTATATAAAATGATTCACAACCCTTTCCTAATTTTCTATGATTATTAATTTAGTATACACAAAAAGCATATTGGATCACTAGATCAGTCAACTTCCATGCTCCAATTCCCAAGTTTCTATACATGAAAACCAATTCCAATATCTATTCCCATAATTCCTTCACTACCAAGACTAATTAACCCAATAATTTTTGAAAATAATAGCTTAGTTCAAAGCAAACCGTGGTTTAAAACTGAAACCAATCCGCATTTTAATGGTTTGGATTGGTTTGGTTCTATGCCTTTTATGGGTTGGTTTGGTTCTCCAATTTCATAATCCGTAGGCATTGGTTTGGTTCTTAGTTTACTATAAAACCGAACCAATCCGGATCATGCTCACCCCTAGTTTTTACATAGACTAATAGACGTAACCACCAACATTTTTGGACATTGTGTGGTCATTGTTCTGGTGGTTAATTTTCTGTCTTGACTGTGATTGGAGTTTCTAAATTTGCTTTTGCAGGTGCTCCTGATTCAAAATCATATGTTATTATAAGTCACCTACCTGCTGATGTGTACAAGAAATATATTGAAGATGCTAATTCGTCGCATCTGACTGGTTTTACTTTCGTTGTTATTAGTGTTGTATATCTTGCTGGAGGCAAAATCACAGAAGGTATAATTTGTGAGTGGATTCAGCCATTGTAAATTTCAATCACTATTTCTTTTCATTTTCCTTTTTTGTATATTGGAGGCCGGAGCCTGGGGGAGGAGGATCTTGCCTATGGTAAAGACTCAACCTCCTGGTGAGGAACACGGATTCTGGAATGCAAGAATAGATGGCACAAATCAGAGATCTAAGTCATTTTTAAAATTTTGGAAGTTGTAAATATAGTTTCAAGTTTCAACTAAATTTAGCACTGAACCTATCAATAAGGTATTCCAGCAAAATGTACGATTGAGATTGTAACGCTAGCCTATTCAGGTTGTTTCTGAATCAAAATTGTAACAAAAATTCTCTAGGGCTGAGTTTTATGTCATCTTAATTGTTCTCTCATGGTAATCTAACATTGTGAAGACTCCTCTTGTTCTGGTGAGCTATTGCAGAAAATCTGTGGCATCATTTGAGGCGGCTGGGATTGTCTGAAAATGACGAAGGCCATCCTACCCTTGGAAACATCAAGCAGGCTCTGGAGGGACTTGTCCAACAAAGGTTACACACATAGAATTTCCCAATTGGGTGGATTTCTCTTGGTAGTTCTTTTGTTTAAAGAAATTCCTTAACCTAAATAGAACCATGCCCCTTATCCTATTCTTGCGTTGTTAGATATCTGCAGAAGGAAAAATCTAATGGCCCGGAAGGAAATACTCTTGTTTATGAGCTTGCTGAGAGAGCTTTAGATGGACCCATTAGTGAGAGGATCAAAGAATACATCTCACAGGTACTTCTACTAATTTAGACGTCAATCCGTTGGCAGATGTAAATTTGTATCTGGTGTGTCAAGTGTGAAGTTATTATAGACTTATTGTGGGATTGGATTCCCAGATCTAAATGTTGTCCTGACTCTCCCGTTGTCTATGGCAAAGATGACAGGAATATTGGAGATTAGTGAAGATTGTTGTAGATTTAATGGTTATCAGTTTACCGTAATTATATTCCCCAGTTGCTTCATTATGAACTGAGGATCTTTGTGATCGCAGATTGTGCAGAAAGATGCTGCTCCTGCAGATGCTGATTAATATCCCGTTGCTAACTTATTCAAGGTATTATTTCACAGTTTTAGTCTGTTGGCAACTTATAACCATTTTATAACTCGACTGTTTTACAGGAGAAATGCTCTTTTCATTGTTTTGGCATATTCTTTATTTGGAGACTCGTACATGTTATTTGGTTGTAGGTAAGTACGTTTCGCGATCTTCAGTGTGGATAATATACGGTGCAGAAATGGGTGAAGCTAGTACTTAAACATGCCCCAGCCCGTAGTTTTTGGTAGGAATATCTCAGTGATGATTGCTTAATGTATTTTGCGGACAGACTTATATTTAATTTAGATCTCTTCTCATAAACATCATGAAGCATATGCAACTTCTGGAAAAGGCCGGTAATGTAAGTTAAATGGTGTAGTTATGTAAAGAAAGTATGGAAAGAACTAAGGGAACTCTATTAATAGCTCCAAGAAGGAAAATGCCAACTTTTAAAAATCTAACTGGCTGGGGATTCTGATGAACGCGAACAATCATAGTCTGCTAGCAGTACAACCGATTACAAATGCTTGAGGAAGTATGTTATACGAGCATTTCTAATGGCGTGCTGTGATAGTTCATGTCCAAGCAAAAATTTGAGTGCAATACATCCCATCTATTTGTACGTTTTTACAGTGGGACACATCGATCTGTGAGAGAGAATGTACTAATAGATGTGCAAGCTACCCCTAGTTTTTCTGGGATAACTAGATGTTTGCATTCGCTTATGCACACCATGATTAATTATGAGACCGTGAACTTAATGACTGGTCAAATTTCTAGTGGTCGCAAGGAATTTTCGCAGACTGTGGAGTACATCTATTGGAGATGTTCTAACATGTAAAAATGCTCAAATTGGACAAAAATCAGTGAAAAACCATTGCTACTATTTTGTCATTTCTCTTAGCAAGTTATCAACATCATCGAACCATATACCACTGTTAAAATAGCTCAAAGTCGGGCAACTGCAAAAATTGACTAAGCTCTCTCTCTCTCTCTCTCTCTCTCTCTCTCTCTCTCTCTCTCTCTCTCTCTCTCTCTCTCTCTCTCGTTTTTCATGAAACTTGTAAACATTATCTTTATTTCACCTTCTGCAAGGAAAATAAAGTTTTGTCTCTTAAATTGGAATCAAAGGACTGGGATTTATATCTTGCCAAGGCCTTTTCTTTTTCCTTTTGTAAACTTAGGACGTCTGGGTCAGTTTACTTTCACTTTAACTAAATTATGAGGCACTGGACTCTATTATTCATTTGGAAGCTCATTTAAAGTTTGGGTTAACCCGTATGAATTGAGGCCACAAGAATTAATAGCAGTCGAAGGTTTTGAACCTTAGTCCTAGACATACCAAAATCTAGTCGCAAGTTTGATTCTCTCGTCGAAGTTAATTCGACACTAGACTCTTCTCTCAAAAGCTCAAAAAGACAAAAGAAAAAGATTTCTAGTCTCTCTAATACGGAATAGATTTTTCAAAGTTGAATCCTCTAGTCTATTTGATGTCCAATTTTTTTCAAAGTTGAATCCTCTAGTCTATTTGATGTCCAATTCACAGTCCCTTTGTTTTGGGCCATTTTTAGACTCACCTTGATGATCAAAACATAAACAAGACCAAAACTCACATTGGCCGGATATGTTTGATATGATTTTAAATGGGTTCCAATCTTGTGTTGCAATCTTTTTTTTTTTATTTTTCCCCAAAGATAAATGCATTCTTAATTCTATATAATAGTATCTGATTAAGATAATTTTGGCATCATTGATGTTAGTCACGGAATCTAAAAAATAAACCATCTTTGATCAATGAGATGAGTCTGGAAAAAAACCCATAAAAGCCATGAATTGAACCCCCAAGTCGCGGACATGATTTATTATGCCGATACCTAGTGTACTTTTTGCAGTAATTCGTGTCCTTAATTTGGTAGTTTTTGTTCATTTCTATATGGGAATTGATATTCACACACCTTCTTCGTCTTTTTTGTATCTACACTCTTTTTTTTGTCTTTTAGCAAAAAAAAAATTACATAAACTTTTAATACTAAAAAAAACAACAAAAAAAAAAGTGTGGATAAAAAAAAGAAGTGAATATCAATTTATTTCTAAATTTGTGACGAAATCTTTTGACTTCGAATATTGAAATGAGTTGCTTGACTGTTTGAACTGAAAAGTTCAATAAAAGCAGGGGGCATCATATTAAGAACAACTTGCATGGATGGGTTCGTTACTGCAGGGGTTGGTGCTGTGCGGTCGGATGCCATCCGTTCGAATCCAACAGTGCTGCACGGCTCGGAGATTTGAAACCTTAAATTGCCGAACGGACGGCATTCGAGCCACGCAGCACGGACCGCACGGTGCTGCAGTTGCACATCACCAAGCTGCTCAACCTTATCATTATCCCCTCGAATCTCGTCGTCCTTCTCGATCTTCTCACCCTCTCTCTCTCTCTCTCTCTCTCTCTCTACCATATACACTCGCAAGCATGGGCGCAACACGCTCGCACACATATAACATAGGCTCTTCCTCTTCAGCCTCCTCTGCACACTACAACAATGGCCAAAGATCCAGTCAGGGTTCTCGTCACCGGCGCCGCTGGTAATCTCTCTCCACATGTTTTTTTTTACATGCATGAAGTGATTTAGATACAGAGAGGCATCCCAATTGCCTCTGTCTACGCTTATTAATGTTCTTTTCTTGTCCAATTAAACAAATTCACACATGATATTGCCCTTGTGTGCTTTCCTTCGAGCTGAAGAAATCAATACCTCTGTTGAGTATAGTGTTT
This sequence comes from Rhododendron vialii, assembly GCF_030253575.1. NCBI lineage: Eukaryota > Viridiplantae > Streptophyta > Magnoliopsida > Ericales > Ericaceae > Rhododendron > Rhododendron vialii. Next base: position 3,607,903 of record NC_080563.1, on the reverse strand, counting down.
GTCTAGGTAATCGATTGAAGTGTTTGTATATCCTTGCTTGGATTCTCGGTTTACTTGGTCCCCGTGTGTTTGCATAAATGTTGAAACTTTATGCTGTTAATTTTGAAAACATCGATCAGAAACAGCGTGTTTTGTTTGTTCTTTGGGAAACAAGTCGATGGAGAATTTGGAATTGGTTGAGACGGTTGTTGTGGTTTTGGGTTCTATGTATCTGTCGCGGAAAATTATCAGACACATGTGGGGCCTCTTGAATGTAGAAAAGGAGCCTATTACAGTACTAATCACTGGTGCTGCAGGCATGTTCATTCAAACTTTTATGCTGGATTAAGTTACTCCATTATGTTTGACCTTTTTTCGCATTATTTCGATTGTTGTCTGAAATCTGAATATTTTGTTACGAGGCATGAATGATGGGCTTAAGAATATCCTAATACTAAATAGTCTGCAGTTTTTTGCATCAACATCTTGAATTGGATCAGCGAAGCCGATGATTCATCTTATGCAATTTTGGTATGCTGAAACGTCTTAGCCCATGAAATCCAAGAGTTTGAGATATAGGCTTCTAGTTTCTCAAAGAAAGAAAAAAAAAGAAAAGAAAAAGAAGATATAGGCTTCTTTAATTTGCATTGAGCTTTTCAAAAGCATGTAATTGCTTTTCAGTATGCAGACAAGGTTTTTTTCTCTACCAATCCAGTAAGAATGATCTCCAGTGGTACGACGTGCTATGTTTTCCATTCGTTCCTCTTTCTACATTGATTGCTAGGCATTAAGAGAGACAGTTGCTAGTCTGTTGTGTTTCGGAATTCAACATTGATTCAGTTTGGGGTTGGGACGAACCGGAGGCAAGACGGAAGACATTCGTTTTGGGTGAAAACACAGACTCCTTCTCACCCAAATGACATGGGACCATTTGTAGTCTAAAACAACCAGGAATGAAAATACATTCCACAACAACTGAAAACATTCCCTCCCTGCTTTTCTTAATGTCTACTCCCCAAACCCAAAGCATTCTTAAACGTAGGATCCTTCTAAATTTCTAATGCTTCTGATATTCAGCATCCCATTGAAGAGGTAATCACAACATGGTGCTCGATGAGACCGCAAACAGATAAATATAGTACTATCACTATAACAATTAATTTTTGTTAGAATATATTAGTCCCACATCGGGTAGTCATGTTATGTAATGGGTCACGACATAATACAAATAAAGCTCTTTATGTGTCAGGGTAAGTTAACACCCTATGCACTTTTCCTTCTTTCTCTTACAACATGGTATCAGAGCGGGATCTTAACCTTAATCTTAAACCACCACAACCCTAGCCTAAACCCTAGCCTCTATACATAATCCCTAAAATCATAATCCTACTCCTAGCCTCTGCCTTAACCCTAACCCTAATCCTAACTCACCGATTACTGTTGCCGCGCACTGTTCACTGTCATTACTGTTCACCGATTACTGTTCACCATCATGTATTGTTCACGATGTTACTGTTCACCTATTACTGTTCACCGACATTACTGTTCATCACGCGCTGTTCATCGCCTTGCTGTTCTTGTTCTATTGTTGTTCTGCCTCTGGTATTGTGTCTTTGACTGCTTACCATTGAATATCCAAGTTTTCCAACTGCATAAGAGTGATGATAATATGTGATGTCGTAAGGTGATCGTGCTTGACTAGGTATTTGGGCGAATCATATCTGCCAATTAGAGAAAATAGAATTAGAGAAATTGGATAAAGGAACTAAAACATCGTAACCTAAGACTGTTGACAGAGTCAAGCATGCAAATCTGATCTGAGTAATTCTCAAGCATATATTATGAACTTACCAATATTGTCTGCGGTTTGAAATGATTTATAAGGAGATCATTCATATTTGTTACTATAAACTTGTTGCACAGGACAAATAGGTTATGCTCTTGTTCCAATGATTGCTAGAGGGGTCATGCTGGGTCCAGATCAGCCTGTCATTCTGCACATGCTTGATATTGAACCTGCTGCTGAGGCCTTGAACGGGGTGAAAATGGAATTGATTGATGCTGACTTTCCTCTTCTTAGGGGTATGATTCTACTTTGGATGTTAGCTGGACTAAGTTCCACTTTTAATCTCTTGGTTGACTGGATGTGTTGTTGAACAGGTGTTGTTGCAACTACTGATGCCATTGAGGCTTGTAAAGGTGTTGATATTGCAATCATGGTTGGCGGATTCCCCCGGAAGGAGGGAATGGAGCGGAAGGATGTGATGTCCAAAAATGTATCCATTTACAAGACCCAAGCTTCAGCTTTGGAACAGCATGCCTCTCCAAATTGCAAGGTGAGATGGGTTAATTGCAAAGCAGTTCTGATGATGAAGTTAATGATCACTGTGTTATGGATATTTTTTGGCAAGCCTTTGAATTAGGAGATGCTCTCTTGATGCCGTATTAAGATGTATTAATCTATGGTAAATTTATCTCAGGCTTTGATATTGGCTATAACTTGACTTATGGTCGTAAACCCTACTATTGGACATTTAGCTCTCTCTTCTGCCTATTGCTTCCAAAGCCTGTCATGTTTTCCATAAAGTAGTCACTAGGCAACTCCCTTTAGGACATTGGATGTAGTTATTAATTTACTTTTTGTCTAAAGTTGCAAAGCATAGCCTCTCTCAGTCTAGCATGTGCAAAAACCCAAAATATGTTCTAGACGGTTGAACGATCTGTAGATTTTAGTCATTGTTAATTCCCACAATATTACCATTAATTGTTCTTGGTAAGACGACATCTTTTGCCTCTGCCAATATTTTTTCATTTTGTACTTTTGCTGCATTCTGCATACTTATCCTATTGGCAGAAAATCAGAGATTTCTTTTAATCTGCGTACGGGGTAAGTATTCCCATTTTTTCCATTATTCACTTTGCGCTTAGATGTAGTGCTGAAGATCCACAAATCCATCTACTATGTTTAGGCGTTTCTTGGTGATTCCTGTATAGGTACTAGTGGTTGCTAACCCGGCCAACACCAATGCACTCATCCTGAAAGAATTTGCCCCTTCAATACCAGAGAAAAATATCACATGCCTTACAAGGCTTGACCATAACAGAGCCCTAGGCCAAATATCAGAGAGGCTGCAAGTTCATGTTGGTGATGTGAAGAATGTAATCATCTGGGGGAATCATTCTTCAACTCAGTACCCTGATGTCAATCATGCAACTGTAAGCACCAGCGCTGGACTGAAACCTGTCAGAGAACTTGTTGGTGATGACAATTGGTATTCCCATCATTCTATTTTGCCTTTTTTATTTGCGAGATAGTCCTTACGTGCATATTATCTTTGATAATTTAATAGGGCGAGAACGTTGGGAGATCATGTTACACGGTCTTGGGTAGAACTCGACCCCAAAAGCTAGTTATTGAAGTGAGGGTGCCCTCACGCTTATATACTTCAGATTACTTTGGTACCCAGGCGATGTGGGACGCCGCTTCACACCCTGCCTCATGTGCAAGCTGCTCACTCGGCAACACCTGCTGTGTGCAAGCCAGAGACACGCACCGTACCCATCTCTGGTACCTAGCTCTGATACCTTGTTACATGGTCTTGGGTAGAACTCAACCCCAAAAGCTAGCTAATAAAGTGAGGGTGCCCTCACACTTATATACTTCATATTACTTTGGTACCCAGGCCATGTGGGACTTCGCTTCACAGATCAAACTAGAAGATAAATTTTAAATATAAAGATAAACCAAGGGGATTTTCTGGACAATATGAATAGAGTTGACTCCTCTCTGTTCCTCTCTCCCAGGTTTCGTCCACTTAATTATGCAGTTAATCATCCATGTTAAACTTTCATTTTGCAGCTAAAATGGACACTTAAACAAGCTTGATTAAGATGCCCATCCTTCAATTCCATTGAGCATAATTTCAGAAGAAATAAACATTTGTTTCCTAAGAAGATATGTGTAATGTGACTAATGTCATAGTTACCTATCTTGGAATCCCTAACCATTTTCCCCCCAAAGATTTAGGGTCATTTTTTTTTAAAAAGTGCTCTCACATATGACAATCACACAAAGATTTAAGGTAATTTTTAAAACTGCTCTCGCATAGGATCCGAGGTTAGGTATAGTTGATAATCGAATCCATTGAATTCAGCAATGTAGCAAACTAACAATGTTACAACAATCCCGTCTTGTTTTCCCACATAGGCATCTTTTTTTACTGCTGGATTAGATTTACTAAGAGCACCGAATTTCTGAATGTCTCAGGCTAAATACCGAGTTCATTGCTACTGTGCAACAGCGTGGCGCAGCTATAATCAAAGCACGAAAGCTGTCTAGTGCATTATCTGCTGCAAGTTCTGCTTGTGATCATATACACGATTGGGTTCTTGGGACTACCAAGGTTAGAGTTTCTTCACTAACAATTTGGTGTTGCAAAATTATTGCTATTTCTCTCTGTATACTATTATCAGCATCTTATTGTTTATTTATTTTGCGTTTTATTGCTTCATTCAGGGAACGTGGGTTTCAATGGGAGTGTACTCAGATGGGTCTTATGGAATTCAACCTGGCCTTATTTACTCTTTTCCTGTTACTTGTGAGAAAGGAGAATGGAAGATTGTGCAGGGTAAGTTTCAATGCTCTATAAACTGTTGCAAAAATCATTTCACCTATGCCTAAGCAAATGAGACGGAAAAGGGAAAAGTCAAACCTGACTCCAGATACGTTTCCTTTGTAAAACCGAGATTATGGCTGATCTAACCAACAATATTTCAACTTTAGTCAGGGCCGGCAATATATTTTGTTGTAACTGGGACAGACTATGCTTCTTACATTAACTAATGAAATGGGTTCTGCCCTTTGTCGTCAAGGAAGAGAAATGACACAAGAAAGCTACCAAAAGTTTTACCTTTCGTAACTGTCATAGCAACTACACCAACAAAGAAAATAAACAGTTTAATGCAAAATGAAAGGATACAAACTGATGTCTTTTGGACATCTGTAGACACCACGCCTTCTTGTGAGCCAAAGAAGCTTTCTTTTGTGAGAAATCATGTGGACTGTGTGGTTGATGAAGAACCATTGGCGGTGTATACACCACGATATGGAGCTAATTGTTTTTTCGGGTCAGATTTGGCATAGAAATGCAAGTGCTGACATTTTTATAGTAATGCAGCTGGGGGAGTTTGAGTTAATGAAACTTGTTGCAATGGCAGGGCTCAAGATTGATGAGTTTTCAAGGGGAAAGATGGATGCCACCGCAAAAGAGCTTATGGAGGAGAAGTCATTGGCTTATTCATGCCTCAACTGACAATGAGTTTATGTTTCTTTGAAATAAAGATAATGGAGGGATAATCTATAATTTCATTCAGTTATCTTTCAGAAACTTAGATGTTATTCGGCCATTTTATGCGATCAAAATAAATAAACCTCCCTCCAGTTGCTGAAGTGCTCTTTCAGATATTTGTCTCTCTAACTTTCCAAATGTGGTTTGGCATTTGAAGTTATTTCTGTACTCTTTGTTCTAATTAACTTTCAAATGTTAGCTAAATATTTGATCCTTTTTTTTCCCCCCTCTTTTATGAAACTATGGTTCGTCTATTCTGGACAGACAAAGAAAACCCCAAAGCATTGACGATGCTGAACCACTCGTCTATTCTGAAAGGGGTTTTGGACCGTTCTCGTGACGGTCTTGTCCAAAATTCTCTTGGGAACTTCATTTTCAATGTCGTCTCCGGATTCTTCGTTGAGCCCGATGTCAAAATTATATTCAAGGGAAGGGCTAACCTCGTGAAAGAGAGAAAAGTTGTTTATGTCCTTTGTGTGATTGTTAGATAAAATGCAGTAATATTGAGAGTAGTTTGCACAAATATGCATGTATTTGTGTTTATACTGCACTCCATTTATTACCATACTTTTCTCCTACAACTTCCTACGGCATCCATGTTGGGTGGATGTTATCGTTTATCAATATGTTCTTATTCGTCATATTATTGATGCCAAAAACGTAACCCACATGGCAAAAAATAAGAAAGCTACATGAATTAGATATCACATTTTATATCTCTTTTCAATAGAAGTTATGTTGTGGATAACCATTAGTACACACACAAGGCAGAGCTGTGAAGAATCATATAGTAATACTGTAATATTGCTTATCGAATCAATTTCAATTTACGTCACTTTGATTTACCCAAAAAAATATACCAGTACATCACTTTGATGAAAAACCTGTACTTGCACTCTCTTATTTTATATCTATCTTTTTTACTCCATTGAGGATTTAAAAAAAAAAAAAAAATCTTTTTACTCCATTTATTTATGTGAATGTATAATCCTCCAGGGGCCCAATAAGACCGTCATAGAATCTTCAGAAAGTTTCGGCTTATAAAAGAGCACAACTCTGTCTCTCTCACCCAATAGAGTTGTCGTTACATTTTCTCATCATCTCTCTCTCGCCCATCACCAACGCACGTTAAGCTCTAAAAATGGCTAAAGCTCCAGTTAGGGTTCTCGTCACTGGCGCCGCTGGTACTCTCTCTCTCTCTCTCTCTCTCTCTCTCTCTCTGTGTGTGTGTGGGCGTGTGTGCATGCATTTCCGCAACCATATATCTATTTGGTATGTATAGATTATCTAATTACTGAATTGGTCATCCAAATGATAAAAAACTTGCAATTCGATCTCCAACGAAACACTCCAAGGATCTCATGCATCCACTTGAATATTCTTGTAAAAGTTGGTCCGCAAGGCCCAATGGTCGAATTTCATACATCTTTCAGATATTATTTTTTGATGACTCGGTGTTCGAGCCAGCTTATGTGCATCTCGATTAAATCTTTATCAATTGCACGGTCCAGGAGGCCATTTAAAGTTGAGACAGAGTTCTGTGGGAACTCACTCATGAGAGTTAATAGCGCTTCAAACTTGAGATGACATAATGAACCCCTAAGTTTCAAGACTTTACCACCGGGTCAACCCTTTGAGATTCATGAATCAGTCAAATATAGAGTAAGGGGGGATTACATTTGCTAACTGGATATCCATGAAAACAACTATGTTGCAAATACAATTGTGCATAATTAAAATTGAAAGGAGATTAACTCAATTGCTGCATTTGCTAATCCTTTACTTTATTTAATTGATGTTTGTTCTGCCAGGCCAAATAGGATATGCTCTTGTGCCGATGATTGCTAGAGGAATCATGTTAGGCCCAGATCAACCTATAATTCTGCACATGCTAGACATCGAACCAGCTGCCGGGGCTTTAAAAGGGGTGAAAATGGAGCTAATTGATGCTGCTTTTCCACTTCTCAAAGGTGTGCTGTTTCGATTCCGAAGGATATCGGGATAGAAATCAAATTAGTGTTGTTGCTAAAACTTTTATGGATTTTGTTGGAAACCGTGCGCAACAGGTATTGTTGCCACAACGGATGCTGCCAAGGCTTGTAAAAGTGTCAACATTGCGGTTATGGTCGGTGGATTCCCTTGCAAAGAAGGAATGATGAGAAAAGATGTGTTGCCCAAAAATTTTCCTATATACAGGGCTCATGCTTCAGCCTTGGGGGAGCATGCTGCTCCTAATTGCAGGGTGAGACTTTATTGTTAAACAGTTTCTTAATTGAATCCACACATGAATCCTCCGTACATGTCTATGAACATTGAACCCACATATATACATGAGTTTTTGTTACATCTTGGAGGCTTTTGAGTCTGGAGATTCGTTCAAGGCTACCAATATTCTTCAATAGCCAAGTATATGTTAGTCAAACATATGCTCCATTAGAGCATCTCCAATGGTTTTAGCCATAATGGCATAGCCAAAGGTTTTTTTTTTTTTTCGCCAGATGGAATTTGATTTCCCATTTTTTAGCAATTATGCGTGCCAAGCCTTGTTTTTTGGCACACTACCGGTCTAAATTCTAAATCAGGACTCTAGATTACAGCTATTCTAGGTGATGTGGCAAAATAGTTTTGCCAAGTTTATCTCAAAATTTGCAAAGTCATGAGATGGCCAAAGAAAGATTTGGCAGGCAGAAAAAATGGCTTTGGCAATAGAGGTCATTTAACACATTGGTCTTGTCCACATGATTGATATAGTAAAACTTTTTATTGGAAAGGGACTCCTCAATATGTGACCTTTCTCAATGGAAAGGAGTTTCTTGCAAGAACAAATGGATTTACCAGAGTGCCTTGATTTTGTTTTACTAGCACCATTCGCGTTTTTTCTTCATAGCTAGGAGTGATTTCCGTCAAAGAGAATTCGTTTGTATCCCTTACTGCGGTATTAATGTACTCTTTACCTTTGGCGGTAATCTTTTAAAAGTGCTTGTTAATGTTTTTTCAGTTTCCTGCTTGTATGTGCAATTGTGCATGTTGTCAGTTTATCTGACTTTGAAATGCGGAACTGTTATCTTCTTAGTGATAACATTCGAAGATAATTCTTCTTCGGGTTCAAATAATCTCATGATCTTGAAAACTTTTACACATTCTTCACTTCTGACCTGAAATATAAGTCATAATTTGATCCATGTGCTGTTGTCCTTATAGGTCCTAGTAGTCGCCAACCCAGCAAACACCAACGCAGTCATTTTCAAAGAATTCGCTCCTTCGATCCCAGAGAAAAACATCACATGCCTTACGCGGCTTGATCACAATAGAGCTTTGGGCCAAATTGCGGAGCGGCTAAATGTTCACATTAATGATGTGAAGAATGTTATCGTATGGGGAAACCACTCCTCTACCCAATACCCAGATGCAAGTCATGCAACTATTACAACCACCAGTGGAGAAAAGTCTGCAGGAGAACTAATTGGAGATCATCATTGGTAGGAGAGTTCATTGTTTGTTTTAATTTCTTATATGCTGAGTAATACTACGGAAAACATTTAGAGATTTCATACACTGAAATCTGGCAAAATCTGCATTGAGTATAGAATTTTTCCTAGTTAATTCCGTTGTAGGGCAAGAAATAGTTTGCGAATTGGTATGGCTGGAGCCACTGGACGTAACCATATTTGCGGAGGAAATAACTACATTATAAATATTTTTTCCCTAGAGAAATTGTTAATCTTCAATTTTGGATCATCATGCTAGGTTACAAAATGAGTTTATCACCACAGTTCAACAACGTGGTGATGTCATCCTCAAAGTAAGGAAGCTGTCAAGTGCATTATCTGCAGCAAGTGCAGCTTGTGATCATATACGTGATTGGCTTCTTGGAACTCCCAAGGTTAACCCCCCTAACCGAACTTTTTCATCTCCAATTGACAATGCGGTGTTTTTTATTTTTCCTTCATATATCCACTCATTTGATTCAATTTGTTTTTCTTGCTCTTTCCATTGATTTTCCTTTAGGGAACATGGGTTTCCATGGGAGTGTTCTCTGATGGGTCTTATGGTATCCAACCCAGCCTTTTCTACTCTTTTCCCATTACTTGCCAGAATGGAAATTGGTCAATTGTGCAAGGTAATTTCCTTTCTATATCCAAATTCTTGACTCTTCGTGGCTGTGTTTGGATCTTGGATGTAGCTAAAGTTCTTCAAAATTACGCACGCAGCTGAAATTCTAGTAGTCTCCATTGATTCTGCATAAAATTTTCAAGATCGACAATGGCAGGGCTTAAGATCGATGAGTTTTCAAGAACGAAGATGGATGCCACTGCAATAGAGCTAATGGAAGAGAAATCCTTGGCCTATTCATTTATCAATCAACAGTGAGCTCATTGTGTTGGGAGAAAAAGGGGAAAAAGGGGGACTCAAAACACAAAATGCAGCAGAAAAAAAACTTCTGATTTTGCACAGAAGTAGGAAGATTTTGTGTTGTTGGGTGAACTAGTTCTGTGATGAATTTTTTTCATGTTTGCTTTTGCTTTTTCTTGATGTCGGAGATTGTGGAAAGAAAGAAACAAAAAAGAAGATGGAAGGGAAAGAAAGTGACGGTGAATTGTAAAACTCCATTTTCTTTTGTTTGGTTGTGCACAAAAAGAAACAGAAATTGAGGGAAATTTGGCTTTTCTTTTTTTGTTTTTAAAGAAAAAAGAAAGAAAATAATTACTATTTATTATTAGCTCAACAAAGAAAATAAAGAATGGAAGAAGAAAGAAAAAAGGGAAGGAAATATGAGACGAAAGAGTATTTAGCTCTCCTTAAAATTGAAGGGATAAGAGTTCAACTTTGTTCTCTGAAAACTAACCAGAGGAGATGGAATTTGATATTGTGAGTAAATGCCAAACACATCTTAAGCTTGCTATGAGACGGTGCAGTTTTAATTCATGAAAAAGATTTTAACATAACTTCAAAAATAAAGTTTTTTTCCCCAATAAAATGCACGTTTTGTTGGATCAATTTTGACATATGTGCTCCTAACAAAATGATCGTTAATATTTCAAAATTGTTATAGATATAATTTTGAAAAAATTATTCAGTAAAATTAGTTAAGAGCTATGAAATAAGATGCTTATGCATATAAGAAATAGGGAAAATATTGCTCCCTCCGTTCTAATTTATTGATTTCTTTTAAAAATTTTAACTTATTGAGGAAACATTATTATTGCATTTGTCTTTTTTTCTTCTTCTCTTTTTACCGTTGAAAAGAATCAAAACATCATCATTGCATTTACTTTATTTCAAAAAGTACGAATAAAGAATAAATTCAACACTTTTTGCCAATCACTTTTTAATTTGAACAATATTTTTAGCTCAATAAAAAGTACTCCAGGTGTAATTTGTGGCGGTCAAAAGTAATTATATGTAGCCAGGTGTAATTCGTGGCGACCAAGAGTAATTATAAGTGGCCAGATGTAATTCGTGGCAGCTAAGAGTAAATATACACGGCCACGTGTAATTCGTGGCGGCCAAGAATAATTATAGGTGGACAAGTGTAATTTGTGGTGGTCAAGAGTAAATATACGCGACCAGGTGTAATTCGTGGTGGCTAAGAGTAATTATAGTTAGCCAGGTGTAATTCGTGGCGGCCAAGAGTAAATATACGCGGCCAGCTGTAATTCGTGACGGCCAAGAGTAATTATACGCGGCCAAGTGTAATTCATGGCGACCAAAAGTAAATATACGCGGCCAGGTGTAATTCGCGGTGGCCAAGAGTAAATATATGTGGCACGAACAGTTCTTTCTTCTTTATTTAAAAAATTTAGGTTTTGATCGTAATTTTTTACTTTTTAAATTTCTCTCGTAACGAAAAAGCAATAATTCTAAAAAAATCGACGAAAAACTAAAAAATGCTAAATTTTTTTTGAATAAAGACACACAAAAAAACACATTTTCTTATTTTGCCAAACCACTCCTTAAACTAATAACAGATTGGTTTTTTGTCTACCCATTTAAACATGAGCACCTCTCCAACCGTCGAATTGCAATTTCAATAAGTTAGGATTGTTGGATTGAATCATTGAACCTATGCCTGTTTATCCAGTCAGTTTCCTTTTCTCCATCGTGTTTCCTCTTCTTTTAGATACCTCTCCAGCCTATCTACCCGGCAGGACTTAAAGATCGATGAGTTTTCTAGAATGAAGATGGATGCCATAGCAATAGAGCTAATGGAAGAGAAATCATTGGCCTCTTCATTTATCAATAAACAGTGAGCTCATTGTGTCGGGTGAAAAAGGGGGAAAAGGGAGTCCCTTCCGCTAAAGTTCTTATTTTTTAATTTAAGTATTTATTTTTCGTTTACAAAATTGGTCATTCTCTCGTAATACATCACTTTTAATTCAAAAAATAATTCAAATACAGAAACATGCTCTGAGTTCGAAATCTCATGGAAGAGATGTTTGACTCATGTTGTAACTTGTATAACTACTAACCCCATCCGCAGTGGAATAAGTAAAAGTGAATAATCAAAACATGTCACATCAGATTTTGATTATCTATTTAGAGGTTGCTAAAGTTAGCAATGTCAAGTCTCACATTAGTTATTTTTTCCTCATAATCAAAACCAATGGGACCTTTGCTTCATTCCCTGAGTTTTCTCCAAACTTTTCCTCTTCATTTCACATAAATCTTTTGAAAAACTAGTTTATATCAAAAACAGTTTTTATAATAAAAAAAATTTGTTCTTGAAAAAAAACAGTTTATTAAACAGTTTTGGGAAGAAAAAGAACATTTTAAGTTAAAAATAGTTGGATAAAAAAATATTTTATGAAAAAAAAATGTGAAAAAAAACAATTGTGTAAATACAATTTTTTTTTAAAAACTAGCTTTAAAAAAATTGAAGAAACAGTTTTTATAATAAAAAAAAAAGTTCATATAAAGACTGTAACGCCCCGATTTTTGGGAACGTTAGTTTAAATTTTTTTTAACATTAATTAAATAAAAATGAATATAAGGTCATTACAAACTCCATAAATTCAAATTACATCTATTTAATAGATAAAGGTGGGCACTAAGGTAATCTACTTTTCGTATCCTTCTTCCTTCTCAGCAAGTCTCTGATCAGCACCATACTCTTCTGACGGATAGTACTAAACCTGTACATCTCTAAACTCTGGCATAAGATGCCAAAGCCACAAAAAGTAACACCGTGAGCAATTAAGCTCAATAGCTAACTCCTATCTCTATGTCCCATACTTTAGCAAAAATAATATAAATAACTTTGCAAAGTAAAACTCAGAAATTTAACAGTTCAACATATAAATAACAATTCAACAAGAGTGTCAATGTCTTTTCAGAGTCAACGCAGTGTATCGTAATTCGTGTCACCATTTTATTAGTATCGATTTCACTTTCCATTTTATTTTCTCGAGCACTGGTTCCGCTAACCGTCTTTCAGATTCCATCGGGCTCCCAGGTTAATTTGTTCCACCCAAAAGCACTGATTCCGCTAACCGTCTTTTTCAGATTCCATCGGGTTCTCAGTCTTATTCATTTCATTGGCTCTTTCACCATTTTCACATGACACTAGTTCCGCTAACCATCCTTTCAGATTCCATCGGGCTCCTAGGTCATACACACCCGAGCCATGATTCCGCTAACCATTTCAGATTTCATCGGGCTCTCATGCTCACACACACATACACACACACCCGAGCCATGATTCCGCTAACCATTTCAGATTCCATCGGGCTCTCATGCTCACACACGCACACCCGACTCATGATTCCGCCGACCAGCTTTATTGATCCCATCGGGCTCTCATACTCACACAATTATCAATCTTTTCACATTCCGTTTTCTCGTCTCTTTTTTGTCTCGTTTCTCGTGTCTCGTAAACATGCATCATTTTCTCGCGATCACATTATTCTTTCAAAGCTTGCTAAAATCATGCGATAAAACATCAAATATCTAATCTCATGCATCTCTAAAAAAATATTCCAGCAACATCACCTATCAATTCAATCGAACATTTCCACTTTAAACATTATGGATTTCACCATGTAGTAACAGTTAAGTCTAGAGTTTTGATTTTAATAATAATAACACATGCTTTTCTATTTCCTTTTAACATCTGTAACGGCACAGCTAAAAATTTCCAGTCACGCTTTCAGTTATTAGAAATCCACATTTTTAATCTTTTCGAGCCAACATTCCAATTAATCTACTGTAATATAAAACTCTACCTCGTATAACAATACTTTTTTTTAAAAAAATCACATGATCACGTAACACTACTATATTTAGGTGAGTAGATAGGAGGTTTCTACCGTTCTTCTTGGCAGTAGCGGGTTACGGATTCGCCTGGTCGAAAAATGACGAAAGTGACGTCGCCTCGGTTGGAATTTGATAAAAAGAAAAATAGTTTTCTTTTTACTACAAACCCGAACAACTTTTATAATTTTGAAATTGAAAGATCGAATGGTGGTTTTGAGTGGTGGCGGAAAGGTGACAATATGGGGTGGGCTTGAACTTTAATTCTTTTTCTTTTTTTTCTTTTTTTTTACAGCCGAATTTACTCTCTCTGTTTCTTTCTCTCAAGAACAAGAACAAATGGGATGAAGATGAGGTGTGATGAAATGGTCGGTGGTGTTGGTATTTATAGGCAAGGGAGCTCTCCCCTCCTCTCTCTCCAGCCGATTCAATCTCTCTCTCTACACTACATGCGTGAGCCCAAAGCAAAGGGGAAAAATATAGCATGTGATGCTATAATTACACCTCTCTCTATTTTTCTTGCTCTCCACTTCTAGGCTTACAGGGCTTCATATTATAGCGGTGTATGATGCAAGAGAACAAACCAAATCCAATCTTTTCTTTTTCTCGGCACATGTCTCTTCCTCATTTTGAGGGATGTTGTCCCTGGTTTGGTGTAGGTCTAGGTCTATAATTTAGGATAGCATGGAAGCATGTGATGAGGTTTTGGATAGAAACCTCATCAAGTGTAATTCGTGGCGGCCAAAAATAATTATAGGCGGACAAGTGTAATTTGTGGTGGTCAAGAGTAAATATACGCGACCAGGTGTAATTCGTGGTGGCCAAGAGTAATTATAGTTAGCCAGGTGTAATTCGTGGCGGCCAAGAGTAAATATACGCGGTCAGGTGTAATTCGCGGCGGCCAAGAGTAAATATATGTGGCACGAACAATTCTTTCTTCTTTATTTAAAAATTTTAGGTTTTGATCGTAATTTTTTACTTTTTAGATTTCTCTCGTAATGAAAAAGCAATAATTCTAAAAAAATCGATGAAAAACTAAAAAATGCTATTTTTTTTTAATAAAGACACAAAAAAAAAACATTTTTCTTATTTTGCCAAACCACTCCTTAAACTAATAACAGATTGGTTTTTTGTCTACCCATTTAAACATGAGCACCTCTCCAACCGTCGAATTGCAATTTCAATAAGTTAGGATTGTTGGATTGAATCATTGAACCTATGCCTGTTTATCCAGTCAGTTTCCTTTTCTCCGTCGTGTTTCCTCTTCTTTTAGATACCTCTCCAGCCTATCTACCCGGCAGGACTTAAAGATCGATGAGTTTTCAAGAATGAAGATGGATGCCATAGCAATAGAGCTAATGGGAGAGAAATCATTGGCCTCTTCATTTATCAATCAACAGTGAGCTCATTGTGTCGGGTGAAAAGGGGGAAAAGGGAGTCCTTCCGCTAAAGTTCTTATTTTTTAATTTAAGTATTTATTTTTCGTTTATAAAACTGGTCATTCTTTCGTAATACATCACTTTTAATTCAAAAAATAATTCAAATAAGTACTTATTTTAGTAGTGGAACACACGAGTTTGTTCATTCCTCGCCTTTCGAGAAACATGCTCTTAGTTCGAGATCTCATGGAAGAGATGTTTGACTCATGTTGTAACTTGTATAACTACTAACCCCATCCGCAATGGAATAAGCAAAAGTGAATAATCAAAACATGTCACATTAGATTTTGATTATCCATTTAGAGGTTGCTAAAGTTAGCAATGTCAAGTCTCACATTGGTTATTTTTTCCTCATAATCAAAACCAATGGGACCATTGCTTCCTTCCCTGAGTTTTCTCCAAACTTTTCCTCTTCATTTCACATAAATCTTTTGAAAAACTAGTTTATATCAAAAACAGTTTTTATAAAAAAAAAAAAAAATTTGTTCTTGAAAAAAAACAGTTTATTAAACAGTTTTTGGAAGAAAAAGAACATTTTAAGTTAAAAATAGTTGGATAAAAAAATAGTTTATGAAAAAAAAATGTGTAAAAAAACAATTGTGTAAATACAATTTTTTTTTTTAAAACTAGCTTTAAAAAAATTGAAGAAACAGTTTTTATAAAAAAAAAGAAAAAAAAAGTTCATATAAAGACGGTTTTTTTATTTTTTTTTAGAAAAAGTTTCTAAAAAGAATAGTAAGAATAGTTTTTGATAATTATTTTTTGAAAACATTGGAGAGAGAGAAAGAAGATTTTTGTGTAATGATGGGTGTAGTTGATTGAGAAAATGTAAGGATCACAAAATTTGGTTATGGCAAAAGGTTGCAAGTTTTTATTATTCAAAAGCCAAAATTTGATGAGTTATTAAGATGTTGTTAAGTTTGGTTATTCTAATGTAAGCACTTTTTTGAACAACCATTGCTAACTTTAGCAACCTTTTATTTTGCTTATTTCACCGTGGATGCTCTAATATTCTGCTTATTATTGTCCGGCGGGAAAAAAATAGAAAGAAAGAAGCTTAAATTAAATTAGCTGGTTGGTTTGGACCAGTGTGTATGAACAATAACACTCTATATTTTTTCCTGTTTGCTTTTGCTTATTCTTGATTTCGGAAATTGTGGAAAGAAAGAAACAGAAAAGAAGATGGAAGGGAAAGAAAGTGAAGGTGAATTGTATTAACTCCATTTTGGCTTTTCCTTTTTTGTTTTCAAAGGAAAAAAGTACTTATTATTAGCTCAGCAAAGAAAATAAAGAATGGAAGAAGAAAGAAAAAGGGAAGGAAATATGAGACAAAAGAGTATTTAGCTCTCCTTACCAGTTACCATTGAAGGGAGAAGAGTTCCAACTTTGTTCTCTGAAAACTAACCAGAGGAGATGAAATTTGATATTGGGAGTGAATGCCAAACACATCCTTAAGCTTGCTATGAGACGGAGCAGTTTTAATTCATGAAAATATTTTAACATAACTTCAAAAATAATGTTTTTGCCCAATAAAATGCACGTTTGTTGGACCAATTCCGACATATGTGCTCCTAACGAAATCATCGTTAATATTTTTTGTTTATGTATATAATTTTGGAAAAATTATTAAGCATGACTAATTGAGAGCTACGAAACAAGATTCACATGCACATAAGAAATATTGCTCCCTCGTCCTAATTTATTGAGAGAAAACTTATCCTTTTTTGTCAATTACTTTTTTAAGAGAACAATGTTTTTAGCACAGTAGAAAGTGTTACTTATTAAATTAAAATACTCCTACCAAAATTCGGACCAGAGAAAGTAAATCTATCTATCTATTCTATTCTATTCTATCTATATCATATGCAAATGTAGTTCAGTCACACAAGCCTCCAAACCTCCAATACTAATTTCTTAGAATTTTTATTTTTTAAAATTGGGAGAGAGAATGAGAGGGAGGGAGGATGTGGGGAGAGGGAGAATGTGTGTGTGAGAGAGAGAGAGGAAGGGAGAGCTTTTAGGAAAATTTACAATTTCATTTTATTGACATAAAGAATGATAAAAAAATCAATACTTTTTTTAGTATTTGTTTTATTTATCTTAATTGCTTGTTAATTTGAACACCACGAGACTTCTAAATTCCAAAAATCAAACTTTATTTTTTATCCTATGTTTTTTTTTCCTTTAATTATATTTTTCTATCAATTAGTGATGTACCCGTTCGATGTATGAAACCAACAAAATTGACATTAGTTTTTTTTAAAATTATATTTTCTATTAATTAGCGGTTTGCCCGTTTGATACACCGAAACGAAAAAATACCAATGTAATTTTTTGGTCACGTGCATAAAACGAGTACCACGCTAGTTATAAATACGGTAAGTGTTTAAAGTTTTTTGGTTCTGGTCGAACGACGAAGACGAACGAATATCTGGAGAAGAAGAAGAGAAGTTCGAAGAAGAAAAAGGTACATCTCTCTCTCTCTCTCTCTCGTTCCGTACGAGTAGCAGAAACCGGAACCCTTGATTTCTCTCTCTCGTTCCGTACGAGTAGCAGAAACCGGAACCCTTGATTTCGAACTGTAATGGCAGAAACACGAAGAAACAAGTTCTTGACTTATGCAGGGTTTTTAACTGCCGATTTTACTCGACGTACGTAACGCCTCCTGGGTCGGAGCTATTGCGTAATGGAGCGCTGTGTATGAGGCAGGTATTGTCCTTGTTTCTCAACTGTGCTTCGATTTCTAGGGCTTTGACTCAAAAGACGGAACCATTATTGTTTGTTTGTTCTATTTTTTTCTCCCCTCTTCGTGTGAATGTTTATTTTTGTTTGCAATCTTTGATGCAATGAAGCCGATAAATAAAAAATAAAAAAAACTTTGATGCAATGAAGTTGGAGGTTACTGTTTTGGATTTTGGGGTAATGCGTTTGTAAATGTTTTGCAATCCCAATTTATGTTTTTTTTGTTTACTTGCTTTCTTCCAGAGGGTTTATTCTTGGCTTTGTTAAGTGGTGGAATTAGGGCTATGGACCTAGGAAATTAGGGCTTCTGTTGTAGCTCTGTGGTACAAATTAGGGCTTCTGTTGTTGCTCTGTAGTTCTAAAAGTGAATCTTTGTGGCATCCCACTTGTTTAGTAATTTGACTATAGATTCCTGTACCAATGCTAGTCTTTTTGGCACTATGCTCAAACATGATCTGAAATTGTGTCTAAAAAACTGCTTCAAGGACCGAAGTTTTGAGAAAGAGGGCACGAGTTCGGAGTTCCGTTAAATACTTAGTAAGTGGCTATAGTTTAAGAGTTGCACGAACAAAATTAGCATTGGAGATAAGACCATATTCAACAATTTCAACTAGTCACCAATACCAGATATCTTCGAAGCCAAACTTTTAGAAGTTTTAATGAAAACATATAGATATTTCCTCTCCCTTTTCGTTTCAAAAGACCTATTTTGGTTCCTTAAATGTTGTCAAATTTCAATGTGAGCCACGAAAGTATGCATCAAAGAGTTGTCAGGAAAATCCAACTCAAGGAACCAATTGCAGTTTTTTGGTTCCTCATTTTAGACTGCAATTGGTTCCTTAAATTGCAAGAGAAGGCAAATTCAGCATCAATTGTATCCAATGTTTCCGTGGGGACATGTCATTCTTAGTTCTGTGCAGGAAGCATACTACTTACCTCTTCATACTACTTTTTTGGGTCGTTGATGCATCTGATGGCTGTGTACACTGCAGCTAAGTAGTGATCGGTGGGGTCATTCACCAAATGCTGAAAAGAAAAAAGAACGAAATAAAGAGACCAGGAAAAAAAAGAAAGAAGCACCAGTCTTGCTTGCTAGAACAGCTCACCATGAAAATAAAGTTTGGTGAGAGAGAGAGGCATTATGAGATACTATACCACAACACAGGATTGTTATTGAGGTGGCTTTTAGAACGAGAATCTAGTATAAGAAAAAAACACTAGTAACAATCTGTGCAGGAAGAATGTCAATATTTATGAACTTTTGGAAGCATATAGGGTCAATGTTTGACCCTAGTGTTATATTATTGTGGTTGATTGCAAATTTTTGTATAAGATTGTGAATAATAGTTGCCCCGTTGTATAGAATTCCTGTGTCCTCCACTAAGTCCGTGTTCCGGTGAGTTATCAGGCAATAAGGCTTTAAGTTCATTTTTTTCCTCCATGGCCGTACCCCGTAGCCTTGCACGTTTTTATTTTTGTCAGCGGCTTCCACCTGTTCGTTAAATTGCCCCAAAGACATGCAGAGATACAGTATAATATACATGTAGAGATACATTTTTGTTCTCCTTAGCATTTTGGGCTTTTAGTAGTAACTACATACTACATGTGACATAAGACTTCAACCATGAAACCTTATTTCTTTGACCGTGCAGTTGTAAGTTGTAAATGAATCAAATGGATGAGCAATTCCTAGAAAGTTTAATTGAGCTCGAAATTGAAGCTGAAAATCTTCTACTGGCCAGACACCAGGTAATTCAAGTGCAAATTTAACATGACATTAATTCATTTTCTGCTTAAAATCAGCAGTTAGTTACCGTAACAACTGTGAATGCAGTTGGTTGAAAATGATAGAGTGAGGAATGGGAATAGGGAAGCGCTGACAGCTCTGAGGAAGAGGTCTCGGACGACCAGAACCAGTATCCCTTCGCCTTTTGAGTCAATAATGAAGGAGATTGAGGGGTCCGCATCAAGGCCCCTGGTGAAGGAGGTGTGCACAACTTGTGGCAATCATGACTCAACAGAGAAAACATGGATGATGTTCCCTGGAACTGATGTCTTTGCTAGGATTCCATTTCATGCAGCTCATGCCATTTTGGATAAAGGTTTCCTGTTGATCCACTTTTCTCTTGAAACTTTTAATGCTTGAAAGTAAAAAGATGCTCAAAATACCAGATATCTACCTGATAGAAGCAGTATTTGAGTGCGGGGAAGCTCTAGCGTTAATGGAGTATGAAATTGGTAGGATTGAAGCTTAAAATGTTAGATATAACCTTTGCCAAACTGGAAAGAAAGCTCAAGGGATACCAAAAATATGAGGTGGTTTTTAATTCCTCAGGCCTCGGCTCGATGATTGAGGACAGTTAGATATTGATAAACATTTTTTGCCATAAGTAGAGATCGATAACCATGTTTTGTCATTAATTTTAAGTATCGCTAAATGTGGAAGGTTGCTTGGTGTAATTGACACATTTATCAAAATGATTGAAAATTTAGGAGACCATTGTGAGGCCATCAGGTTAGGCAAAATGCTAGGTAGTTACGGAGCTACATACTTAAAAGATGAGTATAGTCGAAAGGAACTACACGCTAAAAAACTGAGCATTGCTGAAAGCCTGAAACAGAAGGATACAAATCTTGGAAATGAATGAATCTTGAGATGACATAAGTAACTTTTGTTCGCAGTAAGGTCATAGCAAATTGATTAAGATGGTTTGAGCATGTCCAAGAGGACACATATTTGCATTATGCAGGGAAATGGTAGTAACCTAGGAATTGATGACGGCAATACTAGTGTGAGAGATAGTAAGGAAAAAAACTTTTCAGTAGTTCAATTGAACTTACAACTATAATTTCTCTCTTCATGTTGTGCTTGATGTTGATAGTTGAGGCTCAGAGTTGGTATCAAAGCTTTGGCCATTTGTGCACTTTTTAGTTCATGGCATGAAGTATAGTTTGACTTGACTTTGTCTACCCATAGCTCATCTAACGCGATCAGGGCCTCCTCTACTGAGAATAGGAGCAACTCCACCCTTGAGTGGTCGGCTAACCCTTCAACATCAAGTTGGTTAAAATTTTCATTAAACATAATCTTAAGTTGAAATTTTTCTTGGCCAAGTATTTGACTACTAACACAATTTAGAAGTATTGTTCTCATGTATTGCGCAGCCTCCTTATTCCAGATTCACTGTAAGTTATGCTCTTATTGGCCTCTAGAATGCAGAACTTAAGAATCTATTTGCTTTCACACTGTCCTGCTTGACATTGGAAGATTTGGAAGAAAACAAAGTTGGCGTCATTCGTTACTCCTCAAAAACAGTAAACAAGGATGTCTAGCAAATGCTTAAGAGGGTTTATGATACTTCTGAAAGAATTCAAATGTTCTCACTTATCGATTTCTCGTATGCATGCCTTCACTTCTAAAAGGGTTTTTCATGTTACACTAATGGCCAGTAGAGTAGAATGTTGTCACCATGAAGGAAACCTGCTTCAGCATTAACAGCTTGCAAATGCTAAGCCTCTTTTGAGTCCAAGCAATTTCTAAATCCATTCCTAGATTGCTGAATGACCTAATTACCATTCAGAGATCTTGTCATGTCAGAAGTTGAATGTTGTGTGACATTTGTTGTTATGTGCTTTACCTCTTGAGCAGTTTATTTTTATTCCATACTCCTACCTGAACTTCCATTCTTCTCCAAGTGCATTTGTTCCTTTCTGTTTTGTGGTATGTGGAGTGCTTAAATATTGACCATAATATAATGCAGATCAAGAAAAACTTGAGGTGGATGCGAAGGTTCTACAAAGCTGTGTTAAGGAGAAATCCTTTTCGATTTCAGAAAAAGGTGCTCTTGCTGACAAGATCAGTCCAGGCGTTCTCAGATCTCTTGTGACCTTAACAGACAAACCAAAGTAGGTTATATATTCTGAGGTAATAGTCAAGGTCTTCACTTGTCATTGTAAAATTAAGCAAGTCCTTAAACAGTGTACATTTTCTTTCTCTGCATTACCTCCGATATCTGTGTGTATTAATAACCACCCCCATCTGGGAAGAAAGATCAAACTGTAACAGCTCTCTTTCTAATGCCATTTCATTTGTAACACATGTTCAGAAGTTGATATATTTTCTTGCGCAACTTCTCTATTCAGAGAGTTTCAATCTGTTGGATCGTGCTTCTGTGGGTGGGATTTCCCAAGGCGAAGGAATATAATGAGGAAATCAGAAAAATAATAACCCCTTCACATATAATCTTCATCTATTTTCTTTTCCATTCGGTGACCCTCCATAATTGTTCACAAAGTCATCATCCATACGCATCCTGAGGGATTAGTTGCAGCAATTATTTGCGAGCACGCATCTCTCTATTGGTTATTTTATTTGACGATATTTATTTGGGAGGGGCTTGTGTTTCCGAAATTTTGTTCTATCTTTCTGATTAGTGATCTGCATGTACCCTCAGCAAACATGTTAGTAACCGTTCTGACCGTTACTTGCATTTCTACCTTCCTATGGAGTAGTACTGTTAAAAACTAAAGAAGAAGTATCCTTGAGGGATCCATTGCGAACTCTGTAAAATTCTGAGTATTCAATCCGTAGTGTCCAGCCCCCAGTGTGTATGCATTTATTGGTCATGCTATGGCTTGTTCTTTTGCAACTAGAATGTCCTAACATTACATGTTCTTCCATGGTGACAGCTATGTCCAAACACTGATTTATTAAGTACATTTGTTAAACCCTGTCCTTATGGTTATGTTCTGTGGGGGTGCTGCTGCCTCCTGCTCAACATATCTGACAACTGGTTTCGTGACCACAAATGCTAGCATTTGGTCTGGTTTGTTCTCCTCTCCTTTCCTTCACTTAGTTTGCTTCTTTCCTGTTCAAACATTTTACCAGAAGGATAATCATAGATTCATGTACCACGTTACTTTCAGACTTCCTTTATAATCTTTGGAGTTTAGCGGTAACTGCTCAAATGGTCGTACCCAATTTCTAATTCCTTTGTCTTGTTTCCTTGTGGTCCCTTCTCTGAAACTCACATGGGTGAAACGGTTAAGCTAGACTGTTCAATGAATACTAGAGGGAATGAATGTTGGTCCTATTTTAAGCTAGACTTGATATATGCTTATGTGTAAACAAATCAATACATGGGATGCTTAGAACTAGAGAAATTGCAGTTTTTGTTCTGTTGGTTTTCTTGATTCTGAATAGGTGAGATCACTTAAATTCCGAGCGCTCTGTGGATTTGAAAGACTAGTGATGGGGAACTATTTGGTTTGTGTCACCGACTCACCGAGCCCTTACTTTGAGAAGCATATTCATTCGTGTCCTTTTCAGGTAGAGGCACTCGAGGGATTCTCGACTCAGGAGAGGGGCCAATTGGGTATGCTCTAGAGACAGTGACTTAGGAAGCTTCAGGGAAATGGAGAGATTCTCCAGGTAAGGTAAGCCTCATCTGTGAAAAAGTTGTATCTATAGAAACTGAGTGAGTTATCAATGAAGACAATTGTAACGACCTCTTAAACATCTTATATCCATTGTTATCTCTTGTTTCGGTGTTTCATATTAATTGTCGTCGCTTAAAGTTGGTGTTGTGTTTTTCTCTGTAAAACTGATGATTGGACCTTTTTACGGAAGTCTACATATTATGCTTCATGCTTGAATCAATTAATCGGATGGTAAACACCATTTAAAGTCGTGAAATATCAACCTGTAGTCAAGAGTTATCAGATGTTGACAAGGCATGGGAAATAGCCATCACAATGCATAAAATGTCCTTTGGCGTGTTCTGCTATTTTCGTGGAAGTAACATATCATGACGAAACGAGGACATTTTTTGGACATTAGAATCTGTGGATACAGATGATCGTAGAACTTGTCTTAAGGTCTAGAGGAAATGGTTCATAATTTCCACCATACATCTGTGAGTACTTATAAACTGGCATTTCTTGCATAATGAGATGTTGACATTGCATAGGAAATAGGATTCGTAATGCGGAAATGTTCTTGGCTTGTCCTGCTTTTATTGTGAAAGTTATTCCGTTCGGTTTGGATTTTGAGGGAGATTTTTTAGAGAGCGAGATGGAGAAAATTTATTGAGGACTGCGCATTAGTTTTGAGACCTAAAACAAACAGGTTTTGTGGCAGAGGGACGGGAGATTAAGCCTCCGACTTCATGAGCTCAAGAATTAGTGCTCAACTACTAGACCAACTCCTTCGCTTCTAGTCCGGTCTAGTTTTTGATTTTATGGGCCGACCTCGAGCACTACATTGATCGAAACTGTTCATTTTGCCAAGCCCGTTGAGGACTTCAACCGTGCAAAATATCATCTGTAGGAAAATGATCAGACAAATTTGTCTTGAACAAATGGGTCCAATCTAGTGTGCATTGTGCATTTTTTCAAAGAAAGATATGCTAGTCTTAGGTATTGATTGGTATTTGATCGACATGATGTTTTTGCGCAGTTGTAGTTTTCGACAAGGTCCACAAAATGCATGGTTTTAATCATTGTTGTGGGCCCGAGATAGGCTCATGAAGTAAAAAAAACTGGACTAGATGGGACCCAATCAAACTGAACTGGACCTTTTAACCCCATGCTAAGTAGACTTATTACGTTGATTTCTGCCCAATTCTATTTCATGCATTTTTCTTGTAAGGCCTTAAGAAACCAAAAGAATTGACCAAACTACATGAATAACACTATACAAAATTCGGAACAAACAATTTAAAATGCCAGTTTAGTGGGTTCTTGCTTGCGTGGCCTCAAGGGCTTTCTACGTAGGAACTTTTGGATGGTTGGAGTGGAATAAAAATTACAAGTGATAAAAAGACAAAAGTGGACCAGATTCGAATCTTCTCTTAATCCTTTCCTTGGGCAAGCCCAACAGTCTAGGTAAATTACATTTTTAGCCAAGGCCAAACCACAAAATGAGCCCTCCAATTGAAGCTCGGTAATTAGGCCCAACGAACAGTACCTCGCCTCATTTGCTGAGGGACAGAGGGCGGTGGAACTGTTTCATGGCAGTACTAGTTACATTTGGATCTGATTGTTTCACAAATTAATGTTCCCTTTAAGTTTTGGCCGTCGGAATTGGAGAATTAATAGCTGGAGTATAATGGCCAGTAGGGCTGTAAATGAGCTGAGCAGCTCGCGAGTTCGGCTCGGTTCGAATGATAAACGAGCCGAGTTCGAGCTCAATTTTTCGGCTCGTTTGATAAACGAGCCGAGCTTGAACCTAGCAGGGCTCGGCTCGAACAGGTTTGTCTCGGCTCGAAATATATAGGTTCGGCTCGGCTCGGCTCGAACATGCAATACATAGGTTCGCGAACAGGTTTGTCTCTACTCGAAATATATAGGTTCTGCTCGGCTCGAATATGCCAATATTCGGTTCGACTCGGCTCATTTAGCCAATTTTTCAATATCAAGGCCAAAAAGTTGACGAATTCGAGCCGAGCCGGCTCGTTTATTCCGGACCGAATACTAACGAGCCGAGCTCGAGCTTTGTACATGTTCGTCGAGCCAAGCCCGAGCCGAACTTTTCCGGCTCGATTCGAACTCGAGCCGAGCTCGAGCCAGACGAATTCTGATCGAGCCGAGCTCAAACATGCCGATATTCGGTTCGATTCGGCTCGTTTACACCCCTAATGGCCAGCCATCGTTTGTTGAAGTTTGCACAGTTCTAATGAAAAAGGAGTAAACAAAAATAAGGGAAAGGCAGGGAAATTATTACAGTATTATTTTTTAATAGAGATGATTGGTAAAAATGACTAGTGTTGTTGGGGTGTTCAAAAGAAAGATGGGTAGCCAAACCCCCAAAAAAAAAAATGCACTGTTCACCATATAGTTTGGCTGGGTATTGGTGTGGCCATGCCCTTAAAACTTGAAATTGAGCAGTGAATTTGGCTTTAAACTCTCTCAGACTCTGCCCTTTTTGTATAAACTTTTCACAAGAGCCATTGTTAGGGTAAAAGAAATGAGAAAAATGTAGTATGTAGCAAAGTTGGTGTTCTCCACGGGTAAGCCAAAGTTGCTTTAGAAATTACAGTACTTATCAAATTAGTAGTAGCAAGAGCATCTCCAATAGACTCACGTAAGCTCCGGCGAGGTTAAAGACGCGAGCTGATCTGCCATTTTCTGGTTTCTAGCAGCCTCGTCAGAAGCTCGCCAGTTTATCCCCTCGCTTGAAGACCTCGCCACGCCCAACGAGATACAACACCTCGCCACACCCTCGCTTGTCCTCTCCGACGATCGTTTATTCCGGCTAGTCACTTCGACGACTCAGATCTCGTATACTCCGGCCATTTACTCCGACGACTGAGATGTAGTTTACTCCGGTGAGTTATTTCCGTCGTATATGTACTGAGTTTACTCCGGTGAGATCTCATTTACTCCGTTTTGGTATGGAGAGGTCACCGTCGAACTAGGGTTCAGTTTACTCCATGTGGGACTCCGGCGAGATCTCTTTTAGGGTTTTGGGACTCGGCAAGATCTCATTTAGGGTTTAGGGTCTCCGGATCTTGTTTAGGGTTTTGGGACTCCGGTCATATCTGGTTTACTCAGTTTGGGACTCCGGCGAAGTTCAGTGGTCAGACTCAGATTTGGTTTTGGCATGTAAATTGATTAGGCTGTCGGGTAGTGCTCTTATTTGATGCCTAGCCAAAGGAGAAAATTCCTCTTTTCCTAACCAATCAAGCTAGAATTGTAGTGAGGCTATTGGAGATGCTCTAAAAAGCTATTTTTGTTACCAAATTTGACATGGGCATGAATAAGCTTTTGCCGAATCTTCTGTATGAGAAATTTTTCAGTACCGGGTGGGTATATCCCACATGATACCCGCTCGGCACATTCGGGTTGTCCAACACAATTTTTGATGGTTCGGATTAAAACCCTCTCACCTCAACAGGCCAACACTTTCTCTCTCCAAATTTAAATCGTCCAAAAACGCAATGAACGACTCGGATACGCCAAGCGGACACCATGTGGTATCCACTCGGCACTGAAAAATTTTCCCTTCCATATGCAACTCCCTGACAGCCCTTCATTTGTTCTGATAGGCCACGCGGCGCCCTACAGAATTTGTCGTCCTTTCTTCTACCTAACATTTTTGTACAGTGGTGGTTAATTATTTTTATTTTTACCTCTTGTGGGAGTTCTTTTTCTCTCGGTAATTTTCTATAAGTAGGAGTGTATCTCCAGCACTTACTATTTTTTACTAGCTCAACTTATGTTTGACTGTAAGTAGTAGTTATTAGTGGCAACTGGCAAGTTAGTAGTACGATATGTTGGTGTTTAACCAAATGGAAAATGATTTTAGCACTCTACTTTTTTATGATGACCCTTTAAAATTGGTCTTTGAATGTGCCTTGTTATGTATAATTTTTATATTAAAAGACAAATTTTGGAGTACGTGTCATCATAAAAAAGTGTAGTGCCAAAATCATTTGCCTAACCAAATTTACCGGAACCAAGTGTAAAAATTCTCGTGTGTTCTTGCACTTTGATTTATTGGCTGCTGATTTTGTCACTCTCTTATTGTTAACGTCAATCCCTTGCAAGTATATTTTTGGTAAAATACACTTACAGGGGAGTGACGTTAACAAAAAAAAAGTGTGGCAAAATCATTTTCCTATTTATTTGTCGCTAAAGACCACTTTACAATAGAACTATAGCAGGCGGATCTGCTCGTACCGCAATTGAATTTAGTAGGTCTCCGCATTTACCCTTCGTCAGTCACTCAAACATGCCCTATTTATCTTAGGATCAAAATTTCCATTCCAAGTTTTCAACTACCCAATTTTGAGAGTAAAATCTTTCTTATTTTGGTGTTCCACTTTCTAAAAAAAAAACTATTTGGAAAAAGAATGTAATTTCAAACTCAATTATAATGAAAATGAAAAATATTTTTTCAATTTTTTTTGTATCGTTTAAAAGATCGGAGATCTATCAAACAAGATCCATATTGCTAGAAAAATTATTTGCGTAAACACATGATTTTTGAGCTTGAAATTGCATTTTTTTTTTAAATTACTTTTCCACAAAAGTGGAACACCCTCTGCATTTTTTTTTAAACGGTGAAAGTTTTTATTAATCATTTTATAGTTATTATAAATGCAATAATTAAAAGTGAGATTCAATTTTGGGTGGATATTGAATCCTACAAAACAATGGATAATAAAGCCCTGTGCTATTGACGAGGAGGTTTGGTAAGGGTTTTGAGGGAGATTTTTCGGATATTAAGTGAAGAGAGATAGATAGAGAGATGAGAATAATAAATAGAAAATCGTACCCAAAGGATGGTGGTTTTGGAAATCCCAAGTGAATTTCTCAATGTAAATCCGGTAAACTCAATCACAAACTTGCCACCATTTCACTTTTTTAGCTGAAGTGATTGTGTTTTGAATGATCATTATACAATTATTTTGAGTAATGATTTTTGCACTCTACTAACTTATATGTAGAAATTGAGTGCAATAGTTCGGGTAAAAGAAAATTGAGTGCAATAATTATTTGAAAATAAATACTCTTCAATTCCAAATTGCTTGCACCTTTTCTGGCAAAAAAACAACGTACCTATGAGGATTTTGTTGAAAATAAATTTTCGCCAAATTTTTATTCTCGATGAGATCGTTAAATTGGTGTAAAAAGTTTTGAAAAAAAAAAAACTCATGCTTATACATTATTATTTTTTGCATGCAAAATGTATGGTTTCCCAAAGTAACAACAATTTGGGAGGGAGGGAGTAAACCGCCATTCCACGAACCTTCTTATTTTCAATTTTTCAAACTTCAAAAATAATGTACTTATGAAAATAATTTTTAATTTTTTTACATCGTATTTTTAAACAAGATTCATATTGCATATTTTTAAATTTCAGTAAACCCATTATTTTTAATTTTGAAAATTGCAAAAAAAAAAAAAAATTATTCGAAAATGAGTACTATTTTGAGTTTGTGGAACAGCCAAATACATTCCAAAAGTAGGGTGTGAAAATCAACTCCTTTTAAAGTGCAATTAGTAATTAGGGGAGTACAAAAATCACTGCACTAATTATTTTCCTTCTTTTTTCTTTGGCTACTGTTTCAAGCTTCAAGGCGAAGAAAAGCCTACTTTATTTCCTTCTCTCTCTCTCTCTCTCTCTCTCTCTCTCTAAAAGCACAGCACAGCAAAGCACACACGAACTGACAAAAAGCTCACAGTTTCTCTCTCTAAATTATTCTTCCATATCTGCGTGACCTAGTCGGCATTCCGTACACTGCAGAGTCAACGTCCGTGTCAGCCTTTTCCCACCAAATCAACCAGACGACCTCTCTCATCCAAATATATACATACACACCCCTATACATATAGAAAAACGCTTTTCACAACACCACTCTCCAACCATAACTTAACATCTCTACTCGCTGCCATCGCTATGCACGTGCTCATAACTAGACTAAACCGAGCCTTTGTCTCAACCGATTGCGGCCGATTACGTGGATTTTGTTTTTATCATCGAGCTCTATCTAGAGCTGCCTCGTCCGACGACACACATGTGATCGTATGAGGGTATTTTTGTCATTTGAAATCAAATTCCCTAGATACAAGAGGGAGGAAAGGGAAAATAAGAAATTCCAGATGTCAGCGAGATATCGCGAGTACGCTTTGCATGTCAGGCAAACAGCCGAACAAATAATACATCGTACGATATGGATACGATCGTATCCTCTCCTGTCTTTTTGTTGGATAATTATCCAGGTACCCTTCGTTTTCTCTTTATTCACAAAAATTTCCCCGTCTTTCCTCATGCCTGTAAACATGCACCGACATTTCCCAAAATGATCAAGACGTAGTAGCAGCAGTAGTAATAGATATTCGGAATGGGGGGCGCTGCTGCTGCAGCCGATCTGACCGTCCATCTCGGTACGGACTGTTCGGATTTAAATTTAATTCAAACTCGTACAAATCTAAGCCCTCCGTTGTTCATCCATTACCAAGACGGACGGTCAGATTGACCGAATTACTCCACATACATGACAGAATAATATTATTCTTAGTTATGCGACTCTTTGTTAAGACCGTATAGAACTCGCAATTTAGATCTCCATGCGGGTTCTTAGCGCTAACAAATAGATTTTGTTCTATTAAGCGATTACGGATATTCAAACTCAAGCATTGAACAAGAAAATTCAAGTACTTGATCATTACCCAAACCACTAATTATGTATATTCCTCCATCCTGAAAATACAACAAGAAGTCGTACAATTGTCTAACAAAAAATAGCTTACTTCCGTGTATGATTTTCTAAATTTCTTAACACCAAATTAAAGAATGACAGAAAATTTTAATTTGGTGTAAAAAATTTTAAAATTTATGCACCGAAATACTTAGTTTTTCTTTTTATCTAAAAATTATACGTTATTTCGTAGTATACTATCTTTCTGGGTCAACGGGGATCACTCAATCATTTAAAATTTGTCCAGAGATTAATTCTTACCATGCATTTACCCCTTTATGTATGTATATATTTTACTACTAAAGCTCCTTTTTGCGTGTGGATCACATGCATAGACATCGTTGTGACACTCATGTGCATCAACGGCTCCGAACAGAAATGTTTCCAAACATTCATGCGTTACGTAAGTCTATCAATCCTTTGCTCCTTTTCTCTCGCTCCTGTTCTGTACCAGACCACAATACACATGGATGGAAATGCAAATATGAAAATGAGGTGATTTTGACATTCTACTTTTTGCCAGTGACACTCTACTTTTTATTTTATTTTTTTCACATAATTAACACACAAATTAAGTGTCAGTAACTAAAACTGAAATGTCAAAATCAATTTCCATACGAGAATCACAAATTTCTTTGACAGTATCTATCATATTTGCTTCTATAATAATCTCTCTCTTCGTATCTCCCGACATGATACGATTGGCCACTAGCTAGTGACCACTCTCCCCTTGCCAATTACTCCGTAATACACACGATGCGTCACCACCCCACAAATGCCAAATATTTTCCTTTTAATTACGGCAGTGCCCACTAGCAATGGTATGTAGAGAAATCGACAACATAAAAAATTATGATCAAAACTCAAAAAAAATTTAATAAAGACAAAAAAAAAATTGACATTTTTCGTTTATTTGTTCTATTCCTTTTTTTTTTTTGAGTTTGGATAATAAATTTCTATTTTTTTGATTTCTCTCTTCGAAACGAACTAATAATTCACAAAATTTGACTCTAATATAACAAATGCGGTTTTTTTTTTTTTGAATAATAACAAAAAAACCTGATGTTCACTTCGGGTCTCTAAAACCAACCTCTCTTTCTAACTAGACAAAAAAAATAGTTAAAATTTTGAATTGTTAATGAGTTTTTTTTATCTAATATGAATTTTGTTTGATAGATCTTGATTTGTTCTATAATATAATATTTTTAAAATCACATAAAATATTATAAATTACAAGACATAATCTATTGAAAATGGATACGATCTTCCAAAAGTGATAATTAAATTAGGACGGAGGAAGTATAAATTTTCTTCCAATTATTACTCTCGTTTCTCTATTTATCTCTCCCCGCTCGTTATGTCAAAACCCCTATCAAAATTCGAACTAAACAAAGTCGTAATTCCAAAAACATCTATTTGTAGGAGTAGTTAATAGTGGTAGGTTGTATTTCACGCCCAACAGAATCGCGTGGTAATTTAGCCTAGTAGCTGTTTCGTTCCTATTGGCTTGCACGTTATGCGTCCATCGTAGTCAAGTGTGTAGTCTAGAACTTCATAATGTAATTACAAAAACACCCTTCATGAAAATTTTCTTGGCCTTTTTTTTTTTGGTCAGCAATTTTCTTGGCCTTTTAGACATCGGGAATTAAACTTGGATTGTAGAAACCCCATGGTTTTTTCAATCCAGTTTTTTTGTTAAATATTTTAAAAAGGTAAAATATAACCAATCTCTTAAGATACAGTAGATTAGGTATAACAAATGACAAATAAAAAAAATACTCCTAAAAATAAAATATAGCCAATCTTATCATGTATATTAGCAATGAGTTACCAAAGGAAATTATAATTCAAAATTTCCCATTTCGCGCCTTCTTTAAAATATAGAGGGTGACTACTCCCATTTTTTCCACACTAATATGATCCCCTGGATCAAGCATTACTGCCGACATGACAATAGGTAAAGCTAATCTCCCTATACTAAAATTGCCATACTACCATAGCAAAGAAGAAGAAAGTAACACAATGATCAAAAAGTAATTTACCAAACAAAGCCTCACAATGTTGTGGGTGTATGTCTTTTTATGAATGGGAGATGCTTTGGCAGCAACCCCTGTAGAGCGATGCAGAGTGGCATCTAGGCAATCGACGGGTCGGAACCCTTCTAAATACGAATTCAAGTAGATAGTTGGTAACTTTTTTTTAGCTGATAAAATCCTTTTGGCTGTTCAAAAAATTTTTTTTTTTTGCTGATGATGGTTGATAACTTTTTTTTTTTTTTTTGCTTAGGTCAACCCAAAGGGAAAAACTTATTTACAGCTCCGCCGTGAGGTTCCGCGCAATTTCAATCGTCATTTTCAACAATCAATGGTCGCGAATAGTTTTTTTAAAATCCGAACCATCCAAAATATTTTTAGACGCGAGCAATTGAGCGCCGTAAACTTTATTTACGAGTTGCTCCATGAAAAAGTTTTTCTCCTGCCCAAATACACTCCCAATCTAACTGTGGTGGCCTTCTCGATCAGCAACTAAGCAATAACCTATTGGGCAGAATGGTAAATTCAATTCCAGCACCTACTGAACACTCAAACACCTTTCTCACTGGAGATAAAGCCGTCTACAAGTCATAACCCCAGTAGTTCCTCCAGCACTCCAACCAATTACAATTACAATTACACACACCACACACGCAGAGAGAGAGAGAGAGAGAGAGAGAGAGAGAGAAGGGATACTTTATGCACGTACGGAAGTATTGGGAAGAAAAGGAAAAACCCAGAGAAATGGAGAACAACAACAAATAGGGTTTCAATTACCTTTGCTTCAAGGTACGTACTTTCTTCCCTTACACTCCGCAGACATAACCCTCAAATCCCCGACATTTCCCTATAAGCAATTTTCAAAACACTCTTTTAACTCCCCCAGTATCTTTGCAATTGCACCCTTTCCACCCCCTTCTCTCTCTGACTCTCTCTCTCTCTCTCTCTCTCTCTCTACATAAGTATAACTATGTTTAATGTTCTTGCTTAGTGTACAGATCAATAAGCTGTTTGGTTTGGACTCTCCAACGCGTTGAAAACTCAGGGCAATGTTGGAGTACGAATGGGGAAACCCGTCAGCAGTCATGCTCGCCGGCGACGAACCCGGACCAGATTCCGACCACTCCCGCCAGAACTTCGATCACTACGCCCAAGCCTTCAACGACACCCTCGTCAACTCCACCGCCTCCTTCCCCCAAACCCACCACCACTTTCATCAACCCCAGGCCCATTCAACCAACTACCACCAAGCCCAACTCCAAGCCCAAGCCCACAACCAGGCCCATTTCCACTCCCTCTACGACCCCCGCACCTCCTTCGGCGCGTCCTATCCACCTCCCTCCCCGGCCATGCTGTCTCTCGACCCGACCGGCGGGGCGGGCCCGTCAGGGTTTTTCACGGTCCCGAAGAACGAGCCGGGCTGCGGTGTCGTGGAGTTCGGGTCGAGGATCGGGTTGAATTTGGGCGGGCGGACTTATTTTTCGTCGGCGGAGGACGATTTCGTGAACCGGCTGTACCGCCGGTCCAGGCCGGGGGAGCCCGGGTCGATTAACTCGCCGAGGTGCCAGGCGGAGGGGTGTAACGCTGATCTGACCCACGCCAAGCACTACCACCGGCGCCACAAGGTGTGCGAGTTCCACTCCAAGGCCGCCACCGTCGTCGCCAACGGGTTGACTCAGCGTTTCTGCCAACAGTGCAGCAGGTCGTATTCTGATTTACGTTAACATCCTTTGTCCCTCCCCCGATAGGAGAGAGTAAGTATTTTGTGCAACCGGGACAACAACATGTGACGTACTGACGTGGTATTGCGGTCGAACTCATGCTCGTCTACGAGGTGGGGCGCGATGCCACAACAATATAAGTGGTTAGGAAGCTTGGCATCAAGCCCCATCTCAAGTACATGCGGCCGAACATGAGTGGAACCGCAACGCGTTAACACGCCACGTGGGGTTGCCCCGGCAAACAAAATACGTTCTCCTTATTCACATCCCCTCATTCTATCGAACAATAGGTCTGATTTCGTGGTATTTTGGAGCAAATGATTGTTGTTTATAAGCCGTACGTATCCATGCGGGGGCGATCCCGAGGGCATTTGAGTCCCTGAGAATTTTCTTTACTTTGGTCCGAGGGTTTAATGGTTTTACGTACTGTTTGTTTTTTCCTCCTTCTGGGAGCATTTACTGATCAAACTCAGCTTCCAAAATTGTTTGTTTAGGCTTTTTACTGTAATTATTAACTCTGTAGCTAAGCTACCAGTTGTACCATCCTTTTTTCCTATGGCACGGATAGGCTAGCTTTAATTCTTCCACTTCGACCAATCCGATGAATTCTTCGATGATTAATTTTACCGTATAAAGTCGGGATAAAATCACATATAGATTAGTTAAGAGACCTAAAGAGATTCCGAACATATAAATTGAAATGTGATTTTTTTAAATTTTTTTTTGGGTTTGGTATAGCAGGTTCCATGTTCTTTCGGAGTTTGACAATGGGAAAAGAAGCTGCCGGAAAAGGTTGGCAGATCACAATCGCCGGAGGCGGAAGTCTCATCATCAGCCAAACCATCAGGAAACCAAATCCCCCCTCGAAAATGCTCGTTCTTCACCGCCTGATAACCTAATTCCAAGTAAGCCTCGTCCATGTTACCAATTGCCACAAGCCGCTCTCTCTCTCCCTTTTTTTTGTTTATATATCCTCTATTGTTTATAATTTATTATGTCTCTAAATTTCTTTAAAATCAAATTTACTTTAACAGGAAATTATAATGTTTAACAAACAATGACGTGAAATTTCAGAAATCACATGAAGACGCCGAGATTTTATTAGTAGAAAGTGTGAAAATAAATAGTACTAGTTGATATACATCATACATAAGGAGTAATTCACGAATATGCAGTTTTAATCCATAAGTATCGGTCCATTTTCTCATGCATATATACTTGATGCATTTTCAATCTGTGCTCGTTTAAATTGAGATCGAATTAGAATTCTGAGATTTATTTTTCAATTTTTGCGTTTTAGGGTCTCCAGCAGACTCCGGAGCTCACTCATCTTCCTCGGTCACGGTGGCAATCTCACCGCCGCGAATTTCCCTGGATTTTTTGCGGCAAAGATCATATCAGGCCGCCACGTCTTCATCTCCGTCGACAAGCTCACTGTTCTTCTCAAATGGGTGACTTTTTTTCCAGCAATTCAAAAACCAGCCCGATCGAATCAGGACACAAAGGTTGACTAGCTAGCATGACTTATTAGTGAAGAAGAATTAAGGAATAGTTGTTATTTATTAACCCGATCTAGCAGTCTAATCTCTTTGCATTTGAATTATCAAAAGTGGCTGTACTTGTGGACACATTAAATTCCCGTAAATTCAAGTCCCTCCGCTCGCACTTTCATTCTCATTCACGACAAATCTTCTCAAGTCATTTTTTGAGGTAGCATATTTAAATTTCATTGCTACAATCTACTCACGTGTTGTTTTTCCACTAAGCAAAAAACGCCTTTTGGAGGTTTTGTCTTTTTCAAAGAATGGCGTTCGCTAGTTTTGCACTAAACTTTTGTGAATTATTGTTTCGTTTCGATGAGAGAAATCGAAAAAGTTAATTTTTTTTTTTTACTTTTATCCAATTATTTTAAAAAATATCTACTTTCCACAAGGGAAAAAAAGTCAAAAAAGTGTCCTTTTTTTCTTCTTAAAATTATCAAAAATATTTGGGTTTTCTGATTTCTCTTGCCACTTTTCAGAAGGAAAAAAAAGTCAAAAAAATTGGAGTACCTTTTTTTTCTTCTTAAAATTGGATATTTCTTAAAATATTTGGGTTTTCCGATTCCTATAAAGATTCACAAAAGTTTTGCACAAAAGTAACGAATGCAATTTTTTTTTTTGAACAAAGACAAAACCTTAAAAAAAAAATATTGCTAATCAGCAGACTGGGGCCTCAGTTGCTGTAAACAAAATTCTCGGTAACTGTAGACTTTGTAGTGCAACCTTTACTGTTATGTATCCCGAAACCTCTCTCTATATACCTGCTATGGTATACTTTGGGGAACATACGCTCGTGTGCAGGTCTGTTTACTATTTCCGGTGATTGTATTATTATTTCATTATTCTGTGTCCTTGATATTTTCCCAAAAATTCTATTGCATAAAACAATTTAAAAATTAAAGAAGATAAAAAGTGACCCATGTGTGTAATGTTAGGGCTGCATACGGTTCAAATCAGATCGGTTCGGATTCTATGAATCCGATTCTAATTCGCGCGCGAGTTACGGTTTTTAGAAAATATAATCTGTGTCTAGACCAAAAGTCTCACGATTCGGTTCGACTTCAATCCCTCGAGGCACTGATTGGTAATTTCTGAATTCTGAATTCTTGATTGGCAGATTCATTCTATATTTTCACCATTCCAAATCCGCCATTCAATGTTTAAGTGCAACAGTGCATTACATACGGATCGATTTGATTCAGACCAATATTTCATGGTTAATCGGATTTTTCGAACAACCCTGTATAAATGAAGGGCAGGGAAATGGGTTATATTTTCCTAAAGGGTATATGCTGGTGCAGAAGAAGTCAAAAAGTGAAGCTGTCTCCTGCTGGGAGGCTGTTTTTATGATCAAGCAGCTGTGGGCCCCTCGTTAGGAAAAAGAGGTTTGATCTGATGGTCCACATGCATCTTTCTTTTTCACTGTTGTACGATCGAGTGTGGGTAAATTTGTTGATATGGGGCCTACGAAAACAAATGTATGAGGTTGATGGGTGAATATCAGCCTTGTGATTCTCGAGCAATAATGTTACGTTAAAGTTTAGGCAACACCTTTTATGCTAATACGGTCCGGACTAGATTTCGCTCACTTCAATTAATTTCGTTTTCAAACCAATCAACGATAGGCATCACCTTTACCCGAATCTAATGCAACAATAATAGATGTGGAAAAAACTTAAGCTCCATTTCAGAATGCAAAAAAAAAAAAAAAATTTTTTTAAGAAGGCAATTTTAAATTCAAAAATTATGGGCTTATTGAAATCTAAAAATATGCAATATGGATCTTATTTGAGTGAGATCTTTTATACAATGCAAAAAAAAAATTAAAAAATTATTTTTCATTTACATTATTTTTGAGTTTGAAAATGTGAAATAAGCTACTTATTTTTTAAAAAAGTTTCTGGAACGGGGCTTAGTACTAAAGTTAATTGATTTTATCTTTTCGATTCTTGGAACGTTATCACCGGTACGGTATTACAAGGAGGCGGATGGAGAATTCGCAATTGAGAGGGCAAATTAGAAAAGAATAGATGCATGTTTAAAAATTCGCTTACATTTATGGAATAGTTTACTTTTGATTAAGAATAGATTTCGATTTACTATTTGTTTTGTTTATTCAACAATTTCAACTACTTTTGAGGGGGGTTTTTTCCCTGCACAATAGCCTTATGTTTGAATTCTCATGTTTGTTTGCGCTAAACTTTTGAATAATTTGATGGCTTGTCACTTGTGATTCACGTATGCATGAACATGATGATTCTTCTTGTGTTGTATGAGAGAGAGAGAGAGAGAGAGAGAGAGAGAGGTTCCTTTCCATATTTCCAATCCATGTAATGATTGGTGATTATTGGAAGGTTCGTTGCACCTTCCTGGAAATTTAGAGCGTGGACCCTCGTCCCTTTCCTTGTTCTTTCCCTGGCCTAGCCTGGCCTGGCCTGGCCTGCTGGAGTGGAGAGTATTTCGTTTTCCATTTTCCTCTTCTTGTTATGCTTAATTGGTTGTAGTAACTTGTAAGGGATATAATAAGGGGACATTTTGCTGAAGAAGAAAACATTGAGAAATTCTGCATATATGTATGTCTACCTACAAATTACTTTTACTCCATTTACAAGTAAGTATGTACTATTGTACTACCATAAAGTTTGGTATATAAGCTTTAGTTATTGAAATAATTACAA
The DNA here is from genome assembly GCF_030253575.1 of Rhododendron vialii. Lineage (NCBI taxonomy): Eukaryota > Viridiplantae > Streptophyta > Magnoliopsida > Ericales > Ericaceae > Rhododendron > Rhododendron vialii. Next base: position 3,569,966 of record NC_080563.1, on the reverse strand, counting down.
AAATTATCATACAATATAATGTCTCGTCACTTACAACCAAACAATAAGTCTAGGGAGCAGGATACCAACTTACGATACAAAACATGACGTTGATGGCGGAGTGGCCCCACGTCAACAACTGGAAAAAAAAAAAAACCAAATCAGGTTCTCTCTCTCTCCACCAATATCCTCCCACGGACGCCCCTCCACCTTAATTCCCTCGACTCCCACCCCTCGCCCACCCATAACCCACTCCCTTTGTTCATTTTGAGAGACTATTAACTTTTCACAGAGAGAGAAAGAGAGGGAGAGAGAAAGAAGCGTATTTCTTCAAAAAGTTTCTCCCTCCTAAGATTCTTACTTCGCAAATCAAACTTTTTATAAAGATATCATCATTACATTCTATACAACTAACTTTTCAAAATGGATATTTATTAAAGAATAACCCAAAATAAAAACTCGACTTTTAAAAGGTGACGGGGGAAGTAGATTTAATTTCCAACATTAAGGAGGAAACTAGGCCTAAGCTAAAAGAGGCTTTTAACACTTGAAAAATTAGGCCTCAATGTTAATTTCACATAAGTGCAATAATGTTAATTTTATTATTTTTCACTAACTAAAATAACTACTTATTTTTTGAATTAAAGGTGAGGTATTGTGAGAGAATGACCTGTCTCGTAAAGCGAAAAATAAGTACTTAAAAAATAAAAATCTTAACGAAACGGGTGCAATATAATGTTAATTTTACGTAAGCGGGGTTTTAATAACCCAAGATCTAAACAGTAAACACCACCAACTAATGGAGTATTAGAAAAGGAACTCAAGTTCTTATCAGTTCTTAATTAATTAGTCCATAATTAAATTGAGGGAAACTGAAAAATGAAAAGTCAAAAAGATGTGTACATAGGGTTCATGTATGACATCATCATCACCACCATATGAAAAGTCGGAAGGGGGATGTTGGTTTTTTAATAGGTAAGCCTAGGGCTTGACGACTGTAGCCTTGTGGCATGCACTTGGGACACCAGACCATAAATAAACAATAAAGAAAGTACCGTGCCCCAAACTTCCCCACCTTTCCCCACATGACCAAAAATCTCCCTAGGATCCCGTGTTTGAAATTTACATCTCCACTTGCACTTCTACTGCAACTTTAAAAATCCTATCTCTCTCTCTCTCTCTCTCTCTCTCTCTCTCTCTCTACATATGTGTGTGTATAACGATGTTTGGAGAGAGGTGATCCTTATCACTTTATACCCCTCATTGAAACTCCGGTCCTTTCTTTTAGGACACTCCAGTACTCGATCTTCTGCATCAAATGTTCTTTGAATTGGCAGTTTGGCACTGCCTACACTATGTGCCACGTATCCTTTTCTGCTCCTACTATGTTGCCACTGCCTTGTTTCGAATTCTTTTGAAAGGTAACTAGCTAGCTAGGAGTACATTCAAATGTGTGTTATTGTGAACTAAGAAAGAGGAAAACATAAAAATATACACAATTCAGATGACTTGTCTCAAAATTCTATGTCCTATCTAGGCCGTGTTCTAATTAGGAGTATAAGTTGCATGACTTTGCTTTTGGAACATGGATACTAAAGGTTTATTAACTCTCCAGAACAAAAGTTACAAAATAAATAAATAAATACGAGAACGAGGAATTTCACACGTTTGTGTGTATATTATTCTTTCAAGCATTGTGATGGCCTCATGGCTCATTAGTGTTGTGATATACTCCAGCAGGAAACCAAATGATGAAATAGTCTTATACATGCCAATGGACGCAAAATTAAGCACCTTTCAATTGTAATGTACGTGTAGAATGGAAATAGACATTATGTAAGGAAGGTGGTTCGAGTTCCACTGGAAAAAATACGAATGGAGTAGCATCTTGCTTCTCCTTTGTACCATACATCACATGAAATGATGTCAACTGTAAATAAACCATATGATTTCCTTAATATTTCATTAAACGAAAGTAAAAACATCAGAAATTGTATCTCAGTGCAAAAGGCTCTCTTGAACTGTAAGGTTTGGAAGGGAAAAAAGGGTTACAGTTTGGAAGGGAAAAAAGGAGTATTTGAACCTATTGATACGTAGTCATCTCGGCAATGAACGGCTCGGATGTTATCCGGTGGAGATGGGATTGGACTGTTGAATTGCCAAACGGATGGCTCGGATGGTGCACAACACCATCCCCGGTTGTAAAGCCTGTGTTTTATGTAAAATATTTTTTCAGAAATTAAACAAACTTCAAACTTTTATTTCCGGTATTTAGTTGACACTTGAATCGAAAAAATAGTGTGAGGGGGGGGGGGGGGGGGGGGGGGGGGGGCGGGGGGCCCCTCTTAAACGGTACAAAAATATGAGAATATTGGAATTGAACGTGGATTAGGATTGACGATCAAGGAAACTGAGCAGTGAGAATTGCAGTAGAAGGCAGAGGGTTCATTTCGGAAAATAACTTACGGAAGATTTAAGAGTAAGTCATTTTCATCCAATTAATGGAAAATATTTTACTTTTTCATCATTTTTTACACAACAAAACACCAAAAAATAGTTAAAACATTTTATCTGAAAATTTTACGCCCAAACAAACAAGCCTTAATTTGTGAAAACATGACTTTGGGTTGAATTGTGTGCAGTTCATTTGATGGACTGCTTTTGAATGGCCACGACAAATTTTGTTTGATGATAGGAGTTATTCAGGTTGATCAGATATTGAAGAAAATCCTCTCTTGGAAAAAAGAAATGATAGATCGACATATGAATTTGTATCTAGATAAATTTGTGTGGATTGTGGGGATAGTTTTGTTCGATTAAGCTAAATTTTTGCATATCACACATATGCTTAACAAGCCCTATAAATGAACGACAATAATCATTCAGGTGGCAGGGGCAACTCTGCCATAGTTTGGGGAGTTCAAAGGAATCTCCCGATTTCAAAAAATACACTAAAATTTGTCATTTTGTTCACAATTTAATTTTTTTTCTCAAGTATCATCTGCACTGGATCACTCGTAGGAAGCTGAAGTAAACAAAATTTACCTAACACTTGTGAGTTAGTAGAAAATATTGTTTTACAGCCCGCAATAAACCAGCAAGTCTACACTTCCCGATCGGAATCCCAACGCCCCACCGGGAACGCTCCGGTCACCGAACGGCCGATCCGAGCCGTCCAAAAATTCTAAAAAAAAAACCGAGTGGGCTTACGCGAGAATAAACGACATCCGACATGCGTAAGTAGCCGATCCAAGCACTCTATTTTTGTGTTTGGATCGGCCAAAAATGAAGTGCACTGGATCACTCGTAGGAAGCTGAAGTAAACAAAATTTACTTAACACTTGTGAGTTAGTAGAAAATATTGTTTTACAGCCCGCAATAAACCAAGCCCAATATCTTTTACTTTTATATTGAGTTTTTTTTTCGACATTTTTTTCACCGCTGAACTCAATTCTTAGGGCCGCCTGTCAGATGAGACCTGTTGCACTTTGCAACAAATAGGGACCATAATTGCAGGAGTCATGTATGCGCTGGAATTCAATGTCCGGACACTGAATTTTTCAAACGATATTGTTATTGTCAACCCACTAAGTTGACGATAAGCATACTAAAAAATAAGAAAAACACGTATTTTTACGAACCTTTTAATACACATTTACTCATTGAGCTGATTTTTAGAATTTTCCCTTTTCAAATGGTGCATCATGGACCACGAAGAGAGTGATTAAAACATGCATCTAACCAAGCGGGGAAAAAATGAAAATTGATACAGATGCGAGGATAAGGATTGAGGGAGACGGTGCGGCACGCCAGCCGGCATGATACTGATAGCCAAGTGCATTTCGTTGCGAAATCATGTTACGTGATTCGCATGTTTTTTAAAATTCTAATTACATCGTACGGCTGCCTATTAATAGATTGAGACAGAAAGAGGGAGAGAGTTGAGAACGGGAGATCCCCTTGCTGTATCAAGGCAAATAATTTCGAAGAATGGCAAGGGGATTTGCATTTCATTTTTTTCACCTCCAACTACAATATTCGCGCATCAAGATGAATTGCTAATTCAAAAGTGTTAACGTAAATCTGACAAAAATTCAGAAAAAGGCAATACTTGTCGTCCAAAATTCTGTCTAAACAACGAGAAATTTTTCAGTGCCGGGTGGGCACGGGACACGTGGTGCCCGTGCCCAATCTCGGCCGTCCAATGAAGTGTTGGACGGCTCAGATCTGTTCGGTTGCCGAGGGGTATTTTAGTCATTTCACACTTTAAAATTGCCGAACAGATCTGAGCCGTCAAACATTTCATTGGATGGCCGAGATGGGCATGGGCACCACATATCCCGTGCCCACCCGTCACTGAAAATTTTCTCCTAAACAACAGCCTAATGGGTGCGAAGTTTTTTTTTTTTTTTAATCAGCCAAAAAGATTTTATTAATCTCCGAATTCAAAAATTACAAAGATTAAAAGGGCAAGGGCAAAATGAAAATGAAAATTACTTAATTTTTACAGCTACCTGAGACCCAAATGGTCGAAGACCAACAAAAACCCAAAAACAAACCCACTGCCAACTAGAACCCTACACCTGAAATTGAATGAATACGAGATACCGCCGCCTCCGCAGCAAGTAAAAGCCGAGAACCCGCCGAATGACGTCGATCCCTCAAAACGCCCCGAGAGACTATATCCGCATACTCCTCTCAAACCAACCAGCCCTCACCACCCAAAGACTCCACTGAACACCTCGAAACAAAAATCGAAACACCATCACCAACCGAGAGCATAAGAATTAAGACTCTAGGGATAGGGATGCACCCTCATCCAAATATGCAAATTCTCCATCCTCCAAAACATCGAAATCACCATTCTTCTCTTCGGCAAAATTTTGAAGTTGGATTTCAACATATTTCTTCAAATTCAACTCCTCCCCTAGCATGGGTGCGAAGTTGCGCTCTCCATTTTGTTAGGAAAGGTGCGGAAGAGAATTGGCCTCATCGAAGAAGAAAGTTTCACTCAGTTAATTAATTCCCAAATATCTTGGTTTTGTCAGTACCCCATATCCTTTTCTCTCTTTCATTGCTTCACACCAGCATGTGAAATGTGATTCCACATATTTGGGTCAAAACTAGGGGGCCTACCCTTGTAGTTCAACTAGCTACCCATTTATAGTTTGGTTGGTTCTTTATGGAGGGTACTATTTTTCAGAACTAGCATGTGGAGAGTTTTTATGAATCGGAAGGTTGTGCCTTTGTGGGGTCCATGTGGGAAAATTATTACTTCCTTCTGGCACATGGTGCTTCAGCGGCTTTTGCCATCCAATCAGGTTTCACCACCTATTCGATCAACTTAATCTTTAAAAACAATTGTTTTTAAGGGAAGGCGCAATTTAACCTTTAAAGAGCAGCACATAGAGCCCTGCATTTAGCGACATACGGACATGAGGGGGCTTCACAATGCTATTCACATAGCATCGACGGGTGAAGACGGTTAGTTCTTCCAATACGTTTGCCTCGCACCAACAGGAGACATCTTGAGTACAGAGTGGATACTGACTCTCATAAATCTAACAACACCATATGTATGGCTTTCACATGTAGTGAAAAAAGATCGTGGAGCATCACATGACGGTACTCAAAATTAAAACAAGTAGTAATTTTCCATGATGTGGGGTTCTAAATGATACATATAGACTTGCAGGCTCCCCACGTGATAAAAGAGAAGGGGAGTGTCCTTTGTAGGGACATGGAGATTGATGTAGAATTTTTTTTTGGGACATTGGAGGACTTTTTATTTAAGGAGATTGAGAATATGAAAGTGTGTCTATATGGTTTAGGGATGGCATTCGGGGCATTCGGAGCGGAAAATGGGTATTCCGTACCCGATCCCCGAACCCGAAGTATGTTCCATATCCGTCCCGATCCCCGAACGGGGAAGGAAGAATGGAACCATTTCCGAGCCATTCGGTTATCGGGTAATCCCCGAACCGAATGGGTAACCGAATGGAATTAGAATAATATGTTTACCCGACCCGACCCGAAACGAACCGAAATATTTTTAGTTTTCAAGCATTAAAAAAAACTGGACACTATTATCAATATTGGCTTATCAATATTATCAGTTTTCAACCGAAATATTATCAATGGTTATAAAAAAACTGATCACATCACAAAAGATGGTGAAAATTGGGACAAAGCCCTAAAACGTATGGGTATATATATAGGCAGGGGTATTTTTGTAATTTACTACTACTTCGGTTCGGGGTTCGGGTTCGGTTCGGTTCGGGGTTCGGTTCGGGTATTGACTGAACCAAAACCGAACCGAAACCTGTTCGGGTATTCTCTATGCCAACCATACCCGTACCCACGGGGAAAATTTCGGTTATGGTTCGGAGATAATTTCGGTTATCAGTTCGGGTACCCATCGGTTCGGTTCGAATTGCCATCCCTAATATGGTTCGATCGATCATGCTTCTCTGCCAATGTTCGAGGAATTTGAAGAATAAAAACAAGATCTAGTTTTGCATCAAGTAAAGACAAAACCAAGAAGACCGACACAAGCTTGGGGTGCACATACATCGGACCAGATCGGGCTTAAACTGGACAATAATGAGACATGAGCATGTTCAAGTCCGACCCATAAATAATCGGGCTTCATTGATTATTCCAAAGGCCCTCTAATAGTTTCATTTTCCAAGCCCATCAACCTAGTCCGCTTATTTGTCTAAAGTATGGCGTCCAAGTATAAATTATAAAAAATTGGTCTAAGATCCACTATAGGGAACTTGTAACCCAATTAGTCCACTTCTAATGTTTATAACCCCTCTAGTCCACTAATATAGTTTAGTAAGGCCTTTAGTCCACTTCTTCTAAAAAAGAAATTAAATCAAGACAAAAATGTCCTCCTATATAAGCTATCATATAGACAGAAACCCTAGACCAAAAACAAATCTGGAGCACAGCCTCCTCTCTGTCTCTCGATTGATGTCGCCGCCGCCATGGCCATGGAGCTTGTGATGGGTATCTACAGATCTCAGTTTAAAATCTCTCCTCCGAACTCTGACTCGTCCGTGGAACTAAACACCGACTGCAAAGCTGTGGCCAACATTACCGTGACAAAATTCAAGCGGGTCCTTTCCCCCCGGGCCGCACCCAAACCGGCCACACTGGGTTTCGGCGAGCCCCTCTGGTTTCGCACCCCCCGATTTCGGTCCAACCCAACAACGGGCCGGAGACCAGGGTCTATTGCCCAACGACGGGCCGGAGCTCCTCTGGTTTTGCACAGTGGCCTTTTAGATGCAATTTTGTGTTCTTTCATTTTCAAACAAAATGAGTTTGTGTTTGACTTGTACAGGTGTAGATCTGTGAACTCTTTTATGTAGTTTGCTGTCTTCTTCCCATTTTGATTAGTGGTGTTGTTCTAGTGGTGGTATTTGAAATGATGGTGAGCTTAGTGGTGGTATTTGAAATCTTAAGGCTCGTGAAGAAAGTTGATCCGATCTTTTGTTTGTCCCTTGTTCGATTTTCATTAGATTTGGAGATTTATACATAAGGTTATATATGTGTTTTTCCTAGGGTTAGAGATCTGAAGTTTTTTGAATAAATATATAAGGTTATATTTGTGCTTTTCATCAATCACTTATTGATTTGGTCCGCGCAGCGGCCTCTTCGACTTGCTTCTGATATATTTGGAGTTTTTTGAATAAATATATAAGGTTATATGTGTGTTTTTTTCTAGGTTTAACATATAAGGTTGGAACAGGTTGTGTTTTTTGAAAAAATATAAAGTTATATGTGTGTTTTTCGTGTCACACAAAAAATATATTTTTGTGTGTTTTTGTTGTTATTTAATGTCATTTTTTTAAAACATTCTTAGTTAGAAAGATAATGGTGGCATGATATATGAACATATAATGTTATTTTTTGAGATATATAATATTGTTGGAAATATATGATGTTGTTTTGAAAATATATAATTTTATATGTCATGTTTTGCGAGATTTAGAGCTACAGAAGCTTAGATATAATGTTATATATTCTGTTTTTTTGTTTTTTTATTAGATTTAGAACTACAGAAGCTCACATATGTGAATATATAATGTTATATGTTCTGTTCTATTTTTTTGTGAGATAATGTTATATATATATTGCGATATTTAGATATTCAAAAACTCACATATAATGTTATATGTTTTGTATGGACCAACATATAACGTTAAAGACTAAAAACAAGAAAACCAAAAACAAATGTTGCATGTTAGAAATTTTTTGCCACACATATAATTTTGTATGTTAGGAAATTTTTATCACTCATATAACGTTAAAAAATCAATACAAGAAAAATAGGAAAAAACAAAAAGAGAAATTTGTCACATATATAACGTTAAATGTTAAGTGTGGCGGGTTTAATAAAAAAATTGATAAAAAATGAAAAAATACGTTTTTTGTTACACATATAACGTTATATGCGGCAGCGACGACATTGGTGGCGGCGGCTTAATTGCAACAAAAACAAAAAAAAAAAGAGAAAAATATATTTTCGTGTTAGCCAAACAAGGCCCTTGTTTCTTAGGTGGGGTATTTTTGTCATTAAAATTATTAGTGGACTTAGTGGGTTATGAAACTTAGAAGTGGACTAGATGGGTTTGGAAAGTGCTATAATGGACTTATGAAAAATTCTCCCTATAAATTAATCATCCCCACTATTATAAATTAGACTTTACAACCATAATAAATATATTTATGTGGAGACCAATGAATATATGTACATGTATGTATTAACACAAACGGGTATTTTGCTGTTTAGACACAAGTAGTTCTGATAACTTGAGTTTATGGCAATTTACAAGCATCTCGACTAGTCTCTAAAGAACCAATCTCCCATCAATAGGAAGGCCATTTTAAGCGAGTACCATAGAATTAAAGAGAATGTGATTCGGGCAGTGCACATCAGAATGAACCAAACTACATTATCCACACTGCATCTTATTAATCAAACTTCACATCCAAATTGATCAAATAGTACTAGCACAAAAGAGGTAACCAGAGATCCAATAAACTCGGTCAGCCGTGATGAGTCCATTGGAATTCCTTCACAAACCCACAAGGGACGATGTGGAAAAGCAGTAGTCTTCTAAACGCCAGACGAATTCATGAAAAAGCTTCAAACAACATGAGCTCCGCCCAAGGACCTCCACAACTCCGAACACTCTTGTTCTTCCTCCTCCCCCCTCGAGTTTTCCCTCATGGACAAGAACCCAAATGCAGAACTAGGCGCCTGCATTAGGTCCAGTGTCACATGTCCACCGTCTTCATTGTACCGGTCCCAGTTGTGTGGATCGTGGAACACTTGGTGGTGGGACGTTAGCAGAGAGTTGGATCCAGGTTGGGTTGAGGGATCATGGACCAGCTGCCGGGCCAAGATGGCTGCCCGATTCTCAGCAATCAGCTCACGGAGTGCAGCGCTGGGAGAAGAAAACCAAGTACTGTTCTTGGATGACAGAAGAGAGAGAGCACGTCCTGTCGACAATGTCAAGTACTTTTATGGAACTACAAAATGGGGTAAAGAAATGCAGTTTTTTTTATTAATACAGTAATCTCAACATAAAACAATGAACCAGGGGAATGATTATGCTTCACTTTTAGATTGAGTCATCGATCAAACTCAATGATTTAGACGCAATCTTTAAGGGAATTTTCACTCTGTTGAACTCCAACCAAGAAAGTTATCGATAGAAATTGCTAAAACTAGGTATGATATATAGCTGATCTCTCAAACACCTCAATTCGACAATGGCAGGGTTTACTTCAACAGCATAGAGAGTAAGTAGATGCATGACACAAATCTTAGTGACCCCAAATTGGATAATGAATCTTGGACAATGTATCTTGAAGGTAAGACTCTATCCCACACTAAGCCTGTGGGCGTAGACTTCCTGTAAATCAGTGTAAACACTAGTCCCTAACATACATCATTGATATGGTCTTTCATTTTCATTCCAGAAGCCCATTTCTAGTACCCAAACCTATCATAGTTCCTCCTCACATACGCGGACACCAACTCGCCAACCTCGCCCCTTGAGGGTTTTCTTTCTCTTCCTCACACTCACTCTCTCTACACGCAAGTGTCCGGTCCATATCCTGATTTTTTCTAGTAGCCAAACCTATCGAATTTCCTCTTCACAAATAACCTACCATTCTGGGACGAGGGATAACTCCCATGCTTTCTCTGTCTCTGAAAATGGGCAAGTCATCATCACTTCAATTTCACACAATTACTGCTGAAGTGGTAGTCGCATGGCAACGAGGGACTTCAGAAAGCCTTTGGTATAGAATTCAACTCCTAACCCACGCACTATCAATTTTTGTGTTGGGGTCGGTCTACACAGCCACTGAGCCGAATTTAATTGAGCGTGCACACGCGTAGCGTTTGCCAACCCTCTAGTTAACTAGAAAAAGAAATAAAGGGCGACGGAGAAGAAGTATTACGTGATCATACCTTGATGAGAAAGGTTTCGAGGATTATTGAGGGGGTCATGAGTAGAGCCCTTTCTTCTACGCTCGTTGTGCCCAGCCAGCCTTCTCCTGCAACTCCTTTTCGCATCGTCGAATTCTCCCACTGCATGAAACCTACAACCACCACCACCCCCACAAACACATCAAACTAAAAATCTTCGTAATCGCGCGCAATGCTTCAGGTAAATTACAAATTCCACTCTCCAAGTACACAACTTATTTGCCACTTCCGTCCTGTTATCATACTTCCATCAATAAGGTCATGCGTCTCTCTGTTACGTGCCAATTGTTCCATTTATCTCAATTGTTTCGAAATCCATTTCATTGATTTTTTTATCTAAGTAATTCTTAGAAAAAATTCAGCAAAGTCCCACAAGCAAGGGCCAATAGGTGGGGTCAGACGATTCATTCAATGTTCAAAAATTTTCAAATAGTACTGTTAATTAGAAAAAAATTGAGCCCATTAAAATTATGACATTGCCCCAAACATTTAATATAAAAAATATATAAAACTGCCCCAAAACCGCATCAAAATTCAAAATAAGTATTAGTAGTTATTATACCTTGCAGATTGTAAAGAAAATTTGGTATTTTAACGAAATTCACTTAATGAAATCTTGCATATGTATAAGCATAACGAATAAAATGTTAACAGTATATATATTTTTTATAACCAATTTTAAAATGAAGTCGAGGGCTGTTACATGCATGTGTATGTAAGATTCCGGCTGTACCAGATTTTAACCCCACCATCCAAAATTTCTGGCTCAGCCCCAGTTGCCATAATAACCGGAACATCCTAGATCGGAAAAGATCCAAATCCAAGAAATAAAAACAAAAATGTTACTAGACTCGCAACAAAATCCTATTACAACTTACTTACAGCATCCTTACACGTAAGTACTCTGGGGCCCACCGCATTCTTTTACGGAGTATGTTTCACTCAAACTTCCATCGCCACTAAGACCCATGGGTACTAAGACCCATGGGTACGAACGTTGTAAGATTTTATTGTAAGCCTAGCGTTATTGAAATACAAAAGGGGTAGACCCAAGGGGGGATCGATCAGTTAGTAGAAACAAGAGTACGAACATACCCAAAAGACCTCGTTCGTACATACACCTACATTTAGATATCAAACATACGTATATACTCCCTCCATTCCTTTTTTTGTGTCCAGTATTCCATTTTGGGCTGTCCCTTAATAAGTGTCCATTTTGTAAAGTTAGGGGGTAAAAGTTGGTGTATTGTCTATTTTGTCTCTAAAAGTAGATTTTATTTTGAAAAGTTAGTGAGTAAAAGTGTAATGATGATGGGTAAGTAGGAAAAATGGAGGAAAAAATTAATGTGAAAGGTATAATGATGATGTCTTTTTAATAAGTTGGAGTTACGAAGCAAGACACTTAAAAAGGAACGGAGGGAATAGCTGTAAGCAAAATTACTGCACCAATCATAGCAACAACTAGTCTGAGAGGCAAAGACTTTTTTATTTTTATTTTATACAATTAGACCTCGGGATCAGCTTACGCGCATCAATGAAGCGCATCAATGAAAGGGTATTTACCGGCTACACTGTTGACAGAAGCGTTGGTCAAGACCAAGCACAACCACTTTGGGCGCCTTGGCGTGCATTTCACACACCTTGTGCCTCCTGTGGTACTCCTTGGCTTCCACCAGCGCGACGTGGCACCCCTCCACCTGGCACCTCGGCACCGCCGCCGCCGCCACTGTCACCGCCCCCGCCGACGTCGATGGACCCCCAACATCAATTCCCCCGCCGTAACCGTAGTACGGGGATCTGCCTCTCTTGGCAACACAGATCCCATCGTCCACGTGGCGTTCACCCTGCAGACTGGCGGTATCCTCGAAATAGTGCCTCTTCCCCAGCTTCAAGCACATGAGGTGCGGGTCCGGCTGGTAGTGGGACCCGCCTGCTCCGCCGTACACGGAGACCGTTGTCGTACCCTGCTGGTGGTGGTTTAACATGAGCGCGTGTGCCACGCTCTCATCAGGGTACGCTGTGGTGGTGGTCGCCGCCGTTGGAGTGGCGGCGGCGGAGAGAGCGTGGTGGAATGGGTAGTGGGTGTTAGTGGTGGAGGTGTTGTTTGTGGCGCTCCAATCATAGCGAGAAGTACCCAAGTCCCATATATCCCATGCAAGGTTACTGCAATGACTGTTTTGCCCTCTGGTACCACTAGTACAACTGCTGCTGTTGCTGTTGAATAGGCTCCAATTACTATTTTCCATCTCTCTCTCTCTCTCTCTCTCTCTCTAGAGATGGTAGGGGGGGGGGGGGGGGAGGGGGGGCGTTGGTGGTGGGTGGTTTTGCTGTTTTGAGAATTGGGGGATACAAGTACTTGCATATATGAATGGCAAAGGACTAGTTGTCTTCACAAAAGGAGAAAATAAATGATATCCTTAGAGAGAGGTGAGAGATAGCATAGCAGTAGCAGGGAAAAGTGAAGTTCTGCACCAATGAGGATGAAGCTCTGGTTAAAGGAAGGAAAGAAAAGGAAAGCTGCAAAGTTGCCCTATATGCGTGTGAGTTAGAGAAGCGGTGGCACGTGAGAGGTGGGTGGGACCCATGGGAACTCGTTTTGTTTTGTAGTGATTTTTTTTATCCGGTTTTGTAGTGATTTTTTGATAGAAAAGGAAAGCTCTCGAGTGTTGCTAGTTGGGCATTAAGGGTCCGTTTGAACGCGAAATAAGGATTGTGAGTATTAGTTATAAATGAGATAAGATAGGAGGAGATATTATGTAAGAAGGGTGGGTTCACTTTAATGTGATGGATGATTAAATAGTACTTGATTTAAATGGAAAATAAAATGAGGGAATAAGATTGTTTTGTAGTTGAAATGGAAGAGAAATGAAGTATTATCCAAGGGTATTATGTAATAACACCCGGAAACCTCCCCATAAATAATCCCCCTCCGGGGGTATTAGGGGGTATAAGAGAATCCGAGGCTTAGCTAATACCCCGAAAAAATGTGTTCCCAAACCATGGCTTAACCATGGGCCCATGGTCTTAGGATGGTGTATTACTAATACTCTTCGGTAGCCCCCATCCAAACAGACCCAAAGGGTGTTCTAGTTTCTGGAAAAAAATATTTTTTGGAAAACAATATAATTTCAAGTTTAAAAATTATATGTTTACGCAATAATTTTTCTACCAATATAGATCTTGATTAATAGATCGCATTGAGATCTTTTATATGGTGGAAAAAAAAATTCAAAAAATTATTTTTTATTTTCATTATATTTCAGTTTGAAACTTGAAAAAAAAGAAGGTAAACTGGAACATTAACTTCTTAGAGCATCCCGCAATGGTAATAATCAAAACTATTAATCAAAATATGCCACATCAATATGTGATTATTCATTTAGTCCATAATTAAACTTAACAACCTCTACCTCCACATTGGTTATTTTTACATCTCTAACTAAAAAAAAATGCACAATACACAATGCATATCTGTCCAATCGAAAATGAGTTTTAATTGCGCATCCTACCACACCAAATTATTCATCTCAATGAGACGATTTCAAAATTGAAAAGCTGGTCACTGGAAACATCCTCATATATGCGCCATCACGAGCTGCCTAAAGAGACTACGCATGATATCACGCGCCTTTACTTGATTTGGTGCGTTTGGCGCATGAGGGTGCGTGAGAAGGTTTACGACAACCGGCCTTTCAGTTTTGGAATCGTCTTGTCGAGACGAATAATTTGGTATGATCAGGTGCGTAATTGAAGCTTGTTTACGAAAAATTCGAATTTGATTATTGGTAAAAGTTGTTAAGTTTGGTTATGGAATTAGTAAAATTTGATTATTTGCTAAAAAACTTGTAATTTTGCTTATTACAATATGGGGCATTTTTTGAGTATTGTTGTTAAGTTTGCTTATCACAAATATAGATGCTCTTAGGAGAGAGAGAGATCCAATATGATCCTCGTTTTTTTATTACTTATTTTCTTCTAATCGTATAAAAAATTAATTATAGTATATTTTAGGAGTAATTGGTAACATTTTTTAGATGCAATCTAGATTTAGTTTGATAGATTTTAATTAGTTTTTATAAATAAAGTTTTTAAAATCACCTAAAAAATTATAAATTATAAGATATATAAATAATTCAAAAATAGCATGAATTCTCAAAAGGATTAAAGAATTTGGACGGAGGGAGTAATGTAATTCTTATACATGAGCATGAACACGAGCACAAACGTGAAATCATTTTCGAAATGCGTCCCAAACTACAAAAATTCACTAAGAGCCGGGCCAGGATTTTCGAGTGTAAGCATAGTGCGAATTGAGAACAGAAGTAGAGTGCATTTGGATTATGTGACCAATGATAGAACCCTTTTTTTTTTTTATCCACAGGATAGAACTCAATAGAGAGAGAGAGGGTTCACATGCACGTCAAAAAAGTTGGGAAAGAGAGCTTTTTGGCATTTTCAACTGCACAATTGTTTGGCATTTGCCACTTCCGCCTAGCTTCAAAAACTCAGAATGAAAGCGATAACAAGTAGTAAAACGAGAAGATTAATACGTGGAAATAACGTATTCATAGACAAATTTAAGCAAATTTACAACTACATCTATCTATGAAAAACGAAAAGTGTACTTCTATTGGATACAGGGATATACTTTGAATTAATTAACCTTTTTCAAATCTTAATAAAGTCACCCTTTCTTACGATCAAGAATTCATAAACGAAATGTTCAGCTTGGTTTTAATTATGAAGTCAATCTATAACGGCGCTTTTAAATAGACATTCTGATAGCAGACAGTGAGATTGGGGCTTTAAGAATTGGTCGACACAAGCTTAAGATTACTCAAAAATTAAGTTGTAGTGTAAGATTGGTCGACAGTGAGATTGGTGCTTTAGGGTTGATTTGTGAGGCTAAGGCCCCGTTCCAGAACAGGAAAAAAACTCTTATTTTTTAAGAAGGCAATTTCAAGTTAAAAAATTATGGGCTTGTCGAAATGTAAAAATATGCAATATGGATCTTGTTTGAAACATCTCATTGAGATCTTTTATACGATGCAAAAAAAATTAAAAAATTATTTTTCATTTATATTATTTTTGAGTTTAAAAATGTGAAATAAGCTGCTTATTTTTTAAGAAGATTTCTGGAACGGGGCCTAATTCAATTGGATCCTTTTCACTTTGGAGGAAAAAACAATTCCAAATGGCATAAACATTTTACTACCACTCCATTAATGCAACACAGTCTGTAAAGTGGGGAGTGTGGACATAAAGGATTGGCCATACACGTATCACCCAAACGGTCCCACCTCAAGATCTACTACCATCGCAGTAAAGATTGACTGATTGTGACTACTCTTTGTGGCATTCTTTTTCTTTTTCTTTTGCTGCAAATTACTCCCCTCCCGGAGAAATTTTTCGGTGCCGGGTGGGCTCGACCACGTGGTATTTGTGCACTCATCTCGTGACCAAGATTTGTTTTGGGTTTGAGGAAGTGTTTTAAATTCGTACTTAAAAACTACCCGAACAAATTCGGAACATCTTAAATACGTTTGAACGGCTGAAATGCGTGCAAGAGGAACAAAAGAATCTATTAAGATCCCATTCAATATAGGTGGTGTTGACTGTTGAGAGGATGTTTAACACAACCAAGCCCAATAAAGATTATTGAGACTTGAGCCAAGACATTATGTAAGGAGGGTGACGTTTAGAGCTGCAAACGAACCGAGCTGCTCGCGAGCTTGCCGCTTGGCTCGTTAGTGACTCGTTCAAGTTTGGCTCGGAAGTTAAACGAACGAGCTCGAGCCGATTTTTTCAGCTCGTTTTATAAACGAGCCGAGCTCGAGCAAGGATAAGCTCGGCTCGAGTCGGCTCGCGAGCCGGGATATATATACTTAAGTTTAAGATTTTTATTGTTATTTTATAATTTGTTCTTTCCGTTTTCACTTTCCAGTCAACCAAGGGAGGGGAGAACACAAACACACTAGTACACTCTCGCTCCATAGGAAAATGAAAGATATATACCTTCACATTCAAAATATTTTTGGTTATATTAGGCCTATGCGAGGATATATATATATTTTTCGTTGGTCCGTTGAGACTCGTGAATAAGCTTGAGCTCGAGTCAAGCCAAGGCTTGCTCGGCTCGAGCTCGACTCGTTAAGTTTTCACTGAGCTCGAGCTCGAGTTCGTTAAAAAATTAATAAACAAGCTTGAACACTGTAAAGCTCAGCTCGGCTCGTTTGCAGTCCTAGTTCCGTTTAACTTTTAAGACTTTATGGAAATTTTGTTTTTATTTAAAAAAAAAATGCGTTCGTACATTTTGCACCAAACTATTAATTATTTATTCGTCTCGACAAAAGAAATTAAAAAAGTAAAAAAAATCATTTTTCTCTAAATATTTTTGAAAATATCCACTTTTAAGTGCAAAAAATGAATATTTTCGAAAATATTTGAATTTTCCGATTCTTCTTGTCGGTACAAATTAATAAGTACTCCGAGTTTTCAATTACTGCACCAAATTGTCTTGCAGGGGGAAGCAGCGAATTGTCTTTTCTTTTTCCTTCCTTTTTGTTGGAGAAACATCCTTTAAAGAACATAGTACAAGAAAACTTGTGGAATGGGGAGTAGTTCCAATTTTGACCTTAATTTTTTAAAACAAAGTACCCTACAAATTGATCGACACAGAGAGTGTCCGGATTTCAAAGAAAAAAAGGGACAAAAAGTAAGATCGATTGAGCAATGAGAGTGGCATAGTATGTACTCCTATTATTGTTTTGTGAATGGACCGGGGGAGTTGAGTACATGGTAAAAGTTGAACCAAATCTTGTGAGGTGAGGGGAAAAGTTGAGACAGACTGCATTCATTTTCTCTCTCACGGAGGACGGAAACAGGCAGGAAATACTACTATTACTACTACTACCAATACAGAGAGACTCCTGTCCTGCCCAAATCATTTTACTGTACCTTTTGCTCGCGGTAAAATGGTAGTAGTACTGTACTACTACTATAAAACCAGAGGAGAAGAACGAACCAACTGAAGAAAATGGCTTCCTGCATGTATTTCCACAAAACATGGGAGTAAATTCTTTTTTAACACGGAAGTGTAATAGAGTAATTCCACTTATCATTTCCACTAGGCAATTGCTAATTAGGGAGGGGAGTGAGGATTCTCTTAAACACACACACTTATCACAGGTCCAGGAGCATTACCCTCATACTGACAGAATTATAATGATCGAACTAACGGGTAGGCGTGGCGTGCGGTGGTCCGGCAAGCGACGGGCGTCAGTATGGCTAATAAAGGTGAGGCTGGAGTTAGGGGTTTTTTTTATTGTTGTTTTTCTTAACCTTTTCTTTTTCCCGGCTGTTTGGCCCGGTGGTTTTCTAGCTGGTTTTTTAGTCCGGCTTGTACTGGTCTAGTTTTTCTAGGTCCAGAGGGTGTTGATGGTGGGTTAATAATTTTAGGTTTAGCGTCGGTTGGGTTGTTTGACCGGAGTCTTCATCCTTGTTAGGGTTTCGTTGCGTGTTTGGGTTGTGTCGGTAGTTTGGTTGCGCGATTGGGCTGTAGATGGAGGTTTCGGTGTTTGTCCAGATTTCATATGTGCTTTTCTCGGATTTGAACTAGGGGTCCGTTTGAGTTTCTCTACTACCTATACCTAGATTGATTCATAATCTAGGCGTTTCGCCGGTCCTGCTTTTGCAGGGCGTGCCTGTGTCGAAGTCTTGGTAGTTTTGGTTCATTCCTGTATCTTTTGATAGAATCTGTATTGCTTTCGGGCTTTGATATGAAATGAAATTGACATTTCAAAAAAAAAAAAAACTAACGGGCTATAATTGGTAATAAACAAAAGATTCCCTATTTTATAGGCACCTGTTCTTAGTTCGCATATGGTGTTACTGTAAGTACTCTTTTGGGGTGGGTTATATTAAATGACCTTTTTGTGTGTGTGTGTATTTATTCAATATTTTTTTCATTTGTTTATTTTGCGTCAAATTTTTATGACTTTTGCACGTTGACAGAAAACAAACCAAAACTAAAAATATCAAATTTGTGAGAATTTAGGGGTTTGGAGATTTGAGAGACAGACACATTTGTATATACTCCCTCCGTCCCAAAATATTCGGTATTTTTTGATATTTGCGCCGTTCTTTAAACTCTTATATCTCTCAATTTAAGATATTTTTTATAATTTTGAAAACTTTGTATTATAGATCTAATCGAGAACTATCAAACAAGATCCATATTGCATATTGTTGGAGATTCATATTGGAAGATACAAACGATTGAAAACTGACACAAATATCGAAAAAGTCCAAATAATATGGGACGGAGGGAGTAGTATAGAATTGATTGATTGATTCTGCCCACGTTTATATTACTAATGGGAACAATTAATCTAAAACAGCAAAACTTCATAAACACTTTCACGCACTCATTCACAATGTGCTATTTGTGACGTGGTACCCTTCACGTATATTTGGACCGTCCAACAATGCAATCGACGGTCTAGATTGAAATATACTTTTCCTTTCTTTTTTAAATCGTTAGGTACTTTCAATCCGAACCATCGGGTTGCATTTCTGGAAAGCCTAGATGTGCGCGAAAGGTACCACGGTACCCTATTACTCCTTCCGTCCGAATTTAATTGTTCTTAATTCTATTCTAACCAGTTAAAAAACGGGGTTATATCTTTGAATCCGTAACGAATTTCATGTCGAATATGGATTTTGTTTGATAGATCTCGATTAGTTTATAATACAATATTTTTGAAATCACGTAAAACATTATAAATTGAAATATATAATCGATTAAAAAATAACACGAACTCCGAAAAAACGACTATTAAATCCGGATGGAGGGAGTACTAAACAAGAATTTCTCCCCAAGTAAGAGCAGTAGTTGGAACTGGAACGCCAATTCAATCAATGAAGTCTGGCCCTGCATAATCCAACTACGTGTACGGTTACTGTACAGTGTACACCACCTCGATGGAGGGCATCTTTGCCAAGGGGAAAAAAAAGAGCAAAAATAAATCAAATGTACCTCTCTCGAACTTTGTACTTGGATGAAATGGGTCATCGACACGTGGACATTATCTAGCTCCCTCAACATTCTCCCCGTACGGAGAGGTGGGAAGCTGATACACACATTTGCACCCATTTGTTCCTTTTAATGAAACACACAGTAAAAGAACACGAAATACGAGGGCAGTTTGGGCATTGAAAAAGGGGGACAATTTGATTTCTGTATCTTTTTTGGGGGGGTTAATTTAGTAGGGGACCATTTATATGTTGTTTGATTTTTGGATCATATTCTATCCGTTAGCCCAATGGTCTTATGAGTACTTTTGTTTGAACTATAACTATATGTATATGTTCCTTACATTGTAGAAAAAACTCACCTTCTTAGTTTGAGTAGTTTGATTTCCTTATTTTCATGCTTCTTAAAGATAGAATGTGGTTTACGATAGTTTCTCACGTAACGCGCTTTAAATTTTGTTGTTAAAACGCAAAGAAGAAGTAGCTAATTAAGGTCGATTTGTGCTTACTTGTTGCGTGCTTACGCTAGTTCCATCGTGTAAGATTTGAAGTCAATAAGTAGATATGTCTATATGTAATTTTGTTAATAGCCTAGCTTCCTCACTTATAAAAACTTGTTGTGTTTTATGGTTTCAGTGTTAATTTATATTTTACGATCTCTGATAAGATTTTTTCTTCCCGTTATTCAAGGCGTCCCAAATCGACTTGTTGTATATGCAAGAAACTCTTGGACTTAGAGTCATGAAAACTTGTGAGGACTTGAAATCAAGCTACAATTGTTTGCTTTCGTCGGTCGAATTCCTTAATAATCCAAAGGAGAAAATGGACAAGACCAAAGAAAGCAAGGCATGCATTACGCCAATCTTGCAGGTGAAAAATAGTCTTTGAAATTGAGAGCCCTCATAGAAAATTGTTTTCGAGAGTATATGAACAAATACAATCTCAGATGTAAAAAATTAACAAAAGTCTGGACTCTTGCTAGTAATTTTCTTCCCTTTGCCTCGGCGGCGGGGCTTACCATTTCAAGGTTGCTAGGTCGACTCTGTCGATAATGATTTATCTCTTCTAGCCACCTCACTTCACGCAAACATGTGAAAAGAGCAATGAGAAGGGCTGAAGAGGTTAATATGGTTTATCGGAACACTCTTCGTTACCTTAAAAAAAAAACTGCATTATTTAATTTGGGTTTTGAGGAAGATTTATGGGTAATGAGTGAAGATAGAGATAGAAAAATGAGAGTGATTGGTAGAGAGGGGTTGGGTTCTGAAACACAAGATGAACACATTCTTTTTGTGCGGGCATAGATACCATAAGATGCATAGACCGGATATACATGATAGATCCACCAAAGATGTTCGGATTGGGTTTTGAGACCCAAAACGAACACATTCTTTTTGTTCACGCATAGCATAGGAGGGGCATAGACCGGGATGTACATGATAGATCCACCAAAGATGTTCCATCAAAGCTGAGTCAGGATGGGCCCTTTTTCTGTGCAGGCTTCACTGTCCCTCTGAACTCTCCTTAAAGAGACACTGCCCTAACTCAACAGTGGAAGGGCCCACGACCCTTATTTGGGTCCATCTAACCTCTCCTTTTCTCACCCATCCAGAAGTAAATGCTCCAATAATTTCGCAACTATACTGTTCCCATGAAACCCAAATTTCACAACCTCAAAACATTCTAGTCCTGAACTTCCAAGAGGCTTTCTATTGGAACATTTTCGTGTTCCGTACACTGGAGACCTTTTGTGTTATCGGAACCATGAAAGACGTGAATCTGAATCATTCATTTACTTTTATAGACACTTTCATGATTTGAATGTCTTGAATTCTATCATTTTCGTTAATGATGTGACAATAGGCATCCGGCCAACTTGTCCATACAGAATGAACATAAAAATAGAGTTGAATCGAAATGTAGAGTCGAATGGCGTTTAAGTGATATCAAACACAACTCAGGCCCGTTTTGGCCTAATAATCCTACCAAATTATTTTCTTGTCCTTGTTCAATTATTTTTTTATCTTTTGTTAGTTTTGCATCAATTTTTTTGTTGATTCTTTGTTCGTGAGGAACCTAAAAGAAATATTATGAACCAAATTGAATTTTTAAGGCTGTTGATTTTGTCACCCCTTTTTTTTGTTAACGCCACTCCTCTGCAAGTGTATTTTTGCAAAAATACACTTGCAAGAGAGTGGCGTTAACAAAAAAAAAATAGTGGCAAAATCATTTTCCTTTTTTAAATAAAGACAAAATTAATCTAAAAAGTGTGTCAGTTGTGATTATTTTTGTCTGTAAAGAATTTTTTAATGATTTTGATAATAAATTTTTACCTTTTAGATTCTTCTGGTTGAAACAAATCAATAATTCACAAAGGATTGAAGCCAAACTAAAAAATGTGACGTAAAAAATAATCCGACTTAATTATTGAGCCGAAACAGGCCTCAAAGACCACGCGAGATTGTTGTCGATTTGTAACAGGCCTCAGCACCAGTGGGCTTTTATGCTTGCAAGAATTGAGAACGAGAGCATAAGCCATGCCGTTAAAAAAAAAAAAAAAACAAGCATAGACCATTTTAAAAGATTACGTGACTAAGCCCGGACAACATTGGCCCTTGGAGCCTATGCCTTCATTTTGGGGTTTTGGCGAGGACTAGAAGAAACCTCAGCTTAGAGTATCTTTGTAGCCTAGTAGTACAATATGAGGAACCTAAAGAATATGGGCCAAGTAAGGGGGATCTGAACATCGGTTTGACCCATATATGCCAATTTATAGTGTTGGGCCGAATATATATGCAGATAGAGCTAGAAAGATGAACCACTCCGCTTGGTTCACCATTTTGAGAGTAACTTTTACTCTCGACACAGTTTTCAATAAATTTCTCTCTGTATTTCTCTTCACTCATTATCACTCAACTCTCAAAAATAACTTTCTAAAACCTCAACCAAACAAAGTGGTTACGTTTCCATCAGTATTAAAAGATAGGAGTATAGTAAAGTGATACACATTCGTAATTTTTAATTTATTTATTGGATTTGGGGGTGGCACGTGCCACCCGCCCCCGTTATTGCCTCATTGCAAATAAGTTGTTTGTCTAACCGTGAATGCCACACACTTACGTGAGAGAGAGCAACGCTTTAACACAAATTATGACTAATGAGATATCAAAACGTAATTCTTAATCTTTTTTGGTATAAAAACAAACTGCATATCGTAAAGTGATACAATGAACTTATTTTATTTTTTACGGAGTATCTCCCTTTTTCCCTGCCCCCTGTTTACCCAATTCGGTACTTGTCGTTTCAACTATGCTATAGTAGGTTCATGATCAGAGCGGATCCTGACTTCTCGAGGATTTGAAGTGAAAATTAGACTCCATTCCACGACACCTTCTTAAAAAATAAGTACTTATTTCATATTTTCAAACTCAAAAATAATGTAAATGAAAAATAAATTTTCGATTTTTTTTTGGTACCGTTCAAAAGATCTCAATAAAGATTTACCAAATAAAATCTATATTGCTAGAAAAATTATTTGCGTAAATATATTATTTTCTAAGCTTTAAGTTGTCTTTTTAAAAAATAAGTACTTATTTTGAGTTCTGGAGGCACGAGAGTGTTCATGAAATTGGCTGAAGTTGAAGTGTTTGAGTCTTCTATACGTACTCTTTCTCAGAACGACACATTGAGTCACACACACGTCTTAAAACTACATGAGAGAGAGAGAGAGAGAGAGAGAGAGAGAGAGAGAGAGAGAGAGAGCATGATAACGTCTTAACGGTAATCATTTGTAACGACCATGCAGTAGATGTTTCCTTCAAACAGTTGGCCAAACTCTTAACTTGAAAACGAAACAAACGAAAACTACCTCCTCCTCTGTTTCTTTTATGCTTCAAAATGACACTTCACGTGCAGAATATAGGCCATGTATTTGGATGTCAATTTTTTGGGACATCTTTTCGCCCTTTTTTTTTAGCATACCTCTTTCAATGTTATCGTTTTTTCTGGATTACAAAAGTTTCTCGCAATATGGTTCTACTAGGGCACATGACTTAGCTAAGCGAGCTCTGACTTTGTTTTTATCAATTCTGCTCGTAGATGATATCAATTTTTTTCGGGTTGCTGAAAGACGATATATCAATCATCTTACATGTTTTTCGTCTACCGTTTAGTTAGCTAATTTTTTGTATATCCCCTGAAATTTTTTTTACTATATATCTTTTGATGTTATGAATTTCTTGCTTATTTTTGAAGAAAAAGGAATCTGATTTTCGCGCTCTACTTTTTTACGTATGCGTTTTATTTCCTACATGAAATTACTACTAACTTTTCGCTAAAAGTGGAGCGTATGCATACAAGAGTGGATCGCCAAAATCAACATCCAAGAAAGAAACAAATAAAATACATAAAATTTTTATAAGAATCTAGCAATGACCAAACCATGACGATTAAGACGTTCTCCCTAACTTCCCATTACTTTTTATCAATCAACTTATAATCCTTGCCCATGTCATTCATCCATCAAAATTCAGAATTCCAATCATAATATTCACACATCGATCAAACAACATATAAACAACTCACATCTATGCAGACATGCATAATACACACACTCACATATATATACATAGAGAGAGAGAGAGAGAGAGAGAGAGAGAGAGAGAGAGAGAGAGAGAGAGAGAGAGAGAGAGACACTTGGTTAAACTTAGCATCCTCCATATCAACCAGCATAACTGCCATGTTCCCATTTCTCATTCACCCCATTCTTCTCTTCTTCCTCATCCTGCCACCACCAACTCCGGCCCGGCCGCCACCAACGCCCGGCCCAAGCCCCGTAACTGTGCTAACCGTAAGAAATCACAACCACACGTGGAATGAATTCGATAAATTTCACGATTCCCGGAGAGGCAGCCACGTCAGCAGCATCGCGGATCTCAAGAAGTACTTCCATCGGTTCGGGTACCTCCCCACGAGATATCCGAATTTCACCGATGCATTTGACACCCAATTCAAACGAGCCATTACCCAATACCAGGCCCAACGAGGCGTACCTGTATCGGGTAACCTCGACACTATTACACTCTCTCATATCACGGCACCTAGGTGCGGTGTCAGTGACACTGACACGTCGCCGTTTATGCGACACTACGCGTACTTCACCGGCCGGCCGAGATGGACGAGGAATATCCCGATGAATCTCACGTACGCATTCTCGCCCCAGTATTCCATCACCGTGTTGAACTCTTCCGCAATCAAAACCGCTTTCGAACGCGCCTTTTCCCGTTGGTCGTCGGTTATTCCGGTGAATTTCACCTTAACCGACGACTACGTGTTCGCCGACATAAAGATCGGGTTCTACAGCGGGGACCACGGCGACGGAGAGCCGTTCGACGGGGTCCTAGGAGTACTAGCCCACTCGTTCTCGCCAGAGATCGGGCGGCTCCACCTCGACGCGGCCGAGACGTGGGCGGTGGATTTCGAGTCGGAGAAATCCAAGGTGGCGGTGGATCTGGAGTCGGTGGCGCTGCATGAGATCGGGCACGTGATGGGTCTGAAGCACACTTCGGTCAGGGAAGCGGTCATGTACCCGAGCTTGAAACCTAGAGAGAGGAAGCTGGATTTGAAGGTGGATGATATAAAGGGAATACAAGATTTGTATGGATCCAACCCTAATTTCAAGCTTGGCTCTTCGAATATGGAGTCTTATATTTCTTCAAATCAAGCTGTGGTTTTGAGATTTGGATTACCAATGTGGATCAAATTGGTAGTAATAGTTTTGGTATGGTTTTCATGCATGTAGTTCTGCATGGCCAGTTATTTGGGGTGTCACTTGTTCCTTATGCCTTAACAAGAATATTATCATTTCTTATTCTTTCTTGCCAAATATACTTCAAATTTTATTTTATAGTGTGCCTTTTTTTTTTTTCCCCGCTTAATGCGTTAGCTTTACAAAAGGCTAAGTTTCGATGACAGTAATCAAAATAATGAATGGGTTTCTTATACGTGAGTGCAATTTTGTTCACCTTCCTTAAAAAAGAGGGTGAACATTACCCTCTCTCTCATTGGTTGAAAAATAGTGTGAATCCCACCACAAAGTGATGTCATGCTTATCATGCAATACACTTTTTGGTAAGCATGACATCACTTTATGGTAGGACCCACATCATTTCAACCAATAGGAAGGAAGGTAATGTTCACCCTCTTAAGTGAAGGGTGAACAAAACTCAACTCCTTGTACGTTCATGGGAATCTCATCCCCAGTAATGAATATGATATAGAATTTCAATATTTTGCAATGCAACTTGGGTTGTTCTGGCCAAGAGACATTTGGCGCAACGACATCAAGCACTAAGAGAAAGGAGGTCAGTAGTTCAACTCCTCTTTCAAGCTGTTAATTTAACAATTCTAACAATACTGTCTTTCGATCAAAGAAAATAATTTGGGTATTTTTGTTACAAACACCTATTCAGTATTAATGATTTAATTTGGTGCACTAGTCATCCTTTTATTTTCGTGCATATCACGGGTTAGTTGCATGTGGAATCTACATTAAGGCTGCGTTCCTATAAACTTATTTGTCTAGAATTTATTTCGGTATTTTTTACTTTTCGTCATAAATTTTAGGGTATTGTTGGTCTCGACGAGACGACTCGGAAAAGTATTGAAAAAGTATAAAAATATGAACTGATATTGAGAAAAATTCCTATATATTTGACGATATTTTAGACAAAAAAGACAGTAGTTTGATAAAAATTTGGCCGTGTTAAAATCGTCCCCAGGGATTAAAATTGGTTTGGACAAAAAATTGTGATGTTATACATTATTACCTTTTAGGAAGTCCAAAATTTCGGCCTGTTGATGATTGGGCCAAATGGGCCCAACGGCGACCCTTATCTGTACCATTTTAGAACAAGATGGAAAAAACCCCGGCATAGCTAGGAAATAATAGCATCATATTTCTAAGCTATTTTAATTTTGAAAATAAATAAAAAATAAAAAAAAAGCGTTCCATCTTGGTCTGGTCCTGTGTGGAGTCCTTCGCCTATCATCACATACACATCCTCGTAGAGTTCCACTTTAAGAAAAATTATTCAATGCTCGTACCTCGATAATGCTTCATTTGTCGCAATTTGTTCGTCCATTTTTTACTTTAACACGTCCCAAAATTGTTTGTCCAACTAAAAGTTGGCTTGGAAAAGTTTCTTCAATGCCCTTTCACGTTTCAAAAATCATGTGTTGGGAAAAGTGCACTCTCATTAGATGCCCAAAAAAGTGAAGGGCATTTCTGGAAATTAAAAACTTTATGAGTGTAATCAATGTGTTCTCTTAATAAGTTGACATTCAAAGATTGAACAAACAAATTGGGACAGAAGGAGTATACGTTTAAGCACATTTAATCCCAATGGGTTGGCATGCTGGTTATTAAGGCCTGAGACTTAGGAATTTGGTCTCAAACCTAAGTATTTAGGAATGAACAGATCCTTAAGTCTCAGACCTTAATCGCCAAGCCAACTTTTTGGGATTTTTATGACCGCATTTGTTCAGTTATATATCATTAATTAGTTGATTTTGTTGTTTTACGTTGCTTATATGTCAAACTATCATCACACAATTAAGAGATAATCAAAGGTCGATTGGTATGAGATAATCATGCTAATTGGCCGGTAACTTGACTCAAGGGGTTAATTTGTTGCGGCTTAATTGTCGCTGCTTATATTGCCTATTCTAATTATTATGTCTAGAAGATTGTACCCTTTTTATTTGGCAAAGTTTTTGTTTCTTGACCTATAAACTGAAAACAATTTGAAAAAAAACTATTAAAAAAAAATTCTATTTTGAAAAGTTCCATTTTGACGACTTTTGGTTTCTCACCTTTTAATGATCAGTTTTTTTTTTATTTATCACAAATTCAAATCCAACAAATAACCATGAAAGAGTGATATTTAAGTGAAAAGGATTATAACCAATTTAATTAGCCCGGTTGGCGACTATTCTTCATCCTCTACTCTTCAAGAGTTCAAACTTTGCTGACTGTAAATATTGGTTATTTCTTTCACATTGTATACATGTGTTTCCTTGTTAGTTATTTCAATTTCTTGAGTTAGTATTATGAACTTATTTAGTTGTACAATTGCATTACTATTCACACAAATAAGTTGTAACAATTGCATTACTATTCACACCCCCCCCCCCCCCCCCCCCCCCCCCCCCCCCGGTAATTCTCTCATGGTATATGTAAATATAATCTTGTCCCTGTTCCATTGAAAAAAGAGTGCAACCGATGGTATGTTGAGAATATATTGATTGCATGTATCGTTGTTTTTTTATAGGAAAAAAAAATATTATATTAGAAACTCGATAATGGGTACATTGAGAAGAAAAGGACAAGCATCATTGAAAGGAAAAAACCAATCCAATCGATTGTATCGTTGTTGCCACAAATCATCACTAGATTTCCCGTGGCTTCAATAAAAAATTTCGTCCCTTGCTTGAGGTGCAGTACTGCTTTATCTATCACTACAAGTAAAATGAAAATTGGTGACGAAAAAGTGGCGACGAAATTTAATATCGTCACTAAATGAGTATATTTTGCAATGAAAAAATAAATTCGTCACTGTTTTGACAACTTCTGTGATGAAATAATTTCGTCACCAATTATACCTGTTTAGTGACGAAAAAAATATTTTCGTTACTAAAGGTACCCATTTGGCAATGAAATACATTTTTCGTCGCTGAAAGCTTAAAAAATGTGACAAAATTATTTTTCGTCACCAAAAATAATCATTTGGTGACAAAATATATTTCATCGCCAAATGAGACCAATTTAGTGATGAAATATTTTTTTCGTCACCAAATGCTTAAACTTTGGTGACGAAAAATAATTTCGTCACCATTTTAATGCTTTCAGCGACGAAAAATATATTTCGTCGTCAAATGGGTATCTTTCGTGACGAAATTTATGAATTGCGCTTTGTCACTAAATGTATTTCAGACATAACTCTTTACTAAAAACTCTGATTGAGATAATTCAAATTGGGTTTGAACAATAACTCAATTGCCTACAATTTTCATGTTTATCAAAATTGCTAATTTTAATGTTTAAAGGTTCAAAATTACATTCGAAATATATTTTCATGTTAAACATATATGTTATATATTAGATATTTCAAATATTTATTAAAAAATGTGTGTAGTGCAGTTGGTTGTCGCTTGCGCAAAAAACTCAATGGACTCGGGTTTGAAACCCAGCAGGAGCAAGAAAGAAGGATTTTTTCTCTATATGGAAACATCTTTTGCAACGAAAAATTTCGTCATCGATTTCTTATATTGGTGACGAAATTTTTTGTCACCGACATGACCCATCGGTGACGAATTTTTTCGTCGCCAAAAGGAATAATTGGTGACGAAAAAGTTCGTCGTCAAAAAGCACAATAAGCGAGGAAAAAAGTTTCGTCACCAATTATTCACTTTTTAGTGACGAAATATTTCGTCATTAAAATGCACTATAGGTGACGAAAAATAGATTTCGTCACCAGGTAGGAATCCTCGACAACCTTTAGTTGACAAATTTTTTTTCGTCACCTATATTATTTGTGACGAAAAATATGCAATTTGTGACGATTTTCATTCGTCACCCAATGCAATTTATTCTTGTAGTGTATTTCTTATTCATGATCGATCGCATCCTTAATAAATTCTAAACTAGTCATGTCTTGAGTGTGTGTCCCACAAAAAAATAGAATTAATATCAGTTAAGTATGTACCCAAGGGCTCGTTTGATTGCGAGACTAAAAATTAAGTTGGGATTAGAATTAGGAGAACACAAGAGCTCATGTGTTTCTCATTATTTCTTAGTTTCGTGTCTGGTGCATGCATCGGGAATTAAGTAAGGAGTGTTGCTACAGGTACCGAAATTGGGGGACCGAAATCGGACCGACGGCCGCCGGCGGGCCGTCTCCGGCCACCGGACGGCCGATCCGAGCCGTCCAAAAATTCTAAAAAAAAAAACCGAGGGGGCCCACGCGGGAATCAACGTCATCCGAGGTGTGTAGGGTGCTTGATCGGAGCACCCCTTTTCGTGTGTATATGTTATACACACGAAAAGGGGTGCTCCGATCAAGCACCCTACACACCTCGGATGACGTTGATTCCCGCGTGGGCCCCCTCGGTTTTTTTTTTTAGAATTTTTGGACGGCTCGGATCGGCCGTCCGGTGGCCGGAGACGGCCCGCCGGCGGCCGTCGGTCCGATTTCGGTCCCCCAATTTCGGTACCTGTAGCATTTTTGTTAAGTAAGTGATTGGATAGAGTGGGACTATTATCTCCATCCTAATCAAAACAATAAAAAATAGGAGTAATTCTCATCATCTTTCTCCCATTCTAACCCAGCACGTACAGTACGTACAACCGATCCTAGTAATCGAACAAAATCACATGATCCTCAGGGACATGTTTCACCTAGCTAGCTAGCTCGGATTAATTATATTGGGAGAAGAATTAATTAGAAAATACGGTATGTGATTAAGATTGGAGATAAGGGAGACATGTGGGGTCCAAAGGATAATGAAGGGCGGATTCTGTATATCATGGGATTAGTTGTATCATGCTGGGTTAGAATGAGATTTTTGACCATGGGATGAGGATGGAATTCAATCCGAAAGGACGGAACTACTTAATTACACCACCATCCAGGTAGTGTTGTTAATTAGTACGACCCCATATATATGAGATGCACTATTTTATGAAATCTAGTCTACATACATGCACTGTTGAACACCGGACGACAAATAAAAGGGGTAACACGTGGATCGCTATGTTCCCCAAACCCCCCTCTGCCCCCTTTCAATCCCAATCCTACTCTCACATTCTAGTCCGGTTATCAAACGAGCGTTAAGTGTTGGTCAAGTGAGAACATGACAGTGGATAAAGAAAATTTACAGTTGCGTGCTGGTAAGTTAGATTCTCTCCTTCAGTAAAAAGAATACTGTATTATGGGACTACTGAAACATTATTATTATTCGGTAATTAACTACTACAAGGTTATGAAGTTATCGAGGTGATATATATACAGTAGTAATTAAATTGAACCGAAAACTACCCAGTTATATATAGGATATAGTAGGTGATCGAAATATGTAGTGATAACCACGAATGAAAATAGCTAGCTAGCTAGCTAGTACAAGATAAGTGAGAAACCGTTTTTTAATATTGTTAACGTTGGTTTGTGGAATTGTGTCCAAATTAAATTAATTATGATCCTATTGAAAGTTGCACATATATATAGATAGGCTTCAGGATGATGGACCCCAAAATCTACTAATAAGTCAACCTGGTGGTGGTACTAATTAACTTATTTTGTTTAATCTACATATTTATATATTGGCTTAAGAAAATGCCAGATGTTTGTTCAGATACAGAAAGCTGAACTTAATATATACGTACCATACACTTGGCCATGCTTTGGATCTTAATGCTAGCTAGCTGCTTCTTTTCTCACGAGTAAAAGGATGATCAGAAGGGGCGGCGACCTATATATATATATATAGCTTATATATCGATATCCATGGGCGTGACCAACGGGATTTCCATCAATTTTATACGGAATGTCTAGGTGTAACTACCTGTTCAAAAAGAGTCGTCATTACAGGGCATTCTTGCGAGTTAATAATCGCCCATAAGAGGACAACATGTCACTATAGACAGTCATGATCGGTGCGAGTAGGACCAAGAACCCTCCACACATCAGATAATACAATAGTCCTACATCACTTGCTAGTGGAATTAATTTGAACCCTAAAATCATTTGTGAATTTGAACCCTAAAATCGTTTGTGAGGGAGGACATTTTACCCCAACTCTTTGGACATCTGGACTATCAACTCGGTGGTAAGAGGAGATCTCCATAGGGATCTGAATTGATTGAGCTACACCATTAGGGACCCATGGTCTCGGCATAGCTACGTGGTGTAATTCAGAACTCTTAGCTACCATATAATTATGTGAATTCATACACATAATTATGGACCTCACATGAAATGAGCGGTGATTAGCATTGGCGAACCTACACATGCAATGGCTGCTGGGAGGGCATGGCCATTTGTTTAACTCTTGCTCATCGCTAAGGTACTAGCTCTCTTGCCTTTTATCAAAGTAAAAAAGAAATTAATAGCATTATGGATTTTGTAGTTTAATATGAATATGAGGTCTTTTCTTCTACAACGTACGTTCGACTCCTTTCGAATTGAAATTCTGACTCTACACTAGTGATCAGGGTCCCTCACCTAATAATTTCTCTCTCCCCACCAAAATCAAGTTGATGTTGGCTTGAAATCTTTGACCTTGAAGGGTTATTAATTAAAAATAAGCCATAAGCGTTGGTATCATCGACTTATATAATCACAACTATCCCCACTACAATCATATATTAATGACGAAGTTAGAAAATTAATTTAAACATCAATTAATCTTATCATGGCCTAAACACTAGCTAGAATGAATAGACGTGCATGCTTCAAGAGTTGACATTTTAGATACCAGTGTTATACACGTGTTGAAAGGGTATATGGTCCACGTGGGCTTCGGTTGTGAGTCAACATCCACGATTCTCAACCGCAAATTTCTTTCCAATTAACTAAAAAAATGTTAGTAGTAGTACCATGCAATGGTGAATTAGACGGTACCAATGGGCTCCTCTACGAGTTACAAACTCCTGTCATTCTCATATGGGCTCCTGTTGTCGAGGGAGTTCGAAATTCAGTGTCATGAATAGCCTTTGAAATTTTATGTGGACTAACATAATAATACCTCGCTAATTACTCATGTTGATATATATAATATCGAAAGAAAAAAAAAACAAAGAAAAGAAAGTCATAATTATCGACTTAAAAAATTGAATCACCCGGCCCCCATTTCTCTCTGTCCTTGTCTTAAGTAAAAGGTTGGAACTTAGAAGCTACTGGGAGACCAAGTTACAATCGTTATGCTTGTTCAGTCAGTACCGCGTACCCATTGAAAAAGTCAAGCTCATTGAGTTGTTCTTTCGGAGTAACCGAGCCAAGGGAGGGTGTTCGTCAACGTAACCCCATGCACCAAGGTACAAGCATAATAGATCGATGGTGCCCAATATACAATATCTGGTTCACGAGGAATACTACGCGCAAGCAGAATTCACCCTCACACCACTTGTCATCTTGGCAACCACCCCCAGTGGTAATTAGTTTCTGAATTTGCTTATATTGCTCTCAAAAGTCAGTAAATCTTATATAGATACTAGTTTATATTGTAGATTTGGCAGCAAGTTATGGCGAAGAAGGCCAGGGAAAGGAAGTGGCTGTGCGACTAGCATATCGTAGAGTTATTAATTGGTTGTACGCATGCACATACGAAGGAAACGCGTTGATGGTGAGAGATTGATTAAGCTACAAAATTACTAGGCCAAAGTCCACTTTGATCGCCTGTAGTATGGGCTATGTGTGGATACATGCACCCTTATGGTTTAAAAGTGTGCACATAACCTCATGTGGTTTTAAAAATGTTCGGATAGACCTCATGCCGTCATATTTTTCATCCATATTAACGGACAAAACATTAAAAAACCGATATACCCTCATCATCTCCCTTAATTCTTCATCTTTTTTAAATCTAACCACACCATCCCCTATACCAAAAATTGAATCCAAACCGTTGATAATGTAGAGTTTGACGAGTACTACATCTATGCTAAAATTCAAGTCAATCAAAAAATGAAAATTTCATGGTCGAATCGATTTTTTTATGAAATTAAATATTCCGATTTGAATTTACCACAAATTAGATCACTAGGTTATTAATCTCTGATCGAGATGAATTTTTACAGAGATGCTCCATTCTTTATTTAATACATTATGAACTACTCAGATTACATTCTAGAGGCATGTAAGATACATCTCCGTTAATATGGATGAAAAACATAACGGCAGGGAGCCTATCCGCACAATTTTAAAACCACGGGATGTTATGTACACACTTTTAAACCACATGGGGTATATCTGCACATGGTCGAAACCGCAAGGGATGGAAGTAGACTTTGCCCAAATTACTATGATCGAACTACATAGCTACACTTTCAACTCCACGTAACGGATTTAGCGTAAAGAGTGGAATCACAAACACACAGAATTACATGTTTACTTTTATCTTTTTTTGGTACTTCGGATCGAGTTTCATATAAAAACTACCCAACCAGAGAGTTAGGCAGCAGGAGTGCAGGCACAAGCATAGTTAATACAAACCATCAGAAATAGAGGCTAGTCTAAAACTTGCCTAATGGATAGACTATCCCTAATCGTAAATTCTCTAAGAGAGCATTTTCAGAATGACGAGAACCTCGTCTCGTTCAGCTCCCAAATAGGCTAGATGATCAGCACATTGATTAGCAGCTCGGTATATGAGGGACAGGGTGGCTTCCATGCGCTGAAGAATATGAGCTTGTGTTTGGCCATATTATTGATACCGATAGTGAGATTTAAAACTCCGCTCACCACCTAATGATACGTGTCTGACCGAATCGTAAAAAAGGGAGTTCGGTCGCACTCGAAGGAGCTTGTTGATGATAGAGTTTCCTCACTCTGTGAAAGAGATATATGCTTGTAAATTATATATTGTATTATTTTTGTATGGCTAAATATTGCGAATCTACAGAAAAGAATAAATAAGTGGAATAGAAAAGAGTGGCATAGGGAATATGCGCACTGCGCCATTATTGCTTGTTGAATGTTGATATTTGAATAAAAGTTGCTTGTAAGGTTTTTTCTTTCTTTTTTGCGGTAAATAGTTGCTTGTAAGTTATGTAAAAAGAAAAGAAAAGAAAAAAAGTTGCTTGTAAGTTCGACGAAGAAAAGTGGAAGGCAGTGAAATTAACGAAGCAACCATGTGAACTGACGGTGTTGATGATGATTTGGAAACAAAGGGATGTTTGGAAAGTGCAGAAAATTGATGGAAACTACCGCTGGCCAGTGGGTCATAACGTCTTGATTATTTCCTAGAGAGTTTCTTCGACTTCAAATCAGGTTCACATGAGAGAGAGAGAGAGAGAGAGAGAGAGAGGGAAAAAAAAAATAGGAAAGGAAAAGGGAAGTTATTAGTGGATGGAAGTCATAGCTTTATGGTCACTTCAAGACCCCATGCATTTAGAAGAGGTTTTGTTACTCACGAAGCCACGCGGCGAGCACAGAGAGGACTGAGTTGTTCTTTCGTCTTTTACTAAAGAAGAGGTTTTTTGGTTCATAATAAATGGCCAAAACTGATACATTGGAAGAATGAGTACTTCTAGTTTTTAATTTCTTAAGAAAATGTGTGCTTTTATTGTGTGTGTGTGTATATCTCACAAAACTAGGGATCAAGTACATCACATAATACCATGCATATGGAAATTTATATTGCTACATAGGAAATAGAATAACAAATAAATAGAAAATGTAAAAATTAATCATTGCAGGACTTAGGGCTTGCTTGGTTATCTCATTTTTTTTTGGTTTATTTGGGTTAAAGTCGTCGTGTTCTTCTTCTTCTCTTTTTTTTAAAAAAAAAAAATCTGAATAGGGATATAATTCTGCTCAAATTCAAAAAAATAAATGTATATAAAGACTGAATAAGGCGATAAAACGCGCAAACGTAAAAGGAGAAAAGATTAATTCTGAATGTCTTCTCCTGGACCACCCACTGGAAAATCCGAGAGGGGTTATGACTTAGATGAACGGCTTAATTAAACCCAACAAGAAATTATAGACTGCCGATTTTGACAACAAAAACTTCTATGTAGTTGAGCTAAAACCCATATTTCACTCTTATTAAATTAATAATATATAAAAATAATAATCGTCTTTAAAAACCCACTGCCGCTATTTTGTCTTTTACCAAAAATTACGTGAAAATAAACAATAAATTGAGGGGGGTCTCATAAATACTTTCAATGAATCTGAAAAAGGGCCTATAGGTACTACGAACTCTTTTTTGGGGAAAAAGGCAGATAAAGGGCATTGAATTCTCCTTTAAGAGACTCAACAAAGAAGTGATAGTGTGCAACTTGGCACCTACAAACCCCTTTGGTGATCACAAAGACAAACCCTAACCCTACAAAAAGAAATAGGTCAATGCAAGGAACCAACATCTTGTTTAATGGATTAGAGCTTAAGAAATTACAAGTACTAAGTATATCATTTTAAATCACTAGACATACCCCCAATATATGGATTAGCTTACTAAATTATACCCTCTCCGTTCCAAAATGATAGTTCAGTTCCCATGAGAACCTTAAAGTCATACAATTTTTTGATGAAAATATTATTTTCTTTGACATTTTGCTGCATATTTTTGAGTTCTTTAAATTAATGAAAATGTTTGAATTTTTGTTTTAAAAAAATTCTAGTATTTTTAAGTCCTCATTTTCTGAACAGAACTATCATTTTGGGACGGAGGGAGTATCATTTTATAATATCGCACGACTATCCCTACTAAACCTACTTTCTTGGGGAAATTCTAGTTGCTTTCATTTCGTGAAAAACATAAGTATATGACTTCTTCTACGACTTACTTTTAGAAAATCTAGCTTTCTAAAAGCCTTTGTACAAACAACGGACTGGGGATGTTCAGTACCGATTCTTATAGTAAAAAAATTAATGCAATGATCAATATTTTCAAGGTTCTCAAAAACACGTAAACAAAAAATGCAAAGAGAAAATGAAAACAAGAAAACACAAGTGCGAAATCCCATCAACATATGATTTATGTTTTTATATATATATAAGTTACATTATTTGATTACAACTTGGTGAAAACCCAAACAAAACTTAGTAACTTGAAAAGGAATAATTCTATGGACACTGAAATTGATCACAGAACCAGTCACAAGTACTGCATGGACGATCAGAATTTTAGAACCGATGATGTGGTCGAGTTCTAAAAGATTCTTGATTCATCCATGCAATTTATGTGACCGGTTTTGCTCACCGGTTTCTATGTCCGGAGAATTACTCCCTTGAAAAAAAGCACACAAGCTACTATACTATGGACAAAACCCCTAGCTAGAACACACAAGTCTGCTTCCATATTCAACACATAACATCCTTGAGAAGCTTGTACCTGCGTGTGGTAGGCCTCGGCGACGGGGTCTTCCCCTTCTCGGCACCACCCTCCCTCTCTTCACGCTCGTGTTGCTTGATTTTATCACCGGAATATTCAGATCGGCTGGTGGTGTTGGCGCTGCCACCACCATTGCCGCCCGAGTTAATTCCGGCGGTAGACTTCTTTGAAGAACTGCCGTGTCTGGAGCTTCTAATTTCCTCACTTTGGCACCAATCGCAGCGCTCTATTGGCTCTGATGCTTCGCTGTAGTAGTTGCTGCAATACCTACCAATTTCG
Source organism: Rhododendron vialii (assembly GCF_030253575.1). Classification (NCBI taxonomy): domain Eukaryota; kingdom Viridiplantae; phylum Streptophyta; class Magnoliopsida; order Ericales; family Ericaceae; genus Rhododendron; species Rhododendron vialii. The sequence continues at coordinate 3,533,050 of NC_080563.1, read as the reverse complement.
TCATTTAAAAAGATTTAAATTACTATTATTTAAGCAGAATTTAATTGAAAATCTGTCAAGAAAATTCACGTGGGTGTTGTTGAATTCATAAAAAACAATAGGATATTAGGATCACAATAAAATAAACTCAAGCAACTTAATTAACAACTAGAAAAATGTTCATCGTAAGTAACCTTCACGATGTGATATTAACATTAAATAACTAAGAGTCGTGTAGAACAATAAAGTCAAATCGCTATTCATCAAAATTCTATTTTGCATATTATTACGCTAATACTAATTAATCCTGCCAACATCATGATGATGGGTTGGTGTACTAAACATCCTAGGATGTTTCCTTAAATTCCTTTGTGGTTTGGGACGCACACAAAAATTTTGATCTCAAATTCTCCCAACTAAAATGTCTCTGCAGCGATCATTTCCGGTCATTGAATCACGTGAAAATCTTATCATCTCTCAAAAATTTTCCACCGGAAATATATCGCAATACGAGTGAACAAAAATGGGTAAGCAAAATTTCAATCTGCGACCCAAGAATTACGATCGAGAGCGTATAATCTGAATATCAGTGGTGGTGGAATTTTTTTTTTTTTAAACAGCGAAAGAAAATTTCATTTACCACAAGGATAAAAAATGAAATCGATACCATAAAAAAAGATAAGCATTGAAAGAGCCTCAGAAAGTGCACTAGACTATCCTACCACTGCTACATCTCAACCTGGTGGTGGTGGTTGGGGGTGGCGTTTAGTGTTGATGGGTAAATGAATATGACATGGCACATGAAATTCCACGATGATGGGCATGCGAAAGTGATGGTCATGATGACATAAAGTCAATGATACTATACATATGCACATGTATATATGGACCATGGGTGTGATGGATGTATGTATGTATGTGAATATGTAAATTAAGGAAGATGATGATCGATTCTTACGAGTGCTGGAAGCGATTATGGCACTTGGCGCAGCGGAAGAGCTTTTCTGGGAAGCCGATGTCGCCACACATACAGCATACAGTATGGTGATCCACCATTCTGCTAAGCCTCGAGAGCTTCTTCAACACAGAGAGAAAACCCAACCAAGAGAGAGAGAGAGAGAGAGAGAGAGAGAGAGAGAGAGAGTTATGAAGAAGGGTAATGGTTTGGGTCGGTCTCATTACATGGCTCTTTATGTGTAGATATATACACGCGTATATATATATATACACACACTATATATTATATATATGGGTGGAATTTTATATTTATAATGATGAAGGGATAACACAGGTAGACCACAGGTTGCTTGCAGTCGTTTTCAGTTAGGAGGGACTAGGGGATGGTGCCTGTCCAGAGGTATACAGCACAATACGGTGTCCATTTGAATCGTTAATTTCGGCAATCAACGGTTTAAATTAAAAATAAATTTTTATTAATAAAAAATATTTATTATTGATTAAAATTAAAATATATTTTAACTATTAATTATTGAGATTAATGATTCGGATGTGCATAAGACGATTGCCGCACAAAACCTCCTGGGTTCAGTTAGGAGAGAGAGAAAATGAGAAATTATCCCGTGCAACACCCATTTGTTTTGAGCTTTACATTTTGTAGTAATAGTTGAGAATTCATGTGGCAGGAGCACCGAATACGTTTTTTTGAAAGGAAGCAAGATGTTTTTTCTTTTTTTATTACTAGTGATTGTCCGTACCTACGGCACTATGCACTCTATAGTGTCATAGGCATGGGCATTTTTGTAATATATTTTTATTTTTTTTATGCCAACGCCAGAAGCCGAGCAGTGGGTAAAAAGAACCGATAACATTTTTGTAATATATTTGTAAGAGTGTGGGAGTTTTCTTAAGAGAATTAGAGAGCACATATCAGCCTTTGGATCAAATAAATCTCAGCCCTTCTTTCAATTTGTATTTGTGTGATCTCCATACCCTTGTGTTTGATTGGGTAGATAACTCAAAAGTGTCCGGGAAAACGATAGTACATACGAGCCTGAGTTGAGAAAGCAAAACCACCAAGGAGAGGTAAGCCAAGATGGCTAAAAGCACCCAGGGTGGAAAGTCCCGGACTCTTGCTAGCCTGGGTTTGAATCCCACCTTCGGGTTCTAGGGCCCTTTTCTTTTTTTCTTTTTTTTCCCCTTTGGCTCCCCTCAACTTTGGTAGAGCTATGGTAACAGGTTGTCCTCTTCCAAATAATTTAAATTATAAAATAGAATGATCTTTTATCTACTCATACAAATATGAGCACTCTTCCAACCATTGGATCACAATTTCAATAGGTTACGGTCGTTGGATTGAATCATTGATTTCAACTTATCTCTCAAGCCTGTCTACTCAGCAGTTTTCCTCTTCTCCATCGTGTCTCATCCTCTTCTCCATCGTGTTTCCTCCATAGTTACTCTCTCTCTCTCTCTCTCTCTCTCTCCTGCAGAATCCACTCCTCGTCGCTCTGGAAAAAAAAAAAAAAAAACAGCGCCCACAAAACTCCTCCACCAATCAGCTGTCCCGCACACCCACCAATCAGCCGTCCACGAAATCGATTTGGTTCTCCCTTTCCGGTACGACTCTCATCATCCTTAGGGTCTTCTTACTGAAAAAATAATGTGGCCTAAATTGTTGTTTAGGATGGAAATTTTTTTAACGGGAGTCTTACAAGGGGAAAAATTGTTGTTTAGGATAAGAATTTTTTTGCTGTTTAGAATAGGATAAGAATTTTTTTGCTGTATAGAAAAAGAAAATCAATTTTGCTGTTTAGGATAGGAATTTTTTTGATCTATATCTTTTGTTATTTGTCTTTTAAAGATACTCACTTTGTGTTTGTTAAAATGAATGTTTGACAGAGTGAAAATAGTGGGGAGTAAATTAATTCTTTATGCCCACTTTTGTGTAGCTCTCTTAATTTTTGGATAGATTTTTGTGGTTCGATGCTGCGAGGAAAGGCGACATGATGGTAACAACATGTGGAGACATGTCTAGGGAAATGCTGGGGACACGGCAAAGTGAATTCAACACTTTATAAAAAGAATTCTAATTGAGAGTTTATTTGTTGTGGACTTTATTCCTCTTTCGTTTGAATGGTATTGTTTGATCAAATCAAATCATGTTAGGACCAGCACATCTTTTTCCTTAGGTAACAATGTGATCGGAACATTACAACATTACAGGACTAGTACATTCCTTTCCCTCACTTTCTCCCCTATCGCCAAATCTATGATCGAAACGTGTTACGCCGTGCCTTTAGGCATGAACATGCACTAGTGGTTAATATGCGAGAACGCCCTGTGGTGTTAATTCCAGTCGGGATAGGTAGTCACACCTAGACATATCATAATGGCTAAGAACCCCATTGACATTGTGTTAGAATAAATATGTATAATAAATAATATTGTGATATTGAGATTGTGATTTAATTGTACTTAGGATGATTTTCTTCCGCAATTAGGCTTCCTCTCTTATAAAAATAGAGGGCTCATTGTATGTATAGTTTTATTATCGAAGTCAATAAAATCTCTTCTCTTGTATTTAACATGGTATCAGAGCTATAAGGTCTAGACCCTGTAGAATTTTCGCTCTTGGCGGGCGGTCTATACTTCGTTGCCGTCCACTGGGCATTCATAGTAACATGTAATTGACTCGCTCTGGCTTCTCCTAGGGCATGTCTTCTCTTATTTTTCTTTCTGTCTCTCCTATTTCTCTTCTTGGCTTCTATTGGCTCCTAATTCCCGACTGCTCGTGGTTTCTTGGTTTGGCTTGATTGCTCTTGATTTTTCTTAGCTTGGCCTGGTTGCTTCTGGTTTCTCTGGATTTTTTCAAACTTGAGGAGAATGTTAGAATAAATAGGTATAATAATTATCGTGATATTGAGATTGTGATTTGATTGCAATTATGATAATTTTCTTCCATAGTTAATTAATATGATTTCTTTCCGTAATTAGGCTCCCTCTCTTGAATAAATAGAGAGCTCATTGTATAGTTTTATTATCGAAGTCAATAAAATCTCTTCTCTCATATTTAACAGGTCTAATTCTCATAGGGAAAACTACACTTCCCGACCATTCCCATCTTTTCCCAAGGGGAAAAAAAAAAGGGAAAAAAATTACAGTTATGACCTAAGGTGAGTTTCCTTGATTTTTCGTATCTGTTACCTGTTCCTTTCCTTCTTTTGTCCATTTGTACTCTTTCTTCACAGAATTTGTAATATTTAAATTGGGGGAGAGAGAGTTTAATTTACCTCCAAGTATGCGTGAGGAGCACTTTCTATTTTTTTTTCTTTTCCCCACAAGTAAATTACTTTTTCTCCACAAGTAAATTACTTTCTAACTCAACTCATCACAAATGTAACAACTTTATCCTCGAAAGAGATAGATAGTACAACCTTATAAAACACATAATAAATACAATTAAATAACTATTGGGTCAACGATCGGTAGAGCATCTATCCAACCTTTGCTTCAATTTGGAGGTGTCAAATTTTTTTGAAAGCCGATGTGGTGACTCGTCGCCCTTCTTTACCTTCTTTCGTCAATTATAGTGTCAAATTAATTTGCTCTCAAGATTTTTTTTTTTAAAAACACCAAGAGCGCCATTCAATTTTGTTACTTGAGGCATTTTGATTGTTAAATTCATGTAGGATTTGACTTAGCATTCAATTAATAGACTTGTGATATCAATTTCGATATGTGAAGCTCCATATATATTATATTTGAATTTCTCTCATTAGGGATGCTCTTATTATCACCTGATATTGCACCATGCACGACGATGATTCATTATTTTATGATTGAAATAACTTCTGTATGTACTCCATAAGGTAGACGACGAGAAGATTTTAAAAATTCTGATTTTAAGTGCTCTGTACAATATATATATATATATATTTGACCAAAGATAAACTCGTACCATATATTGATATATTGATAATCTCTATTTTTTGACAAAAAAAATTCATTAAGGAAAACTATTCCAAATAAGGGCTTATAGTAAGAAATAAAGGTGTGTTCTACTAATTAAAATACGTACTTATTTTTTGAATTAAAGTAAAAAGACATGTCTTGTAAAACGAAAAATAAATACTTTATATTTAAAAAAAATAAAAATCTTATCTGAACGAGACCTAAATAGTGTAATAATGGTACTTACATGAACATATTCGACGATGGACGGAGCTTCTGAATTTTTAGCTAGTTGGACGTACAATATATGGTACAAACCAGACAGACAAAGTCTTGTTAAAAGTACGTAAACGATTTTAAGGAATGATGACAAGAGTTGTTGTTCTTGGGTTGTTGGGTTTGATCATAAATTGCATTCACATTCGAACGCCTTGAAAATGTTGTTCCCAAAATGTTGTTCAAAGTACTCCAAAAAACACTTTGGAAAAATTACTTTTTGACTCAAGATTAATTAAGGTCGTTTCTTTTTCTTTTTCCTTTTTGATAGAAAAATTAACGTCTTTGGTTAAAAATGTGTGATGCGCTTTTTTCGAACATAACTCGATCTACCGTTCATCTCTATGATGTAAAAACTCAACTGCTGAGTCGAGGTTGAGATACACTCCAAGATCTATGGTGTCGTACTTTTTACTTTCTTGTTCTCACTTGTACGTATCCTCCATAACGAAAAAAAAAATCAAATTAATCCAGAAAAACATTATTAATTACCACTTGATTTCATATTAATCTTAGAAAAAAAATACTCCAGTAAAGTATGACTTTGTAAGCACACATGCAATGATCTGCACGTCATCACACATCCACGAGGATGGAAAAGATCAATTCTGTTTTTCCTCCCGAATATTTTATTTTACTCCCGAATTAAAAATAATTTCAAAACCACTGACTTGAATCATTAATTTGAATTCTTGACGTTCGTGCTGATGTCACGCCCCTCAATAATCTACTCCACGCATTATTACTAAACAAAACAAAACAAAACGAGAAGACCGCTAATTTGGTCTTTGCCCTCTTTTTCACTTTTAGAAACAAAAGTCTCCTCTCTGTCCACCCATCGCATGATTCACATCACATCTCACTTGCATAAACCAAATTAAGCAGAAAGTCTAGGTACACCGCACGCCTTTTGCAGCCTATTTCGGACCCCACAAAAATACAGAAAATATTCATAAATTTTAAAATAATATTTTATGGAGCCTTGTAAAAAATCAGCTCCAACGGATATCGGTAGATATACTTTTTGAATTTATAAGGGCGAAAACTGCGATATCTACCGATATCCATTGGAGCTGATTTTTTACAAGGCCCTATAAAATATTATTTTAAAATTTATGAATATTTTTCTGTATTTTTGTAGAGCCTAGAATGGGCTCCAATAACCGGGGTGGACGGTCGCCGCACATGTGGTGCGGTGGGCATAGTCTGGCTCAAACCAAAGCCTAATAGACAAAACCTTTTTACCGAGGTTTTCGTAATTACTTCCTCCATTTGGATTTAATTGTCCCTAGTTCTATTCTAACCAGCTAAAAAATGGGTTATATCTTTGAATCCGTAATGAATTTCATATCGGATATGGATCTTGTTTGATAGATCTCGATTAGTTCTATAATACAATGTTTTCGAAATCACGTAAAATATTATAAATTGGAAGATATAATCGATTAAAAAATGGCACGAACTTCAAAAAATGACTATTAAATCCGGACGGAGGGAGTATGTTTTTACGGAGCTTAATTGCACGCGTCTAAAAGTGTTTTGGACAGTTCGAAATTTAAAAGAATTCTTTCAGAGAAGAGTTAACTTTTTCACATGAAGGTGTGAAATTTGCTGCCTCTGTGTGAATAAGAGGCCAGGCGGCAAATCTCACCAGTCCGTTTCGGTGATGGACGGTTTGAATTTTAAAAAAACTTTTCTAAGAACTCTTTCCTGGAAGTGTTTTACTTATGGACGTGCGCAATTCAGCTTCGTAAAAACATATTTATAGAAACCTCCATAAAAAAGTTTTTCTAAAACCAGTATCAAGTGATTATTCTGTCATTTGGGGGACCGTCGCGTAATGTCCAAACATCTTTATCCACTGCATATTTCTATGAGATCCAGTGGCGATGCCCCGACACACTTATCCTCGCACAGTTCCATGGGGTCTACGTGACGGTGTCCCAAAACCACCCAATAATATCACAAGAATCAACTTTTCTGAGAGTGTTGTACAATGCTGCCGAGAGCGTTTAACATCTCTCTTTTATTGTATTGTTTTACTGCTACAAAACACAGTAAAAAGTAGTCCATGGGTAAAAATGGAAAGTTCGGTCAACTTCTCACTTACTCTTCTTGTCGTTACACGAACGGGATGTATTTGTCTTTTTTTTTTTTGATCCGCGGATGTATTTGTCATTTCCGCACTTTCTTGGGAAAATTTTCCTTTGGAAATGGCACAAGAAAAATATTGGGAAAAAAGTGAAATTTCATTTTTTTTTGCCAATATTGTATAGTTAGCAGGGTGTATTAGGTTAGTGAAATTTCACTTACTTCCTTTTAAAATAATACAAAGAAATACAATAAAGAAATTTCTTTCTTTCCTCCATTGCTTCCATTTTTATTTCACAAATTCCAAAAAAAAACCAATAAATTATGATCAAACCAATAAATTATGCCCCTATACGGTGTGGTGTATCACATGATATCAAGCAATTGATAAGTATCGGGTGGGCCCCTGCCTCCTTTCACTAACTGTTTTAGACTTCTATTTACCCTTGATATTTTCTTTTTTCTTTCTTGAACGCACTTAAACCTTGATGGCATTGATATAAAGTTATTTGACTTTAAATTTGTGTAAAGGGAAATGAAAAAATAAGTAAAGAAATTATAACCAATAAATTCCTTGGCTTTTTGTTAGTCAGAAAAATTAATGGAGATGGGAAGTACATGCCATAAAAATCCTACTTTTTCCGTTATCATGACAACAAATATGCAGATTTCTTATAGCAAAAATATTTGACAAATCACAAAAGAAAACCAACTAATCAAAATATACTAGCAATTGCAAAAACTCGATGTTTGAAGTATCTCCAATATGAAAAAAAAAAAAAAAGAAAAAAAGAAGAGAGAGAAGTATCTCCGATGAGAGTAGTCAAATTTCACGTGTAGCTCCAAATGTCAAAATTGGCCTTGCAAATCTCGTAACTTCAAATGTATAGTCAAATTCTTTGTGGATTTGGCATCAATCAATTTGCTTCAAAATTGACACCTGGTGCCAAATGGAAGAGTGACTTTTTGAAGAACAATAAATTCAACCAATTTGCTTCAAAATTTGAAGCATTAGTGGGAGATGCTCCAAGGCTATTGTAAAAGGATTTAGATTTTTCTGTGATGGTGATATCAGATATGATACGAGCAGGATCCTAACCCTTGGTGTACACAATCAAAAAATATAAAAAATATATATATAAGAAACAAAATAATAACTTCCACCAACTCAAACATATAGAAATGTACATGTCTACAATTCAAAAAAAATTGATAGAAAAAGATAGCATCTCCAAGTGGGATCTTGTTGGATTCGTAAGACCTGATTCGGTTTTGGTTTGCCAATTCACAGATGATGTCACATTTCCGCCAAGGAAATACAGTATATTTTTGTTATACGTAGCAAGTAGATCTACATCCCTGCTCATTCGATATGTATCGAAAAATTGATGTAAGCCACGAATGTACCCAATTATCAAACCAAGCAAATCTTTTTCTTGTGCTTTCTTTATTTCTTGTTTGTGATTCTGTGATCATGTTGGGTTGAATCCGCTACATATCTATATACAAAAAGTGGCCACCTGAAATTGTAGTCAATCACTCTCGTTTATTGAAGAAAATCTATGATAGAGTATGTATCAAAATCGATCGACACTGGTAGATAAATGGTGAACTCTTTTACAGTCACCAACCATTAGAATGCATGACCAACATCAAATAAAATCAAACGGGCCCCTCATGAATATACAATAATAATCAAGATAATACTATAATCCTATACGATAAGTAGTCCTACTAGACTAATAGTGAACCAGGGATAATTCAGTTGACTAAGACTCTTGCTTCTCACTAGCAGGTCAGGAGTTTAAATTCTTCACCTGCGTGTAAGTGTTCTTCCCTTAATGAGTTTTTCATCTCTTTCTTTGTTTCTACTCTATAATGGACTTATTTCTTATATTGGTTGAATTGTTGAACTTGATTGTCTCATGAATTCTCACATTCGATGTAGTGTCCCGTGTTTATACTTTGTAGTATTTCATATATGATGATGTAAATGCTCTATCGATTGACAAAAAGAAAAGAAAGACTAATAGTGAGAGTATTATTTTCTTCAATATGCTTTGTGCGATTGGTTATCACATGTTAATGTAGTTTCTTTGTCAATTGTTACATTCAAATTCCTAAAATACAATTTTTAAAAGAATTCATAATCTAACCCTACATCTAATTCGACTAATTGTACAAGCTTCTAGGAGATTGTTGTATCCCTCGATTTAACAAAGAACCCGTTAAAAGTAATAACGAACCTATGTCTAAACATAATAATCCGCCTTCCTAAAGTTTTGAGATTACATTCACCTAATTGTTACCAATAGGCAAGAGAATATGTTAACTAAAGACGGTCACTTTTATATATCCTAGGCTTACTTGGCCTTGTTCCGCTAAGGTTATTATTTTTTAAGTACTTATTTTTTGCTTTATAAGACAGGTCATTCTCTCATAACACATCACCTTTATTTCCCTTAGCGGAACAAGACTGAGTACTTATGTTACTTGCCTTTTGTATTGTTGAAGTTGGTTAAACGGGCTATCCTTTCATTAATGTCTTGTAAACTCCTAAACTTCATGACGTCAATGAATGTGAAGTCTTTTCATGGTTTCTAACGATCTACAAATCTTCCTTTTTTCATTTGCTATATGGTGTATGGGTAATAAATCTATTTCTTTTGTTAGTTTTATGATAATATTTTTGTGGATTATTGAAGCGCCTTGACTGTAAGAATAAAGCTAAAAACTATGACCAATAACTTTAAAAAGTTTACTACATAATATTTTCTTTTTTGTCTTAAGTGAATTTTTTTTAAAGTTTTAGGACTAATTAAACTCTTCTCGTCTAGCTGAATCAATAATCCATATAAATTTCATCAGTATCGAACCCCCACAACAGTCTTAACCCAATCAACAGTAAACTAGCTTCAACTGCAAGAATCGATTCCTAATTCCTAAATGGAATCTCTTAGTGCTTCTGCGTAATTGACAATCTAATTACAATAACTCAAAGTAATCAAAGATGATAAGTGATAAAATAACAATCACTAATTTACAACCTAAATGAAGAATCAGTAGCAAGTCCTAGACAATTGAGACTTGTGCCGGCAAAGAACATATTCTGTCTCAACTTTTTTCATGCTACTCGATTATTATGTTTGCAGGGTTCGCACTAGGGTTGGCAAAGGGGACAACCCTACAAAGGCAATCAATTAGTTGTAGAGGAGAGCAACCTAAAAGTAGGGCGGTAAATGAACCGAGCCATTCGTGAACTGTTCGAGGCTCGGTTCGGTAAGAGCTCATTCGAATTCAATTCGTCTGCTAAACGAACTGAACCTGAACCTCAATTCTAGGCTCGTTCCGTAAATGAGCCGAACCTGAGCCTAACGGTATTCGGCTTGGTTAGGTTCGCGAACCTATACTTAAATTTAATTAATAATTCAATAGGAGTCTATTTGTAAATGTAAAAATTTTTAAGGTTGCATATATAATTCAATGTTTATTTTTCTCCCAAATTCTATACGATCAATGAGAGAATTTGGATTCGCTTGAGTTTAATGAGCTGAGCCGAATCAAACCTAAGTCTTGACGAGCTCAATTCGAGCTTAGATTCGGCTCGGCTCGATTCATTTGAGTTTAACGAGCCAAACTCGAGCCAAGATGTTCAATGTCGAATCGAACCCGACCGAATCCGAGCCAGACTAGTATCTTAACGAACCCAACCGAGCCGAACCCGAGCCTTGAAAAATTTTAACGAGCCGAACTCGAGCCAAGTTGTTCAGGCTCGAGCCGAACCCGAGCCGAACTCATACCTTAACGAACCCGAGCCGAACTTAACAGGGTTCGGCTCGATTCGGTTCGTTTACAGCCCTACCTAAAAGTGATGGTTGAGGTAGTGGCAGTGGTACGTGGTTAGGTCAAATGACCAATTAATTAGGTGGTTAAAAATTTGGTTACCAGAAACTAACTGTTATTTTAACCTTCCGATTGTGTGAGTGTGCACCAATTTGACATGAAAAAAGGACATTAAGTTGGCCCTGTTAGGAGGGTTGGTTTAATGCCTAGGTAAGCATCCTCCAACTCTATGTCCACCTCTCAAAATTTATCCTGTATTGCGATGCGATGATCATAATCCAATCATTAACACAGATACATAGAATAGAATCTAAACTTTATAATTGAACCTAAGGCCGACTCTAAGTGGTAAAGCACTGAGAGCAAATTTATTCACCTAACTCCAATTCTGATCCAGACGTACGAGGAGAACATTACTCACTTTGTAAAGGTCCCACACCGCGAGCACGCTTCGATGTTCAGACGTAGGGCTTTGTTTCTTAGTTGTATTCCTTCAAAAAAATCAACTAAATTCTACTCGTTCTGTCCTAGTTTGTTTGTCAAATTTCGACATACGTGTCTTTTAAAAAAATATTTATATCTCAAAATCTATAATGTTTTACATAATTTCGAAAACATCATATTTTAGATCTAATTGAGATTTATCAAAGAAAATACATATTGTATATAAAAAATATTATAAATTGAAACACATAGACAATTTTATAAGAGGTCCCAAATAGTGAAAAAGGACAAATAAATTGGGACGGAGGGCACATGATACAACCATTCAATTCTTGATCTAAACTTCTAAACTAAACTTTCAAAACAACTGCTTCTAATTAAACAATTAGCGATAAAAGATTGAGTTGATTTTGATAAGATTCATATAATTAAGCCGTACAAAATAAACAACTTTGATCATCAAACTAGAACATGGTACGGACCCACACAAAATGGGTAGTTTTTACCAAATTTTTCACGTGTAAAACAAATTTATAGTAGGTAAAGGTCTCTCTCTCTCTCTTATTTGGTCAAGCGAATTATTGTATACAATGGGGGATGATTTTCCTCATTACCCAATCCGATCACCTTCGATGACACCCAGCGAAGTTAACTAGCACCTCTCTCTCTCTCTCTCTCTCTCTCTCTCTCTCTCTGTGTGTGGGATTAGTGAACTTTACTTCATATTTGGTCCAGAAAGTGCATATGTGACAAAAGTTTATTTCAAAACAACAAAAACTAGGAAAACACAGATCTAACAAGCAGCTAGGTACCGGAAGAATTGGACAAAAGTCTTCCAGCAACATTTGGACATCCATGTGAAGCAACAAATACAAACCCAACAAAGATAGTGGCATAAACCAGGAAAGAGGTCCACAGGGCCCCTCCGGTGACACACAACCTTTTAGCCAGAAACTTACCGGGAATGTATTCCTTACTGCAACGTTTGTGGTACACAGCCACCGCAACATTTCTGGGAAAAAAAAAAATTGGTGGGTCCCCGGCAATTGTGTAAGCAAAGTTAACAGGTCCTTTGTTGGGTGTGGCCCAACCCTACCCACCATCGTACTCACTCCTACCCAATGTTTTCAATGCCCGTTTCATGATCAGGCTGGGTCCCCATGACCTGCAAATCATGTGAATCGCACACCACTGCCTGTGGGGGCTCACTAAAGATTTGGTTGAGTTGATCCCTGGGGTCTAACAAGATACTCTGATGGTTCACTTTTGTAGTTTAGGATCTCCGACAAATACTTGTCCTCACATGGGCTCAACCAGAGGAATTGATCTTTGCTAATTAATCTAGATCAAAATGGGCTTAGGACATCTGACTCATTTCTTAGCAGCTTAAACTTTTGACGTGAACAAAACATGGTATTGGAAGAATTTCCATAACCGGTCGAATAGTGTTTATTCTCCAAAATGTCTTGCTTTCTTTGTTCACCCCTTCAACAGCTCAACATGTATGCCTCCCAGTTTTTTAGCTTGATGTGGTTTTTCGAGTTTCAGGAAGAAAATAAAAATAAAACAAAGCACAAAACATGGAGGGATACCAAACAGGCATGTATTGGCGGCTGCACCCCAAAAGACTCCAGTTCCTCCACCTCACTTTGTTTTTGGTAAAAAGTCGGTGTACTTCTCGCATCTAATATTAATCTCTGGGAGGTAATCTCAAGTTTCAGTTTATAAAACTGGGACACCAAGCCCTTACTGCCAAGGTCGGGTACCATGCTATACAGGTAGGAAACATAACATATAAGTAACATCTAAAAGATGCACAAAAAGCATTTATCGTTCGAGTTTTACTGCACTATCCCATCAAGGTCTTAGTACTTGTTGCAGCAGAGTTTCTGCTGGTCTACCTTCTCACAGATCCTCATAAGGACTGGAAAAAATTAAATGATGATGGTTAGTAGAGTTAATGTGTGCGCTCAGTCCCCCTTTTCCCTCAGGATCCCTTTGAGGGAGACAAAAGGACATAGGTAAAAATTGAAGAGAGGCATTTCGAACATAACAGAAACCGAATAGTAATATATTATCTCTAGAAGAAAAACCGTGCCAATTAGCCGAGCAACTCTTTTTTTAACTAACTAGTAGAGAGACTGCATCTACTGAATTGATAAATGAATATTTAATTCAGGAAGGCAGAGCATCAAGAAGAAGCACCTTACAAGATCCTCTAACGCTGAGCCCGATAACATTTTTCCTAACGCAAAAGGCACTGGATGTGGCGCTCAAAATTCTTATTTTCAGGGATTCCTAAGTCAAGTGATAAAATGCTGTCCAAGCTCCTCCAAAAATCAAACCTAGGAACTAAGAAGAGGACACATCCGCTGAACTCTATACACCTGGAACCAATGGAAGCTTCGTATACCATAAATCATGACAATCAACTGGTTCAGTGTTTAATTTGGCCTTCTTCTGCAAGGGAGAGACTTTGTTGCTACTTACAATTCTATCAGAACAAGAATTAGAATGTTGGTATCGTATGGATTCCTAGACGGAAGGATTACAAGAGTAGTTCCCAAATTGACTCAAGTGGGAAAGATACCATAGATAAACAAACTGCCGAATAAATAAAATTAAGTTATACACAACACCCTGGAATAACTTCTTGTAGCTACTACTACTCAAGAATACATACACTAGCGCATAAACACATAAACCATATGACAGCAAATCTTCAGTACAAGTTGACAAAATGTACAAAATACTTGGAACCAAGATTCTGATAAACTATAGCATGGAGTGAACCAATATCTGCCTAACATAGTTAAGCTTTCCAAAGATGAAGTTCCTCGACTAATTTGAAGGAGTTAAATGTGCCATCTGAAAGAAACCTTGACCAAGGAAGGATAATGGCTTTAAAGGGCAAGGTCTTTAGTTCAAGTAATTCAAGCAATATAACGTTGTACACATTCGATATCCTTCAATGGCAGCAATGTAGAAAGGAACTATGACAGCGCAGCAGAGTATGAGACTTGTTAAAGTACCTTATTCTTTCCATTCATAAGGAGCACGGTCAACAACTAAATAATCTCCGCGGATGTCTTTTGCCACTCGAATGCCATCATCTAGGTATATAGATCTAAACCTGCAGATGTCAAACATCTTATGGTTAGTAGAATTCCGTCAGACAAAAACGAAATGCACGATACATCAAAACTGTAAACTCTTTTATGATGCCCATGTTTGAGAATTTGTGATCCAACAAGATATTAAGCTTATCTCGAGAAACATTTGTTCTGAAACTTTATGCACTTTGGATTTTAGTCAGTTTATTGGATTATTTATCATAACATTTCGGCGGATTGTATCGACTTCGCATCAAAATAAAATCTTTTCTAAATACCTGGTAGAAAAGGTGGGAAAATAACTGAATGAAAAACCCAAAAAAAAAAAAAAGAAGAAGTCTTGCCACTCGTACATTTGGTTGAGGAATAAGGAACATGTCACATTGTTGGCCAACCAATGTGAAAACAATTGGTAGTTTGAAATTTGATGAGACAATGCATAAAACGTCAAAGTTGTTCTCTTTTCTCCTTTTCATCCCCTTGAAAGGCGGAATAGCAAGGCCAATCCATAGATAGAAAAACTCTGAGCTACACACTTCTTGTCTACCCCCACTTTCTTTCCTAACAAATGACGGAAGCTCTATCTATTCCCTCCCTTGTCATTCCCCCAATCTCCTTCCTCTCCTAGTCCCCATAGGAAATGAAGCATATGTTCCAACAATGGGTGTAATGACTTACCACATAAAACTGATAAATGGGATAAGGTCACATCCTGCCTTTATTCCTTCCAACTATAAGGAGCTCGATCAACGACTAAATAGTCTCCTCGAATATCCTTCACAACTCGAATTTCATCATCAAGATAAACGGACTCAAACCTATAAAAGCAAGACATCTATAGTTCAAATCACAAGGGGAAACTAACAAAAAGGAAAACAATACACAAAGAAAAGGGTAGAAGCTTAAGCAAGCAGGAAGAACAACAATGCTCATTCACAACCAGAAGCCCTTACAATCAACACTCTGAAAACCAGTCAAGTTATGAGAGGATCATCTCCGCATTCAAATATATTCCTCTTTTAAGTGCACATCTTCATACATAACCATTTAACCAAATGAAAAAGCACACTTAAACAACAAAAACAATCATGCTATAAGAATTTTAACAGCTTTAATTGCCAGAGGGAATGGCATAAAAGAAAGCTCGCGGAGGTTATTTGTGCCCTACAACCGAGCAACTAACTATAAAGAAAGACGACGAAATCGGCATCCAAGATGCAGCATCTACAGTAGAAGGACCAGCAGGCATCAATCACATGTTTTCTTTCTTAATTTGAATCAGGCCCAAAATTAGTAAATGCTGCAAATTGTAAAATCCAGAAACATGCAGCTGTGTAAATAACAACCTATTAACCAATGTCATGTTGTTTATGTGATACTCTAACCAATTAGCAAACCTCAAATTCTGACACTCGCTATGAGCATAAACATACTCTTCACTGTACTCTAGCTATGAATCCTATGATCATAAACATACTCTTCACTGTACTCTAGCTATGAATCCTATGATCATAAACATACTCTTCACTGTACTGAGACGCCTCTTCTTATGTACTCCGTATAACATAAACCTCAAATTCTACACGTGGACAAAGCAATCTTGTAGAACACTTTCTCGATTTTCTTTAAATGATAAAATGGACATTATTGCAAATGATTCTTCAAACAATCAACCAACTTATAAAATTCAAGGGAATGGAGTTTTCTCCTCCCCCCTCCCAAGTCCCAACAAGCAAACCCACACACAAACAAGAAACGACATAAAGAATTAAGGGAGGAAACATAATACAGGGCAATTGACATGTCCTCACACGACCAAACGAGATAATTCAGAAACCAAAAAGCAAAAACCAAGAGAAAGGAGGGATAAATGCCTTGAAGAGAAGAAATAAGAAACTAATTGTACTAAGTCTGTAACAACAATCATCATCCAAAGCTTCTCTACTCAAACAGAAGAAGCTCACCACCCCTGCCCAAATGGTGGTAATGGAAGCTCCCAATTCTCCCCACGTAGAACTGCACTTGTAAACCTTGCAAAACCACATTAAAACTGATTTTACTGGACCAAACCCAAAATTTTCATTGTCAATATATTAAACCAGAAGAAATCATAGCCTAAAGACGAATTTGGGAGAATTATAGACATTGTAAGATTTTGAGAATATTTATCCAAATATCACAAACAATGTCTACGATTCTCCCAAATTCTCAAGTTAAATCATACAACTATCTGCACAAGCAACAATAAATTGCCTTTATATGCAATGAATAAATATACCTGAAATTCACTCTCTGAGTTGAAGCGATCTCGACTGTGGACCGAACAAAGAAAACACCATGAGGCGGAAAAGTAATCACGTTGTTCAAAACGCCCTGATCAACATCGATCACCTGCAAAACGTCACCGGTCCGCGTCCCGAAGAGGTACGCGTTCTTAATGATGAACAGCTGTTCCTTCTCCGTCGTCCACATAAGCCGCCACGTGCCGGAGAGGGACGGGCCGGTGGTGACCGTGTCGCAGCCCGAGACGGCCAGGGCGTCGATTGCCTCGACGATTTTCGAGAGCCTGGAGGGGTCGTTCTGAGTCCTGAGGCCTCGGTCCTGGTCGGAGATCAGGTCGAGGAGGTCGCGCTTGGCGGCGGCGGAGGAGAGGGATTGGTCGGTGAGGGACGAGCGGGTGAGAGTGAGAGTAGTGGCTCGGGTTCGACGATGTCTGTGGGGATTGGGGAAGTCAGGGTTAGGGTTTGGGTTTGGGTTTGGACGGCTGGAAATGGCGGGAAGGGAGAGGATTTTGGACATTTTTGGGATTTTGAGGTGTGGAGAAGGTGGAGGTGGAAAAAAATGGCGGGACTTTGGGAGATAAGCGGGGAGTGGTGTTAGTTACGGTGAGGCACGTGTGGCTCACGAGGTTCGAGTTTTTTGGCCAGTAATTATACAATAGCTCCGGCCCGCTTTACAGCAACATAATTCAGTGGGATTCAGGTACTTAATAGTAGGTTCCACAGAATTATATTGTTATAAAGTGGTGCGAAGTATCACGTAACAGTACTCCTGAGCTATATATAAGTTCACTTTTTTGACGGGTTTTTATTTTGAACTTTTATGCTGTCGGGATGTTTGACGCCATAGAACCCGGTGGCCGCAAGATTTGATTATATGGCCGAAACGTTAGCCTTTTGGGCCAGAAATTGAGTTTTCGAGTTGGGATATTTTGGGTTTGTTGGGCTTGATTAATTTTGGCTAATTCTTTCTTCTTCTTTTTTATCTGACTAATTCTAAGACAATATATTAAATTGGGAAATAAAGTTAAACGACCAATTAGAATTTAAGTAATGAAAAACCTGGAACTTCGGTACCGAGCCCTTTATCAGATTTCCATAGGTACGTATCCTAAATATTTTGGTTGCTAAATTTCTATTCCAGTTATGAATACCTTAAACAGCTGCAGCTAGAATTGATCAAAACGAAAAGGCAATGGTTATAAGCCCAATAGCCAAAGCAATTTAAGGGATGGCAACCTGTAACTAAGTCTAGTCTCACAATACATATATTTACTCACTAAAGTAAGTAAAATATAACAGCGACAATGCATCTCTCAAACTATTATTTGTTCTTAACTATTCCACGATAGAAAGCTAAATCACCTAATAACAGCAACATGGCTAGTCACCGGTACATGGAACAATCGCCCAAGCAATAATTCATGGTGATGGCTCCGAAGTCCAAACCCGCAGGCTAATATCCAAACTTTGCTAATAACAGAAGATGGTGAACCCTTCACGATGGAGCCACACCATCCAAACCAAAGCTGTGTTGCAATCAAGAAATTTATAGTTACACCATACTATCTCTTTTAGTATATCAGAGAAGAGATATATACTCCTTGATAGCACTGCTGCCAAAAACATTCAAACTCTTAACAGTTCAAGCCCACACCTGTATTATCATACAGATAACTTCTCACACACATTGATGCAAGGTCAAGACAAAGCTACTTGGATAGAGCAATATTAAGCCCCAAAGCAGTGCTAGAAACGACTTGGAGTATCCGGGTCTCCGGCTGCATCCACTGCATTTTTCAAATTCTTGCTTCTAATGGAGATCAGTCATTACTGCACCATGAGGACCATAGAAAGAAGCATGCCCTAGTTTATAGAAGAAACCTTTTTCCTTCCCGAAGAAACCTTTTTTCCTTCCCAAAAGAGATTAATGCTTTCAAGAGGTATTGATGTATTCCCACTCAAAAGGACAGAACAAACGGATAGTTGAAGCAAGAATAACTTTTATGAACCAATGGAGTAACCAATGTACACACTAGCACAGAAATAGTTCCATGAATGCGCGGAATTTTTATTTGATTTCTTATTCAAACCACAGACAACAACAAACAAAATGCTAAAAAAGATACTTGTATGTGAGGTTTTTTCTGGATAACCTTTGGTAATTGTACATGAGTTGTGAAACAATGCAATATTGCAAATGCATTAACAATAAGAGCTAAGGTAAGCTTCACTCTATCGATTTTTGAAGAATCATTTACTCGTCTAACTTTGTAAACTATCAGAGAAACACTGCCTCCGTAAAATACATAACTGCTTTCAGTTTGGATTGACACATTTCATATGAGGCATACAAATCATCCAGTGTACATTAAGAAACATAAGGTTAATGCTAGAGTGGCTAGCTTCCTTCAGCAGGCCCTCTGGAAGCAAAAAAACTACTCCATCATATTTTCTCAGGATTACTCCGACCTCGTTTTCTCTGACAGGTAACATTCAAACAGACAACAATACTTGCAGCATATTGAGAACATGCCTGTAAGAACGTCAAGCCACAACTAATTCCAGCTGCCAAATAGCCAAAAAGTCCACTCAGCACAAGCTCGGGTCCTCAGATAAAGAGTAACAAGTTCAGGTTTCACACCCTCTTGAAAGCTCTACCGCCTTTCTTGCCCATTCCAGTCCCTGCAAGACCAGATGAGAGAAGTGATCTGGAATCTGGTTGCCACTTGAACCCTTTAAGTGTAGAAAACAAGGATGCCAGGGCTGGAGTGATTTCACTGTCCTTTATATTGTTACACGACACTACTCTAAGCCTCTTAAGCTCTTTCCACGAAATAACTACAGCATCTAAACCTTCCATTGTCAGTAACGAGCATCCTTCTAGAGATACAGACTTCACACCCCTACAAAGGAAAAAGGAGCCCATAAAGCATTTGAATTGAAATCGTAGTCAATACTCAATAGGAGCTTAAAACACCATTCTAACCATTCCAAACCACAGCAAAGACGAGAACGAGAGGATAAAAGGTAAAGGGTAGTTTAATATGAGTTATGTTAATTTGGGGGCTTATCCATCCACAAGCAGTTCAGACATTTTATAGTCTCAATTCTCAAATCCAATGGGAAATCATGAATTTAACATTGATGAGGGCCCTAAATGACTGGGAAAGTCTTAGTTCAGACATTTAGGCAATTTCCAACAAACTTAAATCCAAAACAAGGAAATCTATTCTGATTAGGTATTGCCAGGAGTAGTCACCAAAGGTGATACTTGATTGTCCACTGTTGGACAGTGAGAGAACAACAGTTGAACTGTTGGTTGGATATTTAGAATTTGCATCTCGAAAAAGTTGTCAAATCGTGAATCGAATCGAGAATCGGATTGACCTTTTTCCGAATTGTGAATCGTAACGATTCGGTCCAAATTTAAAAAAAAACATTGAAAAATGTATCTACGCACCAACATATTAAAGATACATTGTAAAATTAAAATATATAAGCTTAAATCTACAGTAAAGTTCATTTTCTATTATTAATTGATGGTCACATGGTCTACCAGGAAAGACCGGGAAAATAAATACTATAGTAAAATGGATTATGTGCATATAGATGTTAAGGATTTGTTATGAAAATGAAAGCTTAGCTTTAACACAATAAAGTTTGTAGCCAAATGGGTACAAAACTAAACTAGCTTATACAGCAACATATGTGGGTTGGTTCGAGGCTCTGAGCCTTGTCCGGAAGTCTAGGATTTAGAGGATACAAGAATTTAAAATAAAAATAAATACCTGCACAAAAAACTTGTACCATATGCAATATACAAGACTTTTATGCACTGGAGTTTTGGCACCAACAAAAACAATTTTGGCATTATCAATTCCCTAACAATATATTATCTTATATTCTTGCTTTCCTAAGAGAAAAACTAAGGCAAAATTGCAAACGCGGTTTCATATTAGTCAAATGCAACAATTGTGATAAACCTTGGTTCACCTATAGATTTGTATCATTTTTGTGTGAATCGCGAATCGAATTGTGAATCGTACGATTCACCATTGATTCTATATTAACCTTGATTCACCTATAGATTCATATCGTTTTGCGTGAATCGTACGATTTTGACAACTATGCATCTCGGTACCACTAGAAAATGAGTAGAGTGGAAAGACGGAAATCAAATGGTTTTAAAGTGAAAAGTAATTGACATGCCTGTCAATCATAGGAATGGAAAAGCTTGATCACTTTGAAGTTCAAAGAACATATTCTAGGCAATGTGCACTTGAATAATCCTATACTTGGCTTCTTGATAAGCAGTTCCATCAGACTTTCAATGCAACGGATTCAACCGTGGCCGGTTTGAGAAGCACGAGGGGAATAATGCGGGAAAGAAAAGTGAAATTTGGTTCAAAAAAATTACGAGAAACATGAAATGCAAAGTGATATAAGATTGAACAGGATTTTTACGAGATAATCAGGTATGATACATAACCAATAGCAACAAAAGTAACTACTTCCATTTCCAATTAGAATGCCTATACGGCACAATACCTAAAGAAACTTATTAGAAAAATTACGCTTTTGATAAATACGACTAGAGGGCATTACAATTGGTGAAAATTATAAGAATCATGTTTCTAGGACGATTTTAGAAACATATTTCAAAACTGTTCTAAATTTTCTAAACCTCTTAACAAGCTTCCTGCAATTTCTCCAACAATTTCATGTTTTCCAATTTTGTTCCCAACTGACAACGGAGTTTCTAGGAAAAAAATATTCCATGATAAAGTTTTTCTTCTTTTCCTGGTATCACCATGAATTTAATTTTCTGGTGTTCCGTTGGCGTGTATCCCTTTGTGGTACCATCAGTGCAGATTTTGACAAGACCAATCCATTCGTTCTTTACAAACTTCTAGCATGACCAGTATACCTCTGAAGACAGACAGCAGGATTACTCATTCCCAAAAGGGACAGGAGGTCCTCATTCTCAATGACAAAATTGCGACACCGACGATCGATACAATAATGAATAAGCAGGTGAAGATCACTTCAAAGTCATAATATGCAACATTTGAAACTATGAAAAGCTAAGGTCAATCAATACCCATAGACAGTGAAAGCAAACTCATACCTACAAATACTTGCAATGCCAAACGCGCTGTCCTCTAATCCCCAACAGTCCTTGAATACAAGCTCCCTAACAGCCCCACAGACTAGAAACAATGCTCTCACTCCCTGCTTATCACGCAAGTGACACTGCTGCAAATGTAATTCTTCAAGGGCAGGGCAAGAACCCAAATGCTCATCATCCCCAGGACTTGTATCAACATTCTTACAACCCTGAAGTCTCAAAGTCTTCAAATTCGTACAGTATGAAAGCGCTGCTAACCACCCACCCTCCATCCTATGGTCACACAAGGTCAGCTCCTCGAGCATTTGGCAGCACTGCCCAATCGCTTTGATCCCATCGTAGCTCCCCTCACAACCCACCAGCTCAAGCTTCACCAACCGCTTACACCCTTGCGCCACAATCGTCAACCCAATATCCGAAACCACCGTATCGTAAAACCCATCAACGCAACCAATCAATTTCAATATCTGTAAATTCCTGCACCCGGAAATCCCTCTCAACGACAAGTCGGCGCAACAATGCAGCTCTAATTCTTGCAGAGTCAAGCACTCCTCCGCAACGCACAAAAGCGTCTCTTCGCCCGGGCTTATAACAACTACCCTTCTCAAATTCCGACAACCCTCGGATAAAATCCGAACCCCTCTATCTATCTCCCTCGAGTGCAATAAATTATGTTTCCCTAGAAACCCGCCGCTTCCCTCCAACGAGCTCGAATCGAGGTGGAATGACACGAAGCTATGCGTGAAAACTATCCCCGAGTTACGAGACGAGCGAACACAAGCTCGAACTAGATCGATATCAGTTAAATTGGGGAAACGGTAAGTTAACCGACCTGATTCGAGAAACTCCCAATCGAGAAGCTTGATGGATTGGACAAAACGGCCGTTGAGTTTCAGCCAGCGCTTGTTGACGGCGGAGTTGGTCACGTGTTGGGAGGCCGGAAGCTTGGAGAGGATCGAGAGGAGTAGCTCGTCGGAGAGGAGAGAGAAGGGGTCGGGTGTATAAGGGATATTAGGGTTATCTAGGGTTAGGGTTTCGTCGGGGTCTGAGGGCGGGGTTGAGGAGAGGGGGGAGTGGAGGCGCATTTTAAGGGCGGCATGGGTTAGGGCTTGTTGGTCATTTAACCAGACGTCACGCCAGCTCAGGCGTTTCTTGGACAGCGGCGGCGGCTGCTGGTGGTGGTGGTTGTTTCTCTCAGGCGAGAAAGACATGTAATGTAATAGCAGGTGGCATAGCCAAACCCCCTGTCAAATTAGGGTTCCCAAAATGTGCTTTTTGGTCATAATATGACTAGTGGGAGTACTTGTTTTTAGGTTCAATGCATCATATGCTCCACCCTCTCTTCTAAAATACTACTGATTTTTCTCAAATTTTCCAGACTGCAAGTATTTGCCTCTCTCTCCTCTCCTCTCTCTCTCTCTCTCTCTCTCTCTCTCGACAAATGTGCACATAAATGGACTTTTTCGTCACCAGATTTTGTAAGTTCGGGAAAATTTACTTTTATATGGGTTTTCAACAGATGAGGTGCGTGGGGAGGAAATTTTTTATCATCAATTTGTTTTGTTGTTATATACTATAGGAGAAATGGTTGCCTGTAGATGCAATAGAATCTTGATTTGTGTTTGAGCAATCGCGGTCGTAGTGTTGCCCTGCTGCGTGGGGCCTCCTCCGGTCTCATTCTGATAAATCGAAAACGTTCACTTTAAAGAGCTCATTAATTAAAAAAATTACATGAAAAATCATCTTGATCGGATATCATTAAATTACTTATCAAAATCCTTTATTTTGAAAAAGAATCGAT
Source organism: Rhododendron vialii (assembly GCF_030253575.1). Lineage (NCBI taxonomy): Eukaryota > Viridiplantae > Streptophyta > Magnoliopsida > Ericales > Ericaceae > Rhododendron > Rhododendron vialii. Next base: position 3,509,182 of record NC_080563.1, on the reverse strand, counting down.
CCGAAATACTAGATCAAACCCATTATAATCGATTATTTTCAAGTCATATGTGTTCCGATCAGACACTTAATAATATTCGCTCAAGTTGATTTTTTTGTTTTTTTTTTCATACTTGCTCTACTCGACGAGTTTTACAAAATGAACATTTTTGATCAATCGGAATTAAACGGTTTTGATGACATGGAAGGTTTCAATTGGTCGACTTAGGTGGCGGGGGTGTGATCTCTACTTTCCTGGGTCGTTTAAAATGATTTTGGAAGTTGTTTATCATGTGGAGTTTGGATTAGGGCCATTAGGTGAGTTGCTTTGATTTGAAAAGCAGATGGGGTCCTGGGGACTTTGAAATTTCAAAAGGTCAAAATTACCAAACCGTCCTTGTTTGACTAAATTTGTTTTCGTTATTTTATAGTCTCTTGTTTTTATTTGTTTTGTCAATATATTTTGCAACAAAAGAAAAAAATGAAGGTGGACACCCTCCATTGCTAAAACTAATGGTACGAGAATCGGAGTTGTAGTAGGAGTTTGATTATCAAAGGAACTGGCTTGAAGTCCCTCCAAGTTGTTTGGTTAATCAAATTATCTATATTTTAGAGATGAATTAATTGCCTTTTCAGAATCATAAAATGAATTTGAGTACCATTTTGATCGTCTCTTCATGATCCTTCTTTTTCTCTTCCCATTCTGACTTCTATAGGTTGTTCCATAGTTGGGAGTGTAGGAAAATATAGTGCAGAAAACAGTAATCGATTTTACTAATTTCTGGAAATTTACAATCGAACAGAAAATTACATGAAATGGAATTACAGGATATGAAATATAAACATAAACTGCAAGCAAGGTATAGAGATACTGCAAATCGAGACCCGTTTTATTCTACGGTGTTCTTAAAACAAATTCGCCGCCTCACCGGTGCTGGAGGTTTTGTCGGTGTTTGTCTTCCAGAGTTGACTCGGTTCCCACTCAGCCGCCGGAGCACCGCCATAGACTGCCCGTCGAACCAACTTATGTCTGTACTCTCTCTCTCTCTCTCGAAAAGAACAATTAGATAGCAGAAGTAGAGAAGCTCTAGATTTTTTCGGTATCCAAACAAAGAAGAACGACTCCTTTTTTATAGCTTGAAGAGGAGCCTCCTCAATTAATACCAGAATTGAATAGGGAGCCTTTCCATTCAATAGGGGCAATTCAATACATTCAATACGGGGAATTAACCTTGTGATTAATACGGTGATTAATCCTTGGAAAACCATTCAATTGCAGCATTCAACTCATTGCCGGACCATTGAAGAGTCACAAACTCACGTGCTCTCATCCTAGAGCATAACTAGGACCACAGTCCAGTCAGTTCCAAACTAATCTAGATTAGATCATAGATCACAGACTTCGAACCACAGGTTGCGGGCCCACGAATCCTGAGCTCCGGCCTCGGCCTCAGTCTAATTTAGGTGTTTGGTGACGGCGCACGCACGTCACTTGGCTTTTCCAATTCCCATAACGAGACAATTTCTCATTCATATCTTAATGGAATTTATTCACTGTTGTTGGGCCCACCTCACGCGGTGTGAGTCCCACCAAATTCTCTTTGGTAAAATTTCATTTTCCAACAGGGAGATCCACGAAAACCTACCCATATCTTACCATTTTATTCGGACTTGTACACTCATGCCACTTCTCATCCACTAGAAGATAGAAACAAAGAAAGAACAAATGAAAAGAAAGAATCTATTGGATGAGAGAGAAGGAAGAGAGATCAAAAGAAACAAGTTGGATACCTTCGTAGTGGAGTTTTTCAAACAAAAACAGGAAATGACTACCTTCGAGAATATCAAATGGCCTTTGCACTCAAAAGGTTGATAATATCGCCCTGGCCGATGCTATGGGTGTTGGTCATCTTAGGATCTAGTCTACGACTTTCGTAGTCTTTTTGAACATTTATGAATGCCGTTTATCTGACTTGTAGACTTTGATTGTTTAAGTTAATGCATGATTTTTCCGCTTGACCCAAAAAAAAAGAAGGTGGATAATAATAATAAAAAGTAAAAAGGTAGTTCATATTGACTATCTACCATATCCAACAAATAAAGGCATTAATCCTATAAAAAGACGATGATCATTACAAATTTAAGCACACTTCCTGTACAGCAGAAAGAAAAATACATCACAAAAGACTACCATAGTGTACATAATAGTAACATTTTGAGTAGGCTTGATAAGCCAATTCAAGTTATTAGAATTCACGACTTTTGTGCGGAATTAGTTAAAAGTTTCTTGGGAATGATTTTTTTACTTATATAATAATAATAAAACCAAGCTTGAACAACTTTAGACATGTTAAAAGCTTTTTGAACTAACCTTGAAAAAAGTTACTATACCGCTCATTCAACTTTTAATACATAATTTTTTTTAAGCTATTCGTGATCGACTCGTTTAAACCTCATTTTGCAATTAACTCACTTGATTAATAAGCCAACCAAAAATATACATTTTCGTCAGACCACTTTTCATCATCTCTCATAAACTAACTAATTGGTTTTAGGGAGGGCTTCAATTAAGCCTTTTATGGCATTCGATATTGCACCGGCCAGTCTGTTTTTGAAAGCAGTCGCAGGGAGTGACATTGTGTAACCAAATTCATAGAGGCACTTAAGACCCAACAATCCCTCGTGCATTTTAACAAATATAAGTTGGTGGATCGGGTAATACGTACCTATTGGGCCCAGGTGTTTTACAAGCCCATCATGACCAGTATGGATAGAATAGAAAATTTGAAGCCCATAACGAATAAGGATCTTCCGAATCAAATGGACAAGACGACCTTTTCCCTCCTACAAAAGTTCTTTATTATAGGTTTCAAGTCCTATTTCATTAGGTCGTTAATCATCCAATGTGTTCCTTTACGCCCCGTTTTCGAAAGGGAAATAAGTACTTACAGTATTTTATAAAAAGACATTTTTAATTTTAAAAATCATGTACTTACGCAAATAATTTTTCTATCAATATGAATCTTGTTTGATAGATCTCATTGAGATCTTTAATACGGTGCAAAAAAAATAAAAAAATTATTTTTCATTTATATTATTTTTTGAAGTTGAAAATGTGAAATAAGTATTTATTTCTTAAGAAGGTATTCTAAACATCCATTAAAAGTCAGTGAACACTTTTAAATACTGCCCAGGATTGCTCGATCGACTCTATTTATTAACTTGCATATTGGCTTATTTTTAGCATGGCCATATGCATTCAGGAGGGGAATTCACAAATGTATACCATAACGTTTTGTAATTGGGTATCGTATAGCACTTAGTTAGCTAGCTAGCGTTGCACAAGACCATGCAATGGGATTAACAAAGAGTACAATACTATCAAATTAATTTGAGTTGACGACGACACATGCTTCATATAGCAAATATATAAATGATTAACTACTTAAAAGTTGAAGTCATCAGAGAAAATGATAAATCTTTATTTTATTTTATTTTTGGATTATAGTACGCTCGAGTCAACTTTTGTGTAACGTTCTCTCAAATAATTTGAAAGTATAGGTATGATGGGACAAATTTCCAATGACTCCGAGAGCTTTATATCCTCAACAAGAAGATTCAGGCACAACAAGGTAAAAAAGTGATTCCCGATTTGGTTTCACAAGAGACAATTAACCCTCGGACAGCCAAACATGGCCTAAATGTCAAAATTCAAATAGCTTTTTTCCCAATCACATCGAAATGATCGAAGGGAACCCTCGTTTCCTTTAGAGAAGACAAAAAACATAAGGAAAAAGAGTCCTGCCATAGGCAAAAACATAAGGAAAAAGAGTCCTGCTATAGGCACCAACCGGTCTCCTGCCGAAATTGTACCGAAGGCTGCGCCAGGCCGTCTCCGGCTACTGGACGGTCGATCCGAGCCATTCAATATATACATATATACACGAAAAATAATATGTTTTGATCAAATACCTTATACAAATCGGATGCCGTTGATTTTCGTGTGGGCCCTCTAATTTTTTTTTATAGAATTTTTGGACCGCTTGGATCGACCGTCCGATAGTCGGAGATAGCCTGACGCGGCTGTCGATATGATTCCGGTAGGTGACTGGTGGGTTCCTATAGCTTTATGGAAAAATAAGTCTCTAACATGTGCCTGTGCGCACAATAACAGAGGGGAGGGCCTGGCCTGGGTGGCGCAGATAGAGAGAGACGGACGGAGGACGTGGATTTTTGGATTGTTTTGGATTAGAGAGAGCGCGTGGACGAGACATGTGGTGACTTCTGCCCATACCGTGGCTAAACCATGTTCACACCCATCTCCCTAATCCCCTCACAGGGGCGACTCCAGAATCGTGGTTTAGCGGTGACAAAATCGTACATAAAAACTTTTGTAATCCACAATTCAATTCAAACGAAAGAGTTTGATTCGTTTGAAAATTTAACTTGCCTGATTTATTTTGATCCGTTGACCCATACTATCTACTTATTCATAAATTGAAGTAGATTTTCATTTATATATACAAAATAGCTATGCACGAATGACTTAGTGCAGAATATAATTTGCACAAACAAGAAAGCGTCTTTGAGATACTTACCTAACTGCTAGCATTCGTAAGAACGAAAACTGAGAATACGAGCACAGTACGAAAATTGAGAGCGCAAACGCAAGACATGTTGAAGGATTATGTGACTAAGGTCACACCAGTTATTCTCATATCTATCAAATGAGGCATTGAAAAAGAGACTTCATCAAACTTCTTAGGAGGTTCCACATCCATGCCCAACCTTTTGTGTCAACATAGGTCACGACTACGTAATGCAGCGATTAAATCTCTTCATATTGACTTGCCTAAACGTCATAAGAGACATGATCAAGATTCAAAGCCATGCTTGTCGCCTTTGTTTTTTTCTTTGCTTTTTACAATACAAAAATCTATTACTACTGTAACCTTTCGTGTTTTTGGTATGGGGCTTAAGGGTTTAGTACCACCGCCTAATACGTGAGAATACAAAAGCCTACTGTTAAGCTACGACTCCGCTTGCCTTTGTCGCCTTGTTTTAATTAGTCTTTCTTAATTACAAACTAAGATACAAACGAGATGCACATCGTGAGTTGAGAGAGTTGACAAAAGATACAATGAAATTGTTTAACCGATGATGACTTTTCTAGGGGTTGTGGTTAATAGAAAGTAATCATCTGGTTGCCAAATAATACAGTTTTTTTTGAGTTCTTGTGTCCACACTCGAATTGAAATCTTGTGAAGATCTTTTGAAAGGTATTTGAAAAATTACTCCAGAATGTAATTTAACTTTTGAAGATCTTTTGTTTTCAGTTTCTGATACTCAAAAGCACTCAAATATCCACAGTACCATAGGGCAAAAAAGAAAGCACTTCACTCAAAACACCGTTCACATATCTGGCCATGACACATAACACATGGAAATTATCCACTTTTGGAGCAACAGATTTTTATATTATCTTTTGTTTCAACCCTGAAATACTATCTTTTTTTACTACGGAAAGTACTGCTGAAAAGTGAATCGCCAAGTGTTCTTGGAATGAGACTTAAGAGTTTCTTAATGTTCAATTCTCTTTACCGCGCGGCAACTCTTGGGCCGGGCTCTCACTCTATGCATAAGCGTGAGAAAGGTTGTGAGAAATGTTGTAGAGATCAGTTCATAGAGCGCGTAAGCTGACTCGGTACATTTCGCATTAACGACAAAAAAAAAGTGTTAGAAAAGTGGACTGACTATCCATTAATTGCTCTTGAAAGCATGGTGAATATACATACAATGATGATAGGAATTAAGCTAGCTAGCTAGTTGGCAAAATCTCTTTTGTAGATACTCCTCTTTCTCTGGCATCCAATTAGAATCCCCTCTCCCTTTCAATCTACTTATAGGGACCAAACTCTCTCTCCCCCCCCCTGTCCCCCATGCATGTAATACTGTTCTTTCTTATCCCCAAAATAAATACTCACTAATCCTTCCCCTCCTCCCAATCCTCTCCATCATTCTCACTCCCACTCAAGGAAATACCAACATATATAAAACCTAATTACTCTCTCTCTCTCTCTCCAAAATAGTAAGAGAGATGAGCCAGTGTGTTCCAAGCTGGGAGGTCGATGAGAACCCATCCCCTCCAAGGCTCAGTAGTACTCTCCGTCCTCACTCCAACTCCAATTCCATTCCCCCTGATGTCATTCCTATGTATGTATATTCTACTCTCCCTTTTTTTTCTTCCTCTCTCTCTCTCTCTCTCTCTCTCTCTCTCTGTTTAACAACAGTCCACTTTCTTAATTAGCACAGTACAAACGAAGGAACATGCTAAAGGCAGCCTAGTATGATGTCTTTAGCATGTTTAAAATGTTTATTAATATGTGTCGAAAATACATAATAGCATGTTTAAAATGTTCATTAAAATGTGTCGAAAATACATAAAAATTTGTAAAAGTTTATTAAAAAGTGTAAAAAATGCACCAAAGTTTTTTTTTTTTTTTTGGGGGGGTCTTTTTCTTTGCTTATGGTCAATGGAAGGTCTGACACTATCAATTATGAGGGGTAGTGTTTTTCTAAAAGGATTAATAATTGCCTTTTCTATGTAAAAATAGCTCGTATGAATAGTTTGTCTTTTTTTATTTTCAAATATATTTATAGTTTATTCTTCTCAATATATATGTATATCATTCTGTTGGCAAGAGTGGGATTATGCAACTCTGCTTGTATTATGTTCCAAGTCTTGTCTCTCACATCGCGAGTCCCAAATTTAAATAAACGTTGAAAATTGTGTTTTAGTTCATACTTAATTGAAAGGTTCATCGATTGAGCCAGATGAAATTTGTGTTAATAGTTAATACTCCGCTTGTATGTTTCAACTTGTCTGTCACACCGTGATCAGTCCCAAAATTAATGAAAGATGAGAATTGTGAGTCAGTTAATTGACAACCTCTATGTCAAAAAATCTGTTAAATTAGGTTGCTTTCCTCGCAAAAAGTGAGTTTAATTTGTCTTTATTAAAAAATTCGCATTTGTTAATTTTGCACCAAACTTTTGTAGATTATTGATTCGTCTCGACGAGAGAAATCGAAAAATCCAATTTTTTTTACTTTTATCCAAATATTATGGGAAATATCCATTTTTTTTTAAGCTAAAAAGATCCACTTTTTGCACTTTTTTAGCTCAAAAGTGGAAATTTTTCGATTTGTCTAATCAAGACGAATTAGTAATCCATTAAAATTTGGCACAAAATTAATAAACGCAGAAAAAATTAATTCATTTTTTACACTTTTTGCTTAGTGGAACTCAACCTTAATCCCATGACATTAATCCGATTATTGATAGGGGGATGTGAAGTTTCTTTATGGTTTGATGGTGGGGTTATATATATTATATTATTATATTACAGGTTAGACTATGAAGTGGCAGAATTAACATGGGAAAATGGGCAGCTAGCAATGCACGGGCTAGGCCCCCCGCGCGTGCCTACCAAGTACCCGAATTGGGATAAGCCACGCGCCGGAGGAACATTGGAGTCCATAGTTAACCCAGTCACCTACCTGCCCCAAGGCAAATCCGGGAGCGTAGACGAGCTAGTGCCGTGGTTCGACCACCACCGCCCTGCTGCATCTTCCGCCTCCGCCACGATGACGATGGATGCTCTCGTGCCCTGCTCCACCACCTCTGGAGAAGGAGGTAGTGCAGGACAGAGAACCGCGTCCGCGTGGACGCATGTGATGGACGGGTTGGGCAAGCACGTGGTGGGATGCTCCACGCGAGTGGGATCGTGCAGCGAGGCCAAGACCTGTGACGACGAAGTGCTGCTTAAGCGTGCGAGGGTGGCACATACGCAGGTGGCGGCGCAGGAGTGGAGCTGCAGCAGGGATAACAACAGCGTGGATGGGAGCGCCGCTTGTGGGAGGGAGAGCTGGCAGTTGACGCTAGACACCTGCGATAGGGAATTGGGTACTGTGGGCGGGTTCACCACTACTTCAATGGAGTCGCTTGGAAACACCACCAGCTCCGCCTTGCAGAGCACCAAAGCCACCACAACCGCTACCACCGACGACCATGACTCCGTTGGTCACAGTAGATTCCAGGCAACTCTCTTGTTTTATACTCTTTCTGTCCCAATTGTTTGGTCAATTTGAAGATTAAATTGTTACAAACTTACAATTATAAAGTGTTAGGTTTTTAAGAATGTACCCCTCACTTTTTATGATAGTATTAAATTAAATGTTTTCAAAATAGAGAGGGCATTAAGGGACTTTTCTTCAAGTCTAACTTAAAATTGGAACGAAGAGAGTAATATTTTTTTAGTGATTAATTATTCAGTGTATCCTAAACACTTTGATATTTCAAGGAGCTCCATTACCACACATTTTCATGCGAAGTTCATACACTCGATTCATCGGATGATTCGGATCCATGTAAATGTGTGGAAGGGAGATGCAATATGTGGCAGTGCTGCGAGCCTAAGAGAGCTCTTTATAACTTGTTGCTATTTTCTGAACCACCACAACTACCATAAAATCAAGACGGGTCCCCCAAAATTTGTACCTCCGCTAATATTTTCTTGTTTCTATCTTTTTTTTGACATGGTCATGATAATCTTGTTTCTTTTCATTCGCACTATGTTCTAGGTAAAATATTTGTGTGCTTGTGGACATTGTCAAAACGCTTTCGGGAGGAATACGGTTTTAAAAATGGAACTTAAGTTGTGATACCGACTTCTGTTATTATAAAATGATAAGTACTTCCGTCTCCTAATTTTCGTCACTTTGGAACTTTAGTACTATCATTTTGACACTTAAAAAATATATTCTAAAATATTTTTACGCCATTCGAAATATTTTAGAAACGCTGCAAATTAAATTAAAAATCACTGTACGAGATGTGACTTTCGAGTTAGAAAAGTGTTCAAAATTCTCTAAGGAATGAAAATTATGGACAGGAAGGAGTAGTTGATTAATTGTTTTTAAGTAAACTGTATCGTGATGGATAAATATTTTCTATTTTTCCTAATTTTTAGAAGAGAAAAGCAGGGGACGCGCAAGAAAAGAAAAAAGGAGGTGGGAAATCATCCATCTCGACTAAAAGGAGTAGGGCAGCTGCCATCCATAATCAATCTGAACGCGTATGCTCTCTCTCTCTCTCTCTCTCTCTCTCTCTCTCTCTCTCTCTCTCCCTATTCTACACACTTTTTATTATGTACTATGTTTTGATGGATATTACAATGTTTTTGTCAACTTTCTTATCTTATCGCCTACAAGTTGCAGGCATGAAAAAAGATGTCGGAAATTATTAGCGATTTAATTTAATTTCCCCCAATTATGACGAGGGACAAAGTGGTCAAATATATATATATATATATATATATATATATATATATATATATATATATATATACAGTTATTTTCAAATAAGGAGGTCCTTATTTTAGTTAAAATAAGGACCTCCCCATTTCTCCCATTTTCCAATTGAATTTCGATGATCCAATCCGCTCAATGTGTTTAGAACGTGATTTTAAGGGTACCCGCGAGAAATCGGCAAAAAAAATGACCGGGAAGGGCTTGATTTAAGCAGTTTTTATTTGAACCGTTTGATAAAAACATAACAAAAACTGCTCGGATGAAGCCCTTCCCGGTTTTTTTTTTTGCTGATTTCTCGCGGGTACCTTTAAAATCACGTTTTGAATATATTGAGCGGCTCGGATCATCAAAATTTGATCGGGAAATGGAGGTCCTTATTTTATTAAAATAAGGTGGTTCTTAGGAGAAGGGGACTATATATATATATATATATATATATATATATATATATATATATATATATATATATATTGGAATGATGGAATCTTTTATTCTTTTTTCAGCGTAACAAAATGACTTTATTCTTTACTTCTAAAATTGGAAACTTATTAGTAGTTACTCAATTTTCTTCTATATAGAAAAGAAGAGATAAGATCAACCAAAGGATGAAGACGTTGCAGAAGCTGGTCCCAAATTCCAGTAAGGTGTGAACCTCTTCTCTCTCCATTAATACTTTTTCTTTTTCCAATATTCTTTCATTTGATCCCTTTTTCTTCCTTTTTTTCAATTTCTAGGGGTTTTTTTTTTTTTTTCAAAGGATAGCCATGGAAACATGTGCAGTAATGTACGTATTGTATGGTTCCTATCTATAATTGCATCTTGTGTGGTACCCTATCATTATTTAAGGGCCCGTCTATAGGTATGAACTTGACCTTATACCCATATTAATAGAACTACGTATTCAATTATTTTATTATAATATCAACTCGACTGCTACAATTATTTCTCTTTTTACGTGACAGGATGTTGGTGATCTATCATTCAACACTTCTCTATCAACTTGACGCACCGCTTAAACAGACTCCACTCAATGGCTGAAAAGTATCAATCATTGAGTGGAGTTCTCATAAAATTAACGTAAAAAATGCGAGGATAGTATTTCCCATAGGAATATTATCTTAGTAGCCTTCTTCTTGTAACTATTGGAAATTCTAGCTATTAATTAGCATTTCTAACATTAAAGAATGAGCTATTTTGACTTCTTTTTTTTTGTAATACCCCTATAAACTACTCTATGAGCTATTAAATTGAATTGAATTCCAAACAAATGAACAGGCCTTTTAAATTAAGTACCCCGAATACGTTGTTCGAAACCTGATAAGTATTATCGATTTCTCTGTGACATGCTTATACGGGGCTTTTCTCCGACCATTTCTGCTCAATCATAAAGTATTGGAAAACACTCGAAGATGACTAAGAATTTAGTGGCCACCCAAAATAGACTATGACAGATTGATGTCATTGGAATAAGATGCGGTCCAATCTAACTTTTAATGAGTACAACTGGTGATTGTTACTACATCGGGTATCATTTTCATGATTCCAAGGAAGAATCATTCCAATGATCCCTTTTTTTTCTTCTTCTTTTTTTCTTTTTTTTTTGTGGAAAGGGGATTCCAGTGAATCATTTGAGTCCACAAAGACCCTTACCTACTGGGTCTACTTGACAGAAAGATGTTACTTATAATTTCTTGTGGAAAAAGAGAGCATTTAATAACACCGTCCTGTGGTCATATTGGTAGGCCATGAAAACCTTGTGCTTGTCTGGATTTGGAATCAATTCTTCCGAATAACTTCTGTGAATAAGTTATTCTCATTAATTTCGTTGCATCAATATGCACGCTACATTCATGTTGAGGATAAACCAAGCCCCCAAAATGTAACAATCAGGGGTAGAGCTATGTTTGGGGCTCTGGGGCCCTGGCCCTAGCTTCTCGAGAGTTCGAGTTTTGAAATTTCAATTTTGTATGTACCTAATTTTGAATATTATTGATAATTGTTCGTGTATAGCTACTTATAATCTTAATACTAATTTTTGTCCGATTTGATAAAAAATGGGTTATTTTATATTTTCAATTTCTTTTATAAATAAAAAATAAGTATATGATAGTTGATGTAGCCTAAAAAATCGTTTCAATGTACAAATGTCATAATGAATTGAAAAGTAAAAACTGTATGATATAATAAGTATACGTTCCGATACTAAGCTGCCCCCGGGATTAAAATTCTTGCTCCGTCACTAGTACCAATTAATTAGGGTTTGGTTATATAAATTCTTTTTCGCACATCTTCACAAAGGATCGAAGTATCGGACAAATTGTTTTCTTTTTTTCTTATTCAAATGTAACAAGATTACAACTCTCTCTAATGAACTTGTGTTTTTTTTTTTTTTTATAACTTCGAGTTCATATTATATTTTTGCTCCATTAATTGGGAGAAATTTTTGGATATTGGGTGGGCAGTCCATCTGGGCCGTCCAAAAATATGTGAGACAGCCCATATTGAAACCCTCTCTTTCTTCTTTCTCTTTCCAAATCCGAGTCGTCCAAAACAGAAATGGACGGCCCGGATGCGCCGAGTGAGTACCACATGGTAGGTACCCACCCGGCACTAAAAAAATTCTCATTGATTGGAGCTTCTAAAACATATCTGTAATGACTGATAAAGCTTATTTATGTTTGTGATTTCAGACCGATAAAGCTTCAATGCTCGATGAGGTTATAGAATATCTGAAACAGCTACAGGCTCAAATTAGCATGATGAGTAGAATGAACATGTCGTCCATGATGCTGCCTATGACCACATTGCAACAACAGCTCCAGTTGTCTATGATGGCTGCCGCTCCACTCGGGATGGGAATGGGCATGGGGATGGGCTGCATGGACATCAACACCCTCGGCCGGCACAACATCCCCGGAATTCCCCCTGTTCTCCACCCGGCGGCCACCGCTTTCGTGCCTATAACTTCGTGGGATGGCACGGCCGGCAATGATCGGTTGCCTCCTCCAGCCGGAGTAATTCCGGATCCCATGTCTGCATTCCTTGCATGCCAGTCGTCGCAGGTAAAGACATAGTGATATTTCTCGGGGCCTACTCCAGAATTTCGGTTCAGCGATAGCAAAATCGTACAGAAAGTTTCTGCAATTAATGCAAAGCTCTATCATAAATATTGATATTTGTTTGATTAAAATTAAAGTGAGCCTGATTAATTTTTCTTTATTGTCATTAACTATCTACTTTTACTCACAAATTTAAGTAGATTTTCACTTACATTGGCTATACATGAATAACCCAGAGCAACAATAACAAAGATTTAGATGCATTCGTCGTTAAAGATTTAGATGTATTTTTCTATATTAAAAAGTACAAAATTTTAGTGTTTGTTTTGAATCCAGTTGGTTCACTTGAACCCCCTCAAGTACTAATAAAGCCGTCATGCATACGTTGGAGTATGTTGGAGCGAAGATTTAGATATATTTCGTCGTTAAAATAAGGGGCAAAAAAAGATAATATTTTGTTACTAGTACTCCACATGTTACTTTTGTTTTTGTTTTTTGCACCGCTTTAAGTTTTATGTTCTCAAACAGTCAAACTTATTTAAGCTATTTTTGTTTTGTTTTGTTGGACTATACAGTAATATTTTGTCTCCAAATTTAGGTGGATTTTCATATTTTAACTTTGCACGAGTAACTCAGCGCCAGCAATATTAAAGAAAATCTAATATATATATATACACACACAAATAACTTTGGTGTTGATTTATTTGTGTTGCAGCCCATGAGCATGGATGCTTACAGCAGAATGGCAGCATTGTATCATCAGCAAATGCATCAAACTCCACCTTCCGGTACTAAGAACTAATTAAGGAGAGGATTATGCAAATCAAATCCCTTCTCTATTTTCTTAATTATTCAAATTAATGTTCTTATGACCAATTAAGGAGAAACATATAATTGATTTGGAATCATACATGGACCCACAATGATATTGCATATACTACTTGCACGAGGGAGTGTGTTAGGTTCTACTAATACTTACGTACTTACTTCTTCTTCTTCTTCTTCTTTCGTAACTAATTACTTATTTTAATTAAGCTCTACCAAGGGATCCGAGTGCTCAATTAGTACTCTTCTATATTTCCTCCTTTTTTTTTTAATTACCACGCAAATAAGATGTGTATGTTTGTTTATTTTTAACATATAAGCAGAATTTAACAAGCTTTATGTACTGTTAGAATATGTGTGAATGTTAAATATCACATCAAAAAATAGAAAAAGCGTTGAATCTTAATATACGATTGGGTGGCTCACATCTTACAAGATTTTAACATTTTAAGTGAATACGGGGCTCATTCAATGTTTACTGAGGCCCAAGTAATGTTAATTGAAGAGTCTGGTTTTCAAATACTCAAATACGGCATGGAAATCCTTGTAACTCCTAATCACCATTCGATGAGATCCGGTAGAGCAATAGCTAGGATCAGGCTGATCAGCACTAGCTCATCGGTAGCACTCTCTGCCCTCTTATTCTTCAATTCCCCTTTTACGTTTTCGCTCTCAGTTCTCGCTGTAATATACTAATGAATAGTATAAAACCTTTTTAACAGGAGTTTTCAAAAAGCTCTTGCTTCCATTTTCTCTTTCTCACGAGCGCACATCATGCGCCTCAAGTTCGGCATATTGACTTCAAATTCATAATTTTTTTTTTTTTAATCTCTTTCAGTGACTTAACATCGCACGTGCCTGTCAGTCAGTAAGTAGCATTTATGCAATAAAAATAAAAATAAACAGACGCAGGAGTAGCAAATTATTGGACTCACTGTTTACCAATTGTTTCGCAAATGTGTCTTCTCACATCAGCACCGTATTAATCGACTGGCCCGTCGAGTACGTCTTGTATATCTATGCCCCTTGCAAAGGAAACACCTATACATGCAATGCTCGAAATTCATGCCTACGTTCTAGTTTCTTCTCTTTAGCGATCAACCTTGAATTAACGTCCCGTTAGAAAATCGGAAAAGAAAATTATTTATTAGTCTTTTCCTTTAACTAGATTCTGTTCAGTTGTTGAAAATGTCGCCCGAGGAAATGGATTCCTAGAAAAAGTGAAGCAAGTTGAAGTAAAGGAGAATTAAATTTGTTTTCCTACGTGTGTTTTCTTGACAAAGAATCCTGCAAAAAAAATAAAATAAAATTCACATTTGGCTGGATCTGTTTTGTAGAGTATGTACCGATAAAAAGTTGAGATCATGGATCCCACAACTTTTTTAGTGACTGAACATATAGAAAGTTATAAGAATGTTGATTTCTAATTCTTGTGGTGCAATCGAACGGGGCCTAGTAACTTCACTAAAAAAAATGATAATAATTTCTCTGCACTAATAAATTCTAAATCATGCTAGTAATAGAGCCCACAAGTTGACAAGTACCTCCCCTTGATTGCCTTCGACATTCCATAGATATCTCAGTTCATATATTGGCCAATGAGTCCTCTTTAATTAGGCTGGTCGGTAGGGCTGTAAACGAGATGAATCGAGCCGAATATTAGAATGTTTAGATTCGTTCATTAAGTATTTTAGCGAATTCGAGCTCGAGCCGAACTCAATGAAAATTATGATTAGCCGAACTCGAACCGAGCTTGCCTAGGTTTGGGTCGAACTCGAGCTTGTTCACGAACCTTAACGACCTAATATTATCATATATTTATATTATCATATAGGTCTAAAGTTGCAAATAAATTTTTTAGTATGTACATAAATACGTTCATATACATATAAAATGATAAAAACATATACATAGGCAAGTTTTTAGTAATTGTAAACGTTTAGACTTGTACTACAAGTTTTAAAATTTTCACAGTATAAGTATATAAAATCTTTATGATATACATATACTTTAGGTTCGCGAGCCTAATCGAGCCGAATACTGTTACGTTCATGTTCAGCTCATTTATAAAACGAGCCTAAAATTGAGGTTCAGGTTCGGTTAATTTAGTAGACGAATCGAACTCGAATGACCCTTTACCGAATCGAGCCTCGAACAGTTCACAAATGGCTCAGTTCATTTACAGTTCGACTAGTCGGCTTATATTTTTATTTTCTGTAATAGTGGTAAAGTAACCAAATATGTAATTTTTTTTTATCATAAAAGCAGAATTTATATTAACATGAATGGGATTTTTGGATAATTCAAGAGTCTGGACCGTCTACGCGGACCTCGATTAATCCTGGGACCCAATCCCATCGAGAGTTTCAATTAAAAATAAAGTAAAGCTCTGTATGAACTGACTCTAAAAAAATTAACAGTTTCAAACATGAGACTTTGCAACTAGTTAATAAAGGATTAGCTGATTAGGATACAGCTAGCGCATAAGTAATGTAGCAAAACGAGCCCTTGGCCATTTCGGTTTCTTCACAAGGTAGCAAATACTGAGCGAGGCATGGTTGGTTTCTCTCTAAATTTTGTTTTTGCTTTTTCACTTTCTCAAATTCTTCTAAGAGTTTTCGAGTCAATTTCTCAGTTTCTGAATCGTCTTCGATGGAGAAATCAAAAGGTTGATCATCATGCTTATGAATGTGGTCTTTATTGCACATGCGATCGATTTTTGGTTTTAACCTCTCTGCAGTTTTTCTATTTAGTTTTAGCTTTGCTCCGATTTTAATTAGACTTCCCGCAAGCGAATAATGGGATTGGCCCACTAGACTCAGTTGACAGTGCACGCAAGATGGCCCGAAGATCTCGTGAGTACTAAAAATATGCTTCTTTTTTTTTTTTTTTTGAAAATGTCAATTTCGTATCATAACAAGCCCGAAGGCAAAGATTACATCGCTAAGTACAAGAGTGCACCGAACTACCTACTCCGGGATTAATGGACACCCTGCAAAAGCAAATCAACACTAGGTGCCGATATGAGAATCTCATCCAAGACTAGGCAAAGATAAATCGAAACGAAATTCCAGTACAAACGATTACAAAAAAAACAGATGTAATCAGAACAACAAACAGATCACAAGCGAAAAGGCCGGCCGAAGACCAAATCCTCCTTCACCCTGACCTGCAGCCGTCACCGCCGGCTCAAGGCTGGCCCACGACAGAAATCAACCAAATAGGCAGCCTTCCGGTCCCATGAACTGCTGTCCTTTTAGCACGCTGGCCAATCAGAGAAAACTCCGCAACAAGCCTCCGCTGCCATGGCAAGCTCCAACCACGCAACCGAAGCAAACCAAACTAGGTCCGGCTGGCTGAGCGTGGTCACGGCGACCGATAACCGTCAAGAAGACTATCCGTTGAAACCCATCCACAACCCATACCAGAACATGAACGAAAAAAGAAATTATTTGGCCACCACTACAATCTCACTAGATCCGGGGAGACCCGAATCGGTATACAACCGGATTGAGAAAATCAGCCGGTAGAGGAGACGAAAAAATTGTCGGAAAAGGAAAAGAAAACCCTAATTCCAAAACACCTCACCTTATTAAACCCAACTACCAACTTGTAATACCCGCCTCGGAAATTTCGGTATTTCAATTACTTTTAATTGAATTATATGTTTTGGGGGTTAAAAACCTTAAACAATAGAACTTGCGAGGGTATTATAGGTGATTTGTGATTAGAACATAAGTTAAAAATAGGTCTCGCTTGCACACGATAATCTTTATATAGGTTTACGAGTATCCTGGGGAGATATTTCTCCCCATTCTTCTCTCGTACGTGTACGTGTACGTGTGTAGAGAGAGAGAGAGAGGGAGAGAGAGAGAGAGACGGTTGGAAAGAGGAGAAGAAAAAACGGAGAAGAGAAAGAGGAGAAAAACCCTAGTCTGTTCTTCACGAAATTATTCAAGGTATCTAGAAAACTTGTTAATTTCTGGAATTTTTACTAAGGGTTCAATAGTGTGTCTATTGCATTGTGTTAAATTTTCAGAATTTTTTGAGAAATATGGAAAAAGATAAAAATCGTAAACCAAGCTGTGGTAGGATTCCTGTTTTTGAACAGACAGCTTACAGAGCTGCGTTTTTCATCAATTTTTGTTATGGTTAAACGATTCTCTTGATTATGGGTCCTTTTGGGTTTGAAAGATTGATAAATTGATGATGTTTTGGCGTTGGAATTACTAAAAAGTATTAAGTATTCGATTTTTTATGAATTTTCGAACACAAACTGTTCTGCTAGAAATTGTATTGCTCTGCTTAGAATTTCTGAGTTTGGAGGTGATTTTGACTAGGTTCCTTTGTTTTGAAAAATCAAGGAAAAATCAAGGATGAACTTTGATGAGTGATAATGGTGTGTACCAAATTTGGGATTTATTAGAGGCATATTCTAGGTTTGGCGGAATTTACAAGTTGGTGTGATCCTGCTGGATTTTGTCTTTGTGGTTCCGACATGTCTTGGGAAAAACAGTCATATCTTTTAGTTCGGGTATCGAGTTTGCGCACCGATTTTTTATTTGGAAACTAGACTTGTATGCCTTTCTGAATATGTAGGGTTTGTGGCTTGTTTTGTTATAGGTTAAATCAGTTTTTGGTTTGAAGTTGGCGGATGTGCAAAATTTGTTATCTTGGACAGTTGTGTGAGTAATTTCGGACAAGCATAAATTTGTCGTTCGGACACTATGTTGGGCAAACTTTATATCAAAATTCATGTACCGGAAGTGTACTTTCTAACGGTAGTGGTCTCATGAACTAGTTCTAAACCTATTAAATGTTATGATCATTCTAAGACAGATTGGTTGAGGAATATGTTGTCTTTTTGGAGAATTGGGAAGTGTTTGAGTTTCACACTTATTGTGGGATACTTTTAGGTATGGACTTGGACATATTTGTATCCGTTAGACATTATTTAGCTTCTTATTAGCTTTATAACATTGTGCCAAGTATTCGTTGAATTAGTAACTAATATGAGTTAATTACTTGTGGCTAGGTAAAGAGCCGGTCATTCGGGAGGTGCCGAAACCTTAGTTTGGCATACTTCGGTCGACGCAAAGGTGAGTGTATTTGATATAGTTATGTTCAATAAAGTATTACATGGTGGTGATTGTATATCATGCTAATTGGGATTTAGTTATTGATATGTGTTTGTTGGGTGTTGATTGTACTCGCTAAAGGATTGTGGAGTGAGTCACACCATATCGTGGGCCATGCCGTCTAATTAACGGTGAATGAGAATGTGGTTTGCGGGACACAATACTTTGGGTACATGGGATGTGGCAGACGTGCCACTGTATGTTAGTGTTTACACATGTGGTTATACGATTGAGTACTTATGTTGAGTTTTGTGTGGTTTACATTCAAGTGAGATATTCCTTCGGGCTCTGTGGTATTTTATTGAATGTATTTTATATCTCACACACTCTGGTTTTCCTTTTTGGATTGCCAGGTCACAGGTGGTTGTAGAGTTGGTCCACTACCGGTCGACATTTTGGGGACACTTGGATTAGTATCGAGTGTTGGTATTTTTGGGTCGAGTTGGTTGTAATGGGTCAAACTCTAATTTTTGTTAAACTCATTTTGTGACTAAGATTGTCAAGTACTTTATGATTTCAAGTTTTTAATTATGTGGGAAACTCTGTTAACGTTTTAATTACTTATATTGGGATAAGAGGCATCAACTTATGTACTATGTAAGTTCGTAAAATTGTTGACACATTGTTTATGTTAAAGTTAAGTCTTCCGCTGGGGTTTTACTCTGTTATGTGCATGGTTTATCGTTTAGATTTTGTTCTTTGGTGTGGAATGCCACATGGCCGTGTCGGTTCGGGCCCACTTCGGGTGTCATTCCGGGACGAGGCGTGACACAACCACCAGCTACCAGATTTGAATCTCCACCGTGAGGATGGAACGGAGAAACCCATGAGCCATGGCCGGAGTCCAAGCAGCTCAACAATGGACGAAACGAGAACGGAGAGGTGTGAACAATAGAAAGGAGGGGAGGAAGGGGGGAGATTTGGGGAAAAGGGGGGAGGAAGGAGGGAGAGGAGGGGGGCGGCAGCCCCTCTCCCAACTAAAAATATGCTCATGGGGTAACTTTAAATGATTAGAGTTTGAGAACACCACAGGCTTTTATGTGGAAAATATCTAGGAACATTGCTCTAAAATCAATTTAGGCACTGGACAACCTCTCATGTTGCACGCTTGCTATTTGCTGAAGCAAGAGGTGGAATTTGTGTTACGAGATGTTGACAACATTGTTGTTACTTGTTAGAGATAGAACCTCAAAAGTAGATTTTTGGAACTTGGACCAATAGCAATTCAGGATAATTGCAATGATTCATGGATGACCAAAGGACCACTCATTTCTGGCTGTAACGACAAGTACTAGTAATAGCAATGGGCTGTATGTAATCATGATAGAGCTTTGCTCCATATAGAAAGGTGGCCCTCCTTGGACCATGTATGTATTATAGGGATCGACACGTACCACGTATCTAGCGTGTGTATTTGCCTGCGTGATGAGTTTGTGGTGGTAGACTTTTTGTCGGCAACACGTCACTTGATACACGATAACGTATTATATATTGTTCGAAAATAATAATGTATGAATATACATAGATGGTTTATATGCCATATGATACCCAATTCATTGGTGACCATGTTAGCTTTAATCCAATAGATTTTCATTTTGTTTCATAGTGGTTCATACGGTTATAGTCCTTCTATTAATATTTAGTCGTACACAACAAAATTAAGAGTTTGATAGCAAGTAGAGATTTCAAAGTCTAACAAATTACGATGAGTTTCAAATAAAAAGATGAAAATAAAAAATAAAAAATAAACTATAAACATAGGCCGGAATGTAACGTTCTATGTAACGAAATTAGAACGGAAACTTTAAAAACAACATGTTTGTATAACTAAATGTACATTTTTATTAACAATTCCGGTTTTTCCTAAGCCAAAAATTTTGGCTCCATCCCCGAGTTACAGATATTGAGCCAGAACCAGGGAATGGCATATGGGCACATGGGCCAGGGGTAGCTCCATTTGTTTGTTTTCTTAAAAGCCCGTAGAAGTGGTGAGCTCAGTCCAAACCTCAAAAAAATTCGACCCAACCACGCCATAAAGATTTTAGTGCCACTAGCCCGTAGAAGGATGTTTGGTGTTGGAAAAAAAGAAACCCACATATTATGGGCCGAATGGAATTTTGTTTTTTTGGATCTCGGGCCCGATTGGAAGCACTCAAGCTCTCTCCAGCGCCAGTGAACCTGTCTTAATTATTAACCCAATCAATAAGGATTCGTGAACTGTTCGAGGATCGTCTCAGTAAGAATTCATTCGAGTTCGATTCATCTATAAAATGAACCAAACATGCACCTCAATGTTAGGCTTGTTTGATAAATGAGCCGAGCCTAAACCTTAAAGTATTCGGCTCGGTTAGACCCGCGAATCTGTAATTAAATATAATTAATAATTCTTTAGGTGTCTATTTACAAATATAATAAATTTCAAGGTTATATATACAATTCAATATTTATTTTTCTCCCAAATTCCATATGATCAATGAGAGAGTTCAGGTTCGGTTGAGTTTAATGAGCCGAGCCAAACCAAACCCGAGTCTTGACGAGCTCAATTCGAGTTTAGATTTGGCTTGGCTCGGTTCATTTGAGTTTAACAAGCCGAACCTGAGCTTTAAAAAAATTTAACGAGCCGAACTCGAGCGAAGTTGTTCAAGCTCAAATTGAACTCGAGCCAGATTAGTACCTTAATGAACCTGACCGAGCCGAACCCGAGCTTTGAAAAATTTTAATGAGCCGAACTTGAGCCAGGCTAGTACCTTAATGAACCCGAGCCGAACTTTATAGGGTTTGGCTCGATTCGGCTCGTTTACGGCCATAGGCACAAGCTAATTTGTGTTGGATATGTGGAAAAAAAAACCATTAGCTTCCCCAGGCCCATGATCCTTTCAACCCAGATGCAAGTGGGTTTTGGGACTAGATGATTGGAAAATAGGTCTACGATTTAGCTTGCATTTCAGTAGAGACTTGGTGACGAAGTTCGCAATGTGGTGACATAGTAATAATACATTCGTCTTTCGGGCTATTGAGTACAATAATCGACACCGACTTCTAAGCCATGTAGTAGCATATTTTGAAGACAGAAAGCTTTTCAAGTGTTCCAAGAGCACCATCATGCATGGGATGCCCCAACTCCCTTCGCATTCCATAATTATCTGAATGTGTACGTGGTTATGAAGGATCACATGTGGCGCTTCCATAGTCACGATAGGGTGTGTGTGCTCTTGAAATGTAACCCGTACTTGGACTTTCAGGTTGGTGTTGTGTAGTGAGGTGTACAGCACCGTGCTGCACACTTTCAAACCGTCGGATCGTGCATTGGACGGCTCGGTAGAATTTTCAGTCTACTTATTTGATACCCGCTAATTAACATTTCTCTTCTATATGTTCCATTCACTTGTTACTTTCGAACAGATCGAGGTGAAAATTTGGATTGCCCATAATGTCGGATTCAGACTACTGTAACTGGATTTAATGAAAATTTTCATTTTGTACGTGCGTTTGTTTTTTCACCAACAGCTATTATTGAACTTTATATGTGGGCCTGTGTTCATTAAGAGCTTTTGTACTCCACACACAAAAAATGGGGGGAAAAAAAATAGTAATTTGTAGAAAAAGGTCAGATTCATCAATTGGGTGATGCACTTGTTGACCGATGGGACCAGCACCGCCACAAATTGATGATTTGTAATTTTGCGCCCCCTCCCTTCTGAGTATATTTAGGCCCCATTTTAAAATACAAATAAATATTTATTTTTTAATAAGATAATTTTAAATTTAAAAATAATAGGCTTACGAAAATTTAAAAATATGCACTATGGATCTTATTTGAAAGATATCGATACAGTGCCAAAAAAATTAAAAAATTATTTTTTATTGACAGTATTTTTGATTTGAAAATGTGAAATAAGTACTTATTTTTTTAAGAATGTGTTTTGAAACTAGCCCTTGTACAATTTTATTTTATAGGAGTATTTGACTAGTTAATGTTTTTTAGTAACCTTGTATAAAAGAATCAGCTCAAGTGAATATTTATAAGTGGTTGATCACATCTTTCAACTTTTTATTCAGAGTTAAAGATCTTGAATTTTTAATCGAAACCTAAAATCGGAACAGCCACTTACACATATCTAATTGAGCTAATTTTTTGCAGGGCTAACCGAAAAATATACAATGCTTTAAAAGTCGTTGGACGCTAGTTGGGTGGTCGGCTACTTTTGAGCAATTAATTTCGAATTAATCAACGATTGATCGGTGCATATTAGTTATTAATCGGACCTAATAGGATAGACCCTATTAACGATTAATCACCAACTAATTTTTTATTTTAGAATACTGAAAATATGTTGTTGAAAGATGTTCCACTTTCTAAAAAAAAAACTTTTTAGAAAAAGAAGGTAATTTCAAACTCAAATATAATGAAAATGAAAAATATTTTTTGCATCGTTTAAAAGATCTTAATGAGATCTATCAAATAAGATCCATATTGGTAGGAAATTTATTTGCTTAAATACATAATTTTTGAGCTTGAAATTACATTTTTTTTCAAAAACTTATTTTTCCACAAAAATGGAACACCCCCTCATCAATAAGGCAAAGGAAAAAAATTCAAAATAGGAGATTTTCGCTACATTTTAACATTTTTTTTTTCAGATTTCCGTGGAATTAATTCAGATGGAATGTGCTTTTTCTACTAGCAACTTTATTATTAATGGCCCAATAATTATGTTCTTATCGTCCTGCAGTACCCACAGCTTTTAATGGAGAGGATGTGAGTGGGTCCGAACCCTTTCCCCTCAAATCCTTTTTGGTACGACTGATATTGTACAAAATCGTACGTGCCAGATTTGATTTGATTTTTTTTATAATTTTCTGGCGGTGGATGTGATTGATTTTGGAATTTCTACTTTTAAGACTGCATCATATCATGTCCACTCGTGTCGTCATAATCACCTCTCTTTCGATCGATGATTTGGTACATAACAACGTCGGTATGGCATGCAGCTAAACTAAACTCTTAACAGCTCAACTCGACTTTCGGCTCATTCACAAAAATACAAATCAAACTCAATATTCACTTTTGACTGTTAATTTCAAAATTCGAGCAAGGCTTCAGTATAAGAATGTTCGGCTCGATACAAGTAATGAGTAGCACATAAAGATATGTCTTTCCTTTCTTTCTAACTTCTGCCTAGCTACTACGTTTCCTCTTTCTCTGGCATGGAATTTCTTCAACGAGTTATGAAAGAGTGTGTGCGTGCATGCATGCTTGGCACCAGGTAGTGCCCATTTGAATACCTAGACGGATGAAAAATATGACGAGTTGAGTGTGGAAGAGAAAAATTACCGTATTTTCTTTATATACTGAAAAGTAACCGACAAAATAAAGGCGTAAGGCTATAAACGAGCTTTGTCGAGTTCGAGCTCGGCTCATTTACTAAATCAGCCAAGCCTTAACCAGTCAAACCGGCGCGCTTGCGAGCTGCTCGGTTCGTTTACCGCCATACTTGACATTGAGTTTTGAGCATGTGTAGTGGTGCATATAAATAAAAAAAAACTATAATTACAGTCAGATCTGGCATTGAGTTTTTTTTCTTTTGAAAACAAAACATAAGGAAGATGACATGAAGCCTCCAAAGATCACAAAAAGTACAACCAGGATATTGGGCATGTGTGGCCAGGACATTGCACGAGTGGCATTCGTACTGAGAGAACCCAATGAGAATTCAATACTCAATTTTTCTTGACACAAATCTCAAACAGAGACATGGTCTTTATAACTTCTTTAAATGCCGTCTCATTTTGTGGACCCAAACAGTGACCTACCAGATTTCAATACTTTCCCGGCCCCCATCTCCACCCAATAATTTTTCTACCCTCCATCCTCTCCCCCTTCCCCTCAACCCACTGTCGGCAAGTCGCACATAATAAACACTATTTATAATAGTTTGTACATTATGCAGTTGACGTCAATAATTATTTTATCTACTGTATGTACTTTCATTTAGTATAATATTTGAGCGTGTAATAAAGCCAGCTGGTTTCTGTACTTTTGGCTTTGTGATGAGGAGGCAAATTTCTTCTAGTTGGGTGACTATCCTCCCTCCTACCCATCTCTGTGTGCTTCTCTTTTATAATCGGATGTTTGCTCTAATTTATGTGCACCTTAACTAATTTTGAAATTTTAAATTCAACGGCTGAACAAATTATTTAGTGGTGCCAAAATTTGGAAGGCATCCGTGGACTTTGAACCACGGACTCGTGAAAGGACAAACATATGGCCAAAGGGTCAGTGTATATTGTGTTTAACATTTTTTTACTATCCCCCATCCTACTCATCTACCGAAGGGCTGTTTCACTTTCTTTATTTGCCCAAGAGCATCTCTATGTAAATACGTTATGTTAGTTCCCCCCCCCAAAGAAAAAAAAAAAAAAAGCATTTGCCCAAGAGCATCTCTATGTAAATAACATAAGTCACATATTAGTTAGGAGGACTAATCACATAACAATGGAGAGGCCGAAGGACCAGCTACACGAATGTAGTTCGAGGTCGGCTTGTTGACCGGCCTAATGGTATCATAGCTTAACCTGTTTCATCTTATATTTTCTAAATAAGTAAGTTATACCCATGATGAGCTTAAAAGCTGCCGTATGGAAGAGATGTAAATCATATGTTAATTGGGTATAAAATAACTTATCACTCATACTATAATATTAAAACCTCATTCACCTAATACTTAGTAATTTTCTGGCTTTATTCTAAAATTTCTACAACCGCACACCAAATTCAACAACCTGATTTTCCTATAATCTGATTATAAAAATCCGTTTATTTTCCCCCTTCTGAAAAGGACAACCAAGTCTTTATACCAACAAATTTCTCCCTTGTATAAATCCCTTTCAAACCCTCTCCATCTTACTTCCATCCCAATCTCTCTCTCTCTCTCTCTCTCTCTCTCTCTCTCCACGTTAACTTACACCACAATGGCCATATCCTCAATTGCTCTCTCCCCAAGAAAACTAAGGCACGACTTGTACTCCTACTCGTACCAACAAGACTCCAACACCCCATTAGTCATCTCTGTTCTTTCTTCTCTGATTGAGAGAACCATGGCTAGAAACAAAAGGATTGCCAAGGATTGCGCCTGGGCCTTGTCAAGAGACATTCGGACCCGAATTTTCGACTCCAACGAGACTCCGGACCTGACCATCCAGTCCTACTTGGAGAGGATCTTCCGGTACACTCGGGCCGGCCCCCCGGTCTACGTTGTGGCGTATGTTTATATCGACCGGTTGTGCCAGAACTACCCTGAGTTCAGAATCAGCGGTCGGAATGTGCATAGGCTTTTGATCACAACTGTGATGGTGGCTTCTAAGTATGTGGAGGACATGTGAGTAAAAAAACCCATCTTTTTTGCTTGTGATTAATTCTTGTCTTGTTTTGACTCTTCAAAATCAGTTTAGTTTTTGGAAACACCTTTCAGAATAGCAGAAGAAAATGTGTGTTTTTTCGTTTTTACAACGTGGTTTTTGGAAAGTGCTCTGAAAAATGGTTTTAGGGTCCTGCTAACCTCTGCCTAGTAGGCGATGGAAATGGGTCTCGCTAGTCTAATTACAGTCTTTCTTGGTATTTAATTACTTGTGCAGGAATTACAGAAATTCCTATTTTGCTCGAGTTGGGGGAGTAACAACGAACGAAATGAACAATCTAGAGCTTGAATTTCTGTTCCTGATGGGTTTCAAGCTTCATGTGAACGTGAGTGTGTTTGAGAGCTACTGCTGCCATCTGGTGAGAGAAGTAAGTGTTGGAGGAGGTTACCAGATAGAGAGGGCTTTGAGATGTGCTGGAGAAATCAAATCAAGGCAAAAAGAAGATCAGAGAAGATATGACCAGATTGCCCATCATGTTTTATTGTAGATTGATCACTTTAATTGCTCTGTTTCAAAAGATCATAGGTTTAATTTGGTTGTGTACAGAGTAGTGTATTTTTGTAAATTTGCTTTGGGTACCCCTGTTTTGGAGCTTTTTACTGAATCTAGCCCTGGAATATTGATTTGTAAATAAGTGTTTTAGATCATCAGTCTTTGTTTCTTCTCCTTTTTCGGGGGTATAAAATGAATGTGACAGGTTTGTTGTGGACACTTATGGAAAGATAAAGCTTAATTACCTTATTATAGTTGACTTAGTCAAGTCTCTCTCTCTCAGTCACATTCTTTTTTTTTTGGTCAAGCGGAAAATCAATCTCAGTCACATTCGGCTCATGGGGCCGCTGGCTCCATTCTATTTTGTCAACATTTTTCACTCCGGTGGTCGCTTAAATTAAACTAGGTTGAGAGTGGTAAATAACGTAAACTAATAAAATATGAGAAATAAAAGCGTGAAACATATGCTCCAAGATCAATTCATGACCAATTAAGGTTGAATACTTTTGTTGCTAAATTTAGGTTCTCATGCAGCAAAACAAAATCACTATTTCAGCGGTTTATGATGCACAAAAAGCTATTCAAGATCAATTCGTGATTAGTTCAATTTAATATCGATCGGTTGAGATTGGCTCGCCGGATAAACAAGTCATGGTTGAACATATTTAAGCTTGCTATATTCAAACCAAATTGAAATAACTTACTAAGTACGCCACTCGTTTGACTCGTTTATCAGTCCCGGACAGTTCATTAGAAAAGAGTCTGTTAATTCATTTATGATCCCTTGATAGTTCATTAGAGAGAGTCTGTTAATTGATACTCATCGAAAAATTAACATTCTTTCAATGTGCAATGTTGTAAAAAGAATTATAAATTCTCAATCAGAATGTAACCGCAGGTTTAGTTGAAGGGCTTTCCAACTAATCAAAGAGTTGAACTACATTAGTTGACGTGTCATCACCTAAAGTCTTCAGGAAAGCACCCAAAAATTGTCGTTTTCTTAACACCACCTAATTAATCAAACTTTAAAAGCCTAATACAGTAGTGTTAGTAATTTGGATAGATGCATGTATATATAATCAAAAGAATTGTCGTTTTCCTCCACACCTTGGTTGAGTGGTTGGTTATCTATAATTCCCGCGCTAATTAATATACTAAGAAACATGATTAATTTGCAATTAGAATTTTAGAACTAATGATAGTGTCATACCAACAGAAGACAATTTCCATGGAGAGAAAGAAGAGAAATTAAAAACAAAGAAGGGCATCTGCTTTTAATGGGAAAGGTGGCAAATTTGTACTCTTTTTTTTTTTCCTATGACCTAAAACTAGAGTTCGTACTGTTTCCACACATGTTTCTCTCTTCTCAATTAATCTGTTCCGTAAGCATCCAAAAGATAATTAACATGGCTTAAGCTTCGATATGTTATAAAAACATTCAACTCAAAATCAATAAGATCGCTCATGCCACCAACTCGTCTAAAAGCATAAGCTATTAAAGAGAGTGACAACTTTAATACTTATATTTTGAACACGCTTCCTCACGGATGGCTCTATGAGAGGACAAACTCACGTAAATTTTAATCATGAGGTATGCGATGAGGTTCGAATACATTATATATATCCATTGACAATGAAAGGAGATGTCATCCAAGCTCATATACTAATTTTCGAGGTGATAATTAACCGATGTGGGACAATTACCAACAACATAATTAACTAAAATCACCAAAATACAAGGTATATTAGTGATCTAAAGACAATAATTATGTCTTTCTAACCTCAAGGAGACAGATTGAGGAGGTGCAAAAAAGAAACAAATGATTAGTGTACTAATTGTTCGTTGGTAGACATGGAGTTAGTTGGGCATTATTTTTGTCTTAACAAAGTGATTTATGCTAAGTTCCTAGCATAATATCTCTGTCTCTACGCGTATCTTCGTTAAAATAGACATATGTTGTAGAATCAATAAGACAAAATGTTAAATCACATGATAGGCTGCAGCCTATTTTTCTTTTTTAATGGTAAAAGGGGTGTTGAAACTATTTTACGTGCATTTAAATTAATTTATTTTCCTATCCGTTTGAAAGTTAGGCCATACACATAGGATTTAAGGAATTCATGAAGCTCTCGCGATCCGAATCAAAAGATTAATGATGAGCTAGATTCTACGAAGCTTTTCAGCATTCCTTGTCTTTATAAATTGAAAGTCGATCGTTGTTCGAAGAGGAGGGGCCCTTAGTTATCTGATGATGTTGATATGGACACATCAATGGAGTTTTCATAAAATTGAAATGTGGAAATACAAGTTATTCGACTATCAGATCAAACAAAAAATGTGGAATTCAACTAATAATTCCTGTAACATCAATTCCAAATTAAGAAAAAATAGACACAGGTTTTTCTCTCTCTCTCTAATCCTCGTCCCCTATCTACGCTTTTTTTTGAGTTGCACGATAATGCAATATGACCCGCAGAGGGGAGATATCAAACACTCACATGCACGTGCAATCCCCGACTCGCACGTGAAGAAGTCAATAAAGAATTCAAATTAAGCGTACGGATCACAACGAAACAAAGTGCAACTATGACACAGACAAATAAAAAAAAGCCTACATATTATACTGTTCATTACCACCAACTCATTTAAAAACATAAGCTATTATATTTATATTTATATTCTGAAGACGCCCCTTCGCGGATAGCCAAGCTATCCTCATCTATGAGCTGACAAACACATGTACATTTTAATCGTGAGGTAGGCAGCCGTGAGGTTTGAATACAAGATCTATTTTCTGCTCTAATAGCACGTTAAAACAACCAAATCAAAATCAATTGACAATGAAAAGAGATGCCGTCCATGCTCATATACAAGTTTTCAAGGTGATAACTAACTAATGTAGGACAATTACCAACAACATAATTAACTAAAATCACCAAAACACAAGGTATGTTAATGATCTAAAAACACTAATTACGTCTTTCTAACCTCAAGGAGACAGATTTGAGGAGGTGCAAAAAAGAAACAAATGATTAGCGTACTAATTGTTCGTTGGTAGACATTGATCAGTTAGTTTGGCATTATTTTGTCTAACAAAAGTGATTTATGCTAAGTTCCTAGCATAATATCTCTGTCTCTACGCGTATCTTCGTTAAAATAGGCATATGTTGTAGAATCAATGAGACAAATGTTGATTCACATGATGAGCTGCAGCCCATTTTCCTTTTTTAATGGTAGAGGGTGTTCAAACCATTTTACGTGTATTTTACTTAATTTCTTTTCCGATCTGTTGAAAGTTAGGCCATACACATAGGATTTAAGGATTCACGAAACTCTCTGCGACCCAAATCAAAAGATTAATGATGAGCTAGATTCTACGAAGCTTTTCAGCATTCCTCGTTCTTATAATTTGAAAATCCTTGTTAGAAGAGGACGGGCCCTTAGTTATCTGATGATGTTGATATGGACACATCAATGGAGTTTTCATGAAAGTGAAATGTGAAAATTCAACTATCAGATCAAACAAAAAAATAATAATGCGGAATTCATCTAATTACTGTAACATCAATTCCAAAGAAAAAGATAGGCGCGGGACTCTCTCTCTCCCTCTCTCAAATCCTCGTCCCCCATCTCGGCTTTTTTTGAGTTGCTCGATAATGCAATATGACCGACAGAGGGGATCAAACACGTTCGGGCATGTCAGCTTTCCTACGAGGAAAGAAAAGAAGAAAAAAATGTACTTCAAAGGTAGTGAGGACCATGATATAGAGTTGAAAGAAGGAAATGTTATTGTAGCATTTGGGCCACACGGTGTGACTATCAGAATGTTAAAATTAGTAGGGCAGCGTATGGTGTTATTGTTGGATGTTGTTATCTAGTACCTTAAACCAACTACTCCTACTTAATTTATTGATGGATGGATAAGTACACTTCCGAAGGCCTAATTACTACTTTATTGATGGATGGACTAAGTACACTTCCGAAGGCCTAATTGCTACTACTTTATTCTTCACATACAGCTAAGGCTGTCCCCCTACTATTAATTGCACCAACTTATTAATTAATCATTCGTACTCACAATAATTTTGCCCCTAAAATAAAATTATCTCAAACAAGTGACTTTTAATTAGTATCCATTTCTCGCCTTCCCCCCTCCCTTCTCCACCATATATATAAAACAACCAAACAAACAAATAAATAAGAGAATATCCTTAAGCCTCCGTTTAATTGTTGGAATATTGCATGAAATTTATTTTATTATTTGTATTCTTTTGACAAGAAATTTTACAGGAAAACTAAAATGACTTCATTTTAGCTAAACCTATTTTGCAGGAAAGTGTTTTCCAGTGAAAAAAAGTTACGAATTCTATAACTTTCTTGATAATTGAACGCGCAGAAATTAACGGGGCCTGAAGCAATGTTTGATCATGGATCAAGAAGGGACAAAAGGGGTATAATTGAGTCCCAAGAAAAAAAACGGAAGAAGAAAGGAAAAGGAGTGATACTGTCTACCAAGCCCAATCCAACATATATGGGTTGGGTTCGGAATAATAAGATATAATTCATGAGAACTTTGACAGGGTCGGCCCAACTTTATTTCCAAAGGAAACCATCAACTTATAGGGTCCTGCAAAGAATTAATCTTGGGAAAATAATGGCTCAGGACATGTTTTGATAATTAATATCCGTTAAGAATAAGTTAAGAATATTTGTTAATGCTAAAAATATCCTTGACGGATATTAATTATCAAAACACATATTCGGCCGTTTCAAATATGCCCAATAAGCTATTCTTTTGGTAATAGGCCTGTGACCCAAAAAATGTTGGGCCTCTATTCTTAAGACTGATATGAGCATGGATACAGTTGCGGAAAATATGATTATGGGATGATCCTGCTATTGATGTAGTTATCATGTAAATGCTAGGTACTAAGAGCATCCACAGTGAACTAATCCAAATTGAATAATAAAAAATTGTCACATCACCTTTTGATTATTTATTTAAGGGGTTGTTAAGGTTAGCAATGTAGATGTCTACAGTGGCATTATCAACATTAATGAATAATCAAAACTTGTCACATCACCTTTTCAACTAGTAAAAATCTAAAAATTGTCACATTATATAATATTTTTTTTAAAAATAGTTTTCAAACTAATAAAAATAGGTTATTAGAAATAGAAAATGATTTTTGGAAAACTTTTATTTTGAAAAAACACTTTTCAGAAAAAGTTTAAAAAAATATAGTTTTTGAAAAAAAGACATTTTTTTTAAATAACAGTTTTTGAAAAAACAAAGACAGTTTTAAAAAAATAGTTTAACTATTGTTGAAAAAAAAAACTTATTTTAAAAATGTTTTTCTTAGAAACGTTGTTGAGAGAGAGAAAGAGAGAGAAGGTTTTGGTTATTGACAAAAAGTTGTTAGTTTTGATTATTCAAGAGCCAAAATTTGATAAGTTGCTAAGAGGTTGTTAAGTTTAGTTATGTCACTGTGAGCACTTTTTTTAAAAAATATTGCCAACTTTAGCAACCTTCCACTTGGACGGTAAGGAGAATGCTAGCTACTTTCCGGGATTGTTTGAAAATTGGGAAAAGGAAGAGAAAAGATGGAAAAATTTGAAAGATACTCCTACAAGAAAGAGGACTTGGTATAGTTCTGTTTGAGAGAGAGAGAGAGAGAGAGAGAGAGAGAGAGAGAACTTTCTTGCTCTCTTTTCCCTCCAATTATCATTGAAAGTGATAACCACGTTGGAGCTTTTTCTCTTTTTTGACTGCATGTGGACTTTTATTATCAGTTATCCCCAATTGACTTAAAAAACCCCTAAATAAATAAAGAAAAAATCTAAAATCAGCCCACTGGGCTGATAATAAAAAATGTGAATGTATATTAAAAAGTGTAAAAAAAATATAGAAATATGTGTTTTTCTTATTCTCTTGTGTGCTTATTGTCAACCAACTGGGTTGACAATAGAAAGACCGATAAATAAATTTATTTTCTAAAACAATCGAACCACGTGATAATTGCTTATACGTAAATCCATGGGCATTGTATAGTATAGACTAGTAACAAAAGAAAGTATTCAACGGCTGATAGTCGATCACTGTTGAGTAATGAAACGTATCCAACGGTGGTAAACACAGGGCAAATAAAGAAAACCATTCGATCGCATTCATGCACCGTCACCGCCGTGGAAAAATTTGTCCCCACGAAATTACGGAAACGTCGCTCGGACGTAATCCAAAATCCTCGCCAGATATAACGGCCCCCCTCGTGTTTATCATTTGAGTGCGACACTTACATTTTCTTACGTTAATCTATAACTGTGGGGCACCATCAAAACTAGGGTGTAAATTTTTGACACGAGAACACGACACAAAATTAGTGTTATGAGTTAATTATTTCGGACACGAAACACGAATATAACCCGATATGATTACACAAAAAGTTTAATAGGTTGAATTATGATTGAGAGATTTCTTACACGAACACAAAATGATAGGAGAGAAACACGACATTACGCGGGGTGAAAATTTATGAAAAGACACGATAGCACAACACGAACCAGACACGAATTTAACGGGTTAATGTCGGTTATTTCAGACACAAAACATGAATTGACACGACACGATAACAAGAAAACTAAACAGGGCGGATTAGAATTAAAAGAGTTCTGATAAAAATACGAGATGACATGACAGGACAATTTCCACCCCTGATCATAACCAGATATTCAACGGCCAATAACCTCCATCAACGGCTGGGTTAACGGACAAGAGATGTGTCGTTTTCAACGGCAACCGCTAATCTGGAATTATGTGGCCACAATTTGGCATCTACCTGAAAAGTCGGTTGTTTTAACTTCACGGACGGAAACATTGGGCAATTTGGTGGGGTCTTCGATACCGGGACGGCGGGACCTGGGTTGAATTTTTTTGTACCTGCAACTACATCAACCGAAACTAGGCGTTTCCAAAAAAATAAATAAATAATAGAACACAATATCTCCACATTCCTGGTTGAGTATTGGAATGGAAGGGGGAGGGCCGGGGGTCATGTAGTGTGATACCTTGCAGTGCACATTTGGACTATTCGTTTTCACAATTTGTAATTTAAATATCTTTATTAATTCTTACCAGTAAGAGTGTTTCAGCAAACTTGAACTATCGATTGCGAAAATAGACGATCCAGGTGTGTATTACATGGTGCACTACAGGTAGCGCACTACCGGACCTCGAGTCCGAGTGGAATGGAGAGCCTAAACTCGTGATGAACCTAAGCTTTCTTTTGTAAATTATGGAGAACCCAAGCTGTAATTTACGGTTGAGTCGAGTGTTGTATGACATCATGACTGGTTCATGATTGAATGTGTTTCAGAACGAGTGAAAACTAATGTTAGAGCTTAAGATGACATTAGAATTTATTCGAAAATTGCACTTCTTTTTATTGGAGACTATCAACATGGAGTATGTGTTTCGCCAGTTTTTTTTTCCAGAAAAGCTACGTGCACAGCATGCTGTGCACAGCAGCTGTGCACAGATCCCGTTTTCTCCTGCCTCGGGTCGCACAAAGATGATCGGAGGGCCTAAATTCTGAAGTGATTTTGGGTGTTTTGTTAACGCCTCTAACGATATCAAATGAAGCTCATTTTTTACAGAGACCTTAAACAACATATTTTGAACAAAATGAGCGGCTCCGATCATCTTTGTGCGACCCGAGGCGGGAGAAAACGGCCGCTGTGCACACAGCCTGCTGTGCACGTAGCACAGCTCTTTTTTTTTTTTACTAAACTCTACATTAATTTTGAATTAGATGTCTCAATCGATATTGTAACGGTATATATATATATATACACACGCGCGAGAAATGAATTTTAGTCCAAGGCCTGACAATATCTGACATTATATTCTTATTTTAGGAGAATTTTTTTGATACCGGGTGGGTACCATTTGTGTCCGAGCAGTCCATTCGGGCCGTCCAAAAAGTGTTGGACGGTCCAAATTAAAACTCTATCTCTCCTCTCACCTCACCACTCTCGCTTCTTTTTCTTTCTTCTTTTTCTCTCTCCAAATCTAAGCTATCTAAAACCGAAATAGATGGCTCGGATGCACCGAGCAGGCACCACGTGATACCCACCTGACACTAAAATTTTTCTCTTATCTTAGGCTATCTTACACCGATGCTCAAATCTTAGTAAGAAGATTATACAACCTATATATTAACTTGGGTACTCTTAAATTCCATTTTTTTTTGGGTGAAAGGAATGTACCCTTAATTCACGCATGGTGTTGTCCTAAATAATGAATTATACTTGCAATTAAGGACATGTGCATGGCCTCCGGTAAAGGGATTTTTTTTTTTTTCATACGTATACATCAACAGGGGTTAGCGGGGTGTTAAGATGTTAGTCAACGGGGGTTGATAAGTTATCCATAGCCCTGAACCCCAAATATGTTTCCTATGGGACTCGAACTCAGGTCACAATTGAGAAGAGAAATGAGACAACCAACTTGACAAACTTGATTTCTCAACCTCCAGTAAAGTTTGATGAACAAAAACCGTACGCGCGATAAATCACAGTACTAAATAATGAATTATACTTGCAATTAAGGACATGTGTATCCTTATGTTTTAGGCTATCCTATCTTCACCGATGCCCAAATCTTAGTAAGAAGATTATACTACCTATTAACTTGTGTACTATACCCTTAATTCACGCATTGGTGTTGTCCTAATTAAATAATGAATTATACTTGCAAGGACATGTGCATGGACTCCGGTAAAGTTGATGAACAGAAACCGCGCGAAAAAAAGCACACTAGCAGCATGCTCTGATCTCCCTCCATAAATACCTACGAGGAGTGATCACTTATCTATCCAAACCATCAAAAACATTTGCGCAGTGGTACTTTTGGCCATGGCTCTTGTTTTAGGCTTCCCATTGTCTTCCAATATTGCATATATCATACCTCTGTTTTCTCTGCTAATGATCAGCTCATGTTCTTGCTTCAATCCCAAGCTCCTTAATGCCTCAAAGCTCCAATCTTATACTAGTTCTGGCTGGTCTCTTGCCGGTGCAACTTGGTACGGCAGCCCCACTGGTGCCGGATCAGATGGTAATGCATTTTAAGTTCTTAAACACATTATACACACCTATACGTGCTGATTGGTTAATGATGCTATGATATATATATATATATATATATATATATATGCACATGAATATATATAGGTGCGGCCTGTGGATATCGTCATGCAGTGGATGAACCTCCGTTCTCCAGTCTAGTGTCAGCTGGTGGCCCTTCTTTGTTCAAATCAGGCAAAGGCTGTGGTGCTTGTTATCAGGTGATTAATAAAATTTTCTAATTATTTTTTTCTTCGAATATGTTAACATTCTCTACACGACATGACTTCTAGTTTATGAATTTTTTTGAGTTCAATAAGTAGTATCCACTGTTGTGCCTTCTAAATTTCAACATGTCATTGTCACGCTATTCTAAACGAACTTTCTTGTAACATTAGTCGTTTACTTTGATGATCAATCGACTTTAGAAATCGCATCCAAGTGGCTGTTATTTTAAGTACTGTTCAATTATTTTCAGGTGAAATGCACGGGAAATGCGGCATGCTCGGGAAATCCGGTGACCGTAGTGATCACAGACTCGTCTGAAGAGTTGGCGAATGAAGCGGTTCATTTTGATATGAGTGGCACTTCGTTTGGAGCCATGGCTAAGTCGGGTCAGGCCGATCAATTGCGTAATGCTGGAATCTTACAAGTACAATACCATAGGTGGTATACTTCGTAGACCTGTACGATGTCACTCGGGGGATTGTTTCTTTCTTTTTCTATAATGAAAAGATGGGCTATATATTATTATTTGTCGACTTTATATATAAATCAAAGTAACATACTAAAGATTATTATAAACAATGTTTGTCATATGCACGCATCGTAGCTCGTTAAAGTTGCTTGACATAATGTTTTTTCGGTTTGTTGGTTTTTTTTTTTTGTCGTGATATAACACCTTAATTAATATAATATAAAATAGAGTTTGCACATAATAGGAAGTTTGAAAGTTGATTTTTCTTAATATAGACCTTATATTTCGTTAATCTAGACCCTCATATTTTGTAATATTTCTTGTGGCTCATTTAGTAATTGGCTTTGGACTATTTTGAGGCCTCCTTTATGAAAACAAAAAATAGAGAATCAAAGATTTTCTATATACGATGACGAAAAAAAAAAAGATTTTCTGTATGACAGAAATAAAATATGGAAAAAACTTAGTGGTAGCTAGCGAGCCTATAAAATTAGGCCATAAATATTATTTTAACATAGTAATAACAATTTTTAAAATCATTGTGATAGCAAGTATTATTTCAACCATTATTCATTTTTGTTGTAACGATAAGATGTGACTATTATTTTAGTCAATCACCCCTTCTTTTCACTTCATAATTTATTAATAATTCTTCGATTAATTCTTTTTTTTTTTGTTACTAATTCTTCGATTAATTCATGTCTTGCAGAGTGAAGTGCAACTACCCCGGAGTGTCGGTCACCTTCCGCGTGGACGCCGGCTGCAACCCAAACTACTTTGCGGTCGCGGTTGAGTACGAGGACGGCGACGGCGAACTCTCCAGAGTCGATCTCAAACAAGCTTTAGATACGGACGAATGGACTTCGATGCGACAATCTTGGGGGGTTGTTTGGAGACTGGATTCGGGGTCTGCCCTACAACCTCCTTTCTCTATTAAGCTTACCGGAGAGTCGGGAAGTACCATTGTGGCCAATAATGTGATACCCGCTGGCTATCAGCCTGGACAGACTTATCGGTCTATTGTTAATTTTAAGGTCTGAAATTGTGTAGTTATCTGTCAGTAACGGACTTTTGGTCTGGCTGTTTGTATTAGTAAGTAGTAATCATCTCAAGAATAAAATACAGCTGCCCCATTTGGAAAAAAATGGTGGCTTGCTTCCTTCCCCAACAATTCTACACTAATTCGTATTCGTATTCGTGTGTGTTTGTGTGTGTGTGTGTTTGTGTGAGAGAGAGAGAGAGAGGTTGTCGAGGTGCCAATCCATAGGTAGCTTTGTGCCCGGTTTTAATTGGGCTCCCCGCAAGTAAACGTGATATAGAGCCTCAGGAGTAGTCGAGGTTGCCCTTGTTTTGTACTCTAACAAATCCAATCCTTCTCTCTGGAAGATCTTGAGAAAGAATTTCCAAAGCCTTTGTGGGACAAAATTATCCTAAGCAATTGAATGATGGATATATTATTGCAGTTGGACTCTTACAGGATACTTAAAGCCCAAAGGCCACAAGACATTGTTGTTGGGCTTCTTTTAAGCCAACCCAAATCCAGACCTGATAATTTGGGCTGGATGGAACATAGCAAATCTCATTCCAAGCCCGACTTATCACAAAATACAGGAGTGATCCAAAGCTACTAATCACCTAGGCACGAGCACATTGTAGACTCCAATGACACATGTTACATAGCAAACAAAGTAGAGCGCGCAAGTCACAAATGTATAAAGCTCGAGTTATGATTAATTCGGAGAATAAGCTCGAATAAAATCAGCCACACCCACACAAAGGGATGTGAAAGCTCTACAAGGGAAAGAAAAAACTTCCACATGGGAGGAGAAAGACAGATGATAAACTAGGAAAAAAATGACAATGAAAAAACTACAGCCATCATGCATTCCGGTGGTAGGTTCTAGTACTGCTTTAACTATTAAAATGGGTTGTTTTGACCCATTCCATTACAAAATGGTAAATCCGTTGTTCATAGACAATATTCAAATTTGGTAAAATCGTAAATCTGCAGTTTAATCGATCAACAGTTAAGAAGACTAAAGTTTTTGAATCAGTCCCACATGCATCTCCTTTTTTTAATTGTTGAAAGTATATATTGAAATTAATATTATATGAGTTGCAATTCCCATGCATAGCACGGATTTGCTGCTAGTAGAGTCTTATGTAGAGTTTGGAGCATCTTGAAGAACATTTTGTAGCTAGCAGTAGTTAGGCTAGTTCTTTTTTATATATTGTTTCCTGTGTTTTGTAATTTTCATTTTGTTTCCAGTTTTTTCTGGACAATTTGCTGGGCATCCCTTATTTCCTTTATATCTTGGTTCTTTTTGGTAATAAAATCTCTCTTTACCAAAAAGAAGAAGAAGAAGAAGAAGTTCTTGACTTAAGGGATGTTTGATAAAACTGAAAACTGAAAGGTGAAAGCTGAAAAATTAAGTACTGAAAGCTGAAAGTTGAATTTTTTAAGCTAAAAAGCTGTTTGATAAATATATTAAGCACTGAATTAAAAAAAATGATGAATTAATTTTAGTTTCAATTCTGTCTTAAATTACTAATGATCACAATGTACTTATGGTAATGGTGGAGTGGTGATTGTGGTGGTGGAGGTGGTGGGGGGTTGGTGGTGATGGAGCAAGGGGGGTGGTGGTGGTGGTGGAAGTGGAGTGGTGAGAGTGGGGACGGTGGTGGTGTAATGGTGGGGTGGTGATGGAGTGATGGTGGTTATAATGGTGGCAGTGAGTGGTGGCGGTGGAGTAGTGGTTGTGCAATGGTGGCATTGTGGTGGTGGAGGTGGCGGCGGTGGTGTGGTAGTGGCGGTGGCGGTGTGGTGGTGGGCTAGAGTGGTAGAGTAATGGTGGTGGTGGGAATGGTGGTGGTGGTGGAGTGGTGGTAGTAGTGGTGGAGTGGTAGTGGTTGTGCAATGGAGGCGGCGACGTGATAGTGGAGTGGCAGTGTTATTGGTGGTAGAGTGGTGGTGGTGGTGGTGGAGTGGTGGAGGTGGTGGTGATGGAGTGGGGGTGATGGTAGGGTGGTTGATTGCAAATACACAAAAATTCAGCCAGAATTAAGTAGCTCAAAACTACTTAATTTTTTTCAACTTTTTAGCCTACATTTTAAGTAGCACTTAATTTGTTAAGCAATGTAAAATGTGGTTATCAAACATACTGAATCACTTATTACTTAATTGATTCAATTTTAAGTGTTGAATTTAGGTTATCAAACAACCTCTTATTTAATGTTACTCTCCACCTAGAAAAATCATAACGAATAAGGAAATTTGTTTAAAGACAATCCACAACACTGTATTTATTTTTTGGTTTCAGGTTTTGGGCTGGCCCATTGGTTTTGGGCCGGTTGTTTGAGCTCGGTTGGTTCCTTACCAACCTTTAGATGTTTTAGGGTTTTTTCTTCTGATTTGGGTTTAGCCTATTGGGTCTAAATCAGTTCCTTCGCGTGGTTTGGAGAAGAGGGTATTGGGTGGCCAAGCCGGTGTACTCAAGTTCCTATTATCTTTGTATTTCGTGTATGAGTGCTGATACTGGTACAGCATATAGGGCACAAACAGTGCGTACAACGCGTGTTTGGGCCCGTTTCAGGTCTAACAAAGATAATTGGAATCGCTCATTTTGTTCAATATATTTTGTGTAAAGTCCCTGTAAAAAATCAGCTTCATCTGACATCGACAAAAGCATTTACAAAGCAGCCAAAATCGCTTTAGAAATTTTCTAAAGCAATTTTGGACGCTTTGTAAACGCCCTTATCGAAGTCGGATGAAGCTGATTTTTCATGAAGACCTTAAGAAAAATATATTGAACAAAATGAGCGGCTCCGATTATCTTTGTTGGGCCCGAGACAGGCCCAAACGCCCGCTGTACATACTGTCTGTGCCCCATTTTCTGTACAAGTAACATTTCTATTCTTGTATTGAGTTAATGAAATTTATTTTTGCTAATAAAAAAAAAACCACTCTATCCTTAATTTAGTAAAAGAATTCTTACAGTTAAGATTACATTATCTTTGCATAACACAACAATTAAGAGAACTTTGAATTCAAAAATATTACTCCCTCCGTCCCCTTTTAAGTGTCCTGCTTCGTAACTCCAACTTATTAAAAAGACATCATCATTACACCTTTCACATCAACTTTTTCCTCCACTTTCCCTACTTACCCATCATCATTACACTTTTACTCACTAACTTTTCAAAATAAAATATACTTTTAGGAACAAAATAGACAATACACCAACTTTTACTCCCCTAACTTTACAAAATGGACACTTATTAAGGGACAGCCCAAAATGAAATACTGGACACAAAAAAAGGGACGGAGGGAGTAACTAAGATCAACTTAAGCAACATCACAATGATTTTGGTGGATTCTTGTTGTCCAGTTTGTGGGGAGGGAGAGGAAACGATCATTCATCTTTTTTGTACGTGTTCGCTTGCAAGACAGGTATGGGCTATGTCAAGTCTTACCGTGAATTTTGGGAGTGCACAATTTAATTCTTTTTATGCCTAATGGGATGCGTTGAGTATGCAATGGCAAAATGTTCAAAATAGAATTTGGAATTTGTCTTTGGCTACTGTTACAATGTGGCATATTTGGAAGGGCTGAAATGGGGCATTGTTTGATTAAAAAGTGCTTCGGCCTGATGTAATTAGTAAAATGGCTTTGGGGTGTTTGCAAGAGTTTCAGGTGGCGAATCGGATTGGGAACGGGGAGAAAGGCGGAGGTAATGCAAGGGTTGGGGATGCGGTCAAGTTCAGAAAAGATGGCAGCGTTCTTGGCTGGATGCTATTAAGGTTAACGTTGATGGATCATGGAAAGTGGGGTCATCCAAGGGAGGGTATGGAATAATAGTGAGGGGTGATACAGGTTGTTTTGTGGCTGCTGCTATGGGAGTATCATTGGGGTGTTCTAGTCCTGCGGTGGCGGAGTCGATGGCATTGCGACGGGGGATGCAATTGGGGCTTCATTTGGGCTTGACATCAGTTGTGATGGAGAGTGATTCTCAATCTATAATCAGTATACTCAATGACCAAATTGAAGTTAGTCAAGATGTGTGCGTTGTTCTGAATGATGTGAGGGCATTAGAAAAGAATTTTCATAATTGCATTTTTTCTTTCTCTAAGCTCTCTGCTAACAATGTAGCGCATGTTTTGGCTTGTAAGGGTTTAGTGGGTGAGGGGTATAGTTTTTGGACTGAGTCCCTACGTGAATTCTTGATCCCTTATTAAGCGATCGGAGCTCCACTTAATGTTTTGATGCGTAATAATATTCTCTGTTATCGGTTTTGGCAAAAAAAAAAAAAATCACAATGATTAAGGAAACTTCTTTAAAGAGAATATCCATGTACCATGACCACTAAGGAAAATTTAATTCGTTAATGCATGTTTAATTACCACATACATCCACAGCATATTGATAAACATGTTAGATATCGAAACTCAATAAATTTCAAAGGATTATTAATATATCCTAATTAAATGCGACCCTGTTCGTTTTGGAATTTTGGATTTAAATTTCTAGGTAATGAGTGTAAAGGGAAATAAAGTAATATTAGGGGTAATGATTTGAGAGATAGAGATAGAGAGGAAAAAAAAGAGTAATAACTGAAAGAAAATAGGATAATGATTAAAATAAAAAATCCAAAACTCTTAAACGAACGGGGTCAAGAGACCCAATTCTCTTCAAATGGACCAACCAAAAATCTCACACAATCAATCTATAAATACCGAACTATATGATTGCTATATATATCTGGATTAGCTAATTACCTAGTAATAAACAACACAATGACAAAGGCTTCAAGTATTCACCGCATTTATAGTGTCACGCCCTCGATTTTTAACATAATTTCGATTTTTAACATAATTAAATAATATATTTCAATAAAAGAGTCTCGCATATCATATATGTTACCCAAAAGAATTTCCCACCTTTTTAATTTACAAACAAGTCTTTAAGTTTAGATAATTACAATTTTAGTCAAAAAAAAATTCAAGAGTAATTAGTTACAAGACCATCTTTATCAAAATGAGATCTTCACAAAGATGACGAAATAACTAATGAAGTCAGCTTCCAAAAGTCTTTCACTGTCAAGCACACAATACATGCAATCTATTGTCCGGCATCTGAACCTGAAAAGAAAGATTGGGTTGAGCTACACTAGCCCAATAGAAAATTCTATGCTCAAACTATATGTAAATTTGATGAATCATGCACCATGAATGAATGAATATTGACAGATACGCCCAAAGTACGAGTGACTATGTCACACCCCACCCCGGGCCAGCACTCAAATGAGCCCAAACCGACATGAGGGTGCAACATCAATCATCAACCCATTCCTATAACTTAAGTTCTAGCAACTAAATTAACCAACAACCATTTTATTGATAACGCAAAACTTAAACGTTCTTACAAACACAGCGGAAGTCTTAAGAAAGCATTAAACTATACAATAAACCAAATATAAACGTAGGCTGCACTACATCCCTATCTACAAAATTTCGCCAAACTAGTTCAGCCTTCCCGACATGCTACCTTAAGCGAGCATACAACCCCACGACGATCAACAGTGGATATCTACAACACCTGCAAAACTGAATTCCAAAATGGAATCCAAGAGTGTTTATGAGACATGGATGCAATTCCATATTAAAAGTACAGCTAAAAGATATATCTCAACCAGTCAAACAGTGAACCAAGCAATTAAAAGCAACACCGGGCACACAGCCAATAATTTAAGGCATAAAGCCTTTTGGCATTAAGCCAATCACCGGGCACACAACCAATAGTT
This sequence comes from Rhododendron vialii, assembly GCF_030253575.1. Lineage (NCBI taxonomy): Eukaryota > Viridiplantae > Streptophyta > Magnoliopsida > Ericales > Ericaceae > Rhododendron > Rhododendron vialii. Next base: position 3,466,282 of record NC_080563.1, on the reverse strand, counting down.
TAAGGCATAAAGCCATATGGCATAAAGCCAATCACCGGGCACACAACCAATAACTTAAGGCATAAAAGCCTTTTGGCATAAAGCCAATCACCGGGCACTAAGCCAACAATCAAGTTCAATTCATTATAGAATAATATCTATGAATCAAACACTCACCCTGTACTCCAAAAGAAAGTACAACTTATGATTTCGGTGCTCCTTGATTCACCGACTCATCACCTATCCACAAGCCAAACATTTTAGTATAGAAATACTTGAAAGGCTTTAACAAATGCATTAATAAAGTCCTGCATCAACTCAACTACATAGCAAATGCCGCACATAAGTAAATTTACCAATTCGTACCCAAAACCAAGAATTTCACAAATTCACACATTATCCAACAGAACCACTGATCGATTTCTGACTATAGTTTTCTATAGGTTTAGAGTCAGATTCCGAGACTATAACCATTAGAAAGTACACTCTCAGAACATCAATCTCAATATAAAATTTGTCCTAAACGGAGTCCGAATGACCAAGATACGCTCAAATAAAGTTATACATCTAAAACAGAAAACACAGTTCCAGCAGAACAGTCTGCGATCGAATGCTCATTAAAAATCACACACTCAATCTTTTCCAATACTTCCAACACCAAAACAACATCAACTGATCAAGGTTTAAGACTCATGAGAAATCATAGTCATTAAGCATATTCAACTATGATAAAATTGATGAACAGCACAGCTCCAAAAACTGCCCAGAATTCCAGAATCACCAAAACCTGAACTTTAATTCAAAAACTGCTATAATCTAGAAAGAACCACGACACAACCCATACATGTTCAGAAAGATATACGAGTCAAGTTCTATAATCAAGAAAAGGTGCGTAAAACCGATACCCGAGCAAGAAGTTATGCCCGTTTTTCCAACACGTGTTTGTGCTGTCTGCACAGACGCGAATCAGACACCAGTTCAGCCCACGAATTTTGTAGGCCAAACCACTTCGAGTTATTTTCTGAAAATTTAACACGATGCAATAGATTCATAGATGAACCTTCAGGATTTTTTTCAAGAATTTAGAAGATTTTTAGGTACCTTGAATAAATTCGTCAAAAACAGGACAGTTTCAACTTGGTTCAACAGAGTTATGCATATTCATAATATACCACAAATTTTCTGAAATTAAACCCAATTCCAACCTCAAAAACCCTTCTCCCATGAATTCAATTCAGCTCTAACTAGATGCCAGGTAGGGAATTGAACAACAAAATCATAAATTCAAGTAAAGAATATCATGAATTACCTTACAAAGTTTCCAATTCAACCTAGCTCTCACTTCCCCTTTCTCTTCTCCTTCTTCCACCGTTTCTCTCCCTCTCTCTCTCTAACATAGAACAAAACCTCCCTGGATAGGTTTCCTTTTTTTTTTCTTTTGTTTTAAAAGAAACACACACACAACACATCAGCACACACACGGCACTCATGCATAATTTTTTTTAAAAAAATTGCACTTTAATCCTTTAAGTTATTAAATATAACATTTAAGCACCTCAATTAAAAAGGATGTTACAGACTACCAACAAGCTGCAAGCTATAATCTAAGGGTCCTATACTTCACATAAATGTCACTAACCGTTTGCTTCTTTGACTAAATACGTTAACAAACTCATGTCACTCCACACTTGTCTATAATCAATTCAAAATCATCTTATTATTCTTTGTACGGTACTACAATCTCTCTCGTGTCCACGGTCATCATCTTCAAATCCCTTTATTACATTATCTTTCCTTTTAATCAGATATTTCCATCAATAGTCACTAGGGTCACCTCGGGTCTATTTCCCTCGAGCGCAGGGTCACCCCGAGTCTTTTCCCTCAATAGCAATAATCAGTTGGGTCACCTCGGGTCTAGTTCCCTCGAGCGCAGGGTCACCCCGAGTCTTTTCCCTCAATAGCAATAATCAGTTGGGTCACCTCGGGTCTAGTTCCCTCGAGCGCAGGGTCACCCCGAGTTTTTTCCCTCAATAACGACCACTTGGGTTACCGTTCACATTTTTCATAATCGTCATTATTTCATAATCAATTTCATCATCACTCTGTCGATCAAGTGTATCACAAAACTTTAATCAACCATTGCATAGCTCCACAAATGTGCAGGTTCATACATTTTCATTAGTTTACCCATTCGCATCGGACATAACGTATTAAGCCCATATATGTAATCCTACAATACTCTATCCATTAGTTTCTACAATTTAAGCTCATAGGGAGGTTGCCAAAAGGATTGAAGGACTTGACGAGTCGTGAGGACACAAGTTATTATATCCTCTCAAACAGTTCTTTCACAACATCGATTTCACTTTAAGCATTCTAAACACTCTACCAATCCACCACATTGATTTCATTTCAAGACGTTCCAAACTGTCAACCATATCGAGACTCCGACTAATTAACTAATACACGCCATTCCCTTTAAGCATACCACAATACCACACGTCCTCACCGTGCCTCTAAGTACTCCCCCGTGCCTTCACATACCACATATTAACTCACTACTAATCTCTGCGATGCCCGATCTTCTAGTTTCTATACTTGGAATCCGTAAAACATATGCCAAAGGAATCTAAAGAATTCTACGAGTCAAAAGAAAACGAATTGCAATACTATTCATTGGATCCCTAGACATGGTTAGGTGTATCGCTCGTATTTCAATGTGTAATATCCTCCATTTCTCATTTCTTAACACAACGAGTTCACTATAGTTCATCGGATACCACTCTCAGAATGAGACAAATAATACTCTTCAAAACACTTGAAAGAATATGCGAACAAACCCATTAGAGTCGATGAGAAGCTTCAAAATATGATTTGGAAGATATAGGAAAGCAGCTGAAAGACACTGCAGCAGCTCAATCTCCTACCGGTAGGTGGACGAGTCCTACCGGTAGAAATTACAAATAGAAGAGCCAGCCAACTTTGAGCTTGACCTACTGGTAGGTAAACAAGTCCTACCGGTAGATGGCTGAATACGTTTGAGCTTGTTTTGAGTTTGACCTACCAGTAGGGGGAAAGTTCCTACCGGTAATTGGCTGAATACTTTTGAGCTTGTTTTGAGTTTGACCTACCGGTAGGGGGAAAGTTCCTACCGGTAGAAGTTTGATACATTGAGCAGCTCAAAAGCTGTTGTTGTACGTTTGAGCTAGTTGAGGAAAAGTTTCATACTTGTCCTACCGGTAGGTGAAAAGTTTCTACCGGTAGGGAGATTGTTTTTCAGGCGATTTTTGACAAAATTTTTAGATTTCGATCCAATCTCAATAACAACCAATACAAACTCGAACAAGGCATAGAAACACTCAAATAACATATAAAGAGAGGTAGAATTCCCTACCTCGAGTATTCAATCCGAAATCGAAGAGATTGAGCAAGCCCTAGCTTCCAGAATCCAAACCAAGCGAAAATACACCAAGTCGAGCTCTATCCAATGCGATACGAGCCCCAATAGGCAAGTAGAAGATGGATTTGAAGTTGATTTGTACGGGTTTTGGGTGGTTGGATGAGAGAGTGATGGAGAGAGAGCAAGAGGGTCGAGGGAGATGAGAGAGCTGAGAGAGAGACGAGAGATGGAGAAAAATAGGAAATAAATTCCCTGGGCACACACATATACACACACACACCAAATTACACTAACACCCTTGACTTTCAAGCCTCGCACATTAACCCACAACTATAATTTTCACATTAAACCAATATTTGTCCACTTATAAAACATTAAAATTTAAAAGAAATTTATGGGTCTCTAGATACAGTACCCTCTTTGTGTTTGTTACTTTCTTTTCATTCATGGTCAATTGCTCCATGGCTTAAGGTGGAACTACCGTCGCGACGTGGCATGGAGATCCCAATGGTGTTGGAACCGATGGTATGTATACGTGTGTCTGTGCGAAGGAGAGCGTGTTGCGTGTGCTATGTTATTTTTGAACCCATTGAGCCATGTCATTTTATACGTGAAAACTAACTTATGAACGACTTTGTTTACATCTCACATTAACCCCTACAGCTATTTTAAGAAATTTGAACAGGGCTGGCCCAGGCCCAAGGGCCTCGGATATTAAAAAAAATTTAAATTTTAGAGGCACTTCAATATTATTTGTAAATTAGTATATATATATTTGTTTGTTTTATAACACAAATGTCTTTGCTAGTTTAGTGGTAAGTTGATTTTAATCCATGTGGAGTGTCCGAGTTCAAGTCTTTTGAATAGCTTTTTCTTTTGAAATGTTTTTTCCTTAAAAATAAGGGCAAATTTTTGTAGTTGTCCCTCTAGTTTTAATTGCTACCAAATAAACTTTATAGTTTGTTTTACGTTCCAAATTGGTAAACTAACGGAAAAATATGATTAAAAAATTAATTACTGCAATTTTCAATCCTGTTGAACTAGTGCGAAAATCTTATTTTTTTGATCATTTTATCCTAGATGGTCGTAATAAATTTTTGACTCTAAGGCCTTTCAACGAGTACCCGAAGACTCCTTATTTAGTGTCAGGGTTCTCTTAGGGTGCTCATTGGAAAGCCTTAAAGCCAAAAATCCATTATGACTATTTAAGATAAAATAATCAGAAAAATAAGATTTTCATACCGGTTCAAACAGATTAAAAATTGGAACTATATTATCTCAAGATTTGGGAGAAGTGAATCCTTAGTCCCACATCGGAAGTCTACACGGGTGATCTAGGACATATAACAAACCTTGTGGGCTACTACATACTAGTATCTTGTGCTTAAGCTTTTGGGCCATGTGGTATGACTTGTGAATCAAAAATAAGGGTATTAGGCCAGTGGTCTGCGAGAAGCGTTACAATGGTATCAGAGCGACCCATGTATACCACCATGTGGGTTATGGCACCAGTGAACAGACCCGGAGAAGGCCGTGGTGACTCTGGTCTCTAGGGAACAGACCTAGGGGAGACTGTAGTGACCCTAGCGCTCAACTCCTCGCAAGTGCGTGAGGTCATAGAGATAGGGAAATTGTAATACCCCAAAATTTGGGAAAAGTGAGTTCTTAGTCCCACATCGAAAGTCTACATAGGTGATTTTGGGCATATAACAAACCTTGTGGGCTACTACTAGTACCTTGTGCTTCAGCTTTTGGGTCATGTGGTGTGGCTTGTGGATCAAAAATAAGGGTACTGGGCCAGTGGTCTGCTAGGGGCGTTACACGAATACTTAATTTTTTAACTATTTTTTTAAATATATAATAAAAAAATAAGTGTTTCAATTTTCAATCTGTTTGAACTGGTACGAAAATCTTATTTTTTTGATAATTTTATCTTAAATGGTCATAATAGATTTTTGGCTCTAAGGCCTTTCAATGAGCTCCCTAAGAGAGCTCTGAAACTAAATAAGGAGTTTTCGGGTGTTCGTTGAAAGGTCTTAGAGCCAAAAATTTATTACGATCATTTAGGATAAAATGATTAAAAAAAAAAAAGATATTCGCACCGGTTCAACCGGATTGAAAATTTGAGTATTTAATTTTTTAATCATATTTTTCAGTTAGCTTCATTAACGGTGTTAACGATTTTATCAATTTGGATTGTAAAACAAACTACGGGGTTTATTTTGTAACAATTGAAACTAGATGGATGAAATTGAGATAACCGTAAAACTAGAAGGACGACTACGAAAATTTGCCCTAAAAATAATGCTATTATAACTACCAGGTTTTGAAACTAAGTCAACTAGAATTCAAGTCAACCAAATTGGCCGTTGATGACAAAACAATTAACATACATTATAAAATCTAAAGTAGTAATATAAAAAAACATTTATATCATTGTTTAATTCTAAAAATACGTAGGGCACCACCCCACAACTTAACATTGAGCATCCAAATTCTTTGGGCCGGCCCTGAATTTGAATAATGTGTAACATTTGTTGTTCTAACTTTGTGGTATTAATTTGTACGGGGAAATTGTGGATATGGACCCGCAGTAGAGTATGCACCATTCTACAAATACGTATCCGCCGGAGGTTCTTCGCCGTTCAAAAACGGCGAAGGATGTGGAGCTTGTTATAAAGTGTGCAATTACTTATACATGTCCTTTGACGTCTGTTGAGAAATCGGGTCAAATAAAAAGAACATGAAAACATAATTAGGGTTCTAACTTCTAACTGGTTTTTCTTTTTTGAAATAATAATTGATTCATGTATATTATAGGTAAGATGCACGTCAAATCCGGCATGCTCGGGGAACCCCATAACGGTGACGATAACGGATTTTTGCCCGGGAAACTGCGGGGCCTATCAGTTTGATTTGAGCGGTACTGGCTTTGGAGCCATGGCAGTCCCTGGCAAAGCCGATCAATTGAGGAGTGCTGGAAAGGTACAGATTCAATACGAAAGGTACCATAGATTTCTATCTACGCATATACAGGACACCAAAAACCAAAACAATCTCTTCAAGTTTAATAAGTACGTAGTAATATTTATCCAATCAGTTTACGCTTAAACATAAAATCAGAAAATTGTATGAAAAAAGAAAGTTTGAATGTGCTGCGAGGAAAAGGATGAAAGATTTTTTTAGAGAGAGAGAATATTACTGGTTGCATTGGATTTTATGGGATTTTTTAATTGTTTCACATAAGGAGAGCGTCATATAGGTGCTTAGTATATAATGTAGATTGATCGATATTAGCTTCCATTCCTGGGGTTCAAGCCCGACCCTAGGGCAAGGCCGAAGAGGTTGCTGCCTAGGGCTTCCAAGCTTTGGGCCAAAAAAAGGCTCCCGTTAGTAGTTTTTGGAGAAATCAGATAGAATTTCATTGCTGATTGAATACGATGATTATAACCTACCATGTGCAACTAATACAATTGTTACAAAAACCTATTACACACAGGGAAACATAAGACACATTAAAATCAAATGAAAGATTCGAGTCTAGTGATAAAGGTTCGCAAATAGATGCAAGTATTGGGATGCGGGGGCTCTGCTGCCCACCATGGCACAACAGCCCCTACCCACACCTCACTCGGCAACGTTTTGGGAGGTAAAAAAAACCAAACTCTTTATTTGCAATCCTATGGAGCAGAAACGTGATTATAAGAGTCCTATAGTTAAAATTTAATTATATCTCTTTAGAATAATATGATCAGAATAATAAGATTTTCGCGTCAATTCTAACGGATTGAAAATTGGAGCATTTAATTTTGTAATCATATTTTTTAATATATAAACGGTCTAAAAAAATTAAGTGCGCCAATTTTTAATTCGTTTGAACAAGTATGAAGATCTTATTATTCTGATCATATTATTTTAAAGAGATATAATTAACTTTTGTCTATAAGGCTTTCATAATCACGTTTCTGATCTACAGAAACCTAAATAAAGAACATATACTTAATTATGAAAACATTAGAGACAAAAATTAATTATGATACTTTAGAATAATATGATTAAAATAATAAGATCTTTGTATCGGTTCAAACATATTAAAAACTTAGCAATTTTCTCCTCTTTCCTCTTTCTTCAATCTTTCCCCTTGTTACAAAATAGGAGTAGGAAATTTTTCTCTGCCTTTCCGTTTCTTTTCACAATTTTCAAACGCAGCCTCCTCCTCCTCCTTCTTCTTCGTTGATTTCCTCTCGCACAGAAAAACAAAAGGTATAGCAACTTTTTGAATTACCGCATCTTGATTTTAAATTCATATTAATACGAATCTTTTTATTGTAAATACAAAAAACATGTATTCATTAAAAATAAAAGATAGTACAAGAAAGAGGACTTGGTATAGTTCTGTTTCACCTACTGATAATCTGTTAGATATGAGGCGCGCGCTTACTTTTTCTCTTTTTTGTTCTAAATTAACTTGCGTGCATCTCGGACTAATCTTTACAGTTTCTTACAGCGGTTTCACATGCATACGCGCAGAGATGATGTGGTCCCAAGAGTTGTTGGTAAGAAGAATCGAACTAAGACCTTAAAATAAAACAATTAAGTCTCAAGTCAAGAGTGACTCAAGACCACTACCGAGAGCGCTTTCTTGCCTCTTTGGGAAACTGACAGTCAATGGCGTGTTTTGATAATTAATACCTGCCGAGGATATTTTCAACATTAACAATTATTTTTAGTATGTCCTTAACAGGTATTAATTATCAAAAACGGCCGTCATTTTTCCTTGCTCTTTTGTCCCTCCAATTATCATTGAAAGTGATAACCACGTTGGAGCTTTTTCTCTTTTTTGACTGCATGTGGACTTTGATTATCCCCAATTGACTTTCCAAGCCACCCCCAAATATACTCCCACCGTCTCACTTTGTTTCTCCTGTTTTTTTTTTGGATGTCTTAAAAAATTGTTTATATCTCATAATTTATAATATTTTATATATTTAATATGGATCTTGTTTGATAGATCTCAATTTATTTTTTTAAACAAAAATTTCAAAATCATAAAAAACATTAAAATTTGTGAGATAGAGACAATTTTTTGAAATGTTCCAAAAAAGAAACAGCGGCAACAAAGTGGGACGGAGGCAGTAATAAATTTTACTAAGTATTTTCTAAAACATTCGAACCAAGTGATAATTGCTTATACGTAAATCCATGGGCATGTGTATAGACTAGCAACAAAAGAAAGTAGTATTGTCAACGGCTGATAGTCGATCACTGTTGAGTAACGAAACGTATCCAACGGTGGTTAATTAAACACAGGGCTAATCAAGACAAACCATTCGATCGCATTCATGCGCCATGGAAGAAATTTGTGTCTCCGCGAAATTACGGAGATGTCGCCCGTAAGTAATCCAAAATCCTCGCCAGATATTACGGCCCCCCTCGTTTTTTATCATTTTAGTGCGACACTTACATTTTTAATACGTTAATCTGTAACCGTTGGGGCGCAATCATAATTAGGGGTGAATATCGTGTCGTGTCGTATTATCTCGTGTTCGTATTAGAATTTTTCTCAAATTTAACTTGATCTGTTTAACTTTTTCGTGTATCGTGTTGTGCCATATTCGTGTTGCGTGTCAATTATAGCCGATCTTAACCCGCTAATTTTGTGTTTGGTTCGTATCGTGTTATTGTGTCGTTTCATGAATTTCTACCCCGCGCCGTTTCGTGTTTGTGCTATTTTCGTGTTCGTATTAGAATTCTTTCAATCCTAAATCAACATGTTTAGCTTTTTATGTTATTTTGTCGTGTCATATTCTGTCATTCAAAAAAAATATATTTGTGTTTCGTGTTGTGCTCTCGTGACGAGAGCAGTCTCGTGTCGAATCGGAAATTTCCACCCCTAATCATAACCGGATATTCAACAGCCAATAACCTCCATTAACGGCTGGGTTAACGGACAAGAGATGTATCGTTTTCGATCAACCCACTAATCTAGAATTATGTGGCCACAACGTGGCATCTACCTGAAAAGTCGGTTGTTTTAACTTCACGGACGGAAACATTGGGCAATTTGGTGGGGTCACCATGTTCGTGCGGGGCTCACTTGATCCCAACCCCTCCATTTCAAAAAAGAAAAAGAAAAGAAATTGTGCATGGTTTCTCAGGGGCAAGACGTGCACGTCACATTTAATTCTTATAGTTTCTTGCACGATTGTTTCGAATGCCATGCATTGCATGAGATAGTCTCAAGAGTTACCGGTAAGAGGGGTTAATCTTGAAACAATAATTGGAATGAAATAATGAAATAAAATGCTTAATCCCAAGTCTCGGATACGGGACTAAGGTTGAATTTTTCTGTACGCGGAAATACTTCAACTAAAACTAGGCGGTTTCGAAAATAAAATAATAGAACATGCAATATCTCCACATTCATGGTTGAGTGGAATGGAATGGGTTCTTGTAGGGATTGGGAAATTCTGTGTAAGGCCCTGCAAGGCATTCTGTAGAGCGCACACAGACTATCGATATTGATAATGAATGGTTGGGATATAATTTTTACTGTAATTATGATCTGTAAGAATCATTATTGCCGGTCATAATTGATTTTTGATCTGGACCGTTGAGTAATGAGATCAATGGCTGTACGCTGCACTACATTAATCCTTGTAGGACACTCCACCTTACAAGATCCCCGGGTCCGTCCTGTAGTGTGCTACTCTATAGTGTGCATTTGGACCGTCCGTTTTTGCAATCAATGATTTAAATATATTTATATTTGTCAATTTTTACCGGTAAGAGTGCTTCAGCAAACTTGAACTATCGATTGCAAAAACAAATGATCTAAATGCACATTACATAGTGCACTATAGGTCCTCGAGTCCGAGTGGAATGGGGAGCCTATGCTCATGATGAACCCAAGCTTTCTTTTGTAAATTATGGAGAACCCAAGCTGTAATTCATGCATGGTTGAGTCGAATGCTATATGACATCATGCCTAGTTCATGATTGCACGTGTTTCAGAACGAGTGAGAACTAATGTTAGAGGTTAAGATAATATTCGAATTATTCGAAAATTGCACTTCTTTTTATAGGGCACTATCAAAATGGAGTATGTTTTTTTGAACACATTCAATTCATTCCAAATCAAAGCCCGAAGCCAATACATGCAGATTCCATCAAAAATACAAGAATGAATCAAAATTACCAAAGACTTCGATACAAGCACCCTATGCCGAAGCAAAATTGGCGAAATCGCCAAATGAAAACCAATCTAGGTCCAGATAGCTAGTAGAGAATCCCAGAACAGACCCACAGCTTAAACCAGCAATACACATTAAGCACAGCTTAAATTTGGAAAAACAACTAAAGAAAGGTACAGCTCTCTTGTCGGAGCAAACACCAACTGGTTCACCCATGGCGCCCGGAAACCTGCACGCTCCATAGTCGAATCGAGTCGTTGAAGCTGAACACACCAAGAACTTATTGCCCACCATTGCACACCGCCGGATCTGAGGTAGACTCAGACCAACACAAAGCGGAATCTATGGGAAAACCTAAATCGGTTTTACCCAAACTCCAGTCGGAAAAACAAAACAAAACATAAATAACAGCTAAAAAGAAGCCCAAAAAACACTGGGTTACCCCACTGATTCGCCGAGCGAGCTTGAGATAACAATCTAGCCACTTCCCTGGACAAGAAACCGTGCTCCATAGCCACCGCCGCCGTCGACATCTAGAGGCTTATTCACCGGAGGGGGCACGAGCCACCCAACATCAACCCAAGGTCAAATCTGACCAGAAACGGACCCAGTAGCTAGGGTGAGAGGAGTGGTGGGGGAAGAGTGGTGGAGAGAAGGGTAGGCGAAAGGGCTGTTAGGAATGGAGTGGAAGGCGGTGGTAGAGGTTGAGAAGACAGAGGAGCCGAACAGGTAGCCGGCTTGGGGTTGAGGAAGGGAGGCCGGCGAGACAAAGAAGTGGGAGGGGAGGTGGGCCAAGGAGGGGGGCTGCCCCACCTCCCTGAGGCTATGGCTGTGAAGGTGATAAGAGGGCGGGAGATGGAGGTAAAATGGAGAAAAGGTACTGAAAATGGGACAAAAGGACATAGAAACCAAATAAAAACCCTAACTAGGTAGGGAGAGGAGGGATGGAACCCTAGGGGAAGAGAGTGAGGAGAGTGCTCCCCTCCTCAAAATGGAGTATGCGTTTGGATAGTTTTCTTACTAAACTTTACATTAATTTGAATTAGATGTCTCAATCGATATTGTAACGTTATATTTAGATATGTATGCAATGAATTTTAGTCCAAGGCCTGACAATTATAATATGACGTTATATCCTTGTATTTTAGGCTATCTTACACCGATGCTCAAATCTTAGTAAGAAGATTATACTACCTATATTTTAACTTGTGTACGTACCCTTAATTCACGCATTGGTGTTGTCCTAAATAATGAATTATACTTGCAAAGACATGTGCATGACCTCCAATAAAGTTGATGAACAGAAACCACGCGATAAATCACGGTACTATATGCTCTCATCTCACTCTATAAATACAAGGCCAGGAGTGATAACTTATCCATCTAAACCATCAAAAACCAGTAATCCCATATAACACATTTGCGTAACTAGTGGTACTTTTGGCCATGGCTCTTGTTTTAGGCTTCCCATTGTCTTCCATTGCATACATCATAGCTCTGTTCTCTCTGCTAATGATCAGCTCATGTTCTTGCTTCAATCCCAAGCTCCTTAATGCCTCAAAGCTCCAATCTTATACTAGTTCTGGCTGGTCTCTTGCCGGTGCAACTTGGTACGGCAGCCCCACCGGTGCTGGATCAGATGGTAATAATGCATTTTAAGTTCTTAAACACAATATACACATGTACGCATTGATTGGTTAATGATGCTATGATATATGCACATGAATATGTATAGGTGCGGCCTGTGGATATCGAAATGCAGTGGATGAACCTCCATTCTCCAGTCTAGTGTCAGCTGGTGGCCCTTCTTTGTTCAAATCAGGCAAAGCATGTGGTGCTTGTTATCAGGTGATTAATAATTTTTCTAATTTTTTTTTTCTTCGAAACCAACTTTCTTGTAATGTTAGTCGTTTATTTACTGATTATTAGTTGTTTACTTTGATGATCAATCGACTTTAAAAATCGCATCCAAGTGATTATTTCAAGCACTGTTCAATTATTTAATTTCAGGTGAAATGCACGGGAAATGCGGCATGCTCGGGAAATCCGGTGACCGTAGTGATCACAGACTCGTCTGCAGAGTTGGTGAATGAAGCTGTCCATTTTGATATGAGTGGCACTTCGTTTGGAGCCATGGCTAAGTCGGGTCAGGCCGGTCGATTGCGTAGTGCTGGAATCTTACAAATACAATACCAAAGGTGGTATACTTAATTCGTAGGCCTGTACGATGTCACTCAGAGAGAGAGAGAGATCTTTTTCTATAACGCGAAGGAACTGATGGGAAAAATACCCAATCACCCGCACAACGGAAGCGTAACGAAAAACAATCACACACAAAAGAGACCCAAGATTATGTGGTTCTCCAAACTCGGGTACGTCCATGGAGAGAGAACAACTTCCACTAATATTGAATGAGTACAATGAGATATAAAATACCCTACTCTAGCTCTCAAGCTCTCGGTATTTTTATCCCTCCCACAAACTCACACAATATTCTCCCTCACAAATTTTTTTTTCTGCCGTTTTTTACTCTCTTACATAATCACAGCACAAGATGTCCCTATAAATAACTTAAGCCAATAAACTCTTCATCTGCCGGGAAGAATCTGGATGGATGCAGTGGGTTCAGATCCCGTCCAGTATGTTACCCTCCAGTCCCGTCCAGTTCGGCCTTTTGTGGGCCCTTTTCCGGTCCACAATAATGATCAGAACCGTTCATATTTTAGAGCTCGTCGAGACCAACGACCATACCAAAAATCACGTTGATCAAATACCGTTTGGTATCATTTCAAAATGCATTAATGTTGTCTAAAAAAAAGGTGAGAAACACAGGATTACAACCCTTCAACAAATTTTTTCGAAACTTAATACATTTTGAAATGATACCAAACGGTATTTAGATCAACGTGATTTTTGGTATGATCGTTGGTCTCAACGAGTTCTAAAATGTGAACGGTTCCGATCATTGTTGTGGACCCAAAAAGAGCCCACAAAAGGCCAAACTGGACCGGACTAAAGGGTAACCCCATTCTGGACAGGATCTGACTCCGGATGCAGTACAACAAAGACTTCTTTGAACCAATTACCACAATTACTCCATGCACAGCTTAAGCACTTCCAATAAGCACAATAACTTAAAGCCAATTAATTCCACCGAACAATTAAACCAACTAATCATAATTATTTTCTTTTTCTTTTTCAATATCACATGGGCAAAACCCAACAGGAACAAACAAGACAGTATATTCACCATTGATATCCACTTGCAAAAAGATCGATCCGTTGCCATCACTGAATTTAAAAGCACCCAATTAATGACGTATCAATGAACCATGAAGAAGCCGTAATTTTTACTTTAAGGTGACGAATACATGTATGCTAAAAGAAAATGGAAAGATGGGCTATTATTATTTGTTGACTTTATCTATAAATCAAAATAACATATATATTATGGATTATGATTAATGATGTTTGTCAAATGCACTTATCATAACTCGTAGACATCGATTGACACAATGTCTTTTTTTGGGTTTTCTGTTAGTTTTTTTTTTTTTTCTTTTGTGTTAATTTAAAATCTTAATATAAATAGATTTTGCACATAATACGAAGTTTGAAGGTTGATTTTTCTTAATCTAGACCTCATGTTTCGTTAATCTAGATTTCATATTTCGTAATATTTCATGTGGCTCATTTAGTTTGGCTTTGGACTATTTTGAGGCCTCCTTTATTAAACGAAAAAAATAGAGGATTAAAGATTTTTTATATGATGAAAAAAAGATTTTTTTATATATGACAAAATAAAATATGGAAAAAACTTAGTGGCAGCGAGCCTATAAAGCTAGGGCATAAATTTATTATTTTAATTAAATATTTTAAAATCGTTGCGGTAGCAAGTACGTACGGTTTCGACCATTATTCATTGTCATGATCAGATTCTACAATTATTTTAGTCTCTTTTTTTTTTTTGCCACATTTTATAGTCAACGAGTGTTAGCAGGGTAGTTAGATTAGTACTAGGGGAGTCCAGCTCTGGGTCCCAACTGCCCCCAAGGGGCCTCGAACCTCTGCCTCTTGGATGGAGGAGATGGTAGGTTGCAAAGTGCACTAGGCAGTGGAACCTTACAATTATTTTAGTCAATCATCCCTTCTTTTCACTTTCATAAATTTTTTTTTTTTAAAAGGTAAAATATTTCACTTTCATAATTTACTAATTCTTCGACTAATTCATGTGTTGCAGAGTTAAGTGCAACTACCCCGGAGTGTCAGTCACCTTCCGCGTGGAGGCCGGCTGCAACCCAAACTACTTTGCGGTTGCGGTTGAGTATGAGGACGGCGACGGCGAACTCTCCAGAGTCGATCTCAAACAAGCTTTAGATTCGGAAGCATGGACTTCGATGCGACAATCTTGGGGGGCTGTTTGGAGACTGGATTCGGGGTCTACACTACAACCTCCTTTCTCTATTAAGCTTACTGGAGAGTCAGGAAGTACCATTGTGGCGAATAACGTGATACCCGCTGGTTATCAGCCTGGACAGACTTATCGGTCTATTGTTAATTTTAAGGTGTAAAACTTGCATGGAGGGGAAATGTGCAGTAACGGACTTTTGGTCTGGCTCTCTGTAGTAGTACAATTAAGAATAAAATACAGTTGCCCCATTTGGAAAAAATGGTGGCTTGCTTCCTTCCCCAACAATTCTACACTAATTCTTGGGGGGGGGGGGGGGGGGGGGGTGGGGGTCGTGTGTGTTGTGCGCGAGAGAGAGAGAGAGAGAGAGAGGTATCATCATGAATTGAGGCATCAAAATACAGACTCCATGCATTAACACATATAACAGCAGAATGAAGGGAGCAACTACTTAAAGAAGTGCAAGGATCATTGGTGCAAACAGATGCTCATGGGGTAATCTCTAATACTGTCCATACTTCTCTTCGAGCAAGAGTCAGCTCTTGGAAGAATTTTCCCCAAAATTTAGAAAATGCCTGCTTTGTAACAACCAATGGAACATCCCCAGTTCTTAGGAAGTCGCCAGCTTGTAATTAGCACCGACTCTGTATACTTTGTGCCAATCCATAGGGAGATTTGTTCCGGTTTGTTTTAATTGGACTTCTTGTAAGTGAACGTGAGATAGGGCCTCAGGAGTAGCCAAAATGCCCGTAAGCAGATCCGAACAACTAAAGTTGTAAAAAAAAAAAAAAAGGGAAGTTGTCAGCTTGTAATTACTAGTTCCGAATAGTTGAGCGTTTAGTACCGTAGTTGGCAGGTAGTTGCTAGCTGGTGTTGTTTGTGAGAAATTTTTGGGTTAAGAAGAGAAAAGAACGTTCAGGAAGCAACTTAATTTCCCATTGAATAGTTCTCTTTGTTGGGAAAATTTCGGCATAACATATAATTCCAGAGAACAATTTCATTAATACTGTAACAATTACATAATCGAGGCATAATACAATTACAAAACAAAATGGAACAGTCGAGATACGAAACGATTTTCCAGAAAACCAAACCGAGTCCTGTGTGATACCACAGTCTCCTTAAGAAAGATTCGCTGCCTACCGTCGGTGTTGTAGGTTCGTGTTCGGCGTCTTCCTCCCTGGGTTGGCTCGGCTAAACCGCAAGCCGTCGACCGCCTTGGCGAACTGACTACCGTCTGCCTTTCTCTCTCAAAAAATCGAATTTCAGAATATGCAGGAGGATTGTGGAATTGCTTGTGCTTTGAACAAAACGGGATACACCATATATATAGCAAAAGACCATTGGTAATAACTCCTGTAATGAATTCTGCACAATGAATTCAGAAATTGATTTCTGCCATCAAGGAGGGAGGTAACGGGAATGAATACACCATGGGCAGGGGTTACGGGAGTTACGAAATCCCACTCATCAATACGTTTATTGATTATGGGGCGTCTAGATACAACGAACCCGGTACATGCTCGGTTGCCTCGAGAGACCCTCCGGTAGCCCCGATTTCATTCATCTGAAAATTCCGTAAAATTTCCAACACTCTTCTTATTGCCAAGTGAGCGAATTACATGTAGAGATCCGTAGGGGCTTATAGTTTAATTGGTTGAAACGTACCTCATAACGGTTATATTGTAGGTTCGAGCCTACTACCCACTTTTCTTCACCTGATACATGGCAGTCGAATTCGCGCCACCCTGCAGATCTCAATCTAGCGACGGCACCTGAAACCACTCTGCTGCTGCCGCCGGCTTAAAGAAATGAGGAAAACAACGTGCTACAAATTTTAGAAATTGACTCCTACAAAAGCTACTGGACTGGTTAAAGCATGAATTCCAGCTTAGAGACCAGAAAACGGGGGTTGAATCAAACGGAGAAGCCATTCTAGGCCGAGGTCTTGGTTCGATAGGAATTGAAAGAAGGGCTCAAAGAACATATACAGAACAAGCGGATCGTAAAGTGCTGGTTGCTTCCAGTCCGTCCATTGAAGCTTCAGCTTCAGTTCATTCCACCTTTTTTACACTAGGCGATTACGGAGAGGTGCCGGGTCGGTATATCCCACGTGGTACCCATTTGGCACTCCCGAGCCGTCCTATGTACTTTTGGACGGCTCAGATTAAAACTTCTCTCTCCTCTCAACCCTCCTTTTTCTCTTTCCTTTTTTTCTCTCCAAATCCGAGCCGTCGAAAAGTGCATCGGACCGCTTGGATGTGCCGAGTGGGCACCACATGGTACCCACCTTGCGCTGAAAAATTTCTCGTTGTAGCCTTGTAGGCTTCTCCCTCTGTCCCAAAATGGTTGTCCTCTTTGGGATTGCGTGTTATTTTTCAATTGATTATATTTTACAATTTATAATCTTTCAGATAATTTTAAATTTTTTGTATAATAAAACTCATTGAGAGATCTATCAAATAAGATCTATATTTGATATAAATTAAAAGATATAGTCAATCTTTTGAGACTTTCAAAAAAAGGAAAGAGGACCAAGATTTGGGAAGCTAGGGTGTTTGCTTTGCCCATGTTTTGTACTCTTGTTTCTTGGTTTTGTGGTTATAAAATGATTCATTTACCAAAAAGGAAGAGAAAAAAACAACATAAAGAAACCATCTAGCAAATCCAATCCCTCTCTCTGGAAGATCTTGAGAAAGAATTTCGGATGACTTTGGTTTTGTGGCACAAAATTATCCTAAGCAATTGAATGATGGATATATTCGTGCAGTTGACTCCTACAGGATACTTAGCCGAAAGGCCACAAGACACATTCTTATTGGGCTTCAATGCCTGTGACACTTGAGCCAACCCAAATCCAGACCTTATAATTTGGGCTGGATGGATCACATAGCAAATTTAATTCCTAGCCCGACTCATCACAAAATACAGGAGTGATCCAAAGTTAATAATCACCTAAACACGAGCACACATTGTAGACTCCAATGACACATGTTACATAGCAAACAAAGTGGAGCACGCAAGTCATAGATGTATAAAGCTCGTATTATGATTAATTCGGAGAATAAGCTGGAATAAAATCGGCCACACCCACAAAAGGGATGTAAAAGCTCCACAAAGGGAAAGAAAAAACTTCCATATGGGAGGAGGAAGGCAGATTAATAAGCTAGGAGAAAATGACAATGAAAAAACTACAGCCATCATATATGCATTATCGTGGGTAGGTTCTAGTACTGCTTTAACTATTCAAATGGGTTGTTTTGACCCATTACATTGCAAAATGGTAAATCCGTTGTTCATAGACAATATTCGAATTTGGTAAAATCGTAAATCTGCAGTTTAATCAATCAACAGTTAAGAAGACTTAAAAGTTCTTGAATGAGTCCCACATGCATCTCTTTTTTTAAGTGTTCGTTCTCAGCTTATATCTGGAGCAGAGTCTCCCATTTGTTTGGCATGACCAGATGTCCGGAGGAGTGGGAGCATGAAATCAACTGGGTTGTTCAACACCCAAGAAGAAAGAGTTCTCTTTTGCTCTTTATAAACTAGCTATGGCTTACATTTGGAAGAGGCTAGGAATGACTTAGTTTTTTGTAACAAACAATAAATTCTGGATGCAACTTATGAGCAAATTGTAAAGGATGTGCGGGATAGAGTGTTCTCTTGGAGAAACTTTGGTTGTAAAAAATTTACAATCTAAGTTGAATGTACATTATACTTTATTTAGACATGGTCAAATTTATTTTTGGGAAGTGCTATAATACACCCCTTATTTGGGTGTGTATCATATGCGCCCTCATTGAAACACACCAAAATGTTATGATTCTCAAAATGTTATGAATCTATTGTTAAAAAATTACGAATCATATTGATGAAAAGTTACGAATTTTTAGTATAAAAATTATGATACGAAATAAAATGTTATGAATAATTAGTCCTACAAGTAATTTTTTATGAGGTAGTACAATATGAACCACACAATAGGTGCATATGGTACACACTTTAAAGGGGTGTGTATTGAAGACTTTCCCTTTATTTTTTGGTTTCAGGTTTTGGGCCGGTTTGTTTGGGCTCGGTTGGTTCCTTACCAACCTTTAGGTGTTTTAGGGTTTTTTCTCTTGGTTTGGGCTCAGTCTGTTGGGCTTAAATAAGTTCCTCCGTGTGGTTTGAAGAAGAGGGTCTTGAGTGGTCAGGCCGGTGTACCCAAATTCCTATTATCTTTGTACTTCGTGTATTGAGTTAATGAAATTTATTTTTACAAATAAAAAAAAAAACAATGTATCCTTAATTTAAGAGAGCTGTCCTTAATTTAGTAAAAGAATTCTTACAGTTAAGATTACATTATCTTTGCATAACACAACAATTAAGAGAACTTTGAATTAAAAAATATTAACTAAGATCAACTTAAGCAACATCACAATGATTAAGGAAACTTCTTTAAAGAGAATATCCATGTACCATGACCACTAAGGAAAATTCGTTAATGCATGTTTAATTACCACATACACCCACAGCATATTGATAAACATGTTAGATATAGAAACTCAATAAATTTCAAAGGATTATTAATATATCCTAAGTAAATGCTTTAGACCCTGTTCATTTTGGAATTTTGGATTTGAATTTATAGGTAACGAGTGTAAAGAGAAATAAAGTAATATTGGAAATATGGGCAATGATTTGAGAGATATAGAGAGAGAAATGAGCACAATAATTGAAAGAAAATAGGAATTAGATTAGAATCCAAAATCCAAAACTCTTAAACGAACGGGATCAAGAGACCCAATTCTCTTCAAAGGACCAACCGAAAATCTCACACAATCAATCTATAAATACGAAACTATATGATTGCTTTATACTATATATCTGTATTAGCTAACCAAAAAAAAAAAAACACAGTGACAATGGCTTCAAGTATTCACCACATCTACAGTACCCTCTTTGTGTTTGTTACTTTCTTTTCATTCATGATCAATTGCTCCATGGCTCAAGGTGGAACTACCGTCGCAACGTGGTATGGAGATCCCAATGGTGCTGGAACCGATGGTATGTATACGTGTGTCTGTGTGAAAGAGAGCATGCGGCGTGTGCTATATTATTTTTGAACTTATTGAGCCATGTCATTTTATACGTAAAATTAAAACTAACCTATGAACGACTTTGTTTACATCTCACATTAACCCCTACAGCTATTTCAAGGAATTTGAACAGGGTTGGCCCAGACCCAAGGCCCTCGGGCATCCAAAAAATTTCAAATTTTAGGAGCACTCCAATATTATTTGTAAATTAGTATATATATAGTATTTGTTTGTTTTATAACACAAATGTCTTTGCTAGCTTAGTGGTAAGTTGATTTTAGTCTATGTGGAGTATCCGAGTTCAAGTCTTTTGGATAGCTTTTTCTTTTGAAATGTTTTTCGTTTAAAAATAATGCTATTGTAACTACGAGGTTTCGAAACTAAATCCGTTGATGACAAAGCAATTAACATGCATTATAAAATCTAAAGTAGTAATATAAAAAAATATTTTTATCATTGTTGTTTAATTCTAAAAATACATAGAGCACTACCCCACGCATCCAAATTCCTTGAGCCGGCCCTGAATTTGAATAATGTGTAACATTTGTTGTTCTAACTTTGTGGTATTAATTTGTAGGGGGAAATTGTGGATATGGCCCTGCAGTAGAGTATGCACCATTCTACAAATACGTATCCGCTGGAGGTTTTTCGCTGTTCAAAAATGGCGAAGGATGTGGAGCTTGTTATAAGGTGTGCAAGTACTTATACATGTCCTTTGACGTCTGTTGAGAAATCGGGTCAAATAAAAAGAACATGAAAACTTAATTAGGGTTCCAACTTCTAACTGGTTTTTCTTTTTTAAAAAATTGATTCATGTATATTATAGGTAAGATGCACGTCAAATCCGGCATGCTCGGGGAACCCGGTAACGGTGACGATAACGGATTTTTGCCCGGGGAACTGCGGGGCCTATCAGTTTGATTTGAGCGGTACTGCCTTTGGAGCCATGGCAGTCCCGGGCAAAGCCGATCAATTGAGGAGTGCTGGGAAGATACAGATTCAATACGAAAGGTACCATAGATTTCTATCTACGCATGTACAGAACACGAAAAACCAAAACAATCTCTTCAAGTTTAATACTAATATTTATCCAATCAGTTTACGATTAAACTTAAAATCTGAAAATTGTATGAAAAAAGAAGAAAGTTTGAATGTGCAGTGAGGAAAAGTTTGAAAGTGTGCTTTTCAAAAAACTGTTTTTGAAATTTCAAAACTCTTTTATAGAAAACTGATTTTTACACAAAATCTGTTTTAAAAAACTGTATTTATTATTTTTAAAATTTCAAAATTATTTGTGTAAATACAATTCTTTCAAAATTGTATTTACAGTTTTTAAGTGAACAAAGTGTGTTTTTTGAAAAACTGTTTATAACATAAATTGTTTTTTTTTCCGTTCAAAAACTGTTTTTTCAAAAAATATGCATGAAATGAAGGGAAAAAGTTTGGAAGGCCTATTTGTTTTGATTATGGGCAAAAAATAACCAATGTGGGATTTAACATTGCTAACTTTAGCAACCTTTAAATGGATAATCAAAATCTGATGTGGCATATTTTGATTATTTACATTTGCTTATTCCACTGCTGATACTCTTAGTATATAGTGTAGATTGATCATATTAGCTTCCATTCTTCAGGTTCGGCCTGGCCCTAGGGCAAGGCCCAAGAGGGTGCCGCCTAGGGCCTCCAAGCTTTGGGCCAAAAAAGAAGCCTCCGTTAGGAGTAGTTTTTGGAGAAATCAGATAGAAATTCATTAATGACTGAATACGATGATTATAACCTACCGTGTGCAACTAATACAACTGTTACAAAGACCTATTACACACAAAGAGACAAAAAACACATTCAAATTAAATGAAGGATTTGAGTCTAGCGATAAAGGTTCGCAAATAGATGCAGGAATTGCGGTTGGTTCAGCTTTAATATGTCCTCACTCCACACTGAGCGGGTGAGTTCGATTCTTTTTTAAGTATTTATTTGTCAAAAAATGATTCAACTGTGAGAATCTGAAGCTGTTAGGAATCAAACTTGCGTCAGGGAGAATCCAGAAGAAACACTAATTAAACAGCTTGAACCAAAGCGAATTATGCATAAAAGGTGGACCAAAATTCTTATATACACAGATTATCAATTATTTTTATTTAAATGTGAAAAAATATAGGGCCCCAATGGATGATTCGGCCTACAAATTAATACCTAGGGCCGGCCCTGGTGGGGTTACAAATGATATAACATGAAGGTCTACTATAAATGAGATTTCTTTTCATTGCTTTACATTAGAATTCCTGGCATGTTTATTAGATTGCATTTTGCTTCATGTTATAAGTTATTATTACCTAATTAATACTCAAATTACCGTTGAATTGAATAATGTAGGACTTTTTGCTACTATAAAGGTTATACAATAGTATTCAAAGTCGATTCGGGGTCGAACCCGTTCTATTTTGCTACGGAGATCGAATACGAAGACGGAGACGGTGACCTGAGCAAAGTAGAGCTCCAGCAGGCCGGCTCCAACTATTTCGCTCCCATGCAGCTGGTATTTGGTGCTACTTGGAAACTCCAGAGTAACACTGGCTCGCCGTTGAAAGGCCCATTCTCTATTAGGCTCACCACACTCAGCTCCGGCAAGAGCCTGACCGCCTACAATGTCATCCCTGCCGATTGGAGGCCCGGCCAAACGTTCCGCTCCAACGTTAATTTCTGAAAGGCTAGATTAATTAATTGATAGCTTGCCAAATGTATCTTACTGGCGCGATTATTAAAAACACAAACGTACGTAGTATCTGTTTTGGTTGAAACGGGAAAAAAATGAATAAATTGTACTTTCTTTGTGCTCGAACTTTTATTGGCTTGGAGAGAACGTTATTCAATCGAAAGTAGTTGGGTTTATTTGGTGTGTTTGAGAGAGAATGTGCGTGTGTGTGAGAGAGGAGGAGGCTAGGGTGTGGGTGTAGGTAACTATATGGGAACATTCTAAATTTTTTAAAATCTGCCGGTCAACTTGCGCATCCATCGAGTAATTCCTGGCCCTAAAGTTAATAATTAGGCAAAATTCCAGTCATCCCAAGATTTATGAACATTCTAATTGGCTTCACAGGTGAAATTGATATTGTATGGCCCCATAAACTCTCTCCGTTCTGATTTCATTGTCCTTTATTCTATTCTAACCGGTTAAAAAATAAGTAGTATATTTTTGAATCCATTGTAAATTTCATATCAAATATAGATTTTGTTTGATAGATCTCGATTAGTTCTATAATACAATGTTTTCGAAATCACATAAAACATTATAAATTACAAGATATAATTGATTGAAAAGTGGCATGAACTTCTAAAAATGACTATTAAATTCGGACAGAGGAGTATTCAAAAAATGATTAAAGCCACGTAACATAGTGATTATACCTATAGACTCGTATCGTGAGGGTAAATATTTGTGGACTCATGCTGCCATGCATGCATTGCTTCTTCTTTTTGTCAATCAATAGAAGAGATCATTTTATATCATCAGATATGAAGTATAGAATACAAACCCGGGACTGCAATAATTGTGAGAGTCCACGCGATAACCAAGCCCAATAACTCAACCAATACAAGAAATAAGCACATTATAAGATAGAAACAAAGAAAGAAAGCTCTTTAAAGGAAGAACACCCGCACGCAATTGGAGAGACTCAAACTCTTGACCTCCTATTGAGATTGAAGACTCATGCAATGTTATTATAGGAAAAAATTGGGGGTTTCCACACTCAACCACTAATATTAACCAAGTGATCATAGGCCCACAAATGTTGAGCGTGGAAACTGCAAATAAAAAATCAGCCGTGCTACCCCACCGTTTTATTTTTCCGCTTCCCCCACCACAGTGCTCAATCGATCATCTGTTTCGATAATCAATGATTCGGATTTTAAAACTCTTCTCTAGAAGAATCTTTTAAAATTTAAATAGTCCAAAACACTTTAAAACGGAAAGCGGTGGGGTAGACTTTCTGGGAAAAATAAAAAAGAAGCCATCGCGGCAGATTTTCCCGGAAATTCTAGCATTTTCCCTTGCCATATTTAGGTTGATACTTATTGACCAAGGTGGCAAAAACGAGTTGCATTCAGGCTAACCACAAAAAAAATACAAGGATGTAGTAATTAATTAGCTTGAAAGCCACTTTAATTATAAAAAAAAAGAGAGGAGGAGTTTAACCAGAGATACGCTTGAAACCGTTTGATATACATGAACCTTACAAAATAATGAGAAATCCACATGCGTCGAACAGTACCGAACATTTTCTATATGTGTCTATGCATATAAATTTGTGTACGTATCATTGTTCTTAATTAACCAACCGAAAACGAAGGAGAACCAATAGTTTTTTTTTTTTCTTGGCGCAAAATTGAAGGGATATAAATAGATTGCAAGTCATAACCACTCCTTTAATTCCCCCAGTGGGTGGACCAACGGAAAACACTCCTCCGTCAATCACATGTACAGTTGTACGCACCATCCACCACCGTCCGTACATAAGTTTGACCGGTGGCGCCACCACTTGAGAGCCGCAGAAGAAGTCTCTCCTCCCACCCTCGTACCTTGTCAAACACACTCAAAATTTCCTATTTTTCTCTACACCTCTCTCAATTTAGTTCCCTTATATCCACCACAAACCAACCAATAGTCCAACTAAAAACCAGGACTAACCCTCTTTTCACCATGCAACCCTACAACTTCTACTATAACAACAAATTTAAATCCACCTCATGTCCCTTCATCCTCAAACTCCTATTGTTTTCCTCTATCTCTCGTCTCTCTTCGTTCTATCTGTGTAGCCGTTTAACACGACTGGTTCTGTATTTTTCTAGGTGAAGTGTTGCTAGAACTAATCAGACTCAATCGTAATGAAGGAAACATTTTAAATTTACTTTTGAGTTTCTTCGATACGTTTGTATGCATGTTTTAGTAGATTTTTAGCTTGAATATATACATGGCTCTTATGGCCGATCAGAATGACCAGCAAACAAATTTTAAGCACTTTTGTAGAGTTTGCAAAAAGGGGTTTATGTGCGGGAGAGCTCTAGGAGGGCATATGAGAGCCCACGGGATAGGAGACGAGAGTGGTAATGCCGACGAAGAAGATCAGACAAGTGATTGGGAGGAGAGAGGTAATTCTTCACCGAACAAGCGAATGTACAAATTGAGGACGAACGCTAACCGGTTGAAGAGTTGCAAGGTATGTGCAAATTGTGGGAAGGAATTCTTGTCATGGAAATCTTTCCTCGAGCATGGAAAATGTAGCTCGGACTCTCCGGAATCATCACCGGAATCTGAAAACGAGGAACGGAGGGAGTGTCAATGGTCCAAGAGGAAGAGATCATTAAGGGGTAAAGTGGGTAGTTCCAATAGTTTGTATACGTATAGTGACGAGGAAGATTATGCTGCGACATGCCTCGTGATGTTGTCCAATGCTAGGGTTGATCCACGGGTGGCGGACCAACCGGAGGAGTCTTGCGCCTCTGCCAGCAAGGAGGAGGAGCGACGGAAACCTATGTCGGCGTTCTTTGCTCCCGTCACGTTACGACCGGCGGCAGATCAGAAGGGAAAGGGGGTTGCAAAAGGAATGTTTGAATGCAAGGCGTGCAAGAAAGTGTTCAATTCCCACCAAGCATTAGGAGGACATAGGGCGAGTCACAAGAAGGTATTGAGCACTAAGTTTAAACGAACGCACCCTAAATCACTTTTTGAAGCTTGTCTGAGAAATGGTAACTTTACTTTTTCGTTTCCAACCATCTATTACCGCGTGTGGCTCGACTACATTTTCATATCAGATCATGCATGTCTGAGTAAATGATTAGTCGCTGTAAAATTCGGAACACAGAATTTACTTATTAATTATAAGATTCAACGAAATACAAATAGTACAACACACCATGTACATTCGATGTTGTGGTATGCACTCATTGAATCCATCTTGAATTTGTAAGATTCGTATAGCAATTCATAAACATATAACTTTAATTTGGCTACGCGAGCTCAAATTCTGCGACGAGTTTATGTGCAAAATACGATGAATTGATATGCGAATGTCGTGAATTCGATTTTTTGAATTCAAGAAATGCACATCATGTATAGTACCAAAGTAGGAGCTCATATTGCAGCACTTATCTAAATTATATAAACTTTGAGTTGAGTTAAAAAGAGCGTACGTAACTTTGTTATCTATGTGCTTAACAGGTTAAAGGTTGCTTTGCCACTCGGCTCCAGCACATCCATGACGGTCCCACGGGCGAATCAGAGGTGATCACTCAAGAACAGTTCTTACTCCCAACAAAATCGACATCGAGTTTTCAGCTCGGTCCGAGTTCTCACGATCCCGTGGCCGGAAATTCCAAGAGAAAATCAAAAGTTCATGAATGCTCGATATGTCACAGGATTTTCTCCTCAGGACAAGCATTGGGAGGGCACAAGAGGTGTCACTGGATCACTTCGAATTCGCCCGATCAGAATTTTCACAAACTCAACAAATTTGAGCCGCTAGATCTCAGTCTTGTTCCGGCCAGGTCTGATGACCTGGCCGGAATAAGACGAGACCCACGAAACCTATTGAGCTTCGAAGTCTCTACGGAAATAAATTTACATTCTTGGGTTGATGTCGATACCGAAGGGGAAAACAACAATTACAAAACCCTAGATGACAAAAATGACGACCGTCACGATGTTAATTCAGTTGAAAATGTGGAAGATGAAGCTGACAGTAAGGTGAAATTAGCAAAGCTAAGTGAGCTGAAGGACATGAAAATGAGTGGTGATTCCTCTGGATGGTTGCAAGTTGGAATTGGTTCATCTACTGGTGTGGGTGCTGTTGACCCTTAAATCTTTTCTTCTTCTTCTTCTTCTTCTTTTTTTTTCTTTTCTTTTTTTCTCAGGCAAATATTTGTAAAATTAATCATCACTTGCGTATATACTTCTGTATATATAAGAAGTTGTAAGCAACCCCGAAAACATTGAACAAGCATATAGTTGATAAAATCTTCTTATAGTAGGAGTACTATATTGCAACATTTGTTTGAGGTTTTTTTTTTTTTTTTCCATTCGGCTGGCTGGAGCCGGCCGGGAGGGAGAAGATCTATGTTGTAAGTGCTTGAATCCCGACCAAATTATCTGTGCCAGGGATCCGAACTTAATTCGGCTCGCCAAGTAGCTAATGCTTGCCAAATATCACACTGATCGAATATCGATAATCATGCTTCCTTCATGTTGGTACGTACGAGAGTTCGTTTAACATAACATCAACGACCAGGCTACTCAGCAAAGTCCAACAAAGTTAAAAGTTGAAAATTTATTTTCCAGACCCAAGACAGCCCATTTGAAAGCTAGAGCAACCCCCAATTATGTAGTGCCCTCGTTATAATTATCAAAGTGAAAAGTTCATTATCGAAATTCGAATGCCGCATTGCATTAATGAGGATCCTAAAAAGATCTCGGGGATTCAATTTTATATCCAGTTGGGCCAAACAAGGGCCACAAACTTGAACAGGACGGTGTTAAATTATCTTGGATTATGATAATGATGATATACTGATGGTTAATTTGAAAAGGGAAAGGAAAGGAGAAAGAATAAAATATCACATTATGGGATCTCGTTCCTTTCGGGGTATTTTTTCATAGTCATACGCTGGCAAATGATTGGTGTTATCTATTCTCGCAAATAGATCATCCGCGGATCTGGATAATTGATAAAACACAATTAAAACGGCCGGTAACAGAAGTTCGCATTTTTTTCTAAGTGTATGCATTCTTAGAGTAAGCGGACTGTGTGTGTACATAGCCCCTCTCCTCTCCCACCGCTTGGGTATTAGTCGAGTGAGAGTATGACGGTAAGGAGCTACTTACCGCCGAGCTCTCGTGTTCAACTTCTACCACCAGCAGAGAATCATTGGGGCGAATGGAGATTTCTCTAGTTGTTGTTAACTTAAGTAGTATTTCGGAATCAGTTGAAACACGAGTAAGTGGAGTGAGAAGGGTTGTTCGGACAAAAAAGCCATTGGCTTTTCCGCAAAAAATAAGCCAAACAAATCCACATAAAAACAAAAATAAGCCAATAAGCCACTTTTTTCGTCTTTATTCAAAAAATATTGAATTTCGATCAAAATTTTATACTTTTTAGATTCCTCTCGTCATGAAGATGCAATAATCCCAAAAAAAAATGAGAATAAGCCAAGTGATACGAAAAAAATTTGAATAAGGACAAAAAATAAGCCACTTTGACTTATTTGTCCGAACACCCAATTACTCTTAATAAAAGCACCTACCATAATTGCTATTGTCAAAGTTTCACAGGAGTCGAGAGGAGCCAAAACAATTCATTTGTATTGGGCATAGCAAGCAAATTTTGGCAATACATTTTCAAGAGGGACAGTGAAGATGCTCTACCTTTCTTTTCACCTTTAGTAAAATGAGGCCTTCTACTATGCGAACTGATGGGGTACTGATCAATTGTGGGGTTCATTTCGAGGTCTCATACAAATGCTCCAAATTATTTATTATTTTTTCGAGTATCCCTCTAAAATTCCAAGTTAATTGGATAATTACAAATATTTGATCCAACGCTCACTTTTTGTTTCAGAGTATAGGATCCTGAATTTTTTTTTTTTTTTATAGAATCCTGAATTCTGAATGAAACATTCGACATATGGATCATGCACTTAAATTACATTTATCTAATTGATCTGAAATTTTACGGGGTCACACAAAACATATTTAAAAAATAATCAACGGTTTGAATAATTAGCGTGGAACCCCAACGTGGGCCCGACAATTGGTCAGTTCCCCATCGATTCCCTCACCGTCGGTCCCGTAGTGTTTTCGTTTAGTACTAATAATAGACTAAATAGTGGTATAATAATTGAGTAAATGACCGAGTTACCGGCCCACCGACTCAGGACCACTACTTTGTGTACAAGAACTATAAAGGCCAGCCAATTAGGCAAGCTGTCCTACCATTACTTCTCTTTTATACATGTTGGTAGTGAGTTTGTGGTTTGATTACATCGGCCGGCATTTATGAAGAAAACTTTAGGCACAGAAAGCAAGAGAGTGAAGAATAACGAAGAAGAATATGTAGTGGGATCGATGTTTTACCAAATCCAAGATTTGAAAAAAGCTTCCCCCTTGAAGATGACAAGTCCACTTTTGATCAAATGGAGGCAAAGAATCAAAATTATTAGTCCCCTATTTCCTTACACCATCACAAGTTTTCTCTCTAGTCTCTGTAATATATGCAGTAGCGTCAAGCAAATTATAATTTCCTTTGAAAACAATTTTGTATAAGTAAACTCACCCATCCTACAAGGGTAGTGTGCCAATTTAGGTGAGAGATGTGGACTTCACATATTGTTAGATGTTTGTGTCTAATTCTGTATACAAAAACGCTGTGCGTGTCCGCACTCATGAGTATGTTAACTGGATGTCCTGACCAACAAGAAAGGGACGAGGCCTAGGGAATGTATCCACTGGGCATATTTGATAAACATGCCAGGATAAGAGGAATGGGATCGATTAAGGGACGGGGAACATATATATGGACCCACATGCATGTTTCCCGATTGTTTAGCCTCCCGATGGCCGTATCGAGAATTAGCTAATGTCATAGAGGGAATGTGGTATTATCTATTCCTCATGTTATCTCCCCCCTTTAATGAACCCTTAAAAACAAACACCGTCGCTTCATCTCATCTTCTTTTTATCTTTGTTGATTCGTAGCAACCAAACTTAGTATAATCAATCACAAAATCCATATCATCTCTATTCCGTGAACCCCACACGTTCCTTATTTTCATTCCTTACTAAAGCTAATCCGAAAATCAAAAGTGTCCACCAAATAGTATCGCAATGTCGACATGCATCAAGCAAGGCATAGAATCAGGATTTGCAACTGATTTTGAAAGTTGACATGTTAAATATAGATTTTCTTTTGGAAAATGATTTTAGCACTCTTTTTTTATTAATAGCACTCCCCTGCAAGTGTATTTTCACCTCTGCAAGTGTATTTTTGTGAAAATACACTTGCAAAAAAGTACCGTTAATAAAAAAGAAAGTGTCAAAATCAGCTGCCTTTTCTTTTTGGAAACCTTAAAGTCTAAAAAGAAAAATCCGGGCAACTAGAAACAGTAAAGTACACGCCAAAGAATTTGACTGTATGCTTTCACTTTGACCATATGGTCATGCTAATTCTAATCAAGTTCATCCTCACACAAGCAGTACTATGTGTATGGCTAGTCA
Organism: Rhododendron vialii; assembly: GCF_030253575.1. Lineage (NCBI taxonomy): Eukaryota > Viridiplantae > Streptophyta > Magnoliopsida > Ericales > Ericaceae > Rhododendron > Rhododendron vialii. Next base: position 3,435,963 of record NC_080563.1, on the reverse strand, counting down.
TAAACTTCATTGCTATAGGTTCATTCTCCCAAATAAATAAATAAATAAACCCTTCATTGCTATAGGTCAAAAAACTGAGGAAGGATTAATAATCAACTTGAAGTTAAGCATAACAAAAGTATAAAACAATGGAACTTCGTTTTGTCTGCATTAGTAAAACAAAACATCCTTTGGACCCACCCATGAATTGCCTTAGTGGTAAGGACGAATCTGCGTCTGCAATATAGCAAAGTTCGATTTCTCCCGGAAGCAAACCATAATTTAAGTGGGGGGTCATGACGATGGATTGCTGTGCTAATCTCTACTGAGGATTTAGTTGAGATGCGCGTAAACTGACCCGGTTACACCGGTTACACACAAAAAAAAAATTCCTTCGGAACTGAAAAACGATAAAGAAATTAACCCAAGTTTTGCTCCATTCGATTCACGTAGCCACAACCTTTTCAACTCTAGTCATCCCTCACACATGATGAGCTACTATACATACATATTATATATACAAATATATATATGAATCATTCTATCTTTATGTACATTAAAAAATTCGATGCCAAAGTGGGCAAGCGAATAACAGAAATATAAGTTCAAGAAAAGAATAAAAGAAATATACTATTCAACAGTGACAGGAAGACCCGAAAAATCTTCTGAAGTAATTTCGGGAAAGGGATAGAAAAGGCTAAATAATAAGGATTGATTTGTGCATTTATTATAGTGTTCAATGCCTGTGACAAAAGTTTTTCATATGTTTTTGGCACGACAAGCTGTTGTGAGTCCAAATAATTTAATTTCACATCGTTCATCTTGCAAAGATCAACGAGTTGATTATTCTTTCAAATCCCAACAATTAACTTCATCAGACATCAATAAATCGGCGATCTAAGGACACAATTTCCATCCCCCCCCAAAAAAAAAAAAATTTAAAAATGAATTTCAAAATTAATTGTGTTCGATCATACGGTTTTTGACGTCTAATCAGTTTAGGCCCTATTTTCACTAACAAAAAATAATAAAAACTTAACGCATTTTACCATCTTGTTTCTACTAACAAAAAAGTTTTTTACCAATTCAACAATTTTTTCACTCACATACCCATCAAAAACTTATTCACTACCGAAAATACCTAACAATTTTTCATCTACAAATTCTTTTTTACTACAGTACAAATTTTTCACTGGGGTCGAGATGAATCCATCTTGGCAACACAGCGCGGCCTGGTGTCTAGAGGCAGAGCAGCCTTCGTGTCTCAGATCATGCCAACCCAAACAGAGACTATCCCCCTTGTAAAGAAGAGATTTTTGCACTTTATCTCTGTCATCTTTCCAGATTTCACTACTATAGTAAAGGAAAATTTATTATGGGAAATTAAATGTGCCACAGAGGATACTCTCTCTCTCTCTCTCTCTCTCTCTCTCTCTCTCTCTCTCTCTCCCCCCTATGGCCGACTGAGGAATTAAGATCACAGGCAAAGACAGAAAGAAGAGAAAAGAATAGACACAATATCAATAGAGTTAAGAAGGGAGAAATGCAACAGTGAATTGGCTTCTTCTGATTCACTTCACCAAACTGTACAGTGCCAGCAGTGACAGGTGGAATTTTACTTTTTTCTTTATGAAATATATACTCCTGTGTTCTTGATCAATTTCCTATAAATAATCAATTTTTTCCATATTCAATAGGAAAAGAATTGCAGAAAACAGTTAACCAATAGCTAGAACAGCTGGACACTCTCAACACAACACAACATACACATGATATATGTACCATGAATATAGGTTTGGCATACCATGAATGTAGGTTTGGCAATGAAGAAAGTTACTCTTTCTTCTTCTTTCGACGATAAGGATGTCTTGGCCAATTTATGTGTACCTCAACTAATTCTCTTTTCAGTTCATTCAAAGACATGCCATTCGAGTAACATTGTTCTTCTGTTTCTCCAAGTTCTTAAATCAGCTGTTCCATTCACATAACATTGTTCAATTGGAAACATATCAATTACAGTCAAAAGATTGCGAATTCAATATCAAGATGCATACCCAAAAGCCCCATTAGACCCAATTGGCAACAAAAAAAAACAACAACATAATGATGCACTTTAAAAGACTCATGGACCTGAAAAATTAGCTAAACAAAATTTACCTCCGGATCCATAAATTTCTTGAAACTGTTCAACTCAACTCATTCAATGCTTGATGGGGTTGACAAATTCAGCATCAGAAACCGCCGAGTTATCAATTTGGCTAATCTCATCTTCATAATCATCATCATCATCATCATCAACTGGAGCAGGAAGATTAAGATCTATCAAGGGTTCACCAGATTTCAACTTTGGCTTCACGGGAGTAGCAGTCGTACTAGTACTACTACCAAATGCCGGCCCAATACCATGTGATCTCTTGTGCCCGCCTAATGCTTGCCCGGACGCGAAAACTCTGTAACAAACAGGACACTCATGGATTTTCTCCTCATCAACCCCAACATTGATCCTCTTTTCAATCTCGGATCGTTCATCGGTTTGGATTCTCTGGAAGCCGTTGTCGACAGCTCTAATCTTTTTGTGACTCGCCCTGTGCCCACCGAGCGCTTGATAAGATCGAAACAGCTTAAAACAAGTCTCGCATTTGTATTTTCCTCTGCTTCTTGATCGAATCTTGATCGGCTTATTGTTATTATTAAGCTCGCCAGAGTCCTCTGTTTTTTCCTGTGTTTCCTCTGGCTCCTCGTCGTCGTCTTTGTCTCTCATCCACGCATCCCTCGACAGCATCATCAAGCAATAAGCAACGTCTTCGTCCGGGGTCGTGTTCGATATCGAGCTCACCGGTTCCGGCTCCGACTCGGTCTTTCCCGATTTGGGTCTCTTCATCTGGGGTTGTTTCGGGTTATGAAATTGGTTGTTGTGGTCGTAGTTTTTGGAAATTCCTGATCTCCGAATCCGTTTGGAACGCCGGCGAACCGGATTTTTCGAGGACTCTGTCTCGCTCTCCCTGTCCTGGATGAGGACCACAGCAGACCCAGCAGTGGTAAAAGAGAACTCGCGATCTACCAAACGGATGCTCTTCTTCGGATTTTCCCTCAATTCGTAACCCAGCAGTTTCTCTTCGTTTTCTTCTTCCTCTTCCGATGAAAAAGACGAAGCCGAGTCGAACTCTTCGCTGAGTTGAATATCTTTGTTGGGTAGTTGCTGTTGATGATGATGATGTTGTTGTAGTTGAAGTTGTGGTTCTGATTTTGGTGGAACAAACTGATGATTCACCATGTGAGATCTCATATGTCCACCCATAGCTCTGCCATTGGCAAATCTCTTGAAACAGAGCTTACACCTATGTTTGTCCATTAGAATGGCTCGTGAGAGCCTTCTGTTTATGACTTCTCTCTCCTTTGTTTGAGAGAGTTCTTGAGAGGGAGAGGGGGAGAGAGAAAGAGAGAGTGGGAAGTTGGGAACTATGAGTAGGTGACAAGCATTCTTGCAACCGAGAGATATATACAAATGTATATACCCGTATAAAAGGTGCAGGAAATTGCAAATATTTTTTTGGATCTTGGGTTTTATTTGCACTAATTAGCTATAAATAAGACTTAATTGAAGCTTATGCATGAAGGGTGAAAGAGAGACATGTAACATGCGAGAGCTTTACCCGTTACGAAAATGTATTTATTTCCTCCGGTTCCCCGCATTTCCAAAAGTACCCTCCGCTGTCTCCCTTTTTTTCTCCCAAAAATCGAATTCTATTGCGCAATATAGTGTAGTATTGTGTTTTCACATCTTTTTCGCTTGGATTTGAGGAATATACGGACTTCGTTAGTTCAAGAACTAAAATTTTGAGTAGATGGTAGAAGGGTACTTTGGGAATTAATAGGAGGGTGTTCAAAATGAGCATAAGTAACATTTGCTTGTAGACAAGAAAAACTGATTAATTTGTTGTAACGACGAAGAGAATAGAACAAATGAGGAGGAGCCTACCCATGCCACATAGGTCACTTCCACAAGTTCTGAACAATTTTTTTTTGAAGGTACTAAAATTTGCCATAATTAAGAGTTCAATTACTTAATTAAATGAATTCTAGAATTCTATAACCATCTCTTAGGGTGCAATTTGTCAATTAAATAAATTCTAGAACACAATAAATATCTTTTTTTGGTGGTGATATAACTAATGTAAAAAAATCATAAAGAGAGAAACTTCTACACTGAAAGTTCAGTAGATTTTTTTTTGTAATTTCTCTTCTTTTTTTATCCAGGAGATAGGTGTATAGATAACAAATACAGTACTATATGATTTGTAAATTGAGTAGTCTTAATTTTTTTTTAAAAAGAAAAAGAAATCCCTTTAATTTTGGATCTTTGGTTGAAAAAGTGTGATTGAAAATGAAAGGTGAGAAGTGAGTGGAAAGGAACAAACCTCCCTTTGAGGAAGGAGTTTTCCATGGGAATGAATGCCGTTTTGTTAGGGGTAACCCGGTGGACCAGTTCCCATTTCCTACGCAAATATCTTATTCTCAATTTGAATGTAAAATACTTGGAAATAACACATTGTACTGGAAGATTCTCGTGTTTCAACATTTGGAACAGACTTTAAAATAAATTCTAATCAGCCTAAATTACCTTGAAGCTGTGGTATGCACTCCTAAGTCATATAATGCTCGTACAACAAGGCGAGCAGCAATATGAACGCTATCATAAACGGATCATTCAAACACACTTAAGATATATGGTAGTAAAATTTACTCGAGCGTGGATAAAAAAAACAAAACAAAAAAAAAAACGTAAAACTAGAATAGAGAATAGAAGCCAAAGATCCTAGTGGGTGAAATGTTCATTGGGCAGTTTAGAGAAAAAGCTATTTGCACCGACGGTTTTCGTAGGGAAACCGTACCGACGGCCACCGGACGGCCGATCCTAGCCGTCCAAAAATTTTTAAAAAAAAAATCGAGGGGGCCGATGCGGGAATCAATGGCATCCGATGTGTGTAGGGTGCTTGATTTGAACACTCTTTTTTTGTGTATATAGTGTTCAGATCAAGCACCCTACACACATCGGATGCCATTGATTCCCGCAAAGGCCCCCTCGGTTTTTTTTTTTTAAATTTTTGGGCGGCTCGGATCGGCCTTCCGGTGGCCGAAGATAGCCACGGGTGGCCGTCGGTACGATTTCCCTACGGAAACCGTCGGTGCAAATAGTAGTACTCGCAGTTTAGAGTTTAGTCACGTAATCTTTAACTAACTTGTTCTCTTAATTCTTACTTTCCACTCGCGTTCTTAATCTTTGTACACACGAACTTTAATAGATTCGGAGATGTTTTTGAAAGAAGTTTTTACGATTGGGCTCCGGCTCCCGCACGCACCCGGTCATTATATGTAACTTGGGTTTGGAGCTAGTGTCCGCAACCAGCTGTGCACACGTAGGCACTAGAACGTATCTCTACAGTCAAATTACTGGAATTCAGTATCAGTGTAACATCACTTGTCACACTCAAATGCTCTTTTGAAGCAGGTGGGTTCTGATAAGATGATTCCCTAGATCAGTCCTTTTGATTTGGTTGAACAGTGAGTCCAATCAGACAACAGAGATTTTTCGTAGTTAAAACGGCGCATCGTACCTGTTTTGGTGTCGAGGTACCCTAGAAATACAGAAAACCTATAGTGACCGACGGGTTTCTTATCAAAATCATACTGACGGCAATGTCGGGCTACCGGACTGCTGATCCGAATAATCCAAAAATTCTATAAAAAAAATAAGGGAGCCTTGCGCAGAAATCAACGGCATCCGATATGTGTAGTAGGGTGTTTAGATCAAACACTCTATCTTCGTTTTGTGTGTTTTATTCTGCTTTTTTAAATTTTGGTTAGATTTGCGTTATGTTTTTTGATTAACCATTTGTCTAAATAAAAAGAGTCTACAAAGTACAAAATTTTGACCGAAATCAAAAAAAAAAAACATTAAAGACAAAAAAATACATCCAACAGCTATTTTATTTCTTTAAAGTGTCATTTATTTAAATTTTTTTAACATCGGTCCATATTTTTATATACTTCTTTCAATTCATACCGCCAAGACGAATGATTAACTCTAAAAATTACGACAAAAAGCTAAACAAAAACTTACGAAAACTTAAAAAATATCGAAATAAGTTTTAGACTTACTCCGTATAAGTTTACAACAACACAGTCCGGGTATAAAATTAATTAAGATATGCATAATCTGATCCGAATACCCCTGATAGTCGGGGGTGGGGTGGGGTGGGGTGGGGGAGGGTGGTGGGTGGGGTGGAAACTCCCACTATCGATTACAACACGGGGATTTGGTGCCCTGGTGAGAAGGCCTAGTCGCAATGTAGGCCCTCGGATGGATGAATGCATTCTTTTGAAAGGAAGGGTCTTTCCAGCTGGTGTATTAGATTTTATTTTGTTGGTCCAATTTGAGATATTTAACAAACTTTTTTTTGGCCGAATGTGTTTCTCAAAGATTCAATTTTTTTTTTTTAATTCAACTTCACTAGACCGGAAGGTGAAATTTGATCCCCCAAATCTTGTGTATGATGATACTAAATAACAAATTAATTTCTAAAACTAAAGTTAATTTGATCCTTGATTCAACTAATTATACCTTAGTTTTCGAAATTTTCTCTTGATCTTTCGTAAAACCATAATCAAATTTTATTGTAGGAGTTTTCTAGTAAGGAAATTAAGAAAAGAACATCTCAATTTCATATAGTGAACAAGAGAAATAATCAAATCGTATTCTTTTTATCTCTCTATATATATGTTCGGCCTCTCCCTGATGGAGATTCCAAATTCGCCATTGCATATTTGAAGCAAATTGATTAAATAAAAAAAGCAACATTGGTTTGTTTTATATTTAATTAATAATATTTTATGATATATGGGAGTATACTAAAGACCAACCACAATAACGATTAGAAGTTGGAAAAGTTTACTACTCCAAATAAAATAGTCAAAAAATGGCTCTTAAGAAAATCCGAACGGGTCATGTTGGATTTCGTAAGCTCTGCTTGGTGACTTGTTTCTTTTTACCCTTTTAGAACTTTCTTTTTACTCTTGAATCAATTCAGATTGTCTCAAGAAATTATCATAGCTTGTCTCGTCTGGCAGAGAATTTTGTTTATCAGTTTTTGACCATGCATGATATGATTTTCTTTCAAAAATTCCAAAGAGAGTCTTCCTCATTGTTCTACCAAGCCAACACAAATACCAAGTAGATGACACAATTAGCTCAAGGATAACAAGCTAGAAATGCAAAAAACGGCACCAGCAAATTGACCCAGGAAAAAAAACCAAGGGGTTGGCCTAGTCGTTGTGGCACTCGCCGCACTCCCTTACCAAGTGAAATACTTGGGTTTCGAGTTTTATCGCTGCAAATTGCAGGACCCCTTCCCTTATCCCCTCCTATCGATGGGAAAAAAAAAATCCCCAGAAAAAGCCTCCCATCCCACACCAAGGAAAGGATAAAGCCATCAAAGCACACGATTCAGCACGTGAAGGGATGAGGCAAGTAGCATGGCAATCAATTGTTTGGGATACAACACATCAAGACCTCACTTTTCCAAGAGGAATAAAATCGAAGGAAACAAACATGATGTAAAAGCCATGTCCAGTAAAATCAGATTAAAAAAAAAATTACTTTCTTTAACAACTGGAGTACTACTTTATTATGGTAATCATACCCAAAAAAAATACAGTAGGTTTATGGTTAACTTTGGGGAGTGATTTTGCCACTCTCATTTATGTCTTGATTAGATGATTTGGTTTGTGAGAGAAGGGGAGTGACAGTAGGTTTATGGTTAACTTTGGGTAGTGATTTTGCCACTCCCATTTATGTCTTGATTAGATGATTTGGTTTGTGAGAGAAGAAGAGTGACATTAACAAAAAGATGATTGAAAAAATCAATTCTCTTAACTTTTTAGCAACTGTAAACTTATTTTGTCCTCCTATTTATACCTAACCAAAAAGAGAAAACTACTAGTTTAACCAATTGTCCTTTCCTACTTTTTCCTTTCCTTTTCTTTGTTCCCTTTTTAGGAGGTCGATATTATAGGGAAGCGGGGGGCTACTGTCCCGATTTCTAGGCCCAATCCGGTCTCGCTCCGATGATCAGAATTGTTCATTTTGTAGAGCTCATCGAATAGAACAACTATGCAAAAAATCAGCTTAATTGGATATCATTAAATGCCTGATCGGAGCCCATATAACTCTCGGTCCATGGGTTACAATGGATTTGATCTAGTGTTTCGGATCCATTCTTTTCAAGATAAAAAGGTTCCGATCAAGCACTTAATGATAGCCAATTAAGCTGATTTTTTGCATAACTGTTCTACTCGACGAGCTCTACAAAGTGAACGATTCCGATCATTGGAGCGAGACTGGAGTGGGCCCAGAAATCAAGCACAGCAGCACGCTGCAGCTTGGGGACAGCAGCCCTCCGCTTCCATATTATAGGGATTGGATCCTCTCCGGCCCTGAACGATCCAATTTCGGCCCATTTGGGCTCCTTTTAGGGCCACGCCAATAATTCAATCTGTTCGCTTTTTAGAAAACGTCGAGAAAGTAAACCAAGCCAAAAATCAAGTTGATCGGATGCCATTTATTATTGTTTTGAAAAACATCTATATATCTTGCCCAAAAGAGAGGGAAACAATCGATTGAAACCCATTAATCGCAAAGTATATTCATTTCGAAATCATCTCAAATGTATCTGATCAACTTGATTTTTGGCATGTTATGTATTCTCGACGTGTTCTAAAAAGTAAATGGCTTGAATCATTGACGTAGGCCCCCGAAAAGAGCCAAAACAGGTCGAAACTTGACCATCCAGAGTCCATTAATAGAACCGAAGAGGATCCAGTTCCATATCGAAATATGCATTTGTACTGCTTAATTGACTGTTGATTTCAAAATCAAGAGCCATCATGTGTACTCTTTTTCTTCTTTTTTTGCGTGTGCCACTACCACTAGCAATGTCTACCACAAAAAGACTTGAAAAAATTAGTCAAATTGGTTCTCATGCATCTTATAATGGGGATATAAAAGCACCTATAAACCTAATATAACATGCTCACACAAATCTCAACCAGCTGCAGCACCAAGAAAATGACCCAGATTCCATTGCTGGAAGATTTTTTTGTGCATTACAACCAGCTAACCAAGTAGTACTAACTACTAATCAAAAGATAATTAAAGAGCTTCCTAAATTAGATTAGTAACAATACTGAAAGTAGTTATACGCAGACATATATATAATTCATTCTGAATAATAGTAATTTCTTTTGATCTGTGTAGCTAGACTTTCTCTATCGTTTTTTTTTTTTTTGGTAACAGAGGAACAGTTCTATAGCCAAGCCGTTAAAGGGACCCGACCGCGCAACCCAAAGCATGGTCACACCAGTCACGGCCCTCCACTTACTGCAAGGTACTCATCTTGTGGGGAATCGAACCCCCAGATCTTGAGGAGTACTCCCAAACCCTGGGCATCCTTCCGAATCACTAGGGCAACCCCTGGTCGTGTGTGACTTTCTCTATCGTTGAATATCCAACTTGCCGTAATTCTCGTTTCTCAAGTATGTTTTAAAATTACCCCCTGTGATTATAAACAAAGTTTTCCTAATGCAAAAGCGGATGCAATAGCTGAGTTAGGTTGCGAAAAAGAGATGTCCCAAAATCTAATTCCTGTTCCTTACTGGACTTGCAAGTTGCAACCAATTCAGCACAGTACAAATAAAGATAACTCTCCTGAATCCCACCCAGTTTTGGGTCTAGATAGCTAGCTAGCTTATCCCACTTCCTTTTCTTTTTGCGTTGGCAATTTTCTTTTTGTAAATTGGTATTAGAGTCAGTTTACATGGATCTCAATTAATTCTGGAGTCCAAATATTAGCGATCAGGTAAAATCTCCAGTGACCCACCTCAAAGGTCATTTGCCGGCAGCAGCACTCGAACCTGCAAGCCTAGGAATAAGCTCCTTCGAATCTTCGATCATTATTCACTCTGGATTCAGGGGTGCTATAGTGCATCCCCGTGTAGTGCGGCTGTTGTGCACTACACCAACCGTCGATTTCATCGCTGTGCCACAAATGTTGTCAGAGGCGGCTGTACATGGACCATTCCATGGTCACATGAACACCCAAAATTTATTTATTTTGCTTAGAATACATGTAAAATTTATGAGCTAGCCTTGTATTGAACCCCCAACTCAGATATCAATGAACACCCAATTCTAATAATCTTGAACATCTCACCCAAAAACAATTGAACACTCAATCACAACCCAACCATCGATCCAAGCAATTCATACTTGAACACCTAACACATTACCTCAAACAAAGCTCACAATCCTAATGGGAAAAAAAATTATCAAAAAATAAAGAAAAAAGAAGAATCTAGTTATTTAAGTATTATGCTTTGCGTTCTCTATCCATCTCCATTGTCAATGGTTTAAATGTGTTAATTTCGCATTCGTGATATAATTACTTTATTATTTTTTTGTCTAGTTAGCTTGTAGAATTACAGACAAAGCTTTAAAAAATCCAACTACATTGCAAAATCCCATTAACTTGAATGATATTCCTTAAACTTTAAGGTTACGATAGAAAATCTCATCATGTCATCCAAACGAAAAACATATTTTCGAAAAGGTCTGCCCCAATACTGTCTACTATGCAATACGACAACTTTAAAAAAAATTAAATTTTCTTTAAATAATATAGTATATATTTTTAAGTTCTCATTTTGCCTCGTAGTTATTAGTTAATTGTTTTAGAATAGAGGTTTCTTTCCCCCCCCCCCCCACACACACACACACACACACACACACACACACTATTTATACTAATACACGAGGTTTTGCACATATAGTATTGGTCAATACACCAGATAGTAGAGTTAAAGTAATTTATGAACACCCTATTACAAATTTCAGGAGCCGCCACTGGATGTTGTGGTCCTCTCATTGGATCCAGGTATCAAACTAAACATAACCCCCCTAGCACGGAGCAATATGGTCTAAAAGCAGATAGCGTGATTGAAAATTTGTAAAACAAGAGATGTACAGAGTCAATGCTGAGGTTTTGTGTGCTTGCCAGGAACTTCACAAGAGGGCTTGAAGCCAGACCAGCTTGGCCTACTGTTCACAGACCATGCTATGTTGGAAATGTTCCTGGTGACAATTGACCTGATTTATTTCGGAAGTCCGTCCTCTCTTAAACTTTTGGTTCTGGTGAATTATGTAGATCCTCTTAATCATTGTTGCGAAATGTGGTTCTTTATTTTCTTGAGAAGGCCCTTTTCAAACAGGAAGCTGTTATGCAGTTCTTGTTGTCCATGGCGTTTTCAAAGTCTAGAAGATATCGCTTCCCATTTTGGATTTGAGAATTTGATGATCTGGATTTTTCCGGCCTAATTGTTCGATGGAATGAACATCACTTTGAGATTGGTTTTTCCATCAGTCTAGAATATTGTAATACCAGTTGCAATACAAAAAAATTCGGGCACATTGAAAAATGGTTATCGAGGCCATATATTACTTTTGTTGAATAACATCTACTAATAGTTAATGACTTCTTTTCCATTGTTTGAGAGCTTGTGATCGAAGGTTCCATCTTTCAACTTCACTTCGTTTACAACTCCAAAAACTAAGGCACGATGGTGTTTAACGCGGCACGATATATGGTGTTTAACGCTCTGATCTCGATTCAAAATGATCTATTTGAGCAACGAATTACCAAAATTCATCTGACCCAATGTTCGCATTCCCGATTATTGACTGTGATGAGGTAGATATATAACTTTTTGTGGTTGGGGTAGATCACGCAAAATGAAACTATCCTAAATTGTTCACGGATATAAAGTTCTATTGGAATCAAGACCAACATATTCTCCAACAATATCCACAAAAATGATTACAGCAAGCGCGTGGCATCCATGTCAAGGTCCTCCCCACTTCCTAAATGGACTTGTTGTGGACATTTGCGGTTGCTTTCCGAGATGACCTCGATGATAAGGCTTCAAAATTTTTTTTTTAACTCATCGAGATCTTTCAAATAAGATCCATAGTGCATATTTTTAGATTTCAATAAGCTCATAATTTTTAACCTTGAAATTTTCTTTTTAAAAAATAATGACTTATTTTTTATTCCGGAACAAAGCCTTAGTCTGTGAAGTTATTAAAATACCCTTCCACTTACTACTCATATAATTTCGTTTTGTTGGAACAATAGACCTTACAAATGGTAGTAGTAAATAAAGTTCGTCACGCGCCACTTGAATGGGAGATTTTGCTTTGTTCATGGACACGTATATAAACGCACACGTATAAATAATCAAAATCAGGACATGCGAAATCCATGCTTCGTCTCTCTCTCTCTCTCTCTCTCTCTCTCTCTCTCTCTCACATCGCCTCCTTGATCCTCGTAGTAGGTACGTCATTCTCCGACTACTCTCTCCTTCTAAACGGATCACGTTTACTGCTCAAATGCATGCATTAAATCCACGCCACGAATCACTATCTCGTTGTAGTAACATCCTAAAACCCTAGATCGGTGTAGCTTTGGTTTTTTATTTAACACGTAGTGCGCCAATGTTAAAATGCTGTCGTCTGGAATGTGTTCTGTTTCAGATGGTGAATTGTGATATATTTGTCCAGCTTAGGTGGCTTAAGCAAATTCATCATGATTCGTTATCTACATGTGCTTAATTTGATTGAATTCCATTCAAATTGGTAGTAGTAGAGCATTGAATTTGAGAGAGGGAGTGTAAGGTTAGGTTTTGTAGAGATGGAGGATCAAATGGGCGAGGACTTTTTCGATAAATTGGTTGACGACGATAGTAATGGTTTCGCTGGATGTGGCCCTAGTTTTATAGAACACGAAGTGACCGAAGAGGTGAAAGCATTTTCAAACTTATGTATAGGTGACAATGTCAATAGTGGGGACAATGGCGAAAGGGAGTCTGGTGGTGGGGTTGTGTCAAAATCCTTGGATGGTCATCGGGACATTGTGACTGCTGAGGGAAGTGTTTTAGTAGCCCCTGATAATGTAGTTCAATCAAGTGATGCTGCATTGGAAGCAATAGGTGAATTAGACATGCAAAAGAGCAGAAATGGTGGAACGGGTGTGAAGGAGGTTGATTGGAGTTCATTTAACTCCGCTTCAAATAGCCGTTTCGGATCGTATTCTGACTTTTTGAATGAAGTGGGTGTTAGCTCGGGAGATTTGGATAGGAAGGATGTGGTCAGTGTCTCTGAAGACATGCCTTGTGGTTTTCGTTCATCTACTGTAAATCACGAAGAAGGTGGTCGATATTATGGATCGCAAACCGAGAAGGCCATTGATGGGCAGGACTTAAATAGCAGTCAAAATTGGGAAAACCTCTATCCAGGGTGGAGGTATAACCCAAGCACTGGGCAATGGCATGAGATTGAAGGCTATGGTGTGACTGTGAGTACCCAGGACAATTTGTATACCAGTTCCACATCAGCCGGTGATAATGCAGTTACAGAGCAAAGGTCAGATGCTTATTGTTTTCACCAACCAGTAGCAGAATATGGGATGGCCAATGTTTCTAACTGGAATCAATGTTCGCAACAGAAGGTGGAGGAGTATCCAGCCTATATGGTTTTTGATCCGCAGTACCCTGGGTGGTACTATGACACAATTGCCCAAGAATGGCGGCTCTTCGAGTCGTACAAGGGAGTAATGACTCAGCCAACCAATGTTAGTCATAACCAACAGAGTCAAGATAGTGGCTCTTCCACAGTTCACCTCTTACCTGCAGAAAATCATAGCATTCATCAGAACTTTGGTCAAATTGGGAAGTTTGAGTCACAAGGCCTGAGTATCCAAGGCCAAGTATCTGCGAGTGATTACAATTGGCAGAATAGGAGTACATGGCAAACGGCGTCACTTCCTAACAGTGGGGTTATAGAAATTATTGACAATCAAGTGTCGCATAATCCATGCACTCAAACTTATCGTGCAAGCAATTCCGCTGATCAACAAATGTGGTTACCTGAGCAGACAAGTCACAGAATTGGGAGTGCTATTAGCATTTCCGATCAAACCTGTATCCCTGGTGTAATCTTTTCTGAGCATAGTAATCAGCATAAGCCGGAACCTAGCAGTCCAAGCCCACAGGTGCATGTCTCACCTTTTTACTTTGGAAGTCAGAAATCACCTGATTTTTCACAGCCACTGCAGCATTGCAGTCAGTTCCCTAATGCCTCCAGTGAGGGGAGGTCACCAGCTGGGCGGCCTCCACATGCTCTCGTGACTTTTGGATTTGGTGGAAAACTTATAGTCATGAAAGACAACAGTTCTTTAACCAATTCAGCATGCGGAAGCAAGGTATTACTCCCTTTACTTTGTACTGCATAACTTCAATTGGTTTTTTATTCGTTTTTTTTTTTTTTTAATTTCTTCTTTGTTAATGTAGTTGCTATAAAAGGTTTCATTTGTAAAGTTTATTTCATTTAAAGGACTCAGCTGATGGTATCATTAGTGTTCTCAACTTGATGGATGTTGTCATGGACAAAACTGTTGCTTCAAGCATAGGATTAGGAGCCTGTGATTATTTCCATGCGTTATGTCAGCAATCTTTTCCTGGTCCATTGGTTGGTGGGAATGTTGGAAGTAGAGAGGTTAATAAATGGGTTGATGAGAAGATTGCTAGCTGTAAATCTCCAGACATGGAATACAGAAGAGGTGAACTTCTAAGGTTGTTGTTCTCTTTGCTGAAAATAGGATGTCAATATCGTGGTAAACTTCGATCACCCTGTGGAACTGACCAAGCATTGAAGGTAAATTTTGTTTACTTGGCTTATTTTGTTTTCTTGTTTCTGTTGCGTTCATTTATATTGCTTGCGATGTTTATGTAGGAACATATTGGAGGTTGAGTGGTCGACCCTCGATCCACTTGCTATTATTATTCCTCTTTTAGGATAGAGAGTGTGCATTTCTCTTTCTTGCCGCTTATGAATATCTCAAGTAAAAGTCATTAAGAAATGCCGCCTCTTTTTCTAGATATGGAATCATTGTTAGTGCACGTGCATGTGTTCCAAACAAGAATAAAATGGGTACTAAGAGTATCCACCATGCTATAATCAAAAGTAAAAGGGTTTTAAAGTTAGTGCAAAATATGGCTCACAATGCTATAATCAAATTTAACAACCTCCTTAGAAATAATCAAATTTTGGACTTTGGATAACCAAAACTAGCAACCTTTTGACAATAACCAAATTTAATAGACCCTACATATTGTCAAACAAATACACCAATTATTATGCAAAAATGTTCTATCTCTCTTCCCTTTTCCTCTCTCTCTTTCTTTTCGAACAATATTTTCGAAAAAAAATATTTTACTAAAAAAATGTTTTTTTTTTTTAAGAAAACAGTTTTCTGAACATAGTTTTTTCCCAAAAAAAAGTTTCAAAACTATTTTCTATTTTTAGTAAATAGTTTTTATTAGTTTCAAAACTATTTTCTACTATTCACAGTTTTTAGTTTTTTAGTTTGAAAAGATGGTGTGATAAGGTTCGGTTATCTAATTTTGATTATTTTATTGTAGACATCTACATTGCTAATAACCTTAACAATCTCTTAAGTCTTAAATGAAATTAATGAATAATCAAATGTTGATGTGGCAACTTTTGGTTATCAATTTTTGATTATTGCATTGTGGACTAACTAGCTGCATGGATTGTTGGCTCTTGAAATCCTTAACATGTAGATACCCGTAGTCCCAGACCCAACAAGGATGAGCAGAGAGCCCATGATGCCCATCCTTACTTATGGTCCTACCTCAAGTTTACTTATCCACCCACCTTAATAACTTGTACTGCTATTAAGTCTTGCCTACTATGAAAGTTCTCTATATGGGATTTTGCAAAGCCCTGATATTTTAACAACTCCTCCTAATGAAGCCCTGATAATTCTTTTTGGTTTGTTTAGAGTAGTCATGAATATGTAACATAATAATAAGTTACATTTTTTGTTGTCCCTAATAAAAAAGTAGGATTTCAATTCAATAATTTATAATTTAATGATGTGTGTTGCGCAGTTTAAGTTGGCATCCTATTTGTTTATTTGTTAGCATTTATCCCCTCATTTTGACTGCCCTCTTTTGGTTTTGATTAATGAGATATGGTCCTGCCTTGGGTTTCTTATTTTGACTAGGAAAGTGATTGTCCAGAATTAGCTGTAGCTCAGCTCTTCGCATCTGCCAAGAGAAATGTTGGACCATATGGCGCTTTTAGTCGCTGCTTGCAGAACTTTCCTTCTGAAGGGGAGATTCAGGTTGACTTATTTCTTCTGTGTTGTTTCTCCATATATTTGTCCCAGAGACCTTCAAGTACTTCCACACTTAATGAAGTTGTTTGGTGCTCTAGGCTACTGCTTTTGAGGTCCAGAAGCTTCTGATTTCCGGTAGAATAAAAGAGGCTTTACTGTGTGCACAGGAAGGTCACTTGTGGGGGCCAGCCCTTGCTCTGGCAGCTCAACTTGGTGACAAGGTGGTTGTTTCTTTAACTTCCCTTCTTATCCTGTCTCTTCTTGGTCCAAATTTATGAAGTAGTCCGTGTACGAGACTTGTCACAGTTCGTTCTTTTGAATTTATGCAGTTTTATAGTGATACTGTAAAACAAATGGCACTTTGCCAGTTAGTTGTGGGATCTCCTCTGAGGACGGTATGCCTGCTTATTGCTGGGCAACCTGCTGATGTGTTTTCGAATGGCATGTGTACTAGCAGTCTGCCTGGTGTGGTAAATGGATCTCAACATTCCTCTCAGGTGATATGCAAGCTTGAAACTATTGCAGAACAAAAGAAAAAAGAAGAGTGACTTTCTGGCCAAATTTCTGTTATCATTCCATGCCTCTTTTGGTCATGTTAGCATACAAATGATGCCACCAAGGGAAAGGTGGTCTTTAGAAATCATTATGCCTTTTTAATTGGACAGCACTAGCACAGCAGCAGTCATGGTAGAATTTTTGCAAGCAAACTATGGAGTAGAAAATAGGATTTTGAGACCATGGAACTCTACCTAAAGCTACAGTTGTATAAAACTAGATACTTCTAAATCAACAAGTCATACGAAATAGAACTCTGTATATCTGTCAATGGCTCGACTAATTTCAAACAAGAAGATGTATAATAAAGCAACGAAGCATGTTACTAAGCAGTAGCTTGAATACCATGTAGTCGTAATACCTCTACTACTAAGAGTCTAAGATTCTCTTTAATTAAAAGAATTAACATGTGGATTGATGAACTTTGGTTACCTCTAAAACCATGATACCATAATGCTTTCCACCCTAAGAAGCCTTCGGCCCTTCGGTATCCCCTATTCTATCTATGCGTTTAAAGATGTTTAAACTCAAAGACAAAAAGCATTGAGTACCCTGTTCCTCTCAGATTAAACTCTGTAATCTGTATGTTAACTTCAGAAGATTGAAGTATCAGAAAGTCATTGATTCATTATGGATATGATAGTATGATTGCCTTGTTCAAGTCACGCTGCAGAGAGCTTTTGGTCTCCTTGTCATGATCTCTGCTTTCATGGTTATCATGTATCTTTTTTGGAAATTGATTTTGACACTCCAGTTTTGGCCATTGGCACTCCACTTTGTGTGTAAATCATGTGAGATTGCAAAACAAAAAGTGGAGTGCCACTGGCTAAAACTAGATTGCCAAAATCACATTCCATCTTTTTTATTCAGCTATTTGTTTATTTAGGTTTGCAATGGAGCTAGTTGTACGCTTGACAACTGGGAGGAGAATTTAGCTATCATAACAGCTAACAGAACAAAAGATGATGAGCTTGTGATTATTCATTTCGGAGATTGCCTATTGAAGGAGAGGGGTGAGGTATGCTCTTTGGGTTCCTTGGAAGTTTTAGTTCCTTTTAAGTTTTTTCCCCTCTCCCTAGAACTCTGCTTATGACTGCACGGAAAAGTGAGGGAGTAAAGCCCAAAGCAAACAAATTTGCCTTTTTGGTAGTTATTCTTTCTCACGGAGTATCATACTATCTTCAACTGAACCAATTAGTTGCCTGGCTCTGTTATTATTAGTCGATATGTAATTAAAACAGTCGTGACTTTAATCCATTTCTTTCCGTACGTCGGTGGTTGTTCTGGTTTGTGATGAGGGATGTTCTGCAGATTCTTGTGGCCCATATTTGTTATTTAGTTGCTGAAGCGAACTTCGAGTCTTATTCAGGCAGTGCACGAGTCTGCCTTATTGGTGCAGATCATTGGAATTTTCCTCGAACATATGCTAGTCCCGAGGCCATTCAGGTGTGCTTCACTCTCTTGTATCCCATACAGTTCCAAATACACTGGGTTATGCTCTAATTCATGAGATATATATGGAATGCATGCTGGTTGGTGCTCTTGTAATAATGCAGTAATGCCTATGATGAATGGTTTTTAGCATCTCTCTCTCTCTCTCTCTCTCTCTCGCCGGTCATAATGGATACATGCAGTAATTTGAACACTTCGTGGATTGCATGGTCAATAAGTTTATGATCTTCATCCCCCTTTTTAGTATTTTGGTTTCTGCACTTTCTTTATCTCCTGAATATTGTAAATGAATAGCGTCTTGAAAATGTGGACAGAGGACAGAGTTATACGAATATTCAAAGGTCCTGGGAAATTCTCAATTCATTGTACCACCTTGTCAACCATACAAGCTTATCTATGCACACATGCTGGCCGAAGTTGGAAAGGTTTCAGATTCTTTGAAGTACGGATTCTGAAATTCTTGTTCAGATATGATTTTGCCTCTTTGCCTTCGATCTTGTAATGCTTATGTGCTGCCTCAGATACTGTCAAGCTATTTTGAAGTGCTTAAAAACTTGTCGGTCACCAGAAGTGGATGCATGGAAAATTTTAGTGCTTTCTCTTGAGGAGCGGATAAAAATTCACCAGCAGGTATGTCTACCGTGTTGGGTTTATTCCCTCCAGATTATCATTCTGGTACCTTAGGAAGACACTGTTTACATTTTACAGGGTGGATACTCATCTAATTTGGCTCCTGCAAAACTGGTGGGTAAATTGCTCAATTTGTTTGATAGTACTTCTAATCGTGTTGTGGGAGGACTTCCACCACCTGTACCATCGACATCACATGCTAGTTCACAGCGCAATGAACATGATTGTCAAAAAGTCGGCCCAAGGGTGTCTAACAGTCAATCAACAATGGCCATGTCTTCTTTGGTTCCTTCAGCATCGACAGAACCAATAAGCGAATGGCAAGGTGGGAGCAACCGATCACGGCACAATAGAAGCATTTCGGAGCCAGATTTTGGTAAATCACCAATAAAGGTTAATACTACTATCTTTTCAGCGAATGGAAAGTTCTTGCTTCCTAACCACGTTTAGATGCTTCTCTTTAGCTTATTATAGTTGCAATTTCTACTATTGTTGTTTCTGTTTGTACTACAACCTCTTTTGCCTAATGTCACACAAAATCATTAATGCCTCTCATTGTGGCAGCAGAGAGGGGGCAGCAGAGAGGGGGGTGATACAAGTATTACCAGCATGAGTTATTTTTCCATTTGAAGGTTAAGCATAAGCCTAGTGGTTTTGAAACCCAGCCTAATCTAGAGGCAGCCCCCAACCCACCCGGACGTTTGTTTTTTACTCAAGATTTTTATTTAGTTTTTGTCACTTTCTTTGACTAGATAGAGACAGAACGTTATTGATGTTCTACATCAAATTAGGAAAAGGTTCACAAAGTCCCTACTGAGCTGTAGAGGAATACTCTTTGGGCTTGGCACACAAATAGTCCCCTACTTGGTTAAATCCGAGTTTCTACTTCTAAGTAGCACTTCTGCTATTCAATCATAGAATTGATTCTGATCAAGCTGAAAAGCTTGTTCTATTGTATTAGTGTAGCGCTAACGAAACAAGGAAGGCCCCAATCTGAATATCTTCATCCCACATTGAAACGTAAGGATTGCCTTAGTGTACTTGAACAGGCTTCTGAGTGCGAAAGACCTTGTAGTTGTAGTAATAGAGTGTTCTATCTCTGCTGGAGTATTCTGACTTAGCTTTTCATGGCGTTGATTTATCTAAGGACGGAGGCTCCCCTGATATGAAAGGAAACACACCAGGCACAGGTGGGTCTTCTCGTTTTGGTCTTTTCCGCACAAATCTATTTCAAAAAACCATGGGGTTGGTATTAAGGTCCCGCTCAGATCGACAGGTAAGTTTTGGGTCTATCTCTCATGTTTCATTCTGTTTCCTGTTTCTTTTTCTTTTCTGTTGTTTGTCTCAAAGCAGTTTGATCACTAATCAGCTCGAATAATTTCTGGCTTACATCGATCATTGAACTTTCCATTTTCTCTCCTGAAGGCTAAGTTGGGCGAGACAAATCGGTTTTATTATGATGAAAAGCTGAAGAGATGGGTAGAAGAAGGGGCTGAAACCCCGTCTGAGGAAGTAACCTTGCCACCTCCACCACGGAATGCAGCTTTCCAGAACAGAATGCCTGATAACACTTTGAAAGATGGACCTAATCTTGATAGGTTACATTCTAATGATGGATCAGACCATGAAAACCAAAGTCCCTTGGAATTGAACTTAGGGAACCAACCAATTCCACCCAGTTCAGATCAGTTCTCTGCCCGTGGACGCATGGGCATTCGTGCAAGGTACAAGTAGGAAGTGACATAAAGCTTCTTTTGGGTTTTCATCATTTCTGCCTTAGTTTTTTGTTTTTGGTTTGTTTATTGGTGGGGTGTGGTGTACACTCCGGTTCGGGCCATCTGCAATTTCACTTACTGTTTAACTCTTGCATTGGGATAACCAGGTATGTTGACACTTTCCACAAGGATGGTGCAGCCCCACCAAACTTATTTCGATCACCTTCTCTTCCAGCTGGAAAACCTGGGGTTGGTCCCAATACCAAGTTTTTCATCCCTACTCCAAGGGCTTTGGGAGATGAAACAGTACAAACAACGGAAGACTTGCAAGAAGCTGCTGTTAACAACAAAAGCCCCTCTACATCCGATGAGAGCAATCCATTTTCATCTCCACCAACATCAACCTCATCGACAACGACAATGCACCGGGTGCCTAGCATGGATAATATTGCAAGAAGCAGAACTGGAGCTCTGGGAAATGACAAAGGATCCCTTCCCCCTCATTCTAGGCGTACAGTGTCATGGAGTGGGAGCTTTTGCGATCCATCTAATCCTTCTAATGGGACAGAATTTAAACCTCTTGGAGAAGTAATGCCTCAACCTTTGCTTATGCCTGGAAACTCCTCATCGATGCAGGTCTCTATGAATAGCCGCAATCTTGGGAATGACCTCCATGAAGTTGAACTTTAAGATGAGTTTGGATCGTGGATTTATGGAGGGATTTCCAGTAAATAAATTTAACTTCTTCACTTCAGTATCTTCTCATCTTCTCCATTACCTTTTTTTCCTTGCCTCCATATATCCTTGATCCAAATTGCTTGGGAAAAAGATTGATATACGCCTCACAGTGAGTCAGTGACATTTGCCACACAATTAGACATTCTCGACCCCGAGTAGCTTGAAATGAGGGTTGAGTGATCACGTTTGTGGTATCTGGTAGTTTTGATTTTTGGTGAAAAGCCTTAAAGCAGATGGACACAGATGCCATCCCTACAAGATTTGTGCTTATTGGCAATGATGTTCAGGTCATTTGATGATTTCGTTAGATACAAATTGGTTTAGTGGTAGAAGAGGGTCTGGAAGAGCAGCCCTTTCACTCGATTCATTAAGAAAAATTAGTGCGAATTTTGATACTATTTTTTCTCTGCCCAAGTTGATAATCAGGTCTCAAAGTAAACAGCAATATCAGCCATGAAAGGCTGAAAACTTTTGGTTCTACTCTTTTCGTGCAGAAATATCTCTCTCTCTCTCTCTCTCTCTCTCTCTCTCTCTAGCACACACGGCTCTGTTTTTGCTTTGTATTTTTTCTTGTTTGCGTTATTGTTGTTCTTTCCAGCTCAGCTCTTGTTGTTTGGAATCCTATTGAAGATGTAGAGGGCACATTTTGAGTTTAATAGTTAGTGACATTACACTTTAAAGCGAGCTTAATTTGTTTTTCAAATGAGATGGTTGCACAATTTCTCTGAACATAGGGAAAAAAACAGTGCCAGTCGGGCACATGTAATTTATAAATTACGTAACACAAACTATATTGTAGTATTTCCATTAGCGACTAATAATCCTGCTACACAAAAAGTAGCTTCATCCCCCCCCCCCCCCCCCCCCCCCCCCCCCCTTTTTTTTTGAAAGTAGTTCTACAGTTTTCAGGTTACTATTTGTATTTACTAAAAAAAAATTGTATTCTCCAATGATCGAAATGCCAAAGAACTTGGGAATTGTAGCCCCTCTATCCCAACGCCCTTCTAACTACTAGATCATGTTTCGATATTCTTGTGGTATAATATTTTTATATGATCTCGTGACTAAAAGCATACATGAAAGAAAGGAATTTGAATACCAAAAACAATTGGCCTTAATTTGAGAATTGGATAGAGTACTTATCTTCCTTAGTTTTAAAGAGAAAGAAGAGAGAAAAAGAAGGAATGGTAAATGTCAAACTTAACAAGAAAACAAGGAAAGAAAAGTCTAAAGAAAAAGAAATGCAAGGGAGAAGAAAACTAGTGATGCTCTCAAAAAATTACTCCTACTAGTATAAGTTTTTTCACGGGTAATTATTCAATAGTCTAGGAGCACCATTACATGGTCTTGATCGTTTAACATATTTATTTTGTTTTAACTTTGTTTTTCAATCATTATCTTATATCTTTCTTCAATCATTACCTTATTTCTTCAATTATTAATTTCATTTATCTCTCTATCTCTTTCCAATTATTACCCCTTCCTCTAATCATTACCTTATTCCTCTCTCCACCCACTGCCCTAAAATACCCAAAGTTACCAAACGAACAAGGCCATTGTATTTTGGATTACTCAAGCATTACACACATATGTGTGGAGTCTATACGTTTAGTACTAAGTAATTACACTTTGCTCACTTATTTTCGCTTCCCATTTCTCCGGAATTCTTTTAAAAAGACCATGATATTTCAACCATATGTCTCATACACACATGAGCTTTCGTTAATTTCCATTGAACACTTGGACTTTCCTTTCCATCATCAATTCCCACCCTGGCCTCATTTTCCGTCAAAAAATCTACCGGAATGTTTGAGGTGCCACCCATTCATACATTTATCGGCGTCAATTTACCATCTACAGTCCGCTGCCAGATTGTGGCAAAATATTTCTTCTTCTCCATTCATCTTCTTCAAGGGGCGAGGTTTGAACTTTCATCAAAACGACGCCGTAGCCCTGGTCCTTCTTCCTAAAACCTCAGGCGCTAAGCACCCAAAAACGGCGTCATTTCATTGACCACACAAAATCTCATCCAAATCAACAACGCTGCCAACGCAACAATACCTCAAAATCGCACACGATCTCCGATTAGTATTTACCTGGTCCGAAGACAAGACGATCAACTAGGCTAGACCTTTGCCATGGATCCCTCAACCCAATACCAATACCAATACCAACAGCCACCACCTCCTCACGAAAACCAATCTTCTCAAGCACAACCCTATACTGCCGACCAATCCGCCCAAGCTTACTACCAATTCCACCAATACAACCAGTACCTTCAACAACAACAACACCCATATTACCCCGCGCAAGATTACCCAAATGCTCATTCACAATCCCATCAAGAACCCACCTCGATTCACCCACCTGGGGTTCCAATCACGGCTGAATCACAAACCCATGCCTATAATCAGCATAATCCCTATTACCCACATGGGGTTGCGGATCAACAAGCACAGCAGCAGTGGCAGGGGGCTACGGTGGGGGTGCAGGACCAGCAGTGGCAGGGGAATGGTGGAGGGTTTGGCCCACCGGTATGAACCTTGTTTGTTTGTATATTATAACGTGCGATTTGGGTTTTGATTAAATAGCTTTGGTTGTTTATTTTGGTGTTGATAGTATTTGGGCGGAAAACGTTCGTTAGCTTCTCGGTTCTTGGAGGTATAGGAGGCCATCCAAATATCCAATCCTCCCCGCCCATATCTCCAGGGGACTAGTTGGGTAGTATATTGTTGTTGTTGTACAGTAGTTGGGTAGTATGAATAGGCTTGGTTTCCTGTTATTTCAGGTAAACTTTGTGTTAAACTGTCTGTTTGTTTGTTTAATTACAAGATGCCCAGGCAAACACGACGTGACGTAAATAGTATTATGAAGAAAAGATAAAAGAGGGATATCTTTCAATTGAGATTAATCTCTAATGATGTCTGAAATGTGAGAAGAAAATTAGGACGGCAGTTTTTTTGGGTAGTTGAAGGGGTATTTTACAAAATTAGAAGTGTGAGCAGCTTCATAATCGCCGTTCATGCCAAGAGGGCTGTTCCCTTTATAATAGTAAATTAGTAACAGCTAGTAGATATCTATATAGTCTACCTCCTCTGATGTTTGCGTGAGTGTCTGTTTTATTACTCATTCACTCCAATCTTTTTTGGTTACGCTCATTCATTCCATGAAAAGTCCATTTGGTACTACATTATGGTCGATTGAAACAAACACATGAAATATGTCTACATAATATACCCCAAGTTTTTTTGTCTGTTTGATTTATGCTTCTGCCAGGTGCATTTATGTTGTTTGGGGCTAATTTGAGCATGTCAATGACCCATGATTCTTGGCTTCAATAAGTTCAATCTATGTTGGATGGCTTGTGCGGAGCAGTATAAATGTTTTGGCAGGCAATGATAAACTTAGAAACTGAGTCTGAGACAGCCAGGAGATATAAGACAAAGGATGGTGATGTTTAAAAAGTGGAAGACCAAAATTAATGGGTTTTCAGGTGGCAGTGTTAGGGTTTATTGCAATGGTGGCCTTACAAGTTACAGTGGAATGGAAAAATAGTTGCAGTAGCCAGTAAGGCTTTCTCTGGTAGAGTTCAATGCATAAATTATACAAGTTTTGTCTAAACCATGCTGCTTTTTTGGATATGGTTTAAGCAACTTCTGGAACATGGGTGTTTGATCATAGATGGGATTGCAACTGCTAAAACTTAGTTGTAAAACCTGATTTAAATTTTTGAGGTCTATCTCTGTATCATCTTAATGATTTGGTTCAAGTGATATTGTTTTTTTAATCTTTCTTTGCATATGGCATCTATTTTGTATTAGATTATTACTCAGCAAGTTAGCTAGAGCTGTAGGGCACTTGCAAGAACTAAGCATTTAACACTCGCACTAAGATGGCAAGAACAAAAAATAATTGGTCTGCATAACAAGTGAGTATGGGAGGTTGATGTAATCTGCTAAATCAGATGACAATCCTGGGCAATGAAATATGAAAACGTTTTTTTTCCCCAAGAATTTGTTGCTTTTCATGCTTTGGTTCCTGGAGATTTTGATGACATCTTGATAAAGAGAAACAAATATCTAACTTTGTTTTGTAGAAGAAGATCCAAAAAGGGTTTGGTGGTCGGTGATACTAATGTTTTGTATATCCAGATATAGTCTGTTTCACTGTCTAAAAGCTGTACTGATTGTTCACATCTAGTTGGTTTATATTTCTATGATACCACAACTTTTTGGTAGTATCTTATCAGTTATGTAGTCTACTTGTTTCATTTGCTCAATTTTTTCCTGTGTAGAAGTACCTATTGTATTACTCATTGGAAATCCATTAAAAGTTGTTTACTGGTTAACCAAAGCAGTGGCATGTGCTAATGTGCTATGAGGGCTACTATGTAAATGCCACTGCTCAAGCTTGGGTCATTTAGAGTGTGTTTCAAGCGCAGCCACTAGCCTGGGTGAGCTGAGCTCGAGCAACCCTGTATTCCATGCTACAAGCTCAGCTTGACTTCTTATATATGAAAATATGCTTTCTGTAGATCTACCTATTTGATACCAAAAATAGATCTCAGGCATTGATTCAAAAGCACGTAACTTGTGCAATTATAAAACTTTAATGTCCACATGATTAATTTGAATAAGCTATTATCCCAAATTCCAACCGATCTGTGCGGTCTTTCAACAAAGTCACCGCTTCCCTACCATATTAAGGTTTAGCTGTGTCCAGTGTACATTTTGTCTTTTTCCTAGAATTTCGTGAAGTGTTTACCTAAGTTTGGAAAGAGATTGTAAATCTAATTTTACAGTTATAAATTACATAAGGGATAATAGCTTATTAAAATTTATCATGTGAACTCTATAAGTTTGTAATTGTAGATATTACTTGCTCTTGATCACTGGCTGGGATCTTTTTTGTAATTCAATGGTTAGTGATAATTTTGGTGGGGGAAAGTATACATCAACTATGGAAGTGGGGTTTTCTCTTCAAAGCTTCTGTGTAAGGAGATGAGCAAATGAAAGCTGAGAAGAAGAAAACCTTTCAACTGAGGTTTACAGAAACTGGCTGGAATACGCTTCCAACTGAACCAAGCTTAACATCTTCCAACTGAACCAATCTTATCAACCCATTAATTGGCCTCATGAACCTCCTTATTTAAAATTGCTTATTTCCTTTTGCAGAAGTGCTTAGTCACAGGATTTTGCTGGTCCGAAGATATGGCAAATGTCTGAATGGTGCACCATATTTGTTAACTCCATAGGAGTGGACTCTTTTTGTACTCTCTCTTGCTGGTAGGTGTTAGCTTTTAAGAAAATCTATGTATCCTCTCCCAAGATGAAGGAGAGGATCCTTTAAGCTCGCCACAGAAGCTTAAAGCGACCATTTCAAGAGTAATGATAACAAGCAGATCATTTATGGGAGCAACTATGGCAATAGCTATATGTGCCCTGTGGATACTTGTTTATCATCGCGCGGGAGTGGATCTCTCTTGTGGTTGCTTTTGAGCTCCCGTGGGCATGTTGGCATCCTGTGCTACTGCATTTTCCTGTTTCCTTCCTAAACTTGTGTCTAAAATGGCTTGTTACCATTTTGGTTCAGCAGCATATAGTTGTGATGAGCCACTTCTTTTTTTGTTTCACTACTTAACTCTCTGCCCTTTCTACATATCGGTTTCATATGATGTGATTTACGGTTGACGATGAAGCACATTTTTACACTAAACCAGTGTTTCTTGAGGCCTTTTCCTACGAGGGTTCTGCTTTCAGTAGGTCTTTTGTTCTCCACTTTTGGACTTTAGTGAGCAATGTGCCTTAGTTCTGCTGGCATGTTATGCACTTTTCATAGCTTTGTGCCGCTCAATTTGAGTGGATGAGGGTGAACTTAGTGTTTCAATTGAAATTACTGATGGGCCTTTCTCTTCAAGTAGCAATGTTTTTTATCGTGAAGCAGTGTTTGTGATAGCTGGTTGTTGTAACTTATGCAAGGTGAAGCAGTGTTATTCCTGTGGATCTTACTGGTTGTTCTGTGACACTTAGGTCCAGTGTTCTAAAACAAGGAATTAATCGGCGATTAATCACCGATTAATAGCTGGCGGGGTCTATCCGATTAGGTCCAATTAGCGATTAATCGTCGATTACTAATTAATATGCACCGATTAATTGCCGATTAATCCGATTAATTGCTCGAAGGTGGCCGACTGCCCGACTAGCGCCGAGCGACTTTTAGAACATTGCTTAGGTCTATCTTCATTATTCAGTGTCCATTTAGTGTTTTTTTATTATATTTTTATTGTTACCTTCAAAAACTTTGTCCTGTCTTGGCGGTAATACCAGGCCTTTTCATTAAAAATTCAAGGCGTGCAAGCTTCCCACTTTGTTGCAAATACCTCGTGTCACACTATTTGTTGATATTGGGTGGAGACTGTAGAGTATGTAAGGAAGTAACGAGTTACATAGGCGTGGAAATGGGATAGAGGTAAGATGTCTATGTATTATGCGCATTTCCTAAATGTAGGGGGCTATTTCAACATGATCAGTTGGTGATAAGAGAATTAGAGTTTTTATTCTGGCGTTGTTCTACTGCTCTACTAAAAGCAAGCTCCATACTGAGAAAATTTCATGGGCTTAGGGATGGCTATGATATTGGGAGCCTTAGGATATCCATATTTCTAGATGCAAAATTGTGCTTCTATTCTGGCTCTGCCTTCAGATTGCAGCTTTTGGTCCTTGTCAAAGAATTGGTGTGGAGAGAGAGTGATGTTCCATTGACCTCTCTCTAGGTATCGTGACATAATAGCTCCTCTTGGCTCTAAGGTCAATTTTGGTCTACCCCTCTTCTTACGGCCATCGTCTCCCAACACCGTATCACCCATTTTAACTACCGCATCAAGTGATCTACAATAGACATGTCCTAACCTCCTTAATCTATTTTCTCTCATCTATTCTATCAATGCTAACCCTACCATTTCGCGCAGGGTTTCGTTTTTAGTTCTATCTTGGAAAGTCTTACCAAACATCAAGCTCAACATTCTCATTTCAGCTACACTCATCTTTGTAGTATTTACTGAACGTGAGAACTCAGAATCTGATGGCACACATTCATGTTTGACTAGGAGTTGGTTTTTTGGGGACAAAGAATATATAGATGATGTAACTTGCACTTGGACTATTTACATGAGAGGGAGGGAAGGAAACTTCGTAATATATCTTGCTGATAGTGATGAATAAGAAGCATGGATACCGAAAAATGATATGAATCGTGATGCATACACACTTACAGGGCATCATTCAATGAAGTGGGATGAGGATATGGATAGGACACAACAAGCAGCAATTCATAAATGTGCGCACTTGTGTGCTAGTATACTTGAATGAACATCACGAAAACATTCTTTTCGATGCAGACAGGTCTAGTGTAGGAAATAGTGGAGGAATCCTTAGCCATTCTATGTGTTGGACAATAGATGTGGAGTTCACAGTCTGAAGAACATTTCAGAAATTACTAAACTCCTGTAAATTGAAGATGTCCTGCTTTAGGGTTCTAAAAACTACGATTAGACAACCTAAAGGAGGGAGTAATAAGAACTAATACAAGTTGTTTGGAATTTGGAATGAAATTTTTAGCTCGTGAGCTAGTTTCTTCAACCTTGCAGTATGATTCATGTGTGTCCTATGTTAGCATAGATGGACTATTTGGCATGTTAGGGTTTGACCAATTGTATAAACAATGACCCATGTCCTGTGTCCGAGATAGTTCTCTACATTGGGCTTATGTCTCTTATCTTATGCTGTCTTGTTCAGTGATATGAATTTCTGCTCAAATATGGGTGTCATTAGATTATATTCTCCTGTTCTAATTTTATGCATCATCGGATCAGTTTAATTGTGATAATTAATTCACAAAGTACTTCGTTTTATCATGTTTCACATCACTTGTCTTTGTTTGTGGTCTTTCTAGGCTTCCAAGGAACTATGTGTTACATGCTCTTTCTTGTCACAGTACAAATTTCTTAACCTGGACCGTCTGCATGTCTGTTATTTTTTTAGAGGAGCATAACTTTATCAGCGGGGAAGTTGTTGCTGTTATGTACAATAGCAGGTCTTTACAATTTTATTCAATGTGCACCAGAGTCATGAGAGCTTCTCCCTCCAAACACCATATTTGGGGGTCAGTGGTGGTACATCTCCCTCCAAACACCATATTTGGGGGTCAGTGGTGGTACATCAGTTCAATGTTTTACATGCTCTTTAATTGTTATTAACATTTGACCACTGAGAAGGTAAACAATTTACATGCTCTAAGCCTGTAAGATTTTGACTACCTACCCCAAGGGGGGATATGCAGGGTTCATGTCATGCACATTAAGAGATGAAATTAGGTGAAAGTATGTGTTTGTAGTCCTGACATGAACCCTGCACATTAAGAGATGAAATTAGATGAAAGTACGTGTTTGTAGTTATGGACTTGTTGCTCGAGTCTTATTAAGAGATGAAATTAAGTGAGGACATAGCTTTAATTTACTTCTGCGCGCTCTTTCAATGGCACTTTCGAAGTACAAGAAGCTTGTTACATTCATATGTGCTGTTGTTGTATGTATTGCGTTTAGGTGCTGTTGTGGGATATGTCTGCAGTCGCAGCAATTTAAACTGGTTACTTACCCGCATAATGATAACATTGTGATTTTGTTAAGGTCATTTACTGGTCTAGTATTTGTTTTCTTGAATGGCATTCTGCAGATTGGGCAAGCTCCACATACAGGTGTAGGTAGAACTGGTGGTAGACCATATAGAGGGCGTGGCACCACTTTTCGTGGTAGGGGACGAGGTAGGGGTCGTGGGGGGCCCTTCCCTGCACCAGCTGGCAACCCAGCTGCATATGTGCCCGGAGAATCATCACAGGCTCCAGTCTGGCCACCTCCACGCATGGCATGGTGTGAACTCTGTAGGGTTGACTGCAACACTGCTGAAATCCTTGAACAGCACAGAAATGGAAAGAAACACAAGAAGAACTTGCAAGTATACGAGGAGTTACAGAAACGCAATGCCGTTCTTGTTGGAGGACAGAATGAGCAAATCCCTGCTTCTGAAGTTAATCAAGGTGTTTCTGAGAAAAATGAGGTTTCTGATGATAAAGTTGAGAGTGAGCAGCAAAAAGTTCCAGGGGAAGATCATTTTGAAGGTGGGGCACGCGGTCTAAAGCGCAAGATGAGAGGAGGGCGCGGCGGTAAGTGGATCAGGACTTCTGATGGATCAAAAAGACCGATGGAGTCTCCAAAACCCAAACCGAAACAAGTCGTTATTCCCTTGGTGTGTGAGCTGTGCAATGTCAAGTGCGACTCGCAAGTGGTTTTCCAAACTCATTTGGATGGTAAAAAGCACCTTTCAAATGTTAAGCGATTTCAGGGCGAACAAGCTATGCTGGAACAAGCAGCACTTCAAGCGCTTTACCCTGCACTTCAGGCTATTCTTCAACAAGCAGCGATTCAAGCGCTTTGCGCTCCAAACCCTAATTCTTCAACATCCTTTGGCATTCAGTTTCACGGAGAAGGAGGTGGTGTTCACGGCTCTCAGGGCCCTCAGGTGGGGCCATTATTGTTAACTTCTCATGGGCAAGCATCGCCACCTGGGCTGGGGACCACATCTGCATCGGCTCAAAGTCAACCGTCTGGTGCTGGTAAGGCCGAATCTGAAAATGAAACCTTGGAGGTTGAACATAAAGATGTTAATCTTCAGGCAGTTAATCCGGTTGTGGGGCCAGCGGATGACACAATTACTGGAGCTGAGAAACTTTGTGATAATGCTCCGTCTGATCACGTTCAGGCAGTTAATTCTGTTGTGGGGCCAGCGGATGACACAATTGGTGGAGCTGAGAAACTTTGTGATAATGCTCCATCTGATCATGTTCAGGCAGTTAATCCGGTTGTGGGGCCAGCAGATGACACAATTAGTGGAGCTGAGAAACTTTGTGATAATGCTCCGTCTGATCATGTTCAGGCAGTGAATCTGGTTGTGGGGCCAGCGGATGACACAGTTAGTGGAGCTGAGAAACTTTGCGATAATGCTCCGTCTGATCATGATATTGCTGAAGCTGACAAAAATGTGGAAGAGCTTGAGTCTAGCCGCAAAGAGTAAACAATGTGGGTTCCGGGCACATTATCGTAGGAAGTCTGGATGTAATTGAAGGAACTCCTCTTTAACTCATTGGTTTTTTTTTTTGTTCGGATAAATTGGGTAAAAGGATTTTCTGCACAAGATACGTCGGCTACTTTAAGATCGGGTATCTCAATACCTATTTGATCTATTGTCATTGCCAATGTCCGATGATATGAGTTATGAGGACTTATTTAGAAATGATTGTCCCAGAAATGATTCTGTATTCCCTTGTTTGCATTTGATTCCACCTTCTTGGTTGACCCGGGACCCTGCTAAGCAGCACGCCTGCCAAGCAGGTGCCGAGCGGCCAATCCGGTCGTTTATTTCAGAATCAACGGTCCGGATCGAAACATCTTTTTCCTTTTTCCTTTTTTTTTTTTTTTAAATCCATTCGGTACCTTTACATCTGGGCCGTCCAAAACACTTTTGGACAGTCGAGATGTGCTCGGCACCCCTGCCAAGCACCCCTGCTTGGCAGGGTCTCCAGGTCCTGTGAGAAGTTTGTGTTATGTTGTGGACTGCATACACTACACCTTCGTCCACCTTTGCTGTGAGAAGTTAGTGTTATGTTGTGGACTGCATCTTCATACACTACACCTTCGTCCACCTTTGCTAACAACAGAGCCAAAGCAAAGCGGAGGTATTCATTTAACAATCATTCTACAACCACAAATATTTACACAAACACATTCATATTGGAGCTAACACGCATTACACCTCCAATATGCGTGGACTTCACCAAAAAATGTAAATATGGGTAAAGTGTTTGTGTGTGTGATTGAATAATTATTGTTCATTTAGTATAAAACCCTGCATTAATTACAAAACTGGAAATTTAAAGCTACCCCGCATCCATCTCAGTTTTTACCATCTCCGTCCCATAGAGTTAGTGTCGACAAAATTACGTGTAATATTTGAGCTTAAAAATAAGGCACTTGAAATAATTTTTGATTCAATATGAATCTGATAGATTTCGGTGAAATTTTTTAAATAGTGTAGAAAAAAAATTAAAAAAATATTTTTAAATTAAAAAATTACATGTTCGTAAGGTTACCTTTACACGAGAGATTCCCTGTCCGACCTCTTTCCGGGGGCCGTCCAACCTCCTTCGCCGTTGATTTCGTAGATCAACGGTTGAGATGGGCCGGACACTTCTTCCTCGTCCCTGCAAATCCCTGATCGAACACACCTCTCTCTCTCTCTCTCGCTCTCTCTCTCTCGGACGCCTATTCCACCGATCGAACCCCTCTCACGGTCGACCAAACCCCATCCATCAAAACCCGTTTCTCGATCAAACCAAAACCCTAGCGATCAACAACCAAACCCTCACGATGAAGCCCTCCGTCGATCTCACCGATTTACGATGAAGCTTCAGAGCGATCAAACTCGTCACATTTCAGGCATTTTCCGGTGACTGTATTCCCGATTCCGGCGAGTTTGCAGTTCCCGGCGATTATTCCACCGTCGTCAGGTAACTCCGGCGTCCTTTTCGGGTTGAAATCAGTTGGTGGTTGTGAGCTGAATTATTAGTTTGCATTTGCATTAATTTGGAGGTGTTTCTTCTTTTTAGCTGAATTGTTAGTTTGCATGGGACCACTTGAAGTTCTCTCCTTTTCATACTATGAAACTCCATCTCAGAAACGCCTGAGACTGAGACGAGGTCGAGATTGTGACCTATCTCGGAAAACAGAGTACTTACAAAATAAGAACCTTAGCGGAAAGACAAAATGGTGGGTCGAGGATTTCAGAAATTAAAATGGCTTAGTCAAACTGAGTTGTTGGCGAGATAGTCAATTATAATATTGTCGCTCTTTATGTTAGATACTACGTTAACTCTTTATTCTTCTTTTGCTCTTAGTTTGAAATTTTTAGATGGATTCTATGTAAAGGTTAGCTCGTTGAGGCCCTCTTGCATTTTGGGAAAATGACGGTCAATGACGTGTTTTGATAATTAATACCCGCCGAGGACATTTTCAGTATTAACAAATGTTCTTAGCATGTTCTTGGCGGGTATTAATTATCAAAACACGTCTTGGGCCGTCATTTTCCCTTGCATTTTTGTATTAGATGTTTGCATGAGGCTGTGAATGAGACTAGTTCTGCAAATTATATGTTCCGTCAACACCTGTCATTTTCCTCAATAAATGGAATCTGAAGCCATCTAAGTGCTAGAATTTCATATATGCCGAAAAATAGATGATGGTGCATCTCATATGTTATGAAACAGGTACAAATGGAACTGGTGCGTCTCGACCTCAACCAAGAGCATCCAATAAGGAAAATAGATCAAGACAAGATGATCCTGAGGTGGTTGATGCTAGCATTTTTTATGACAAGAAGTTGCGACGCATGAGGAAACAGAGGATGCACCACAAGATGAAGAGCTTAATGGACCATTTCTTGTGGCTCCAGAGGATCTTTCTGTCCTATCTCATTTTGAGGTGTTGTTGCATTCATATGGTAGGGAGAGGTATTATTTGACAATATTTTGTATAATGAATCATGTTTGTTTTTGTATCTTTGAGAAGATTTAATTGTTAGTTGTGTTGTAGGAGCGTCCGCCCCTAAAGTGTATGAACGATGCAAACAAGGTCTAGGTTAATGATTGGGAAGTATCCAATTCACTTACGAAGCAGACCAAGTTTAAAAAATTAGCTACTCAATCTAGACTACTTCCACTTGTTGGTTTATCATACAAGTTTTGTTAACAAAATTATTGTATCGGCATTTGCGGAGAGATGACATCCTAAGACGAACACATTCCACATGACAGTTGGTGAGATGACCATTACTTTGGATGATGTAGGGACGATTCTCGGCATACCTATAACTTGAAAAGCTGTAGGTTGAAGCTCTGGCGGCTGGCCTTACTTGTCAATGCATTAGGCGTGAGTGCTAAAGAGGCACACTAGGAGATAACTTAGTGCGCGGTCACACAGTTAGGTTTCAATGGTTGAAAGGAGAATTTTTGAGGTGTAACTAATAAGGACTACTGTATCATTAAGTGTCACGCCCCGTTCCGGAATAGCACCTCATCGGCCTATCCCGATACGACACGTGACAACCAGCTCCTAGCAAATCCAAGAATAAAGAACAACTACAGTTCAACAGCTACATTTTATTTACATCTCAAAAATGATTGTCATTTACAAACTACAGCGGAAGTCTGACAAGAAATAAACTTTACATAACCAACTATTATCCAAAACTAAATTAAGCAAAAATCATCTACGGGCCAGGAGACAAAGACTCCCACAAGCCTCAACTACGCACTTCTCGAGCGAGTCACAAAATGCAAAACGCGACCTGTAGTGGACACCGACCTATACCTGCAAAACTGGAACCCAAAACGAGTTCCAGGAGTGTGTATGAGACATGGATGTTGTTCAATAGAAACAATAAATCCAAGTTCATCATTAATTAAGCATTAAGCAAATAATCGACACAAAGTCTTTAATCCGACACAAAGTCACTAGCTCGACACAAAGTCATAATTTTGGCATAAAGCCATTGAATCGACACAAAGTCAAAGGCACGACACAAAGTCCGGCCGTTGGCCGTTGTTGCCCACCGACACGAAGTCACAATCCAATATTTCAAATTCAATCCAATTGAAGAACATCTATGAATCGAACACTCACCTCGGTCTCCAACAAAAAGAAAACCAACGCAGTCACTCCCTACGTGGAGCTGGGGTACTCGTTGTCGCCTCCGAACCTAACAAATATTCCGCACATATGAGCTCAAAGTTTAATTCCAAAAGCAAAGAAGTAAATTCATCAATTTGTACCTCAAAGCCAAAAATCTCACAAACACACACTTTCTAGCAGAACCATTGATCGAATTCTGACTATAGCATTCTATAGGTTTCAAAGAATACTACAAGACCACCACCACTAGCAAGAAGACTTCTAGTACATCAATCTAGATATAAAATTTGCCCAAATTGGACTCCGAATGACTAAGATATGCTCAATTGAAATTACACATCTAAAACAGAAACTACAGACCCGGCAGAACAGTCTGCGATCGAATGCTCATTAAAAATCACATACTCAATCTTTTCCAATAATTCCAACACCAAAACATCACCAATTGATCAATGTTTGAGACTCAACAGCATCCATAGTCAGTAAGCATATTCAACTATGACAAAATTGATGAAGAACACAGCTACAAAACTTGCCCAGAATTTCAGAATCACCAAACTATTAACTTCGGAACCAAAACTGATTTTGCTCAGACCAAACTAAGGCACAATCTTTACAGATTCAGAAAGATATACAAGTCTAGTTTCGGAATCAAGAAACGGTGCGTAAAACCGATACCCGGGCAAGAAGTTATGCCCGTTTTTCCAACATGTGTCTGGGCTGTCAGCACAGACGCGAATCTGACTGCAGCCCGGTTCAAGATTTTTATCTTTTTCCAGGTTTCTCAGAAAATTCTGAAATTTTTACAGCATAAACTACACACAAAGACGCATCTACAGTAAAAATACCAGAAAATAACATGAACGGTATGTCAATGGTAAAAATTCGTCAAAAACAGGACAGACTCAACTCTGCTCAAAACACAGTTATGCATATTCATATGTTATACACGAATTTTCAGGAATAAACTCAACTCCAAGCTCAAAAACCTTCTGCTATGGATTCAATCCATCTCTAATTACTTCAATCAAGTGCATACTAGATGTAAAACATGAAACCTAACATGAAAAACATGAAATTCAGCCTTGAAGGAGATGAAAATTACCTACTGAATTGTGTTTTCAATCACTCTTCCACCTCTTCTTTCCACTCTCTCTCTCTCTCTCTCTCTCTCTCTCTCTCTCTCTTTGTGTGTGTCTAACGTTGAAAACCTCCTGATGGGTTTTCTTCTTTTTTTTTTTTTCCTTTCTTTGTTTTAAAGAAACCCACACACACGGCACACATGCGCACTGTTAAAGAAAAATTGCACTCCAGCCCTTAAGTTATTAAATTTAGCATTTAAGCACCTCAAAGATAAAAGGATGTTACATTAAGTGTGTGACACAAGCTTACTTCTTATATTTTAGGTTGCACACTCTTGAGTGGTTCTCGAGTTTCTATCATGTATCTTAAGTTGTTGGGGGATTTGAGAACTATTTATCTCCATGCATGGGATGCATGGGGTGTTACTGGCTTTGCTTTCTTATATCGGCAGTTGGGTTTTGCTAGTTTGTCTAGTACTCGACAGATAGCCAGATATCTCACACTTTTAGGGGCATGAATTTATGAGCATTTTCTGAATGTATCAAGAGTGCATTTGATTTAGCGTATAAACAGAACCAACGACCGAGGATGTACTAATCTCATTCTTTTTGTATTTCCTATTTGTAGGTTTACTTGGGATCCATATCGTGATGCTAGGGAACACCATCAATTCCAGGAGGTTGCATGGTAAATTGAGTGTCTTCAATGTGCAGATATCATCGAGCATAATTTGTATGGTAAGGCTCGATGATATCCACACATTGAAGACACCTAGTGTACTGCACAACCTCTTGGAATGGATGGTGTTCCCTAGCATTGCGATATGGATCCTAAGTAATGTGCAAAGAGGGATCACGAAAATAAGTCAAAGAGTAGTACATCCTCTAGCCTCAATCAACTCTCTTTGCATTTGTAAATGAACTATCGTAAAATTATAATCCATGCAGGACTCCCATCGACTAGTGCATGGTTTGTTCTATTGGGATGCACTCTTGATACATTTGGAAAATGCTCAAAAATCCATGCCTCCAAAAGTGTGAGATATTCAGCCATCTATTGAGTAGTAGACAAACTAGTAAAACCCAATTGCCAATATAAGAAAGCTAAGGCGGCTGCACCATATGCATGGGGATGAACAAATCTCAAATCCATTAACAACTTAAGATACGTGACAGAAACTCGAGTACCACTCTTGTCACTGAAGAGGGTGCAACCTAATATAAATATAAAGAGTAAGCTCGTGCACACCGAATGATATGATTGTTGTCCTTATTAGGTACACCTAAAACATTCTCATTCGACCATTGAAGCCTGTCTAACCGCGCAATAAAGTTATGTCCTTGTGTGCCTCTTTAGTACTCATGCACATGCACAAGGCATGAGCTTCATTAGATGTCATCCTACCACAAGTTATATCTTTTTCTATTACAAGTATGCCAAGAATTGTTCCTACATCATCCAAAGTAATGGTCATTTCACTAACTGTCATGTGGAATGTGTTCGTCTCAGGATGTCATCCCTCCGCAAATGCCGATACAATAATTTTGTCAACAGACTTGTATGATAAACTACAAGAAATAGTCCAGATTGAACAACTAATTTTTTAAACTTGATTTGCTTTGTAAGTGAATTGGATACTTTCCAATCATTAACCTAGACCTTGTTTGCATGGTTCATACACTTTAGGGGCGGACGCTCCTACGACACAATTAAATCTTCTCAATGATGCAAAAATAAACAAGATTCTTTTTACAAAATGATGTCAAATAATACCTCTCCTTGCCATTTGAATGCAGCGACATGTGTCCCAAAACGAGGTAGAACAGAAAGATCGTTTGGACCCCTCAGGGCATTTTCCTCCTCCTAGGCAAGCATCGACACCTGGGCTGAGGACCACATCTGCATCGGCTCAAAGTCAATAGTCAACCGTCTGGTGTTGGTAAGGCTTAATTTGAAAATGGAACCTCGGAGGTTGAACAAAAAGATGTTAATCTT
Source organism: Rhododendron vialii (assembly GCF_030253575.1). Taxonomy (NCBI): domain Eukaryota; kingdom Viridiplantae; phylum Streptophyta; class Magnoliopsida; order Ericales; family Ericaceae; genus Rhododendron; species Rhododendron vialii. Next base: position 3,397,711 of record NC_080563.1, on the reverse strand, counting down.
CAAGTAGTTAATCTAAGAAGCACGGACACATCTCTAGGCCTTTCGTATCCGTCTCCCTCACGTGTTTGGCATGTGAAAATGTGTGTCCGGATATTTAATTATTTTTTTGTAAGTTGAACACGTTTTGGACACACATGGGGACAAGTTTTGGGCTGTATTATAATTTTTTTTTGAAAACTTAAAATTCGGTAAAAAAATTTAGTGTTCGAAATGTGAACGAATTAAAGCCTAATATTAGGCTAAGTACTAGGTGAGCCTCGCAACAGGTAAACCTAGTTAACTACGGCCACTTATTTGTATCCAACAGGCGTGTGTATTTTTTTACTCTTTTTTAATTATATGAGCGCCGATGCACCTTAACCAGTCGATATGTGTCTACCTATTTAGTTTTCTTTTTCCTGACTCTCCCTTTTCGTTTATTTTCAGAGAATGCGCCGAGTACCTTATCGTGTGTGGCCCTAAAGAGTCCGAGACCATTAGTGGTTAAATTTTCCATTCTCTCCTACTTGTTTGCCACTGGACATGGTAACAAAGCTAAGAAAGGCAACACGTTCTCCCAACTCCATGCTCGCCCACATAGGGTAGACTATAGGGCGGAGTCAGGATCTTTACCCGGGATAGGCCAAATTAATAGAGATGGAAATTCAGAGGAAAGAATACACCATTAGTGCCATATATTGTTTTCTTCCATGTTCAATACATTGTACAAACCTATTCTATTTATTTCTTTTAGCAACTAGAGTTACGTATATATTTGGTTGCATTTTGTATAGAAAGTAAGAATATTTTCATGGACCTAGGAAAATTATTAAGTGATAAAAAAAGGTAAAATTATTTGAATTGAGGATTAAACTTAACTTCGTTAATGATTTTAAGAACTAAATTCCCATTTATGTTATAATTACTTAAATATAAATAAAATTTACTAAAACAGATTTTAAAAGAGTTTAAGGGTAATCTGCGCGCCCTTGGGTAGTTTCTCTTTTGATCTCACATACCTATTAGGAAACATTGTCTCATTACCACAAAATTATTTCTAAAGAACCTATCGCATCAACGTCAGGATTGAAGTTTAAGCCGCATCAACATCAGAATTGAAGTTTAAGTCGTACAATATGCTTTGAGCACTATGGAGGCTTAGGTAGACCAAGCACAAAAGATTGCAGACCTAAAATTAATGGCATGTTTGGAACTCGTGGAAAACTAGAGAAAGAGAATAGAAAATAATTATGAGAGAAGGTGTTTGAGAAAAATATGAAAGAAAATTTTACCGTTACCGAACTAAATTTTGTAGATTTCACTCAGCTTCTTCCCAAACCGAACAAAGGACTCCTACCTTCTTTTTTGTCTCTCAAAGTTCCAAATATACCATAAATCCCAGAAATACTGTGGGCATCCAAAAACTGTGCCCAATTTCCTATTTTGAACTGTCCCCCTGCTCATTGTTTTTAAAAAAAAGGTAATTTCTTGTGAATTGTTCCCACATAATAACCATCATTCTTGGAGTCAGATCGTATAAAAGTAATTTCCTGTTGATTCTCTAATCACGCTACGGATGGGCTTGCCTTTGACCTGAGATGCTCGTAAATTGGCCTCGACATCATTGACCGTCGAAAGACTCGAAACAAAAAATTGTCGATAAATTATTCTTTCTTTTTATCACTTAGGAGGCATGTAACGTGAAAGTCGCATAGCTGCATTGTTGATATTGACCCTAAAAAAGAAATAGTAGGTACATACAGCAAGTTCATGAGCCAACAATTGCATAATAAAAATTGGATAGGTTCGATCTATGGTTACTGGGACCCTTGAAAGGATTTACTAAATTCATTGAATTGTTCGAAAGAATCAAAACGGCTAGTTTCGATGGAATTCCTTGTCAATTCTGTGAGAAAATATTCGTTTGGCTGAGGGCTTTCAAACACGTAGTAAGCTAAGCGATGAATACCCATTGTCCCCCTTCTGTGTTTTATCACCGTGCCCTGTTTAGTAATTTCACCGGTTTCTATTTCCACCTAACCACCACCAATTCCTCCCCTTCTCCCTCCACATTTGTCCGGTCATCACCTTTCAACTTCCCTCGAAAAACCAGTTCACAAATCCAAACCCTAAAACAAAAAATTAGCAATGGATTCAAACCAACTCGTCAACTCACTCACCGCACACATCTCTCTCTATCACTCCTCCTCCTCCGCCCCTCACTCTCTCTCCTCAAACCCTAACCATAGATCCTCCATCCTCAAATGGTTCTCCTCTCTCTCCGTCCACCAACGCCAATCCCACCTCGCCGTCGTCGACCCGAAATTCGCCCAAATTCTCCTCCAAATGGAAACCAAGCTCCGATCCAACGGTCACGGTGCGTTCATAATACTCCCAGACGTGACAGACGGATTGTTAGGCCTTCCCAGCTTGTGTTACCGTAGGTCTCGTGGTTTGTTAGCTAGGGTAAGCGAGTCGAACGAGTCGGAACGGGCAATTTATGAGTCCATTCGGTTGTTTGATTCGAGAGAAGGAGAGAGGGCGGGGGAGTGTTCGTGCTCGGCGGGTTGTCTCGATTCGGTTATGGTGTGTGAGGAGTTTGTGGAGAACGTAGATAGGTTTGCTGGTGTGATGGACGGGTTGTCGAATGGGGGTTTTTTGAGGGGGGAGGGAGGTGGGTTGGGGGAGGAATGGGTCGAATTGGAGTGGTTGAAGGAGAAAGGGTACTATGGGATTGAAGAGTTCATGGCGAACCGGTTGGAGGTCGCGTTGAGGTTATCGTGGTTGAATTGTTGTAGTAATGGGAAGAAGAGGGGTGTGAGATTGAAAGAGAAAGCAAGCGCTGCAGGTGTGGCGGCGAATGTGTATTGGAGGAAGAAGGGTTGCGTGGACTGGTGGGAGAAGCTGGATGCTTCAACTAGGAAGAACGTCTTTCGGGTCATCTTGGGAAAATCAGCTAAATCTCTGGTATTTTTTGGGTACTTTATTTTTTTTGTTGCTTTTGTTCGACGCATTGAATCTACAAACATGTCATGCTCTTAATGATTCTCACATCCTGGAACTGCTGCCTTAACCAAAGTTTTTGAATGAGAACACTAGAGTAGTGGGTTATGCTAGCAGAGATTGCAGACAGGAAATGGTTTCCAAATTCCAAGTAACAGATATCTAACAAAATAACAATGTTTTAGAAGTCGTAATTCACCATGAAGAAGATCCTTAAGGTCCTGTGTATATGAAATTATGGATTGATTGGTGGGGTTTGTCTGGTAAAAAAAAAAAAAAAATCTTCTTGTAGGAGATATCTGTGGAGCACCTTGGAGAAAGCATCTAGAAGTAATAAAAAAAAGTTAAGAATAAGCATCCTTTAGAATCAAGGCCTAATGTGCTCAAAGCTAGCACGGCAGAAAGGAGAGAAGTGCCTGGGATATGGGTATTGGGAAGGCCCTCTTTAGCAAAAAAATCCCAGTATTGTATGAAGCTGATACGGGTTCATGTCCATCATATAATTTTTGTAATGCATGAAGTCTTGATATGATGACATAACGTAGGTGTATTACGGTTTGTTTGTCTCATGTTCCTGATATTGATTTCTGTCAAAAAGTATCGGTGGCTGGAAAGAACAAGCACTCAAATTTACTTGTAACATTCTCACTGGGCTGTTTCTTAGGTTGAAAATTGAGCAAAGTATTAAAAAGTATTGTTTTGTGAGTGTATTGTGGAGATGTGGAACTTGGTTCAGAGTGCTTTTCCAAATGGTTGTGTACCACATCAACATGTCATCCAACTTATAATGTTCTTTGTGAAATTTGTAGTTAGTTGTTAAAGAAAAAAGGCATGGCATAACTACAGAATACATCCTGTTCCTAATTAGAAGCTGCAAATTAGTACTGCTAAAGTTGTTACTTGTTCGTGTCATAAATTATATCTTCGTGTATTTTCCTTAGATTAATTGGACTGTAATGTGTCTACACTTGAAGTCACTAAGGTGGACCAGTGATAAACTTGTTGTATGAACATCTTTTTGAAAAAAATGTTTATGCGACATACAGACACGGAATCTTTTTTGGGAACGGTTGCTGCAGGGCCATATAGTTGGCATCTTTCTTTTCCTCTGCGGAGGATTTATTTCCTCAGCGTACATGTTTTTGTGCTACGAATCACTTTATCAAGTAACGAATTTGTGCGAGGCTTTGAGGATATTTTTTCTGAAACGTAAAACCTTTGATTGAATTTGTAGCCTTATCACGATACTTGAATTTCAGACGGCTGAAATCTTGAAGATGACCAAAAATAGCAGCTTGGAGGATCATAAATGGCTCTTCAGTTCAGGAGCAGATAGGTCGATGAGGTTCAAGTCTACTATGTTGCCACAAAGGACCATTCCAACACTCCCAAGAACAGATGGAGAAATCTGCCCATCTGTGAGGCCTGCTTCAATTTCCGGAAAGCCTTCTTCGTTTGCCAATATGTTTTATGGTTTGTCTGTTCTTCAGGAGATTTCAAGTATTTTATTGGCATGCCAGCATGGTGAATTCGCTAAAGAGAGAGTACTTTTTAGCTCATTGCCTTTTGTCAGCACTGTTTCCGATTGTATATTTAGGAAACTGCGAGGTCTCATGATGGTTGTTTCACTTGATTGCACCAAACTAGAGCTGCTTGAAGAAGTAAATTCTAACCTTCCCATGAAGAAATCCAAAGAGAAAATTGGTGCAGCTAGCCGAAGGAAAAAAGGTAGGACTCGCAATATAAAAAGTGTAAATCCTATTCCTAGATCCTCCGGAGATGATGCCAGATTTGATGAAGCCGTCAAGGTGCCATTCGTTTTATTTTCCTCCTGTCTTTTCTGGAAGTTTTGTTGTATGTTTTATGATGTTTTCAGGAAGATGTAGTTTTAATCGTTTGGAAGGATGTTCCAGGATCAAGGATATGAGTTTGGCCATTCCAAGAATATTGGTTTTATGGAGTTGAATGGGTCAGTTCAGAAGAAGGTTCAAGATGGAGAGATTCCTTCTTCACCAGTTGACATGGTTGTACTCATCTTTCCTTTTGGATGATATCTAGTATTTATGATAAAGATTTCATAATTCATTATTTATCTTGAGAAAAAAAGGGTTAAATTGTTTACGGCTCATTCACTGTAACCAGGAACCTGTCAAAGAATTGGTTAAGCGAAATGTCCAAATTGCTGCTAGGAAGAGTAGGAAAAAGAGCAATGCAGTTAAGAAGTATGGCTTAAATGATTCAATTGAAGGTGGAAATTCTCAAACTAGAGCCATTAAAGTTTCCTCTCCTCCAGTTATTTCTCAATGTGAGGCTGCAATGTTTGAGGAGGTACTTGAAAATTCAATTTCAACTGGTGATGAAAAGCTTGTGCTGAGTTCAAGTCCTTGTACTGCTGGGTCAACTATGGAGGAGAAGTTGGTCCAAAGAAATGAAGAAGATTATATTGTTGGTTCTTCTGATGGGAGTAGTGCTGGTTTGAACCATTGTCAGAACTCTGGTAGAGGGCAAGATAATCACTTGACTCCTTATGGATCAGCAGCTGTAAATAATATTGCTGACTCCAACATGATACCTCCTCTTACGTCTGTGGTTGGACTTGATGATGATCTCTGCAAAAATGATAGGGACTGTAGAAACTGTGGACATTTAAGTGAAACAGACTCTAAGTCAGTCTTTTCTGGAGCGAGAGCCAAGGTTGTTGCACTAAAAGAAAAAACTACCCCAATTCAGGAGCCAATAAGTGGAAGCATCTGTGATACAGAGCCCGCAAATTCTCCTGGATGTCCATCATATGAGTGGCCCAGTGTAGCTCCTGTGCCGTTTTCGTATGTTAATTCACATCTCCCAGCCGCAACTGATAGATTGCATCTGGATGTTGGCCACAACTGGCAAAATCATTTTCACCATCCCTTTGTACCAACAATGCATCAGGTGAGAAATCCTCCAACTGAAAACGGGTGCAGTCGCATTCTGTCTCGACCAATGCAAATGAGTTTAGACTGGCCACCAATGGTACGCAATGGCTGTGGATTGGCCCCGCCAGTGACACGTAGTTATGACTCTAGCCATATCTCAAGGCGGCAATCTTCTTTTCATCCGGGTTTCGCTGCTCAAAGCTATCAAAACAGTGGTACAACCACTGATGATGAGAAGATATACTCGGGAGATTTTGTGGAGTTAACTGATACGACGAATCCCCATGAACTTACTGATGAGCACGATAAGCACTGGATATCTGATGATGAGTATGAGGTGCGTGCAGTTACTGGAATGGATTATAGCCAGTATTTTGGTGGTGGTGTAATGTATTGGGATCCTTCTGACCACCCGGGGACCAGTTTCTCTCGTCCTCCCTCTCTTAGTTCTGATGATAGTTCATGGGCTTGGCGAGATGCAGACATGAATAGGGCTGTTGATGATATGGTTGCCTTCTCTTCATCTTATAGTACAAATGGTTTGGCGTCGCCTTCTGCTGCTCCTTTTTGTGCTCCTTTTGATCCTTTGGCACAAGGACACCAGGCTGTTAGTTACGTGATACAAGGAAGTGAGGTAACTGGCAAGTTGCTGCACTCTTCGTCTAAAATGGCAGATGTGGTGACTGGTGAGAATGTCTCTGCATCTTTGTCCAGTTTGTCGGGTGATGGTGAACCTAAGACAGGAGATTCGCTTCCTTACCCCATTCTGCGACCCATTATCATTCCCAGTATATCACGCGAAAGATCAAGGGATTTTAAGCGTAGTCATGATATTAAAAGCCCATGTGTCCCTCCCAATAGACGGGACCAACCTCGGATCAAAAGACCACCTTCACCAGTGGTGCTTTGTGTTCCTCGTGCTCCTCGTCCACCTCCACCCTCTCCTGTGGGTGATTGCAGAAAAAACAGGGGTTTTCCAACTGTGCGTTCTGGTAGCTCCAGCCCAAAGCACTGGGGTATGAGAGGCTTGTTTCATGATAGCATTAGCTTTGAAGAAGCTTGTGTTCGCATGGATGGTATTGAAGTATTTTGGCCTTCTTGGAAAACTAAAAGCCTGACAGCCCATGCAATGATACAGCCCCCAGGGGCTCTGCTGCAGGATCACCTCATTGCACTCTCCCAGTTAACTCGTGATCAGGAACATGTAAGTGTATTGCTGATTCTTTCAGTTCTCCTACCCCATTGGATACTTTGGCAATTGAGTGTTTCCTTTCTCTTTTCTGCTGAGATTTGTTTTATTGCAGCCAGATGTTGCATTTCCTCTACAACCTCCTGAGTCGCTGAACTGTGCTACACGCAACGCATCTTTCTCTTCAATGCACAGCCTCCTCCATGATGAAATTGAGGCCTTCTGCAAGCAGGTATAAGGGCTTTGGACTTTTAGCTTTCCTTCGTTCGTTCAATATGACTAGATAATTGATGATTCATATCTATGATGATATCCAAGGTTGCTGCAGAGAATTTGATGAGGAAACCTTACATAAATTGGGCTGTTAAGAGGGTTGCACGTTCTCTCCAAGTTTTATGGCCCCGTTCTAGAACAAACATATATGGTTCATATGCAACTGGGTTGTCCCTTCCAACAAGTGATGTGGACCTTGTGGTTTGTCTCCCTCCAGTGAGAAACTTGGTAACTATCCAGAGTAACTCTCTTGGTTGTTTCACATCTCGTGGTACCTCTATTTATCAATCGGAAACACCCTGATAAGCTGCCATTGTCTAGGAACCCATTAAAGAAGCTGGGATTTTGGAGGGACGCAATGGTATCAAAGAAACATGCCTCCAGGTATGCAGCAATCACTAAAGCCACTATTGTCCTTGTGAAATAATTGTTTTGCAATGGGTGGTTTAATTTGTATCGAGCTTGACGACCTTATGAGCAAAGCTCAGATCGGTTCATTTCATCCATTGGCGAACCTGAATTAGCTGCCTCTCAGTGGCGATCCCGACCTGTTTGGTCTGTTGGTTAAGTATGAAGTAGTCTTGTACTTGGCTACCCACGACACTCGGTTTGGAAATGTTCTTTTCAGCAAATGGTCCCACATTTCTTAGGCTTCTTACTCTTATATGCCCCCTCTTCCTTTTTTTTGGGTTTCACCTTTAATACTGCAGTAGGCAATTCTAGTCTTGACACTTCCAGATTTGCATTTCAGCATGCAGCCAGGTACCTTGCTAATCAGGAGTGGGTTAAAAACGATTCACTCAAGATCGTGGAAAACACTGCTGTAATGCCTCTTACTGTTTAATTTCCTTGTACTTTTTTCTTCAATCATCTTTTCTTCTGATGCAGCATCTCATCTTGCTGCCTTTCTGCTTCTAGATACCTATCATCATGCTTGTTATGGAAGTTCCTCATGACCTTGTTACTCATTCTACTTCCACGATATCGACGCTGAAAGAGGAACCAACTAAGGTGACTAGGGAAGGAGACGCTCCTTTTCAGACCAATATGGTTAATTTGGAAAGCTCTACTTCAGTGAAGTGTTCTACTATGAATCATGATGATGACAAGGATATGAAATCAATCCGTATTGACATCAGTTTCAAGTCTCCATCACACACGGGTCTCCAAACTACTGAACTGGTATATTTCGATGGAAACTTTTTGGTCTTTCATTTGGTGATGTCTCATGTTCCTACTTCACGTTCTCTCATCTCTAATGAATGATGGGTTTTTACTTATCAAAAAAAAGAATGATGGGTTTTCAGTGTTTTGATCTGCTACAGCTGCAGTTGTGAACATTGTGATGGAACCAAAAGTTTTTGAGAAATTTTGAGAGGAGAGAGATAAATGGTCGAGAATGTTCCATCTCAATTCTCTATGCTGCAGATTTGAAGGCATAGAGTTCTAATTTTATTTTTTTTTTTTTATGTTCCCCGAGTTCTCATTTTAATACTTCGGCAGCTTATGTATTCTCCTCTGGTTCAAGGTTTTCATGTTTTTCTGACTTTTTTTTTTTCCAAATACAAGATAATTAGCTCAAGAACAATTCTTCCCACTTTTGACAAGAAAAAGACTTGATATAAGTTTTTGTCTTTGTTTCGCTAGTTTTTCATTTTCCTTGAATTTTTTTATACACAGGTTAAAGAGCTGACTGAGCAATTCCCTGCTGCTACACCCCTTGCTTTGGTCCTGAAACAGTTTTTGGCTGATCGTAGCCTGGACCAATCCTATTCAGGTGGCTTGAGTTCATATTGTCTGGTGAGTTGTAGATATTTGATTCTAGTTGTTACCTGACGTTCTCTCTTGTTAAACCTTGTAGCAGGCAACTACTACCAAGGCTTCTCCATGTGTCCATCTTATGATTTTATCTCCTTTTACAGGTATTACTCATCACACGGTTTCTTCAGCATGAGCATCACCATGGGCGGCTTATTAATCAAGTAAGATTTAGAAGTTTAGGTTTTATTGACAAGTTTGGGTAATTGTCGACAAGCTCAGTCTGACTACGCCATTGTGGCATGTAGTTGGGCACCTTGGGCATTGCTTGATCGTAACCAATTTCCAAATCATGTTCCAAAATTAATACATTGACTGTTCCTGTGCACACAAAAAAAGAAGAGACGTTATTGACTATTTGTGGCACCTCTAATTGTGGTGGGGGCGGTGGTGGACTGTTGGTCAAGATGTTCCTTGTTCTTTCAGCGCACAAACACACACGTGTATACATACATAACTGTATGGTAATAAGTTTACTCGTACATGTTCCCTGCTTTTATTTTCATCTTTCTAATCATAATGTTCATACCAAAATCTACGGTGTTAGAGATTGTAGTCACGGGCAGTGACCTTGCTGTTATCATATTGGTACTGCTTCCGCATGTACGGCACATTGAACAATAGTGTGTGGATATCCAGTTTGTGAGCACATTTATAGTTTTTGCATCCGTCCAGTTCCTATAGGAAGAATACCCTATTCCCATTCTCTTGGCAATGGGTAAGGCTTATGTTTGCCAGAGTATTTTTGCGGTTCAGGGTAATGCATACGTACTTGTCTACATTTTAATTTACTTCTGTGTTTCTGTCTTTATGTTTTTGCAGAACTTCGGAAGCCTTTTGATGGATTTTTTCTACTTCTTTGGGTGAGTTGAAAGCTTTGTGTTGGTAGATTTTCTTTTATCCCTTGTGTATGCGATCTGAAGCGCTAATTTGATGTTAAGTTTTCATTTTGATGCAACTGGGTCCAATTTTTATATATTTGCTAACCATGATGAATGTGCAACCCAGAAATGTCTTTGATCCTCGGCAGATGTGTATTTCAGTACGGGGGAGTGGGGTGTACATAAATAGGGAAAGAGGCTACAGGTAATGGAAGAAATTTGAATCTTTGCTAATTGTGATTTGTTTTTTTAAGTTGCTATTTTTTTTCTATATACACTTAATGCTTTAATATTGAATGTTGTAGCATCGATCCCATCTACATTGATGATCCACTTTTTCCAACTAATAACGTGGGCCGGAATTGCTTCCGAATACATCAATGCATCAAGGTGGCCGTGCTATCTATAGAAACTTTCCGTTTCCCAGGCTTCACATCTTTTCCGTCTTCTTTTCCTCAAGTACTTTACACTTACATGCTTTGGTTTGCCCTTTGGTGATTGGTTGGAAAGCATTTATTTTTCCCAAGTATAGCAACATCTTGTCTAATGAGAGTTCAGTGGCATCTTGATGTTCTGTCTTTCCAAAAGGAAAAGGAGTGGAATTTCACTAACACTCATTTTGTGGGTTCATTTGCTTTTTATGGCTGTTCCTGGTGACGCTAATTTATTTATTGTATAACTTATTTGATTACATAACAAATCTTATCAAAAGAAAATGAAAAGACGCAAGAACTAGTCCCTGGGACTAGTTTATATTCGCTGTCTCTACTTCTCTATTTGATGTTGAATGTTATGTTCTTTTTTTCTCCTAATTTTATGACCAACTGAATTTTGCCCCAACTGGATGTCATGTTCTTCTTTTTGAAAGTTAATGTTAAATCCATACACTTTTTGTTGGGACCCAATCACATGTGTTCCTATGATTCGTTGGGGTATAAAGCTTTTTGTGGCACCCAGTTTCTAGTTCTAATCGTACCAAATATGCTTGTTTGATTACTTGAAGTGGATTCAGTAGGGGGAATTCTCAAGAGTGTTTAGCTTTTGAATTGTTAAAAATCTAATACCGATGATATACTCACTGGATTAGTTTAAGATTGGTAGTTGCCAATTTCCATGCTGTATTTTGTTTTTTTAGAGCAATAGAAGTTAAATAGGAATGTACATTTTCCACCAATTATGCAAAGATCTGTTGTCCAGGTCTCGATTACTTTTCAAATTTATCGAGCATCATGTAATTTTTTTTTTCTCATTAATTAGTCATAGTAAAAAGTGCCCTAATTCATGAGGACATGTGACCTGTGGTTCTTACCATATCTACTGAAGATGTGTGACCTGTGGTTTCTTACCATGGCTATTGAACTTGAATCATAAGTAGTAGTGAGCAAAATCAAAACCTTTGGAATATCTGTGGTACTTTATTTCCTAGTGTTCAGGCTAATGAGGCAATTTTGCTTGACTTCATGCTTCTCACATTCAAGCGCACTACTCGATGCAGGCGTTTGCAGATGCTTATTCCAGTCTAGAGAATGAGATTGCATGTCTTCTCAATAACGGTGAATCAAGTGCAAGGCCTGTATACAATCTGCTTCCAAAAATTATTCCAAGCATCGGTCTTTTATAGAAATTTCAATGAGCTGCAAAGTCTCTATTTATCCAAAAGGTACTTTAAGCAGCTCATAAAGTTAAGGATTTATATGCTTTTAATTTATTTTCTGGTATTTTGAGTGCTATAGAAGTGATTTAGTTTTTGGAGACTCATGGATCTTTCTTTGTTAATCTGAAACTTTAGGGGAAAAAACATGTATGCATGGGTTGGATTATGTACCTTCAGAACATCCCTGATTGAGATGTTAGCATGTTTGTTAGTGACTTAGTAGCTTGCGATTTTGAAGCTCCAATGGATCTGCTTGTTGGTGTGCTATGTGTGTCACGTGCTAGGGAGTGTGCTAATTGCTAAATGTGGAGAGCATGATGGCCAACTCATTGGACCCCACAGGAGAGACAAACAAGCTGACAAACAAACTGGGCGCACAGGTTCTCCTCCTCTCATATGCATTTGTCTTTCTTAAGCACCTAACACTGTTACAAACAAAACAGGGCCCCACTTTTGTCCATATGCTTACTTTAGCACACCTACTTTTAGCTACTCCATTGAAGATGCTCTTAGTCTCTGTATGGAATTTCCCATTGTCTTCCACCACAAAAATTGCTTTTGAAGTTTGCGCAGTGCCCTGAAACTTGACTGGCATTTAAGAAGTACACTGCCGATAGAAATAGGAGCCTATATATCCACTTACTATTGCTGGCGTGTTGTGATTTCAGTCAGTCCCTCTTGCCGAGGCATCACTCATGATTTCATTTTTATTTGTTTCTTCAACTGATTTTTTTTTTTATGCATCTTCTTATCCATATTTTACTCTTATGCAGAAATATCTTGTTCTCTTTCATTTTCTTTGAGAAGAAAAAGATGTTTGGGAGGAGGAAAATCGGGGAGTCAAAGATCGCTTTCCCCCAGATGCATGAACAGGATGCTTCTGATGTCTGGTAAGCATGCAATTCACTTCTATTTATTGCACGAACCAAGTTCCCATTTTTTTAATTTGATTGTGCCTACTACTCTGTTTTACAATCCCTATGTGGAGTTAAATATGCTGAATAAGATTTAACAAATGGGTAGGATGACAAAAAGGGAATGCAATGGCTTTTTGCCGAGTTTGATGTAATTCAGAATTGACCAAGTGTGCTTTGTCTCTATCGTTTTCGTCCTCCCTGCTAGGTAATGTAGTCTATCCTTAAGTTTGTTTCTTTTACATTTCAAATTCAACCGTGCCAATGATGATACTCCCTCAGCTTCCTGGAAAAGCATTTTAGTGTTTTAGTTGTCATTTACTTATTATGCATGTTCTTTTTGCTGTGATTAAGATTATCTGTAGCTACCACATATTCAATTGCTTGACCTGTCAGGTTGCTTGATTTTCAGTATGTCTGCCTTGTCTCGGAAAATCAGAAGGTGCACCGATGTTAGCCTCCATTTATGGAAAGCCATCTTGGTAATTCGATGCATCTTCTTTGTTGGATTCTGGTCATCTGATGTTTCCATTTTCGGAAAAACTAGAATGCTGAATTATTATTTTTTTCACAATGGGATCTTTCATGCCCCTGGCTGGATAGTCTAGTCGGTACGTACATTCAGGATGTACCATTGTTTGTGACTGGAATTTGTTTGCAGGTACATTTCTTTCTTTCTGCAGTTCCAGAATTAGTGTACACTTCTTATCAGACAAGAAATGAATCACCACCATCATGCCACCACAGAAGCTTGGCCAAGCCTATACGTGATGCTATGCTTAGCAGCTGATTTTTCGAAATGTTTGATGTCATCCATGATCCACATCCGATGAAGGTTCTTCCTATTGAAAGTAGATCAAGCTGAAGATTTCAGGGGGCACCTTCTGCCTTGTGTAAAAAGTCTAGTTACGCTGTTTTGGCTACTTGGGATGAAATAATGGTGCATTTTCTGAGATGGGGGGCGAAGAGTTCCTGCCATACCCTGCTGTTTCTTTATTGAAGTTTGTTTATGGTTTTCGCCTGTCTTCTATGACTGATGGTTCTTTGAAAAAGTTTTGATGAACTTGTGTGACATTATGAGTACATAATGGTATTGCTCATTACTTGTGAAATTTTGAAATTTGATATATTCTTTTAAGTAGGTCCTTTGTGCCGTGATATCACGCTCTCTCGTCCAAGTAAATATGATGTATTTCAGAGGATGTTGGTATTGTGGAATATTCTGCCTACACGGAGGAGGGGTTATTTAGTTAGAACGATTCTGTACACAGTACACCCTCAACAAAAGAGGATAAATTATATCGACACTGCACCACAGGTGTAGCCTTTTGTTGGGTTTACTCATCTGTTGTGACCCAAAATTTTGGGAGAAGCTTTAGAAGTTCAGGACGAGATAACATGAACACAAGAGGCTTGATGAGGTGCATTAACAGTTAAGAAAAGAGCTTCATTTGTCTATGTGGGTAGTGACACATCAAGGGCATGATTTTGGAGACGATAGGCCATTTGGTAATGGAGTGGCTGCAAATGTTGAAATTTGGGAAGTGGTGGAAATGATGCAGGTCTAACCAAAAAATAATCCCGCCCTACCAAAAAGTGTATTAATCTAGCGATTGCCATGCCCTCCTTACCACCGGGAGCGATGGTGAACAAAATTGTGCTAAGCTTAAAATTTGTGCAGAAGAAAGAGCCTTTGAGTCAGGTTCCTAATTCATAACCGTGTCTATATATAACATACCTATGACAATTATGTGATTGGAAGTGTATGACGACATGGCAGTAGTGTCACAAATTAGTTGTAACCAAGTCTCTATTATAAGTTCACTTCTCTTTTTTTCTATTACAAGGGTAGTCCTCCTTTTATAGGCATTAGATGGAAGTCGTTTACATCATTGCTTACTTCATATACCAATACCTAGCACACTACTTTTGGCAGGCACTATTTTCAACACATCATTACTTTTGTCACGCACTACCAAACATATTACTTTCTGGATAATACAAGTATCTGAATTATATCAAACTTGACATAAGCTCATAATTTGGGCCCAACTAGTAGCTTCCATAAAGGGGGATAAATAAGTAAATAAAATAACCTTCATTTAGGGAAAAAAATAATCACTTTTTTGCTTTTTGTTCATTTGGAAGTGTACAAGGATTGATAAACTGAGTTAACTCTGCTGAAATGCCCATTAATATACATCTGGGTTATTTCCAAACATGTTGGTCTAGTACTGGACTGTTACATAGGCAAACGTTGTTGCTCCATCAATCTTTGTTCCATGAAACTTTTGTATAATTCAAGCACTTGCACAACTGCAGCCACCATCTTCCGGTAAAACCACTGATGTATGGTCTGATATAAGTATTGAGCCACGATTGCAAACAAAATGGCCCAAATGATGTACATGATGAGGGAACTGAGCGAGGATGGCAAGAAAAGCATGACTAAGGTTCGGATGCCCATGAAATAGCTCCCGATATGAGACGAACGGGCCCAAAGATTTTTGAATGGACAATGTTATGACAAAGGTTCGGATGCTAGTCAGGTGTGTTTCAAATGGAGCCAAATTCTTGTTTTGATACTTCACCTGGAGTAGGCTAAGTAGGTTTGTAAAGAGGAAGGCATACATGGCGTGGCATGTAGTGGATGAAATTGATCCTTGCAATTCTTGCACTATCATAGAAAATGGAATTTCACATTGCCTTCTATCTTTCATTTTGGCTGATGCGATTTTAGTCAGTCACCCCTTTTTTTGACATCACTGATGGTTGCATTTTGGTTTTTTTCTAGAACTGATTTGTTTTTGCTTCTTATTCTTAGTTTCCTTCTACACAGAAATAGCTTCATTGTCATCATTAATGTTGCGATTTATTCCATTTCTGCGTTGTAATTTCTATAGACTGCCGTGTTACTCAATATTCTGTGGACAACTTGAAATTTATGTATCATGTAAACTTAATCATCAGAACTGAGGAATTCTGGGAGTCTTCTGAAATCATCACCAAACGATCATCACAAGTGGAAATATCACAAAAATGTTTTGACGTAATCTCTGGTTGTGAAATTAATTTAAACTCCCTATCTGTGTGGGTGTCAGATGTAAACCTGTCATCCGTTATTGAATGAAAGATGAAAGCATATAGGATTTTATGAGTGTGGATGTATGCCATCTTGGGCTAACCACGTTATTTTCTCGTGTCCCCTTCTCTTGAATTTTCTTGAGAAGAAATAGAAGTTTGGGAGGAGGAAAATTGGGGAGTCAAAGATTGCTTTTCCCCTGATGGTAGGAGCAGGATGCTTCTAATGATGTCTGGTGCGCACGCAACTCACTTCTATTTCTTGCACGAACCAAGTTCCCATCTTTTAATTTAATTGTTGACAAGTCGGAACAAACAGTAGCCGACTACTTTTTTTCAATCCAAAAGGAAATGCAATGGATTTTTGCCGACCTTGATGAAAATAGGATTTGACCGCAAGTGTTCTCTGTCTCTGTTGTGTTCGTCTCCCCTGCCAGTTAATGTTAGGCTATCCTTCAGTTTGTTTCTTTTACATTTCAACTTCAGCAGTGTCAATGATGATACTCCCTCAGCTTCCTGGAAAGCCATTTAGTGTTCGAATACCTATTATTCATGTCATTTTACTGTGACCGAAGGTTGTCTGTAGCTACCATGCACATATTCGATTACTTGAACTCTGGTTGCTTGATTTCAGCATGTCTGCCTTGTCTCGTAGAATCAGAAGGTGCACAGATTTTAGTCTGGGTCCATTGATGAGAAGCCATCCTGGTAATTCCAATGCATCCTCTTTGTTATATTCTGGAGAGCGTAGAGGACTGAATTTTTTTCTAGATTGGGATCTTTTATGCCCCTGGTTTAATCGCCTAGTTGATACAGCAAGATGTTCCATTATTACCAACTGGAATTTGTATTGCAGGTAAATTTTCTTTCTTTCTGCAGTTCCAGAATGAGTGTACACTTCTTATCAGACAAAAAATGAATCAACACCACCATGATGCCACAGAGGCTTGGCCAAGCCTACAAGTGATGCTACGCTTAGCAGTTTATTTCTCAAAATGTTGGATGTCATCCACCTCCTATGAAGGTACTTGCGATTGGAAGTAGTTAGTCTTAGAGCAAGCCAGCTTGATCGAGCTGAAGATTTCATGGGGCACCTTGTGACTTGTGTAAAGTCTAGAGTCTAGACTGTGTTGGCTACTAGTACTTGGGATGGAATAATGGGGGATCAGTTCCCTCCCATCCCTGCTGTTCTTTTGTTGGAATTGTGTTTGGTGTTTTCACCTGTATTCTGTGACCGATAGGTCCTTTGGAAAAGTTTTGATGAAGTACTAGTGTAACATTACGATTTTTTAACATCATGCTCATTACTTGTGAAGTTGTCAAAATTTGATATTTCTTTGAAATTGATCGTTTGTGCCGCAATCTCACACTCCCTCGTCCAGGAAAAGATACTTCACTTCAGAGGATGTTGATATTGTGGAGTATCTTGCCTACGTGTAAGAGTTGGTGATTTAGTTAGAACGATTTTTGTTCACCCTCCTCGAAATGGGTAAATAAAATCTGCACTCACATTGGTGGACAGAATGTAGGTAAAAATAATAATCGGCCACTTGACATAAAAGTGTATTGATTCTATAGAACTTCACCCTCTTCATCAATAAGAGCGAGGGTGAACAAATCCGGCTAATGTGTGCAGAAGAAAAAGAGAGCCTTCGAGTCAAGTTCCTTGCTCATAACCATGTATAAACACTCATACGAAAATATGTGACGTACTGGATATGTATCACAGCATGGCAGCAGAGTTACAAACTAGTAGTTGCAACTAAGTCTTTATTATAAATCCTCTTTGCCGTTGCCGAAATGCACGAAGCTTAACCATTCCCAAAGGACACAAATTTTACAGCTGGGTAACCTGGGTTATTACCAACATGAACAGCTGGGTTATTTCCAAACATGTTGGTCTAGTACTGGATTGTTACACATGGAAACGATGTTGCTCCATCAATCTCTGCCACATGAAACTTGTGTACAAGTCAAGCACTTGCACAACTGCATTTGCACTCATCTGGTAGAACCATTGGTATATTTTCTGATATAAGTATCGAGCCATGGTTGCAAACAAAATGGCCCAGATGATGAACATGATTAAGGAACTTAGCGAAGTTGGCAGAAAAATCACTGCTAAAGAAACTGATGAAAGAGCCCCCGATACAGTACTAACGTGGCCGAAGATTTTAGAACAATTGGCATCATATTTTTTGGTTATAGATTTGCCCACAGTAGCTAAGCTGTAAGAGCACATCGTTACGACAAAGGTTTGGATGGTAGCCGGGTGAGTTTCAAACGGAGACACGTTCTTGTTTTGGTACTTCACTTGGAGTAGGTCGATCAGAGTTGTAACAAGGAAGGCGTACACAACGTCGCATGTGGTGGGTGAAATTGATCCTTGCATGCTTGCACTGTCAAAGAAAACGAAATTGCTTTCGAGTTTGGTTTTCGGAGGGAAAATGAAACAATTTCAAATATCTAGAAGAAAACTTATAATTAAGATGGCCCAAAAAAACCCTTTTCATCAAGAGGAGGAAGAGAAGAAGAAGACTTACAAACAGGGATGAAACTAAGATTTTACCCTAGCAGTAGTGAAATATATACTAAAAAAAATAAAAAGATGCATTACAAAATTAATAGTCATCGACTCTTAAAAAAATTAAAATAACATAACAGAAACTATAGTAAATGATATTTGTCCTTTGCACAAGGAATAACGAAAAAAGAATAACTTTAATTTTTTAGGTTAAATTGTTTTAGGGTTAAAGTGTGGAGTTTTTTTTTCCTAATTACACCACATCCTTTATATTATTTCACTTTGACCCATTGAATATAGTTTTGGAATACTTTTTTGGGTCTCCTTTCTTGAAAAAAAATAGAAGAGTTAGAACTAGCATATAACAAAAAATAAGGGGAAAAAATCTGACGGTGGCGAGACTATATAAGTTGGGAATAAATTCTTTTTTTTATATAATTATTGCAATTTCTAAAATTCTTGTCGTGGCGATTGCCGCCACCAGGCATGTTGCGTAAAAAAAGTAAAATTTGCCTCTGGTGACCCCTCCGAGTTACATAATAGATTCTTTATTTATGGTTAGGTACAGATTTTATGATCGTACGTAAGGAAGTCAAAACACGTTTTTTTTTTTAAATAACCGAATATCTGGACCAACTTACTTATTCATCAACTAATTCCGGAGCCTTAAAATTAAATTGCTAGTGGCTCAAAGTTTAAAATATTTGACTTTCATGAAATTCAAACTTGCAATCTCTCAAGGGTCGGGCAAACCCTTCTATTACTTCTCGTGCCCATTTCGTCAAACCCGCAAGAGAGTGCTCAATTTGTATTTTCCTTGTAAACTGGGTTAAGTTGTTTTCCATGATCTGCAAGAAACTGAAAGGTTGGTATCATATTTTCATAGAAATTAATAACAAAGTGTAGAATAATTAATTGAGGTCAATTTTTTTGAATTAGAAAACTCAAACTAAAATCCGCATCTCAATTAACATGCATTGAGTCGTTCGCGTACGTAAAAGAGGCTTACGAGAGAAAGCACACGCGAGCTTGATGGCCTAAAGATATGAAGTCAGATTTGTAAAGCTTGAGGAAATTATCCCAAAGAACGACCTTCGTTGACACAAGTCAACGGCTTCCTAATGTTTTCCCCTTAATTCTTGGTTAATCATCTAGCTGATATTGGAGTATAATTTCAACAAGAGATTAGTAAATTATTTTTACTGTCGGTGTGAACATTTCTCCAAATCAATTACGTTGCGCCACGTCCTCATGTTCAATTAATTGGGACCATTGTTTTGATGACGTGGGGTAATGTAATTGATTTGAAGCAAACAAATGTTTACATCGCCAATATATATAATTATTCTCTTTGAATAACTAAGAGCAAGTGCAATGGTTCAAACATGGCTTGAGCCGTGACTGGTGCAGCCGCGTTAGCTCCCTCGGAGGTTTGGGTTGCACAATCGGATCCATTTAGTGGCCTAGCTGTAGGTCTATTTCTCCGTTAAAAAAATAAAAATGGCTTGAGCGCCACTCAAATAAAGGCCAAGTTTACAACACCACCCACCCACCCCCCAAAAAAACAAAAAAAAACCACTACTCCAATGGTGTGCTATTTCTCCAGCCATTTTAACCCAAAATAAAGGCAGCAAAATGGTCTAGTCATTACTGCCACATCGCCGAATACAACCACCAAATCCCTCCCTCTTGTTCTCGGGAAAATCTGTGTATGTATGCGTATTAATTATTTGGGTCACCGTCGTCTCATCTTCATCGAATGAAGATGAAGATTTGGAAACTTCTTCTGCAAGAATAGATTTTTTAAACTTGTTCATTATAGAGAAATTAAGAAGATCGGGGATAATGATCGAGTATTTTAAGAAAAAAAGAAATGTGTGTCGTACGTACATAACCAATTTTGGAATGTTTCATAGAGATGCATGGAAAATGGTGGATGGGTGTTGAATGAAGAATAGTAGATGGAGAATATAAAATGGTAGATGGAGAATCATAGTTTATGGGAGTTAGTCGAATATGAGAAAGACTATAATACACACTTTTTATTTAGGTGTGCATTTTATGCACTCCCAAAATATTATGATCCATAGAGAATATGTTACAAATCGAATTGCTAAAAAGTTACTATTTTAGTATAAAAGTTACAAATCCAAAATGTTACGAATTATATTGCTAAAAAGTTATGATTTTTTAGTATAAAAGTTACGAGATGCACCAAAATATTATGAATCATAATTAAAATGTTAAGAATCAAATTGCTGAAGGTTATGAGTTTTAGAACAAAAGTTATGGAACACCCTAAACTGTTATGAATAAATCATAAAATAGGTGCATATGGTACGCATTTTTAAAGGATGTGTATTGTAAACTTTCCCATCGAATATACGATGAAAATTATTGGGGAAAAAAAAATGCCATTGCAAATGGAGATGTAGCATTGCACTTAATATATATTACCTTTGGTCAAATGTTATTACTCACAGCCACTTTTTTGGGATTGATCCTTGAGCCATTTTGGTCAAACCACTCGACTTGCTCTAAGAAAATTATACATATTTTTTAATATATAAAAGGTGTAAAAAGTTTTGTGTGTGCTGATATAATTAAAAATGAAAAAAATAATAAATTATTTTAAAAAATTGATAAACCATTATTTGTACACATTATATCCCATAATAAATAATTAAACAAGGGCAATATGGTAAAAAAAATCAGGTCATAATTCATTTTCATTACATATCTCCCAAACACTATAAAGTTGCAAAATGCATTCTACACATATCATCTAAACACTTTACCAGATGCAAACTACATTTTGACCAAAAAGTCTAAAAATTGAAAATGAAAAACAAAAAAGTAGACTCCCAAACGCCCACTAAGTGTTTGGGAGATATGTTCAGAGTACATTCTGTAGGTCTTTTTGTTAACTAATAAAATGAAAAAAGTGGGAAATAAGAAATAAAAAAGCTCATCTCCTCTAAACCCAAAATCCAAAAACTCATATTCAGATAATAAGTTCTAGAATGAGGGTGCCAAACACTCAAAACATAAAAATGAGAAAATGAAAGCTTAAAAAAGTGGGTTCATGGAACCATGGAGAGCTTTTTTATATTTAGGTGCGATCCCTGGCATGACATGCCATCCCAGGCGCAAGCAAAGTAAGTGTTACGTAACGTAGAGTACATGACATCAGAACTCAAGGGCTCATATTTTTCTTAGCTTGATTTTGGTGTTTTGTCTAAATGATAGTACTCGTTTTGGACTCATTTTGCCTTCATGTTAAAATAACTCATTCTCTTTATTTTTTAGAAATTTATATATATTTTGTAATTTGTTAGTATTTAGTTTTTCGTCATAGTTTTTGGGATTAATTATTCGTCTCAATTAGAAGAATCAGAAAAGTATAAAATTAAATATAGACCAAAGTTGAATAAAAGTTTTGATAGGACAATACTAAAAAAATACCGGTTGTTCAAACTTTTTTCGTTTTTTGTCTCAATTTTTTACTTTTTTGACTCCTCTCGTCAAAATAAATGACTAACTATAAAAACAGCGTGAATTTAACAAAAAAAATCGTATCAAACTGAGAAATCTCGATTTTTGCATTTTCATTGCGACTTTCTACCTTCTTTGATGATTATCCAGGTTGTTTTGCTTTCTGGGCTAAAAAAATGGAAAAATGATTAATTCAAAAAATTAGGAGTAATTCAAATGATTATCACGCGAATCTAACAAAAAAATTTAAAAAAAAAACTAGTACTAATACTAGTATTTCATACCCAAAACACTACAAAGCGTTGTAAATTAATCAGGGCCCCGTTTGAGATTGGGAAAATGACGGCTAAGGACGTATTTTGATAATTAATACCCGTCAAAGACATTTTAAGCATTAACAAATATTCTCAGCATGTCCTTGATAGATATTAATTATCAAAACACGTCCTGGACCGTCATTTTCTCTTTGATTTGACCATTGCCCAGCTGGCCCAGCCTCACGTAGATGTTAGTGAAAACACGTACATTGTATTGTAGTTCCCGAATGAGTGTACACTTCTTATCCATAAATGATATTGGTACCGACCAATATCATACCGACAGCCACTCCGGACCGTCTCTGGCCACATCAGCCGTCCAAAAATTCTAAAAAAAACCTGAGCTAGCCGTCCAAAAATTCTAAACACTTTTTGACGGCCGTGATTTATTTCCTCCATTAAGAGCCGCTGTAATCCGTGAATAAGTTATAAGTATCACTCGGAGTAGGCTAAGTAAGGTTGTAACGAAGAAGGTGTACAAGGTGTGGCATGTAGTGGATGAAATTGATCCTTGCATTCTTGCACTGTCATTGAAAATGAAAATTTTGTTGGATTTTTTGAGGGAAAATAAAACCATTCTACTATCAAGAAGCAAACTTACAAGATGGCCAGAAAAAAGAAATGAAATAGAAATTCAATTTTAATATCCACAGATTAAAAACTCCCCAAAACACTTTTCTTTTCCATCCCTCTCTTCGCTCTTATTTTTCTTGTTTCTTGGGCTTGAGAACCGATGGATTGTCCTTTGAATGCAGTGTGGTATTCTCGCGGGTCAATCTTTTTCGGGTCAATTCCATTGGCACATTAGTCATGGATCGGGCACGGCAACGAGTCGTATTACTCCCGGGCCGGGTGGTAGGTCCGAACACGTTGCCCCCATGTCGAGCTCGCTGAGCTTCATACCTAAGTTTCATAATGACCGTGCGCATGCACGAGTATGTAAGCGTCTTGCGTAAGCATTCCAAACAATTAAAATTTGCGAGAGCGAGAATTGAAAGAACGAGCATAGAATAATGATTGAGAGTGAGAGCGGAGAGTCCTATTATGTGACTAAGCTTCATAACGTTGGGCAGCTCCCTCGTGAAGCAGTGGTGTTGAGAATATAAATAATAAAATTGTCACTCTCTCTAACAGCTTAAGCTTTTAGATGAGTTGGTGGCTAACAATCTAATATAGTATCAGAGCAGACAATAGATCCTGAGTTCGAAACTCACCACTTACCTAATGATTAAAATTTACTCATGTTTAGCCCGCTTATAAAAGAGAGTCTGGCTACACGTGGGAGGGCGTGTTGAGAATATAAATAATAAAGTTGACACTCTCTCTGACGGCTTAATCTTTTAGATGAGTTGGTGGTTAACAATCTAACAAGTAGTGAAGATGAGCCGCAACCATCTCAAGGGCAGGGCCTGAGGAAGCCCAGAAAGCAGCTGTTTCGGGCCCACAAAAGATAGTAATCACAGTCTTTGGGCACCAAGTTCCAAATTCTTTTTTCCATCACACATTTTCGCAGAGTTCATAAATTAATGCTGGGTTCTGCTCTACAAAAACGTGTCATGGACGAGAATGTAGGGCCAGCTTGCGGTGGTACCCCAAAACCATCAAATAATTTTCTCCACAAAAGTGGCCCCAAATCGTATGTAGTTTTATATTATTTGTAATAGCTTCATCTGACGTTGAATCCTAAAACTAATCTATAATAGCAAGTGATTGTTATTGCATTTGATTGTTTTTGTTTCTTGGGCTAAAAACAAGCTGGAAAATGAAAAACAATTGATTTTTGATAATACTCTCTCTTTTAATTTGTTTGCTTTTTAACTTGTGCTTTTGAATAATCAGCTAGTAGTATTTCGTAAATTGGGTTGCAACAAACGCCCAGTTCGTTTGAAATATTGGTGGTAAAGCCTACGTGGGTCAGGGACGGCTGGCCTATGCTCAAAAATTCACAAATAAAATTGGGGTCCTGATTTGATAATGATACTTTGTGATGTTTGGTTGTGAATTAATGAAGTGAACTGCTCCTACTAAACCAAAGGGGAAAACGAAAAGAGTACAAGTATACCGATAATTATAACCAAATTGTTGTTGGTTGTCAAATTGCTGAATTCTTGAGCTGGTACCTGGTGCACATTTTTATCTATGTCTGTGATGTTAGTATTTGGTATGCAGACGACAACCTTCAGCTCGCAAGCAAGCTGGAGCCCGGGGGTGTGAGGGCCAGGACCCCGCAAAAACAGTATTTTTGTAATTCGGCAAGAGCAATTTTGGCTATTGACTTTACGTATTTATGACGCAGTTAGCTTGTAATTAGGGCAGGGGCGGACCTAGAAATTCACGACACTGGAGTCAAATTTTATACTCCCTCCGTCCTTTTTTTTGTGTCCAGTATTCCATTTTGGACTGTCCCTTAATAAGTGTCCATTTTGTAAAGTTAGGGGGGTAAAAGTTGGTGTATTGCCTATTTTATCCCTAAAAATAGATTTTATTTTGAAAAGTTAGTGAGTAAAAGTGTAATGATGATGGGTAAGTAGGGAAAGTGGAGAAAAAAATTGATGTGAAAGGTGTAATGATGTCTTTTTAATAAGTTAGAGTTACGAAACAGGACACTTAAAAAGGGACGGAGGGAGTATGTAGTAGTAATTTGTTTCATATGCTCTAATGGTGTGGTTATTAGTTTCGTTTACTTAAATTGTAAATACTAACAATATCAATTTCTATGCTGATTTTATCTTTTTAAATTATTTATTTGTGAAGTATGTTACGAGTTTCATTTGAAAAAATTAAATCCAGGCTCTCCAAAAACTCAGAGCTGATTTTGTGTGAAACTTGAAAAAATCCATTTTACTCTCTGCAGCTTTTTCTATCTATCTCTATCCACTAATTGTTATTCATTATATCAAAAATATTTTTGAAAGATGGGAACCAAACAAAGGCGCAAAATTTACTTTGACTTTAGTTTTGCCACGGGCTAGTTTTGGTTTAGAGCCATGAATTATTTTTATCGATAACGAACATGGTGTTGCTGCTGCTGCTGCTTTTTTTTTTTTTGGTTGAAGTTATGGCGTTGCTTTGCTGTCATAAAAATCAGAGATGCAAAGAGGGAACAGGGTGGGGGAGGGTGGACAAGAGACTCAAAAGTCTAATCATTCACAAGCTTTTCCAGAGAAAGAGAGACTGACTGGGGCGGATGTGAGGATTTGGTGAGGGCAAGCCGGCAAGGATGGAATTGTTGTTGAAGTATCTGGGGCAAATTTGTTAAAATGTCCCAAAAATGTATAGCCATCGTGGGGTAGTTTCCAAGGCAGCGGGGTCACATGACCACCCTTGCCATTATGTGTCCCCCACTGAATTAGGATAAGAGTTTTTAGATAAAAGAGAGACCGGGGGGCGGGGGGGGCGGCGGGAGCTCTGGGGCAGGGGGCAAGAGGACACTTTTCTCATGGAGAAGAGAAAAGATTTCGATTATACTGGACTGATGTGGCTTTCGTGATTTTTCATCGCGTTGAGGTTCTTTACATATATCTTATGTTCTTTCTTTTTTGTTTTTTATGCACTGTTTTTTGTTTGCTTTGCGATTTTTATAATTCTAGTTTTCAAAATTCGTAGGACGTTGTGAGTTAGATGGGTAGTTCAATTCCTAACAGTTAGTGAAAACACTTGTATTCTGGGGAGGGGGGGCAAGAGAACACTTTTCTCATGGAGAAGAGAAAAGACGTGTGCTAAGATTTCGATTATAGTGGACTGATGTGGCTCTCGTGATTTTTTCTCATTTTGAGGTTCTCTACGTATATCCTATGTTCTTTCTCTTTTGGTTTTTTATGCACTGTTTTTTGTTTGCTTTGCGATTTTATAATTCTAGTTTTCAAAATTCGTAGGGCGTTGTAAGTTAGATGGGTAGTTCGATTCCTAACAGTTAGTGAAAACACTTGTATTTTTGCGGTGGTAGTACTCATGTAAATTAGGAGTGTTGATTCTGAAGACACCACACCCTCCTGATCATCAATGAGAGCGATAGGTGAACAAAATTGGGATAACAACCCTACAGCCTTTGAGTAAGGTTACAATGCACATATAGCATGATAGCATCCCTATGAAAATTATGTGATTGGAACCGTATCACAGCATGGCAGCAGTCACAAACTAGTAGTAACTTCTTTTTTTCTTTTTTTTTACCAGCCAGAAAATACAGATATTATATATATAAAAACAGAACAATAAAAGAGACATTTTCGGTTCGAAAATATAGAAACAACAACTAAAAACAATAAATAAAAACAACAAAACCAAGAAAGAAAAGCCGCCTGAAACTACGACGCCGGAGCTAGACCCGTCGAACACACTCGTGAAGAGAGTTTGGAGAGGCCGAAGTTGAGAGGCCAAGTATGAACACAGAGCAGACCCTCCTAGATGACCCGACGCACCAACTCGAACTCCTCACGTCGCAAACTAAAGGTAAAAATCGCCATAAACGCCGTCTTCGTCGCCAGTATACTGGTTCCA
This sequence comes from Rhododendron vialii, assembly GCF_030253575.1. Taxonomy (NCBI): domain Eukaryota; kingdom Viridiplantae; phylum Streptophyta; class Magnoliopsida; order Ericales; family Ericaceae; genus Rhododendron; species Rhododendron vialii. The sequence goes on along the minus strand of NC_080563.1, from coordinate 3,371,168 downwards.
AAAAACCAGACCTAGAAACCTAGATCTGGCTCCTGAACCCAAAAATAATGGGAAGAATGGAAGGTCTCAGCTTCCAAATAAGAGAGTTTCAACCACCTCGTAATCATGAGCGTAGAAAGAAAACAGGAAGATAGTAGAAGTCTGGAGAGGAGGGATTGAGAGGAGAAGAGAAAGGAAGGGGGAGGAAAAGGGCAAAAAAAAGAAAGGTGGGGAACCCAGAGCTTCTCTCTCTAGAAGCTTCTTGCTTTCTAGGGTAAATTGCTACTCCCCCTGACACACCCCGCGGCCCCACCTCTCTTTTACTTAACTACTCCTGCTTCCCTCTCTCTCTCTCCCTCTCTCCCTTTTCTTTCATTCTTTTTTTACAGTTTCCTTCTTCTTCTTCTTTTTTCTTTTCTTTTCAGTTTGGTTTTTTTTTTTCATTTTATTTTTTTTTCTTTCCGGTTTGAATTTTTTTTTCTTTAATAATAGGTTCAAGTCTAATTTTAAGTTTTGTAATAATTGAGAGAAAAAAAGTGTTTCAATTGATCACGTTTATCCGAATGTTTTATTTTTCTTTTTTTGTCCTTTATAGATTAAAAAATATAGTTACGAAAATAAGTGTTTCAATTTTTAATCCGTTTGAACCAGTGCAAAGATGTTATTTTTCTGATCATTTCATCCTAAATGGTTATAATAAATTTTTGGCTCCAAAGCCTTTCAATGAACACCCTAACCCTAAGAGAGTCCTGAAACTAAATAATGAGTCTTAGGGTGCTCGTTGAAAGGCCGCGAAGCAAAAAATTCATTAAGATTACAATTAGTGTTCGGGAACTAATTACGAAATGTATTTTGCAAACGACGTACTAATCCAGAATACAAATGTTATATTTAGGATTACTTTTTTTTAACTGTAGTACAATTTAATAAATTTGTTAACAATTATTTAGCATAGATCCTCTTAACTGATTCAGTAGTATGTTGCTTCAAATCACGTTTCTACTCCATAGAATTGCGAATGGCTGCTTTCTTTCTTCTTTTTTAACTAAAACAGAAACGTTTTAGGGGCTACTGTGCCAATGAGGACAGCAGAGCCCTCGGGTCCCCCCTACTTTTTAATTTATTTTTTTATTTAATTACTTATATCTTATTTATTTAATTTCGATAAATACACCCTTTGTATATTTAAAAATATAATTCAAGAATTAAGTGCTTTAATTTTCAATTCAGTTAAATCAGAGTAAAGATCGTTTTTTTATTATTATTTTATTTTAAATGGTCATAATGAATTTTTTAGTTTAAGGCCTTTCAACAAACATCTTAAGATTTATTATTTAGTTTCAAGACTCTCTTAGGGTGTCCATTGAAAGGCCTTGAAGCCAAAAATTTATTACGACCATTTAGGATGAAATGATCAGAAAAATAACATCTTTGCACTGGTTTAAATGGATTGAAAATCGAAACACTTATTTTCGTAACTATATTTTTTAATCTATAAAGGACAAAAAAATAAAAATAAAACAGTCGAATAAACATGATCAATTGAAACACTTTTTTTCTCTCAATTACTTCACAAAGCTTAGAATTACATTTGAACCTATTATTAAAGAGAAAAAAAATTCAAACAAGAAAGAAAAAAAAGGAAATAAAATGAAGAAAAAAAAAACCAAACTGAAAAGAAAAGGAAAAAAAAAAAAGAAAAAGAAGGAGACTGAAGAAAGAAAGAAAGAAAAGGGAGAGAGAGAGGGAGAGGGAGGCGGGGGTAGTTAGGGAAAAGAGAGGTGGGGCCGGGGAGTGGTGGGGTGTGTGTCCCGGGGGGGGGGGGGGGGGGGGGGGGGGGGGTGTGGAATAGCAGCCCTCCTTTCTAGGCGACTTAACTAGTGGTAACTTGTTACCAAGTCTTTATTATAAAATCCTCTTGGCTGCTGCCAAAATGCAGATTGCTTTATCATTGCTAAAGCACACAAATTGTTACATGTGGGTTATTTCCAATTATGTTGGTCTAGTACTAGATTGTTACACGAGCAAACGTTGTTGCTCCATCAATCCTTGTCCCATGAAACTTGTGCATAATTCAAGCACTTGAATAACTGCATCTGCAATCTTTCGGTAAAACCACTGGTATATGGCCTTGTATAAGAATCGAGCCACCATTGCAAACAAAATTGCCCAGATGATGTACATGATCACGGAACTGAGTAAAGTTGGCAGAAAAATCACTGCCAAGGAAACCGATGAAAGAGTTCCCGATATGAGACTAACATACCCAAGGATTTTTGAACAATTGGCACCGTAGTTTTTGGTTATAATTTTGCCCACTGTAACTAAGCAGTAAATGAACATTGCTATGACAAAGGTTCGGATGCTAGTCAGGTGTGTTTCAAATGGAGACACATTCTTGTTCTGATACTTCACCTGGAGTAGGCCAATCAACGTTGTAACAAGGAAGGCGTACACGGCGTGGCATGTGGTGAATGAAGTTGATCCTTGCATTCTTGCACTGTCATGGAAAATTAAATTGCTTTCGTGTTGGATTTTTAGAGGGAAAATAAAAACGGATTCAACTATCAAGAAGAAAACTGATAAGAGCAAGTACATCAATAAATAGGTAAAATTGCTATCAAATATCTTCAAACAGTAGTTTTACCTATTCACTTTACACTACAAGCTGCAACAATCCAGATTTTTTACCTATTCCTTGATTATAATATTATTAGGTTATCGGTAGGAGATGTACTTAAAGTATAGAGGAACCAATGAGAGAAGAGAGAGAAAGTGCATGGGATGACAAAAAGAATAAAGTATAGAAAACCTAGTGAATAGTTCTTCGGCACTTTTAACTAAGAACAGTAGCAAAATGGTTTTTAGCTTGGCATAAACAGAGCTTGCTGTAGGCGTGTTTTTGTGTGTTTGGTTCTCTAAAATACCTAAAATACATATTTACCTACTCTGATATACTTGCTCTAAGATGGCAAAAAAAAAACCCTTTACATCAATTAAGAAGATGAAGGAGAAGAAAAAAAGATACAAATATATATGGTCAAATATGGGGTGTCAATATAGGCCCAAATCTCATGAACCAACCCCAAACATATTCATTCTATGTTCTCTCTCAGACCCAAAACTCAATTTGACTCATTGTAAAAGAGTTTAAAATGGGTGGGTTATTCACATACCATAAACTATAAACGCACTCACGCAACACCAAAATCTATTAATGCCATCCACAAATTTAATAGCGCCTTTCCAAAAATTACTAACGTCACCCATAACTTATTAATGTCACCTCAAATTATGAAAGTCGTACACACTTTTTTTTCTTGTATAAATTTATATCGAACATAAACTAGCTAGTGACTATGGTAATCGGGGTCAATGGGCAGATTGAGTTTCACTCGGATTTAGTATAGTAATAATTATATATACAGCTAATTGGGTTGTAAATGGGTTACTGACCTATTACAGACCCAACTCATTTACAACCTATCCAAGATGACCCAATTCCTATTCTCATCAATAAATTAAACTAAACAAAGTCACCTAATTCCCATTCATTTCTGCGGCTTCCATTAAGTTGCTACTTATGTCATTGGTTTTTTTTATTTTAATGATAATGCCAAAACTGTTTTTATAGTGTCAAAACTCAAGCACATAAGATTTTTTTTTTTTGGAAAAGCTTGCTTATGTCATGGGGACATTTATCTTCTGACGCTGGAAGCATCACAAAGACACAGCCAATGTCTATTATGTGCCGTGGGCCACAGTTGTCACCCTTCGTAGCATTAATATTGCTTCCTATGTCATTTCAATATTTTCGAAGGGTTTGCTATGTACGTCATTGGGTATTATTCTTGGTCACATAATCATTTAAAATGAACTGCGCTTATACTTTCAATTTTCGCTCTGCACTCTCGTACTTACGAATCTTAATTATTTGGAAGATAATTTTTGAAAGATGCTCTCACACTCGTATTTTGCTCCAGCACACGCGGTCTGTCACTTCGGGTATATCTTCTTGACGCTGCCAGATGCTTTCCAAATGGTAGGTGATCGTGGGGTTATTGGACCAATTATACGTCCCGACCCATAAAAGCCTATTTGAAGTCAAAAGAATTAGTATTGCACATTGAGCTTCTTTAAATAGATCTCATTTACAATTAGAATATCATATGTTTTACCTAAAAATTATTAATGAGGGGACCAAAAGGTTGTTTTGCTGTAAATCATCGTACATACACAAAAGTGGAGTGTTAATGGCTAAATGTAGAGTACCAAAATCACTTTCCACCAAAGAAATAGAAAAGGAGAAAGAAGATGAAGAAAACAACCTTTTGTGCACGTAAGACGATTAAATTTTTAACAGCAAAAAAAAAAAAGAATCTTGTTAATTTTTGAAAACAAATTACAAAGATTTAAAGAACCCTATGCACATGGCATGTATCATTATGGAGTATGAGCATATCCGCAAAGAGTAAGACTAAATTTTATGCTTAGTCTTTATGGCCCACATGTTTTATGTATGACACATATGAATTATGGGTTTAATAGGATTCTTTATATATTTATGCCAAAAAATTTATTCTATTGGTCAAATAGAGAAGTTATTTTCTAAATAAACTTTACTTTGATGGGAAGTAAGTATCTCACTGAGGAAACTGATCTTCTCTCTGGTTATAAAAGAGCGTCTAAGGTTCCATAAAATGTACAATATACTAAAAAGCTAGAAAGAAAGGTAAGGGAGAGAAACCAGTCTTTCACCTATGGCACAATGCTCTTGGTAAAATCATGGCTCATTAGAAAGATTATCGACTCGCTCTAGTTCCGCATGAATTGATCTGGGTACACCTATTGATTATTTAACTTTTGCTTTATGATTATGTAGTGATGATCATGATATATAGTTCTAGATCCTGGTTTATGAGGTTGTTAATTATCTAACACCATTAAGAGTAAATTTACACAAAGACGAAAGATATCCCCTAACTTCGAAAATCATATGCCGCCATGACCCAAAAAAAAAAAAACAACCCAAGGTTGGCAAGTTGCCAACCGTGACATAGAAACCCAAAATGGAGCAGAGGGTCAAATTCTACATATGTACATGGAGCTCCACTTATCAAAATTGATATCATAGCTCTCTCCGATCTTATCTTAAAATAAAGTCGAATCTTACATGGAGTTGAAGGCTACAAATTTAATTGCTTCAAAATTGAGATCAAGTGTCACATGTAAAAGTGTCCTTTTGGGTTATCAGAAATAACGTTTGGGGTTTTTTGTCATAGCAACCTCAAAAAAAAAATTGACATCTTTGAATTTGAAGCAATTTTTTTTTTAAACTGCAATTTGAAGCAAAGATTGGAGATGCTCTAAGATGACCAAATAGAATTACGAAAGCTGCCACCATACATTTATACATACTTAAATATAGCAAGCGTATGAAGTAACCTGTTATGGCGAAGGTGATGCAGGACGACCCTTCGACCCCGGCGACGTCCCACCATCACCCTTTGTTGCATTACATTTTCACGGCTGCTTCCATTACTGCTGCTACTAATTGTAACAAACCTTCCCTCTACGAATTGATCCTCATTTTCCATTTGTAGGTTATGTTTTAAAAGGGTTGCCTATGATATATATACATGTATGCACCAGGTGCAAAAGTGAACATATATACTCCATTAGATGGGCCCTAGCTACATTAGATTTCCACTTACCTCTCGTACTTGGGGAATACAGTATATTGAAACTATGATTCCACGAAGCTTTGGAGGATGCAATGATGCATGACGGAAACTATCTTTTTTAGTGCTGTTATCTGTGATTTACATAGACCGAAATCTGAATCTTAATTTGTCTTTTACACTTTTGTGGTGACATCCCTTGTGGTGAAATTATTGTTTGGTTGGGGATGGGTTTTTTCCGAAAAGCAACAAATTGACACGTAGCCTCCTCAAAAAGGGAAAAAAAATAATTATATCACGAGTCCATTGATGTCTAAGAACAGTTTGTAAGGAAAATGGGTTTTGAAAAAAAATTTATTTTTAAATTTCAAGCCAAATTCAAGTGGATTTAACACATATTTTCGGGAGGGTCTAAAGAGTGAACTTTGTTCGTATTTACTTCTCTTCTCGCATCTTTCCTTAGAGAATCCAACATCTTACGTACGTATCCCAAACTCCAAATCACAAGTCCAAACGACACCCAGTTCAATTCAACCATTTTCCTACTCGCTCGCACAGTAGCATCACAAACAAGATGGTTATTTCCGAATTATTTATTCAAGTCGATGCATCCACTAGCCAAGAGGGACTTAACTCAAACCCAGAGGATGTCTATCCCCGGGTATATATGAACCGGATGTGCATGTTCACTCACTCTTATGACTCAGCCTGGCCAATTAATAAAGGGATCGAGAATCGTCTACCATGCCAGGGTTAACTTGTGATCATTTTTTGAGTTTCTCCAACCTTATCCCACAACCAATCCTACAGTTATGCCTAAACAGATCAAACATTAATTATGGCCAAACCCAATGTACTTATTCCTTCCCCATTTTCAGTACTTTTCATCTTCAATTCAATATATATCCACTCATGTTATCTCTATTATAAAACAAAAGAAGGGTGTAGGGACAAGTTGTTGCAACGGCTTAGATTTGTTTGATTCAATGGTTTTTTTTGATCTGTTGATTCAATGGTTGAGATGCATTTTTTCACATTTTATGAAAGTATTCACATTTGCTCATCATATTACATAAATGTCATATGTTGTCTAAGAGGTAAAAGAATCGAAATTCAAATTTCACAGCGCTCTCTCTCTCTCTCTCTCTCTCTCTCTCTCTCTCTCTCTCTCTCTCTCTCTAACAAAGGGGAGAAAGCAATTCTCCTTGCTTTCTTTCTACAATACCTTTCCTCCCCTACAGGTTGACTGTCTTCGGGGAAGGGAACCGGACTGCCGGGTACTGGGACCTTCCACCGCCCACTCCTCCTTGACAGTCAAACCCCTCGGGAGAAATCAAATTGGGAGAGGAATTTTTTGTTGCCCAACATGTGTTTGTTAAAATGCTCTCTTCTATTTTGTATACACTTCCTAAAAAATCTGGAGAGGTATTTTTTGTTACCCACCATGTGTTTGTTAAATGTTCTCTTCTATTTTGTAGAGTTGTAGAGACTTTGTGGGGTTTTTTTCCCCTTTTTGAACGGCGTTCTGCATAATTTCGTAAGTTGCGAATTTCTTCACTACTCTGTTTGCGTATTCACTTACTTCATATCAATAAATAACAAAAATCTTCGCTGTTCAAAAAAAAGAGGTTAATTTCTAGCAATTTGTAGCTACCTAAAAATTGAAATAATGTTTTGAGCCACTATCAAGATTCAAATGGTATTTCAATTCCAATCGGGATGAGTAGTGTCGTAGGCACGGACGACCGGAGTAGATAGTACCGTAAGCACGAACAAACACTAGTATATATTAAGGCATGAGGGACATTGTTCGGCACCTATTTTGTATTAGTTAGGGTAATGCATGCACGTGTAGTAGAAGTTGGGATCGGAGGACAATGAAATTCCTTGCTAGCTAGCTGGTTGATTGGTTTGTGCAAGTGGGAAAGTTACCTTTTGCTAGCTGATTTTGGTTTATGCAAGTGGGAGATGACAAAAGAGTGCGGATTGATTTAAACGGGTCCCAATTCTTTAGAGTGCTGACTAGAAAGAGACCAAAGAGGCACATGCTCGAGTACTTTGGCTTGATCGAAGACTCGAATGCATGATTAATACGTTTTTATTTGGAAAATATTTGGTAGGGTTGAGTTCAACCAAAATAAATGGGAGTATGTTCATTTTAATTGGTACAGAGCTGATTTGATCCGTATTTAAAAAATTTCTTTACCTTTTTTTCACTGTTAAAACGAAAATTTTGGAGTAGTACTCGCTCCTACAACCAGACCCTTTTTTCACCTCACGCTGTGATAGGGTTCATACATTTTGTTTTTTGCCCCACCACAATGTGCGATGGAAAATGGGCCACGGACACCATTTGGTGGTGGTGGTGCCCCAAGAGACCGAATAATTTTTTCTTAATTGAGCTGCATGCATGCATGATGCTTACCATGCTCCAAGTGAGAGCCTATTTGGCAGGCCCATTTTCCTATTTTTCCTTTTCCATTTTTTATTTTAGTTTTTTTGGGAGCTGATTATGGAATGGATTATGCCAAAATGCATTATCGTAAATGAACTATATAATACATAATCTGAAAATTACATCTTGAGGAGCTTAATTACTGAATTATGATTTTACTTTTGTTCAGAAAATCTTTCTGCGAAATCTATTATCCGCATATTATCCAACATTTTTACATATGTATATTATAACCCAAAAATCTAACATTTACATCAACGATTCAAAATTTAGAAAATAATTAGTTCCCAAAAACCCCTGACTCCAGGATACAACTTTCTTAGCATAAATGGGTGGGTGATCGTGTGGGATTAATTAGGTGGACAAATTCTAAGTCCGGACCAGCAATTCTGGCCCTAAAAGCCAATTTGAAGCCCAAAAGAATTATGTTAAAAATTAGGGTCCATTCTCCCTAATTTTATTTTATTTTTAACACAGAAGCCCAAGATTAGGTTCAAGTAGAAGTGAGGACTGGAATTTTACCCGTTGGTCCGCCCATTCAAGTTTGAAACTATAATTGAGGTTAGCTTAGTTGGTTATGACTCTTGCATATCATTAGGAGTTCAAGAGTTCAAGTCTTCTCATCTGCGTGTGGATGTTCTTTCCTTAGAGGGCTTTTCCTTTCTTTCTTTATTTATTCTACCCTATAATGAGCTTATTTCTTGTATTAGTTGAGTTGTTACGTTTGGTTATCTCGTGGACTCGTACAATTGACATAGTGTCCCGGACTTGTACTTTGTACTTCATATTTGATGTAAAATGATCTCTTCTATCGATTAACAAAAAAAAAAATTGAAACTATGACTTGCCATTTTGGAGTCAAATGGAACCAACTATGACTTTCCATATCATATAAACTAGCAGTTAATCATCTGGGGTTGCTAAGGTTAGCAATGTAGAAGTCCACAATGGTATAATCAAAATTGAATAACCAAAATTTGCCACATCACATTTTCAATGTATAAAAATTTAGAAATTGTGACATAGAAAACAATTTTTTTAAAATAGTTTTCAAACTAATAAAAACAGGTTATTAGAAAAAGAGAAAATAGTTTTTTGAAAACTTTGATTTAAAAGAAAAAGAGTTTTTGGGAAAAAGTTTAAAAAAAAATTGAATAAAAAAAGGTTTAAGAAAAAAAGTTTTTTTGTTTTTTTTCAAAAGAACAGTTTTTGAAAAAAAAAGTTTTAATAAAAAAACTGTTTTGCAATAACTGTTTTTGCAAAAAAAACAGTTTTAATTAAAAAAAACATTTTTGAAAAAAAAAGATTTTTGCAAACAAATAAAAACTGTTTTTAAAAGTATTTTTCTTAAAAATATGTTGAAAATGGAAGAGAGATGAGATTTTTTTTGTAATGATGGTATAATTGATTAAAAAAATGTAGGGACAACTAAATTTGATTATTGACAAAAAGTTGTTAATTTCGATTATCTAAGTGCCAAAATTTGATGAGTTGCTAAGCTTGGTTATTCCAATGTGAACTCTTTTTTGAGCAAATGTTACTAATATTAGCAACTTTTTGTTTTGATTATACCACTTTGATGCTCTCAGAGCTGAGGAATGCTGGAAGTCTTCTGCAATCATCACCAAACAATCATCACAAGTGGAAATATCATAATGTTGTAAGGACGTAATCTCCGGTTGTGATACTAATGGTAAACCACTAGTCATCCATTAGTGAATGAGAGATGTAAGCATATAGGGTTTCATGAGTGTGGATGAATGCCTTCCTGGCCTGACCACATTATCTTCCTTGTGTCCTGTTCTCTTTCATTTTCGTTGAGAAGGAAAGGAATAGAAGTTTGGGATCGAGTAGGAAAATAGGGCCGGGGGAGTCAAAGATTGCTTTCCATGACGTCTGGTGGCGCACAGACAACTCACTTCTATTTCTTGCACAAACCAAGTTTCCATCTGTTGACAAGTCGAGGCGGACGGTAGCCAACAACTCTGTTTTACAATCTCCATGTGGAGTTAAATATGCTGAATAAGGTATGACAAATGGATAGGACTGGGACAGCGAAAAGGGAATGCAACGGCTTTTTGCCTGAGTTTGATGAGATTCAGATTTGACCAAATGTGCTTTGTCCCTGTCATTTTCGTCCTCCCTGCAAGGTAATCCTTCAGTTTGTTTCTTTTACATTTCAAATTCAACAGTGTCAACGAGGATACTCCCTCAGCTTCCTGGTAAGGCTTTTCAGTGTTTTAACTGTCATTTTCGTATTATGCACGTCATGTTACTGTGACTGAAGATTATCTATAGCTACCACATATTCGATTACTTGACCTTTTGGGTTGCTTGATTTCAGTATGTCTGCCTCGTCTCAGAGAATCAGAAAGGCACGCAAATGTTATTCTGGATCAATTTATGTGAAGCCATCGTAGTAATTTCAATGCATCTTCTTTGTTGTATTCTGGCCATCCGATGTTTCCATTTTCGGAGAAAGTAGATTGTTGAATTTCTTTCTAGAATGGATTCTTTCATGCCCCTGGCGTATCACGGTATCACCTAGTCGATACATCCTTGATGCACCATTATTAGCAACTAGAATTTTGTATAGCAGGTGAAATTTCTTACTTTCTGTTGTAGCTCCAGAATGAGTCTACACTTCTTATCAGACAAGAAATAAATCACCACCGTCATGCTGCCACAGAGGCGATGGCGAACAAAATTGTGCTAAGCTTAATATTTGTGCAAAAGAAAGAGCCTTTGAGTCAGGTTCCTAGTTCATAACCGTGTCTATATATAACATTCCTATGACAATTATGTGATTGGAAGTGTATGACAACATGGTAGTAGTGTCACAAATTAGTGGTAACCAAGTCTCTATTATAAGTTCACTTCTCTTTTTTCTAATACAAGGGTAGGACAATACAAGTATCTGAATTATATCAAACCCAACATAAGTTCACAATTTAGGCCCAACTAGTAGCTTCCATTAAGGGGGATAAATAAGTAAATAAAATAACCTTCATTTAGGGAAAAAAATAATCACATTTTTTGCTTTTTGTAAGGATTGACCGCCTAACCTCTCATTTGGAAGTGTACAAGGATGATAAACTAAGCCAACTCTGCTGAAGTGCACATAAATGTACATCTGGGTTATTTCCAAACATGTTGATCTGGTACTGGACTGTACATAGGCAAACGTTGTTGTTCTATCAATCTCTGTCCCATGAAACTTTTGTATAATTCAAGCACTTGTACAGCTGCAGCCAAGATCTTCCGGTAAAAGTAAAACCACTGATTGATATATGGTCTGATATCAGTGTTGAGCAACGATTGCAAACAAAATGGCCCAGATGATGAACGTGATGAGGGAATTGAGCGAGGATCGCGTGCCAGCGGAGGCTTGCCATGGAATCTCCCCGCAGTTTTCTCTTTTGCTGGAATGGGTAATCATTCCAGTTCGGTGGTTGTTGTGGACTGTCCATGGGAGCAGTTTTCCTTCACGCTTGTATTCTGTCCGTTGTTTTGATTACATCTGTTCTTATTGTGTAATGGTTTGTACTGGGATTTCGTTTGAGATTTCTCTGCCTTGTCCCGAACAGGATTCATATCGACACCTCGTGTTGATTTGCTTTTACAGAGTGTCCTAGGGTCCCGGATTAGGTAGTTTAGTGCACTAATGTGCTTTGCGATGTAATCTTCGCCATCGGGCTTGAACGAATTGACTGAATTCAAAAAGAAAAAAAAAAGGAAACCAATGAAATAGCTCCCGATGTGGGACTAAACAGGCCCAAAGATTTTCGAACAGTTTGCACCACATAATCTTTGCTTTCGCCCACCGTAACTAAGCGGTAGTAAGTGGACAATGCTATGACAAAGGTTCCGATGCTAGTCAGGTCTGTTTCAAATGGAGACAAATTCTTGTTTTGATACTTCACCTGGAGTAGGCTAAGTAGGGTTGTAACGAGGAAGGCGTACAGCCATACACGGCGTGGGCCGCGTGGCATGTAGTGGATGAAAGCGATCCTTGCATTCTTGCACTGTCATAGAAAATGAAAAATTTTATTCGCTAGTATTTCGAAAATTGGGTTGCAACAAACGCCCAGTTCGTTTGAAATGGTGGTTAAGCCTACGTGGGTCTGGGCCGGCTTGGCCTATGCTCACAATTCACAAATTAATTAAAATTGGGTCCTGATTTGATTATGATGCTTTGTGATGTTTGGTTGTAGGATTTTGGTTGTGAACTACTCCTTCTAAATTAAACCAAAGGGAAAAACGAAATGAGCATACGGATGATTAACCAAATTGGTGTTGGTTATCAGATTGCTGAATTCTTGAGCTGGTACCTGGTGCACATTTTTATCTATGTTTGTGAATTTTGATGTTAGTACTGTTGGGTCTGCAGACGACAACTTTCCGCAAGCTGGATCCCGGGGGGGCTAGGACCCCTACGAAAATACTCAATATTAGTATGTAATTCGGCAAGAGCAATTTTGGTATTCGCCTTATGTATTTATGACACAGTTAGCTGAGAGAGAGAGAGAAAGAGGACTTGTAGTTCGATTTCCATTATAGTGGATTGGTGTGGCTCTTGTGATTTTTCCTCGCGTTGAGGTTTTCTACATATATCTTGTGTTCTTTCTCTTTCTGTTTTTTACACACTATTTTTCGTTTGCTTTGTTATTCCTATGATTCTAGTTTCCAAAATCCAGAAGGCGTGTAGTTCAATTCCTAACAGTTAATGAAAACACATTGTGTTGTGGTGGTAGTACGTACTCATGTAAATTAAGGCCCCCATTTAGTTGCCAGGAAAGGATGGAAAAATCAATTTTTCCATAACGCTTGTAGTGTTCAGTTGCCAAAAACATAGTGGGACCCATACTTCTAAGTTTTTTTGCATGATTCACTTTTATGTAAAATTAGTCCGGTCATTTTGGCAAGATTTCGCGTCGTGGGAAAATATGTATCGAGCAGAAAGTGGCCAAACTGATTGCAAAAGGTTAAAAAAAAAACCCAACAGGTGGCGGCGTGGCGCCAATTTGATTTGGAGGAAATTGAAGGGTTATTTATTTATTATCTTGTCAAGACTAATGCAAATTTGATTTATTTTTCTTGTCATTAATCTTCTCTTGTGCTAACTAATTATCCAAAAGGGCTTTTTTTTTTTTTTTTAACGGCGAAGAAGAATTTTATAGAAAAGAAGAGAAGGAAGAGTACAAAAAGAAATCCTTGTTGGCAAGGAGCCAACAAAGAAAAGAAAAAAAAAAGCCTAGCCCAAATCACCTAAAAAGTCTATACATGTAGAAATAGAACATAAAAGTCCACAAAAATCCTGTAACCCAAAAACAACAATGAAGTCCAAAATGAGACCCATTTCAAACCCTAAAAGCAAGGCCCAAGCCTCAAGAACCAGCACGAACATAATAAAGACCAGCTCATAGACAACATAGGCCAGCCCCCAAAACAGAAGCAAACCCAAGACGCCACCTTCATTCGCTGCCAAGCCGCAGACCCAAGACATACGCCAAGATAGTCTGAAACCGCCACCGGAACCCGGGGAATCAGTCTCTGTTGTTGCCCCAACGATGGATCAAAACTACCATCACCACAGCCCACCACCAACCGCCACCTCCATAGAAGCCCAACCGAATCCCATCGATCCACCCAAAACATCCAGCCTCCAATATCAGCGACAACCACTGCCGTGCTCCGCCGCCAAACTGCCAACACCGAACCCTCCTAGACCGCCAGACCTAATGCCGCCCACCTGCAAACGCAACACCACCCCACACCGCCATACCCCACCGCCATCCCAGCAATATGAAGTTCAGTTCACAATAGATACTAAGCGGTTTGGTGAACTGCAAGAGCAGCTCTTAATAACTCTTCCTCATCCGTGACCATAATGCTACTGATGACCTCTTCATCGTTGCCGAAATAATCTGTTCCCATGATTTTTGTAACCGTCCGCACGGCCTGTGATTCGTTGAGCAAAATTTTGTTCCTGTTATTGATCCCTTCAGTTGAAACCGAAAGTGTAGCAGCAGCCAAAGCAGAACGAAAACCACACATTTTTGTTTTCTTCTTCGACCACCTTTCCTAGTTCCCGTTGCTTTTGGAATTCCCAGAATATCCACAACAGATTTCACTTTTCTTTTGGCTTTCTTTGCCTCCTTTGAAGGGTCGATATTCACTGGAGGTTTGTTAGACAACACTACTTTCTCGGCTTTATTTTGGCGATGAAGGTTCTTATTGTATGGAACCAAGCATAAACTCGACTCCGCATGTGGTTGGATGGGTATGGGTGAAGGGGGGCGGGAATGAACCAATGGTAATTCAAAGCTAAGTTGGTGACCCACCACCCCCAAATTTAAAAATGATGTCTGAAATAGATTAACCTCCACGCCTGAAAAGACTGTTCCCCTTGCCTCGGGAATGCATGACTGTTGTAATGACCTCGATCACCGAATAGCTTCCAACACTTTATTGTTATCTTTAAACAAAGCCAACTGCATGTTTTCAAGATTTACCGTCCCAGCATCAAGAGCCACATCAATTGCATTTACATCTGGCAAGGGGTGGGCTGCACAAGTTGCATTGACATCTGGCAAGCTATCCACGTTGTTTCCTTCAGTTTCAGCCACCTCCTCAACCCAGTCTGCATCGTCATCCACCTCAACATTGTTCTTCCTGATCTGATTCTCTTTTGACTCTTCAGCTGATGGTTTTAGTGATGAATCTTCTATGCGACATCCAGGGCAAGCACAATCAGTAGGAGTATCATATTGACCACCATCTGTTCTTCCATGACTCTTATTTGGGACACACTGCCGAAGTTATTAATCTCCACTAATTGATTTATCAGGTCCATTTCTCTGGTGGAGATGTGGACCTTTCCCACAGAGAAAGACAAGTCTTTGAGTGTGTCCTCAGCAATGAGGACCACCTCCCTCCAGAGCTTCCCAATATTTAGAAATGTTGGGCATTCCAAAGATGTAGAAGAATGCCATAACAATTTAGCCAAATCAATCTTGATACGGGGTTATACTTTGCGTCTTCCCATTTGTGTGATTCGACAAACCATTCCCTCAACCAAGCCATCTTCCCCCCATTGAACATTGAGTCTCTTTCAGCAATATCTAAAAAAGTTAGCACCACCATATCACCACCCATTGTACGAACTAAAACATGGGCATGCCCAAGGTTTCTAAGATAGTCTTGGATAAGGACAATAGGCCTGGTTGAAGACAATTTGGCTATGGCACTTCGGTGAAGCCATTCATTACCCACTTCTTTCGCTTTAATGGACAAGATTTTCGTTGCCCAGATCGCTTTTCTGCCATGATGAATCTGATTAGGAGGGAGACGGTTCAGAGTATTACTCTGTGGCCTCGTCACATTTTTCTTCCTCCAAATCCATACCTCTTTAGGATTTTGATTACCACCATTACTCCTGTTACCCATACCCACACCTTGCCGTTGCTTCATCTCTTGATTTCTCCGATTACCCCTACTCATATCTTGCCTCTGCTTCAATTTATGATTCCTTCGATTCCCCTCTTCCCAATCAACATTTCGCCTCCCATTTCCCTTTTCCCTTCCATGCGTGTGACTGGATTTTTCAAAAGCACCCCACTTGAGTACAGCGTTACGTTGTAGCTGCCAATTCGACTGGTGATGTTTCTGTTTTTGAAATCTAGCAAGATTCACCACGAGTTTGTGACCCCAAACCCACGAACCATTGATTTCCTCTGCCGCTTTGATAGCTTCATTTCTGTTCCCAAATCTGACGAAGCCAAATTGCTGACCTGTGATTTTGCTTGTCTTGTTAGGGATGTGAAGATCCCTAATTTTTCCGAATCTGGAGAATAAGTTGTAGATCCATATCTTCCGAGTATCTTTGGGTAGATTATCAATGAACAGTGAAAAGATCTCGACGCCACTATCCCAGCTTCTATCCATTACTTCAGCTCATGTAAGTAGCATCATGGTACCCTACCTAATTATCCAAAAGTGCTACACACATAATCGTTGCGTAAAACACAATACATAACCAATCTCTATCCATCCATTATTGTAATAAACGGCCTGGATTCACTCAAACTTTTCCCGGAAAAGTTAATAAGAGTTTTTTTTAAAATCTAGACCGTCCAAACACATTTGGACGGCCAGAATTAGACACACAATCAACACAACAGTTGCACGCATAGTATTTTTTCTAATTATCCGTGGGTTTTTTTATCGGCAGGTAATCAAGCACAATTATTTAACATTTGTTTATTTATTTATTATTTACTTATTTTTTAAGCTTCATTTTTACGGTTGATTTTTCCATTTCATGTTAAGGCTTTGCATATGGTAGCCCATTATTCCGTAATTGTTAATTTTTGAAATATAGTAGCTCATTATTTAGCTCTCAAAATTACTTTTATGGATCCTGCTAATGGGTGCTAGTATGCACCGGATAAGAGTAATAAAAAATCACTATTTCTGGTATTGGTGATGTCTCACGCTGAGTGTGGTGCTTTCTTTTCACACAGTCATTATTCTTTATTGACACCTTTCTTTCTTTTTCAATGACAATTTTAACCTTTCTCGTTCCCCAATTTGAAAGAAACCTCTCTTCCCCTTCCATTCTCTCACCTCTCGCCTCTTACCCGTCGCCTTCAAAAGCCCAAACCCGGCCACACCACCCTCATCTTACCAATTTTATAACCACGGTGATCGAAAATTAGAACTAGTGCACACGAAATGGCCAATTTCGTGGTCATAAGTACAGAATTTTCTGGCAGGTTGGGGGCAAGGATGAGGCTCTGATTTTTTAATACAATTATTCTATGACCACACTCATATACATACCCACATATACTAGACACTCTAGTGTGTGTGGGGTCCACACACTTTATATGGGTGTGAAGATGGGTGTGGAGATAGAATTACTCGACTCATTTAAGAATTATTGGATGTCATGTTAAGAATTATTCAGATTTATTGAGTTTGGTCTGAGGTAGAATATCCAACAAAAAACATGTATTACAAATAGACTAGAAATTTTGTCTCTGTCTTCAAAAGTATGAAACGAAATTAGATGCAAAATGGCCCGAATTTCGGAGATTTTTTTTTTTTTTGTACTATGCATAGCTTTGTTAAAACGATCTTCCTTTGAGTTCAAATGGTTCTTCTGAAACACTTTAGATTGAATTGTGGGGGATCCGTTTATTTTTATTTGCTTTTAAACGAACATATAATAGGATTAGTGTGTGTTATATGGAGCATCAACGATTTAGACAGAAGATTTTAGAGAGATGTTGGCAGGTGTATCAAAGGCGAACGGGATGATTTCGGGTGGATTTGGCTTTAAAAGTCAAATGATAACTTATTTTTGTCTTTATTCAAAAAAATTCACATTTGTTAGTTTTGTGTTAAACTTTTGTGACTTATTGATTCGTTTTGATGAGAAGAATCAGAAAAATAAAAAATTTTGAATGAAACTCATACTTTTTTGAATAAAGACAAAAATAATAAAAAATTATGAGTTTCAATTGAATTTTTTACTTTTCCTATTTATCTCGTCGAGACCAATTAATAAGTCGCAAAAGTTTGACACAAAATAAATAAATGCAAAAAAAATTTAAATAAAGACAAAAAAATTACTACTAACTTTGCAATCCAAACCTACCCGAAATAGAAGAAGATCAAGAGGGTTGACTCGGTTAAAAAAATGAGAGTTGACTCGATGGAGAGTTCTTAGAGAGGAGAGATCGATGCATTTATATCGCTCAAAAAGTAATTTGGGACAGAGAAAAAATTAAGGGAACAATTCAAGGGCAATTTTGTAATTTGATTTGAAAAGCAAAACACGTCAGTGGAATAAGAAATTTTTTACTGACACCAACAGAAAAGGCTATCCTCGACCTACATTAAACGGGTGCCAACATGCACTGTTTAGCATTTGTCTACTTTTATTTAAAATTAGTCATGAGAATAAAAATAAAGAAGTTTTTCACAAGTGTCTTTTTGGCAAATGAACAACAAAACTTTGGTTTTTCTGCAAAATTCTTTGGTCAAATGAATACTCACAGAAAAATAGATCTCTCTTTCCTTTGCTTCACTTTATTTCACTTTTCTTGAGAATAACTTTTCTGCACAACATTTTTGGCAACTGAACGGAACCTAAGAGTGTTGATTTTGAAGACATGCACCATGCCCTCCTGATCATCAATGAGAGCGATAGGTGAACAGAATTGGGATAACAACCCTACAGCCTTTAGTAAGGTTCCTAGTTTCATAACAAACTTACAATGCACATATAGCATGTAAGCCTGTCAATGGGCCGGATCCGATCCGGATCCGACAGATCCGGATCCGGATCCGAATCCGATAAGACACAATCCGATCCGGATCCGATAAGACTCAAATCCGATAGTGAGAATCCGGATCCGGATCCGAAAAATCCGGATCCGATCCGAAAATCCGAATCCGATCCGGAAACTTTTTTTACTTCAAAAATTTTAGCCAAAAAAAAATATTTTTTTCAAAAAAATACAATTTTTTTTTCAAAAAAAAATTATTTTCAGAAAAAAAAATTAAAAAAATTAAAATAAAAAATAAAAATAAAAATACAACTTCTTAAACATTTTTTTTTTCAAAATAAAAACTTTACTATTTTTTAAAAAAAAATTAAAATTTAAAAAAAAAATAAAGTTCGGATTCGGATTGATAACGGATTTAATCCGATCCGATCCGGATCCGATCCGGATCCGTATTGAATTACCGGATCCGGATTATCGGATCGATGTTATCGGATTCGGATCCGGATCCGGATCGGATTTTTCGGATCGGATCCGGATCGAATCCGGTCCATTGACAGGCCTAATAGCATGAAATTAAATTAGTATATGATTGGAACCATATCACAGCATGGCAGCAGAGTCACAAACTAGTACTCTAGTAGTAACTTGTAACCAAGTCCTTATTATAAATCCTCTTGGCTGCTGCCAAAATGCACATTGCTTAAGCACACAAATTGTTAATTACATGTGGGTTATTTCCAAATATGTTGGTCTAGTACTGGATTGTTACACGAGCAAATGTTGCTGCTCCATCAACCCCTGTCCCATGAAACTTGTGCATAATTCAAGCACTTGAACAACTGCATCTACAATCTTCTGGTAAAACCACTGGTATATGGCCTTGTATAAGAATCGAGCCACCATTGCAAACAAAATTGCCCAGATGATGTACATGATCACGGAACTAAGTAAAGTTGGCAGAAAAGTCGCTGCTAAGGAAATCGATGAAAGAGTTCCCGATATGAGACTAACATACCCAAGGATTTTTGAACAATTGGCACTGTAGTTTTTGGTCATAATTTTGCCCACTGTAACTAAGCAGTAAATGCACATTGCTATGACAAAGGTTCGGATGCTAGTCAGGCGTGTCTCAAATGGAGACATATTCTTGTTCTGATACTTCACCTGGAGTAGGCCAATCAATGTTGTAACAAGGAAGGTGTACACGGCGTGGCTTGTGGTGAATGAAGTTGATCCTTGCATTCTTGCACTGTCATGGAAAATTAATTGCTTTCGTGTTGGATTTTTAGAGGGAAAATAAAACGGATAAGATGGCCAAAAAAAAAAAGCTTTACATCAATTAAGAAGATGAAGGAGAAGAAAAAAAGATATATGGTCAAATATGGGGGTGTCAATATAGACCCAAATCTCATGAACCGCCCCCAAACATATTCTTTCTATGTTCACTCAAACCCAAAACTCAATTTGACTCATTGTATAAGAGTTTAAAATGGGTGGGTTATTCACATACCATAAACTACAAACGCGCTCACGCAACACCAAAATCTACTAATGCCATCCAAAAATTTAATAGCCCCTCTCCAAAAATTACTAACGCCACCCACAACTTACTAATGTCACCTCAAATTATAAAAGCGGTACACAATTTTTTTTCTTGTGTAAATTTATTTCGAACATAAACTAGCTAGTGACTATGGATGTAATCGGGATCAATGGGTGGATTGAGTTTCACTCAGATTTAGTATAATAATAATTATATATACAACTAATTGGGTTGTAAATGGGTTATTGACCTATTACAGACCCAACTCATTTACAACCTATCCAAGATCACCCAATTCCCATTCAATTGTCCAGTGGGGCACTGTCCGTTGTCCCATGACTCCCATTTCATTTCCGCGGGTTCCATTAACGTTCCTACTTATGTCATTGGTTATTTTTTTTTTAGTGATAATGTCAAAACTGTTTTTGATGGTGTCAAAACTCAAGCGCATAAGAATTTTTTTTTTTTTTGGTGGAAAAGCTTGCTTACGTCATGGGGACATATATCTTCTGACGCTGGAAGCATCACAAAGACACAGCCAATGTCCATTATGTCCCGTGGGCCACAGTTGCCACCCTTCGTAGCATTACTATTGCTACCTATGTCATTTCAATATTTTCGAAGGGCTTGCTATGTACGTCATTGGGTATTATCCTTGGTCACATAATCATTTAAAATAAATTGCATTTGTACTTTTAATTTTCGCTCTGTGCTCTCATACTTGCGAATCTTAATTATTTGGAAGGTAATTTTTAGAAGACGTTTTCACACTCGTATTTTGCTCCAGCACACGCGGTCTTTCACTTCGGGTATATCTTCTTGACGCTGCAAGATGCTTTCCAAATGGTAGGTGATCGTGGGATTATTGGACCAATTATACGTCCCGACCCATAAAAGCCAATTTGAAGTCAAAAGAATTAGTATCTTCTTTAAATAGAGATATCATTTACAATTAGAATATCATATGTTTTACATAAAAAATTACTGTATTAATGAGGGGACCAAAAGGTTGTTTTGCTGTAAATCATCCTACATACACAAAAATAGAGTGCTAATGGCTAAATGTGGAGTACTAAAATCACTTTCCACCAAAGAAATAGAAAAGGAGAAAGAAGATGAAGAAAACAACCTTTTGTGCACGTAAGACGATTAAATTTTTAACAGCAAAAAAAAAAAAGAATCTTGTTAATCTTGAAAACAAATTACAAAGATTTAAAGAACCCTATGCACATGGCATGTATCACTATGGAGTATGAGCATACCCACAAAGCGCAAGACTAAATTTTATGCTTAGTCTTTATCTCACTGAGGAAATTGGTCTTCTCTCTAGCTATAAAAGAGCGTCTAATGTTCCATAAAATGTACGATATACTAAAAAGCTAGAAAGAAAGGTAAGAGAGAGAAACCAGTCTTCCACCTATGGCACAATGCTCTTGGTAAAATCATGACTCATTAGAAAGATTATCGACTCGCTCTAGTTCCACATGAATTGATCTGCGTACGCATATTGATTATTTAATTTTCGCTTTATGATTATGTAGTGGTGATCATGATATATAGTTCTAGATCTTGGTTTATGAGGTTGTTAATAACTCTCTCTGTCTGGATTTAATTGTCTCTAGTTCTATTCTAACTGGCTAAAAAACGGGTTATATCTTTGAATCCGTAATAAATTTCATATTGAATATGGATCTTATTTGATAGATCTCGATTAGTTCTATAATACAATGTTTTCGAAATCACGTAAAATATTATAAATTGAAAGATATAATCGATTGAAAAATGACACGAACTTCAAAAAAGAACTATTAAATCCAATCGGAGGGAGTAGTATTATCTAACACCATTAAGAGTAAATTTACACAAAGATGAAGCCATGACCCAAAAAAAAAAACAACCCCCTAAGGTTGACAAGTAGCCAACCGTGACATAAAAACCCAAAATGGAGCACCACTCCCAAAAACCCACAAAAGACACCTCCCCTGATTTGACAAAGAATTAAGCATCATGTCGTACTATGATCTATTTATATATACTAGTAAGTTTTAAGAGAATTTCTAATGGGAGGGTCAAATTCTACGGACGTACATGGAGCTCCACTTATCAAAAATGATATCATATACATGGAGCTCGACTTATCAAAATTTATATCATAGCTCTCTCCAATCTCATCTTAAAATAAAGTCGAATCTTACATGGAGTTGAAGGCCGCAAAATTGCTTCAAAATTGAGATCAAGTGTCATCAAGTGTCACATGTAAAAGTGCCATTTTGGGTAATTAGAAATAACGTTTGGGGTTTTTTTCAAAGATCATGAGAGCAAATTTGACACCATGATTGGAAGAACAATGTTATGGATCGATGCATGTCAAATTTGAAGGTGATAAATTGTAGACTTGGTTAACAGGTCGTGTCGGGTCGTGTTCGTGTTGTGTCAGTCTGGTTCGTGTCATAAATCACTCAACCCTAACCCAACCCATTTAGAATTCGCGTTTCTCGAGTCGTGTCATTTTCGTTTTTCGTGTCAGAAATGCTCAACCCTAACCCGTTAACTTCGTGTCCGGTTCGTGTCGTGTTATCGTGTCTATTGCCTAACTCTATATAGAATTGCAGATATACCATATATTATGTATATATGTTCGTGAAAATGGGTGACACAGATTCGTAACCGTGTTGGTCGTGTCAATTTCGTGTCTCGCATGTTCAACCCGAACCCGACCCATTTAGAATTCGTGTTCTTGAGTCGTGTCATTTTCGTGTTTCGTGTCAGAAATGTTCAACCCTAACCCGCTAACTTCGTGTCCGGTTCGTGTCGTGTTATCGTGTCTCGTGTCTGTTGCCCAGCTCTAATAAATTGTCATATCAACCTCAAAAAAAATTGACATCTTTGAATTTGAAGCAAAATTTTTTTTTTTTTTGAACTGCAATTTGAAGCAAAGATTGGAGATGCTCTAAGATGATCAAATAGAATTACGAGAGCTGCCACCATACATATATACATACTTAAATATAGCAAGTATATGAAGTAACCTGTTATGACGAAGGCAACGAAGGTCACCCCTTCGACCCCGGCGACGTCCCACCATCACCCTTTGTTGCATTACATTTTCACGGCTGCTTCCATTACTGCTGCCACTTATAACAAACCTTCCCTCTACGAATTGATCCTCATTTTCCATTTGTAGGTTATGTTTTAAAAGTGTTGCCTATGATATACATGCATGCACGCACCAGGTGCAAAAGAGAACATATATACTCCATTAGATGGGCCCTAGCTAGGGCCATTAGATTTCCACATACCTCTCTCGTACTGGGGAATACAGTATATTGAAACTATGATTCCACGAAGGTTTGGAGGATGGAATGACGCATGACGGAAACTATCTTTTTTAGTGCTGTTATCTGTGCTTTGCATAGACCGAAATCCGAATGTTAATTTGTCTTTTACACTTTTGTGGTGAAATTATTGTTTGGTTGGGGATGGGTTTTTCCCGAAAAGCAACAAATTGACACGTGGCCTCCTCAAAAAGGGAAAAAAAATAATTATATCACGAGTCCATTAATGTCTAAGAACAGTTTGTAAGGAAAATGGGTTTTGAAAAAAAAAGTTATTTTTAAATTTCAAGCCAAATTCAAGTGGATTTAACACATATTTTGGGGAGGGTCTAAAGAGTGAACTTTGTTCGTATTTTCTTTTCTTTTCACATCTTTCCTTAGAGAATCCAACATCCTACATACGTACCCCAAACTCCAAACCACGAGTCCAAATGACACCCAGTTCAATTCAACCATTTTCCTACTCGCTCGCACAGTAGCATCACAAACAAGATAGTTATGTCCGAATTAGAGGTTGCAATCTCAATCCACATTTCTTAACCCGCCCAAATCCGCCTACTTATAACCCAACCCAATCCGTCCATATTGTATAATGGGTTGATATGAGTTGGACCTATATAAACTTATATTTACATGAGTTTAGATGGATTAAAAATAGATTCAATATGAGTTATACCTAAAATACCCATTCCTGCGCAAAAGTTAATCGCCTCCTGTACCGGACCAAATTCGGTCTTCTTTATTCACTTCAATCAGATTCCCTTACAAATTCTCTCTCTCTCTCTCTCTCTCTCTCTCTCTCTCAAAGACTTTTTGAAAGAACTAAACTAAAACAAATCTGGATTTGGCAAGTTAAAATCCCCTAATTTTTTTTTGTCTTTAATCAAGATTTTTTTGTATTTGATAATTTTGTGCTAAACTTTTGTGAATTATTGATTTATGTTTATTCAAAAAATTATGAGTTTTGATAATTTTTTACTTTTTCGACTCATCTCGTTGAGACGAATCAGTAAATTTTAAGCTTTATTGTTTTCTGTCCTTGGTAAATTTACGAGCAGAGCTCCAAGAATCTAAATAAATAACACCAGAAAACAAGAGAAATAGAAAATAACCTCGGAAAACAATTCATCGTCACCATCATCATTCCAACCGCCACTGTTGTCACCGTATTCATCGTCGTCGTAGTAGTCGTCGTCGCTATCGTACGCGCGGTGACCAATATCGGTAGTTAAATATTCGGAAAAAGTAAACAAAACAACATCAATATGCATGGAGTCAGGATTAAAAGTAATAAGTGCATATGGTGATCAATACCGGTAATTACAGTTGATGCTGTTTTTTTAGTAAATAAATTAATTGGCTTATTTTTTGGAAAGGTGTCGGGGAAAAGGGGAAGGGAAAGAAGGGAAAAAAAAAAGAAGAAAAAGAAGAAGAAGGGAGGAAAAGGTGTCGGGGAAAAGGGGAAGGGAAAGAAGGGAAAAAAAAAAAGAAGAAAAAGAAGAAGAAGGGAGGAAAGCGGGTCGGGTGGGACGGATTTGAGTTTGCCTTGACCCATAGGTGACCCGACATATTTCAACCCGATTGCTATTTGACCCGTATTCAATCCGCGATCCGTTTCAATCCGTCCAAACCTTTCCATTTGCCACCTCTAATCCGAATTATTTATTCAAGTCGATGCATCCACTAACTAAGAGGGACTTAACTCAAACCCAGAGGATGCCTATCCCCAGGTATATATAATCGGATGTGCATGTTCACTCACTCTTATGACTCAGCCCAATTAATAAAGGGTTTGAGAATCGTCTACCATGCCACCCCAGGGTTAACTTGTGATCATTTTTTGAGTTTCTCCAACCTTATCCCACAACCAATCCTACAGTTATATATGCCTAAACCGATCAAACATTAATTATGGCCAAACCCAATGTACTTATTCCTTCCCCATTTTCAGTACTTTTCATCTTGAATTCAATATCCACTCATATTATTAAGGCATGAGGGACATTGTTCAGCACCTATTTTGTATTATTTAGGGGCACGGCCACTATTACAAAATGATATAAAGATCACGGTCCAAAAACTAAGAAGATCTCACTTTTTGTAAAAGTATAATAAAATGCTATGGACTATAGTTTTAATCTCAGTTATACGAAAAAACTGAGATGGAAAGATTTTTTAATCCCAGTAATTTAAAAAGTGAGATTGTAACTTAAAGAATAGATAGCGGATCAAAAAAAAAAAAACTTAAAGAATAGATCTTATTTTAAAAAAACTGAGATTGTATGTAAAAGAATATATCTCGTTTCAGAAAAACTGAGATTGTTACTTAAATATTTTAGATCTCGCTTAGTAAAACTGTGATTGTTTACTTAAAGATCTCATTTCAAAAAAGTGTGATCGTAACTGTGATAACCATTTAAAAACGAAATGCCATGTCTAAGGCTCGAACACACCCTCACGCGACCTGTACCAACGACTTACAGGCTCCAGCTAGCATGCACAAGAGAATCTGGAATATCTTCGGATATTAAATATATATATTGTTTCTGACTGTTGCTTATTGAATCAAGGCAACCACGTACGTTCGTTATTTTCTGCACAATAATTAAGCGTCCTCATATTACACACAGTACAAATAAGTTCTAAACTCAATTAATCGGTTATATTTTAATAATGGTCGATCTGAACCATTAGAATTTCATGTCTCACTAATTCCAGCATCGTCACCAAAATCGAAGATCGTCGGATGTCGGCAATCACTTGATTGAACTATATTTGATGCATCTCGATGCATTAAAATATTATATTGCAATACTCGACCCCTACTTGATTAGTCTTTTTCTTCGATCCGAACCGTCCATCTTTTACATATTATGAAGTAAATCATTCCTGCGAAAATGAAATTAATCAGGTATCGCTACACACTTGATTGGACGGAAAAAATCCATTTTGTTAGTGACATTGTGTCTTGATAAAGAAGCTTTCTAAACCTGATTGAGACCAATTTTTTTGAGAATGATATAATTAACAAAGAAAACAAAAGTAATGGTTTGGATCATCGTAATTGTGTCACAGTCGAATGACTACTGTATGTTCTTGTAGAGCGCAAAATTTAGTTTGTTGACAACTACATTGTAAATATATAATTGAAAGGTCATTACCAACTCAAATTTTACAGTGGTTGATCCGAACCGTTAAGATTTCTCGTCTCACTGATTCCATCATTGTTACCAAAATCAGAGATCATCCGATAGGAGCAATCGCCAGATAGGACCACATTTGATGCATTCTGAGTAGATTGCAAGACCCGACTCCCACAAGAGTTTTCATTTTTCAATCCATACCATCTATCTTTTACATATTATAGAGTTCATCATCCATATAAAAAATAAAGTTGATCGGGAATCGTTACACATTTGATCGAACGATAACTATCATCCAAAAAATAAATTGAGTCCCAATCAAGGAGCCTTTTAAATCCAATGGAGACAATTTTTTTACGATAATGATTAATCAATTAGCACAACAAGATCAGCGATATTGATTGTTAAAATAGTTTTGTCTAATTGAGATATGCAAAATACTAAATCGAATATTATTAAAAGATATATAACATATAATATTAGTAAATAATGTTGCTTGAAAAATACAAATTAAATTGCACGCAGTTTGTAAACCCAATTGCACGCAGTTTCTACTGGTTATGTCGATCATGGAGGTCATGGTTTCTAAACCTAATTTTTTCCAGAAAATTTTCCCCGCGCAATTTTTCCCCCTAATTTTTTCCTCGAGCACGACTAACAAAAACCATTATGGAGAAACCCATCTCTTCAGCTCTCTCACTCTCAACCGTTCCGCAAAAATCCTAGAAACGATTTATGCGACGGCTTCTTCTACTTTTTTGTTCAATTTTAATTTGTTTATCCTTCATGTGTTGCACGTAGTTCAATGGGAAAAAGACATACACCCAAGCCGAGATCGATGAAGTGCGAATTGAATGGATGAATTTTGTTATAAAACTTGATATATGAGGTATGTGTGTGCCTGTTTACTATGTTCAAGCATGCTAGTTGCGTGTGTGCTAGTTTTGGTGAAATCGGTTGAGGCAATCTTTTCTTATCTTGAACTACCTAGTTTTGTTGAAATAAAGTTGTAGTTTACTAGTCTGAAAGCCTTAACAATGGACCATTTCTTGTTAAGCTCTTGTTATAGATTACACATGGCCATGGAATTCTATATTAGCATTAGTTCTACTACTTAAACACTGTATCAATGGAGTCCAACTTTATGTGGTGTGGGCAAATCATGCATGATTAGACGATTCAAAAAGAACAATGGCAAGGGCTGGAAGCATGATTAGTACTCTTTGAATCTCCACACAACTCATGCTACTCAAACAAATATATAGAACCCTCCAGTTCTGGAGATAAGAGTATACTTTATAATTAAAATTTAATGCTCTGTTTTGCTTCATTAATCAACTGTTGATGGTAAAAGATGTTGTTGGAATTGCTGGTGGACTAACTCAAAAGTTTATTGCTTTGAGGAAACTTGAGGATCGCGAAACTTCATAATAATGAGACGTGCTCTTTCTTAGTGCTTTCCATGTGTTTTGGTCAATATTTATGGTCCATGCTGCTCTGTAGATAGAAGGATGTTATGGAAAGATTATTAAACTTGAGAACACTATTCTCTGGGCCACGGTGCCTAGGAGGGGATCTCATTGAAATTAGGAACTCTTAGGAATGTCAGGGCTGTTTCAGAAGGGATACAGCCTTGTTTTGCTGACTTCTATTTAGGGACTCACTTAGTAAACTCTGCTATATCTTGCTATGGTTGGTGTGAAATCTACTGATATGGTATGGGAGCTCATGGCTATCCACTTACAGCATTGAGTGGATTTGGATACTTTATTATAATGACCATGTTATATTAACGGATTGGATTCTGCCTCTACATTGTCTAGGAATGAACTATGCAACTATTTGGGAAAACTGATTGGTGAAGTATCATGCTTCTTTACCTATCTTGGTTGATCCTATTGATAATTGGGAGTTCTTTTAAGATCTTAGTTTGGATTGATCTCTTGTTATTCCTCGGGATTGAATAGCATACGATTGTTGTGAGATAGGATGCCAACATTGTTGGGATGTTACTCTCACGTTGGGATGCTATCTTTTTGTACTCCATTATCTCTATCAATAATATTCCTTTTTTCGCCGTTCAAAAAAACATTGTTGATGGTATCTCATGAAATCAAATGCACTGTGTTGTAGATTCTCTTTTGCTTATATATTGCTGATGCTATTGCTGTTTGAGAGAAAAGAAAGAGTCCAAAGGACAAAGGAATGATACAGATTCCACCTTAATTTAGTTGTCTAGTGTTAATTTGCTACGTACTACTACTGGATTCCAACTTATGTTTTCCTGCTTTGGTAAATGTTCCTTTTGAATGCGAGATTAAAAGTAAAAGATCACACCAAATGATCGTGATCTTTATCTAATTTTGTAGTAGTGGGCTGCAGTCAAGCCGAGTTTTTAGATGCTTGAGCTCAGCTTGCAAAAAATATAGTCAGCTCGAGCTCGGAACGAGCTACCAAAGTTTGGCTCAAGCTCGGCTCGCCGCTGATAATCTTAGCTCGAGCTTGGCTCGAAGTGGCTTGCGTCTCACGCGGGAGGCACAACGGAAGATAGCACCAAAGATCTGCCACTTGGCAGATGCATGCGGTGGACTTGTCAACCACAGTAATTACTAATATTGTAATAGAAATAGAAATAAAATAATAATTATAATATATTAAAGATGCATATATACTACAGATATCTGTATTGTAGGAGTATGTATATAAGTCTTAGCTCGCGAGCTCAACTGAGCCGAGCTTATGACAGCTCGAGCTCGTTCGTTTATCAATGGAGTCAAGTTTGAATGAACCATAATCGAGCCGAGCCGCTAGCCGGTTCGTTTGCAATCCTAATTGGGGGATAATGAACGTGTAGTACAAGTTGGGATCGGAGGACAATGAAATTTCCTTGCTAGCTAGCTAGTTGATTGGTTTACGTAATTGGGAAATTAAGTTACCTTTTGCTAGCTGATTGGTTTATGTAAGTGGGAAATGACAAAGAGTGCAGATTGATTTTAAACGGGTCCCAATTCTATAGAGTGCTGACTAAAGAGAGACTTTTAGGGAATCTCATATTCTCCTTATCCAATTAAAGAAAACCATGGAAATGTACAAGGGGTAGCAGTACTAGGGTTTTCAAAGAGGCACCACGAGTACTTTGGCTTGGAGAACAGATCGATCATTTTGTTGTTTCTACTCGAATGATTAATACGTTATTATTTGGTAGGGTTGAGTTCAACCAAAATAAATGGGAGTATGTTCATTTTGGTACAGAGCTGATCTGATCTGTATTTTTTTTTTTTTTACCTTTTTTTCACTGTTAAAATTTTTTTTTTTGGAGTACTCGCTCCTACAACCAAACCCTTTTTTCACCTCACGTTGTGATAGGATTCATACATTTTGTTTTTTGTCCCACCACAATGTGTGATGGAAAATGGCCCACGGACACCATTTGGCAGTGGTGGTGCCTCAAGAGACCAAATAATTTTTTCTTAATTGAGCTGCATGCATGCATGATGCTTACCACTCCAATTGAGAGCCTATTTGGCAGCCCCATTTTCCTTTTTTTCCTTTTTTTTATATACTCGTATATTTTAGTTGTTTGGGAGCTGATTATGGAATGGATTATGCCAAAATGCATTATCGTAAACGAACCATATACAATGCAGAATCTGAAAATTACATCTTGAGGAGCTTTCTGAATTCTGGTTATACTTTTGTTCAGAAAACCTTTCTGCGAAATCTATTATCTGCATATTATCCAACACTTTTACATATCTATATTATAACCCAAAAATCTAAAATTTACATCCACGATTCAAAATTTAGAAAATAATTAGTTCCCAAAAACCCGACTCCAGGATATAACATAAATGGGTGGGTGATCGTGGGATTAATTAGGTGGACAAATTCTAAGTCCGGACCAGCAATTCTGGCCCTAAAAGCCATTTTGAAGCCCAAAAGAATTATGTTAAAAATTAGGGTCCATTCTCCCCAATTTTTTTATATTTTTAGCTAGAATTGCAATCGAACCAAACCAAACCGAATTTCAACTTATTCAGAATCAGCTCGTAAGAACAAGAGTGGACTCGAGCTCGACTCAAGCTGAGCTACTAAATCATGGCTCCCGTTTAGTTATCTCGTGGACTCTTACAATTGACGTAGTGTCCCGGGCTTGTACTCTGTATTTCATATTTGATGTAAAATGATATTTTCTATCGATTGACAAAAAAAAAAAATCGAAACTATGACATGCCATTTTGGAGTCAAATGGAACCAACTATGACTTCCCATATGATATAAACTAGTAGCAGTTAATCATCAGAGCATCCACAGTAGAATAAACAAAAGTGAATAATCAAAAGTTGTCATATCATCTCTTAGTTATCCATTTAAGGAGTTGCTAAGGTTAGTAATGTAGAGGTCCACAATAGTACAATCAAAATTGAATACCAAAACTTGCCACATCATCTTTTCAAACTAACAAAAACAATTTTCAAAAAACAATTTTCAAAATAATTGTGACATAGAAAATAATTTTTTTTAAATAGTTTTCAAACTAATAAAAACAGGTTATTAGAAAAAGAGAAAATAGTTTTTTGAAAACTTTGATTTTTTTTTTTTTAAAAAGTTTTTGGGAAAAAGTTAAAAAAAAAAAAACAGTTTTTGAATAAAAAAAAGGTTTAAGGTTTAAGAAACAAAAAAAAAATTTTAAAGAACAGTTTCTGAAAAAAAAAGTTTTAACAAAAAACTGTTTTGCAATAAACTGTTTTTGCAAAAAAAACTGTTTTAATAAAAAACCATTTTTGCAAAAAAATAAAAATTGTTTTTAAAAGTATTTTTCTTAGAAATATGTTGAAAATGGAAGATAGAGAAGATTTTTTTGTAATGATGATATACTTGATTAAAAAAATGTGGGGACAACGAAATTTGATTATTGACAAAAAGTTGTTAATTTTGATTATCCAAGTGCCAAAATTTGGTTATTCAAATGTGAACTCTTTTTTGAGCAAATGTGTAGGGAGCCGAAATATCCGAAGGATCAAAGGGATCACAAGGTCCAGAAGGGGGAATGAAGGTTCACATACTGTTTGACCCGTCATCTATGCTGTCCCAGTTCACCTGTAAATAAGTTTGGGATTCGGCCCGGTATGCCAATATTTGTCCGAAGGATAGACAGAACCACGAGTACTTCACCGAACGTCATAGCTGTATCCGAACGTACGTACATTTGAGTTCGCTCGGGGGCCTCACCAAACGCACGGGTAAGAACATCCACTTGTTCGGATAAGTTTCTCTTCGGTAAGAACACCTAACGCTCGGATAATTTCGTATGGCAGAAGTGGGTCCCGCCGAGTACAGGCGATTATAGAACCTTCCTTAAATATCTACTGATGAGTAGACTGACTTTTCTGATATTTGAAGTGACATCTCTGAACGATGTGACCTTTCTGACACCGACCCATGTGGCTCTGTAAGACTTGAAAAGGTGGTGTTCATTAAATGGCCCTGCTACAAGGCGCCAACCGAGCAGAACGTAACACGTGGAAAGTATGACTAACTTGCTCAGCACTCCATCCCCTTTGCCTATAAATAGAAGAGCAACACCACTAAGAAGGGGATTCGGAATTCTGAAACAACAACATTCTTCTCTCTACCAGTATATTTTTTCACTAAACTTCTTCTTCTCTTCTCCACTTACTGACTAGTTCGTCGGAGCTTCTTCCCGGAGGAACAACCCCCTTCGGTTCTGCAGGTATATCAAGACCGGCGTTGGCTATCACCGCTCCACACACGAAGATAGCTATACAGGAAGGTTCACGAAGAAATCGTGCCCCCACAAAATGTTACTAACATTAGCAACATTTTGTTTTAATTATACTACTGTAGATGCTCTCGGAGCTGAGGAATGCTGGAAGTCTTCTGCAATCATCACCAAACAATCATCACAAGTGGAAATATTAGAATGTTGTAAGGACGTAATCTCTGGTTGTGATGCTAATGGTAAACCACTAGTCATCCATTAGTAAATGAGAGATGTAAGCATATAGGGTTTCATGAGTGTGGATGAATGCCTTCCTGGCCTGACCACATTATCTTCCTTGTGTCATGTTCTCTTTCATTTTCGTTGAGAAGGAAAGGAATAGAAGTTTGGGATCGAGTAGGAAAATAGGGCCGGGGGAGTCAAAGATCGCTTTCCCTCGGATGGTACGAGCAGGATGCTTCTCATGACGTCTGGTGGCGCACACAACTCACTTCTATTTCTTGCACAAACCAAGTTTCCATCTATTGACAAGTCGAGGCGAACAGTAGCCAACAACTCTGTTTTACAATCCCCATGTGGAGTTAAATATGCTGAATAAGGTATGACAAATGGGTAGGACTGGGACAGCGAAAAGGGAATGCAATGGCTTTTTGCCTGAGTTTGATGAGATTCAGATTTGACCAAATGTGCTTTGTCCCTGTCGTTTTCGTCCTCCTTGCTAGGTAATCCTTCAGTATGTTTCTTTTACATTTCAAATTCAACAGTGTCAATGAGGATACTACTCCCTCAGCTAGCTTCCTGGTAAGGCTTTTCAGTGTTTTAACTGTCATTTTCGTATTATGCACGTCATGTTACTGTGATTGAAGATTATCTATAGCTACCACATATTCGATTACTTGACCTTTCGGGTTGCTTGATTTCAGTATGTCTACCTCGTCTCAGAGAATCAAAAGGCACGCAAATGTTATTCTGGATCAATTTATGTGAAGCCATCATGGTAATTTCAATGCATCTTCTTTGTTGTATTCTGGCCATCCGATGTTTCCATTTTCGGAGAAAGTAGATTACTGAATTTCTTTCTAGAATGGATTCTTTCATGCCCCTAGCGTATCACCTAGTCGATACATCCTTGATGCCCCATTATTAGCAACTAGAATTTTGTATTGCAGGTGAAATTTCTTACTTTCTGTAGCTCCAGAATGAGTCTACACTTCTTATCAGACAAGAAATAAATCACCACCATTGTGCTGCCACAGAGGATTGGCCAAACATATCTGTGATGCTATGTTGAGCAGGTGGTTGTTGAAAATGCTGGATGTCATCCACCTCTGATGAAGGTACACTAAACACCAGAGCAAGCTATAGCTTGATCATGCTGTAGAACTCACGGAGCAACTCTGACTTGTGTGAAATTCAGTTACACTGTTTCTGTTACTTGGTACGGAATAATGGTGCATCTCCTGACATATGGGGAGTGATCAGTTTTCTCCCTTGCCTGCGGCTCCTTTATTGGAAGTGCGCGACTCTGGTTCTTACCCGTATTCTATGGCCAATGGGTTATTTGAAAGTGATGAAGTTGTATAACATTCTGATTCTATGACGGTATGCTCATTACTTGTGAAATTGTCAAAATTTTGATACTCCGTACTTCCTATGTTCCATGTTGTTGGTCCCTTTTGGGAGTTCTAACCTTTTAAGAAGATAGGTAATGATTGCACCTATATTCAAATTTAATGACATCATTTCCTTTATTATCCCTATATTCTACGGTACCTACTTTGCAACACTTATTATTCACTTTCATATGGTACCTACTTAGCAACACTTATTATTCACTTTCATATGGGTTTTCTAATTATAGGAATTGGTTCTACAACCGATACAGGACTCAACGGAGCCATTTTACAAATAATCTCTCATGGCTTT
The DNA here is from genome assembly GCF_030253575.1 of Rhododendron vialii. Lineage (NCBI taxonomy): Eukaryota > Viridiplantae > Streptophyta > Magnoliopsida > Ericales > Ericaceae > Rhododendron > Rhododendron vialii. The sequence continues at coordinate 3,337,065 of NC_080563.1, read as the reverse complement.
ATTGGTGCTGCTATGCTAGGGGTTGTTGCTTAGTCATGAGAGCTCTGCTGCCCATGCCCGCCAAGCAACCATTCCGCTCTTGACTTCGGAAAAACTCTTTTTTTGGAAAGCTCAAATCTTCCTTGAGTCTGTTTTTTAGGCTGTGCATAACTCCTGTGTTGCGGATGGAAAAATCCCTAAAAAAGAAAGAAAAAGATTCAGAATCATGCTTTGCATTCCAAGTGAGATGCCTGGTACTAAGAGAGAGTGTGGGGTGCTGGTTCGTAAACATTCTTTTAGAAAATTATGAAATTTTTACTTTAAGTACTTTTAGATAAGGAATGATATTTTGGAACATCTCAAAATAGAATAATGGACTGGCAATATTAAGGAGCGGAGGGAGTACTTTCTTTTAAATAGGTCCTTTTTGCCACAATCTCACTCTCCCTTCCAAGTAAAAGATGATCTACTTCCGATGATGTCGGTCTCATCAAAAATTAATTCCGCCTGACCCAAAACTGTATTGATCCTGTAGACCTCACGCCCTCATCAATGAGAGCGAGGGCGAAGAAATTGGGCAAAAAACTTGATTTTTTTTCAGAAGAAGAGCCTTTTAGTCAGGTTTCTAGTTCATTACCATGTATATGTAACATTCCTACGATAACTGTGATTGGAATTATGTCGAAGGATGGCAGCCGAGTCACAAATAGGGGTGTGCAAAAAACCAGCCGACCTGACTCGAAGGGTCTCGGGCAGGGTCGAACATGTGGTTCGGATGGATGCGGGTTTATTTTCTTTTAAAAATCAGATTTCGGTTCGGGTTGATGCGTTTCTTACCTGTGGGGTGACCCGATCCGACCAACCCGAAGGTTAAACCCGACCAACCCGACCCGAAGTAAAGAATCGGGCTCGCGGACGATTCTTACCACCTGTGCGGTTTGGTTTGTAGACCTAAATATTCTTGCCCAACCTGATCGGGTCAGGTTTCGGGTCAAAACCAACCCGCGCCGACCTGTGGACACCCCTGATCACAAACTAGTTGTAACCAAGTTTTATTATATTAACTAGATATAAATTTACAATCACATTAAGCTCAACCACATAAGCCCAACTAGTAGTTCTATTAAGGGGAACAAAAGTAAACAAAGAAGTCCCATTTGACTGAGTTAACCCTTTCATTATATATAAATCATATTGGCTGCTGCCAAAAATGCAAATAACTTACCATTGCCAAAGCACACAAATTATACATCGGGGTCATTTCCAAACATGTTGGGTCTGGTAATGGATATTGTCACACGAGCACACGTTGCCGCTCCATCAATCTTCGTCCCATGAAATGTGTCGTTAATATTTCACTTGGGCATGTTTCAAATTTTAGCTCTCATTATTCCGATTCATTTTGCCCATCGAATCATGTGATAATCTTCTTTTTTTCAAGATTCACATGATCCAATAACAAAAAATACATCAAAATGCAGATACAAAAAAATTTGAGGGGTGCCGATAAAAAAAAAAAAAAACAAATTTGAGTGGTAAAAATCAAGGAGTTCGATTTCGTGTATTTGATACTTTTTTTTTGCCGTTAGAAATTATGGTATATTTATAATCTCAATCTCAATCTCAATCAATGCATCGGTGCATATGAAATTGGGTACATGAAAACTTGATGTCGTTGCCATTTTTATTTATTCGATTTATGACTATCTTGACCAATAAAACAAAATTAAAACTAAAAGTCAACCGAAACTTATAGTCAATCCACACTCAGCCCACTAGCCACCACTATCGGCCCAGCTATCAATGTTTATACCAACTTGATAAATCATATACTGCACTCCGCCCTACAGTGTCTAGTGCGGCTAATTTGACCGTTTAGTTTCATAATGAACCGCTCAGATTTATAATTGATTTGAATAGTCCATTGTTCGGATAAAAATTCAAGCTGTTCGGTGTCAAAATGAACAGCCAAACCGACCACACTACAAGTTGTTGTGCACCCTTGCACTACAGCATCGTAAGAATCCAGGGGTGTTGTAGTGCACCACCGCACTACACGGTATAATGTAGCCGATCCGACAGTCTATCTCAACAATGAACAGTTTAGATTTTAATTTAAACAATAAACGATTTAAATTTGACGGAGCTCATATTTAATCTGAACCGGCCGTGCCGGAATAGATAGCAACCCCCATCCCCCAAGTCCCACGTTAATGTCTTAAACTTCCATTTCCAGCTAACTAACCTCGAGGAATGAGGATAAAAAAGTAAAGAAAAGAAAAGCTAACTAACGTCATCTTATTGTACTTTTCTGGTTTTCTGGCTGCTAGGAGTAGATTTTACTCTCCCTTGTCTGCTACTATGACCAAAGACTCTCTGTCTCTCTCTCTCTCTCTCTTTCCATAAAACTTGCATCTGAGTTCATGCAGTGATTGAAAAGTCTTTTCTTGGATCTGCGAATCTCCCATGGCCGGTGTTCGCAGAGACGGATCGCTGATGAGAGAGAAAGGCGGTCATTCTTTCCGCGGGTCTCGAATCGCGGCCGCGGTTGGTATCGGAGTCTTGCTCGGCTGCGTCTGCGCCTTCGCGTTTCCCAACGGATTCTTCTCCCCTGCTTCCTCGATGCGGAATAGCCGTCTCTCCAAATCAGATCTTGAGGTTCTTATGTTCTTCCCTCATTTCGCTCTTCTTCTTTTTTTCCCTTGTCGAGTTAAAATGTTGTGTGTATATGCTTGAATTGTGTGTTATCTGCAGGGACGGACTCAGGATCTTAGTGTAAGGTGGGCGAACATCGTAAATTTTAATCTAAAACAAAACCTTAAGCGATACTACAATTACAACAAAAATTGGAAACTTAAAGTTGAATTAACTCCTTACTTTGGCTGAATTAACTCCAATGAGTCTTAGTCTTCACATTTGATGTTACTATTTTGCCTTTGAATGTCTTGGATTTAAGGCTGCTTAGTTTGAAATTAGAATTAGGGGAAAACTCTGTTCTTTGGTTCTGAGATAGTTACAGTCTGTGCTACGTAGAGTCTTGATAATGTACCAGTTTTGGAGGCTCGAGTTGTGGGTAAGGTTATGAGAATGTTTATAAGGTTTAAAATATGGCCCGTTCTGATTCGTATTGGCCGACACGAAACGGCTTTTGAGCCTTCAAATACCATTACAGCCCAATATACTGGTGAGATGGAAAATTGCATTCGTATCAGATGGTTCCATTACATATCGGACTGTTTCTGATTCACGACCAATACTCGACCCGCCAACGTTACGCCGATACTCAACCAGTCGATCGTTATGGGTGATTTAGGTGTTAAAGATCATCACCACCTCTCTTGAGTTTTCCCGAGTCCTCCGAATTTCTCCAGAAACTTTTGGGCATTTCTGAAGACATCTAGACTTCTCTAGAATGCTTCGGAAACTTCTAGAATATGCTGAAGTCTTCCAGAATACTTTAGACTATGGTAGAACATACTAGAACCTTCTGGGTTCTACTGATAGAAGCTTATGGGTCCCCTTAGAAACATCTATAACCCTTGTTCTAGAATTGTATCTAGAAACATTCGTTGGTGTTCTATAAATAAGGGAGGGGTCTCCTAGGAATGCAATGCAAGAAAGAGTGTATGCAAGAAAGACCCTAAGCAATATAGTGAGGCTTATAGAGAGTGTGAAGTGTCCATAAAGAGAGTTTGTGTAAAAAAGTTTCTTCCCAAAGTGAATTGTGTAGAAATTCTCAAAACAGAGGAAAAGTGAAAATGGCAAAAAATTCTAGAAAATTATAGTGAGAGAAAGTTCTGTTATTGCTTTCTTGATTGATTACATTGCTTATATATCCCACTAATTGAAGCACTACACTAACAGAATCCTAACCGACTTAGCTAGCACCGGCAGTAACCATCAAACGATTGAAAATGAATCATTTGTGAGTAAATTAGTGAGTTGTTTTGTACACACATTTAGTGTACAAAGTGTTTGTAATCGATGAACTTCTATTTAATTGTTCTCTACATTAGGTGCTTAAAAATTTTGTTTTTAAATTAAAGTTTAAAAAATTCACATTTGTGACAACCTCATTCAATATATACCGGATACCATTGCATCGCGAGAGTTACCGTCACGTGTCTCGATACCTTTATCTAAATTAGTTAGACATTCATGTAGGAAACATATTTGGATTTATGTTTGTTGTGTAAACTATAACCACAATTTATATTGAGATGTCCAAATACTTAATACATTGTTGTGTCTCGACCCATTAATTAGATGAATCCAACACTTGGATTCATATCCATTCCCAACACGCGTGCCCTTGTATAGGTTAATTAGAGTTGATTTCTTCAGGGTGATCACTCTTGGAATTTAGGGATGCTTTACGTTCGGATGTTTGAGTTAATTGTTTTTGTAGATTCTTATTTCACATGGACAAATACGTATGATTTCACATATGTTTTATGCCAAGGTACTCACCTTTAAATGAGATTGTTAACGCATGCTTAGATTGAGCTTTTGTAAGTAAAACCTTCAATGGTTTGAACCCCTTATTATTATTTTTTATTTATGAATTTCTTTTTTAGATTGGTTCGTTGTCGTGTGAATCCTCAGAAAAGATTAGCATGTTAAAGACAAATATCATGGGACTAACAGAAAAGAATGCTGAGTTGAAGAAGCAAGTAAGAGATCTTACAGAGAAGTTAAGGCTGGTTGAACAGGGAAAAGGTCATGCTCAGGAACAATACGTGGTGTCTGGCGAACAGCCCAAAGCTGGGCCTTTTGGTACAGTCAAGAGTTTGAGAACCCTTCCTACTGTCCGTCCTGATGAATCAGTGAACCCTAGATTGGCAAAGCTTTTGGAGAAAGTTGCTGTGAGAAAGGAACTCATAGTTGCGCTTGCTAATTCTAATGTGCAATCCATGTTAGAGGTATGGTACACTAGTATAAAAAAAGTGGGTATACCTAATTACCTTGTGGTGGCGTTGGACGATGGGATTGCTAATTTATGTCAATCAAACAGTGTTCCATTCTATAAGAGAGATCCAAATGAGGGCATTGACAGTGTTGCAAAAACGGGAACTAACCATGCCGTTTCAGGATTAAAGTTTCGAATATTGAGAGAGTTTCTACAGTTGGGTTACAGTATTCTTTTGTCTGATGTCGATATAGTGTACTTGCAAAATCCATTTGACCACTTACATCGCGATTCAGATGTGGAGTCCATGTCTGATGGCCACAATAACATGACTGCTTATGGATACAATGATGTCTTTGATGAACCTTCTATGGGTTGGGCTAGATATGCTCACACGATGCGGATATGGGTTTACAATTCTGGTTTCTTTTATATAAGGCCCACAATTCCTTCGATTGAGCTTTTAGATCGTGTGGCAGAGCGGCTTTCCCGTCCACCTCCTGCATGGGACCAGGCTGTCTTCAACGAGGAGCTCTTTTTCCCTTCACATCCTGGGTACATTGGACTCCATGCTGCTAAGAGGACATTGGATATGTATCTCTTTATGAATAGTAAGGTTCTATTCAAGACTGTACGAAAAGACTCTAATCTTAAAAAGCTGATGCCGGTAATTGTTCATGTGAATTATCATCCGGATAAGCTTCCGAGAATGAAAGCAGTTGTTGAGTTCTATGTTAATGGCAAGAAAGATGCGTTGGATCCCTTCCCTGATGGTTCTGATTGGTAGAGATCTTTGATCCACATAACGTTCGGTGGATCTAGGTAGTCTAAAACTGATTACAATTTTATTGGAGCAATGTGTAACATATAAACCTCTGTCATTTCCCGTGTTCTCTATTTCCAAATTTTGCAACCTTCCGATTTTCTTTATCTTGAACACCTTGTTATTGATAAATAGACGCGCTATGTGTTGTATACAATTGTTTATGAAAGACTTACTGCTGTTGTTTTTTTTTTAAGGTTAGAATGTTTCCTTGATGCTTATTTGTGTTGTTTCTGCTTGCATGTATGTTGAATCTTAGATGCACCAAGATGTTGATTTGCTTGGGGATTCAATAAGGATTACGCTATGAATCATATGAACACGAAAGCGGATAATTTTCATTTTTCCATGTGTTGGTGTTTGAAATTCCAAAAGAATGTCCGCAAGATGATAATACTCAAGAAGATGGGTTTTTTTTTTCCAGTTAATATGCTCAAATTCTCTTAGTAAAAATGTAGAATTCTATGGTTTCTTTTCCCAATGAATTTTTAGTTTTAGTGCATCGAGGCATAAAAGGCCTCTGAGAAAAAGGAATTCCTATGAGTAAGGAAGAAGCTAAGAAGCCTGAGTTGAAGCCTCTGCATTCTCTGCTTTCTGACACTGTTCAGGAGAAAGGTACTTTAAGTTCTAAGCCAGGGTTGTTGATAAATCTGCGTTACCGCTAAATAGTTAATGCATTTTTCTATCTGCAGGCAATGATGAGATAGGTAGAAAGTGTGAAGGGAAAGAGCCACTGGAAAAGACCGCTGTATCTGATTCAAATGCTTCTGTGCGTACCAATGTATAGAAACGTGATGAGAAAAGAAATAAATCAAATAGAACAAAAGTGACTCATGTGAATGAGCTTCACTCACCAGATTCACAAAAAACATGTGAAGACAATCTCGGGCAAAAATGAGCTAAAGGAAAGGTTAAAGATTTTGTTTAGAATTTTAACCAAGAAGATTTTGAAACCATAAAGATTTTGAAACCCAAAATTGATGATGAAACTCGAAGTCAGAGCTCTCGATGGAAAAGCAAAGGAACTTTCCCAGCAGATGACGAAGAAAGTGCCTTCACAACCCAATCAAACGAAACAAATTATGTTCACGCGAACAAGATGAAAACTCCACCGAATATTGCAGTCATGGTAATTTTTGTTTTGACTTAGTTTTTCCTTCTTTTTCGCATTTACCCCTTTTTCTGCTAGGCAACAAAGGGATACCATTTGACTTATGGCTATACGCTTTCCACTCATAGATTCATGGTATTCAAAAAAAAATTTCTCTGCATCAGATACCAACGAATACCATTTGAGTCTTCTAGGTGCACGTTAATCCTTCCATTCATAACATTGTTATAATTGAATTTCTTAAAAATTGGTAATTTTTCAGGTAGACAAATATCGAGGAGTCAGAGAAACAGCAGTCACCATTAAAGACCAGAGTCTTTAATGCCTCTGAAAATTCTTTTGGTCAGAAAGATACCTCCACAACCAGTACTGGTTAGTAATTTCAATTTCCTACCAGATGTGGAATCCATGTTGCGCAAACAAACAAACACAACAAGGTAAAAACAAGAAAACTAGAAATGTGAATTGGCCAAATGAGTAAGAGAAATTCAAAATAAATGAAAAGTGGACGAATAAGGCATTTATTCCGGTCATATTTATTTTTGAGATGTTGAAGCTGCACAACTTATTTACAATATGCATAATTTTTTCATCCGGTAGAACATACTTAATTAGGTGGGCTAATTCTACATGTTATTCTGGAATCTAGACCCATTTGAAATTCTCCCTTTATAAACTAGGGCATTTAATTTACGTTTTTCTTAAACCACCATCCTTGAATACCTCTCTCTAGATTTTGTAGGTGGCTCTTTGAGCCAAGAGGTTGGTTTAGCCTGCTTTGGGGTGCACCGGGTATTTTAGCGGGATGTGGTGTCTCTTTTTTGGCTGGTGGTGGGTACAGTGGGGAAGCAAAGGCGGAAAGCATGATGGTCGGCACCTTTATGCTTGGCGCTAATCTAGGGAGACCGCTATAAGAGGGCTTTGAAATTGGGGATAGTTGTTTATGCCTGGCTTGGACCAAATTGTGGCTTTAATAGATTCTTTGCATAGGTGATGTTTTTCGGCTTCTTTTTTGTGTCTAAGCCTTTGCCTTTTTCGCTCCGCATAGTTTTAGTAGGGTGTTTGGGTAGCTCTGGTTTTCATCTTCTTTGATACTATACCTTTTATGAGTACTTCTAAAAAATGTTAGTCACATTTAGATGTTGGCGTGCAAGTGAATTCTAAGAAAAGCTATAGCAGTTCTTTCATTGTCATTTTTTTAAGCAGTTGATATTAGATTTCTTCTCCTCGGAAGTGGATAATTGATGAAATACTGTTCTTAAAGCTTATAGTTATTTTTCAAGATTTATCATGCTACTATTTGGGTCTTCTTAACAGAATCATTTCATGATGGTCCTAAGGTTACAGATGTAAACCTAGATGACCTCTTCCAAGAGAACTTTGTGGTATGTGGTTCCTCTATTGCAAATTTCATTTAAGTTGTTGCATCCTGTTTACTCATTTGCTGTGAAATAACTTAGAAGATTATGCAAGGAAGTGCTTTATTTTTTAATTTGAAAAATGTCTGGACTTTTTGTAATGAAATAAAAGTATGAGATAGAGGGAGTCTATTTTTTCTTGGTCATCTGAAGTGCTTCGTGTCCGTGGCACATAGCATGTTATTTGAGGTTGGATTCTATATTCGATGGGATTTACACATTTAACCATAGAAACTAAGTTCTTTAGTGCACCATTCGTACATGGATGACCATAAAAGAATCAGAGATACAGTTCCATTTGATTCATTGGGTGCAATTGTATTTCTAAAGAGCTAGTTTGCTTTGCTTTATGCACAGGTAGAAGAATTATACGATGACCCAGAGACTGGGGATATCTCGATGATATCAAAGTAATGTGGACATTTTTTCCCCATTGCATGCAACATGCTTCCAATCTCAGCTGAAAGAAGTAATTATGATACTTGTGAATCTAATGCAGATTTCAGAAGCTAAAACTAGGAAATGGTTGAATGGGAAGGCAACATTCTCTCTCTGCTGTCGACTTTACAATATGTAAGCATTTCTTTTACTTTGACATGCCTCTTTTTCTTCCCTGTGGTTTCTCTTATGCTACAACTTTAAAGCCTACGGTAGTGGGCAGTGGGATTGGTCCCTCGGATTAGTTGAGGTGCACTTAAACTAGCCCGAACACTTGAGTTATAAAAAAAAAACCTTCTTTAAAGCCCATTTCTTTTACTATCGACAACTTTTTTACAGTACTGATTCTGTAAAGCCCTTTCTTTGATCTCTCCAACTTGTGTGTTTGGAACTCGTAAACAGGTTCTTTGGCCTGGGAGTGGTTGGAAGCCTGTGCCTCTTATGGACACAATTGAAGGAAGTGCGGCAAAGACAGCATATCAAAAGGCTTTACTATGTCTACACCCAGATAAGCTACAGCAGAAGGGTGCTGCTTCTCACCAAAAATATGTTGCAGAAAGAGCTTTTGGTGTTTTGCAGGTACACAATGCTTAGATGTGTGAATTGTATTCATTTACAGATATTTGTTACCGGTAGCTGTTTACCTTTGACTTTGAGGAACTGCCATGGATGAACTGATTTGTTAATAAATGTTCCTGATCACACGTTACTGGTTAGTCATATAGACCTTTCATAGTCGCATTTCTACTTTAAGAGTTATAAGTTATCTTTAGAAGATGCTTGCTCCGTCGTTAACATAAATCATCCCTCTGTATAATGTGTGTAATCAATAGTCATTGCATGGAGACTTCATATGAATTGCTGCAAGGCCAAAAGTTGATGCCCACATTGTTTGTTCGAGAACTTTGTGCAGTCAGCAATAGTCATGTTAAATTGGTCAGCTAAGCTCATTAAAAGTAGCAATAATATGGTCAGCTTAGTCCCTCTCAAGTTATCTTAGCTCCCACCAATGAGATTGTTTTTTCAGAAACTTGCAACAACATCTGCTTGCATATATCATAACAGACTCAAATGGTATTTGTTGATAATGTCGTTACATAAGAATCGTATGTATCAAATGTTATTGGATCATGTTTTTGGAATACCTATATTGACAAAAAGATTCCGATCCAGTAAGGATTCAATCATTTAAAATGAGCTCAAATACTTACAAAGGGTCCAACAGGACCCTCTAGTTTTTGCAAGGACCAAAGAGGGTCTTATTCGGATTCGGGGACGCTGCCATTTGAGATGGTCTTGTTGGACTCGTTGTAAGTACTTACAAGTCGTCTCAAATGGACAGCAGCCATTGCCAATCCACGAAGCGTCGCCGTTTCATGAGTTTGAAGGGCTCACTCCCTTTTGTTTGTTAAGGCATGTTTCATCGCTCAACAAGGTCTTTTTTGTTACGAATTGTTCAAAAGTTTTACCAATATCGAATTGAGCTAATTTTTTGTAAGAACCCATAAAAAATATTTTCAAAATAATGAACTATTTAAATCATCTTTGTGAGATCAGAAAATGGGTCTACAAAAAATCAATTAATCAATAATCGGATTAAGCTATGCCACCTGGGCATCAGCAAAAAAGGAGTGAGCCCCTCATACCCATGAAACGTACGTAGCTGTTTCATGGATTGGCATCGTCTACTATCCCAAAGGGACCGCAGCATTGCCGAAACGGCTACTAGTTATCTTGTTTTGTTCAGCTAATCTTTTAACTTGGGGTTTTTTTGTTATGTTCAGCAGGTCCTCTTTATCTTGTTATGTTCAGCTTGAAACGGCTACTAGTAATCTTGTTTTGTTCAGCTTGGAACTGGAACTAGTAATTTTGTTTTGTTCAGCTTGAAACTGAGTTTCGTGCTTGGAAATATGATGGTATTAGAATAATTATTGTTGAGTAGAAGACAACAGCCAAGGGAAGTACGGAGTAGTATTTTTTTTTTTTTTGGTGCTTCGCAATAACGATGTACTCCGTATTACCTATGTTCAAATTTATGGGGAAATATTACCATTAAAGCACACAAATTTTACATCTGGGTTATTTCCAAATTAACATGTTGGATCTAGTAATGGATATTGTCACACAAGCACACGTTGCTGCTCCATCAATCCCCGTCCCATGAAACGCGTCATTAATATTTCAAGCACTTGTGCAACTGCATCTACAATCTTCCGGTAAAACCACTGGGATACAGTCTGGTATAAGAGTCGAGCCACGATTGCAAACAAAACGGCCGAGGTGATGAACATGATCGGAAAATTCAGCGAGGATGGTAGAAAAAGCACTGCTAAGGAAACCGATGAAAGAGCCCCCGATATGATACTAACGTGGCCGAAGATTTTATAGTAACAATTTGCACCATATTTTTTTGTTACACTTTTGCCCGCGGTAGCTAAGCTGTAAGTCCACATTGTTATGACAAAGGTTCGCATGGTGGTCGGGTGCGTTTCAAATGGAGACGCGTTCTTGTTCTGATACTTCACCTGGAGTAAGCCAATCAGTGTTGTAACGAGGAAGGCATATACGACGTGGCATGCGGTGGATGACATGTTTCCTTGCATTCTCGCACTGTCATCATAGAAAAACATTGCTTTCGTGTTGGATTTTTATAGGGTAAATTAATATCGATTATCGAAACCAATATGAAGAAGAAAACATATACGTAGTAAGATGGACAAAACCAAAATGAAACAGAAATTTGTTAATATCCCCCTCACTGAGCTCCCTCTCTTTTCCATCGATCTAACTCTTCGATCGCACTTATTTTTCTTGTTTCTACGTCTTGTAAGCCGATGCGTTGCCCTCTGAATGTAGTGTTGTATTCTCTCGTGGGGGAGCAAGGGGATGGGAGGGTGGAGGCCTCAAGAAGGACAAGGAGAAGAAAACTTAAAAACAAAGTCAAATAGCACAAGAAACCTAAACAGGGGACACAGGCACTAAGACTAGGAGGCGTCATGCATAGACAGTAGACATCCCCCGCCGCCGGGATGTCAAATTTCATATCTCGTGTCGGTATCCATTTCTCTGAGTCTGTATTTGTGTCCGTACTGCATAGACTAGGAAGCGTCATGCATAGACACTTAGGTAGGGCTGTCTACGATCGGATTTTGGTCGGGTTCTGGTCGGGTTCAACCCAACTTTAGTCGGATTGGTTAAATTGGCACCTGAGCCCAACCGAAACCCTTGCCGGGTTCAAACCGAACCTATTGCTGATTGGTTCGGTCGGGTTGGACGGGTTGCAAACCAAAATCACCGATTCACAGTAAACTCTCACAAAAATCACAGATTTGGAGTAAACTATCACAAAAATCACAAATTTTTGTTTACAAAATCACAGCTGTTTTTTCCAAAAGGCAAATCACAGCTATTCCACGGGCCATGGTTGATTCTAGAGGCAGAGAGAGAGAGAGAGGATTACATATCAAGGCTTGAAAAAGACTATAACCAAACTGAAATCCAGTATCATCGTTGGATCTTGCTGCTTTGATCGCTGGGACTAACTCTTTGGAGTCTCCATACAAGATCTGGAGGGATTTCCCTTGAAACCTTGATCTCTCAGGCACCTCTCTACCTGTTTGGCCATGATGATTCCGACTGAACTTATTACGTTCATGGCCCAAGAACCCACAGGCCGCATCCGACAACGCCGAAGGTTTTTTCTCCCCCTCCATTATTTTTTCTCCCGAACTTATCTTACCCGCCGACTCTGATTTTAGGCCAGAGAGAGAGAGAGACGTGATCGATTTGGGGGAGGAGGAGGCGTGAGGAGGCATCGTGAGCACTGAAGAGGACTGGGGAAATCTGGAACTGGAAGCGTGGCCGGTAGGGATTATTTTGTCATAAATATACGGTCTTGTTATTGTCAGCCACTGGACTGACGATAAGTATACTAAAAAACAAAAAAAGCATATTTTTGTGTACCTTTTACATTCTTTAATACACAATCACACACTTAGTATTATCAGCCTATTGAGCTGATTTGGCTGATTTTAGAATTTTACATATACTATGTCAGTCAGATTGGGTCGGTGGGGAAATTAAAAGGTGCACCCAATACCTGACCGACAGAGAAAGAAATTCCAGATTTTGGACCCGAATCCAATCCAAACACCCGATCAGAATCGTCCGTTAGCTTCATTTTTGGGCGGGGCGGGTTTTCGGGTGGGTCGGGTCAGTGGACAACCCTAATAGGCACCCATTCCCATTCAGCTCAAACCAAAGAAAAGAAAAGGTGTTGATAATGTCAAAATCCTTTTTGTTTCTTTCAAAACTCTTTTTGTTTCTGTCAAAACTCAAGGTGTATCTTTCATTCTATAACTTAATTACCCTTCACTACACAACTTACTTTACAAAAGTGTCCCTTCAAATTCCAAAGGATTATTTAATCGTTTTTTTTTTTATTCTCCTACTCTACACCCATCAAAGCTTGAACGGAGTGAGGCTGCACAGAGCTTGGCTTGGGTTTTCCCTTGGCAATCCCCAACAGATCTATTGCTCTATTATTTAATCATCAGGTAATAATTAAAAGAAATATTTTATCCACTATTTGTTTATTTGAGCTCCTCCAATGTTATTAATATTTTACTGTTTACTACAACTTTAGAGTTTGAACAGACACCATCGTTTGCTACATAGAGTTTGAATTTTTAGGACTTGAACAGACATCATCTTGCTATCGGGTAAATCTAAGTTTTGAATTTCATTCCAACAGCGAAAAAAAAAAAAAAAAGAATTTCATTCTAACAAACCTACTAGAGTCAGAAGTTCCTGACCACAATGATAAAATGGGGGAGCTACGTATTAGTTTCTATCGAAGAGAATAGGAACCTTTCTTCGTTAATTCACTGTTCTTTCTCTTGGGTCCCTAGAAATTGTAATGGGGTTACCCATTGGGTGGCATCCCATTATTTAAAGGGAGCTATACAAGTTGATTGGGTTTCTACAATCCCCCCGGCCCTCCCTTCCAATTTTTATGCAAAAAGCCACGTTTTTCCCTGAAAGGATGGCTCTCAATTTTGAAGGGGCATTTTCATAAAACAAGTGGTGTAGTAGAGGGCAATTAAGTCATGGAATGAAAAGTACACCGTGAATTTTGACAGAAACAAAAAAGGTTTTGACAAGAACAAAAAAGATTTTGACATTATCAATTCCCGAAAGAAAAAACAGAGCTTATTAGATTAAGAACATAGCCCAGCTAGAGATGATCAAATAGCAGAAAGTTGCCAATATATATTCACGCATACATACAACAAACATAGTATATACTAACCTGTTATGGCGAAGGTGAGTACCCCGGCGACCCACCATCGTTAACCTTCGTCCCATTACATTCAGGACTCTTTGTGGATCGTTTGATTCATTTATAAGGGTTGTCTTGTCTACGATACGAAAACACCAGGATGTACACTTGGACTTTGGACCCTGCGCCCTTTTAGCAAAGTAGGGCCCACTAAAGATGGATAGAAAAAGATGGACATAGGGAATATAGAGAAAAAAGATGTACATAGGGAACATAGAGATAGGACATAGGGAACATAGAGAAAAAAGATGGACATAGGAAAAAAAGATGGAAAAAAAAAAAAGAGAAGATAGGAAAAAAAATGGATGATAGACATAGGGAACATAGGACAAAAGATGGATTGATAGACATAGGGAACATAGGAAAAAAGATGGATGATGGACATAGGGATAAAAGATGGACATAGGGAACATAGGGATAAAAGATTTTAGATGGACGATGGACTTAAGGAAAAAACCATATTACCATGTACGTAATTCAAGCGGATCAAAAAAACAAAAAAAGGTACGTAATTCAAATAAGAAAAAGTTTGGGTTGTTTTCAAGGACATCCCTCAACTATTACATTTTGTCCACATAATCTTTTCATGTTTAAAAGTTATCAACCTTACTCCCTCATCAACTACACCCCTTCCGTCCAATTCCGTTAAGAAATGTTAGCAAAAACCATTAACTTGGACGGAATAAATATTGTTTTGTTCATCTAATTTTTTAACTTGGGGTTTTTTTGTTATGTTCAGCAGGTCCATAAAAAAAAAACCGCAGGTCCTCTTTATTTTGTTATGTTCAGCTTGAAACGGCTACTAGTAATCTTGTTTTGTTCATTTTGAAACTGCAACTAGACCTAGTAATCTTGTTTTGTTCTGCTTGGAACTGGAACTAGTTATTTTGTTTTGTTCAGCTTGAAACTGAGTTTCGTGCTTGGAAATATAATGGCATTAGAATAATTGTTGTTGAGTAGAAGACAACAGCCATGGGAAGTAGTTTTTTTTTTTTCCTTCGTACTATTGTTCTTCGCAATAACGATGTATTACCTATGTTCAAATTTATGGGGAAATATTACCATTGCCAAATTAACATGTTGGATCTAGTAATGGATATTGTCACACAAGCACACGTTGCTGCTCCATCAATCCCCATCTCAAGAAACACATCGTTAATATTTCAAGCACTTGCGCAACTGCATCTGCAATCTTCTTTGGGTTATTTCCAAATTAACATGTTGGATCTAGTAATGGATATTGTCACACAAGCACACGTTGTTGCTCCATCAATCCCCGTCCAATGAAACGCGTCGTTAATATTTCAAGCACTTGCGCAACTGCATCTGCAATCTTCCGGTAAAACCACTGGCATACAATCTGGTATAAGAGTCGAGCCACAATTGCAAACAAAACGGCCGAGGTGATGAACATGATCGGAAAATTCAGCGAGGACGGTAGAAAAAGCACTGCTAAGGAAACCCGCGAAAGAGCCCCCGATATGATACTAACGTGGCCGAAGATTTTATAGTAACAATTTGCACCATATTTTTTTGTTACACTTTTGCCCGCCGTAGCTAAGCTGTAAATCCACATTGTTATGACAAAGGTTCGCATGGTGGTCGGGTGCGTTTCAAATGGAGACGCGTTCTTGTTCTGATACTTCACCTGGAGTAAGCCAATCAGCGTTGTAACGAGGAAGGCGTATACGACGTGGCATGTGGTGGATGAAATGTTTCCTTGCATTCTCGCACTGTCATCATAGAAAAACATTGCTTTCGTGTTGGATTTTTCTAGGGTAAATTAATATCGAAACCAATATGAAGAAGAAAACATATACGTAGTAAGATGGACAAAACCAAAATGAAACAGAAATTTGTTAATATCCCCCTCACTGAGCTCCCTCTCTTTTCCATCGATCTATCTCTTCGATCGCACTTATTTTTCTTGTTTCTACGTCTTGTAAGCCGATGCGTTGCCCTCTGAATGTAGTGTTGTATTCTCTCGTGGGGGAGCAAGGGGATGGGAGGGTGGAGGCCTCAAGAAGGACAAGGAGAAGAAAACTTTAAAATAAAGTCAGATAGCACAAGAAACCTAAACAAGCGACACAGGTACTAGGACTAGGAGGCGTCATGCATAGACAGTAGACATCTCGTGTTTGTGTCCGTATCCGTTCCTCCTGAGTCTGTAGGGCTGTCCACTGATTCAATCCGCCCGACAACTCGACCCGCCCAAAAAATGAAGCTAACGGACAGTTCTGATCAGGTGTTCGGATAGGATTTGGGTCCAAAATTTGGAATTTCTTTCACTGTCAGTTGGGTGTCGGATGCACCTAATAATTTCCCCACCGGCCCCATCGACCGACATGGTATATATGGGTAAATTTTACAAATGGTCCCTCTAGTTTGCATGAATTCTCATTTTCGTCTCTCTAGTATCAATTGCGTTAATTTTAACCCTATAATTTACATTCTGTCTAAATTTCGTCCCTCTCGCTTACGGCGTTAATGAAACAAACGGAATTAGAGGATAAAATTGTCATTTCTCCTCATAGAAGGACTAAATTGAGATTTTATGCAAACTAGATGGACTATTTCTACAATTTTATTTTTTACTTTTGTTTTTGCAAATAAATTCAAAATACATTAGATGTAATATATTTCTCATCTCATTTTATATTGAATAATCAAAATATGTTGAAATTTTTAAAGTTTTTATTATATATATCACAAAAATATGAGAAAATTCGAAAAGCAACCCTTATGTTAAATGTCTTGGTATTGTATTTTTTTTTCAATTGAATTTTCAATCTCGTTATTTTCTTTGTCATATGATTGAAAATAAAAAATTGTTCAGTAATATTTAGAAATCTTATAATTGTGTTTAATTTAGCAAAAAAACACAATTGAATATTAAGAGATCAAATACATTAAAACATAGGTATACGTGTGTTTATTTTGAGATTTAAAACTCATAAGATCACTCATATAACAAATAAACATGGATTTTGAACATTTTTTTTATCGGGTGAAAAAAATAAGAAGATTATAAGAACATGATACAAAGACATTAGCTAAAAAGTTAATTTGTGCATCTTCTAATATTTTTGTAATGTGTAATGAAATATAAATATAAATATAAATTTTTTCAATATAGTTTGATTACCCAATAAAAAATAATTCAGTTGTCAAATACATTACTTATTGTCTTTTTTATTTTATTTGCAAAAAACGAAAGTAAAATATAAAATTTTAGAAATAGTTCTTTTGGTTTACATAAAATCTCAATTTAGTCCCTCTATGAAAGAAAATGACAATTTTGCCGTTCAATTCCGTTTTGTTTCATTGACGGCGTCAAGGAGAGGGACGAAATTGAGACGAAATGAAAATTATAGGGTTAAAACTGATATAATTAATATTATAGGGAAAAAAATGAGAACTTGTAAAAACTAGAGGGACCATTTGTAAAATTTGCCAGATATATACAACAAAAAAATCCCTACCGGCCGCACTTCCAGTTCCATATTTCCCCAGTCCTCCTCAGTGCTCACGACGCCTCCTCGCGCCTCCTGCTCCCCCAAATCGATCACCTCTCCCTCTCTCTCTCTCTGACCTAAAATCAAAGTCGGCCGGTGAGATAAGATCGGAAGAAAAAATAATGGAGGGGGAGAAGAACCTTCGGCGTTGTCGGATGTGGCCTGTGGGTTCTTGGGCCATGAACGTAATAAGTTCAGTCGGCATCATCATGGCCAAGCAGGTAGAGAGGTGCCTGAGAGATCAAGGTTTCAAGGGAAATCCCTCCAGATCTTGTATGGAGACTCCAAAGAGTTAGTCCCAGCGATCAAAGCAGCACGATCCAACGATGATACTGGATTTCAGTTTGGTTATACTCTTTTTCAAGCCTTGATATGTAATCCTCTCTCTCTCTCTCTCTCTCTCTCTCTCTCTCTCTCTGCCTCTAGAATCAACCATGGCCCGTGGAATAGCTGTGATTTGCCTATTGGAAAAAACAGCTGTGATTTTGTAAACAAAAATTTGTGATTTTTGGGATAGTTTACTGTGAATCGGTGATTTTGGTTTGCAACCCGTCCAACCCGACCGAACCAATCAGCAATAGGTTCGGTTTGAACTCGACAAGGGTTTCGGTCGGGCTCAGGTGCTAATTTAACCAATCCGACTAAAGTCAGGTCGGGTTGGACCGGACCCGAATCCGATCGTGGACAGCCTTGAGTGGTCTATGCAGTACGGACACAAGTACATTATTAGACAGTAGACACCCATTCCCATTCAACTCAAACCAAAGAAAAAGAAAGGATGCTAATAATGCCAAAATCCTTTTTGTTTCTTCCAAAACTCTCTTTGTTTCTGTCAAAACTCAAGGTTTATCTTTCATGCCATGACTTAATTACCCTCCATTATACCACTTGTATTACAAAAATGCCCCTTCAAATTTCAAAAAATTATTTAATCGTTCTTTTTTATTCTCCTACTCTAAACCCATCAAAGCTTGAACGGAGAGAGGCTGCGCAGAGCTTGGCTTGGGTTTTCCCTTGGCAATCCCCAACAAATCTATTGCTCTATTCTTTAATCAGTTAATAATTAAAGGAAATAATTTTGCCACACTTTTTTTTGGTAATACCACACTCTGCAAGTGTATTTTTTTAGCAAGTGTATTTTTTGGTACAAAAATACATTTGCAGGGTGTGGTATTATCAAAAAAATGCGTGGCAAAATCACTACCCATAATTAAAGAAATATTTTATCGACTACTTGTTTTTTATTTGAGCTCCCCCAATTTTATTAGTATTCTATTGTTTACTTACAAATTTAGGATTTGAACAGACACCATCACTTGCATATAGTAAGATGGACAAAACCAAAATGAAACAGAAATTTGTTAATATCCTCCTCACTGAGCTCCCTCTCTTTTCCATCGATCTATCTCTTCGATCGCACTTATTTTTCTTGTTTCTACGGCTTGTAAGCCGATGCGTTGCCCTCTGAATGTAGTGTTGTATTCTCTCGTGGGGGAGCAAGGGGATGGGAGGGTGGAGTCCTCAAGAAGGACGAGAAGAAAACTTAAAAACAAAGTCAAATAGCACAAGAAACCTAAACAGGGGACACAGGCACTAGGACTAGGAGGCGTCATGCATAGACAGTAGACATCCCCTACGGGCCTACTGTGTTTGTGTCTTTATATTTTAAGAAATTTCATATCTCGTATCCGTACTACACTACTACATAGACTAGGAAGCGTCATGCATCGACAATAGACACCCATTCCCATTCAGCTCAAACCAAAGAAAAAGAAAACAGAGCTTATTAGATTAAGAACATAGCCAGGGCCGACCCAAAGAATTTGGATGTCCAAGGCTAAATTGTTGAGCAGTGTCTTACGTAGTTTTAGAATTAAACAACAATGATAGAAATGTTTCTTTATATTACTACTTTAGACTCCATAATGCATGTTAATTGCTTTGTCACTAATGGCCTAAGTGGTTAGTTTGAATTCTACTTGACTTGGTTTTAAAACCTGACAATTATAATAGCATTATTTTTAGGAAAAAAATATTTCAAAAATAAAACTGCTCAAAAGACTCAAACTCGGACACTTCATATGGACTAAAACCAACTTTCCACTATGCTAACAAAGGCATTTGTGTTATAAAAAGAACAAATAATACATATACTAATTTACAAATAATATTGGAGTGCTCCTAAAATTTGAATTTTGTTGGATGCCTGGCCCTGAACCCAGCTAGAGATGATCAAATAGCAGAAAGTTGCCAATATACATTCACGCATACGTACAACAAACATAGTACTCCGTAGTATATACTAACCTGTTATGGCGAAGGTGAGTACCCCTACGACCCCGGCGACCCACCATCGTTAACCTTCGTCCCATTACATTTCCACGGCTTCCGTTGATAATACTGCTACTTATAACGAACCTTCTCTCTGTAACTTGATCATTATTTTCCATTTGTAGATCGTTTATAAGGGTTGTCTTGTCTATGATACGTACACACCAGGTTGTTCTCTCTCTGCAGAAGTTTTTTCTCATAGTGGGCTCTGTACTGAACGTTGCTATAGATATATATATAAACATCTGGGCGCAGTGTCCAAAGTCAAAATAAGGAAAAAGTGTACATCAATTATAATTGGAAATCCATATGGTCTGCGTCCAGCTACGAAAAATGCCAAATCCATACGGTCTGCGTCCAACTACGGAAAAAGTTTACATCTAAAAAGTTTACACAATCGTCTGCGTCCAACTACGGAAAAAGTTTACATACATCTAAAAAGTTTACATCAAGTGTACACAATCATATGCTACATCCTTCCGCGAAGGTGCCGCTACTACATTGCTATGGAATCAAATTTCCCAGTGATGACATCGTTGATTACCTATGCTACATTCCTTAAAACAGTTTAAACTCTCTCTTTTTTTATATTCGAAAGGGTGAGATGGGACAACTAACGTAGCAATTCTCTTTGGGCGAGACCATAGGAGCTCCCTATCCGCCAATGAAATATCCGGTTCGAGTCATAGCTACCGTCCGTGAGGAACGGCCGTCACCACGGCACCACCTAGTATACATGCAGCTAGTGAAAGATCCCTCCCTTTGTTCCACAAACGAGGTTCGAGCACCCACACTCTCGCATGCATTAAGGGAGGTGATGAACCCCACCGACTGAGCTGCCACCTTTGTGGTAAACAGTTTAAACTGACGAAGACCTTGTTCCGATATGATTTTTTTGGACTTTTTTAGGTTTTGTCTTTATTTGAATTTTTTTCGTGTTTGTTAATTTTACGCCTCACTTTTTTACTTTTTTGATTCGTCTCGTTTGGATTTTGTCCTTATTAGAAAATAAATTTTAAACAAAGCTAACAAATACAAAAAAAAAAAAAAAAAATCAAAGAAGGACAAAATAAATTGCTTCTGTCGCAACCTAACCTCTCAGAAATAGGTTTGCACCCTAAGCGTAGGGCTAGGTCGTTGAAAGCATAATAACCGGTAAGACCGGAATCGTTCCCACAGAGAAATCTTCTTTAGCGAATTTGGATTAGATGTTGCGTAAAGATTGCGGCGTTCAAGCGGCCAACTTTGGAGTTTTGATTCGATTGACGAAATTTAAACTTGAAATTAAACTAGATTAGAAATGGTCGAGTCAAAGGGATTGATTTACCCACGACTTAGCCATCAAACGGTTCCTTCATCTAACTCATGAGTGAACCGAAATCGTCCGGATTCCACTAGAAGAATTAAAAGCTGAAGACTACTTATAACTTAATTCAAAGCTCTAATTCAAATTGAACTCATTTAACGCAAGTGAGAGACGAAAAAAGATCGTTCGCACGCGTAGGATTATCAAGCTCGTAGCACAAGGCGATAAACTTCATTGATCAAAGAAGCCACCAACCCCATGATCAAAGCTAGAAATCATGGGTTTAATTCATTCAAAACCTTGAGATTAAGCTAAAGTTAAAAGAAACCATTTAATGGACTAATCCATAGGGTGAACCTCACCCCATGACCGAACCGATTATCTACTCACTCATAATAAAAAGACTAGAAAGCATGCTAAGAAAGGTAAACATGATTAACCGATAAAAACGGAAATAAACTTGATTTATAAGAAGATCCATACAATAGCTACAACATTAATAAACGAGAATTTAACATAAGACAATTACCTTAAGGAGTTCTTGAAGGAAACACAAACAAAAGCTTGAAAGACTAACAATGGAGTCCTAGGAAGAAAGAAAAGACTTAGGCCTAAAAAAACTAACTAATGGCCATTCTCTTCCATAAATGGCATACAAGACTATTTATAGGCCTTACAAAATCAGCCTTACAATGGACAAAAAGGCCCCCAAAATATCCCAAAAACATACTAGAAGTAGAAATTTTCCATTAATGGAAGGTTGAAATGTTCAGCAAAAAAGCTGCTGGCCGAAGGGCATTGGTACCAATACCTAAAAAATGAGGTATTGGTACCAATCCAACTGTCTTCTAATTCGGCATGATGGTCTTAATACCTAAAAAATGAGGTATTGGTACCTCTGTGTGAAAACTGCAGAACATGGTCAGCTTGGGCCATCATGCCTTGTCGTGCCCCGACGGCCTTCCAATGCTTCATTACATGATCAACGAGACTTGGCGGAGGTATGCCTAGTGGCCTTGGAGTCTCGGATACCCTCGAGGGCCATCCTCAATGCATTTACCTTGCTTCATGAGCTTCGGCTCACTCCATGTCGTATTTGACCACCGGCCGTTCTCCAAGGCTTCTTATAGCACCGTTTAGGCTCCGATAGCGATGAAATGAGTGCCGTCGGGCACTTGGACACTTGGTTCATCCCGGAACGTTTATTGGCATCAAAACCGCCTTATTAGCACGTTTTACCTGAAATACACAAAAACATACCTTACGTGCAATATCGCATAAAAACGACAATATATATGTACAAACACAACATACTAGATGACTTAAGCACCAAGAATATGCATTATTGGGTGCTTATCATAAACCTATTTTTTAATAAGTTTAGATGAATGAGGCCTTATATAATAAGTTAAAAACAACGCAGCCTCGGTAATTATTCTTTTGGGGGAAGATTAGAATGATGCTACTGGTGGATGATCAAGTTAAAGGAAAGTGATTAGAGATGTGGACACGTGGCAGTTAATCCAACGGGCATTGGTCGAATAAAAGATTTGAAATTTACTTGTGACGACACGTGGCTTGAATATATTCGTTTTCAAATTAAAGTTCTAGTAATGCACACACACAATCATTTTCACACGCAGGCATTGCTATTCTACTACAAACACTTATACACACTCACATCTTTTGATAGTATCCCAGTGGCGTAGCCAGGAATTAACGATAGTGGGAGCACTTTTTAAACACACCTCAACAAAAAAAAAATCATAATTAGCAATACCAAAATAATAAAAAGAATGCTTGTGCTAAAAATAATTTTAAAAAAAAGCTAACACATTTACTAAGGAAGATAGTAATTTCATAAACTATCAAAATAAATCAATTGTTTGAATTGTCTCAATGGACTAAGTCTAATAGCAGTTAGATACACAATAACTAAAATGTTAATATTTAGCAATCTTGATCCAATAAGAAAAAAATGTGCTTTTCTTTTTAAATTTTATGCTTAAACCTCTAATTTCGTCACGCGTTATGAATTCTATTGACAAAGACAAGATTACTTTCAAAATAGTGAATAATTAATGAAGTATAATGCATATAACACATGGTTTAGCCACTTACAAGTTTGGACATTATGTATTGAGGAGTTTCAAATGGTGAGTGGTGACTCTTTTTATTCATCAACCTTGCTAGCACCACATACACTTAGTCACCCAAACACACACTCACACTCACACTCACATGAGTGGTGGGTGTGTATTTGGATGTGTAAGTGTATGTTGTACTAGAATTATTGATATACAAACAACAAAATGTATTAAAGTAATTAAACAAAGAATAATTTAAGAAGCCAATATTACAAGGAAAAAATATAAAATCTGGAAAGAAAAAAAAAAGAGTATTCAGTGGGGGCGCATGCCCCCGCTCGTCCTCAAGTTTATGTAATATTCTGACTTTTGAACATGGTTCTTTATCATGTTGTGACTTTTGGATCTATATCATGTTGTGACTTTTGGACATGGTTCTAGCTATATGCATTTTCAGTACTATGCAGAAAAATAAGGCATCTCGGTAATAGGTAGACAATACCAGTGGTTATGTTGCCTCATGTCTGATCATGAAAATGCTGAATTAGAGGGCAACTTTTTACAAAAAACTATAACCAAATTTCATCTCAGTTGCCTCCTTATCAATGGAGAATGGAAGAATGAGCTGTGCTTTGGTTCAAAGGTATATTAGGTAGACCTATGCAAAAAACTCATCCACCCGCGGACCCGACCCAATTTGGATGGTCCCGGGCGGGATCGAACATGTGCTTCGGACGGGTACGGGTTCATTTTCTGTTAAAAATCAAATTTTGGTTTGGGGTCCGGGTAGGTGCGTTTCTTACCCGACCCGACCAATTCATAAAGATTAATTTGATTTTTTGTTGGACCCGACCCGATGTAAAAAATCAGGCTCGCGGACGGTTCTTACCCCTTTTCGGTTCGGTTTGCAGGCCTAAAACATTTGTTACCCGCCCACGTCGGGTCGGGTCGAGTTTGGGGATCAAACCCGACTGCCCGACCCGTGCACACCCCTAATATTAAGGCAAGAGGAGAATGAGGATATTACTGTTTTAACTCCCAAGAAAGGGACCATTTGATTTTGCTGTTAAAAGGACTAAGGGTGGTTAGTAATTGGACCAAGTTGGAACAAAATAGAAAGTACCAAGTGTAAATCGAGCCAATTACAACTACAGGGACTAAATTGACACAAATACTTAACTATAAGGACCATTTCACTTTTTTCCCCATAAAAATACTCTCATCCCATGATTGAAAAAGGTGAGCTTTTTGAACTAAAAATAAAAGCAGGCACCACAAAAGCAAAGCGATGAAAGAGAGAAGGCAGATACAGTATTTGTAAAAGACACAACATTGTTCAACACATAGACTGGTGAAGATCACTGCAACTATCTTCGTTTGTACACTTTTATGGGTTTGAAATGTAACATCATTGGCATGCCTTGCTAATAGGCATACATAAATATCAAATGTGCCGTGCTTAACCACATTTATAGACAAGCTAATCAGAGCACAGACCGCCTCGCAAGGATGGGAGCGAAACAAACGGAGGAGTTGGTGGTCATGGAGGAACCACCACAGCCGGTCCACCACTTTGTCTTACAAAAACAAATTTACAAACCCAACCAAAAAAAAAAAAAAAAACCTATTGAGTATGTATAGTATGCACTCAAAATTTACTTATTGCAAGTACTCTAGTTAACAATTTTTTTCAACAGAACCAACATTAAATACTAATATAACTACCTAAATGACGCTTTCATTTACATTACATAGTCAAATTGTAAGATTGATTAGCAGTTTTGGTAGGAAGCAACATGTTTTTCATATATAGTCCCTAAACCAACCAATCTTTTCTGCTTTTAGCTGATTTAAAAAAAAAAAAAAACCTTTTTTGCTTTTATTCTCTTAGATTATCAAGAATTTACAAATACCATGTTAGTTTTCACATTCTAGACAGTAGAAAGTACTGTAGTTTAATATTATTCCAATCTGACCGTGATCAGTTAAGGATCAAGAGACATCCATGTCGAAAGATTATGACTCAAACCATTTTTAGTGCTTGGTATATGAGCTTAAAATTAAAAATTACTGTTGTATCCATTCGGATCATAAAAAAGTTATTACCCATCATGCAAGACAAAAAAAAAAAAAAAAAAACCTCCCTCTTTGAAGCTCGCATCAAGCTCAAAAAATGTCGAAACCGGCCCTCAATATATATCTACATAATTTCTAATTTACAACGTCACTTACAAAATGGTGCTTGTTTGATGTAATTCAAGTTTAAAGCTCTGTTTGGAACCTATGAAAATGAAAGGAAAAGAAAGGAAAATTAAAAAAATTTCCTTTCCATTGTTTGGTTTGAAGAGAAAGAGCGAAGAAAATAAGAATTTCAAATGCAATGAATAGTAAATTTGTCCTCCTATTTTCCTTCTATTTTATTTTTTTTCCTTTTCTTTTTTTTCCTTAGGTTCCAAACAGAGCCTAAAGTATAATGTAATATTGATTTTTTATAACTTAATCATAAATCAACAATCAAGATTGAAGTTGAGCTTAGAGCATCTCCAGCCTTCATCCATATTTTTCCTCAAATTTGAGTCAAATTTTGGATAAAAATTCATTTTGGGTAGACACATCTCCAACCATCAAACCCAAATTTTACACATCTCCCTCTTTCTCTCTCTCTAACTAGCCGTTGGAGAAGGCAAAAGTTGTTTCAGATTTGGGCAAAAAAAATGGATAAAATCCAAAATAGGGAAGGATTTGGGTCAAAGATTAGAGAGAAATTTTTGTAATTTTTACGCTATTTTTAAATTTGAGTCTTAAAATAAATTAAGGCCCGAGATGCTCTTAGGCCACCCAAATATTGAGGCCCAGCTGTGGTACGTGAAGTTCAATTGTAAGAAACTGGCCCTCGGTGCAATAAATCGATCTATCAATCAGGCGAGTGAGGAACTTGGTGGGGGGAAAATCAATCCGGGTACTTATTTGGACGAGGTAAAATTTGATGCTTTTCATATACTCTTAATTTCAGCTTCACGACGATTTCCAACTGCAATAATTCTTCACTAATTGTTAACTCTAGCCCTAATTTGTGTTCATCTCGATCTTCCTGTCGATTCGATCATTCATTTTCATTGCGGCCTTGTTTGGTTTGTAAGAATCCAACTGTAAGAAAATCAATTCATTTTTTCTCTCTTTCCGTTAATCAGACAACCAAACTGGGTCTTTGCTGATTATTCAGGTTGGTTTTCTTTCTGGGCTAAAAAAAACCTGGGAAAATGAGAAAGAAATGGTTTTTGATAAGCTTTGCTTTTGAACTTGCGCTTCTGAATAATGAGCTTTTTCTTAAATGGGTTTCAACAAACGCCCATTTTTTTACCTTCGTGATTGGTCGAGATGCCCATAAGCTGGCCTGACACCAGAGTTATCAAAACACAAATGCCCATTTTCAAATGGTTATTGAGTCTACGTGGGACTGGGGCAGGCGGCCTATGCTCAAATCAAATTTAGGTCCTGATCTTAGTATGATGCTTTTTGATGTTTGGTTATGAATTGAAGTGACCTGGGTTAACACTTTGAGAAAAAGTGTGTAGAATAGTTGTTATCTTGTGTAGATGTACTCTTCCTATAATGTATAGATAGATGATGTCAAATTGCTGAGTGCTTGAGCTGGTACCTTATGCTCGTATGGAACTATGTTTGAGGTGTTAGTGAAAACACTACGTATAGTTGTGTTGGTGGTTTGTAAAACTCGCCACTTTTTAGGTACGTGTTCTTTTGTATGCCTGTCCGCTACGGAAAGTTGCTTCTTGAGCTAGTATTTGGTAATTTGTTTATACATCTTTCAGTTTTATATGTTATTCCATTGAGCTATATGCTTTTGCAGACCTACATATTAGATTTCTCGATGTGCTACTTTAAGATGAAATTAGAATGTCACAATCGTGAGGGGAGCAGGAGTTTCTACATGTCTGCTATTGTGAAAGAAGGCTGGTGAGTGTGGAGGAGCCTTATGTGAAGTGTGATTGCCATCAATGCAGTATCAAGCCAATAGAGGGCTGGATGAGGCAGAGAGTTGAGGTGGTGAGAGAGAGTCTCTTGATCAAAAAGGCTCTAATGTGGAGACAAAATGGGGGGCGATTGACTAGTGGGGTCTTGCTGTGCTGGCTTTCTCATCCTGGGCATGCAAGGGCACATCCCAAACGGGTATAGCACTGTAGGGACTGGTGGCTGCCACAGTTTTCCCAATCGCCATTGGTAGAGCATTTTCAACTAGTAATGGCATGTATATCTTCTATGTCACACAAAGGAGATAGTAGGACGTTTCAAATGTGAGGCACACAATGTAAACTGAAATTGGCTTTGACCTTTTTGCGGGTATTTGTTTGATGTTTTGCCCTGACTGATCTTACGTGCAGCATCCGTCTTACATATAACAGGTAATTACCATGCCTAAGTGTCAGAGTAGGCTTAAGGAAAAGTGAGGATTGGAACATTAACTATCGGTCCACCGATTCAGGTTCGAAACTATGACTTTTCATATCGGAGTCAATTGGAGCAACCTAGTTGGTTCCTTGGCCTTGGATTATGCTATTGTGGAGGTGGGATAAGCATCTTAACAAACCTTCGGCTCTAGTCATCAAACCCACGCTGAGCATGTTGTCATGCATGGAGATGGAATACACTTGGATGAAGAGTCTACTTGACCATCAATTCAGGATAAAGCACATAGCATGGTCAGAGCCCCTTCTAGCTAGCTACCAATGCCCTAGCTCAAAACTAAGGCACCACATTTGTTAACCTCGGTCACTAAAGCCATCTAAGGCAAAGTAAATCTATGATAAGGTGTTAGATGACTTCCATAAGTATCTTTGATGTTTGTGGGAGATAAATTCTGTCAATAGGTTCAATTTTTTTTTTCTTATTCATTAAGTTACTCAAGTTTATTTCTCCGTTTAGTTCATTCTTAACATGATGTAGGATCTTCTTTGAGAATATAAGCATGCCATTGTTCTGTGTGTTCTTGTCAAAGAAATCACAACAGCTTCTGTTGTTTTTGTACTTTCAGAGCCAATTTTAAGCTCAGAAGGTTTCAGCTTCTCAACCTCATAATGGGATCACTCATCCGGAGTCCTTCTATATCACCCATTAATCTTACTCGTCCATATTATGGGAGCCCAAAATTGTTGGGATTAGGGCGCACCTGTTACGACATATGCATTAAGCGTACCCGTCTTTACTGCACAAATACATCGCCATGGGAAAAACCCTCACCTGTCACATATGCTCCCAATGACGATAATGAAGGGGACTTCCTGAAGGGCGCTGCAAGCATCTTTGATACACTGAGTTCTGATAAAACAAATGAAGCTGCTTTAATGGATATCAAACAAGTTACGGATACAAGCAATGAGCCACTGCCATCCCAGCTTCAGTACTTCAAATGGCCTATGTGGGTTCTGGGACCTGGACTACTCCTTGCCACAGGCATGGCCCCAACCTTGTGGTTGCCCACATCTTCCATTTTCCTGGGCCCCAACGTAGCCAGCCTTCTCTCCTTAACAGGACTTGACTGCATATTCAACCTCGGCGCATCTCTCTTCCTCCTCATGGCTGATTCTTCTGCCCGTCCCAAAAACCCTAGGGAACCCATAAGCAGCAAGGCTCCTTTTAGTTACCAGTTCTGGAACATGGTTGCAACCATAACAGGGTTTATTATTCCCATGGCAATGTTGTTTGGTTCACAGAAGGGCCTCCTTCAACCCCACCTCCCTCCTATTTCATTTGCTGTTTTATTAGGTCCCTACCTTCTGCTTCTATCTATACAGATGCTCACAGAAATGCTCATTTGGCATTGGAAGTCGCCGGTGTGGCTGGTGACCCCAGTTATATACGAAGCATACCGTGTTTTGCAGTTGATGAGAGCGCTCAAGCTTGGGGCTGAGGTTACTGCACCGGCATGGATGGTTCACACCATTAGGGGGCTGGTTTGTTGGTGGGTCCTGATCCTTGGTGTGCAGCTCATGAGGGTTGCTTGGTATGCTGGTTTCACTGCTCGTGCTCCACAAATACAGCCACCTGCTCCTGCTGATATTATATAGTCCATATACAGTGAAGAACAGAAAGGATGGTGGTGCCTTCATGCACAGGTCCGTAATAGGTCACGACCGGATTTTATGTTGCTTGATGTTGTTAACCATCAACTTCTCCATTCAATAGGATATATTGGGATTGTGCAAAAGCATGTAAATAATATAAACCTAGATGCTGGAAAACTACGTTGCTATGCTAATGTATATAATTGGAAAGCAGATTATAAACCTATTATATCTCTCATTGCTGATTATTTGGGCGTTTTTTCATCTGAGGCGTTCCTTGGGTGGAGATGTCTATCGATTGGCTTGTATATGGTATGAACCTGATGGAAGTCTGATCGCATTATTGTAGTATTATGACTGAGGGTTATTTTACCAGATGGCTGAAACTTGTGAATGATGTTCAGAAAAAAGAAAAAGAAACTTGTGAAACAGTTGGGGCAGGGAAAAGAATGAGAGTAGTAAAATAGAAGTGGACCTGGGCAAAAGGGTAAGAAAACTATTTTAGCATTGCCGATTGGCAGATGGTTTTACCCAAGAGACTTTCTGTCTGATGAGTACCAACAGAGGAATTTGAGGAAAGAGAATGCAAAGGGAAGAGGGGAAGCAAGACCTTTAAATCAGGTATGTGGTTCTTTCATGTTTCATTTCCTTTATGGGCCCAGCAGTCTTATGAGGTGAATGGAGGTCAACTGGTCTTTGCTAAGGTCATTTCATTCCTTAAGTTGGTGGCCCATTAATCAGGTTGCACCGAAACATAAGAGTTGAAAGGCCACACTATCTCACTTACAGAAGAGGAAAAGTTCCAAATCGTCCGATAAATTTGCTGTTCTTTATTTCGTTCTTTTTATAACAAGGTGTCCGAGTCAGCTTACGTGCGCCTCGACTAATCTTAGGGACTATAAACCCACCGTCCACTTGCATGCTTTTCTTTATTTGTGGTATGATATGATATCATAATCATCATTGCCTGTGCTCTCTTTGTGCTTTTCCAGATTTGTCAAAACTTTTCCCTGTTGAATCAAATGATATCTCCACGTGTGTGTTTTGCTATTGCAATTTCTTTGAATTCCCGATTGCATTTGTCACATTTTTCAAATTCTCTGTTTGTCATGGTTGATGGAGTAATTTTTTTACAAATCCATGCACGAAAACAGACTCAACATTGGCACAAAGGTGGATTACTCCGGCCCTTGTTTTAGGGACTCGAATGTCCAGTTTAATGCCCTTTGCGAGCCTACTAATGTAATTGAAACAGTTCGTTTTTAGAACACATTTTACTTTCTTTGTGTGGGGCTCCATTCCGAATGGTTCACACTTCCTGACTGTGGGTTCGAGATCCGCTCCTAGTCTCTTTCTTCACCCTGCAAAATGAAGCACGACTAAAGACCACACCGGAGGTTCTCCGGGATGACCTTCCGGTGCAAGAGTCAGTTCACTTGCAGAGAGAAATTGGGAATTAGGAGCTAGGTTTTTTTTTCTGTGCGTACCTCTCCCAAGAAGGCATAATGGGATATTTATAGGGAACCTCTTAGCTTGATCTCCAAGATTGCACCAACGCTCGACACGCGTCGGCTGATGTCACTCTTACGTCACGTTTAAGGTTTTGTAACTGTTTATAGGATGAGCTGGCATCTTTGCGTGCCCCCATCGTTATCCTTATAACCGTTTGGATGACGTCACAACCATCATCATTGCCACGGTTGCTGTTCCCATGCAGGTGAGCTGGAATGATGGCTACGCTCGTTCGGCACCGAATGTGTTATGCGACCATCGGAGGATGTCCAACCGAACGCGTTTCCCGCTCGCGTGGGTGCTGGAGGCCGAGGCGATTAAGCGAGTTATAATTAACCAGGACCCTCAGCTCTGGATGCCTTCGGCGTTCTGAACGTCGAGGGTAAAATGACTCGGAGTTGATCGGGATACCGGATCACGTTCAGAAATGGCACGAGCCATTTTACTCGGCCTGCTACAGTTTGGTTTGGAGTTTTGAGAATCGTGCATAGAGTAAAAAAAAAATTCAAAACTTGCAAGTGAACAAAGTGATTGTAATTTGATTCTGATCGTTTATCTATCAAGTATAACACATGATTTTGACACAGTTTTTTGTATAAATGTGTGATCCAGTGGAGAAATTTTTCAGTGCTGAGCGGGTATATCACACGTGGTACCTGCTTGGCGCATCTGAACCGTCCGATACACTTTTGGATGGTTCGGATTGTAGCTCTCTCTCTCCTCTCACTCCAACACTTTCTCTATCATTTTTCTCTTTTCAAATTCGAACCGTTAAAAAATGCAATAGACGACTCGGATGCGCTCAGCGGGCACCACGTGGTACCCGCTCGGCACTGAAAAATTCTTCGATCCAGTGAGACAGAATTTTTTAAAGGACAAATAAGCTTTGTGATCGTATTATTGTATCCAATCATCACGAATTCAACAAAAATGGGCTTGGCACGTGTTACGACGTACGGGAAGTAGATCGTATAAAACCCATTACAGCCTGTTTGTAAGTTGGTTTGATTTCGAATCCGATATTAAACTTTTATCACATTTTTAGTTAAGAGATGTTGCTCACTGGGAAAAAATAATTAAGTTAATGTGGTGATCTGGCAATAATGTGCTCCACGAACCAGCGTTGATACTTGTATGGATAATGATTTTCGCACTCTTCAAATTATTTAAATCAATATGGAATTGATTTTTGCACTCCTCAAACTATATTTCACTTCATGTCTGCTAATGAAGTTGTAACTTGTAAGACTAAAAGATGAGAGGTTAATATCATGTGCTCCATTCCATTATTTTTTTCACATGTATGCTTATTTGGGTAATATTATTATTATCTTTTTGCAAAATTATAAACAAATTGCTCCTGTAATTTCTGCGAAAGGTTATGTTCCTCATATGTGTTATCAACTTCTCTAGAGTTTGTTTATGTAGAGCTTTGATCCGGCTCTCCGTCCGTGGATGGTAAAATTAGATCTCCCGAATTAATCAAAGTACATATAAGGTAATCCGAACACAAGTGAGTCATAGGAAAAAGGTGGTAGTATTATAGTCCATGGAATAAAGATATTTTTTTACGTTGTAAAGAATAAAGATGGTACAAAAGCAAAGTGTTTAAACTTTATTCTTAAAAAAATTAAAGAAGAATTAAAACCTAACAATTGTGTAATGCTGAGGCCGCGTAAACCTCCTAAAAAGGAACCGCACGAACTGTAAAGAGAGCACACAGCACCACGGGCAAACAGAGACAAACTCCGCTGTCCCACGTTGCTACTCGTACTTTGCAGCTCTCTCTCTCTCTCTCTCTCTCTCTCTCCAAAGAATTCTCTCCCCCCATTCCAGATCTCTCTCTCTCTCTCG
Source organism: Rhododendron vialii (assembly GCF_030253575.1). Taxonomy (NCBI): domain Eukaryota; kingdom Viridiplantae; phylum Streptophyta; class Magnoliopsida; order Ericales; family Ericaceae; genus Rhododendron; species Rhododendron vialii. Next base: position 3,304,361 of record NC_080563.1, on the reverse strand, counting down.
CTCGCTCGCTCTAAACTGCCCAACTTTTCCACCGCAAAACCATAGCCACCGGCTGAACCGGTAAACCACTCTATCCCACCGGAAACCGCTCTCCTCTCCAGTCTCCGGTAACTCTCATCGACGATCGCGTGGAGAAATGAGTACCGGAGATCTTCTCAGCATCGAACCTCAGGAACTCCAATTTCCTCGTAACTTTCCCTAAACATTACTCTCTCTAAGTATACATTTTTATCTGCTTTCCAAAAAAAAGGGCTTTATACAAACTTTGCTTTTGCATTCAGATCTATGTTGTTATATTAACTGATTTGTCGGATTGTTTTGGGAAAAAAAGTTGAATTGAAGAAGCAGATCTCGTGTTCGCTGCAGTTATCGAACAAGTCCGATGACTATGTGGCATTCAAGGTAAGTCTTGTTCTTGGTATAAATTGGTTGATTTATCAAGCCCTGGATGTGGTTTTTGATTTTTTCAATTGGGGATTTTTTTTAGGTCAAAACCACGAATCCGAAGAAGTACTGCGTTCGGCCTAACACAGGAGTTGTGTCGCCGCACTCTGCATGTGATGTTATAGGTCTGTTTCTCTTCAATTTTGTTGCTTTAGTTGTATTTTCTTTCCTTTGGTTTCCACGTTGTGATGAGGACCGAAAATAGAAAACCTAATAAATAACGAGGATGGGCTGTTCTATCTAATCTACACAACCAACTGGCAAAGCCCATTGACGAGGATCGAAAATTTTGGGGGGAAATCCTAATAAATAACGAGGATGGGCAACCCATATGCTCAGTGTGGATGGCAGGAATCTCGAGGAGCAATGAGAATGTAATGCCATATCCACTGATTCCTACGTTTGCACAAGATAAGAATAGGAATTCCTTAAATGAGGAAATGTTGACTCATATAAATTTCCGAACCTATATTACATGAATAGGATTATAGGGTTAATCCGAACACTGGAGTGGAATTACTTCAGGTATTGAATTACTAGGAATTTGATTCCTTATAATATGATATTCCTATTCCTCTTCACAATTCTGGCCATCCAAACATAGCCTTAGCATAACCTCTCACATGGGCCTTCGATAATCCAGAGTTGTCGACCAGTTATCATCTGTTTTTTTTCCTAATTATTGTATTGAGTTTGTCCTCCCATTTTTTCTGGTGTCTTTACATCAAGTTTGTCTCTCTCTCTCTCTCTCTCTCTCTCTCTGAATGTTTGATTGTGATAAATGTGTGGCTTAGTTACGATGCAAGCACAAAAGGAGTTTCCTCCTGACATGCAATGCAAGGACAAGTTCTTGCTTCAAAGCGCACTTGCAAGTCCTGGAGCTACTGCGAAGGATATCACTCCAGAGATGGTAGTTATGTTGTTTTGTATAGTTTCATAATGCAATTTAGTAAAATCTGAAAGAATGTATTATAACTTGTGGAATTGTTTTGTTTGGTTGTTTTATTTCGTTGCGAAGTTCAACAAGGAGTCTGGGAATCATGTCGAGGAGTCCAAGTTGAGAGTTTCTTATGTCCCTCCGCCACAGCCACCGTCACCAGTGCGAGAAGGATCGGAGGAAGGTTCCTCGCCAAGGGCATCGGTATCCGACAACGGGACTGTACATACATCTGATTATACTGCTGTGAGTGTATAAGATGTCATGAAGTGTGATCTCAAAAGAAGTTTTCACTGGATTTAAATTTGACACACCTGTGTAACTATTTTTGTAGCCGGCTTCAAGAGCTTTTGTTGAAAGGGCACATGTTGAGCCTGAAGAAAATTCATCAGAGGTAAGTTTTTACCTCTACCTTTCATTTTCATTTGGTTTGTAAAAGAGGACAGTGGCTTTGGCTTTTTCTCTTTGGCTTGGTATTTTTTTGTTTACCTGTGATGGCAGTCCCAGTTGGCTAGGCTGAGTATTCATTGCGGGCCAATCATTGCTGTCCATTGGCCCGCTTATGTACTTGAAGCATAATCTCGTATTTTGGTCAACTTCACTCCATTGTCATTGGTCCCATCCGCTTTTGTGAGTCAGGTTTTCACTTGTTGGCCTTTTTCCACGAGGTCCTGGAGGAGAAGAAACTCTCATGTCCGGTTCTGCAGTAGAAATGAAATTCGAAGAATAACTATCAACTATAACCCCCAAAGAATCAGATTCCTTAAGTAACACAGAGGGAGAATGAAGGGAATGCCTCATTGAAGAACTTTCTCTTGTAGCTTGATTGATGGAGCATTGCCTTCTTGCTACCCACAGATGAGAGTAGCTGCCCATCCCTAACTAGCTTTGTAGCACGGACACTTGTATGACACCAACACTCTCCGGTCAGTCCGTGGACACATGTCCAACGCTTAAATCTGAAGTGACCTATTTTTTAAAATGTTTTTTGTTTGGATGCTCCAGGGACATTCTAAAAAATGCTCCGGAGACTCTAGGGACACTCACAAAACAAGTGGGGTTTGTTAACCGGGATAGTAGACTCTAATTAAAACATAGGGAAGTCTAACTTTTTACCTTATGTTCAAGTACTTTTGTGAATAATGTAATGATACATGCAACTTAGAGCCTTATTTCTCATTTTTATTCATCTAAAATAAAAGCATAATAATAGTTTTAAAACGTGTCCCCTGACATGTGTCCTCCAATTTTTTTGAAATTTAAGTGTCAAGAATGTCGGCATTGTGGTGCGTGTCTGTTGGTGCTGCATAGCTAAGTGGTCTTGATCGACTGAATAGGTCTGACAAAAATGGTTTCTAATAATTTGAATCAACTCGACTTAAAAAATTTTGTTCTTAATTTTCATTCCGAATATGAAATTCATATTTTCCATTACCTAGCTAGAATCGGTTCCAGAAACCAAACAAGATGTCGAATTCCACATTGGACAAATGACCGACCTACAATAAGACGAAAGCAGAATTCTTAATCCCATTCTCTATGAGGACATAGAGAAGCCATTGCAATTGCTGGAAATAGTAGGCCTACTAAAGGCACAAAATTAGAGGGAAAGTTGTAAGTCATCATAAAATGAATACCTTCCATTTCGATTTTGATATCTAATAAAGAACTTATTTCATTCAACCGTTGATTCAAAGAACTTCATAGCTTTTGGAGTTTGCAGCCGTAATGATAGCTTATCATGGTAGTTGGAGAAGATATGTTTTCCACAACTGGTTGTTACTAACCAATTTTGATGCTGCACCTATGTGCGTACATTATTTATCAGCCTGCATCTATAGTTATTTGAGCTTGGTATGGGCTAATAAGTTGCAACTTAAATATTTGAAAGCATACATTATGGGCACTTATTGTCCATTTCTATTGGTACCGACCCTTAAGGCATTTTCTTTAATCAAGTGTGCTACCATGAATTGGTCAACCTACCAGTTTGAGGAGACTCAAAAAGTGCTTCTACTCATTTGTAAATCTGGTACATTTTGATTGACGAACTTGAGTTTGAAAGACTATGTTTTATTTTTTAATTAGCAAAGAGTATGCTTTATTGTTCCTACCCTTTTGTAAATAACTTCACTAATGTAATTGTAGTAGTTGATTTATATCCTCCATTTATAGGAACAAAGTTTTTATGGCTTTGAGTTTACTTCTCTTTAATATCTTACTGATGGTTTCATATGTATGTGTGTTGTTCTTGGATTTATGAGAGTATTGTTGTTAATTGCTTAATTATAGTCTTAGTAATTGCTATTTAATAATAGAATATAGCTCTGAAAATTGTTGAGCAATTTGAAAGGAATTTTTGGTTTATTTTCACCTTCTCATTATTTATGGACTATACCATCAAGCTTTCTTGGAAAGGACAAATTGTGATCTTTTTTCCTTGTCCTAATAATTTCTGTGTACAGTTTGTTCTTTCTTTGTGATTGGTTACTCTTTCTATATGATCCCTCGTGTTGAAGTGCTAAGAATTAATTGTCTGATCCTGTATGATGGCTGTAAGTACATGTCTCCATGAAAAACTGAAGGAGGATGTTTAAAAGCATATAGGAGTATAGTTTTGAGAATGTGTTGTTCCTTTGTTGAGCACGTGTCGGTGTCGTACAGTGTCGTACACAGACGCTCATGTACAAAGATATGGGTGGTAGAGCTAAGTCGATTAAAGTTCCTTATCATTATTGGAATTACTTGATTTCTTGCATACACTATAGTTATAGAATTCAGTGCTGGATAATTACTCAATGCCTTCATCCAATTTCAGGTAAAGGCTCTTATTTCTAAGCTGATGGAGGAGAAAAAGTCTGCAATTCAGCAAAATAACAAGCTCCAGCAAGAACTGGTAAGTGGTTCAATAATCAATATGTGCAAAGTACATACTTGTTTTGGAATGACCGACGCTCCTACTAATAGAGGCATCCCTAGCACCATCTTTATTTTGTTGGCTGGCGAGCTCATGATAGAAACTTCTAACTATTTTTAAAAGTTGCTTTTGTTCTGTAGTTCCCTTGGATGCCTTAAAAAATAAAAAGTTACTTGATATACACAGTAGTGCGTGCTATTCCATGCATGATATGTGATCTTGTGGAGGGAGAAACTTACATGATTTCAGGCATTCAGTTGAAAGAGAATTGAATTTCAGTATGACCATCTCCGCCATAACAAACTATTCAACTTTATCTTAGGGAAAACTCTCCGAAGAGATTGCATCCCCTGTACACAAGGCACCAATAGGGCTGTCAGGCTGTGTTTAACACAAAGCTGCATCCTAATCTCTCTCTCTCTCTCTCTCGATCGATCGATCGATCGAAAGAAAGAAATGGTTCTCTCTTCAGTTATCCTCTGTCTCCTCTGGTGCTCAAGTTTCTTGCCACTCTCCTGTGACTATTTGGACATTTGATGTCAACCTTACAAGGGTATTGTAGGTTTTCCAAAAGGGCGCATGTTTTATCGTCTGTAATAATCTTCCATAGTCATCCAGAAACATCAAATTGAGTAGTTGAATTTGGATCATGATTGAACTATGCATCGCACGTTCTGTAATATTCCATTCCATTTTTGGAGTGGCCTAATAAACTCCGAAATTCAGTAACCTTGTAAGGTTCACTCTAATTCTGCAATCATCCAATTTGATAGCAATATTAACATAATTTTAGATATACTGACAGATTTATAATCGTAGATCCTAAGTTGTGCCTTACATCCAATACGATGCATTGGGCATGAGATAAATACTTTTACACCAGCACTAAGTGCTTTTTCAATAACTAATATGGGTCTTTACCATGTGCAGGAGTTCTTGAGACGCGAAGGCAACAAAAGCCATGGCGGTATTCCATTTCTATACGTAATTGTTGTTGGCGTGATTGGCATCCTCTTGGGTTATATTCTCAAGAGAACGTAATATGTGTCTGGTCAATCATCTGTTGTTACTCCATATTTAAAATGATTCTGGATATTTAAGTTAGACAAAGGTGTGTTGAATAGGAGGAAGTTTGTATTTGCATTAATTAGCTGTCATGTAATTGACTTTAGATAGCATGGTCGAACAGGTTTGGATCGTGTGATGGGTGTTTTGTAATTTGTCGGGCAAGACCGGGAGAGCGTTCATTGTGTGACTCAACTGCTTCATTAACATGCTTCCGTTTTTAACTTACGAAGGTTCTGCATTATCCGTTTTAACTCTCTCTGAAAAGTCTAATTTTATTCCCTCTTTCTGAACAGTTATTATACTCAGCTGTAAACTAAACAGGTCTTCAACTTAGTGCATCTGATAGTGGAGGAATGACAAATGAAATACGATATTACAATTAAAGATTTCACTTCTGAATTGTGAGCAAGCTTAGCACAGCGAGACTGTATTAGCTTAGTGGTAGAGGCTGTAGAGTGCGTATCTTGATAATTGCGTTTGTTTGGACTATAATTCATGAGAACAGGTCCGTAGCTAAGGATGGAATGTAGCCGAAAAATTGAAAACAAAGCAAGTCTGCATCTAGAGCTGGGCAACGGACACGATAACACGACACGAACCGGACACGAAGTTAGCGGGTTAGGGTTGAACATTTCTGACACGAAACACGAAAATGACACGACTCGAGAACACGAATTCTAAATGGGTTGGGTTCGGGTTAAACACGCGAGACACGAAATTGACACGATTAACACAATTACTAATCTGTGTCACCCATTAACACGAACGTATATACATAATATATGGTATATCTGTAATTCTATATAGAGTTAGGCAACAGACACGATAACACGACACGAATCGGACACGAAGTTAATGGGTTAGGGTTGAGCATTTCTGACACGAAACACGAAAATAACACGACTCGAGAAACACGAATTCTAAATGGGTTGGGTTCGGGTTGGGTGATTTGTGACACGAACCCGATTAACACAACACGAACACGACTCGACACAACCTGTTACCCAGGTCTATCTGCATCCATGCCAAAAAATAAATCCGAAAAAAAGTACAGTTTTTTAATCTGATGATTAGCTTAATTACAGAGCCAACGACCAACTTCTTTTGTTACAACTCGGGTTGACAATGGAGTTCATGCGCATAACAAAAGAAAACAGCTCGAGATCCTGCATATCAATAAAAAAAAGATAAACAATTGGTTCATCACGCCTTTGAACCCGTCACAGAAGTGCAGAAACTTGTATCATGTTGCATTGACCAGCAATCTTCCGAAAATCATCAAGGCTTAGCTGAAATGGGGCAAGTTAAACAGCACAGAAGCAACATAGTGAGCAAATTTTACATAGCAGTTAGTAAACCTTTGAAAGTTCTAAACCACAATCATAACTACCAACCAAAAATGGAACATTAGATTTAGAAGTGGTGACACGAATTCGTTAAATCCACTTAGCCCATGACAAACTTCCAATGGTCTGATAACTTGCGAGGAATCAATTGGAAAGAAAATCTTTGTGTATGCTTCATAAAGTTTGTGCACTGCTCAGATTCTAAATTTCTTTGTTCAATAAAATTTAAGTGCAAGGACCCCAGAACACTAAACCAACAAGAGATCGATATCTCTGGTTTAAGTCATTAGAAAAAGAATAGTAACTACTAACTTTTGAAAAGGATTACCATAAGACGAAGCAAGGAAAAACTTCTCATTAGTCATGATATCCTTCCTTTAACCACACTTACGATGTGGTGCAACCGTGCAACATTGGAGATGTTAATACCTTGAATCTATTCTTTAAGTTGCTTCTAACCTTCTTCTCTATTTTTTATTTTTGTTCTTGATTTCAAATATTAGAAAGTTAACCAACCATACCTTTCCATCCCCATCACTATCAAAGCAATAGATCATATCAGCCATCTCCTTGTCTGTCCATGTAAAATCATGAGCAGCTGCTACTCTTTGCAAGTCTCTAAGAGTTATTCCCCCTTTCCCCGCTTCTGTAAAGCAACATTTCACCTCATCAATGACGACAAGAACATGTACTAAAGGACAGAGAAGAGTCTATTCAAAGAAGTTGCAGTGATTAAGAATTGAAAGAAGACCTTCCAATTACTCGACGGTATCAGATATAATAGGGCAACATAATGAATGCATGCATAGTTTATCAAATCAAATCACACAACTATGGAGGTAAATAGTAATAGCCAACAACTTTTTTTCTGATTTCAATTCTTCCAAATGACACATACAAGCTCTTTCACGAAATATTTTAGTTTTCACATGGAACCTAGAGGTAAGGGGGAGGGGGAGGTAGGTAAAGGAAGAAAATGTGTTGGTTTAGATGTAAACGAGACATACAACACTTTACCTTTCACGTGCTTTGTGGAGGCATATAGGTCTCAACATAGTGGAACTGAAGCAAAAAATTCTTGAGTGAAAACACCCATCACAATGATTCGTCTGCACTCCTAGAGGATTCGAACTTTCAGCTATCACAGGAGGAAAAAGTTGCAGCAGCAAATCATGCCATTGAGGTCTAAAGGGTCCGAGAGTAACGTGTTTCCAAACGTGGAGTTTCTTACATATGGAATGATAAAAGATGAATTGAGACCATAAATTAAGCAGCACTAGTAGAAGTTCCAAAAAAGTAAGATCCTAAACTCCTGGGATCAATCAAAGGTCGAATCGTCTATACTACTCAAAAATTTAAAATAACAAAATACACACACAGGAGGAACAACTCTTATGAAGTAACAATAGTTTTATTGGAAATGTTAATGCAACATACAGGTGATAAAAACTCCCCAGTCGCTCTCTTGCCACCCATGAACATAGATATGGCATTATCTCAGACATAGCAGTTTTCAAGACCAAGTATTCTTTGGTCGAAGTTTTGATCTTGGTAGCAATTTGAACTAACCACATATTACCCAAAAAGGAAAAACTTGAGCTTACCATCAAACTGAAAGAAGTGTATAAGAAACTCATCCTCCGTCATTTTCACTCGACTAGTTACCTACCAACAATAAAACAGTTCACACCATGAGAAGAATAAATAGATAAAAACCATCTTCTTTTATCAAAACCACCAACCCAAGCAGAAAACGTACCGGTTTTTTCCTCTTCCTCTTTCCTGTATCCTCCCGAATGTGGGCATTTTCCTTTCTTGCGTTTATCATGTTATCAGACAAATGTGCATTAGAGCTTTGAGAATGCTCATTGGGTCGCACATTAGAACATTCTGTAGAATCTTTAAGAGAGAGAGCAATTGCCTACATCAATATCCTGATGAATTAGAGTGAATCTCTTGGAAATATATGGTAGAATGTTGAAAATTGTTAGCTTATGATTCAGCCTAAGGTTTGGCCGCAGATAAAAAATTAAACATTCAAGAAAATCAATATCCAAAAACCTACTTACTTGAAATAGAGCCTCATCGTCATCAACAAAGTCTGAGTTACTCGTGAGATTCTGGTCAAAGAATTTCTTGGATGTCGAATGTTTCTTCTTTGCCTGGAATGAGAGGATATCAAGGGGAAAATGCAGGAACTAGTTACATAAGTCCAAGTAGAATGAGAATCGCTGAATCAAGACAAAACGACGATTGTAATGCAGCGATTATTCGTCACAAGAGCGACCACTAATCAAAAAAGAAAGTAATACAGAAGAGCATGTGCAGGATTTGAACATACTGATGGAAAAGGAATAGAGAGCATGTGATGAAGAACGAAAAATGCATTGTCTTCAACATCATACATGCTCCAATACATCACAGCAGGAGTTGTCTAAGCACATGGCACTCGAGAAACATATGGTAACCTTCCTCCAAAAAAGATACTCTCTTTTATCTTACCATCTAGTCTGTTCTTCTAGATTAGTTTCATTTATTTGATGAATATATTGGCTACGACTTAAGAATGTGTTCTGCTGGAAATATTTTAACTTTCAGCAGACTTTGCTCCTTTCTGCTCCACTTGGAATGTGCTATGAAGGTGCATCAAACACGAACATAAGATTGGTAAAACTATGACAGCAGTACATCGTCGCAATTATATGCAGAGGTACATAGGTTCTATAGTTTCTGTAGAGAGAGGATGAACTTCCTTTTCGGTAGCATGAAAGAGTCAATGATATTCATGAGTATCCAAAGCAGCCATCTGAGATAGATGATCAAAAGACATCAATAACTACCTAAATTGGCTCGATCAGTGGAAGGTGACAACAACAGATAGCACATTTTACTTGAGTAAGTTTCCCAGAACTAATTTCATGACATAAGCATATAGTACCTACTTATGCTCATTTATGTAGGTGTATAATTGTGCGAGTATGCATATATCTATACAATGACGGACGCATTTTGTTTCTTTGTCTCCTGTTTCCTCAGTGACCAACCAGAAGGAAACATATTATCACTACTGTCACAGTGACCCAAAAATAAACATCAAACTCAAGAGAAGCTTATGTGTGGGGCCTGCATGTAAAGAAACACAAATCACATCGTTTCAAAAAAAAAGAAGAAAAGAAACATAAATCACACACATAGATTTGAGGCTGAGGCTGGGGCACATGCGATACATGTGTAAGTAGATTTTTTAAACTGGCTCACATTTTTTTCCGAACTACCCCTTTTAACTTCCAACAGAAACTGCCAAGAAGGAAACCATAACTACCACCTAAAATTTCTTCTACCCTCTTTTTTCTACTTCCACATCCCATATTTCATAACAGGTTAATTGCAATTCAAGATTTTCCTCTTTTCATATTTTGCTCAACACAATTTGCATACGCATCGCAGTTGCTCGGATATCTAGTTTCATAGTTTGCATAACAAAATTTGCATATGCATTGCAGGTGCCCGGATTTCTAGTATGTAAACAAACATGGAGAGAGAGAGAGAGAGAGAGAGAGAGAGAGAGAGAGAGAGAGAGAGAGAGAGAGAGAGAGAGAGAGAGCACCTTGCTCCTTTGACCTCCAGAAGTCCCTTCACCCTCATCATCCTCTCCACTCGAAGAACTCAACCCCTCTTCATCACCCTCCTCCTCAGGCCTATACTCCTCATCATCTTCCTCACCCATCTTCCCCTTCCGCTTCCCCTTCGCTTCCCTCTTCTTCTCCTTCGCAATTTGACCCGAACCCATTACCGAACACGCCATCTTACGCAGCCCCAGTGCCTCCATTCTCGCCCTGTTCTCTTCGATCCTCTTCGCCCTCTGCTTCTCGTACTCCGTCATCTTCTTCTGGGTCCCTCCATTCTTTGGGGATTCCAGCTCTTCTGAACTACTCGGGCTTGAGTCGGTTTCTTGGGTATCCGAATCTGAAGGAGCGTTTTCGGACATTTTTTCCAACTGGGTTTTTGGATTTGGGATTCAATTTTCGGGATTGAGGATGTTGTTTGGAGGGGAAGGGTTTTGGATGACAATAAATGACAGAGGAAACTGCAGCGCGGGAATTTTATAGGTAGGTAGGGTTAATTTTCGCGGCGGTAAATTGCAAAAAAAATCTGAAGTTTTGAGTTTTTGACATAATAATCCCTGATGTTTGAGAAACCTGCAAAAACATCGCTTGCTGTGCCGGGTGGTTAGTGATGGATTGGATAGTTGAAATAAAAGGCTCGACTCTTGAGGACAGGGGTTCTAGTGAGTCGAGCCGAGCTTCATCGTATTTGAGCTCTTAATGAGTCGAGTTCGACTAATTTACTTATCGAGCATTTTCAAATGAGTTGAGCCTATAAAAACGAGCTGAGTAGAGCAGAGCCTGGTTAATTTATTTAATGAATCTCTTTAGCTGAGCTGAGTTTTTTGAGTTTTGAGTCAAGCTTATTTAGCAAACGAGCTTAAAATTCAAGCTCGACTCATTTACTAAACAATTCGAGCCCGAACCGAGCAAAGCCAAGCCTTAATAAGTTGCTCGCAAACAACTCAGTTCGTTTGCAACTTACTTGGGAGGAGAAGAAACAAATAGAAGAATCAGAAGAATTTTGTTGTATTTCAACGGCCCATCCCCCAAAAAATAGTAAACAGAAAACAGCCCATGTTTTCTAGTATAAAAGTTATCCAATTCTATGGATTTGTCCCAGTTCTAGCCGCAAGTCTAATTAAAAGGCTAAAGCTAAATTAGCCGACCATGCACCTTGTTCAAATAGGAAGTTAGGTACATTTCAATAATTAATGAGGTGTTCATTATTCAGCAAATTAGGTGGTTCTACTTTACTCACTCATAACAATCCTCTATAAAAAATTTTTACAAACTTTTGAAATTTTTACACGAGCAATGAATCATCAAACAAAATGAGACAGGAGAATTATCATAAAATTTATAGTATTGAAAGTATCGGAGGCAGGATTTTTCACGCCGAAAATTTATGTGCGTTCTTGCTGAGGGACTTTTCGACATTGAGAACATCGAACCCCGAGCATTGTTGTTCACCATATGGCTCCATTTGATGTCATGTGTTTAACTCCTCTGACATCGAAGATAATGACATTTTAACGGAATAAATCGTAAGTAATTAGTAAATAATTAACCCTCTAAAGACATTAACAAAAGGATTACTGTAAATCCACATCCTTTCCGTTTAAAGGCACGCCGCACGACCATTACACTTGCCTTTCCTGTATGTATCTATCTACTTTCGGAACCCTCTCGCTCTCTCGCTCTCTCTCTCTCTCTCTCAAGCCATGAACCCTTCTCCGTCCCCGTCAGTCGTAAACCCGCAATTCTCCTCCCCAATTACCCCCAAAATATGCTCCTAAAACACCTATCTCGTCCTTCAATGGCGACTAACTAGATAGATATGGACCGATGCAATCTCATTATTCCCCTCTCTCTATCCTCTCTCTGCGCCTGCCATACACACCGTCCTTCGTCCTCCTCCTCGCCCAAAACCCTAGTTCTAACCCAACCCGCTTCGTTTAATTTGGGTCTTAAGTTGTCCAGAGGTGTTCTCCGGGGCATTTCCGTGAACCAACATCGCGCGGAACCGGACCTGCTCGACCAGGGGGTAACCGGAGAGGTAATTTCTAATTATTCGGACTCAGAAATGGCTCATTTTTTATTTGCTTGGTTGAGGCTGAGAAAATATGGGAACGTTGAAGAATTTCGTTCATTTCTGTTTGGTTTTGTGGGAACAGTGAAATCTGTGGCACACAGTGTAAGAAAGTGAAGTTACGCAAAACGAGGACTTGAAACTAATGCATTTTTTTCGTCGGAAAAGAATTTAAACTTTCTGCCGCTAGTTATGAAATACTATCAATGTGTTCTTTTAATTTATAGAAAAAGTTCGGATTTTTCCCGATAAAAAAAATACTCCCTCCGTTCCTAATTATTGTCTCTCTTAGGATCCCAACTTTTTAAAACACATTTAATGATTACAATAATATCAAATCTCATGGGTGTCATTTTTCAAAATTACCATTTTGCTTTACCTCATTTACAATACACTGATTGATATTTTATGAGGATAGTTTTAGGAACTTACCAACTTTAGGTTTACGGCTTTCCAAGATGGACTAAGATGTTGGAACAATCAAAAAATGGAATAGTAGGAATGGAAAAAGTTATTTTTTTAAGTTATTGTCCGTGACCGGACAATCTTTTTGGGACGGAGAGAGTATGCAATTGGTGGGTTAGTTACGAAATATTGTGGTGTAGTTGCAGATCGATTGTAGTGGGGACATGGACCTGGGATGTTTACTGCAGCTGGATCCAAGAAAGAACGTCTCCCAAATTTTGTCTGTGTGTGTGTTCTATATGGTGTAGTTTTAGTTATGGACATCAAAAGACTGGGTCAAGTGATGGTGAAGCGTTGTACTAGGCTTAGGTTGGGTTCCAAATTTTGTGTGTTTGCATTAATGCCCTCGATCTTCTTAAGGAGAAATTGATCCAATTGGGAGTAGTTGATGTTTACCGGTGAAAGGTTGGATTTAGCATTTTGCTTTGTTTTATTTTTCTTATCTTTCTTGAAAACCAAGCAGAGAATTACTGTTGTTCTAGGGTTTGAATTAACAAAAGTCGCTGTACGTTGCCCTTTACATTCTTAAAATTGAAGTCGTTATTGGAAATTTATCAGAGAGTTTATCTGCTCTATTTTCATCTTTAGAAATTTCTTTTGAGCCTGCATGAATAATACTGGAATCACTCAGGTTGGTATGTTTTAGGAAGTTGACAAGGTCGCTAATTTCCAAGTGAAGGGAGATTCAGCTTCAGAGCGCCAACAAAAGACAGGTCAGTTGAAGAAGAGAATTTTTTTTGGGCTTGGCATTGGAATTTCTTGTGGAGGTGTGGTGTTGGTGGGAGGATGGGTGTTCACGTTCGCTATTGCTGCTGCGGTTTTTGTTGGTGCACGGGAGTACTTTGAGCTAGTTAGGAGTCATGGAATTGCTGAAGGAATGACACCTCCTCCTCGATATTTATCACGAGCTTGCTCCGTTATCTGTGCGCTCATGCCCATACTTACACTGTAAGATTTGTTAAACATATGATCATTACTCATGGAAACGCTACATTGATATTAGTGTATGCAATTGGTTCTTCTAAATCTAGCAGCTCAATCTGTGCATCAATCCTCTCCTTGGTTTGTGCTCATACACGAATTTGTCTTTGGTGGTGGTCTGTGCTAACATATCCTCATGTTGACTAAAGGAGCCCTGATGTCCAATTTGGCTTACAGCTTTTGGCAGCCAACTTCTTGTGCTGTCCTGCTAGCGATTGGAGGAGTGAGAAGGCATTTTTTCAAACAAAGAGACTTCTTTCAAGGGCAAGATTATGAGCTACACATACATGGACTTGACCATGTCATCCACATTAACTTCCCCAAAATATATTGTTTTTGCCCAAGTCAGTCTGCGGTGTACCTGAATCCCAGTTTAAGTTATGAATGCATAACGAAACATGAACACATTTTATACATTGGAAAAATCCATTTTGTACCTAGCTTTCTACCGTCCCCTAAGCGTTTGTTAATTTATGTTTTCTTGTGGTTAAAGTGCTCTCTATTTTGCGCTGAATGATACGATTGTTTGTGCGTGATGCTATTAATATTGCTTTTCTTTTGTCTGCGATCAACTGTGAGCTTGACAGTCTCTTTGCCACACAGATGATCAATTTGGTTTTGCATTATTATGTGTTTACTCATAAATACTTTTTGCTTATAGAAGTTCTTCTTTTGGTACTCTTCCACCTTGGTTTTGTTGGTAGTTGTACATTTTCCTGATCAAGCATCCTTTGTGACCCATTCCTTACGGTTTCATGGATATCTGATTCGTTATATATTCTCAGGTATTTTGGCCAAATTGATGTTTCCGTGACATCCGCGGCTTTTGTTGTTGCCATGGCATTGCTTTTGCAGAGGGGCAATCCGCGTTTTGCTCAGCTCAGTAGTACCATGTTCGGGCTATTTTACTGTGGATATCTTCCTTGCTTTTGGGTTAAACTTCGTTGTGGTTTAGCAGTCCCAGCCTTAAATACGAGTAAGAGTTGTGTCGTTAATTTCCTTTTCACTGAACTAGACATTTGTGCGGCACGTCTGTTTTAGGAATTGGTTCGTTCAGATCGTTGTCAATATTTGTGCCTTGAAATGTTAATTATATGGAAAATAGAAAGCTTTAGATAGATAGTAGTATAAGAATCCATTTCGTTTGTCATTTTCAGTCAGATATCCCATACTGCATATGCTTGATGAGTTTATTGGGCAACAGAATACTTCTTTTATTAATCTGTAGCATTCAAAATTTTATTGATGGAGGAGGTTAGGCATGTACAGTTGTGTTCATTCTGTAGAAAACCATTTTCACATGCTATGCATAATCATATCAGTTTATATGACAGCTTTCACCGTGCCCTGACTTCTATGCTTATTAGTTATTATCCATAGCATTCTATACTCCATTGAAGGTTTCTTGTTGGATTATTGCTGCTTGAGTATAGTGGACACATAAAGAACTTGAGTTAAGATGAAGGTCATCGACTCTCTAAGCTAGGAGGCTATTAATATTTTGTAGTAAAAGTAGTATTATTAGGACAGTAATTTCAGCGGCTTCAGTCGGGTCAGAGGGTAACCAAGACGAGTCCAGGGTTTACACATCTTGCCCAAGCCTGTTGTCGGGGTCGAGGGAGAAGTAGTGGGAAAACAGAATAGTCAGACTAGGTTTAAACTTACTCTCCATTAAGGCCCTGTATTTGAGTATTTGCTGCACACCATGTTTCCGGTAGTGATTTGAGAAAAAAATGTAGGCGTTTTTACCATGTCGTTCACACAAATTAACAAGTTTTAACATTTATCTTCTTGTTCACACAAACTAACAACTTGTTAACAAAAAGTTTTTTTGCTACAGTAGCTGTACTCACAAATCCATCTACAACTTATTCACCACCGGAAACAACTTGACATTTTTCAACAACTTATTCACTACATGAAACACCTAACAACTTGATTGCTACAAAAAAAAAAATCACAACTTACTCACTACCGGAAACACCTATGTATTACATATTAGAACTAGGACTTTGAGTTGCTAGGTCGTGTGAAACTCAAAGTCCTAGTTCTAATATGTAATATACATAATAACTTGTGCAGCAAATACTCAAATACAGGGCCTTAATGGAGAGCAAATCTAAAGCAGCGAATCTTCTCCGCATGCCCAACCCTTTTCTAATTTGGTTTCTAAGAATATTGCCCGAGCCCGAACTTGGGTCCCGTTTATGTTGTGCAAGCCCTAAAATATTTTGTGCAGGGCTTGGTTTGCTTGGGTTGGCCATACCAAGTTGCACCCCTAGCTTTTTACATTTACTTCTTATCCTGCATTTTAGTTCCCTGCCGAAGTTATTGTCCCATTCTTTTTCCTGCCTTTCACATTTTTTAGTTCCCTAAGGAATATGGATGTGAACGGATTGACTTGCTCATTGTGCTTGTAATATTCTGAAAGAGAAGCTAGAAGGGGGCCCTGCAGGTGCAGCTAGCAGTGACCCCTTTTATCCCAAGTATGAGTTTTAACCCCAAATCTCCTAGCAGTTACCCTGTACCACTAGAGAGAAATGTCATTTTTTCCCCTGAAAGGAAAATGTTGGCTTCAATATATTACAATTTACTGTCATACTTGCGTAATCGAGTGGATGATTAAATGTTAGTTGTTTTTATTGAATTAACTGTCTAAATGACTGTCTTCTGTTTATCATTCTGTTCAGTTTAACCCATTTTAGAAGGGTTCTTATTCGTCTGTAAAATGTAACACGGCTCACATTTTTTGAGGATTTGGCTAAATTGGAGCTCCTAAAAGGAAAATTATAGGTAATATGGAGCTTGCTAAAGCTCCATTTGCTATGTGGGGTGATTCTTATTCTTGGCTGCTGTTGTTTTGCTAGATATTATCATTGGCAATCGTATCCAAGTTTTGTGTTTTCTGATGCGTAGATAGATCTACGCTTTACGTTTGACTTCATCTTTACTAATCATTGTGTTTTTAAACTTCCACTTATTCCAAATGATAGTTGGTACTCCATTTTGGACTGGTTTTTTGTTTGAAGGCCAATATTTTTTGCCTTCTGCTTATGTTTGTAACTTATTTTAAATATGCTAATTTCCAAGTTTATGGTGGTTTGTTGGTGTTTTTTATGAATGTCAAAGTTCATAAACATTCAGTTTTTGCAGGAGTGGGAAGAGTATGGCCTTTGCTTCTTGGTGGTCAAACTCAGTGGACTGTGGGTCTTGTTGCAACGTTGATTTCTATTAGCAGCATAATTGCAGCTGATACTTATGCTTTTGTTGGTGGCAAGGTACTTGTGCTCGTATAATTGAGAAGTTGGACTCTATGTTGTCTTTTAATATTTGTATACCATCTTAGATCCTTGCTAATATGATCATATAACTCCTGAATTCTTTTTCTTTTTGTTGGCCAAAACAAAGATATAGCTACCTTGATTTCTAGAATCTTTATCATTTATGGGAAAGTTAAATGTTCCATTTTAGGTGTGCTTGAAGAGTGGTTTTCAACAGCTTTTTTTTGTCAAAAAGGCTCTTGTTGACCCCTCCACCATGCTAACTAAATTCGTCCATAAAATAACGAACCGCTGAATAGTCACGTTCTCTTCAATTTGATGAGTTGTCTCACCCTTCAAGGCTGACTAGTATGAGAATTTACTTTTATATTGGTATACTGCACCTTTGAGTGTCATATGATAACTTATAGTATAGCAGCGTCTTGCATAAATTTGAAGTATTTGTTAGAAAAGCTCAGCCCATAAAGTCCCCTTAAAACCCAGGTATTAAGGAGAGGGAAGCTAGGGCCTTATAACCAGCATAGAGGGGCTTGTCCAGGCGATGTGGGACACAATCCAACACACCCCCTGGCCCACAAAGCGTGGCAACCAGACAACGGTTCACCAACGAAAGGCCCAACCAAAGCTCTGATACCATGTTTGAAAAGCTCAGCCCATAAAGTCCCCTTAAAACCCAGGTATTAAGGAGAGGGAAGCTAGGGCCTTATAACCAGCATAGAGGGGGCTTGTCTAGGCGATGTGGGACACAATCCAACAGTATTATAAGTCATTATGGTTGCTATCGCCAAGGTTTAGAAAAATAAAAAATGTATACCTGATTTGCTTCTTGAAATAAAGAATGTGCACATGTACAAGCCTGTATATATGAAAATCATGGCTACTGATTATTTCATTTAAGCGAAAACATTCTAGAACTCAAATGAAGATAATACTTGTTGGATACATTTTGTTGGTAGTTGTGGAGCAACTTTATTTTTCTTTTCCTTATATGCCTTTTTTCCTTATATGCCTTGTGAACTTTAGTACTTGTATTTTTATGAGAAACTTGCGGATGTTTGATTTCTACATTGGAGGATGTGTAAATATTGTTTGCTTGCTTGTTCATTTTTGTAATGAAACAAAACTTAGAGGTTTCTTCTTATTTTTATCTGCCACATGCTCTCTATACAATTACTCAGCCAATCTGGATGATCTGTTATAGATATATTTGTTGGAAGGAGAATATGATATGGGCTGAACGCCAGTGCAGGCATTTGGTCGGACACCACTTACTGCTATTAGTCCCAAGAAGACATGGGAGGGAGTTGCTGCGGGCTTAGGTGGTTGTATAGCCACTTCTGTTCTGTTATCGAGGATTTTCAGTTGGCCACCATCTTATCTAAGGTATTTAGTTTTGGAAGATTCTTGTCGTTATTCTTTAATCCACTTCAACATTGGAGTGCAAGAAAGGTGATTGTTGTGTCGGTATATGCAATGGGAGAAATGTACTGATGTAGTATGGGATAGCTCGGAGTTTCTTACGTGACAATATAATACCTGTCCTCTAAAAGCCAGTAGCTGGTATGTGTACCAACTGTGTGTGTGTGTGTGTGAGAGAGAGAGTATTTTAGTGGTTCAGGGTGATCTGTTTACAAAATCTGAAATGGAGATAGTTTTCCCTTTTTGATATATATGACTTTCATTAAGCTAATCATTTCTGAAAGGTTTTCATGATTTTCAATAACATAGTTTCTGGGATGATTGTCAGTGCAATAGCTTTTGGGATTCTGATCTTCTTTGGTTCTCTTTTTGGCGATCTTACCGAGTCAATGATCAAGCGTGATGCGGGTGTTAAGGACTCAGGGTCTCTTATACCTGGACATGGTAACTACCTCCGACTGTTTAATTCTGCAGTTATACACTGTACTTGTATGTTGCCACTTCATAAAAAGTATTCTTCCTTCACTCACTTCAAGAATCATAAATGTCTTGTGCTGCTTCTTTCAGTTAGGTGTTGAGTTGCTCAACTAGAATTTTATTTGTCAGCATTATTAAGTGTTTGGACACTATCTTTGTCCATTTCGAGTTGCTGCCAAATTGCTTGAGAGATATCTAACCTATTTGACTTAGTTGTTTATCATTAGTTCCCTGAATCTACTTTATGGCTGTGCTTGGATTCCCTTATTCTCGAGGGGGAATGAAAGTCTAATTACTAGGAAAGTACCTTATAAAATAGTTCCTAAGGTAAACCTCATGCAAGTGTTTGGAGTAACTGATGAATCTTAAACCTTGGAAACATATTTTAGGGAATTTACTAGAGTTCAACATTTTCCTTTTTTATGGATCAAGACTTAAATGTAAGATTATCATGGAGATGGTGGGTTTACTGGTTAGAGTCATATTTGTGAAGCGAAGTCTATTGGGCAATATGTATTTGTGAGGGCATCCTGACTTCAATAACTAGCTTTTGGGATTGTGTTCTATCCAAGATTTTGTAACTTGATACTAGTGCAGGGACCACTGGACCAGGTATGGATAGGATGCGTGTCCTTGGCCTTCACGTGGTCGGATGTGCTGCTGAGTGAGCACGATGTGCATGAGGCAGGGTGTGAAGCAAAGACCCATATTGCTGGGGTACCAAACTAAATTGCAATATATAAGTGTGGAGGCAACCTCATCTCAAAAGCTAGTTTTCAGATTGAGTTCTATTCGAGACTGCTTCATAATAGTTCGTTTGGATATGTGATTCCAAGTAGGATGGGTTCAGAATGACTGTCTATTCCAAGGATTCCAAACGTAGGACAAAACAATCTGAAATCACATTCCCATATCCTCCTAACAATTCCTGGCTTTCTGCCATCCGAACTGAGCTTTAGGATTCTTCAATGGATAACTTGTTTTCTTTGCAACTATCTATAAAGGCTTGCATTGAACTGTTTGGTCGTTATCTTTTACGTGTATTAGGCTGATTCATTATGCATTGTTTGTACTTTGCCAACAATCAGCATAGTTACTTTATTCCTTTGACTAATTCTGGATAAATAAATCTGAACCTCCCGCTCCTGCTTGGCAAATTGTTTATCAGGTGATGGTATCACCCTCCTACCTGTAAGAAAGAAGATTTCATAGTAGAAGTTGAACCCCGTATATCTCCTTATCATACTCCAACCAATATAACGTGTAATTCCTATATTGTTCTCGTGAGACCAGGAGGACTCTAGACCATCGCCTAACTCTTGCTTTGTTTGTTGGTTTCAACGCAATAACGGTAGTCCGTTTGAGTTTGGAGCTGAATGCTACTAACTTTATGTAGTTCTGGTTGTTGATTCTCTAGAATAACTACATATTATTGGCTTCGACAAACTTCTAGATAACAATCTCATTTCTAGGTTTGATGCTCTTTCTATAAGATCCCCGCGAAGTCATTTATTAAGGCAGTGATTTGTGCAGGTGGAATTCTGGACAGGACAGACAGCTATATATTTACGGGTGCACTTGCATACTCCTTCGTCAAAACCTTCCTTCCACTTTATGGAGTTTGATATTAGATAGCCCTGAACGGTCCAAAGTGAAAGGTTCATGTTTCCGGCCAATTGACTCTGCAAAACTAGGAGCAGACACAGGAATGCAATCAATAACTCGGACCAGAGGATGGTGGAGAGAAAATCGATGGTTTGTCCAGAAACTTGGACAAGTCAAGTGGGGCTCCATTTGCATGTCCACATGAGTTTAGGTAATTCACACCTGCTTCATAGCTGGAGAAATTATAAAATTTATGTTCTTTTTTTCTGGAATTACGCGAGATCAATAGCATTCTGGGGTATGCCAATAATCTTTGCAGTTATGCATTCACATACATGGATGTTTTGAAACAAGAGAAACTATTGGCTGGCTATATTGTAGGTTTCCTTGCTAGGTCAACGTCTGTTTGACAATGTAAGATTCGTGAATACGTAATAAGTTCCGAAACATGAATACCAATTTACGGAAATTACAAGCAACGGGTGGATGTTTGATTGTTTTTTGGGGTTAGAGAATCAGAGATTGCTTCGGCTTTTCAGAATTTACAATGACCTGGGTAAGTGGTACTATGTTATTGATGTTTTTTTTTGGGCTTTAATTGGGTGTTGGATCCAGAGGAATTACATTGATGGACTCTGGTCAATTGTTTAATCTCTGTTTATTTTGTTTTTCATAGCAATATCTTTAGTTGTAGTAGTAGTTGACTTCAATTTATAGTACTAGTTGACTACTAACTACCTCACATTTTGATATACAAAATTCAAGCACCAATTATTATAGTAATTATTAGTATACAAAATTCAAGAACCAATTATTATTAGTATGGAAGTTTTTTTTTTTAAAAAAGAAAACATATTATTAAAATTCTTGGGGAGTAGCTTGGATGGTTTATCGCATAAAATGTCAACCGAATCTATTTGGTGTCCATTCATTCATTTTTTTTTTTTTCATTTGACTTCCATTCATTCATTTTTTACTTGAGATTTTGCTTCGAATTATTCTTTTCTTGTTTCTTTTTCCGAGTCCAAACTTTAAGAGTAAAAGGAGAGAAATAATATATAGGATAAAAGTCTATCGATTGATCACTTTCATACTACCTAGCTATCACTTTCATTCAACGGTGGTTATTCAAAGTGAATTCACAACGTAAAGTTACAATTTTCAAGTTCTTCTAGCGGTCTAGATTATAGGCATTCCCTCTCAGTTTTTTTGTTTTTCTTGAAGATTATTATAGTATGGGATTTTTTTTAAAAAATAAAGAACTTCCGTTCGCATTCTTAACGAAGTTTTTGTATTTTTTGAAAGTTCTCAATTAGAATGGTTCAATTTAATTGGCAAAATAAATTTTAAATTACGCCTGAGAGTGCTTTGGAATTTTTATTTGAATCATGACACGATTTTTTTACATCAGCGAACGTGAGGGAGTAGATTATACTACTAACTTGGTATACATTATTGAAGAGAGAGAGACCATGAAGATCAATTTGGGTGTTTGGTGGTTACGCTCTTCATCCAATTGTGTTTGATTTTTGGAGTGATATTGTTAAAAAATAATTTCTCATAAATTTTCTAATTCTTGCGTAAAGGTTTATTTTTTATTGAACCGAAGAGGAGAGTCGAGAAGCGCGTAGTGGCCTGGCCGGTACACACATGAGGAGAGAGAGAGAGAGAGAGAGAGAGAGAGAGAGAGAGAGAGAGAGGGTGTTCTGCACAATGTTTGCTTTGTCTACTCGTCTATAGTAAAGGCAATGGACCAGACAAGACAGCTTCAAAAGTGAGGTCACAAAAACTCCCAAATATCACGTGGATTTGTTTCTTTAACCTCCTCTTGTCACCCTCACACTTCCTCCTGTATGTTACAGTACCCATGTTCATGTCTCCTAGCAGATCTGTATCTCCTAGGGCTACGTGATTTACGTACGGTCCTCTAGTTTCAAGATTTTTATATAAAGGTAAGAGACGAAAATACTATTCAGACATAATATGTTTGTTCGGTTTACGTTAATTTAATTTTGAGAGAGATTTTAAAATGTAATAAATGAAAAAAAATAGTTAGAAAAAATTTATTAAAAACTGTGTGCAAAAATTTTGAGTATTTCAAACGAACAAGCTCGAGCCTTACTTGCTATTATGCTTACACTTGTCAATTCCTTAAGACTTACTAGCCATGCGTGCGTGTTTTGCACCCCTTAAAAATCACACTTTGTTAATTGTGCCGCGCCCGTCACGAGTTGATTGTAATAATGATTTTTCTATTACACCTCTACGGTTGGGGTGAAAAAGCTTGTGAACTTGAATTTCGAGACTATAGATCGATCCAATATTAGAGGTCTACATTAATTATTATTAACCATAAAAAGAGACACATGATCACATCCTTCAAATGCATGGGAAACCCATATATACCACTTCCGGTCGCACGAGCCAATATTTGTGCTTTTAACAATTAAGAGACCATGGACAAAACAACGAGAAGAAGCCTTACAAAGCCTTAGTTGATATTTATGATGTAAACAAAACAAAAGGGGAAATGTGTGGGAAACATTAAACAAGCATGATAGAGACACGTTGGGTTGACCTTAATGAAACAAGTCTCATACAAAGGAAAAAGATGGAGATAAGAGAAGAAAAAAGGAGTTTGGGGATAGAAAGGAAGAGAAAAAAAGAAAGCAAGAAAACCATGCAAATGGAGGCTACCCAACTCATCCATGCAATGTCCTTGTGGAGCCAAATCTCCACTCAAATAGTGGAGAGAGAGAGAGAGAGAGAGAGAGAGAGAGAGAGAGAGAGAGAGAGAGAGAGGGGCAGGCTTGAGGTTGAAGGGAGGGGGGAGACCAATGAGGGGTGGTTGTGTGGTAAATGGGGGGCCTACGACAAGTGGGCTTTTTGACAAGAATGAGTGCTTGCTTTTAGGTTTTTAGTACTGAGAGGGAGAAAAATATATGCGAAGGAAGTAATCGCGTTGTTTTTAAGCTGACTATTGAGAAGTGGAAGCCAAAAGGAAAAAAATGGAAACAATGAAAGGAGAAACACACTCTAAAAAGGAAGAGTGGTACTTGGAGAAGATATGGTGGCCAAAGCATCTACAAAAGTTGAGAGAGAGAGAGAGAGAGAGAGAGAGAGAGAGAGAGAGAAGCAAATTACTAAAAGCTTGATGACAAGCCTAACTTTTGTTGCACACGCACACCCATGGTACCTCCCACACAACCCTCCACCTCACACTTCCTTTTTCCCTTTCCTTTTTCTTGTATGCCTCGGATGCTCGTTTGGGGTTTTGGCTTGAGCCTTGGCTCGTAGTGGTTCATTTTCTTATTGGTTTGCTGTTGGGTTGTAGAATGTTTTCTTATAATTAACGAGAGGTGCAGGGCAATTTATACGCACTCAACTAATCCCAAGACCCAATCTCATTGTCCACTAACGAGAGCCCCATCTAAATCGTAGAATTAATGTTAATGGATTAACATGCTTATAAGTGTTACAATTAATTTCAAAGTTTTACGTCAATGGATTCTATATTTCCTGATAGGTGAGACGGATTTAATCTAAGTTCCTCAATTCCAAGGGTAGTCTTCAGCTTCACATGTCTCACAAAGGATAAAGGTTACCATATCAAAAATCACAATCAAATCGAACAAATATTTTAGGGAGTAGGATATTTTAAGATTTCTGAAAAATCAAGCAAAATCTTCACCTTATCACTATTGGAGTGAGTTCAATTGCGAGGAAGTGAAACAAATAAACCGATAAGAAGCCCAATACACAAAGTGGGGCCTCCTGTTTGTGGACGATAAATCTGTAATCCTTCAAAATTAACTAAGACACTTGGTTATATAATAATAATAATAAAAAAGAAGATGCAGAAGAAGCTGAATACACATGAAACACATCAATTTGAACAATTCAGTTGGTGGGATCCCACTTGTTTCTTTTTGCTTTTTGGTAAATCACAACAAGATATTGGAATTTACCAAAGTGATTTTGGCTTTAGATGGGCTATTCAAACATATGTTATTATTAGTTATTGACCCAATCATGATCACCATGGGCCTTTACCCCAAGACATATCTTTCTATTTTGTATTCTTTGAACAAGGCAAAAAGCTGGCTAATAAAAATGGTCTGTACTTTCTCTTTAAATAGAAGAACTCAAATCCCTCACTCCCAGGAGGCTTCTCCATGACAAAAGTGCTTACCTCAATTCCTTAATGGAAAGTCGTTTATCATTATACTTTCCATGGAGGGTGAATTTTGAGAAACTTGAAAAAAAAGTGTGCCACTTTTTTATGGGCTTTCTATATCGAAGAAGATGCTCACTTGGTGCTCTTCCCCCCATCTCCCTCTCTGTCTCTAGAATCTGCTTTCACCCATTTGAGGTGACTAAAGGCAGCAATGGCTGGTCCAATATCAAATGATCAATCCCTTCAATCGTACGTGATTTTATAATTGATTTTCACACTTCTTTTTTTACATCTCTCTCTCTCTCTCTCCTTTTGTTT
Organism: Rhododendron vialii; assembly: GCF_030253575.1. Classification (NCBI taxonomy): domain Eukaryota; kingdom Viridiplantae; phylum Streptophyta; class Magnoliopsida; order Ericales; family Ericaceae; genus Rhododendron; species Rhododendron vialii. The sequence goes on along the minus strand of NC_080563.1, from coordinate 3,279,229 downwards.
TCATTCGTGTAACTTTGCAACAAACTTTACTTATCAAAAAAAAAAAAAAACTTTGCAACAATGCACTTCTATGTAGGAAAAATTTAACAACTGAAAGGGTAATGCATTATGTGGTGATTAAAGATAAGAAATAGAGTGCGATTATAAATTAGAGGAGTGTCGCTAATCTAGTGATGTTATGAGAGTGAAAAAGACAGAAAGCTTCTTTTCCTACCATTTTTATTTGAATTTTCCCTAGATATAGAGTTTTTATAATGTTAGAGTTGGATTATATGTTTAGTGGTTTAAATTTTCGTTTTCTTTGGTGGTGATGAAAGTCTACATTGGTAGTGCTCTTGAGCTCAAGTGCTTAACCATGGTGCAACGACAGAAATAGAAAATTAAAGGATACTATTTATGTGGAGGGCAAGGTTCCAGGTCTTCTACTTAATTTTACCCTTGAAAATGACTCTTCATACTGCCTTTTTAAAGCACATTTTGTGGATGAAGAAATTCCCTTTGTTCCTATAGCCCACAAATATTGCTTTTGCAATCATGGAGGTAAAGTTAACCCAAAAAAATCATAGAGGTAAAAGAGTTTTTGCCAAACTCACCCTTCATTGAAATATCAAAAAAGGAAAAGATATGGCTTTGTTCCATAATATTTGCTACCTGTCAAATAATTTGGACAATTTGATATGCTAGTTGACTTAAAGGTAGCATTTGGCACCTCTTTCTCAACACGTTGGAGGATACTTTTTGAAGCAAATGCTTATGTGTTACCTCCAAATGGATCCAATTAACGTTCATAATGGAATATAATATGACGATTGATATAGAAAATGGATTTTCACACTCTTTTTTTTACTGCATGCACCACTTTTCTTGTCTTTAGTAGAATAATTGCATTGAAAAATTTCACTAGAAGACAAGAAATTGAGTGCATATATCTAAATGAAAAGTATGAAAAATTGAAAACGCCCTTAATATATAATTGATCATGTATTCAAACTTGAAAGTCTAGTTACTTAATAAGCATAAAATATTTGTACAATTTAGCTTGCTTATTAAGGAAAGCTTCACCACACACGAGGGAGGCGATAATAACTCTGAAGTTACTTAACATTTTAAAATAAGTTTGTGGTAAATGTTTTATACTAACCATTTTCAAACATATTTTTGATCCAAGGATATAATGGGACTTCTGCACAATTATAACCATTTTCAAATCTCCAACCAAACATATTTTTGATCCAAGGATATAATGAACCATTGCCAAATGTTTTATTTGTCTTTAGAAATAATGGACCTATTCTTATGATCACTAGAGAACGTGTTACATGTAAGGGTTTTTTTTTTTCCTCTCTCTCTCTCTAGTTCGATGGTCAGGGGTGCCTGGGTCAACTTATGCGCACGTCGACTATATCCCTCCTCGTCTATCCGGTCCGGTCAAAGGAAAGCTATCCATGCTGGGACTAAGAGATTTACAAGAGATTTCTCTTTTGCGGCCTAACTCCAAGAGATACCCAAGTTTCGAACTCAAGATGTCTGGATTTACAGCTCATCCCTGTTGTCACTCGAGCAGGGTTGTTTTAGGAAAGTTACTATCTCTAGAATACTGTTGCCACTATTTTTCTAGTTTGAAACTGGGACTCCAGAGTGATATCAATTCGGGGAAGAACCAAAAAGCAGAGCATTAGCTTTACAAAAAAGCCCTCCAATGCTTTGGACCATTTCCTGGGAACAGTTTTGGCCAAGTTTGGAAATTGGAATCCAGAAACTTTGACAATGGGGGTACACTGCAAGTGACCACATTTATGAAGAGCATGTAGCCATGAAAGTGCTATGAAAAACATCATCAAACTTCAGTAGGCGTTTGAAATAGTGATACAATTGAAGAAAGCTGGATACGAAGTGTTGATTCAATTATTTTCGAGGGAGGAGGAAAAAGAGAAAATCTAGTTTGTCAGATTCATGAGCTTTGTCTGAAATTCTTGTTCCAAATCTATATATATCTGTATCCAAAACGAATAATGTTAAATTTTGAGATACTAATTCAAATTAACGTGCTAATGGGTTACTTTGGGTTTGTATCGAAAGAGATTATTCAGCCCACCCAGGTGGACTTATCTACTGCCTTTGAGTGGATCCCGGCACCGTATGGTGGGATCCACGCATATATATGGTGAAGTACTACATAAAATTTGTTAAAGTACGTGGAGAGTGACATCTATATAGTTATCTAACTCGAGAAATATTCGTTCGAAACAAAATTCGAGAAATATTCGTTCGAAACAAAATTCGAGAAATAGAAGAAGGGTTGAAGTTAGCCCGCGACACTCATACAAACATTTATTCTCAAGAACCTCCATAAATCTGTTTTGTTTGGGGCTAAATTCTTTTCATGGTATCCAACTGATGATCTCCTGGGCTACCTTAATGATACAAACATTTACTTGTCAGGCCAACCAGTAAAATAATCATGTAAATTGTGACCACATAACATGGTCATATGTGTTCCCTAACAAATTAAATAAGTTATTCTCACAATCATACTATTGGTTTTCTAAAGCAAATGTGCTTCAAAGGAAAAGTGCTTGAGGGTCATTTGTGGTTATTTGATTCAATCGATTATCCATGAAATAGGGTTCAAGTATATTTGCAGGTTAAGGGAAAAAATGCAGGGTATAGATGTCCGATTAATTTTTTTTTTTTTGGATGATGATAAGCATCTTGATGTGATTTAAAAATGTGCGGTTTAGATTTTGAAATTATGGCCAATATAAGGATTGAAATGGGTGAACTCTCAATCAATAGTTTTCCAACCTATTTTTACTCTCTAACCCAGAGCTTCTCTCCCTAAGAAAGAAATCCTAACCGTTTTTCTCCTCCCTTCTCTTAGGGTTTTCACCACCCTAATGCGGCGTTGAGAGGGGAGGACTTTATCTTGGACGGGTGTTTTCCTTCCCCATGAGTGATTGGCCTTTTTTCTCCCTTTTAATAATCTCTCTTGGCCAATGAGGATCTTTTCTCTCCCCATCTTAAATTTGAGAGTTTCTTTGTGTTTTTTCTTCTTTTTCGTTTCTCTCGGCTTCTTCATCATCAAGGTGCTGCTTTGGTTTTTAGACAATGGTGGTGGTAATGGTCCTTCAGCGGCAATGGTGGTCCAATGACAAATCAAATCGGTTGGATCGGCTTCGCCATCGGTTGATCATATTTTGGGTTGCAAAAGATCTTGCCCTATGGTAGTGGAATTAGTTGTCATCGAAGATATGCATGTGTCGAGGAGCCGATCGGTTATGATTTGTGATTTTCTTTTCATTTGTAAATCGGTGAACGTAGTTAATCACACTTTGGCAAAACATTGTGTTTGCGAGGTTCTGGTATTCGTACTTGAAAAACTAGAACCCTGTTCGTTTTGGGATTTTAGATTTGGATTTGTACGTAATAAGTGTAGAGAGAAATAAAATAATGATTGAAAAAATAGGTAATGATTAGAGGGAGATAGAGAGAAAAATGAGGATACTGATTGAAGAGAAATACTCTCTCTATCTCAATTTGTTGCGCCTATTTTGACCTTCACGTAATTTAAGAAAAAATTATAATTACATTGACTTTATGTCAATTTTACCATTTTACCCCTTTGTAATTTATGATTTTTTGTCAACTTTCTTATCATGTCATTAATTTGCTCTACTTTCCTTTCAAATTAAATTCAAAATTTGAATTTAGGAGGGATGAATGAGGGATAATATGGTAATATGAACATCCAAAATCCAAAACTCCAAAACAAACGAGGCCTAGACCTCCCGATTGGTATTGGATCATCTATGATACGATAATCATGCTAGCTATTTGAGATATAATTTTCACACTCTCGTTTTTACAATTCACACACTCTCTCTCTCTCTCTCTCTCTCTGGTCTCTGTCCACATAAATTTACAATAATGCCCCTAGAGAGGTAAAAAAATGTCTCCAAGTAGTAGGAGTAGTACTATAGTGATCAAACGGTGAGGATTGAGAGATGCACTTTGATGAGGACAATTCACCGTGGAGGATGTGAAAGTTTTTGATTTAAGGAGGGACGTAGGTTTGGTTATTTATTAAAGTCCTGCCTGCCACACTTGTTGTTTGCGGTCAGACAGTGGGACCGTCCGCATCACTGTTTCATTTGGGTCCGTAAAATTTGGATGCAATTAACTCACTGTACTACAGTATCGTTCGATCATGTGGGTCGACTGTGTAGCGTACGAGCACTGCCCATTCCGAGCTGTTTCGTATTACTCCTATAAAAGATGGATGCCCGATCGGCCGTACAGGTGGAACATCCAACGACTGAGACAATTCACGTTTATTGTTGGTTGCGTCCTGCCGATGCTGTCGTTGTTTTAAGGATATCTCTTGTCGCTCTCATCTCACTGTTCCCCAACAAAGCACCGAATCACTACCAATCGTAGTAGTAATATCATAATGGAATTGATATTGAAAAAAAAAAAAAAATTTCTTTCGACACTTAAAAAACAAAAAAAGAAGTGTGAATAATAAAAAAATAGAGTGTGAATATCAATTCCCAATCAGAATTGGATGTTGTATAAATCTCTTTTATCGATATTTGATTGAATTGATTTTTTAATGGCAATTCTAAATATAATATTTTGAAAAAAATAAAAGACTCTGATATTTTTCAGAATCCGAGATGGGTCTCAAGGCAATTTGTGCACGCTGGTATAGGAACCAGTTGCTCGGACAGTTTATGTATAATCCGATGACATGCCTTTAGTCATGATCTCCATGTGTTTTGGGCAATTTGTGAAGGGATCGAAAAACTCTGCTAAGAGCTTTAAGGGCACTTGGGATTTTCTAAGTTGTCTTTATTTAAAAAATTACATTTTTTTATAATTTTTTAATTTTGCGTCAAATTTTTGTGAATTATTAGTTTGTCTTGACTGGTAGAATCGGAAAGTAAAAAAAAAAAAAATAGTTTTACCCAAATTCTTTTGAAAATATCCAGACTTTTAAGGCTTTATTTTGAATATCTTTTAACCTTTTCAATTCATCTCGACAAAAGACGAAACAACGTAGCAATAATTTTTTTAACTTATACGCAGAGTATGTACCCCTCCTTTGTATATGTACCGGATGCTGAGAGCAAAGCTGGTGTTGATTTCATATTGTCTCGACAAATGTATTTTGAGTTGTCTCTATTCGCCGCCAATGTCCGAGACTTCATCACCGGGACCTACATCACATCTGTTTCATATCACATCTCTAATTACTACGTTTTTATTTGATTATTGTGGAGAGGGTTTATCCAATTTAACAGTACCCTTTTCTAAAAATAGTAATTTGGTTCAAACACTCTGTAAAAGTAAATTTTTCTATACCCCTGTTTCGGTATAATTCCGATTGTATTTTTTTTCCCGACGAATTCTGGTTGTTAAATCAAGAGATCAAATATGATTGATCGGCAAGAAACACTGTGGAATGGATACAGAGAAATTTCGGTATAGAAGTATGAGGGGCTAATAACTATGGTTTAGGAGGTCAAGGGATAGCCTCCTCCATACTCTCATCCCTTCATTCGCTTTAAACTCTCATTTTCCTTGGAACCATCGATCACCGAATCACTCCTGTCGAAGTTTCTTCAGAGGAAATTATATATGGCTGTAAAGAATTGAGTTGATCCGATATTAACAAGCATGTAAACAAGTTGAAATTTTGTTCTTGGAAATGGAACGATTTAGGTGTAGGATTGAATATATGTTCGTTGTCAGTTTACGAAACAAAATGCCACTTGTTCGTCCGCCCAACAATATTCGACCAAGAAATGATTTTCTTGCAGACATGTTTTTCTTTGAAAGAACTATGAGATTCAAGTTTCGCTCATTGTTAACATGTTTGCAGCGGCTCATTGAATTAGAGTCCGGCAATCGGAGCACCAAGAATGTTTGTTAGGTAGTGAGATTATGACAATTGAACTTTAACAACTTCATTAAAAAAAAGTCATAAACAACATGGATTTTAACTATATTGATATCAATGTGTCACGGCCAACTCCATGTACATCAAAACTTTTATAATACTGATGACGAACATTTTTTTGATTCTCTTGTCGTATATATGAAGTAATTGTTTCATTGTCAATACGATCAAATATATCTCTTTCAATACACGTAGATAAAAGCAAACGTATCATTCGCTCTCTAGCTAGCGCCTTCAAATGTCGCAGTCAAAAAGAAATTATAATTGTCTCCCATAAAATTATTAGTGAGAGTATCGGGCATTCGTGGGATAGATTAGTCTAGTTGACCACCTAATGAGTAAGAAAAGAGTTCCATGATAGTAGCAGGGGAATGGTAGTATGCTAGGAAAGGCTATGAAGAGAAGACCACTTGACTGCCTAGTGTGAGTGATTGCTACCATCACCTAAATGCTATTTTTTAGCACTGATTGCTTGCACAGGTTCCTCCTCCGGAAGCTCGGGAATATCCTCCAATGAAGAAGCAAATTATGAGGGAGAGTAATAGTAGATGCGCGAATTCTTCATTGCATGCCGTTGGATTGTTTTTCTACTTTCTTTTCCAGATTCGGAGATGCTGATGAGCAAGTCGTCTCCCTGCAGAGCTACCGATTCGGCCGCTCATCTTAACACGGACGGTTCGGATCAAATCTGAACGCATACAAATCTGAACAGTCTATTGCTTGGTTAAGATCTGAGACGTTGATTGCCGAAATAAGCAGCTGAATCGGCTGTTCTGCACTGCTCTACTGGGGTTACATACCCCTATATTGTGTACTCAAAATTTTGATTATTTAATAAAAAAGGTTATAAGCGATAATTGCACAATAAGTGGTACTATAGTTAAACTGTATTTGGATTGACGAAGTGGATCCAAAGTATTAATTATTTTTAAAGGTTCAGTAATTAGACATTAAATTATTCTTTATTATTTTTCAGGGTTTTCAATTAATATATTATACCCAAAAAAAAAATTTACAGCAATTTTTGTCATAGTGTTAGTTTCATTTCCGGGCGAAAGTTTAATTTATGATACATATAGTAGTAAAATTGTTTATCTAGTGAAGGTAACCAATCTAGATAATAAAGGCCTTTTCTAGTGAAGGTAGCAAATCTGATGAAGTATAAAACATTGTGTGGACCCCAAAATCAGGAATTCGAGTCATCCTTGTGTAGAAGTATTTTTTTTTCGACGGTCAAGGGTGTCTGGACAAAATTTATGCGCACTTTAACTAATTTCGTCTCCAGTTCGGTCGAAAACAGGTCATCTAAGCTGAAAGTAGGGGATTCACAAAAAAATTACTTTTCTGCGGTCTTATTCTAAAAACCGAACCCTGATTAATTATGTGGGAGCTAACTCACCAACCATCTAGATTAATCCTTGGTGCTCTTGTGTAATAGTACTAGTATTATTATGCACAAAAGTTAAAATCAAGTTTTAATAATACCTTTGGATCGAAGCTGAAGGGTTAAAGTTCAAAGACATGTCAGTCTGTCACCATCCTCTGTTTTATTGTATATATTGCCCCACCATTCCGTCTTATTACCATAAAAACCAACAACGCTAAACAGAGGCTTAAGCAACTTGTAAATGTAAACTACTAGTACTAGTAAACCAAACCAATCGTATCGACATCACATGAAAACCATGAACGTATAATAATATTTAGTAATTTTATCAGCGTCACCAAAATAGGGTGGTATTATTGTATTGGAATTTTTTTTTTAATGGAGGAACAGCCCTACGATCAAGTTACTAAATGAACCGATCCGACTGTGTAATCCAAACCTTTAGAGGAACTAGCTCGGTCACACCAGTCACGACCAACCCCCCTCATCCCAACTTAATGTAAGGTACTCGCTCTATGAAAATTGAACCTCAAATCTTGAAAAGTACTCTCAAAGTTTGAGTATCTGTCCGAACCACTGGAACAACATCTGGGTGCATGTATTGGAGTATGTTATTTTATGGTTCCTGTCCTGACAACGATGTTAGTATTTTCTAAGTTTATTCACCCACCAAAGTTTGTCGTCATTATGGAATTAAGCTAAATTTGGGTTTCGAGAGTCTTTTTACTTTCCGAAGAGACGAGGCCGAGTCATTATGGACAACTTTTCTAGCAAATTAAAATGGTTACATTACATCATTTTTTTTTTCTTGGGTTCGATGATCAGAAGCGTCCGAACCAGCTTACACGCACCTCAACTAATTCCTTTCGAGTTCCGGTCAATAGCAGGCCATTCATGCCAGAACTGAAGAATTCACAAAAAATTACTACTTCTTTCTAGCGGCTTTACTCAAAAAATCGAACGTACCCTGATGAATTGTGTGGAAAGCACACCTACCAACCAACGAGACTAAGAGTTATGGTTACAACTTGGAGTACATGCATCATAAGAAAGCTACAAGTACTCCCCATAAAGTCATAAACTATGTCGTCAATATAATAGAATTCTGAAGAGGTCGTAAGTCGTAAGAGTCGAGCGGATTGTTACGTGAAATAGGCGTAGATGAAAACATACTAAACTTTAATAAATGTTTCGATATTTTTCCGGCCGATATCAAAAGATATTATTTTAATTGGATTCAAATATGATTAACTTCATTTTCACAGAGTGCTTTCATATGATGAGCTGAATTCGAGTATAAGTCAATCCAATTAACAAATTTCAAAGATATTGCCAAGTTTGGCTTGTTTACAACAATTTTTCTTTAACAATTACTCCATTTAGCGATTCCGGGGCTGTGTGGTGGCCACAAAGCGAATTATTCTTTCGCCTTTTACTAAAATAAAACAATTATTCAGCGATTCAGCGAGAACTCGAACTCTAATACTCCAGCGTTTAACCCGAAAAAGAAAAAAAACTACTTTCACTATGTTGTCTTATTTGCACAAGTAATTTCCATAACGCCACACAAATTTCGTTTTTCCCGAAAAAAGTTGACAAGTTTATTGTAGTACTAGCGGGTCAGATAACGGCACGCCCGGCCATCCAGACCGTTCGTCAAGCCCAGCCATGAAAAAGCCTAGGCGAACCGGACGGCCAACCCTCATAAGCGACCAAGCAGGTCACCCCGACTGGAGCCTCGTAGGCAGACCGAGGTGTCGGGTCGGATCTTTAAAGATCGCGCGCGTATGGTTGGGTCGAGGACACATCAGCGCCGAGTTGTTTGGTCCGGCCACGTGGCTCGGTCACATGTCCCCTGACAACGTGGCACTCGGTGATTGTCATGCATGACGTCAAACCCAAAAGCAGTTATTTTGTGATGTCATGGGTGGCACGAGCTATCTTGGAGGCCAAACCAAGTGACTCCCTACATAAGGTACAATATTAGACCCAAGAGAGGTACGCCGTCCTTACTCACTCTAGCTCCATACTTTCCTTCTTTCAACCAGGACGTACCTACCCGTCGGAGTGCCTTCTGGTCACCCCCAGCCGGCTAGGCAATAAGGTAGTTCCCTATTTTGTAGAACTAGGTTGGAAAGAATGAGCTCCATCCAGATCCAACCCGGAACATACAAGAGACAAGATCCAACTTGAACACCACCCCGAAATTATTATAAGGTGAACGAGAGAAAAATATAACCACCAAAAACAAGAAAGGGAGAAATTAAACTCTGGTCAAGCAGATTCAAGGACATGATCAAAGCATACTTTAGAATTGCTTATTTTCGAGGAACTTTTTTTTATAGAGACACCGACACATTATATCCTCAACCCACAATGAGGGACAAATATTTTGCTATGCTAGCTATAAATACCCAAAAACCAAAAGCAAAAAACCAAAGCGGTGAGGCTTAATCATGTCCAACTCCAACTTGCTTCCAATCTCACCACATTTTTATTATAAAACATTGCTTGCTCAACAGGGGCACTGGCATGTTATATCAAATGGGCAGTTATGACTTTGTTCTGCCCTTAATCGAGAGGGAGGGGACCAACTAAATAAAAAAGAGGTAGTCGAGTCCTTAAAACAACTGTTCACATTATTCTAATAGGAGCTTTCCTTTTTCTTCTATTTTTTTGGGCCATAAGAACACCATATGTTTTTTTTTTTAATAACCGGATGTTGAGCCAACTTGTGCATGCGCACCTCGACTGATTCCAAGATTTTGAAGTTATCAATCGGGTTAAAACCTCCAATGGTCTCAAAATATGGAATGTTTAGCCTCCGTACACTTCAAACATGTGACTTCATTTAGGACGAACACTTATTTGCTCATGCCCATTTGACTAAACTGGTTATAGGATTATAGGAACACCATATGTTAATGTTATAGACAAAGAAAAGATACAGCAAAGTTCTTAGTTTTAACCGATTACAAGTAAAAAGCAAAAAGAAAGCAAATAAAAGAACCATAACTAAAATTATTGGGTCCGGAGTGCCCCATGAATTTAGTTACATAATAACACTCCCTGAGACCGCTCTAAAAACAGACTTGGAGGTGCAATATCGAATGTCATAAAAGACTTAATTGAAACCCTCCCTAGCACTAATTGATTTTAAGAAAGATGGTGAAAAGCAGTCCGAATAAACTAACAGAGGTTAACCTAATATAATTTCGACACATAATTTTCATACAAAATGACATGGCGGTTTTTAGTCCTTTATTTATGGCTAAAACAACCAGAATTCAAATTGAAATTTCAGATCTAAAAACTTGACTTGAAACTCCAGCTCTATGTAAAACCGGGAATCCTGTAGTGCAAAAATTGAATACTGAGATGATTGTGGAGATGAACGACTCAGATTGTGCATTACAATCCTCTAGGCTGTAGTGCGTCCCCGTGTCCGCTCTATACCAATTTCCTTTACAATAATAACGTTGTTTCTATGACCCTAACAAAGTTTATGAAACCAACTCACTAGACTTTCCTTAAATAACACTAAAACGTACAAAATAATAGAGCACACCACCACACACACACGCTCTCGGCCCCCCAGTGTGGAAGTTTGCAACATGGCCTCAATGTTCAATTTCTAGGAAAACATAACGAAAAAACAAAGGGAGGAATTCCAAGGAGATGAACTTAAAGTAATCTTTCGGGGGGTCCAATGACAGTAGCCCCATGTGATTGGATTAGGAGAGGCACCCTATTTTTAACTAAAATAACGGCAAATTCAATGTACAAAAACAATGCAGGCAACGCATGCATAAATAAAAACAATATTAGCGTGACTATAATACAACCTACCCATAAAAAAAAACAACCATGGAAATCATAGCATAAGACACCCACCATAAATACTACTATATATAATTATTAATTATTATTAGTACTCCTAAAAAGTGTTCTTAACAAGCAACTGTGACGGTATGGATGTGCTAATTACTCCAGGAATTTAGGCCAACATCCGATCTTGACATTCTTGAGGGAATGGCATCTTAATCAAAATCAAGGACATTAGATGATTCCGGAAATGAACAATTAAAAGACAATAATATTGCGTCATTAACCATCGATCAGTTCATCTAACAAGTTAAGCTGTTAATTAGCTATAGAATATGATTATTATTTACCCAATACGCGTCATCGCGTGTATACAGTCAAGACTCGCAATCACAAGTGAGTTAAAAAAACGTCCAAATACTTTAATTACTGTATGCATGAGATAAGCGGTGAGAATTTCCTTGTGATACTATATTAGATCATTAACCATCAAATCATCTAAACTTTTAAAGCAAGTAGAAAGAGAGATTACGTTTATTACTTGTAGTCTCAACGGGCCACTAGTACTGCAAAATTAGGCAAGAATTTAGACTAATATTAAGCTCTCCAACAAGAAGCTATTTGACCTGTGAACTCTGGCAATTGCCAATCCAGACAAGTTCTTTCTTTCTCCTTCTCTACACCTCTATTTGTCATGGGCACACAAATTAACATTCTCATTTGACATTTTGCTAGAAACAAACATAAAAATACCTAATCTGGGGCTATAGAGCATTTCCAGTGGTGATGTAATGCCACCATTTGTGCTGGTAAGGCTACAAGAAAGAACTTCCATCCCATGGAAACCGAAGGGAAAGCCACCAAAACCAAGTTTCCGGCCAAAACATTCTACACATGTTTTTACAGTATCATCATAGGTTGGTTTTAACACCCGACAATTGCAAATGGTGAAGGATCATGTTTGCAGAAAGATAGATTGCACTGGTATTCTGCAGTCATTTACTACCAAGAGCGTGCTCGCACACAAGGCACAGTAATAGTAACTAGTAACTATGAAGACTACGTGACATGAATATTAATCTCGAGGTGAGGCCTTCAATTTAGAGATGCTTCCATAGGAATGGAATCACCATCTGAAACTGAAAAGTTCACGATTCATGAAATATTCAGCTCAGTGAAATATAACATGTAGCAGGAGAAACAACAGAGACAAATTCAGCATGAATACAACACGTAAAATCCCATACATCCACGCTTGATAAAAGAAGAAGACGAGGATTTCTGAAACAAGGATTGTTCACAGTTGTTGCTATAACTGTAAGTCGTGATTCCACATGTTGTGCAGAATCAACAAATTGGTAAATTTTAGTCATATAGGGAAGAAAAAACTGTTGTCAAAATATCTACTACTCCATACAACAGGATTATAGCACACAACTGTAGCTAAGAGATACCCAAAGCACATAATGAAGAGGCGTCAATCAAAAGGTTAAACTGTTCTTTTTCCCATTTCTGGTCTTACATTGTAGTCGAATACAATAGATAACCCCCATAATTAGAAATAACCGCCATTCGTTGCCACAACAGCACAAAAACACCGGTAGAGGGGACAACAACAACAACACCGAACATAACAGATGAAAGAAATAGAACTACACTACTAGACCATCCAGTTAATAAAACATCTGGTTCTTTCTTGATATGATCCTAAACCACAATGACAATTAGAATAGTGAAATCACAGCCATTAATATTCGAACGATCAGATACTATAGCAGTTAAAGTTAAGAAGCAACATCTCAAATCGGAATGATCGGGTGAATCCAATACCAAAATATCGATCCTCAACACCTCCACGCCGAAGCTGAGATGAGCTCCTTCCGCTGCCAGCACAAAACAAGTGAAGACTGCCTCTTCTCAACATGAAATCCTCTCACTGGAGTCTTCTTGACCAAACAATCAGCTTGTGATTCCGCGAAATTGCTGAACGTCAATGGAGAAAATCCAGATGACAGAAAAAGGGTCCTCCAATGAGCGGTCTTCTCAGGGGAACGGTATCGACCCATCACAATTTTTTCAACACAAGGTTGAAGCAAGTACCTCTCAATCTTTTGCAAGGCCTCCAAGTTCACATTCACAGCATCAAGTGACTCAAGCAGGTTTGAGTAAGACTGAAGGGCATGAATCACATGGTTTGGAAACGGGAGATCTGTTCGGTCACAACCTCTGTCCAAAGATACCACAATTTTGGGGGAAAGTTGCTTTATGAAGCGAAGGATCAAAGGGAGGGACAGTTGGCTATTCGAAAACGAAGCAATTGGGAGATTAACCGCAATTGCTTCGTTTTCAGACAGATGAAGAGGGAATTGTGACCAAGAAGCAGAGTGAAGGGAATCAAGGCTCAAGATTTCAAACTCGAATGGGATATTGATTTCACAAGCGAAGTGGTTGAGATTTTCCCTAGTGAGGCCTAGCTCAAGTTGGTCATGGGTTGAAGGGGAGGCAAATGCAGTGATCTTCAACGAAGGTGGTCCTCCGCCCCTCATGGCAAGCTCTTGCATAAGAGAAGCCCATTGCCCACCAAACCCGATATCGAAATCTATAACGTGAATTTGATCAGACCCATCTAAAGCCTCGAGGAGGGCTTGGTTGCAAGTGAAATTTGCAAACTGGAGGAGTGGTGAAATCTCGGAGAAAGACTTGTAAGCACCAATCTTCATTATCAGATTAAACGGCGACGGATTCGGCAAGTTGGGTGCCATATTGAGCAATTGAAGGAGGGATTCTTTGCAAAAGAAAGAAGCCCTAACGAAAGGCTTACCGATCGGAGAGAGGTGGTGATTGAGCCGCGCCAATATCCCTTGCGCGAGTACCGTGTTCCCTATCTGGATGAACTCCGCCGCCTTGAACAGCTGGTCGATTATCCCCTGTTGGTGTTGTCCCATCTCGTCGGCGACCGTCTTTGTTATGTTCCTCTGATGGAGGAATTGCAGGGAGAAATCTTGAGACTGTGGGACCAGGTCAAGGCCGCCGCCGCCGGGGTTGTGCCTTTTCGCCTGGGGTGGGAAGCTGTGTTCATTTTGGGTGTACGGAAATGGCAAGAAAAAGGCTGGGTTTTGTGTGGGGTGGTTGATTAAGAGATTTGGGTTGAAAATCTGGGGTTTCATATCTGGGCAGTCGAGGGGGTTGAAGGGGTTTGAAATGGGCCCAAGGGTGTTGGAAAATGGGGGGAAATTGTTGGGGTTTGAAGGGTTTGAGAGCTTGAAGTTTGGAGGGTTTGATGGGTTTGGGGCTAAACCAAGCTTGGAATGAGGAAATGTTGAAAAAGGAAGAGAGGAGTTGTTAATATGGCCGAAATTTCCAGATGGGTCTAGCCCAAACCCTTGATCTACGACGCCAAAGCCGCCGCCGTTGAAGTCGAACTCCGCCGAGGCCGGGGGAACAACGCCGCCGCCGCTCTGGAGCAACTTGTTCAGACCCATGGAGGGGTCCTCTACGTCTCCCATGATCCAGCGGTACATGGACTGCTCCTGCCCCGGCGACGCCTCCACGGAGTCCGACAGCATGCTCTCCCAGTCCTCCATCCCCACCACCAGCCCACATTTCTCCGGCCCGGGGCCGCCGCCGCCGCTTCCTAGTTCAACCCCCGCATTCGAGCTGGTGGTTTCTTGCCATTTCTGGGACGAGTTACCCGAGACCGCCGCCACCCCTGCCGTGTCGGTGGAACCACCACCACCACCGCTGCCGCTGCCGCCGACCAGGGTTGAAGTAGAAGTAGGAGGGCTTGGGCTGCCTATTGTATCCAGAACAGAGGTAGGCTCAAAACCCAGAAAGGAATTAACTTGCTTGTTCTCCTTCCACTGGTACAGCAATGGATTCGAAAATTGATTAGAGGAGGCCTCTGGTACAAGGTCTAGCAGAACCCCCTTCCCCTCAAAATCAAAGGGTAAGGGCATCCCTTCATCCAACAAAGACTCACAAACCCACAAGTTTTTTCCCCCTCTCTTTTTTCCTTCTCTCCCTCCAATTTAAAAAACCCAGCAAAAATAAGAGCACCACCCAAAAAAAAAAGGTTCTTTAAACAAAGAGAAAAGTAGATGTAAACAACTAAGAGAGGCTGAGAGGACAGGAGAAAGGCTCAGAAGAAAACAAATATGAAAGCTAGCAGATTGTAGGGGTAGGTCTGAGCTTTTTGGGCTGCAATCGAAGGTGCCGGCCTGGAATAGCTGGTTGGAAGCATCTAAAAATCAAGAAACCCAGAGGAGGAAACTGCTAATATTGTTTTCAAACATACACAATGGGAGATGCATGTATATGTATGGATGTAGCTTGTTTCTGCTCTGATTGAGGGGTTTGGCTATAGTTGTGGGTTATGGCTGCTCTTCTCTTCTCCTCCTTTCCTTGTAGCACTCTGTCTTCCTTCTGTTTTCTGCCATGGATGCGTGCAACATAAAAAAGTGGTAAAGTGCCACCCCATCCCCTCTCTCTCTCTCTACTCTCCTCTCTCCCCTTCTCTCTCTATCTTTTTTTATTTACTTCTATTTATTTAGTTTGTTTATTTTGTATCACTAACCTCCGGCAGAGACGTCGTTTTCACAAGTCACAAATAGGAGCATACACGGTTAAACGAACTCGAATTTGAGTTTGTGTCCATTGGTTAAAATCTATTTAAAATTAACTTGTTACAATATACGTAAAATCTATTTAAAATTAACTTGTTACTATATATACGTAGTACTCCAGTAAATAAGTTGAATTTAATATTCTTTTGTAAAGATTTTGGAAATTTTGCTTAAACAAGTTATTACTACTATGGTACGACTTCCGTGGCACATTGCTCCGGAACATCTTTTTTTAAAATAAAAACTTATTTTATATTTTTAAATTAAAAAATAATATAAATAAAAATTAATTTTTTAATTTTTTTAAACCGTTCAAAAGATCTCAATGAGATCTATCAAACAAAATATAAATTGTTAGGAAAATTATTTGTGTAATTTCAAGCTTAAAATTACCTTCTTAAAAAATAAATGCTTATTTTGAGTTCAAGAACGAGCCTAAATGTCTACTTTTTTTTACTTTTTAAGTGTTTTAATTTGGTCATTTTGAAAAACCCCTCAACTAAAGTCGTATAAAAATACATTTTCACCCCTAATTGGAAGTGAATAAGTGAATTTTTTAAAAGTTAAACTTTTCAAAGCGTAATGATTATGCCTCATTGCCGATCAAAAATATTTATTTTATATATATATGTATGTATTTAAAATTTTCAAACTTGTTATGACTTGATTAAAATTCATTTTAAATTAACTTGCCTAATGAACACGCCAAAATTTACTCTCTCTTAAATCCACTTAAAAAAAACATGTAATTTTAAAAATAAAAATATATGTGTGCATAATTTCTTAAATTACTTCTCATGTCATCTCATATCGTTTCACAATGAACTACTACAATTTTGAGACATAGGAATTATTAACCCCTTCTTTAGTCTTTAAATAAGTTGTTTCCTCTATTGCGGATAAAAAAAAATTTGTTTTCGCTATTTGAACTTAGTTAATGTATAAGAAGAAAATAACCTGTCTCAAAATCTGTATATTTCTTGACTTAAGAAAGTTTAATTTAGGCCTTGTACCACTGAGTTTTTTGGAATTTTTTCTTATTTTGTTTTTACTCAATTTTTTTTTTTTGCATTAATTAGTTTTGTGCCTAATTGATTCATCTCGTCAAGACAAATCGGAAAAGTAAAAATTATAAGTTTTATCAAAATATTGTAAAAATATCCAAGATAAAGATCAAAAAGCCAACTTTGGGGTTTTATCTTGAGTATTTTCAAAAATATTTCGGTAAAAGTAAAAATAATTACTTTTTCGGTTTTCCCTTCGAGACGAATCAACAATTCACAAAAGTTAGCCGCAAAACCATGGAACGCAAAAACAAAATTTTGAATAAAGAACAAGAAAAGCCTTTTAACAAAGGAAAACTTGGCTTTAGTCTTGAGTGCAATCTTCAACCGCCAAGACAAAAAAAATTTGAGGACAACACTATTTATACCGTAGATCTTTTCCTCTTTTCATTTTTATGAGAGATGCTACATATACCACACCAAATCACTACACCATCCACTATATTTTTTGTGGAGTCCACTCAAAATTTCAAAAAAAATACAAAAAAATATCCAAAAATTTTAAAACAATGTTTTATGAGGCCCTGTAAAAAATTAGCTCCAACGGATATCTGTAAATATTATTTCTGGGTACGTATGTCCGAAACTGCGAAGTTGAGCATTTTCGCTCTCATAAACGTAGAAATAATACTTATATATATCCGTTAGAGCTGAATTTTTACAGGGCCCCCTAAAATATTATTTTAAAATTTATGAATATTTTTCTGTATTTTTTGTAAGACCCAAAATAAGCTCCATAAAAAATATAATGGATGATATAGTGCTTTAGTGTAGTGTACTTAGACTTATTGCATTTTTATTCCCCACTCTAAAATGTCTTGTTAATTTCTGTGGCTTGTTTTGCAATATGCATCCCTTCGTTATCTTCCCCCCTCCACTACCACTAGGGTTTCCCATCACTCGCTTCATTCCCACGCCACCACGCAGCGCGTGTACGTACGAACCCTCCCCCTTCTGATGGAAAGAGACACCCTTCTGTCAATTGCCCTTGGTTTCCCAACCTACCCTCCCGCCTTTCCATTATTGACCGCGACACGTAGGGGCAATTCCGGTAAACAGCTACTGATGTCCTGTCCTGGTTTTTTCGATTTCGAAGCTGAATCTGATTAGACAAGAGATAAATGAGCGAGGCTCCGGCTGGCGTGGGTTTCGAGAAAACGAGAAAGGGGTTTGGACGGACGAGATATTTTGGGATGTGTGGCTGCGATTCAAAGTTGACGTCGACCATCTGATTTGGGTTCTCCAACCGTACAAAACCCTTTTTACCGCCAGACCAGAGATAGAAGGCGTAAAAACAGTCGAGGGCCCACCAAGCCCGGGTTTGCCTTTCCTTTTAGGGCTTGGGTTTGTATTTGGGCCGAAGGATCAGATTGGGCTAAAACTTGAGGGTCCGAGTGAAGCCCGGACAAATGATGCCCTCTGTATTAACAAATGTTAGGGTAGGTTTTTACACCCAAAAAAGAAAAAGAAAAAGAAAAAGAAAAAAGGTTGGTAGGTTCAACAATCAATATACTAGTACAACTTAAGCTTTGGACACTAATAAACTAGTAATAGTACAGCTTAAGCTTTCAACGCTTGTAATAATCAATGAACAAGGGTTTTGTACGAAATTTTTTTTAGGAATAATAAATGGAAAGAGATACGAGTAGATGAGAGTAGTAAGAGGAGATAAAGATTTTTGAAACTGCGCGGAGGGGTGGGGGGGGGGGGGGGGGGGGGGGGGGGGGGGGGGGGGGGGGGGGGGGGGGGGGGTGGGGTTTCAAACCCAAATATGAACACAGTAAAGGACATGTACGTCCTTTAAGAATAACGAAAATATCGATAGTAACGGCTCCAATATTTTTTCTCCCATGATTTTGATGTATTTGGCGGTGTCAAACTTAGAACCTATAAACCAAATATTGACGTGGTTGTCGAACTTTTAGGCTCTGTTTGGAATATATGGAAAAGAAAAGAAAGGAAAAGAAAAAGGGAGGAAAATAGAAGGGAAAAATTACTATTCACTGAACTTAAAATTTTTGTTTTCTTCTTTCTTTCTCTCCCAACCAAACAATGGAAGGGAAATTTTTTAAATTTTATTTTATTTTTCTTTATTTTCCATAAGTTCCAAACAGAACCTTAAGTTTTCCGTCCATATAATTTGAAATTAAAGCATGAAATCTAATGAATAATAGGAGTATTCTAAATCAAAAAAAAAAATCTAGCCACTTTCTGTTTATACTTGACAAAGGCAAAATATTTATACACATTAAAGCATTTAATTATTCTTAACCCATTATGTGATATTCATTTTGTTTTTAAAGTTCGGGGGCTGATACAATACATTACGATCATTGAAAATGTATTTTTATACTATATGTACAGAGCACTTTTAGCATGGTAGCGGTGGCCCGTCCCCCCAACCCGGCCGTATGCATACCTCCATTGATCGATTCTTGGTCAGATTGTTTCAGAGGTAGGACAATCTAACCAAAGGTTGTGACAAGATGTTCAAATGTTTCATGTTAATATTGGAATGGAAGATGCTTGGCTGCATGTCCCTATAGAACGGTGTAGAGCGGCCGATCCGATTATACGTTATGTTGTAATTAACGACGGAATTTGGGAGATGAGGATGGTCATCCGTATAACATTGGGCATGCAGTAAGTATTGCCGCCCCTGAATGTATGTATTGTAGGCCATTAAAATCTCTTGTTTTGAATTAATTGTATTCACTGCATTATATTATTATATGTATGTAAAAGTTTCAAAACTCTATTTGATGTACTAGTAGTAATAGTGTTGCTGATCAATGAAAAATTCCAAACAAAAGAAAAAGAAATTAGTATATCTCTCTAGAATTTTAACTCTGAGAATTTGGCGTGTGTCGGTTGCTCTCTTGGTCTTCGGCTTTCTCCCTTTGGTTTGCTCTTTTGAGTTTTCGGTTTGTTCTCTCAGCTTTAGGTTGTTTTGGTTAATAGGATTATTTTAGCGGGTTCTTGTTTTTTTGTTGCAGTGTATATGGGATTGGTTCTCGGGTGGTGTATGCCGGTTTGCCTGTGATCCTCCGTTGAATCTTTGTAATCCGTTTCAAAGATTAATAAAATCTTTTTTTTTGCTGTTACAAAGACCAAAAAAAACATATGAGATAATGAAAGGCATGCAGATAGTAGGGTATTAATCGAAAATGATATACGTATTGACCGAGGGGAGAGAAATCGTACCGATGGCCGTCGGCAGGCCGGCTCCGGCCACTAGACGGCCCATCCGAGCCGTCCAAAAATTCTAAAAAAAAACCCGATGGGGCCTTAGCGGGAATCAACAGCATCCGAGGAGTGCAAGGTGTTTGATCTGAGCACCCCTTTTCGTGTATATATGTATATACGTGTATATTGTATATACGTATATATACACGAAAAAAAGGTGCTCGGATCAAGCACCCTACACACCTCGGATGCCGTTGATTCCCGCGAAGGCCTATCGGTTTTTTTTAAAATTTTTTTTGGACGGCTCGGATCAACCGTCCGATGGCCGGAAACGACCCGTCAGCGGCCATCGGTACGATTTCCCTCCCCTCCCCATCGGTACATATAGCATTACTCGATATTAATTAGTCCAAGTTCGTAGGCTTATAGTATATATATCAAATGGCACTGAATCTAATCAGATAGTAAAATTAAGCAGCTATTAACGTGTCTCCCCCTCTCTTGCGCATGCAAATACAGTACTCATATATACTATGCTTTCAAGTCTTTTTGTACAGTACTACAAATTATTGACAGCAATGCAGCATGGGTATATCATGATCATCTTTAAATGCTTATATTAATTAGGGCTGTTGTTTATTTTGTTCTATCGTGCATCCAAGCTCCGAGATATCATTCATTCCTAGGAGTACTGTTCAATGTACGTGATGATGCAACCGTCCCACCTTCCAATTTCATTGAGTTCATTAATTTTTCATGTCAGTGTTTGTGTTCGTCCACAGCCTTCTAGCACGACGACACTTTTTTACTTTTTTCACATGGAAATGTGAGAGTTCGATTCTCAATAGGAGCCCGTGTGTTTGGTGTGGTGGTTGATACCGTTTAAGCTTGTTTCACCTGTATACCGCTTAGCGGTACCACTTCTCCATCCTTTTAAGAGTAAGCTAATTAGACATCTATCAAGTGACTAAAAAAAGAAGCTTGCTTTAGGTTAAGGGCATTTCCAACCCTTGTATCACGGACTTTCTATCCATCGCTGTTATTTCTCATGCAATAAACAGTTGAACAACTCTGTCTTTACGTACCACATGCTCTCTCTTTTGGGTCATAAACGAACTAGCATAGATTAAGCAATACGAATAAGTCTGGTATATTTAATCCCTACAAAGTCTCGTTGAAATTGAACGTACCACATGCTTTGAGTATTACTTCTAGACAATATACTGGAAGAACGATCATATATCAGCCAAAAATATACCACCCACAATTATCATATTATATCAAATCCCAAAAGGTTTTCGTTGACTCTACTTAATGGGGCACGAATTTCATATGTCTGATTTAGTAGGATACAGAAACTCGCTTATAATAAAATGTTACTCCTGTTCTAAATATGATATGTCTTTTATTTTAACCCAAAAATAAAAGGACTCAATTGAGACTTTTACAACTTAGGTTAGGTCTGGGCTGAATAATAATAATAATAATTTAGGAAAAGTGTGATTTGGATTTGTGAGGGACAAGACTATAATAGTTTGTCCCCCCTTCCCATGTGAAGGATACCAACAACTCTTTTCTTCTATCAAAGTGTAAAGTGAATCCAACTCAAATCCTCATTACGTGCCTCCCTCTTCTTCTATTTAGTTTTATCTCATTCATAATTTTCCTATTCTTTAACACACTCTCTCTCTCTCTCTCTCTCTCTCTCTCTCTCTCTCTCTCTCTTTCCCTTGTTCTTTTTTTTTTTTTTATGGGAATGAGGTCCTTTTCGGTTCATTATTTTGGACTAGACCGTCCTGTCCGACTCTTTGTGGGTTTTTTTGGGCGCACGTCAACGATCCGAACTGTTCATATTTTAGAATTTGCCGTGAACTCGTATTAAGTCAAAAATCAGATTGATCGGGCACCTTATGATATAATTTTGAAACATTTATCTCAAAGCAAAAAAAAAAGATTGCAGCACCGACACCGAATCAGTTTCAACTTTATTCATTTATGTCAAGACAAATGTGTTTCGAAATCATACCAAATAATATTCAATCAATTTGATTTTCAACAAATAAAACATATATGAACAATTTAAATTATTGACGTGAACCCGAAAATGGTCACAAAAGGGTTAGATTGGACAGTCCAATCCAAAATAACGAACAGAAGATCTTCTCCCTCCTTTTTTATTGGTCGATAGAAAGGATGACAACATGTTCTTTTCTCAGTTTTCAAGGCACCCTACTGCTCAAGCAATACAAATATTGTACAAACACAAAAAGTAAGGCTCCATTCTTGTTAACTTTTTTTGTCTCATGTTTTTATTCGTTTTTCTTAATTTTTTTTGTTAAATTTGCGTTATTTTCTTTGGATTTATTATTATCTCGACGAAAGGAGTCTAAAAAATAAAAAAATAATGACCAAAAGCAAAAAGAGGTTCACTAAAAATATATGAAAAAATACTACCAAATAGCTATCTTTTTCCTTCTTATTTTCATCATCGGTCTACATTTTTATATTTTTCGGATTTCTCTTGTCAAGGCAAATGAGTAACTCCAAAAATTACGAAGAAAAGCTAAACAAGGAGTTACAAAAAAATAAAAATTAATATATTGCAAAAAAAATTAGGCAAAAAAGTCCAAAAAGAGTACCTACCAAGGGAGCCACTCCCTAATTTAGTTTTTTTCTTTGGACAAGGCAGTTTCTACTTTCTACTCTACTCCTAAATGTCTATAGTTTTCCATTTTACTCTTAGGCTCCGTTTGTTTGGGCGTAAAATATTTTTCGGTCTTTTTTCTTCTTCTTTTTTTTGTCGAAAGTGCTATATTTTATGAATTATTTTCATCATCGGTCTACATTTTTATATTTTTCGGATTTCTCTCGTCAAGGCAAATGAGTAACTCCAAAAATTACGAAGAAAAGCCAAACAAGGAGTTACAAAAAAAATTAAAATTAATATATCGCAAAAAAAATTAGACAAAAAAGTCCAAAAGAGTACCTACCAAGGGAGTCACTCCCTAATTTAGTTTTTTTCTTTGGACAAGGCAGTTTCTACTTTCTATTCTACTCCTAAATGACTATAGTTTTCCATTTTACTCTTAGGCTCCGTTTGTTTGGGCGTAAAATATTTTTCGGTAAAATGTTTTACCTATTTTTTGGTGTTTGATTGTGTAAAAAATTAGGAAAATATTTTACATGTAAAACATTTTCCATCAATTGGATTAAAATAACTTACCCTTAAATTTTTTATAAGTTATTTTCTGAAATAAACCCGATGCATTCTACTGTAATTCTCATTGTTCAGTTTTCTCGATCATCAGTCATGACACCACCCCCCCCCCCCCACCCCCCCCCCCCCCCCCCCCCCCCCCCCACACACACACACACACACACACCACACACACAAGCACACGCACACTATTTTGTTGATTTCTGAAAAATATTTTCAAGTGCCAACCAAACACCAAAAAATAAAAGTTTGAAGTTTGTTTTCTGAAAAAATATTTTACATGAAAAATGTTGTAAAACATTTTACATCGAAACAAACGGAGCCTTAGTTTATGTTTTCCCAAACACCGAAAAATAAAAGTTTGAAGTTTGTTTTCTGAAAAAATATTTTACATGAAAAATGTTGTAAAACATTTTACATCGAAACAAACGGAGCCTTAGTTTATGTTTTTTTAAACTAGTTCTCTCTTTGCCTCTCTCCATTCTTCTTGACTTTTTCTTTAAGAACTTTTTTCGGTATTTTTCTTTTTTCGTACTTCTTTGTTTAGCTTTTCATCGTAATTTTAGGATTAATCATTCGTTTCGGCAAGAAGAATCTAAAAAGTAAAAATGTGAACAAACGTTAAAAAAGTTCATATAAAGATGATACTTTAGACAGAAAAAATAGTCGTTTGTATTTTTTCTTATTTAATGAACTTTTATTTTGCTTTTGTTCATAAATTTATATTTTTTAGACTCCTCTAGATAGATGATTAATCAAAAAACTATCAAGCAAATCTAACAAAAATTTTAAAAAGACAAAAAAAAAAAACTCAAAACGAAAACGAAAACGACAAAACATTATGAAGAATGGATCTCCCTCTTCATTCATTCATTCATTCATCCCCCGCCACTACATGATGGTACATTTTCAGAATTCGTGTTTTCATTAATTAGTTGTATTCTTTAATTTATGTAACATTTTATGTGATTTGGAAATTTTTTTTTAATAAACTAACTGGGATTCATCAAACAAAGATTTACATTGCATATATAAAGTACATACAAATGATAAACATAACAAAGTTTTCATCGAGGTCAGCATAGAGTTACGAACAATTAAATTAGAACAGAGAGAGTAGCTATTCCACTTTCTCCTTATTAAGCACTATTTGTCGTCTCTCTAATTTCTTAAAAATTTCTGCTAATCACTCTCCTCCTATATATCCCTTGACCACCAATTACATTGTTTTCATCCACCGTCATCTTCACTAATTAGCAAAGATTTTGTTTAATTTGAACAAAAATCCTGATTAAGACACATAAATATTCTCAAACCGCAGAAAATTTCTGTTTTTTTTTTTTTTTTAATTTTATTTGGGTATTGAGGCCCATGATTAATTAGTAAACAGACACGTCAAACTCAACGATATTTTTATCAATTCATGATCACCTTTCCAGGATATGCAAAAGCCATTTTCTTGGTTTGTTTAATTTTTAATTAAGATTGGGAAAGAAGCAATGATTGTCAAGTTCATGTACCTAATTAAATGATAAGTACTATAGCCTTCCATTGGCTCACATGGATTATGGAAGGACAATGCATAGATTAATTATAATTAGGTCAAATTAAAACCTTGTGACGCGGTGGCAGTGGCATTTAGATCAAGGGAGATCGATAATTCAGTCACAACTACATCAAATTAAAAAATATCGAGGAATTTATTTTATGATCGGTTTTATACGTAGACCGATACAAAGTTTCTACTCGTATAATTTAGGCGGCTCTAGCTTTTAACTACCCCTTCTCTACTAATTTCTAGTTTGAATGTATGTATGAAGTGGATTTAGAGACAAATGAGAATACGCGTAATTAAGCGGGTTAGATTATCACTGTAATTTTGAAGGTATTGTATTTTGTCTCCGGTTGTTGTGGTGGGCCGAATCCGAACATAGCCTCGGAGCGGACCCCAGCAACCATGAGGGTGTATCGGGCTAGCCACGTTAGGCCAAACTCAGTGCGTTACAAGATGGAATAAAGTCGAACGGAGGAGGAGGATCGAGCCGAAGGGTCCTCCGGTTTGAGTCGCTTAGTAAGAGACCCGTACCCGGGAGTCGGATTGGTCTGTCGGGTCGGCTGGGTACCCAATGACGGTTTGACCTGAGGTGTGGTCCCCATTGGGAATACCCCTCCAGTGGGTTCTAGAAGTGTCTACGGGCTTCCGAAGTTAGGGCGGACGTATGCAAGATGTCATTGAGCTTAAGGCGGTATATGGTGACATCACAGGGACGTGTTGGGCATACCTTGGCTTGGGAGCAAGTACCCCTGTCCTATAAATAGGAGAAGAGAGCCCAAGAGTAAGGTATGTTCTTACACCCACCTAAAGTACTCTCTCTCTTTAGAATACTAACTTGACTATCAGAGGGGCAAAGGGTGGACCACTACCTTTCGCCTTGGTGCAGGTTACGAGGAGGAGCACGGAGAGAGGTGATCCGGAGGAGCTAGCGGAAACCACCACACCACAGTTGTCGATACCTTAACTTATGTAATACATCCGGCCTATCTCGTTCCAAGAAGGTTTGAAGTGATCGAGTTGACAAGCTTGATTTGTGGTTACGAGTTTTGGTATCGATCGCATCTCGATAGGCTGCTAATCGCAGACCAAAAATAATTCTCTTAGGGTGCAACTAGAAATTAAGGATAATTTTCTCGAAGGGGAGTTGAGATGCATTTTGAAGATCAGTTGATCGGTTCAGCCTTCAAGTTTTCAAATGAACAAATATAGAGTGCATCAATTTTATGTTTTCCTGGAAAGGTCTTTATGATGATTTTTTGATGTATTTTTTTACCAAAACGCCAGGACTAAAGAAGCCCGTAAGAACCTAAAAATGAAGGAAAACTGGTTTAAAAAGGATAGTAAAAAATTGAATCAAACGAACACTTCCAATTATTATTATATGAGAAAACGAACACTTATATTTTGAAAAAATGGCATTTCATCAAAATGGAAGTACATGTATGGTACACCGTCACCTCCGTCAGGAAGACATGCGTGCACAAGTAGCGAAAAAACGTACAAAAAAAAAACTTAGTTCAGGTCCAAATGTCAATGAGATGAATGCACAAGTAGCGAAAAACGTCCACAAAACGTAGTTCGGGCCCAAATGTGAATGGTCTCAGCCCAATCTGAAGAGATCTGAGCCCTAGTCCTCCATTTGGGGTGAATTGTTCTGAGAGTATTTGGGCTTTTTTATACATAAACTTGGGCTTTTGTAGACGGGCCGTAACAACTGCCCAAACTAAAGAGGTGACAAATTCCAGGGTGCAATATGCATATTTTACGGTCCCTTTGGATGGTGGAGTTTCACGGAAAAAGAAAAAGAAAAGATATGAAATTCCTTGTGAAATCACTCAGTGAGATTGTCTCAAGTATTTTGGTAAATGAAGAAAAAAGTACAAAAAATAGTTTTTTTTGATTGGGTTTTCCCTTTCGGTGAGAAAGGACTTCACTTTCTTAGCGGTAAATTGTTGTTGAAAACAAGATTATATTTCGGTAACTACATGTCGAAAATATGTTCAACTTTCGGTAAACAACTGCCGAACATGCATTTTCGGTAAACATCTGTTGAAAAAAATATTATATTTCGGTAATTGGATGTTGAAAATATATCTCAATTTCGGTAACTAACTGTCGAGTATAATTGAAAATTTTTAATGGGCTATGGGAGTAAATAGAGGGCTGCGAATAGCAGCGCCCCTTTCTTATCTTATCATTTCTTACCATTTAAAGGGGTTGGGTTTGTTTGGGAGCTGTGGAAAATAAAGGAACAAAAAGGAAAAATAAGAAATTTTCTCTCCCCTTGTTTGGTTTAAAAAGAAAGTGAGAGAAAAATCAAAATCAAAAATTGAGAATAACACTTGTAAATCTTCATTTTCTTCTTAATATATTATTTTCCTTTTCTTTTCACAAGTTCCAAACGGACGCTAAGAGGCTAGGGGCTAAGGCCCCGTTCCAGAAAGCCAAATAAGTACTTATTTTTTAAGAAGGCAATTTCAAACTCAAAAATAATGAGCTCATTAAAATCTAAAAATATGCAATATGGATCTTGTCAATGAGATCTTTAATACGGTGCAAAAAAATTGAAAATTTATTTTTCATTCATATTATTTTTAAGTTTAAAAATATAAAATAAATATTTATTTTTTAAGAAGGTCTAAGTTGTATTTTCCCCATTCGGTGACAAGATTCCGTGTCGTGTACGAAGTATGTCTCTTTTTAGAGAGAGAGAGAGAGAGAGAGAGAGAGAGAGAGCATTCATTATTTGGGATTATTTGGTGTCAATAATAATCCAACCGAACGCCTTCCTTTTTCAACTTTTTCTCAAGAAAACAGAAAGGGGGACAAATTCTTGAAGGGTACAGAGGAACTCTTTGAGCGATTTCCCAACAGTTCGTCAAAAATCGATCTTTGGTAGGTCCGCCTATCCTTCTAGTAAATTTTAAGATTTTCCGTTTATTTTTCGTAATCACAGTTGACTAATTTTAAGTCTTCAATATCCGTCAATCTTGGCGTTTTTTTTATTTAATACTTCAATCGTTTTCTTTCTTACCAATCCTTTTACTTCCCAAATCAAACTCTGTCGTTTCTGATGATATTAATATCGTTATTGTCTCCCTTCTCAATTTGGGTTCTTTTGAATTCTCTCGCTTTCTGGGTTTGAGGGGTTCTCGTCGATTTGAGTTTAGTTAACTGTATTCGATTCACGATTGTTTTATTGCAAAGCGAAATTTAGTATTGAAAGAAGAGGATGATCTGCTAACTAGACCCTATTATAATTGCCATTGAAGTTTTTCCTCTCCTTTTTGTGCAGAAAATGACTAAGAGCTATTTCAAGCAAGAACATGACTTTGGTATGTACTGATTTTACCAATTATCCTACCCCACAATGTTTTTAAGTATTTGCCATTGTAATGGTGCTTATTGGTAATATTGCGTGCAATTTTCAGCAAAGAGGCATGCTGAGGCTGCAAGAATTAGGGAGAAGTATCCAGACAGAATTCCGGTAAGAAAACGTGCGGAATCTATTTTCTGTTCGTGTGATCTTTAATGCATGATGGATTAACTTGTTTACGTTATTGTTTGGGATTCTCCTTGAGTGCTGGCATTCTGCGCGTCTGATTGTAGGTTTTTTGTTGTATTGACTTTTGAGTACTCATTTAGTGTCTCCAAAGTAATTTTGAGGTGTTATTTTGCCACTCTTTATGATGACATAATTTACATTCCTTGGCTTGGACATAAGATGGCTACCACGCTCGCACAAATTTTAAAATTTTAGTAGTGAAGTGCCTTGTGTTTCATCATATGTTTCTGTGTTGCTTTTGTATGAAGTTCGCACTAGATCACCCATCCCTGCATTGTTGTATGCTGAGCACACTTAAGTATGAAGTTCCAAAAGGCTTTGGCGCCCTCACAGCTTTAAAAGGCCTTGTACAAGGTAGAGTCATTATCTATTATATGTAATGATGAACTTTGCATTCACCAAGGGATGTTGGACTTGTAACCACGCATCTGAACGTCTACAAGGACACTCTATTGGCTTCTTAGCTAGTACTATAGCTAGGCTAGGGCATTGAGGACTTATCAACATCTCTTGGGTAATTCGCAACTAAGGGTGCATTGGGGCAACATTAATTTGAGGATTGTTGCTAAGGTGGAGATTGTTGAATTTGTGGGTGAGGTGACTCCACCCTCTCAATTACTTGCAATCACTTCAACACAGCTTTAAAAGGCCTTATACTAGGTAGGGTCATCGTCTATTATATCTAATGATGAACTTTGCATTCACCAAGGGATGTTGGACTTGTAACCACGCATCTGAACGTCTACAAGGACTCTCTATTGGCTTCATAGCTAGTTCTATAGCTAGGCTGGGGCATTGAGGACTTGATCAACATCTCTTGGGTAATTCGCAACTAAGGGCGCATTGGGGCAACATTAATTTGAGGATTGTTGCTAAGGTGGAGATTGTTGAATTTGTGGGTGAGGTGACTCCACCCTCTCAATTACTTGCTCTCACTTCAACAAATGTCAAGGAGACTCTAGAGACAGAGTCTTCTGTTTCAGCCGTTTCTCTTCTTGAGGCAATCTTCTTAGCCGCCTCGTATTGTAGTCTGTTTAACTTTGAAGCGTGAATAGGGAAGTAGGGTTGATCTTTGGTCAATAAATTTAGCCTTTGGCTCTTGGATTTGGATGAAACGCAGAGAGAGCATAAATTTAGTGAGTTTGTTTTGTGTGAGTATAGTGTTTGTAATCCTCCGCAGATAATGCGAATCCGCTGCTCCTGATGGATTTACCTGGATTTGGGAAACCGCGTAAATTTTACATTTGTGTATGTTCGGTTTTACGTTCCTAGGACATTACAAATGGCATCGGAGCAGTTCGTGCCTAAGAGTAGGCTTAGGTGTCAATGTTAGGAGGCTGGGAAGATTGCATGAGAAAGAGAAACTACTAAAATAGGAGACTCTGACTCCAGGATATTTGCTGAAGTGAGAGCTGAGTAATTGAGAGGGTGGAGCCACTTCACCCACAAAGTCAACAATCTCCATCTTGGCGACAATCCTTGAATCAACGCTGCCGCAATGCACACGTGGCCTCATAGCTGGTGCTGGGGTGTCAGAATCATCACCACTTTAGGAACACATGTCCTCGTGTGTGCAGTCGAGATTCCTTCCGCATTTCTGATTGGTATAGGCTTTGATACCATTTGCAATTACCCGCTCCTACCTTATACGATGTTGACCTATTCGGAAGTTGATGGGGTTTGGGTGGCCAAAGCGGACAATACTGTATAAGGCGGGATCGGATCATTACAGTCTTATTGTCGAGCTTAAGTGAAAGTCTGTTTTGTTTTGTCCTTTTCCAGTTCCAGGAGAGTTGCCATGGGCCTTGGAGCCCCATTGATATTTTCCAAGATAGAAAAAAGGAGATATAGACATAGAGTCGTAGATCCTAACCAAATAATTGGGGGATGTTCTATAGACACAACAACATAATCATAAGTCAAAGTGAATCTAGTGGTAATAATTACCGGTAGAATAATGGAAGGGATGTTCTGCTTCTCATTCCTACTTTTGAAATTTCCTCCACAAGGTAATCTGTATGGGCTTAGTTCGAACAGCCCATTTGCGAGACTCAATATTTGACCAGACATTTTTGTGGGAAATGTTGGTCATTCCCAAGTGGCACTAAATAACTTCGCGGTATAGATGTACAGTGCGTTGGAGTTTGAGCTCGTGATCACTGGTCTAACATTCGCAACCAGGACCTGGGTTTGTAATATAGGTTTGCAAAAGTCTTCATTTTGCTTCTGTTCCTCATAGGATAGAAAGTTTGTATCATACTCATGCATACAGTTGAGTCAGTGAGTTTCCCGAACTAGTGCAAAAAGGTGTGTGATTTGCAGGCCGGATTAAATTTGGTTCCTGTTCTATTTATGCCTTTGTAGCTGTAGTCACGACTCTTGCTCTAGCGATATAGGCCTACCTTCCTTTTGTTGGTTTCTCCAACTCAGAGGCTTATTTTGGCCGTAGTGCTCTTTAGTCTAAAAACCACTCGGTTTTCAGGAGTCATCAGCACATGACGCAACACAACCTTTAAAAGTGAATTTTGCCCTCAAATGTCTTATAACAAGTCTGCCTGCTATGCAGGTACTTGGTAAGCATATGACTATGTTTGGCTTTGGATTCACTGGCATGCAGTCGTGGGACATATTTATGCTGCCAAGCCTGTTATACGTGTAATTGGTTTTTGTATATATGCTTGGATGTAGCTGTGGTCAGTGGCGTAGCCAAGAATTAACGATAGTGGGGGCACTTTTTAAACACACTTCAAAAAATAATCATAATTAGCAACACCAAAATAATAAAAGAATGCTTGTGCTAAAAATAATTAAAAAAAAAAAAGCCAACACATTTACTTAGGAAGGTAGTAATTTCATAAACTATCAAAACAAATCAATTGTTTGAATTGTCTCAACAGACCAAGTCTAATAGCAGTTAGATACATAATAACTAAAATGTTAATATTCAGCAATCTTGATCCAATCAGGAAAAATGTGCTTTTCTTTTCAAATTTTATGCTTAAACCTCTAATTTCGTCACGCGTTGTGAGTTCTATCGACAAAGACAAGATTACTTTCAAAATTGTGAATAATTAATGAAGCATAATCCATATAACCCATGGTTTAGCCACTTACAAATTTGGACATTATGTATTGAGGAGTTTCAAATGGTGAGTGGTGACTCTCTTTTTATTCATTAAACATCTCACTTCGCAAGTGTAGTGGAATTATTGTAATATTGGAAACAAAAAGTTGAGAATGAAATATATACAAAATGCATTAAAGTGATTAAACAAAGAACAATTTAAGAAGCCAATTACAGGAAAAAATACAAAATCTGGAAAGGGAAAAAAAAAAAAAAAAGAGTATCCAGTGGGGGCGCGTGCGCCCGCTCGTCCTCAAGTGGCTGTGGTACATATTTAGGTGCCAATTCATTGATGATTTCTAGCATCTTTATTCTTTTAGTTACGAAAGAAGTCCTTTGAACATCATTGGCTATTAATGCAGGTGATTGTGGAGAAGGCTGAGAGAAGTGATATTCCTAATATCGACAAGAAAAAGTGAGTGAAGTTTTCATCCACTGATTATTGTCCTGGTTATCAAATTGATATGGTATTAGCTCGTTCTTTTGGAAGTACTTGTCATTTATTGTTTGGTTTTACTATGTCAACTGTAGCTACTTATGGTGAATGACTAGTTACTTGGCATTGAATTCTGCTAACCTTTTAGATTCTAATTACCTGGAACTATATAACGGCATGGATCAGCATGGCGTGAAATGCATGCCCATATTCTTTAAATATGAGTTGAAAATAGCCATTTCAGATGTTTTCGTTTCTCTTTTCCATCATAAATTCATGCACAAAGGCTATAGATGGAATTTAAATAGTGAAAAATAAAAGGGAGGAAATAACCAGTGTAAAAAATTGTATACATGGGTTTGGTCTTGACCAAGTAAACGAAACCTCGAGTAAAGAATGAAATCTTTACCTCATGGTTTTCTTTTCAGGAATTTCCCCCCGTTTTTGTGTGTGCATGTGGTTTGACTAACTTGCAACGTCAAGGCTCAGTTTCATGCAATATCTTTTAGTTGCTCCATTAATCAATTGACTCAATTTGAACATTTGTATACCACGTTATTTACGTACACCAGAAGAAGATTGATCAAAATGCGGAAAATCAGCTAGTGATATCCACTTTGCAGAAGCTAATGCTTTTATTACCATTTGTTTGCTTAAAAGTATTGTTAGTATTTCCACTGACTTTGACAAGGTAATTGCAGATATCTTGTTCCGGCTGACCTGACAGTGGGACAATTTGTGTATGTTATCCGGAAGAGAATTAAACTCAGTGCTGAGAAAGCTATCTTCATATTTGTGGACAATGTCCTTCCTCCTACAGGTATCTCCATTGCAAGTTCACTTGCATTATTCGGAATTCAAATTGATTCTCCTTCCATCGCAAACGGCATTAGGGCTAGTCCTCTATAATCATCTTATTTCCCTTAGTTTCGAATTTATCTAAAATTACTCTTTCTTTCCGAGTGTTGCTACAGGGACCGAATTGGGGGGACCGAATTCGGACCGACGGCCGCCGGCGGGCCGTCTCCGGCCACCGGACGGCCGATCCGAGCCGTCCAAAAATTCTAAAAAAAAAAACCGAGGGGCCCCACGCGGGAATCAACGTCATCCGAGGTGTGTAGGGTGCTTGATCGGAGCACCCCTTTTCGTGTGTATATGTATAATATACATATACACACGAAAAGGGGTGCTCCGATCAAGCACCCTACACACCTCGGATGACGTTGATTCCCGCGTGGGGCCCCTCGGTTTTTTTTTTTAGAATTTTTGGACGGCTCGGATCGGCCGTCCGGTGGCCGGAGACGGCCCGCCGGCGGCCGTCGGTCCGAATTCGGTCCCCCAATTCGGTCCCTGTAGCATTTTTGTTTCTTTCCTGAGTAAACTAATCTAAATTCTTATGGGAAGGCATCGTGCTTAGATATTGACAGTCGATCTACGTTAGGCAAAATCCTTGAATGCTACCATTGGAATCAAATTTCAATGCTACTTTGGAGTCACTAAATTTGGGTCTCAGTTTGCTCGTGCTATCTCTATGCCATCGAGATATTTGGAATTCAGTCTATCCCAACATTTTTGTGATCAGACGTTAATCGAATACCTAATTAAATATGCTTTTCTGATATCACAGGTGCGATAATGTCTACCATCTATGATGAGAAGAAGGATGAAGATGGATTTCTTTATGTTACTTACAGTGGGGAAAACACATTTGGGCTCCATATTCTTCACTAGCACATGATATCATTTTCATCTCCTTTGTGTTGGATTTCTGAATCATGACATACGTTTAAAACTTCAGCAGTGGTAAATGTACTGGCCGCGTTCTGTACATAAATCTCCTTCGAAAACTGGTATAGTGCATGACTAACGAATCCCTTTCGTGCAAAATAAATTTGGGTAGATGGCTTGACAATTTCATTAGATGTCCCGAATTCTTATTTGTGGCACCACGTGCTAAGGACGTGTTTGAAATGAAATTATATCTCATAAATAGTACGATTTTTCGATCTTATTTGTGGCGCCATTGTACAGTGTCAATCGCAAAACATTTCTGAATTAAGTTTGTGGGTGCTTTGACTTCTTATTACAGCATCCGTAGTGGAATAACCAAAACTCAAATGTTGCAAAGATTAACAATATTTGTTCAAAAAAGTGCTCACATTGGAATAATCAAATTTAGCAACTTCTTAGTTCTTAGCAACTAATCAAGCTTTGGCACTTGGATAATCAGAACCAGACAATATTAGGTGTTTTTTTTTTTTTCGGTAGACGTAGACCAGATGGTAGAATTTATTAGTCATCATCATCGTTTTGTGGAAAAACACTTCAATATAATGTACTAGACAATATGGTATCGTTAAAAAGAAAGAGAATTAAAGTAACGGCTATTTTGTTTACTTCAAATGGAAGTATAAAAGTCAACGAAATACATGATTTAGATGGTTTCCCCCTTTCTTTTGCTTGGAAAAGTGCCTCTAAAGGGATCTGAAAAACATCTGCATCTCACTAAATCTGACCGGCTCCCGGGGTTCGTGGGTGGTGGTCACCCCTGTTTTGTTTATGTCTGAGAAAACAAATGTCATGGTTGGAATGTTGAAATGGGTGCTGAGGACGCACCCATCTTTGTTTCACTGGGGGCCTGTGCTTCAGAAACGGTGTTCATCCCTAGTTTAAAATTTTGATCTAACTATATTTTACCTGTAAAACTCGACGAGTCGAACATTCGGGTAAAAATCAAGTTGGTTGGACATCGACAATAGTGTACTTTAATCACTACTATTGATGTTCGATGAACTTAATTTTTGGACTCGACAAATTCATTTTCAATCACGTTATAGCCCCTTTCACCTTTGTGTGTGTGTGTGTGGAGTTTCTTGCATCAATTATTGTACTTTGACAACTTAATTAATAGTAATAACTTCCATAATCTAATTTCATGTATTTCTGATTAATGAAACGGGCTGAGAATAAATTTACGGGTGAAATCCCAATGCCAATCCTTACTAGGATCACCCTCCTCCAAACTTTTGGCCTCCGAGGTTTCTTCACTAACTCTATAATACTAGTATTAATCAAAGGAGAGAGAGAGAGAGAGAGAGAGAGAGAGAGAGAGAGAGAGAGAGAAGAACATATATACTACCTTCCCTAAACAAAGGTACAGTGTCTCTGCCTGGCTAATAGTACTACTAACTCTTAGAAAATCGAAAAAAAGTGTTAACAACTCGTTAAAAAGCCAAGGCTTTGGGGATTCGCAAGTGTTGTTCCAAGAAAGAAAACAGGACCAACGTAGAGACAACGCTGTCGAGGAGAACGAGATTAATGCTCTACTTTAACGTGGCAATTGCACGAGTGACTATGTATCTTATGTAGTATAACCAAATTCCTTCTTTCGTTTTTTTCTGTCAAAATCCCGAGGCCGGCCGCCTCGGAACCCCACTGCTGTGTTCCGCCATCGTCGATCGATGCTGCTCTAACCAAAACATTAATTCTCCCACCTCATCAACCACTACTTATATTTTTTCGTGTTTGATAACTGAAGTGTCCGGACAGTTTAATTACGCTCATTTCAAACTATTTTCGGGAATCAATTCCACCGTTCAGTTGCATGGTTCTCAATTAAAGCCAGAGTTATTTTCTACATGAGTTGGGTTCAAAGAAATTGATAGCACATGAAATTTTTTGAATCTGATACCTTAAGAGAGAGCAAACCCCTAAGCTCATGCCCTCACCGTTTGGCCAACCTATTGGGATTAACTACGTACCGACATGATGGACTGAAATCCGAACAAACTCCAAAATCGAACGTCCGAATCAATGCGCTGGGGACCATATCTAAGAATGTCACTGGTTAATTGCATGTTTAACGAGTTGCGTTTGATAGCCGAATTACATGTATTAATGAACTAGCTAGTAGTATTTTTATTATATATGTTTAAGAAAGAGATTTCATGATCAGCTCGGGATTATTGAACTAGGAGTATTATTTTCAAGAAACATTTCATGATCAACTAGTATTATACCACACAAACAAAGGATGTGGTCTTTTTCTAATATTTATTTTTTTATAATTGGATATCCGGAATCAGCTTACGCCTCAATTAATTCCGGGACTCTGAAATTAACGACTGGGCAAATCTCCAGTGACCAATCTAATGCAATACTCTAAGTCTAGTCCTCTGAAATATTGCAGATTTATCCTGCTACAACACATACAAACTACCAAGGATGTAATCTCTGTGTTGCGGAATTGCACCAACCAATGCACACACACATACAAAGGATGGAATTTTTGTGTGCAAGTATTTGTGGTTGTAGCACTATTAATGTTAGATATCAGAGGTGTTGCCTCCGACCGCTCGCTGTGAACCCTGCCCAATACCCCACAACCTTAACATCGATATTACCGTCAAAATCACAAATCAAGACCGAATCAGTCTTCACAAATTCAAGAACTTGTCCTAGTTATCTACTGGTAGTAAATTACTTATTGAATACTTTAATTTAGAATAAAAATTAAAAAAATAATATATATAAATATGTTTTTTTAAGATTTGAAAATGTACGATGTAGGAGACATTTAAAGTATAAAATCTCGAAGAGAGTTGCCAAGTGAAACTTCATCCACGTGGAGTATCGGGCCACATGGGTTTGTGGCAGCTGGCACGTTGACCGGTATTGGCGGTAGGAACAACCACCCTTGTCCCTTGCTACAAGAACAAGAAGAAATAGTTCACCTCGATCTGCCTCCTTGTAGTGAGATTAACCAGTGCCCGTACAGTGCTCCGGACCTCTTTTCCACCACAATACCAACACATTAAGCTGAGATTTACACTCTTGTCTTAGGCCCTCAATGAAATTATGTAGTAAAAATAAGCTTGGGACATCACGTGACAGTGCCACAAGGCCGATTAAATAATTTTCCATCCTTGTGCCTCTCTCTCTCTTCCGGGGCATGTCTTCTTTTTTCGGTCTCATGATCCCCCAATGCTAGCTTTTGCATGCATGGAGCCAATGCCTTGTTAATCACGTACCATTTTTGAATTAAAGGAAGCTAGTGGATCAATGAATGGAAGCGATGAGTTTGATTAATTATATACGATCATCACGCGAAGTATTAGCGAAAAAGTGTTTCAGCCTTTCTACATTGGGATTGCTAAGTATCCACATTGTCGTTTATGGTTAATAAAATCTCCCGACCTAAAGAAGGGTAGTAAACTAAGTTTTTTTTTTTTTGGGGGGGGGGGGGGGGGGGGTGGGGGGGTGGGGGCAATGGGACCATGTGAAAAAGTTATGGGATCGAAAGACATTGAATTATTGTTTATGTATTATAGTAGTAGTAGTAGATGTAGAAGACACATTTATTACTCCTCCGTTTCATTTTTATTGTTTATTATTCTGTTTGTCTTTTTTATATCTTTTGTCTATATCTTATAGTGTGGATCTTGAAAAATATGCAAATATGAATCTTGTTTGATAGATCTCGATTAGTTCTATGATACAAAGTTTTCAAAATTACGAAAAATATTATAGATTGAAAAATATAAGCAATTCAAAAATGGACAATGAAAATTGAACGGAGGGAGTATGTGTTTTATGTAGGCCTGCTATGATAATAAGGCTTTACAAAGTTGAATTGTTTTATTAAATATGCTACGAAAATCGTTTCTAATTTAACACCATTCTTCTTTAAGAAAAATAACGATTGGGTGCAACTAGTCTCTAATGCGCTAATGGTAAGATTGAAATTAATTGGGCTCTCCTCAAGTTGGCTGTGGGCCGAATTGGACTTTCAGAATTAGGCGAGATATCCGTAAGCTGGTCTGGAGTGAGTTGTCAAAAAATGAGAGAGACTAAAATTGTAATTCCGCAATAAAACGATATTGTTGTGTATGTTCCATTTCTTCATTCTTTTCAAAATACTCATATGTAAGGTGGTCAATGGTCGCGGATCAAAAAAAAAAAGGTGGTCAATGGTCATGTTCAGGAAATCGGCCTTTTCCATCTACCTAAAAAGGCTACTTAATTACTTTTTGCCATTAATTTAAAATAATCGTAGTAACTGGTAACTTTATTGAAGGTAATAAGGTGGGGCGCGCAAAAGCCAAAAAAAAAAAAAAAAAAGGAGCCATGCAATCCTTAAAAAATTCCATGCAAAGACAAATGGACAGGCTCTTGCTTTCTTGCTTAAGCTTGTTCTTTCTACTCTCTCATTAGTTAGTTATGTTCCATAGGAAGACTTTTTTCTATTGGCTGCTAACATTTTGTTTTGAATTTAAACCGCTAGATGACCAGGAAACGAATTATATATATATTGCTAAAAGCTCCAACATCTTGACCATGTCTATTTCGGGATTTTAGATTTTGGATAACGAATGGAGAGATATAGATAAAGAAATGAGAATAATAATTCAGAAAAAATTTATTGAAGACCGTGCGCAGAAAAAAAAAACATTGAGACTTGAATCCCAAAACGAACATGGTCCTTGAGTTTGGTCGGGTGTGTATGCATGAGAGTTGAAATGACAATTAATTAAAGGGCTTACTCTGAAGAGGTTGCAAAGGCAAATTCCATCAAAACCAAAATTTTCAAACTTTGGGGCAATTGCAAATTTTTCAAACTTTGGAGTTATTGGAAATTCATCCTAACCTTAACTTTAGATCGTCTTAAAATTAGCCAAGATACTCACAAGCTGACCCGACACACGACTATGGGAAAAAAAAAATCCATCTTCAGATTGACTTACTTTCCATCAAATATCTTTCTTATGGTCTCTCTTCTTCATCATAATCTCCTCTCTCTCTCTCTCTCTCTCTCTCTCTCTCTCTCCATATATTTAAACTTACTTCTCTTTCCATTGCGGAATTGAAAAGTGAAAGGAAAGGGACAGAAGGGAATGCCACCCACATCTTCACTTCCCTACCTCCTCCTCATCCCTCATACAACTGCATGTTCTTTCGAAAAGAACACATTCACTCCTTCAAATCTCTGAACGTAGTTCTTGCTTCTCTAGCTTGATATTGGTATAACCATCACCCATACCACTATCACATGTACTGTCCCCAACCATAAGAGAAAAAGAGAGCTTCTGTCATAGATATCTCTTCGAACCCCTTCATATTTGCTTGACATGTCTGTCGTATCTTCCCTATTTCTGTTTCTTCTGTGTGTTTCTTTCCATTCATGTTACGGGCGACATCTTGCTGCGATTGGGAAGGAGCCGGAAACAAAATCCCTCCTTCCATTCGAGGTACTTGGTACTCCTTTTCTTTTTCCTCTTGATGTTCTTCTTCTTCTTAAGCTTTTCGTGAACCGATAAAACAATTTGACAAAAGCATAACACTAGTTTTCCAAAACTTTTATTTGAAAATCTTAGCTGGACACAGTTTCATGCCTGAAATTTCATATCAATTTGATGGGACTCTCTTTTGATTGTTTTCTTAAGTTCTTCGAGAATCGTTGAAAAGATTGATATAAGAAAACATTGGCTTTACAAAACATTTACATGGTAATCGTTACTAGAATGCCAGAACATTTGCATATCAAAATTTCATGTCAATCTGACGGGACTTCGTTTTGAAGTGACTGTATGATCAAAGACTTACCATATCATTCTTTATAGATTGTCCGTCCAGTTGAGGCATTTGAGTAGCTACTGTAAACATTTGATAAATTTACTGAGATCGATATAAGCCTTCCAATAATCATTCTTGGGGTCATATATTATGCAGAATGATGAGACGACGAGTACTCCTGGAGCGGGCGATGGAGAGGGAATGGTGAATCAAATTAGCAGGGTTGAGAAAGATGATGATCACAAGCCTTTGAAGGCCACCAGGAAGATGAAAGGCCAAGGAGAAGGCATGGAAAAGATCTCATCAGGTGCTGTAAAAACTGATCCGTCCAAACCTTCAAATGTATCTTGGCATGTACCCCACAAGGAAAGGGGTGAGGAGCAGCAACCTGGGTTTAACTTGGACTATGACTATGCACCCCCAAGGACTCACCCTCCGGTTCACAATTGAGATTTTGGCCCTTCTGATCTTCTCCTTCTCGCCTTCTTTTGAACCCCTAGAGGATTACCCGGCCAGTTATAAGCTCTGACATTAACTAGGCAGTGTTTTAGATAATTGGTTTGTGGAGTGATTTATGGAGTGAAAGGAAAAGAAACTCGATCTATTTCATTGTTTCCTCTATCATTTTCCATTTCCTTTATAAATCTGTCCACAGATCTGTAACCCGAACGGAAACTTGCGAAGTTTTGGGAAGGAAAATCCAATGCTTCGGGAAGTATATAGTAGAGCCACTTATTCTATAGGGAGATCGTTTGATCGCTGCTGCTTTCAGACGATCGTGAGGTCTGATCGTTTGATCACTGCTGCCTTCAAACGATCACAACAAAAGACGGCTAGATGTACATGGGGTTTTTTTGAGATAATTCAATTGCGTTGCCTCTCACCTTTTTAATGTACACCAGATTTTGTATGGGGAGATTTTGATTCTGAGAATTAGTACGTGTACGTGTTCTTTACTTCTGTTGCCTCATGCCCTTCGGCCAGTCTCCTGAATTCCTCATAGCCTATCATTGACATATTGAATTTAGCCCAGTGACATGTTTGGCCATGCGTTGCATAGTCTCGTGACAAGCACATGTCGGGTGATGTACTCTTTCCTAGCCCGGTGACAAGCACTTCTCATTCCATGTCTTTTCTGGCGACGTGTTAAGATCATGTCGTGTCATGTCTTTCCTAGCTTGCCTTGTTTCCCGTTAACAAGCCAAATTAAGTTATATGTATGTGTGTGATGTGTTTTAGAGTGTGGAAACTGAGAGGAACACACTTATACATAGATACACGTACATACATACATACATACATATATATATATATATATATAGAGAGAGAGAGAGAGAGAGAGAGAGAGAGAGAGAGAGAGAGAGAGAGAGCTAATTTCTGTTTTTATAATTTACATTTCTTGTGGATGAAATTCAGTTTGAGTGTTTCTCTCTTGAGTTTTGAGATCAGTCTTTGTGTTAGGGCATGCATGCATGACTAGCTAGCTAGAGGCCAACCGGTGATCAAGGTATAAGACTTAGAGTCGTACCATCTTAATTTGTTTTTAGATTCGAAATTTCATACGTGCTATCAACTTTTGTGAGGTCCGACTTTAAATTGTCTTCAATAGTAGACTGTTGGGATTGACCCTTCAAGAATTAGTCAATACATACGTAAGTTGGTTCGGACAGTACCATAAGTAATCCGAAAGGCTAGCTACAAGCACATGATGCTTGGAGGTGCTCGCATATTCAGGTGTCGTTGCATATAGAAGCGAAACTATATGGAAGATTATTATTATTATCTGGCCATCTTTGAATTGACCAGCATTTCAAGGGTGTTTCCACTAGTAATGAATTAATTAAGTATAGAAATAATTCAACTTAAATTTATAATCCCAATATGAGTCAAACAAACATCCCAAATTCGAATCCCGAGCTACGGTGACAATCCAATTGAACATGACACTTCCCCATGTAATAAAAAAAAAGAAGGAATGAAGACCACTTTATGATGAAGTTGCAAGGCACTAGTACTAATGTACAATCACAGCTGACAAAAAAATGGATTAACAAATTAAAGTGTTCCAGGAAATAACAATTCCACTATCTGCGGAAATCAAGATCTCTCCACCGTAGACCCATTGAAAGAAGAAAAATATCAGTATGGACAATGACAAAAATGCGTAGATTCGGACACAGATGTGTCTGGAATCATTTGATTACGTAATTGTTTATGGGCCATACATCGTCGTGTAAAATTTATGTGCAATTGTCTGATTCTTTGCGTCTCTGTTTGTGTATGTAACGTCGTTCTCTGATAAAAGAAATTAAAGTCGAAGTTTCATATGATTGTTTCGATTTTGAGAGCCACTATAAGTTTGTCTGATTGTTAATCTTAAAGCCAAAAAATCAGTTGACATGCATGCAAGTTAGCCTGAATACCTGATTATTCAAAACTTACATAATCACTCACAATTACTATCATTTTAGTACATCGGAAAGTGATTAAGGAGCACCCTCAATCTTGCTTTTCCCCTTTGACCACACATCAAGACTACAATCCTGTCATTCACCAACACATGAACAAAGTACAAACACAAAGTGCGTGCGCACGCTCGCACACCCATTCCTAAGCACATACAAAGCCTTCTGGAACCTTCTTTCCACACCCATTGACGACCAGACTCAGGGCAATGGGAACTTCAACATTGACAGCACCCAACACATTGGCCTTAATTGCAGTGCACAAACACAGTGCAGCCTCGAGCTCAGCCAAGCCTTCCACCAATGCACAGCATTTGGGGCTGGGTTTGGCCCCGATTACTTCAGTCACCAGTCCCAGCCACTCACCACAAACACCAAACTTCAGAGTATCTTTCGGGCATTTTTCCGCCGGTTTCGGGGCCGAGGGAGGACACGGGACTCCATTGGAGGAGACATTGCTGAAGAAGGAGATGAAGATAAGGTTCAATAAAATGAGAAGGGCTGCGGCTGCCTTAGAGCGTGCCATTGTTTTTTTTTTTTTTTCCCCGGTGTGGCACTAATTATCAGTTGGTATTTATAGAAAGAAAAATACTACTAGTGCTTTGTGGACCTCTGTGAATGTTAAGTCCCCCATCGGATTTAAATAGAATAAAGGCTAATTGGGTCTTAGCATAACATTGGACAATTCATCACTCGGAAGCTTTTAAGCACGAGTCTGAGTTCATTCTGTTTATATTAGGCCAAATGGTGATAAAGCGTGGACTCCGCAGTTACCTTCCAATTAACGGTGGCATTTGAGGATGCAATGACGGATCAATCATCATGGAAAATTTCAAAATGTCATATATAACACTTTGTTTTTTCTAGCCGATATCACAAGAATATCATAGGACATAGTACCCTGAGATAGAAACAATAGAAAATTTCTGCAACCCAAGTTAAAGGGAAGGCGTTATCCTTAAAATCTACACAGAATGGATGTACGTAATTGATAACATTATTCGCAAGCTAACTACCCTAATGATTCTAAAATAGAGCATTCATTACCTAACAAAAACACTAATAGTATGAAGTTAGGCCAGTGCCCAATGTTGGGCCATTGATAAGGTTGAAGTTTTTTTGATAAGGTTGAAGTTGGATAGTAGCAAATTGGTGATTGTCATTAGCTGGAAATCTAACATATTGTCCATGAGCCACACGAAGTATACAGTGGCTGCAGATAGAGATAGGCCCGGCCAGACCAGCCCTTCGACAGTAAATAATATCTACTACTACCATTTTTGTCTTTGTTTTCACCCCATGGGTAGGGCTGTAAATAAACTGAGCCGTTCGTGAACTGTTCGAGGCTCGACTCGGTAAAGGCTCGTTCGAGTTCGATTCGTCTACTAAATGAACCAAACCTGGACCTCAATTTTAGGCTCGTTTCATAAATGAGCCGAACATGAACGCAACAGTATTCGGCTTGATTAGGCTCGCGAACCTGAAGTATATGTGTATCATGGGGATTTTATAAAGTTATATAGTAAAAATTTTAAAACTTGTACAAGTCTAAACGTTTACAATTACTAGAAATTTACTTATGTATATGTTTTATCTTTTTATATGTATATGAACATATTTATGTACATAATGAAAATTTTATTTGCAGTTTTAGACCTGTATAAGAACATACAAATATGATATTATTGAATCGTTAAGGCTTGTAAACAAGCTCGAGTTCGACCCAAACCTGGGCAAGCTCGGTTC
Organism: Rhododendron vialii; assembly: GCF_030253575.1. NCBI lineage: Eukaryota > Viridiplantae > Streptophyta > Magnoliopsida > Ericales > Ericaceae > Rhododendron > Rhododendron vialii. The sequence continues at coordinate 3,235,503 of NC_080563.1, read as the reverse complement.
GAGTTTGGCTCGTCATAATTTTTATTGAGTTCGGCTTGAGCTCGAGTTCGCTAAAAAACTTAACGAACGAATCTGAGTATTCTAATATTCGGCTCGATTTGGCTCGTTTACAGCCCTACTCATGGGAGAAGTCAGTAGCTAATTAGTTAATTCTTTCAAATTTGGCGTCTTTTGGAGGTTACCCAAATCGGGGCTGGAGTAGATCCCTACATTGCAAGAAAGTTGTAGAAAAATGAACCACATACTATTAGGAAAAGAAACTTTTGGTAAAAGTCACATAAATCAGACGTCAGAGATGCTATGCGCACAGACCCAATAATGCACAGATTAGGTCTGTGCGCATGTTTAAGTCCAGAGTTCTGCTAACAGCAGAGACAATTCGCAGAGAATCACGCAAAGACAAACGCGTTTGGCTTTATTTCGGGTCCCAAAAAAATTTAGAAAAATATCCATAAATTTTTGAATATTATTTTATGGGGCCCTATAAAAAATCAGCTCCAGTGGATATCAGTAAATATTATTTTTTGATTCGTAGGGGCGAAACTGCACAGTTCACCCTTACGAATCAAAAAGTAATACTTACCGATATCCACTGGAGCTGATTTTTTACAGGGCCTCATAAAATAATATTCAAAAATTTATGGATATTTTTCTAGATTTTTTTGGGACCCGAAATGAGGCCAAACGCGTTTGTCTCTGCATGATTCTCTACGAATTGTATCTGCTCATAGTTTTTTTGTTAAATCTATAACTACAAATATATAGTACTAGTTATACACGCATACGAAGAAGTGCCAAAAATTTGACAGCTAGCCTGCCTATTCTGGTTTGGCGAATATGCAATGTATAAAGACAAAAGTTGGAAAAGTTGGAAAACACAATGGAAATCTCTCTGAAGGTGGCAATAATTGGGGCCGGGGTATCAGGCCTAGTCACAGCCCGTGAGCTACTCAGAGAAGGCCACCGAGTCGTGGTCTATGAAAAATCAAACCAACCTGGTGGAACATGGGTCTACGATCCGCGTGTCGAGTCCGATCCATTGGGCCTCGACCCGAAACGGGAGATCGTCGACAGCAGCCTCTACTCCTCTCTCCGAACCAACTTGCCCAGACACCTCATGGGTCTCTCGGACTACTCGTTTACCGATCGGGTTTACGGGGATCCGAGGAATTTCCCCGGACACGAGGAGGTGCTCAAGTTCGTGAAGGATTTCGCGAGGGAATTCGGACTCACTGAGTTGATCCGGTTCGAGACCGAAGTCGTCCGAGTTGAGAGGTTCGACTCGGGGGATGATGATGAGTGGGTTGTTGAGTCGAGAACGAGTGGGGCGAGTGGCGAGGAGGAGTTTCAGGCTGTGGTGGTTTGTACTGGACATTACGCTGAGACAGTAGTTGCAAATCTTCCAGGTACAATCCCTCGATCACAAAATCTGGGCTAATGGCAGCCTGTTTTCTTTTGGTTTTCCTTTTTTCAAATTTTTGCATTTTAATTTTCTTTACTAGCAAACTCAAAACGAAATCAAGGCCAAAACTTATGCAGATGTGGGAAGATAATGTTATGTTTGGTTCCTTTTTGAAAAAATTTTGGGTTTGGTTTCTTGGGTAATGATCGGAGAGAAATTAGGCTAATGATTGGAAATAAGGGTAATGAGTAGAAAGAGATAGAGAAAAAAATGAGAATAATAATTGGAGAGATAAGAGAAAAATGAAAATAATGATTGAAAGTAGGGGAAATGAATGTTTTTTGAGTTGAATTTTTTTTTTTTGAAGTTGGAATCCAAACAAGGGATTAACATTGTCATCAGAGACGGATCTAGGAGAGGGCTATTGGGGTCAAGGCGCCCCGTTGTTTCATGATTTTTTTGGGGGGACAATTTGTCATCAAGGATACTAGTGGTGAGCCCGTTCTATGCACGGGAATTTGTTCCAAGAACTGGCCATGTTTGTTTTAGGATTTTGGATTTTGGGTAATGAGTGAGAGAGATAGAGAAAAAAATGAGAGTAATAATTGATAAAAAAAAATTTATGGGGACCATGCACAGGGAGAAAGTCCGAAGTCCAAAATCCCGAAATGAACATGGTTTGTATCCTTAAAAAAATTTCTCGCGAAACTCTTGCCATTGAGTTGGCTGTTGGCACGTTATATTCTCATCGGATTCTTTCGTTCTTTTCAAAATAGTCCACCAGCTAGCTCAGCTATTTACTGGTATTAAAATGTTACTCCGCTAGTCTTGATTCGTCTTACAAGTGGTTGGGTGAGTTAAGGACTGGGTGAAATAGGCGTTTGTTGTTGGTGCATGGTGTCTATTTGTGTCCTCCTCCCACCAAAAAACAGAGCAAAGATTGTGGTATGTCAATTAGACCTAGTGTGATGTAGAGCAAAGATTGTTCTTTGTTTACTTATTTGTCTTCTTAGTAGAGCTATCAATTAGACCTAGTGGAGTGCAATTTTATTCACCCTCCTTAAAAGAGGGTGGACATTATCGTCCCTCTTATTGGTTCTTCTTATTGGTTGAAATGGTGTAGGTCTCACCCGTGCAATACACTTTTTGATAAGCATGACACTACTTCATTGTGGGATCCACACCATTTCAACTAATAGGAAGGAGGGTAATGTTCACCCTCTTAAGTGGAGGGTGAACAAAACTCGACTCGACCTAGTGTGATTTTGGGCTTAAGTTCAGTAACTTAAGTGTAATGTAGAACGTGGTATGTATAAAACAAGACATACACCCTCAGTGAGGGTCCCTCACCATCGTCAATAACGCATTCAATAGGAGTCCTATCCTTAATATATTTGTTGGTTACAATGTAAGTTTGCATGACAAAAAAAATGTTGTGTTCTCTGCCGCGTGACCAAGATTGTGTCCCCGTTTTTTGAGAATTGCCATGTTCCATATTTGGTCTGTGTCTGTATTTGTGCTACATAGTGACGCAATTGTTTGGGCATCTGAGGAATATTTAAACATTAACATAATCAGAAGGGCATTCAATCTTTCAATTAATGTTAGCTTTGTGTTTCAAATTGTTTTCCATTCAAGTAGTTTCTTTTGCTTCCATTTTTCCATCCATGCAGGAATAGAGCAATGGCCTGGAAAGCAACTGCATAGCCACAATTATCGTGTTCCCGACCCCTTTCAAAATCAAGTAGGTTTACATTTTTCACCATTTTCCTTGTTTTCTTCCCCTTTAATTTTTAAAATTTTTCATTTTTGAAGGTTGTAGTGATAATTGGAAGTGGACCTAGTGCTATTGATATTTCTAGAGAGATTGCAAGTGTTGCCAAACAAGTTCATCTTTCATCCAGATCCCCAAATGTAAAAGTTTCAAATTTCGACAACACATGGCAGCATTCGGAGGTAAGTACGAGGAATTTCCTTCTTACCTATGCTACACAGACTGTTCATCGCCGAATAGGCAAGCCGCATTTGTCATTGTTGAGTGTTCTTCGGTTGTTTTTTATCCCAGGATGTATTACGGAGTTATCAGTGTTTATTTCGGATGCTTTGTCCCTCTTATGTCTTATTGTCATGTATCTCCGTAATTTGATCAACCTCTTGGATCTTCTTATTAAAGACAATGGCAGCGATCTTTTTGTGAAAAGCACATGGCTTATGGTTTTGGTCATAGCTTAACTTCACCTATGTAAAGCACATGGCTTTGATCATTCAATATTTCAATGTCTTGCAGATTTACCATGTCTATGAAGATGGTACAATAGAATTTCAAGACGGATCGAGAGTTTATGCAGATGTAATTATACATTGTACTGGGTACAATATATAATGAAGAACTTCGTTAAATATTCAGCTTAATTTTATTTCTCGAAGCATATGCTTATATCATGATATACGTATTACATTGTACAGGTATAAATACAGTTTTCCATTTCTTAGAACAAACGGGATTGTAGGTATCGACGACAACCGTGTTGGGCCGTTGTACAAGCATGTTTTCCCCCCACAACTCAGTCCTCGGCTCTCTTTCGTGGGAATTCCCTATTGGGTTGGTTGTTGTTTTTGACAATTGTTGTTAATTTGTAAAAACAGAGAGAAACTTGGTACGCCATTTACTGGAGAATGTGATCTTTATATTATTTGTTCAACAGGTTATCATTTTTGCAGCAATAGAGTTGCAATCCAAGTGGGTGGCGCGTGTTTTATCTGGTAAGGCAATTTTACCGTCGGAAAAGGAAATGTTGGTCGACGTTGAGGAACACTACAGGGATACGGCGGACCGGGGTGTTCCCAAGCACCATACCCATAAAGTTCACCCTCATGAGGTTTTGTGTCCTTTCTTGCAGTTGCTTTCATTATCTTAGTTTTCTCTGTCTGCTAGGAAAAATTAATCACGGAATCTTATAGTAGCATAACCACATGGTTGCAATTATAGGATTATTCAAATCGTTTCAAGAATGGTCTGCATATTAAGATCCAGATCTGCGAAATGAAAAACAAATTATAGTTTATCAAAGTGGTGTCGTGATGGGTCCAACGGGACCTCAAACTGAATAACAAATTATAGTTTATCAAAGTGGTGTTGTGACGGGTCCAAAGGCCTAAATACATTGGACAACAACAAAAACAATGTAACACGAGCTAGCTACAAACGCGACTTTATGTTCATACATGTTAACTATGAGGAGTAGTAACATATTCTACTATGTTATTTGCAGTTTGAGTACCTGGACATGATCGCGGATTTGGCAGGGGTTCCACCAGTGGCAGAGCGAATTAAAGAGATTCAAAAGCATTTTTTTGCACTTGTGCTTAGCAGTGGACCAGATACAAAACGATATAGGGATGAATGGGATCCCAACGATATCTAGTGTGCGCAAAAGGCATGCCATCCGTGCCCACAAAAGATTTTCCATTCCTCTCTATTGCTTTACGTTTCATTTGTATTTCTTTCTTCATCTACCCAGAAATAAATTTGATAGTTGGAGGTGGGAATTAGCAAAATAAATCTAAGATTTGGAGGAGTGGGAAGACTATGATATATTGTGGGGGGGAAACTGTAATAATTAACTTGAAGAAGATGAGAAGAAGAAGTAGAAGAATAAGATGAAATATATATGAACTAGTGCTTACCCGTGCCTACGGCACTACCCACCGTGATTGGAATTGATTTGTACCCTGCCGCTAGATTCGAACCATGAGCAAAAGCTAGTGAGGGGCGAGTAGGTCTTGATTGTGGAGAGCTTGAAAGGCGGGTCAATGTCGTCGTGAGTGGTGGAGGACGGTGAAGGAGAAAAGGGCGCATGAGAAGAAGAGAGATGGTCTGGGTGAGGTAGTGTTTGTGTGGGATCAAAGAGAGAAGGAGAACTTTCTGAAGTAGGGTTTCAAATTTGAAAGTGGGTGTAATTTTGATCCGTGGCAATTATGTAATTAAACGAAAGAGGCTGGACAATTTAATAGAAGGGAAATTTCACCTCAACCATTGGATCAATTCAATCTCAACCATTGCAACAACTTGTCTCTACACCATTGTGTTTTATAATAGAGATTTGGCTTTGTTTCAAGTCTTGGTTTGAATGGCAGAAAGCAATCCGCATATTCTAATTATTTTTAATATTTTTAATTGTTCATTTGTTAAAAGACTATGATCGATAATAAATTTGAATTATTAATTATCAAGATGCAACTATTTGCATGATTTGAGTGCAAATAAACTTTTCTTTTTATTATAATAAAATAATATTGGGTATTATTCCCTGATGTTTCTTGAGATGGTGGGTATATGAGTTGACTCTTGGAGAAGGGGCTAGACCCCTTGTGCAATCAGCCAAGGAGAAGAAGCTTGGGGAAAACGAAACCAACCTTGAATTGAACCCATTCTCAAAGTTCATGGCCAACGAAAACAATTTAAATAGGCTGCATCTTATATTCCCTTACTTCCCATCCCACTCATCTCTCTCTCTCTCTCTCTCATCTTGGTCCAATCCTTCGGTAATTCAGATTCAACATCAAAATTCCTGAAATGGGTATTATCGGAAGCACGTTCACGTTTATGTTGGGCACAATCGCTGGAGTCTGTATTGCTCAGAGACTAGAACAACGTGCCCATTACCACAAGACTCATGGACACTGGCCTTGTCATGGCCATGCCCGTATAAGAGCGACACCGCAAAAGCCACCAAACCAGGAGGGCCAAGTCGGCGAGTAATTTCTTTGCTTATGGGGTTATCTATATAATAGCTTAAGAAGTTGACGAATGTACTACTTTTCTGCTGAATTGAAGTTATTAATAAGCTGCGTATGTCTGTCGTAGGGTTGCTCTGTTTTTTTCATGAATTAGTGTGCTTTTGCTATCAATAAAACTGTGTTTTTCCCTGTATTTAGTGTGCTTTTCCAGCTGAATTAAAGTGATTAATAATACTTCTTTAATTCTACCAGTGGTGGTGGAAATAAATGGGATGTGATTATGTATTCGTGAAATAAATTGGGTCTTGCCATGATTGAAAGAAAAAAGACACGGCTTCCTCCTTTTTTTTTTTTGGTCATACGTTAGAAGAATACACCGTATAAAAGTCCCAACCGAAGGAGTCTATCTATGACATATACAGTACAAAGTTTTCGAGGGGTTGCGGCACAACCGTTGAGATAATGTTGGAAAATTGAAATAGAAAAATCAAATTGAATGTTGCACCGATTAGGGATTGGGGTAAAGAGGGGCCATAGGGCAAGCCGAGCTGTTTGGTTGGAGAACAGCTTTGATAGACCAAAGTAATTGAACCGATCAAAGCCGAGCTGTTTGGTTCTATCGAATAAATCGAACCCTTTGATAGGCCAACGTAAATAGAATAGAACAATGTTAATTTTCTGGTGTGTGTTCTTCCTAGATTCAAATTGATTCAAACCTTGCCAATTAAGTTTCCAATCCCTTCATGTTCCTCGGCATACTGCTTTCATTCAACATCTATGTCTGGGCTCACAAACCTCATGCATGGAGTACTTCTTTTCATTGAATTGGTCCTCATTGATCCACCAGTACGCGAAATAGATAGGGTCCATGTCAGAATCTAAATGGGTGCCCCCTTGCTATTGTTATTATACATATGTTGCTCATTTTGCTGGCAATGGGAAGTGGTGCTGTAGAAGAGGTGTTTGCGAAAGATCATTTTGATAGATTTTTAGATTCTAATTTCTAAAAATCAGGTTAGAATATATGTCAATAAATTTCTAAAAACTAATTTCTAGAATCTACAAATTCTGAGAATCTGAAAAGGAAAAAAAAAAGTTTCAAAATTTCAAAGTTGGGTTTGCGTAGATTTTGGAATTCTACAACACAAATTTTCCAAAAACAAACAAAATTCCTATTATCTCGCAGCTGCAAACAAACATGTTTCTCAACTTCTACAAAAATCCGGAATAAAAAATCTGCAGCAGAATTTAGAACTAAAATCTAAAATCTGTATTCACAGCTACGGCAAACATGCCTAATATAACAATTTTCAAGGTTTCAGAAGAATATCATAAAAATATTGGTCAGGGGCTTGTTTTCAGCCCCAGAATATGATTGCCTGCTTTAGGTGGATATACTTTTTTGGGGGGGTAATGAACGGTGCAACTAAGATTTCGAATTATGTATAATAATATACTACCGCTATCCCATGCAACTAGGAAATGAACGGTGCAAGTAAGATTACGAATTATGTGTGATATACTACCTCTATATATGGCCCTTCATCCCATGCAGCTAGCTCCATGGGATCCCAACGATGTCTAGTGTGCGCAAAAGCCATGCCCAGAATGGATTTTCCATTGCTCTTTATTGCTTTACGTTTCATTTGTATTTCCTTGTTAGTTCCTATTCCAAGAATAGCATGCGTTTAAGAATTCGCCTACAGAGAATTCAATTTTATGGTTGGAGGTGTGAATTAGCAAAACAATTCTAAGATAGGGGGGATGGGAAAACGATGTAATATGACGAACCAATATTACATAAAAGTTTGACGAAAAATTAACCGATGCGAAAAAAATATGAATTAGGACAAATAGAAAAGACAAGTACTACAACTTGTAACATTGCGGAAACATGCCTAACTTGAAGAAGAGAAGAAGAATAGGATGTAATATAATACTGTATATTGGTAGGTATGTTTTTTGATATCGGTCGCTTTCTCACAATACATCATATTTAATTCAAACAATAAGTTCTACTACTCCGTGGAACACAATCTTATTAGACTCCAAAAGCTTTAAACCATTCCCTCGTGGGAATCGGATCTTCTCCGGTTCAAGTTTTGAACTAAAGAAAACAGTCCAATTCTAAACAACACATTGAGAAATCTCAAATATTTTCAATTTGCTCGTAAACTTGTCTCACGAAGAATATCAACAATAAATCTAAATCATTGATTGTCATAACGGAAGATTTGGATCTGGACAGTCTCCTCCCATCGGAAACCGATCCAAAATCTCTCTCTAATGCAATCGGACAGGGGACCTGTGGTCCAAATTCATATACCCCCAGAGTCTTGCCCAAAAAAAGTTACTATCCCAGAGGTGCAGTGTTGGCCTTTTTAAGGTTACAAAAAATAATACTACCTCCGTTCCAATTTAATTGTTATTTTTGAAAGTTCGTATTACTTTTCAATTGATTATATCTTGTAATTTATAATGTTTTAGGTGATTTTGAAAACATTGTATTATAGAACAAATCAAAATTTATCAAACAAGATCCACATTAGATATAAAATTCATTACCAATTTAAAGATATAACTAGTTTTTTTTAATCCGGTTAGAATAGAACTGAGATAAGTAAATTGGGACGGAATGAGTAATAATAATACAGCGAGACGCAAACGTTGTCGTTAAAATTGTACGAGCTAAACACAATGGGGAGAGGAGAGGAGAGCCCTGTTTGGAAAACAGAGTCCTGTTGTGAGGGCAGGAGGACAAGACGACTCCTGCGCAGAGAGAAAAGACATGGCTGGGGGGAGGGGAATTGGGAAACCCCCAAATATTAGTACCTGACACGCGGCAGACACCCAGTAAAATACAGTAAATGCCAAGCACCCGTCGTTCGTCACCCTCAGGTGGGTGATACTGTAAATAACTGTATTATACTGTACCAGTAGTGAAATAGTGATGATGCTCGTGCCATGTTTCCATGTTCTGATTAGTTGGCAAAGTTTGAGATTTTGTCTCATTTCCAGTCTTGATTTTACCAGTACTTCAACCAAGATTGAGTTCAATTTTGTTCACCTTTCTTGAAAGAGAGTGGACATTATTACTTTATCTCTTATTAGTTAAAATGGTATAGTTTTCACTCTTCCAATACACTTTTTGATAAATATTAGGGAAAATTTCAAAAAAAAACCCTGAACTTTCTGACAATTCGCAAAAAAACACCTGAACTTTCACTATTAACAAAAAAACACCTAAACTTAGCATTCCGTTAACAATTAGACCCCTGCCGTCCAATTCCGTTAGTTGGTAACGGATGGAGCTAACGGAAGGCGTTAACTTTTTTTTTTTTTTTTACTTTTTACATTCAAAAATTACTTTTAACTCATTCTTTTTTTATTGGTAAATAAATATGCAATAAAGTTCTTTTTTTCTTATTATTTATCGAAAATTACTTTAACCCTATTTTTTATTTTCAAATTTTACCTTTCCCCCCTCTCTCTCTCCCCCTTTTTTTTTTTATTAGAATCGACTCCACACCACCAATTAACCCCACAACCAACTGCCTAAGCCTTAGCCACAATTTCAAAAATTCAAAAGAAAAGGTTTCAAAGAGGAGGTTAAAAGAACTTTTGAATTTCTGAAATTGTGGCTAAGGCTTAGGCGGTTGGTTGTGGGGTTAATTGGTGGTGTAGAGTCGATTCTAATAAGAAAAAAAAGGGGAGAGAGAGAGGGGGGAAAGGTAAAATTTGAAAATAAAAAATAGGGTTAAAGTAATTTTCGATAAATAATAAAAAAAAAAGAACTTTATTGCATATTTATTTATCAATAAAAAAAGAAAGAGTTAAAAGTAATTTTTGAATGTAAAAAATAAAAAAAGAAGAAGTTAACGCCTTCCGTTAGCTCCATCCGTTACGAACTAACGGAATTGGACAGCATGGGTCTAATTGTTAACGGAATGCTAAGTTTAGGTGTTTTTTTGTTAATAGTGAAAGTTCAAGTGTTTTTTTGCGAGTTGTCAGAAAGTTCAGGGTTTTTTTTTGAAATTTTTCCTAAATATTATGCTACTTTGTGGTGGGATCCACATTATTTCAACCAATAGGAAGAAGGATAATGTTCACACTTACTCTTAAGTGGAGGGTGAACAAAACTCAACTCGCCAAGATTTCATCATTCTGCTTCGTACCAGAAAATCGTTTTTCATTAGGCTCCGTTTGTTTCAGCGTAAAATGTTTTTCTGTAAAATACTTTTTTCATTTTCCGGTGTTTGGTTTAACGAAGTAGGAGTAAAATGTTTTACTTGTGAAAGATTTTTCTGTAAGTTGTTTTCCGTTCAAATCCCTGTCCCTCGAGCAAGCCAACCATACCTTATCCCTTGGCAACAAAAATCAGCCAATAATCTCTAGTTCGTTTCCCACTTCTCTCTCTCTCTCTCTCTCTCTCTCTCTCCAATTCTTCTCCCTAGCACCTTTGGATTGAAATTCTCACACAAAAAGAGAAAAAACAAAGAGAAAAGTGACAAAAATAGAGTTTGAAGGTTAATTTACTCTATTATTTGTTCATGTGCCAATCAAATACTGAAAAACAAAAGTTTGAAGTTTATTTTCTAAGAAAATATTTTATATCAAAACAAACGGAGCCTAAGGCAGAAAGACCCAATTTCACTAAAGAACACTCGATACATGAAACATGATGCTATTAAAAGCTAGTTGAGAAATCTTGAAGTGCTAGTATGATTTGTGAAGGGTGATTTACTCACGCTCACAATAATTCGATGAAAACTTGCGAATCGCGGGCCTAGTCTTTTGCATACGATCGTCTACGATTCTACGAATGTCGACGGTACTGCAAATTGTAAAATTGTCATCATCCCACTAATCTTCAGGGCTTTTTATAGGTAGCTAGGCTAGCTACATGTTAGAGTGGAAGCAGGGAAGAATGGGGTGGTGATAGAAATGGTTTGAACAGTATATATATATGCTCCCCGTCCTCATGGTAGGAGTCAATGGTAACGTATTTCCCCTACTGGGGGAACATGTCGGATACTATCTGATGAAAATATCAGAGTGTATTTACCCAAAAACACAGTTCAGAATGAATAAAGCAATGCCAGTTAAATGCTACTCATACCAACCAAATCTATGAAATATAAATGTCTTCTCCGGAGAGATTGGGCCTCGTTTCGGTTCACCTTTTTTTTCTAAAAGTTTATTTTTTTTAATTTTTAAATTCAAATATAATAAAAATAAAAAATAATTTTTTGATTTTTTTTTTTGCACCGTAAAAAAGATCTCAATGAGATCTATCAAACAAGATCCATATTGGTAGAAAAATTATTTACGTGAACACATAATTTTTGAACTTAAAATTATTATTATTTTCAAAAAATACTTTTTCCAGAAACCAGAACATCTTATTCACTACTCTTGGCCCACCAGCTATTTTACTTAAGGGCCCGATTGGATTGGATACAAGGGAAGGGGATGAGTTATGCAAAGGATGAAGAGGTGGGATCCACTCTTATCCTTTGTTTGGGAAGCCTTTGGACAAAGGAGGGGGATGAATTATGGGGGGAATGAGTTATCCCGGCGAAGAGGTCACCTTGTTTAGTTCACATTTTAATCCATCTCATTTTTCTCTCTATACGTTTCTTAATACCTTTTTCTCTCTCCACTCATCGTTAAATCTGAAAAAATTATTCAATGCCTTGAAGTACCGCAACGTGATACTTCGTACTCTTTCGCGATACATTTGTGGGCTTGGATCCTGTCAAGTGTTGTAGGAACCAGTTTGTGGCTATGATTCACCCACCAAATATACTACTAAATCAAGGGCTGGGATGATCCTAGCCCAATTTCTCCTACAAACTTCTGCCATCTACCTCTGCTTCTCTCTCTCTCTCTCAATTTTTTCCTGAGAGTTCATTACATCAAAAATAACTTTCAAAAATGCAAACCAAACAAGTTGTTATTATTTTTAGATGGTCTTCGACCTATCCATAATTAATAAGGGCAAATGAGACCCTCCTCATCTCCCTCCCCATCTTTTTTAACTACAACACAACCTTATCCTGCACTCAATCGAGTCCTAAGTTTCCAAAATTATCATTCTCACTCAACACAATTTAAATACTAGCTAGACTATTTGGTTGGATAAACTATTTGCCTTGACCATCTAATACTATGTTCATTGGGCACACACGTAGACTATTTAATCCCGAAAACTAAATAGTCTCTTTGTAGCATGACTATTTTTGACCATTTCCAACCATGCCCATAATTAGTATACCCAATTATCCCTCCCCACTCCCAAACTTGGATATTAAAAGCAACTTCGAAGGTAAGCAAGTTAATAGATCACCTTTTTCCCTTGCATAATCCACCAAATTTTATTCGCTCATAAAAAAATAATCTCTCATTCTTATCCTTTTCTTAAGCACTTTTCTTATGTTCTCCTCAAAATGAGTCCGGTAGAAAACACTTTACGTAAATCTATAAAAAAACAAAGATGGACCAATAAAAAAGGACTTTGGAGGTTTCTTTTCCTTTTTCAGATTTTTGTTTGGCATATCAATAACTTCATTCTTATTTTCGTTTGACAAAAAAAATAAAAATTAACTTCGTTCTCGAAGTGAGAAGTGGGAAGGACAAGAAAAGCATCACAAGGTTTGGGGCTGCCTGGTCAACAGAATTGCCATGTAAACAAAGCTTGAATTATGAAGGGGACAGACGAAGCACATTTAATGGTGTTGTACAGATAAATTCGAGGATATGAGTAAATCAGTCTGAAAGGAACAATTCCATAATGTGATTAAAAAAAATTACAACAATTTACCTTGGAATAACAAGAAATGGAGGATTTGATTTCAAACACAATGGAAAATTACGACCCATTAATAAGAGGTGTTTCTTTGGAGAGTACAAATTAAGTAGTGGGATATATTCCGCGAGAATAATCACAATGCAAATAATAAATCTGCCATCGCTCCCCCTTACAGCTTTAGGTTTCAACTTTTTCCCTTTTTATGATGATGGGTAGAAGTAGTACTATTTACAAACCAGGAGTATTTCCTACAGTAGAAACAGTTGTGTTTCTTAGCAATGCTTGTAGAGGGATGCCACAGTGGGGGTCCGATCTCCTCCTATGCCGAGCAGTCTGTCAGTGGAGGCTCATCAAGTCAATATAGGGATGATGATTATGGACTGGAAGTCTAGAACTACATACTCTATATAGTTGTTCAAAATCAAAAATTTACTACTACAAAATTACAAATACAGTGAAAATGGATGACAAGTATATTTCCGTTTGACCAAAAATAAAAAGAAAATGGATGGCAAGTAATAATAATAATAATAATAATAACTAATTAATTTGGTTCAAGATAAGTGAAAAGCGAGCTGATTATTGACAGAGGAATTAATTTTTTAACAGATTATATGAAGTGTGTGTAAGCTGGCTCGGATATTCAAAATTATCAAAAAATAAGGAAGCAGTTCCTCTCCGGTAATGGGAGAGGAGATTACTACCCTGTTCTGCCGTTTTCAGGCTTATACCAAGCTCACATTGATGATCGAAATCGTACATTATGTAGATTTTGTCGAGTACTTCAGCCATGCGGAAGTTGGTTTTGATCAGATGTCGTTCGATGATGGCTGATCGAAAGAATTTACCAATACCAATTTGACTAAAGAAGAGTACAACGTGCGAATAGTTTGTAAGATTTACACAAAACATGCTATATTGTTTTTCTAGGTTAGTCTGCCTTATTAACCACGGATAAATTATGGGCCAGTTCAAAAACTGCCCCTTAATTCCTATTAAAGAGTATGATCCATTTTTATTTACTTCAGTGCAAGTCTAAGGGCTTGTTTGATAACCTAAATTCAGCACTTAATACTGAATCAATTAAGTAATAAGTGATTCAGTAGGTTTGATAACAACATTTCATATTACTTAACAAATTAAGTACCACTTAAAATATAGGCTAAAAAGTTGAAAAAAATTAAGTAGCTTTGAGCTACTTAATTCTGGCTGAATTTTTTTGTACTTACATTCAACCGTCACACCACCACCACAACCACTTCCACCAACACCTCCACCACTCCACCACCACTCCTTCTCCACCACATCACCACCACCACCACCACTCCCTCCACTACCACCACCACCACCACATCACCACCACCACTTCCTCCACTACCACCACCACCACCAGCTCCACCACCACCACATCACCACCACCAGCTCCACCACCATCACAACTCCACCACAACCACCACCACTACCATCACTACACCACCACCACCACCACCACTCCTACCACCACCACCACCGCTCCACCACTCCACCACCATCACCACCACCGCCACTTCCCCACCACTACCATCACTACACCACCACCACCACTCCACCACCACCACATCACCACCACCACTCCACCACTACCATCATTACACCACCACACACCACCGCTCCTACCACCACCTCCACCACTCCACCACCGCCACCACTCCACCACCACTACCATCATTACACCACCACCACCACTCCACCACCACCACTACCAGCACTCCTACTACCTCCACCACTCCCCCACCACCACTCCACCACCATTACCAAAAGTATATTGTGACCGTTAGTAAATTAAGATAGAATTGGAACAAAATTAATTCATCATTTTTTTTAATTCAGTACTTAATATATTTATCAAACAGCTTTTCAGCTTAAAAATTTCAGCATTCAGTTTCCAGTACTTAATTTTTCAGCTTTCAGCTTTCAGTTTTCAGTTTTATCAAACAGCCCCTAAGTAAAAAAAGTGAAGGTCTCTCCTTGATAGTGCATTTTTAAATTGAACTAAAGTTCCTAGAAATATGGGCCAATTACTTGGACTGGCCCATAATTTATCCAATAACCACGGCTTGCACCATGGGGAAAACTGGAAAGGGTCTCACTTATGGTTTGAGGCTCGAAGTACTCGTCTACATTTTGAGGTATTTTATAGACGGAGTGATAATGCCACGGCTTTAAATGTTGCTGCCACGACAATAAATGTGATATGCTTTGCTTTGACTGCATGCCCCCTTTCAATTACAATTACTATTTCATCTCCTATAATGAACACCATGACGCGCTCTCTCTCTCTCTCTCTCTCTCTCTCTCTCCACCAATTCCCTTTAGAGTATACAAGCAGCCAATGTAACCATTCCATTTGATTTGGTTCGATTTCGGTTTCTGAAAACTTGCCGATCTTGTCATTTTTCAATCCCTGCGCCAATAAAGGCAGGCAGCTGGTCTTATTGATCTCCAGAGTTAACAACGACGGGATCATAAACTACTAGTACTATCGATCGACACATTCGTCCTTGTTATACGATTACCACCGTGTTATTTTCGTGATAGCTTATTATAAATTGTGAGAGTACGCTACTCAAAAATCGACAAAAGAAATAAGCATTCATCATTTAAGGAGATGGAATGAGGCAAAAATGGGCAATCAATAATGTTTTGCTTATGTTGTGCCATGACAAAAACGCAATTTGGATTTTAACACGACGAGGGAAAAAAAAAACAAATAGGATTTTTTCGACTACAACAACAATTTTGATTTTAACACGCAGAGAAATTTCATGTTTTGTTTTTTTAGTAGGCCCCCGTTTTCACTAAGGTTTTTATGTTTTAAGTACTTCTTTCCGTTTTACAAGACATTTCATTCTCTCGCAATATATCTCTTAATTAGCGGAATGGGCCTAAAAGTTAATACTCCACTAATTTAACATAACCAGATTCCTTTACTGGGAAGAGGCTCTTTGTTTAGTTCGTCAATTCGACATTAATATATATGATGCACTCAAATTAACAATCATGTCCGGTAAATCCCCCATAAGACAGAAGTCGTCGTCGTTTTCAATGAGAATTGATTAAGGGGATGTGAAGAAGTATGATTTATATAAAGAGAAAAATGATGGCATCCGAGTGATCACCAATATGACCACGACGATGGTTAGATTACAGCCATAGGCGTATAAAATGCTAATCATAAAGAAATACGAATTTGGACGAATGAGCATGAGAAAGTAAACAAGTGTTCGTCTTCTGTAATGTTGGATGGATGTTCGAATCTCATGGAGGCCAAACATTTTATACATTGAAGTCACGGTAGGGTACGCCAGGACGTTAATTTCAGGGCTCCGGAACCAGTTGAGGTGTGCGCAACCTGACCCTGATATCCGGTTATTAAAAAACAAAAACATACAAAATACGACACAGTATATAACACGAGCAATTATTTATTAGACGTCGAAAACCTAATTAATTGTCACAAATGGGTATAACAGTTTCCCGTAAACATTAGTCTAATCTAATCATTAAAAAATAGTGAGGCATTCCCTTCCCAAAAACAATAATGAAGAGGCCGGCCTTGGGGAAGGAAAACAAATCAGCTGGTAATTGGGAACATAACATTGCTTTTGTATTTTGTCAATATTCTGTTCTAGGGAAGAAAAAGGAAAAGAAAATCGATGAGGCCGAAAAATCGGTGGAGAAAATTAATCTGATTTGTTTTATGTGGAGTATTGGTCTGGTTCAGTTTTAGTCTGATTTTGATTTTGAAAAAAAAATAAAACTGAATTAATTGGTTTCAGGATTAGCCAAAAATTCAGACCAGACCAAATTGATTTCACCCAATCTTTAGGTCCCGTTCCAGAAATCTTCTTAAAAAATAAACACTTTATTTCATATTTTCAAACTCAAAAATAATATAAATGAAAAATAAATTTTTAATATTTTTTGCACCGTATTAAAGATCTTGATGAGATCTATTAAACAAGATCCATATTGATAAGAAAATTATTTACGTAAACACATTATTTTTGAGCTTGAAATTACCTTCTTAAAAAATAAATATTTATTTTACGTTCCGAAACGGAGCTCGGTCGATTTGCATGTCTAGGATTTCCATCAGTTTTTCGTGGGTCCTATTGTCAAATATACGAACGTACGCTCGAGCCACCGTAGATCCGTAGGACCGTAACCATTGACTATAACTATAAGAAAAGAAATTGCTTTCACACCCAATACTTCTATAAATTGTCATTCTTCCCTTCTACTTTTTGACAGTTTTGTGATCTGGCTCCGGTTTTAAAATAAAACTAGACGGTCATATTTTGATCTTTTGGGTCCTATATTTCGAACACACACATTGATCTTTAGCATGGTTATAAAATACTCAACAAACTCGGCAAAATATTTAAATCATCAATGAGTCCAAAATGGGGGTCAATTGATCAAAACTGGACAAGTCCAACATATATGTAAAAAACAAATCATAAAAGGAGTCTGCTCCCTTCTTACGTACGTATACCTTCCAAGCCGCGAGAGAAGATCGGTCAAAGTGGTCATTCATTCTATTGTCTGTTTATATTGTTTAAAAAATAAATAGATAAATTTCTTTGGGAGAGGTTGAATTGCTAATTTGTTTATCAAAAGAAAATTAAGAATTTCTCTATTGAATCACAAAATAAACAATATTGTAGATGCCAAATAATTTTAGTGATTTCTTGTTACAAAGGTTCCTAAATTATTTACAAAGCATAAATCAATAAACAGCCGAGCATTGCCAACTCTAGGAGTGACTTGCACCACTCGCAGTAAGATAGTTAAATAACTGATCGAAGTGGAGGGCTGACGATCATATAATCCCTTTGATTTTTCAGTAATAACAAGGGTAATTGATTTTTGCGCTCCATTGCCTTATCAATGCATTCAAAAATTTGTCAGGGATGACAATCATATAATCCTTTTGATTTTTCAGTAATGAACCAACTGAGACCAGCTCAGTTGACCAGAACTTACACCTCATTAGAAGGCCAGGAGTTCGAGTCTCCCACCTGCGTGCGAGTGTTCTTCCCTTAGAGGCTTTTCATTTCTTTCTTTATTTCTACCCTATAATAAATTTATTTCTTGTGTTGATGATTTAGTTGTTGAACTTGATTATCTAGTAGACTTTCATAATTGATGTAAAATCCCGAATTTATACTCTATATTTTATACCTGATATAAAATAATATCTTACACTCCATTGTCTTATCAAAGCACTCAAAAAATTTGTTTCTTTACTCATAAATAAAAAACACAACACAACCACTAAAAAACAAATTTTGGAATGTACTTATAAAAAACCATAAGTGCAAAAATTATTTTCCTAACAACAATGTCCCATCCAGCAATTATACCAACGCAACTAGTTCAAAAAATCCTCAAATTATACACTAAATTGGATCACAAATAACCACGCAAAGAAATGCTTCAGCTAATAATATTTCAATATAGGAATATAGTCACTGTCACTCTATAAAGAAGAAAATTACAGTACTACCCATTACTGATTACACAATTGAGAAAATAAAAGAGAGAAAATAGTGGGAAGTACTACACCAAAATGGGAGGGTCCAATTTTCAAATCCCGAAAATACCCTATAGAATACACCGAATTACTAGCAATTACCCCTCCCCTGTCTCCCTCTAAACCCATTCTCTCTCATCAACTTTCCGTACACTAATCAATAAAGCGGAGACCGCTGGGGGGTACCCTTCCGCCGGCTCAGCAGACCGGCCGAAATCTCCGAAACCGGCGAACAAACCGGCGCAAACGGTGGCCGGAAACCAGAAACATTGCTGCGTTTCTTCCTCACCACTACCTCCGTCGTGGCAGTGCAACCGAGTGTCAGGCAACCGATTCCCCCAGCTCCGCTCGAACCGGACGAGGTCCGCAGCGAGCCGGCCGGTTCGAGGACTGATTCTGGCGTCATTTGACCGTCGTCTAGACCCTGTTCAGGTAACGTGAGGTGCTCGCAACTGAAGATGTAGTCCGAAATCCGGGTTGGGTCGGTTGACAGGATGTGTTGGAGCTGAAAGAGAACAAAAAAGGAGAGAGACCCAGATGAGGAAAAGTGGAAATATGAAATGGGTTAGAGAGAGAAAGTGGGATTAGAACCTTGCAGGAGAGAGAACAGTAGACGTAGGGGTCTTGTAAGCCTCTGTCGCAGGTGGTGCAAACGTTGCCGGAGCCTCTACATGGCCTGCTCTGTGGCCTTTGGTTAAGAAACACCACTTTTGCGCTGTTTGTCGTGTAAGACTAGAGAGAGAGAAGCATAAAAACCCATTTTGAGAATTATAAACAGAAGGGAATGTGAGACCCACTTACGGAATTAAAAAACTCAAAAACAGGGTTTCTGCACTTTCTGTGAATAATTAAAAACTTAGTTAAAAAGAAATCAAAAAAAGAGTTTTGTCCACTTTTTGGCGAAAGTGATTAAATTAAATTAAATTCCACTTACTTGAACAAAGGAACAGTCCATTAGTTTCTCAGCATCACCCACCCTGATAACATCGTGATACACATACCTCCTTATCTGGAACCAAAACATCACAAGGCTAATTTAGTCGCAAAGGATATGAACGTGCAGAGAGAGAAAGAAGAGAGAGAAGATGAGGGGATTTTGAGATTTTGAAATGGGAATTAGGGGGGGATTAGTTAACTAATTAACGGGTAACCCTTAATTCTTGAAATTAAGTTGAGACCTGTAAGAGCCGGTGAGAGCGGTGAGGGGACAAGCAGTGAGGGCATATACCCTCACAACAGTCCAAACAAAAGATATTCTTCTCGTTCTTCTTCGAATCTTCATGAATTATGCACGCATTGAAGAATTTCTCCCCCAGAAGGGCCCCCAGCCACCTAGGCAGATTCGATGATTCCAACTGTCCCACACCAAAAAAAAAAACACCAAAAAAGAAACACAAGAAACCAATCAATTCCAATTCTTATATTTCTCAGGCACGAGAGAGAGAGAGATAAAGACAGGCGCTTACCATCTTTTTGGGGAAGAAGAGAGGTGAGATATGGGGGTTTATTGTGAGGAGGGTGGGTGAGTGGCCATATCTGCAGAGATTTCAAAGAGGAGAGAGAAAAGGTAGAACGGCGGTGGAACAGGGAGACTAGTGTTGGGTATTACTGTTACCAATGAATGGAGAAGAGTGGAGGAGGAGAGGGGTTGGGCTTCATTTAAAGAAGGGGATTTGAAGGAAGGGGGAGGGCAGCTGGCGATTTTGTGCAGGCTTTTTTTGTGTAGGAGTGTAGTAGTAGTACTATTTTCTCGTTTCAAATTGTACTATTTCGGTGTTTTCCCATTTGCCTATCCTAAAACAAAGGCCTCGGGTCAAAACTACAAATGGGATCCGGAGACGTGGGTTTGGGTTTTGAAGAATTTTTTTTTTGAGAGTAATGAAGAAAGAGAAATAGATATTAAATACAGAAAATTTATTGAAAATTGTGCTTGAAATGCTCCATGTAGTGGGCAAATTCGAATGTTCATCTCGATAATTAATGGTTAAGATTCGTTAAAACACTCTACAATGTGCAATATAAGGAAGCGTCCTACAGTGTTCCCATTCCGTACAAATGTGACAAATGTGTATATTCTTGGATTGTTCTATTGTCTAATTTGGCCTAAGTTTTCGACAAATTTTTAGTATAGATTTTTCACTATTTTTTAACATGATTTGACGAGAGGAATAAAAAGTGTAAATATATACTCCCGAAAGTTGAAGAAATTCATGTAAGACGATCAAAAGACTTGAAAAATACTAATCTTTTGTCAAAGATAGATCAAAGTTGAACCTAATCTAAGAAGTAAAAATTAATAGAAAATAATAGTAATAAAAACACAATGTCAAAAAATAGGGGAAAAATTAGGTCAATAGGGGTGAATATTATGCATTGAAAAATACGAAAAACAGCTTAATGGAATGTCATTAAGATTCAAAAAGCATAATTAATACCGTGTATGGATGAGTTTTTGAAAAAAATTTGAAATTTTTTATAGGGTTATGAGTTGAAAGATAAATGAGAGTAATGATTGGAAGTAGAGGTAATGATTGGAAAGAGATAAAAAGAGAAATGAGAATAATGAAAAAAAAATTGGGATGAATAATGATTGAAAATAAGAGTAATGAATATTTTTTGAGTTGAGAACTTTTTTTTAAAACGCTATCCAAACAAGTATATGAAAATCAATTAGAAAATGTGAAAAAGGTGCACGAAGTCTATGTTTTTTTTTTATGTGAAAAAAGGTGCACGAAAGTCTATTAGAAAATGGGAAATTACAACTACCGTTGGCTAGGCCGTGAGAGAGGCCAAGTCCCCAAAACCCTAAAACCCTAACCACATAATTCAATTTGTGTGGTTAGCTCTCTCTCACTCTCTCTCTCTCTCTCTTGCTGGGGTCTAAGGGCTAAATGACAAGACTAGAGATGGTGACTTTTCTCACTTCTCGGTGTGAGAAACGTTAAAAGAGGCAACTAGGGTTTTGGATAGTGAACAGTCTTCAAACGGAGTACGGAGTTTAACTCTTTTTGAGAAAAAAGATAAGTAAAAATTCTTTGTGGAACACGTACGTCCAAATCTCTTTCCCAAAAAGAGAAGTAAAAATTCAGTCCCCATGGTGATGGGCTGGGTCAGATTTTAAAGTTTTGAGGTGAATGCGTGTGATTTATTTATCAAGAAAAATTAATGACTTGGCTGTTATGTATTATAGTCCGTAATGTTTATTAATAAAAGAGGGCGTCGAGTGGTCACGAATGAAATATATAATAATTGGATGTTATGTATACTATAGAGCAAACTCGTGCTATAACACACAAAATTAGAAAATATTAGTATATATTTTCAACCACAAAAGTTTTTTTTTTTTATTTATGAAAACCACATTACAGGATTTGAACTAATATATGAATATGTAGCGCTACTCTTAAAATAACAAACAAGTTAGCGAATTGCCTTAAAAAAAAGCATTTACTTCCAAAACCTGTAATACATGCTACCTATTGCACGTTTAAACTAAACCACTTTAGTTTTTTTAAGACAGAAGAAGCCCTGGTAGGGTTTTTTTTTTTTTGTTCCTTTTAGTCGAGATGGAGGAGGGTGCGGTTAACAATTTGGGAAGTGTCAAAATCACTCCCCCTTAAAATTTATACAATATCATGAGTTCACCGGTATAACATGAGTTAAACGGACAAAAAAAATAAAGGATTAATCGGAGAAATTTAGTACTCCGTAAATTTTGTTAATTATGTATAAATATGAATTGCAATAAATCTACTTAGTGCATTGATATCTATAAAAGGTGTATACATATTCAGAAAAGTGTATTGTATGTGGGTTTCCCCGTCTTAGAAGCTTGAGGTAAACAAAACGGTTTAAATTTTGGAAGCGGATCCTCTTCAATCCATGTTTTGGTCTAGAAGAGAAAGTCAAAGCCGGAACCATCTTGATGCTGTAATCAATGGTTCAGATTTGCTCAAAAACTTTTCGCTGGAAGAATTCAATTCTTCACGCGAAGAATTTTTGAACAAATCCGAACCAGCGAACCATTGATTTTCCTAATATACGAATGAGATTTGAACTGTTTTCTCCGATCCGAAACTTGAATTGGGAAGGATCCGATCCCTTAAATTTAACTAACTAGATCGATCTAGTCGGCCACTCATGAGACAGCCCTTAACAGTGGATTGATGAATTGACATTTCTAGAGCATTCGAGTAATTGTTTGAAATTCCCATTGAAATCTGTCAAAATATACCCTTGAAAATGTCATATGATTGGAGGGAGGAGCTATACATTTCATCCATTTAAAGAGGGTCAGAAGTAGCTACTGGAGAAGAAGTGTAGATTTGATCTCACACTTCCAGTAAAACAGTAAAAATGGAAGCACAGGGCGTGAAGCCAGCTCATTTTGGCACCTTTTTCTTCTTTTGTGCAAGGGGGCTCCTGCGTTTCAAAAGCAGCACAAGGGAGAAACATCTGCCACACTTAACATCACTGTTCTTGACCCTTTTTTTTTTGTGTGTGTACTTGTCATAACACATATAATTAAGTAGTGAAAGACTAGCTTTTAAGTCTCCGGTTAGTTTGGTTGGCCGGTGGGTTTTCTCCCATACAGTTGATCAGAGTTCGATTCTCCGATTAGTAGTTTCTTATGAATTCCCTAATTCCGACATAAATAGCCTACTTGCGATTGTGTCTTTCAAAACTTTCACGCAAATGAACATCTCTCATTCAATTTTCATTGCTTGAGTTCAGCTAGATTGCAGGAGTATAACTGTGTGGTAGAGAAAATCACGTTAAAGTCAAATTTGGAAATGGTACAATGCTCACAAAGTCAAAATTCTATTACTGCATTGCTAGAAATGCTAGGAATTGTCTACATGAACACATCGTTGGGTTGGACCTCATAACCACTCCCCTTCTCATCTTGCAGGTTTGAAACCGTGCGAAATTTTGGAATGGATACTCGTTTTTTTATGGTTCGTGTTGAATATGTTGAAATTGTATGATGGAAATATAAAAACTCGCAATCTCTAAAAAGGCAAATTGACACAAATTGCAATTAAAAAGTTGTATAAGGGCAATATGATGAAAATCCAATAACTGGCAAAACTTTAGGGAGACACCGTATGGATAACCAAGAGCAGGAGATGTGTCTATTTGGATGATTCTTGACTTTTTGGGGTTCAAGGCAAACTGTGATGTGGCATTTAAGGAGGATGGTAGTGATGGGCAAACCGTTGGATGGTCCTGTTAGATCTCCTCAGTGCCGCAAGGTGAGCTCCTCGCATCCAGGGAGAGGCTTGTTTGATGGTAGCGTTATCGTGGAATCATACAACAAGCTAGCAAGCAATTCTTCTGAGCGTCTCAAAACTTGTTCCCACTTGGAAGGTGGTTGTCGTGGTTCTTGATATCCCGGGAGCTTGCTCGCTTGGCAGGAATGGTGTTCAATGGTGCGTCGATTAGGAAACAAGGCGCAGCCCATTCAGTAGCTGCTTTAGCTATTTTTCTCTTTGGGTGACTGTTTCTCCTTTTAATTCTACAACAGTGAGTCCTCATTGTAGCCCTTTGGGCAGAATCGTCTCATAAAGAAAAAATAATAGTAACACAAATTTCAGTAATTCACGTAATTCTTTAGCACCGCCCTTCGTTTTTCTCATAATTTTTGCCCTATGCTCTCGTCTTTATTAGTCATTTGTTACATTTACTACCCGTCGGCGATATTTTCGAAAAAGCACTTTTTCAGTCACAGAGGTACGTAGCATTGTTTGTATTTCTAGACACGGTCTTCACTCATTATTCAAAAAAACCTCACTCAAAACTCAAACCGAACATGAAAATTTCAAGCTACGGGAAAGACAGAAAATAATGGAGGTACTCCTACTACTTTTTGCAGGTAAAGACCAGACAAAGTGGGATTGGGGGAACTGGGGGAGGGGGGGGGGCATGACCGGACGCAAAAAAGGCGAGCACTCAGATAGCAGCATATATGCATGTAGGTCAGCTCTGACCTAACCACTGTATATATCCCAGTGGGTTCAGCCACTCCACGAGCCAAAAGCCTAAAAGGTCCTCTAACCCACACCGACTTATATTAAAAGCCACAATAAGTTTTGCTATAAAGTTTTTAAACTAGACAACACTTTTAGTTGATTTTGTCTTTATACTTTCTACATTATTGTTGAACCTATTTTTCTTCTAGGTTTTCCTGTAAATGTGTTTAGGTGGGTGTCAGGTGTGATAAGCAATTAAGCCCAAGGGATTGGCCAGTGGTTAAGAATGAAATTTAAGTGGTTTGCTTACTCTTAAGAATTCAAGTTCGAGATTTTTCAGGTACTATCAGCTCCTTTAGGGTTAGTCTATATGGAGTAGTATTTGCTCCGAGTTTAAGTATGGCTTTGTTAGTGGACGGTGGTTCTCCGGGAATAGTTGAGATTTGCACGTGAACTGATTCGGACCCCTGATTACAAAACAAAAGTTTCATAAGCAATTCTTGGTCTACCTAATCTGTGGTCAAAACTAGAGTTTTTTAGAGAGAGATTTGTGGCTACTGTGCTATGCACAGTCTACTGTACTGTTATTTGTCTTTACTTGAATAAACATCCCACGAAATTCAACATATGAGAATAACAACAAAACCAGTGCAAATGAAAATTGTACGTATTAGTTTTTTGCAATTGGAAAAAAAAAAATCCAAAACCGATTATTCAGTTTTAGGATCCAGTTCCTTTTTTTTAGACTTTTCACAAGAAATTTGATAGTATAAAAGTACCTCGAAAATTAAGTAAAAGCATTAATCATAAAAGCCCTATTTTGTCGTGCCCCATTTTTTCAGGTACTTTTTGTACAACTTATCATTTTTTTTTGGCTCAACGCCATCATGAGTGCACTTAGGTGCTAGCAGAAAAAAGGACTAGAGTTCAAATCCTCGGTCAAATGACTTTCGCCGATGAAAAAAAAAAACATTTTGAACCTGACTTGTGCTCTGATTTCTCTGTTTTAAGGATTTTAATAACTGGGTCTGGCCCAACGATCTTTTAGTTGCAAAATGGGCTGAGATTGAAAGAGAGGATCAGAATACTGGGGAGACTGCAGCCACACTGCGAACCTTGGGCTTTATTGCAGATTTGCTTGCATCTGGCTACCTACTAGTACTAAGGCTGCGTTCTCTTAAACTTAATTTAAATTTGCGAGTTTAGTCCTTATTTGAATATTTTTTTGCATTTGTTAATTTTGCGCCAAATTTTTGTGGGTTACATTTTTTTGCTAAAAAGTGGTTATTTTTCAAAATACTTGGGTAAAAAGTAAAAAAAAAAATTTACTTTTCTGATTCTTCTCATTGAGACGAATCAATAACCCAAAAAAGTTTAGCTCAAAACTAACAAATGCGAAAAAAATTCAAATAAAAATAATTTCTAAATTTAAGTTAAGTTCAAGAGAACGCATCCTAAAAATGAAGTGAGCTTGGCCCAACCATTGAAGGTGAAGCCAGAAATGCCTATTTACTGAAAATGCCTCAGTAATGAGGATTCAATTCCTCCTTTTGCTTTTGTGTTTTCATTAACAATTAGTACAAAAGGAAAAAATGAAATAACAGCCACAGTCACAAAATATGTGCTCCATATATACACATGTGTTCCTACTACTTACAAGGTAGTTAGACGGTTAGGCACTATGTATTTTTTCAAGAAAAAAAAAGAATGATACAATCGTGAAGTTACACACACCGTATTAAACTCGGTTCACGTTTCATATTGAACGGATTTACACAAATTATACTCTTGTATGAATGATTCGCGCACCGCGACTTACCATACGTACGGTTCTTTTGGATGATTAAAACGAGACTGGAATGGACTCAATGGGCCCTGGCCCGATCAGTCTATCCTTGACTCCCAAAACATGTTTGTTATCATCTCCAGATTCTCCAACTCTCTCTCATACGCGGAGCATGTAGTACTTTTTGAGTCTCCACCTTAACTTCATGATATACAAAACTTTGGTTATTGTAAAGGAGTAAATGTTTGCATAAAAGGCCGCAAGTTTTCAAAATTTCACTTAAAACCGCACAAAAATAAGGGTCGATTGGTGGTTTGAATAACATACTCATTCTTTTATCATATACTTATTGGTTGTTCGAATCAACTTACGTACAACTCGACTAATTTCACAAGTTTGAAGCCAACATGAACTAAATTTTGAGCGATCCAACCATTACATGCTGGTACTAATGTTTACTCGTATGAAATAAGAAAACAAGGAGCAAAACGCGGAGACATCCAAACATAAGAGCATGTACTAAACAAAAACTAAGCAAAAGTGAGAGGAAGAACACAGGCGAGGTGAGACATCTAAACATAAGTGAAGCAACGAAATTAACAAGAGATTAGTTGCCTACTAATCAAAATGAATGATAAACTCGAGTTCATGAGATAAAGAAATAAAGTCTGAATATTATTGATCAAAAGCTGCATAAACATTAGATTACAAACCCTATTATAAGCCTGAAGCCCTAAAAACAATAGAAAAATTAAAAAGTCCCGAAATTGAGGAAAAATAATAAAATTAAAAATTAGACAGAAAAATAAGACTTTCTCATAAAGAACCAACTGAAAAGGAATTACGAACTAAGTATTAACATTTCAAAACTTTTCTAAAATAGCAAAAAACGTAAATTGAAGGCTTAAAAGAAGGAATTATGCCGAAAAATACCATCTCTCACGACTTAGGGTGGCGAGTCTTGACCGCAACGCGAAAATAAGTTAGCCCACTAAGTTTGGGCTCAATCCGAGCTCGTCCGAAATTTGTCAAATCGAATAATTTGTAATTAAACAACGTTTGGGCTTTCGAGACTTCAAATGATCTAATTAATCATAAAATTGGTTCTCCACGTCTTCCACGTCAGTGATCGAAAGAAGAAACGAGTTGAAAATTTGGGACAAAAAAGATCTTTAAAAAGTAAGCATGGATCCGCAAAATGGAGTACCTTTAACAGGTAGACATATCATGTGAAATGAGACACGGCCCACTGGTTCTTGACCGCGTGCAAACAAGAACTAAGTAACAATGATTGCTGTGACAAAGATAACGAATCTCCGTAGTAGGGTTGGCAATGGGGACGCGTTGGGGACCGAGGATACTACTATCCCGGCCCCAATTCCTGAATCCGTTTTCCGTCCCAATCCCCGATCTGATCCCCGAACTCATTCTTTGAGCTGATAATTTTTATTTAAGTTTGACGGTTAGGGATCTTCGGGCAATTTACGCACACTCCAATTAATCCGGTCCGATTAACGGCAAATTATCTATGGCGAGACTAGGTAATTCACAAGAAATTACATTCTTTCTGCTCGACCTTAGAATCGAATCGTGATTAATTATTGGGGGAAGCTAACTGACCAACTAACTGGATTAACACTTGGCCTCAATATATTTAGGTGGCGTTTCAGTTTTACTCTTTAAAAAATAAGTACTTATTTGCGATTTTCAAGTTTAAAAATAATAGATTTATTAAAATAAAAAAATATGAAATATAGATCTTGATTGATAGATCTCATCGAAATTTATCAAATTCTGCAAAAAAAAATTTAAAAAATTATTTTTTTAAATCCATTAATTTTAAGTATTTATTTGAGAAAGTGGAACGGAATCTCTATGCATTAAAGGTATGAAGAAAGATTCACAATGCAATTGTCAACCATAAAAATCTTAGTAGTCTCGTTCAACCCATCATTTTCCCACTTGGCAAACAAGTAGGAGTAGAAAGAAAGAGAAACTGATGAAAACCCTTTTCCGAGGAAAAATGATTGATTAAAGAAAAAAAGTGGAAGGAAGTTTTTTTTTTTTTTATAATAAAAAAGGGTGGGAGGGCGCAATCAACGTAACAACTCCCTTTGGGTGTGACCATAGGCGCTCTCTATCAGCCAATGAAATGTCCGGTTCGAGCTATAACTACAGTTTGGGAGAACGGGTCGTCACTACGGCACCACTTTAGTATATGGTTGGTGAAAAGTCTCTCCTCTTGATCCGCATACTGGTTTCGAGCAACTGCCGGGACTCAAATCTCCGTCTGCGTTAAGAGGAGTAGTGACCCTCACCAACTGGGCTACCACCTCGGTGGTGAAGGAAGTTGATTGCACAAATTTTGTCATATTTTAGTTAAGAGATGGTGGTAGCTAGCTTCTTCTCAATACTACCATAAGCTTATTTGGTCTCATTTTTTTGACTTCAGGGAACTGCCCTGACCTACTCTCCATAGAGTGCCAATTTTTGCCATGCAATTCCACCAGACGAATCTCTCTCTCTCTCTCTCTCTCTCTCTCTCTCTCTCTCTCTCTCTCTCTCTCTCTCTCACAAATGAGCCCATTCTGACCTACCACCAGACCAGGTCATTGTGACAGGACAATTATTCTAATGACATGGACATAAGCTAAAATACCAAGTTGATAAGTAATTTCATAAATTCTTAGCAGTGAGTCGTTCCCATTGAGAATATCAGAGATTATCTCTTGATATTCCTAAATATATTAAAATTACGTGGTACTGTGATTGAAAAATAGAGAGTCTTTAGAGAGGGGTATA
This sequence comes from Rhododendron vialii, assembly GCF_030253575.1. NCBI lineage: Eukaryota > Viridiplantae > Streptophyta > Magnoliopsida > Ericales > Ericaceae > Rhododendron > Rhododendron vialii. The sequence goes on along the minus strand of NC_080563.1, from coordinate 3,206,412 downwards.
ATTGGCTACCCAATAATAATTATAATTAACCAAAATAACCTTACTACTTAATCTTAGACAGCTAAGTAAGCGTGAAGTCATGCTAAAAGTCATTCCCAATTAATACCCGTTTCACGTAGTAATATTGCTAATCGTTAACTCAACCTCATAATAAGAAACACAATGTGGATGCATTTTCCATTGACACCTCGCTTCTCCATCATTTGGGATAGAACTGTCCTAAAAAGTCCACGCGTAATAAGAACCCTAATTTTAATTGCTCCCATTTGATGATCGGATTCGTTACATTCTTGGAATTGTTTGTATAGGTCATCGCTGCAACAAATCAGTTCAACATGATCTCATGCAATTTCTTGATCTAAAACATAGTTTAGTATTTTGGTCTAAACTTTTGAACCAAGACAATTGTTATGAATTAATCAAGAACTTATAACCATCATATTGAATACTTGATGCTTATCAGGAATAGTCTACAGACTCTACACATAAAATCCTACGAGATGAACGACCCCGATTAAAGCAAAAATAATAATGAAATGGATTCAGACCCGTGGCCCTTTCTGTTCAATCCGTCTCTCAAACAGGAGAAAAACCAAGTCCAATATCAAAACTTCCTCAGAACCAGCTTGCTTTAATGCTTCATACCAAGTTGGTACTATACCCTACTCCCTTTTGTTGAATTAAAATAAACTTCGGAATCTTTGGGTTTTACATAAATATGATAATCCATTCGTAAAATGTGACCTGATCAGCATCACAATAAAGAACACGAAGATAATGAGTATGTAAGTTTTCCAACAACATATAGGACTAAGCTTCTCCACCATTTGGGACAGAATGGCACCCAAAAAAAGTCCACACAGGTGGACACCCACCCTGTATCTCTATAATGATCGGAGCCGTTCAGCTTTGAACACTTTTTGTATAAAATCATCCTTACGAAAAATCAGCTCAACATGATATTAGCAACTTCTCGATCAAAACACCCGACTGTTTGTTTAGGATTTTGGTCTAAACTTTTGAATCAACACAAGCGTTTTGAAAAGAACTTAGAAATATCATATTGAACCGACTCTCGTGAGTAATTTACACATAAAATCTCATATATACTTTTTATTCCAATCGGAAAAGAAGAAGAAGAAGAAGAACGTGATGGGTTCAAGCGCGTTGAGTTTTTGGTACAGTTCTATCGCAAAGTCGCAGAAAATCCGAGTCTTATATCAAAACTTCCTTAGGCTCTTGGGCGTGCGTCAATTGGGCTAGCTCCCACATCGGGAGTTTGGATTTATGTGTGTGTTTAAAGGATTCACTCTACTTCTCCCTAGTCAGCAATTACCTAGATGAGTTTGGTAGGTAAAATTACTCTCTTGCCCTTCCTCCAAAATATCAAAACTTCCTTCAACTAGCTTTATGCCAAGTTGGTAATATATATTAGTACTAAAATTTACTATACCTAATCCCCTTTGTATAATTACTCCGTAGAAAATAAAATTTGGAATCTTTGGGGTCTTGCATAAATAAGTGTCCATTGGTCGGTCACTCCGAAAGCGACAGTCCCATCTCATCTTTAACCTTCTCCCCTGTTTACCGTTAGACGTTAGTCCACCCCATCATTTTCACAAGTCCAACAGGTTGAAAATGGAATTGAAAACAAGAGATTCATCATATATATACGTCCAAACAGAATTTCTCTTTTTGATCAAATGTTATGAAAAGGTTAAATATCGCATCCTTGACATGACGATTTACGGTTTTATTGGGTAATTTTCCAGAAATTAATCAACAAATAAAAAGGAAAAAGGTAAGGAAAAGTCTTGCAAGCAAGACCAAACATGCACACAATACCTTCCTTCTAAGTCATCCAAAGCACATCCCCACCTCTCACTCCACCACAACCAAAGACGTTGCGGACACGTACAACGTGCACAGATCGTGACAGAGATGTATTCTAAATTATTGGTTTGGATGAATTCCATTGCAAGAGCCATTTTCGCCATAAAATCCCCAGACGCCTCCATGTGCAAATTTGAAGGAGCGAAGAGGGTAATTCTACATACCAACTCATCTAGGTAATTGCTGACTAGAAAAAGGCATTATGAACCCTTTAAATACACACACAATACCCAAACTCTCGATGTGAGAGCCAGCCCCAGCTTCATGTGCAAATATGTATTAGCGATAGGAACATCTGTGTCCGTGACATTTACTCCTCCAAAACCCCTCCCCTTGTTCTCTCTTTAAACCAGAAGCACAGTTGCTGAAAATACTCCCAAAAACAACCCCTCTACCCGAGAAATTCTCTCTCCCTAACACAAGCAGCACACTTCTGGAGACTTCACACACACTCTCTCTCTCTCTCTCTCTCTCTCTCTCCATACATCTATACAGATTCTACGGAACGACTAAAGAATCTTCCCAAGGTGGAGGAAAAACAGAGAGATGCCAGAAATCGATGGGTCCTCCCAGCCCCAAATCACAGAAATGTTCAGCAAATTCGCCCTCGCATTCAAGACCAAAACCTTCGAATTCTTCGCCGAAGACGACGACGCTCCCACCACCACCCCCGCCACCCCCTTACACCCCTCCGCCGCCGACATGGACCCCGAAAACTACACACTCCTCCTCCTAGACGACTCCGCCGAAGAATTCATCACCGACCAGAAAGTCGTCGTCATCAAACCGGACGCGCAACGCCAAACCCACATCGACCCGACCCGACCCGCCATAACCCATGTCCCGGATTCCCTCATCCCCTCCCTCTTCGCCACCGTTTCGTCCTTCGAAGCCTCCTACCTCCACTTACAGACCGCCCACGTGCCCTATCACGAGGACACCATCAGAACCACCGATAAAACCCTAGTCTCCCACCTCCAAAAACTCTCCGAAATCAAACGGTGGTACACGAATTACCTATCTACCCCCAATCCCAATCCAGATTTCCCGATCGGGTCCTGCTCCGAAGCACAAGTACAAGAGAATCAGAGCAAGCTCCGATGCTTAGAAACCGTGTTCAATCGGTTACAGACCGAAATCGACGAGAAGGGCGACAGAGTGTTTTCTCTAAGGCAAGAGTTGGATAAAATTCGTAAGGGTAATGGTAAGTTGTCAAAGAAATTATCCAGCTATTCGGGTCCGAGCTCGATAGAGGTCGCGCTGACCGTTAGGGTTTTCGACTCGATGCTGCGCGAGGCGTCCAGATCGATGCATGGATTCTCGAAGTTGTTGATCGGTTTGATGAAGGAAGCGAAGTGGGATTTGGATCTGGCGGCGAGTTCAGTTCACTCGGGTGTCGATTATGCGAAGAGAGGGCACAACCGGTACGCGTTTCTTTCGTATGTTAGTTTGTGTATGTTTCGAGGTTTTGATTCGGAAGGGTTTGGGTTGTTGGATGTTAATGGAATTGTGTGCAATGGTATGGGCTCAAATCCAGGGGAAAGGACTCCATTGGGGAAATTAAAAGAACATGTATCGTGTAATCCTATGGAGGTTCTAAGTAAGAATCCAAACTGTGGGTTCTCGAGATTTTGCGAGCTGAAGTATCAAGAACTAATACACCCAACGATGGAATCATCGATTTTCGTGAATTCGGATCGAAATGAAGCGGTTTTGAATTCGTGGAAGTCGTTGAGTGTATTTTACGAGTCATTCATTAAGATGGCTAGTTCGATTTGGTTGCTTCATAAGTTGGCCTATTCGTTCGATCCTGTTGTTGAGATTTTTCAGGTGGAGAGAGGGGTTGATTTTTCGATGGTGTACATGGAAGATGTGACCAGGAAAGGTTCTTTTTCAGGCAAGAGTAGACCAAAGGTGGGATTCACGGTTATACCGGGTTTTAAGGTTGGGAGAACAGTACTCCAGTCTCAGGTTTATCTGATAGGTTTGAATGTGCATAGTATAAATGGAAGGCTAGATTGAGGCTGGTCATGTTGAGGTTTCAGAAACGGTCCCTGTTTCTTTGTTTTGTACATGACTAGGATTTCCGTGGAGCTCGGTTTTCGCCATTACGATCTTGACAAAAGAATACAAGAAATTGAAAATTACAGTTAAGTGTCACAATTGAAAGATGCTAGAGTTCGTATGGTAAGGATGAATTTGGGAAGTACACAAGCTAAAGTGCTAGCTCATTGCACTGTGGGAAGGAAGTCCGCTGCTAATGGTGAAGTTTGCTTCTGATCCTGATGGTTTTGGAATATTCTTGCATGTTTTCCCATCTGTAGGTTGTGTGCTTGTGGAGATTGACTGTAAAGGTTTTGATTTCTGTAGTGAGTTGAGGGGTGGGGTTGGTTTGACACAAATACGTTAGCAAATTGTATGTAGTCTAGGCTCATGAAAAGTTGTAATTGTTTTCAAATGCCTAATTAAATTATTTGGTCCTCTTTGTAATTTCTAACCTACCGAATATCATGAAACACGATGCCTTGGACAAAGCTCAATAAAAAATGGATTCATGTAGCTGACACCGATTAATTGGGACTTAAGGCTCTGTTTGGTTTGGTTTGTCAATCTTAAAGATGTTTCGTGAGTTACTTTGCGTGGAGAATTTTTTGCGTGGATCAAAACTTCGCTCAGAAATGCCTTCTTATGCAGTTCCTTAGTGCTTTTGTTGTAGTACCCCTTGTGTTTTTTTTTTTTTGTGTGTAATACTTTGGATCGTTTGACCACCTACGTTATTCCCTCTTTAAGTAGGTTATGACTGACAAGTTGCGCAAGATCTGCTGCTTTGCATTCAGTAAAAGAATTTAGTTGGAGTGTCCTGCAATCCACAGCACCAGTTTGTGCATTTAGCTAATTCCTATTGCTTTTCTGGGTATGTCTTCCTATCTTGCATTCGATCTTGTTCCTATCCTTTGTTGCCAAAATCTTTTCCAAACCTCAATCAACTCTGTCAACTGTTCTATTTACTGTTGAATTTTATCTCCTTCATACGCTAATACTGGCGGGTATAAGCAGCATTTAGTCTCCGCATTTTTTAGGCACAGCCCCACATGGTACATAAATGCAGTTGTGATTTTGGAAGTACCTCTGTTACTCTTTAAAGCAGTCGGGAAAATCTCAGAAAAAATTCACTGTAGAGGACTTAAAAACAGTTGTGAAGCCAAGCTACCTTCTCTGCTGCTACTTCGTGTTCACTGAAAATTATAGTGTAGCCTTAATGACATTAGAGTTATCGATGTTGTTGAGTCAGAACTGTACTGATTCTGTTTGATGAAATGCATGGGCATTGATGCTCCTAACTAGTTTCCGTAGCATGGTTGAGGTCATTTAGGAAAATGAGAAAGGAAAAAATAGATTTTTGTTTCAACGCTCCATCTTTTTTGTTACAAGAGTATGGGAAAATTCTTGTATCCAAATATTTTTGCATGAGGAAGTGGCTTCCATTATTGAGCAGAATGACAGGGCAAGTCCGCGATCCAGGTATGGAACTATACTGGAAATTACTGTATGCCCAGTTCCCCAAACTTCTTTATAGCCTATGATTGACATTATGCCAGATAAGGTGGTACAGGTTCCCCCTCCATATGGGATATACTCTGCTATAAATCTGTCTGGTATGTGATTGGATGCATGCTCTCTTTAGTCTCCTGGTAAAAGGTGTTTGGTTTGACAACCGCACTAGCAAATGCTCCTCCCTTCGTTCCTATGAATAGAAATGTTCTCCTTGAGCTTTTTTGAACGGAGTTTGGTTCTACCATAGCTGGCAAAATTTGTCAGTCCTGGAACATATCCATGAAGGAGAAAGGAAAATGACGCATATTCAGACACAAATGTCGCACATGCATCGGATGGCTCCGGATACAGATGTTTCAGGATTTGTGTCCAAATATCTATGTCCGCACCATTGCTGAAAAAGCTGGTGCTTTGTTGGTAGGATGAGGCAGAGGCTTCTTTTGGAAACGAAATTTCCACTGTACCGTCAGGTTTTGGAATGAAAAGTGGATTTAAGGACTGAACAGGTATGGGCTTTTTCGGTTTAGCCTGGAGGCCTCGTTTAGGTGTGCCTTGCGTTCAGCCTGGAGGCTTGTTTATGTGCCTTGTCTAATACGAGCATGGAGTACATTATTTGGTTTTTTCCTGTTGTCTAGTCTATGTGAGTCTTGGTTTGTCGTCTACATTTTTCCCGTGTCTATATGTACGAGTGTTGTTTTCTCATCCACGATAGCCTATTTTTTCCCTTTCGTTTCTGTAAGGGTGTTTGTGTTTTGCGAATTGCGATGATACCGTCTTGACATCTTCATTCTTTCCACAGCAAAGTACAGGAGCATTTCGAGAACAATGCTGGTACTAACAAAATTAAACAAATGAAGTGGTAAAGAACCCATATATCAGCAAGCCCAGAAAATAAGATCCTTGGTTTAGGGAGTAATCTGGTAATTCCATATTACTTTCTTTAATCTTGTTCTTGGTCTGTAGATTTACTTTTACGAATATTCTATTGATAGTGATGAGTGCGATCGATGCAGACAAAATTTCCTACTTGTAAAGAATAATGTGGATTTAAGTGCTCTTTTATTTTTTTTAACTAACATTCAAACCACACACCATTAGACTAATCTCAAATTGGTCACTGTCTGCCTAATGGTACTTAGTAGTAAGATTCTGTTTAAATTATTTGGCCAAGTGGAAGTGAAAATGAGAAAGTTAATAAATGTTTGTCTTTCATGAGATCGCATGTTCGAATCCCACAGAGGTTAAACACTCCAAATCCTAGGCCCTTGGAGGGTATCTCCGTCCCTTAACATAAGAACCCTTGAATTAGCAAGATGCGCACAAATTGGTTCCAGATAGCTCTTTATGAAGAAAAAAAAATTAATACTACATATATTTTGCTTTATTTTCGACATGAAAAGTATGGCCGGCTCGAGTAAATAGTCCTATCTAACAATAGTTGGGCTCCCAAAGATTGAGCTCGGTGGGTCAACCAAGTTATACAGTGGAGCCGTCCCATTTCATTGCAGGCCGGGCCAAGCTAGATTGACTAATCCACAGCCTTTTTCCCCTCAATCAAACAAACTTGTTTGATATAAGCCCAAGAAAAAGTGCCCAAGTTTGCACGACGATGCAAATGAAGGTGGGAAGCCCATTCTTGCCAAAATGCGCTAATAATTTGGGAAAATGATGGCCAATAACGTATTTTGATAATTAATACCCGCCAAGTATATTTTTAACATTAACAAATGTTCTTAGCTTGTTCTTGGTGGGTATTAATTATCAAAATACGTCATGGGCCGTCATTTTCCCTAATAATTTACTCCGTAACTTGTTTCGGTTGTCGTTATCTAGCTTTTATGCAGTTTTTTGTCCGCCAAAATTTTTTGGTTACTAAAAAAAATAAAATAAAAATTTAGATACTCTTGAATGGACAAAGTAACCACATTTCGAACAAAGATTCACGGGGTTTTTGTTTTTTGGCTATTTCCCCAGGGTTTTTGTTTTTTTGGCTTTTTTATTGTGTTAAGTAAATTCGTTGCAAACATGTCTTCTTTTTTATTTGACTTATTTTGGTTTCTCACATGAAAAGTAATCATGAATTTTGACCAAATACTCAATAAAATTTACTATGAGGCAACAATTTCAAAGAAATAAAAACTCTACAGTAGTTTTCAGACACTACAAAACATATTGTGAAATCTCACTTTTCCTGTGTAGTACTAATTTATAACGTAATGCCCACTCGCTACTATGAAACCTGAGCTATAAGTTTATCTATAGTGTATGCCCATTAGCTACTATTAACCTGAGCTATAAGTTTTTTGAGCCATGGTCAGTGGCGGATGCAAGATTCTTTATGTAGGGGGACCAAATCACATGTATTCAAAAATTAACATCAAAATCTCATCCTTTATATTAATAATATATAGAGTTTTTTATGCCAAAAAAAAATAAAAATCGTGAAGCACACTGTGAGCTTGGTTATAACAAAAAAGATCAAAGTTGATTACATAAGTCGTGTTGGAAGAAAATGAGTGGTATACGTTTTCTTAAGGAAAGAACACTACAAGAATTATAATTGAGGCTTCTGATGTTGGGGGTCATTCTTCATAATTTTAAGAAACAAAATAAAAAATATAGTAACTGAACAGGCCCAGGCCCCTTCTTTCACCCTCCTAAAACCGCCCCTGCAAGAAATTACGCTAATGGTCAGCAGGTGAGTTGGCGGCCTGGCGCGGGTGGTTACGCGTATATATACTCCTATTTGTGAAAAGGCTTCCCCTTAATTAAATGAAATATTTACCGTTCTTATAAGGAAGAGAGTAGGTAAGATATATCTATGTATCTGATCAAATTCATCCACATCGATCATTTTATAAGAAGCACTTTTATGGACCAACACAGACGAGCACGGGCGACCGCCTTACCCCACGTTTCAAATTACTACAGGAATTATAGTAGATTTTACCTTCAAAACGTAAAAACTATACATGTTGCTAGCCTAACATTGTAATTTGAATAATTCAACATCCGCCCAACCAAGAGTTTTGGGAATTAACACTTCTAACAAGTGAGGCTATAACAAACAACTCCGCGGAGTTGATTAATTAGTCTTGTAAATAGCTCTGACGTGATCCAAACCGAACCAAACTAACTTAAATTGAGCCTCGTGTCTCAATCAATTGGGGACATGATCCAAATCAAGACTAGCTTAAATATAGACAGTATTCTATGTTACTGTGCATCCACTCAAAGGAGAAATGAGGACAGACAATAAGACAATCACGAGATTATATGCCATGAGTGATCATATATACAGAAGGATGAATCTGCACATGCATGCTTACAAATTAACACAACTCAAAAAATGTTTTGCAGAAATGATCACGCATCGATAAACTTATCAATGAGAAAAAGAATCATAGAATAACTTGAAATCTCAACGTCGGTTATTGTTTTTCAAAACGATAATTTCTTGAATATTTTGGAGATATAGATTCGAAAATATGAACACTCATTGTTTTTCTTAACATATTCACTTTTCAACAGATATGTTCAGCAATATTTTGAACAAAAGTTCTGGGTAAAAATCTAAGTATTAATTAAAAAAGCTTAAAAAATTCTAACCAAAGACAAAATAAAATTAACCATAAATACCACACAAGGTACAAATGTGTACTCACTGCAAATATTGAGGTTCCGAAAATTATTCCTCGAAAACAAGTTTCGAAATTCATGAACCGGGTGGATATTTATTATTATTACTATTATTTTTTTGCTCGGCAAAAGAAAATTTTATTAAACTCGTATCATGATTATTTATTGTTCTGGGAAGTAGAGTCAGGAAAGCAACCAAACAATGAGCGATAATCAAACATGATGTAGCCAAACGTAGGGATTATGAAACAAGTGATAAGGAAAAAGATTCAGGAGAGAGAGAGAGAGAGAGAGAGAGAGAGAGAGAGATTTTTAGGAAGTCAGATTTTAGACTTCATAAAGGATTAAATCCTCTCCCCAATCCCACCATTAACATTAGTTAACCCATGCAAAGTGTCACAAGTACCCCATGATTAAAATAGTCTCCAACATAAGTAGACAAGAACATCAACCCTAATGACCATACTTAGATGAGGGAGAATACTTAAATAAAACATAATAACACCAAATTAAGAAACCCTAGCATTGAAGCAGCAACAACATCAGCTCTTCATTTTCATTTCACCCTAGCTTGTTGTTTAATTAGAGAGCTAGTAGGGTGACACACCCACATTGGCTGGACCAAGAAACCCATCTTTCATCATCACTTCATCTCCTTCCTACCATACACACACACACACACACAAAACCATTTCAAAGTTTCAAAAAGGGAAGAAAAAAAAAATAATGAAATATTGTGCTCTACTAATGCTAGCTAGTCTTTTGTTAGGGTTCAGAGGAGGACGAGGGGGGAGGCTAATAGTACCTGCTGGCGCACGTTGGCTTTCTTCACGGGTTGATGATCAGGCAAGAGTCCGAAATGAATGTGTGGGAAGTGGGCCCACTGCAGGGAAACCAAGAAAACAGGTTTGCACAGAAATCAAAAACCAACAAAAGTCAGCAGGAAAAACTGGATCCTGGTTGTTGCGGTGGTGGTTGTTTTTTTTTCTCGGGTGCAGGGGGAAGACTGAGCAGAAGAAACCCTAGATTTTTAAAGCAGAAGAAACCCTAGAGATTAGGGGTATCTTTGGGGGTGGGGGTGGGGGGGCCTTACATTCTTTGCAGCGGCACTGAAGGCCTCCCTGTGGCTTATATCGGGATTTCCAGCCTTGATGCGTTGGATCTCGTCCCTGCATTTTTAATTTTCATACCAACTGTCAACTTTATTATTCTTACATACTTATATACATACACTTGCAGAACATTAAAAGAAAATGTATATGCAATTTTGTTTTTATATATGAGAGTGTTATATATAATTACTCTTATTATCGGAAGAGAAAAACTACTACTCCACGCAATATTCGGTATAACATGCTAAGGTGACATTGTAAAATATCGAACATCCGGGTAGATAACTGATTTACGATCACAAAAATAAGCATCGCCGCATCCATGAGTAGGGAAAACTATGTACATATTGTATGTATTAGTAAGGGAATTAAATATTCTGATATTATGTTTATTTGTATGAATAAGAGAGTGAAAAAGGACTCACTTGATGAAGCGGTTGTAAGCAGATGGGACTCTCTGTCTCTTCTCCGGAGCTGGACACATACAATACAATAGTACACACAAAATTACACACAGCCTGCAAATTACTAGCAGCCAGGCAGGCTTTAAAATCACTTCGCTGACTTTTTCCCTGCAGCCAAGCTCTCATCTCTCTCTCTCTCTCTCTCTCTCTCTCTCTCTCTCTCTCTCTCTCTCTCTCTCTCTCTCTCTCTCTCTCTCTCTCTCTCCATCATCACTTCATCATTATCTTCAAATCTATCTATCTATCTCTCTCTCTCTCTCTCTCTCTCTCTCTCTCTCTCAATATGTACTCAAAGATTCTATGATTTCTTGATTTCCGGGGGAGAAATTTCTTGCTCCCCACAACTAAAGAGTTCCTCATATGTTTTCCTCTCGTTTTTTCTTCTCCATCTCTCTCTCTCTCAATAACAAGAACAAAGGAAGAAGAACTGGAAACCCATTTGAAGAAAAGCATGTACAGATCAATAAAAATAAAAAAAACTGGGAATAGCAGCTATCGTGTGAAAGGCGACATACAAATATAAGAAAATGCTATAATATGCACCTTACATTTGCGTGTTTATGATATCCACTCCAAAATTGGATGAAAAATCATACAATATGTTGAAAAATTACTGGGGAGCATTTTTGCCTTTTTTTGTTTTTCAATTGTTCGTTGAAAGTAGATGTATGTTTCCCTTTCTTTTTTCGCTTGTACTTTGCTTCATGCTTGCCTCAAATTTCCTTTGCAGCTGCATTTAGCTTCTACCCTCAATGTACCATTTGTCGGGTTTTTATAAAAATCATTGTTGCCAATAAAAAAAAAATTACATATATGTTGAAAAATTCACATGTGCACGTGACAAGAGTCACAAGACATTATTCTAGGAGTAACTACAATGGCTTGTTTTGTTAAACGCCTATCTTTGCAACTGTTGTATAAGTTCCGGATTCAAAAAGCGTTGTACTATAGGTTTTCTGTTTGTATATAGGGTAGGTGGGTGGAATATTCATGATGGAATAAAAAAAATTCTGTTGAGGTATAGTGGTTCTAATTATAGTTGCAATGTTGAAGTTGCCTTAATTTCTTGAGATCGATGGAGTAAAAAAATTAAGTGGAAGAAGAACAAAAAGAAGAAGAAGAAGAAAAAGAAGAAGGCATGAGATAAATGTAGAAAAGATTCTTCCTTGATAAAGCATTTCCAAACTATAACTGTTTGAGAGTAAACTTGTGGCCTTGTAGGCATGCAAACAAAATTTCTCAATTTGTAAAGACACTACTGTGTATTGGAAAGGGGAGAGTTGAAGGTCTTTTTCCAAATGATTTTCACTCTCTCTCTCTCTCTCTCAAAAAGAAGAATGGTGGAAATGAAAAATAACCGAACCTAAGAACTGTTGCAATGGCTGCCAAACCTAAATGTGCACATTATAATTAACCAAGATTCATATTAAAGCACTATATATGAATGAATGTGATTAATCTCACGTCGGTTAGCCGCCGGGGGCTTAGGAAGCTCATCAAATCCTCGAACCGGGGTGAACGATTCGTTCGGGCTGGGCTGATTGATCAACAAGTTTGGGGACGAGCTTCTGATCTCCTCCTAAAACACATACATACATAGCCAACGAACAAAAACATTAAACAAGAAATAAACTAACAAATTCCCTTGAAAGTCGAAAATTCTAATTTCAACCCCAAGAAACTCCCATTCGGCCAAAATTATGGAACCACCAAAAAAAACCCTAACTGATGCTAGCTAACCCTGTTGGTTAAAATTGATTCTTGAGTATGCAAAGAGTTACTTGAAAACCCTAAAACTTTTTCAAAAATATTAAAGCTATCCCATTTGGCCAAAATTCTTGCAGTACCCACAAAATGAAAAAAACACACACACGCAATTTTGCAGTGTATGAAATGAGCCGTAAGCTAATTTTTTTTTTTCCCTTAAAATCACATACCAGAAGATTCTGAGGGGAAAAGAATGAGTGGCCGAGATGGAGCTGATTAGCTGGAGGAAGGAGGAGGCCACGCATGTTCACAGACAATAGATTGGTGCAATGGCCGCATCGAACCGTCACCGTTTTGAACAAGCTTGAGCAAGGGACACTCACCTATGATCATAAACAAGAAAGAAATGAAGTTATAGAGTAACATATATAGAGATAGGGTTTAGAGAGAGAGAGAGAGAGAGAGAGAGAGAGAGAGAGAGAGAGAGAGACCGCGAGGACAGTGTCGCAGAAGTTGCAATGGACGTAACAGAGCTGGTCGGAGGAGGGAGAGAGGAGGGGTTGGGCCTGGGATGGGGATTGGGTTTGGTGGTGGTCCGGTGAAAAGGAATTTGAGGAGGAGGACATGATGATTTGAGGATGATGATGATATGCTTTTTGATTCTTCACTTTCTCTCTGCAATTGTTGGGTTTTTCTTTGATTTGATTGATTGATGGGATTGACAGAACGATGGGACTTTATGGGTTTTTAACCGCCTTGCATCTGATCTTCTCCTGAATGCTGAGTGTTATCAAGACAAGACTACATATAAGAAGGGGGAGAGAGAGAGAGAGAGAGAGAGAGAGAGAGAGAGTTGTTCTTTTTATAAATGCAATCCAAAAGTTATTTTATAGTGCTTCAAATAAGTTTATAAAGGAAAAACCCAAGCCACATGAAACAACAAATGAATTTTTTTAATTAAAAAATTAATTACTTAAAACTCATTTATTATTTTACTAAAGCAGAAAACTATCTTCATGAGCAGGATCTAATGGGGACTCAAAGCAAATGGGATTCTACTAAAGAAGAAAACTTCCAAGAAAGATGGTGTTCGTTTTTTCCGAAATTTTAGATTTTGGTTCATATGTTTTTATTTTTTATTTTTTATTTTTTATTTCTCTCTTCAACACTTCAAGACAAACGATTAATTCCAATCATTAATATCAACTGTGTTTAAAAATAATTAAATAATCCAAACTAACTCTGTATTTTTTATTGACGTACTAGTGACACCATGTTGGATGATGCGTTTTAATGTCTTGTACGCCTCGTACTTATTATCTTGACTTCTTTGGAGATGAGAGTTTATGCTAAAAGTGGAGTTGAAACTTTTACAATAAGTTTGTCCACACAAATAATCTGTTCATAGATTGTGCACATATTTTGTTGTGGAGCTCACTATGGATCTCACATGAATGATCTGAGTCGTTCATTAAACGTAAAACAATTTTTTAAGGATTTTCGTGAAAAATCAACTAAATCCGATACCTATAGGTGTTCGATTCAATCATCTAACTTTTCATTATCCAGAAATCTGAATAAAAATTTAGATGATTGGATCGAACACCTGTAGGTATTAGATTGAGCCGATTTTTCGCAAAGACCCTTTGAAAAAATAATTACATTTAATGAACGGCTCAGATCAATTGTGTAGAACCTGTGGTGGGTCCTACAACAAAATCTGTGCACAATTTATTTACAAATTGTCTATGTGGGTAGTTGTATTGAACCTTTTAAAACATGTGGATAAGTTTATATACAAGTGAAATAAATCATGTGGGGCTGATTCCGAAACTAAAACCTAGGCTTATCGGTTTAAATGGTGGATAGTACATTGACAATACAGTCTTATATTACTTCAATACAAAATGGGTAATCATGTAATATAAACGAATGGTCCTAGATCTATTGACAACTCAATAGGATGTCAATAAGGAAAGATAAAGACAAAAAAATCCACTTTTGTACACTTTTTACATTTTTCAATACAATTTCACACACTTTTAGATACTTTTCACACATTTTAATATCTTTTTTAAACCTTAACAGCATCCTATTGGGCTATTTTTAGCCTTCTCCATAATCGAATGATCTTTCCATCTAGTGAGATTTTTATAAGTTTTTAAAATAATTAAATCTAAAGTGTTTATCGCATATGAAAGCGACTATGATAGACATCGCAAACTTAAAAGAAACTACACATGTTGAAGCTTAAATGTGGTTCTGGGTAAGTGAGTGATGAGGGGAATGTTAAATAACCTAATTCGACATTGCTTAAGCATGAATAAAATCACTAGGCGGTCACTAAGACAACAGTCTAGCTAAATACTCCTTTAGATATATATATATATAGAGGAATTTTCAAGTGAGGGATCCCTCATTTTAACAAAATGAGGGACTTTCATTTTCCGATCAAATTTTGAAAATCCGAACCGTTCAATGTGTGCAGAACGTAATTTTAAGGGTCCCCGCGAGAAATCAGCAAAAAAAATGACCGGGAAGGGCGTCATCCGAGCATTTTTTTTGAACCGTTCAATGAAAATTGCTCGGATGAAGCCCTTCCCGGTCATTTTTTTTTGCTGATTTCTCACGAGGACCCTTAAAATCATGTTCTGATCACTTTGAGCGGCTCGGATCATCGAAATTCAATCGAGAAGGGGAGTCCCACATTTTAATAAAATGAGGAATCCCTCACCGGAACCTAACTCTCTCTCTATATATATATGTGTGTGTGTGTGTGTGTGTGTGTTAGTCAAAACAAACAAAAATTAAGTTCCAATTATCTTAACACAAGGCACTAGCCTTATATTAAGGTTGAGTTCTTGTAAACACATTGTATTGTAAAATACAATGCGGTAAGCCTTTTATTAAGGCCGAGTCACTATAACACATTTGCTATAGTGACTAACTTGATCAACAATAACTCAACATGTATTGTTTAACTTTGCAATTTTAACTAATTTTGTTATACAATCTCTATATATGTGGAGTAGCTCAGCTCTTTACTTCAGTAGTTTTTAACTTTTCCGATTGGAATTCGAAGAATTTACGACAAACACCTCAAGGGAGTCAAATTTCCAGTACAAAAATAATTCCAACATGTACAAAATTGTGTTCTTTTTCTGTTTGAAATGAAAACTTCACCCATCTGGCATCATTGAACATAAGGTGTAATTACGTTCTCAAAGGTCTGGCCTTTATTGTTCTTGATATGGACTTCATATCCATACGTGTATGCAACATGTACAAGTTGCTCAGGCTCGTATATGGGCCTGTAGGAGCGTAGAGAGAGAAAGAGAAATGTTTGGTTGGCATTCCCCATGTGTATATGTGTGTGTGAGAATGGGAGGTACTTATGGAGGGAGGGGGCAAGAAAAATTAGTGTTTGGTGGTCCACGGTTACCGTTACAACGTGCATCAACACCTTTTATTTACCGTGTACTATGTGTAGAAATCACGAAAATATATGACAGGTAGAGGTATTATGGCTGTGGAAGGGACCATAGGCATAGAATATGGTGTAGGAATCCTGTTTTAGAGAGGGTGAACAAAATTATTTTCGTGACTATGACGATGTTCAAACACCACTGAATAATTACTCGAGGGGCACAGGCGGCAGAGGTGGGGGAGAGGAGTGAGAAAAGGACGTGTGCATGGGAGTGGTAAGGGTGGTAATTACTAACACTTTTGGGCTGCTCATTCACCTGTTGTTTTCACTGTATTTAAGAGAGAGAGAGAGAGAGTCAGAGAGAGAGAGAGAGAGCGGGGGGGGGGGGGGGGGGGGGGGGGGTCTAGTTGGTGCAGTGTGTGTAAGCCTTTTTTTAAAATTTCTTGGTTTCGGGAAAGTCTATTTTTGCAATTACACCACGGTTAATTGATAAAGCCTGAAATGGCGGGCACCTATCCTATTCTATTAACCCTTTATATAGGACCCGATTTATTAACTCTTTAGGCCTCCATTGGATGAGAATGAGTTGTGGCGTATTATTTATGGAAATGGATAAAATAATTTTGAATATTATTTATGAAATATGTGGTCATATTTATATGACTTTTATGGAAGATGAATAAAAAAGTAGTTGATTTAGTTTGGATTAAGGATAAAATGGAGGGATAATATTATTTTGTATTGAAATGGACTGATAATGTGAGGGAGAGGAGGATGAGGAGGGCCTCATCCACCCTCGCTAAATTATGGCCTCGATTCCGGCTACAAGGGGATTAAATTGGAGGAGGGATTAGTTATGAGCATCTCCAGCCTTCATCCATATTTTTCTTCAAATTTGAGTCAAATTTTGGGTAAAAACTCATTTTGGGTAGACACATCTCCAACCATTAAACCCAAATTTTACCCAAATATATATACATTTTATTCTTAATGGCATAATGGTAAATAAGGTAAAACAATCAACTCTGAAACTCGTTCATCATCATCAGAGGTCAGAAGATAACGACAACTCTGAGGGACCCAAGACGGCTTAGAGGTCACAACGCCATTGCCACTTTTTGCATCACCTCTCAGACCGTCGGCCCTCGGCCTGCCGCCACTGCCAACGAGGTTCTCTCTCTCTCCCTCCTCCTCCCTCTTTCTCTTTCTCTCTCTCTAACTAGCCGTTGGAGAAATGGGTCAAGGCAAAAGTTGTCTCAGATTTGGGCAAAAAAATAGATAAAATCTAAAATAGGAAAGGATTTGGGTCAACGATTGGAGAAAGATTTTTGTAATTTTTGCCTCATTTTTAAATTTGAGTCTTAAAATGGGTCAAGGCTGAAGATGCTCTAATACCTCGTAAATGGGGAATCCAAACCATGCCAAAATTGTCACATCACCCCTCATACGCCTGATGAGTTAAGCCCCCTTCCTAATGCAGCATCTAATGGGGCCTTAAACACTAATTTATTTTTCTATTTTTTGGACGGTTGAACTTTTGAACTTTTATGCCTCGTATTTCTCTTTTGAGAGGATAATACTTGTTGAGTGTGCTTATCCAAAAAAATACTTGTTGAGTGGATTCGGGGACTTTGTAATACATTTTTGAAATTTGAATCATTAATTGTAGAGATAAATGATTCGGATAATGCTATAGTACACCCTTGAACTACAGGATCTCCGCTTCCCTCTCGATGACATAATAAACATAAAAACAAGAAGTTATTCTCCTCTTTAATAACAACTTAAGTTTTTAGCTTGGCTCTCCTCTACTATTTGGTAGACACTTAGTATCAAATGCCTTATGTATTTTGTTTTGATACGATATTAAATTATTAATCGTTAACTAATCTTAGAAACTTATATAAGCTCTTAGAAGGAGAGGTAATTTTTCACAAATCATTAACAAATAACATGTGAAAAAATCATGTTTTTTTTTGCTCGGCATTTCTAAACTTATAAGCATTATTAACCATTAACTCCTCATATTAAACATGGGAAAGTTTTTTTTGCTAAGCATTTGAATTATCAACAAGAAAACTTGTAATGTAAGGAGAGGAAGCTTCTGCAATCAAATCCGGAGGAACTGCAAAGCAGCTCCTTGTAGAGCGCTGTAATGTCCTATCACAGCCGTCCAAATTGTTTTCAACGATTTGGATTAAAAACAAACTCTTTCAAAAAAAAAAGTTAACTCTTTTTTGGAAGGATTTATTTTTCAATTCGAACTATTGATTATCGCGATGAATAATCCGATTATACCCTGCAAAATGCTCTACATGGAGCTGCTTTGCAGCATTCCGGATAGATTTTGCTTTTCTCTGTGATACCGTGCAAGGGTTGACAACAAAACAACATAATTCCAAACATACAAATCATGAAGGAATTATTACAATAAAAAGTGACAAAACTTTTTATTTCTTGATTTGACCCTTCATGGTCCTCTCTCTCTCTTCTTTCTCTCTCATGCAGAGATACGTAGTTGGCAGTGATAACAGAAGACAGAGATCCTTTTTATTTTAGAGATACATGAAACTTTGTCGTCACGTTAGTTTTGTGCTCCTACACTTTTGTTTGCAAATAGTAAGTATTGGCTAACGGATTTGGTTAGGTCATTAATACCCTTGATCACTGTATTTAATTCCCTCCCAGAAAGGTTCGGTTTTTGGTAGCAAAATACGGAGTTGGGGGCTGCTGTGCCTCGAGAGACAGCAACCTGTTGTCTCGGGAAAAAACAATATCGTCTCGAGCCGGGAAACTTGATCTGAAATGTTCACTTGAAAGATCTCAGCGCTTACTATAGTCCTGTTAACAATCAAGTCAATCGAACATCAATAACTTAGTGAACGAATCATTTGTTTTCAGTGCTGTTAGAAATGTCTAAAATATTTAGTCAAAAATTCAGTCAAAAAAGTGATTTGCTCACAAGGTTATCGATGTTTGATCGACTTGATTTTTTGCAAGGCCATATTACGTGATGAGATCTTTTAAATGAATGTTTCGGATCAAGCTTTCGGGCTCGGGACGATATTGTTTTGCCCCGGAACAGCAGGCTGTTGTCCCTCAAGGCACAGCAGCCCCCCTAAGTCCGCAAAATACAGCCCTAACTTTACTGAAAAAGATGGAATTTGGGGTTGGTGCTGTGCAGCTGCGTGCTGCGAGTCTCAGATGCCGTCCGTTCAGCAATCCAACTGTTCAAATTTTATCTCGGTAATAAATGGCTCAGATGCAACATGGGTGGAGATGTGATTTGAACCGTTGAATTGCCGAAAGCACGGTGCTGCGCAGCTGCACAGCACCAACCCCCAATTAAAAAAGATGGGGCTGTCATTTCCCTCACTTATTTGAAAACTATCATATCCAACATCCATCATGTAGTCATTATTTGCACTAGGGCTTTCCTCTTTCCCCATATTTGCCCATATTGGCAAAATCCAAGCTCATCCAGTTAGTCAAATACTAGACCAGATCCAAGGCTGGTACATTGTGAGAAAAGACTAAGAAACCGTGACACTAATGTCGATTTCATTGATCCCGTCATTTTTTGCAGCTTGTGCTCAAGGCAGAGCCGAACAATGCAGAAGCACTAGAATTTATTTTGCTGCCTGGTGGGTATATATATAAAGGAGATGTCTTTAGGAGCGGCTATTGAAGTTTGTCTAATCTAGATGCATCCAAGGAACAACTCGTGGTGTCACGTACATGGCGTTACTCATGGTTCATGTGTTTGGATGAACCAAAATTGTTAAAGAAAAATGATTTATGAACCGGATTTTCCTACAAAGAACTTATTCAAAATGCCAAGTGATGGCATTTTTTTAGTTACATAAGTTGCAATAAATCTCCTTACTGCATTACTTTAGCACAAGATTAGGTCACCTCTGAAAGTGTTTTTGATTTATGAAGGTACCTGAGTCTCAAAACTTTCAACCATTTGAAATAACCTAAGTGATTAAGTTTTAACGGTTGTTGGTTTAAAGACCACTTTTGCATATTGCAGAGCCCAATTCACCATGTTATGAGGAAATGTGAACGCTAATTAAGTACTTTCTTTAATTAGCAAAGAAGGGTTGGGAGTATGCTTGTAGCAGGCAGACTCCTATAGAAACAAGGATAAATCCCAAGGGGCATGAATATAATTTACTCAACTTCTATATTACTTGGGCAAAGTCTACTTTGACCCCCTTGGTTTAAGTCATGTGCGGATACACATTCTATTGTTCATAGTGTATTAACCATAAAATAGAGCGTTTCTGTAAAAAAAATTAACTCGATCAAACATTAATAACTCAATGATCTAATTCTTGTTAAATTGAATGATAAATTTAAATTTGATAATTTACTTTATAATAAATTTGATTCGACCATGAGGTTTCCATTTTTGATCAACTTGAATTTTGGTATGGATGTAATACTCGTCAAATTAATTCTACAATATCAACAGTTCAGATCCAATTTCTAGTGCATGGGATGGATTGGTTAGATTCAAGGAAAAAAAAAGAATCAAGGAAGAAGAGGAGAGCATATCGGACTATTAATGCCCGTCTGTCACACATGACATTATTATGAACTTTAGCAGAACAAGGCCTAACTCAAAAAAATTCACATCTTCTATATATTATTTTCCGTTTTACGAGACTGATCATTCTCTCACAGTACATCACTTTTAATTCAAAAAATAAGTACTTATTTTCCCTAGTTGAAAATAATAATCTCCTCCTACCTTCAAATCCAAGATATTAACGCGATAGTTTGAACTTTGAAGTAACTAGTAGAAAATTTTGACTTCTAGAAATTAATGCAAATTATTTTTTCATCTCCTTTTATTAGCAAAAAAAAAAGGAACGGATAATGGGAATTCATTAGTCTTTGAGTATGTAATACAAAAATTAAAAGGATCATGTTGAGGGGAAAAAAAAGGATTAAATGGATCAAAGGTTGGCCTTAAAAAAAAGCTAGCATTTCAATTGTGTTAGTACCCTCACTTGCACTTGACTGAGGTTCAAATCTCACTTACAACAACCACATGCATAGTCTCGCTGAGAAAAATAATAAAACCTCGAAAGAGTTATTTGCTTATCTTGTCCACATACGTAAGAAGCTTTCCTTTGATATGGAGACTGATTAACCCTTTAGTCCATTAAGTGTGTTCTACCAATTAAAATAAGTACTTATTTTTTTGAATTCTAAGTATTCTATTGTGAAATAATGATCTGTCTCGTAAAGTAAAAAATAAAAATCTTAACAGAACGAGACCTGATTTATCCGACATGCAACACATTTAACTCATTATTTATGTTACCCTATTCCCAGCCTCGTATGCCCACAAAGTTATACACAATTTTGTCGGTGGGTCATTCTGTATATCTACAGACATATTGGTCTGAGGACAATTTGTACTCAAGTGAGTCAACGACTCAACATAGTAAATGAACTGTGGCATAATGTTATGTGATCTATTGTAATTAACAACTTTTAAGGGTTAATTGGAAACTTTTCACGTGTTATCAATTCTTATGGGGCGAGTCCATACCAGACTTTGTCCCAAATTTAAGTGAGTCCTCTGCTAGTTGTCGATGGTGAGATTAACTTCACAGAGATTAGTCGAGGTGCACATAACCTATCGAGCACCCTTGAAATTTGAATCGTTCATTTTGTAAATCCTAATGTACAAATTGCCCATCCAAAAAGGTTAAATTCATCGGATATCAGCAAACGTTTGATCGAGTTAGATTTACTGCATGTTCAGAGCAATAAATGGTCAAATCTGACTAGTTCATTGCTCCTGGACAAAATAAATTTTTGCATAAAAAAGTTAAATCTTTCCTAACTCTTTCGTGGAAGAATTTGTTTTCAATTCGAACTATTAATTACCGAGATGAATAATCTGGATGCATCCTACAGAACGCTCTACAGGGAGCTTCTGTAATGCATCCCCGGATCCTGCTAAAAGAAGTTATTGATACCTCCATTCAGTAATGCCGCCTGGTCTGGGCCTACCCTTGCACCCTGCGGGGCATAGTTGCAAAAGCATGCAAACTGCAAAAAGTAAGGAACCTCCCTTCCTTTCCGAGGGCTAATTCGATTGGTTCGTGGATTTGCTCTCTACATAATTAATAGGGTTCGATTCTTCAAGTTAAATCGCAAAATAAAATTCTCTCTAGTCCGGGCATGGTCTGCATGGATGGTGCCTTTAATCGGACCAGAAAGGCTATTAATTGAATTGCGCAGAAATTGACTCGGACGCCCGTGACCGTTGAAAAAAGAAAAGAAAAGAAACCTATCTCTTGTTTGTTTTTACACAAAGCACCCAAGAGTACTCCCTCCCCCCCACCCTCTTTATTTTTTAAATGTCCATTACATTTTTGCGTATCATTTTTAATTGCATATATATTATAATGTATATTGTTAAAAATATGCAATATTAATCTTATTTGATAGATTTCAATTATTTTTATAAGTTAATAATTTTAAAAACATAAAACTAATATATGTCAAAAGATATAAATTATTGAAAACGGCCAATTGGGAGATGGTGGTGTGCAGTGGTTGCACATCTCCGAGCCGTCAGATCGTGCATCCGACGGCTCGGATCTCATATCGGCAATGAATAGCTCTCGATCGTTAGTTGCCGAGATGAGATCCGAGCTCGGATGCACAATCCGACGGCTTAGAGGTGCGCACCACGGTGTTGTGCATCAACCCAAAGTCAGAAAACGACACGCAAAATCGTGCTGGACACTTAATCAGGAACAGAGGAAGGGAGTACAATGAAACACCCGCAATAAAGAGGAAGTACATGGAAGTAAAATCAGCTAAGGTAATGTACAATGCCCTCGTACTTTGCTTTACTATTTCTTTTTCCAATCAATGCAGACTTCAAATGGGGTTTGGGAAAGTAGCATTGAGTTAGGCTTGGTTTTCCCTATGTCATAAAAAGCACCTTTTACCCCCCTCAAAGGACATGCCGATCACCTTACTTGATCAGGTTTACAAGGTACGTGCGCCAAAGATTACTACTGTAGTAGTATATTTTTGCAAAACATTTACTCCTCTTTAGCCTCACTCAAATTTTTATCCCAAGGATGTGAGGGAACTTTACTACTCATGGAACTTTACCAGAGGCTCTGTTCTCTTGAACTTAATTTAAACATGTGAGTTTTGTCCTTATTTAAATTTTTTTCGCATTTGTTAATTTTGCGCCAAACTTTTGTGGGTTATTGATTCGTCTCGACGAGAAGAATCGGAAAAGTAAAATTTTTGCACTTTTACCCAAGTATTTTAAGAAATAACCACTTTTTAGCAAAAAAATGACATTTTTCGCTAAAGAGTGGCTATTTTTCAAATACTTGGGTAAAAATAAAAAAAATTTACTTTTTCAATTTTTCTCGTCGAGACGATTTAATAGACCGCAAAAGTTTGGTCAAGACCTTAGACCGTATAACTCATGACCTTAGACCTTAGCTACGATTTTACAGCTATAATTCCCCATTTCCATGAGCTGGACGATTCAAGACCTTAGACCGTATAACTCAGTCCAGAAACTATAGCTAGTTCACATATACGAAAGGGGATAGAGTCACGTTTGGTGCGATGTTAACCTGGCAATTTTAGCCATACTCATCTCTGTCTTTGTTTTTCTCTTTCAAATTCTCTGAAAATAAACTGGCAATGGCCATAGTTTCACAGTTTGTATACATTAACTTATTCACATATTTTGCACCAAGAAGCTAAAATTCCCTTGAATAATTTACCCTCCCTTTATCATAATGTCGAAAAACCAAACACGGCCTTAAGATCGATCAAGTAGAAAAAGTCTATTTCATCATGTAATTCTGTAGCAACCTGCTGTCTGGTCGTGCTTCTAGAATGGGAAAAGAAAAGCCAACATGGGCCAAAACTTCCTGAAGAGTGAAGTCATTCTTGGGGTAACACAAAGCAAAGCTTTTTGGACCACAGCGACATGAAGACATGAATGGAGGCATAACAAGTGAGAGCCCACCAAACAGAACAGTACTAAGCAATCACATGTATCTGGACAACTACCAAACAACGAACCGTAATTTCAACTCTCCGACATTTTACGGGGCAATATCACGCTCTTCTATCCCTAAATTTCTCTATGCAACTGGATACGGATAGTTGGACAGACATTAGGGAGAGAGAAGCGGCTTTTGAAGCAGCTTGATCAGATTGTCAGAATATGGCAACCACAAAAATGTTGCCATCAGCTTTTAAACAGTGAAATTTATTCCATTCTAACAAATTACATATGCAAAGTCCTTTAACAAAATCACCGTATTTTTCATTTTTCATTCTTTTCCCCTGTAACATCCACTCACATCTTTACTGGTTACTTTGAAAACCAATAGATAATAAGAAACAACGTACAAGCAGCGATGACAGCAGAAAGGATGAGAGTGTCTCTTGATTTCTTTCTTCTGATGGAACCTGAAAGGATTATCAACAAGATGAGAGAGAGAGAGAGAGAGAGAGAGAGAGAGAGAGAGAGAGAGAGAGAGAGAGAGAGAGAGAGAGAGAGAGAGAGAAGGCATTTCAGAGGCAGCAAAATAAGCACAAAAAATAGTTTCAAGAAAGTACCAAGTAAGCCACGAATGATGGGGAACTTGTCACTTAGGAGTTTCACTTTCCCCTGAACGTCACCGAAAAAAGCCCTTTGTGACCCTAAAGCTGCCCTTGTCGATTGAGCCTGACTAATAACATCATCTATCTGCAAAACAGTTTACCAAACAAGGTCATGAAATACAATAAGAAAAGATCATACAGTAAAGAAGTTAACTGATAGTAATACTATAAGTCTATAACCCTGCAATAAAGGAAAGCATAGAGGGCAATTTACTGTTAAAGCTTTTTTTTCTCTCCTTTTATCATTTTTCTATGGTGATTAAATTGGAACGAGCAAGAGATATGATGCCAAAAATCCAGTCCTGATTCACTTACATGATGCTTACAACATGTTCCATCAGAAACCACATGAATGAGTCCTTTACTGAAACGCTGTTGAATTCTTTTCCAGAAAAAAAATAATATAGTAAGAACAGCTTGGGCCATGAGGGAAGAACAGCTAACTAGTCTCCGTCTAACTCGTTTTAAGGGAAGAACAGCTTGGGCCATGAGGCTTGGTTCAGTTTGGTTTGGTTATGATATGATTTGGGAACTTAAAAATGTGGAGCATGAACAGAGCCACTCAGCATATAGTAAGAAGGCATATGAGACATTCAATAGCAGTGAAGTCTTACATGAGATATGCTCCCATGTATGGCAGCTCTCTCCCGTAACAAATGCATTCTTGGTGACTTACTCCCAGAGGCCTGCATTACAGTAGGTATTATTATCTATAGTTCTAAGAAAACAGCGGAGTAAAAAATTGGATGTTTTTACTTCTATTTCAATCTTCCTCACCTTGTACTCGCTGATATCATCTCTTACAGAACTGAGAAGCTCCGCATGTTCTTTCATTGAATTTATGTTTCCCCTTATTCGTCTAAACTCCTGAAAGAAGCACATAGGCATAAAGCAACTCCTAATCCAAGGGGAGAGCGTCGACTACAACAATTATAAAAGGTCCAAATCGATGACACAGGAATTACAATAGAATTTGTCCAATAAGCACAAGTGCAAATCTTTCCTAGAAATTGCGCTGAGATAGAACTATTGAGTTACACTATAGAAACAGGTAAATGAAAGGTCTATGATATTCATACATGAGGAGTATAAATGCAGCAAGAGAAAGTAATAAAAGATCCAAACCAGGGATCGAACTTTACTATAAGAGGTTACATTAAATGGGCCTCGCCGGCTCGGGCATTGGAGTCAAGTATACGTATGTATCTCAATATCTCAGTATCGGATCCTTCTAATTCCTAGCCACGCCTAGATATTCATATTTCTTCACTTTTTGATTTTAGGGAAAGAATGCCACAAGCTAATATGGTGCATTTTAGGGCTAAACTACTATTCTTATGCATTTTTTCATATTAAACTCAACTACTAGAAATGCTTCCTGGTGGTATAATCAAACTAGACAGGTTGGACGCATATGTTTACCCAAGTGATGAGTAATTGATAAAAGATACTACACACATTTTTAAGTCCGTGTAACTGGGGAAAATGTGTCAGTCAATATATAACGTGAGCCCTCTTATAGAGGAACTATACGGCATGTCCTTCTCCTATTCTGGGTCTACAAAAGCAAAAACACTAAACATTTTGTCAGACTCTTACTTCAAGCTAACAGAAACAAAACATTCAGATTCATACACCAAACATAATGGGGGCTACGACACAGTGTCGAATCCAGAGAAACAAATATTCTAAACCTCAATAGTGACAATTAATGAGGAAGTAAAGCTCATCAAATCCATTGGCATATTATGGACATAAACCAGAGATATGCTTCCCAAACTCAAAAACAATGCGGCAAATAAGCTTCCTTTCTGTTCAGCAAATAAAATGTAACCCTAGTTCCCCTCAGTGAAACAGCCAATGTATTGCTGATGCTACTATTCACTCCTTAAGGCGACAAATCACATACTTCTAACCAGAATTCCACCACCCCCCCCAAGCAAATGGCCAAGCCACAAGCGAAAGCAATAATGTGAATAGCCCTACTTATGTCCACTGAAACTGGTAAAATACTAAAAGTTTGGGCTACAAATAGTGAGAAAACAGATTTGAATCTGAAAGAGTCAGTTTTGGCAACTAGGACCAGAGATTAAGTTTGTCTCCGGTCTTACCCCCTCAAGCACCCTCTTAATAGAGACCAATACCAGGTATTTTCAATTATGACCTGAGACCAATAATGAAGACCAAGGCAAGAAACATTGTACCAGCTTGTGTTTTATGCCCAGTTATTTACTCCAACTAGCTACAAGCCATCCCACTTTCTTTCCTTAATGTCAGGAGATTATTTAAAAATAGAATTGGGAGCAAAATTTCATGAAAGACAAAGGTCCAGACTGCTCAGTCAGGAAAATACGTGGGCAGGTATGGCTAGAACGGCTTGTGTTAAGATGGATCTAGTGCCAGGTAGAATGGCCAAATAAATAACTGTTTTCAAGCTATTAAAATCAAAAAGCAGGTCACTAGAGCAACTGCCCAATTATACAGGTCCTGGACATGTTTGATCGAAGTTGGGGATGACGGGTGAATCTTTGGAACCAACTCGGCTGTAATTTAGGTCAAGGTTTGGCCATTTTGGAATACTTCCAACAGTATTTCCTAAGTATTCCAACAGTATTTCCTATTCTCCTATAGGAGATCCGATATCAAAAATGAACCAATTGAAGGTCCAAGTTTTCAGTCCAACAAGCCAACCCAGTAGCATAGGAGAAGAATATGATTCTTATTTTTCGTGAGGAATTGAAAGATCGCAGTATAAGCATTTACGATGTTCCATTTAAGGAGAACGCTAAATCCAATCAAGAAGCCAGGTATCATCTAAACAATAGTTTCCATGCAATATGTGGTAGATCCTTTAACCACAACATTGCTAGCATCGAATTGTTTAGTTAGCTCATTACTAAGATTTCAATTTATTTAATAGGTAAATGGGAATCAAACTATTCAGGATTTTGGTGGAGATTCTGTACGTACACATCATACAGTACCAAGTGAGTGAGAGGAAATACTTGATCAGCTCAGAAATCTATAACTCACGACAGATGGTCGTCTTCTTTAATAGCGGCAAAGAAATGAATGAAGTTAGTGAACTGCTAATTTGTAAGATACATACAATGGCTTCAGCAAATCCTGACAATAGATGCAAAATGGACTTGTATTCCGCGATAATTTCACATTACAATTTACAAATAAGTAGCTGTTGGAGGAAAATTCCACAAGAAGTTCAAAATAAATAGCTTCCGTGTTTCACAACTTGAACCCCCTTACATGTAGATAAATGTTTATAACATTCCTCACTAGAGAATTTTGATATGTACTAACATCAGCATGAGACATACTATTGAAAAAGGATTAGGTGGAACAAGAAGAAACCTGAGTACACTCGTGAAGTATGTCTCTATGCCTCGCAAGCTTTTGGGTGACGGATGTAGTAGGAGCAGCAGATGCAGCACATCGACTCATAGCGTCATTGATATCTACTAATTTCTCAAGCAAGGATTGGATTTCCATTTCCATGGACTTCCATGACCTGCTGGATCCAACAGTGGGTGACCCACTATCCACGTAACCTAACACGCATTCGATCATCAGAAAGTTAGACACCGAAGCAAAACTACCCATCATCCAAATCGATGGGCTATTTCATAATTGCTAAATGGAGAGTCAAATTTACTTGCAGTTGTGAATATGCTTATCCAGTATCGGCATTCGTGAGTTGAATAGAAGGCAGCACACACGATATTTTTTGGCAAACTACAAACTACAAAGTATGCTTACATCTACTGGACAACATAACACGTGGGTAAACCAGGTTATCAAATTCACATCATTCTACATTACTTGGGTTGCATAATCCATGTTACAAATTGTTGAGAATACAGATCAAAGAGTTTGGCTTTGGCCCGAGCATGGGGAGTTCTTTGGAGGGTTGTCCACCAAGCAGTAGTTCATCCTTTGAAAAGAAGTGTCTCATGGATTTATAGCATTGCATTAGCATAACAAAAACTAAAAAAATCCACTAAAAGAAACAGAGAGATATATATGGCGAGTATCAAGGAAATAAGATAATTCAATCAGACAAAGAATTATTGCGGTCCAAGGAAACCAAAGGTCCACTACAGGATTTCATCCATATTTAATACTAACATCAGAATAGCTTATATAGTCATTATCGAGCTCAAGTCCACTGCCTGTTGATTGATTTCTCTTTCGGGTCTGATTGCAAAATGGAGAAGTACGAACCTTGGGCAATTCATAATGGAGAATCACTGGCCTAGACACCCGGTTAGCGAAAGAAAATGGAGAACTATAATATCTTTGTCCGGAGTCCGGACATGAAATACGAAAAATGAAACATGAGGTCATAAAATACCCTGTTGTGACATAGCAGTTCTCCTAATCAACTACTTATCAATTATCATCATCATGAACATTCCACTATTGGAGACATACATATATGCATTTCATGACATTGTTTGGTTGCAATTACTCTTTTGCTCCTTTCAAGCAACAAAAATTATTCAGTTTTCAAAATACTAATATCATCTTTTCTCAAGTGGTTCAAACTTCCTCTTTGGCCAATGATCCATATTTCCAAACAATCGTACCTCCAGCTCTCCATATCCTAAACTTTGCAGTACATTATAAGGAGAACGGTTAGCAACTCAGTAATATGTCGTCGAGGCTATATCAATGTGCAGGCGCCGAGTTATCCATTTTTGTTTTGTTGTAGGATCATTGTACGTACTACAGTAGCAACTCATTCCCAATCTAGAAAATGGTCATAAGGCAACTCAAAGTGTACATCAACTATTGAATGTAGCAGAGGAAACGCAAAGTCTCATTGCAACCTGCTATCTGCTTCTGCGGATTGATCAGCCCCGCTAACCTCGAGTTCTTAACTCAAAGGAGATACTACTAATTTCAATGGTTTCTAATTCTCGCCGTAGAGATGTGATTTGTAGCATATGAAATTGTATTATAAAGGAAATTACACAAATCACAAAACTTCAAATCTATACGCAGGGTCCCCCGGCGACTAAGATCTACAAGACAAGGCAATGTGAACCGAAAATACATTTCAATTATAGGCTTAGTACCCGAAACTGTATACCAAAATAAAACTATACGCGTAAGATGTACCATAATCACCGCAATGTGAATGCCAATTGCATCTTGATTATAGGTTTAGTGCCATAATTCGTACACCACAGGAAGATCTAATCTAGCGAGCATATACGTATAAAATTATACAGAGAGAGAGAGAGAGAGAGAGAGAGAGTAAGTGTCTGACCGCCTTGGGTGAACCTAGCCCCGAGCTTAGCGTAAGAGGAGAGCTTGACGTCGAGATCGCTCTCGATCTTGCGAGCCTCCTTTCTGAGTTCCTCCCAGCCCGATTCCTGCAGCAGATCCATGTTCGGATCCATCAGAAGGTAGCCGACCCGTTTCCGTCGTCTTCCCCCGGTATGTTTGCTCACCGTACGTATGTATATTATAGGAGTACTTGTCTTGGTCTGCGAGTGAATGGTTTATGCTTTGATTCTGTAATTTACTTCAATCGGAATAACCAATTGCCCCATCTTCACCGGCGAATGCTTCTTTGTCTCGTGATTTAGTTCTCGCCTGATTTGCCTCTCTCTCTCTCTCTCTCTCTCTCTCTCTCTCGGTCGTCTCTCTCACCGCAGATGGACCTTCGACTGCAAATTCAGGTTTTTGAGAAGAAATTGTTAAAAAACGAGAAAAAGAAATGGGAAAAATTTAAAATAACCCCCAATCTTTACTGTAAATTTCAATTAAGTCCCGTTCCAAAAACCTTCTTCAAACATAAGCAGCTTATTTTATATTTTTAAATTTGAAAATAATATAAATAAAAAATAAATTTTTAATTTTTTTTGCATCATATAAAAGGTCTCGATGAGATCTTTCAAATAAGATCCATATTGTATATTTTTAAATTTTAATAAATCCATAATTTTTGAGCTTGAAATTGCCTTTTTAAAAAATAAGAATTTTTTTTCCGTTGCAGAACGGGGCCTTAGACTTCCAAACTTTCAAAAAAATCAATTTTACTCCCAACGTTATGTTCCATTAATCAAAACGCCCCTTTCCATCCAAATGACTAACGAATTTCGTCAATGGCCCTGTTAAATAGCATCGCGATCGAATTTCGTTGATCTGAGCCGCTCAATATGATCTGAACTTGATTTTAAGAATACCCGTAAAAAATTGGCAAAAAAAAAGGACCGGAAAAGGCTTCATCCGAACAGTTTTTTTTGAAACATCGAAATTTGATCGGAAAAGATGAGGTGCTGACTGATCCGGATTTTGTTCAAGTTAGGGCGTCCGGATTTTGCTTCGGTACGCACCTCCCCCTTTCCGATAGAATTTCAATGATTCAAGCCGCTCAATGTGTTCAAAACGTGATTTTAAGGGTACCCCAAAGAAATTAGGGAAAAAAAAGACCGGAAAGGGCTTGATTTGAGCAATTTTTTTATTGAACAGTTCAATAAAAAACTGTTCAAATGAAATCCTTTCCGGTTATTTTTTTTTTTTGATTTCTTGTGGAAACCTTAAAAATCATATTCTGAACATATTTAACGGCTCGGATCATTGAAATTCGATCGAAAAAGAAGAGGTGCAGACCGAAGCAAAATCCGAACGCCTTGACTTGAACAAAATCCAGATCAATCTACACCTCTCATTTTCCGATCGAATTTCAATGATCCAAGCCGTTCAATGTGTTCAGAACGCGATTTTAAAGGTAACAGCGGGTAATCAGCAAAAAAAAATATCGAAAAGGGCTTCATCCAAATAATTTTTTATCAAATATTTAATAAAAAACTGCTCAAATCAAGTCATTCCCAGTTTTTTTTCTGATTTCTTACGGGTACTTTTAAAATCACGTTCTGAACATATTGATTGGCTCGGATCATCAAAATTCGATCGGGATGCTATTTAACAGAGCCTTTAACGAAATCCGCTAGTCATTTGAACGGAAGGGGTCGTTTTGATTTACGGAAGATAACGTTGGGAGTAAAATTAATTTTTTTGAAAGTTTTAAAGTCTAATTGAAATTCAGAGTAAAGGTTGGGGGAATTTCTAAATTTTCCCAAAAGAAATTATAGTACTAAGCAAAACTACTGCCTTTGATTTTGGGCTCCATGGGCCATAGTTTTTGAGAAGATTTGGGCCAGTTGGTCTGGGTGTAGGCCTATTGGGCTAGACATGAAAACTGCCAGTTTGAGGCCCAAGTCCATGGTTTGGAAAAATACTGGACTAGTGGGCTATGATTGTTAACCCGAAGTATTCCAAGCAAATGGAATTTAATTTCTTTTTTGGGAAAATGACGGCCAATGACGCGTTTTGATAAAGCCCAAACAAGATTCAATCATTTGGGAAAGAGTTGTGCTTTGAATTTGGACTATGAGATTAAATATAAAAAGTTTCCTCCAAAGCAATTGAATTGCGCCTCATCGCCATGTGCTACTAGTTGGAACCACTGTTTTGATGATATGGCACAATCTAATTGATTTGAAGGGGGGGAAAAAATTTACACCGACGTTGTATATAATTTAATCTCATATCAAGCATATAATGCAGAATAAGTTTTGCTTCATTATTGTAGTATGAGTTTTATATCATAGTTTTGCTAATCAAGTGGTAAAAACAATTCCTTTTTTCATGAATTTTAAATCTTGCACTATTTGTATTTGTTAGGATCGTCACACACACGCATAATATAAGAGTTTAAACAGTAAAGAATTCAACACAGAGATATATGTGGTTCTCCAAAACAGGATACGTCCAAGGGAGCGAGAGCGGCTGCTGTTCTTTATTATCACAGTATGGAATAGGGTTTACAACATAGAGTATTTATACATACTCTATTTTAACCCTAACCGGATTTGACCTGTATCCCAAAAATACCCTTGTACGATACCGTACCATACGGAACACCTGAGCCTTCGGCGCAGTCTACTTTCACTAAATCATTGGTGATGGGCCAGATGCCGTCGCTCCACTCGTTGCACTTTGCTCCATTAATTCTGTTCCGCTCTGTTCTGGCATCTGGCATTCTCTCTAGAACTCTTTAGTATTTTTCCATATTTAACATATGAGTAACAGTTATAACAGTATTGTCATTTTCAAACGAAGCTTCCATTATGTCTCCTTTATTATTAGGCAATTGAAAGAAGACAAGTGTTCCAACAATGAAATGTAAGCACTACAAAATAGTACGTAGTAATAATAAATGAGAGAAAATATGGCAAGAACCGAGAAGATGCAAGTAAATAAACTAATATTCTCGGGGTTGTCATAATTGCTCATTAGATTGCGTGGGACCTAAATAATCTTCAAAGGATAAGGTTTCAAAGGAAGCGTCCCATGCTACGTTTGTAAGCATCGAGTAATTTAGAGGGAAAATAAGGGGCAAAGAGAGATAATGGTTGTACTCCTGTATAAAGAATCCTAATCTTGTACTTGCTTTTTTGTAAAGCTAAAGCAAAAGGTGACCAATTATGTGATGCTTTAGTTATGTCATTGTCCCCCTCTTTATGGTGATCGTTTGTCTTTGTTCTACTTCTACTATAATGGAGAGATTTGCGATTTGATCTAGCAAAAAATGAGTGTTAGGGATAAAGAAAATAGGCAAAGAAAATCACAATCGTGTCTTTTCTGAGCAAAACATTAATACTGTTTCGGAAGATGTCTTCCATTATCAAAATTTGATTAGAAACGCCAAGGAGTTGGCCTCAATTCAAAGTTATCAATTTTGCACCGGCAAATATATTGTTTTCTCTATTAGAATGGTAGGTACTGGTTTATATTTCGGTACCGTTCCAAATTAACGATAATAGATATTTTATATATTTTAATATATGTACAAAAAAAACTCAACGTAAAGGTGTAAAATAAAATCTAAAAACTTTGATATACCTTAAAATTAGTCCTAATAACAAATTAGGATAATTTACATATTATAAACTCCAAGTTTTGTTGAATTGTCCTAAAATTTAAGCAAAAGAACAAAATACACAAAAAAAAAAAAAAATTGTCCCGGCCGATACATGCTCGGGCCCCGTTCCGGAACTCATTTTAAGTACTTATTTTTTAAGAAGGCAATTTCAAGCTCAAAAATAATGTGTCTATGCAAATAATTTTCCTAACAATATGGATCTTATTTGATAGATCTTATCAAGATCTTTTATACGGTGTAAAAAAAATAAAAAATTATTTTTCATTTACATTATTTTTGAGTTTAAAAATGTAAAATAAGTACTTATTTTTTAAGAAGGTGTTCTGGAACGGAGCCTCGGTATCGTCCGGTACAAGCCGGTATTTGAGGAGCTAGGTACAGAACGCCTATTTCTGTTTACCGATTTATGTCCCGTACAAAACGTACGTAGGAGCCGGTATGGAATAGAATTCACAACATTGGGCCTCATAGTTAAAGGCCTAAGACTCAGGAGATTGCTTCTTCCTAAGGTTTCCGGATCAAACCTCTCAGGTGTTATCAATTCTTTTAAAGCCATGTGTTCATATATACAGAGCTTTTTTTTCAGTTTTAATTGGGCTTTTCGTAAGTGAGCGGTGATATTGGGCCCCGAAATTAGTTAAGGCGTGTGTAAGTTAACCCGAAAACTTGACTAATAAAAAAAACTTTGATTAAAATGCACTACGCTGTTTGAGCATTCCACTAGCAGGAAAGTGGAAACCATTATGCATGCACTATGCTGTTTTGGGTCCAACTCATGCAAGCATTCTGAACAGAAATGCTACACACACATACAATCTGTGCACAGATTGTGTACAGATTTTGTTGTGGGGCCCACCACGGGTCCCACACAAATCATCCGAGCCGTTCATTAAATGTAAAATATTTTTTCAAGGGTCCCCATAAAAAATAATCTCAATCCGATACCTATAGATGCTCGATCCAATCGTATAACTTTTCATTATCCGAAAATCTGAATGAAAAGTTAGATGGTTGGATGAAGCACCTATAGGTATTGGATTGAGCTTATTTTTTACGGGGACCCTTGAAAAAATATTTTACATTTAATGAACGGCTTGGATGATTTGTGTGAGACCCGTGGTGGGCCCCACAACGAAATCTGTGCACAAAAATCTGTACCGGTAGCAGGATCCCATTCTGAATTCTTTAACAGACAAACATTGACTTCGACAATAAAAAGCACAGACGAGAGGCCCGTTTCAGAAAGGAAAATAAATACTTATTTTTTAAAAAGATAATTTTAAGCTTAAAAATTATGTATTTAAGCAAATAATTTTTCTATCAATACGGATCTTGTTTGATAGATCTCATTGAGATCTTTTATACAGTGCAAAAAAAAAATTAAAAATTATTTTTTATTTACATTATTTTTAAGTTCGAAAATGTAAAATAAATTTTTATTTTTTAAAAATGTGTTTTGGAACAGAACCTCAGTCCCAGACTCTCAATAATAACATAGTCGTTTCTGAGCTAAAATTTGAAATGCAATTATTTTAGACCCCCAAAAATTTGTAAATTATCAACGGTCCCGCTAATGACCGCACTATAGTGCCGGACAAGAGAGGAAAAAGTCAGATATTTCCTGTCAGCTGCAACAGCTTTTGCTGTATTTGGCAAACTTAATACTAATCATTTTCTTGTTGTCTCTCACTCTAACTTGAATTGACGAATTTAATCTTCTTTTTAGTTTCTCTTTATATTCTCACCTGCTACTATATTTTAGATACATTTTTCAAGCACGTTATTACCTCGTCGCTTTTTCTCTTTTAAAGTTTTGCGTCAATTTTTTAAATTATTGATTTGTATCGACAGGAGTAATATAAAAAATTTTGCTTCTACGAATCTAGAAAAAAAATATTTACCGATATCCATTGGAACTGATTTTTTACAAAGCCCCATAATTTTTTTTTAAATTTATGGATATTTTTTTGTATTTTTGTGAAACCCAGAATAGGATCTCACTAGCCATGTAGTACAAATGTGCGATAAAACCATGTGGTAAGCTAGCACAGCTGCTTTTCTTTTTGAGGTAGTTGACAAGTCTAAGTCAGAGTTTCCAAGCCAAATTTACACAAATCAAAAGAACACCTGAATCCAAATATTGTATTTTAGAATTTGAATAACACCAAAAGTGCATAGAAATGCCTAAACACCTGAAGCCACAAATAAATCAACTTGTAAGTGCGTAATTAAGTAAGAACTCGAACAACGCCAAAAATTTCATAAACCATCATGTTTCTGCTAAGTTTCATTTTCACATGACATAATTTCAAAAAGACAAGGTATCATGACCTCATATCAAGAATCATTCAACAACCCACAACTACAAAAATATACATGGGCATTGATTTATTTTTGTTGCCCATCAACAAAGTCAAATTGTATGAGCAATTAACATGACTATACAAAATGTAAGAACAAAAAACAAGTTTAGAACATATGATAGTCATGTACCCGCGTCAGAACATAAACTAAATCCCACAAAAAAAGCTACACAAACATGCCCATCCACTCCAAAAGTTTAGACGTGCGGCACAAAAATTTCATCTGCACTGTGAAAGGGTGGAGGGAAAATGGCGGTGAAAACTGTGAAAAGTTAAAGGGGAAATGGCGCCTGAAAGTAGCAAAAAGGACCCGCCAATTGTTTTCTAATGGTTTATTTGTTATTACTTACAAAAATAAGAATAAACTTGTAAAATCACCAAAAAGTGCTTT
Source organism: Rhododendron vialii (assembly GCF_030253575.1). Taxonomy (NCBI): domain Eukaryota; kingdom Viridiplantae; phylum Streptophyta; class Magnoliopsida; order Ericales; family Ericaceae; genus Rhododendron; species Rhododendron vialii. The sequence continues at coordinate 3,170,205 of NC_080563.1, read as the reverse complement.
TGTGATATCATTATTCTGGACTTTGCATTGGAAAGAAGGAAAACTCTGCCGAAAGGGATCCACATATAGAGCGCAATATCGCGCTTTGTAGCATTTGCCAATTATCAAATGCCCTCCTACTTTGATACCTTTATATAATAAAATAATAAAAAAGTCAGTTTTTAATCTTCGCTTTAGGCAATAAAAATCAGGGCTGGCCCTGGATAATAAATCATGTACTGCTAGTTCTCACTGCTGCACGTATTGTGGTCCTACTACTCTAGGATCTTCTAGTATCATCGAAAATAAAACTTCTTTCATTGAAGATTTTTGTACCTTTTGCATCATTCACCAATAATTCAAACACTATCACGCCCTTAAAATTTTACCTCTCATCACCCTTCAATTTTTTTTTTTTTTCCCGGTTTTCCGCTTCAATTTTTTATCTATTGTAATAAATATTTTCTAATGTGTTCATACAAAAAGGATCTCTTGCATGTAGTACATCATAAAACTTGATCGTTTGCGTTACTATTACCATTCAATAGACTAAATCTATGGGGTGGGGGATGGATTTGTAATAACTGACACTAAAGGTTTTTTTTCTGGGCGCTGCTATTCGTAACTTTTTATTTTCTCTCATAGCCCACTACATTTCGGTTAATGGTTGTTAAAAATTATACATAACATTTCGGTAAATAGCTGTTGAAAACAAGATTATATTTCGGTAACTATATATCGAAAATATGTTCAACTTTCGGTAAACAACTGCCGAACATATATTTTCGGTAAATGGTTGTTGACAAAAATATTATATTTCGGTAATTGGATTCTAAAAATATATCTCAATTTCGGTAACTAACTGTCGAGTATAATTGAAAATTTTTAACGAGCTATGAAAAAAAATAAAAGGCTGCGAATAGCAAAGCCTTTTTCTCTTGGCCACGTCTCAAATCCTCTCTCTCTCTTTCTGTGCATAGTATATAAGTTTCTCTCCACTATTACTCTCTCTCTCTCTCTCTCTCTCTCTCTCTATAGATATATATATATATATACACACACACACACACCTGTTACCCCCAAACTCTCCCTCAATACCATACTAAACGACCCGTAAGACTCTGTTTAATTAGAACTTAGGGAAATAAAGGGAAAAGAAGGAAAAAACAATTAAAGAGGGAAATGAGAGAAATGGTTGAACTCATGTTCTAGAATTTCCCTTCTCGATCTGCTAATTACGTAATTTTGAGAACCAAACAAGGAATTTTTCTTGCCCTTTCCTCTTCTTTTCCACGATTAAGTTTAAGTTCCAAACATAGGGTGGGCGGTGGGCGTGTGGGTGAGAAATTAACCAGCATGTGGACAACGAAAATCGTACTTGGCGGCTGTACGAATTTGAATTTTTACGTACTACGGGAGAATTTTTCATCTCTACGTTAACTTAACTGTCCTTTGGAATTGGAAAAGTCAATAAAGAATGGAATGGACCAACTTCAATTAATTTTTCTTCTACTTTTCCTAGCAAGGGAAGATGCATGGAAACCGACCCAACTATACGACTATAATTTGAAATAACAGGTAGCTAGACTGAACAAATTACTATTTGATCTTATGGCAGGATGAAAAATAAAATTCTTAATAGGGCCATAATTTCCTTTATTAATTTTAGGGTTGATGCTTTGTTTTGTTGCATATATCTAGAATAACTTACATTGGTCACATCCTAATTTGACATGTATGGTTCCCAATTAAAAGAAGATCTATTGGTGAGGCTCATTTATTCCCAATATTTGAATATGGTTAATCAATAGAGAAAATTTCAAAATGACGTTTGAACTTTCAACTAAATGTTTCATAAACACTTAAACTGTACTTTATTTCAATTAAAAATCCCTTGTTTTACATAACCTCCTAATTTAGGCACCCGACTCATATTCTGTCTAATTGCTAACGAAAATTGCACGCGTGGATTGTTTTTTATGTTATATGCTGACTGGGACGCTGATCTTTGTGTGTGTAATAATCCAACAACTCCCCATCTCCGGCGATCTCTTCTCTTCCTGCGGTAACTCTCTCTCTCTTTCCCTCTTCGGCTCTTCCCCTCTCTAGGCACCCGTTCCCTTGTTTTACTTCAAAACGGAAAAAATAAAAAGCTTCCGAGGCAACTAGCCATGGCCGCCATGATGGTTGCCATCACCACCCGCCTCTCTCTTCTTTATAGTCCCCTTCTCTTCTCTTTCCCTCTCTCTCTGCATCCCCTCCCTTATTTTACTTCAAAAATGCAAAAAAAAAAAAAAATGCATCTAGCGGTAGCCATGGTCGACAACTGCCATCACCCCTGCCTCTCTCCTCCAGTCCTCCTCTCCTCTTCTCTCTCTCCTCTCTTCTTCCTTTCTCCCATCTCCCCTTTCTTTCATCTCTCTCTTCTTCACCTTCTTCTCTGACAACTCACCACCGTCGCCGTAGCAGTACGGTCATCAGAGAGAGAGAGAGGGGCCACGTGTGCATTTTTTTCCCTGAAACAAGTCCAATCAGCTTTTATTTTGCCATCTCAGCATAAAATACATTAACATCCATCTCAAAGTGTAAGAATGTCAAATGTGCGATTTATGCTAGCGATTGGATAGGATATGATGTGGGGTGCCTAAATTTGGGGTTTCGTAAAGCACAAATATTTAATTGAACAAAGTAAGGTTTAGGAATTTATGATATGTTTGGTTGAGAGTTCGGAGGTTATTTTGAAATATTCCCTAGTTTTTAATATTACTATGACACAATAGGAGGTCGAGTGTGTACAACTTGGGACTTATCTTGGTGATCTGAACTATTTATGGTAAACTTTCTTAAAAGATAATCTTAATTTGTTATCTAATATCAATAGCAACGTACCCTTATAAATAATTTATTGAACCTTTTCATACCCTAATTCGCCTGCTGAACAAACGTAGATTATAACAATCTTGCACCAATTTAAGCTTACCCTACAGCGATTTGAAATGTTCAGAAATTCATTTAAGTAAGAAATCATCGAGTATATGATAAATGAGGATTCGGATTTATTCATCTTTTTTTTTGATCGATCGGCAAGGACTTATTCATCTTGAAAATGAAACATTTATAACAAGTTCACTTTAATCATTTCACTTTGCTAGTTTTTATAATTCTTTGACAATTTCAAAGATAGTATTTTATTTCTTGGTTTTGCCACGTTTAGAAGAAAGGAAAACATTACTAATTGATTCGCCAATAAGCTTTTATTTTGCCATCTCAGTATAAATACATGTACATCCATGCCAAGCAAAAAAAAAAAAACATGTACATCCATCTCAAAGTACGTGTGAGAATGTCACATGTGCGATTTCTACTAACGATTGGACAGGATATGAAGTTGGGTGCCTAAATTACGGGGTTTTGTAAAGCACAAATGTTTAATTGAAATAAAGTAAGGACGTTTAGGTATTTATGAGATTTTTGGTTGAGGGTTCAAAGTTTATTTTGAAATATTCCCTAATTAATATTATGACCCAATAGGAGGTCGAGGGTGTACAACTTGGGACTTACCTTGGTGATCTGAACTATTTATGGTTTCGGACTTTCATAATAGATAATCTTAATTTGTCATCTAAATATCAATAGCAACCCTTATAAATAATTTATTGAACCTTTTCATCATATCCTAATTCGCCTGCTGAACAAACGTACATTATAACAGTTTCTGCACCGATATAAGCTTACCCCACATCGATTTTAAATGTTCAGAAATTCATTTCTGTAAGAAATCATCGAGTAGATGATAAATGAGGATTCAGACTTATTCATCTTTTTCTTTTTCTTTTTCTTTTTCTTTTTTGATAGGCAAAGGACTTATTCATCTTGAAAATGAAACATTTATAACATGTTCACTTTAATCATTTCACTTTCCTGGTTTTTATAATTCTTTGACAATTTCAAAGAAAATATTTTATTTCTTTGTTTTGCCACGTTTGGAAGAAAGGAGAACATTATTAATTTGATTCGCAACTTGTTCTTTGTTTGCTTCTTAATTTTCTCTCGTTTTCTTCCACTAATGTTTATCTTTAAATTGAGATGACATTTCATTTTGTTCTGTGAGGGGACTGGTCCATTACGAGAGAGGAATGTTCGGGTAATATCTCCTTACTTTCCAATCAGTCGGGTCCGTATCCAAACCGGATCCGCCCACCGCTTTTGAATTCTTCTGCCCCTTAGGTGTCCGTATTTCCTCGCGTTCGATCCAACATGCCCCACCAAACGTTTCGTCCTGGTCACCTCAGACCCAGCTCATATAATTCGCGCGCGTGCACACAAGTGACTGCATAAACATGAAAGTGTCTTTTAATCATATCTTAAATAATTCATAGTACTCATAAAAGCGAGAACAAAAATTGCGAGGGCAACGTAAGAACTAAGAACGAAAGCGAACGACATTTTAAAAGAGGAGTGGTGCTACTGGTACAGATTTTAAATATGTACCAGCGAGTACAAATGATTTTTTGGACCTCTTTCGGGTCTCAAAAAAATGATCGGAACCGCTCATTTTGTTTAGAATATTTTGTTTATGATCTTTGTAAAAAATAAGCTTAATCCGATATCGGTAAGGGCATTTACAAAACATCCAACTTTGCTATAAAATTCAGGCCTGAGTTCTAAAGCAAAGTTGGATATTTTGTAAACGTTCTTACCGGAACCGGATTGAGTTTATTTTTTGCAAGGACCATAAACAAAGTATTTTAAACAAAATGAGCGGCTCCGATCATTTTTTTGAGAGCCAAAACATGCCCAAAAAGCCATTTGTACACGCTGGTACAGATATAAATCTGTACCAGTATCATTTCTGTTAAAAGAGTGTGAAACCACGGTTCTCAAGTTTCCACTAGCCGGTCCCACCACTTGTTAATAATGTAGACGTGTAAAGTACGACATTTGCGTACGGAAAGAGAAATTATTCAATTGGTCATTAGACTTGATTGCTATTCTCTCCGTTTCAATTTACTTGTCACAATTCTATTCTAACTGGATAAAAAAATTAGTTATATCTTTAAATTAGTAATAAATTTTATATCCACTATGGATCTTATTTGATAGATCTCGATTAATTTGTTCTATAAAATAATATTTTCAAAATCACCTAAAACATTATAAATTATAAGATATAATCAATTGAAAAGTAGCACGAACTTCCAAAAGTGACAATTAAATTGGAACGGATGTACTAGTAGGTTTAAACGTACACTCATTAGGAAGGTCTTTGCAGTGTGATTAAGGTGCCTTTGTCCTCAATTAATTCTTTCCGTAATTTTTTTTGATCGGTTATTTACTCTCTTTTTCTGCTTTTTTTTTTTTAATTTTCAAGATTTACTTCAATGTTTTTGTCTCTCCTTTTTCTTTTCTTTTTTTCCGATTTTCGTTTTGAATGGAGGAATCTAACTAATTGCAAGTTACGCACATTATCCAAAGATAACAGAAATCATTAAAAATAAAATTACTTCAAACAATGCAATTCAACGGTGTGTTCTTCTACTAACTAAAACAAATATTTATTTTTTAAATTAAATATGATGTATTGTAAGAGAAAGATCTGTCTCATAATTCGAAAAATAAGTACTTATAAAAAATAAGAACCTTAACGGAACGGAGCTAAAATGAAGAAAATTCGCCGAGATCTTTGACTTATTATTTTGTAGAAATTGTTTAGTGGTAGGTCTAATTAATGATTCTGGAACCATTGATCTACAAAGCACTATATTACTATAAACTTTAATAATGACGAAATCCACATTACTCGACAGTGAATATGCCTAGATAATTTTTCTCTGCATTTGACCATCGACAGGAAAACTCCACTAATTAACTCCAAAAAGTCGATCCAAATCTAAAATCACTCAAATATTTTTCAAAATCTTACACTTTTTTTTTTGTGCCTAACTTGAACTCTGTGTTTTAGGATTAGGGTTAGGTTTGCAGTTACATCGTTAATTTAGAGTTTAGGATTTAGGGGAAAAAATCTTGTACCCAATTTACGCTTTTTGCCCTAACCCACATCCAAATTATGATCGTTTCCATTGGTGGGAAACCAAAACTGAACTGACATTAATAGGCACGTGTACACATACGTTGACGTAAAATAAAATTGCATTTGCCACTATTTTATAAACTAAGAAAGCAATATTACGAACACATGTTCAGACACAAAACAGTTGAGTACATGTAAATTCGTCACGATACACGTGAGACTCACATCTATCGAACGGTTAAGGGACATTTGTATTTGTATTTATGTGCAAAGTATTTTCCTTTCTTTTCTTTTCATTTTTTTAAATGGGAGTACTTTCTATTTAAACCACCAACCAAACGATTGCGATTAATTATTGTGGACCACGCCCCCGAGTGATGGTTTGTGGTGGTGGGTATGGCGGATAAAAGTCTAGGAGAAATTTTTGGGTGCAAGTAGGGTACCACACACGTGATACTCCGGCGATTCGGATCATTCAATTTTGTTTTGGACAGTCCGGAGTTTAGAGAGAAAAAATGAGAAGAGAAAGTGATGGGATGAAAGAAGAGAGAATAAATCTAAACCGTCCAAAACACGTTTGTCCAGATTGCCTATGAATACTTCCACGTGGTACCCGCTCCGAACCAAAAAAAACTTCTCAAAGTCTAGAGTTGAGCCTAACTCCTTGTCGACTGCCTACTTCGTCAAACTCGTCTTCCATTCTCTCTCTCTCTCTCTCTCCTCTTAAACGCTATAAACCACCCTCAGTGCCGTCTTCTATTTCACGAACCCACGTAAATCCAACTCAACATACCCCCACCAAGTCGGAATTCCCAGAGAAAATTCGTGATAATTTTTTTTCCCTGGTATATCATCCACAGACGTAAACTAACAAAAGAAACGCTTCAAAGTACACCCAAGAAATTCCACACTTTCAAATCTACACTTCTCAATTCCCAAACCCAGTGAAGATTCTAGCTTCTCAAGAACTGCTCGTGTTTTGCTTGATTAAAGTTTGTTAAATTTTCAAATCAAGTCTGATCAATCGCCTGCTCGAATTGTTTGGCTCCTTTTATCACCCTACTCAAAATCTCCAACTCTGTTTCTCATCAACCCGATCGATGAAATTCAGGATCCGAGGATTCAAACTCAAGCACCGGGTCACCACACTTTTCCGGTGCATGTCCCGGGTAAACTGCATATCTTCCGGGTACCACCGCCTAGACCCGCCAACACCCAGATCCAAACCAGTATCCAAACTCTTCTCCTGCATCAGGACAACGGTCAAGGCCCTCTGCTCCACTTCCCCGGGCCGGCTTTCGGGTCGGAGCTACGCGCCTCTGGACAAGCCAGTGGCGGCGCCGAAGGGGAAGCTGGCCGTGTACGTGGGACAGAAAGATGGTGATTTCCGTCGGGTATTGGTGCCGGTGATATATTTTAACCACCCCTTGTTTGGGGACTTGTTGAGGGAGGCGGAGAAGGAATACGGGTTCGATCACCCGGGCGGTATCACAATCCCTTGTCGCATATCGGAGTTCGAGAGTGTCAAGACCCGGATCGCAGCCGGGCGCGGTTGCCGGAAGTTGCTGACGTGGAGGAAGGGGTCTTGAGGTTGGAATGGAAGTGGTTTTATTTTAGTTTCATGAGGATGATGACGATAAGACATGATCATGGGTAACGGCATACGCCCTGGTCGTACGACAATGCTGAGACACAGCCTGACAGCGCGACAAATTCGGGCACAGATAAAAAAATACTTTTATTCAAATTTGTGGGGTTTTATTTGTGTCCGTAGCATTTTACGAGCGTTTTTATTTATTTTAGAGTCTTGTAGGAGGGGTTTAGATAAGTTCATAGAATCATAGGAGTGTTTGTTTTTTGTTTTTGTTTTTTTTTTTTTTTAACTTTTTGAGCTTAATACATGGTCTATTAATTAGACAAATAGATGTAAAAATATGTAGAGATTTTTCCTTCGTTAAATTTTTCTTTATTCAGGATTTTAGTAGCCAAGAGAACATTCCTTTGTGGTTTGGGATGAATAAGAAATGGACCAATTCGGTAAGCTCATTTTTTTGCTTTCTCTTTATTAATTTTTCATCTAAATATGACCAACAATGGCATTTTATTTTCACATTTTTCCCTTGGCAAATGACTGTGTACGTTCGGTGATTTTTGACCTTATAAGTAATTTATTCTGGAAACCCAAGATACTTTTTCCTTTTTGAAACAATTACAGTAACAGAGGCGCCTCAAAGTTGAACTCAAGACATAGGTGTTACCGTGATAGAGAGTTGGATGCATCATTTTTGGATCTTGATTTCAGAGAATTAACACGAAATGAAATACTGAAAATAGTGAGCAATCATTTTATCACCGTACTTAGTGTGTGTATATATACACACACAGTGTCCGGATCAAGTCCACACCTCTTCCAGTCTGCACCGTCCGCACCTCCCATTTTCCGATTGAATTTCGATGATCCGAGCCGCTCAATGTGATCAAAACGTGATTTTAAGGGTACTCACGAGAAATCGACAAAAAAAATATCGAGAAAAGCTTCATCCGAATAATTTTTTATTGAATGGTTTAATATATATATATATATATATATTTATATATCTATTATAAAATAGAAGGGTGTGGGGACAAGTTGTTGGAACGGCTTAGATTCATTTGATCCAAAGGCTATAGTACATTCTCCCACTTCCCGGTTAAGTGCCCATGATTTTCACCTAAATCACACAACTGCCATCTCACAGCTGTCATCCCCTTCCAATCGGAATGCATAGTACCGTAGGCACGAGGTAGCACTAATATATATATATAGAGGAATTTTCAAGTGAGGGATCCCTCATTTTGTTAAAATGAGGGACTTTCATTTCCCGATCAAATTTTGAAAATCCGAACCGTTCAATGTGTGCAGAACGTAATTTTAAGGATCCCCGCGAGAAATCAGCAAAAAAAAATGACCGGGAAGGGCGTCATCCGAGCAGTTTTTTTTGAACCGTTCAATGAAAACTGCTCGGATGAAACCCTTCCCGGTCATTTTTTTTATATAGACACACACTCTTGTTTTCATCATCAAATCTCATACAAGCAGTGTGAGATGCTATATGCTGAGTTAAAAAAATCATATTCCTTAAAGTGTAGAAACGCCATTAAACTATAATTTTTTTCGACGAAGATGATAAGAGACCGAATAGTATTTTCCAAGAATATTATTTCTGCTTGAATCTTTCTTTTCATTTAATGAATACATAGGAATGCTATGCATACAACTTTAAAATATAATTTCGGACACAATTATACATGTTTGAAACTGTTCGATGCACACGGATCAATGTATATCAAACCGTTCCGGACACATATAGTTATGTCCGGAGTTGTATTTTAAAGTTGTGTACATTTGTAGACTTTCTGAAAAACTATAAGGTTTGACTAATGTGAGCAGATTTCTATAAATGTTACCTACTATATACTATTAATTCCTTGCACGTTTTTTAGTTAAATTTAGAGAAATGTATAGAGATATGCATTTGACCCGGTAGTCGACATGTTTATCACATCGGGCGTCCTTGTCACCCACCATGGTGGGTTCAGAAACTATAACCGGTAACCTTTAGAATGGAAGTTTTTTTAGTGCCTGGTGGGTACCACATCGTGCCCGGTTGGCGCACCCGAGTTATTCATTGCGTTTTTGGACGGCTCAGATTTGGAAAGAGAAAAAGTGTTGGGATGAGAGAAGATAGAAGGTTTCAATCCGAAGTGTCCAAAAGTGTATTGGATGGTCTGGAGTACTGAGCGGATACTACGTGGAATATACCCACTCGGCACCGAAAGATTTCTCCTTTAGAATAGATTCACGCATAATTGAAGGGCATCCAATTCCCCTTGACAAGGAAATGACAACACTGTCGTCACATTTTGGGTAAATATTATTAAGTGGTTTGGACACTGCCCCAATTCCTACAACGTCATTTATTCCTACGGACTTTCAATTGTGAACCTCGTAAAAGTAAGCGACGTTGCAGGATTGTAAAGCACGACGTGACAATGCCCCGGTTTTGTCTCATTTGGGACCTTGTGGTTGAAGTGGTCCATCCTGATAAGCCACAAGAAAGGGATCCCTCCGTTTGAGGGCTTCTATGCTCTGTCTTAATCTTAATCCCTCGTCAACGAACTTTTATATTGGGCACTTCTTCATCTAGGTTACCCCCTCCCCTAGTCCTAGTACTACTTCGTGTTACATAAGTCTTCTAAAATATATAAGAGTTTCCGATAAAATAAATAAATAAAATTATATTTTTGGACCCTTCAGTGAATCAGTGGTCCTGGGGCCGCCATGTATTTTTATTTATTTTTATTTTTTTGTGACTAGCAGCTTTTATTGATCAAACCAGAGCAAAACAATACAAAGAGTCACTGGGACAAAGTCCCTACCTCAGCAAAAAACTCAAGGACAACGGCCTCCTCACAACGACTCCCTCGATCCGTCCCGTAAATTTTTAGTCCCTTTCCGAGATTCCAACTTTTTATAGAAACACAATCATTCAATGTCACTTTCCAAAATTGCCATCAACAATATTTAAGTATTTGAATATCTTAAATTTAGAAAAGTGATTTAAGCATTTCACATTTAGCCTTTGACAATCTATTTTTTTATCTTTATTCTATGTGAAATTACTGAATCACTTTTTATTTTGTTAGCGTTCATCCACTTTCTCACACATAAAAAAAGGTATTACTATAATTTCAAATAAAAAAAAAGACAAAAAGTTAAGGTGCCAAAATCAATTTCTTAAATTTATTTGTTCAGGTCAAAGAGATGATGTCTGGTTTGAATTTAATCAGTGCAGTTTTGTTGGACTTTGTGTACCTTTGCCTTGATTTAGTCCCCACCGTCGAAGAATAGAAAAGGGCAGAAGGGGAAAACAAATAATCAAAGTTTGGACATTTATTTTTGTGAGGGACATGCAAAATGGGACAGCCAAAAATAAAATAAGGGATGAGGGACCAATTTTATGGGACGGATGGAATATAAACAACAATCAAAACAAGAGATTAAGGCTTTGTTCCAGAAACTTTCATAAAAAATAAGTACTTATTTTGGAATTTCTCAAAGAAAAATAAAAGGTTTGTTCCACAAAGCCCAAATAAGCAGCTTATTTCATATTTTCGAACTCAAAAATAATGTAAATGAAAAATAATTTTTCAATTTTTTTGCACCGTATTAAAGATCTCAATGAAATCTATCAAACAATATCCATATTGATAGGAAAATTATTTGTGTAAGCACATGATTTTTGACCTTGAAATTACATTCTTAAAAAATTAATACTTATTCACCATTTTGTGGAACATGCCTTATTATTAGACAAAAAATAAATTCTTATTCACGTTATAAAACCGACCCTAAGGCTACTATTCCTGCCTAAAATCCACCTAGGAAGGTTCCACTGAGATCAGAGCCTCTGATTCTCCAGCAACCGGGGTGGCAGGAAAATTCTTCCGGGAGTTGATTCGAGCTCGAACATTCTTTTCGGTAGATTGAATAACCCGTTGGTCCACTCTTTTATTTCGCAATGCGCTCCACAATTGAAAATCCGTGTGTTGCTTTTGGGTCACGAACGAATTGCACAATTGTGTAGAGGGTGTTAAGACACCACGTGAAGATGTCTCAAGAATAATGAATAATTTTACTCCCTCGCAACACTCCAAAAAGGAAGAGCGATTGGATTATATATTTGACAACTTAAAGAGTTTGGATCAACACTTTTAAGTATAGAGCATCTCCGACTGCAATGATGTTTCTTAGTATTTAAAAAACAATGGGCTTTCCCAGTGGGCTGAATTGTCCAGTCCGACCACAGCACATGTGGGCCTCCAGTTTTGCTGTGAATACGGATTCTCGCTAGCGGGTATTAATTATCAAAAATACGTCATTGACCGTCATTTTTCTTTTTTTAATTAAGCCTGAGAAAGAAGTCTGAATTGGCTTCTTCAAGTTTCAGTCACCAGCCCATGGACTCGGAAAATGGATCGAAGCCCATAATCTAGGTTTTTTTTTTTTTGTTTGTTTTGATCTGAGCTCATAATCTAGGTGGGGATGGATCGTTATGACCACCTATTTGCATCGGCCTTGTTTGGTTTGTGTTTTAAAAGAGATTTTTTTTAGTAATGAATGGAGAGAGATTTGGAGACAATGTCTAGAGATTTTGAGACTCCAAAACAAACAAAGCCGATGAAAATAGAAGAAAGAAACTCTTTGAAAGGGCTTCGAAGAGTAGTCAATGACTCTTTTAGCGTTGCTACTCATGAAAGCTCAAACTTATTCAAAGCCTCTTAGTTAGATCACTCATGGCTTGTTTGTTTTGAGGTCTCAAAACACCTACGCACGGACTCAAATAAATCTTTTCTATTTATATATCTCCACTCATTAATTTTAAAAAACTTCTATAAAAATCCAAAACGAACAAGACGTGAACGACTCTTCTAGTACATTTCTCTGCTTTCAGTCTCACGAATGATATTCTCAGTCTTCCTCGTAGGCTTTTTTTAATTGGCTACTCCCTCCGTCTCATAATATTTGTCCGGTCCGCAAAACAGAGACTATAAAATAATGTATTTCTTTCAAGAAAAAATTCAAATTTTTTTCATAAGTTAAAAGAATTCGTCAAGATCTAGTAAATTGTTGAATTTTTTTTCAACTTTTCTTACAAAAATTGTATTATTTTTACGTCTTTGTTTTGCGGACCGGACAAATATTATGAGACGAAGGGAGTATATTTTATGGGCTCATGATCTAGTGATTACGGTGGACCAGAGTTTTGTTCTAAAATAATGACATCATAATCATTATTTCCTACAAATATCGTTTTTAATACTAGCATTATTCGGGTCAAATTGGGTCCTATCGTAAAAGTAAAAGTCTCCACCATTATTGAAGAATGTTCTCAAAAAAGCAACCAATCAGCCCACTCACAATCTCACTCACGCTATCTCGTAGCATCAAAAACAAAACCTAACTGAAGGACGACAAAACCGAATAAGAACAGAACAAAAAACCCCCAAACAAAACCCCCCCAAAAAAATGTCGAGTAGAAGAACCCTTCACCCACACTCCTCCACAACACTCTCTCTGCTCCTCCTCTCTCTCCTCTCCGACCACCTCCGCCGCGCCACCGCCAACGTCTTCATCTACGCCGGCTGCTCCCAAGAGAAATTCCAACCGAGCTCCCCCTTCGAAACCAACCTCAACACCCTCCTCAACTCCGCCGTCTCCTCCTCCTCCCAGTCCTCCTACAACAGCTTCGCCCTCGTTGGCAACGACACCACCTCCCCTGCCACGGCGGCCACGCCACCAGACGAACCCGCCGTCTACGGCCTGTACCAATGCCGTGGGGACTTGAACTTGCCAGACTGCTCCAGATGTGTGCAAAGTGCAATAAACCAAATCAGCCTAGTGTGTCCCTACGCATTAGGGGCTAGTTTGCAATTAGACAGCTGTTTTATAAGGTACGAGGCACCGATTGAAAGAGTCTTGTGTACTCTTCGAAGCTCGCTCTATGCTTTTGTTTTCCTATTGTATCGGTTTCATTTTTAATCTCTCTATCGTAAGGAAATTTTCTTTCGTAAATAATAAATTAAGGTACGAGCATATGGATTTCTTGGGGAAATTGGACGCGGGGCTAAGGTACAAGAAGTGTAGCGTGAAAAGCGTGACGAACGACGAGGAGTTCTTTAGGAGGAGGGATGACGTGCTGGCCGACGTGGAAGGGGCGATCGGGTTCCGGGTCAGTAGCTCGGGTTTGGTCGAAGGGTTCGGGCAGTGTCTGGGTGATCTGGGAGCCGCGGATTGTACGGCTTGCCTGGCGGAAGCCGTCGGGAAGCTGAAGAGCTTGTGTGGCTCGGCTGTGGCGGCTGATGTGTTCTTGGACCAGTGTTATGCCAGGTACTGGGCTTCTGGCTATTATGATACTTCTTCAGGTACGTAGACGTAATAGTTTGCATGATAGTTCATTTGTTGGTAAATATTACTAGTATGCATGAATTTCATGAAGAATGGTGATGTTTTAAAAGTTAGATAAAGTAAATATTTCAGATAAAAATGTGCTAAAAGCATTTGGTAAGGTTGGGAAAATCTCGAGGGCACTTTAATAAGTAAACTTTTTTTAGATACAAATATGCTAAAAGCAAGTTCATGATCACCGGTTGATGTCGAAACGGTATCGTTAAAGTTATTTTTTGTCTACGGTTTTATTTTAACAACAGGTTTGTTTCACAATTGTAATGTTTATTTTAGCATAACCACATTTTTCCCCCTTTGCGACTGTTTCTCGCGCATTGAAGATGATCCGGCAAATTTATCGATCACAAAATTTGACACCAATAATGATATTGTCAAGATTTGACATTCAATTTGGCATATCGATGGATGGAGAGATTTTTGTTGTTCTTGATGTCAATTTTTGACTTTAAGATGACATTTAGAACAATCATGGACTTGCTCCAGGCTACCATGCTCACGAATTTTTGTCTAGTTATAACCAATCCGATTTCTCTTTTGAATCTATTTTTTATGTGTATTCTGGTACATTAAGACATGACATGACGTAGTACATTAAGACATGACATGACGTAATACGATACACAAGATTGTGTGATGCCCGTAGCCTGGGCTGGGCTGACTTTTGATAGAGGTAGAGTTTAGATCAATTTTTGAACATGCTGCTACTTTTAGTTAGTGCATGAGATGGAAAAAGAGAGATAACAGTTCAAAAATTTCCAAGAGAGAGAGAGAGAGAGAGAGAGGGAGGGAGAGAACTTCAAAAAATTTCAACACCAGTGGTCAACATATAATCTTTTATTTGTAACTTACTAAAGCAAGGGCATTTGCAGTACTTCCTTTCCTTTTCTTTCTGGCATTGTACAATTATCCTCTCTTTTGGTATTTTCCTTTTCTAGCTGGCTACTACTTTCTTTTACAATTAATTACGGTGTCTGTTAGCTTGATTTTGATCGTCGCCAATAATCTAATTCAATCATATATATTTAACCCTTAAAAGGTCGACATTAACTTTTACCCATAGACAAGTACTACTGCAAAAGAAAATTGATTTTAACACTTCTCTTTTATCTATTGACACTTCTTTTGTTTTTTGGTCTTTACTCACGTGGAAGTACTAAATTGCCCTTCACATGAAAAAAGTGACTCGTGAACTAAGGGTAATTTTGATAATTTCACACCCAAAGGCACATAATATTTGCAAGTCTTGTACAGAATCTACACTCTTCCACTAAAGCAAACACACATTAAACGAGATTATCTTTAAGAGATTAAGATTTTTGGAAAGCTAGCTAGGTAAAAGGATGAGAGAGAAAACTTTAAGAAGCAATCTGTGGAGGTATACATAGTGGCAGCCTTGATGGATTTTACGAATATTAGTGTAATATATTCTGATCATATATATGCTTTTGCTTTTTCTTCTTCTTCGTATTTAATTAGATTCTTCCAGCGAGGATGAGGTGGGAAAAACAGTGGCCATAATTGTAGGGGTGGTGGCCGGCGTAGCTGTTTTCATTGTTCTTATCTCAGTTTGCCAAAGAGCAGTGGGTAAAATCTCTCACAAATCATCTCAACATTTTAGATTAATTTTGAATAAGAAGACGATTGATTATATTCCAGATTATTTTCTTTGTTCTTTTAGTTCGTTCTCTTGGTAAATTAATCCTTCCATACGTAAACTCTGATCCGAAGTCCGAACAAATTAATTTGCTAGGTTGTGCTTGAATCAAGAATTAATATGTTAAGAACATAAAATAGTATATAATGTACGTTGGAAAGTAATTTGTTTTAAAGTTTTTGTTTGATTTCCTTTTTAAATCGTGTTTGAAATTTATATATATAGTTCAAAGACAACCTTAGTTAGTACTTTAAGCTCATACTAAAATTTTAGAGCAATGTTTTTTTTTTTTTTATAAATAAAATAGGGAAAACACTTAATTAGTGCTTTCTCACAAAATGCTGATCTGTTAATTCGGCCTTTGTAAGAATGAAACCTGTAATCTCATGGAAAAACACTTATTGCTTTCTCACGATCGCAAACCAATTTAAGAGCGATGTTGACAATGACTACGATGACGACGAGGATTGATGATCCGTCTTGTTCATGCAGGATCAAGGTAGAAAGAGAGTGGTTTCAATTTGTCAAGGAAATGAAGGCCAGGAGGTCATTGTAAAAGGACCCATGCATACATATGCTTCTTTTCAAGATAAATATTATTCTTGGGACAATTATTTATTCCACTTAATTGTGTCCATTTTAAGTACACGTTTTATGTGGGAGTACTTGCTACTAGTATAAACTTTGCATATTTAATTTCCATCCCAATCAAAAGGAAGCTGATTCCCATTTCAAGTAGCCACCAAAATATTAATTCCCCGGCCCCCAGCTACTTGGATATGTCTTTTTCTCTTTCTAGATAGAGCAAAATGATGTCTCTATCTCCTTTAGGTTTAAAATATTGACATAAAATCCTTTGCCAAATCCCTCCTTTATTCTCGAGGTATATATGCTTGATTGAGCTAGGCTGCTGCTCGTGGAGATGGGATTTTTCTGTTGAAGCTCTCCAAATAAGCTAAGGACTTGGAGTACCAAGCCTGCTGGCCGGCGATGCCCTAAGAGATAACTAGCTAGCATTCCCCATGACTTTCTATTTTTCTTGTCGAAATTATTTAAAATCGATGGCCAGAGTTAATTAGTTAATTTTCGTCAGGAGCGTCCAAAACTTCACTCCAAGTCCAATGGCTTGTCAAATTTCTAGTGACATTGGCTTCGCCAAAATTTAGAAAATGACAATGCAATAACCAAAGACATAATTTGGCTTTCAAAATTGGCTTTGCTAAAATAAGTTAACTTTAGAAATGGCCAAAACAATTAGAGATTATTTAGATTAATGACATTCATTTTGTATGGGAGCTTTTAAAACACTTTTGTTAACAAGGAAAATGTTTGGTAGCCAATTATTTTTTCAGATTCTGAGTTGTTGATTACAAATTTTTAGATTACCGATAGCTTTTGACATTGACCGACCTTTCCTATGATGAGAATCCGTAAAAGTGCTAGTCCTTATGCCACTACCAGCACAGGGAATGCTGAGTCTTGCAGGAAAGAGAGACGCTTGGATTCTTCTCCATTCCTCCAATTCATTTTTCCAATTCAATTTGACATAATGAAACTATAGAAGTAGCTAGCGCCCAAATACTCATAACTGAAAAATAATGGGCATGATGATGCCATGGATGAAAACTTAAATGAGGGCTATATTTTGGACTACTATTAATTTTTCATCCAAGGCCGGCCGTGAATGGAACCTTGGTGGCCGGCAACCACGACTCACCCGCGATGAAATTTGCAACGGTAAATTCAGAAGCTACACTGGCACTAGTAATCGCATGGTATCCAGTCCAGTTTACCCTATTAGCCGTGGATGATCCGGAACCCGTGTTCATGTACTCTCCGTAGTACAAAGTAGAAAGGGCAAAATCACCTCTCCACGGTAACCATCCAGCGGGGTTGACTAGGTTACCAAGGTAAGTCTTCATGAAAACCGTGCGCGAATATTTCCTCCAAGGCCGCCCGAGGTACGTCTGGACCGACCCTAAAAGTGGTTTCAAGTCAGAGGCTGCAATCACCTGACACTCGTGAACTGAAATTCCGGTATTTTGGTTAGGGTCGATCCGACCCTGTGCGGTTATGGTGTTGCCCTTGCCATGGCCGGGATAGCGTGCGTAAATGCTACAGTTTTGGAGTACTACGGCGGCATTGCCAAATACGAAGTCTACCGTACCATAAATGTCACATCCCTTGTAGAATTGTCTTTGGGAATGCACGTAAAGCGTGTCTTGGTACCCTTCGAAGCTGCACTGGTAGAAGACAGAGAGGTCGGAATCGACCCGGAGGGCCACGGCCTGGCCGTTAGCTGCTCCGGCCGTGTTTCGGATTGTGATGCCTTGTCCAATGAACCCGTCTCCGACCACCGCTGAATAAATGAGATACAAATTGTGTCAAATGCAGAGAGCAACAAGTAATATTTTAAATTCATCTAGGTACATGTTGGTGAAGTATTCTCGTAACACTATATATCTGGTCCATGATCGAGTTACTCTATTAATTGGAACCACCGTTGTGACAACATGGCGCAATGTAATTGATTTGCAAGAAACAAATATTTATACTACCGGTATATATAATTTATTCTCAATATTAAGCAATACAAACCATAAAGTAAAATTAAAAAAACTCAAAGAGGTTAGCAAGTTCTAGTCACCTGGCAACCGAATCCTCGAGAAGTTTTTGATCTGAGGTTCGGCTCCCGGTTCGTACACTACTAATTTCGAGTTGGACTAGTCCTTACGAGATGTTACCCTGATTTTAATCGGGATGTCTACAAGTGGATTGTGGGATTGACCTGCCAGGTTTGTCAATTTTTCGCATACCAAATTATCAAAGTACAAAAACACAAACAAAAAAAAAGTGGTGGAGGTCACACGATTTTGGTCCCAGCTTGAATCACTCCGAGCCGGATACTAATTTGAGGGCCTGCACTTGACATGATTTCATGAACACATAATTAAAGAATATCATGCATCACACGGGACCAGAGTGATACTATACATAAATATTTATGTATAGGATCCGGCTTCCCTGGACTATTGAAAAGTATATATATTACGGGGCGGTTCCGGGGACCCTTAAAAAAACCCCCAAGTTTCCGATCGAATTTTGTTGATCCGAGCCGCTCAATGTAATCAGAACGTGATTTTAAGAGTGCCTCGTGAGAAATCAACAAAAAAAATGACCGGAAAAGTCTTCATCCGAACAGTTTTTTATTGAACTTTATTGAACGATTCAATAAAAAACTGCTCAAATCAAGTCCTTCCCGGTTAGTTTTTTACTAATTGACGGTTGCGATCTCGTGGACTGTACAGTCCAAACATGGACTACAAACAAGCCAAATTCATATATATATATATATATATATATATATATATATATATATATGTATATACACACACATACACACACTTCAAAATTAAGTTGATAATGATAGCAAAGAATGATTAATTAAACGCTCAAGATATAACGGGGACATAAATTATCTTTGTTGTACAAGTAACTTTTAGAGCAAGTCTTAAAGTTGGTGTTAAAATGACTTTGTCAAAATTGTTTGTCTTAAAACAATAAATTTAAAATACTCCTAGCAATGCTAGTTCGTGGTCCAATTTGATGCAATTGTGCCACAATATCAAATTCAGACCATCGAATTAAATTCATATCTTTTCTCGATACAAATCAATTTGATTGGATGAGGTGCGAGAAATAGCATCGCCAAAGTTGACGCCAAATGTGGCATCAAAGATGACCTTAATAGCAATGCAAAAGCTGTTGCCAAATGTGTGATCAAAAGATATAGCAACATGTCGACTTGAATTTTGCTAAAAAAAAGTTTGTCAAATTATTACTTTGACAGCTGAATTGATTCATTAATAGACTTAAAAGCCATTTTGCTAGCATATGCATTAATGGCAAATGAGTGAGGGAAGCAAACCTAATCTTTAACGGTCATTAAATGTTTAAGCTGATAATTATAAGCCTATTGGCCCTTGTAGCCAAAGGACCTAATCTTTAACGGTCATTAAATGTTTAAGCTGATAATTATAAGCCTATTGGCCCTTGTAGCCGAAGGACCATCCCAAAGCTTAACTTTTTAGATATGATTGGTTCATTATTTTTTCACCCATGGGCATGTCCTTGATACTAAAATAATTTTCTCCTCATTTGATTCATTATTATGATTCTAAATTGTCTTTGTCATAGGCATTGATTTATATTTGAAAAAAAAAATGAAATAGTATAAGAAAGCAATCAGACGTATGTGTTTTTTTAATACCCGCAAAAAGAAACTCATATTTTTCGACATTTTCACAATCTTGCTCACAAATGTCGATTGTGCATGATCACGATCATAAAAGATATACAAATATCGATCGCACATATATACGTAGATAGAATCTCTCTCCCTATTTTTATTTCCTATTTTATTGTTATTCTTGTCTACATTGGAGTAATTGGTAAAAAGCTCTGACTTCTGTAATCCAGGACCAATATGGCAATTTACTCGGTATCTTTATCACATTCCACGTATTGGTACGTAATATCCTGTCGTGCCATGTTACGGTTGTTGCCTATTTGTCTATATAAAGAATTTGCTAATTTATTGAGAATGACTACAATTTGGTGAAGACGGCCGGCAGCCGTACGTAAACATGATTCTTAGTTCAAAGAGATATCCTTATCTCATATTATACTGGTGAAAGTTATAAAAGATCGGATTAAAAAGGCCAACAATAGGCGCAAAGAGCACACATAAAAATTGTAACAAATAGGATATTAAATATTGAATCCTTTTATTACCAAAGACGAACCTAAGATAATAAAAAAGAAAAAGGTTAAAAGTAAGACTAAATTTGACAAAAAAAAATTTTTTTTTTTTTGTGCTGAAAGCATTATATTAATTTTGAACTCACCAATAGTAGCTGAAGCGAAGGTTGTAGAGCCTCCTCTAACACTTTTGCTTCCAGTAATTACAGTCTTACCAATGCCATCCCCAACCAACGTAATGTTAGACAATCTTATCTCAACATTTTCCTTGTAAGTCCCTGCCTTCACATAAATCACAAACCTCCCATTCCCCGACCGCATCCCCGCCACGGCTGCCACCGCTGCCACCACCGTCGTATAATTCCCCGACCCGTCCTTGGCCACCACGATATTTGCCACAGCCGCCGGAGATGTCGACTGCAGAAGTTTTCGGTTACCGGGCGAAACCCAATTAGGAAACCCTTGTTTATATTTACCCCAAATACCATATGGGACTTTGTTCATGGCCAAAGTGTTGCTAATCAAGCTAGACACATTGTTATTCATCAAGGGGAGAATAATATTGTCAGTGACGCCAAAATCAATGAAGCCGGCTCGGCATGTCTCGAGGTTAGTCAAAGAGGAGCTGAGCCACGTTTGAGCGTCGACCCGGTTGGCATGCATATCGAGTGACGTCCTGTTGAGCTGTTTTATGGTGAAGTTGTAGAGATCGAGGCAATCAGCTGCCGCGGCTTTTTCGAGCTCGTTAGCCCACCTTGAGCCGAGCCGGTAAGCGTCGGCTTGGGCTTGCACGGCTCTGTCTAGGGCGAGCTCCACGGAGAGTTTGAAAAAATCAGATTTTTTGTTGATGGGTCGGGCGTAATATTTCGGGTCGCGGGTCAAGAAGTACTCACAGGGTTCGGGGTGGGGTGTTTGGCTGCACCAAGCTCTTACATCGGTCGGGGAATGGCCAGAAACGGCCGGAGATAGGAGAGAGAGAAAGGCAAGTGCCGCGATGAACGATTGAATCGGCATTATTTTGGGGTACCGTTTATGAAAATGTTGGTCGAGTGCTTAACCCAAAAAACAGATGCTGGTCTAAGAGTTTTGAAGCTTGAATGTATGAGAGAAGAATAGGGGTTTTGAGAGAATTGGTATGTTGTTTATGTCTTCAATTCCTTACTTTATATTACTATATATATATAATACAAATGAAATAAAGGGTCGGTCGAGTACTAATTATGGGGAGGCACCACCTGTGTGACTAAAATTTATTACTTTTTTTTCCCTAAGCAAATTTTTTTTATTAATTTTTAGAAAAGTACAAAGATTAAACAGATCTTGAGTATACCAGCAAAAAGTGTTGAAAAAATATGCTTACTTTTTGTGATGAAAGCCGATAATATGAGTGCAATAAAATCGGAACTCAAAACCTGAAAATCGATGCAACGAAGTTGGTGATCAAGGCAAGTGTGAGTGTGTCATCATCTATACTTAAGACAGATTCGTCTCCGCTACGGTGCTTACGGTTTGCATGAACGCCTATCTTCCAGTACTACTTGATCGAACTCCCCACAGAAGCAACACTGCGATTGATGAGTTTATTGAACCTCCTTATGTTTTGTACTCCAGAAAAGCTACGTGCACAGCAGCTGGTGCACAGACCCCGTTTTCTTCCTCCTCGGGTCGCGCAAAGATGATCGGAGCCGCTCATTTTGTTCAAAATATGTCGTTTAAGGTTTCTGTAAAAAATGAGCTTCGTTCGATATCGTTAGAGGCGTTAACAAAACACCCAAAATCACTTCAGAATTTAGGTTTGAACAAAATGAGCGGCTCCGATCATCTTTGCGCGACCCGAGGCGGAAGAAAACGGGGTCTGTGCACAGCTGCTGTGCACCAGCTGCTGTGCACGTAGCACAACTCTTTGTACTCTCTCAAAATGAATGACTCTGATTCCATGAAAATAAGGACATAAACATCTTTTCCACTCGATATAGAATGAATGGGAAACATCTTATTTATAGACCAACTGGTGACTATTCCGAATAGTCACCAAGGGAGGAGACACATCTATTCATATAAGACGCGTCGGTCTACAACAAATATGTGTCACTGAAAAGACATGACTCTAAAACAAGTCAATTCACATTCAAACCAAATAAAAATATTATATATCAATAACATTTTTCAACAATCCCCCACATGAATGAAATTGACTCGATAACCAATGCAAACGACTGAGAGAGTACAAGTGAAAATTTCTACAGAGGATGGGTAGTTTTTAGCTTTGAACATTCCCTTGTGAAAGACTATTGGATTTACTCCATCCGTCCCATAATATTTGTCCGATCCGCAAAACGGAGACGTAAAAATAATACAATTTTTGTAAGAAAAGTTGAAAAAAAAATTTAACAATTTACTAGATCTTGACGAGTTCTTTTAACTTATGAAAAAAATTTAAATTTTTTCTTGAAGAAATACATTATTTTATAGTCCTCGTTTTGCGGACCGGACAAATATTATGGGATGGAGGGAGTACTTGCTAACCAGTAGACGCGATGCCTTGAACTGTTCAGCGTTTTGTGTAAATCAAGACAATAGAATTCACACAGAATCTTTCCGAACACAGTTGGTTCGTGCGGTTGTGCCCATTTTGGCCTTGGAATACCAATTGATTTCAGAAAGTGTTTTAGAGAATTTAGCCTTAGAAAATTCTCACAGAAGCGGCCCCTTCACACTCACATAAATGATCTCTTATTAAGAGTATCCTGCTATACCCCACTTGGAATTTCCACAGTATAAGAATCATTAAAAGCAAAGTTTAACATGATATGTTGCAGGCATCACTGTTTCACCGTAGGAATGAGTTGGAGAGATTATCTCCTCAATGATACTCCTAAGTCTCATACAACTCGGTTGTCCCATTGAACCTAGATCTTGGGATTTCCTGTCAGCTAGGTTGGGTTGCCGTTATAGAGACTTTTAATTAATAGGCTTCAATATCATTCCCCTCGATGATTATTTGTTCTCTAGTCAAAAATCAACTCAACAGATCCGTAACAAATTTAACTGATCCGTAACAAATTTTTGACGTTTCATTCTCAAGTGAGAACAAATGTTTAATGGTAAGTTGTCTACAACAAAAATATTGAGACATACCGTATTATATGGTCCTCTATGCCTTTCAACTACTGATGGCCATCACATTATAACTCTAGCATTAAATTGGACCCCCGTTGAAACTTCCTCTAAGAGATGACACAATCATCTGCTTATTAGCCTCTTTGTCTAATACAATGAGTTGATCAGACTCCATCTTAGACCTTACTATACACGCATGAGAATTTCCAAATCATTGTCGCACTCCAATTGTACAGTTGAATCCACCTTTGGATTCTAAAACTTTAAATTAGATACTTATATCACAATACTTTATTCCTCAAGTATAGTTGAACATCTCCCATAGTGCAACATGTAATTTTATTTTGCGAAAGTTGGTGGAATGTTATAATTATTTCTTCCCCCATAATTTTGAAACTTATTCAAAATTTATCAAAATAATTTCCTCAATTTATGACATGACATAGACAATGTCAAAACCTCTCTTTATGTCTCATGTTTTAAGAGACATCAACAAAGAAACAATCCCATATTGAGTAACTCTATACTCAAATTGAGATAATTTTATGCTAACTACACCATGCATTGTAAGTATCTTTGCCGATCAATAGATACTCTCTATAGCATATATATCAATTTCACTTTATTCAAAAGTATCATGTGGGGCGTAGTTGTTGATAACTACCAACCGCTTAAGTTCGTAGAAACTAAAATACTATTTCATTTTCAATTTCATGCTAAATCAAATATAGCAAGCCAATCTACTAGGTCAATCAAAATTGAATTTCAATTCAAAGAATCCAAAACATGAATTTACACATTTGGCATTTTCAATAGATTTGGCCCAACTGACTACTCAGACAGTCAAAAAATATGTGACTTTTCACTAATAGTCGCGTAACTTATTCATCAAGGGTCACGTCTCTTGGTGTCAACGCAACGGTCACCTCTCTTGGTTTAAATCTCAAAGTCATGTCTCTTGAGGTAAACCCAAAGGTTACAATATTTTGGTTTAACTACAAGAAGTCACACAATTTAATTAAACCTAGGGAAAAAAAAAACTCTTTTAACCAAAGGTTCCAGTATATGCACGCCCAACACTGTTAGCAGCCACGGGTCCATTTTATTATATACCACTAAAAGTCGCATGGTCCCATTTTCCAAACTTGAAGCAACACAAATGTTCAAAGGTGCAAAAACCAATTACACGGTTTCAACTTTCAACCAAAGTGACCACTTGCTCTTCATTGATGCATTCCATCGTCAATTCCATGAGTCACATGTTACAGAATCACACCTACGGTTTGACACCAATATGAACCGCCACTGTTCACAAATTATCCCAACCATACTGTTAAATATTATCGCAATCATGAATCAATGAGTAACACATGCAAACACAATATCGTGCCCAAAACCATAAATGGAACTAGAAATCGTCATTTCAATAGTGTAATCATACGATCGGCGAAGGAAAAATTCCGCTAGTCAAAATAAAAAGCAAGAATGCAAAACTCGGGCAAATGAGAAAACTCGACAATGTTTAACCCACATTTAACGTGAAGTAATCACATGACATACATAGTTGCCTTAATCAATTGCCGAAACCGAACCAATGTGTCCCTCACCAAAGAACACTGGTCAAATGTGGACACACGTCCAGTGTGCACCTACTGTGTTCCAATCCAGTCGAATGAATATCAAATAATTTGAATAAAAGGCTAGCTATGCACTTAATTGTTTGTGAACTGATAACCAATTAATCTTCAAGTTTCTCAACATCAAAATAGATCGGCCTACACTTCTAAGCCTGATAATCAATTTTGTTTATGAACTTGAGAATACATGAAACCGCACAAAAGATACACAAATGCATATATTTTCGTCTCCACGAAAGATATGTGGTCACAAGATTAATTCGCAAAGAAATTAGAACCTTTTAAAATCCCAGTAATTAACAGATGTCCACGTTAAAATTACTTGGAAATAACCTTCATTCGAATCTCTTAAGTGGAACTTTAAACATGATTAAGTGCGCATCTGATCATCAATTACCAGAAGAATGCATAATTCCCCAAACAGTACAAAAATGCCAGTCTCCAATTTTCCAAGCATAATGGATACACATAGTACTAATTAAGCACAAAATTAAAGTACCAAAACTTCGGGTTCTAAGTTCTAACAAGACAAACCGATCACGGCTATATATTCATATTACTCTAGTAGTATTTTTCATTGTGCCCCTTCAAAAACTTATTGCCGGTTGGGCCAAAGAATAAAGTGGCCAACCGACATATGCATCACAATAGGCGAAATCCAAACTAAAACAAGAATCACGGCAAAATTGATGATCATATTTTCCAGGCTAACAGAAGATTTCAAACCGAGGAATACGTACACATGCAAAAGTAAACACGAATCTGTCTTAAGATTGTTGGAAAAATATGCTTACTTTTTGTGATGAAAACCGATAATATGAGTGCAATAAAATCGGAACTCAAAACCTGGAATTTGATGCAACAAAGTTGGTGATCAAGGCGAGTGTGAGTGTGTCACCCTCTGTACTTAAAGACAGATTCGTCCCCGCTACGGTGCTTACGGTTTGCATGAACGTCCATCTCCCACCACTACTTGGTCGAACTCCCCACAAAAGCAACACTGCAATCAATAGATCTGTTGAATGTCCATGAAAATAAGGATATAAACATCTTTTCCAATCGATATATAGAATGAATGGAAAACATCCTATTTATAGACCAACCGGTGGTGACTACTCGGAATAGTCACCAAGGGATGAGATACATCGATTCATATAAGACGCGTTAATAGGTGTCACTAAAAAGATATGACTCTAAAACAAGTCAATTCACATTCAAACCAAATAAAAATATTATATATCAATAATATTTTCCAACAAAAAGCCACTCGAAAACCAGCCCCAAAGGAAGGCAAGATGCCAACCGAAAATTACAAATAAAACCGGAAAACCCTAATTAAGCACACTAACACCTACACCATAAATCAGCAGGGCCAAGCCCGAAACCAAAGCCTAGAATCAAAAAAACAACCGTTGCACTGAAACAAGGCCCATGCCGGGCCACACTTCTCCGAAATTACCCAAGCACTGCTGCCCAAACGAGAACTTCAGTCGCTAACCCGCTACCACAAGAATTCTCCTCGATATCAAAAATTCAGAGAAAGAGAGGCACCGTCCTCGAGGTCTTATAACTTTGCTACTTTTTATTTTTATTAGGATGAATTTACTAAAATACCCTTACATTATATGATGCTAGCTTTTTATCTCTTTACAAATGTAAGGGTATTTTAGTAAATTTATCCTAATAAGAACAAAAAAGGAAGTAACGTTAATAAATAGGGGAGTTGCAAAATCAGTAGCTTAAACTATTCTGTTTGCGCAGATAAAAAAAAAAAAAACTATTCTGTTTGCCGATAAAATAAAATATTTTGTACAAAGTGGGATAGAATGAGTAAAGTTCTTGTTGAAACCGGGGTCCACAAAATTCTGGAAATAAGTAAAGAAAACAGGATTATCCTATTAGAGAGCATTATCGTTCCCAAGTGGTCCCATCTCATAAAATGAGTGGTTCCCACATTAATTAGCCACCAAAATTAGCTACTGTGTTAGTAATTTATTAATCAAAAACCCATTTTTCCAACAGTTTTAACGGAATAAATTCCGCAAGTATTGTAACAGCTCGAACCCTCAAGCAACACCATGAAATACAATCACCCTCAGATCAAATTTTAATTCTTAAGACATAATCTAAAACCAAAATATGATGATTAACACCTTAACATTTATATTGTGTAAAATTCCCAATCAAAATATGGTGATTAACACCTTAACATTTATACGGGGTTGAGGTCTGTTACAATTCTCTTCTCTAATTTGAGCTCCCTCGAGTCCAAATCTTAACTCCATTCATGTCCATGATACAACTCCTACGAATTCAGGTGGTGTCTTATTTGGAGGATTTGATCCCACGGTTCTTATATTCAAGACACAAAGGTATCATAACAAGGAGCTAGCGAGCATCCCAACGATTTGGCACTCACACTCCTGATCAACAATCGTATGCCACCGAGAATTCAAAAGAAAAAGTTGGCAAGAGGCAAACCGAGAGATTTCAATAGGCGTTGATGAATACGTCATCGGTATAATATTTCAATCAGCAAAGCTGTCATTTATTAATGCAAAATTAGGAACATCGAGAGCAGCTTTCCTAATAGCCCAATTCGAAAAATCTCCTTGTCAGGTCTTGGGGATTTCAAGAGATAGGGTATTCTTGGCTACAAAGTGAGCCACCCTATTACTAGTTCGAGAAACGAAATTGAAAGAACTAAACTAGCTAAATTGAAACAGTCACCAATGATCACTTTCATGTTTGCTTTGGCACTCAAATCTTTCCTTGTAGCATCTGAACAATGTTCTCCGCGTCTCCTTTCCAGTAAATAATCAACTGCCCCATGAGTGGTTGCCGTCAAAACCGTATATCGGAAGCCCAATGCCTCAACCAATTCCACCGAAGTAGCACCCGGCCACAAGTTAAGTGGCCGGCTTGCTCTTTCTCATTTAAAAAATTGAATGGCTTTGTTCGTATTCTCAAATTTTAGAATGAAAACATAATTATTTAAACTCACTAGGGTAAAAGACTAAAGTATCGCCTATCAAAAAAGGAATATGACCCGTATTTAACTCCTTTTTTTTAACCGGCTTATTGATATGTTTGACTCAAGAAATGAAGGTTCATCATCAACTCAATTGGTCCTGGAAAGCTAAAAAGTATTTATATATGTCCTCCCCGATTGGAAGAGGATTAGAATGTGATTGACAAAGACTGTTATTTTGACTTTCAATTAAAAAAAAATTGATCCAATTGGTCCTTCATGAGGCTACTATTTGCCGAACAATGCCTTGTCTACTTAGTTTTTTTTTTAGACTTTTTAGTGTTTTGTTCTTATTCAATTTTTTTTTTTTTGCGTTTGTTAGTTTTGTATTATACTTTTGTGAGTTATCGACGAGAGAAATCGAAAAAGTAAAAAAATTTACTTTACCCAAATATTTTTTAGAATACCCAAGATAAAGCCCAAAAAATCGACTTTGGGGGTTTTATCTTTGAATATTTTCAAAAATATTTGAGTGAAAGTAAAAAAAAATATTTGGGTTATCCGATTTCTCTTGTCGAGACGAATTAATAATCCACAAAAGTTTGGTATGAAACTAACAAACGCGAAAAAAAAATTCAAATAAAGACAACACAAGAAAAAGCCTCAAAAAACTTCTGAGAACAAGGCCTTAGCAGCTACTGGATTAGTTCATGAGAAAATATCAAATATAATAGAATTATCTGACGGTGAAACAAAATCATTTTTTTCGGGGGTAAACTCACATTAATCTTCACACAAATAAAAGTATATTCTGTAAATTAACATTAATTATACACTCTCGAAAGTCGAAACTTTCATAAATTGGTTGAAGTGACGTTATCTTGTGATGCAAGAGGATTTTGAACTGTATATAATGAGACCTGAAATTGATCAAGATGTGACTGGCCGTACGTGAACCTATTCAAATCATGGACACAAGATTGATATCAGGTTTATAGCTCGGAGCATGTCCAACGGAGGAGTCAAATCCTATGTGGACGAGCTTGAGGCTATGTTTGGATCGAACTTAGAAAAAGAAAAAGAAAATTAGGAAGGGAAAATGATTATGAGAGGAGAGAGAAAAGTTGAACTTGTGTTTGAAATTCACCCCTCTTTTTGTAGAACCAAACAAGGAAAGGAAACTTTTTTAAATTTTCCCTTCTTCTCCACATTTTTCTACAAGTTCCAAACATAGCCTAAGACTTGAGTTCTCGTGTAATGACCCGCGTCATCTGACCTGTGTTAATCCTTAGCCTAACCACATGGCTTTGCTCGCGTTTTATTTTATTCCACTTCCATTTTCCTTTTGTTTCCGATCCAATGTGCATGGGATCTTACATTGAGCTTGGCTCGATTACAAAATCTGTCGAGCCAAGCTCTTAACGAGTCATGTCTTGAGCCGCTCAATTCTTTTGCAGCCCTATTTTCACCAGGGAAGTTTTTCCGCGAATGCCATAGACCTTTTGTGAATAGTAATGAAAACTTAGTAAAATTAGTGAAGAATATATATAAAGTCGTACGTTTCTTTATTTTGATGCTATGAATTTGTAATAAAAAAGTTATGAATTGCTAAGCAAATGTTAACAATCTTTAAACAAATGATACGAATTTAATTAATACAGAAGTTCTGAATTTTAATGTGATTCAAAGAGAAATATTCTACGCATATATCGTAGTAGCATTTTTCATTATCTAGAAACCATTTGTGACATTTTTTTTGTGTCGGTTGAAGCCAGCTAGTGCATTTGGCCAACCCGTTACGTCCAAATCTTTGAGCGTTACTTATCACGTAAATCCATAAGCTTTCCTATATTCATAACAAGTTTTTGTGTCTCGTAATGAAGAAAAAACAAATGAAGCTCTCCTTTTTGGAGAAACCATACAGACCTAGTTTTTCTTTGGCTTTAAATGAGCCCCGTTAGTGGATTGTGAGATTCGTTTTCCTTGATAATACGTTGAAGTGCGCTTAAATTGGCACGGATATTCAGTTTTTTTTTTTAAATCAAGTGACCTCTATTTCACTAGTTAACAGCTGAACACCAAAATGTGAACAAAATCCTTGTAAAAACCAGATGTCATGACTCAAGAGTCAAGAAATGCATGGTTCAATGCACCCTCACCTGAGTCACCTCACAACCACCACCTTCACAACAACCTTCTCTGACCATCTTCGAGCCATGTTCCGCACCCTGCGACACCTGGCTAGGACCATGGTCCACGTGTTGTAACTCACTCGAAAATAAACAGCTTCATATAGGAACCCCCTCTCAACACTTCTTCATTCCACCGTTTCACATAAACCAAAAATAAAAAAAAATGCCTACTCTGCTCACCACCTTTCTTCCTCTATTAGCCATCGCAAATCTCATCTCATGCGACCAACAAGGCCTCGAGGTGGTCCAAATAGCCCGAGCCGGGGTCCAGAACGCCATGGACTGGGCTCGGGCCTATTCGAGCCCACTTGGGTCGGGCCAAGATTTGAACAATTACTACGTGGGAGTGGCTTTGGGTGACTGCGTGAAGCTGTATGAAGATACGGAGCCGCGGCTCGAGCGGCTGGTCTCAGGTGATCAGGAGTATTGCACGAGGTCCGACGCGGTGACGTGGCTAAGCGGCGCGGTGGCTAGCCATAGGAGCTGTTTGGATGGGTTGGAGGAGAAGGGTTTGTTGTTTGGGAGTAATGGTGGCTCGGTGGCTCGGAATTTGACTGTGTTGCTAGGAGAAGCTCTGGCCTTTTATGGGTCTAATAATAAAACTGATTTGGGGAATAAGAGCAATGGTGCGTCCTTTCGGGAAACTTTTTGGCTTATTATCCACACATATATAGAAACTTTAGATCTGCGGTGCTAATTCGGCGAATTCTTTTCAAACTATCCTGAAAAACTACTATATAGAATTAGTAACTAGGTGTATATTTAGAGTTGTGCAAGACCGAGGCAACTACATTCCCGTGTTTCCGCCCTTAAGCTCCAATCTATCATTTTAATGAATCGAAACGTTCCAATTACATCAAAACCTATATTTATGGATCATTCTGGAAAAAACAAATCTAGCTCATCATATAGACAAACCAGTTTGCAGAAAAACCATATTACAAAGACCACCAGCCCAATACAAGACACAGAAAATGATGCATTTTTTTCTTTTGTCCTCATCGATTCCTTTTTCTTTCTATTCTTTTTGTTACAAATTTATTTAGGACGGCAAAGGAGACCCAGCCGGAACCCTGGGGGGCTGTTAGCAGCATGGAATGCAGCAACATCCAAGGCCAACCTGGTAGTAGCTCAAGATGGGTCCGGCAGTCACAAGACCATAAACGAGGCGGTGGCTGCAGTCGGTAGAATGGGCCGAAGGCGGCTGGAGAGAGTGGTAATCCACGTCAAAGCCGGGGTTTACCACGAGAGAGTGGAGATTGGAAGGGACTTGAAGCACCTCATGTTTGTGGGCGACGGCATGGACAAGACCATCGTCACCGGCAGCAGAAATGTTGTGGACGGTGCTACCACTCTGAGCTCGGCCACATTTGGTAATTCAAACTCACCAAATCAATGTCATACCATTTGATATGAGTTTTCTACCATCTTCAATGGTTTGGGCAAAGTATAGATTACCTCCTTATGATTTGCTGCAGGAGTATCAGGAGACGGATTTTGGGCAAGGGACATGACATTCGAGAACACAGCCGGTCCCCATAAGCATCAAGCAGTGGCACTGAGAGTGAGCTCGGACCTCGCAATCTTCTACCGATGCAGCATCAAAGGCTACCAAGACACGCTCTACGTGCATTCTCAGAGGCAGTTCTATCGCGACTGCCAAATTTATGGCACGGTCGACTTCATATTTGGCGACGCCCCAGTAGTCCTCCAAAACTGCGACATCTACGTGAGGAAGCCCTTGGACAACCAATCCAACATGATAACCGCCCAGGGGAGGGAAAATCCCAACGAACACACGGGCATTTCGATATTGAACTCGCGCGTCAGGCCAGCGCCTGAGTTTAGCATGGTCAAGGGGCGGTTCAAAAGTTACTTGGGCCGCCCGTGGAGAAAGTACTCTAGGACCGTCTTTTTGAAGACGGACCTTGATGGGTTGGTTGATCCAAGAGGGTGGACTGAATGGGGTACTGGAGGACTTGCCCCTTCTACTCTGTATTATGGGGAGTATCTGAATTCGGGTACCGGGGCTTTAACCCGTGGAAGGGTGAGATGGGTCGGGTTTCATGTGATCCGCGACCCGAAGGAAGCTAGCCCATTTACCGTTCGGAACTTCATACAGGGGGAGTCTTGGATTCCGGCCACTGGTGTGCCCTTTTGGCTTGACATTTGATTTTCCCCTTGCAACGATTTTGATTGTGGGGGTTGAAATTGTATGTGGAAACATGTATTTTACATTATAAAACAGCGTTTCATAGTCTAGCTGAGTTCTTTTTGGGTTATCCGGAACGATCTTACGAATCGATTGCTTTGTAAACCGGAGTCCCAATTGAGTTCTTAGTGGATATTATTATACAATGGCTTGTAAGTACGTCACATATCGGTTAATTGATCTTTATAATGGGTAAATGAAAGGCATTTGATAGTCTCGATCCCTCGTCTAAGTAGGAGAACTAATAGGTTCTCGGCATATCGAGTGAGTGGTTATTGTATATCTTGTAACTTGTGAGAAAATATTTAACATGAATGATGAGAATCGTTAGATAAAGATTCATTTTTGGGGTTATTTCCGATTTGAAATGAATGTCCTTAGTTCAACCACATTATTTCGTTCGAAAAGTGTGTAATGTTTGAGTTTTGTTTTTGTATTTTAGGAGGCATTACTCAATTGAGTGTTGTCATCATAAAGGATGCTACAATAGTATTCTTCGGATTTCGTGTTAGTGCTGTGCAACAATACCGTGCTGCACACCTTTGAGCTGTCGGATTGTACATCCGACTGCTCGGATCTCATCTTGGCAATTAACAATCGAGAGTCGTTTATTGTCGATATTAGATCTAAGCCGTTGGATGCACGATCCGACGGCTCGAAGGTGTGTAGCACCATCCCCCAATTCCTATTCTTCCAACCACAAACGACCCGATATTTCCCCATCACCCGGTTCCGGCTCCGCCGCTATATGGGAATGGGATGGTGACGGAGGACGGACTCTGACCTGCCTCATCTCATCAGGACCCGCACCTGCCCCATCTCATCAAAGTAGGAGGTCACATTGAGGTCTGCAAAAAATTATCATCCGTCAAATCAACCCAATTCGAACCGACTCACGCCAAAAAATCATTGATTGCAATCATGAGCGGATTGAATTGGGTGGGTAAACATAATATCTAATCTCTAACCCATAGTATTTAAGTTAACCCCACCAAACCTGCTATATCTCTAACCCAGTAGGATATTACCATTAACCTTTCGAATATTGGTTGGTAGTTACCAGATTTTTATACTCCTGGTTTCATGATTTGCTGGAATAGTTGACTTTTTCAGCGGATAAAAAATTAAATTTAACCATCTAACTCGTTGAGTCGAAACCGTCAAAAAAAATAAAGAAAGTTAACCAACCCGTTGGCTTCAAAAGTTGATGAATTGGCATTTGGTTAAAAAATTACTTTATTCGTCCCAATTTAATAGTTTCTCATTCTATTCTAACCGAATTAAAAAATAATTAATATATCTTTAAACTGATAATGAATTTTATATCTAATATAAATTTTATTTGATAGACCTTGATTAATTATGTAATATAATGTTTTAAAATCACATAAAATATTGTAAATTACAAGATATGTAATCAATTGAAAAATGACACAAAATCTCAAAAGGGACTATTAAATTGAAACGGAGGGAGGGAGTACAAACCAACCAAGTACGGATTAATTAAAAAACTATAATTCTAAAACCACACATAAACACTTACACAAACTCTCTCACATCGTATGTGGGCCCCACACATATTAGAGATGTATAGTAGATGTGGATCCCACAGGTGATGTGAGTAAGTTTGTGTATAAGTATTTGTATATTGAGAATAAATTATTTACACCGTCGGTGTAAATATTTGTTTCATCCAAATTAATTGCATTGCCAAAACAGTGGTTCCAAATAATTAAACATGGCAACGTGGCGTAATACAATTGATTTGAAGGAAAGGAAACAAATATTAACACCCACGATGTAAAGAATTTATTCTCTTGTATGTTTGTGTTTAGTTTATGCAAGACTAGTCTTATGATACACACTCCTTATTAGGAAGTGTACCATACGCACCATGATTTTAAATCCTTGGATTTAAAAGTGAATAATTCGGACTACTCATTTATTAAATCAATTAATAAAATGAAAAAAATGGCTTAACAGGTAATATGTTATTCTCTCTTCCTTGACTCTCTCTCTCTCTCTCTCTCTCTCTCTCTCTCTCTCTCTCTCTCTCTCTCTCTCTCTCACATTTGTAAAATACTGCAAATTATACAACATAACCATAATTGTTATGACAATACAAAAAATTGACATTTTTTTACCACAATGTGTCGTACCAAAAGAACATTTAGAATTGTGCATTCAATATATTTGATATAAAACAAATTTCTCTGTTGTAACTGAATGTACGGTTAATTTGCAACCGTGACACGATCAAAACCATTGATTTCGTTATATTTGTTGATTAAATAATTCACATAATTTTTTGGCTCAATAGGGTTTAGAAAGTCCTTTTCATCGGCACCCGAATTTAATAGTAAAATGATTTTTTTTGTCTGATTAAGGGTCTAATGATAAGCGATCAACTTCATTATTGTATCTGGATACATTAAATTTTTTCGATTACGCAGTTTTCAATATCTAATTTTGGTGATAATGTTGAATATCGTATGACTTGATATTCTAACAATTATGATCGATCATTCAAAAAATATACTCGCTAACGACGTTTAGTTATGGTATAGGATTTTCCCGATTATAACTATCGTTAACTGAATATTCTGATCGAATTTTTTTATACAACACGTTGTGGGTATGAAAACGTTAATTTATGGTATTGTCATAACAAATTTGGTTATATTACTGAATTTTTGGTTTGGTATTTTGTTGATTATAACTATCGTTAACTAAATATTTCGATTGAATTTTTTTCATACGATACGTTGTGGGTATGAAAACGTCAATTTATGGTATTGTCATAACAAATTTGGTTATATTACTGAATTTTTGGTTTGGTATTTTGTTGATTATAACTATCGTTAACTAAATATTTCGATTGAATTTTTTTCATACGATACGTTGTGGGTATGAAAACGTCAATTTATGGTATTGTCATAACAAATTTGGTTATATTACTGAATTTTTGGTATGGTATTTTGCTAATTATAATTGTTGTTAATTGAACATTTCGATTGAATTTTTTTATACGACACGTTGTGAGTATGAAAAAATCAATTTATGGTGTTGTTATAACAAATTTGGTTATATTATTGAATTTGTGATTTGGTATTTTGCTAATTATAACTATTATTAACTGAACATTTCGATTGAATTTTTTTATATGATACGTTGTGGGTATGAAAACGTCAATTTATTGTGTTGTCATAACAAACTTGGTTATATTATTGAATTTGTGGTATTTTGATCTTATTACAGAATAGTTTAATCAATTTCCTTTGCTATGATAATTGTGGGCATAAATGCCAAATTATGGTATTGTCATAACAATTATGGTTTATTATATAATTTGTAGTATTTAAATATGTTTTCTTTTGATACGACACGCCGTGGTAAGAAAATGACAATTTTAGGTGTTGTCATGACAAATTTGGTTATTTTACTGAATTTGGGGTATTTTACACATGTATTTTGTTTGGGTATAACAATTGTTGATTCTGGTACGACATATTTTGATTTTGTTACGGAATATCATACGTGTCAAAGAATTTTTTGTACAACTCATTGTGGTAAGATAATGCCAATTTATGGTATTGTCATACATTTGTGTGTAACATTATTTAATTTGTGATATTGTACACATATATTTGGTTGTAGTATAAGTATTATGATTTCTGGTACGAATAATTATGGTTACATAATAACAATACTTTTTAACTATGGG
Source organism: Rhododendron vialii (assembly GCF_030253575.1). Lineage (NCBI taxonomy): Eukaryota > Viridiplantae > Streptophyta > Magnoliopsida > Ericales > Ericaceae > Rhododendron > Rhododendron vialii. Next base: position 3,133,916 of record NC_080563.1, on the reverse strand, counting down.
CAACTTGTTAATGCCATGTTCAACAGGTAAATTTTAAAGTAAAAGTCATAATTATCATACAAAATACTCCCTCCGTCCATTTTTTAGTGTCCTGCTTCGTAACTCCAACTTATTAAAAAGATATCATCATTACACCTTTCACATCAACTTTTTCCTCTACTTTCCCTACTTACCCATCATCATTACATTTTTACTCACTAACTTTTCAAAATAAAATCTATTTTTAGGGACAAAATAGACAATACATCAACTTTTACCTCCCTAACTTTACAAAATGGACACTTATTAAGGGACAGCCCAAAATGAAATACTGGACACAAAAAAAGAGACGGAGGGAGTATGTATTAGAAAACCAAAAATCGTCATAATGAAAATCACAAATTGTCATAATTTAGAATTATCGTAATAAACATAACTTAGAAAACCAAAAATTGTCGTAATTTAGAATTGTCGTCGTAAGAATTGTCGTACATTAGAAAACCAAAAATTGTCGTAATAAACATAACCCGCTCACAGGTGTCCTCCTACTTTGCCTTTGGAATTCACCATAAACCCTAGTCTCTCTCTCTCTCTCTCTCTCTCTCTCTCTCTCGTACTCATCGCCGTTCGAGACTCCCTTACACAATCCAGGTATCCCTCAGATTCTGGTAATCCGGTTCTCTGGCCGATTCCGTGTCGTATACATTACACACGTACATATACACGCACTTTGAGCTGGTTTTTGTTATAGCAGGGATCATTTTGATGGCTACTGGATCCGATGCGGCCGTATCCTCCTTATCGTGCGTTCAATGCGGCAAACCTGCACATCTTCAGTACTAAATCTCACCCTTTCCCGTAGCTATTGATACTTGATCACTCTCTCAGTTATTTATCTTGTAAAGAACGAGTTTTTTTTTTTTTTGGTTACTTTTCTTGCAGCAATCACATGGGAATTTACACGCACATACTTACAGATGATTGCTTTACTTTAGTATTGTCTAAGGAATAGTATAATTTTGAGCGATCGAGAGAGAATTAAGGTGTTTAGGATGATGATTGATGAATGAGGTAGTTATTGATAAGCTGAATACAATTTTATTGAATAATATCAAACTGATTAAAGGTGTATCGGCTGCAGACTACGCAACTTGAAACCCTAGGGCAGCAACCATTTAACTCGAGCTTAATGCTTAGTCAACCGTTGAGTAGTAAATTAGAGTTAACTAACTAAACTTAAGTGTAGGGAAGTCCAAATAGGAGAGAAACAAGGATAAGAAATTGGGGTTGACGATGATTTCCAATGACCATTTGATCTGGTACAGAGCAGCAACAGGTTGTGTTATGTGGTTGGGGTGGGGTTGACCGGTTGAGGATGAATTTGGTTCATATGACGAAGTGTAAATTTCAAAAAAAAAAAATATTTTGTGCGGTCAAAGTAAATTAGTTTATCCACGGAAATGGACTAAAATGTGATGGAATTGTTAACCGTGATTAAAGTTATAAAAAGCAGGCATTGTTTGGTTCTCTGAAGTTCCATAGTTGGTTATACCGTCATAGATGCTCTTGTGGGTTTCTGTTGTATCCCTGGTTATTCATATACTACTTTACCATGATATTTCTTTCTTTTTTTGACAAGTAATTAATTATATTGATAAGAAGGCATTAAGGGACTGCTTCACCATGATCTGAGGAGACTACTTGTGTAGAGACTCTGAGATAATTTGACAACTCTTCAATATCTGTTATTTAGATTCCTATTTATTAATTTCTCAGAATCGGGGTTATTGTTTTCAGCATATAGAACACCAGCACTCTATGGGAATCCTTTTTGTAATGTGTCTCTATATGTCTCGTGCATCCTTTTTTAACCATGTCAACTAAGGATTATGGGTTGGCCTAACTGAAGGTTTGTTTATGTAGCTTTGGTTTTGTGTTTGTTTTGTTTCAGAGAAAAGAGTCAGGTTCACTGGATGTTTAGTAATGGTTGGTGCACTGATTATCGCTTCCTATGTTTTCAGGTGCCCCAAGTGTGTGGAATTGAAGCTTCCTCGGGAAGGAGCTGCTTTCTGGTTTGTAAACGCTCTCTGGATTCTGTGAATGTAGTTTTGGTTGCTGCTAACTGCCACAAAAGCAATAGCCCTAGGGAAAATCATGCAGTTATAGATGTAGTGAAAAAGGCTTTTTGACTTCGATGGGTTTACTGACTATCAGTTTTTTTTTTTGGATTTTTCCGACTTGTATGTGTATTTTCCAGCTTTTTTTCATCTTTAGGGAATTTGTATTGATAAAGTGCTGTTTCTTACCAGCACCCAGGACTGTTTCAAGTCATCTTGGAGCACTCATAAGTCAGTTCATTTGAAGGAAAAGTTATCCGCACTTGGGCTTGGTGCTCCTGGTGAACAAAATTCAGCCTCACCAAATGATGGCTGGTTATATTGCTTAAAGAAAGGACAGGCTCAAACACCTAAACTTCCCCATTTTGACTGGACAGGGTAATATAACGTATTTCATTTCATGGTCGATTTGTCCGACGGGAAAACTTTTCGTTGGTATTTATTTGTTTTTTTGGTGGTTGAATGGGAAGGAAACATTAATTACCATGTTTGTGGACATGGTCACGCATGGTAGTACAATGTGCTTGATATCGTTAGAATCTGAAGATGGGTAAACGTTTTGTTGTTGTTGCTGTTGCTTTACAGTTCATTGCTCTGGCATGTAAATAAAATTAGTTTTTCCCCCATGATTATCCAATTCATGATACTATTCTGCAGGTCACTGAGGCCATATCCTATATCAAGAAGGCGTGCTGTACCTGCTGACATCGATCCACCTGACTGGGCAATTGGTGTGAGTAAATTTGACTTCTTCTTTTTGATGTCAAGCCTTCGCTTCTTACCCATTCTCTTTATCTCTTTGTTTCCTAGTTGCCATTGCATTGCATATTTTTTAGGTGAATACTTGTCAAAAGATATTTTGATGAGATGATATTTTGGCAATTTGATGAATTCATCATTTGTCTTTGGGATGTGAGCATGTTTATCACTTTATAAATTTAGCTTCTGCATTCCACATTTTCTTATAGTTCAGACTTCTGTTTTATCTGGATGTGTTCATGATTTTTCTGACACTGTTGCTTCCATTTTATTCTTGTCATGTGCTCCTCCAACATTTCCACAAACAGTCATTTGCTTTTATTTTAACTGCAGGGAATCCCTATAATTGAGCCCAATAGTGATCTTCAACATGTCGTTGAGGTAATAATTTGTTTGGAGAAGTAGTTCTTTCAGTTAAATTTGAATCTTCATCCAAGTTGGCCATTTTCCCACTTACTTCTGATTTCTTTTATGAAGATCAAGACTCCTGAGCTAATTGATAGAATGAGAGAAGCTTGCCGGGTAATATCTCTCTCTCTCTCTCTCTCTCTCTCTCTCTCTCTCTCTCTCTCTCTCTCTCTCGTGCACGCGCCTCTCTCTCTCTCTCTCTCTCTCTCTCTCTCTCGTGCACGCGCCCACGTATGTACAAAGAAAGATGAAATAGGAAGTTTAGGAGTTCCATTTGCGTGAAGCAAACCTGTCTTATTGGTTTCTATTGACTGTATATATGCCTCTAACATGTGTGGAGTCACCTTTTGCATATTCTAATTTGTTGTTCTAGTCTTATTATGTGGCGAAGTGGAATAAACTAACATCGTGTAACAGTGGAAATGTTTGCTTGAAGGCAAGGCCTCTGACCATTAGAATGTGTGGTCATATGTTCTTTATCAAATGCGGATCTAACAAAAGTTTCAGAACTTCAAATGTCGTGTGGGTCAAAATCAAAGATTTTTTAGCTAAAAAAGAAAACTAAAGTGAAAAGAAGGGGAATAAGTTCTTGGATACTTCCAGAACCTCATGGCCCATTTTCAAATATAGAACCTGAGTCATGTTGTTCCATTTGTTTCCTTCAGATCGCAAGGGAGGTTCTGGATGCTGCTGCTCGTGTTGTTCAGCCGGGTGTGACTACTGATGAAATTGATGACGTGGTTCATGAAGCAACAATTGCTGCTGGTTTGTTGACACCATGAACTCTGCAATAGTTGCAATTACTATTTTTTATATTGTTGGTTTTATCAGGTTTATTAAGCTAAAGTAAATAAACATCTCTTGACAAAGGACCAAGAACTTGGAAGATTAAGAATTGGATACCGGACCCTCTCCTATTTATTTTTTCCTCCATTCCCAGGGTTGGTATAGGTTTCTAATTTATTTTTGAAGTCCTGTGCAGCTGGGGCTGAAATACTCTTTTAGCATATAAGTCACTGATGTATGTATATGTCAAGCATTGGTGTTTGTGTTGGCTTGCCTATGCTATATTTTTTATGTTTTAGACAGCATTATGATAACAATTGACAACACGAGTCATATCGACGTGCGACATTCAAAGTCATTTCAAACCTGCTTCCATTTTGAGTCAAGAGTTAGATCAATAGACACATCCTATTGCACTAATCAGGAGTGTTTGTAGTGACTGGGGGGTCTAAGATCAAGAAGTGAGTGTAGGCCGAATGATAGAAAACACACACTGCGATGATCCACACTGTCACAGCCCGACTCATTCTTTTTGTTCTGTTGTTTTATTTAGTTTTCAGCTTTTACCATCTTGTTTACAAAAAATCACATATTGGATCTTTGATGTTGATTTTTGTGGACTTTTGGTTGTTTTGAGCCATTTTGGGTTTTTTTTTTTTTGAAAAAAGAAAAAAATTCATCAAAAGTACAAGAATTGAACTTGAAGAGCTTAAAAGAAAGTGCATCAAAGATACTTCTTCTGTGGGGTCTATTCTTTACGTGGTTAATAAAATGTGTGTTGAAGTATACTGAGTAGGTTACATCTATAATTTATGGCTAAGATGGATGGCTACGGCTTTGTGGACATAACACCATGATTTGAGGGAGCTATCATGGATTGGTTGTAATGACCACTATATTTCCCGTTTGCTGTTGGAAACAGAGAGGATGGCTTTTGGGTTCAGCAATGCCCTACCAATATCTTCTCGGTGTCTTGGTTTTCTTTGTTCTTATTTTGTTAATGGAGTACTGCCTATTAATTTTTACTTTAGATCCTCAAAAGATGAATTAGTAGTAACCACACCTTCCTGGTAGGTCCTTGGGACTGCTATTAGTATCAAGAGTCCTTGCTTCTTCATTTTTTAGTTTTTGGCCTATGGACCTTTAAACGTTTTTGAACTTTTGGATTCTGCCGATTTGTACTGGGAGTAGTAATGATTGGATTTGCTTACTGCTACTCTGGTTTTACCTGTTGTAGGAGGATATCCGTCTCCACTAAATTATCATTTTTTCCCGAAATCCTGCTGCACGTAGGTACTTCTTTTATGTTTGTCCTTTGAAGTAACTTGTACTGTAACACAGATTAAGCAAACATATATTACTCTTCTGGTTGTCTCAGGTCAATTAATGAAGTAATCTGCCATGGGATTCCAGATGCAAGGTACAGAGTACAGACTATTCCGTACTCACTGTGCATGCTCTTTGTGTTTTCTCATTTTAGTTGCTATTGCTATGCACTATTTAAACATTTACGCATATGAATGATACTTTTTGAAAAAATGGATAACTTCATTCTGCAAGCCTATGATATACTACCTATTAATGTAGTGCAATGTCTGGTACAAGAGCAGTTTGATTATTTCATTACAGTTGGATGTCTAATTTATATGCTAGTCACTTCATCATTCTTGACTACGTCGAGTTTTTGCCTCTCTGTATACTACAGGGTTATTTAATGTGATTTTAGGAATACACTCTTATATCTTTCAGTATTTTGCCTGATGCCTCTAGTTGTATGCCATTTAATTTCTCAGGTACAATAATGACCAAACCTCCTGTAGAGGGATAACAAGAAGGGGTTGATAACTGAGGAATTCTTAGTAAGGTTTTTTGGATTTTTTTTCCTCAAGAACTGGAATTCCCTATTTTAAAAACACATGAAAGCAAGAAAAGGTAGTGACGTTGAATCATGCGCATTAAAGTTCATAAATAATCATTTAATTTTCTAGTTTAGGTTATTCCCGAAAGTTGTCCTATTCCTTTCCTTCATCTTAGACTAACAATATATTGGTGGGCCATCTTCAATTTTCTTATACATCTATCAGAAATCTTGAGCTGGGTAGGTATGTTGCCATTCTATGCATAATCCAGTTGATACAAAACTAAGAATATACAAAACTAAGAATGCTGAAGGTCCATAACTCCCCCAACAATGTGGAGGATACCTTGTTTTACATCTCATTTGATAACTTATGACAGTCCAGCAAGTTTGTAATAATTGGATTGCCATTAACTTCTAGATTTTAAGTTCAGCCTCAATGATGCTTTTCTGATCATATTGTTGCTATCTGTTTCAGGAAATTAGAGGATGGCGATATTGTAAACGTTGATGTGACTGTGTATTATAAAGGTGTCCATGGTAAGGTTCATATACTTTCTATATTGATTTGAGTAGCATCATAATATACACCACAAGAATTGGACCATTAGGTTGTGTCATTATTGCACATTCTGCAGGTGACCTCAATGAAACGTTCTTTGTGGGGAATGTTGACGAAGCATCTCGACAGTTGGTCCAATGTACTTATGAGTGCTTAGAGAAGGCAATTGCAATCGGTATGTTTCTGCTCTATTATTACTCACTAGGTAAAATCAACCTCTATTGAACTTCAAATGGTCACATCCTGTTACACCTTGCCTTTTTTTTCCTCTGGCATTTGTGGGTTTTCAGTGTTCAGTGTGCCTTTTATATTTTATTTGATCCCTCGTAAAATTACCACATCTTCCTATTACCCCTTGCCTTTTATGTTTCCTGATGATATTTTCGCAATTCAACAAGCAGGATGACTTTTTTAATTCCTAGTCTTCAGAGGTAATAAATTATTCGTTCTTGATATACCAAGTTTACCTTCAAAGTTTGGTACGGGTAGGTATCACATTAAACTGGAACTAAATTCTGCAAACACGGGGATCTCAAAACCAAGGGGTATCCCTGGTTTTATTCTTGTAGTCTTAACATGACCTTCATTTCTTTAAAGTGTGGTTCCTATTGGTTGATCTGTATTAATAGACAAGATAGATCTTTCCTCTTTTGATCAGGATTTATGTGTCTGCTAAAATTACACTGTAAAACACCATTGCTGTATTACTTTAAGTCAGCTTCCTTTTCTGTCATATTTCCCATCAAATCTTGTTAATGTCATTTTTTTATGTCTGTCAACACTCAATCAGTGAAACCAGGGGTAAGATTCAGGGAAATTGGGGAAGTGATTAATCGACATGCTTCTATGGCAGGATTCTCTGTGGTAACAATATGCTTCACATCCACGTATACTGCAGTTTATACATTGAAATTTCTGAGAATTCAGTATTGATATTTGGCTGTCATGTTAAAATAGGTGAAATCATACTGTGGTCACGGAATTGGAGAGCTCTTCCACTGTGCACCAAATATACCCCATTATCCAAGTATCCTTGTCTAAAATGTCCTTGGGATTGGTGTCCCCTATTACATCTTTGTCTTGTATTCATTATGCTTTTTGTATGAAGTTATCCATGATGTACTGCAAGCATTGGAATGTAGATACTAGATAGCAAGCCAATGGTTTTGTTATTTCTTCGTCGACCTTAACCTAACTAGGAAATAAAGCAGTTGGTGTTATGAAGGCTGGGCAAACCTATACGATAGAACCTATGATTAATGCAGGTATTGTTAGTTTTTTTTTTTTTTTTAAGAACAACGAGCCTGTTAGTTGGAGAACTTTGCAACAGATGGTTACATCTTGAAGGGTTTTGTTAATAGGTGTTTGGCGTGATCGGATGTGGCCTGATGGATGGACTGCTGTTACTGCAGATGGCAAGCGCAGTGCTCAGTTTGAGCACACACTTTTGGTAACTTGCAGTTTTACCCTCGACTATTTCTGACATAATATGGTCCTTCATCTCGTACGTTGCATTTGTCTAGGACTCTCAGTTTCCTTGTAGTTTTGAATCCTTTGCAATTAGTAGATAGAGGCCTTCCACTTGTATCCAATGATAGTCTTGAAATTCATGTGAATAGCATGTTCCATATTTCCATTTGACCAAAAAAAAAGAAAGAAGAATAGCATGTTCCAATGAAGTTGTAGCATCATCTATGGGAAGAGCAACTAGATATGATGTTTGCTACGAGGTGGTGTTGGAGTATCCTTCAATACCTCCATGTGCTTGTCATGAAATTGAACTTTGGATACAGCATATGTAATGAGTAGGAGTTGTTCCTACTGCTTTCTTCTAGGTAGGAGTAAGAAAATTTCAATCATGAAACTGGATGGTCCCTGACTCCCTAGACGTACAACCATAGTATTTAACCCTTACAAGCCAAGTATGAAAATTCTCATACCAGGTAAAAACCAGGGCATGCTTGAGCAGCATCTGGGCCTTCCATTCAGCATACTTCCAGTACTCGCTGCCTCCCACTCAATCCCAACATATCCAAAGTTGTATTGAAGACTAATTTGTGCTGCCAATTCTGAAGGCTCAGAGCCTCAAGAGAAGATGAAGAACTGCAACCTCCTTAGACATTGCCAAAAGTCTGCTGGACCTCTCTCTGGTGATTATGATTAAGTAATCCCCCTGCCCCTTTGCTCACTGCTACAAATACCCATATGTTCCAGCAAAAAGAACTGAGCAGACCACATACCTTCTTACTGGTATCTTCTTTATTTGTTGCCCCCCAAAGTATTCCATCACCCCCCCCCCCCCCCCCCCCCCCCCAAGCAAACTCCATCCCTGCAGAGTGTCTGGGAAATGAGGATTGAATCCAGACCTGAACAGCCTTGTGGCATCACAGCTACCAATTGGAAGCTGTCACGGGTTTAGTCTGATAAACATTTCCATTTATTCCATCTTTACTTTTCCCCTCTTCCAGCTCATCCCTCCTTCCCTATGCTAATGAGTGCTTTGATAAACATATTAAAGCTTAGAGACCATGCATGCAGCACTTATTGTTGGATGTTGATTCAGTACATCTGGCATCAATGAATAACCCACCTGAAATTTTCATCAATTTCTGTTTTTGTGTTTCTATAGGTGACGGAAACGGGTGTAGAAGTTCTCACAGCGCGCTTGCCTTCATCCCCCAATGTGTTTCCCTGGCTAAGTTCATAACTAGTGGCAGTAAATTTTGGTGGGAGTTGAAGACTGGACCCGATTCGGCTAGTAACTTTTATACCATCAGTGACATAGCAAAGCGATATGCTTCTGTTCCCTTTCTGCATTGTTGTATTTGTAATCTCTTGATTTTGGAAATTTTGGTTTCACATTTCATTTGTGACAAGGTTCTGAATTAAGTCATTTCCAACTGAGTGCTTGCATTTTGGGACTCAGACTTGTTGCTATAAACGAGATAACCAAGGGTTTTTATAGTCTAGTGAAGACCATGAAATGTTTTCCAATAGTTCCATTTGGGCTCCCATCTTTCTGCGATCTGAGTGGTTTAACTTCCTGTGTCGAGATTTTGAGTTCGCTCTATCATATGTCCCTTCGATCCATCTGAATGGCAGCATTCGAGATTGATCTCTTTTGGAGGTCCATCGTTTTAAGGGTAAAAGTGCCAGCTGAGCCAACTACATCCGTCAATTCTTCAGTGGGCATCCAGAAAATGTAGCTTGTTCAAAGGTACCCAGGCACCAACTGCTGCTGCTTATCATAAGGTGAAATCAGACCGCTAGCCCTCAGCGGGGGTATGCCGCCTCCTCACACACCCTCTTTATGGTGTTGACAATTTTTTGAGGCTGGCTCACACATTCTTTTTTCCAAATTACCGGAAAAAAATCTCTATTTTTCACTTTCCTGAACCTTCCCACGAAATAATTGTAGGGGCAAAAATATAATCAAACTAAATAAATTTAGTCCATACACGTACAAAACCCCTAGCAGTTGCGAAACTCGGTACGCTTCTTCAACCATACGCCATAGCAATGCAATTGGAGAAGCACTCCTTCCATGCTCTCCATTACCCATTACGCATTATGCAACAAATGTAACATACTCTTCCCTTTTTCACTCTACACTCTTTTCGTCTTGCTTACTTCCCCCATTTCTACCAGAAAAACTGCACTAGCCCATAGCAACCCGTCAACCATGAGAAGAGGTACGATTCTCGGTTTCATCTTCAAAATTCCAAAAATTCAGTTTACCCAATTAGGTCTGCCCAATGTTTATCACATGGTTACAATTCAAGTTGAAATCACTCAAGCAAGTTAGTTTTTGCCGTTAAATAAATAAAAACTCTAGAAAGGCGGTACAAAAGTTATCAAAGTGAAAAAAAATAGTACTAAATATTTAGGCGTGTTTTTGTCTAAATAGTTAACGGCGTTTGTAATTGGACTGCATTGGATGAACCAGAGAGTTGAGGGACTAAAATAAGTTGAATAGATAGTTTTTGGACGAATTAAAAGAATTTAGAATAGTTTTAGGGCGCCGCTATTCGCAGCCCTCTATTTTCTCCCATAGCCCGTTAAAAATTTTCAATTATACTCGACAGTTAGTTACCGAAATTGAGATATATTTTCAGCATCCAATTACCGAAAATATAATATTTTTTGCAACAGTTATTTACCGAAAATAAATGTTCGGCAGTTGTTTATCGAAAGTTGAACATATTTTTTATACGTAGTTACCGAAATATAATCTTATTTTCAACGGCAATTTACCGAAATATTATTTATGATTTTCAACAACCATTTATCGAAATGTAATGGGTTATGGGAGAAAATAAAGGCTTGCCAATAGCGGCACCCTAGTTTGAATTAAACAAGTCACGGTGTGGCGCCGCCTCACCAACTGAGGCACACACATCCCTCTCTAGCCCGGAGCTCCGTTCCCCATCGGACGCCGCCACGCCAGCGTTGTTGCTCCGATCAGACCAGGTATCTCTCTCTCTCTCTGTGCTTTTCTCTAACTCTATGTACGTATGTGTGCGTTGTATGCATACGTTATAGTATATACGTAAGAGGTACGTTTGTGTATGTATGTACTAGCGTTGAACCTGTTTGATGCACGGGAAACAAGATTCGACGGTGTGGCTGTATATTCATCAACAATGTTATCCAAGTACAAACCAAAATCTTTCATGCCATTGCTCTCTTATTATATATATATCATTGTTTGTTTCCTCAATTCTTTTCTGCTTTCGTCCTAAGAAGTTTCATGGAAAACTATTACACTTCCAATTTTGCATTGTTTGTCTTTCTTTTCTTCTTTTTAAGTAAAAATCTATGACTCTTCGTAGAGTTTTGAATTGGCTAGGAGTTCAATGCTGCTTGGATTAAGTGTTCAAAACCTTGTGTTGAACCTAACAATATCTATTGCTGCCGCTGCGCAGACTATAAGAAAGGGCATTCATTTGAACACCCCCATCACAGTGTGACGCCGCCTCTGATAGTTGGCATCGTGGATGCATAATGTGTTAATTGGTTCATGGCATCCAAAATGGATGACTTCAGAAATGGGATACTTAATTTCTTAATTTAGTGCTATTGGACCTTCACAACATTCCTTCAAAAGAAAGGTGATTAGCAATAACGACTTATGAAGCTTGACTGTGAAACACGCTTTATAAAAGCTTGATTCCGAAACACGAGTTCTAGAACGCGTGTTTATCGAACTCGCTTTGTAAAAAGCGTGGCTTAAAACCATGGTTTTAGTTGAATACAGAAAAAAAAAACCAATTGCAGCTAGACACGTGTTCTTCGAACACGCTTTTAAGGTTAACTCTAATTTTGTGTTTATGACGGCTTAAGTAACAAGAAAGGCTTGTTTTCTAAACACACTTAATTAAGGCGTGATTTGTAAACGCAATTTAACGTAGTTTAGGAATAAAGTTCAAAATTGCATAAAAGAATAGTACTTCAAGGATACAAAAAAAATGCACACAATTTTTCTTAGCACAAAAGGTCCTAATTTATCTACCTGCACCGGAGTCAATGTGAGAGTCTCCACTCACGGCCCAATTAATCTCTCTCAACTGCTAGGGTTCAGAGTCTGGGACCAAGATTCAAACCAGCGGCTCTCTCTCTCTCTCTCACTGAAAATGTCGGTGATGAATCAATTGTTGACTTCGATTTCTTCAACATCCTCGGGCTTATTTGGTCAAGATCACCTCTTGGATATAAGGTATCACTGTCCATTGTTTGTGTCAATCTGTGTGTGTGTGTGTATTGTTTCTCATCAATCAATTTGGTTTTCTATTCTGTTTTCCATCCCTCTATAGTAGTGATAGTGGAAATAATTGGCTTATTTTCATCCACATATCATTAATAATCATTTCTACTGCAGACCAAAGAATGTCTTGCTTCCAGCAACAAAAAGTTGGATTTGTAAATGCGTTGCGACGCCTTCTGTTGAGAAAACTGGTAGAGGCTCCTTTTTGTCAGTAATTGTAGCTTTATCACTAGCGAATTGTATAGATGTTTGTGTATACACATGAGATATATATGCAATTAGTCTGGCATACTACTGGTTGCTGTAGATTGTTCATGTTTTATGCTCTACTGACTACTCCCACTGTTAAAGAGCATGGGCGGATGCATGATTCTAAATTTGGGTAGCACATATATCTGCGGTGGTGGATTGTTCTTTTCAAAATGATTTTTGGGTAGTGCATATTTAAATTATTTCCCAAGTTATTTTGGGGTGGTGTCGCAGTGAACCCCTATAACTTGCAGCATTCTACAAAAATGCTACTCTATTTGTGGGGTTTTGCAATTATTTGGTGAGGTGGTCCATCCCTTGTTAGGAGAACATGGAGGTGCTCTAGGGTTTGAGAATTTCCTTCTTTCTGCCTTTTCTGTTATTTGCTTGAAGAAAGCATCTTTCTGCCGCAGTTTTGTTTGTGAATAGAATGGTTCTGAGTTGGCACTTTATGAGGTTAAAAGGATCAATTTGATTGGAAGTTGTCTCGAGAGAAGTTTTATTTCTTGGCAATCAACAATCTAACATTGTTTGCTGCATTTTTGAAGCTTACAAAACAAAGGTCTCTCGCAATGAAAACATGGGCAAACTTCAAGCCGGTTACCTGTTTCCAGAGGTACATCACATTTACCTGCTACTATTTGTCGCATTAATATAAGCTGTTGGCATTGCCTTCTAAACAACTTGGTCTTACATGGGCAACTTATTCTCTATTTGCGTGTTTGCCCTTTGGAGCTGAATATATGGAAAGCTTGGTCATGGATATTCAGCTCATGATACTGTAGTACGGTCTGAGAGCAGGATTAATATAAGCTGTTGGCATTGCCTTCTAAACAACTTGGTCTTACATGGGCAACTTCTTCTCTATTTGCGTGTTTGCCCTTTGGAGCTGAATATATGGAAAGCTTGGGCATGGATATTCAGCTCATGATACTGTAGTACGGTTTGAGAGCAAGATGAATTGGATGACTAGATAGAATATCTACGCGGTCGTGTTTTTTGCTTGAAAGAGCGGCATAGTAGGACACAATATGGAATTCAATTCATATCAATTAAATAGTCAGTTTCATTTGCACAATATTGTAACAATTGTAAAACAAATAAATTAGTACGCAAAATAAAAGCAGAAAACCTTTGGTACACCAAATTTTTACTAGGAAAACCATGGTTACCCTACATACAATCCAATAAACAAGAGTTTTAAAAGATTCAAATCAAGCAACATAGAAGCCCACCCTTATATGTGTTGGCTTGATGTCTTTACCTTGAAATGGCAAAAGAGTGTAGGAACCGAAGTGAGCTTTGGTGGGATCACAACCAAGTTTGTTCCCGAGTCAATCTCTCTACATTTAACTATGTCACCCTTTAACTTTGATATTAATACTAATTTTGTGATGTTTCTACTTCATCACTTTGATATTTCAAGATGAATGTAGATGCCCAGCAGCCCAGTCCAAACACACGATTTCTCTACAAGCTCCATGTCATCTTAAATTGGAGATTATGGAACATAGGTTGCATTGGTAATTCATCTATGTCCTTATATAGGCAAGCAACTGTAGGGATTTGATTCATATGTTGCCTAGATGCCTGTCCCAACTTGTACACATAAAGTGATGAGTTTTCTTATGTCATGAATGATAGGAACAATTTGTAAAGTTCTACAGAGTCTCTATTTAGGTCATTTCTCTGCTTGTATAGTTGCTTGATAGCTGTGATTTTCTCTTTGAGAGATTAGATTGCTAGAAGGAGGACTGCACATATGTTGAAGTATCCTGATGCACCAGTGATAAGCCTTGGAATTGGTGACACTACTGAGCCCATTCCTGATGTTATAGCTTCTGCTATGGCAAAGGTATGCAGTTTTGATATGATGTGAATTTTGTTGGGTATTTAGCAAAACATAATTTATTTTTCATTGCCTATTTAAGGGACTAGCTTTTCGACCATTCACAGAGTTGTTTATGGTGAAGTTCATTTTGTTACTTCTCATTATTGTTATGCTTCTGGTTGTATATTGCATGAGATTTCATGGTTTCGACTTTTGATCCAATTTGGCAAAATTAGTGTTAATGAAACGATTTATCTGTTTTGGGTTTTCATCTTCCAGACAAAATTGCTCCTAGTTTATCGAGAAAGTTGTAGTTTCTGGTCTTGCAATGTTGTTTTATTGTGAGATCTCATCTTGCACAGGCCAGTTATTGGTCATAAGTTGATATGTTGTCTCATTACCCTCTTTGAACCTTTTCTATTTACAAACTTATTTTTGAATGGTGAAATATTTCCAATCAAGACAACAATGATAGGACAACCCATATCTGAATTTTCAAATCACCGTTAACCCTCCATCAGATTCTGACATGTTTGATATTCTTTCATTTTGGTTGACAGAGGTCAAATTCACTTGCCACGATAGAAGGTTACAGTGGTTATGGAGCTGAACAAGGCGAAAAAGTATGTATCATTTTAGTTCCCTATTTACCACTTACATATTCTACTTCACAAACAATTTAGGTGTTCATAATGACATAGGGTCGCAATGCAAATTTGCCCGACATTCCGATGCTTAGTTATTGCGATTCCTCCTCCCCCTACTTTCTCTAAACAGAGTTGCTTGTGTACTATGATACATGGTACACTGCTTATGTATAGCAAATGTTACTTTTTGCAGTGTAATTTTAGCCGGTGGTATAGTCTGGTTGCATATTCAAATTATAAGGATTGTAGAATTTATACGCACACACTTCTTAAATTCCTGTGTAGTACATGTGTAAAACAATAGTGATTCAATTTATCTTTTTCGTATTTTTCTTCTTCTCCCCCCGCCCCAAAATAAAGGTAAAGGAATAAAATACGATGCAAAGAAAGAGTTAACACCTTCACAGGCTCTTTGTTTTCTTTTGCAATTTTTTAGCTACAAGACATGCGCTGTAAAGAAAGCATTGACAGGCTCTTTGTTTTTCCTCTTCCTTTTTATTGAACTTGCTGTGATTTTTTTGACATCCTTTTTTCATCGTCAATGGATGACTTCAACTTGATTCTTTGATTTTTCAGTTTTCTTGAACAGTTATGGCACAAAGTTTCATGTAGTGATGTTTTGAGTTGAGATCTTGAAAGACATCTCTCTGACACTTCAAATTTATGGTAAACAGACTTCGTTCACCTGAAGAATTAGATAGTCTTAATGAATTACATGGTTTGTATCTCACGTGATCAGTAGGTTTATAGGCCTAGCCACTAATGGACTATTTAAGGGTTTTTTCTTAGAAAAGTAAGGAAAGATGGAATATGGGGATCCTATCTGTGAACTGTAAGATTATACCAGTGCTTGAGCAAATCTGTGGATCAAGCTGTGCAAACCCTCTTTCTTTGCAGGATTGACACACAGAAAATCGACATTGATCTTGCTACTATGAGTTCATTCATCTGTATGGTAATTTCCAGACGTTCTATCAAGAGTTGGTCCCAAACCTTATCGCATCGAATCTGTTGACTGGTGGCAATAGCGTGGCTGACTTATGTCGTCATGGGAAATGAACTTGAACATAGTCTTCTACAATTGAATTTCATTGATATACAAGAGCTATAAAATTATTTGACTGTATGCTCAGTATCATGCTTGGCCAACCTCTTGCCTCTTAGTTTGTAGCTACTTCTCATTTAACACGTCGTACATTTGCGTTGTAGAATTGAGTGTACTAGTACTTGTTTTTGGCACTTCCCTTTCTATATCTTTGCCAGTGTCTTCTTTGGTTAATTTTCCCTTTTAAAAACTGAAATAAATGAGAAGTAATGTGAGGCGTTGATCTGCCCAGTTATTGAGAGCTACAATAGCTTCAACTTTTTATGCAAACCTTGGCATAGAGGAAGATGATGTATTTATTTCGGATGGTGCAAAAAGTGACATCTCCCGCCTCCAGGTTTGTTTTGGTTTCTCTTATGTTTGTCTTCAACTTTCATTTAAGCTAGACCTCTGATCTTTTGTTCTTTGGTTTACTTAGATCCAGTCTATTCTTGATGGCTATTTATGTTTCTTGAAATGCAATAAAAGTATCATACCTTGTAGCAAATGTCTGATGGTCATTATAACCCTGACTTTACCTCGATTGTTCATTGTGTCAGGTCCTTTTCGGCTCTGATGTTACGATTGCTGTACAAGACCCATCATACCCGGTAAGTAGAACTCGCCTTATTCAAGTCATAGAAATTCATCTCTGATTTGACTACTAGTCATTATTCTACTTTTGGTTGTTCACTTGACATGTCACCGTTGAACACCTAGTTGGTTTCGCGTTTGTTATGGATGGTACATGGTATATTTAGATGCAATTGCTGTATAAGCATAAAACTATGTAAGATCCGTCTTGATCCTGTACATATAATGACTTCGAAGAGGTCCTCATAAGAGGAGAAAACGGAGGAAGTGGTACTCTGCATATCTTGGATTTTTTGTTCCCTCTAGTTAATCTCTCCCTAAATGTTGGATTGTTTTCTATTATCGCAGGCTTATGTAGACTCAGGTGTCATTATGGGTCAGACTGGGCAGTATCAAAATAATGTTGGCTATGGAAATATTGAATACATGAAGTGTACTCCTGAGAA
Organism: Rhododendron vialii; assembly: GCF_030253575.1. NCBI lineage: Eukaryota > Viridiplantae > Streptophyta > Magnoliopsida > Ericales > Ericaceae > Rhododendron > Rhododendron vialii. Next base: position 3,116,832 of record NC_080563.1, on the reverse strand, counting down.
TGATTTTTTTCCTGATTTATCTACCATCTCTCGAACGGATGTCATATTTTTCTGTTCACCGAACAATCCAACTGGTTCTGCTGCATCAAGGGATCAACTGACTCAACTGGTACAATTTGCAAAGGACAATGGGACAATAATAATCTATGACTCTGCATATGCATTGTATATGACGGATGACACCCCAAAGTCCATCTTTGAAATTCCTGGTGCCAAAGAGGTAAACGTGGATCTAATAGATCACATTTTTTTCTCCAAGTCTTGGTTGGGTTTGTCGTTCCTGCTCACTTTAGGTTTTTTTTTTTTTTTTAATCAATTTAGGCTCTTGGTTGAGGATAAGAGCCTTACCTAACCTCAAAAGATGGCCAGTGTCGTGTTTTTTTTTTTTTCGTCCTCCTATTTTATTGTGATCTACATTCGTTCTTGGAGTTGTATTAAAACTTTGTTTTATGGATAACTACTTCTCTTGGTAATGAAACTAGTATTTCACAGAATTCTGATAGCCATAGGACTGCACAATTGCATAAACCTTTCCTCTATTGTTGTCCGTCTTTTTTCAGATTGAGTCATCTGAATGTCTCATGCAAATGATGCTACTACAAAACAAACCAAGCTGTGAGTCCCAGTCCATTGGGGTCGGCTACATGAATTCGTTTTTTCCAATGTGGTTTCAATGGTATCTTGAATCCATTCATTTGATTTTGATGAGTCTGTTGGGTACTTTTTTTCTCTGAGATCATTTAAATGATACCTTGAATTAATTCATCCTTGTGCATAAAATGGACAATCCGTTTGTACTTCAGGTTGCAATAGAGATTTCATCATTTTCCAAGTATGCTGGGTTTACTGGAGTTCGTTTAGGTTGGACAGTGGTTCCAAAAGAACTGCAATTTTCTGATGGATTTCCCGTTGCCAAAGACTTTAATCGCATCGTTTGTACTTGCTTCAATGGTGCATCTAACATTGCCCAAGCTGGAGGACTGGCATGCCTTTCGCCAGAAGGCCTTGAGGTACATTCCAAGTTCAATATCCCTTATTTAACTCCATTTGTTTCAGCGGAAAATATTTGTTTGTGTTTGGTGCGTCAAAAAACGAACGTAAGCAAAAAAATGTTTTCTTTGTCTAACGGCAATTGAGTTGGGAATGGCAAATAAGGTACTTTATAAAGACAGAACATTACTAGTCTACTACCACATTGCAACCACCACGTCACCACTCATCCCCACTACTACCACTACCACTCACCACCATGACAACCATAGCAAGTAGCATCAACCGGACACTCGAAACCGTTTCTGTTGAAAATGTTTTCCACATAAAATGTTCTCAGAAAAAAAAAAACATTTTCCTCCCAAGCAAATGGAGTGTTTATTTCTAAAATAGAGGGAAAACCACCACACTAACTAATTACTATAGATATGTAAAAAAAAAAAAAACTAATTATAGTTTTTTCCCAGTCTTCTTTGAAACTTTACTTTACTGTTGAATCCATATTGATCTGATTCATCGAATTGTGACGCCATATTACTGTTACAGGCTATGCAGGAGGTGATTGGTTTCTATAAAGAAAACACTCGTATCATAGTCGAAACGTTTCAATCACTTGGTTTCAATGTGTACGGAGGGAAAAATGCACCATACGTATGGGTGAACTTTCCTGGCGAAAGTTCATGGGACGTGTTCGGTGAGATTCTTGACAAGACCCATGTCGTTACAACTCCTGGCAGTGGGTTTGGACCAGGTGGTGATGGCTTCATTAGGGTTAGTGCCTTCGGCCATAGGGCCAATGTGTTGGAAGCATGTAGAAGATTCAAGAAGCTGTACAAGTGAAAGGAAATGGTTTCACTTGCCTCCACCATTTTCTGCCTCAGCAAGCTGCAGCAAAAACTTTCAATGGTCTTGTTGATGTTGCAGGTTTTTTTTTTTTTTTCAGAGAAGGCGTTCTGGTTTCTGGAAGAGCCCAGTTTTGAACATAAAAGTGTTTTTCTGAGAAAAGCTACTTATGTTGATAAAATCATATACAAATTTTGCGGCCTATAAGTCTAAGAAACAACAGATGCAACAAAGAAACTTGAAGGTCTGAACAAAAATGAGAAAACAAAAAGGATAAATAAATAGGCACAAAAAATAACAATTGCGATGTTGAAAGCCATTGATCTGCTCGTGGGTTTGGCTGGAGGATGTTGGAGGAATCACATTGTCGTTGGAACTCACCTTCACAGATCTGAAAAATCAGAGCGCTAGATTTTTTTCTTCTCCCCCACCCCAAAATGAAAGTAAAGGAATAAAATAGGAAATTGATTTTCGCGCTCTACTTTTTATTGATGGCTATCCAATTTTAATGTGAAGTTACTAATAAGTAACTTCATGAACAAAGTAGAGCGCATCAGTAAAAAGTGCAACACGAATATCAATTTTCATAAAATACCATGCAAAGAAAGAAGTTTCAAGTTCCAATTTGAGTCCCACCAACCCCAACATTTTCAAGTCCCAGAGTTTCAAGTCTTTTCCAAGAGTTTTAATATAAATGGGATGTTCTTGTTCGTCAAAAAAAGTCTTTTCCTTCTCAGCAATCAAATTAGTTTTCACCACGAAGTTGTTTTCTATTTCTTCGGAGGAGATTGAACGTATTCCTGTGGCAAGCTCATGGGAATAATCATGATACAAATTCAGGGGTAAAAAGGAGCTTCTAATTTACACTGTTAGAATCAGAACCCAGCAGATCCTACTAATGAAGAGTATGTTGCATTTTCATCGCCGGATGAAGACCTCTTTCCATCTTCCCTTGATACTTGATAGCTAGGTTTCAGAGATTGAGCAGTTTCTAGACCAGCTACCGCATATAAATGTGACCTTCGCCGCTTTGCTTCTTCAGCATCACCTTCCCAGCATGTTTCAGAAATAATTTCAAGTGCTTTCTCCACTTTGTCCTCTGCCATGAGACTTCCATTTTGTAGGAGAACAAGGTAGACCTGTTCCGCAGAAGCCTTCCGAATCTGAGGGCAGCCAAATTGCAGATATTCTATTAGAAGAGTTATACACTTCTACCTATCTTTTTTCATTTTGTTTTTCTTTATCTTGTGTTGGTGTCAATGCCAGCTTATCCTCCTTTTTGTTGGGTGTGAAATTATGATCTATCCAGATATGCTTTGAGAAAACTACGATGCACCACAAACCTTAGGGTACCGTTGGCCAAGGAAAGTGAAAAGATGTGAGAGAGCCTGGACATTGATGGAATCTGGAAGTGATGCCATATATCCAAGTATAGAAATGCCTGCATATAGCTTAGAGAAGTCCTTTGATGCCTTCAACTCAATGGTGAGTGAATCCAAAACACCAGCACAGAAGAGCGGAGTTTGGGCCTGGAAATCATGATCAAGCTCCAGGTTAGAGTTGAAGGATTACAAAACTATTGCTAATTAACAAATCTTTGAAATGAGATTTCTAGCTACTGAATCCTCTCGAAACTTAAAAAGACTATTAGCCGAACTTTCAAAGAGACAAAAGGAAGGACAAAAGGTGCCTAAATAGGAGAACCATGTGGATGTCATTGAGAACAAAAATGACAGAGGAAAGAATGGTCAAAATACTTCCAAAAATAAACACTATCTCAACGTGGGCTTTGTATTTCGTAATTAACTTCAGAATCTGGATGCATGGTAAGGGAGATAATAAATTTCAAAATTGTAGGGTAGGACTAAAACAAATGAAGGAAGATTTTTTTTTTTGATCCTAAATGAAGGAAGATGAAGTCAAAAATCAAACAATAAATACCAGAGAATTGAGCGTGGCAACATGTCGAAGGGACCTACCTCCATATCCAAGAATACCTTTTTGCTGAAAAGAATCTCGATAGTCTGTAACAAAAATTTGGTTCATTAACATGATTGAACAATACGAAAATGTCAAGATCTCAGAATACAAGTGAAGGCATAAATGGGCACAACTAATTGCCAGAAACAAGTGAAGCCAATGAGTAATCTGGAACAGTATCATAAAAAAGAATTTACACTTTATCAACCAAATGGTCATAAAAGTCAAGGTTCTTGCTTCCTGAGAAGAATTGACGAGTTGCAAGGGCCAAACTGCTCCCCTATGGTTCAATTTAAGAAAACTCTTCAGATGTTACGGAATTGGAAACGAAGCCTGCATTCCTGGAATTTGAAATTACCCTCCCTTTCTTTTAATTGCACCGTGTTATCTGCCAAATTCAGAATTCTTGTTTTACAAGATCGAGGACGAGATGGTTTGAACTTTGAATTGCATCCAAATATATCACTCTAGCTTGTAACGAGAGGGCAAGAACTTAGCTACACTTTCATCCTCCTAAAGCTACTTCTTGGTTCTTTCCCTTGTGTTAGGTTTTACCTACAAAGCCTTTTCACTTTCTTTTGCACATTTTTGGTTCTAATTGAATATTAACTATCCTTATGTGCAGTCCCTGTGATCAAATTAAGAACTCTGGAAACCCAAGCAAGAAACCGATTCGCAATTTTATGCCTTCAAACTAGTATCAAATAAGTAGCTTTTTCCCTACTTGTAAATATATTGATGTCTGAACTCCCAACTAATTATGTTGTGAATCGTCATAACACTCTCATTTAGACAGCCTCTTCGACATGAAAGGACAAAGGTTATACTCACTGCATACAGACAAAGCTCTCAAAGAAAGGTAAAAAAAGAAATGGTCATACTGTCAGGCGGAGGCATGTAAGACTTGACAACTGTATCAAAGAAAAACACACATCCATGTGTACCCTCTGACTTAGTTATTCTAGTGGCGCAGTTTCTAACAATTACCTTTAAAGCAGGTATAATGACTCGGTCACATCTTTTGTACTGTTGGAGAACCCAAAGAATGTCGGTAGATAACATGACCTCTCTGGAGATTTTCTCAGTCTGTTTTTGAGAGTCCGAGGCTTGAAGATACTCCAACAAAGCAGTAAGTGATGCCTTCCTCAAAGAATCTTGCAACCCACCAACAGAAATAACTAATCCAGATAGCACATATTTACTGTAACAACTAAGCTGAAGTAACTTAACGAAACGAGGATACGAGAAAGTGGGCACCTGCAGGTAAGTACATATTGATCTCTTCGTGAGCCAAAAAAAACTCACCAATCAAATTTTAATTGACTTATTTACACATACCCCCCACTCTGAGTCTGCCTTGTCAGGAATGATTTCTTCTAGCTTTTCCCTGTAAGGTATGAAGGGCACATATAATGCTTTGTCATACAAAATCCTTTGGAGAACCTTTGCAGCCATTTCCCTTATTTTATCCATCTTCTCCACAGCTTGCTTAATAATTCCTCCAACTATACTCCTGGCAAGCTTTTCATCAAAAAGTGTATACATTTTGTCATCTTTGATCATATCACTTTCAAACTGCTCTGAGGCAGATTCAGCTTTATTTAATCCACTTGAGTTGCCAATGGAGTCTTTTTTGCAAAGGATAAATGCACATCTCTGAAGGCCATCCATAGCAGCCTCACGGACCCAAGAACCCACATCACCTCTGTTATCCACGGAGTAATCATCCAGAGCTCTAAAGAAACACTGCATCACTTCACTCTTGATGAAATAGAACAGGGAAATACCCTCCACCTCGGAACACTCCACTGAGCTTGTTATCGTTTCACACACTGAGATGAGACCTTTGACTGCACTTACACGTGCTTCAGCGTCCCTTTCTTCAGGGTTATCCTGCACTCAGAAGAAGTGCCCAGTCAAACTGACAGATTATTCATTTTAGCGGCTCATAACTCGGAATCTCAAGGGTAGATGAACCAAAAATCTTCCACAAGGATACCTCAATAGCACAAGCACTACAAAGCTTCGGTAGTACAACATTCCATCTTGTAGCCAGAAACTTTAAAGGTAGTACACCGATTGCCAATGCAGACCCTCTTCTTGCAGCCACATTAGAATCCCTCAACTGTTCTAGGTACTTGGACACAAAATCGTTAACAATTTTATCCTCTGCATTGAGAAGGTTAGCCGGAACAAAGTGTTTCAGGGCCTCAACAGCAGCATTCTGGACATCGGAAAAAATAACTAAATTGAAAATGCAGTATGAATAGATTAATCTTACTCCTATCGGCGACAGAGTTCAGGAGTTGGATATACCTGTATATGAGAATTAGGATGTCTTAAGTTCTCATTGATGGTATCGAGCAAACTTCTCTTAAGTTTTTCTGGCAAGTGTACATGAGCTGTAGAGATGCATTCAATTAAGCGAGAAACAGCAGAACGCATTATCTCCCCACCCTTCCCACGATACAGACGTGCTTTCTCTATAGCAGGAACTATGCCAGCAACATATCTCTGCTTATCTGTTAGAAAGATTGTGGGGTAAATGCTCCATTAGAGCATGGAAAGGTTCAATCTAAGTAACATTATGCAACTTGAATTAGGATCTGAGAAGGGAAAAATGGAAAATTATTTTCTTAGCCATCCACATGGACGAGGGAAAAAGTTAACTTATGATACATGTTACAAGTATTCATCTTCCTCTGCAAAGCCTCTCCTTTTACCAAACCTTATAGAAAGAAGGGTAAAAGATAACACAGTTCGCAAAAAACAACTATTCAAAGAAAAGTAATAAAAGTATCGCATCGTAATGTGGATAAAAATCACATTCATATTATTTTGTAAGCACAGACAGAACAGCTTCAATTGCATTTTCATTTTCAATCATACAATCTTGAAAAGCAGGGGGAATCATCACCTACCTGTTGAAATAGCATAATCACACTTATATAAAGCAAAAACAAGTTCCCCTGCCGCTAAAGTTGCACCATGACGCATGCACAGATCAGATGAGAGAGTGCAAGGAATTAATTTCTCGAGAACAAAATTCGCAAAATATTCAGGATCATACTTTACAAGAGCAGCAAGGGCATTTGCAGCAAGTTCTCTCAAGCCTTTGTCCTGAAGTTGTGGAAAGTGACAATTAGAAGATCATCATTACTAGTCAAGAAGGAAAAGAAAATGCCATATTAATTACCTACAAAAGGATGATAAAAAAACAAAAACCACCAACAAACCCAAATTACTTGTTTATGTGTCATGCACTGCAACTAGAAATTTCTGAATGATAGATAAAATGAAATTCTTGAATGAATGATAGATGAACAAGAGGAAACAACTTGCGAAGTCTCCTTGCTGAAACAAGAACTGAAAACGAAAAAGCACATCCAACTAATTAGGAGCACTGCACAGCTGCACCCTTTTCGTGTTATTTTTGTTTAGCAAAGATATCAAGGAAAAACGCACTTGTTGAAAATGATAAGAGATTGACTGGTAGCCTCGTGTAAGATGGGAGTTGAAGGCAGCGTATAACTGCAGTAAGCTTTTTTACGAAGCGAAGATCCTACAACTAGGGATGATGAATGAGCTGGAAGTATAAAGATGGTAAATATTTAGCCAAATCTATCTCTATTATAAGCAGTGATGCACCTGCAATGCTTCCTAATAAGAATATTAGAAGACAAACTGAAGTAATTTCCTTCATCTGGACAATGACGAGGGAATGTCATTTACTCAAATTCTGAGCTTCCCAAATATGGTGCATGCGCAGGAAATGACAAATTCACTGAGGCACTTGTAAACAACTGTTATGAGCTAAAAACATGTAGAGCCAATGAATCAATATGTTTTGGTGTATCCGGTGTTGAGCCAACCTCTGTGTTTCAAATTCATGAGGCAAGCACAAGAGGGGCATCAGTCCCAGCGTGCGGCTCTTGGGTAGTGGCTTCAAGGTGTTTGATGAGCTGGTTTCTGGAAGAAAAGCTAGGAACACTCTGGGGGCTTTCCCGACAAAAGACTGTGGATCAACACAGAAAATTCATAGGCAGTCTTCTTTGCTTCAATGATTTCATTAAGTGGTAACTTTATGAAAGCGACCACTTTGTGCATATATGAACAAAGGTTAGGTCTGTGTCTAGTCCTCCTACACCCATACAACCATGAACCATAGGTTTCCGTTACTGTGTAATGTGCGTGAAAGTTTGTGATTCTAGTTTTTCGTTCTCTTCACTAGTTCTCGTGATGATCTATTTGCTTTTTCTGTATACTTTACATGTACCAAGGTGGCTCTCCTATGGACATTTTAGAAGGAATCTTGCTTACATACCAAGAAAGGGGGGAAAGAAAAGAGACGATCAAGGCTCTCTGAAAATCAATCCTGAACATACTACCCACAAGTCCCTTAATTTCTCACAACTGGTCTAAATAACCCTAACAAGTAACAAGGGTGCTGACAATGTACATTAGATGTAAAACAGGCCATTTATACTATTGAACGATTTTATCCCATTGAAAGAATCTGTTTGTTTCCAAACCTCCAGACTGCTGAACAACTTTCAGTGTACCAGTGTCATAGTTATACCATCTTGACATAACCTCAGTAAACACACAAGTCACAACTAAGAGTAGCTTGGTTTATGCATGGCACAAACATTATATTAGGCATGGAAGCTGATGTGATTGTCATTAACATCTAATATGACTATTGAATTGAACCATCAAGATACATGACTATTATTTAAGATGGTCACTAGTAATAATTTTCCGAATATCAAATCTCCACAAATATCAACTGTTAATGTGAAATGTCAGATTCACAAACAAAAAGACTGAACTTGCATCAGTAACCAGTTCTGACAACTTATACTTCAGAAGCACATAATCTGTAGATTGGTTACCTTCTGCCTGTTACAACAACATCCCTAAGATGGAGGAGAGGTAGACATTGGTGGAGCTTCTTGTAGGAATGCCTCTCCACCTGTGAAATTATTATTTTCTCCAGAAACTACTATAAACGAAAACTAGTGTCAAGTTATTTTCTTAATTTCTTATCTCTCTAAGACGCAAGTAGCCAAGTAGCATCTTTAGTATTCAGACACATAATGCAGAATCATAGAAGATCAATGAAGTGGTTTATAATTTTCCAGCTAATGATTTTTGTTGAGATTGTTATACTTAGCAGGCATCTTTTCCATAGAAGTAATCTTCACTACAGTATTCGAAGAAAGTGATAAGTAGCTCATAAAAGAAAAAGTAATCAATAGGAATGAACAACGACTACTTCTACATTTGTCTAGTCAACATCACCGTCAATTCTTAAGAGACGTTTAATAAGAGAAGGAAAATTTGTTTAAGATTAAAACATACCCAGTGACAGATCTTGTTATTCAGCAATTCATCAACAAAGGGGCCAAGATATCCCTCATACTGAGCAATGCAGACAGCAACATAAAGATAGGAGTTTGAACGTGAGGATAGTGAGAAATAATCAGCTGTATTCACTATGTCAATGCCATGTGGGTAATTCCCTTGCCTACCAACATTCTCCTGAAAAGCAGCTGCAGCAGCCCTTCTACAATTTACCTAAGCATTACATCTAACAATGATGATCACAGCAATAACAACAATAAAGATAGAAGATATCCTGGAGAAGTAAAATGCAGAAGAAGAGAGCCAATAGAGGTAAAATAACCACCTCACGGTCATAGCAGGCCACAGTTAAAAGGTGAGGAGCAAGCTGTTCCAGTACGCTTTCCATATCCCTGTGGTAATAAGCACGACCAAATGCCCAACAAACATATGCAGCAGCATCACGTACATGTGATCCAACACTGTGGGGACCTCTTCGAATATCATAATGCAGGGCCTGTGCACAAGTTTGCTCCTCATCAGTGCCCAAGAAATTGTTAGAAATGATGGCCTCGAAACAGAATAACCAATCTGGAAGGAAGGCTAATATGCATATCCCAAATAATACACATTAGGACAAGAGAATCTACATCAACCATAGATTTATACTCCAAGAGAGGCATCTGTGTCCAACCATTGTATAAAATATTACAGAAAAGTAACAGTACCCTGTTAGACATAACCACAAAATTGACACGATAAAAAACTAGAAATTTAACAGACCAATTTCAAGTCAAACCAAAAGCTATGTCCCCCAGAGGAGACCGCTCTCGGCCACAGGCAAAGGTAAAAGGAGGGCCTTAAGAGGAGGGGGGAAATGGAGAGCGGAGTAGAAACAAGAGAGACCGAAGTATTGAATCATTCAATAAAATCCATACAATTCAGACTGTTACAGTCTTACAGAAACAAAAATAAAGAAATATATCAAAGACACATAATGCAAACTATAATTGTCCAAACAACCATAAAAATATTTAAACACCATTCAGAATTTTCAGCGAATTATAAAATTTACGGTTATTAGCCAAATAGTAGGATAAGAAAAGCAGAACCTTCACAACAACAGGTACAACTTTGGCAAAACTGATTGGCAATAGCAATCCTCTACGTGCCAGCTCAGCCAATGCCATGCAACCTCCATGCCATGAACCATCTCCCTGGAATATATAAAAAAAAAAAATCAGCATCCTTGGAACCCATGAATTGGACAGAATATAACAAATGAATAACTTGTAGAAGTGCTGCATTACTGGGGCCTGTATTCAATGATATTACGCAATAAGGGAAGCCAACTGCAATAGAATACCTCGCCAGGTGAAAACAGCTCCAATATGGATGACAGGACTTCATCTGATAGGGTATATGTCAAACGAGAAGTTACGCGACCAATACCTTTTGCAGCAGACCAGCGCACAACAGTGTCCTGAATTACCACCAAACTTTTTAGCATCAAATCAGTAGAATTGAAGTTCAACTTTGAAAACAAAGGGACTGATCAACGATTAAATGTAACTCATGTTCCATTTAACTATCAACCAAAGATTGGACACCAAGGCTTACTGGATTGCCTCCATGCCAATGCAGTAAGACAGACCCCAATAGAAGAAAGACAATGCACTATGTGCCTCCATTCTGAAAACCAGATGCAAGAATCTTTTGAAGCCATATTTACACCGTATCTTACTAGGTTGCATAAGATCTCGAGAGAGTGGCATCAAATGATATTCTACCACACATTGGACTTCAAGGCTAACTGGGTTGTCTGGACGCCATTGCAGTAAGACAGAACTGAAAAGGACATAGACAACGGACTATGTGGACTCTGTTCTGAAGATCAAATTCAAGAAACCTTTGAAGCACCATCGTAGTTTAATAGGTGCATAAAATCCCGGGAGAGTGGCATCAAATAAAATTCCCACGACTTAAGATAACTACCCAGTCATTAAAATCTAAATAGGATAACTTAACGCGTAGTACACAAATGACAAGGGAACTATTTCACAGCCAACATCAACAGATAGGAGGACCATTGGACCAACAAGATGAGCCTACATTGGAATCAACCTATGAAATTAGTGTGAGTTTTCAAATGTATCTTTAAAATCTACAAGTTTCTATAAAGCCTCCATGGAACCTTCTATTCCATACGAAGAATTATTCAGTACATGCAGCAGACACAGAAATCCATAAGCGGTGGCAGTGTGACACGCGCGCTGCGTGGGCACGAAGTTTGAAAATCTTGCATATAGTACATTGGATTAAAAAGGAAAAAACTTTAAACTAAATCGTACCCATCTCAACTATTAAAAAAACTGCAAACTGCATAAACAATGAAAACCAACCTGACTTATTAATTAGTCAATTGTTTCAATGATTCAAGATCAACTCCTCACAATTCTATTTCTAAATTCCTAATCATCCCAACTTTTACACACAATCGAGACAAGCAAAAAGTCAAACTATCCTCTTTTGGGGTTGAAAGAAGCAGCAGATTAGATAAACCCAGCATCACTCCAAAGTCTTCGAAAAGAAAATCCTTACGCATAAAAATAGAGTCAAATCATGAAAGAATATGCATATCTCACCCTTTTAACATACCGTATCTCTCAGCCCTGACAGCAACAACTCAATTATTTCCTCAACAATTTCAGGAACTTCCATATCTTCCTCTTGTGGGAAGCCAGCATTTGGGTCTGAATTGGCGTTCAAATTGGCAACATGATAACCCGGATTATCAATTCTTTGCGGTAAGTTTTCTGAAATTTTCTTCCCGAGCATGCCATGCCTACCCTAAAGAAAAAAGAATGGTTTACCCGAAAGATACAAATCAGAAGGATGTTTGTACCAAGTTTGGTAGCTTGCTAGAACTTAAAACAAACTCATATGGACATTCAACGTAAGCCATCAAATTCAAAAAAAAAATAAAGTTTCATACATAGGGCAACTACACACCAAAATTTTATAGGCTTAGAATTACTTGTCAATAGCCTCCTATAAACCCACCATAGGAGGTCCCAATCCCCTTCAAGGTCCAGCCTCATCTATCAAACTTTAATTACCATCCATAACCCTCCTCTACATGTTCAGCTACATTGCATATCTCCATTACCGTTTCTGACAAAGCTTGAAACAAAGGTGTCAAGCTTCTGTTTTATTGTCAAAATCTTAATCCGGTACGAGGATCAATACAGAATTCTTCAACTCGCCATCAAATTCATAACTTAAACCACCCCACAACAATTTCCTCTAGTCGTCTAAAAGAACAAAAGGAGGGAAACATGTGGGCAAGCTGGAGATAATGTTCTTAGTAAGGGCAAGTCACCAGCCGTAGGAAGACATAGGCACTTCAGCCTACATGTATTTTCAGAAGTCCAGAACAACCCTCAAAGATAATGTTTGAGTTATAAACCAAAGGGTAATTCCAAGAGGCTGGAAGAGAATCCATTCTTACAGCCAAAACTTTACCCTCAGCTCCCCAACTGAATCAGAGAACTCTCTACCAGATTAATCCTGAGGCCTGAGAACCCTCTATACAAGGTAGAATGCAATAGAACCAACGCTACTTCTCCCTGGTCAGGATAACCCGCAGATTTTCTCGAGACATGACATTAGGCAAGAGTCCCTCTACCAAGCCCATCAAGAATTGTGAATTCAAGCACCCATTCACAACCCTACCAGTCATTTGCTCAATGCCTCCACCAAAAGAAAATAGGGATAGAGGATAACCCCGATTCAAGCCACTAGAGAACCCAAAAAAGCCTGCCAGAGGACCATTTGCTAATATTGAGAATGTAACTACAGCTTAAATCAACTTAATCTATCTGCAAAACCAATATGCTCCAAAATACAACAATGCTATCATAACTGCAAGGAGAACAGTTGTAAGAACTACTAAAAATAAGAGACAGTGAACCGCAAGGGAGGCTAAATGAAACTGCAGAAACTCAAAGATAAATGGGATATAACGCACTCTTAACATTCCAATAATTCCTAATTTTTTCATAAGTCTTCCACAAAAAAACATATCAAATAGAAACACAATTACCTTCACAAATTTACTTTTATTGAGGCCCATAGCAACTGAGTAATATTTTTCAGCCTAAGAGTAATTTAGAAAGTTATCAAAAAATAAAAGGAACAATGTAGATCCAAGTATGCATAGCACGTCATTGAAACAGTAAGCATCAGAATCATAAAGGGCTCACAGTTCAAAACTGCTTACCACATAACACCAGGATGGTGAACGATGAGGAAGGCAAATAAGCCCAATCCGCTGACTCAACTTAATCAGATACTTGCGGAGTAGAGGACTTCGAGCAGCAGTAGAAGACCTCATCATTGCTGATGTGTCATTCCAAATAACAGAAACAACATCAAGTAAGAGTTTCCTACTACCAGCCTGCAGTTGAATCAAAATTACAGATGAGATCCAAATACTCCAAAGGACAAATCATAAATACATACTGACATCAATACAGTGAACAACAGAAAGAGAATCCATGGGGTTGACTACATTTCTCGAGAGTCGAGCCTGATGATTCTCTTCTTGAATTAGCAATATCGCATAGCCAGTCTAATTTTTTTCCTATTAATTTTTCAATGTCCCAAAGGCCAAAGCTTCTTTCATGAATTCTTTAAAGGCTGTGATGATGGCGCACCACTTTTCCCGCGACAATAGAGGATGCCCCATAAACCTAGATCCTTTCGAACTATTTTAGAGGCCGTAATGCGAAAGGATGTAGGTGTGTTGGATTTCACGGAACTCAATGCCCTTGACAAAGCTCAACGGAGAAAACGGATTATTGCGCCAACCGAATTGATTGGGACTCAGGCTCTGTGAACTCAATGCCCTTGACAAAGCTCAACGGAGAAAACAGATTCTTGCGCCAACCAAATTGATTGGGACTTAGGCTCTGTTCAGTTTGGTTTGGTTTAAGTAGAGGAAGTCCAGTCCTGTGGCCCTTGGCACCAGGATCAAGTGATGTGAGAGGCTAGGATTGAGTAGCACAGCTACAAGCACAAGCTGCACAACAATAGAAACAAGCAACATGAACTTGCAAAGATGACGATCCAGCAAAGACGCATAGAACCTCACGGAGCAACGCATCACCTATTCACTACCAAAAGCCATTGCCAAGTACCATAACTCCATAGCCACCTTGAAATGGTTCAGGCTCTCCCTCGTTCTCTTGCGCACATAAAACATGACACCCTCCTAAACCTAACAACCATTAATATCGCCTCATAAGATGGAAGCCACCAAAAAAAACCACTATGAAGTAGTCTTTGTGCACCAAATGCCTTTCCAAGCAATGAAATCTCTCCTTCCTTGCAGAACCACAAAACATCTCCAGAAAACCATCCACTTTAAAACTAGTAAAAGAAAAAAAATTGAGAACATCTAGCCCAAGCCAGCATTTACTGCTATTGCCCAGGCCTGAAATCCTTATGGGTTAGATTACGGTGGCTCAAATTCAGCCAATCCAACTTCTCTGCCTTCTGCCCCCACCCCTGGCCAGAAAATGAGAGAGAGAGAGAGAGAGAGAGATTGAGAGAGGGAGAGGGGCTTAGGGAAATGCTCACTGTACCTGCTCCTTCCTAATATACACCATTTTACCACCAAAAATATATACTATAATCTCTCTAATTCCACAAAGAAGTGACCACTGGCCGTTGCCCCCTTGTCCAAATCCGAAAGAGCCCTTACATTCCAAAAACTAACAAAGCTTCACAAGAAAAGTTTAAGATCTAGACCCCACACCCTTGTCCTCATCCCTCCCCTGTATCCTTTGAAACCCATTGTCTTTCACTACCACCAATTATTTGACGGCCATTGTTTTGCATAATCCGAGGTGAAACTGTTAGATAAGCCAGATATACATTGTTGGGCCCATTTCCTAACAGCTTAAGCTTTTGGGAGAGTTGGTAACTTAACATGGTATCAGAGCCGGGTATGCCAAGGATGGGGTAGGGTGCATGTCCTTGGCCTGCACGCGGCAGGTGCTGCCAAGTGGGCACGCTGGGCGTGAGGGAAGCGAAGTCCCACATCGCTTGGGTACCAAAGTAATATGAAGAATATAAGCGTGAGACACAATGATCGAATTTGCTATATAAAACCCTATATTTAATAAAGTGATCGTGATTATTGTGTTGGACACCGCTCGCGACACCCTCTCAACCCTGGAGTGGATCTTGCAGGTGGGTTTGTCGTTTTCATGCCCTGGCTTACTGCCGATGGGACTATTGTGACTTTGTCTGGAGGGTTCCCAGGATACCCTACAGAAACATGGTATGAATAAGAGTCATAAGACAGCGTGAGAAAGAAAATCAAACCTTGAAGATGGCAGCCAATGCATCCACAGCACCAAGTAACCGAAAGTGGTCCATGACATCATCTGTGACAGACGACAGAACTTTGTGTGTCCAACTAGTGAAGCTGCAAAGCAAATAAATAAAATACAAACTTTAGCACAAAAAGCACCATAGAATAACTGACTCTAACTTAAGGACCACATACAAGGAAAAAAAATGAAAATAGTGACGAACTGAAGCAATGTTCCCTCGTCTCAATGCTTGAGAACAAATACAATCTCTATCCCCTCCTTCTGAGGATAATCAGTTAGCAAAGCACTCCTATCAACTGCCATTTCACAAATGGCAAGGAAAGCAACTCTAAATATACCCTGCCGCATGCACAATGCATCCCACCAAAATCTTACTGGCTTCTTATGCTGCCACAAAATGAGAATAACCCATGAATACTCCAAGGCCACCACCTCCTTCCACCATTTATCCCTCCCAGGTTGAAAGGATGAAAACAATGCCCATTGCCCACAACAATGATACAAGTGGATAATTTCACCTGTCACATGACAATCTTAACTTAAAACTATTGCACACACATATAGGCACACAAGCACACACACATACACAGATACTGACCCTTGCAGTTCAATATTTGATTCTTTTGGATTTAGCAACAGTGCCCTCCACCAAAATGGTCAGCCATATTGCTCACATTAGTTAGACTATAATAGATTGCAGGCTATGGACTTCCTAATAATTCATTATGTTCCCAGATCAGTCAAAAAGTAAATGCCTAACAACTTGACAAGAAAAACCTGATAAAAGCCTTCAACATGTCTGGGCGTGTTAGAAGCCTTGAGAGCAGCAACCCAGCCATGGTGCGCATGGGACCCGCATTTGAAAGGTAATCTTTAGAAAACTCTAATATCCTCAGTACCAAGGGGGGTGGCTCATCTGCCTCAATATTATTTGCATAAACGATACTACTATCCACAGATGAGATATCAAAAGGAATCAAGACAAGAATGGAGAGCCACAGAAGCATCACACATTTTGCCTCCATCTCTCCTGTACTTTCTTGCCGCAGTGATGTTACTGAATTTGCAACATGACACTTCTCCAATAGAGCTACTGCTAGTTCGAAATCAGAAACCTGATGTGGGAAGAACTTGGTAACAGCTTTGTAACCACACACTGTCACCAGAGAATATATTATAATGCATATGGGCTTGATTACTTCAATAACCTCGTTCGAGTCTGTTCCTAGTTCAATTGTCCGAGAGCGCAGAATTAACATTAGAGGAGAAACTATGCTCTCCAGGTAAGGCTCTAACAGTTGACCCTGTTCCTGATACTTGTCCACCTGCATAACAAACAATATAAATTTTATATATCCAAGCATCAGATTTCCACAAGTCCAAATATGTAAAAAGTCAGTACTGAGAAAAAAGATAATTAAAGCTGGTTTACAGTTTCAACAAAACCATAAATTGTTCACCTAACTGCTACTAATGGTTCCAAAAGGTGATCATTCTAATTTCGCCGTGTCATGGTGTTTATATCCCATCAACAAGTGCAATTACAGACTACAGTTAATGCCTGGGAGAGATATCTGACGCAAACTAGGACGATATGAGTAAAGCAAACTTCAGGATAAGTAATTCCTTTGCATGAAGATGCCGTGGACATGGAGGATGATGGTTTCGTCCACAACTCACAATGTTTCATTCACTCCAACAAGATCAAAACTTTGAAGAACCCTTGAACGGACAATCAGCCACCACTACTTGATCCCAGTATTCTCTAGGGGTGATAAACGAGCCGAACTAGCCGAGCAGGTGGATGTTCAATCTAGGTTTGAAGCATAACAAGCTTCAAAATATGTTTGAGCTTAGCTTGCTTATTAGATGAGCAAATCTCAAACGAGCCGAACACGAGCCGAACGTAGCTTGGATTCTTATCCATCATTATCCAAACGAGCAGAGTAATAACTTGTTCAACCTTTGTTTGAAAATTTAACGAGCTTTAGAAAAGTTCAGACTTTATCTATTTCTATTAGAAAGCGATCTTGCACGAGCTTTTAACAAGCGAACACGAGCTCGTGTTTAGCGGCCGTAGCTTTCTGTGCCATTGGGTGGCAACTAATTCGACGCCAATTGGCAACGAAATAAGGATGTAATGTACGACATTATGAGAGGAGAGAGAGAGAGAGAGAGAGAGAGAGAGAGAGAGAGAAGTTACGATGGTTCGGATCTTGTGAACGGAGGAGAGATCTGAGACGCGGCCGCTGGAAACGATGTCGTCGAGGAGAGATTTCACGAGCTTCCATTCGTGGAGGAAGTACCTCTGGAGAACCCTCTCCTTGGAATCATGTTCGTCGTCGTCGTCGTCGTTCAATGCCACCACGGCCGACTCCTCCAATTTTGGTGGGGCTTGTTCTTCTTCGCTTGCCGCCATCTTAGTGAGAGACAAGTCCACAAGGAAAGCTGAATGAATCCGGCGGAGATGAAAGAGAGAAGAGAGAGAATCTCGATTCTGCTGGTGGATTGCCGCCTCACTCACTGCAGTTTTCAAGTGTGAATTCAGGTAAAGCGAGAGTTCAAGGGATGTTTTCAAAAAAAAAAACTCGTATAGATGTACTCAATGTTCTATTGGAAACCGTGTTCGATAAGCGCGAGTTCCGTATTGTCGTAAGTTCGTGTCTTGTACATGCGACTTTTTGGAAGATCGGTTATAAACAGACTTCTCATCTTCAACCTGAGAAGTATCAAGAAAAAGAGCTTCTCCATTTTTGTGGTAATTTTCAAACTTATTTTGGAATTAATTTAATGATCCGATTAGTCCTTATTGTATAACTTGTCGATTATAATGTTTACATAAAGTATAAATTTAATCGAGTGCCAAATAGATATTAATCGGAGAAGAAAGATACCGAAAAAAAATTAAAAAAAGTTAGCTACATACACTTGATTACAACTCTTATAAAAGAAGAAGGCTTCTTCTCAGTTTTTTGAAATTTTCGACCTTACTTTGGAATAATTTTTATGATCCAATTTGTCCACGGTGTAGAACTTATCAATTATAATGATTTTGTTAGATTTCAAGTCAATCGGGTACTTCTTGGTATCTGATCGGAGAAGATATATGTCCAAAAAAAATTGGAAAAAAGTGAGCCGGTAACACTTGATTACAACTTGAAAAGACTTTTTTCCTCCCGCCTTCTGTTCGTACTCCGTTGTAACAATGTCGCCGATCCAAGTCGACCTTCACCATAGCCAATCCGAGTTCCGATCGCTGAGTCACCCGGCAGAGGTGTGTTCGCGACTCGAGCGATCGGAGCCGGTGAACTCATCCACGCGGCCACACCCATCATCTCTCTCTACAACGGGTGTTTGCTATTTGTGCCTCAGAAGTCTCAGAAACATAACCAAATCTGCAGCCAAGAATGTGAGGAACAATCTAAGGTACAATGGGTGGTTGTTGCATCTAATTCAATTTCTATTGGCGCACATCCTAATAGCTTTTCGGATTTTGATTTTATATTGCTTACGGCATTAGAAATCGATGCAAGGTATATATGCCTCCCACGTGTTTGATATTTGGCTTTTGAAGGTAGTCCTTTTTCGGCCTATGGTTTTTCTAAACTTGAACTCCATTTCTGAATTCATAGCTTTCGTGGTTGGTTGTGCATGGTAAGACTTCCACTGGAACCTCGTATTCGAAATGTGAGGTTAGACCAATCTTTATGTCGTATAAATCTACCAGACTTATTGTAGACTTAGCTCTTTATAGCTTCAGATCATTTAGTGGTTGCTTCTTATGGTTTCACGTATAGCAATGCTTGAGAGAGACATTTCACTACAGAGAGGTAGAAGATGAATGGGGATCTTAAAGGTGAAGGGCCAGAAATACGAGGACGGAGATGAGGAAGTACATGGTAATATGGGTGGGTGGGACCGAATCTTGCTGCTGGTTTGGAGAAGAGGAGAACATTGGGGCTTTCCTTTTGATTTATAGCCTAAGGGCATCTTTTGGTCTTCATTTGGCAGGGAAAATGCTCATTGACATAAGTTTTTGCAAACTACGCGCGTATGGCACATGATTCATGAACTGTTAAAATGGATGGAGATCTATAAACCCAAGTGGGATTATGTGGTCAAGTTTAAACCTCAAGGGTAAAGCGCCTATAAAATGGACTTTTCGCAAATTTATACGTATTGTGGTCTAGTACTTTTGTGTCAGTACATTTTTTGTGCATCATTTGCTTGTTGCTTTTGATTCAGGCTACTTGTTTCATTTTTCTGCTTTGATATGCTTCACGGCGAACTACCACTACCTATAAATCTTGATTCTGGTGTACTTTAGGTTTACACCATCCTCAATTACTGTCCAATTGGCAAAATTGTCGAGAAAAGGAAAGAAGCTAGGAGGGAAACGAAAACAAACCGAAGTGTTAAGTTTGAGATAAAATAAAAGTGAAACAGGAAACAAATTTGATAATTGCATCTTTCCATCTGGTTTGGATAATTCATGAGGAAAAGAAGAGCAAGACGTGTTATTCTCTCCTGGTGCTTGGAAAAGATAAACGATAAATGACAGACGGTTGATAGTTTTTTGTGCTTATTAGGGAAAGGAATATGGTTTGTTCCCATTTCTCTCCTCGAAAGCTATCTAAACAGGTGATTATGCAGGAGAGAGTCCATTCCGTTTTCTTTCCTATAAAGTTACTCCATCTTTACTTTTTTTTTCTACTCTAAGCACCACCACTACAGTGCATTTGTTTCTCTTTCATTGCACCCCTAATTGAAGGCATCAGTCTTCTTAACTCAATAACCGAGTCATGTTGACAATCACCTACTAACTGATGGGGGATGAACACTTTGTTGCTCTATAAATTGGCTTCTCGATTCCCTAGTTTCGCTTTCTTATGTTTCTAGTTACGCTTTCTTTTGTGAAGCATTAAATATCTTGAACCTTGAGAGCAATTTTTATATTTTAGTTTGGAAGGGGCAGAGTCTTCACGTCTCCTCCTTTTTATCCTTTCAAATTCTTCACACTTCAGTTGCCATTTACCTTTACAATGGATCAGTTTGGTATGAAGGTTAAGCGTCCGTCGTGTCTGGTTTGGCTTTGCAATATGACTTTGGTTTTCTGTGGAGGATGATCATAATTAGCGTTGGCAATATCTGTTGACCAATTTATAACTTCCTGTCGTCATGGACTTGGGTACAAGTGTCGAGTGCGGGTATGTGTCTAAGTATTGGTTCAGTTAATATCTGTCTTAAGGAGATGGGAATAAGGCCAAAAGTTCAGATTTGGTAGCATATTTCTTTTTTCTCTCTCTCGATTAATTAGTGTTTACTAATTCTCTTTCATACATCACATAGGAGTTTCTTGCATAATTCATGGTAAATCCGAATGAGAAAATAGGCTTGCTAGGTGCATGTTCAAGTAAATATGTCGGATACAGAGTCCATATCCTTGTCCGAGTGATGAGTGCCCAACACTCATGTTTTGGTTATTTGGAAATGTAGGTCATGCCCATGCTCCTTATCGTTATCGTTGTGAAGTATAGAACTAGATCATATTCATGATGTCAGAAATCTCTGCAACTAGTTCTTTTTTCTCTCTAGTAAGTTGAACTTTTATGCATATGGTCTTGCCACCCACATCTGATTTGAGTCGTTCAACCCCTGTGGTATGTTGATATCAGTTGATGAGGAACCTCTTGCCCCCTTATGGGAGACTCTCTGCACTTTGGATTGTATTCTGAAAGAATCTCAAACCTGTCATTCCATGGTCTAACACTCTAACTAACCTTGTATGTTTTTGCCATGTGCAAACCTTCAACATGTGAGATATGCAAACCTTAGAGGGTGGTATCTGGTCTCTGAGCTTTATCCATTGATTTGTGTGGAAGGATAAGAAAAATACTCTGATGGGCATTCTAAGTGGACCTGCGCATAGAGTTCTTATTTGATTACTTGGCGGTTTCTTTTTGCCTTTCAGAGGCAGTGTGGTGTACATAGAGTACTTTTTGTATCTACAAGGGTCCAAACTAATATTAGAGGGAACACTATGTTTACCTGTTTTGTATCATACTGGCCAGTTCCCATTTCGTAGACCACCCAAAACCTCTTTGTGGCAAACCGATCTCAGGAGGATCCCTTAAGGCTGTATAATATTAGAGGGAACACTTTTTTTTCAATGGTATGGTTATTGAGGAAAAACTACGTAAATAGGTAACATAGGTAGTAAGCCACCTACTTCAGCACGACAACTTTCAGTTTCTTGGGTTATTATTTGCTATCATTGTCCGTGACGTAATTTTGATAAATGAAGTTGCTTTTTTGAAATTATTAGATTTTGTTTTGATGCTGTTGGCATTGGCTGCTTTGTACCAGGCGAATGAAGTGCATGGGCTTATCGACTTTGAGAGGTTCTAACTGCTTCCCAAATATGAACTGAATGAAATTTCTTGTTTTTTAATTCCCTTCTTATTTGTTGCAACAATTTCCTGAAAATCAATGTAAAGCACAGATACGTTGGGAACCTTCTCTCTCGCCAGCATGATACACACTCCATTTCAGAACTCACTGTTTCTCTAAATGCCATAATCTCATTGGTAGGAATGTATAATTTATTTCATAAAATTTCCAGTTTGATGTGAACTTGATACAGCTGCTGCTTAGCTGATATAATTCAGGCATCAGCTTTGCAATGTTCATTTCAATATGTGCGAATGTAGCTCAGTTTCACCTCCACCTTCCTCCTCAAACTTTTTCTTCTCTTTTTGTACAGGTAAGTAAACTTGTGACCCTTACTGCTACAGATATGAAGCACGTTGATCGGAAGCTCAAATTATGCCAGGATCCGAGCTCACATGACAAGTATTGCTAATGCACTTTTATGTATTAGGAGTAACTTTTGCTTTGATAGTGTGCTCTCTGTCTCTCAATTGTCGTTGATTTGTTGTATAAGGAGTAAGAAACAAAAGCACTGGTCCAAGGAGAGTTCAAGTGAATTGCATGCATAATTTCACTGTTTGTTACGGTGCCTCGACATGTACGTTTCACTTCAAGAATGTGGTTTTCCAATTTGGGAATTCTGCTTAATTTGTTTTGATTTTGATGTGGTCTGAAGCAGTCATACCACTTCGTACATGACTTGAAAAATTAGTGAGCGAGCGGTTGTTGATTAGCTACAGTCCGTTGTATACTTATGGTGATTATTATGACATCACTGACCTTGTATTGTTGGAGGAATCTCTCTGAGAAAATATCACCATTACGAATGCAAGCGGAGGAAATTGAATCCTCATTGTTGAGACATTGGGTTTCAAGCTCCAGTGTTTAAATTTCAGTTTATGAAACTACCAATTAAAGTGCATCATTATGATTTCAGTTTGAGGCCAATTGAATCCTCTGATTTGCTTCTTTTTTGTTTGGGATCCATTCATGTTGCATATGGAATCCGTAGGTAGATTATCAGAACCATAATCTGGTCTAATTTTGTAACTAATGTCAATGTGGTATGTTATGCACTTGGTAGTTTATGAGACCAACAATTTGGTTTGTTTTGACTGTGAACTGAAGATCTGTTTTGGTAATGCCATTTAAGAGATGTTTGGAACCTGTTTATGACATGTTTTGTATGTGGTATGTTATGAACCTGTTTTGTTTAAGAGATGTTTAGAGCAGGTTCTGTGTGTTACTGGAATGACTGTGTTTGTTACTGCAGTTTGTGAAGTTTGGGACTGCAGCTGTTACTTACTGCAGTTTGTGACTGCAGCATTCTGTATGAATCTGCACTTGGACTGAAGCTGTTAGTTACTGCACTTGGAATCTGCACTTGGAAGCTGTTAGTTACTGCATCAGTTGAATCTGCAGTTGTATTGGTTTTTAGAGCAGGTTTTGACTACTTTGATTACTTTAGGTCTTCACTTAAGATTCTCTTGTGGTTGAGCTGTCCTTTGTTTATGTAACCCTTCAACATTGGCAGGTTGAGAAAGTATTTGGTGCTAGTCAGCCAGATATTCTTGAAATTGAGAAGGTAAAGAAAATGCTCAAGGTATGAACTGAGATGCATCCTTCACATCCGACAACGAAAATGGTAATAAAAGCATGTGTAGATAAACAAAAATCCATGTTGTATAAAAATTTTAATCTGTTGGGAAAGAAGTTTAGGACTGACGGAAAAAGATAATGACCTGAGTGGTCAAATACATTAATGTGATGATAAAAATCACATTTTGAGGAACTTTTATTTATCTCTCACCTCATCTGTTCTTTTATTGTCAAGTATTACAATTGTAAGTCTCCTGGTTTGATAGTCTTTGTGATTTACTATGTACATAGTAACGCACTACTGGATTTGATATTCTCCTGACTCAAAATGGGGCCAATACATCGAAGCATTGTTCAATTTTGCAGTCTCTTTTGTTGGATACTTATGTTACTAATTCTGGACATGGAGTTCTGCTCATGTGTAGAGTGTTGGCTGCCAAAATGCTAGTTCTCTTTCCTCTTGTGATTCTTAGTTCGCAAAAATATGTTTACATGCTGCTGCGTCATTATGTTTGTCTCAGAAATGCAGTTTTTTCGATGACTATTACTGCTGCAGCTGATGGGAATTGCTACTGGGTTGGAAGTGCGGAGGTATTGGGACCGCAATGCTTGTATCGGGCGAATTTTCTGCTGCTCAAACAATGAATCAGCTCTCCACGACCATTAAAATCAAACAATCATTGGAGGGGATGCAATATGGAGTGAGCCCTTTCTTTCATTCTCCTACTGCTACACTACTATTTGCTTTGGTTCTACTTCTCTGCTCACTAGGTTCCAAGCGTGAGAATGGTGCCCACGTTCGTTAGCGGAAAGAATCCCTCAACTGAAGAAGATTTTGGAAGCTCTATCTATATTATTCATTTTTCTAGTGTTACTAGTAAGGTACAGACGTATAGTAATGAGACGGCGTATGTGGTTTTATAGACAATCTTGTGAATGATTTCGACAATGTGTTTCATTCGGACGTAAGTGGTTTGATTGAAAATCTTGTCAATGATTTCGACAATGTGTTTCATTCGGAAATATGGAAGACAGATTTGTTGGACTGGAGTATACTGTTTGTGTTATTTGACAGGGGAATGAACTAGCTATGAAACTATCAAGAATTTACCAAAAAAAAAAAAAACTTTTCCCGATTTTTAAAAAACCCCTGCAAAAGACATTGGTTCTAGCCACCGGCAAACTTTTACCGGCGTTTATTTCACAACCATGATTTCTTGTAGTGTTGAGGGAAAGAGAAGTCAGTCAATACTCTGTTTTTTCTAGTCCTATGTGTGGATACACTAGATATTGGAGGGAAACCCCAATATTTTGGCGCAACAAGGTTATGAGGGGCTGGAATGACCATTCTGCCCCCAAGTGCATGTCACGTGCTTGGCACATGCTCTCTTTTCCGTTCAAAACATGGATGAAGTTAGTTTGAGGACGACATAGAAGGGTTTTGGATAGTTTGAGGGATGAAATTGTTGGTTTAAATAGTTTGAGGGCAAAATAGAAAAAAGTGATGATCATTCGAGAGATGTTTTCATAAAAGACTTTTATGAAATAAAGTTGATGAAAAAGCTAATTATTGTTTTTGGAGTAATTTAGTGGCCAAACAAGACTTTAATCATGCCATACAATGTCGCCCAACCATTCCACTAAGACTCTAGAGTGTTTAATCAATCATCGAGGCAATTCAAATATATTTTTTTGACTTCATTAAACAATTGCGAAATCCCGTAGATTGCAAATGACAGACTGAGGAAATGAAAAGCTAGTCATTGAGATTTTTTATACAAAAAATAATCAGGTAGAGACATATTTCTAATTATAATTATTACGTCAAAATCTGAGTGAATAAATGTGAAATAGGCCACACCAAGGACTCCGTGTGAACATTTCTAGAAAATGGACTAAATTTTTTCTCAACCCACACGACAGGTGGGTGGATAAAATCTTCTTCCGATGATGAAGTGAGTCTCATTGAAACCCTACTATCTAAACTGATAGATGCCCGCACGGTGAAGTGTCTACAACATGTGATACAAAATGCATTTGCTAATTTTGGTTAGCCAACATAACCCTTGTATCAAAGTTTCAAAGCACATACTACTATAGATCTGTGCTTTGATAGAAATACCACAACGCGAAAAGACTCTGCCGCCGGAAGCTTGTGTATGGATAATGATGAATTAGGCAGGACATAAACAGCACATCACATTCCATTCCAAACCAGTATACAACAACAAATACAGCAGCAATAAAGTACTACTACTAAATAGGCAACATAGGGTGATAAACACAACAGAGACGTACACATTTTGAGCGAGCATTCGGTTTACATTGAGTGCAAGTCATTCAGCAACCCTCGCACCTATTAAATAAACCCGGCACTGGACCAAACTTCCCCCGATCCAAAAACCAGGCATGACCATCAGCCCAACCTTTGGCTTCTCATCGTTTTCTTCCGGAACCAAATTTTTCTCGACACTTTCCATATACACCTCAGAGAAATCACTTCCCTTATTCACTTGGAATACCTTAACAGGTGGATCAAAAGAATAAGCCAACCTGTGCAAAAGCCAGATTGACTTGGCCAGTTTGAGAAAAGCCACATAGAAAGGTGTCCGTGGATGCCCACCTCCCATGACATAGTTCCGCTGATCCAAATTCCCAAAAAATGATGCCTCCATCTTCGAATGAACCACAGCTAGGTATTTGCTCCGGCAAAATTTCCCAAAAATGGAGTCTGGATCTTGACCCACAGCATCTAATGGGTCCAGTTCCCTCAAAGCAAGATACTGCCGGAAGAAACTTTCTTTACTGAAAGTAAGATTTTCCTGATTGACAGAGAAGCTTTCTTGTTGGAACCCAGTGAACATCCGTAGGCAAATATGGTGTTCAAATGCGTACTTTTTGTGAGCTCTCTTTGCGTAAACGACATCAGGTTCAATGGAGTTTGCCGCAGCATCTAGGTCCCACCCGGCTGCTTTCATCATGTTGATCAACGGCTTAGAAAAATCGTGAATGGCTTTGTAAGCAGTTTCAACGACTGAGGTGAAGAGGTCGGGGGTTAAATCCACAGGGGAACTTCCACTTTCACAACCCGAACTTTCTGATTCTTTCGAGGATAACCCTCTAAGCTTTAGATTCTTCTCCAGTTTTTCCCTCTTCTGAATAGCCTCTTGGATCTGTTGCTCCAACTGATGAATTTCTGTGTCTTTATTTTGAATTTCAGATTGGAACTTCTTCACCATGACCTCATAGGTTTTCAAAAGGCTCTGCTGTTCTTGGATTTCAGCAGCTAAGCGCGAGTCTTGAGGAGAAACACTTACCGGCTTTGGATTGTGCTCCCTGTAGAAATGTTTGAGTTCAGAGAGATTCTTCAGTTCGGAAATTACAAGTTTGTCTGCAGTTTGGATTTTATCAGGGTCATAAGGAGTGTGGGCGTCTTGGAGTTGGATGTAGGCCGACTTAAGGGAGGAGATGTTAGTGAAAATCTTTGATATCAGGGATTCCACTGGTTCTGGATTCTGATTGGTCGCCTCTTCCATGGGTTGAGGGTGGACTTTCTGACTATTGCTGTCGCGGAGTTGGGTGTCCCTAACACCAGTTGGTTGCATAGCTACTTCCAGTGACGAGGGAGTCGAATGGGTTTCCTTGAAAGAAATAAGCAGTGCGAAATAACCTGTAAAACACAGAAACAAGGAAACGGATTTGCTGGAAATGAAGTTCTAGAGGAAACACGAACCAAGTTTCTATAAATGGATTCACAGGAATACTTGGTCCAAATAGAAGGAAAAAAAGAAAAAAAGAAATACTTCTTCTAAAATGAGAATGCAACAACAAAAAGTATCAATTGTAACAGCTTCAGACAAAGCTATATAATTGAATGCGCAATAATGCACCAAAAACTACATTGCTTAGTTACACAAATACTGAAAAATTGCTCCTAACTGGGCACTGTCGGCATTTAGTAATTCAAAATTTGAAACAACATAACAATGTTGACAACAGGATAGAAAAGAGAAACATTGAAGAGGTTGCATGGATGTGACAAGACCACAAGAGTGATATGCAAAGACCACAAATTAGGACTTAAAACTGGAGACAAAAGGGAAAACACAACCATGACGATCAGTGGAAATGTACTTAACCATTCCAACTAAAGTGCGAGCAATTCATCATGGAAACCATCAAACAATATAGAGTAATACATTTGGCTAGTTTCACCAAAATCTCTACTATAGTTGACTTTGACTCTGAAGACAAACAGGCAGAGCAGAGCAGCGCTTCTCAAATAGAACACAGAACAGAGAAGTTTAACCAGACAGACCCTCTCGGAGGGGCACATTGCACCTCAAAGTATGACAAATATGTCTCAACCACGAACACCAGCAGAATACACGCTGTTAGGTGTTCAGGTGCACAAAAAGGTGGCGAAGCAAACGGAAGACCAAGCTTTGAGGAGGGAAATTGGTTTTTCCACAAAATTTCAGACTGTCATGACAACCTTACATTGCACAGAGACTGAACAGGCATCCTTAAACAACAAGCAGTTGTTATCCTCCTTTTCTGGAATGAAATCCCTGTTTAGCTCTGCGAACAAGAAAGCTATAAAAACAGAATTTGAAGCAGGGGTGACTAATGTAAGGAGAATTTTAATTCTTCTTATGAAACTCACAGAATGGGCAGGGCACTCGATGCATCCAAGTCACCTCCACAGAAGTCATTCACACCTAATCCTAACATCAAAGCAAATTTTACCTAGGTCTACATCAACAGATCTCTGAATGCCTTTGAAGACCTGTAATTCATTTCTTGCCATAGGTAGTAGTCTAGTAGATCATAGCAGCCCAGGCTGTCTTTCTCAGAGAGTTTGCAAATGATTTCCCAGAACTTCCCAATTAGCCTAGAGATTCGCTGTCCGCAGAGTTTTCAACTCTCAACAGGGAAGGACCCTAAAACAAATTGCTGATCAAGCTCATAAGGAACTTGGAAGGTCAGAGATAGTGCACCATCAGTTCTCCATTCTGCTTTTTTCTTTTTTGACTGCAACTATGTTACTTATTGCACGACAAAACAACTGTGATAAGTGATAGCATGGCTGTACTTGTACGGTGAGCTAAACATATTCCTCGCACATAACCAACAATAGAGGCAAAAAGTAACCAAAATATAGTCATAGTAACAGAATTTACAGCACCCTGACTTTGAAAATAGAAGGAATAGGTGTGCATGACCAGCCTACCTACAAAAATTGTACATCAGCCATGTGATGTATCCAGCAAACATAATAATCTTCAACCTATCAGACAAAAAAATATACAAATTCATCAGATTCTTGTCGTACCATATGCATGTAAAAGCCATGGACAGAAAAAGCAAATAGAGGATAATTAGCTGAGTCAAGCAAGCCTGATCCTGAGAAGCCAGGCTGGCAGGAACTTATAGTGTTTTGCCAAACACCACCAAGTGACAATAAGCAATAGGTCGCGACATGCCTCTCTGAGCGGTGGTTAGATCACGTAAGGTGTCAGTAACCTCTAGGGACCAGATTCGAAGAGATATGTACCATAACTCCTGGATACAGAAACTCCCCAAATGAGATAAACCCCATACTTTAATGCATATTGAAGTAGTTATTACTCTCTGAAAAATACCTACGATGGAACTAGGACTCTAGCAACCCTCTCTAAGACAGGTTAGATTTGTTAAAGTATGGGAGTGTCCTCCAATTGACCCCTG
Source organism: Rhododendron vialii (assembly GCF_030253575.1). Classification (NCBI taxonomy): domain Eukaryota; kingdom Viridiplantae; phylum Streptophyta; class Magnoliopsida; order Ericales; family Ericaceae; genus Rhododendron; species Rhododendron vialii. The sequence goes on along the minus strand of NC_080563.1, from coordinate 3,087,511 downwards.
CAAGATTCATTGGTTGACCTAATCATTTAAGTGCCCTTAGATAACCAAAGCCGGGCAGGGCAGCACCGACGGTGCTCAATTTGGCAAACTTTGAGTCTCGCTCCGAGCACCCTCCTGCCCAATTATTGTTTTCAACATCGATCCATCTCGTATGTTCACGCCGTGCTTGAATCACGGTTCACAGAAGGATTTATCAAGGGAGAGGAAAATGACAGGGAAACCAAATACACTTCTTCACTTGATCTCAAAGTCACATTAGCTTGTGCAGTTTAATTTCTTTCCCTATTCCCTCCGTAAATTCCTCCACAAATTCATGATCTAAACACACACACGTGCGCGCAAACCCAATACATAAAAAATCAATGACTCTAGAACAATACTGACCCTCTGCGAAATGCAAAATTACGAGTCTTTCTCTTTCTACTTTGTTTAGTTGACAGTCCAGAGAGTGAAACCCTACACTGGATCAATTCCTTGACACGTTAGATATTTATTTTTGGAGTTTAGAGTGTTATTATATATAGATCCTTTTATTGTTTGGCCTTTTCTTTATGTTCCTCGCTCTCTTTGTACACGGGCAGCATCTCCTTGTGCCTTTTCAGCCAAATTTATCACTTTTCAAAACGAAACAAAACCAAAAAACTAACCATCCACAAAATTACAAATGGAGTTTTCCGTTTGGTAAACAGAGCTACGATCAAACATGAAACAGCGTAGCAGGGCAAACTCTAAAAAAAACCTCTGCCCCCACGGGCCTAATTTCAACACCGCAGGATGATGTGAAACGAAAAAGGGACTTAACCCTAAAACGATGACATTTAATCAAACATGTATCCCCGAAGCCAAACAGAATAACGCGAGGAAAGCGACGCAGGAGTTCGATACGGAGTTGGAAGTACCTGATCTGGTATTCCGCCGGAGATTCGCCGGAAAAGAGCACGGGATACAGTGGCAGTTGCCGATAGCTGCGGCGAGCAAGGGAGGTGACTTTACTTCCAAATTTCGAATCCAGTCGTGACGAGGAATGAAAGCCCGACAGGAAGCAGCGGCACTTTTGAGGAGTCTTTTGGGCACTGGTATTTTGGGTGAATTACACTTTAGACTCTTTATTTCATGCGTATTCCTACTTGGTCCCCTGATTTCAAGCTCTTTTTTTTTTAAATCCGCAATTCCAAGCTAATCCACTAGACCTCTTTAAAGTAGTACCTGCCAAAAGTTGATACTAAAAACAAAAAAGTACCTGCCAAATGAGTACCTCTTTTTTCTTTTTTTCTTTTTCAAAATATTGGCCAAATAAGCACTTCGAAGCTGCAAAATGGCGCCACCCCTATTCGTATATTGGTCAAATATAGTACATCGCAGATGAGTTAAAATGTTGTGCGCACTATTTTTCTATGATATGCTAACATTGTATCGACGGACATCCAAATAATGTCCGGCAAAATTGGATTTCAAAGGGCTTGAGAAATAAATGATAGAATGCCTTATAGGTACCAAATTTGGTATCTTGAAAGATTTCCTTCAAATAAGTCAATAACTAGAGATGGATTAAGGATTCTCCTTAATGAGAAGAAGTTACTCTTTCTTTCTTTTCTTTTTTTTTTAGAAGAAGTTGCTTATTAGCGACATTATCTTCCATATGCTTTTAAACTTGAAACTCACGTGACCTGTGATCCATTATTCCCATTCCTTTTTCTTCTTTTATCTGATATAATCTCTTACTGACGAGTGTCTTTTACCTATATAAAAATTTAGGAGACATTACGTAGAAGGGTCGTACTCAGGTTTCTTTTTCTATTCTGGAATTCAGGTCAAAAGTGGACTTCTCCTGACATTGTACCGATGGACATCCAAATAATAATGTCCGGTAAGTGGGTTTTGGGTTCCTAATTTTGATTTCTCCTTAGCTAGACCATCTCAAATTGTTGGTCCAACTAGGACTGATATACATGCGTATCAGTACTATTATTGATCAAGTGACATTCTAGTGCTTCGTCCTAAATGATTGCCAACGAGTAGCGCCACGTGATACTCACTTGACACCCAATTATTTATTCTTCGAATTAGTTTACTGGCACAGCAAATCTGTGCACAGATTGTGTACAGATTTCTATGCGGGGTTCACTACAGATCCCACACAAGTGATCCGAGCCGTTCATCATGTTTAAAACATTTTTTCAAGGGCCTTCACCAAAAATCAGCTTAATCCGATACCTATAAATGCTTGATTTAATCATCTAACTTTTTGTTCAAGTTTTTAGAGAATAAAAAGTTAGACGATTAGATCAAGTACTTATAGGTATCGGATTAAGCTATTTTTTCGCGGGGGCCCTTGAAAAAATGTTTTAAATATAATGAACGGCTCGAATCACTTGTGCAGGACTCTTAATAGGCTCCACATAAAAATCTGTGCACAATCTGTACACAAATTTGCTGTGCCGGTAGACTTTCTGTTATTCTTCACGGCAGCACAGTAGCAACCACCTAAAGCGGTGACATCAGCTTCCAAATTGGGGACTCCTTGTTTGTGAAACCAGTGAGCAGCTGCAAATCCCTATGCGCGTTCATCATCCTTATCCTGCACCCTAAAAATACTCCACTAAACAGCCCATTCCGCCAAGCGATTATTCAGTGCTCCTGGAACATCGTCTTAATGATACTCAAGATGCACTTAATAAATTTTCATTCGATGACAGACTAAACATCCAATTGCTTCCAAGACCCTATCGTTACGTTTTCTGCAAATGAAAGCAAACTATGATTTCTTTTCCAGGGTCATCAATTGCAGGTTAATCCATTGATTTGCTTTGTTGTGTCATTAATTAGGGTTGATTTGGATTGTCTAGATAAGTTTTTATTTTATTTTATCCGTAGATAAGTTAATATTGATTTATTGTGATCAAAAAAGTTGGTGGGTTTGGTCAAAGAAGTTAACTTATTGAGTGTCTTTTTTGAGAAAATGACGGTCAATGACATGTTTTGACAATTGATACTCGCCAATAATATTTTTCAGCATTATAACAAATATTCTTAACTTGTACTTGGTAGGTATTAATTATCAAAACACGTTCTGAGCTGTCATTTTTCCTTTTTTTTAGGAAAATATAAAAGACAATAAAATATTAAGCCGAACCCAATAACTTTTTTGCCGAATGACTTCTGAGCCAATAAGTCATTAAGTCAATAAGTTAACTTATCTACACAATCAAAATCAACCCTCAATGTGTCAATCAAATAGTATACGTAGTATGTTAATGTCAAAATGGAACCATGCAAAATGGATCTATCCGGTTCCATTTTGAAACTGGAAGATCTTGGTGGAGCCTTTTTTTTTTGTCCATATCGGACATACTTCGATGATCAAAATAATTTGTTTTTATGAAAATGAAATTTAAATCCAGTGTGCTAATTCTTTTATTTTCAAAACTAAATGCAGTGTGAAATTATGTGGTGGTTGTTTTCAATCGATTGCAAAGTTTGAACGATATTGATCATGGCCTTGAAGAATCGAACGGGGCCCACCTGGATAGAGAAGATCTTCACCTTATTTTTTACTCCTAATTATTTAGGTCTTTTATCTGTAGAGGAGTATGCATGTCAGCATGTGTGTATTTTCGTTGGGAGGATCACCGGGATCACAAGTAATTATTTGAAGGTTTTGGATTACCATTACGTGGTGTCCGGTATCTTTATTTATCGTATATTTTGGTGGGATCGATATACTTAGCGTTGGATTTTATAAAAATATATGATGTTTAAGGGTATTGAGGTACCATGTGCCGATGTCTCAAGAGTCAAGACCACCAAATATTCTCTCCATCCCAATTTATTTGTCCATTTTTTGATTTTTATTTGTCCGAAAATGTTTGTCCATTCTAGAAGACTAAGGTCCAAAAGCAAAAAAATTCCTTTTTTGTCCCTTACCATTTAAACTAAAAGTAATTTTTTCTCAAAAAGTTTGGAGGGCAACTTTTGAAAAGTTGAGCATTTATCGGTACAATGATTATATTCTCTTAAAAAAAATTTAATTTTAAAATTGGACAAACAAATTGGGACGAAGAAAGTATATCTTGAAGGATCAGACTACCCCGTATCAAAATATTTTCTAGATTTCGAGAACCAAAGTTGGTCTTGTGATCAAGGCTTCCGACGCAAGGGTTTATCCACTCATACGATAATTTCAAAATATTTTCGGTATTATTAACTCACTCGGGGCTAGTTTACTATGAACATTTGTTCCGACTTCAAATGGAGCCGTCAATGAACATTTGTTCCGACTTCGAATGGAGCCGTCAATTAGGCCCCGTTCCAGAACGGGTTTTAAGTCCTTATTTTTTAAGAAGACAATTTAAAGCTTAAAAATTATAGGCTTATTAAAATCTAAAAATATGCAATATGGATCTTGTTTGATAGATCTCATTGAGATCTTTAATACGATGCAAAAAAAATTGAAAAATTATTTTTCATTTAAATTATTTTTAAATTTAAAAATATGAAATAAATACTTATTTTTTAAGAAGGTGTTCTGGAACGGGGTTAAGGGGCTAGTAAACTAATCAAACACCTGGTTATTAAAAACAAAATTCTAATCACTCGTACCCGCATTTTCATTGAATCTTAAAATACTCTTTCCAGCCCAATAAAGAATGTTTTAGTGTTCGTTCCATTCGCTGCATATGCAACCCAAAAAGCTGCACTATCTTCTCTCCGTATATATATCACCTTCCAATAAAAATCCGTTCAATTCGTCATTGCCCTGTTCATTTTTGCCGCTCAAGCTCTGCGATTCCTCTCTTCCCGGCTTCATCGTTTAAGGTAGCAATGCTTCCACCATCTTGCTTTTTCCTTGAAGCTTTTAGACGAGTTGTTTCAATTCTCTGTTTGGAAAATTAAACTGGGGAAAACATCAGGGTTTCGTTTCTGTCTGTTTATTACCCAAATGGGTTATGAGTCGTGAATCACGAGCTATTTTGTTTGAGAAAGTTTTGGATAGCTGTTTAACTGGCACTAACTGAATTTTCTTGGGAAAAAAATCATTTGGTGTACCTTTTTAGGTTGATTTTGTTTTATTTATCACTGAGTATTTACCACAAGCAGAAGATTGATATCTGATCGCATAGCGTGGAGTACAATTGTCAAGGGACGCTCTTTTTATTGCAATTCAGCTGATTTAGTAAAAGAATGATGGGGGTACGATGTGTGCAAAAAACTGAGTGTTCTATCATAGCAAAACACAAGCATCGTCTGTTTTAAATTTAACGCCTGGATGGATTGACCTTATAATCATTGTCTTCACCGAATTAACGTAGTTCCCCTCTGTACACTGGTATTGCACGGAGAAGTGCATGTCAGTTGTTGTGTTGAATCGGTCGTTTATCTTTTCTTGATTCACTCTGTCCTCATTCTGCTTATTTGCAGTCCGTTTTCTCTCTCATTATGATCATTAGATTGCTTTCTCCTTCTTTGTAGTTCGATTTTTTGTATTTTAATACTCTCCTTCTTGGTCAAGTTGAATGCTAGCTTGAGTAGTTTAAAATGGAAAATGAAATAGTGGAAGTCTATGGTGATTTTTTCCTTTGCTTTATTACTTTTTCGTTGTTTGTTTTGGTTGCTTTTTGCTGCCAGCTCCTCAGAAGCCTAGGAGATTTGTTTGAATAAGGAAGTTTATGACAACACTGAATCAAGAAATATGGAGCCCGTGTAGCTTTAACTTTTGGTAGGTTGGGATGTATATGATATGGGTTGTCTTTAGTGAATACAATCATTTAGCTTTGAACAACAAGGGGCAGTTTCCAGTGAGGCGATGCTTATGTGTGTAGAGGAAATCAGTTCTTGGAGATTTGTTCAGAGATTTTTCTATCTAGGACTCCATCTAGTTGCTTGTAAGTTAAACTTATACTTTTTGTTGTCATTTGACTCGTTTCTTCATCCAAAAAGCTGTATAAAACCAGTCTAAGATTTACGTAAAAGAAAACTGACGTGTCAGTAGATTTTGAATTGGTTGAATGTAGTTGATTTTCCTTTACTATTTTGCATTCTATCCATTGGGTCTTTGTGCATGCATTGTCAAGCTTGATCTTCGCGCATGTATTTTCAAGTGCAGAATCCTGTTTTACTCTCAGGGTCTCACCTTTGGTCTCTGAACATGAGAAAATAAGTAAAACTGATGACATGTTTGTCCAGACTCCAGACTATCTTGGTTGAATAGTTGATCTGATCTTCCAAAAGAGTAATCAGAGTTTCGATTTTGTTTTTTAGTTTTGATCAAGGTTTTGAGTCTATTTACCTCTCCCTATTTGGGCCATATTTGCCGAGGGGTAGTCTTTGTTTGTAAATGTGAATTATGAGATGTCAAGAGACAACATAGGTAAATTTGTCCTTCCACCTTTTTCTTATCTGGACATTATCAATACGTTCGATTTTTTTCTCCCATTCGAGTTTTAGACCTATGGAATCAGTGAAGCTTTCTTTTATTCTCCTGAAGCTTGCAGGCATGAATAGTGTTGGGAGGAGGGGAATCCGTTACTTGCACAAACTGAATGCTGCAAATGTTCCAAGTGAATTGATAGAAAATGGTCAAAATCGTGTTATAGAAGCTTCCCTTACCCTTATTCGCGAGAGGGCGAAGCTTAAGGTATTACTGGTTTCATTTGAATCAATTACAATTTCTGTTTGCCTTCCGTCTGTTATGTCTGCGTCTGCTCTGAAAATGGTGTGCATAGTTTAAGTGACGTCTTACTTTATAACTCTGGGAATGAATGATTTCTGCATTATCCGATTGTGGCTTTCTAATGAGAGTGGGCTGTTGTTCCATATGTCTAATCAGTTGTTGGAGACGTCTAATCATTAGCCTATTCAACTGATTTTGTTAGACTTGTTAGACAACGTTAAGAACTTAAATGCTTTGTATGATTCTGAAGCCTTATTACAGAGAGAACCTGGGTTCTGCTGGTATGCTTTAGTCATGTACTTTTCTTATGAAACTTTAGCATCTGATTCACAGTGGTCAGTTGTTTTGGTTTAGGGCCTGAATTTGAACACAGCTCTTCCACCAGCCCTTTTCTGGTCGTCACAGTGGGATTAACACTTGACTTATACCGAGCAACATATTTGGGCTCTATTGGAAATATGTTTATTTACCAACGTGATCCTAGTTTTTTCACCTATTTTACTTTCTAACGACACCGTACATGATACGCTGGAGACTTTTTACACTTTGTCAACACTGCTCATTTCTTGTAGTTTATCTTCACAAGTTATATGCACGGGTGCTCTTTTGGAGTCTAACTCACTTTTATCGGGGGTGTAAGAATGTAGATGTAAAATTGTTGTGTGAACTGCATATTTTAGAAAGTGGGATTTCAAGAGAAGATAAAAAAAAGCACTAGAATTATTAGCTTATTTTTCCCGTTTCACCAGGGAGAGCTTATTCGGGCTATGGGTGGAGCAGTAGCATCGGCATCTCTTCTTGGAGTTCCTTTAGGACATAATTCGTCGTTTCTGCAAGGGCCAGCATTTGCTCCTCCTCGCATAAGGGAGGCAATCTGGTGTGGCAGCACAAACTCTACAACTGAAGAAGGTGAACATTTTGTGTGCGTGTGTTTTTGAGTAAATGTTGTGATTTTTCACAATACTGACCTACAGTTCATTGCTTCATGTAAAGTTTGTCATTCGATGTGGTTTGGGCTCCATGGGGTACGTTGTTGTTTTAGTGGTCTGAATTTCATAAGCGTCCACACCCATGTTTGCTATTTTTCCATTGCTACTGTCATTTTTGAGCAATGAATAGCGTCGTTTTGTCAAAACATGGCAATAGTGCTGCACCCGTTTTGCTGTTTTGTTGTTTTTCCCTCTCTCAATCCCAAATGGCCACTTTGCCATAAATTTTGCCATATATGACAAGAGAAATGTGAGAAAATTGTGGCAATATGGGTGTGGCATCCTATTTGCCTTCTTTTTTTTGGGTGCCATTTTTGAGAAATGGCAACAAATTTTGTCAAATTTGACAACTGGTGTGGATGCTCTGGCTTATGCTCTTTTGTGTCATTCTTGATTCTATTTTCATTTGCATGTGTGTGTGCGCGTGTGTTTAATCTTGTCCTACATGCCCAAAGTATTGCACCGCTTTAAAAGCTTGGAAATATGAACATCAAGTTCCCTGTGTCATCGACAACGTTGGGTCAGTTTTCATTTAACTTTCTTATTAGATACTTTAAGATATGGAAATTCCTTGAGTCGACTTTTGCTATGAATCATTGGAGTTTGGATATATGAATGATAATGCCATAGATTAAAAGCTTGAATGTAATTTTTAAGCTATAGGTCTTTTGAGTTTTGACTCTTTTCAGAGCATGATGTCCTTTAACTAAGATCTTTAATCCTTCTGAAACTGATATGGATGGCCTATGATTTTGTATTTTTGGGACCATTTACTCTTATCATGCTTTCTCTGTCTGATGTGTTGTTGGAAAATGCAGGGAAAGAATTAAATGATCCCCGGATCTTAACTGATGTTGGTGATGTTCCTATCCAAGAGATACGAGATTGTGGTGTGGACGATGACAGATTGATGAACACTGTCTCTGAATCTGTCAAGCTTGTGATGGAACAAGTAAGGCATTTATTTGACTAGTCTGCTATTTTGAGGACACTTGTGGATGTTTTACACTATGTCCTCATGTTTGCATGCTTGGTTTGAGAGCCTGTATCTCCTCTTAAATACTAATGCATACATTTAATTGCAAGATCAATCTTCTACTTGTATATAGTCATATCATGATTTTTTATTTTTTCTACCTTTCCAGTTTTCTACTTCAATTTCTCATGTCAGACTTCTTGACAACTATTAGTCAGATTATGTTTTCGTGCAGAATGTATAAATATGCAATCCCTTTTCAGGGTTTAGGTATTGGTATTTGATGGGTGCTGTGGTAGTTACTCCAGAGGGTACCATTTAGTAGCCGTCTCCTTTTTATATCTAGCCTCTCACATCGCGTAATTGTCATCATCTTTTCAGGATCCATTGCGCCCATTGGTTTTAGGAGGCGACCACTCAATATCTTTTCCAGTTGTGAGAGCCGTGTCTGAGAAGCTTGGAGGACCATTGGATATTCTGCACCTTGATGCACATCCTGATATTTATCATTCCTTTGAAGGAAACAAATATTCCCATGCATCGTCATTTGCCCGGATTATGGAGGGTGGTTATGCTCGGCGGCTTTTACAAGTAATATTTGTTTGTCAATACTCACTCTTGCTTCTTTTGTTTCCCCCATTCTTCAATCAATGTTACATAGGCACCACTAAATGTACTAAACATGTGATGGACACTTGGTACTTGGTGAGAGGATAAAATGTGTTCTACACTTGTGGTTGGATATTCACCCAACCAGCTCGCAATATATCGGTTGTGCTCCTATCCTGTTGAAGTTCAGACAGTACTACAGTGTTACCTCAGATGCTTTGGTAACAAAGATTTATGGATATCTGTGCTGATATTTTTTTTTTTCAGGTCGGTATTAGATCAATCACAAGTGAAGGTCGTGAGCAAGGGAAAAAATTTGGCGTAGAGCAATATGAAATGCGAACGTTTTCAAGAGATCGCCAGATATTGGAGAATCTGGTCTCTCTCTCTCTCTCTCTCTCTCTCTCTCTCTCTCTCTCTCTCTCTCTGTATGCGTGTGTCTCTTTGTAGAAATTTGGTCTAATTGTTCTACTCTAATCACTAGTCTCCTGACATTTTGATCTTCTGAAAATTACAAAAGACACCAGGCGACTGGGAAATCTCAATCATTGTGGAAACATTCCTGTTTCGAAAAGTATTTAGAATATCAAACAATGGCATATTGTGTACTTGCGAAATTAGTTACACACTGCGGGTGGTCTAATTTCTACTTGTTCCTATTAATTCTGCTGCAGAAACTTGGGGAAGGTGTGAAGGGGGTGTATATCTCAGTGGATGTGGACTGTCTTGATCCTGCATTTGCTCCAGGGGTATCTCACATCGAACCGGGAGGTCTCTCTTTCCGCGACGTTCTCAACATACTCCACAACCTTCAAGCGGATGTTGTTGCTGCAGATGTGGTAGAGTTCAATCCACAACGCGACACCGTTGATGGGATGACTGCTATGGTTGCAGCAAAGCTGGTAAGAGAACTCACTGCCAAGATTTCGAAATGAAGTTGAAACTGTATCCGAATGTTAAAAGTCTTCCTGGCACGGAAATTGGTTTACAAGGGACTCTGTGGCACCTGTTCCAGAAAATAAAAAGGGACTCTCTAGCATATCAATGCTGCTGTGAAGAACTACGGTGCATGTTTACCATTTAGAGTTCTTCTTGCTGTAACTTAGAATGGGGATACTTCGTAGTATCCTCGGACAATTGAAACTAAAGTAACCAAATTCAATAATTTTCTTTTTTTTCTTCATTTGGGGGTTTGGAGGATCATTTATCACAATGAGCCTTTCTTCTTTTGATTAAAATAAAAGTCGGGTTTTATTTGCGTCTTCTTTTCTTGAAGATTTCATTGATTATCTACTTCTTGTCAAGAAGATGGAGACAGAAGGGTGATTTACAGGGAGTGCTTTTCCATTGTGCCCAGTGCAAATTTCAACATAAACATCCAGGGTGTTGTAGTAGGGTCTTCATAACATCCTTTCTCCACCTGTGTGTACAGAGAAGGCCATCATAGGTTGGAGATTTTGCGCAACAAAGACAGTTTATTCAACCCTTTCAATTGTATGGTACAAACTATTGACATTTTATTTGCCTCTTTTTTTCCTTAGAGCTGAGTGGTTGGCGTGTACTGGATAAAGTTGTAGTCGGCTTGTCCGTTAGCTCATCCAACTTTTTTGGTGGGACCAAACCTTCCGAGTGAAACAAATGTTATTAGAACCATGGGCAAAACGAGGAGGGAGATGAGATACAAGCATTATTTGCAATCTTCGTAGCAAACCTTTGACATAACCGGAAGAACAAGAAAGAGCTCTAGGAAAATGGAAGAACGGAATAGGAAACAAGGGTGATAACGGAAGGGTGTTGAAGTGATTATCTAGAAGAACATATGTCAAAAAGAAAGAAAGAGGTTGGCCAAGGTTAGCCGGGTGGCGGATAAAAAAAAAAGAAAAAAAGGTTAGCCCGGTGGTCAAGGACTCAAGACCCGACATTTAGGGATCTACTCCCTCTTAAGGTTTTCGGTGTTGGATAAGTGGAACCCTGTATTGCACAATCTGAATCGTCCTTCTCGACAGACTATCAATGGTTTAGATTTCATCTTGAATGAGTGGCTTAGATGTGTAGGAGCTTAAATGAAATTTGGACCATTGTTCACTAAATGAATGAGTCGAGTTGTGGACTATAACATGTGTGAAGACGTTCTGCTAAATCTTTTATTTTTTTAAATATGTATTTCTCATTTTACATCCCTTAGCGGAACGGGGTCTGAGATGAAATCTCAACTATTAATTGCCGCGGAAAGTCTGGGCTTACCGACCCAATATCCCGATCGGAATCCCGACGCCCCGCCGGGCACACTCCGGCCAACGGACGGCCGATCCGAGCCGTCTAAAAATTAAAAAAAAAAAAACCAAGTGAGCGTATGCGAGAATAAATGGCATCCGACGTGTGTAGATGGCCGATTCAAACAATCCATTTTTGTGTTTGGATCGGCCAAAAATGGAGTGTTTGGATCGGCCAAAAATGGAGTGCTTGGATCGGCCACCTACACACGTTGGATGCCGTTTATTCTCGCGTAGGCCCATTCGGTTTTTTTTTAGAATTTTTGGACGGCTCGAATCGGCCGTCCAGTGACTAGAGTGTGCCCGGAAGAGCATCGGGATTCCGATCGGGATTCTCCCGATCGGGTACTGTAGCACCACTCTAATTGTCGAATGGACTGTTGGAATCGTTCACTATAACCCTAGGCATCCATTGATGTTTTTGGTCATAGGTATCTGAAAATATCAAGGACTTCCCCTGATGTTTTTGAAATGACATAACCTCCCCTTCCAAGACTTGCCAGTTGCCAGTATTTCGACCCCCAAAAATTTCCTAGCGCAGAAGCAGCAAAACATATCTCTCTCTCTATCTCAAGCATGGTGTCGTTGGTACCGACTATTGGGTCCACGATTTCCCGCCTACCCTTTCTGCCCAAACCCTCGATCTACTTTTCCTTCAGAGCCCTCAGAACATCAAAACTGCCCTACAGAGAACTTACCCCCACACCATCTCCACTCAGTTCCTCATCGGCCGTACACTCGATGTCGAACTCGGATTCCCCAAAACCCATCGCCGAAAACCCATCAAACTTATCCGATAATTTGGTCATTTTGGGCATTGAGACGAGCTGCGACGACACTGCTGCTGCTGTTGTAAGTCATACTTACAAAAACACCCGCTTGTTTTATTGGTACAGTTGTGAGCTTTCTGGGTATTTGTTTTTTTATCGATTTGGTTTCATTTTTAGGTTCGAAGTAATGGGGAAATTCTCAGCCAAGTTGTGTCGTCTCAGGTACAATGTTTAGCATTTTAAGTTTCATGGACTTCAGTTCATGTATAATTCCTCTAACTTCTGTCCGGAAAAGAATGTCCGGTATGCAAAATGAGAACTTAAAAGGAATTTAATTAAATTCAAAAGATTGTGTACTTTTTTAAAAAATTAAAAGAACTTGTTGGTATCTAGTCTCTTGCAGGGAAAAAAAGTTCGAATCTTTTTGAACCAAAATGCAATTTTTAGTTCCACGCATTGTTCCCACAAACAAGAAAGAAAATGAAATGCTTGATTTGATAGCTTGCCCACGTCCATGGCACAGAGGCTTCGGCGTGCAGCCTCTGTAAAGAAGGCCCATGTTTTGCTTGTCATATAGCTTTTGCTGATATGTTATTTTGGCAATAACCAAATTTGACCGAGCCACTTTAAAATTTTGGTGTGTTCTCATGGTTTGATATCTTGGCTCACTGTTTTTTCTGGTAATGAGTCTAATGACCACCAGCATATATTAAACTTCATACAGGCAGATTTGCTTGCTCGATATGGAGGAGTTGCGCCTAAAATGGCCGAAGAAGCACATGCACAAGTGATTGATAAGGTACCACCTTTCTTTGAATTTGGGCTGCATCCATTTGAAAGTGCTGTGCATTACAGATGTTGTTACACCAACATACATCAAAATCTTTGCTTTGGGAGTGTAGGTAGTACAGGAAGCACTTGATAAAGCTAATGTAAAGGAGCTGGATCTTTCTGCTGTTGCCGTCACAATTGGACCTGGTTTAAGCCTTTGTCTACGTGGTAATTGGTTTTTTGAATTATACTTTTGGTGGTTGAGTAATACGATGTATGCGCTATGCTGAAAATGCTTCCATTTGGCTATCTGACTGCAGAGGAAGTACAAGATGCTTGTTACTTTTTAGTTCATATAATGTTTTGATTGATGTATGCTAAAATCCTGACAATGTTTCGCATTTGGCTCTCCGAGATTATTTTGTTTAAAGTATTCGAGCTTTCTGTGCTGAAAATTATTGTAGTCATACTTGACAATAATGATAGAGAAAATATCATCATCATCATCTTCTTCTATTTAATCCATTTCTGCTTCTCAGTCATCTCACTGCACTTCAAAAATTGTTGCTTTAGGAAATTTTTTGCACTGAAAATGCCCTATTGTGCACCTAAATTTGCGTTTCACTTTACACAGTATGGGTTAGTCGAGGTGACCGTAAGCTGGCCGAGACACTTGAGTTATCAGAAAAGAAAGAAAAAAAAAACTTTCTGATACCTTCTTTTGCAAATTCTTGTAGTTGGTGTGCAGAAGGCTCGAAAAATTGCTGGTTCTTTCAACTTACCAATGGTTGGTGTCCATCACATGGAAGCTCATGCTTTAGTAGCCAGGTACAACGTAAAAGATTATGTGGAAGTATGCATGTTCACTGCAAATATGAGTAGATTTAAATTACCAGACATCATATATAGGAGTAATTTCATTTCCCTTTTGTTTTGTTTCCTCCTTAACTTCCAAACATGAATTCCCTTTGCTGCACTTCACAGCGCAGAAGAATCCTTTAAGCACTTGATGGTGGGAGTTTTCAATATGGTTTATGGTGCTTTCTGTGAGTGAAAACACAAAAGAAGTGTCTACGCATTATGCTTCCATTAACATATTTCCCTTTATCTAGGTTAACGGAACAAGAGTTGCAATTTCCTTTTATGGCCCTGCTTATCTCAGGTATGGACTTGTAATCCACCAATTTGCTGTTCTTTTAGTTCACATTGAAGTTTATCCTGTTCAGTAGCTTTTCAATGGCACCTCTTGCGTTATCGGGTATGGGTGGTTTTGTTGCATGATTATGGGTTATTAAGCATACTTGCCCCAACTCATAGCGGGAAAAGACACGAAGTTGCTATTATTGGAAAAGGAGCTATGTGACTGTGTAGCCAGTTGATGCCATTGTTCGGTTATTATACTTGCTATAGGCAATTGTATGTCAGTCAAAAAGTGTACCAATGACTTCATGTTCAAGCATACCTTTTTGGCTCCTTACCTGTCCTATTTTGCATGATATAAAAGCTATGGAAATGTATGGACAAGCAAGGCAACACAGCTTAGTTGCATTCTTGAAGAACATTATTCTGATAAAATGGACAAATAAATTAGTGGTTTAAGCAGCTGTTCATCCAATTAAAAAAGAAAAGAAGATAAAAAGAGCTGGTTTTCATGTTGGCAACTTGGCTATGTTCAGGCTTTTCTACGTGAACTTTCATATAAGAATGCCCAAGGTCCTGACATTTCATTACTAGGTGTTTGACCCTCGTTCATTTCATTATCATTTTCTGCTTTTTGAATCAATCGACCTTGAATTCCGATGCACCCAAAAAAAAATCAATCGACCTCTCTCACGAGTTCATCCAACTTAAGGATTTACCCAAATGCAAGCATTGGCTGCCACCGACCACATGAATTACACCCATCATCAAGCTGACAAGCTCTGTTGTTTCACCTCTTTTTCTTTGAACTCTGACACTTCATCTCTCTTGTTATAAGCTCTGTCACATTGTCTCTTTGTACTCATTTTCTCCTGAAGCTTATCATCGTGTGTTTGCTTGTATGCTTCTTAGGAGGACACAATCTTCTAATTCTTGCACGCGATCTCGGCCAATATGTTCAGCTTGGGACAACGATAGATGATGCAATCGGTGAGGCATATGACAAGACAGCAAAATGGCTTGGTCTTGATTTGAGGAGGAGTGGAGGGCCTGCTGTAGAAGAGCTTGCTCGAGAAGGTGATGCCGAATCAGTAAAATTCTCTGTGAGTAGTTCTCAAATACTTAACACTCCCCTCTACCTATCGCTCTTAACCTCTGCCTCACATCCCTAGGACGTTTTGCATGCTAATATGATGCTTGCATTCATGTAAAGTGTAGACTTTTTCTAATTATTAGGTTCCAATGAAACAACATAAAGATTGCAACTTCTCATATGCTGGCCTGAAGACTCAAGTGAGGCTGGCAATTGAATCCAGAAATGTGTATGTGAAACTATCTATTAAGAGATCTACTTCTCTGTCTTCACTTGGTTTTCTTATTTAATATGCAGCATATCCGTCACTACGCATTTTGTCCTCTTGAACTAGAATACATTGATCATCATTCTTGTCACTTCTCCTCCTCCACTTTCTCTTATTCAGTTGTCTCAATTTTTTTGGTGCCCCCTTTTCATGCCTGCATGTTTATCTTCAGCAGTACTGAAATTCCCATTTCTTCAGCAAGTAGTGAAGACAGAAGTTCACGAGCTGATATTGCCGCCTCTTTCCAGGTAATAATATTCCTTTGTATGCATGCCTCTGTGCATCATAAACTATATCAATCATAATAGTTCCTATCTTTTTTACTTGGTTTTTTCCCCCATGAACCATGGAAACTTGTTGCAGCGAGTTGCAGTGTTACATCTGGAGGAAAGGTGTGAACGAGCGGTTGAATGGGCATTGAAGATTGAGCCCTCCATTAAATATTTGGTAATGTAAATGCAATTTCTCCATTTTGTCTTATCAAGTGTCTTCTGTTTCTCATTCTCTTGACTGTTTTGGGTCTTTCTGATACCTTTTGCAGGTAGTCTCTGGAGGTGTTGCATCAAACCAGTATGTGAGGGCTCGACTCAATCAGGTTGTCAAGAAGAAGGGGCTGGAACTTGTGTGCCCTCCTCCTAGCCTTTGTACTGACAATGGTGAGTTATTCTGTAATCTGTAGTGGTTTGTCACAACGTAGCAATGAAGTTGTGAATGGGGGCTTCTCGATGGAACCTTGAGGAAGATGACTAATGAAATCAACAGAGATACAGAAAAGAACACTCGTGTTCTTGAGTTTCTATTGTGATGGGGACCTTGACATTTATGGTTTGAGTGTAAGCAAACAGGAAACTTGAGAGATTTTTTTTTTATCCGAACAGGAAACTTGAGATAGTTGGCTAGATATGTAGTAATTCAGTGTTGCTTCAAGGTACACCATGCTTGTCCTCGTATGAAGACTAACATCTTGTTCTTTTCTGGCTAGGTGTAATGATTGCTTGGACGGGTATTGAGCATTTCCGTGTGGGAAGGTTTGATCCACCACCTCCAGCTGATGAAGCTGAAGATAACATAGTATGTTTTTTAAGATTGATTACCCTGTGAACGTTTTTACATAAACCTTCATAGTAATTATGAAACCTTTTTCAAGGACAGCGATGAATGATTGTGTAGATCAACTATCAAAGATGAAGGTGTTCAATGTTCACCTTCTTTCCTTCTCTCTTCAAAGTAGTCTTACCACATTAAGGCCAGGTGATTATTAAGCCATACGGTCGATCCTTTAACACTTCATGTAAACTATGGGGGCTGAGTCAAGAATTATTACACTTCTTCATATTAGCTTGTCAGAAAATTGGGGTTGTAAGTCGTGTAAGCAGCCTAGCCCATGAGGGGATTTGCACAAGCTTAGACTGGGACTGGACTTCTTAGTTAATTAGTAGTATCTCATTATGCTTCATGTAGTTTTTGTCCTAATCTAATTTGTCCAAACTAATAGGTCTTTGTTTGCTCTATGAATCAGCTTGATTTGAGACCAAGATGGCCACTTGGAGAGGAATATGCTGAAGGTAAAAGTGAAGCTCGGTCGCTGAAAACGGCCCGGATTCATCCATCTCTTACATCTATGATCCAAGCATCTCTGCAACAACAATCATAGCCTGTATCTCTACAAGGCTTCCATTTGCTTTAGTCCATGATCTCAAAGGTAAAAGTAATTTCTTTGGATCACACGGTCTCTGTTGTGCTGGAAGTACTTCAGACTTCTTGGACGACAGAGAGACATCGTTCAGTTCCATCGTCGCACAATGTTTAAAGAAACAAAAGATTTTGTGATTCCGAAGGATCCAGCTACAGGAGAAGTAGGAACAGAGCTTTCCCACAGTGGAGAGTGATATTGCATCAAGTGTTCAGAAGTGGTATTAAGAAAAGTTATTGCTCTATCTCCACATTGTAAGATCAGCTGCATGCGTTTTCTGTTCAGAGAGAGAGATATAGGAGGAGGAGGAGGAGAGTATTGAGCCCTCAAAGTTGTATAGTCTATCATTGTACAGTTTTGAGGATAATGGTAGTAATCTGACCCCCTTTTTTTTGTTCTCTTGTTGTGAACTCAAAAATAGTAGTCACACAAAAGGAAAGGGATCCTTTCCGGTCCATAAAAATTGACAGGCAGTCCAGTTTGTTTTTAGTGTGTTTTCTGGGTGTAATCTAACCTATTTGTTCAAAAGATTTTTTTTTTTTTTTTTGATCCGTTCAAAAGATTGACAAGATCTAAAAGGTAGTAAATGATTTGAATTATCAAAATGGGCTAGGGAAGGAAGAAAGTGTCAAACTGGATCGTCCAATGACTCCAATCCATGAGCTTAAAAGAATAAGTTGAAGTGAAATTCAAAGAACAAAAAATACTTACATTAAGAAACCAATAAAAGAAAGCGATACTATTTATTCTGGGGCTGATGTTTTTTCACGAATTATTTTTCTTCAATTCTATGGAGTTACAAATATGACTTCTCACTCATTTTTTCATTCTCTCATATGTTCGAATTCTCCACTTTTGTATAAATGTCTTTGCCACATATAATGGTAGAAGAAATAGGTATATGGAGAAAAAATAGAACATAGAACCTAATACGAATGTTTTAATACAAGAAAATTGATTTTGACACTTCAATTTTAACTATTGGCATTCCATTTTGTGAGTTTTTTAATACAAGAAAATTGATTTTGACACTCCAATTTTAACTATTGGCATTCTATTTTGTGAGTTGATCATGTGAGATTGCAAAATAGAAAGTGGAGTGTCATTGGCTAAAAGTAGAACGCCAAAATCACATCCCTTAATACAATATATATAAACCATATCTTAAACTTTGGGTTGAAGAAAGAATTTACTAAATTAAATTCCGAGAACAACAAATTAAGGAGACTTAAAACCCAATTCCGTGCGAGTTTTTGGCGCGAACAGGCTGTGAGCGCGCCAAAGTGCTTTAAAAAGCGCCGAGAGAGAGAGAGAGAGAGAGAGAGAGAGAGAGAAAGTAGAGAGAGAGAGAGCGATGGAGATTTGTAGACTACCAGTATCAGCAACACAGCGAGGGAAGCTGATCTCGGCCGGATACACTTCTCTTTCTTCACTCTCCTCCGTATCCCCCTTCGACCTCGCTCGAGGTACCTTATATATCTCCTTATTGTCAACAAGTATATACAGATACCTGTAAATCGCTCGACTTTTAGTTGTTGGTTTGAGTTTGATTCCAATGATCGCCTGCAAACTGTTCACTGTTTTGCCCAAAGTATGTTCTCTGTGAACAGACTGTTGGATTTTATGAAGCTTGATTAGTATTGGAATTTAGGCCACGCTTTTGCTGATATGTATCCCAACATATATAATTTCTTGTTGAGAAATCAGCCAAACCAATAAACACACAAATCGCAACGAATAATCAAGAACAGAAACCTAGAACGCAAGACACTGAGATTTTTACGTGGTTCCCAACTATCTAGTTGAGTACATGCACAGCTCACACCATTGTCCACTGTGTATCGAATGAGGAGAGTACAAGTTACATCGGCTGCCGCGTATAGCAAGTATTTATAACCTAAGGTTTACATCACCAATTATTGTAATAACCCGAATAGTCAACAACGTGCAACCCAAATCGAATTAGGCTTCACAAGCCCCATTGCTGACTATCCTAGCAACATTTGTTGTATCTCTTCTTTGCCGCTCGAGAAGAAAGTGAAATGGTGTGAGTTGTGGATGTAGGCAATCTTGTTGAACCATGTAATATGTGTGTTGTGCTTTCTTATTGTGATTGTGCTTTATTCTCCATTCTGTGTGTATTGTGGTTTCGTGGCCCAAAACAGAACTCTACCAATTTTATAAAATCAGATAGTTTCTGATTTGTTGGTTTGATCAGCAGAAACCGTCGTATTTCTCTGGATAATTAAGTTATTTTCCAAAGCGAAGATTTGTTCTAGTTCGTGTAATGCCAAATTTTATGTAAATGAAGTACTTGTCAGTCCCCAAATATGTTTATGTAGAATATGGGTCCATGCTTGCTCCGTCACTCTGTATTTCAGCCAGTCATTACACAGTTTCTCTCTGTGTCTGTGTCTGTGTGTGGTGTATATCTGGTACCCTCCTGCTGACCATTGGGGCACAAGGCTTGGTTTGGCATTATAATATGTCAGTTGTGTGTTCAAATATCTTTTAAGAATAATTAACTTATTGTGTTTGTTTGGACCTACTCTTGAGTAGATCTGCAGACTTCGGAGAATGAAGCTTCTGAAATTCTGAAGGCTGCATCACAATCTGGTAGATTGGACAGAACTGATGGAAGTCATGCTATTATTGCTGGTATTTAATCTGTTCGCATCCTAAAATTCACTTGTGTTATTTGTCCCTTTATAATTCATGAAATGTTGAACTCTTTAAAGTTCTGAATGAAGCACATATCTTAATCATGGCATGTTGATGTAAAAAGTTGTCAAGGATTATGTCTTTTACCAAAATGTTGTCTGATAAAATGTGTGAATACATAAATTACAAAATATTACAGGTTACAGAAAGTGTTTGAAAGGTGCAACAGGATACCAATTACACATGTTTGGTATGCCGAGCATGTAGCTGCTTATCTCTTATCCCTATCCCCCTAGCCTCTTCCCTGAGTTTGAGCACAACCTTTGTTTCCTTTCCGCAAATGAAGATTCCAGTAAATGTAGTGTTTCTTTGGAATTTGGATCACTTGAAGAGTGTTGTTTCTTTTTTTCTTTTTCTTTTTTCCATCCTTTATTCCATCACCTCTTATGCAGGTGCCCAGACTGCCTGGGACATGCTCCATGAGGAGGATTTGTCTAGACGCATTACTACATCATGTGCAGATTTGGATAAAATCCTGGGTGGAGGAATAGCTTGCAAAGAAGTAACTGAAATTGGTTAGTTGTATAATTTCTACTACTGTGTCCACTCATGGTTCATCTTGTGCACAAAAATTTATGTGCTCATATACTAGGCTTGTCTTGTGCTAGTGAAAAGAGTGTTTTCTTGGTCTTTATAGGTGGAGTACCAGGCATTGGTAAAACACAATTGGGGTACGGGTTGTTTTTGTTGCAAGTTTGTTTCTGTTAAGTTCAGTTTTGTCGCTGTTGAGATACAATCAAAGTGTGCAGGATTCAACTTGCTGTGAACGTTCAAATTCCAGTTGATTTTGGTGGCCTGGGAGGCAAGGCAATTTATATCGGTAAGTCTCATGACGTCATAAATGGCATTCTGGTGCTAGCTCTACTGTTCACCTACAAGCTATAGTACTTCAAGCTCAAACAGTGTGCTTTCTGTTGGTACTTGGCAGACACAGAAGGTAGCTTTATGGTGGAACGTGCTTTACAAATTGCTGAAGCCTGTGTGGAGGATATGTCGGAGTATCAGGAGTTTGTACGGAAAAATTTCCAACTCAGTCAAGTTCAAGTGCAGCCCAAGGATTTCCTAAAGAATATATTCTACTTCCGGATCTGCAGTTACACAGAACAAATTGCTGTGATAAATTATTTAGAAAAATTCATCTCAGAGCATAGTGATGTAGGTATATAACTTCATGTGTTGCACTTGCATGGTTTTCATATCTTGCAAATTATTGGCACTTCTGTGCTCTTGCTCTTGGTGGTTCTCTTTACCTGTTTTCTTTAGTTTACATATTGATTTGACTTTTAAAACTTTTCAGTTTTCACCATCATATGACTAGCGGATTGACCTCAGGATTATGTACGTAAATGATAACAATACGCATACAAAGCACGAGCACCTTCTTAATTTTGTTTCACTAGTTGGCAAAATACAGTTTATGGATATGCAGAACATTTTGGGTTTCTCAAATTTGAGAATATCAGCTAACTTTCTTCTGGTCTTTGAACCCAACATACAAACTGTGCACATAGATGAAGTTTCTGCTTCTGTATTCTCCCTCCTAATTGTGGAGATGAGATACCTAACCTCTCACTATTGAACCTCAACAATCGCTCAATGTCATCTTGTTTTGACTGCTGTCATACAGGCAAAACCTTACTTCTTTTAACGTTTTGTTGTCACTTTTTGTTTTTGTTTTCTACCCCTCATGGCATTGTTTCAGCACCCCACTGTCTTTACAGGTTAAGGTGGTCATTATTGACAGTGTAACTTTCCACTTCCGTCAAGATTTTGAAGACATGGCACTTAGAACAAGATTACTCAGTGGAATGGCCTTAAAGTTGATGAAACTTGCTAATAAGTACAGTTTGGCGGTAAGACTTCTATACCTGTTTGCTGACTTCTAGTACTTGTTATTTTTATTCCAGTATGCAGTTTCCATTTTGTGGAGTCATATGCAAGGGCAGAGTGACCCCACGTTCTTTGATTTCTCAACAAGGAATGCTATGTTTTGCACGCAATTTTAACTAATTTGACCCACAATAAACTCTTAAATTGCCTAAACTGCTATATCTTAGTTTTTGACCACACGACTAAAAAAATTTGGTTCCGCGTATGCCAAGTTTTCTTCTATCCACAACTATGATTTTTCTCTTTTGGTATTTTTTCAAATTATGCTCTGGGATTGATTATCATGTTTAGACAGGATGAAACGTTGACATTTGTGTACTCATTTGTTAGAGTGCAATAAAGGTCAAGGAGGGGACTAGATGCCTTTGAGTAACTATTATACTTATTCATTGTCATGTTTTTCACAATACTTGTTACGAAGGATTTTGCTTGGAACTTGTCATTTTTGCAATACTGCAGTGACTTTTGTTAGAATATAATATTGGTATTAGTCTCACATTGGTTAATGTAGTCTTATGTTATGATTTCCCATTATATAAATAAGAGTTGATTGTGTTGGGGTTAATTAACAACACCCAATACACTTTTCCTTATTTCTCACAACAACTTTCTTGTGTTTGGTTTCTATTTTATAACGTAATTTGTACTTTTTTTTCCAAGCTCTTTCCCTCATAGAGTTTAGTTGATAACTATTGAACGCGTTTGTGTTTTCTTTTTCTTTTTTTCCCATGAAAGCAGGTTGTTCTCTTGAATCAGGTGACTACCAAGTATTCAGATGGTTCATTCCATTTGACCCTTGCACTAGGTAACATTCATTCTCAATTGGCTCCTTAAGTGCCTTAAACAACTGATAAAGAAAGAACAAAGATCAATCACAATCTAATTTGATTTTGCTATTAAATGGTTCTCAACAGGTGATAGTTGGTCGCATGCTTGCACTAATCGGGTCATTTTGTACTGGAACGGAAATGAAAGATATGCGTATATTGACAAGTCTCCCTCTCTTCGTTCAGCATCAGCACCATATTCTGTGACAGGAAAAGGGATCCGGGATTCAGCTTCAAAATGCAAAAGAATAAAAATCATGTAAGTTTTGAGCAAGATTGACAGGTGGGTTATATATCCTGTGTGGATGAGACTGACCAAATGATGCCTTGCATCGTAACACTCAAGCTTTCGAATCCTATGAATCTATGGACATTGTGTGCAATCGGACTATCGTCTATCAGTAAGTGGAATCATTTTGCGACTAGCTTCTTAGTTCTTGCTTACTAGTTGAAATTGAGCTGTTGTATATGAGATTTGAATCCTTGATGGGGCACCAATTTATATGGATTCTGTCCAAATTAAACGAAGTAGATTAATTACATTCAAGTTTGCATAGACACGAAGATTTCAGTGAAAGAGAGCGTTAATTTGAGATTCAGATTTTCGTGATCTTTTTGGTGTATTTGACCAATAGTCAAGCCGTGTCGACTTGGTACGAGTAACCAACCAGCTGTTGATACTATATTTGAACTGTTCTTTTGAGAAACTTTTTGGTACAACTACTACTCTTCAATTGTAATTCCCGCAGAAACTACTACTCTTCCGTACAAAGGCTTGGTTATATTTAACTTAATTAATTTTTTTATTTTGTATGTTTTGTTCGTTTTTTTTTTAATTTTTATTAGATTCATGTGATATTTTTGAAATTAATCATCCGTCCAGATGAGAGGAGTCTAAGAAGTACAAAATTATGACAAAAAAAATTAATAAAGACGAGAAAAAAAGTATCAAACAACTGTCTTTTAGAGTTTAAGTGTCGTTTTATTTGAAACTTTTCATCGGTCCATATTTTTATACTTTATTAATTCGTCTCATCAAGATGAACGATTAACCCTAAAAATTATGATAAAAAGCTAAACGAAAAGTTGCGAAATGTAAAAAGTACTGAAATAAGTTTCGAACAAATACTGCATTTGTTCCATATTGAGTGGAGTGTTCATGTTACTATTCCGAACATTTTAAGAAATTTTTTGTATCTTTCAATTTATAATACTAAAAATACCCTATATGTGGATTGAAAGATATAAAAATGAAAAATACCCAATCTATAAAAATATAGACTAATGAAAAAATTCAAATAACACGACACTTAAGCTTTAAAAGACAGTTGTTTGATATTTTTTTTTTCGTCTTTAGTGATTTTTTTTTTTGGTTATAATTTTGTATTTTTTAGACGCCTCTCGTCTAGAAGGATGATTAATCTCAAAAATATCACGTGAATCTAATAAAAATTCAAAAAAGAACGAACAAAACACATAAAATGAAAAAAAATTAATTAAAAAGAACCAAGCCTTTGTACGGAAAGAGGAATAGCTTGTGCGGAAATTACAGTTGAAGTCCTCAAATTTTGTTTGCTACGTTTTGTTGTGAAGGGGATACCATGTGAGTTATATACCTGTTATACCAAAAAGTTTCTTGGTTTTTTATATAGTCCCCTGTGTTAATAGGTAAAACCGTTGGTGGGGGTCGAGTACTTTGAGGTTTCCTGCAATTCTTTGAGCAAACATTCAACCCAAAATTGGATTTGTTCTTTGTTCTTTGAATATGCACTTCCAACAATCTCTCCTTTTCATTTAACCCACCACCCCTACTATCCAAACACCGAAAAATTATTGATGTTAATTTTTTTTTTAATCAAAACACAAGTATAGATTGACGATTAAGTTTATGATTTTACAGGATTGTGTGGTAATTAAGGATCTTATGACACCGCGTAATCATGCCGTATAACCACTGGTTACAAATTATAATCCTCCAAATCAGGTGAAGCAGCAAATAATATTCTTTTTTGCGAAACTGTAGAAAATGCATTTTGATAGTACTACATTTATTCCAATCAATATGAATTTTTTGTAAATTCCTTAGTCCAAACATAGATGGTCTGTCTATGATTGAATCGGAAAAATATTAATCGAAATGCATGTAAACGGAACCGAACACACCTGACTCTATGACTGAATCGGAAAAAATATTAATCGAAATGCATATAAACAGACCCGAACACACCTGACCGTAGACTAAAAGAAAGAAAGAAAGGGAGTTGTATATGAGAATTGCAAAAAGTAGCCGTTCTAAATTTCTACAACACATCTCAAAATTTCGACTCCTTTGGCTTAAACTTTGGATTTAACACACTCAGAATTGCCTCATGATTCGGACAGATATCTAGACTTTGAAAGTATTCCTCAAAGTTTAGGATTTAATTTCCAATTGGGTAAGTGCTCTGAAGTAAGTGGGGTTTATGACTACTGTGCGCTCCTCCGGAAGTTTGAGTTGCTCAATCAAGTCTATCCATTTAGTGGTGAAGTGTTGTTCCTCCGTTTAAAAAAAAAAAAAAAAAAAACCATTTGGAATTTTTTACTACACCAACCGTCTCGCGTGCTGCCCGTGCTCTCCTACTCACTCCCATACAAATCCACAAATTTTCTATCGGATAGTATAACCAACGAAAATGTAGACCAGGAGAGAGAAAACAAAATACTACTACAGTACTAGTGGATATTCCCATGGAGAATTCAAAAGCATTCATTTCCTACCCACAATCAACGGCCTCGATCTACCTTTCTTTGGGATCTAACGGTCACACGCCCCTCCCGCATCCCCTTCTCGTCTACACCAACCAGCCAATCAAGTGTTGTCATCGTCTCTCTCTCAAAAACAAACCAGGAGTTGAAACTATAACTTTTCTCACCTAATGTTTTCCCTATTTGTCATTTGGACACTGGAAATAACTTCCGTCCTACTCTTAACATGTTCGATAAGTGAGTTGGAGGTTGGGATAAGATTGCTAATCCTGTGGGATCTCTAACTCATTGTTTTTTGGTTGCACAAAAGGGGATGGTATTATGATGAATATGGGATTATCAATCCTCCCAATTTATGGGATTAGTAATACCATCTCCTATCAGGTATTACCAATCCTTTCTCAAGCTTTGGCTGCAAAATGACCTCCTTGCCCATACTTCCTTCATCAATCAATTCTTCATTGATATCCACAAATCCATCCCTGCCTAGACCATCGAGTTTGTGTTTTTTTTCCTTTCTTATATCTTTTGAACCCTCGATGCACACACGATTGATTATGTAACTTTTCTCATACCATTCTCTCACTTCCTTTTGAGCCACGAATGTTGTGTGGCATCACTCGCTTCATACAACACGACATGATAATTTCATCAAATGAAATTAATCGGAGGAGTTGATAGTCTTAAAAAAGAATTTGATACTTCATGGACGAAATAAGAAAAGGAAAAATGATAATTACTATCTTTAAAACAGTGAATAATATGTAAAAAGTGCCTCAAAATCCAAGAAAAATGTAATTTTCTCCTTGAAAACGTATTGATATAGTGAAACGTGTATTAAGATTCTAATTTATTTGGCATTATATGCATATTATTCACCACCTAATGATGGATGATTAGCGAGACCTAAGAAACAAAAAATAATTTTAGAAGTCAAAGTTAAAAAAGGTTCAACTCCGTAGGGGGCAAAGTGTAATCTACCAAATCGACAATCTCTCTCTCTCTCCAGCCATACAAAATAGGCACTCGGCGGCAGAAACAAGAACCAGTTTCCCCTCCCCTTTCTCTCTCTTAAAAAACACCCCCCCCCCCCCCCCCCCCCCCCCATTCTCTCTCTCTCTCTCTCTCTCTCTCTCTCTCTCTCCGGGGTGAGAGCCATGGCCTCATCTTCCTCTCTCACCTTATCCCAAGCCATCCTATCCCGGTCCACCACCCATGCCTCCAACCCACTCCCATCTTTCTCCCTTCCCACCTACTCCGCCCTCAAATCCTCCACCAACCCCACAACACCCTCCCTCTACCTCTCCGCACGCGCCGCCCCACGCCTGACCACGCGCCGCCGCACCATCCGGGCCTCCGCCGTTGTTGAGACCCTCGACAAGACCACCGACACCGCCCTCGTCGACAAATCCGTCAACACCATCCGGTTCCTGGCCATCGACGCCGTCGAGAAGGCCAATTCGGGTCACCCGGGCCTGCCCATGGGCTGTGCTCCGATGGGTCATATACTGTACGACGAGGTCATGAGGTATAACCCCAAGAACCCGTATTGGTTCAACCGGGACCGGTTTGTTCTGTCGGCTGGACACGGGTGTATGCTTCAATACGCCTTGCTTCACCTCGCTGGATACGATAGTGTCAAGGTTTGACTTTTTGATGTGATTTGTTTGATCAGATGATCATGCATTCACTTATGTGTTGTTTGCTTTGGATATCTCAATTGGGTCCTTCTAGCTGTCGATAAGCTCAGAAAAAAACAGGAAAAACACATATATTTTCACACGCTTTAATACACTTTCCACGTATTTCAATGCACTTTTTAAACCTTTAACACCTTAAACTGGGCTGTTTTAAGCATTTTCCATCTCAATTTGGCTGTTTTTTAGTTGGAATTTGTGTGACGGAATCAAATTGTGATCTGGGTACTTTCTGTTCGACGGGAAAACCACGTTTTTCAGGTCCAACCTGAGGCTTAATGCCCCTGTAGGCCCGTTCAGTTGCAGGGAAGGGAAAAGAAAGGAAAGAATGAGAATGTTCAAATTTTTTTGCATTTTTATTGTGTTCAGATAGTAGAAGTAGTGGGGTCCAAGTCTCATACTTTTCCACTAGTATTAACGTCCCCTCAAAACTCTTGTAGGAATCTTGGTTCTACTCTGGCTTCTACATAAATAAATTACTACTTTTCAACTTTCTCTTAAATTTCTTATATCAAATGAATGCATAAAGGAAAATACTTTTCATTTTCTTCTACTTCACTTCACTATAATTTTCTTGGGAATAATTTCCCCAATAATTTATTGGCAAGTGAAAGGAGCCTTAGTTGTCAGGAAAGAAATGAAAAGTACCAGGATATATAAGTTTCCTGTCTATGTGTTTGGGAATGCTTCTGGTTCATATTGCACTATTGGACTTCAGCTCGGGTTCACCTATTCATTCCGTTTTAGGCAAAACATGTTGCGAAATCAATATTGTGTTTTGGTATTACAAGTGTACTGTTATTGTTGTGTTGTTTTTCTTAACCACTTAGTTACTTTGATAGTTTGATATAAAGTATGAAATGGGAAAGAGTTGGTATTCACTTCTAGCTTTGGTATTTCCGATTATGAGGTCCTGTTACCACTAGGATTTTTTCACATGGTCTGGTGTAAAAGTAAATTCTTGGAGGAAACAACCATATGTTTTTCTTTCATGTCATAATGCATTATTTCTGTTGCCCTTATTTCTGATGAAACGAGTATGGCTAAAATTTTTGCCCCTTGAATCTATCTATTAGGAAGAAGACTTGAAAAATTTCCGCCAGTGGGGAAGCAGAACCCCTGGTCACCCAGAGAACTTTGAGACCCCTGGTTGTGAAGTCACTACTGGTCAGAATTTGGACCTGATAATTCTTTTCTTTTGCTGAAATAAGGCCACTCAAATAAGAATTAACCTCTAGTCCTCTTAACTCTTATGCAGGTCCTCTTGGTCAGGGTATTGCCAATGCTGTTGGTCTGGCCCTCGCAGAGAAGCATTTGGCTGCTCGTTTTAACAAACCAGACAGTGAGATTGTCGATCACTACACGTAAAAATAAATCCTTAAATCTTATTTTCGTCTCCTCTTCCTTAGATATGGATTTCGTAGAACACTAACCTTGTTGGATTGACTGTATTTATGTATTATTATATCTAGATATGTGATATTGGGGGATGGTTGTCAAATGGAGGGGATTTCAAATGAAGTTTGTTCCCTTGCGGGTCATTGGGGACTTGGGAAGCTTATTGCTTTCTATGATGATAACCATATCTCCATTGATGGTGACACTGAGATTGCTTTTACTGAGAATGTCGACACTCGTTTTGAGGGTCTTGGGTGGCATGTTATCTGGGTGAAGAATGGGAACACAGGTTATGATGAAATTCGTGCTGCAATCAAGGAAGCAAAGTCTGTCAAAGACAAACCAACTTTGATCAAGGTTAGATATTGACTGCCTACACTAATCTTTAACGAAGAAAAAAGTTTCTTACTTGAAGTTTTTCTTGTTTTTCACGGTTTATAATGGATTTAGTTTGTTTTGCTCCTTGATGATGATAAAGAGACCTTTGCAAAGTAGTAAGTTGATATAGAAAGTGGAAGCTCGAATACTAAACCATTACTTTTAGATATCACAATTCACATTTTTGTGGGTTCTGCCTTTTGGAGTCCTTCAAGCATACATTGAAGTCTGTCCAACTTAAATTTGTTGGTTTTGGTGCCTTCTGAAACCAACTTCTCCTCTGAGCAGGTAACTACTACAATTGGTTATGGCTCTCCTAACAAGGCGAATTCATATAGTGTACATGGGAGCGCACTGGGTGCCAAGGAAGTTGATGCCACAAGGAAGAACCTTGGTTGGCCATTTGAACCTTTCCATGTGCCCGAGGATGTGAAAAAGTACTGTTTTTTTTTTTTTGCTCTAGAATTGATGTGAATGTTAAAGTATTCATCTTTCAATGAATTTGATTACCTTATTCCATAGGCACTGGAGCCGCCATGTCCCTGATGGTGCTGCTCTTGAAGCTGAGTGGAACGCCAAATTTGCAGAATATGAAAAGAAATATAAGGAGGAAG
Organism: Rhododendron vialii; assembly: GCF_030253575.1. NCBI lineage: Eukaryota > Viridiplantae > Streptophyta > Magnoliopsida > Ericales > Ericaceae > Rhododendron > Rhododendron vialii. The sequence goes on along the minus strand of NC_080563.1, from coordinate 3,057,989 downwards.
CTGCAGAGTTCAAGTCTATTTTCACCGGTGAACTACCAGCTGGTTGGGAGAAAGCTCTCCCGGTGAGTAGAGCATTAATAAGTTTCGGTCACCGTTTTAATCTAAGCGGGCCTGTGTAAAATGTTAACTTTTGTGAGGAAGCAAAATTGTTCTGTGCTGACATTTTGCGTTTGATTGGAGTAATGGCCAAGCCTTGCCTAATACACAATTAGATGCTAATGCTTAAACAAAGTCAAATTCACCGTCTTGACTGCAATTCTCAAGTACTCAGTTTGTTTGTTTCGTAAGTTAAAGCAAAATCCCTGAAAATTACATGCAGAATTATACAATAAGTTTGATATTACATGCTAAAACCATATATACTTGTGTTCTCTCAGACGTACGCTCCAGAGAGCCCAGCTGATGCCACCAGAAACCTCTCTCAACAATGCCTCAATGCCCTTGCAAAGGTTCTCCCTGGATTCCTCGGTGGCAGTGCTGATCTTGCTTCCTCGAACATGACCCTATTGAAAATGTATGGAGATTTCCAAAAGGCCACACCAGAAGAACGTAACCTCAGGTTTGGTGTCCGCGAACATGGGATGGGGGCCATATGCAATGGGATTGCCCTCCACAGCCCTGGCATCATACCTTACTGTGCAACATTCTTTGTTTTCACCGATTACATGAGAGCAGCCATGAGGATTTCTGCCTTATGTGAAGCTGGCGTCATCTACGTTATGACTCATGATTCGATCGGGCTTGGGGAGGATGGGCCTACGCATCAGCCCATTGAGCACTTGGCGAGTTTCCGAGCAATGCCCAATATTATGATGCTCCGACCCGCCGACGGTAACGAAACAGCCGGGTCCTACAAGGTCGCGGTTGACAATAGGAAGCGGCCGTCGGTCCTTGCCCTGTCTCGACAAAAGCTGCCCCACCTGCCCGGAACTTCCATTGAAGGAGTGGAGAAAGGTGGGTATACTATATCGGACAATTCTTCGGGGAACAAGCCAGATGTCATCTTGATTGGAACTGGTTCTGAGTTGGAAATTGCTGCTAAGGCAGCAGATGAACTCAGAAAGGAAGGGAAGGCTGTGAGAGTTGTGTCCTTTGTTTGCTGGGAGCTGTTTGAGGAACAATCTGATGCCTATAAGGAAAGTGTCCTACCGGCAGCTGTATCAGCTAGGGTTAGCATTGAAGCGGGATCTACATTTGGGTGGGCAAAGATTGTCGGAAGCGGAGGGAAGTCAATAGGGATTGACAAATTCGGGGCGAGTGCTCCTGCAGGAAAAATATACAAGGAGTATGGCATTACAGCAGAGGCTGTTATTGCAGCAGCTAAATCACTTTGCTAGGGTTTGGTTGCTAGTGGTCCAATGTAAGTTGCTTCCGCTGGATTCTTGAATTGGACGTTTACTGTGAAGCCTAAGAGATCCGGGCCATTTCATGGCGGGATTACAGGTCTCGTAATAAAAGGAGATAATTTTCTCTTTTGTTTCTTTGGTCTTGTTCAGCCGAGCAGCAAAGTCTGCAAACTAAAACAAGATCCACAGAGAGAGAATTATGATGTAATTTGTACCTACTCTTGGACCTTTTTGAGTTTTGTAACGTTACGCGATTGATTGTTAATGAGGTTTTCATATTCTTCCTTTCACATTTGTGGTCTTTTTTCTTGTTCTTGGCTGTGGTGGCAGATGTAGTATGGGTGTCCTCGTTAGAATTTAAATGATGGATATAGGATTGGATGAACTGTCGAACTTATGAAAGCAATCTACTTCACTATTATGGGCGTATCCGAAATGGGTTTTTACTTCTGTTATTTTTGCTTCTCTGAATTCCACTCAATTATCCTTCTGGAATGTCTGGCAATTTTTGAGCAATTGGCTCATCAATGGTGAGTGGGTTATCAAGGATTTTTTTTCCTTTGGACTGAGTGGATTAAAGCCATTGAAGAACCCCTCAAATTCTATACACCAAATTTTGCATGTACCGGTGTTCCATGGCATCTTCAGTCACGGATCATGTCAAAATCTCGACACATGAGAAAATTTCAACGGGATTCAATGGCCGAAAATGCATCAAAACACCGCTACATATAAGATATGAAGTCATTCAAGAAGGGTATGCCAATCAAATATCTACCTCATGGTTTATCCAATAAAAATTGGCCCTACCAGAGAAAACGGAATGTGAGAGGTTTGACCTATTTGATGACTGACTTGTGTGGTGGTTGAATTTCTGGTTTCAGCCTACCTATCCTCAATCCAGATTATCTTCTACTCATCTTTCTATCTACGTTCACTTGATGGAAGGTATGAGGTCATGACTTGAAGGTTTGGTTGAAAATCTCCCCTTCTGTTACACTGTATGTATATCTTGTATGCTTTTTTGTTTGTTGTCGAAAGTTGGGTTTGGTACAATTGTGATTGGTAATGGGACCCATGTTCACCAAGAATAAAACTATTGGGAATTCAGCATATTCTTTGCTTTTTTCATGGCCCCTGGTGCTGTTGAAAGGTTTACCTTTTGGCAATTTGTCCGGTTACTTTCGTTGCCGAGTGCAATTTTGTTCACCCTTTTTAAAAGAGGGTGAATATTACCCTTTTTAAAAGAGGGTGAATATTACCCTTTTTATTATTGGTTGAAATGGTGTGGATCCCACCACAAAGTGATGTCATGCTTATTATGCAATACACTTTTTGGTAAGCATGACATTACTTTGTGATGGAGACCACACCATTTTAACCAATAAAAAGGTGGGTAATGTTCACCCTCTTAAGTGGAGGGTGAACAAAACTCAACTCTTCATGGCCCCTGGTGCTGTTGAAAGGTTTACCTTTTGGCAATTTGCCCAGTTACGATGAGTATCCGAATCGTTTCGATATGTTCTATTGAAACATTTAGAAAATTTGAAGCATCCTTTAAGTTAGCTTTATAGCTTATCAAATTGCTGACATAACCTCACTTATGGCTCACAGTCTCACACCAATCTCCTCTCTCCGTATGGGTTTTTGGTATTAGTTATCGGAGAGTTTGCCTGATCGTTAACTTAAGAACTTGAAATTAGTCGAGATGCACGCAAACTGGTCTAGACATTCTACTTTCAAAAACAGAATAAGGCAAACTTTTCTAAATTGATCATGTGAGCATTTTAGTCTATACTAATCAGCCTCGTTTCCTGTTTACACTTTCCACCTAACATGCATCTTCTGCTTGATTTTTAACCTACCGCAGATCCAAAATGGTTGGTGAGCACATTTTGATAATACGATACCTTTAACACATATAGGTTTATTTAGATTTCTTTTTTTAAAAAGGAAAATACTTTTATGGTCAAAGATCAAGATTCATTGTCCCAATGTCACATGTGCTTCTTTTTCCTTTATTTATTAGCTGAATCATTGACAATTATGTCTACTGCGGTCTCCATTTACATGAAAAAAATTAAATTTTAAACTATACGCCTTTGAAAAAGAGTGTGTATTGAAGTATTCCGGGGATTCATCTGCGAGTGTTTGTTTGCCAAATTTCATATATATGGTTTATTGTCCAGTTGAAAAGGGCTGCACATGGGTTAGATTCAGCCTAGCCTTATTGGGCTCAACTCTTTCGACAAAAGAAATAAAAGCCCATCCATCTCTCCATCTCTCTCTCTCTCTCTCTCTCTCTCTCTCTCTGATAGATTCTATTTTGGATTTTTGGAGTGAAAGAAATACAAGAGGTCAAAGATGAGAAAATAAAATGAAAAGAAAGGACATTTCTTTTAATTTGCTTTGAGTGATGAGTTAAGAAAGTGATCGAAATTAGAAAAGGACTTATGTAGCATTACTCTTCTGCTTGGTTACCTTAATGAATGCAGGGGCGATTCCAGGATTTTCGCTTAGTGGTGACAAAAATATGTAGGGTGTTTTGATTTTCATTTAGTGGTAACAAAAAGTAGTTAACAATGACGGGAGAGAGAATGGGACTACGGGAGATAAGGGGAAGGGTTTTTAAAGCATCTTAGACATGTTGCTGTTCTAAACAGGCTTGATGGCAAATATCGTTTGAAACAATGACAAGTGTAAGAGTTCAACTACACATTCAGAGGGTTCATGATACACCCAAACAGGTGACTTGTTTGGTTAAAATATACTGTATATTATATTATAACAGTAAGCATCAAAGTTGAGCAAGTTGATATGAACCCTCTGGTGTTAACGTAGCGCTGCCCTTGGATGAATGGACAAGTCATGTGCATTTTCACAAATTTTCTTGTTTTTTACCTGATCAATTCGAGATGAGATTGAATTTTTTCTGCCCAAATGTCACAATTTTCACCACCCATTATAGATTTCATTGTGCATTCATTGTAGTAATCTGAACCGTTAATTGACCCATTTAAAAACCCTCCATGCCATTGGTATAGGCATGCAAATGGTGCAGCCACCTAACTACATTTGGTGTGGTTGGTGGTCAATCTATTTTCGGTAGCGGTCTTGATCTTGTTAAACACTTAATTACCTACTTCTTGCTTCCAAGGGCACACAACTTCGGTTGAGAATCCAATAATCAAATGCATATAAAATTATCGGCATTTTAATAGTAGTTTCAGACACATGATTAGGTACTAAGATAAGGCCCAGTTCCATAACCAAAACGGATTTTAAATTCTTATTTTTAAAAAAATAATTTTAAGTTAAAAAATTATAGACTTATTGAAATCTAAAAATATACAATATAGATCTTGTTTGAAAGATCTCGATGAGATATTTTGTACGATGCAAAAAAATTAAAAATTTATTTTTTATTTACATTATTTTTGAAGTTGAAAATGTGAAATAAACTGTTTAATTTTTTAAGAAAATTTCTTTAACGGAGCCTAAGTGTGCTCAAAAAAATTTCAACACATATTTTATTATTACTAATAAAAATGCATCAACATTGTCAACACAATTATTTGTGTTATTATTTGGAACAAAAAATCTTGACCTTATTAAGACCATGATGATTGAATTGATCACAGGAAAATAATAGAAAAACAAAATAAGGTGAAGATTAAATCACTAAATTGAACATAAAGTGTTTTATTTCTTTAATCATTCACTTCTTCTTGTGATGTTTTAGTCCAAAATTTTAAATCGAGATAGGTGTTAGTCAATCAAGCACTTATTGGTAGACTTGGGTAACAGGTTGTGTCGGGTTGCGTTAATTGGGTTCGTGTCACAAACTATCCAATCTGAACCCATCCATTTAGAATTCGTGTTTCTCTAGTCGTGTCATTTTTGTGCTTCGTGTCAGAAATGCTCAACCCTAACCCGTTAACTTCGTATCTGGTTCGTGTCGTGTTATCGTGTCCGTTGCCTAACTCTATATAAAATTACAGATATACCAAATATTATATATATACCAAATATTATATATATATATATGTTCGTGTTAATGAGTGACACAGATTAATAACCGTGTTGGTCGTGTCAATTTCGTGTCTCGTGTGTTCAACCCGAACCCAATCCATTTTAGAATTTGTGTTCTCGAGTTGTGTCATTTTCGTGTTTCATGTCAGAAATACTCAACCTTAACCCGCTAATTTCGTGTCTGGTTCGTATCGTGTTATCGTATTTCGTATCCGTTGCCCAGCTCTACTTATTGGCATGAGATTTAAGTTGATTTCACGGCATGAACGAGCGGATTGAGAGGCATGAGATTTAAGTTGATTTCACAGCATGAACGAGCGGGATTGAGAGCATAAAATAAAGAGTGAAAATTGAGAACTGAGGTCGGAACGTAGGTCCTAATGAAAGATTATGTAACTAAAAATTGTCATTCATTTTTGAGACGGATTAGGAAGGTTTGGTGAGAGATAGCCATATTGTTTGGTTCAACTCTCGCTTCATTTCATTTAATTTTTTCTCTATATATTTTTAAATTTTTTCTTTTTCTATCTCTCCACTCAAAAAAAGTTCAACCAAACAAGGTGACCGTGATTAACGCGCGCACCCTCCCCCGCCAATGTCCCAATCCCAGCCTTCGTTTAATTTTCTTCGGTTACAGACTTGGTTGGTTCTTCTAAAAAAACCCACCTCCATTGCCTTCCAAATCCTCTCTCCCCCTCAAAATATATATTCTAGAGAGAGAAGATAGAGAAACAAGTCTGAAACAGCTTTGGAAGGGACAAAAAGTTCAAGATGATGGCGCAAGTGAGCAAAGTTCCAACTGGGACCCATTCCGGCCGTTACATTCCCGGTGTACCCAAACCTGTTCTGGGTTCTGTACAGTTTGGATCAAAGGTAAAGGGTTCGGAGAGTTCATTGGGTTTGAGCCATGACAGGGTCAGAGTTAGGCCGCCTCCACTTAGGGTTTCAGCTTCGGTCGCCACTGCCGACAAGCCGTCGACGGCGCCGGAGATCGTGTTGCAACCCATCAAGGAGATCTCCGGCACCGTCAAATTGCCCGGCTCCAAGTCACTCTCGAATCGGATTCTCCTTCTCGCTGCCCTTTCAGAGGTACATTAATAAGATTTAGTTTGTCTTTTCTTTATGGGGTAATATTGAGTTTAGGCTGCTGAGTATGATTCTTGGTTGATCATTTTGTGGATTTGGTATTAGTTAGAGCTGATAAACTAACAGAATGAGCCGACCAATTAATTGTTCAAGCTTGGTTTGAAAAATCAAGGAGCTTTAAAACTATGTTCAAACTTGGCTTATTTTATGATACGAACCAATCTCAGACGAGCTTTAACGAGACGATCACGAACTGATCTCTGAGTAGCTTGAGGTTTTTGATTATCATAAGACAACGAGCAGAGCAATTAGCTTGTTCGAGCTTGGTTTTAAAGCTTAACAAGCTTCAAAAAAAATGTTCTAGTTTGGTTTATTTGTATAACAAACTGATATCAAACGAGCTTTGAACGCGAACATGAGCTCAGGAGCGGTATGCTTCATTTATCAGCCCCAGTTTTATTTACATTTCGGCCTAGTTTGGATGCTGGAGCTTGAGTGGAATGGGAATTGATTCTGAATCCCATAATTCCCGCATGAAACAGCTAGAATAGAAAAGGGATTCTTGAAAAGTGAAAACTTTGCTATAAAAATATTTCCAAGCTAGGTAGGATTCGAAGGAATAGGATCCCATCCACCTCTTCCAGGGGTAAATATTTGGGAAAAAAGAAACAAAGGGTTGGAATCTAACAAATGTCCTTGTAAGTTTGTCGAGTTAATCCAAGCATTTGAAGAAATTAGCTGAGTCATTAGATTGCCCATATTTTTTATTCTCATCAGTAGATTTTTTCCACCCAATCTTACGGACATCCAAACATAGCCTTGAAATTATGCTATGTTTCGTAATGCTAAAAATTTAAGACGTGACTTGGTTATGAGAACTATCTGCGTATGGGAATATTGCAAGTCCATAAACAATGTGTAGCACAGGGTACATTTAACATTCAAGCACATTTAGACGAGTGTGATTGAGTTTAGGTATGGATTTGATGTGCTTTAGGGTGGTCTGCGGAAATTTTATAGCCCTGTTGTGGCTTACATGAAATTTGAAGCTATAGGCACGATTTAGTCTCTGAGAAATATAGTTCAGTTATGTCCCTGTATGTTTGCTTTTGGTCTCTCTCATTGTGTTTTCTGTTGATTCTTGTTTTCAAGTTAACTTGCTATGTCTTGTGAACAACCTGAATAGACTTTAAGTGGAACATTCAGTTATTGTTCAGGGAACAACTGTTGTGGACAACCTGTTGAACAGTGATGATGTCCATTACATGCTTGGCGCTCTGAGAACTCTTGGATTACGAGTTGAAGAAGATAGTGCAGCCAAACGGGCCGTAGTGGAAGGTTGTGGTGGTCTGCTCCCTGTGGGAAAAGAATCAATAGGTGAAGTTCAACTTTTCCTGGGTAATGCAGGAACAGCAATGCGTCCATTGACAGCTGCAGTTACAGCTGCTGGTGGGAATTCAAGGTCTGTCTAAATGGCTTTTGAAAAAAGAAGTTATGTTAGCAACTAAGATCCTTGTGTTGTCTACATGAATAACTTTGTGCTTCCTTTTATATCACTTCCATTGTGCTAATAGCTTGGATGTTTTACTTTTCCTGGGCCACATTTGTTATGAAGTTGGAAATTTCCTAACAAAAATTAAGATTTGTTTCTACGTAGATTCATTTGACTTTCAAAGAACCTAGGAGAGTATAGCATGTGACAGACATATTGTGCCAAATAGCAGCAGCATCTAATGCAGAACAGCTTCTGTACTCAAAAATTTCCATTGTGTTTTCACTTGGGAAATAAAGTTATATAACTACTTTTTGGTTGTAGTTGGTGATCTGAGTGTGTGACCGTTTCTGGTCCTTCACACTCTGACATTTGGTTCGATAGAGCATGAATGATGAAGCATATTGCGTGTCTCTGCATATTAATGTGAAATACTTTATCTAATCATGCACTCCCATAATCCTGGATTAATAGCATTTCAATTGCTTTCAGCTACATCCTAGATGGGGTTCCTCGAATGCGGGAGAGACCAATTGGTGACTTGGTCACAGGTCTTAAGCAGCTTGGTGCAGAAGTTGATTGTTTTCTTGGTACAAACTGCCCTCCTGTCCGTATAGTTGGAAAGGGTGGTCTTCCGGGGGGAAAGGTGAGCTTTTCAACGACTTAAGCTTACCTTTTGAAATCATATGTGGTCTTCTAACACTTAAATTGGTGGCTTTTCATATGTTTGTTTGACCCTCTTTATTTAAGAGCATCACTTCCATACAAAGGGTGCTCGCTAGTTTATCATATGAAGCTTGAAACTCTTTCTTACAAATTCTATGGTGGGCTATGAGTCAGCATTATCTTTTCTTCTGCATGATATGATATTTTTTGAAATATTAAATTGACCATTGACAGAGCTCAAAGGAGGAAAATGATTCATGTAGCTGACCCCAAGTGATTGGGATATAAGGCTCGGTTTGATTTGATTTGATTAAAATGCCAATTGAGGCCCTGGATGAGTACATATAAAGAGAAGTCAACTTTTTATAGTTCTTAATCCTCCTTTTCCTGAACTCTATTGCAGGTGAAGCTCTCTGGATCAATTAGTAGTCAATACTTGACTGCGTTGCTCATGGCAGCTCCATTGGCTCTAGGAGACGTAGAGATTGAGATTATTGACAAGCTTATTTCCATACCTTATGTTGAGATGACTTTGAAGTTGATGGAACGCTTTGGGGTCACTGTAGAGCACACCGGTAGCTGGGATAGATTCTTGATCCACGGAGGTCAAAAGTACATGTAAGACTCTTTTGCATGAAGTTGCACCAGTGTGTTAAACTGTATGTATTTGTAATTAATAGGGTGCAAAATTCATCAGGTCGCCTGGAAATGCTTACGTCGAAGGTGATGCTTCAAGTGCTAGTTACTTTTTAGCCGGTGCAGCTATCACCGGTGGGACCGTCACTGTTGAAGGATGTGGAACCAGCAGTTTACAGGTATTGGTCACGCCAATACTTGCCCTTGAGTAGATCGTGAGTGGATTGCCATCTTTTTTTGGCATCACTCTCTAGTGTTTGGAGATTGTTGTTATGGAGAGTTGAGACACCGAGTGTCAGTGTCGCATGACTTTCATCCATTGGACAAACTTGATTATGCTAATTAATGATTTGTTGAACAATATTTGGTGTTTAGCCTCTTGAGTCTTGATAGCTTTGGGACTCTGCAGTAGACTCCAGGATTCTATTCCCTTCATCAATTCATTCCTCGAGTTCCCATGATTAAACACACCAAAACCCTTCTTTTGTTTGACGTGCATTTCTTTTTTTATTAAATTTTTGTTGTTTGGAGTTCGTTCCACTTGAAGACAATACCTTCCACAAATTACTTGATTCCCTCTTAAAATTCTGGCACAAACTAAATGCTTAAATTCATATTTGTAAATATTTTTCCAGGTGTTCTTTGTTTCTGCATATTGTTCTTGTGTCTTTAAACTTCATCATCTAATCAAAATGACGTATGTTTTGACTTATCTTTTTCCACCAATGAAGGGGGATGTTAAATTTGCTGAGGTTTTGGAGAAAATGGGTGCAAAAGTTACTTGGACCGAGAACAGTGTGACTGTGACCGGGCCTCCTCGGAATTCTTCTGGAAGGAAACACTTGCGTGCCATTGATGTCGATATGAACAAAATGCCAGATGTTGCCATGACACTTGCAGTTGTTGCTCTTTTTGCTGGTGGTCCAACTGCCATAAGAGATGGTATGATTTGGATTTTTTAATTTTGAAGACGAGGTTAAAGAACTGGTTTAGTGTTAAGATCTGAGAACTTCCTATATATTGGATTTCGTGCCAGCAATATGTGCAGATCACATCATAGAATGCAGAGACTGTATCTGTCTGGGTCCTAAAATATGTGTATATCTTATGCTTTTATCTAGAAATGCTTATATCAAAATAGTCTACATTCATAGATATGGACCATTGTCTGGTCATTTCTTAAGTTTAAAGCTCATGCCTCATGTGTTGCAAACCGTAGTGCATTTCGTGAAGTTTTACATTGTTTTATGTTACCATGCTATTTTTGCGATTTTTCTTTCTATTTGGTTTCTTGATCCTTGAACCTTATAGGTACTTTCCTGTAACTGGTTCCAACTTGCGGTGAAAAAAGAAACCAATGAAACTGATCTTAGCTTTTGGTTTAGCTACTGCCTAAAGAATTCCATGTGTAGCCTCATCCTTACCTTTTGGTTCTCTGTTCTCAGTGGCTAGCTGGAGAGTGAAGGAAACTGAACGAATGATAGCTATTTGCACTGAACTCAGAAAGGTCAGGGTCTAATCCTATCATAAGTATTCGAATGTAGTTAGATTTTATAAGATCTTGCCATTTTTAGTCTTGACACATTTGGTTTGGTTTACTCTTCAGTTGGGAGCAACGGTCGAAGAAGGGCTAGATTACTGTGTCATCACCCCGCCAGAGAAATTAAACATTACGGAAATAGATACATACGATGATCACAGAATGGCCATGGCATTCTCTCTTGCTGCCTGTGCAGATGTTCCGGTCACAATCAAGGATCCCGGTTGCACTCGCAAAACTTTCCCCGACTACTTTGAAGTCCTCCAGAGGTTTACAAAGCATTGAAACCACTCATTTACTCTTGAAAGAAAAATGTAGAGTAAATCATAATCATATTTTAGAGAGTATGTATCCGGTATTAGGTGCAAAATCCGTCGTCTCCCAGCAGCAGAAGTAGGGAGAAAAAGTGGTGCAAAATATCTGTATCCTTTCAATTTAATTGCCTTGGTAAAATTGTGTGCGCTTTTTCATATTTAGTGTTTGGCTGTAGATTCTTTGGTCTGGTTTCTCAAATAATTGACATTGAAGCAGCCCCATATGAGAATGTGAGACACTTTGGTTTCATCTGGAACAATAAAATCAAACTCTGTGCAACCTTTGGGAATTTCCAGGATCTGTAGAGCTTGTTGATTGTTTTATTGAATGTGAGATAACTTCTTCTTTTTTAATATTGGTTTTATCTAATTCATAAATGTGAAGTATTGAAGATAAAAGAAATAAATTTGAAGCATTGCGTGGCCAGAGTACAGCCTTGCATTGACTAGAAAGGTAATGGGGACAGGATGGCAGCCAGGGTGAAGAAAAGAAACAAGGGTCATGTTTCCCTCACTTTTTGTAATCTCATTGTCACATGCTGAAGATATCAAATTTGTTTATTGGTCTTTTTTTTTTTTTTTTGTGTTTAGAAAACTGTGTTTTTTAACAAATCAAGCTTAATCATATTTTAAAACTCTTTAAGTTTTCGAAGCAAGTTTGAACAACCAATTGTTCGGCTTGTTTGGATCCATTATCACTCCTAGGTAGGCAGAAACTAGTTTCCTTTTTTAAGATGAGTTGAAAAATCATCTATTGATGGCTCTTTGGAAATTAGTCAGATTACTACAATAAGGAGCCATATATCTTAAAGTATGTTATTAATCTGGTTTTCGAAAGTATACAGATCAGTGATTCTTACCTTAGTCCAGCTACCGGACAGGGGGTGCGTGCTGTGCAGCTTCGTGCTGCACGGCCTCCGGCGAGGCTTTTCCGGCATCGGTCCGACGATCGGATACGTTCACCGCGTAGAGCTCGTCGAGTTCTACATGTGCACCAAAAATCAGTTCGATCAAATATCGTTAAGGGTCTCATCGGAACATATATAACTTACCACTCTGCACTTTTTCTTAGTGTCGTTAGTTTATTTTTTTCTTTTTTTAATATATATATCAGAAGTGTAATAGCTTCTCGAATTCGAATCTTTTCATTTTCAAGTCACCGCGAAGAATAACTTTTGCTTGTGAATTGTGAATGGGCAATTGATTTTGCCACTCTTTTTTTTTGTTAACGCCACTCCCTTGCAAGTGTATTTTGGTGCAAAAATACACTTGCAGGAAAGTGGCATTAACAAAAAAGGAAGTGGCAAAATCATTTCCCTCGTGAATGTTCAATTATGATAAATATCTAAAAAGTACACATTCACATGGTGAAGGTCTAACAATAATTGGAAAATAAGGTACGAAATTAATAAAGAAGTCCTGAAAGGAAATTTATGTTTGCCTTCTTTCCAATTTACGTGATTCCCCTCTGGCCCTCTCCTTCCCTCCCCTTGGCTCTTGCATTAACTCACCTCTGTATCACACAATTTATTACTCCAGCAGTTGCATATCAAATCACAACTTGGATGCATCCACCCGTCAAAGTAGATTAGTAAAATGTCTAAGACTAGGTCTTTGGATCGACAGTATCAAAGATGTACTTAAGTATTTGGAGAAATAAGGTAAGACGTTCAATTGCTAGTTTAAGATGTTATTTTAATAATATTGACTTTTGCAGATAAAAAAAAAGTAGATTAGTAAAATTTATTGTTCCTTTAATATTTCGACAATATTGAGAGAATTCTGAACTTACATTAAGCTTCTAACAATTAGTAGACATTTTGCCATCATGAGCATTAAGAAGATAATTGGTCTAGTAGATAAGACGTTTTGTTACCAGCTTAATGCCCTCTCACTTCTCTAATTTAAACTTTCCCTCCATCTAACCCTCTTATCAATATACAGATTTCATAGCCTTGGCTATTTTTATTTTTATTTTTGGCAAAAAGAGAATAATAGTTATGGTTAAGATTTTAACGTTTGAAGATGTGAAATTCCTCTGCTAGTGAATGGTGGGATTGATCTCCCGAATTAATCGAGATGCGCAAAACTGGCCCGGACACGAAAGGAAAAACAAGATGGTGTGAAATTTAGAAACCCCTCGTAATTAGCCTCAAAATCTCCTCCAACCCATCTCCAACAAACAGGCTAAATAAAGAGGCACGAAAAATGGAGGCCTAGATTTCAAAGACTCCCCCAACCAATCAAATTAAAACCCAAGGGATAGGTTGGTTGCCTCTGCTTATCATTTTATCCGTTCGTTCACCCGCAAAAGATATTTGATTTTCTCAGGATAATGACGGGAAAATCCTAATTAATACTATCTCTAATCCTTGGGATTACCCATATCATTAAAGTACAGTTTTTCTGTTGACTGTTCTTGATTTCCATTATCCCACTTCAAATCCTCCAAATCTTTGCTCTCTCTCTCTCTCTCTCCATCCAATAACCCATTTCTTAATCAATAATTTTCCTTTGTGGAACCAAGAAACAGAAGATTCCTTACCGAAAAGGTAAAGTTTGAACATCACCATCACCACCGACACCACAACATCCTTTTCCTTTTTCATTCCATTATTCATCTCCAACAACCAATTGAGAAAGAAATAAAAACTTCTTACCATATACCCCAACCCTAGATATTTCCCCACATTCCAAGAAACGCACTAGAAAAAAAAAATCAGACCCAAACCCAGATTTTCCACCACATTCCAAGAAATCCACAAGAAAATCAGTTCCAGACCAAGATTTTCTATCTACCCATTTCAAGAAACCCGCAAGAAAATCTGTTCCAACACCATCTCAAGAAACCCACAAGAAAATCAAACCCCAAAGAAGCAAAAGGAATAAGAATTCCAACTTCTGATCAAAACATACCCAAAAAAAAAATAAAGATACCACAAAAAAATGAAGCAAATGTCGCACATTGATCACGACATCCCGTCCACCCCAGGGAAATTCAAGATGGAGAAATCCGCATACATGAACAGAATCAGGTGGCACTATTCTTCTCTCGCCAAGCTCACATTCTGGTCCTTTGTGTTGTTCTTAGGCTTGATTCTAGTCTTCTTCTTCAAGTCCCCCACCTCCACCTCCTCTCCCCTCCCCTCAGATCTCTCCCGCAGATCCCTCCGGACCTACTCCTGGGGCGGGCCGGCCTGGGAAAAACGTGTCCGAGCCTCGTCCCGAACCCGGTCCCGAAACGGGTTATCCGTCCTGGTCACCGGGGCCGCCGGTTTTGTCGGGACCCATGTCTCGGCGGCCCTCAAACGCCGCGGGGACGGCGTTCTGGGTCTGGACAATTTTAATGATTACTATGACCCGTCGCTCAAGAGGGCCCGTCAGGCCCTTCTTGATCGGTCAGGGGTTTTTATAGTGGAGGGTGATATTAATGACATTGCCCTTTTGAAGAAGCTTTTTGAAGTGGTAGCATTTACCCATGTAATGCATTTGGCCGCTCAAGCTGGTGTGAGGTATGCAATGGAAAACCCTAGCTCTTATGTGCATAGTAACATTGCTGGACTAGTTAGTATTCTTGAAGTGTGTAAATCTGCTAACCCACAACCTGCAATTGTGTGGGCATCATCTAGTTCGGTCTATGGATTAAATACTAAAGTGCCCTTTTCGGAAAAAGACCGAACCGACCAACCGGCTAGTCTATATGCTGCAACTAAGAAGGCTGGTGAAGAGATAGCACATACTTATAACCATATATATGGACTTTCCCTTACCGGGTTAAGGTTCTTTACTGTTTATGGCCCTTGGGGGAGACCAGATATGGCATATTTCTTTTTCACTAAGGATATATTGAAGGGGAAGTCTATACCCATCTTTGAAGCAGCTAATCATGGCACGGTTGCCCGGGATTTTACCTACATTGACGATATTGTGAAGGGTTGTTTGGCGGCTTTGGATACTGCTGAGAAAAGTACTGGCAGTGGGGGGAAGAAGAAGGGGCCTGCTCAATTGAGGGTTTTTAACTTGGGGAATACATCACCGGTGCCAGTTTCAGATCTTGTGAGTATTTTGGAGAGGCTTTTGAAAGTGAAGGCGAAAAGATCGGTTACGAAGTTGCCACGGAATGGGGATGTGCAATTTACGCACGCAAATATAAGTTCGGCTCAGAGGGAGCTTGGGTATAAGCCCACGACAGATCTGCAGACGGGTTTGAAGAAGTTTGTTCGGTGGTATCTCAGTTACTATGATTCTGGGAAGAAGAGTGCTCAGTGATGTCAATTCATTCAATTGTGTGGTTGGATATTTCCAATTCCTGTTCCTTCTGATTCACATCAAATTTTTTTGATCCTATCTTGGTTCTTTGCCGATGTATCTGTAATGGTGCCATCCGAGGATAAGTCTTCCTTCCACGACGAAGAGGTTTTTGTGGCTGGTGGACGATATATTTGGGCATTCTGTGCTGTATTAAGGAAATCCAGGACAATCTTTAAACCTTGGGGAACGTAATTGTAATTCTAGTAGTCTTATCATAGTAGAATTCATGCCCAATAGCGCATTTGCTGATTGGGTACTTGTATCATTTCTTTGGAATCCCAATAAAATAGCAAACGGCAGTTTTACATATTCTGGCCCCTTGCTTTGTTAATTGATCTACTGCATTGCTTAATTATGTGGATGATGATTATCATTGATTCCTTATGAAGATGCAAATTTATTCCAATTTAATGCTTGTAGTCGTGGCTATTTCATTGTGCCAACTCACGACATATTGCCATGGTCCTGTATTTTGTTTGATCTATAGAGAGGCACAGCTTGTTGCTTTTAATGTAATTGATGATACTCTCCACCAGTTACCAAATTGTTGCTATTACGAAAACATTTTCACTTCCGTCTTCTGGTTTGGTTTCTTGAGGAATGGTTTATGTATTTGTGAGTGACTCAATGGAGCTATTGTATTTAGGTCGAGGAAACCTGCTTCTTTTCATTTTAAAAATTATCGGTTGTCTATCAGTAAGTGGAGATTGTCAAAAGATTGCACTTGGCAATTGTTGAATGTAGAATGTATGTTCAAATTGGGCATCCTTTTTTGTTTTCACAAATTACCAGCTGTCTCAACTGCTTTGACCATGGGTCATCGCTTATAGTAGAAGGTAGATATGCCATTCCTATCTCTTAAATAGACCATGTATTAAGCTCTATAGTGTATTGGTATATTGGTGTTTGTTAAGGGAAGATATTGTCAATTTCAATGCTAAGACTCAGTACTCATTAGAGAATTCTTTCAATCAATGCTATGTTGTCATTATGGGAATGATGCTACAAATGTTGAGGAATGAGCTGAGTTCTTCTCAGTTATCATCGTACTTGCAATATGAAGTGTGATTACAATCAGGAATACCACTTCCAACTTGTTCAGGGAATCGTTGAACATCTGTTGGTGAAATTCACCTTCTTGGTTAAGGTATGTGGAGTAATTGCTTGCGTCTTGTTAAGTTTGATTAATGTTTCTTGATGTAGATTTGGAGGTATTGTATGTTCACTTGCAGAATAAGGACTTGACTTAAGGTAATGAATCTGAAGCTTTACCATCAACCCATTTATCGCAATTTGTTTGGAACAACCTAAAGGTTTTCTTTCAAATATATGGGTCTGTGGTGGGTGTTAGAATCTAATTTAAATTTGCCATGATGAGGATTTATTCTAAAACAGTTCTGAAATTATTTGGGCACTTTTGGGTTTAGCCTATGAGAGGGTTCGGAAGCTTGTCCAGAGTTCCCGTAGGGTGGCTTACTTGAGTATTTGTTTGCTTCCAGGAAAAAGGATGGTGTCTCTATGATTCAAAATGTTTATATCATGAATGATTGATTGTTTTAGTCATTTCACATTAATGATTGATTCATCTTCTTTTGTAGATGATCTCAGATTTTCACTCGCCCGATTTTCCTACCCCTGCTATTAGGGTTTAACTGGATTCTCATCCTCCGTAGGATTTACTTGCAGTCGGTTGTTGGTCATGTGCCGGTTAAGTGTACAAACTACAAAATGAAGCATTTCTTATTTGCATTATCTGCAGTCGTTTCTAGATTATCACGGTTGAATTTTTACATGACATCTTAAATATGGAGAATGTTTCAAAGCCGGTCAGATATTGGCTGCTCTTTTGTAGTTCGCAGTTGATGAACTTCTTTTGGTTTTCATCCAGTAAGGAAAGATTGTAACTTCCATTGCGTAATTGATTGGATTCTAGCAGTGCTTGAGAAGTTTACAGATGAGGAATCGGTTAGTGAATACATATTTGAAGCATGATTAATGAATTTTTCTTGGTAGACACTTGGATAGGATTTGTACTCTTCGAAGCTCACTTTATGCCTTTTCTTTTCCTATTTCCTATTGTACGGATTTCATTTTTATCTTTGCGGTAATGAAATTTTCTTTTGCCCATTACGAAAACAACAACAGGAAGCCAACCCCCAAAGTCAACAAGACAACTCCATATCCTCATCGGACAAAATCAAGCTTCTAGAAATGTCTTTAATACGGACGAGAACCCCTCAATTCCCAGGCTCTATCTACGTACAGTCCCTAAGCGACGTCGACATGAACTCCTCTCTGCTGCCTCTTCGCAAGCTATTCGATGGTGGTGGCAACAAGGATGAGGAGGAGATGCTGGTGAGGGCGGTTGAGATTCGGCAGGGCGTGACGGTAGAGATTTTTAAGGAAGCGATGAGAAAGGGCAATTTTGGGATCAATTATTATACTAATTTGGTTTCTAGGTTAGGTGAGTTTATTGGTTATGTGATTATTAAAGCTGTGGAGATGAAGCAATTGCCTGAGTTTCGGATTCGATGCATAACGTTCTTGCGAAGACTTCATTGATGATTCTAATGGTGTCCCACTTATCAGGTACAATAACAGAACCACCTAAGAAAATTCGGATTGTTTTTTCAGTTTTTATCATAGAGGTTTTCGGTTCATGTCATAGAATTCGTGTGTGCATATGTATGTATGTGCCCATATTCACTGTGGCATCCTGAGTATGGAGGAAAACTTCATAACAATGATGATAGACTTGGGTATAATTGGGTGCTTACGAAGTATGGAAATTCTATTGCATATCTATGTCGAAGGGGAGAAATGTTGCTTTTCAGCTGATTTGAGCTTCATTTGTCTCAAACAGCGTAGAAAAGTAGAGGATCCAAGTATCTAATTTGTACGGGTGAAGGCACAAATCTCGTATCCTTACACCCAAATCCCACACAATTCCATGTCAGTCATTGGACATGGGTGATGTGGGGAAATTAGAAGAGTCCACGTAACACCGGAAGTAGTTTCTTAGTTAGTCCTGGCTTATCATGAATATCTTCTTAACAAGAACGTAACCCAACAAAATTTGTCAGCATTGTTGGTTTGGATAGAAATGAGAAGGAAGGGACTCAATGCTAAAACTTTTCTTTGTTGGTTTGGTTACTGAAATGTATAGGTGGCTGAACCACAATTCGCTGTCATATCCTCAAATTGAGAAGCTTATATGCATGTCAAGAGGGAATCTTTATGCCATAAGGCATGTTGTTGAATGGGTGAAATCAATTAATGTGAAGGGGAGATTTATCGGGTGGCATTGATGAAATCAGGAGAGAAAATGTCGGGATGCAGTCCAGAAGAATTGGATGAGATTGTTGGTTATCTAGAAAGCCAAGGAGTGAGGAAGGATTGAAGGGTTATGTCATGAGCCAATGTCCTCAATTGTTGTCTTTCAGTATGGAAGAACTGAAATCTCGCGTGCAATTTTTCTTGGATATGGGCATGAATGATGAAGATTTTGGAACAATGGTTTTTGATTATCCCCAGGTGTTAGGCTACTTCTCAATGGAAGAGATGAAGCAAAAGGTAAAAATCTCTGGTTCATATATTAGGTTAGAAAGTGATCTGTAGTCTGTACATTTGAAATTTTCAAAATTTGATGAAGTGAATTCCCATGTTTGAAGTATTAGAGAATTGGCAACGTTATTACTCTTAGCATATATTGCCAAAAAAAAAAATCCTTAGTTGCATTGTTTCCATAATTATAGGAAAGATATTTAATGCGGCAATTCCAGTATTTTCTCATTGTGCTGATTCCAATCACCAAACATGACTCTGTAACTGCTAAGATTGGGGAATGCCCCTTTACACTTTCATTCATTCAGGTACGTTATCTCATGGAATTTGGCCTCAGCTATGAAGATGTTGGGCGACTATTAGCATTCAGGCCCGAATTGATGCGCTGCAGCATTGTGGAAAGATGGAAGCCCCTTGTCAAGTATCTATATTACCTAGGGGTTTCGAAATATGGTATGAGGAGAATACTTACCATCAAACCAATGGTTTTCTGTGTTGATTTGGAGAGCAACATTGTGCCAAAGGTATGCTTTCACCTGTTGTACTCATCCTCGTGTTGAATTATATTCTAAATGGCAAAATATCTCAAGAGTCTATTTGTATGATTTGGTAGATTTTTTGCTGTCAGTTTGGAGTTAGACTTTGGTCCACCTGACCAAAAAAATTTCTCTCAAGTTTATAGCTTGTTTGCTTGCAAAAGTCTAGAACTGGAAAATTCTCTATGCTGAAACAATGCACCTTTACTGGCAAGCTTTCATTACTAATATTTGTTTCGCGTCGTGAAGGTACAATTTTTGCACGACATTGGTGTTCGAGCCAGTACAAGAAAATCCAGCCAGTGGTACGTCAATTTCCTTCCTTTTCATTTCTACTTACAGCGCTTCATCCAACTTTGTTAAATTTTTTTTTTCATGTTCCTTAGTTTCTGCTTTTCGAGCATTAAGGTGTTTAACTCCAAACTGTGAGTTACTTTCATTGTGTTAAACTTATCTGGCGGCGAATCGATTGACCATAATGCTGCCCAGTCTGATGGACTATAGACATTTTTTTTTGTATTTTTCTTTTATGGAACTTGCTTTCATATATCCAAAGAAAATCAACTTAGTTTTCACTGTATTTTCGTACAGGTCATATTCTTGTTGGCGAAAGCTGGGGTTGCAAAGATGGATATTGGAAAGGCATAGCTTCGGGGCCAGAGCTCTTGGGGTGCAGCATACATCATAAGCTGGAAGTTAATGTGAAGTATTTTCTATCACTCGGCATTCCTCTTCGATTATTGGGTGAAATGGTCGCTGATTTTCCCATGCTACTCCGGTACAACATAGACATACTCCATCTTGCGGAGGACTATGGTTCGGCCTTTGAAGGATCTCATCGAGTTTCCAAGGTGAGTCTCTCTGATTTTCATTGTTTTCCTACAGTTATTCCTGAATTTTCATCTTATTTAAAACTGGTTCACTGATCAATCTAAGGTAACGTTTGAATAACATTTTCAGTTTGGGCATTTCACCAAATTGCTATATTACTGTTTCTTATTTACAGGTTCTTCAGTTACTTGACGGACGAATAATTCCCCAAGGCACAAGATTCTGGTCGAGAATAGGATAAATTTTAAACTGCGGTACATGTTGCCAGGCACAGGCGAAGAATTTGACCAGAGGGTTCAGGCTGCGGTAGAAAGGCGCCGAAGATTTGAATCTGGCATCCTAGACAATTCATCTGATTCTCAAACTGATGGTTCCACAGAAAGCAGTAACTACTCATCTGATTCTCAATGTAATGATCCCATAGAGAGGACGTCAGTCGATTTACGTGTAAATGACTATCCTTCCTCTGATACTCATACAGAAAACGAGAATCCTCAAAGACTGTAATGCACAATAGGATTCATATGTACAATTCTCAGTTAAATTCTCAGTTACAGCTTCAGGGTTTTTTTTTTTTGGAAACGTATGTAGCTGATACAGAAGAAATTCAAAAATTAACTGCAATTGCAGTGGGTGCGGACCATGTGGCCTCATCGAACACCACAGTTGAAAACAAACAAGAAAACCAAACCAGGCTTCGTGTCCTAGTAAACTGGGGGAGACCGAAAACAACAGACAAACCCAAGCAGTACTCATCTCCGTATATTGAAAACAAAAATCAATAGCCAAAAACAAATAAAGAAGTACAGTATAATACAATTTAATTAGTTCTGAATCTTGGCACGATAACAGCACAAGATAGCATATTGAGTCCCATTCATCAACCAAAGGTAGTATTTTATGGCTACAAGATTTCAGATGCAGCTTGTTTTCCAATCAAGTAATCCTAAAAACTTAAGAAACAAGAACCAAAAAAAAGACTGAAAACAAAAATGTTTCTGAGCAGTCTCCTTATAGTTGCACCAGATATTGAACACTAGATGAAAACTGAAGGATGAAATCTAGGAGGCGATCTCCATCTCAGGGGCGGATGAAGCATTTGAATAGACAGGGTGGAGGACATGGCCTTCCTTAGGCTCAACATGCACCCACTTCCTTCCGCTCAGCTTATGGCGTTCAAATTTGACACAACCTGCTTTCAAAGCAAAAAGGGTGTGATCCCTTCCGATTCCAACATAGTCTCCCGGATGGAATCGGGTTCCTCTTTGACGAACAATGATATTCCCAGGAATCACTCTCTACACAAAAATGAGTACACGCTTACGATATAATCTAAATTTTCATAGGCAAAACATGATTTCAAATCTTTTTCTGCTCTGCACTAACCTCTCCGCCAAACTTCTTCACTCCAAGAAACTTTGGATTGGAGTCACGACCGTTCTTTGTGGATCCCGCCGTCTTTTTTGTAGCCCATCGTTTGAATGTCAAGCTTAATCCTCCTCCAGTGATATCTAAATAAAAGGGCAATAGATACAGAAATAAAAAGAAATCCTTTATCAAAATAACAAAAGCTCAAACTTCTACCAACAAAATGAAAACTTACCACTGGCAGAGCTGTAGACAGAAGAGTTTGTAACCAACTCGTTGAGGTTCAATCTTCTACAAAGGGACGTCACAAAATTCATCTTTCTGCTTTCTGGTATAAGGAGATCGAAACTGAAAGAAACACCAAAGCAACAGAGAACGGCTAAGTTTCAATAACAATATATCGCCAAAATCCAGCTTTATGGGCCCATGTTCCTATTTTTGAACCATGGCATTGGAACTGAAGCTTTTTAAGGCTTTAAAGCTCATCCATGAGAAACTAATGCTATCTAACCAGAATTATTTAGTGATGAAACTTTTCCTTGAAGTTCTCGGACTTCTAATTTTGCACCTTTTCAATTTTATCAGCATGTATTGAGATAATATAACAATGAGTCAAGTCGTGATATAGAAATGGGTCCTCTTTTTCAGCCAAATGATCCGACTGTATTTTTATAGGGCAGACCGTGAACCCACACTCTTGCCTCTGCCAAATAGCAACCAAGACCAAGAAATGCTCAAAGGTAACGGAGCAGTCTTACAGAAACCCAACCAGATAATGAACTGCAAAATGGACATTGATCTGGATACGATGAAAACGTGCAGAAATGTTGGTGGTGTTTCACTCATTGAAACCCAAAATTTATGAACTAATGGAATATTTCAAGGCCTCTATTCCAAATTCGATGCTCTTCTACCATTCACACAGTATCCCAAGATGTAAGTAATATTTTTAGCAGTAAAAATATTCATTAAACTGACACAGTCAATCACCATCTCATGCGCAATGGATATCATAGCTCATTCAACCTTTTCTGTGAGTTCTCGAAATTGGGTCTCGTATTTCATTATGTGCAATTATTCTTAAAGTTTTATAACAGGTACCAAAGTAAAAGAGGACCGTAGTTTCATATTCTTAAAGTTTTAAAACCGTAGATTTTTTTTTTGTAAACATATTTCTAAGCATCTCCAGCCTTGACCCATTTTAAGATTCAAATTTAAAAATGGGGCAAAAATTACAAAAATCTCTCTCCAATCTTTGACCCAAACCCTTCTCATTTTGGGTTTTACCCATTTTTTTCCCAAATCTGGGACAACTTTTGCCTTGACCCATTTCTTCGACGGCTAGTTAGACAGAGAGAAAGAGGGAAGAGAGAGAGAAAGAGGGAGATGTGTAAAATTTGAATTTGATGGTCGGAGATGTGTCTATTCAAAATGGATTTTTACCCAAAATTTGACTCAAATTTGAGAAAAAATATGGGTGAAGGCTGGAGATCTCTAAAATACCCATTTTCTCGAAAAAACTCGAAAAAAAAAAATTCCCACAGATTCATCTGGAAACTCTAGCAAATGGATTCCTCAAAAACCAAGTCAAATCGTTCGAGTTAGGGTTTCTTTTTGGGCGATTTAAGAAACCCCAACTCGAACTAGAGACAAATCGAAACCCAGTCAAATCGAAACCCTAACTCGAACAAGAGAGATCGAGAGAGAGAAGGAGATACCTTGCGGGTTAAGGTTTCGTCGTTCGAAATCGATTGATCGATCTCCAGTCGTTCCTCTTATTCGATCGATCGATCTCCACTAGTTCAAAAGAGAGAAGGAGATACCCGGTTAAATTCCTCCTCTCTCTCTCTCTCTCTCTCTCTCAAACATCCGGATGTCCCAGCGGACTCGGATCCTGTTTCGGACCAGTTCGGTCCATTTGGATGCATCTGAACCGTTCAGAAAAGTGTTTGGACATTTTTGGATGGCTCAAATTTAAAGAGAGTGTTTTTAATTTTTATTTTAAAAAGCCGTAAAGCTCAGATGCACCAAATAAATCAAACTGGTTCCAAGTAAATGGACAGGATCCGACCACTTTTTGCTACCTAGATATGGAACAAAAAGAGAAAAGAAAAAGTGGGCTAGTTATTTTAGTGCCTTAAAACCAGACACTGAAAACACATAAAGTGGGCTAATTAATAGTGTCTTAAAGTGTCGAGCGGAGACGAAAGCTATTTCGGAGCATGAGCTATGAGCAAAAGTTGCACCACATTTGGAAAAACTCTAAGCATGCTACAAGATCCCACGTTGTCACTACTCAAACTAGTACTGAAGCCTGTGCAGTCTCCTCATTCACAGTCAAAGTAATTCCGAGTTCGACGCTTTAACAGTTCCGTTGTTATGCATTGAGATTGGATTTTCATTTCGAGGACGAACAACATTTTGTGGAGCGGTGAAAAATATAGTCCTCGCCAACTTGGCTACCCCCACTCTAGTGAAGGTTGTGTACGATGACGCTGGAACCAATTCAAGTAGGGACCAAAGGTAGTTATTAATATGTCTCAAGTTTGAAATTTACACAAGTAGATTTACAAGTCGAAGAATCAATTTCCTATGGTTAACCTTGGCTTAAAAAGGTAGGCAAAAGGGGCAAAAGACTCACTGAGCTACGCTCTACAATTGCATTTCTTTGCTTAGTGCATTGGAGAGTAGACCATCACTTTGAAGCGTGTTCGGAACTTATAAGAAAGAAAAAGATGTTCTTCTGTTTGGTTCCCAAGTTGGGAAAGAAGAGGAAAGAAGAAACACAAGCGCAAAACTATTTGCCTTCCCACATCCATAATCGGAATGTAGGGTGATGATACATGCCAACATGATATCCATAGTCAAGCGTATTCACAGTCGCAGGTCTGGATCTATGCCAACATTATGTTCAACATTGTCACTATAATCCTTACCTTCGCCACCGTCAATAAATATCAAGAATAGTTCAATAAAATACTACAGACATCTGACCTCCAAATACTCTGAATCCATCAAAAAAATTCACTGAAAGCAATGCCAAATACCTCAAAACAGATAGGAAAATCCAGACAAGGTTATCAAAGAATAAACTGATATTAGGGTGCCGCTAGACATTATAGTAAGTAATAGCCTCACAGGCTGATACTACGAACAATAAACTACTGGCTAGTTACATGTGTCATGTGTGCATTGAGTTGTTTCATCCATGGAATCTACAGAACTTGATGCAGACCCTGAGCAATAAACCGTGCAAAATTGAATTCAAAAATCATATTTTGTTCTCCCACTCTTTAAGATGAGGCATAACATATCCGAAATGTCAGAGGAAGATGAATTCAAGAAGTTCCAAGACTCGAGCATAAGACGTTTCCTGGACCCCTTGAAATGAACAACCTGCAAACCCGATTAAAGCCATAGCTATGGGAGTTAAAATCGCTGAGTGGATTAAAGCGGCAGTCCAATTCAAAAAGAAAAAAAGAAGACGAAAGCAGCAGATTTCTGATCTATTGAATGGGTTTTCTGTTTGCTTTTATGACTTGATGTTTCAGTTATCCTTCAATTTCGCAAATAATCCCCAAGGCTATGTTTGAGAACTTGAATTGTGTGGATTTACTAAAAGAAAAGAAAAGCGATGAAAAGGGTTGTTCAAGTACATCC
This sequence comes from Rhododendron vialii, assembly GCF_030253575.1. Lineage (NCBI taxonomy): Eukaryota > Viridiplantae > Streptophyta > Magnoliopsida > Ericales > Ericaceae > Rhododendron > Rhododendron vialii. The sequence continues at coordinate 3,032,607 of NC_080563.1, read as the reverse complement.
AAATTATTACCTATGTTTTCTCCTCCCTTGTCTTCTCCATCTATCAATCCCTCAATAATACCAATAACCGAACAAATTGTAACGAAATTATAAGAACGTCCAAATAACGGAATGTTTCTCCAAATTTTTTTGAATGTTTATCCAAATTTCAAGGGATACTTGGTCAGAAAGATTGTGATGCTAAAGGATACCTTCACATCCAAGGGCATCCCATGAAATTGACCTGCACCTTCCGGTGGTGTCCAGTTGTAAATAGCACACGGTAAGAAAAGCACTGAAGCACCCCCAATCTCCTCGAGAAACGCTAGTGGTTTAGTGAACCTTTTTGCATCAAAAGAAGGATTGGATTTTACAACCCAGGCAAGAGCCAGTTGGTCACCAAGCATTCGAGAAGCCTTCATATACTTGGAGCTGTATACTTTCAATACTTCTTGTAAGAAAACCTTTCCCCTGCAGCCATATTCACACCACAATCACTTCAGATAGAAATCAAAATTTTGCTTAAAGTGGTGCGGACGATTCCCAAAAAGTAAGACAACTGGAAAGGAAGTTTCTAACAGACCGCAAACTATTGATCTTGGCCGCAAACTATTATTGCTCTTGGCCGGAAACTATTGCTATTGGCCGCAAACTTTTGCACCTGGCCGCAAACTTTTGCACATGGTTGCAAACTATTGCTCTTGGCCGCAAACTATTGCTATTGACCACAAACTATTGCTATTGGCCCAGTGCAAAAATTTGTGGCCAGTAGCAATGGTTTGCGGCCAGGTACACAAAAGTTTGCAGCCATGTGCAAAAGTTTCCAGTCAGGTGCAACAGTTTGTGGCCAGGTGTGCGTTGTCGTCCAGAAAGGAGCTGTGTTTCCCTATTTTGTACTGGTTCTAGTCTATCCCAGCAACTGGAAACATAAAAATCCAAAATTTCTTTCCATTCATGTTGTTCTATGCCAATCAGAACAGAGGTTAAAGTGAAGCATGCGATTCACACACCTTCGAATTCCATCAGGGGTGCCTCTCACAGCTATAAATCCTGAATTCAGAGGTTGATCTTTGTTGTTCCGGAATGTGAGAACCAGATGGAAATTAAGGTGGTTGTTAAATATCTGTCCTAGGTCATCAACGACTGCCACATCTGAATCGGTAAAGATGTAATGACTAATCTCGCCCTGCCGCTGAAAATGCTCTTCAAGCCTTGTTTCTAGAAAGGCCTGCCACAGAGAGACCAAGTTCCACAAATACAATAAGCACACTTCTGCAAAATGAGGGAAAAAGAAAGTGGGGAGTAAACATATACAGTTTAGCTAGTGTTAGAATTGTCAGCTACATTTTTTGGATTCTTCTAATTAATATGGTTATGTGATTACTTAGCATTCTAACACTATTAACCACATGAAAACTATAGTGTAGCTCATCATTTAGAGCAGTAAAATATTCAAGAGTTCTCAAGCCTTAACTTAGTTCGAAAAAGAGTGCAAATAGGAAAAATTGCGAAGGAGATCTTCGAACAAATGAGTGTATCCCAATTTATATGAAAGAAAGCTGCTGCATAAAGTTGTAGCTAAAGTAAATAGAGATGTAGAACCACCAGAAACGTTCGACCAATTAATAAGTGCAATGCATTCTTACAATGTAAGACCTGATTCTTTGAAGCATCAACTTGTCTCGCGAATATTCGCCTTGAATCGGGTATACGGTGACCCTATTTCTGTGGACCGGAAGCTTAGATGCTGGGTCAGTAAGAATTATTATGTTGCTCTGGGGCATCATCATCTGACAATGTATAAGAAGTTAAGCAACATAATACGGAACTAAATTATGACCCTTTTTGGCCAAAGCCAAAATCCTTAAGTTTGGATGACTACCAAATTAAACAGACCCCAAATTTAAAAGACACAAGTAGACTTCAACAGCATGAGCCGAATATTTTTTTTATTTCGAACAAAAAAAGTGTGAAACCCACGTAGTGCTTGCATTGATACCTTTTCTTTAAACAACTCATCATGAATTACCTGGATGAAGTTAATAAAGACATCCAAAATGGCCATTGATCTCTGCACTTTATTGTATGAAATGTTGCCAACAGTAACCATGTCTCTTGATTCAACATTGATTGGCCTATCAATGGAGGTATTATAAGTGGTGAAAACCGTGACAAAGGCAACGTTCTCTCTAGAATTGGAAGTGCCAACAGAAGCGGAAAAATGGGTCTTGTTAAGAGCTTTGATTCCTGCAACAGAATTTCAACAAAAGACATGCAAAAGATCACAGATGTTGATGAAGGAATTAAATGGTAATAGAACAGGAAACAAAGCAATATTTCAATGTGAATAAACGTTGATGTCAACCAGCATTCAGATGTTGATGAAGGAAATAGAACAGGAAACAGATGCAATATTTGGATGTGAATAAACGTTGAATGTTGGCCAGCATTCGGATACAAGAAACAACAGCAAAGCACCAATGTATCATTAGAACCTCCAGTTCATTCTTCAGCAGGATTCTAGTCATATGCTGTATAAAACCTAATGGCTATACCCAACCCACATAAATAACATAACAGAAAAACACAGAAAACAACCTGAAAAGATAAAATTCAATTTCCCTCATGATGTTCCACTACTACTTAAGGTAAAGGCTTGTGGGGACATATAACTGAAAAAGATCACCCAAAAATGAAGTCGTACTGATTTAGTGGGAAGCTAATCATCAGAACACCGTGAAACAAGAAAGCATAAAATTTTTGCTGGCATTCAAACAAACTCATTCTTCCTAAAGGAGATTGTGAAAACCTTGGCATTGCAGACGGTCATGCAAACCTTCACCGGCAGCAGGTCCAAGTACAAGATGATCAAACTTCTTATGTTTGGTGGGAAGGTCTTCCACGGTTGAAGTTTGGTGCAATTTTAAAACTGAGAAATACGGAAATCTTTTCTGTTAGGCCTTCACTGAAAAAAAGAAAGAAAAAGAAATAAAATGCGGTAGTTTCCATGTTACTAGAGCAAGGAAGGGAACAATCACCAGAAAAAATATGGGGAAAGAAGAAAATGATTGGAAGGCATAAAAGGAATCGGCGCCATCCACTGCATACTCTCATTTATATAGCCCCTCACAATCAGCCAATTTAGCGGCAGTTGCATAGACAAAATGACAGCCAAAATGCAATGTATAAAGCTTATTCTTTTGCCGTACAAACGGATTGTCTGATATCTTGGCTGCAAACAAGGAAACGGCATCATGCATGTGAATGACAAATTTGCAGCTAAAAACTCAACTCCTATCATGTAATACAAAGATTGCAGGAGTAGAAGCTCTCACAATCCGGGCACAAAACCAGCTACACACAAACAAAACTATACCCACAAAATGCGCCACAAGAACACAGAAATTGTTAAGGGACGTTAAATGGGCACAAAAGATTGCTCCTTGGACATTGTTCTCACCAGTGGTGAGTCACCACCGTCGAAATCTTTTACTCTCTTAATCAATCTCACCACAGAAGAGAAATGCACTTCAATATTCTGCTCAAATAACGTTAGATTTGGATCTTGCACACATTGAACATAAATATTATTTGAATGCTAAATCAAGTTTAATGTAAATGTCAACTCAAGTTTCTGTTAACCCAAGCAAGAAAGGGAAAAGATGCAAAACTACTACTATTCACCAGTAACTGAAAAGGTGATGGAAAATCGAAATTTGCTCTTCCCCAATGAAACCCAAATCGCAATAACAACTATCTATGCACTCACTCAACGAAACAGCAGACACCAAACAAAAGAAAGCTTCAAATTGAAAACCCCAAAAAAGAACAGTTTTCCCATGTCCTATTCTTGAGCAACTTTCCCCAATTTCACCCAAGAATCAAACTTGGGGAGAGAGAGAGAGAGAGAGCGCACCAGCGGAGGAGGCCTAGTTCATTGTTGCCGGAGCAGATCAGTTCTATTTCTAGTTGGGGATTGTATTCTAGTTTTCGGAACTGCAGTTGTTCTGGGGTTAATGATAATGCCACGACACTAAATGTTAGTGCCACCAAAAATTAAACTTTAATCTCTGAACTGACTACCGTGCCCCTCTCTTTCTTTGTCTTCTTATGTGCACTCCCTCTCTCTCTACCCAGATGCTTTTTACTCATTCTCTCTATTTTACTTTAAATCTTTCCTTTGTTGTTTATCATCCGGCAAAACCTTCCCCACCATAACTTCGAAATGACTCGAACTGGGACAATATATATATGCAGAATGTCAATTTTTGAAGCCTTTACCTCCAAATCACCCACAAGACTCTCAATTATCACCGAGTCAAAACTGTTTTGACGATTTATCAAAGACGGCGGCCCCCTACTCTAGATCTGTTGGACCTCCTTCACGGAATGCATTTGATGATTCTCCATTCAAATGCACTCCGGCTATCTTTCAAAATGCGTCGTTACCTAGTTGGTTTGTATCTTCAGTTTCAATATGTTGGATTTGTTATACCAGTTTTATGACAGAGATTGAAAGTGGATAGAGAGGAAAGAAAGAAAGAAGAATACGAGGGATTTGGGTTCTGGAGAGAGAGAGACAAATAGACAATCGAAGAAAAAGAAAGGGAAGGACAAAATCGTCAATTGGAAGCAGAAAATTAAAACCTGTAGTGGCAGCAGCATTTTCCTCCGTGACCTATGGAAATGCATATTCTTTTTCAATGGAATATGCAATCAATCGCACAGATTCTTTTTCAGTGTGAGACTACAATCAAAGTCTGGATCTATTCTCCATTTCAGCTAAGACTTGAAGACCTGCTCGATTGTAGACACATGGTTGATTGGTGGGAATGCATCTATGATCGTATAACACAGAGTCGTTTGCCCTCTCCCTTCCTAGGTATGACTTTACTTTATTGTTGGTGGATATGGCGAGCAAGGAATGATTTTATTTTCAATGGAATAGTATGGGCAACGGATGCTGTTAGTAGGAAAGAGCAAGGTGATTTTTACGAGTTTCAGGACGCTAACACTAAGGTCTCCCATCCCCCATTGAATTCCTCTCTGATGGGGACCTTGGTGTGGCAGCGACCCGAAATGAATGTGCTGAAGATAAACGTCGATGCGGCGGTTTGCAGGAGCTCAAATTCTATTGGCACAGGGGCAGTGGCTCGAAGGGATAATGGTCAGGTTATTGGTATTTTTCTAACTATTCATGAGGGGATCAACTCTTCCAGAATTGCTGAAGCTTTTGCCATCCGCAATGGGTTAAAACTGGGGACTGCTCTAAAGTATCGTAAGGTGCATATTGAATCGGACGTGGAAGCGATTGTGAGGAGTTGCAGTGATGATCAAAATCCTCCCTCCGATATAGCAGTAGTTATCCATGATTGTTTAGACTTGAAGAATTCTTTCACTTCCTGTGTTTTTGGCTTTGTTAAACGTGAATGTAATAGGGCTGCGCACTGTTGTACTCAAAAAGCCCTTTCCAATGGCATGTCCGGTCTGTGGACATCCATTTTACCCCCACGGGGTTCTCATCTCTCTGATGTTTAGGCTTTGCCTATCAAATGAATAACAATTTTCACATCTTTTGCCAAAAAAAAAAAAAAAACCTATGGAAAAATAAAATAAATAAAGCGATTTTGCCGATAAAAAAAGTAATTAAAAAACTTTTTTAAAATAGTTGGAGGATTTTAATGGCATTTCTCTTTAAAACTAACTATGTACTACTTTTTTTATAATATATGAAAAAAATCAGCCAAAGAAAATCCTCTCTCCTGAAATATGCATAAACAATTTTATTTTCGATAGGCAAAATGTCAAAGTAAAAAAATAACAGTAAATCTACAATCATCTCACAAAGAGAATGATCCCCTCCGGTCCATGTTTTAGACCGGAGGAAACAGTCTTCATCAGGACCGTTCATTTGCTGCAATCAATGGTTTGGATGTACATTTACTTTTTTACCAGTAAAATTATATGAGAAAATCCGAACCATTGAATCTACCAATAAACTGTTCCAATGAGGACTTTTTCCTCTCGTCCAATGTTTTGGACGAGGGAGAAGCCAAATCAGCTCCGGAAAGAAAATTATCTAGTGCTCCCGCACTCCCCCATAGGACACATTTCTCTGGATTTCACCGCAAAATGTATGAATCCCACGTAACTCTTATATGGAAGTCCCTCTTCCGGAGCATTAAATAATCTCTCATCCGCAAACACACTTTGTTATATTATACGATATGTGAAAGTTAAACAAACCAAAATTGCTCGAATGCGCTCGTTAAACAAGCTACTACTGGTACTTGGCTCTTCTCAACTTACGGTGTTAAATTAAGATAGCCGAGATCAGATTGATTAGAAGTTCGTTTGAAATCGTCACGCCTCTCGTAAACAAGTCGAGCTATAAAGAATCTTCGAAAGCTCATTAAGTTTTACGCACTCGATAAAGGCCACGGGTTGTATTGTTGCTTGCACTGGTAAATTAACCTCGTTTGGCTAAATAAAGTTAATTAGCTTATTTTTTTTGTCCTTATTCAAAAAAAATTCGTATTTGTTAGTTTTTTCGTCAATTTTTTAAAGATTATTGCATTGTCATGACAAAAAGAATTTAAAAGATTATTGCATTGTCATGACAAAAAGAATTTAAAAAGTAAAAAATTACGATCGAAACATAATTTTTTTGAATAAAGACAAAAATAAGCTAATAAGTAAATTTTTTCGTCTTTATTCAAAAAAAATTGAATTTCAATCATAATTTTTTACTTTTTAGATTCCTCTCGTCATAACGCTGTAATAATTCCCAAAAAAAAATTGATGAAAAACTAACAAAAACGAAAAATAACAAAAAAATAAGTCAGTTGGCTTATTTAGCCGAACGGGGAGATCATGCAATTGACTGTTTTCTTACTTGTTTTCGTCGTAAGTACTTCATAAGATATATTGAGAAATTTTCGGTACCGGGTGGGTATATCTCACGTGGTACCCGCTCGGCATATCCGGGTCGTCCAATACACTTTTAGACGGCTCGGATTAAAACCCTCTCTCCTCTCACCCCAATACTTTCTCTCTCCTTTTTCCTAGTTGGATAGGTAGGCTCTGATTGTAGTGAGGTTTTGACCTCTTGTTGGTCTTGGTTGGTTGCTTTATAAAAGTTTTAACTTAACCAAAAAAAAAAAAGAATTTTGAGCCCTCCAAAAATGCAATGGACGGCTCGGATGCGCCGAGCGGACACCACGTGGCTCGGCATATCCGGGTCGTCCAATACACTTTTAGACGGCTCGGATTAAAACCCTCTCTCCTCTCACCCCAATACTTTCTCTCTCCTTTTTCCTAGTTGGATAGGTAGGCTCTGATTATACTGAGGTTTTGACCTCTTGTTGGTCTTGGTTGGTTGCTTTATAAAAGTTTTAACTTAACCAAAAAAAAAAAGAATTCTGAGCCCTCCAAAAATGCAATGGACGCCTCGGATGTGCCGAACGGACACCACGTGGTGGCCGCTAGGCACTGAAATTTTTCCAAATATCCTAGGAGGTGGGGAAAGATGACGATGTTGAAAAAGAGTAAAAAGAGAGCAATCTATGTATTAAGGACAACTTTATTTTATTATCTTCAACATTCAATTTGACCATGAACTTTAAATAAGATGATGGCCAAATTGATGCATAAGCTTTCCTCACAAATGAACTAATCAGTTCCAATAATTGATTGTTTTCCAGGTTTCCTTATTATCAGCGCTGATATTAAAAACTGTTGGTGTCGCTAGCCAGTAGTAATCGCAATTCCATGTATTCTCCTTACATATACGACTTATTCTGGCATCGTAAACAGCAAAACTTTTTTGTTTTTCTTCCCAGAAAAAATAGCAATAGAAGAGAGTGGTTCGGAAGATGTTGGGCCTGAACCTCCATTGGAACTCTTCACCATTCGAGAGCGTGTGCGTTCCGATGTCATCATCTTTAGATTTACAATGAACCCGTAATGCGCCCGGAACGCCACTTATGATGTGAACCCCAGATTTCCCCAAAGCGGGAGAAGAAATGAGGTAAACTGTGAGGATGACTAAGGAAAGGTGGAACTGACCCATTGTATCTCCTGGATTGTGATTTGCTTTTGTGATGTTTTAGGTTGTCTTCCTTGCCTATGTGCATGCATATTTATAATCAACTGTACATAGAGGCTTAGTAACATTTTGGGATTTTCAAAGTAAAAAAGTCAAAACATTTTTCCTTAAATGGTAAGAATAATTAATGCAATTTAGTTTATGGGGTTTACCACATATTGAAACTAGGGAAAGATTACAAGAAATATTATAGAAATTCTCCCAAAAGCATTTATTTTGAGAGATTAATTTAAACAGGATAATATTTGACCATGAACATTAAACAAGATGATGATCAATTATCGAGCAAGCTATGTATTCAGGACAACTTTATTACTGTAGTATTATCCTTCACATTTAATTTGACCATGAACGTTAAATAAGATGATGGTCAATTGATGCATTAGCTTTCCTCACAAATGAACTAATCAGTTCGGCCAGTAATTTATGGTGTGCCAGGTGGCCTTATTATCAGTGCTGACCTTGAAAACCGTTGGTGTCGCTAGCCAGAAGTAGTCGCAATCCCAAGATGGATCCTTACAATAACGGCTTATTCTACCGTCGAAAACAGCAAAGCTTGTTTGTTTTTGTTCCCAGTAAAAATGGCAATAGAATTTAGTGGTGCGAAAGAAGTTGGGCTTGAACCTCCAACTGAACTCTTGACCATTGCTGAGCGTGTGCATTCCGATATGATGATCACATTCAACCTTTAATACGTTCGGAACACCACTAATTATGTGAACTCCATCGTCCCGGCCCAATGTGGGACAAATGAGGTAAACTGCGAGGATGACTAAGGCAAGGTGGAACTGACCCATTGATATTTTAGGTTGTTTTCCTTCAAGGCTTGCATACATATTTATAATCAACTGTACATAGAGGCTTATTACACTTTTGTAGTCGTATCTCATAGTAGTAAAAAGGGCAACTAATTTTCCTCCAAATGCAAGTATAATTTAATGCAATTCAATGCATGGGGTTTAACCCATGTTAAAACTATGGACAGATTACAAGAAATATTACAGGAATCTCCTCTCAAAAGCACTTATTTTGAGAGATTTACTAGTAAATCTGATTGTAGATTTGTTTCCGGGAGTGATTTTCGCAATCCTTTTTTTTTACAATCCACGCCCTCTTTTTTGTCTTTATCCACATGAATGTACTACGTTGCCCTTCTTTCAATACATTCTTACACACATGCAAGGGCAACATTGTAAATTCACGTGAATAAAAACAAAAAGAGTGTGAATTGTAAAAAAAGGGTGTGTGAAAATTACTATATTACGTCAACTTTGGGGACCCATGTTCACTTTAAAAAAAGAGAGGAAAGAATCAGGGACTGTCCTGGTTAGGACTTAGGACACAAAACCACTGTCCTGATTAGGACCCCAAATCAACTTTAAAAAGCCAAAAAACTTACCGTTCGTAATTGTATAGATGGGTCACAAAGACTCACAATCTTAATGAGCTAAACAAAACCAAATATGGCACATGAACGGTCCGGTTTTAATGTTTACGCATGGCGTCTTTGGGACTCACTTTGATGATATGACCCAACCACTTTCCAGAGCTCATCCTGAATTGGACACACCAAAAATAAAGTTGATTGGATGCCAGTCGATGTGTTCTTTTAAACACATTTATCTTGACATAAATGGATTGAATTCGTTCTGATCATAATCCCTATTCCAAGCTAAATGAAACCCAAAATCCTATTAGAGAAATGGGCATGGAAAGGGCCCACAAACAAGCAAATCTTCAAAAGATTGCTCTCTAGCTTACTTTGTACACATACCCTGAGGCATATTAGAGAAATTTGTCATAGACATTATGAAACTCAAATGCTTTAAATTTCATATTTTCTGGAAACCAGTTGTAGTTCTCTGACATCTTGGAAAACATACTAGTGAGCGTTTCCACTAACCAGGCAGGATTGAAATATACAGATCAGCAAAAGCAGGCGGCATGGTACACACAAGGCAATGAACAGAAATTACAGGCCGCCATTTGGGTATACCACGATTTTGAACCGAAAGAAAGCTACTGCATCTATCACCATTGAATGACCCACAGGTCACAAAAAAAATTGGAGAAATAAACACTTACGAAATGGCCAATCAAAAAAAAAACACTTCAGAAATGATGCAGGCTTAAAAGGGTATGGGTTGTCTATCTGGCCACGATTCGATCTTTTCAAAATACTTCACAGGCACAACACCATCAAAACCTTCAGTCAAGATCACCTTGTTGTCTGAAATATAGAGCTTCATTCCCTCTGAAACCAAGTAAGCAAAAATGTGAAACATACTAAAGGGTATCAAGCTTCCTCTGTGTTATCACGGTATGCTGGTACTAAGAGGAAATAGCTCTTGTATTTTTGGATTACAAATAATCCAAATCATTTCCAGTTTGCTGAATATACCTTCCAAAGCTTTTCCAACATCGAGAAAGATCAAAACATTGATGTTGTATCTGATACCTGGAAGTTGACAAGTACTGTCAATAGTCAGGAAACTTGCAAAAAGAAAAGGAATGGAGCAAGACAGAAGTGCACGTGGGCATGACATTCAAATGTTTAGAAGTAAAAGCAATTTGGATAAAGAGACCCGTAGAGATCCGTTCAAACACTTACCACTAATTACTTTACCATCCGTTGGCAAGCCACAAGAGAAGTGAACATGCAGCCTCTCCATTCGTTTGAGACCTTGATCCAAGATTGATTTCAAATACTCCTTATACGTCCCATGCACACACACTTCCCATCACCAAGGAAAAAAACAAAATGAAGCAAACATAGAAGAGGAAACAACACCATTCCGACACAAAGCGATAAATGTACAGCATTTAAAACTATCCTCACCTGGAATTTCTTCAGCTGAGAGAATCGGTTTCAATAAACTTTCAGTTTCTACGGTCTGCCAAGCACACATAACCATAAGAATAGTTGAAGTTGATCGATCATAAAACCCCAGTTGATTGCTCAACCCCAACAACATATTCCAATTAGTTTAATAACAGAACTTCTTTAGGCACTGATTCAGGGAAATGAGTAAACTTGCGAGCAGGCCCATACATAATAGAGCACTTCAATTTTAGGTTCAATTATGAATTTTTTGAAACTTCCTCAGTAATGTATTCCAGAGTCAGACCTGACTTAAAGCCAAGATATTGTCAAACACTCAAGATCAGCCCTAAAAAAAATACACATTCATCAAGCGACATGGTGTTTCAACACATTAATGACTTTTCAGCAGAATTTAAAGAATTACTGTTAAGTTCTCACCCATTACTTGCAGTTTAGATAGTCATCATTTATCATGAAATCCAAATCCAAACATTCTCAAAAAGGAATTGTTAGACCACAACTTCTCATTGGAATTACCGTGAACCAACTCATGAATTCCTCCAAATATAATAAGCAGAACACCTTAAGTGAATTAACAACAAGAAGTTGTGTAGCTTGATATAATGGAGCCACTTGGAAACCAACTAATTCCCCAATAAGGATTATAACTAGGTATCAAAAACAATTCTAGAACTTTAACAGATGAATATAGCAGATAATGTTCCTGCCAACTTTAAACTAGGCACATCCTACTCGAAAGGAACACATTTTACTTTCTATACACATTCATGTATTGTCTCTCTTTGTGCATGATAAATCCACTCACTCAGACTGGTCAAAGCAAAACACTTTTCTCTTGTAGATAACTCACATCAATGCACAATAAACTGCTTGATTTCACGTGTTCCAGGCAACTGCCTCCATCCAACAATACTGACATATTCAGATATTACACATCAAGGTCAAGATTTGCTTTCTTTGACCTATAAGATGCTTGCAATCTGATGACATCTGATGATGGACCAGGGCAATGTGACCTCGAAACCAACATTTGATCCGTGGTACATGCACACCACCTTTAAGTCGAGGTGGTGAGTGTTAATCATTTCAAAATCCTTACAAGTCTGTTAATGTGTTCTTAACATAAATTTTCCTAACTCCACATAAAAGAAGTAACTAATTCAGCACTTCAATGACATTAAACCAAATAGCTTTTGACAAGCAAAGGTAAATGACAACCAAGCAAGCTAAAAACAACAAAAAAGACCCAAAATATTAAGCTTCAGCCTTTCAGTATCTAGAGGATAGGTTACCGTTATTGAGTGCCCTTGGTTTGCACGTATCAAAAGCTCGCCATTTTCTTCCAGCAGGCTGAACCGCTGCTTATTGTCCCTTCTGACAGCCTTCAGAATTGCATTATGCAACAACAGAGTTGTGTTAAGAAATACTATTGCGTAAAGCAGAGATAATGGGACATACTTACTGACACAGTGCGTCAATGAAAAATAAAAAGACATGAACGAGATATATAAGCAATATACTGTAAACACTTTACATGTGACAATGCTTAAGTATATGGGCAATCTCAATAATATTGAGCAAATTTTTATAAAGATAACCCTCAAGCATGACCCATTTGACAATGAAAATGTGAGTGCTACCATAATGAGGAATATGCAGAACCTACCTCCCTAATATCATCAATCGTGTGAGCTCTCAGTGGAATATCTGCAAACGTTTTCATATTCAGCTTCAATACATCTTGAACCCTGACATACCCATCACTTCTCATACTCAAGCTCAACTCTGAAGCCATATGTCGCAAAATACGTGTCCTGTAGATATAACAGATGAAAATCAAGCTTTGATGTAGTAGGCTTGGTACTAATCTTTGCTTTTGGCAAACTCAAGTATTTAATTCAGTTTTCACACAAACAAGTATCTCCTAGTATATTTCTAATCTGTTAGACAACATACGACTCAATCAAGGTTCGCACCTGGGCTCAAGTGAGACCTCCCCACCCTTATCTCTTCCTTTTGAATAACAGCAAAAATCAAAATCAAGTATACAACAAAAACTCAAAGTAGAAGTTCAAATTAAAAAATATATAAGTGCAGCCATTCGATGATATGTCACGTATGTGCTTCATGTATTTAATTTCTACATACGCAGGCAACAAATTCAGCTTATTAGCCAAATTCATAAACAGATTCAAACATGAGGACCCATTAGTTGCTTTCCCAAATGCGTTTTCTTGTTTCATTTTCAATTGAGTTCCCTCCTTCCTTTCACTCTATCTTTCCTTACCCAAAAATTGAACTTGTTTTCACCACTTTGAAATGTAGCAACTCACAAAAGGCATTCAAATTGATCTCAATTCCTAAATACGAGAAGACAATATCCAGATATAGTAATTGACAACATATCTTAATCGAAAAAAGATTAAAACTGAAGAAATAAGTAATATTGAAAACACTTATTAAGAAGAAAAAAAAGTGAAGTTGAAAACATCAAAGAAGAAGCAATTACACTTACATGAGCCTTCCTAGAGCGTCAATTTTATCCTTTCCGGAACTTCTACCATCTCTGCCGCTACCACGGCCTCTCGACCTCTCACGGTTGTCTCTCTCATCCAATCCCCTTCCTCTACCCCCGCTGCCACAAACCCAAACAGAACACCGCAAAATAATTAAGTCACAAACTCTATCAAAAATAGGGGGGGGAAATTTGTATTTCAGCCTTGTAATTTCGGATTTGTGAAAAGTATTTTGTACCTTCTACCGGAATGAGCGAAAGCAGAGGACGAAGAGCTCCTGTTGGTGGTGTTATCGGGTATGGATAGGGCACGAAACTTGTTGGCGAGGTTATCCATTATAGCTCGGGCGCGAAACCTGATGAGCAGAGAGGAAGGTGAAGAAGCAGCAGCGAAAGGGACAGGTGGAGGATAAAAGAGGCAGTAGCGCATAAATTGTAAGCCGCCACTGGTTGCCGACGCCCACATCGGTCGTGCGGTGGATTTGGATCAATTTGGGTGCCAATTACTTACAAGCAAGGTTGTGAATGCCCAGTACGTACCGGTTTGAAGAGAAAATGGTACTCTACAATACTGGCCTTTACCGGCCGGTACCGGAAATTTCGGACAATACCGGACGAGATGGTGGTACCGGAAATTTCGGCCGGTATTCTGCTATACTGGGCCAGATCGCAACCAGAGGGAGAGAGATGGACGCGCGCGCGCGCGAGAGAGAGAGAGAGAGAGGGGACGTCACCTTTTGCAATCGAAGAAAAGCGGCAAAAGAAACCAAGCCCTAGAAATTGCAGAGAACGATGGGAGGGGGATAGAAACAAGGCGTGCGTATGTATAGGTTTTGAAAGCGAGAAAAAGAGGAAAACAGGGGAAAGGGTTTGGGGGCCTGGAGTGGCATTCTGCTGTTATAGGGTTTTGTAATTAGCCCTTGCAACAACAGCAGCAGCAGCAGCCGTAGAAAGGGCCCTACAATAACACAAATTACTTAATTACCCCTTACTCTTCTTACTTTTGAAATTGAAAGGGAAAATGACAGCCCATGACGTGTTTTGATAATTAATACCCGCCAAAGACATACCGATAACATTTGTTAATGCTGAAAATGTCCTCGGCGGGTATTAATTATCAAACACATTCTTGGCTGTCATTTTCCCAAATTGAAATGGTTGAAATAGATTGTCCGTGGGCTATATAGCCCATAGGGTAGTACTATAGTCATGGCAGTGTTTTTACTTTTCTTTTCTTTTTTGAATTACTGGACGAGAGTTATATAATGACATTTTAATTTTTGTTAGCAAAAATTTAGGTTATAAGGAAAAAAATAAATTTATAACGATATATATTAGTAATTGTACTAAATTCGAAAGTTAACCGGTACTGATATGTACGGCATTTAGAACCTTGAGCTACAAGCCTAATTATCCATACTTCCACGTTTTCGACTGTTGGACAGTTTGGTTTGAACTTGACCCGACCCGCCAGATCGGGGATATTTTGGATCCAATACCATTCGTAGCAAACTTCGCTGTGGTTTGCGGACAGCTCGATCTAAACGGTTCGGTTGCTCCGCGAGGCAACCCTAATAACTACGGAATTTCACTCCCTTATTTCGTTGAACAGAAGAGATCTGAACTTTAGACTGAAAAGGGTGTTATTTCTAGTGAATTCAACGCACTGATTTTTCAGCTGAATCATAAGTCAAATAGCATAAACCATCAATCAGTCGCATCTGCATAAACAGTATTTGAGGCCCTAATCCGAAGGAACGACGACGCTTCGGGGATTGTATTCGAGATAGAGGTATTGGAGCTGGTGTAGGAAATCGAAACTTGCCGGAATGACGGCGGGGAGTTGGTTTCTCCGGCGAGGTAGAAGATTACGAGGCCGGTGAGGTTGAAAATCGCCCATGCGGAAGGCCCGGAGATGAGTTGTGTTGCAGAGAGAGAGAGAGAGACGGGGGATCGACAGAGGTTCCTTGGGGGTGGGTTCTCTGTTTGAGTTGTTGGGCCATTTATTTTGGCCCAACTAAGACCCAAATTTGGAAAAATGACGGTCAATAACGTGTTTTGATAATTAATACTCGTCAAGAACATTTTTAGTATTAACAAATATTCTCAGCATATTTTTGACGGGTATTAATTATTAAAACACATCATGGACCGTCATTTTCCCGAGTTAGATGGATTTGAACTCCCAATTAATAAATGGGTCGGGTTTTGTCTATTTATTAGTGAGTGGGTTAGGATCAATTAGGGTCGGTTTGGCTTCAAAAGTCATCTTGACTTTTTTTTTCTTTATTCTTTTTTTTTCATTTGTTAGTTTTACATTAATTTTTTTTGACTTATTGATTCGTCTCGACGAAAGTAATCTAAAAAGTAAAAGATTTTGATCGAAACTCATAATTTTTTTCAAAAAGACAAAAATAAGGAAATAGTTGTTTTATTGACTTATTTTTGTCTTTATTCCAAAAATTATGAGTTTTGATAAAAAAAAATTACTTTTCTGATTCCTCTAGTCGAAACGAATCAATAAGTCACAAAAATTTGATACAAAATAAACAAATGTAAATTTTTTAAAAATAAGGACACAATCATAAGTCACTTAACTTTTTAATCCAAACCCTTTTAGTGAGTTTGGGTTCCATTTGCCACATCTATTGGATCCGGCGATCCAGTAGTGAGACTCGTTCTATAATCGAATTGAGCTCGCTTTGTAAGCTCATGTAGTAAATAAGCCGACTTCGACTCGGGTCATTTACAATCGAGCGAACTTGAGCGGCGAACTTGAGCTTAAGTTTTAAGCTTATCAATTAAATGAGCCGAACTTGAATACTAACAAACTTTTCTTGGCTCAGCTCGTTTCATACCCAAGTCCTGAGGCTCTACAACCATGTCGTTTTGGTTAAAGAGTCCAAGCCTTAATTCAAATAGACCCAACCGAGATGAGAGCTTGGCCCACTGAATCAAAGGTAATGTGGTGGTGTCGGACTCAGCTCACTTCCATTTTTTTTTTTTTTTGATCAGAGCTCACTTCCATTTCACTATTCATCATTCTGTTCATAAACTTTAAAATTTTGGGCCCCTCCATGGTTCCACAACAGTGATATGAAGTATTCATTCCATACATCATGCACAGAACGAAAGACTCTTAAAAAAATCAATTTGATCCGTCATCAATAAAAATATATAAACCATTTGTACGGTTCACGTAATTTGGACATAAACTCTATTATATATATAGAAGTCGTAATATATTTTTTATTGATGGATCAAGTTGTTTTTCTTCAAAGACGTTGCTTTTTTTGTGAGATGTATGCAATGAACCATTTGGATTACCATTTTTATGGACGTGTTATGAGCCCTCAAAAAATAAGATTTAGAGAAATGTGACATATAGTGATATTAAGGAGAGTTGGCCTCGATGTCGAATGCTATCAAAGCATTCGAGAAGGGAGTGCTCTTATGGAGAGAGCCACATAAACAGATCAATATGGCACTGATGCTTGTTTCTCACAGAGCTCTTTATCTTTCGTACTATATGTGTCTCACATGTGGAGATGCATGGTGTTCTTAATGTTTTAACAAAAATTTTACTTTCTTCGTTTAAAATGTCAAGAGTAAATACCCAGGGTAACTGTTGTGCTTGAACCTGATATTTGAGGTGGAGGTTGAGTTATGAATTTTACTCGAAACAACGCCATTGTAAGTAGCAGCAAATCCCGAATAATACTTGACCATGACATGGGTGTGCCTCGCTGCATTTACAATTTTTCAAATTTTTGTCCATAAAATATTTGAAATATGATTACATAATTTTGTTCTAAAACATGATATAAGACGTGTGACAAGATGGCCCCTTCCACCTCTCTCTTCAACTCCATCCGATAACTAACAACAACCTTCGCCATCAATCCCAATGACCAACAACTCCCACCATCTACCCTAACCTTAGTCTCCACCTCTTTCAAATCACAATCATCCCAAAAATCCTATCCCTAATTCTTAATATAAACCAAACACAAACTAGGCAGTACCTTCGATTTCGTGTGAGATACTCATAGTTGGCATGTGCTTATCGCTCCTACCCTTTGACAAAATGGAAGGCTAATCAAGATGGGGAAAAAGTTGTCATTCACATTGTAATGACGGCACTTAAAATTGGCAAAATAAAGACGGGGTCTACTAGGAAACAGAACATGGGTCCCTTGTGTTATTCCCCAAAACAAGCGTAAGGGTGCGGATGTAAATAGAACCATTTAAAGGGGGTCAAAACGATAAGTAAAGCCACCCCCAGTACTTGAATGTAATTTTAGTAAAACCAATACAAAACCCTAGCCTCCGTCTCCATTTAGATTCTAGGGTTTGTGTGGTTGGCATAAGCAGACCAGTTCAGCAAACCCGAGCGTCAGCGGCAACAGTCCACACCACCCGTCAACATGGGTCGCATGCACAGTCGAGGGTTAGCTACTCTCTCTCTCCAGATATATTAACTGTGTTCGGTTGTAGATGAACTATATGGGTATTGATTAAAGTTTCTGGTTTTTGGGCATTTTATAGCAAGGGTATATCAGCTTCAGCTCTGCCGTACAAGAGGACCCCACCAAGTTGGCTGAAGATCTCCTCTCCGGATGTATGGATCCTCAAATCCTCTCATTCTAGCACTTCTTTTTTTTTTTTAATCTGGATGTATTAGTCTCCAATTCCATTTGAGTTTTGAATTTATATGTCCGGTATTGAAGTGACGGAATCGCTGGTTGTTAGCTCAGTTTTTGGCTTCTTGTTATTGTTTTTCTAGCTTATTCCGTGAGCTGGGCAATGGATCCTCAAAATTCAAATCCTCTCATTCTAGTACTTTTTAAAAAAAAAAAAATCTTGATGTATTCTTCTCCAATTCCATTTGAGTTTTGAATTTATATGTCCGGTATTGAAGTGATGGAATCGCTGGTTGTTAGTTCAGTTTTTGGCTTTTAGTCATCGTTTTTCTAGCTTATTCCGTTAGCCGGGCAAATGGATGGGAACATGTATACCAAATATGTTCTAATGTTTTCTGGTTCAGAATGTTTTGGATTAGTGCTAAAATGATTTAGCTTGTTGTGTTTTTGTGTTTGCACCTGGGTACAAGATTGAATATGTTAGTTGATCAAACATTGAAAATGGTTTGTATCGACTTGGCTGCTATTTGGAGTCATTGTTGTTCCACGAGATTTTAGGAATTTTAAACCTATGGCACCTAACGTCTATGGCAATTCATCGGATAGTGATGACATCATTCAAATGCAATATGGGAATATGCTACTGGAAAAACGTTTGAGTCATTTGCATGTCACAGTTTCATGGACAGCTTGATGCCTGTACGTGTACAAAGTACAAAGTACAAACTATGAATATATGTATGTATATGGTCTGAAATGAAATGTATGTTTTTGGGGTTCCAAAAAGTTTCTGTTTCTTTTGGTCTGACTGTTTTTTGTTATGCAGGACTTCTATATCTTATTATATGTCCTTTTTTTTAAACAATGAGCAGTTGTATCCCTCTCAACACGAAACCAATGTCCTACTTTTTAGAAAGTTCGGGTTTAATATTTCCACCCAGAAACAGACACAAGAACAAACCCGTTCTAGTTGTCTGTCAATTTCACCATTAAGCATATTCATTTTTGTTCTTTTTCTCTCCTATTTGATGATTCTTGGTTGAACTCACTGAAAGCAAACTTGAATGAAGTTCTCAAACCTGATTGAAGTTCTTACTACCTAGGACAATGACTTTGTTGACATGATTATTGTGACAACATTTCTAGACTTTTGAAGGCTGTTTGTGACAATGTTGTCCATTTTTCCATTTATCGATCTTGCTGTGGTTAACTTTCCCTCCCCCTCCCCCCAATTGATTCCATGTGATTCATGGCATGTTTGTTGGTTTGATTGCTATTGATTGTCTTTGTAATTTATTATTTTAAAGTTGAATTTATTTGCTACCTTCAATTTTATTTTTGATTTAACAATTTCCCTTGTATCTTTAAGGTTGAGGAGAACATCTGCAAATTTGCTAAGAAGGGTATGACCCCTTCTCAGATTGGTGTCATTCTTCGTGATTCTCATGGGATTGCCCAGGTGAAGAGTGTCACGGGAAGCAAGATTTTGCGTATTCTCAAGGCCCATGGTACTTTTTAGTCATTTCATTGCTGCTTGAACAGTTGTCTGATTTGAGCAGAAATGGGGAGCTCATTACTTTGTTTCCTACAATTGAACAGGGTTGGCTCCTGAAATACCTGAGGACCTGTACCACCTCATTAAGAAAGCTGTTGCAATCCGGAAGCATCTGGAGAGGAACAGGAAAGATAAAGATTCCAAGTTTAGGTTGATCTTGGTTGAAAGCAGGATTCATAGACTTGCGCGCTACTATAAGAAGACTAAGAAGCTTCCACCTGTCTGGAAATAGTAAGTTATGCAGATTTATTCTTCATTCATACCGTATTCACTATTGTATCATATCGGCTATTCTGCTCATTGTTGTTGAACTTTAAGTATCTGTTGTAGAAGGGACCCCTAGTAAACTACTTATGTTGAGATCTTGGGGTTCCCCTTTGCTTATGGAACTTGCAAGAACTACTGATTGAAGATGTTTGCTGCATGCATTGTGTTAGGTTATTATACCATCGTGGTTGGTGAGATCTCGTAGTTTGCGTTGCATAACTAGGAGCTTTGCTTAACTGACTTCAGAGCAGATCTTATTGTTGGCACTAATATTTGTTTGTTCGTTACTTGCAGCGAGTCTACCACCGCGAGCACTCTTGTTGCTTAGGGAAGAATATTTTTGGAAGTAATTGTGGGTTTCTAGTTCTGTGTTCTGTTGGAGAGCAAGACTTTTTTTCTTTTTTTTTTGGGTTAGATGTAATCTGCTTCATAACTGTTCGTGAAACCAATGTTTTTGTTGTTGAGGACATGAAGAGAAGTTGATGTTGCGCAAATCTGGCTTTGGGCATTTTGCATTCCTCCTTTGCGGAGTGATTTTTCATTTGGATGTCAATTGTAATTGCAGCTATTATAATTGCTATAAACTTCTATCTACTGGTGCTTGAGAAGAATTGGTGGATTGGAGATGGGTATATTTCAGCTCAACCCCAAGGGGAAGATAATGGTGGATTCTAAGTTTTATGCTTTTCTAGTAAAATTTTCCTACAAAATTTCGCTGCAATCCCTCTCTCCTATCCTCCAATTTCTAAGATAACATGGATGATCCCATTCAGTTAAAGGTAACACTACCCAAAAGCATGGGTGGTGGTTATGGCCCAGCCCTCTTGCAGAAGATTGAAGGGTAAGAACAAATTCCCCACTCCTTTGTTCGTATGCCAAAGTGAAGCGGAATCAAACTTGTTGCCATCTTTAGATGGGGCCACTAGGGCTGCAAACGAACCGAGCTATTTGTGAGCAGTTCATGCCTCGGCTTATTAAGGCTAGCTCACTTTGAGTTTGTAAAGGCTCGTTAAGTAAATTAATCAAGTTTGGCTCGTATGATCGAGTTTTAAACTCATTTAGTAAATCAGCTGAGTTTGAACACTAGAAAGTTCGGCTCGATTTGCCTCGTTTGCACCCTTAGGGGCCACTATCTCAACTACAAAAAGATGATGTTCATTCACGGAAAAGTTATTTTACAGCTTGATGATTCATTTTTACTTGATGTCCTGTCGCCTGGGTTGGTGCAAGCCTGGTGATTAGGTTCATTATCCCAAAGAAACGAACAAGTACTACTTCTCCATCAAAGAACAGTTTGTCCCCACTCAAATTCTCAAAATGTCTTGTTGGCGTCAAATAATAGAGAGAGAGAGAGAGAGAAGAAAAGTGTGGGTGATGATAAAAGGAGGGAAAGAGAACTGCAAAAGCTGGAGAGGAGAGTCCCTTTCACGGGAGAGACAGCAAGGATGAGATGCTCAAGTTTAAACAGAAAGAGAAACCCAAATGAAATACTTACGCCCCGTTCCGTAATGGGAAAAAAAATTTTATTTTTTAAAAAGATAATTTCAAGTTAAAAAATTATGCACTTATTGAAATTTAAAAATATGCAATAAAAATTTTATTTGAAAGATCTCATCGAGATTTTTTATACGATGCAAAAAAAATTAAAAATTTATTTTTTATTTACATTATTTTTAACTTTAAAAATATAAAATAAGCTATTTATTTTTTAAAAAATTTTATTTATGTAACGAGGCCTTACTACCGAATCAAAATTCCAATCATCACGTGCGTGTCTAAGAATTTGGAAGGATTTGCGAAAAGGGAAATGGACACAGGAAAAGTAAAAGAGGTCTTAAACTGGACTCCACCAATTTTTTACCACCGTATAGATAGACTAAATTCAATTATTTATGGGAATCACAGACTGGAAATTAAATTCTTCCTATGCATGATAGCATGGCAGTAGCCGCAGTGCCCATTCAATTATTATTCTGCCTATTATGGACACACTAAAAGACAATGAAAATAAATATTTCTGTGTACTTTTTACATCTTTTAATATACATTCATATACTTGTTATTGTCAGTCCATTGAATTAATTTTAGAATTTTTCTTTATCTATTTTTGGTTAAATGGAAAACATGCTAAATTAAGAGTACATGTCTTGGTGTATGTTAGCTACACCTCTTGCATCATCTAGAACTAGGAATTAGTGTAAAAGATTGCCGCAATGATCGAGCTTCTTGCGCCGGGATGTCGGTGCATTTATTGCATTCCCTTAAAATGTGCTTCATCGGGCGGCGACCCGAGATGCAGAAGATTTGCACTCCCAAATGATTGGAGAAAGGTGATGAAAATCATTTACCCTAATTATTCGTCAAGCCGACAATATGGTATGCATCAACTAGGCTTCCACATTCGGTACTGCTTATGTTTCTTGCCAAGAGAAGTTCAAGTCCTCTTTCTTAAACTACAACAATTCCGCGGCAAGTTTAGGTAGATCCAGTTTACAACAGAATCCTCTGATCCAACAATCGCTCGAGTCGCGGGTAATCCCTCCAACTTTCGCTTTCTAGTTGTTATCATTTTAACACCTGACAACTTAATTGGAACAAATCCTGTCTCAAAATTTATTAACAATCGAAAACACTCCCTGAGTGCAGCGAGGCAGCTGGGTCCTCATTGTTACTCCTATCTTTTATTTTTCCTTTTTCTTGTTATTCTTGTTCTCTATTTTTCAAGTACCTATTTTGAATTGAATTGAATACCCCATGTCCTTTTCTGACCTAGTAAACATCATACGGTGAATTCAGATGCCCAACCACTTCGGCCAGCTTTTTGGATCTGCATTAAATACTGGGGCTGTGGGTGTTTTTTACAGTACTACCTAGTACCTATCAACAAGACTATGACTCCTTTGAATTTTGAATGAGCACTGCTATGAGAACCGACAATCGCCGTAGGAAAATCGTACCGACGGCCGTGTCGGGGCTGTCTCTGACCACTGGACGACTGATTTGAGTCATTCAAAAAATTTAAAAAAAAAAATGAGGGGACACACATATATACACAAAAAATAAGGTGTTTAGATTAAGCATCCTACACACATCGGATGCCGTTGATTTCCGCAAGAGTCCCTCGGTTTTTTTTTTATAGAATTTTTGGACGGCTCGAATCGACCGTCCGGTGGCCGAAAACTGCCCAGCACGACTGTCGGTACGATTTCCCTACGGTGGTGGTCGGTACTTATATCATTTTCGATTTTGAATTTGTGTTTGGCTAGTGGAATGGATGGACTAGTAAAATAATAGGCAGCCAAACATCGCTTGACCTAGTTTCCCAAAGTAGGACTGGGAGACCCTGCCAAGCAGGGGTGCTCGGCAGGGGTGTCGAGCGCATCTCGACCGTCCAAAAGTGTTTTGGACGGCCCGGATGCAAAGATACCGAATGGATTTAAAAAAAGAAGAAAAGGAAAAGGAAAAGATGTTTCGATCTGGGCCGTCGATTTTGACATGAACGGCCGGATTGGCCGCTCGGCACTCGCTCGGCAGGGTCCCCGGGTCCCCCAAAATAAGCCTCAGGCTTTTTTCGTTTTGTTCTTATTTAATTTTTTCCGCATTTGTTAGCTTTGCGGATTGTTGGTTCGTTTAGACCCAAAAAAACTGAGTTAAAAAGTGCTAAGCTTTGATATTTCCAAAAAAAAAAAAGGGTAAAAATCATAGATCGCATCATATAATTTCCGAATGTTCACTATGGGTTCCCTCTTGATGGTTATCTTCGATTATCTGGTAAGACATGCGAACAAAATCATCCATGTTAAGAAATCATATTAATCGAACATTAGTAGTTGCTTAAGCTAATCTACTATATTGTCAATATATATGACGGTTGTTTCAATCAGCATGTCCGATTAACATTACCCCGGTCTTTTTCATATAAATTCTTTTTGTACAAATCATCGTGCATACCTTACACTTACTTACTACAAGATGAACTATCTGGATTATTGAAGTGAGCCCGAGATAAACAAAAACTAGAGCAACTTTCTGATAGAAAGATAGACTGTAGATAATCCAGAGCCTTTGATCATGTTTTGAAATAAATGACCAGAGAACAAGACCAGAGAGAGAGAGAGAGAGAGAGAGAGGAGGAGGAGGAGGAGGAGGAGGAGGAAGGGGGGGTTGAGCTACCTTTTCCCGTTTGATCATGTGAATCAAATTTGTCCTCCATTATGTCGAATCTCACCTTCTTTTTTTGTTCTTTTCCATGGTCATCATTGTCACATTAACCCAAAGGTTGGCACTATTCTGCAAAAGGCAGTGGTCCATCTCCTAACTTTTAATAATTCTTTTTATAACTATGTGTTCGGACCAACTTATTCGAACATCGACTAATCGATCGTGAGAAATCATAAATCCACTGTCTTCTAGCAGAGGTTTCATTTAAAGTCGGAGCAAATACTCTGTATAAACTAATCTAAAAAAAATTGATAATACCGGAAAAATTTCGAATATGAAACTTTGTCTTGACCACCGGGCTAACCATTAGGCTTGTCTCACCTAACTTTTTAATAATTTACCAAAGTTCTCTCACCTATATTTCATCACCAATTATAGTTCCGACGAAATGCACAATGTCTAGTCGCATATATTCCAAGCTAACCATGGTAGACTGCTTGATTGGCTCATGAAAATTGAGGGAAATAGAACAGTGTCACTAAGGTGATGTGACCAAGTCCTAGGTCTCAGGCTATCAATTTATTATGAATTAATCTTTTTATTCATTTTTACTATCACAAGCCAACATTCGTAGAATTAATTAAATAACGAATTAGTTTGACTAGGATTGATACATGAAGAATACTAGGGAATAAGATCTTTGTTTAAATCAAAATCATACTAGGGATTTTGTATTTGAGAATTTCGATTTATGTGATAAGCGTCAGGCTACCTCGCAAAGATCTCATCAATTTTTTTTTGGATTCCAGAACCGATTATGTGAAAAATAAGATTCTAAGTATAGCAGTGGATATTGTTGATGTTTACTTACTTTTGTTTAGTTTTTGTCAAAAACATTTAGAATTAATTGTTTGTTTCGATGGAAAGAACTAAAAGGTAATATGGGCCAAAGTTAAAAAATAAACAAGAAGGCGATGCTAAAGACAATGAAATAGCCATAAAGCTATAGGGACCTACTGGTCCCCTGCCGAAATCGTACTGACGGCCACGCCAGGTCGTCTTCGGCCATTGGACGGTCAATCCGAGCAGTCCAAAAATTCTCGTATGAACCCCCTCGTTTTTTTTATAGAATTTTTGGACTACTCAAATCGGCCGTTCGGTGGCCGGAAACGGTCCAGCGCATGGCCTTCGATACGATTTTGGTAAGGAATCGATCGGTTCCTATAGCAGGACTCATAGTACTTCTTTCCGATTTTTTCCTTTGTGGGCTATGATGGCATGGCCGTTTCTAACTTTCTATAAATCGATGCTATTGACATCACTGCATATATAGCTGGCTGTAGTGAAACTTTCTCGTGAAACTAGTACTCTACTAGTATGCTCACGGACCGGGGTGCTGTAGTGCGGTTAATTCGGCTGTCTATCTCGATAATGGATGGCAATAGATGGGTAGAATTTGTAGAAACTCGGATTATATTCAATCTTTCATTGACAAGTTCAATAGTTCGTATACGTCTCACAGGACATCTTGCACGACCTTACACTACGGAATTTCCCAATCCGTATGCTCACCAACTTCATTGCCATAAAATTTGAAATTCTGCATTCAATGACTTGAATTATTGAGGATCAATAGAAGAGGAGCAACTCATAGGGTGAGGATCAATTTAATATTGGGCTTCCCAGGACCGAATTCAATATCTCAACAACTAAAGATATTTAAGCAGACAAAGAATGTCACTGAGTTGTTCAAGTTTTGGTAATACCAAATGATTTTTTTATAATTATATGTCCAGGTCAGTCTTGAGTTTATGCGCATTTTGATTAATTTTTTAGATCATTTCATTGTCACTGATGGGGTTCAATTTAAAGCCAAAGCAAAAATATGAATGGACGACTCCAAAAGAATTGATAGCACATGAAGGGTTTCTAACAGGGTAATCTATGCAATTACAGTTGTCTAAATATAGTCCATCCATCCCACTTTAAATGCCCCTTATGGGGATTTGTGCATTTTCAAAAAAAAAAAAACATATTTTTACATATTACTCTCTCCATTCCAATTAAGTGTCAATATTTATATTTTGGGATGTTTACAAATAAGTGTCTACTCTCTAAAAATAACTATCAAAACAAGCCAAACTTTCAATTTTACCCCTAAAAAGTACACATTGATTTGACTACTTTTTATATTCATGTTATTTTTAGATTGATAATATCTTTCAATTTATAATATTTTTAATGATTTTAAAATTTTTGTATAATAAAACTAATTGAGATATATCAAACAAAATTCATATTACATATTTTTTAAGATCTATATTAAAAGATACAAGCGATTTTCATACATATAATTAACTTCACAATTTTTAAAGTTAATTTTGGAAATTTAGAGTAAAAATTTTGACTTTCTAAAATGCACGATTTTCCTAGGAGAACACTTAAATTAAAACGGAAGAAGTAATATGTAAAAATATACTACTCCTACTATTTTTTACCAGTAAGAATCTCACACAAGTACGAATCTCATTAGTACTACAAGTAGGACTCCTCACTACTTTATACAGTAATTGAGATGGGCAATCGAAATGCAACTCCTTTTTACGGTTTAATTCAAGTCTGACCTGCAGAAGAAAAGTCGAATTCAAATTGAAAAAAGGAATTCCAATGTGTTGAGTGACCAGTAACCTATACTTCTGGTAATAAATACAGTACTAGATTCGAATCCAACACCACCACTTCTCTCTCTCTCTCTCTCTCTCTCTCTCTATTTTGAACCAAATACTGTACTAGTAGTAAAACAGACAACTTTTTTTGCTCGGCCAAGGAAAAAAATTAATAAACAGAAAACTTTCCACACTTTCCCAGCAAAACGCCACTCAAAAGACCATGATAAAACTATCTCACTCCCTCACACACCATTTTTCCTCCAAACCAAACATGAACCTCCTCCCCCTCCTCCTCCTCCTCTCTCTCGTCCCTCCCTCTCTCTCCCAACCCACTTCCCAGCTCGCCATCCTCATGTCCATCAAATCCTCCCTCGACCCAAATGGCCAGTACCTCTCCTCCTGGTCCCCAACCTCCACCGCCGCCGGCACCGGCGCTTCCGCCGCCCCATGCGGCGGCGCATTCGAAGGAATCGCCTGCAATGACCAGGGTCGTGTTGTGAACATTTCCCTCCAGGGAAAAGGGTTGGCCGGAAAGATACCGCCGGAGATTGGGCAGCTGGAGAGCTTATCTGGGTTGTTCTTGCATTTCAATCAGCTTACTGGAGTTTTACCCAAGGAGATAGCGAATCTCAATGAGCTGTCTGAGTTGTACCTCGATGTGAATAATTTTAACGGGGAAATACCTCCCGAGATTGGGAATATGTCTAATCTACAAGGTTAGTGTTGGGTTTTCTTTCTCTTCTTCTTATTTGATTTTCCCTTCATTTTCTTGGGAAAGTTAGGCTGTGTAATTTGGCATGGGTAAAAAAATTAGTTTTTTTTATCCGTCCAGATTTTCTGTATTTTCTGAAAATTCTCAGCCTCTAAAAGATTAGTCAAATTTTATGTTTGTTTATATTTGGGTTTGGTGGATTTTTTCAAACTTGCAAGGTACCGAAAAGTAAACAAATTTGACCTGGAACTTGACAAAGTTCACTAAAACAAAAAAGATTTTGGGAAAAAAATTGGCCTTTTGAATATCCCAATCATTTCACTAAAACAAAAAAGATATTGGTTCTGGTTATGGATCTGTGCATGTGTTTGGGTACTTTTCTTTTGAGCAAATGGGTTGTCTCGATTGCTTGCTTAGTTTTGATATATCTGCGGGTTGTATTCAGCTTATTCAGTTCTAATGGCATTGTGGGTTTCAAGATTATTATTAGTAGCATTGCCTGATAATGACTGATTGACAGAACTTGAGCTTCTTTTTTCTTTATCCCCACTCTCTTTTGAGGGTTTAGGTTTGGCAAGGAGACTGTTGATGTGTCTTGTTTGATTTTGCCACCACTGATTATCTCATGGGTTAAGTGTGCATATAAATAAGTGAGAAAACACCACCAAGCTTGTTTGCAGGGCTGCCAGCTCGAGGCTCGATTTGTTCAGTAAACGTGTTCAGTAAACGAGCCCAGCTGAACGAGCTTGAATAGAATTTTTTGGCTTGTTTATAAAGAGCTGAGTTTGAGTTTGCCATAGCTCGTTTCGTGTTGATATGCTCAACTTGTATGTTTGGGCTCAGCTCGTTTAGTACTTGAACTGAGCTCAAGTTCTAAAATACTAATCAAGCTTGAGCTTGAATTTTGGGCTAGATTCGAGCTCGAGCCCATTGAGTTTTAAAGGAGCTGAGCTTGAAACACCCTATGCTCAGGTTGGCATTTCACTTATTATCGTACTGACCTTGACCATCATTGTCTTGCTTCTATGCTTCTAGCAAGACTTGTCAAACGATGGAAAGGCCTAAATATTCCGATTTAAGTTTTGGGCTAGTTTTCTTCATAAAACTTGTGACTGATGAACTGAACTAAGCTGCTTTTGCTGATAAAAACAACAGAAGCTTATTTTCCTCTCCCGTCTTTTGGTCTTAGACTTTGAGCAAGAAGAGCTTTATTTGATGCATTTGATTCTCCTCACGCCGGTAATTGTGTCGGTTGAGCGTGCTGATGGAACTGAATAAAGATTAAAGCTTGTTCTCAAATTTAATTTCACTCATTCCTTGGCTGATTCCGCTGAAATAACAGTTCTCACTAAGCAATTGTTAGCAAGATCAAAAGAAGCTTATGTTGGTTGTCTTTTTTTTGCAGTTTTGCAACTCTGTTACAACAAGTTGAGCGGAAGCATTCCAACTCAGCTAGGGTCTCTGAAGAAGCTTAGTGTTCTGGCTCTACAATACAATTTACTAAGTGGAGCGATTCCTGCAAGTTTGGGGGACTTGACATTTCTAAAAAGGTTGGATCTAAGTGATAATCGCCTCTTTGGTTCAATCCCAACAAAATTGGCCAACCCTCCAATGCTAGAAGTTCTGGATGTCCGAAATAATACTCTATCTGGCAACGTCCCAACAGGTATTTCTGTTTCCCTTCTCATTTTCATGCCTGTGCCTTAAGCTCTGATAATCTGTATTCCAACTAACGGGAAGTTCTCTCTTGAATTTTGTCTTCTGTGTGGATGAAATGAAGCTTTGAAGAGATTAAACCAAGGGTTCCTGTACTCAAACAACACGGGCTTATGTGGGGTTGGTTTTTCTACCTTGGAAGTTTGTTCTTCTCTAACCCCAAGCAAGCCTGAACCATTTGGACCCGGCTCAAGCAGTCTTCCTAAAAAGGACATCCCAGAGTCGGCAAACTTCAATTCAAATTGCACTCAAACTGGTTGTTCAAATAAGTTTACAATGCCACGAATTGCTCTCATATGTGGAGCAATTGGAGCAACAGTCGCAGTGTCAATTAGTGCACTTCTCACATTCTTATGGTACCGTCGTAGGAAACAGAAAATCGGAAGCGCTTTTGATACTTCCGATAGTCGACTCAGTACTGATCAAGTCAAGGAGGTTTGCAGCAGGAGAAGTGCATCTCCCCTCATATCTCTCGAATATTCCAATGGGTGGGACCCAATGGCTAAAGGTTGGAACGGAAGCGGGTACTCTCAAGAAGTTTTGGAGAGCTTTATGTTTAATCTAGAAGATGTGGAGTCCGCTACCCAGTACTTCTCAGAAGTTAACCTGCTGGGGAAGAGTAGTTTCTCAGCTATCTACAAAGGGTTGTTGAGGGATGGTTCTGTTGTTGCTATAAAGTGCATTGCGAAGAGTAGTTGTAAGTCTGATGAATCTCAGTTCTTGAAGGGATTGAAGATCCTGACCTCATTGAAACATGAAAATCTTCTTCGGTTGAGAGGGTTTTGCTGTTCGAAAGGAAGGGGAGAGTGTTTTCTCATCTACGATTTTGTCTCAAACGGTAACTTGTTGCAGTATCTTGACGTGAAGGCTAGCAGTGGGAAAGTTCTTGAATGGTCTACTAGAGTTTCTATCATCCAAGGCATTGCGAAAGGTCTGTTCGTCTTCCTCTTCCTGCAATTTTGATACAATATGTTTTTATTATAACATCTAGTCGAGTCTTCGGTATTGCACAACCCACGTTTATATTCACAAGCACTTTATTTGGTGGTATATTAGGAGAGACTCAACATAGACTACGGTTACAGTTCAAATTTCAAAAAAAAAAAACGTAGACTCCGGTTTTAGTAGGGACAATCTCCTCACCTTCTTGCTGTTTCAATGTACTAAAAATCATTGCTATTTCAAACCAGGCATAGAATATTTACATGGGAAAAAAGGAAACAAACTTGCCCTTGTTCACCAAAACATATCTGCTGAGAAAGTGCTTATCGGTGAACGGTACAACCCGTTACTTTCCGACTCGGGCCTACACAAACTCCTTGCGGATGACATTATCTTCTCCACTCTCAAAGCTAGCGCGGCAATGGGGTACTTGGCCCCTGAATACACTACCACCGGCCGGTTCACTGAAAAGAGCGATGTCTACGCATTTGGGATGATTATGTTTCAGGTCCTCTCTGGAAAATGCAAGGTTTCCCAGTCAACCCGGCAAGGGGCCGAAACATGCAAATTTGAAGACTTCATCGATTCAAATCTTAACGGGAACTTTTCTGAATCCGAAGCGGCTACGATGGGGAAGATTGCTACTCTTTGCACCCATGAATCTCCCGAAAGCAGACCAGCCATTGATAATGTGATGGAAGAACTGAGTGAACTAAGCATTTGCTGAATTCTCTAATGGAGTTATAGCTCATTATCACCAACTTCTTGGTGGTGTTGAAGCTACAAGTTAGTTTGGTCTTCTAAAAAATGCTTTGTCCTTGCTTTGAGGACTGAAATTGTGCATTTGGTAAGTATTTTGAGTTATTTTAGACTGTAGGTAGAGAGGGCGGGTCCTGGAATTATGCAGTATATGGGATTTTGCCCTTGAATGTTTTTATCACTGATCTTCAGCTAATTGATAGGGCAGGTTTCCTATACTCGTAACTTGTCTCATTAAGGTTATTTGTACCCTTCTCCTTGTTTTTAGGCCAAAATCAGTACTTTATTCCCTTTATAGCAAATGTAGAATGTAAATGAGTATTTGTTTCCTAATTCCTTGCAACAAAAACAATTGTTTAGGACAACTATGTGAGTTTGGCCTAAAACTTTCCAAGGACTTTTTGGAACAATTTTTATTTTATTTTATTGTTTTCTCTAAATCTTTACACAATTTGTTGTTTTATATGAATTTTTTTAAAACTTTGGTCCATTTTTTTATGCTTTTCCGAGTCTTCTTGCAGAGACGAAATATATGGTGTAAAAATTTGATACGAATCTTATAAAGATCAAGAGAAAGCAATCAAAAAGACCATGCCAAAAAGACCCCAAAGAATTTGGCCAAACTCAAGTTGTCCTTGCACTACCGGACCTTGGTGAGTGATAATTGAATACCTTTCATATTCAATTCCACAGTCCAAATAAACATCTTTCCATGTAAATTTGAGCTTGAAATGGTGCAATTTGTTTTGGAGTCTTTTTATTATTTTTTTAAACTGGAAATTTGAATTTGGAATCTACTCTTTCAGAAAACGTGGTCCTACTTTTTATTGACCCATCTCTAGTTCCCTACACTGAAGGAGTAGATCAATTGTTTATGTCAGAACACAGCAGTGTTATGAATGCAGGAAATGCATTTAACTGAAGGCATTCAAGATGTTCTCCACCTACTTATTTCAAAATTGTGTGGAGTAGAGTTTACAATGGCTCTGGTCCTTGTAGATAGGGTTGCCTTAAACTCATGGAAAACAACCATGTCAAAGGCATACTCTATCGGTTTTTAAACACGTTTATCAATAAAAAAATTTCATATTGACACATTGAATTGGAATTCATTACTCAAAATGAATGTTTTGCATCAAGTGAAATTTTAACAGGATTTAAGTAGGAGCGTTTTCCGATCGTTGAAGAGCGATTAGAGGACCTGGTTTTGTTCATTTGGGATTCCAAGAACCTCATCCCTTTCTCTCAGCAAAGTTTTCGATGAATTTTCTTTCTATTTATTACTCTTTTATCTCTGTCCACTTATTACTCTCGAAACACAACAGGCTTTGCCGTCCAGCTAATGTGCCAAAACAATGGACTGATGGAGAGATTCCTAATCCCATTCTTTGTTTTTGGTTTTTGGTTTTTTTGGATGCATGAAATGGAAGGATTCCTTTTCTGTCCTGCCATATTGGCTGTTCCAAACAGAGCATAAGCCCAGGTCGAGAAAGTCGTATTCCATTTTCTTGGGCAGATCCCCATGTTAAGGACATTTTTTGAACTTTTAAAAACAAAATGCAGCAATTCCAAACTGAAGTTTTTTAAATTCTCGGGAACATCAATTCTCTTCAAGCAGTATTATTCCCGGAAGGTTAGAGGGAGCAACAAATGCAGGACTCGGCTCCTGTCCAGTTAGTATTCCCTTTCGGTCCGCTGTCCAGTTTCGACAATTTTTTAGG
Source organism: Rhododendron vialii (assembly GCF_030253575.1). Taxonomy (NCBI): domain Eukaryota; kingdom Viridiplantae; phylum Streptophyta; class Magnoliopsida; order Ericales; family Ericaceae; genus Rhododendron; species Rhododendron vialii. The sequence continues at coordinate 3,000,016 of NC_080563.1, read as the reverse complement.
CCCATAACAATGATCGAAACCGTCTATTTTTTAGAACTCATCGAAAACATTGGCCATTTGAAAAATCTCGTAGATTGGATACAGTTTGATATGTTTTCGAAATGCATTAATCTTGTAATAGAAAAGGTGTGTAACACTGGATTGCAACTCATTTAACACATTTATTGAAACTTTAACGCATTTAAACAGGAATGAGGGAAGTAGCTAAGCTGGATTGGCCACTCTGCACCTGCTCAACCACAATTCCTGGGTCCATTTAAACATCTTATGAAACACTATCGGATCAACTTGATTTTTGACGTGACCAATGTTTTTGACGAACTCTGAAAAGTGAATGGTTCCGATTATTGTTATGGGCTTGGAAAGAGCCCACAAATTGTCGAAACTGGACAGCGGATTAAAGGGGAAGAATTGGACCAGAGCCGAGCCCACAAATGCAATCCTCCAGAGTCCAGGCGCAGTAATAGTTCCTTCTTTCTTGGTCGAAAGAAACCGCAGCTGTTAAGAAATTGCAGCCTTCTAATAAACAGCACTGTTTATGCACTTAAAAACCGACTAAATTCCTAGATTTGGCACAAGAAATCTGTTTGCCATGGCTAGAGATTTGCTTAACCGAAGAGTTGTTTCAACCTACTCGCTAGCCCGACTGGTGGTAGTGGAAAAAAAAAAGCTCTAGTGGAGCAGAATAATGCAGGTGTGGGTCAAAGTTTTTTTTTAAAATAATTGTTCGGATCAATTTATGTGCATTTTTATTAATCTCCGAGGAATTAAGAGTCAGAACGTCAAAATTGGTAACCTTATAACCTCAAGGACATCACACCCTCTCTCTTGTTATCAAGCCTCGGCAAACATAGATACTTGCAAATGCTATACTTTTAACCGAGAAGTTCTAAAAACAATCCTGAAAGGATGATGCTGGATGATGCTATGGTGTCCCGGTCATTTTGGAGACACCGTAATTTTTGGCATAACCAACCATTACAAGCATAACAAAAACTAGTGATATGTATAACCAAGGCCTTACAAAGGTATAACCTCCAAAATCCCCAGAATTTTTGGGGATTTTGTAGGTTATGCCCTTATAAGGTTTTGGTTATATACATCACTAGTCTTGGTTATACTTGTAATGGTCAGTTATGCCAAAAATTACGGTGTCCCCAAACGACGGGTGGACACCGTAGCATTTCTCATCCTGAAAATGCTTCTCTTTTAAACCCAAAATAAAAGACCAATATTCTTACCAGGATCAAAATTATGGGACTACTGGACTACTATAATTGAGCTGTTGGTAAGCCCAATGCTAAAAACAATTAATTGGGTTGTTGTTAAGAATGAAAAAATGTATTAAAACGGGTGAAAAATGGATAGAGGCTTTGTTTATTGGGTTTGAGGGAGTTTTTGGGGTAATAAAAGTGGTGAGAGACAGACAGAGAAATGAGAGTAATAATTGAAAAAAAAACTCATTGGACGAGTGCGCAGAGATAGGAATTGGTTCTATCGGCCCAAAGCGAACACAATCAAAGTGTCTGAATGTGTCTTTTTTTTTCTTTTACCAAACAGTATGATGTTAGTATGTCAATAAATTAGATTACTATAGTAGGCCGATGTTTCTCCGTCAACTCAAATCTAAAACCTTATACCTTGGCACCTAAGTGTTCCCTCATGACCACATGATCTAGAGTCCTGGTTCAAAGAATCTGAACGCGTGTTAAAAAGTGTATTGATTTTTTTGTGGGGTCATTTTATTTATCTTATTAAAACGTGTTGTCTATTGAGTTGTTAATAGAATTACCTATTACAATTAGTGGAAGATATTTTTACTTTTAAGAAATAAAATCATAAATACTTTCACACAAGTTCATTGCACTCCATTCGAGAAACTTTTGGTTGCAAATCGGATACCACATGGTACCCGACGCACACATTTGGGCCATTCAAAAATGCAACCGACGGTCCGGATTGAAAGGTATCGAATGAATTAAAAAAGAAAAGAAAAATGTGTTTCAATCCGGACCGTCGATTGCATTTTTGAATGACCCGAATATTTGCGTCGGGTACCACGTCAGCGGTACCCTATTTGCATCCAAAAATTTCTCCATTCCACTAGATCTCGAAATCTAACTTTTTCGGTCTTCCATTAACCTTGCAACCAACCAACTTTCGACACACAGCCAGACAGCCTTGTACCAAGCAGTGCAATTCTTTCTGATAAGTTGACTTATTTGGAGCCTTCACTTTCAATTTTCATAATACCCTATTTCTTTAATCTTATTTTAGTAATACCATGTCACTCACTTTTTTTTTTCTTCTAATTTCCGAAGATAAGTTCAATAAATTTTTTATTGCAACTAGATGGCTATTGACCTCGGGATATCAATTGTTTTTACACATCTTAAAAATAAAATAATCATGCAAACAACTTGCCTCTCTATACACACCTAGGGGTTGCTCCACTAGTTTCACGGATGCTCAAACTTTGAGAATACTCATCAAGGTCTGGGATTCGATTCGTGTAGTCAGGCCAAAAAAAAAAAAAAAACTTGCCTTTCTGTACACACAAAATATACACATCTAAAACAAGATGAAAGCTCCCCTAATTAATTTAGTCATTGCCAAAATAAAGATTTATGAATACTCTGTTGGTATCGTACAGCTTGATTTGTTGCAATGTACGGCTACAGCTCACCCACTGTATACATGTGCTCATTTAAATGGGAGAAAATATGCATGCAGACTTCAATTGTTTTTGGTTCTCTGTAAAATGGTTTCAATCCACCAAAACAAGCAAAACACAATCAATCAACCCAACATCCGAAGGCAAAATTTGTTGGCAAACAGGAGAAGGAAGAAAAAAAAAAACTCCAAAATTGAACAGTTGAGGCCCCTACAGTTAATTTCAGAAAGCAAGAAATTACTAGACGCCTCGCCACAGAATCACAATTCACAAAGTTGACTAATTGTCAATAACCCTTTTTTTTTTAGGGAAATGACTTCAGTGTCCCCGGTCATTTTGGGGACACCGTAACTTTTGGCATAATAAAACCATTATGAGTATAACCAAAATCTATTACAAGCATAACATAACCATAACAAGTTATGCCTTAATTGATTTTTTGGATATTCCTTGGTTATGCCTTATTTGGGTTCTGTTATGCTTGTAATGGGTTTTAGTTATGCTCATAATGGTAAAGTTATGCCAAAAATTACGGTGTTCCCCAAATGACCGGGGACACCATAGCATCTGTAAGATTATGCCATTTTTTTTACAAGTGTTATGCCTTTGAGTGGTTATGTTATGCTATTTTTGAAAATTGTTATGCCTAATAATAATAATAATAATAGGGTTATGCCATTTTTTGAAAAATGTTATGCAATCGACTAGTTTAATGTTATTATGTCTTCGAGTGGTTATATTATAGAGGGATACGGTATCCCCGGAAAAGAAGGCAGATACCATAGCATTATCCTATTAATTTTTTGGCAAGAGGTCTCAGTGTTCATTTAGTAACCTGATCACTGTATACAGCTTGTTCAACTTGATATTGGTTATTATGCAAGTCAATGGATCCGTGTAGTTGCACCTCATTTTTAAGGGAAAAACTATGATGTCCCCAAAATGACTGGAGACACCATAACATCATTAATATTATGGAGTCCCCCTAAAAAGTTTTATGCCATTAATCACTCGAAGGCATAACATCAGCATTAACCGTCCGTCAAAATACCCAAAATACCAGGGGGTCAAGGTTGGCCAGTGAGACGATGGGGGATAAGCTTCATCGTCGAGAGGGAAACAGCCCGGATTACCATCTAAGGCTACGGCATTGTACCGTTTCAGTGTGGTATGTTACCATATGGATGTTGTGGTACGGTATTGTACCGTTTTGGTGTGGTATGGTACCGTATGGATGTTGTTGTGGTACGGTATTATACCGTTTTGGTGTGGTATGATACTGTATAGATGTTGTGGTACGGTGTAAAAATGAACGGCTGGATCAGCCGCCCTATAGAATTTCCCATTCCCCTTAGACGAGGGACACTCTGTTTTTCCCATATTAGTTATGTGCACAAATATGGTGATAGCTGTACTGATGGTTTATGTCCTCCCACTATGCAGCTTGATTAAGCAATCAACCTAACCTTAATTGTCCATTGACCCTTAATAAACTTTTAAAGGCACTGATATGAAAACAGTTACTTTCATGAATAGGCCGTGAAAACAACGCGATAACTGGATAAGTATCAACTCCAATTAGGATCGCATATTATGTGGAAATTTTCAAAATGTGAGGAAGATATGTTACTATCTTTTAACAACTTTGATAATATTCACCACAAAAACAATGAGACACATAGATCACACGTAAGACACCAACTCAGAGGAAGTCTTCAACGCTAATAGTTTAGTACCCAATAAAGAAAGGGCACTTGTAGCAGTTGACACACTGGGAACAAGAGATCTCAAAGAGTGTGGTTGGAAAGAAAAGCCTAAATTTCATGAACTAAATGAGGGGGAAAAAAAAAAAAAACACCTAGTGCTAACTAGTCTACTTGATTATTGGGTTTGCGTACATAATTTTTCTTCTCTGAGAGTTGATATGGTTAATAAGTTTCATGTGATAACTCACGAGTTTTCTTGCTCAATTTCGCAAGTGAATGGAAGTTGTAACTATCTTGAATTAAAAAAAAAATTTGTTCGACCAAAGCGAGTTCATGAGTATATTGGACATGCATCCAGTCCGCCCATATCAAACTTGTTCACTGATCTTGACCTATATCCCGGCCGCCCACATATAACCCGACTCAGTATCTCCCAGTCCAAATGCGACCCAACTTGCAAACTTGGCACCTCTAATATTCTAACTTCTAAGACCTAAGTCATTAAATCCAATATCTCCCTTATCACATCTTTATTTATGTTTTGTTTCTTTATATAATAAAAGCTGACGAAGGATAAGAAAATGAGACGGTAGTATAATATTCCCACACTAACGTACACCGTTGTATTGTACTAATTTGCAACTGCCCACAAAATGTCAACGGTTTTGCAAAACCATTTGCGCTTCTTTCACGATTGTGGTTATATAGGAAGAACAGCCTAACAGCTCACCAAAACCGCCATCGAGAGAGAGAGAGAGAGAGAGAGAGAGAGAGATGAAGTTAGTCTGGTCACCAGAAACAGCTTCAAAGGCTTACATCGATACTGTCAAATCTGTAAGTTTACATCACTCCTATACATGTACCTATTCCTTTAAGTTTGCAGGGTAATATCTAATAGACAAATTTGATATATTCAGTTATACACGACCTTTTCAAGTACCAGTTCTATCAAAATACCCATTTCACAATTTCAATTTGACTCTAAGCATGTCGGTTTGGATAAGTTCGGTGTATAAGAGTCTTGTTTGTAAATTATTTTCTGGTTCCTGAACTTTCTTTCGCTGCTTATACAATATGTTGCAGTGTAAACTTTTCCAAGAATCCGGTGAGGCGGAGTTAATGTCTGCCATGGCAGGCGGGTGGAACGCAAAGATGATCGTGGAAGTGCGGATGAATATTGATGCAGAAACGGCAACAAGTGTAGGTCTAGCCATAGCAGCCCGCCACACCGGTGGTCTCCATGTTTGCACGGTATTGGATGAGCAGTCAAGATTAGAGTACATCAATGCAATGCATGCAGCCGGGGTAGCACCGCCCGAAGTGGTTGTTGGGAGGGCTGAAGATGCAGTGGTTGGGCTCGTTGATGTTGATTTTCTAGTGGTGGATGGGCGGCGGAAGGACTTTGGGAGAGTGTTCAGATTTGCTAAGTTGAGCCACAGGGGTGCAGTTTTAGTGTGCAAGAATGCTAGCCAAAGGACCATGGCTGGGTTCACATGGGGTGAGGTTCTTAGCAGCACAACACGAGTCGTGAGATCAGTGGCTTTGCCAGTTGGGAATGGATTGGATATTGCTTATGTAGCAAATAACAGTGGAACGATGGATTCCAGGAAGTGCACCAGCCATTGGGTTAGGCACATCGATCAGCAATCAGGAGAAGAACATGTAATCCGACAATGAATTTCTACCAGTAACACTAAATGAATTAGATGTGCAGAGAGTACGATTCAGTACGTTGAATCGTTACTTTTGTACTATACAAGTCTGTCTTGAAATTTTTTCCAAACGTACTTATGGTTGAATGGTTATCTACTTCGAGGTTGATTATACAAATTATGTGGTGTGGAGAAATATATGGTACACACTTTACATATCGTGGATTCGTAATGAAGGCATGTACTGTTAGAAAAAGCCTGATCACCATGAACAGAGAGGGTTAACTCGTACACAACACGTAAAAAATAGGAGGAAAAGTACAGATATCCGGACAGTGATAAGCTTATTGTTCGCTAAGTGGAACATACTAATGCGTATTCCACATTGGTCATCAGCACAAATGCACAAAGAATTAGAAGACGACACCAAACTTCTAACATTAACGAATTACCAAGCCACAAAAGCAGATAATGTGGCCAATACGATAAAGGAGCATCATCCAACCCAGATTTGCAAGCTATATACTTGTCTAAGAAACATGACTTAGCCAAAGCTTAGCTAACAGAGAGGGCAAGCACCAAGTGTTTGAGTCCCATTACCATTGCTCTAACAGGTTATATATATTCAGGATTAACTCGACCTTCCAAAAGGGTGTTGACTAGTCATGGTCTAGTCTATATTGACTCGAACAATCTTCTTAGCTCTTCCCCCAGAAGAAGTCCCAGCTTCAATCCTTGGCACGGTTCCTCCAGCATCAGCTGAGTGCTCTGCAAACGGAAGAGCCCAACCACCCCAAGATGGCCACCAATCCCATCTGCTGCCGCTCTCCTCTGTATAGATTGGATGAAAAGTGAAACTAATCAAACAGAGTGTTTTCAGTAACACACAAAAACTAGGAGAAAAAAAGAAAAGAAAGAAAGCACGCTGAATGTTGTAAAAGATACATAGAAATTGCTCTTGACAATCTTAGGGCTACAGCCTCACCGACCTTGTTTCCACTAAATAAACAAAACTTACATACTAGAAACATTGCTTTCTGCAATTTTGGCTATTTTAAGTGAATATAGACCAGCCAATGAACAAGAGTGGATTTAAAGTTGTGGCATTAAAGGAAAATCGAAGAACAGCACAGGTATCCTTGCTATTGTGGCCAGTTTGTTCATCACTACACGAAGCTCACATTGATGCAAAACTTTCATTACCATGAAGAAGCATGAATTAGGCATAAGTGAATAACCAATATAGCAGATAAAGGTGCAACATACATAATCACACCCACACCACACCACCTCACACAACAAACTATAATCTTCTCAGAAAAAGAAAAAAGACAGTCACCAAAACCCCAGTATCTCACAATGGTTACCTGCTGCATTCTCGAGCAATTTGAACCCGTGGTTCCAATCAGCAGGCAACTTCTGTTGATTAGCTTTCCAATTATCTTCAAATCCCACAAGCTCATCTGATAAAGATCACAATATCAGTACTTTCCTTCACCCATCCGTTCAACGTAATGCCCACAAATGGTCCCACACAAAACAAACCTTCATTCAAGTTGTGCAAAGTCTGCAGAGTATCCACTTTACCATCTGAAGTACGCTTTGTCGTAACTGAATGGCCCTGAAGAAGCACTGATGGGGTCAATTTACCACGAAATTGTATCTTACCACACAATGTTGATAGTTGCTTTGTTTTCTCCCTTCCCCTTTCAAAATCAAATCTCTTGCAAAAACTGAGACTCCAAATTATACAATTTCTCCCAGGGAGAATCATACGCCATGTATTGAAAATAGTATTAAAATGTTCTCAAGAACCATAACCTTCGATACAACAATCAGAACAACATTTTTTAGCTTGTTTGCTTAATTTGTTTCTCATTTCACTAGAATACACATCCCCAGCAAATAGTATATATCTAAGCAATTGCGCGTGTGTGAGTAGTAAGGAGAACGAAGAACGCCGAGAAGAATACCTTGTCACGGATTCCTCTAGAAACTGTATTCGTGGCTTGACCCACTGTCTTATCTTCCTCATTGACCTCCATCATAACCACCTAGTTCAGAAACAAGGACAGACATCATAACCAGAAGAAACACACTACTCTTATCAACTTATCCGATTTGGAAGACAACTACTAACCCCATCATCTCCACTCTTCCTGGTGACTGAAGCAGTGTAATACATCCCATTCAATCCCCCATATGCAACTCTCTGAAAGCTGAAAATCTTCGTCCCTATATAACAAACCACGAAAAATGAAAATGTAAGCTAGTCTATCACAATGTAGCGATATTCACTGCACTAGCCTAAATGCACAACTTTCTCGTACCATTAGCTTGTTTGCCATTAGGCTTTTTGGCAACAAGTTCTTTGCTTGGCTCAGAATGCTTCAAAGGGTTCCCATCAGAGTCTACCTCTTCGATTGTTATTTCCTTTGATCCATTTCCAGAGTTATGTTGAGGAGGAAATAAGCCACTAAAGGGCATAGTAAAGAACGGGTCATCAAATGGATCTTTCCCTCCAAATAACTTCGACATTATACTCTCCGTACACGTAACCAATCACCTAAAGCAACAAAATGCCAGAGAAATCAAACCAATCGCGCTGTATATATCAGTTATCTACATACACATGTACATTCGTTATGTATGCCTAACATCAATTTATGTGTTTTAACACAAAACTCCAACTTTCAATGACCAGCTTTTATGAACCATAATAATTTAGACATCACACTCACTAACTAAGAACAAATTACCTAAAATCCACAAAATACCAGACAATAATCACAAATGACACCAAATATAGCAGTATAGGTTTGCAAACTCGCTATAACATATCCAAACGATCGTGTACGTAAGGCTGCACACTAGCCGAGCGTTCGAATAATCAAGCTAAAGCTCGGCTTCTTTACGATCGAGGTGTTCGAGCTCGTTTCGTTTACTAAACGAGCCGAGCGCTGCTGGCGAACAGGTTGATCCTTTTGCAGCGCTACGTATACGTATGTGAACACGTTACGGATGCTTGTATGCTTCTAATGTGTGCGGTTTGCGGTGCTGCATCCATGAAAACTGTTAAATTGTCGATACAAGATTACAAGTGGGGGCAAGGAAAAGCAAATACTCGCAATTCTCATACGAAGAATGCTGATAATGAACAGATAGATATAGTAACCAGTTTTCACCAAAACATAAAGAAGAAGAAGAAGATATGGTGACCAGTAATGTGGCAAATCCAGGAAACAGAGAAATAGTTCACCTCGTGTAGAAGAAGGAGTATACGAGTGAGCTTGTCTCTGAGGGGATGGCGAGAGAGAGAGAGAGAGAGAGAGAGAGGTGAAAATAGAGGAAAGAGACCCGATTTGGCGTCGTAAATTCAAGAGACTTCCAGAGAGACGAAGGTGGAAGCGGGTTGGGTAAACTTGGACTAAAACCCGGTTCACTGTCCTTTCCTTGTTAAGTTACGGCGCGATTGAAATGCGCCCCAAGAGTATCGAGAGTGCGCCCCGGGCGCATCTATTTATAGGTGCAATGGGAGTGCGTCTTAGGCGCATCCCTATATTCTCTAACGCCTTCGGCTCAAGGGCGATATTATTGTGCTCCGGGCGCATCTAAAAATTCTATTTAAGAATTCTGTGTTTATACCATGCGCCTTAGGAGCAATGTGAGTTTGCCCTAGACACATTCCTATATTCTTTGTGGTTGAGTACAGTCGGGTTTCGAGAGGAATTGAAAATCTTGTTGAGTCACAATGCGCCTCAGGCGTGATTGGAATGCGCCTCAAGAGTATCGAGAGTGCGCCCCGGGCGCATCTATTTATTGTGCACTAATGCAATGCGTCTTAGGCACAATGGGAGTGCGTACTAGGCGCATCCTTATATTTTGTAGCGCCTACGTCTCAGGTGCGATTTTATTGTGCTCCAGGCGCATCTAAAGATTCTATCTAAAAATTCTGTGTTTATACCACGCGCCTTAGGAGCAATGTGAGTGCGCCCTAGGCACATCCCTATATTCTCTATTAATGCAAAGCGCATGAGGTGCGACACTCTGGACCACCACCACCTCACCATTGTCATTTTACCATCACGACTCTCACTCCTCTGCGATCACTACCACTACTACTACCCCCGCCACCAACACCCTCACAAAACTTCAAACAACATTATATTACCGCTATCATCGCACCACCTCCGATAATACTTAACCACGACTACAACTACCACACCTCCAGGGCCGGCTAGGGGTAAGCCCCGCAAGCCGGCCGGCTCGGGCAACCCCCCGGCAAGGGGAACAAAAAAAAAAAAATTGCATGTATACAAAAAAAAAAAAATAGAAATCCAGCAAAAAATATATTTAGAGGCATCATCCAAAAAAATTTGTACAAATTTTTTAAAAAAAAGTAAATATGTATGGTTTCCACTTACTTTAAAAATTATGATACTTGAAAAAATTAAGAGGGTAAAAGAGAGGTTTTTACATACCTGGGGTAAATAACAGATAAAAAAAATTAGGAAGGCTATCAGATAAGAAGAAAAAAAGAAAAAGGGACGCTATAGCCAAAACGAGAAGGGACGGATGATGTAATTCAAGCTAAATGAACAATATAATCTTATTTTTGTCCTTTTTGTTGTTGTTGCTTGTATGCCTTTTTTTTTTTTTTTTTTTTTTATACTTAACACTAGTGAGCAACGAGCCCTGTTATTCGCAATAAAGATTTGCAGACAACCACATAAGGAAAAACTTGTTTGGGCCCATTCTAGGTCCCACAAAAATTTAGAAAAATATCAATAAATTTTTTAATATTATTTTATGGGGCCTGTAAAAAATCAGCTCCAATGGACATTAGTAAGTGTTACTTTTGAATTCCTATGGGCGAATTGAGTAGTTTCGCCCCAACTAATCCAAAAGTAATACTTACCGATCGATATCTCTTGGAGCCGATTTTTTACAGGGCCCCATAAAATAATATTCAAAATTTTTTGGATATTTTTCTAGATTTTTGTGAGACTCGCATTTTTCCTTGCGTGGTTCCCTGCAAATCTTTTTTGCGATTATAATTTTCGAGTGGGCAACCAAGCGGAAGGTCGGGCTTGGACAACCCAAATGTCGGGGCCGGCACTGCACACCTCTACCACTGCCACCACGTACACACCATCACCTGGACCACCACACCTCCACCCTACCAGCACCACTGCCACCATCGCCCTAATTTCACCATCGCTGTCATCAATTTCCCATCATTTCACTACCACCCCTCCACACTACCACCATTACCTCCATGCCATCATTTTACCACCACCATCACTTCATTACCACGCCTCCACCACCACCATTATTTCCACCAGCACAAAACAACCAGCCCACCATGGCTACCACACCAAACCCTACCACCACCATTACTTCACCACTACTACAACCACCACACCTCCATCAAGGCCACCACTTACACATCATCACTAGACCACCACCTCTCCACCCACCTACGCATCATCAAGATCAAAGTATACCGTCATCGCTTCACCAACTCCACGACTTTCTTAAAAATCACATTGATGTCCTCCACGAAAATAAAAAATAAAATTGACAATACTCTCAATCTTTTCGTAGAGAGATTTTTTCTTAAATTTTTTAAAATTGAATTAAAGCTTTTTTAAAACTAAAAGAATCTTTTGGCGTGGTGGTTATTGTCATGTGATAATTTACAAGCCCAATTACTAATTTTCGTTACTCCAATGATTGTTGCTGGCAGAGTGCACCATTGGTTCCGGTAGTTCTAACGACATTTTTAATTTGGTTTCCAAATTCCAAGTCACCCGACATTTTCCATTTCCATCCTCGTTTCAAGTAATAATATCTCAAACGAAAGAGAGTCCAAGAAGAAGAATGCTGCATAAAATATGCGATGTCCATTGGAAGCAAATGTCCTCAGCAGCTGACGAACTTGCGCCGGCACCACTATCACCACGACGACCACTACTACTAAGAGGTATGCCGCATTAACATGCACTCTTATTCAATGTTAATTGTGACAACTTTTTTAGGCCGACCACTAGAAGGCGGCGTCCTAGGTTCATTATAAGCTCCCCTTCTTCCAGTCCCTCCAGAAAACCCCTCAAATGGAAGAGCCAAACTACTTCTGCTTGCCCATCCACTTGGTCCGCTGCTGCCAGACCCTGCGTAACCATTGCATAAATGTGAACTCAAGTTACTCATAAATATGTGCGTGCACACGCGCCTGCTGTGTGTATAATTGTAAAAAACAAAGACTGAGAAAGAGACGGAGGTGGTTAAGAGGAAAAACAACCACAACCCCCATGCTTACCTGTGGCATCATTGAAGGTGGACCCATCATCCCAAGCAGGAAAATGCCTCTCTTCATTACCCTTCCAAGCTTGTTCAAAACCAGCAAGATCATCTAATAACCAACATAATGGTAAGTCATCTGGTTTACTCAATAACATATATACTACACATCTAAGCTGTAACAATGATGGCGGGAACAAACCTTCATTCAAATTATGCAAGGTCTGGTTTGTATCCACCTTACCGTCAGAATTAAGCCTCCTTGTAACTGAATGGCCCTGCATTTGCACAAAAAACCAACTCAATCACCACCTAAACGTGTAGAACATAGTATTAAGCATACAAATTGAGTTAAGAATATTGTCAGCACCACCAATCCTGAACCCAAAGCAACCACACTTCGCATGATTGAGAGTACTGTGTTGAACAAGTAGACAACAGCGTGCAATATATGTGTGTCAGATTATGATCATAAAACCTATGTTACATGGACTTTTCTAAGTTTGTGAAGCATCTCTGTCAGATCCTCAATACTTGAGTAAGATATTAGCTATAGATGACTATGGGATGTACAACTGCATGTCTTCTCAAAGATATATAAATCCAAAACATGGCAGTTGAGGGTGCATATCTATCCTGATACACAGAAAAATAACCCACCGCCCCATGAAAACCTTCAATCATGTAATCCTGAACAAAAGCTGACCTTAATAACTAAGGAACAAATTTTAATCACCACATATGGCCGACGGCATTACAAATTTTGATAGGTACCTCTCATGTAATCCTCGGAGGCTCGGATAGATCCTTTGTGTTGCTAAACCTATGTTTGAAATAAGACAAACAAAAGAAAGTACCTTGTCAAGCATTCCTCGAGAGATCCTGTGTTCTGCTTGACCAGTTGTTCTATCCGCTTGTTTGCACTCTTCTAGCACCACCTGATTCCAAACAACAAGCATTAGAGAGGAAACAAACCACCAACAAATTGACTCAACCAAGGGCAAACTAGAAAGATAATTTACTCCATCGCTGCCAGTCCTTCGTGTTGTTGTAGCACTGTAATAAGGCCCATTTATACCACCATATGTGACTTTCTGGAAGCTAACACTCCGAGCCTGAGGTTTTGAACCTTCAACCTTGTTGTAGTCACTCCTATAAGTCACATCCTTGCTCTTATTCTCTACCAGGTAAACAGCCAAAAAATATCCGTACTTTTAACAACAAAATTGCAACAAGTCATACCATGTCACAAGCAACTAAAAAATCAAGTTTACCATCAGGCTTGTCATCTGGGTGCTCAACATGTGGCTGTTTGTTCGACTCCGCATGCTTATGCGTTTTAGTTACACCCTTCCCCTTGGCACTAGTATCATCAGATTCCTCTTCTTCATCATCAGATTGTAGTTCCTCAATAATTGGTTCCTTTGAGCTACTAATCTGTGGTGAATCTCTGAAAGGACTCCCTGAATTAAACATGCTAGATCCAAACATACTGCCAAAAGGACGAGTAAAGAACGGATCATCAAATGGATCCCTTCCTCCAAAAATACTAGACATAATGCTCCTTTGAGGTCCAAAACCTCCAAAGCCCCCAAAACCATCAAAAGGGCCTCCTGAATTGTTGGATTCTGCTCTTTCTCTATCCCTCTGCATTTTCTAAGAACTGAAGCCTAAAATCCAGAAATAGAAAATCCCACAAAAAGTAAAAAACTATCAAACTACAGAACTATATACATGTGGAAGTACTTAAAAGTTAAAATAAAAAGCAAGTGGAAGAATTATTTGATGGTTGCCACTAGCAAATTCAGGTGCAGTCATTAATGGATGAACATATCAGCATGCATGCAGAGGAAGCAACGAACAACACCAATCGGCAATCAGGGGAATAAGTGCGCGGCCGCATGCCAAAATCAATACAAACCTCATTAATCATTAGTAATTTCCAAGATTATTGCATAACTACAACGGTTCACACCCCTAACGTCATCCCCAACTGGTTCATGTGCACACCCGTGTATCTCTAAGTGCATCGTCACAAGCAAGGGCGGAGGAATAAGATACAAGTGGGGTCACTTGACCCAACTCAGTTTGATTTCCACAAGGATATTTGATTGTTTGCAGTCAAATTTCATTATTTGACCCCACAAGAAGATATTTAAATCGCCCTCACTTGCTTCAAATGCATAGAAACCCCAAACATTCTGTTCTTTTCGAGAGTGGACAGTATTACCAATGAGGCTATCTGATAATCCATCATTTTCAAAGCATAACGGTATTGCAAATCTCCACCTATTAGGCGGAGGATAATAAGCATATAATGACAAACAAGTTTGGATATCAATACACATTTCACATATATTAATACATTTTTTTCCGGATATCATTACACTTTCTACACATTATCCTCAGAATAACAAGCAGAAGTTAGCATTTTCCTATTGCGAAATAAGTAAGTATTCAAGGTGCCTCCCCAATATTCACAACAAACAAAATCAAACAACAGCATGCACATCAAATCCGTTAGGAGACCAATAGCATCGCAGATGATTATAGATAAGAGACCAATTTTTCCTGCACAAAACAGAACAAGAAAGAAAAAGAATAGCCTACACATACAATTCTAAACCAAAGAGACTTGACTTTACGAGGAATAGGTAATTCGAGTGTAGAATTTCCAACCAAAAAGGCAAAAACGATAATACAAAACAAAGCTTCAGGAATGCTACCCAAGCAAACCCAAACCAAAAAAAGAGAAGCTATGAAGATGTTATTCGCTTGGAGAAATGCACAAACGCAAGCAATTAGAGAAGGCAAAATTCGATACGAGGATTAAAGGTGACTATTTTGTAGATCAAACAAAACAGAGATTAAACAAGTTAACGACCCATCAGTTTCGAATGACCAAATCCATGAAAGAGAGAGAAAAGAGGCTAACCTTCGATATGCAGGAGTCGACTACGTAAGAAAGAGAGAGAGAGAGGGAGAGAGGGAGAGAGAGAGAGTTCCAGAAGAGGATTTGTTGCATTGATGAAAGGAAGCTAAATGTAGACCAGAACAATCTAGGTTGAGAGAAGAGGGAATCTAAGAACGACACGTGTATGCCTAACGAGCTAGAATGTTCATTTTGGTTTTTTTTTTTTTTTTTTCTCTTTTTGGAAATTAAAGTAGTATGGTTGCTAACAGCCAAAAATTTGAATTCGAGTTTTAACAAGCTGAACTTAGTTATTTACTAAGAGCATCCGCAATGGTACTAATCAAAATCAATAATCAAAATGTGCCACGTCAGCATTTGATTATCCATTTAGTCCATAATCAAACTTAACAACCTCTATCTCCACATTGGTTATTTTTGTATCTCTAATCAAAAAAAATCCCATAATACACAATGCACAATTGTCCAATCGCAAACGAGTTTTAATTACGCACCCGACCACACCAAATTATTCGTCTCGATGAGACGATTCCAATATGGGGTGTTTTTGAGTTATTGAGTTTTGAGTTTAATTGTTGAGTTTGGTTATTGAGTTTTGATTATTGGTAAAAGTTGTTAAGTTTGGTTATGGAATAGGTGGAATTTGGTTATTTACTAAAAGACTTGTAACTTTGGTTATTACAATGTGGAGTGTTTTTTGAGCATTGTTGTTAAATTTGCTTATTCACATCCATTTGCTTATTATAATGCGGATGCTCTAAGCGAACCTATTTAATCGAGCAAAGTCTTTTTTAACAAGCCGAGTTTTTGTCAAACGATTTGAGCTCCACTTGGCTCATTTACTAAACGAGCCGAGCCGAGCCGAGCATAAACAAACTGAGCGGAGCTCGTGAACTACTTGGTTGGTTTACATCTCTAGTACTTGTGGTTTATTAACTTTTGTGGAATGTCACAAGTTGGCTTGGCAGGACTAATTTTTGTAGAAGGTTGAAGGTTTGGTTGGAAATTCAAACATGAACCAACCGGTGATGATTCTTGGAACTTCAACAATTGCAAATAACTAAGATAGCCTCACAGGCCACAAGACAAAAGCAAGGTTAACTTTCTCACGCAAATTAACTTTGAGGTATGACATGGATATTTTGAGCAAAGTTTTTTGGGGGACAAGGGATTTTTGAAGTGCACTATAATTTAGATCGCAATGATAAGATCTCAATGAAGCATGCCGAAGCACACAACTATATATAGCTTTGTAGTGCATTAGCACGCTAAGAGACCCCTTGTCCGAGTTTGGGAGACAAAATAGTTATGAAGCTCTGAAGTATCTTGGCTGCTCTTGTCTTGCCTCCTTCAAAATAGTTATGGACGGCATCAGACGAAAACGAATGCCTACTAAACATAAAACAAAAGACAAAAAAAAAAATAATAATATCGGTGTACACATTTTTCATGCAGAATGAGGTTTTTCCCTTGCGATTACAACACGCAATGACTCGAAGCTTCAAAAATGACATTTTTACATCATTTTAGGTACAATCCGTACTCAGACTTCCTTTAGAAGAACCAAAAGAGAAGTATAAACAAGAATCAGAAGTTGGAACCCATTCAACAACGAATGTGATCTTTTACATCTTTGAAAACAGAATGAAGAAAAATGTTGCCAAGGCAGGCCCAACAATATTATATGTGTATAACTCCGATCCCACAAGCATTTAGCCTATACATACTGAAATCGTGAAAAAGAATAGCTAACACGCACCATTTTCGCTATGTGACCAAGTAGCAATAACTCTATATTTCCAGTGAAAGTGTACAAAATTTACAGGTACATCAGCATGCTTACAGCTCCCTGATTTCCCAAATAACGGTCCACCATATCAGTTAAAGGATGTGTTTGGATCATAGATTCGCTGAGGGATTTACGGAGGAAACGAAGAGGTAATTAGATCAGGTAAAAAGCTACTAAAATTAGTTCTTTAGTTTCCCTCTCATTTCCCTTTCCCTCGGTAAATTCCTCCCAAAATCCATGATAAAAAGCCACAGCCTAAGGGTCAGCATCAAGCCCTGTTTACCAGCAATCCAGGTACTTTTACACCCGACCTGCTTCACTGCACACATTGAACTTTGCGTCTAAGGAAACAGTTATCCACCGAGATACCCTTGAGACCAATTTTTTGGAGCCCATTTCTACTAACAGCTAGTTCAATTAACTTATTAAGGGTAGAACAGGTTATGGGGACGACTCAGTTACTGATACAAAGAAAAAGGAACCAGAACTTCTTCAGATGCCATGTAGATGACCGTTACAATCCTTGAGCATCTAAGTCAGGCTTTGATGGGTACTCAAGACCCTGAAGTACAGGCATCCGCCGCAAATCTTCTTCTGAATACGCTGGGATGAACCAGTATAGCTTATCCATCCCAAATACCTAGTATACAAACAGCAAAAACATTAGTTAAGAACAAGTGGTAATTGCAATATTTGAACAAAATTCATGATCTGAACACATCCGATGGTGCAATAAGAATGCAATATGTGAATAGTGGATTTCCTAGAACTAGTAATGCTAAAGAAAATTAGTTTGACTTTTCATAGTTCAACATACAGAAGAATTGATAACCACTAGACTGCAGAAGACAAGAAATATGAACATGCAATGCTCAAATCTAGAATTAGGTTTGGGACAACTATCAGACGAGAAATGTTTACTTCATACGAGCAGTGAACAACAATTGAACTTCAAACATTTCTTAAGCATGTCATGTCATCATCTTTATTTGGTAAAAGTTACCACACAAGACATTTCAAACCAGAGTATTGGGTGGTGAAGGAGAAATTTCTACTGCCAGACCAACTGAATTTAAGCAACCTGGGATCTCCATTTATAATAAAGAGGTAAGCCCAGGTACAACTTGAACAAACCAATTAATTTGAAAGGTTGACCTGGGACTGATTGGTGGGGATCTTTTTCATGCCATCACAGAATGAAGAGGTAGTTTCAGTTGACAGAAAATGCCCTTTCTCCAGAGTTCTAAACCTGCCCAGCCTTAAGGAAAACCCGTTCTCCCAAACACTATTACTTCCTTCAGACTTTGGTACACATTCAAGAGGTATATACTATATAGACCAATGTTGTATCATCAATTATCAGCTTCACATTCTTCTTCAAATTTAGCCATCAAAATCTTATATTAGACGAATTCTTGCAAGCTACAAAAGAAAGAGTTCTTTGCCAGCTGGGTAACTGGATGTAAAATTCAGTAAATTAAGGTATCAAAATGGGAACCAACCTGTTCAAAGTTCCTCTTACAACCAAGGTCATATCGCGATCTAGGAGTTGACCTCTTCTCATATGCCTGGACAGGATAAAAAACAATTAATTAGAAAAATCGAAACCAGCTAGCTCATTCCGGGAAGAAGTGCTTTACTGGGATGTTTCCCCTTGTCAAGATAAAATGGAAGACCTCCCCGATACTATTGCAACTGTAAAAAAAGAAAAAGAAAAAAGAACTACTTTCTTTCATACTCCACAATGGAAGTCTGAAGAAAATCCTCATTGTATTTCCTCCATTTGGGCAGACATTTTGAAGTGAAAAAAAGATTAAAAAATAATAATAATTAGGTTTTAGTTTGAGCACATTTAGGCAGGTTCCCTGAGCTTGATTCAAGGAAAGCACCTAGTTCTCCCGCATAGGATTGGCTTTTAGTGAAAAGTCATTTGGCATGCAAAGACTCCTCCATGCAAATGAATTAGAGGCTGAGGCAAGAAAGACGTTATGATATGAAATGAACGAGTAGAGATAAGGAGAAGGCAATACCTCAATAGTTGTGGTATTAGCAGCCACCAAAGAGATGTGCATAATCAGAAAACCACATACGCTCAATGCAAAAGCTAGGTTTAACACTGCGGATAGACAAGGAAATAGTTATATAGAATGTGCCAGCAAGAAGGGGAAAAAGGAAAATATACAGTAGCCTATTTAGACCTCACCAAAGGCAAGAAAAGTGGTCGCCACCATGCCCGGTGTCCCAGGTATCTCTCCATCACTGAAGAACGCTACGAAATACGGTAATAATGATAAAGTCACAAGACTTGTTTCCAAGAATGTGTAGAACTGCGTCAACAAAAGAATGCAATTAGCTATGCTATATAACATGGCAATTGGATGTTGACAAGAAAATAATGTCCCTAACAAGAGGACATGGAGCCTTTTATGTACACAACCAATAATAAAACCCTCTCCCGAGCAAAAAAAACATCTCACTCAACAACCTTCAGTTAGCTGTACATATGGACTTAAGTTTTTGACCTCCCCTGTTCAAGTTAGTCTGATGAACTACTATCCCACGCAAAATCTAAGTACATTCTTCATAGAATAGACTTGTGAGTCGGTTAAGGTGGGAGTGGAGGAGAGAAGCACTAGGAAAAATTTCAAAAAACTGGTCGGTGTACTAATAAAAGGTCAGTAGGCTACTAATATGGAACTTCTGCAAACTGTAGCATATATGTTGTACCTGATACAGTGTCTTCCATGTGCATCTTTTTTGGAAGCTTGAAATAGGAACAGTTGTATACATACTAGTAGGACTGTTTCTGTTGTTGGTTTTATTAGGACTAATTACACAACACAGACTTCTTTTCCAAAAAACATATCATTCCTCAGACAAGTGAAATCAACTAATTTAGATAATCAATCTTTCAATGTAAGACACCATACCAGAAAAAGAAGGAAATACTTGTAGTTCAAGGCCCCAACACAATTGACAACCCACACACAATGATGATCCATTTTCAGCACACACCTCCCACCTGAAACAATAACAAAATCCAATTTTAAAACGATGGGAAAAGGAATTCAGTTTGGTGAAGACTTGAATATACGACTCACAAACAGAACAATGATGGCACCGGGGTGGTTTTAGTTGGTTGCACTTCCGACAATACCGGACCCTTGGATCTGTTATGTCTGCTGGCATACCACTGAATTCTGACCCAGTCAAGGGATCAGCATCACCGCTCTCCTCATCCAAAACAGGCCTCCAATTGGGTGGCACACTTCCCGCATCCGTAAATACAACAGCAAAGTAACTCCACAATAGCATCACTAACTGCAAAATTGTAAGGGTTTCATGTTCTTAGCTACAGTTAGCGTATGATATATGAGCTACCACTTCTTGTTTTCTTGAATAAGATGCCAAATATCTAAACTTTTCTCGTCCAAATCACAATTAATCAAAGAATAATGCAGAAAACAAAAGTAAACTAGTACATACTAATGAATAGACCCAAAAGCGTTACAAAAATTGTAAAATACCACCAGTCTTGTCTGAAACTCAATATACCAGTATAATACACTTTTTCGAGACGTATTCCTATGACTGACGATCACTTGAAGGACCTTCAACCAATTCATTTGGGATCAATAACTTACTTATGCATAGGTAGTTAATAATAAACCTGTAACCAAATCCTGGAGCAAATACAATAGCAGATACAAGAAGAAAGTGCTTCAAAAAACAGAAGCTCCTCACTTTTTACAGCATTATGGAGTATCTAAATTGCCTTGTACCCAATAAAATAAAAGAACATCATTCCTTGTTTCCATATATGACCAAACAAGAGACTTCTTAAAAAATCAAACATGATCAAGTTATACACAACCTTAATTAAACACCCAAAACCCTCAAAAAACACTTAACCTGGCCCTTCTATTCAAGAGCAATAGTTTTGAATCTCGAAGGATTTTGGACAAATAATCAAACACAAAAAGTCCTCAAGCCAAAAATCAGCAGTTTTATTTTTTGGTTTGACGGCCCAGTACCGGTAAAAGGTAGACCATCCACGCCAGGACTACAAAATTCACAAGAAAGTAATTTCTTGTGGTCTCAACCCAAGAATTGAACAATGATCAATTATGTGGGGAGCAAACCCACCAACCAACCTCCTTTCTGAAACCCAGAAAACACATACGAAAAAAATAACTAGGAATCAAAACCCAGAAACCAATACCCACAAAAAAGAGGGTTCAACCCATTTTGGAACTTACAAGGATGTGAAACAAGATCAAGACAGCAAGTGAAGTGAGAAGGGCGATATCACCCTGGTACAAAGCCGGGCCATAGTTGGCGAATACGACGGCGTAATAGGTGAGACCCACGACGGCAAGGACCAACAGTATCATGACCGAGCCCAGGCCGCGTAGGGCCGTACAGAACTTGAACACGTTCCAAGCCATTACAGCTCCAGATCTATACATGACAATTAGAATCAGAAATTAGAAGAAGAAGTCGTGTTGGCCGCGACTTGTTATATCCTTGTTAAGGATATTTATTATCAAGGGTTTACGGAATCCATGTCCACAGAGAGAGATGTAAGTAGAGAGAGAAGAAAGAAAGTCTACGGAGGAGACGTCAGCGGGAGGAGGCCGGAGTTAGGACCGTGTTTGGATTCAATGCGAACATTGTGCTTTCGGACAAGGTATCCCGTAGTGCGCCAATACATTGCATAAGCGTAGGGCATATTGGTAATTTTTCCTATGTGAGCTGTTCAATTTGGGGAATACGCCGAGTAGATCATTCGCTAAAAAGGAATTAAAGTCATCGGATATTATTAGTCCTTGGTTATACAATGTGAGTTATACAAAAATGGATGATCGGTATAATTCAAAAAATGCTATGAGACAAATCTACAGTATCCCGTATGGCGCCAATGAATGGGTGTAGCGCATCTTAATTTGCTCAACAAAAATATTTTTATGGTAATATGAACTATTCAGTTTGTGGAGTAAGCTGAGTAGATTATTAAAAAAAAATAAATAAAATCATTGGATATTGTTAGTCCTTAGTTAGACAACTAATAGGGAGGATCCGTCAGGGCCGACCCTATACATTTGGAGGCCATAGGCGAACTTGCAATACGGAAACTCTCAATTATTGATCAAATTAAAAAAGTAATCGTTAAGAATTAAAAAAATAACATACACATAACTTATTTTTCCTTGCTAATCCTAGTTAATTTGAACTTGTAAAAACACGTAAACAAAATGCAATGGAAAATATTAAAAAAAATGATTGAAATAGTAAGTAATTTTGTACTTTTACCTTGAAAGTATAGATATAATTATTTACTTGTGTAGTAAATGCTGTAATATATAGTGTTACCATTGCAATATAAAATTATTTTGGGCTAGATTTATATCTCAACAAGCTAAAATTAAAGAAGAAGATTTTTCCTAAGCATTCAACTCTAAAATGATAAGAGCAACTGAGCAGGATGAGAATTGAACCCAAACCATGAGTGATGAAGCCAATCACTTTACCACTAGTCCATAGGAGGATTGCTTTTGAGGATTGCTTTTAACACTCATTCTAATTGGGGGGTGGGGACCTTTTTTGGGCTTAAAAAAGGAAAGGCGCAGGGTGACTGTCTCTCTTGGCCTTATCGTAGGATCGGTCCTAGGATATAGATTAAAAAAAAAGAAAAAAAAAGGAGACAAATTCTATGGGCAATGGTTCTGTCCAAATTTCTTCTAACCATTTTAGTCCATTTTGGACTCTCGGGCCCATAACAATGATCTGAATCGTTTATTGTATTTTTTTGAATGGCAAAATAACATTTTATTAGGGGAGAAAACCGTTCATTGTTGAGAATATTGACCACGTTAAAAATCACATTGGTTGATATGATATCAAAATGCATAATTAATTGGCTGTCTATGCACAATTAATTAGCTTGTTTTAAGGCGTGAGGTTATCCCCTGTTTTAGGCCCAATTAATTAGCTAGTCAAGGGGATAGCAGGATAGGAGCTTGGTCACATAATTAGCTTGTTTTAAGGCGTGAGGTTATCCCCTGTTTTAGGCCCAATTAATTAGCTAGTCAAGGGGATAGCAGGATAGGAGCTTGGTCACATAATCTTCAAAATGTCATACGCTCGAGCTCTCAATCCTTGCACCCTGCTTGCACTCTCAATCATTGTTCTCATGAATTAGTAATTTAAGATGTGTTTTAAAGATGCTTTCGCGTTCGCGCTGCTGCACTTGCACGCGGATTATGTCACTTGGTACCGGAGACTGTATGTACTGAGAATAGTCGTTTACAGAACCTCATTGGAAAGAGAGAAGGAAAGGAGATGTGAAGACAAGTCTGATTTTTCCACTGAATTCTTGAATGAAGACAAGTCTGATTTTTCCAATACAACGACTTGTATTCTAAAGACCACAGGAGATTAAAAGTTTACTCTCTTTGTGCAACAATATAGGGGTATATCCATTTTGAAAAGAAACACAGAGAGAGAGAGAGATGGAAGGGGATGATAAGGGTACTGTTTGTGTAACTGGTGGAACAGGTTATCTTGCCTCATGGCTGATCATGAGGCTTCTTCAACATGGCTATAAAGTTCATACTACCATTAGGTCTTACCCGGGTAAGTTTACTACACCTTCTCAAAAGGGTAATCTGAAATTTGATCAAGAAAATGATGCTGAATTGGAGGGCAAATTCTTGGAGATTTCAAGATCAAAGTGAAATCAAGCTTAGCTCGGTTAATTGTTCATGAGAACTAATGGAATCAAGCTTGGTATTCAAAAAGTTTTGACTTTTTCAACCAAGTCCTAGTTTAGTGTCTGCTATTCATCCAGCTCTTTTTTGCCATAATTGTTTACATTCTATGTTGCTCATATAGTAAACCACATAAAAGTTTATACCCTTTTAAATTCATCAGATTTTCTGCATGGACTTTACTTTCAAATCCAGCTTACTTGTAACGATTCTGTAACTAAGATTGCACCAGAAAATTATATATGTAGAGCCAAGTTAACATTTTTCACACCGAATTTCATGTCCAGACACCAAGAAGGACATTAGCTTCCTCACAAACCTCCCCGGCGCAACCGAAAACCTTCAAATTTTCGGTGCAGACCTAGACCACCCCGTCAGCTTTGGCCCCGCCATCGAAGGTTGCACTGGAGTCTTTCATGTCGCCCACCCCATGGATTTTGACGACAAAGAACCAGAACAAGTCAAGCACAAGAGAGCCACCGACGGGGCAATAGAAATCCTTAAGGCATGCCTAACTTCGAAGACTGTGAAAAGGGTTGTATACACTTCCAGTGGATCTGCTGTTGGTTATAACAAGGGATCAAGTGTTGTGGATGAGAGCATGTGGAGTGATACAGAGTTTATCAAGTCTTTGATGCCTGTTGGGGCTTCTTACTATGTTGGCAAAACATTGACTGAAAGGGCTGTACTGGAATTTGGAGAGAAACATGGATTGGATATTGTGACTGTGATTCCTGCTTATGTCAATGGCCCTTTTATTTCTCCGCGCGTCCCTGATTCAGTATCCATTTCACTAGCCATGATCATGGGCATGTGTCACTTACTGCATTTGCTCACTATTTCGTTCGAGTCAGATTATTTTAAAATACTCGCATGTGTGAAATTCGTTTTATTTTATGATTGGTTAAAGCATCAGGGTCGACTATTTTATAAAAAGTTCGATCTTGTTGTTTTAAGCAATGAGAAAGGAGCACGTAATTTTCAACGGAATAATTCTATGAAAAATCTTATATGCATCATGGCTACTTTATTTTCAAATTTCCAAATATCTGCAGGCGACAAGGATCAATATCGATTAATTGCCAAGGTACCAATGGTGCACATAGATGATGTGGCCAGTTCGCATATCTTCCTCCTTGAATACCCTGAAGCCAAAGGGAGGTATATTTGTTCATCAGTTGATATAACCATTGAGAAGATGTCTGAATTTCTATCAGCCAAATACCCACAATATCAAATTCCACCAGCTGAGTAAGTCTCTACATTCTCCTTTTTTCCTAATGTCAAAATTTCAAAATTTTCTGTTTCATTGAAAGTAGGCGAGTGATCGGCATTCGTTTCATGTAGTGGTTTAAAGGAAGTTGAAGGGTTCAGATATCCTGATTTTTCATCCAAGAAGCTGCTGGATACTGGGTTTGAGTATAAGTATGGACTTGAAGAAATGTATGATGGAGCAATTCAATGCTGCAAAGAGAAGGGGTTTTTATAGTTCATATGCAGTAAGGTAGTGTTTGGCTGATTGGAATGAAGCTGGAACAGAAAGATTGTTTGTTGATGTCTGGTGTTTTATTCCTTTTTGTTAATGGGGAGTCCATGGTTTAATCTATAACGTGTTGAATGATTGTTTGTGGAATTGCCAAGAGGCCATTGGCCCAACGGCATCCGGTGTGTACTTAGGTGTCGAGAGAGAAATTCTATGCAGCATTAGGACATTAAATAGCAGATAAATTCCAAATGTATGCCTATGAGTTCAAATCTTACAGAACACTTTTGTCATGTACTCTATTATGCAGTTTTCCTCTTTATATTTTTCTCTGAACACTTCTTGATCATGTCGCAGCCAAACAAGGAGAAAATTTCTTTTGGGCGCTTGGAAGTCCACGAAATTGCCGCATTTGTCCTCAACCCTTCTGGCCATTATGAGGCGATCAATCGTAACTGCCCTAACTACTATCTCTCTGCCGAATCCATGGCCTTGTTTTTGGACAATCTCCCAAACCGGCCTAGGTACATTGTTGGGCTTATTGTGCATATTGAACAACATACCGTGAAGCTGCCACCACATCAGACTTTAGATCAACTAGCTTTTTTCCCTGCGACCTCCTACTCGGGACCTAGTCGGTTGTCCTTGAATTCCGGATCAACTTCAAACCCTTACAGTCTCCCGGTTGGCTGTGAATACTTTGTAGTGACAGTAGCCATGTTACCTTATACCGCCATTCATTTGCAGCCTACTTCCTGATCTTTTGCGAAAATGAAGATATGAACATGATGGAAGAAACCAAGTGTAGATATTATATATAAACATATAAATTCGAAACATTATTTTCAAGATAGCATTTCATGATGGTGGGAGATTAGGTTGATTTTCTTTCTGTACAGTAGATGATCTATGATTCAGTTTTATCTTCCTTTTGTATATAAAGGTGCTGCTCGTTTGATTTATGGATAATCTGTGAATATTTTGAATTGTAGGTGACAAAAGCTTTGTTTGTTCAGACTACTCCTTCATCACCACCCGTTGGGTCCTCAAGTGGTATTGGTGACGAAAAATTATTAGGTGCCCCCAACTCCACCACACATTCGTTCATGTCGGGCGTGTGGATCTCACATGAAGGTTTGGTGGAGGGTGTTGGGTATCATGCGGCGGAGCCCTAAGACAACTGAAAAATTACTCGTAGTGACAGTGTGGCAGAGTGTGGGTTTGTCGACCTCCCTATCCCCCCTTGGGGTGGTCTGAATCTGGGTTTCAGCACTACCATAAAAGAGGCCTCCTTAAAACTGTGCTTTTTGCAGTTCCGGACCAAGTTCTCGTCTGGAATAAAATTAGGAGATGGCTTGTCAGCAGTTGGGGCACATGCTGAGTGCAATTTGCTCATTTTCAGGCCCTGTGGCAGGTCGCGAACTTCAATCACAGCAAAGTTCATGTTCACTGGAGATCTTATATCATGGATCAGAGAGCATTTCCATGCATGAGGACTAGCACATGAATGACTTGTCAAGTTATCAGTACTCCAAAAGCTTAAGCTTTCAACAATGAATGTCAAGCTATGCGGAATTTTATAGATGAAGCTGACACAGAATATGAGGGAAAGAAGCAGAATGCCAAACAGAGACACGTTGAACCCAAGATCTCTCCCAACCATAGCTTTGATTGTTTAGCTACCAGTAGTGCCAAAAGCTTACTGTTAGAAAACGGGGCCAACGTGTATAAACTTTCTTACATGATTAAGTGAAGATAGGTATGTAACAAACACTTAATGGGCTTAAGGATCTCAAGTGATAATAATAATACCATTGATGTTAAAAACAATCAATACAACTTGTCAGTAGAATGGATCTAGAACACCGATCCTTGTACAGGCAGTTTTAACAGGATTCTTCATCAAAACATGTTCTCCGAACCCCAGAAACTCCTCCATGTCCAAATACTGGGTGACAAACAAGAGACTCAGAATCTCAATAGCTCAATTCTCTCTGCATATTGAATTGTTAAATACTACTTCCGTCACATTTTGTCTGTGCATTTTCAGAAATTATTCTCTGAAATACATTATTTGTTGATGTGATTAAGAGTATGATTTTGAAAAATAGACAAACAAAATGGGACTTAAGGAGTAATAAAATCCACTGTCAGCTTAGTTTTCGCCATCTTCCAATATATTGAACAAGAACTTTGGCAGCAATGATATCCGGGGTATATTAAGCAGAAAATCGCCAATGGAATCCTTCCTTGACATACCCAGTCCTTGGTTGAAGATCCCCTATTGACTCAGTAACATGGTTCCCTTGAATCTTCATTCCATAATCAACTCCTTCAAGTTGAGTTTCAGCGCCAAACTTCATACTGGGGCCCGCAGTGGGGTCCTGAAGGAGGCAGCACAGGGAGTTGACTCTCGACATGAGTTTCTTCTCATCAGATGCTGTTGGACACTGTGTATCAACCCAGAAGGATTTGAGCAATGTTCTCCTGCGTGTCCTGACATTCTATTGTTTCCTTAAATCCAGATGTGTTTCCGGAACTCTTTCATTTTGGAATTTTGTGTCCAATGTGATTCACAAGATTGCTCATGGACATAGACTGTTGCGCCTGAAGACCGTTTCCTCCACGACTTTCATTCCCGTCTATTGCACGCAAATCCATCACTGGAAATCAGATACGGGTAAAAATCCGTCATCAATAGAAACAGTACTTGTGTAAACTGTTAATGGAAGAATGCAAATTAGCCTGGCTATGTGGATTACTTTCTTCAAAACCATAAACTTTAAGAACGTGATAGTTTTAAATATCAGCATATAAACAACATGAATATTCCACTCCACCATTGATGAACAATTATAATACATGCAGGCATTCCACTTAGCCACATATCTGGAACTTGTATCATGAACTTGAGGAAATTTAAAATGAACTCGGGAACGTTACTAGTTTTTCATTTTTTGCTTGAGAGATTCTTTCTTCAATCTTTGTTCTTTTGTTGTTTATGGGAGGGCTTAGTTATTGTCTTGAGCTGTAACGTATTCCAAAATTGGATAATAAATTATATATCCTGTGGTGTAATCCCAACGATAGGAACACAAGCATATGAGAATATAGATGTTGCGTCTCTTTTGCACCTTTTAATGATATTTTACATCTTAAAAAAAAGAGTTCATTCAAGACAGATGCAATGGTAAAAACTATTGTCTAAGAAATAGCTCAAAGTAAATACTCACGGATTCATTTTTTTGGCAACACATGTTGTTTTATAGTTTCTGCATATGGCTAATATGAAGATAGGTAGGTACTCGGTTTTCTTCCATGAAACACAACAGCTAATCATACGTTGGAGTTGGGACTAAATTAATGTCAACCACAAATGCAACGTTTAAAAAACTCAAGTTTCAACGAATAAGATACGAATATGGAGTTCAATTTTGTACCTGAGCTAGGAGAAGGAGCTTGTGGCAACAAATGCTCTGGCACTAAACCAGCAGAATTCTGTCCAATCTTGCTGCTGGAGTTGATTCCATGTCATCGAAGCTGGAGGTGGGAGATCCTTTGGCAGAGGCTTGAACGTCAAAATATGGTGAATCAAGAACCAAATCAGGCTGCCGGCTAACAAGATTGAGACGCTTATCACACTGGATTATTCTCTCATAGTTTTGTTTAACAGGCCTTGTGTGTACTGCAGAAAATGCTGCCTACAAAAACCAAAAAACGCAAGTTTCCATCAATTTGATGTTAAAAAAAACATTCCATCACTTTGATGTTCCAAAAAAAAAAAACTTCCCATCACTTTCACTGGTTCAGAGGCTTTGAACCCTAGCTACCAACACAAATCTAAAACCAAAGTTGAGAAAATTTGCAATGCAGAAAAGTGTCAGCAAGGACAGTTTATACACAAGAAAGAAGATATATTTCAATCAACACCTCACAGGTTAAAGCCCATTCCCAGAAAAAAAAAAAATCAGCAAAACAAGGGCAACTACCAGGTATACCACAAGTCAAGTATGATGTATGTGTTCCCCAAAAGAAAGGTGAACATCGAAGCAATAAACAAATTAAACAAAAAGATGGGGACAAAAAGATAAAAAGCAAATTAAAGCTAAATGGTAAGATCAATATGGTGTTGCGATTATCACGATGAGGAAATACACTTCCTTTCAAATGGATTGAAGACTGGAAACAAAATCTCAAAATGCAACATACTTTAGCGGCGTAGGTAAGCAGAATAAAATGGTTTCGCGGTGCAGGCTTGCTGCATGCATCCAGCTACAAACAGGAAATATGCTCATCATATCATTGAGGATACCACGCTCTTGGCACTTGAACTACCAACTCTAAAAACACTACAATAGTGTAACAGTACTTGTGCTTTTTTTTGGGGGGGGGTAAGGTAAAATTTATTAGAAAATCCACATTACACAATTCAGGGGCATACCCCTGTCAAACAGAATCATATAGACCAGAATCATGCAAAGCTTGAGACTAGAACATCACGAATAAAGGACAAAACAACAACTATCAACAAAATTACATGTTGTCAAAAACCCTAACTGGGACATTCCACAAGGAACACAAAGCAATGTTAGATCCTGACTTTATAATCCTTCTCCAGGAGCTCACACACACTTAGATATCAGTTTTCACCTTGGTTTCCAATTGTTGAACAGTACTCCCATAGCCTTTAAAAATTCTGCAGTTCCTTTCTCCCCAAACATGGTACAGAAGAGCAGCCAAAACAACAGGACTTATGCTTCTCTTTGCTATATCTAAAAGGATAGCTATTGGCCTTGAAAACTTGAAGAGAGAGGATCGACACTAAAAATAACCATTGATAAAGTTCCCACCTTCACCTCAAGGTAAAACATTTCTCTACAATGATAATGTGAAATAAAATAAAAAGTTCGAGTCTGTGTAGACGATGTTACACCTAAAAAATGAGAAGGGGTTATCCATGCAACCAACACAGAGAATATATAGAAGCATTCACCTAGTCTCATGAAGGTTACAAATTTACGACAAATAAAAGTTAAATAAGTGCACAAGCAAGGCACAGTGAGAATTTTCATTCAATGGTGGTGAAACTTAATCTATAAACGTACACGCAACTTTTCACTATTTTCCAGGTGAGGAAAGTTACCATCTGAAGGGCAAAAATGCATATCATAAAGGGGAAAATGACAGGAAAAACTACATCCACAACTAAGAACTATATTTTTCAAAATTTTAGTGGTGGAATCCAAAATTTACCAAATCACTGCGGTCAATTGTACCAACATGGCTCCGCCAAGATAAGCCCACTGCATTTTACCTGTGTATACTGGCTTGTCCATCAGTAAAATCTACAATTGCCTGCCATAAGGTGTGCTTCTAGGCTGTGGATTGGTCTCCTTGAAGAAGCACATCACCAAAATCTAATCTCTTCGACTAATTTATCAAAAAGAATTGAAGAGACCAGCACTAGATTGGAAACTCTAATCTAGCAAGTGCAATGGCATTGGCATACAGGAAGTATTACCTACTGATGCACCACAAGGTTTGAAAATATCAAAAACGGTTTCTTATGCACAAACACAAAATAAAGGATTCAACAATAGCCAAAGCAATGTTAGCCTCTGGCTTAACCAAAAGGTTTACAGTTATGTAAATAGGAGACAGAATTACATGCCTATTGACATAACTCCAAAAGCACAGGCACAGGCACATGAAAAAAAAAACCCCAATTCTCGAAATTCACACTAACAAGCCATAACAATGTTTACAAAAGATGATCAAATTAATAAGTTTTGACGCCCACAGAAAAGCTGTACAGATAAGTGAGGCCAGAATCGTATACAATTGGGATAAAGCTTGAGCTTTTGCATACCTGAAAATGTAAGGTTAGAATCAATTTGCAAGGATTGACGTTGGCTTGTGAATGGAGATTCAGTGAAATACAATATGGAGAGAGAGAGAGAGAGAGAGAGAGAGAGAGAGAGAGAGATCCTAGGGGAAATGGGGACACGGCTGGTATCGTACTCGCACTCATTAGACACTCCTTAGAGGGTAGCACTACCCTCTAAGAGCATCTTCAGCCTTCACCCATATGATAGTGTTGAGGGGAGAGAGAGAGAGAGGGGGGGTTGTGTTTCGAGTCTCTCAGTGAGTGCCATGGGAGGACGACGGTGGATGCTCCAACCCGGCTAATCAACCACGCCTTCTAAGCGCGTTTGTCAACGGCGACGACTGCTCGCATCTTGAACGCGAGAGGTTTCTCAGAAAACGACATCGTCCGTACTCATTGGGACTTCGCATCTTGAAATTGAGAAGTCCTTTGAAACGTGTATTTGTCAAATCTTGAGCTCGTTTCTATTTATCTCTAGGATCAAAATCGTTCATATTGTAGATATTTTTAATAAATTAAACAATTATAAAAATAATTTGAATCTAAGCCCCTTTGACGTATTATCGAATGCGATAGAAGTGAATTTGTTTTTGCGAAAATGAATTTGGCCACACTGTATCAAGCCCCTATGACAAACGGTGATTATTGAAAACGACGTCGGAAATTCTCTATAAGAACTGCGACCCGAATTCGTTAAATTGTGATCTCATTCCGATTTATCTCGATGATCGAAAGGGTTCATGTTGTAGAGCTCATCAAGAAGATAAATCGAGTCAAAGATCACATTAATCGAATGCTGATTGATGCATAATCGGGGATGATTTGAGTGAAATTGTTTTTATGAAAATAAATTTGGCCACACTGTATCAAACCCATTTTATGAAAAGAAAATAAATTATTTAGTCCGACGAAGGAAGGAACGTCCCCGGCGAAGAGGTCTCTCTTAACCTTCGATCCTTCGCACCTGACTGTTAACCAGTAAGCTAATTCCAATTTTGTGTAGATTTCTGGAGATTTATATTAGGTTCTTAGAATTGAAATGATTGCACTCCTTAGGAGAGTAAAGCCTTCACTCAAAAAGTTCGTTAGAGATTCAAACCGAGCTTGAATAAGTAACTACTCGGCTCATTTATCACCCCTAATATTTTGAGATCGGCTCTCGTCTCATAAATTAGCTAAGCTTGAACACATTTTCGAAGCTTGTTAAGCTTTAAAACCCGACTTGATCAACCTCTTGCTTGGCTCAATTGGCTCATTAATCACTCCTAATCGTGTTCTGTAGACAAAAAACACTACATAGTGTAGTAAGTTTAACTTCATTGAACCAATTTGCTTATACACCTCACAGACTTCTTCTATATAAGCACCAGGCCACATATCTCACTGGAGTACTGGAAACAACATACCTAAGAGAGAACAAGGCCTGTTGCGTATTTTTTGGATATAGTGCTCACATATTCATAAACTTGTATCTATTGTGTCCACCTATAATATCTTAGTATGTCCACATACCTTATTTGATCAGATGGGTGGTGGTTTAAATTTTTTGAGCTTCTCTTCCATTCCTGTTGACAACTAAGAGAGTACTTTTTTTGAAAAAAAATAGCAGTGTTCTAAAAGTCGGCTGCCTAGACCTTTCAGTGAGCAGCTGCATCAGGATTGCATTGATGATTAGATAACCTCAATCTGAGGAGCTCTTTGTTGTTAGTTGTCTTGAGTGGCTAAATGGCTGAGAGAGCTGCAGTTCCATGCCTCGAAAGGGAACTCAACACTCTTTGGCATGGCTTTGCTGAAATGTGCTAGGTTTAGTCCTACCTAGTTGCTTATTTGAACTGCAAAATAGATCAGGTTGATCAGTTTGCACACTGACTATTGTTGGCCAAGGTCCTGCCCCCACCTGTTGGCCCATTGAATATGGTACAGGTTTGAAGGACTGACTAGGGATATTAGCGATACATCTATCCTCTATTACGTCTGTTGTTGTACTTTCGTCATACCTGTTATTCGATTATTACTGCCAATAGCATCATCGTCGTTGTTGTTGTTGTTATCATTATTG
Source organism: Rhododendron vialii (assembly GCF_030253575.1). Classification (NCBI taxonomy): domain Eukaryota; kingdom Viridiplantae; phylum Streptophyta; class Magnoliopsida; order Ericales; family Ericaceae; genus Rhododendron; species Rhododendron vialii. Next base: position 2,966,761 of record NC_080563.1, on the reverse strand, counting down.
TTGTGCTGTGGGGGCGTGGCTCCTTCCGCCACTCTAACTAGGTTTTAACTGCTGACGAGGAAATTCAATTGGTAAGCAAATTAATTCTATTTTCTGCATCTAAAATGAGGTTCAAGTTTTATCGTTTTAAACCATGAAATCCTTATTGGGGGTGACCACTTAGTTGGACAGCCAATTAGATTTTGCTTGTCTACACTTTAGTGATTCTGTGGCTTCCTCGATTCTCTGTTTTTAGCGCATAATATAGGGCTAGCAAATTTCTTCTACGTCTGTGCATCTGACATGAGTTTCAAGTCATGTAGATTTGAACAGTAAAAATCCTGATTCAGTGTGACCACTTGGTTAGACTATCCTTCAAGGGGAAGATTGCTTTTCTTCACTTTAACACTGTGTGTGTCTTACCACAGATGAACTGTGCTCACTTAGAGAATTGTCTCCATGAAGCGAGAGCGGAAGCCCAAACTCATCTTCGTGCAGCTGATAGAAGAGCCTCAGAGTATAGTGCATTGCGTGCTTCAGCAGTAAAGATGCATAGCCTTTTTTAAAGATTAAGGAGCTGTGTTTCTTCAGGCGAGGTGGTTGGATTTGCTGAGTCCTTGCCTGCTCTAGCTCATCTTTGGCCAAGTAAGTTGCCATAGCTCATCATTGGGCATGTTTTCCCTTTTTTATTCATCTTTTTCAGTAAATTTGTTTCATTCCCTGCATTATATTAAGCATTAGATGCATGATGTTATTTCCCATACTTAGTTACATGCTTGAACTAATGCATCAGGATTCAGGTCATGCCATCCTAATTTTTGGTTTCTTGATGGCTTGACATTGGTACTTGATTCAGGTTCAAATTTACAACTGCAATGTGTAGAGTACCAATGTCAAGACATAAGTGTATGGGATTCGTGTCTAACATGTTTTGTTGGACACTCACCTAGCAAGCTTCTTTCGTAGTGCGAATTACAACTTGTGTTAGCTTTCGCAGGGAAAGAAATACTATCCTATAATCTGGAGTGCAAGACAGAACGTGCTTTATGATGCGGCTCCAGGGGAGTCAATTTCTAATAGCAATCCTTATGTAACTGCATATCCGTATATTGAAAGCCTATCCCCTGTTTGAGCATTTTCCAATACAATACGTGTCGGAGCTCGGGTTTTGTTTTTTTCTGTTTAGAACATTGAATATGTTAATGTCTCAGTGAGGCTATGCTCTTTTTCCTTCAAAAAGGTGGATTGCACTATCATCCTTTTGTTACCAGATGGTTAGGACCATGTTGCTATTTCGAGTTATATAATGTAAAAGACTATGCTCTATTGCTCTTTTTTGAACTTATGTATGTGATGACATGTCCCTTGGTTAAAGCCTTGGAATTTTCCTCTCCTCAAGTTACAAAGAAATCTCCTTATTCAGAATCAAACACTGTTTGACATGGCAGGACTAATTGAGGAGATGTGTTTAACTGTATTAAACACTCAGAATCAAACACCGTTTGATATGGCACTTACAATCCTTGTGAACCTCATACATGTTTACCTATATTTTAGGTGATTGTACTCCATTGGTTAAGTGATGATTATGTTAAATTGAGATTGATGTTGAATCAGAGAAGATGATAGAAAAGCCAAACCCTTCGAAAATTTTGCCAACAGACAAGAAAAAGTATTTTGGTGAATGTAGTGGCCGTTTGGTTCTTATTCAGACTCATACAACTCCTACCGTGGTGTTGAGAATCCTTGAGATGGACAAGGACTACTGCCATTGGTTGGCTCTGGGTTAATCATTTTCATATAATCATCCCTTTTTTCTTTTTTTTTGGGAGAGAGATGTGATGGCAGTTTCCATCTAATTTGAAGATTCCTACTTGAAACTAGTTCCTCGTGAGAGACTGAACCTGAGAAAGCAGAAAAGCTGTGTTAACACCATAACCCAAACACCCCGATGGCCCTTCAACAAGGGAACCCCCAAACAGAAACAATAGCCAAAACCTTTGATCCCTTCTCTCCTTTGTGCTTCACGCTTCCAACCCTATATGGACAGCCTATTCCCTCTTTGAGAACTGTCATACATAATACTACATGTTGGAGCTCATGTTTTTTTTTTTCCCTGTTTAACTTGGCCCAAACCTTTCAAACGGTGTTACCACTGTATCATGGAGAAATATTGTTTCCGGCTAACGATTAAACACCTCATGAGAACAAAAAAATTCATCACTCCATGGCCCACACAAGAATCCCATAAAATGGCTCCGGATGGTGATTTCCTCTAGGGTTCACTGGTTCTTTATTCTCTTTCCCTGCTGTTTCAATTAGCTTAAAACAACAGCACTATTGTCTCATCCAATGTACTGCAGTCCCTTTTACTTGGGATGAGGTAATTGAGTTTATTTGTCATCAAACAGGAAAAGCTGATGAGAAGATAATTTGTATACTGGAGACTGCCCTGGTATTAACATATTTAACTATTTAAGTAGTCTTATTATGTTGAGATATTGATGGTGCCAGTTTTAAAATGTCTAAACCATTAAGCTACATTGACCGATCCCTGAGTTGGCTTTAAGTCAGCCTACCAATTATCTTGCCAATATGAATCCTCTCTACTAAGTCAAAAAATTCCCCCAACATTTTCCTGAAAGGCCTCAGTTAAATAGAAGAAAAGAATTCGAACTTAAAATTAGTACTACTAAGATCAAGCTTATCCTCCTCAACTTACAGCTTTTAGAGTCATAAAAATTCAATAAAAAAATATGACTATTTTTCTCAAAACAAAATCAAGGGGGTTGGAGTTGTTATTAATTCCATGCATTAGAGGTGTGTGGCTTTTCTGTTAGTAACATAGTCCTCACCCACATAATCCTTCAAAATGCCCTGCGCTCGAGCTCTCAATCTTTGCACTATGCTCGCACTCTCAATCCTCGCTCTCATGAATTTTAGTAGTTTAAGATGTATTTTAAAGATGCTTTTGTGCTCCTGCACCTCCACACGAGTGACTTGGGACAGGAGACAGTTTGTAAGAATAGTCGGAACCTCATTGCAAAGAGAGAATCAAAGTAGATGTGAAGAGAACTATAGTTCTAGTTGTCCACTGCTTTTTTGAATGAAGGCAATCATTTTAAAGAGCACAGGGGACTGATGAGGACTTAAAGGTAAAGTACTCTCTTTGTGAAACAATAAAGGGGTATATCCCTTCTGAAAAGAAAAACACACAGAGAGAGAGAGAGAGAGAGAGAGAGAGAGAGAGAGAGAGATGGAAGGGGATGATAAGGGTACTATGTTGCATCATGGCTGATCATGAGGCTTCTTCAACATGGCTATAAAGTTCGTACTACCATTAGGTCTTACCCAGATAAGTTCATTTCACCTTCTCAAGAAGGTAATCTGAAATTTGATCAAGAAAATGCTGCTGATTGGAGGGCAAACTTCTTGCAGATTTCAAGATCAAAGTGATTACACAGAATGACAGAATACATTTCTTACATATATCAGAATAAAATTTAAGTACATGGAAAATTGTGTGCAACTAACTATAACCAAATTTTGCTCATTAGCAAAATCCAAACTCAACAACATCCTAAAGCCAAAATTTTCACAAGCTTAAACAATGGAATTAATTGAACTTTAAAATTCATTTGACTCGCTTAATTTAGACTGATCAATATTTTGGTTTCATTTGGCTTTTTTCCAGTTTCATCTTCATCTTGTTGCATCTGTTCTTTGGCTAGTAAAATTGTTCATGAGAACTAATGGAATCAAGCTTGGTATCCTTTTCAACCAAGCCCTAGTTTAGCGTCTGCTATTCAGCCAGCTCTTTTTTGTCATAATTGTTTACATTCTATGTTGCTCATCATATAGTTTACCACATAAAGTTTGATACCCTTTTAAATTCATCAGATTTTGCATGGACTTTTAGTTCAAATTCAGCTTAGTTGTTACAATTCTGTAGCTAAGATTGCACCTCAAAATTATATATGTAGAGCCAAGTTAACATTTTTCTCACCAAATTTCATGTCCAGACACCAAGAAGGACATTAGCTTCCTCACAGACCTCCCGGGTGCAACCGAAAACCTTCAAATTTTCAGTGCAGACCTAGACCACCCCGTCAGCTTTGGCCCCACCATCGAAGGCTGTACTGGAGTCTTTCATGTTGCCCAGCCGATTGATTTCGACGACAAAGAACCAGACCAAGTCAAGCACATGAGAGCCATAGATGGGGCAATAGAAATCCTTAAGGCATGCCTAACTTCGAAGACTGTGAAAAGGGTTGTATACACTTCTAGTGCATCTGCTGTTGGTTATAACAAGGGATCAAGTGTTGTGGATGAGAACATGTGGAGTGATACAGAGTTTATCAAGTCTTTGATGCCTGTCGGGGCTTCTTACTATATTGGCAAGACATTGACTGAAAAGGCTGTACTGGAATTTGGAGAGAAACATGGATTGGATATTGTGAGTGTGATTCCTGGTTATGTCAATGGCCCTTTTATTTGTCCACGCATCCCTGGTTCAGTATCCATTTCACTAGCCATGATCATTGGTATGTGTCACTTATTGCATTTGCTCACTATTTTGTTCGAGCCAGATTATTTTAAGATACTCGCAGGTGTGAAATTCATTTTATTTTATGATTGGTTAAAGCAACAAGGTCGACTATTTTATAAAAAGTTCGATCTTGTTGTTTTAAGCAATGAGAAAGGAGCACGAAATTTTGAACAGAAGAACGCTATGAAAGTTCTTATATGCATTACGGCTACTTTATTTTCAAATTTCCTAACACATGCAGGCGACAAGGATCGATATCGATTAATTGCCAAGGTACCAATGGTGCATATAGATGATGTGGCCAGTTCGCATATCTTCCTCCTTGAGTACCCTGAAGCCAAAGGGAGGTATATTTGTTCATCCGTTGATATAACCATTGAGAAGATGTCTGAATTTCTATTAGCCAAATACCCACAATATCAAATTCCACCAGCTGAGTAAGTCTCTACATTCTCCTTTTTTCCTAATGTCAAAATTTTGAACTTTTCTGTTTCATTGAAAGTAGGCGAGGGATCGGCCTTCGTTTCATGTAGTTGTTTAAAGGAAGTTGAAGGGTTCAGATATCCTGATGGTTCATCCAAGAAGCTGCTGGATACTGGGTTTGAGTATAAGTATGGCCTTGAAGAAATGTATGATGGAGCAATTCAATGCTGCAAAGAGAAGGGGTTTTTATAGTTCATATGCTGCAAGGTAGTGTTTGGCTGATTGGAATGAAGCTGGAACAGAATGATTGTTCTCTTGAAATCCTCTTTCCGACGTTGTGTGTCTGTATAGTGTGCTCTTAACTTCTTACAGCATCAAAGAGCTTCAAAATGTTGCAAAAAAAACTATAATAGTGTCTGTTTGTTGGGTTCTTTCTTTGGCGAAGTCTGGTGTGTTATTCCTTTTCGTTAATGGGTAGTCCATGGTTCAATCTCTAACGTGTTGAATGATTGTTTTTGAATCACCAAGAGGCCACTGGCCCAACGGCATCTGGTGTGCTCTTACTTTTTTTTTTTTTTTTGGAAAGTTGATAATTATAACCACCCAAAAAAGAGACCAAGGGGATAGCCTTGAAAAATCCCCAAACATTACAACCAAAAAAACTGCTAAAATAACGAAAAAACTAACAGGAAAACTAAGGGGGCATATCCAAAATAAAGCTGGAGGACAGACGGTATCCTTAATTCTAAGGGACTCTGCTGAAGCCGTAACAGCCTTCCAAGCACTCAAGCAAGCCCGAATATCTTCTGAAATTCTCTATCAGGTAAGTCAATCGTTCTTAGAAGGAGGGAGGACACAATTTCTTAGTACTCGAATGTGCGGAATGCCCCAAGCGTAAGACTAGAACGTCGATAGCATAATAATCAGGAAGACCGGGATCGTATAGAGAAATTCCAATATAGCGGCTTTTTTGGATTGTAGAAGTAAGGATTCCGGCATTTAGACGGCCAACTTGGTTTTTCTTATAAAAGGTGGAAACTTAAAACGGGTTTTAAACTATTTTAACGGGCGGCTAGGTCTCGGGAATCAACCGACCCCCGACTTGGCTGGCTAATGCTTCTCTTTTTTAACTCAAGTGAGAGTCACGACCACGTGCTCTCACTCGGAGGATTTGGCATTAAAATCAATAGTAATTCACAAAAGAGAGCCCAGAAATGAATCGAAACTCATTTAGACCTTTTATCAAACATCCGTAGTGCCAAAGTTTCAAGTATCACACGTGGCAAGATAAGCTTGCCGACGCATGATCAAAGAAGTTAACAACTACACACTTTGAACGAAAATAAGAGATTCAATCCATCTACGAACCAACTTTATGCTCGAAGGGCAAGAGAAACCACTAAAGCAACCAAGTCTCAAGGTAGAAATCACCCATTGACCAAGCCTAATTAATTACTCACTCATAGCCACTGAACTAAGCATAATCATAAAAAGAGACATGAGAACGGAAATGAAATTAAACTTGATATTAAGCAAGATTTAGAGCGTGGCTACAACTTTAATGAACGATAAATTAACAAATAACAATTAACTAAGACAATTCTGCAGAAATTAGCTAAGAAAGCTTGAAGAACAACAATGGAGGAAACTTGGGCAAGAAGAAACAAATCTAAGGCAATAAAATCTAGATCCTATCTAAGGAGAGAGAAAATACTATTTATACCCATGGCCTTCTCTCTCCAAAATATCTCAAAAACTAACTGAAAACTGACACAAAAACACATCAGTATTGATACCGAGCAGCTTAGCAACAGCCCTCATGGTCGTCGTAACGTCCCGGTTGTATCGATACCGGATGGTTAAGAGCCCACTAGATTCTGCTTGCTAAATGGTAGATTTTGGTTGTATCGATACCGTCTTGCTTAAAGTCAGATTTTCAGCTTCACAGCTCCCAGCAGCTTTCACATCATGTTATTTTCAAGTAAAGACCACATTTTAAACATTTCTTTACTTTAATTTATTTAATGAAAATAAAGAAGTACCCCCCCTATTTGGATCCAATGGCATTGCTAGAAAATTGAGATTTCAATCCAATCAAAATGTTGACCGTAGCTTTTAGTGAAACAGAAAACTACATGTTTTTCTCTAGAAATGGCTCAAAACATGAACTTACTTTTCGAATAAAATCTTGCAAATTTGAAGTTGCTTTTAGAAATATCCAATGATCAATTACCGCCATTTTTTATCTCGAAAATCGGTACTTTTTTAGAAAGTCATTTTTTCATACTTAGACAAATTTTAAGGGGCCGACAGGGTCTTCTTTAGTTCCTTGGGTACGCAGTCGGGCCATCCGTGACGTCAAAACGAGCTTTATTCACATGATTTACCTGAAAACACTAAAAATATACCTTACGTGCAATATCAAGGAAGACACTAACTTTATAAACATAAATACGATAAAACTAAGGATTTTAGCATCAAGAATATGCATTATTTGGTGCTTATTAACAATACATCTCGATTTACTAAGAACAAGCTTATCCTCCCCAACTTACAGCTTTTAGAGTCATAAAAATTTAACAAAAAAATATGACTATTTTTCTCAAAACAAAATCAAGGGTTTTTTTTTTTTTGTAATGAAGAATGGTCTGATCCTTGCGTGCACCGCAGGATTAATCTCTCAAGCCCCCCCCCCCCCATCATTTGCTGACCCAAAGGGTTTTTACACATGGGGTGACAACAAGGGCTTTTTGCAATGCAGAAAAGTCGAACCTGGAACCTCAGGATGGTAAGTCCCTTCGTCCTGACTGATCAAGCAACTGCACTATCTCTTGGGGTTAATTTTAGGGGGTTGGAGTTGTTATTTCATGCATTAGAGGTGTGTGGCTTTTCTTTTAGCACAAACCTCATCCACATAATTCTTTAGAATACTCTACGCGAGCGTAATTTTGCTCTCACTCCTTGCTTCCACAAATTTTAGTAGTTTGGAATGTGTTTAAAATACACTCTTACGCTTGCACTTCTTTTCTTACTCGCACACTTGCACACGAATTATGTGACATAGGGAGGGATAAGTGGTAGGTGACAAAGTCCTTTTTGGATGGCATGTATACCCCACCCACCAAAATCTGTTGGTATACAACCATTCTCCTTATCACCACTGGTCTTCCACCAAATAAAAATAGCAGAATGGTAAATTAAAGTGATTAATAAGCCAAAGGTGAGAGAATCTAATATCATTCTTGAGAGAGGGAGAGAGATGGAAGGGGAACACAAGGGAGTTGTGTGTGTAACAGGTGGAACAGGATATGTAGCGTCATGGCTGATCATGAAGCTCCTTCAGCTTGGTTATAGAGTTCGGACTACTGTTAGATCTTACACAGGTATTTAAATTAGGTGCTTTAGCTTCTCAAATCGTTTACTGATCTGGTAGATGGTTTTTTTATGCCAATGAAAAGAACAAACTAAATTTCTCATGGGTATTAATCAGATGACCATGGTGACGATTTGATTCTTACATCTTAGGATTTGAACATACAAGTAGTTCTCGGGAATGAGATCAAATCTCCTGTACCTGGAAAAAGTGTCAATACCATTGTTCCTGTGCACTTTCAGCCACAGATCATGACGACAATCTGATTCTTACATCTTAGAATATGGACATACAAGTAGTTCTTGGAAATAAGGACAAATCTTCTGTACCGAAAAAGTGCACGTACTTCTGTTCCCGTGCAATTTCAACTGTGGGTTTATACAGGACAGATGCACAAATACTTTTGGGTACAGGTGATCTGGTTAATATTCTTGTTTGGCCCCATAAGAGCATTTCCAGCCTTGACCCATTTTAAGACTCAAATTTAAAAATGGGGCAAAAATCACAAAAATCTCTCTTCAATCTTTGACACAAACCCTTTCCCATTTTGGGTTTTACCCATTTTTTTCCCAAATCTGAGACAACTTTTGTCTTAACTCATTTCTCCAACGGCTAGTTAGAGAGAGAGAAAGAGGGAGATGTGTAAAATTTGGGTTTGATGGTTGGAGATGTGTCTACCCAAAATGGGTTTTTACCCAAAATTTGACTCAAATTTGAGGAAAAATATGGATGAAGACTGGAGATACTCTAAGAGCTGTATTGATTATAACTAGTTAGTAGTTATGTCGGATATTCAAGATTGGGGTTTTTGCCATTATAAGAAGAGTCTCTGAATATTCTAATGAGAGAAGTGACCTCCTTTTTGTTTGTTCGTTAGGATAAAAAACTTGCCACTAAAAGGATTGGTTAAGGTTTGTGATGAAATAGAATATAGATATCTATTCTAAAAAACAAATCCTTTTTTTTTTTTTTCTGGAGAAATCTTTACTATCTTAATTCCAACCTAACCCGACAAGGATATTAAACTTCTCTCCACATGAAATGATCCACAATCTCACGGCACCTAAGTATAACATAATCAATATAAATCAAACTGGTTTTTGAAATTTCGCGGCATCTCACAACGACCACAAAGTTGATGTATCTGAAAGTACTTCTTGTCAATTCCTTGAAGTTTCTATGTTCCAGTGTATTTCACTAGTTTGCCTGTGAAAATTGCTCTCAGTTTTTGCCAACTAAAAGTGATGGAATTGAAGCCGAATTCACAATCCCTCGAGCTTTTTACCTTGCAAACCATAGTAACACTCCTACGTACACAACAACCAACCCCTAAGGGAATAGACGGACCATTCACATGAACGTAGACCTCATCAAGTTATGTCGAGTGGTCTCTGTACTTTTATTGAGCAAGTTTCTCTACACATATCATTTTGAAAACCGAGTTTTAAGAGTGCTAATGTATGAGTTCTTGAACAGACGGCAACAAAGACCTAAGCTACCTCACAAACTTGCCATACGCATCAGAAAAGCTCCAAATTTTCGATGCAGATCTAGCCCAACCAGAGAGTTTCAATCTAGTAATACAAGGCTGCACTGGAGTCTTCCATGTGGCTCACCCCATTGATTTCGAGGACAAAGAGCCAGAGCAAGTCAAAACCCAGAGATCAATCAATGGAACCCTTGGCATACTAAAGGCGTGCCTTGATTCCAAGACGGTGAAAAGAGTGGTATACACTTCCAGTGCATCCACTGTTGTGTTCAATGAGAAAGGGGAGGATTTCCTTGATGAGAGTTATTGGAGTGATGTGGATTATATCAGGTCATTGAAGCTCTTTGGAGCTTCCTATATGATTTCCAAGACTTTGACTGAAAAGGCTGCCCTGGAATTTGCTGAGAAACATGGGTTGGATCTTGTCACTGTGGTTCCTACCTTCATTAACGGGCCCTTTATTTGTCCCCGGTTGCCTGGCTCGGTATACACTTCGATGGCTATGATTTTCGGTACGTTTTGTTTTCTCATGATCTACCTTTGCTTGCATTCTGGGTGGGCCTGAAATGAACTCACCACTGTCACACTGCGTTCTAAACACTTTTTTATGAAAAAATTCCAAGTTTGTCGCAATACATCTTGATTTTCATGGCCTTTGGTGGTAGTGTTGTGGGTGGAGGCGACCCTATGTGATGATGAAACTGGTATCGCCACACTGCATTCTGGACATGTTTCTGTGAGTCTTTGCTTGGTTTGTCTCATTGCGGATGTGGAACAGCTCAAAGCCTACAAAAACTACATGCATTTCGACCTGGTAGTTTCCGGGAAAAATTGAAGGGGGTGATCCAACCATATGCGTTCAGTCAGTTAAAAAGTCATGTATCGTATTTATTCTTCATGAATTTTCGCATATTTTTCAGGTGACAAAGATCAGTATCAGCATCTTACTAAAGTTCAGATGGTGCACGTAGACGATGTGGCCAGGGCACACATCTTCCTTCTTGAATATCCTGAGGCAAAAGGGAGGTATATCTGTACATCAGTTGTAATGACAATGGATGAGATGTCTGAATTTCTATTAGCTAGATACCCAGAATACCCCATTCCAACGCCTGAGTAAGTTCTAAGTTTTCATTCTAAATTTTCGGGGTTTTCCTTATGTTTTCCCTTTGCTGAAAGACAAAATTAGTGATGAACGCCCACTTACTTATGCAGTTCACTGAAAGAAATCAAAAGAGTCACATATTCTGGCCTCTCATCGAAGAAGCTCCTTGAAACCGGATTCAAGTATAGCTATGGCATGGAAGATATCTACGATGAAGCAATTAAATGCTGCAAAGAGAAGGGCTTTCTTTAAACATGATGTATGGTTTGCAATGCCATAAACTGCAAAAGCTTCTCTGCCTCTGTCGTGTCCTTAATTTTTTTCGCTTTTGGAGGATTCTGTTTTCGAGGAGTTCTTCTGGAAATGTATGGTTTGCAATGCCATAAACTGCAAAGGCTTCTCTGCCTCTGTCGCGTTCTTAATTTTTTTTGCTTTTGGAGGATTCTGTTTTCGAGGAGTTCTGGAAATCCAATGAATAACATTCTCTCAATCGTCTTTTCACATGATTACAACTTGATAATAACCATCGTAGGTTTCAGAAATGATGTAAACTACTTGTACTTGCTACGTACTTTACATAATAGCTCATTGTTGCAACAAGTTAGAAACTGTTTTACATTTGAAGTTTGATAAACTGCAATCGCGATAAGTCATAAAACTATTTGTACTAGGCAAGTTATACACGCGTATATTCCAAGAGGGAAGATTTTCTATACGACATTTTCTACACAACACATCAAAAATGCCCCCGAAAAAAAGAATGAAAGCATAGCTGGATATGCAAGAAATCGAGGCAGTTGGTAAAACAATGCATATGTTCGGCTTTTCTTGATCTTGAATGGAGAGTAGTACGCACCGGGACTCTTCAAAACGGAGATCGGAAAAAATGGCTCCTACTCGGCTTTCAGATCTTCCATTGAAATGTCATATTTGCCTCCAGATTTCTCCCTCAACTGATCAAAGTCGAGAGAAAACAATTAGAAACCGATCACAGTGATGTTAAGGAAATAGAATCCCACATTGCTTGGGAGTGGAATGGGTGATCACTTAATAACATCTGGGACCTCTCCATTCATTGCCAATTGGTCTTGAGTTGGACATAAAGTTTCCACACTCTACGAGTAAATAAACAAAAGCAACTTGCTTCTCTTCCATTCAACTAGACGTCCAACAGAGGCTTTTGTGCGATTTTCAAATTATGAAACTAAATAAGTATGGGTATCGAATAGGTTTCAGATACTCGTACGCTCTCAATATGCCCTGATATGAATCGGGCAAGGCAAATTAGTAGACCATATTTTAGTTAAATGTCTTTAATTTCTAATATGCGATGGACACTTTGAGAATGCCGTGGGACACTTTTGGAACGAAAACAACAGACCAATTATCATTAGGGCATTAATATATTCATACATATACACTGCTTTTACATGGAATATAGAATAATAATCTTTTTTTAGAAGTATATTAGCAATTCAACTATTCTTTTTTAGGAGTTCAACTACTCTTTGATTTCACCTGGCTTCATTATTTATGCCAAGAAGAAGACTACGATTACTACTTGTAGAAATGTATAAAATATACACATGCATCCCGACGTATTCGTATATGCTATTTTTTAGATTTTTCCTTTGTATTCGTATTGTGTCATATCCGTATCCCACGTCCATATCTGCATCTGTGATTTATACTGAAGATAAACATAAGTCATAGACAAAGTCACACCGTATTATCACATACATATTGGGATTATGCATAACCACTTTATTGCCTCTACGTAAGCAAATTCCGCTTGATTCGGTCTCCGCTCTAGCTTCATAGCTTCAAGAAATTTATTTTTGAACAACATATGCAAATAGGGTGCTTCAGAAGTACCTTCTGTTGGAAGTATTAGTTCGGATATGGGTAAACTTAAATACTTCCTCCATCCCAATTTACTTGTCTCAATTCTATTTTAACTGGATTAAAAAACTAATTATATCTTTAAAGTGATAATGAATTTTATATCCAATATGGATTTTGTTTGATAAATTTCGATTTGTTCCATAATTCAATATTTTCAAAATCACCTAAAACATTATAAATTACAAGATATAATTAATTGAAAAGTGGCACGAATTCCAAAAAATGACAAGTTAATTGGGACGGAGGGAGTACAAAACATGAATAATATATTAATATATGACCATACTTGAATGATAAAAAATCAAACTTTAGGAAAACTTATGAATTTGAGGCATGCATGAAGCGCTCTCCTTAGAAAAGAAATGTTCTCACCAGGTCACTCCCAAGATACAATGATCTTTCGAAAAAAAATTTATACAGCTAGAACTTTTCCATGAACTAAGAATCGCCCGTATGGTCAAAATACCAAATCATGTGTATCTCAATGTACTCACTATATCGTCAAACCATGAAATATACTAGTAAAAAATACTCCAGATTCTCCTAGCCCTTGTTTGCTATGCTCGCGCGCACACATATTTATTATGAAGAATAGGAATAACCCTTTAAGTCTCAATTATCCTTGACTTAATATGCCAACTAAATGATAGGTGGAAGACTTACCAAAATTTTTTTGGCTAACTTTCATCCATAAAAAATGACGAGGGGTGCAGGAGAATCACAAAAGTTTCTAACTTATCTTGTCACCTCTCAAACAAAATCAATTATCATAACAAAATGGAATTGAATGGGAAAGCATAAAACCATAAAAATTAAATCTCTAAAATAAATAAATTTCAAAACAAATAAAATAGGACACACCTTTCCGAACACTTCCTTATGGTAGCAGTATCCCTGGTGGAACACATGACAGCAAATTAGTACACGTTTTAAAAAAAAAAAAAAACACCCTTTGGTTCAATGGAAAAGAGCAATAAAACACGGAAAAACACAGTACAAACAAAAAGAAATTGATTTTCGCGCTCCACTTTTGTACGCAGGCTTTGAACATGAAGTTACTAATAATTTTACGTTAAAAGTACAAAAATGAAGAGCCAAAATCAGCATCTCAAACATGGTGATTATGGAGTAATTACCTTGTCAGTTCCATAAAGAGAGTCACAGTAAGTGAAGACTGAGGCGAAGTTGCTCTGACTTTTTTCCCCAACAAAATGGTGATAGTCATGGAACTCTGCTCCTCCATAGAATGGAATATACTTTGAGGGGCTCCATGGGAAATCATATCTGCATATAAAATGAGACCTAATTGATGAGCATTTTCTACAAGTATCTCTAGTAAACTCTTACTGTATTTCTTTCCAAGATAGTAGTAATAAGCAAAAATGAGGAGTAGGTACTTCAATTTTCCACCCGAAACTTCGGAATATACTTAGTACCCGTGTCAAAAACTCAACACTTGGGCTTCTATCAATACGGGGTTTCGTATGAATAATGCATGAGGATTCGCGATGGCCATGCTTATCGCGGCAGGGCCTGGTTAACAGTTTACTGTTTAATCGTTTGGCACTACTTTAGGACGCACCAGCTTTTAAAGAAAAGAAGAAACTGATCATTAGTAGAATTCTTTAAGATCCATGCTTGAAAAACTTTGTTTCGCGAATTCGTCTAAACGCGAGGAACCTATAAGTTTAGAGGGGGGAAAAGCTTTGCGAAACTCTATCAACGACACAAAAAAGTCAATTCCCTTCAGATTGCAGTTCAAGAAAAGCAAAATTTATCAAATCAAAGGTGGGTTGAAGAGACATACCCACTATGAGTCTCAATGGCTTCCAGCTGCCTCAGGATCATCCAGAGCCAGAGAGTGATCATGTGGCCAGGAACGATCAAGGGACCGAGAAACGATGCGAAGCCGAGGATTAAAACCTCTGCCCAGTGAGCATAGGAAGCTGCAAATCCAATGGGAGCAGTGTACTCATGGTGGACCCTGTGGATCTTATCGTAGCCCCATTTGCAGTGTAGCATCCTGTGAAGCCAGTAGTTTGTGTAGTCCTCAACAAGAACGTACACTAGTATTTGCCAGAACATCTCTGATACTGATGGCAATGCCAATCCGGTTCTTATGCCAATCGCCTGCATCAAGATACCCAAAATCAAAATTGGTTTCAGTTTGTCTGACGAACTCAAGGATCATATCTCTTTTTGTTTTTGGAATTACAAGTTTAATCCGATTCATCGAAAATTTATCTGGACACTGTATATCTAGGCCTCCTTAAATATATAGCCTAATCTGATACTTATATCGGGTCAAACAAATGGGAGTCTAATCCAACTTTTAAATGGTTTCTAACAAAGTATGGGAAGCGGCTTACATGCCAAGCTTGCAAGTTTGAATCTCATCACCAACAAGAAATTTGTCTTATCCTTAACTTGGGGGCCTCGGGATTAGTCAATGGGGCGTAAACTAGTCTAGAAACCCGAATTTGAAAAAAAAAACCCATAAAATTTTGAAACATGTTCATCCAACAATTTTGTATTGGTAGAACACGGGAAAATTAACTATTTACAAAAGTTTCAAATTTGGTTTAATTTCCGTTTTGATTATATAAAACGAAGAAAAACTACTAAAGGTAACAACTCGTCAAGAGAACACTTATGTGCATAGGAATTCAGTCATGAAAAAGTTGTATCTATCCCAAGGTTTTAAATCGCAGTAGTGAACCGCGTATTGATTGCGATAACAAAAGTATCGAATGATATGTAGCAAGAATCTCGTGAGCGGCTGTGAATTGTTCATAATCATTTTTGGCGCCAGAGCCCTTAAAGCAGCCGTAGCGGCTGTGAAGGGGGCAAAAAAATCGGTACAAAGCAATACATATCGGGAAGCGGCCAATAAGAGTGTGATTCTTCTGTAGCACGGGTAAATCAGGGCGTAGCATACCGGATGGCCATAAAACCACTACGTTGCGGCCGGTATAAAAATATCTGATCTATCCATCATATATCCAGAAATTCATGACAAATTCTTAAACCATAACAAAAAACGCCATAAGAAAAAATACCTGAACCACAGGGAAAGAGAAGAGTTGGAGGGGACCCACAGCGCAGACGAAAACGGTCATGACATCCTTGTAGCATTTGAACATGCGACACAGGTTGTTCCTGACCTTGGGTTGGATCTTGAATCTGTCGACCTTGTAGGACCTCAGGAGCTCGGCGGCGGCGCACGGCAGAGGGAGCAAAGTGTAGAAGACGAACAGGAAGATGGTGTTGTGGCAATAGAGAAAGTAGTCCGATTTGTCGGCGGAGTATTTGAACCATAATGTCTCTGCAAACGTCAGGTTCCTCCCAAGCGACGCCTCGGCCTCCCCCATTGTTTGGAATGGCAGCATTTTTGCATGGGTGTTGTTTGAATACGAGTCTTATTCTCCCTCTCTCTCTCTGGATGTAGGTGTTTTGTAGAGAGAGAAAGAGAAGATGGTGAAGGAAGAGAGGGAGAGGAATGCAGAGGATGGTTTTGCAAAAAGGAGATTGTTTTCCCCTCCCTCTTTCTCTTCTCTCTTGGATCAAAGAGAACGGCAGATGGTTGGAGAGAGAGAGAGGTGGACGGTTAAGCGGAAAAGGAGAGCAGTTTTGTGGCACAAAAATATTCGTGGTTTACAGTCATGGATTGCTGTGACATGTTTTCTTGGAAAATGATTTTTACTATCCCTTTTAATCATTCACTCTTACTCTTTCTTTTTCTTTTTCTTTTTCTTTTTCATCTACGTGAATTTACAATATTATTTTTGGATGTGTAAAAAAGTGTATTGAATAAAGAGCAAGATCGTAAATTCAAGTGGATAAAGACAAAAAAGAGAATGTGAATTGTAGAATGGGGAGTATGAAAATCAATTCATTTTTTTTAACTAGTTTGTTTGTCAGAGAGTCAGAGTCAGTTTACACGCACCTCAAGATAAAAACAAATTACTTTATTACGTATGGCCCGATCTCAAGAATCGAATCCTAATCCGTTCAATCGAACCCCAGTCATCCAGGCACGCCGGCCGGGATTAATGCTGCGGAGTTGAATGCATGTGATTGTTTAATTAATCGTACCGATAAGAATGCGAGTATGTTGTACGCATTTGTTGGTGCTACACCTCGTCATCATCAGGGTGGCCAATTATCAAAGATACTACTAGTTTCCGATTGTGTTCCTGGTCCCGATCCATAGATTACCTCGAAGTAGAAAGATATCACAAATACCAGTTACACCAATCACCAATGGTATACTTATGTAATACTCTAATTGTGACATCCTTTTTAATTGAGGTGCTTAAATGTTATATTTAATAACTTAAGGGCTAAAGTGCAATTTTTTGTTTAAATTGGTGCATGTGTGCCGTGTGTTTGTGTGAGGTGGTGTGTGTGTGTGTCATCAAAAGGGAAAAAAAAAAAAAAACAAACAAAACCCATCAGAAGAGGTTCCAACGTGAGAGAGAGAGAGAGAGAGAGAGAGAGAGAGAGAGAGATCAGCCGGTGGAGAAGAAGAAGAAAGAAGGAAAGAAAGGAGGAAATAGGTATGGTCAAATTGAAGCCATGAGAGAGGGTTTTTGAGCTTGAAGTTGGGTTTATTCCTGAAAAATTCGTGTATAGTATGATTATGCATAACTGTGTTGAACCAAATTGAATCTGTCCTGTTTTTGATGAATATTTCTTGTCGACTTTCTGATCATGTTATTTTCTGGTAATTTTACTGGAGATGCCTCTGTGAGTGTAGTTTATGCTGTAAAAATTTCAGAATTTTCTGAATAGTATGGAAAAAGATAAAAATCTTGAACCGGGCTGCAGTCAGATTCGCGTCTGGGCAGACAGCCCAGACACATGTTGGAAAAACGGGCATAACTTCTTGCTCGGGTACCGGTTTTACGCACCGTTTCTTGATTCCGAAACTAGACTCGCATATCTTTCTGAATATGTATGGGTTGTGTCGTGGTTCTTTCTAGATTATAGCAGTTTTTGAATTAAAGTTCAGGTTTTGGTGATTCTGGAATTCTGGGCAGGTTTTGTAGCTGTGTTCTTAATCAATTTTCTCATAGTTGAATATGCTTCCTGACTATGGATGCTGTTGAGTCTTAAACCTTGATCAGTTGGTGTTGTTTTGGCGTTGGAAATATTGGAAAAGATTAAGTGTGTGATTTTTAATGAGCATTCGATCGCAGACTGTTCTGCTGGGTCTGTAGTTTCTGTTTTAGATGTGTAATTTCAATGGAGCATATCTTAGTCATTCGGAGTCCAATTTGGGCAAATTTTATATCTAGATTGATGTACTAGAAGCCTTCTTGCTAGTGGTGGTGGTCTTGTAGTATTCTTTGAAACCTATAGAATTCTATAGTCAGAAATCGATCAGTGGTTCTGTTGATAATGTGTGAAATTGTGAAATTCTTGGTTTTGGGTGTGAATTGGTAAATTTACTTTTGTTCGGCAACTGCTATATAGTTGAATTGATGCAGAACATTGTTAATGTATTTGTTAAAGCCTTTCAAGTATTTCTATACTAAAATATTTGGCTTGTGCATAGGTGACGAGTCGGTGAGTCAAGGAGTACCGAAATCATAGTTGTACTTTCTTTTGGAGTACAAGGTGAGTGTTTGATTCATAGATGTTATTCTATATTGAATTGAACTTGATTGTTGGCTTAGTGCCCGGTGATTGGCTTTATGCCTTAAACTATTGGCTGTGTGCCCGGTGATTGGCTTTATGCCATATGGCTTTATGCCTTAAACTATTGGCTGTGTGCCCGGTGATTGGCTTAATGCCAAAGGCTTTATGCCTTAAATAATTGGTTGTGTGCCCGGTGTTGCTTTTAATTGCTTGGTTCACTGTTTGACTGGTTGAGATATATCTTTTAGCTGTACCTTTAATATGGAATTGCATCCATGTCTCATAACACTCCTGGATTCCATTTTGGAATCCAGTTTTGCAGGTGTTGTAGATATCCACTGCTGATCGTCGTAGGGTTGTACGCTCGCTTAGGGTAGCATGTCGGGAAGGCTGGACTAGTTTTGGCAAAATTTTGTAGATAGGGATGTAGTTGCAGCCTATGTTCATATTTGGTTTATTGTATAGTTTAATGCTTTCTTAAGACTTCCGCTGTGTTGTAAGAACGTTAAGTTTTGCGTTATCAATAAAATGGTTGTTGACTAATTTAGTTGCTAAAACTTGAGTTATAGAAATGGGTTGGTGGTTGATGTTGCACCCTCACGTCGGTTTAGGCTCATTTGAGTGCTGGCCCGGGGTGGGGTGTGACACTAATCTTTTTAAATAACGAGAAACCAAGCTTGTCAAGTTGGTTGTCTTATTTTTCTTTCCAGTGATGAATTGAGTTCGAGTCCCACGGGAAGCAGACTTGAGGTTTAGAGTTACGAATAGCCTCTGAACCTTCCGTTGACTAACATACTAATTACCCCCGTTGATGTATACCATATAAAGACAAGATTCCGTAGATTCTGTTTGTTGTTACTAGTAGGTTATTCTTTTCCGAGAAGACATTCACAACTATACCATATGAAGACAAGATTCCGTAGATTCCGTTTGTTACTAGTAGGTTATTCTTTTCCGAGAAGGACATTCACAACTATACCATATGAAGACAAGATTCCGTAGATTCCGTTTGTTACTAGTAGGTTATTCTTTTCCGAGAAGGACGTTCACAACTCGCCGGCGCTACAGGATGCCCCGAATACGACCGTTCTTCACCTCCCCGTGTGGCCTATTCTGATAGGAAAATCATGACCTTCGCATTTCCTTCTTTCTAAGAAAAAACCCCCCTTCTTCCGCACGTAGACTCAATCAAGGGCAAATTTCAGTTTGTCCCCTTATGGTTTGGGTCGGGTGCGAACACACCCCTCCTCCTTTGAATATCACTACATAACACCCTGTGGTTTGTGGACTAATGTGCACAATTAGAGTTTCTGTCTAATTTAACGGGAGGTGTGCTTCACTTGCCTATTTTGAGAGTGACTATGAGTACGACTACAATTTTATAACAAAATACCCTGATATATCCCCAAATTACAGAAATGCCATCTTCCTCCCCCTTTCCCCAAATCGGCCCCTCCTATACTCTAATATGCTCTACCCACCTCCCCAGATCCGCTCCTCCTCTGTTGCCTCCATCTTCCAAAGGTCAACAAACCCACAATCATGGGCCACCACACCACCAGCACCTCAACAAACCCACAATCATGGCCACCACACCCGCAGTGACTCCGCACCTACCATTCCTTCTAACCCACCACCACAACCCCGCCACCATAATGACGACACCGCAGCCGCCGCTACTACTGAACCCATCGACCTCCCATGCCCTTTCGAAACTCTCGAAGGCCTTGAAACGCGCTTAATTATTACTCCGCCGCAGCAGTGGTGGGAGGCGGCGGAGACGGCGGCAGGATGGGGTCGCCGGTGAAGGGGGTGGGGATGGCAGTGACGAGCATGGTAAATAGGGCATTGGGTCTGAAGATGTTACGACGATCGCAGTGGCGGACGAGCTCGTTGGTGTTGGGCAGCCATGGTGGAATTGACTGAGGCTGCCGATCCGGATTTAGGGGCTACCGGAATTGATTTTGTGTGGTGGGGTGCGACGGTTATGGCCGGGTGGTGGCAGGTGTGTGCGGTGGTTGTGTGAAATTTAGGGTTTCATAGTTTTGAGGAAGAAGAATATCGTGGTGTCAAGTGTGTGTATGGTGGTGGTGTGAAATTTAGGGTTTTGATAGGAGTTTTGGGGAAGAAGACCTGGTGTTAAATTTCACAAGGGCATTAGAGTCATTTCGCAAGTTCTGTTAACAGAGTTGGATGTGCACATTATTCCACAAACCACAGGGTGTTATGTGGTGATATTCAAAGGAGGAGGGGTGTGTCTGCACCCGATCCAAACTATAAAGGTCAAACTGAAATTTGCCCCTCAATCAATTCACTAAAATATACTGAATAATAAAAGTTCCGTCTAAATCAAGTTGATATGATCATCCTTATTTCGTCTGACAGAAAAGTCTCTATCTGCACAGATATTGTGAACAAATTACGATGTGGGATTCACTACAAATCCTACAAAAATGATCCGAGCCATTCATTGAATATAAATTACAACACCACGACGATCACAAACCAGGTTGGTCAGCAACTCATCATCGTCAAATCTGATTTGATTATCAAATTTTCAAAAACATAAATTTGATCCGTTTCCAATTTTTATAGACCAGATACAGATGTCCGATCTGAACGTCTCATCCGATCTTTCTTTTCCTGTTTAAAAATTGAAAAATGTCCGGATAAATAATTGCTGAAGGTCCACAAAGAATTTACTACAAAAGCAAAATTTAATTACAAACCTAATAGAGCATATTTTACCAGTCAATCAAACAAATGGGGCTTGGAAGAAGGATTCGTTATGGGGTGCTAGGTTTGGAAGTTTTGAAATGGACGTTGGATCACAATGTGCTGGAGATCTGCATTCACAGAATCACGCAGATTGTGAGCTTTTCATTCAAGGGTTTAGGAATCCTCGGAAGGCTATGTCCAGCTTACACGCAGCTCTTTTGGACTTTTGTCGCTTATGTCTTTCTTCTAATTATGTTAAAGTAGTGAAATCTTCCAGACAGGCTGTTATTGCTGCTCATAATTGCGAGAGCAGCTTTATTAACTGTGTAACGTTGTTTTTAATATACACGGATTGATATTGCTCCTAAAAAAACTAACTCTTTTTACATATACTAATCTCAAAACCGTCGCGATAGGCCTTAAACTAATTCTTGAAAAAAGAGAACATATATGCATGCATAAGCATTTGAATTTTGAGTTTCAACGTTATGGTACTACCTTACGTATCCATTCCGGCAAAAATAAATAAATAAATAAAGAGAAGAATCCGAATTATGTCGACTTGTAAGATCACGCTGTCTTAAAGCAATTCCAAAGATTGGATCAATGTTTCACCCTCTACTTTTTCTACTAAGCTCATGAAGGTGCCATCATTTGAGAAGATCTTAATTTGTAATTGAGACTCAGCCATACATAGGAGCAACTTGGAGAAGAGAAAGCGTCGCGGTTTTCTGCAGGATCTTTTGCAGAAGTAGAGCAGGGAACATGTCTGAACCGCCAAGTTGAGATCAGCAACTGGGGCTTTCGGCTAGGGGCATGCAGAATCTCTATTTTTTCCCCTCCTATGAGGTTGTAGCTTCCCTCTTCTTTGAGTAAATAGCCCCCTGCTTTTGCCTTTCCTTGAATCGACGAATTCAACGCTTTCACTTTAGCTCGATCAATAGAACGTCAGTTAGTTTAATATCCAACTGAATCGACGAAAGATTGAATCGTTACGGCCTCCTCTTGTTCCTCAATAATGTTCAGAAGAAGATGCACCATAGAACCCTACTCAGTAAGTAGAATGCATTAACTATCCGCTCTAGGTTGGGCAGTAAGGGTCGAAGATATACAGTAATGTTTCATCCTCTACTTCACGCGATCCTCCTTTCGGTCTTGTGTAGTCTATACTTCTCTATGGTTCCATCACGGTCAGGCCCTTCGGTCAGTAGAAAAAGTAGAGGGTGAAATATGTTCGATATGCAACTGGTCTAGTCACTACCGGTAAGGAAAGCACTCCCTCAATGACAACTGTTACACAATCTTGGATAGAACTTAACTTCAAAAGCTAGCTTATGAATTGAGGGTGCCCTCACGGGCGATGTGGGACTTCGCTTCACACCCTCTCTCATGCGCAGCGTGCTCACTCGGCAGCACCAACTGCTTGCAGGCCAGAGACACACCCTACTCATCTCTAGTACCTAGCTTTGATACCATATTAGACGGTCCTGGGTAAAACTCAACCACAAAAGCTAGCTTATGAAGTGAAGATGTCATCACGCTTATATACTACTCTGGCAATGTGGGACTTCGCTTGACAACAACTACTAGTGAATAATTTTTTTGGGGTAAATTAACCTTTCATTATGCACAACAAACACTAAACCAGGGGTTGAAACCCTTGCAACACATGCTAGATCGAAAACCTAGCAAGGAACAAAAAAGAAAAACCCCAAAGGGAAAAACAAAGCAAAAGCCAGAAAACAGAGGGGCAAGTTCCAGTCCCTAACCAGCAACCTATTCTGATCCGTCTTCTTAATATTCCGCCAAGAACATAAGCAAGCTCTGATCTCATCTTCTATTCGGCCAAAAAGATCTACAGCTTCAGACATTTTACCTTGGAACACACGACAATTCCTTTCCCTCTAAAGCCAATAGATGGTGGCAGCAAGAGACAACTTGAAAATAACATGCAAACAAGAATTTCCAGATCTATTACTCAACACCCAACTAGCTTCCTAAGACAATGACATAGGGGGTCTACTGACACCATTCTTCTAGAGCACCAAGCCCCAAACATGCTTAGAATATAAAACAATCAAAAAACAGGTGCCCATGAGAAGGAATTCGTATACTTTTCGTCTATCTAACCTAGCAAATGCAAAAATAACTAATGGTAAATTTGAATTTGTTTGTTAACTAACAGACTTTTTGCACAGCATGAGATCGTTAATGTGAGATAGAGAGCAATGAATATACACTGTAACATCTTACCCCTGAATATTTCTCCCAATTAACGTCAGCGATCAGGATTTGTTACAAGGCATCAATGGACCAATGCAACACTCTTGATAAGAAGTAGCTCCTACAATATATAGCTTATCATCCTCCAATGAACTGGCATGGACTAGAGCCACAAGTTCCATTTTGTTTCATTGGAAGTCCAACGTAAATGACCTCCTTGTCTTCCCCATAAAAAACCTGGGATAAGATTTCAAGAGGATACAATTCCAACATGCTTGCAGGAAATGTGAGAGCAAGGAGAAATTTATCTATAATCTGCCCATACATTTTCTCAAGGTTAAGCGCATACGGATGCTTTGTTCTCCAATTTGAGCTCTGCTCAAACTTCTAATATGGGATCTCATCATAACTGTCGTAGTGGGCCAAACAATGGGATAGTCCAGTGGACCGGATGGCATTACGGCATTACCCACAGAGGCCTAGCGTGCCTCCACGCTATGGGCTCATCCGAACAGTTGGGCCGGACCGGTACAGTGGTCCGGATCCTCTAATCTCCGGTTTAGGCAAATAGGTTTGCCAAACGGTTTGGCCAAAAACCCGACCATAATGGCCCGCGTGATACACGAAAGGCAGCTCACCCTCGTGCACTTAACCGTCTCAGCCGAAGCGGTTACTGGACGTGCCAAGCACGTGCCTACTTGGAGGCCAAGTCTTACGACTCTACATAAAGTACAGTGATAAACCCTAAGGAGGTACGCCATTTACTCCACTCTAAACCCTTCCTCGCATCACCTCCTCCTCCAGTCACAAACTTAACCATCGGAGTGCCTTCCCAGTCACCTCCGACCAGTTAGGCACTAATGATGGGTGTTCCTTGTGCAGATTAGGGCGAGCAGTGCTTCCTGAGCCCATATCCAAACCAGAACTACACCAGAGTGTTCTCTGGCTAAATCGACTCACCACAACTATTGACATGGACTTGTTTTTCGTTTCTTTTTTCCCAGTCAGTAGAATGCCGTCATGGAAACTTTTTACCACAGAAACATAAAATTTCACATGCCATAAAGATCATGAAATTCTCCATTTAATGCTAACCCAGTGATTATCATCAACTCTCAACTACCAAGATAAAACAGCTATCATTCGAAAAGGTGGTCACATAGTTTACACATAAATTCAAGAAGTCTTCATCGTAACAAGTTCACATTAAAATTACAGGTGTTATTTTCTTATATGCCACACCCAAAAACAAAAAAGTCAACTTACTGAATAGCATCAGGTTGTCTCTCTGGCAAAGATGCTTCGAATTCTGATAAAGCCTTGCATGATTCAAATATCATACCTAATGTAGGGTACTTGGACTGCAGAAACAAAGAATACAATGATAATAACTGGAAGAGTAGACATGGTAAGATAAGAGTAAAATACTACCAAAATCCTAGAAGCCAAGTACTTTTAGTAGTACCATAGAGTTTCTTCTCTCACTTTCATGTAGTCACAATCTAAGAGTGACACCTTCCAACAAAAGCCAAATACACAGGTTCGAGCATGAGATTGTTTCCTCTCGTTATCCTGACAAACTAATTAATTTGAGAAGCAAAAGGAAACAAAAAGACCTTCAAACAACAACCTAACCAAAACTATTTGTATTGCTTATGACTTCTGATGAGTGTGATGATTGACGTCACAAGACTAGTAAAAGTTGCCAAGAGGAATTTCAAAAGACACTAATTCATATGGTTTTTTGATGTCCTTTCTGGAATGGTTTCGGGGAAAAGCTTCTACCAGCAGAAATTGCAAAACAGACTTTGATCTGGCATATTATAAATGAGATATCAATCACTAGCAAAATAACCAAACTGTTTTACTGGGTCTAGCCAACTGGCCAAGCCATTACTCTAAAAGGATTCTTCTATGGGAACCGACAGTTTGACGCAGGGCCCACTCCGGGTCCTGCACGGATAATCCGAGCCCGGTTATCTGAATGAAAAATTAGAAGATTGGATCAAACACCTACACTTATCCGATTGAGGTGATTTTTCACAAGGGCACTCCAAAAATTATTTTAAATTTATTGAACAGCTCGGATTATCCATGAGGGACTTGGAGTGGGCCCCATGTGGCACAAACTGTCGGTGCCTTCAGCATTTTCATACTATGAAAACAACCAATTTTGAATGTATAATATGTTGTGTTCCTGTTTGGCTCATTATGGAAAAAACCCATCCTCTATTACAAAATTCAGATCTTCACATTCAACTAGCCAATCTACACTACACCACAAAACATATTGATGCTGAAATCCTTACAACAAAATGTTGGATGCTAACAAGCATTGCAAACTCTGTTCAATGAGACAATCATTAGCCCTTTTCCTTACTTCAAAATTTGGGGTGTGGTGTTTGTCATTTCCTACTTGTAAAATCTTTTTTCTTTTTCTGTTAAGTGAGACGCTTTCTGAAGAAAAACAAGAAATAGAGATATCAATATCAAGAGTGCATATCCTCCTACTATGAAATATCCTTATAAAAACAGGCAACTAGGAGCCATAGGAATATTTTGCCAATGCCAGTTGCAAAATCTTATTAAGCTGGGAGTTAATCTCTATTTATTGTTGCTGACATAAGTGATAAGTTGTAACATTGACAATCATTTTTTGAGTAATATGTAAAATCACCCCAATAAGGAAAGAGGCCAACAATGTAGCATAGTAGGGAAAACATCTAAGTTTTCCATTTTTCAAAGTATTAAAGCAAGCACCAAACAGCATATAGCAAAGCAAAAGCTCTTAAACGGATGATTAATTGATACCAGTACCTTAATATATGAAAACTATATCTGAACTGTAGGGAGATGGGGCATACCATGTCCATATTGAACCTCCTAGCGGCGATGGCAATTTGTGGGGCCAAAAACACATCAGCCTGCAAATGACACCTCTGATTAGTCTGGGTTCTAAGGTCCTCAGTAGTTAATATATAGTCATTTCTTCTCTTTCTCTCTTCCTCCTAGAGCATCACCAACAGCAGAGTACATCACATTTCTTAAAACATAAATCTGCCATGATAGGAAGGTTCATTGTATGAAGCACTTCAAGGTGTTTAGAGACCATTCAGCCTTACACGTCACTGGGAAAATTACTCTTGATGGAAACTTATGCTTACCACTGCACATTGCATAAGATCTTAACAGCGAAATTTTTGCTGCTGTACTTTTACATGATTCTCAGGATACAAACTCTATTTAGTAGATTCTAGGTGGAATGCTCTTCAGTTTGAAAAATAAGGACCAATCCATAGGAAAAGATAGAAAAAAAGACACAAAAGTTTCAGAAAGGGAGCGATACCATATAGATTTTGTCTCCTGTAGCATATTTGCCAGAAGAATTTTTCAGCAACTTCTCAAGAGCTGTATAAAAGATGAAAAACAAGGTATTGTAACCAACAACAGAAACCTCAAACAGCTTAAAGTTGACGAACTACATATTAAAGATGTTTACACTGAGAGGACAAAATCCTTTTACTGGAAAAAAGAGGAGAACAAAGTAGTCCTGCTTCGAGATCAACTACAACAAAGTTACAGCAGCCAAATATCTCAAAGTGACTAAAAAACTATATCCTCTACTTCACTGTATTAGTTAGACACTGCACCATTTCCAAGGTTTTCTATATTGACTAGATAGCATAAGAAAGGATGAGAGTGCAGGCCTCCTTCAGCACATGGGATCACATTCATGTGTTTTGAAGTCAGCAGGGACTGCATTGCATTTCATGGGTTCCTTTTTTCTTTGTAACGGGAATCTGATTTGTTATCTCTAGTCCAATAAAATCAATAGCAGAGAATCCAGAGACTCAGTGGATTGAGAGAGTCATTATCGAAACATGGAATCTAATTCTTCAAGTTGATACCATCAATGAACAATCATTAAAACTGAAAACTTAATCAAGTATAAATTCAATTTGCATGTGTGAGTTACATGATTGCATCTGCCAAAAGGAGCAGAACTATGTCTATATGTCCTGCCTATGGTAAAGCAATAGGCAAACGTATCCCATTAATGGTTAAGGCCCCACCATAGAGATGGCCAAATATAAAGCATGTCAACACGCTATGTAGTTGACCAAAAATGGAGAAAATACAAAGAGAAAAAGTCTCAAATAGAACAATAATACTCACCAATGAAACCCTTGTCTATATTATACTGAGCCCATGACAGTCGCTCTTCGGGACCAACTTTTTCCTCAATAAGCTTCTGCAAGAAGGGAGGACACTTGAGAATGTAAACCAGAAGTGACAACTCTTTCTTCAATATATGACCAACACTAACCATATGCAACCTATACATACCAGCACTCCTAACATAGTAAGCGGTTGTACACTAGAACAGATAATATTTGCAGCCTGTGGGACAAGAACACAATTCCAAGCGTAGTCACAAACCAATATGTCCTTATAAGATACCGCCATGCAGACTTCCCCTTCTCGGATAAGTAAGTTGACAAGGAATTCATACCCCCATACATATATAGGTGTCACACACACACAGATACATACAAGGAATGACCAAACAAAATACTAGGGCATGCCACAAGCACTATGAAGACTTCCCCTACAATGAATAGATGATGACTTCAAATGTAACCTGAAGATTGAGAGCTCTTAACCGCAGATCAACTGGCAATAGTGCATTTTCAGGGTACTTCTCTTCTAAGTACTGACGAAACAACAACATTTTGAGCCCAAATACTCGATTCAGTGCATGATCAAAGAAAATCCCAACAGAACAAACTCACATAAATTCAATAATACCAACCATCAATATTGCATATGAATCCGAAACAACAAAATCACCATCAACGAGTACCGGAACTAAATGAAGAGGATTTAACTTCTCAAATTCTGCAAGTCATCAAAAATTGGTTACATAAACTCGCACTTCAGTGTTCTGAACTAGCTACATAACAGGGAAAATGAAAAAAGTACAGCTGCAAACGAGCTGATTCGAGTCGAACTATTAAGTGTCCGAGCTTGGCTCGCTCGAAATTCGTCTAGCTCAAGTTCAGCTTGTTCAAAATTAGTCTAGCTCAAGCTTGAGTCGAGCCCAAATTTCAAGCTCGAGTTGGGCTTGTCTAGTATAGAAGTGTTCGAGCTCGGCTCGTTGCTCGTTCAAAATCAGTCTAGATCGAGCTCGGCTAGTCATGGTATCATGGTATCGAGATGTTACAGCTCAGTTTGTTTACTAAACGAGTCATTGTTTATACCGATCTTTTATTAACTAGCCGAGTTACAACTAACTTGCGCTCGTCTCGTTTACTAGACAAGCTTAAAACTTGAGATCGACTCGTCTACGAGCCTCGCCTCGAGCTGCGTTTGCAGCCTTAGCAAAAGCCAACTAGAAACAAGAATTCTCCTTCAAATCTCGAGGTTTCAACCACATTAACGTAGAGTCACCTGGAGTCAAATGCTCTCCTTTAGCAAGGTCGACTGCTTTGTACTCATAAGGAATCCCTAATAATAATCGAACGTCAAGAAATTCAAAGCAAAACAAGCAGCGATACAAGTCAGAACAAAAGAAAAACGAAGCCGGGCGTAAACTATAGTAGTAATGATGCAAGTATTTTGGATGTGTGAGGAAGGTGTTGGTGAGACCTTTGAGGTTCAAAGCGAAACGAACACGCCATGAACAAGAGCTCTGCCAATTGGAGTACAGGACTACCTTCGAAGCTGGAGAAATTGACGACGGTGGAGTTGATGAGTCGTGAGGGTTTACCTGTAGTATAAACTTCAACAATGAGTTTAACTGAATCTCGATCCTGATTTTGGAGAGAGAGAGAGAGAGTGAGTACCATGGTTGGTCCGAGACTTGGAGGTCGAGGTGAAAATAACTCATACATGCCACATTTATCCCACCGTGTCGGCCGGTAAGAATAGCGGGTGAAAATACCCAAAAGCAAAAAGAAAGGGAATTGATTTCAGCAAAAAAGAAAGCAAAAAAACACACATTTTTAGCACTAAAATTCAAAATGGGGTGTGGTTATAAAAAAGAAAAAAGAAAAGTGTGGATATCAAAAAAAGGAAGGTAGAAATCAATTCCCAAAAAAAAAACAATGCCTAGAAAATTGAGTCCAATTTTGTGAAATTATACAAAATCGACAAAATATAATATTGTGAAGTTATACAATAATTCGGGAGTGGTACTTCGGACCATGATTGATAATGACGAGATCATGTCAAACTCCAGTCCCTCGGCAATACTCACTTTTTAAAGCTTCGAACATCAACAATTATTTATCTTTTTGGCCATGCGTAGCGGCGTATACATCAACGGGTTGGAGCATCTCCATTTCTTATTTAATTTTTTATCCAAAATTTAATAAAAAATTGGATAAAAATTTGATTTGGTATGAAGCAATCTAATGGGCAAATACAAATCTAGGCATAAATTTAAGTAAAGGTTTCATTAATGACATAGTTGTAAATTTGAGGGGGAGAACATAGCCTTCAAAATTTGAGTAAGGATTTGATTCAAACCAAATTTGGAAAAAAAAATTTAAGTAAAACTCAAATTTGGTATGAGTTTGAGTAAAGAGTAAAGTGGTGTTTTGGGTTATTTTTACTCAAATTTGAGTATGGAGTGGAAATGCTCTTAGGGAAAGTTAGTAAATTTAGTCCACAAAAAATTCAAAGGCTATCCATAATTTTGAACGCTCACGACTCCCGAAGGAGAGATCCATCAATAAAAAAAACTGGGTTCACATTGGCAATCATTTAAATGTCATTTTCTTGTGAATCCCGCTTTATATTCATACAAAAATCTTAGGCCTCCTATGCACCAAAAAGATTGTACATATAGTCAGGATCAAGTCAGGAGGTGTGGACCGGAGCTCCGATCCGCATCTTCCCATTTCTCACATTTTTCGATTGAATTTCGATGATCCGAGCCGCTCAATATGATCAGAACGTGATTTTAAGGATACCCGAGTTCCGAAATATAAATAAATAAATAAGATTGTACATATATGCTCATTTCTCGTTTTTTTATCATTGAAAATTGCAAGATTACACTGACCCTAGCAGTCCGGGTTTCTGTCGTTGCTTTGTATCATCAATCACATACTTTTAACAATTGGAGTACATTATTCGGACACTAATGCCCAGACATTTACCCGGGTGCAGATGTATTCGGAGCCATGCGATGTGTGTGGAGATCACATGCACGCCATGTCCTTGAATCCAAGCTATTTCGGAATCAAAAGAAGGTTCAAGCCCGGATCCAAATCACCAATTATTCATTTAGCCCCCAAACAATGAGAAACTGTTTTAAGTTCAAAAGACCTGTGCACCATACGTAATTCCTGAATTGGGAAACGGAATCCACGTTAATTTGACTAGATACGACATTAATACGAGTAACATAATTCACCACCTTAGACCACTAGCAGTCATAGGACTCATAACCGTCATATCGTACACCTTCGTTGGGAGGATGCTTACCAACGCATTTCCCATATTTCCCCCATAGAAACACCAGTGAAATCCCACAATTTTTCTGGGATTGCTCCATGTAACAAGCTTGAGGACAGTATTTGGTCAGTACCAATACCATAACCCATTCAACAAAACACACCCATACGAGACTCTTCAAGCTATAAAATTAAGCTAATTTCATATTGAATAAAAAACATCTGACTACAAACGTGATTTGTTCCAATTCCAGCAGAACTAGGATGAGACTATACACCACAAAATATCAAGACATGTCTAATAACCATTAAAGCAAGCTATTCACTCCTCGTTCTTCCTCATGTTTTGGCTCTTTTTTAACCGTAAAGCTCCTAGCCTCATCGTCTGTAACTTCGCTGTTCACGGAAAGAAATACAAAAATGACACAAGACTATGATGGAGAACAAGTTAACGGGTGCTTAGGAATATCAAGTAAAGAAATCTAAGGGCGAGAGGAAATGTAACAACAGCAAACCTGTCTACAGCTTCAGTCTTTGTGATCAAAGAGACCCCTTTGGACGCAAGGAACTCACAGAAGTTGTTAAGGTCTTTCTCTTGGCAGAATTTATAAAGATGACGCAAAAATTCGTTGAACTGTTTGGGTTCCTGCACAAAAACAAGATTACAAGTAACGACGTCTTTATTTTGCCATGTAGATCATCAAGAAGACAACAAATTGTGGAACTGTTGTTACAGTTACAAATAGGAAAGCTGCACACCATACAAGGGAACGATGTTGTGGCATAAATTTTGCTTTAAACCCAACATGGTGTGTGTGTGTGTGTGTGTGAGAGAGAGAGAGAGAGAGAGAGGGGTCAAACTTGCTCAAGGATACAACCCTTGCGGAGGGATACTAAACATTCCAGTGCCTTCTGATAGGTATCCCCTTCACAAGAGTTCTCCACCATGTCAAAAATTTTATTTTTCATGTCCTTAATTGCTTTATTAACCCACTCTGGGCTATCTCTTCGAGACATCATAGCTTCAAAATCTTGAACAGGAGTCAAGTCCCCAATTTTATCAATATTGCCTGCCGATTTATTTTCTATGTACTTCACTGCTCCAACATCATTAGCATTCCCAGAACCCTCTCCTTCCTCATCTGATCGAGAAGGTTTATCCCTGAGTAACCGCTTTGCAGA
This sequence comes from Rhododendron vialii, assembly GCF_030253575.1. Classification (NCBI taxonomy): domain Eukaryota; kingdom Viridiplantae; phylum Streptophyta; class Magnoliopsida; order Ericales; family Ericaceae; genus Rhododendron; species Rhododendron vialii. The sequence continues at coordinate 2,934,709 of NC_080563.1, read as the reverse complement.
CTTCTTCAGCTGCAAACAAATTAACATTTTGATTTCAAAAGATGTTGACAACAAACACATCTGTCTCTCTCAACAATCCATTATGCTTAGGTGTAAATACCTTGGGATTTTCCTTGAGTTCAAAAAGCCTACGAAATTCATCAACAACAGATTTGCACTCAGAAAGAATTTCTGGATCAGGTTGTGTTATCTTCTTGAGAGTATCGTCAAGTGGAGGCACAGGTGCATCAGGGTGCTTTGATTTCAATTCAAGATGGCGATAAAAACGCTGACAATACACGGCATATCATATTAGATTAATAATAAAGTGTATCCTAGTAATGTCAAGTCGTTGATAACAATAATATTAATATAAATCAATGCAAAAAACATTGAAGGAGGCACAAGTACAACACCATATTCTTCATTGGATTCCATAGAGTTCTTACAATAACAAGAGGCACATCGTGATCAGGAAATCACATCTTTTTAAAAACCTTTTACAGGGTCAGCTGCAATTTATTCCCATATTTCTTGTCAGCTTGTTTGTTTGTTAGACTTTTACTTGACCATATATTCAAAACAAAGTCCAAGATGACCAACCCAATAGGAGGCCTCCCCAACCAACATGTGTTATCCCTTCTTCTTCTTTCCCCCTTTCTTTTTTGCAAAAATGACTAGCTGACTACCTATCTTCTATTCAAGGAGCTATAAGTCACACATTTCCTACAATCGTATCCTTTGCTCCATAAGTCACATTTTGATTGTCCATTTTTGGCAACTGCAGTTTTGTGAATAATTTTCAGAATTTTTCCACCAATCAAAAGATCTCAAACTGTTCTTGTAGAAAAAGTTTTCAAAATCATCTAAGGCCTTGTTCCTATAAGAGCTTAGGGGCTTTTGGGGCTTTTTGAGTTTTGTCCGTATTCAAAAAAAAAACACAATTTTTTAGCTTTGAGCCAAACTTTGTGGTTTATTGATTTACCTTGATGAGAGGAATCGAAAAAGTAAAAGAATTTTACTTTTACCTAATTATTTTTTGAAATATCCAAGATAAAACCCAAAAAGCCGGGACGAAACAATAAACCACAAAAGTTTGACGCAAAACTAACAAATGCGATTTTTTTTTTTTACTTTTCCGAGATAAAGCCCAAATTTTTGGAAATATTTTTTTACCTAAATAGTTTTGCGTCATAATTTTTTACTTTTCCGATTCGTCTCATCGAGACGAAACAATAATCCACAAAAGTAACAAACGTGAAAATAGTTTGAATAAAGACAAAACTCAAAAAGCCCCTAAAGCTCTTAGAAACTACAGATGAAATTTTTTTAAGTGCAGAATAGTGAAAATGGTTAAAGAAGGTGGACAAAGACTGAATATCTACTTTGGTACTGATGAATGCAGGAAGACTTTCATAGAACAAGCTGCAAGTGCATGGGAGGGAACACTGCCAAAGCAGAAGAATAAGGAAGAATTTATCAGTACCTCCAGAACGGGATTCGGTGTGAAATCCGGCTGCAGAGCTTCTTCTTTGCCAGTTGGGGCAAGATCAAACATTTTTACCAGGTTATCTGCTGCCTCCTGTTGTTCTTCATTTGGCTGCCGTGACATAGGGAAGTTACTGAATGAGGGTAACTGGAACTCTCGGACATCCTCAGCAAAAGGAAGAACATTGAAGTAAAATGAATCCGGCTGACCAAAACACAAATAAAAACGATAATATCAAACCAAAAGGCAAAAACAGCAATAGTTGTAACTTGTAAATGAAGGTGTGAGGGGAAACTGCACACTGAAACTTACAGTATTGTCTTTGTCCGATACATTAGGGGTAAGTACCCCAACAACGACATTCCCTTGACCCTGTCTCCAAACACAACGGAGAATTGCTACCTTCTTCATTTCCTTCATAGCTCTAGCTAAGGCAGAAACTGAGAGAATGGCCTTTTTATTACCCGGATCGGCAATGAAGATGGAGACGTCTTTCATGTAATAGTGCCTTTTGAGCATATCATGTAAAAGGAGTGTGAAAGGTTAAGTAATAGAACTTAATCCCTGTAGTGACCCCTGACAAATAAAATGCAAGAAAATTCTAATTCAAGTCAAAGGAGTTAAATTTTACCGCATTATGTTAGACACATCTGTAAAACCCAGAAGCTTCACACTCTTCTCTGGTTTGAACTTTACTGCATCCCATTCGGCAGACGAAATAGGAACTACTTGTGGTCCATACCGATAACCTTTAATTCTTTGTTCAGGAGGAACAATTCTACTAGGTTCTTCAACACTTTTATACTCATAATCTACCTTGATTTCGTGAGTAGCAAACTTATCTGTTGGAGGCGCTTTATCAGAATACTTTTTGAGAGTGGGAAACTTCTCTTCAGCTGTTTTCTTGTAAACCCATACCTAAAAAACAGAGGAAAACAACAACAAAACGCAGCATGTGAAATCATCCAGCAAGGTGACAAGCAATGATTCACACTTTCGGGCTGTTTCTATTAGTTGCAGAATGCTAATATCACACACTCCCTCCCTTGCACGCAAATATAGGAAGGAAATAAAAACAAAATGCAGCATGTGAAATCATCCAGCAAGGTGACAACCCCATACAAACTTCTAACGAACGTTCTGCATGAGTTTGAATTTATAATGTCATTTATCCTAGCATGTGAATTCTCTAGGCTGCTGGCTAATAAATATAGAAAAGAAAATCCCATTTGATGTGCCTCGTTACCTTGATCTTCAATGCTGAGCTTATTTCAAGGTCACCTCTGTATATTGTGACAGGAGAAATTCTCCGAGTTCTAAGTGCACCTAATAATGAAGTTGGACTCTCCACATAAACTACCTTCGAAGAACTTTTCTTAGAAAATACACCCAGCAGATGATCATTCTCTTCCATCACTCCCCCATTTCCATCCACAGTTTGCTTTCCCCTTGGAACTATACAATCCATTTTGATACCCTGTGCAAGCATCTGAGCAGAAATGGTGTTGACTTGATCCTCCTCTGTTCCTTCATACGGAGCTTTAACAGGACAATGTGCCTTTGTAACAAGGCAAAGGCGTTTCTTGCCCTTGTTTGTTGGTCCAAATTTTTTTATCAGCATATCCATCCCCACCACAATGGCATCAAGAACTGATAACTAGGTCAAGGGATGCACATAATTAAGCAATATCTTTACAAGTACCAAATTGAGTTCATATCCAAAACTGATGTCATTATTAGAAAAAACAAGACATCTCAAAAGTGAAGATCTAAGAGCTAAAAGCCAACACATGTTCAGGATAACTCTACCCATAAACTTATACTGGACCAACTGAAATAAAATAAAAGCGGGGGAGGGGGGGAATCTTTATTAGGAGACCTGCAAACTTGTGGCCAGAATGGTTAAAATTTGTGGAAGCTGTAAATCAGAACCATGATTTTACACCAAGATATCCAAACAGCATAGGTTGAGTTGTTCTAGAAGCAAACCAGCTATGGTTGGGAACAGGGTACATCTATGCAAAGAGAGCCAAGTTTTGGGACTTCAAACAACCTCAGAAGTATTTGTCCAAAAACTGAGAAAAACATTTTGTTTGTTCTCTGGATTTCAACATGCAATGAAGCTAATACTTGGGGAATAATTAATGACATGCATGATCCGAAAAGGTATAATAGAGGAAATGTATTGGATACAATCACCAGAAACAGTTCCTCGAGGAAGCTGCTGTAAAGCTTCAACGATATCTTTATCAACAACTCTAATCTGCTGCAACACATTCACATGTTCATATCCACCCACTTCCGTTGTCAGGTCATTGTTCGTATCTGAGGATTTTCAAGAGTAGTACTCTCAGTAGTGGATGCTTAAGAAATTCAGGGACACGGGTTTTTCTTTTCATTAGCGAAAACTACAGAAAACTGAACAAATTAGATAGATCAGCAGTTAAGGAAGCACTCTAACATCATTAGAAGATAAATAAAGATGCTCACGCCATTATATTAGGCATAAATCACCACACTTTTGATTCACTGCTTACTTTTACTCCTCCAGGAAGTTGGCAGATAAAGACAAAGGAAATGCCCACACTCCCCATAATGATGCTAAAAGAGGACTACTATCTAGCGACTATCATTCAAAGTAATGATTAAAAAACCTAGCAGTAAATTACATGATGCAGCAACAACCCATAAACTGAAAACGAAGCTCTCAGAAAGTACCTTCAGTTCCAAATAAAACAACTCCTACTTCATCATATTTGCTGTAAATCAACTGCACGACGACATAGAGTAAACAATTAAAACGAATTCACCAGTATCTTGAGACCAATAACGCCATACTCTGAAGCCATTAGCTTCTAAATACTTAAACTGGAACAAGACTTGTTTTGAACTCCGTGAGAACAAACTGAAACTCAACAATACCTACGCACTATCCTACCCCTATAATCTATCCTACCAATAATCAAAAGAAAAGAAAGCATATAACAAAATGCTAAAGAATAGATGGCAAAAAAAACTTTCACAAAGTGAAATTGGTACCTTCTTTTGAACTAGCATGGAGCAGACTTTTTCAACTTCTTGCAAAATATTATGCATCGATGGGCTAACATCAAGTAACAAAACCAATGCTTCCTGTTTGAAACAAATCGTCCATCTATTAGCTTCAAAAGCTGAAATTACAACACACAAAACCTACTCGCACGGGCAAGAAATGGGTAATTTCAAAACATTACGTACATAATAGCTGTTCATAACAACCAACAGATTATATGTGCTTACAAAAGCCATTCACATACACAAACGAATATGGGCAGTTCATTGGACTTGTGCATTCGCCATATCATATCCAAAACTCACTTACTTTGTCATCTTTTATATTTTATCAGTTGTTCCTAACCAAAAATACAGATTTAAGGCCAATAAAAAAAAAATTACATATTTAAGTTACCCAAAATCCAAACACCAACCTTGTCCCTAAATAATCAGTACCAGCCCTGAGCCAGGCATACACCTTGGCCCCCAAAATTTTGCTAAAATGAGGGGCCCCGAAACAGTTGTATAGTATTTACTAAATATAAGTGTGCAAAATTATGTTCTTTCAGAATAAGCATTTGCCTATCAAAAAACAATTAGAATGAGCAATTCAAATAAGTGACAATTGATCACACAAGCATAATTAGTACTTTTGCCACTATCAATACAAAAAATAAAAATAAAATTTTTCGAGTGATTGTTTCAAATTTTTTGTAACGGATATGCGTAAATTTAAAGTTTTATCTTGTTAAATACTACCGATAATCTTGCTTTTTGAAGTTGACTGAACGTTTTTATCATATTGCTTGTAAAATGCATAAGGCGCCCCATTTTGTTAAAATGGCCCTCAACCCCAAAACGTCAGGGCCGGCCCTGCCTAAATTTCGCAACACAGTTCAGCACAAAAGTCAAACCCGTGCCCATGTATCTGTACAGTGCAAAATCACTTATTACAGCTAATAAACAACAATACAATCACACTCATATCTACGCATAAATCACATACGACATATGATCGGTGAAATTACAAAATAAAACTAATAACCTCGGTTAAACCCTAAACCTCAAAAGGCGAATGATAACTTGTGCAAATTACATACATAAATGCAGTTGAGAAGATAATAAAAATTGCAAGGAGCCAAAGGCTAGACCAGAAGTTGAGAAACGAGACGAGTAACATATAGCAGAACAAAAAAAAAAAAAAATACATATAGCAGAACATTAAAAGGCTGAAGAGGCAGTTAATTAGAGTGAGATTTTACCTTATTTCGAGCCATTTTAGAACGACCGACCACAGGAAAAGCTGCAGCCAAGAGAGTTTTAGAGAGAGAGAGAGAGAATTCCGAAAGAAGTCTTGGAAGTAGCTGTAAAATACTTCTATTGGAAATGCTTTTGCCTAAAATATTTTCTTCTTCCCGCCCCATGACTGAACTGATGAAAATTACAGAAGATTCCCACAATTTTTCATGAATTGCAGAAGTCCATCTTTGATTCTTTTTGTTTTTTGGTTGAGTTTCCATCATTGTTTACTATAGTTTTCTCTTTTTTCCCCTCGTTGTATTGGTTTTGAGCAATGCTAAGAACACAACTATATAATATACACCTCTGAACACAAATCACCTCCGAAATCGCTCGATACATATGGGCCCACATATTGCAGACATAGTTATATTCAAAGTTGAGTCCGAAAAGTGTGTTCCCATACCTTTTGCTCGGTTTAATAACAACCTTTTGCTCAATTTAATAACAAAGAAAACTAAGATTGAGAAATGAATGTGCTGCAAATTCAATTAAAGGCAAAACAAACAAAAAAAACACATAACCCCACTTTGCTAAAGTTCTTATTTGCTAAAATTCTTATTTTGTAAGTACTTATTTTTCTCTTTATAAGACAGGTCATTCTCTAACAATAAATCATCTTCAATTCAAAAAATAAATACTTATTTGAAAAATAAGTAAATATTTCTCTTGGCAGAATGAGAGCTATGCTACTTCAGCTTCACCTTAAAAAACAAACAACAAGTTGCCAGAGTTTGGGTTGCAAACAATTCAATCAGATCTCATTTTCCATTAGCTTAATAAAACTTCAATTAGTTTTTAGTTTCAAAGAAATTTTTTGTAACCATTGCTCCCGCACTCTTCATTTACGGTTCAATCTCCTTTCTAGTCATCTATTGAATTTTTATTTCCAAAATCCGGAGCCTGGCTAATCGAAAACTTGTAGAATCCGCAGTGATTGGGAAGAGACCTTGTCTAGAAATAGCATCACCATAACCAAGAACATCATCCTCAGCAAAGATGATGTATGCTCATGTACCATATAATATAGTAGCTCAAAATAAGTAGGTGTAAATATAAGAGAACTAATCCCAAGCAACGAAACTGCACTGCTGAACCTTTTCCAATTTCAGGTCCTGCATTTATCTGTAAAGTGAACCAAGCTACAGGAGGTCGACTTGCGTTAAACTAGCTAAAAAAAACTCGGTTCCGTTTAGCTTGTTGCATAGACAAAGAAGAGGAAATCCAAAGCATCCCAGTTTGATACATCACAGGCCATTGTAATAAAAAATTGTTTCTATAATTTAGCACCTGCTTCACTACAAATGGAACTGAACACAAATTGAAAGATTCATAATGCAGACTTCTTCACAGGAGCTGCAAGACCATGAAGGGCGCCAGGAAAACAAAGGCGGATCAGTCTTTCCGGAGTTCCATGTACTCACGACGGATGCCAGACACATTCAACACGACTATTTCAAGTTTGTCTCCCTGCAAAACATGCCGGACATGTTCAGAAAAGAGAGTAAAATAGGGGTACTTCGCGGCCTGCAGTTAGCAAGAGAAACAAATCCTAAAGGAAAATCTAGACCTAGTTTCGTGCTTTTCTCATGCAAGCCCGGGCTAGCCAGCAATGTAGATCAACTTGATAAGAAGAAGAGAAACAAAATTTGGCTTTCCAGTTAATTTTACTTACGCTTTAATCTAAACTTTCCTACGTTTTAAAATTTTCAGTCTTCTGTTCATCTATTCTTAACGGTACAGGGCCTAAAAATTACAGAGATTATGGCTTATCCTTGAGAGCTCTAGATTTCTACAAAGAAGAAAGCAATGAGATGTAGCATAGAAGCTTACAGTGTATATATCCCTCTCTGTTGCAGATGCAAAACAAGTCTTCACCAAATCGATTGCTTCTGATTCCGAAAGTGGCGTAACGGCATCCTGCAAAATCACTTGTTAAAATTGACACACAAAATACAAATTGCATATGCAGATTAGCAAAAGAATAATTAAAGTAGTCAAAAACAAAAACCAGAGCCAAAACCAGACCTGGGCTGGTAATAAGAGGGGACTTGGAGACTTCAGTTGATTGTCCAAAAACGGCATGATGAGTGTGGAACCGGAACCTTGGGAACTATATCCAACCCTCTCGTAGGAACCCACAGCATCGTATGTGAAGACACAACCCTTTCCTTCAGTTTTCCATATAAATGTGAATTGATATGAAATTCAAGGATAAAGACTGCACTAACATATCAAACTTTTACCTTCACTATCGAGGCCACCGAGAACATTAAAAGCGTAATAAGGAAAGAAGCGTTTGTAGTATAGGGTGTTTGAAAGCAGTTGAGCCATTGCTGGGCAGCTCATCTGCTTGTTGTGTTGATGCTGATAGATCTGTGTACAAAAATAAATGAACAGCGATACATCACTTTCAGCACAGAATCCATTTCCTCATACCTAAGTTTTATTTCCAACAAATGAACAACAGCCAACAATCTCAGTATCAGATCTACGTAATGATCATGGCTTAACCCTTTAAGGCTGAAAGTAGCCCTCTATACAAAAGGTAATGGAGAGAACTCTTAGTTACTACCAGGAAATTGCATACTTAAAATTCTGAACTGGCACTATGGCAAGCAGGCAAGTTCTCTGCATCCCTATGATTTTGGATTCACATTCGAGTTACGAAATCATCCACTTACCACAAATGTGGTGGATAAGGCTGCCTGAGTGGCATTGTGTACCATGTAAGACAATTGTAAGAAGTTCAAATGCTGCCTTGAATACACTATATTGTTTGGAGAAAATATAAATCATTATAGACTGGCCATTCGACTGAATTTCCTCCAAGGCTATAGATAAATCAACACAATAGCAGACAATTAGTATGCTGAATAGTGAATACGCCTTTGACTTTTAAAAAAACACGAGTATACTGCAACAATAGAATGACAAATGTCTTACACAATATAAGAGCCGTTGGAATGCACATATTTTGTTTTTAGCTAAAAGTGATCTAGCATACTTCAGGTTCACTCATTATATAAAGAGAAGGTTCACTCATTATATAAAGAGAAGTCAAGTAGCCCAGAATCTGAGTATGGTCAAAATTTTCAAAATCTCACCGCATGCCTTGCTGCCAAAACCTTTTGTAGAGCTCTCACATCAGCCTGGAATCCTGAAGATGCCATCACACTTTTTCCTGCTCTGCAAGGTCAACATACATAATTCAGATACATGCCCTTTCATAAGGAAACTTTTGTCCAAAATATCAACTCCTCCATACCAGCGTAGATGTACATACACACATGAAACATAAGCTAATACCTCCATAAGTGGTATGTCCTAAGCTAACTTAACTCAATACGATGAAACATATAAGCTTTGGTGGAAAGGAGATAAATTTCTTCCATTCACAAATGGCCATGATCTTTTAATTGGATATGTTCCATCAAGAAACTAAACACCCGCAATAATTTGGTTGTGAGAAAGTTCCATCTTTTGCTTATTTCTGCACTTGAGTCCATGATGGAGAATGCAGTGCTTGTTTCACGTTTATGTGAGCACAGTACACAAAATCATAACTGTTCAACCAAGAATAAAAATGCAAGAAAGGTTGCTGCTAGCTATGACTAGATAACTCTGTTTTGTACAGGTGCCAAGATATTGACATCAAGTACTATTTAAACCCCATTTATGTTTTCTTGTATGAGAAGATGAACAATAGGGCAACAAGATAGAACGAAGTCAAAGAACCTCATCTTCAGGTTTTCGGTTAAAAATTTTCACCCGAATCAAGCATTGTAGGAGTTTCCTACTTCATCCCTCAATGGAACCCAACAATATATTTGCCTTCTCAATTGTTTAACCAAAATCAGTTGGAGCATCTCCAGGAGATTAATCAAATTTTAACACCAAATTTGTACTTCGCTACCTTGCACTAGATTTGAAGAGTGAAGTATTGTAGTGCAATCCAACAGACTCTTCAATTTGTGCAAGAAATTTGTTTTCTTTTGTCTTTTTTGCCTTCAACTGAGGGTAGGAGTTCTTTGCTAATGAGGCTGAGACAAAATATAAAAATTTCTTTTGATGTCTGATGGATACAACCTATACTTCACTTTGAATAATGCTAAGAGGAATCTGAAGGATGAATTGGTGTCTGGAGGAGTTGCCGAAGCACGTAAATCTTAGCTAAACTGTTGGAGCATCTGTTGGGGATGCCCTATGCTTTCAATCACATAGAACTTACGTTACTTACCAAAACAAAACCAATTTATCCGGTGAACCATCAAAAAGGTGTAACTTCAGGGATTTCACACAAAGCATTCTCCACCCAAAACGAAAACCAAAACAAAACCAATTTGTCTGGTGAACAATCAAAAAGGTGTAACTTCAGGGATTTCACACAAAGCATTCTCCGCCCAAAATGAAAAAGTAGTTCCCACACCAAGCTTATTTGATCCCAAATTCTCAATGCAGAAGAATAAGCATAACCAGTAACCATGCTCAACCGCACAGATAAAGCAGTAACAAGTTTAGGAAAGGGAAGAAAAGGCCAATCAATGAAAGGACATTTACTCCACTCCAAACCCCAAAATATGTAACATTTTTTTTTTTTTGGTAGGGTTGTTACGATCCATTGTCCCACATCGGCCAAGTATGGGATTGGCCATGTGCATATAAGCCCTTGGGCACCCTCCCCTTGTAAGCCGGTTTTCAAGGGTGAGTTCTACCCAAGGGTTTGTATCATTGGTATCAAAGCTAGCCACCACGTCGAGTATGGGATCGGACGCACCTATGCGAGTATGGACGAGTATGGGTGCAGCTTTGCAATTCAACTCCCGGAGGGGGCGACCTATAGGCTGGATTAAAATACTTAAAAAGTATAGAGTACTGATAGGTGAGTGGAGCCGCCAAATAAACAGAAAGGGCTACCGTCAGGTCAGTGTCAATAGAGTGGGCCGCCGTGGACGTCGGCTACAGAGCATGATGGTATGATACGATCCATTGTCCCACATCGGCCAAGTATGGGATTGGCCATGTGCATATAAACCCTTCGGCACCCTCCCCTTGTAAGCCGGTTTTAAAGGGTGAGTTCTACCCAAGGGTTTGTATAAGGGTGCTCCCCGCCAATTTGCACGCGCCTCAGACTAATCCCTACAGCCTCTCTCACAACCCTTTCACACGCTTACAACGAGAATTGAACGTGAGAACTTAGGAGGAAGCAACCCCCGAGTCCCAAAAGCATCTAACATGTAAAAGAATCTATCAAGCGTAGAGCTGCACCCCCTAACTCCCAAGTAAACAAAGTAGAAACGGAAAGCCTCTTAATTTTGAACAATAGCCTATCCTCCCCGTCGGAATATAAAGCAACAAGATAGGTATAAACTATACGCATAAAATTGGGCAAAGAAATCAACGAGATACGTACAGCTGACAGATCTTGGAGTAATCGCGAGTGAGGATGCTGTAACCAGTCGACATTCGAGTGTCGGAGGCAACCACGCAGTAATCGGCGCCTGCTATGGCAACGCATGTCCTGCACATACACACACAGTATAGAAACAAATTGAATGAATCACAAAAAGTTGAACGAATGCATTCGAGGAAAAAAGAGAGGGTAAAGTAGAAGGAGGAGCTCACCCGCCATTGTTGTCGTAAGGAGACCAGTTTGCTTGTTGCTTCATCGTGCAGATTCGATGAGAGAGAGACAGAGAGAGAAACTAGGGCTATTGCACAGATCGACTGTATAGGGAGCTCGGGCTTTTCTTTTCTGCCAAGACAGGACAGAAAAAGAAAAACGGTACCGTTTCGAGTTTTCCCTGACACTGTTCGATATGGACTCTTTTCCCGTTTAGGGCCGTGGACCTATTGCGGGCCCATTTTTATTTCTTAAATTTTGGGCCTACCGCGGGCCTGTTCGTTTATACGTTACATTCTTTTGAACAATACTTTTCGGGTCGTAAAAAGGGAATCGGAAATTTGTAGGGCGCTCCACAGTACAGGGGCTGTAAGGCAGTCGATCCAGTTATTCATTTGGGCACGAAAAACTCGAATTTGATCCGAGCTTCTATTGGTCTGGACTGTCCATTAATTGGATTGCAATCCGAGCCATTTATTGTCGAGATAGACGGCTCAGATCTGTTCTACAAGAACTGTAAGCCACCCCGCCTTATAGGATCCCTCTCAATCAACGAGATGGGAGAGTGTAAAATGGGGGTGGCAAAAACCTTTTGCAGCTGTTTATATGCGCGCGGGCTCTCTCTCTCATGGTAGATTCAGGCCTCCTGCCCCTCGTTTCCCCACACCTCTTTCGCCCCAAAACATAGGCGTCCTGCCCCTCGTTTCCCCATGCCTCTTTCGCCCCAAAACATAGGTGACAGAGATGGAGATTCACACTATTAGGTGAGTATTTTTCCTAGGGTTTCAAGTATGTCAACTGAAAATCACCCTCTGGGTAACATTTGCCTTGATTGCAGGTCACTAATGGCAGAGTTTGAGACTGCTTCTATCAAGCATGTTTACCGTGAAGCAAATCACTGTGCGGATGTATTGACAAAGGACGCACTAGTTGCGGTCGAAGATTTTTATATCTACCCTAGTTTCCCAATTTGTATTGCTAATCTCCTTTATGCGAATTTGACAGGAGTTGTTTACCCCCGGCTTGTAAACTCTATTTAGTTGTTTTTAATGCATCGAATTTTACCAAAAAAATTGTTGTACAATGTGTTGTGATAGTAGCAGGGCCCATCCATTATTTATTAAAAAAGGAGATTACCATACTAAAACAACATTTCTACCATTAAGCACACGAACTGTTGCCTCACTGAATGCACCTGCGAAGGATTATATCGCAATGGTCCCGATGAAGTGTTACTTGCAATATGACGGTGGTAATCTACATACAGTCATTCCATAATGACAGTACCTTTAACAAAACGCTACTGATGACAACTCAAGTGACGAGCACCCCGACTAGATATCGCTGATCAAGAGAAGAAGACACAACTAGACGACCACGTGCTATTTGCAAATAATGTGGATTAGAATTGGGGGTTGCCACTGTTTAATGAGAGCCCACTTACATTGATATATATATATATATATATATATATATATATATATATATATATATTTTCCAAAAATACAGTATGAATTGTTTGATTCAGTTCTCATGTGTTCTTTGGTTGAAAGCCATTGAGATATTTTACTTAAAAAATGGCTGATGGTTGGGAAGAATCTTCTTTAATTCAAATGAATCAACATCACTTCAAATTTTCGAAGATACATTTGTAAAAAGTGTTGATTTCCTTCCCTATAATTTAGATAATAGGTCATTAAAGTCGATGAATCAGCAATCTTGATGATCTGTTCTTTGAGAACTCTATTAAATTCAGTGTATAATTTATAGGAGAAAGATCAAGATACCATAATCATCATCATCCAAATCCATTTTTCTATACTCTACTCCTATTAAATAAAAGACTGAAGGTAGACCAACACACCCACTTTATGAAAGTTGATCTGATGGGTCTTGTAAGAGGCACTTTGATCTTTTTCTTCTTTCCTTTTAATTGTAGTGGTGTCCCGGTCTAGGTTACGCACATCTCTGAGTATTTGCTCTAGTCTCTCTTATAACCGTTGCAAAGTTACGTATGAAAATGACGTGTCTCCAAAAATTACTGCCAAGAAAAACCAAACCTAAGATTTTGAAATAACAAACCCCTAAGTCCCAAGCGAACAACACCAATTCAAAGCCTAAAGGCACTTTATGAAAGAACCACTCTCCCCTTAACTTATAGTGACTGTCTCGCGTGATTGGTTAAACTAATGTTTTATTTCTTTTCATTTTTGGGTTAGTCTCACCCTTGACCTGTTCAAGATGGATGATGCAATGAAGTACATGTCATGCTGATCATAAATTGTACCCCTCAGTTCCAAAATGTTGGACCTTTTTGAAATTGCATCTCATTTTAAATTGCTTATATCTTTTAATTTATAAATTTTTATGTACAGTAATTTTGAAAACTTTGTTCAATAGAATTAATTAAAATCTATCGAATAAGATTCATATTGCATATTTCTAAATATTTACATTGAAAAATACATGCAATTAAAGACGACATGCTATCTCGAAAAAGTCTTTAACATTGTGAGACGAAGGGAGTATCGATTGAGCAAATATATAGGCCTGGCCATGTTAGCCTGAAGTAATTTCCGTCAAGTCCCCAAATTTGTCTTAATTTATCTTCTAACATCACTATAAAAACCTTTTGACAGCAATTGCATGACGCATTTGTGTCGAGCTAATCTATCTACTCCTACAAGGAACATGATTCGGGGATTGAGATGGGTAGTGTCACAAGACTCACAACCTTATCTTTCAGTTTAGTACTCCAATTTGAGCTAGCTTGGGTTCACTCCGGACCCACGACGGTGACCCTTTTTTCTGGATAATTCTTATACCTCACCCAAATCAATCTAGCTTGTGGGGACTGCACCGTGCAGTAATTGGCCAGACATCGGCTTATACCGAGTTGGTGTTGCATTCGGATGGCTGTGCACCTAGCATTTTTGAATTTTGGCTAGCCTTAAAAGAGCCGAATAATGAGCACATCTATTGGCATCACGCCTACACCAAGAAAATGAAAATTACATTCACCCCTATATATGGGACAAAGCATCTTCAAATTAGAGCACATCGCAAATTCCAATTTTGGACTCGTACTTTATAATCATGCACAAAACTACGATTAATATTGGAAAACTATACAAATAATAACAGTTCTGCATCTAGCGGCACAACAATAGGAGTATATACTTTTCGGTTCGTAAACAGTTGTCCAGGAAAAGTGACACAAACATACACTGAACTGAACTGAACTGAAATCGATCCCTTATTACTCTTTACACGGAAAATAACGGGAAAGAGAACACACCTATGTGCAACCAAACATGTACATATTTGTGCCAGACAAAAACCCTTGCTTTCTACTATACATATTTGCTATTCATAACCTGTAGTAATACAAAGCAACTTGTGATCAGTGAGCAACTCCTCCCTCCATATCTTGTTGGTTTTGGCTATGAATTCTTCAATCCTCCTCTTAAAATCCTCCTCTCCCTCAACTTCCCTATTCACATGATCATCGCCGTCACCACCACCGCCGCCATCGCCATCGCCCTCGTTATCTTCTTTGTAACCATCGCACCCATGAAAACCATCACCATCATCATGAAAGTATTCGAGCAACAAGCTGGGTAATACTAAACGAGGAAGAAAATCCTCGTTATCGCGAAGATTGTGATCTTCGCCATTCGAAAACTCTGTTAGTTGACACTCTGCTTCACAAACTAACGGTGTAGGATAGGAGGACGATTCAAAATCCTGAATCGAAGACTTCGGACGGCCCAACAAGATTGCTATGAAAATAACGCTACTAAAAGTGAATAAAACCAAGATACTACTTGATTTTGTCACGATTGACCCAAACTCAGGGACAAGAAAGAGGAAGAGGAATATAAGTACAGCTACTCTTGTAATTACCTTCATGGTTCATGCCCTGCAAATACCTCAAAGGGTGTTGATCTCTCTCTCTCTCTCTCTCTCTCTCTCTCTCTCTTCAAATGTGAGGAAACATCTTTCTAGGAGATCTTTTTATATAAAGCCAGTTTATTGCTCTCTCTCTCTCTCAGTCTCTCAGTCTCTCTCTCTCTCACTCAAATGTGAGGAGACATCTTTCTAGGAGATCTTTTTATATAAAGCCAGTTTATTGCTCTCTCTCTCTCTCTCAGTCTCTCTCTCTCTCACTCAAATGTGAGGAAACATCTTTCTAGGAGATCTTTTTTATATAAAGCTAGTTGAACGAGAAAGTAACAGAAAGTATTAGAGTTTTGTATATAACGCGGTAAACTAAAACATTAGTCTAAAGTATTACATCAGTTGAGTATATCACAGGGTGAATTACACAATTAATCCCTCTAGTTTTCCACCTTGATCACCTTAACTTTAATTACCATCAATTCAAACTCTTCACTTTGATTTCCGTTTCTATGTGGCCCACAGCTGTCATCTTCCGCTAGCTAATAATTCTAGCCAAAAACAACGGCAGCTCTTGCCTGTGACTCATTTTTAGGGTATTTTAAGTTTTTCGCAACAACTTCATCCTAAGAAAAGGACCGTGTTAAATTGTACACGTTGTCTCTCCATGCTCATCGGTGTTTCACTTTGATTCCTCTAGTTTCAAATTATGTATCTTCTTCCTCACATAAAATCACATGGGACGACAACGGATGGGCCAATGGTAAAGCACTGTTAAACCATAGGGGCCAATGGTGTAATTAAGTATATCGAAATGTCACAAGTCCTTACTAGAGGCCGGGGCATAAGCGATGCATGTGCAAGTTGAATAGCCTAGCACTTATTATTTGTTTGATCAATTTTTGTTAAAATTTAAATTGCACACGCACCGCGTGTGTCCCGACCTCTAGTTGTATTCTAAATTCAAGGTCTATGCCCAATTCAAAGAACAATTAAATTTGCTCATTAATCACACCCTAATGCGAATTGAACAATATTAAAGAATGACAAATTGCATACAAATATTAATATATGTAAGCCTAACAGTGTAATGCAACTGGTAGCAGAATCAAGAACCGAGTAAAAAGTGTGTATTCACCCACGAACCCTGCTAACCACACAGACATTTGTGCACAGATTTTGTTGTGGAGCCCATCACGGATTCCACACAATTGATCCGAGCCGTTCATTAAATGTAAAATATTTTTCAAGGGTCCCGCAAAAAATCAGCTCAATCTAATGCCTATAGGTGCTCGATCCAATTATCTAAATTTTCATTCAGATTTTCAGATAATGAAAAGTTAGATGATCAGATTGAGTATCTATGGGTATTGGATTGAGCTAACTTTTCACACAAACCTTTGAAAAAATATTTTACATTTAATGAAAGACTCGGATTGTTTGTGTGAGCCTCACAACAAAATTTGTGCACAATCTGTGCACAGATTGTCTGTGTGGATAGATTTATCCTTCACCCACGCCCAATAAAATTAGACATTAGTGAATAACTAACCGTGGAATGGGATCGTTGGCAACTGGTAGCAATTGTTGGCATCTGTAATTGAAGGCCTTTCATAACAGAGAAGAACTAACCATGGAATTGACAGAGAAAGGTTTCAGAATTTGGGGAGAAGAACAGAGAAAGTTGTGCCGTTTGTGGGGTAGGAGGACGGGTAGTGGGCTGATAACTGTTTTCAGTAGTTATTTTGGTGTTGAAAGAGAACGGCTATATGTACCGATAGGATTGTAAGGAAATCGTACTGACCGGCGGCGTTGGGTCGTCTCCGGCCACCGGACGGCCAATCCGAGCCGTCCAAAAATTTTAAAAAATATACACGAAAAATAGGGTGTTTAGATCAAGCACCCTACACACATCGGATGCCGTTGATTCCAGCGCGGTCCCCTCGGTTTTTTTTTTTTAAATTTTTGGACGGCTCGGATCGGCCGTTTGGTGGCCGGAGACGGCCCAGCGCCGCCGGTCGGTACGATTTCCTTACAATCCATCGGTATACATATCATTAACGGTGTTGAAATGTCTAAAATATTTCCACAGTTAATTGTTTTGTGTTGTTTTTTAATTTTTTAAGAGGCACTTATGAAAAAGGAAAATACATGACAGGGCTTGGAAAAAAGGAAGACACCAAAGTGGTGCTCTCTCTTTATATATTAGAATAGATGTCTGACATTCATTGATATAGATACTTGAGTCTCAAGTAAAGGCCGTAAGAAATTTCTCAGCAAATCTTTTTGTTGTGATTAATTTTATAGTAATGAGTCTATTCGTAAGGAGGTATGATATTGACATTCATTACTCCTGTTTAACCCCCGCTTCACTTTTCTTGCAGAGGGAGATGAATAATGGGGCAACATAGACCAGGACTAATCTTCACTTTTTAGGTTAAAATATTTCATACCAACCAAACTTCATTGGAGTTTTCTACTCCATTGCCCTCAATAGAACCCTACAATAATTGCCGAATAAATTTATGGGTACCGACTAAGAAAGCACCGACGGTGTACAGATCGTTAAAAATACAACTTGACCGGTAGCTATAGATGTGGGTATCGACACAAAAGTAGACCCCGCATCCAAATCTGTGCACCATCAGTGCATGCTTGGTCGGTACATATTGCCGGATTGGTGGGTTGTAAATTGCCTTCTCAATTTTTTACCCCAAAAATCTCCTAGAGCCTCTCCAAGAGATTCTTGGATGCATAACACCAATTAGTATATACTTTGCTCCTAGTGTGAGGGCCCGCGCACCCCGGCAAACATCACATCAAATAAGAAATTAGAAAGCAATAGAAAATTTTCTTTATAGATGCGTACAATACGTTCCCACCCCAACACCTCAGGAATAGCTGAGTTTAACATTGAGGGGTTCAAGCGAATCTCCTGAAGTTAAAAAAACTATTAAAATATACTCCATCCGTCCTTTTTTTTGTGTTCAGTATTTTATTTTGGACTGTTCTTTAATAAGTGTCCATTTTGTAAAGTTAGTGGGGTAAAAGTTGGTGTATTGTCTATTTCGTCCCTAAAAGTAGATTTTATTTTGAAAAGTTAGTGAGTAAAAGTGTAATGATGATGGGTAAGTAGGGAAAGTTGATGTGAAAGGTGTAATGATGATGTCTTTTTAATAAGTTGGAGTTACGAAGCAGGACACTTAAAAAGGGATGGAAGGAGTATTAGATATCTAATACTCATATATAATTGATTTTTCTTTAATGGGCTGGAGAAAGTAAAAGAAAAATTAAAGAGGAAGAGCATCAATTTCTTTTGTTTGGTTTTTTAAAAAATTTAAGGAAATTTGAAGAGAAATGAAAAGTAAGAAAGAAATTACTAGTACAAATCAAACCAAGGAAAAAGAATTCTTTATTTTATTTTATTTTATTTTATTTCCTCTCCCTTTTTGGAGTAAAGTATACAAAGAAAAAATTGGTAGTTTATCCAACTTGAAAATGATTTTTACAACTCAGAAGTTAATTAATTAAGCATTCAGAGTCCCACACTCAAGTCCCGAAGTCCTTGACCGGTCATGCTAATCATATACACAGTAGATGTTATTTAGCAAATATAGTAAGACCAACGCGTATTGACCTAAACCAAATTTCCATTAATTTAATCTCCATATGGTCTTAATTAATTACCTTAATTTATCGATTTACACTGCAATTATCGGTCATTTTTGATGCCATGTCATGCTCCGGCTTAATTTCTCTATCATAAGAAACACAAGGAGGGTTTCCATGCGGATGCAAACATGGAGGTATTTATATTTTTATGGCCCGATGTCCAAGCAGCTTGAGCACACTTCAACCAATTTCAGAGATTAATGATCGGGCAAACCCTCTAGTGGCTCCAAAATTGGATTATCTGAGCTCGGTGGGATTCAAAATGCGTCGTCATGGAAGACAAATGTTTATTTGCTTTCTTATACGTACTTGGACAAACACAGAGATTTCTATTCCCCCAGCTCCTCAAACATTAATTCCCAAAATCAGACGCATACGCACATATTTCAGCTTCATTACAGAGAAATTAAATAACATTGTCATGATCAGCAGCAAAATATGTAAGATAAACTATACAAAAGTACAAGTTTCATATATGGTGACACAAGGATACACTTTTGGGCTGATCAGACTCCCCACAGAAAACCAAAGGGGATCGAGAGAACACACCCTATATACAGACACACATGTATGTGCACGTCTTGTGTACATTTTTGCAAGACAAAAAGGCAGCATTTATTTACTCCACATGTCTTTGCTAGGTTGGTAATTTAGCTGCTGCTGTACAAAGTGACACAGACACTGAATTGAAATCCCTTACTCCCTATACAAAAACAAAGGGAAAGAGAAAGAGAGAGAAAACACCTATACACATCTAAGTATATACGCACATACATGTATGTATTCTGTGCATGTCTGCAAGACCAGAGAAAGTCTACACCCACTGTTCAGCTTTTACTGCTCCTCCACCGTTCTCAATCTTACCGTCCAAAAGTGTTTTGGACTGTTCAGATTTTAAAAAACTCTTTCAGGCAATAGTTGCCTTGAAGAATTTTTTTAAATTCGAAAAATTAA
The DNA here is from genome assembly GCF_030253575.1 of Rhododendron vialii. Classification (NCBI taxonomy): domain Eukaryota; kingdom Viridiplantae; phylum Streptophyta; class Magnoliopsida; order Ericales; family Ericaceae; genus Rhododendron; species Rhododendron vialii. The sequence goes on along the minus strand of NC_080563.1, from coordinate 2,914,760 downwards.
TTGCCGAAACGGATGATGAGATGTTAAGCAGTGAAACAGATGACCTAGCACAGCTGCTGCAAGACAGAAAGCCTTGCTTTTTACTACCATATCTTTGCTATGTACCTGCTGTAATATAAAGCAACTTGTCAGTGACCAGCTCCTCCCTCCATTTCCTATAGTGTTTGGCTATGAATTCTTCAAACATCCTCTTTTCTTCAAACCTCCTCCTTAACTCCTCCTCTCCCTCATCGTCGTCGTCATCCTCTTCGTAACTATCGTACCCGCGAAAACCATCGCCATCGTCACCAGAACATTCAAGCCACAAGGGTTCTTCCTTTGTGTATTCTATAAGCATCAAGGGTTCTTCCTGTTCTTCCTTTATGTATTCTACAAGCATCAAGGGTTCTTCCTTAGTGTATTCTACGAGTACTAAACAAGGGAGAAAATCCTTGTTATCGTGAATATTGCAATCTTTCGCTTTCGATTTTTGTGGTGATTGATGCTCTGCTTCCAGTACTACTAAAGGTGGAAGATCGTAGAACGAATCATAATCTTGAATATAAGATTTCAGATCCCCCAACCAGATTACTGAGAAAATTAAGGTAATACTAGAACAAAATAACACCAAGAAAGAAGATTTTGTCACAGTTGAGTCGAACTTAGAGAGAAGAAACAAGAGGAGGAATACAAGTGCAAATACTCTTATATTCATCCCCCACAGAAAAAGAGTATACTCTCTCTCTCTCTCTCTCTCTCTCTCTCTCTCTCGTGCAAAAGAACATTTTTTGGTCTCTGTTTATATAGCCAGTGGTGTAATGGTGTAGTATATCCAGATGCTTGTGTAAATGCCCATGCTGTCGACATTAATTTAGATACTTGAGTCTCAAGTAATTGAAGGAAGGCTGTCATGAAATTTCTTAGCAAATGTATTGTAAATTAAACTCAATGAGAGCCCCCACAAAAGTGGAACCGGTGTAAACTAAAATATGGTTAAGCATTGGGATATATAATTGAGTACTATTTGTGCTGACTGTGCGCAGGGGAGGATTAAAAGTGTCTGTGACAGGAGATATTAGAAGTCAGGTGAAATTACTCAGTAGTCCGGGTCTTCCGGAGCACCTTCACGTGGTGTTCCAAAACACTTCACAATCACATATACCTATGGAATCCACGACTAAATGTATGAACTCCACATAAATGTATGATTTTAGAGTGGTCTGAAGCACCACATGACGATGCTTCTGAATTACTAAATAATTACTCGATTAGTGAAATTATAGAAAAGGTCCAGTATGTGTGTGTCTATGAGAGAGAGAGAGAGAAAGAGAGTGGGGGGGGGGGGGGCGCGTGCGCTTTTGTGAGAGAGAGAGAATGTGTGTTCTTTATCAATCTAATTACCATAAAGAATTTGGAGTCCGACTCGCTCCTTGTGGAAATAATTGTGCGCGCGTGCGCTTTTGTATGAGAGAGAGAGAGTTCTATATCGATCTTTATTACCATAAAAAATTTGGAGTCCAACTCGCTCCTTGTCGGGGTAGGGGGACGGAGGAGGAAACATTAATTATGCATTTCTTGAAAGATACTCATAACCTAAAAAATGACCTTGACGAACAGAGTAACAAATGCAATTGGAAATTTGGAATGTCATATGCTTGTTGGTGGCTCCCCAAAACTGAGGCACTGTTTTTCAGCAACTGAATTAATGGAGGACTGAGCTAAGTACAGGCTTTGGTTGCCTGGTTTAGATTAGAAAGATCCCGAAGGCTGGATTTGCATGCATCATGGGATTTCTGGAGACATACTGTACATAAATGGGTGGGAACCAAAAAGAAAAGCAGCAATCGAAACAGAGGAGTAGTACGACAATGACCACAAAAAGTAACATCATTCTATACGTAAATTCTTTGCAAGAATCATTCTATACGCAAATTCTTGACTTGTCAAAGTTCTCTGTACCCTCTTTTTTTCGCGCCCATGCATCAAGTGAATTGAATTGCAGCTGTAGGATCGTAGGAGCCTAAACATGATCTTGTAGTTGCAATTCACTTGCTACGTAGGTACCTAAAAATGGGTAAAGAGAATCCCTAGTGCCATAAAATAGGTCAAATCATGTTTTAGCGTCCTACTCTAACACGCCAAGAAAATTACAAGGAAATGTATATAAATAGAAGTTCTATCTAGCCGGGCCAAAACTTAGGACCCGTTTCAGAAACTTTCTTAAAAAATAAGCAGTTTATTTCACATTTTCATACTCAAAAATAAAGTAAATGAAACAAGATCCATATTGCATATTTTTAGATTTCAATAAACTCATAATTTTTGAACTTGAAATTGTCTTCTTAAAAAATAAAAATTTATTTTTTGTTCCGAAACGGAGCTTTAATCACGCATTGGAGACGGGAGTGAAGTACAACAAAGCCATTTCTGTCCGTGGGCCTTCCCACGGAGCTGTACGTGGACATTTCTGGTGAAAGAGCTAACATTTGGCTATCGCATTCTATAATTTCTAGTAACAAATAATAAGTAACACAACTCCACACAAATAAAAAATCAGCATATTCAACTCTCCCACTTCCCGAAACAGAGTAAAGAAGAATATACAGTTCATAGCCCACGATCCTTGCGAAGATTCGTTAATAATTCAGCCGCGGACTTGACCAAAGTAATCATTAAAGGAAAGTACAAGGGGAAAAACTGTATTTTTTTCCCATTTGACAATGATTTTCTCTCGGTCATGAGCTAAGCATCTTGACAAGTTAAAGATCGGATAAATCCTGACCAATTAACGACCGGATAAATTCTTTAGTGACCTCAAATTTGGATTGTCTGACATCGATGGGATTCAAAATGCGTCGTCATGAAAGACAAATGTTTATTTGCTTTCTTATACCTACTTTTTCCAAATACAAAGGTTTCTACTCTGCAGCTGCTCCTCAAACATTCTCAAGTCAGACGCATACGTCGCAAATTTGTTTTTTTGTCAAACGGAAATATTGCATATATCGCAATTATGCACATATTTCAGCTTCAATTAATACAGAGATTTCTTTTGCCAAGGAATATATACACACTTTTGGGCTGAGTCTTACAATTGTCCATCAAAAAATGGGACATATATATACAGATACTGATCATATTTGAAATTCCCAACTCCCCCAAGAAAACCAAAGGGAAAGAGTACACCCTATATATATCTATACACACACATTTACGTATCTTGTGTACAAGTTTGCAAGACAAAAAGGCAGCATTTGATTACTGCCTATGTCTTTGCTAGTAATTTAGCAGCTGCTGTACAGAGTGTGAGCTATACAGAGACACTGATATTGAAATCCCTTACTCCCTATACAAAAACAAAGGGAAAGAGAAAGAGAAAACCCCTGTACAAGAACAAAGAAAGTCTACGCTCACCATTCAACTTATTTTACTGCTCTCAATTTCACTGTTTGAAATTATTTTGGACAATCCAGATTTTAAAAAACTCTTCCAGGCAATAGTTACCTTGAAGAATTTTTTTAAATCCGGACCATTGATTGCCGAGACAGATGATTAAATTTTGAGTGGTGAAACAGAATGGTGCTGCGCCCACAGCTGCTGCAAGACGGAAAGCCTTGCTTTTTACTACCATATCTTTGCTATGTACCTGCGGTAATGTAAAGCAACTTGTCAGTGACCAGCTCCTCCCTCCATTTCCTATAGTGTTTGGCTATGAATTCTTCAAACATCCTCTTTTCTTCAAACCTCCTCCTTAACTCCTCCTCTCCCTCATCGTCGTCATCCTCTTCGTAACTATCGTACCCGCGAAAACCATCGCCATCATCACCAGAACATTCAAGCCACAAGGGTTCTTCCTTTGTGTATTCTATAAGCATCAAGGGTTCTTCCTGTTCTTCCTTTATGTATTCTACAAGCATCAAGGGTTCTTCCTTCATGTATTCTACGAGTACTAAACAAGGGAGAAAATCCTTGTTATCGGGAACATTGCAATCTTTCGCTTTCGATTCTTGTGGTGATTGATGCTCTGCTTCCAGTACTACTAAAGGTGGAAAATCGTAGAACGAATCATAATCTTGAATATAAGATTTCAGATTCCCCAACAAGATTACTAAGAAAATTAAGGTAATACTAGAACAAAATAACACCAAGAAAGAAGATTTTGTCACAATTGAGTCGAACTTAGGGAGAAGAAACAAGAGGAGGAATATAAGTGCAAATACTCTTATATTCATCCCTCACAGAAAAAGAGTATACACACACACACTCTCTCTCTCTCTCTCTCTCTCTCTCTCTCTCTCTCTCTCGTGCAAAAGAACATTTTTTGGTCTCTGTTTATATAGTCAGTGGTGTAATCGAGTAGTATATCCAGATGCTTGTGTAAATGCCGGTGCTGTCGACATTAATTTAGATACTTGAGTCTCAAGTAATTGAAGGAAGGCTGTCATGAAATTTCTTAGCAAATGTATTGTAAATTAAACTCAATGAGAGCCCCCACAAAAGTGGAACCGGTGTAAACTAAAATATGGTTAAGCATTGGGATATATAATTGAGTACTATTTGTGCTGACTGTGCGCAAGGGAGGATTAAAAGTGTCTGTGACAGGAGATATTAGAAGTTGGGTGAAATTACTCAGTAGTCTGGGTCCTCCAGGAGTACCTTCACGTGGTTTTCAGAACACTCCACAATTACATATTTCCGAGGGGTTCACGACTAAGTGTATAGATCCACATGAATGTATGATTCCAGAGTGGTCCAGAGCAGAATGTGACGATGCTCTTGAATTGCTAAATAATTGATCGGTTAGTAAAATTATAGAAAAGGTCAATAAAGGGACCCATGTGTGTGTATAAATTATAGAAAAGGTCAATAAAGGGGGCTGTATGTGTGTGTATATGAGAGAGAGACCATAGGGGGTGGGGGGTGCGGGAATGATTGTGTGCGTGTGCGCTTTAGAGAGAGAGAGAGTGCTCTATATCGATCTAATTACCATAAAGAATTGGAGTCCGACTCGCTCCTTGTGGATATGATTGTGTGCGCGTGCACTTTTCTGAGAGAGAGAGTTCTATATCGATCTAATTAGCATAAAGAATCCGACTCAGCTCCTCGTCAGAGTAGGGGGACAAAGGAGGAGGAGGAAACATTAATTATGTATTTCTTGAAAGATGATAACTAAAAAAAATGACCTTGACTTCATTGTTAGAAAGATCCCGAAGGCTGAGCTAAGTACAGGCTTTGGTTGCCTGGTTTAGGTTAGAAAGATCCCGAAGGCTGGATTTGCATCGGGGGATTTCTGGACAAATACATAAATGGGTATTTGGGTTTTGAATTTGTAATTATTATCCTGTTTTTTCTTTCTCCACTCATTACCCCTATCTTCAATCATTATTTTTATTTTTATTTATCTTTTTTCAATTATTACCCATATTTTCTCCCTCTGTCCCATTTTTATTGTCTATTTTCGTTTTTCGTGCTGTTTTTTCAACGCTTATATCTTCTAATATGAATCTCAAAAAATATGCAATATGGATCTTGTTTGATAATTCTCGATTAGATCTATAATACGAAGTTTCCAAAATAATGAAAAATATTGTAGATTGGGAGATATAAGCGTTGAAAGAACGACACGAAAAAACAAAAAATAGACAATAAAAATTGAACGGAGGGAGTATTACTCTACTTCTCTCTACACTCATTACCTGTAAATTCAAATCCAAAATACCCAAAACGAACCAGGTCGATGATACATATTCCCTCTATTCTAAAATGAGTGACCTTTTTGGGACTTTATGTCATTTTAAAATGCTTATACCTTTCAATTTTTGAAGTATTATGTGATTTTGAAAATTTTGTTTAGTAGAACTAATTAAAATCTATCAAACAAGATCCATATTGCATATTTTTTAATATTTATATTGAAAGATATAAGCAATTGAAAATGACACGATTTTTCAAAAAAGTCACTCATTTTGGAACGGAGGGAGTACCTACCAACATGGTGGACGAGGTCGATTTCCTTGACTTGTTAAAGCATAGTACTAAAACGGCTCAGAGTTCTTTGTACCCATTTTTTATATACCCATTACCAAGTGAATTGCAGTCGCAGGGTCGTATGATCTCATACATGACCTTGCGGTTGCAATTCACTTGCTACATTAGTACACCAAAAAAATGGGTAAAAAGGATCCCTAGTGCCATAAAACAGGTCAAATCATGTTTTAGCGTCCTGTCTTCAACATGCCAAAAAAAAATTCTAGCAAAAGTATATAAATAGAAGTTCTCTCTAGCCAGGCCAGGAGTGAGGTACAAAGAAGGCCATTTTTGTTCGCCACCCTTCTCACGGAGCCGCACGTGGACGGTTACCGCTAAAAGAGCTAATATTTGGCTATCACATTCCATAATTTCTAACAAATAGTAATGAGAAATGATTTTACCACTCTCTTTTTTGTTAATGTTACTTTCCTACAAGTATATTTTTGTATCAAAAATATATTTGCAGGGGAGTGGTGTTAACAAAAAAGGAAGTGGCAAAATCAGCAGCTATAGTAATTAGGCCCCGTTCCGGTATAAGTACTTATTTTTTAATAAGGCAATTTCAAGTTCAAAAATGATATGTTTACACAAATAATTTTTCTATCAATATTTATCTTGTTTGATAGATCTCATCGAGATCTTTTATATGGTGCAAAAAAAATTATTTTTTATTTACGTTATTTTTAAATTTAAAAATATAAAACAAATACTTATTTTTAAAGATAGTGTTTTGGAACGGAGCCTAAATAACACAACTCCACATAAATAAAAAATCAGCATATTCAACTGTTATTAATCTGGCTTCCCGACATAAAATAAAGAAGAATATACAGCTCATAGCCCGCGATCCTTGCGAAGATTCGATAATAATTCAGCGGGAAAATTTCACGTAGGCACTTGACCTTTCACACAAATCACACATAAGCATTTGATCTTTCTTAAATTTCATATAAACACCTGAGCTTTCTAAAAACTCATCAATTCAACATCTGACATTTCTTAAATTTCATATAAACACCTGAGCTTTCTAAAAATTCATCAATTTAACACCTGCCGTCACTCCTCCATCTAAAACCAAATGGAAAAAAAGTTAAGTGCTCTAATTTTTTATTTGTTTGAACCAGTGCTAAGATCTTATTTTTCTAATCATTTTATCCAAAAAAATCATAATTAATTTTTGACTCTAAAGCTCTCGTTAGTCAGCCATAAGAAAATCGTAGAATCAAATATATCTCTTAAAGCTAACTAACGAGAGCCATAGAGTCAAAAATTAATTATTATCCTTTAGCATAAAATGATCAAATAAATAAGATTTTCACATCGGTTCAAACGAATTGAAAATTGGAGCAATTAATTTTTCAATCATGTATAGATTGTTTATATATTAAAAAATATGGTTAAAAAATTAAGTGCTGTAATTTTCAATCTGTTAAAACCGGTACTAAGATTTTATTTCTCTAATCATTTTATCCTAAAGAATCATAATTAATTTTTTACTCTAAAGCTTTCGTTAGTTAGCCCTAAGAGATACTCCCTCTGTCCCTTTTTAAGTGTCCTGCTTTGTAACTCCAACTTATTAAAAAGACATCATCATTATACCTTTCACATCAACTTTTTCCTCCATTTTTCCTACTTAACCATCATCATTACACTTTTACTCACTAACTTTTTAAAATGGAATCTACTTTTAGGAGCAAAATGAAAAGTTCACCAACTTTTACCCACTAACTTTACAAAATGGACACTTATTAAGGGACAGCCCAAAATTGAATACTGGACTATAAAATAGGGACGAGAGAGTATTTGATTCTACAACTTTCTTAGAGCCGACTAACGAGAACTTTCGAGTCAAAAATTCATTATGATTCTGAAGGATAAAATGATAAGAAAAATAAAATCTTCATACAGATTCAAACAAATAAAAAATTGGAGCACTTAACTTTTTTTCCGTTTGGTTTTAGACAGAGGAGTGACGGCAGGTGTTGAATTGATAAGTTTTTAAAAAGCTCAAGTGTTTATATGAAATTTAAGAATGGTCAGGTGTTGAATTGATGAGTTTTTAGAAAGCTCAGATGTTTATATGAAATTTAAGAAAGGTCAGGTGTATATGTGTGATTTGTGTGAAAGGTCAGGTGCCTACGTGAAATTTTCCCTAATTCAGCCACGGACTTGACCAAAGTGATCTTTAAAGGAAAGTACAAGGGGAAAACTGTATTTTTTTCCATTTGACAATGATTTGCTCAGTCATGAGCTAAGCAAGTCTTGACCAGTTCAAGATGCATGATGCAATGAAGTACACGTCATGCTGATCCTGTAGATGCTTCCAGGCAGTTGTCAAGAAAAACTGCAGGGTTGCATCTTGGTAATTATCGAGCCTGGCCTATCTTGAAAATCTGATTTGAGTCGTTTATTTTAGTAATATTTTATAAATTTCGCTGAGATCCATAAACAAATCAAAAAATAATATGGAGATGCTTAACCATATAAGCAAATCTTTTTCATCAGATATCGACTAACGTATGACCGGAGATATCAACAGGTTTTGCCGCAGCTGGATCGAAAGCCGGCAGATCCCATTATTGAGCAGAAAATGTCTCCAGATCATGTACTAATCATTGTTCGATAAACATGCGTTTTGACTGGTTGAAACATCTTGACACAAAATAAAAGATCTCCAATATTGGGTTGAGAAGCCATCTCCTTTAGCAAATATAGATAGAAAAGACCTACCAATATTTACTTAACTACACAAATTTCAACTTAAATACAAAAAGAATTAGAAAAATAATAATAATATCAAAATAAACTTTTTTTGAATGCAGCTTTAAAAAAAAAAATTGCAGCTTTCATATCTGGTGACACAAGATACACTTTTGGGTTGAGTCTTACAATTGTCCACAAACGAAAGGGACATATACAGATACTGAGTGAAATCCCCAACTCCCCACATGAAAACAAAGGGAAAGAGAACACCCCTCTATGTACACACATATAGATCGAAGGGGAACTGGCCGAAAATCTCGTTTCGTTGCCGGGAAAGAAGGACGTGTTGGGTCACATGTATGTATTTTGTACATACTTTCTTTGCTTGTATTTAGCTGCTGCTGTGCAAAGTGATACAGACCTTGAATTGAAATCCCTTGCTCCTTATTAAAAAAAAAGGGGGGCGGGGAAAGAGAAAAACCCCTATTTACATACATGTTTGTATTCTGTATATGTGTGCAAGACAAGAGCACTGTATTTTTTTGTATCTTTGCTATGTACCTGCTGTTACGCAAAGTAACTTGTCATTGAGCAACTCCTCCCTCCAATTCCCTTTTTGTTTGGCTATGAATTCTTCGAACCTCTTTAAATCCTCCAGTCCCTCGTCTTCACTATCAACGTCATCGTTGTCACCACCACTGTCATCGCTATCCTCTTCGTAACCATCGTAACCGTGAAAACCATCACCATCATCATCAGAATATACGAGCAACAAGGGTTCTTCCTTTTTGTATTCTACGAGTACCAAACGAGGGAGAAAATCATCGTTGTCATGAACAATGGAATCTTCGTCTTTCAATTCCTCTGGTAATTGATACTCTGCTTCCACAAATAAAGGTGGAAGATAGGAGAATGAATCACAATCTTGAACAGAAGATTTCAGACCCCCCATCCAGATTGCTATGAAAAGTAAATTAATAAAGAAGAATAAAACCACGAAACTAGATTTTGTCATGGTTGAGAGAAACTTGGGGACAAGAAACAAGAGGTGGAATATAAGTGCAACTACTCTTGCCATCATCATCCCCTGCAAAATACCTTCAAGGGTGTCTTCTTCTTCTTCTTCTCCTGTGAGAGAACATTTTTTTGTCTCTTTTTATACAGCCAGTGATGTAATTGAGCAGTACACTATATCTTAATTTTTAAACCTCATTCTGCCCGTGTCGATTTAGATACTTGAGTCTCAAGCAATTAAAAGGCCGTCAAGAAATTTCTCAGCAAATGTGTACATAGAATTGTACTAGTAATTTTAAACTCAATGTGAGCCCCACAAATGGAAGAGGTGCAAACTAAAATATGGATGAGCATTAGGAAAATTGATAATTTATGCAGACTTTATGTGCCAAGGGCTGAATATTGAAGTGTTTGTGACTGGAGATATTAGAAGTTATAGAAAAAAAACAGTAGAGGGGTGTGTGGGTGTCTTCGTGTAGGGGTGTGATTGTGTGCGTATGAGAGAGACAGAGACTTCAACATGGATCTAATATAAAGAATTTGGAGTCTGACTCGCTCCTTGTCCAGAGAGAGAGAGAGATGAAACCTTAATTATGCATTTCCTGCCAGATACTGGAATAGCTAAAATAAATGACATTGACAAACAGATGCAGTTGGAATATGTTACTATATGCCAGCTGGTTGCTCCCAAAACTGAGGCACTGTTTTTCAGCAACTGAAATGAAGAACTGCTAAATACATACATTGGTTGCCTGGTTTAGGTTGATTCCCGGAGGCTTGATTTGCATCATGGATTTCTGCAAAAATATGAGTGGGAGGAAATCACAAAGATACGGAAAAGGAAAAGCAGTAACCTGGACAGAGAAGTAGTAATTTCTAGTGATCTCTTAAAGAATCTAGTCGAAACAATGAGCACGAAAGTTCTGTACGCAAATTTTGTGCAAGAATCACTTCGATACATGCTACCTACCAACATGGTCAATAAAGGTCAATTTTCTTAACTTGTTAAAACACCGCGCACTAAAACCAGTTAAATCATGTTTTAGCGTCATGTCTGAACACATCAAGAAAATTTCTAAAAAATCTGAAAGTAAAAGTACTCCCAAGCCAGGTTTGTCACAAAGGCCAAAACATGGTCATACAAACCTCCTCAGGATAGAGCTAATTTGGCTATCATATTCCAAAATTTCTAACAAATAATATGGTATATCTCCACTCCACACAAATAAAAAACAAGCACAGCAAAAAGTTGCTAAAACTATGGTTCTCATTTCAGGAAATTGATGCACAATTTCAATACGAAAAAAGTTCAACACCTAAAGGCAGCAGAGACTGAAAAAATCAGCATATTCAACTCTCAATCCCACTTCCCAGGCATAAAGTAAAGACAAATATATAAATCCGCAGCTGTAGTTTATCATACACTCCCTGATAACGATGATTGTTGTCATGAACACAACAGTTCGGATATCTCAGCTCATAGCCTATGCTGATGTCAGTCGCCGACTTTCTAGTGTCCAGTGTATTTTCTCCCGTGGATGCCCAGTTCTCTATTTGCATGGTAGAATCCTGGTTTGGCTCCAGAACTGCAGAATTATTTTGCTCCTTTGCACCGTAGATTGCGGTGTACCCATTACCAGGAAACACAGCATTAGAGCCCAGAGGATTGGAGGACAAGTTAGGTCAGCTTCTTGCGTTGGTGTTCTTGATGCCCGCTTAGCGAAACACTCCCCACAACAACCTGAGATGAAGAAGGTAATCAGACAAGAAAGAATCAAACTCTGACGCCCCTTTTGTCTCGGAACTTACAGGAAATTAAGAAACATCAAACCAGTTATCTGCATCAACTAGGGGACAAATTGGATATTCATGTTAGAGCAACTGAGCTTGTACTAAGAAAACATGGCTTTTTAAGGTGACAAGTGGTTGGGAAGAAAGGGGAAATGCACATAAGTCCTGACTTCTGACAGCTGTGACAAAATTTTACATGCACAGAAAGAGAGAGTTCAATCACAATCAGTGACTTTACAGGTTTAAACTGAATTGTCATAGTCTTCCACTCTCAATTGGCCATGTGAGATGCTGAATGTAAGTTTAGGATTCTAGCCAACTGCTGTGAATCCATACAAAAACTTAGGCCGTCAATTGTGAATTGGTAATAGAGAATGGTCTCAGGCCATGTTCTATTTTTCATCTACTCCTATGTACAGTCCCGGGAGATATGCCTCAAAAGCCGCAATTCATTTCCATGCAAAGTTGCAAACTACCAATCACTACAAGATATAAGCAGAAGCATCACATAAGGTAGTAGCCCAAATATGAGACTAGGGTTTGTTTATTTTTTTTCTTAAATAACACCATATGAAAAAAAAATGCAAAATAGGCAAATGATAGAAGCTTAACAAACGAGCTAGTACCCATAACTCAAATGAAAAGCCCGAAAACCATAAAATCTACCAAACACAAAGAACGAGAAGATAGTACCAATACAAGCTTCCTGTTGCAAAATTGGCCAAACAACAAACACAAAACATGCAAAGAACAATCAAGAAAAGAAATAAAGACCCAAAGACACGGAGACTTTTGCGTACTTTCCCAAATGCATAGTTGAGTACATCCACGGCTCACACCAATTTTCACTAACCACCGAATAATAAGAACACAACTTACATCGGCAGCTGCGTATAGCAAGTGCTTATAACCTAGGTTCTACCGTTTGCATCCCCAGTTACTATAATATCAAATAGTTAGCGAAGCGCGAACCAAATTGAATGAGGGTACAACAATCCCCTCCACATTACAAGCGAAAAGTTTAGAATGATGAAGTACAGAAATTTTCTTTACAGACCAAGCTTGAAAATTCACTCGGAGTCCCTTTGGATTGTGAGAAAGGGTGAGATAAGAAAGGGGAGTCCTTTCTCACCCAATCTCACCACTTTTTGTGAGATTTGGTGAGAAAGAGAAGAGCCAGTTAAGAAACTTCATTTTTGCACTTTCCTTTTCATTTCTCACCAAAATTCTCCATCCAAATGAGTGAATTAACCAGAAATCATAGCTCTTTCTTTTCTTATGAAAACCCTTACAGTCCAAAGGCTCAAATTAGAAACAGAAATTGACCAAGAACAGTCACCATTACCTGAATTATCCGACCCCAATTCACACGGATGGTTGTTTTCCGAAGCAATTGGCCGCCCCCCTCTACCCTGATATCCGGCGGTTGAGCCACCAGTGGACGGTGGTGGAACTAATGGCGAAAAAGCCCTCCCCAGCTGCCCCATGGGAACACTCCTGCACCACATATTTGTGTACAACTCTCTAGGGTGTTAGTGATAATTGATAAATTACTTTTGACAGATTTTAAAATTCTAACTTCTAAAAATTAGCTTATAATGCTGTCAAAAATCTTACATAACTATTTTTTAAAAGCTGCATGAAAAGAAATTCTCAAAATTTCAAAATTCTAAATCTACAGATTTTTGGATTTTGTAACACAAATTCTCAAAAAAAGAAATGAAATTCTTGTAATCTCCCAAGTTGCAACAAATAAGTTTCTCAAGTTCTTTTAAAATTTAAAATTTGCATCAACATTTGAAACTGAATCTAAAAAGAATCTAAATTTGCAGCAGAATCTGAAACTAATCTAAAATTTGTATCTACAGCTATCTCAAACACCGACCGAGGGACTGTGCTGCCAGCCTCGTGCTGTGCGGGGCATATCGTCGCCGCTCCGGTCTCGCTCCGATGATCAAAAACGTTCACTTCGCAGAACTCATCAAATAAAATAAGTGTGCCAAAAATTAGCTCGATCGAATGTCATTACGTGCCTCATCCAAATATTATTATCTTGAAACGAATAGATCCGAAACACTAGATTAAAATCCACTGTTTTTGGGTACACTTAATAATTTCAAGATAATAATGTTTGGATGAGGCACTTAATGATATCTGATTGAGTGGATTTTTGATATACTTATTCTACTGGATGAACTATACGAAAGTGAACGTTTCCGATTATCGTAGCGAGACCGGAACGGTGGCGATTTACCTCGCACAATACGCTGCGCAACACAGTCCCTCAAACATGTTGTATGATGTTTGCATAACTCATGCTAATGGGAAAATTATACTCCACTTGCTTCTTCAACACACACGCGAGTTCTACCACCAAGTGTACATCAAGCATGCGAGTCCACACAAATGTGTTGAACTAGACTCTTGAAGTACCAACACATGATGCTCCAGAGAGCAACACCACATGATGCTCCAGATTGGAGTTACAAACGAGCCGAATCGAGCTTCGTTGTGTTCGAGATTGAGCACTGTAAACTATTGTAAGAAAGCCGAGTCTCGATTTATTTATTAAACAAGCATCTTTAAACGAGTTGGAACTATTTTTTCCAAGCCGAGTCAAATTTTGGAATGTTAAACTCGGTTCGTTTATTAAACAAGCAAAAACTCGAGCTTGAGCTCGACCCAATTACCAAACTAGTTGAGCCAAACTGCTCAAGACTACTTACGAGCAATGTCGGGTAGCCAAGCCTCGAACTGCTCAAGACTACTGACGAGCAACTCAATTCGTTTGCAGCCTTATCACATGCAAGAACGAAACCAGGATTTTACCCTAGAAGTGGTGAAATGTATACTAAAAAAATCTAGTTGTGGCGAGACTATATAAGTTGGGCATAAATATTGTTTTTTATATATATAATAATTACATTTTTTAAAATTATTGTCATGGCGGTCGCCGCCATTAGACCCTCTGATCCCATCATGGATCACACGATAATGTATAAACATACTACTCGGGAAGTACTGTGAATTGAGTAAAACTCCAGTTGAACTGGGTCTTCACTCACATTTGTCCTAAGGTTGCTTGTCCGGTTGTTCCTGGTTGTGTATGTCTTCCAGTTCCAGCGCCCTCCACTGCACATGCTAGTCAAACTCTACATTGGAAACTGGTAGGAAGTCCACCCTTTGCCTTTCAAATGTCATTACTTTAATAATAATGTCTCTATTTTAAAATCTATCCTAATATTAATGTACAGATATGAATTTTCCTATATGCATTCCACAAAGTGAGAACTTCTTTTAACTAAAAAGTTTCTGTATGATATTGGCGTGGTCTTTATTTTGTTGTTGTTTTCCTTTGTTTTTTCCCGGGATCTTTTGAATCTTTTGTTGTATTTTATGTTGTTGTTATAGTTGTACTCTTTTCGTTTTAATATAAATGGAATGATCTTGTTCTCAAAAAATAAAATTTCAACAAATTTCGGTAAGTATGATTCTATCAAGGTATTTGGTAGATGAATTTCAACAAATTCCTATATTAGAAACTGATACTAGTACTAGTTTTCGCACCAGTCTTCGCCTTTAAAAAAACATAGAAATCTTCAACAGAGTTTGCACCCAGCTTAATTTGTGCCCAATGTTTTCAATTCAATTAAACTTAGAGATTTGTCAATCAAAGACAAACAAACATATTTCATCATTATCTAATACTCCATACATAAAAGTTGAACTTTTTAATCTTATATATACTATAAAAATAATGATTAAATTTCATGCTGATCTCAATTTACCCCCTTCATCCCATAAAGGTGGTCGGTCCCTTATGAAATTACGTGCACTTTTCAAACCTAAAAATAATGTATCTTTTATTTTTATTTTTTACACCGTTCAAAATATCTATTGAAAACTATCAAATCAGATCCAAATTTCACAAAAAAAATATTTTTAATAAATATATTATTTTTAAGTTTGAAAATTACATGTAATTTCGTAGGAACTAACTTTACGGGACATGAGAGTACTAATGCTTTGTTCGGTTTGTAATTTGAGTAGTGTTTTTGAAAAATGAGTGGAGAGAGAAATGAGAGTAATGATCGGAGAGAAGTAAAAAATGGAGAAAGATAGAGTGAGAAAAGAGAGTAATAATTGAAAAGTTAAAGAGAGAAATGAAAAATAATAATTGAGTTAAGAAATATTTTTTGAATAAAATTATGAAGTGAACAAAACATAAATTTGTGGAATGCATATAGGAAAATTCCATAAATTCACGACCTCATCACTCTATTTGTTATTTAAGCAATGATCTATGATTTTAAAAAGAAAAATTGATTTTTACGTTCTTCAAATTAATGCAAACACTTTTTTTCATTTTTTAGTGGATAAATTTGAAAAACAATTCATAAATTTTGTAAAAAGTGTATGTATGTAGGGATTATTTCGTAAATTTAATGGTTAAAAGAAAAAAAAAAGTATTTGTATCAATTTTTGGGTGTAGAAATCAAATTTTCGTTTTAAAAAAGAACAAATGGGGCCATGGGGGTATAAATTAGAGAGAGAGAGAGAGAGATAAAGTACACGAGAAAGGAGCGATGTCACGGAGACTCGAATAATAAACCTTTTAGAGAGAGAGAGAGAGAGAGAGAGAGAGAGAGAGAGAGACGCATACGGCATACCTCTGCTCTGCTGCCATGAATCCAAGCAAAACCGAGGACGATCTCTTCCACTCCCACCACCACCACCACCACCACCTGGACCCCCCCATCCTCCACGACCACCACGACGACACCGACTCCCACCCCTCCCTCCTCGACGACCCCTTCTCTCTCCCCCCCACCATGTCCGACATCGTCCTCTACCCTTCCTCCGACCCCGACTCCCTCTCCCACTCCTCCTCAGACGCCGACGAAAACCCCACCTCCAATCCCCTCCTCCCCCCTCCCCACCACGACGCCGCAGTTTCCCTCAACCCCACCACCACAAAAAAAAACCCTAGGCCACCAAACCCAAACAACATCATCGACCCCGACCCCCACGTCTCCTCCCAATTCTACACCTTCAACTCCCAATCCCACTCCCTCATGATCCGCTGCATCCTCGACTCCCGCCTCGCCACCCCCGACGAGATCCGCGCCGCCACCCCCTTCCCCGTCCTCGCCAGCTGGCGCGCCGTCTGGAAGGACCGTAACGAGGACACCGCCTACCTCACTGCCTGGAAGCGCATCCAGGACAAGCTCAACGTCCACCTCACCCCCCACGGTAACCAATTCCTCTGCTTCAAGTCCAATTCCAACCAATTTGTTTCTCACATCGACCAGTGGCAGGACATAGTCATGTCCTCCCACTGCGACGGAGATTTCAAACACCTAGGGCTTAAGGACACCGTAGAACGAATTAAGCAGATGTGGACTGTAGGCGCTAAGTTTTACGGCATACCTGAGTCTTTCATTAGGGTTTGCGTGTCAGAGTGTCCGGTGTGTTCAGATTCGTCCGGGTCAATGCAACGGACGAAACGACGGAGGTTTGAGTATACCGAGTCGTTTGATGTCCCTGCGAAGGAGGTGCCGCGAAAGCTGCAGCAACTCGCAGCGAAGCACAAGGTTGTGTTGTGTATAAGGCAGAAGTATATTAGGTATAAGCCGTTTATGGCGGAGGTTAAGGATTACGCTTGTCACCGGGCGGGAGACCCAGCTTCGTCGAAGAAGTCGAAGGTTTTGAAGAGGGAACCGTATGCGTCCAAGCGGTGTGGCTGTGGGTTTCGGATTAGGGCGATTGTGCCCATTGCTAATTATAATGAGAAGGATAAGACGTTTGTGTATCAGGAGGAAGGGGTGGCTGTGTTTAAGTTGTATGCAGTGCATTCGGGGCATGAACCCGGGCCGTTGGATGGGAATGCGAGGATTATGCATCGAGTTGTGGGGCATAAGGGGGGATATTTGATGGATCAAGATATGGTCTATGGGATGGGTGAGGAAATGGAAAACGAGGGTTTTGGGTTCATGGGGAAAGACGAAGGGGATATGCAGCATTCTGTTCTGCAACAAGTTCAAGAATTGAGGAATGTGGTTGGGTGTCTCGAAGGGAGAATTGCGAAAATCCCTAGTGATCAGTTGGGTTCAGTCTCGCAAGATTTGTTTGATGTTGTGAATAAACTTAGAGCTATAGGAGACTGTAGTTCAAAGCCAGTTGGATTCTTTTCAGACAAGTCGCATTCGGATGATGTGCTGGTGGGAGAAAGCGATTTGGCAGATTGGGGCGATCATGACCACGAAAGGTTGTATGGCGATGCCAAGGATGGGGATTTGATTGAGGATGATGAAGATAGCTTTGGGCGAACCCTTGGGGATGTTGCACCTTGGGATCAGATGAGAACAGAGTGTACGGGTGAGAAGGATCTGCTGGCTGATGCTTGCAAGCCCGAAAAGTGGCTGAAATGCGGCGACTTTGATGAGAAGAGCATTCTTAACTGCGAGGATTGCAAACTAATCAAGCCCATGAAGCATGACGATAATTTAGTGTCGGATGTTGGTCTTGTTGGCTTACAGGTTGACAGCTTTTACCCGGATAATTCTAAATGGTATGATTCCCCATGCGATTTGGACTCAGCTACTGATTGTGGTGATAATGGATTCAGGCATGGGGGGATTGTCTAGAATAATAATCATGAGTCTGTTAGGTGCCATTCTTTCCATTTTCACAGTTGGAATTGAGTTGTATATTTACGCATACGGAAGATTGGAGCCTGTGACATCCCTGATGTCTCTTTGCCATAAGTGGTTCACAGACTATAAAGTATGGCTGTTTGGCTACTCTGCATATACTTCCTTTTAGAACTCTTATTGGCAATGTCATCACCTTCAACCTTTAGTGCGTCTTTGTACTCCGCTTTTATTGTTGTCTGAACTTCTTGTATTTACTGTATGTTAACCTTGTAATCCATCCTTTCCAGGAATTTGAGATTCACGAAACTTAGATCTCTTTTCTGTTTCTGGAATAACCCTCAGCAGCTATTGTTGCTGGTTTAATTTCCTCTAATGTATCCATCTTACGTTCTTTGTCAAGCATATTATTAAAGTCTTTATTGCATGGGAAGATGTGTAAAGTAGTTGTCGATGTCATGTAAATCATCTTGCAGCAATATCTGGGACCCTGGGTGTTGGGAAGATGTATAGGTGAACCGTTTTTCTAGCACTTTAATGAGTTGCCAAATAATAATTTTTTTTCTTTTACATGGTTTTATTTATGGTCATTGTAACTATACATGGAAAATACTCACCCTTTCTCTTCTTCATGTCATTCTAACTTCTTAGGTACTATTGTGCACAACTAGTGAACAAAAGATAATGGAAAGGAAGTGTAAGTGTGTGCATGCGTATGTGTGCTTCTTCTTAAAATATGCCGTTCACTTCTTCCTTGACAATGAAGATTTAGGTTTTCCATTGCTTTTATTCTATGGAAAATTGCAAGCATTTGGTACATGCCTTACGGTTTTTGTTCCAGCACTCTATTTGTTGTTTTCCATCAATTTCCATTAAAGGAAAGTCATACCAAAGCAGCGTTATCTTGTCGATGGCTGATACTCTGCGGCTACACTTGGGTGTCTTTGAATTGCCTTGCGTTGCAATTTTGCCTTTGAGGGCTCATTTTTACTATGGTGTAGGGACTTTTTGACGCTTATTGACTCATGGCCTAGGTTTATGTCGTTTGATGTTGTGGTTATGTCCCGCAAATTATCTTGTAGGGTAAACTCATGCCAAGTATCGATAAGTTTCATTGCTAATTTTTTGCCTGATGTAGGATTCTCATGTAAGATTTTGAGAAGAAATTGGAAGACCAGACAGCATGACTCGTTCCCTTAGATGCATAGAGTGCATTTTCTGGATTTTTTGTTAGACATTTTGCATAAGATGAGATGGAGATGATAATGTATTGGGGAAGTTGTGCACTCTATTCCTGAAAGTGAAAGGCCTGTGGGATGAGCATTGTTGATGGTTGCGATGACAAACAACTTTTGCTGCTATGGTTATGCTTTTCTCTAATGTGCCCTTAACTTGTTACTGAATGTACTGGCATTTGTAACTTATCAAAAAAAAAAGTACTGGCATTTGTAGGTTTGTTCTCTTTACCTGTGCTCATCTCTGCCTAGGTATGGAGACAAACATACACTTGTTTGTAAAGCAGTTGGAGCATGTCTTTGGGGAGGCATGGTAAGTAACTAATTCAGGTAGGTCTATACAGAATAATATCTGCTATCTAGACAATGGAAGACATCCACACACTAATACTTTTGACGCATTCACCCAATGCGAACTATTTCACAAAAGGAATATGTTAAAAGGTACGTTTCCCATTTAAGCCAATCGAACACATCTTCATATTATTAAAACCTTAAAAGCACCAAGCGTTTGGCAAATACCTCAAAAAGCAAATTGCTTTTAATTGAAGATGGATTTATAATGTCTTGTTAACATCTCAACACTATGATCCTCACATGCATAGCCTAATTTACTTGCCTCTTTTCCGTTTATGTGTTCTATCCTTGAAGTGAACATAGGTTCAGAATAATTTCTTTGGACTTGCTTCCAACTCGATTGTATGACCCCCATGTGTACTTCCTAATCAATAATTTCCTTTTCAATTGCATCTTACCTAAGATATGATTGGTTCCATCGGGATTTGGGACCCTTCTTCTTTCGTTCTTTTTTCCTATACGGATTGCCCCATTTCATGACTTTTAGGAAAGAATGCCTTAATGTATGGTTCTTTCAGATGGCTCTTCTTCTTTCAATATGTTTACCCAAAGTGGACTGATATGACCTAATATCTTTCTACTTCTGTACACATCTTATTTGCATGTGACTTAATTCCAAGTAGTGAAAGCCACAATTGATTTCTGCCATTTGCGCCATATCTGCTGGAATGTATCTTGGGCACCTTGTTCAGAAATTATTTCATGTGAGGTAACTGATCTTGTTTTGGCAAATGAGGTAAATTACGAAGGCTTCATGTTTGCATCAACCTCCATATTCTTTGAACGTTAGCAAACTTGGAAACTATTTTCTCCTAGAACATGCTAAATGTTTGGCTTAAAGCTGTGTAGACATTACCTGGAGTAGAAGGCTAACATTAGTTAAGAGAGGGACAGTTTGTCTCTGCAGTCTATACTGGGAGGTGCTGTGAAAATAGCTATCTTGCACATAGCGAGCAAATAGCTCAGTGTCATTGGATAGGAGACAATGAATATCATCAGTCTTGAGGCTATTGATGCGGTATTCATAAAGACTACTTGCTAAATAGCTCTTTATGCAGTGAATTTTTCCAACAGCTTCCGAATGCAAGTTTGTATCTTGAAATCGATTTCAATTGGCTGAAAAATAGGGATTGGTATAGGTTTGTGATTCTGAAGACTTAACACTAGTGTTTGGCATGCAAAAATTGGGTTGGGGCCATGCCTAATTGGAGAACTGATAAAGTGCATGTTCTGTTGTTTTTCTCTTTGCAGTATAATTCCTCGCTGATGTGTGATGCTCCCAAAGCATTATCTATCCAACATCTGGATCGTTTAAACTTTAACATAATTAGTGGTGCATTTTCTATAAGTTGGTATAAAGGTTTTCCCTTTGTAAGTTCATGGATTTTCCACTTTTGAGCTTTGGCTTTTAAGTTTGAAGCTGGCATCTCACTTGTAAGTTTGTACAACTCTTGCACCCATTGGTTTTTTGGTGGGATGGGATCTAGATTGAGGAATGATACCTTTATGCTTGTTTAGCATGTATTCCAAAGTTCTCTCCTCTCACGATTTGACTATTTTGCATAGAGAATAAATTTTTTACACTGCCAGTGTAAACATTTGTTTCCTCCAAATCAATTGCATTGCGACACGTGTCAAAATAGTGGTCCCAATTAATTAAACATGGCGACGTGGCACAATGCAATTGATTTGGAGGAAACAAATGTTTACACCGGCGGTGTAAAGAATTTATTCTCTTTTGCATATAGTCTTATCTTTTTATTAGGTATCAACATTTTTAGTCCACAGGCACTGTGCATTTGAGGTGGCACTCACGCTTTTGCAGTTTTGAAGCACATGCACACTGTCAAAAGATGCTGGAAGGACCAGCAACAATGAAGATAACCAAGAGGGACCAGCAACAATGAAGATAACCAAGAAGGACCAGCAACAATGAAGATAACCAAGAAGGACCAGCAACCAGCAGCAATGAAGATAACCAAGAAGGTTTGCTGGTCTTCAGATGACATTCTGTTGGTTTCTTTTATCCTGGTTTTTCATCCGAGAAGAACATATGTCCAACTCTTCGCTTGCTAGATTTCAAGAGTGTAGGATATTTCTAAGGCCTCAATGTCCAGGGGTGGATTTAAGTAAGTGTAGCACCGACACTCCGCCGGAGGTGACGCACCAGTGTCGGACACGGACACGCTCCTGACACGTGTCCGACACTTCTCCCGGAGTGTCCTGTTTTTTTTTTTCTTCCAATATTTGGGGTCCGACACTGTCAGAATACTTTAGGGACACTTCGGGGGTAAAAATGCAATTATAAGAACTTTTAAAATGGATAATAGTGTACACTTTATGGACACTTCAGGGGGGACACTTTAGGGACACTCTCTGTGTTTCTAACAATCCGTTTCAAATGAGGTGGTCCTCAATTTAGTTAAAATGTGAACCTCCCCATTTCTCCCTTTTCCTGATCAAATTTCGATGATCTGAGTTGCTCAATGTGATCAGAACGTGATTTTAAGGGTATCCGCGAGAAATCAGCAAACAAAATGACCGGGAAGGGCTTCATCCGAACAGTTTTCTCAAATCAAGCACTTTCTGGTCATTTTTTCTTTTGTTGATTTCTTGCGAATACCCTTAAAATCATGTTTTAAACATATTGAGCAGCTCGGATCATTGAAATTCGATCGGGAAAGGGGAGTCCGCATTTTAAGAGGTCCTCATTTGAAACTCCCTATATATATATATGTGTGTGTGTGTGTGTATAACGTGTCCCCCAACGTGTCGTGTCCCCCATTTTCTGAAAATTTGTGTCGGGGTGGTGTTGTGTCCGTGTCCCGTGTCCTTGCTACATTAAGGATTAGGGGGGTACCGTGTCCCCCTGCTTTTTCTAGGCTTGCAGTCATACCCCCATTGATCAATATCTTTCCATTTATACCTTTAATAATTACATTAGTAACCACCACGAATTATGTAAGGTCTCCTAGTATTTTCAGATTATGAAACCTGCCATTGTTATAAGCTACGAAACCAATGCAAATCCAGCCCTGTTCTCTCTAAGGCTCTATTTGGATGTGTAAAAAAGTTAGCGTATTTTGGTAATCTATTTCATACCCAGTTAAATGTTTTGTTTTGTTCATTTTTTATCATACCTTTTGGTCAAAAAATTTAATTGTTTCATTTGTTTTGACAACAGGAATGAAAAAGTAAAAACTATAAGACCAAATCAAAAAAACGTACACAAATGACAAATATAAAGAATTTTAGTTGTTTCATTTGTTTTTACCAGAAGAATGAAAAAGTAAAAACTATAGCCCAAATCAAAAAAGCCTAAACAAACGACAAATATAAAAATTTGGTGATGCTGCTAGTCCCATTTTAGGTGCCCCTCTAACTTAAGTTCAGGATCCGCCATTGACAATGTCCACTCCACTCCAAAAGGATAAGAAGTGGAAATTGAAATGGAGAATGTTGTTTGAATACACTTTTCTCCTGAGCACTTTATTCATTTTTTGGCAGGAAAAAAAAGGTAGCAGGGGGCAACCATCGCATGGTAACTCTCTTTGGGCGTGACCAAAGGAGCCTTTACGTGTTGGGCCTGTTGGTGAACCGGATAAGAGGGGCCTAGATGGATCCACAGGCTCTCCATCGGTGCATGTAATGGAACGCATAGAAGGTTGACATTGTAATTGGACGGGAACTGTAGGGTGTTCATTACAATTGAAATTAAGGGACCAGAGTGGCATTTGGAGTAAACTGCAGGTTTCTGAAGGGTATTGAACCCGAATAATAGTTTGTTAGAATCGTATGTACATAACTCGATTTATGCAGTAAGTTTTAGTACTTAGTTGTAAGAAAAATAATGCAAATGTATAGCTTTTCTGGACTCTCGTTGTGATGCCATTACTTATATCTTATTTCATTTTCATTTCTTGTTATTGGTCACGAGTATGCTCTTGGTTTTGGTTTCTGTTCTTTTCTTCTTTCTTATTACACCATAAACAATTTACTTTTGATTAAACATTCATTTTTCTTATGTTTGTCATGCATGAAATAGGGATAGTTGTAATGCTGCTAATGTTATTGAGGGGGAAATTTTTTGATCCTTTCACAAGTGAAGTGGGCTTAAGGTTGCTATTCCTTCCTCTTTATTTTTCCATTTATCCTGGTAAAGTGTCATAAATTGCAGTTAAGGGTCAAATGGTATTAGACTTATATTGAGCAAAGTCGAATGGGGGTAGCCTCGGTTCCTATTATCGAGAGTGAGTAGGCTGGTAGGTAGAATTTGATGGGAAGTATGGTGGGCATTGAACTGGCGATGGGCCTCTGAAGTTGAAGGTGAAAAAATGAAGGAATGAGAGAGAGAGAGTCCAAATACGAGCTTGTGTTCGCTTGTACATGGTTTTCTGCTGATATTTGCAGTTCTTGTTTCCGTATGTAGGTGTGGCTTTGAAGTTGTAGCATCTACTTGCTATGTTACATGATCCTTCATTTTGGTTCAAGCACCCGTGTCGATGTGTCTAACACCCGTATCCTTTTGGACACTCAGATCCTCTACTTGTTAAGATACTTACAGAAAAGGGATATCATATTAGCTAGAAAAGCGATAATTCGAGTATTTCACATAGACAGGAAATAGAGAAATAGCAAAAATATAATTTTCCTAACCCTTTCTTGTTTAAATACATTTGTAAACATAGTTTACGGTGCATAATTTAAGATATTTAATACAAACAAGAGTTCAGGATGTGTCCCCGTACCCGTACCCAAGTTGGGGACACATCCGCATATCCTAAGATTTTAGGAAGGTCTGACGCTTGGACTTGCACTTGCACCCGCACCCGATACTTGCACCTGAGAGTCCATGCAACATAGTCTACTCGTTAACCTTGTATTCTTAGTGCCGATTGTAGAAGTTAGATCATGTTATTGTTCGTTTAGATTTGTTTCATGGCATCAACAATTAGCATAAATGACGAGAGAGCTTACAACGCCAAGGTATTATGTAGTTTTTTTTTTTTTTAAAAAAAGGAGCATTATGTAAGTGATTAGCCTATATATATAGCGTTATTTTGAACCTGAATTTTATGGATTGGTTCTGTAGTAGATTGTCTGTTAATGATGTTTGTGGATGTTCTTATATGGTGTTTTATTCACCTGAAGAAGCAATCGGTGATAACTGATGGTTCCAAAATTGTATATGAACAACGATCATTTCAGATTGACACGATGCTGCTGCTTCGGATCTTCATATTCTGGATGTTTCAGAATGTCGTTTGCCTGGATCAACTTTTTTCATTTATATCCTAAAGAGGTAGTATGCATTATGCATCTTATCCAGACTACATTTCGCGGAGGGAAGCAAGTTTGGTAGTGTGTTCACCTTTTTTTTTTTCCAGCTATAAATCCATTTTCTCTTTTTTTTTTTTTTTTGAACGGCATCCATTTTCTCTAGTTGAGATCTGCTTTCATGTCATTGAATGAAACTAATTATGAATTGGGCAAGCCTTGTGCGGCTGTGCCCTCCCTCTATTTTCCCAGCTAATGAGAATGTTCAACTTTTTTATCTGAAGTGAGGACAGTCTTCTTTGATTTGGCTCAAGGAGAGAAGAGGCTCAACCGTGTAGGAGACGAGATTCAAGAACCATCTACTCCTGGTGACTGGATACATACTCCCGGGGTACTTCCAATCAGAAAAACTACGACCGATCATCTTCATCAAGAGGGAAGACCGCTACCTCCCATGCTCAGCGACTCACCTCCTCCTGGGGTACAACAACTATTACTGGGATGTCGTATGTGGTTCTACTACCACCTGATTGGCTCCATTTATGGTGGAAGATGTGTAAAGTGTTAGTTTCGGGCACCTTTTGTGGGAGATTCGGACACCATTTGTCCTAGGACCACCCAGATAAGTGGTTGAATGGGCTAGCCCTAAGGTGAAGCACATTCTGCTGGCTGACCGAAGTTTGGTTCGAGTCCCCAACTCCCTTCCTCGGTGGTAATGATCAACCGTTTATTTATGTTCTTAAAAATTGGAATTTTTTTCCCTAGGAATTGGGCCCACCCGGAACTTGCCAGTTTTATTTTGTGTTTGTTTGATCAAAGGAACTTGCCAGTACTCATTAGGCTTTTTCTGGAGTCTCCACTCGAGTAGTTAAGATGAAACATTGCCATGATACTGGGGCAGAACCAGCATTCGCTTTGGGCTCATGTGGGTCTGCTGTGAGAAGCCCATTGCAGATTCCATAAAACCATTCACCTAAGCCTTTTTGTTTTTGTTTTTGTCTGCAGTGATTCATCAGTCCTTTTTTTTTTAAATAAATAAAACTTAGGTGTTCGGACTACCTCATGCTCACCTTGACTAATTTTAGGGACCAATTTCACTGTCCACTTGCGGGAGTTCCAATTTGAGTTTTGTTTTCCATCCGGACAGGAAGAGTTTTGTTTTCAGCCCGGACCATTAAAAACACTTTTGGACAGCTTTGATGATGTCCTATAGACTTATAGTGCACCCATACACTGCTGTGTTTCTGAATCCAATTTGCACTGTACGGGTTGCTCCTAGAGTAGTTGATAACACTCGAGATATTTTGAAAATGAAACCTTAAATCTAGCAGGGAACAAGCTTTTAAATCTCTACGTTTTGACCACTAGATCAACCTGTTCGAGTCCTTTACATGAACCCAAATGTAAGATCAAGTACTTCTTAGTACTAGTGCAGGGAATTAGCATAAGAGGTCGGATATTAATAGTACTATGGGGCAGAAATAAAAATGTGTGTGAGAGAGAGAGAGAGAGAGAGAGAGAGAGAGAGAGAGAAACATCCCATCTTCTTTATCTTCCTTCACCAATCCTCTTTCTCTCTTGTCTTTTCCATCCCAACTCCATCGATCACTCACACACAGCCCACAGATTGATATGAGGGAGAGGACGCACAAGAATTTTTTCACTCTTCACCCCAATTCTGGAATTACTTTCTGTGCTGTGTCCACAGTGGTGCCAAACCTCATGATATGACCAGTTGGCAGAGGGATTGCTCCATACTGTATTTCTTTATTTTCGAAAACCATAATTAAATTCCATTAACGTAATGGTATTATAGACTAATTATTGTTAATGTTACTTAAAGACACACTCGCTGTAGCGTTCGTGGCGGTTCTTTGCCTCGTATTTCTACCCCCAATCTCGATGGATCTTTATACTTTTGAGATCTTTACATGATTATCTCTTAGTCCAAGTTTAGATGGTCAGCCTTTGATAGGATTCGGAAAATAATTAGTTGAGGTGCTTATAAGTTAGCTCGGACATCCGACTGTCGATAGTAATCCTATCCTCGGGTGTTCTATTAAAAATGTTTGTGCAGGGAAAGTTTTCATGTGGCAACCTGTAAGGTCTCTTTTGCTAGTATCTAAACACTTTTTGGATCAAATTAACTTACGAGCCCTGCTATTCTCAATGAAGATTTGAATGAAATCACCGCAAAGAAAAAACGCGTTTGGACCCAATTCGGGTCCCACAAAAATTTAGAAAAATATTCATAAATTTTTTAATATTATTTTATGTGTCCTTATAAAAAAATCAGCTCCAATGGATATCAGTAAGTATTACTTTTGGATTCGTAGGGACGAAACTGCTCAGTTTACCCCTACGAATCCAAAAGTAAAATCTTGCCGATATCCGCTGCAGCTGATTTTTTATAGAGCCACATAAAATAATATTAAAAAATTTATGAATATTTTTCTAAATTTTTGTGAGACCCGAAATGAATCCGCACACATTTTTCTTTGCGTGATTCCCTTCAAATCTTTCTTGAGATTAGAATTTCCGTTAACTTTAATCGGGACATATATGTAGATAACTTGTAAAGGGGATAAACTAGAGTAATGATCATTTTAAAATTACGAAGGTTAAAGTGCAACGATTAATAAAATATTTGAGTGGTGGCAACTGTCCCCATTAAACCTACACTGCCTCCGCCACTGCCAATTAAGCGTCAATATTGCTAGCCAGCAAATACGAGGCTATGGCCAAAGCAGGAGTCTATTACTTTATGGGAAGTATTAATTTTGGCTAAACTAGAAACAAGGATTGATTCTCTCTCTACACAATACACACCTCCCAAGTGACCCTAGTGTGCCAGGGCACCTTGGTGTATCTAATCGAAATTTCGCCAGTCTGATTTGAACCGCTCAATTTGATATTGCTAAATACTACGTGATGGTCCAAAATCAAGGTAATCTGACATTGATATCTATGTGATCGATATAGATTTGTCTCACGGTACATTTCTAAAATTACACTGATTGACCATCCTCCATCTTTGTATACCTGATATTGTCTGACCAATGAGCTAATGATATCAGATCTATTCAATTTTTTAAACCGAATAATAATCTACCCAAGGTATTCTACAAATTGATCACGAACGGGTCAGATCAAGGTGAAAAAAAATTCGATTAGACACAACGAGGAGCCCTACAATCTTATATAGTGCAAAAAAAGATGTTGATTTTGGCGCTCCACTTTTGTGCGCAGGCGCTCCATTTTTAACGTGAAGCTGCGTATAAAAGTGGAGCGCCAAAATCAATTTCCCGAAATGGCTATAACAACATGCACCCCTCAACTCAGTAATGCAATTATAGTATCAAATTTTAGAATGTTATGCTATTGAAGTCTCTTTTTAACTTCTTTTTATTTAACAATGGATCTGTAGATGAGTTTATTAAATCTACTTTTAAGAGTCGTAAAGTTAGTTCCATAGATCCATGATTAGTTTTGGTCCAAAGACTGATCCAAACTAGTAATTTACTTTGACTCCTTTTTTATTAATGTTTTTTCGGTTCCCATTAAACAAAACCATTAATTACTTTGCTTCAGTCCTTAAGCTATCTCTAACTAATAAATTAAAGGTTAACAGCTCCTTTTGCCGCATGTTGGGGAGACAATCCCCTAATTTAAATAATTTTAGTAATTAATAATAACTCCTGTAATTGTATAATTTCCGTACCATTCATAGGGTGTTTTGTTTTTTTTTTATTTTATCAAATCCTAGCTAGGGTTTTGACCACACGAGTGGAAAGAAACTAATTGGTCCAACTTTTCATATTGATTAGTCTAATTTATTAATTCGGAATATGTATTATTAAACACGCCATGCAAAAGAGTAATCTTTCTTACTCTAAGATTTGAAGAGGCCATAAATTATAGTACTAGCATAGATGACCCTAGCTTGATTTTTCTACCTACACTCACTATTCATTTACGCAATTTTCATATTTTATTTCTTCCCTCTACAAATTGCAGTGATCTCATAAGATGGGTATCTAGAAGCTTGTGATAAATATGCAATTTTTCTCGCGTTTAAATAAAGAGGTTAATTTTCGTGATTCAAACCTGTGCTGCATTACTCAACAAAAAATAACACGTACGTACGGAGTATCATTTTTTAGTCATGACCTGTAACTGCTACATCATATATAGCTATAGAACCCGGGAAATGAAATAATTGTATTATTCAATTAGGTATATGCTCCATAACAAATAGAATACGAAGAAGGAAAAAAAAAACAATTTCTAGACTGCGTACATGTACGCGTCTGTATAAATATTTACGCGTACGGCGCATTTATCTCAATCATGTATGTGTTGTTGAAGAATTTGACTAAATGTTCTAGTTGTCCAAAATCCAAATAACAAGTTGATTGAACCCTAGTTGGATGGATGGCTCAAAATTAATTTATTAATAGAGAGTTAGTTTTACTATGCATTATTTTCTTCTCCCTTAGAAAAGAAGTCTTCATTGGCAAACAAAAGATACAAACAAAACATATATCTTGGGCGTCCACATGTTTGGGCATCCATTTTCTACACTTTTTGAGACTTCATTTTCACTCTTCTTAGCTTTTTCTTTTTTATTGTTTTCGGTGAGGTTTTGTCTATTTTTGATAAATTAAAAAAATAGAAAACCCCATAATGAAAGAAAATGATATATCCAACCCAAACTTGGTGCCAAGTCTCTGGGACGTCTGACATAACTGTGTCGGTGCATCGTGAATTGAACCGGCTATACATGCTAGTGAATCCCACAGTCTGACATTTACTCCATCGCACGGTTTTGCTGCTTCCTCACTTACCGATCTTTGTCTCCGCAAACAATAGTCGGGATTTTTAACAAACTTTTTCAACTCTTTAATGGAAAAGTTTGTTTAAAATTTGAGCTGTCCAAAATACTTTTAGGCGCGGTGAAATTGAGTGTGATGGAGAAAGCGGTGAAAGAATGAAAAAGAGAGGCGGGCATAAACTTTTGGTAAATCCCAAGGCCTTGGCAGGCCTGGATAATTTGCTCATTTCCAAAGTTTAAGATTCGAAAACATCTTAATGCTACCATCAATTATTTTGCGGTCAATTTGTACGGAGCGTTGCTCCGATTTCAACTCGTCCTTTTGTTAATGAAAAGCAAAATTGATCTCTCAAAATTAAATACTCTTAAAATACGCGTAAACTAAATCGAATAACTGAGAGTATGTACGTATACAAACGGCATACTACTAGGAATGGATCAGGGGTCCGTGCAATTTTATCTTGTTTTCTGATCAAAACGACACTGTTCCAACGCAAGCGGCCTGGCCCACCGAACCGTACTAAAAAGGGTTCAGCCACGACACGTGTCGCTCAATTCAACAACTCAAAAAGCCAATCTGTCGTCGTTGCTTCCTCCTCACACCACACGCATTGGACAAGAAACCGGACGGCGCGGTGACTAAAAGCGCCGTTAACTACTGTTACTTCAACACTCTTTATTATTTTATTTTTTTCCCCTCTATTTCTTCGACTGAAATTTTTTTCTTTTCTAAAACCATGTACAACTTACACTCTGCTCAGGTTTGATTAATACTACTAATGTCTACAAAATTTGAACTATTCATGATCAGATTGATTAAAATTCTCGTTTGAAATTGATCACTTACGTTATTAACAAATGGTATTTCCCGTTCTTAAGTCTCGCTTAAACAATTCAATGCTCGACTCATTCAGCTCCTAGCTACATCATTCTATGTGAAATTTGTGGATAGGGAAAAGGAGGGAGCTTGATTAGGAGGCACACCTGTGTTTCATAAAGAAAAAAGAACAAATAATTTTTCCTTGCTTAAATTTAAGGAGAAGATGAAACAGAGTAAGGATGACGCCAATTAATATTCTTAGGGCCGCCTCATCCCTACACGTAAGCGTGTGAAATAATTATGGTAGGGGCTGTAGGATTTGTTCGAGATGCGCACAAATTGATTCGAGATATCCTGCACTACCAAACAGGAGAAGAATGACAAACCACAAATAAAGAAGAGATAAAACAGATTTTTTTCCAAAAGAATGCAACGAATTAAACAATATCTTCTACTTTTCTTAGAAGATATTGTAGCTTCCAGGAAAAAGTTCAAAAACATAGCTCCGGATATAAGTGTGTTCGAGCTCGTCAGATGTATGTGAACTCGTATGTATCAAACGGTTTCGGATTTGTGTTCTCCAAAATCCAAACACAAACCCAAGTGAAAACCGTGGGAGAAGCTAGGGAACAAAAATGGTGGGCCTAGCTGATGCGTGAGGTCATCAGCTACTCGGCCGTTACGTTCGTCCACACTAACAACACGTGTCGGGTTCGTATTGGTGCGGTACACGAAAGGCTCGCCTTCTGCTTTGAACGCCGAACTTTTTTGCTTTGACCTTTTAAATTTGGCTCGCTTATCCATTTAACCGCTGAAGTTTTGCGGTAAAGGTTTTTTTTTTTTTTTTTTTACAAAAAAGAAAGAGTGACACCTGTCTTTTAAACAATTCTTTCATCTATGGCGCGCTCAAATTACCCACACAATTATACACGGATCGAGTCGCATATTTTGTGGGTTTTGCACATTCTACGGTATAGTGAATAGTCACCCGTTGTGAAAGATTATACGTGCAGACTTGTTGGACTAAAGAGTATTTCTTGCTAGGTGTGTGCATGGGTTCTCGACCGCGTGAAAAGTCACTAGCTCATTGAGAAGGAAATGTATTTTTTAAATCTGTTTTTGCAATATTATATCTAATTGTCAATTTGACCAAAGCTTTTAGGGTTTAATGTATAAATTTCGTAGTATGACGTGGATTAGTTACACTCGCTCACGGGGACAAAGAATAGCTAGATGTCCTTAACTTCAGCATATAAAAAATGGAGTGCTGCTACAGGTACAGAAAATTGGGGACCGAATCCGGACCGACGGCCGCCGGCGAGCCATCTCCGGCCACCGGACGGCAATAATACATATACACACGAAAAGGGGTGCTCCGATCAAGCACCCTACACACCTCGGATGACGTTGATTCCCGCGTGGGGCCCCTCGGTTTTTTTTTTTAGAATTTTTGGACGGCTCGGATCGGCCGTCCGGTGGCCGGAGATGGCTCGCCGGCGGCCGTCGGTCCGGATTCGGTCCCCAATTTTCTGTACCTCTATCATTTTTGTAAAAAATGTGGCCGTTCAAAAAAAAAATACTAGATTGTAAGGTACTCTGTATACGTGTGATTTTTGTATTACAGTTCTCTATATAAGAATAATTATTAATAATATTCAAAATCAGGTATATACAAAATAAAAATTTTAAAACTCAGACACTCAGGAAGTCGGAACCCTGGCCCCAACATAGTTCCGCCGCTGCCTACCTCCATCTGAAATGATTAGGGTTAAAAACAGAGGTTTTGGCCCTTTTGGGGGCCGGGGTAACTACCAATATTTCAAGTTATATAAAGTTTGAGAAAGTCTATAATACACACCTCTTTTTTTTGCTCGGCAAACGAAATTTTTATAAACTCGAAAGGGATACATCGAGGGAACGAATGAAAAGAAAATAAAACAAACATCCAACAGATAATTGGATGTAAACACACCTAAACCTAAATTACAATTTCACCTTTCGAATTCCATCGAGATATCCCTTAAAATCCTCCACCGAATAAACCTTAATGTCAAATTTTGATTTCATCCACATTGCAATTCTTGTTTTGATGAGTTCCCCAACTTCCCCCACTCCCGTTGTAGCGTTGTTGAATACATAATCATTTCTCACTAACCATACGGACCACAGTGTAGCGAAAAACGTTGTTTCCCAAATGTGTTTCTCCAAATTACGAAATCTATTATCAAACCACCAGGTAGAAAGCCCCGCCAATGATGACGGGCAAACCCACTTCACATGCCACCACTCCAAAATCAATGACCAAACAACCCAAGAGAATTGACAATGTAGAAACAAATGATGGGGAGTTTCCAGATGCAAAGAACACAAAGGGCAAAGAACGGATTGAGACTCATGAATCATATTTCTACTCAGAAGCACCGAACGAGTAGCAACCGTATCCTGCACGGCCATCCACGAAAAAATCTCACACCTCTTACTTGGGTGTGTATCATATGCACCCCCAAAATATTTTGAATTATAGAGAAAATGTTACGAATCATATTCCTAGAAAGTTATTATCGTATAAAGGTTACGAGATACGTTAAAATGTTATGAATCATAATGAAAATGTTACAAATCATACTGCTGAAATGTTATGAATTATAGAACAAAAGTTACGAAATACACTAAAATGTTATAAATAAACCATAAAATAGATGCATATGATACATTCTTTTAAGGGGTGTATATAGTAGTCTTTCCCATAAAGTTTTGATAGGTATCATTACCATGAGAATAACGAAAAAGTACATTTTGAAAAAGAAAATGGTTTTCTGGTTGAATGATTGTCTTGCGGTGATTTACTCGTGCTTCAAATCTGTTCTTTTTTTTAATTTATTGTAAAAGAAAAACAAAAAAAGAAGCTTCACCAACTGACCTTTGAAGCCATTAAGAAAATCAGTCAAAAGAGGCTATAGTGGGTTACTGCCAATATTTTATGTGATTAATTATATGCATCCAAACATAGACTAATCAGAGGATCGATCGATATACGAACATATATTAAAATTCGAGCTGTTTATTTCGACAATCAATAATTTACTCCATATTTTAACAATCAATAGTGCAGTGGTACTGCACTATAAGTCTACTCATGTAATTAGTTGCATTAAGCTTACTTATATGTCCAGTCGCAAATTAACAAAAGTTCAAGTGAAAACAAAAGCTGATGCATAATCTTTATTCAAGAGGTTATTTTAACCAATCTGCGACATCTCTGTTCGGTTTGGGTTTTAAGGGAGGTTTTAAAGTGTAATAAGTGAAGAGAGGTAGATAGAGAAAATTTATTGAAAACCGTGCACAGGGGTTTCTAGTACCCCAAACGAACAAGCGTCTCTCAAAGAATGCAATCTTAAGAATTTGTAAACCTTAATTATCCGATATATAAAAAAAGGAATCTGTAAACCCTAGAACAGGATATGGTCGAATTAATGAACTTTGCAAGCTAAAATCAAAGTACAATTTACACACTAATAGAGTAAATATAAGATTTACGTAATCCACCCAATATGAGAACACAAACAGTGTACGATCCAGATTGATCTGCTACGAACGTTTAAATAAATCTTATGAATTTGTTTTTTGTTAGTTTTTAAACAAATGTTATGAATCTTCCTAATCTTCAAACACAATCTTATAACTTCAAGGGCGGCGCACGCGCGCGCATACACATACACCACTGTACACACCCAATCTGTATAACACTTACTAAATTTCATAGACCCAGTACCAACCTCCAATTAAAGGTTAATTAAGAAGCCACATTAAACTTTTTTGCTTCCTCGATGTATCCTTTGTCGAGCGTCTAATAAATTTTTTTAATTTGCCAATAAAAAAAACATGATGTTTAATAATAAACTCTTTGCTTAGCCTTTGAGGGTTGCTGGGTGTTGTCCCTTGTCGGTGTTTTGGGTTTGGCCTGGCTATTTTCATCCAACCATTGGTTTGGTTGAATTCCCCTCCGAACCCCTTTTTTCTTCTTTATATATCATTTGTCGAGTTTTTAATTTTTGTTGCCTATAAAAAAATCAGAAGTAACATGTCAAAACTGGCTGGGGGCAGTAGCGTCTTTTTCAGATGAGTGCAGAAATGCAAAGCCATTCTCTCCTTAATTGGCTATTTCTACAAAAGAGAGAAAGAGATGAGGGTGAGAGTGAGTCATTTTCAACTCAGGGAGAGAGAGAGAGAGAGAGAGAGAGAGAGAGAGAGAGAGAGAGAGAGAGAGAGAGAGAGAGAGAGAGAGAGATGGCGTCTTTTGGCCTCTACGCAGCTTAAAACACGCAGAGTAAGGCAAGGCAAGTATTAGAGTAACAGTCCCATCGACACGTTTCAATCGATCTTCTATTTAGAATTTAAATTAAAATTCCCCCATTCTTTTTAATTGTTTGCAAGCTACTACTATTACTCTCCCCTCGATCCCTTCCATCAGCTAATATGAACTCGAACCTAACTTCTACAAACACACATCCATATACATCCACACATATACATTTAGCTAGAGAGAGAAGAATTTGTTAACCAACCTCACGAGATAATTAACCTGAGAGGTTGGGCTGGGGTTTTTTTTTTTTCCGGGCGAGAGTTTTTTTTTTTTCGAAACGACAAAAAATTTATTAGAAACTCGACAAATAATACATCGAGAAAGCAAAAAGAGTGGCAAACCACTCATTTCATGATGTTGATACATGAAGAGAGAGAAAGACCCAAAATAAACACATCCGACAAAAAGTTGAATGACCACCCCAATGGACTAGCTAAATTTTAGCCAAATTATCCACTTAGGCATCAATAGGTAGTCATTAGTCTATGGAGCGAGTGACCACTCCAATGGATTAGCTAAATTTTATTATCTTAAACAAAAATTTTGATCTAACTTCGAAAGGAAAAAAAAGGTCTATGTTCCATTGTGAAGGAGATGAATTGAAATATTT
This sequence comes from Rhododendron vialii, assembly GCF_030253575.1. Lineage (NCBI taxonomy): Eukaryota > Viridiplantae > Streptophyta > Magnoliopsida > Ericales > Ericaceae > Rhododendron > Rhododendron vialii. The sequence goes on along the minus strand of NC_080563.1, from coordinate 2,879,094 downwards.
CTTAGACACAAAGTTGACATAAAAAAACAAAGCAAGAACAGTAAAAGAGCAATCTTCCATTTTGAAAAACCCTCCAACATTTTTTTGTAGTTATTGTTGCATGACAACATTTTGAACAGGTCCATTTTATTCCTAGAAAAAAAAAATCATTTTTTATTTACAAGTTGGGCCCACAAAAAAAAATATAATGAGTATATATTGGTGGCTAAAGTTAGAGAGCGAGCTATTGAGCCAAAAGTTTGTGAACCTATTTATCTAGTTAATTGGAGTCACTTTTTGTTCATTCACTAGCTAAAATTTTAGCTATTTATACTAATGAGCGTTTTATAGGGTCGCTAGAGATGTTTAAAATTTTACTCTGATTTTAATTAAGAGTCCCCCGCTAATAGATGATAAAATCGGTCCTCCGGATATTTACAGAGGTGTACCCAAATCCGTTTGAAATACACGAGATGAAGGATGAGAGAGAGAGAGGGGGGGAGAGAGAGAGAGAGAGAGATAAATAAAGCCAGCAGTTGGCTTATCGCATGCTTGCTTCACGCAAGCAGCTAAACTGAAGGGGAAGGTTTGCTTCATCGCGTGGCTTTAAAGACTCTTTTTTTCATTTCCACCACTATACTGGTTTTTAAAAACTCCCCCAAAAAATCACAAAACACCAAAACAACCACCCCACCAAACCCTAAAAACTCCCTTCCCTTCCTCTCCCTTCTCTCTCCTCCCCCTCCCCCCCACTCTCTCTCCTCTCTTCAAGAACTCTCTACTCCCCAGCCAAGCCGTAGTCATGTGATGAAAAGTTCGCTAATCCAACACCAACCGTAATTCCCAAACAAAGATGAACGCAACCCCGAGCACCACCAGCTCCGGCGGGTCCGGCGGCGGCGGGGGCGCGAGTGGCGGTGGCGGGCCATGTGGGGCTTGTAAGTTTTTAAGGAGGAAGTGCGTGGCGGGGTGTATATTTGCGCCGTACTTTGACTCGGAGCAAGGGGCGGCTCATTTTGCGGCGGTGCACAAGGTGTTCGGAGCAAGTAACGTGTCCAAATTGCTGCTTCATATACCGGTACATAAGCGGCTCGACGCGGTGGTTACGATCTGTTACGAGGCTCAGGCAAGGCTGAGGGACCCCGTCTACGGTTGTGTTGCCCACATCTTTGCACTCCAGCAACAGGTACACCAAAATTTACCGCCGTATTCTCTCTCTCTCTCTCTCTCTCTCTCTCTCTCTCGTATTCTCTCTCTCTCTCTCTCTCTCTCGTTTTTTTTAGATCAAATATCATCTAGTTATTATAAGCCAATTTTTGGTAGAAATTTGGATGGTATGAACTGCCTAAACAAGAATTCTTGAATAGCAAATTTTAGATCGATCCTCATGACCAAGAAGTATTAGATTCTGTTTATTTCACGATCTCGGCTATTGTTGGGAAATTAATGAAATGATTATTTTTCAAGTAATTAAACTACTTAGGCTCGTGGTTTTTAAAACACGTTTTTTCTATACTTGATTCTCTACATAAATTTAAGTGGAGTTGCGATTCTTGTTGTGCCTACTGTTTACTTACTATGGGCTGTGTACCCGGCCGATTGGCTAGTGTGATCGGAGCTGTTTATTTTGTTTTGCTTGTTTAATTTGTTGTTCGCTCCAAAAGTGGGTTTGATCATGCAGATTAGAAAGAAAAAAAAGAGAGGTGGGTTTCAGTTTTGCTATTGTGCTTAATTTTCAAAAACTCCAATTTTCCTCAACCGATTGTTGATTTTCTTTCCCCCCCTTAACTATGATCTATGAAGAATCGAAGATCTTGATAATTTTCCTTCATTTTTTGACAAAAAATAAATAAATAAATTTCCCTTCTTTTACAATGATTTCCCTTAAATTTTTTATTTTTGACATGGGATTTCCCTTAATTTGATACTGTACTTTCTATTGACCTTCATACCATAATCTGTTTAATTAATTCCTTTGTCTAACAATAACAAAACTCTTCCAACTGACTCCATCTTTGAGAGACACCCATATGCACACATGCATGTATCTACGCATACGCATACATGTGCCATGTATTTTGGTTTGTTTCTTTTTAGGTTGTTCGGTTGATTGTTTGCCAACAATGCTAGCTTCTCGATATACCTTTTATCGAGTTTTTATAAAATTATTGTTGCCGATAAAAAATAATAATAATAATGTTAGCTCCTCGGGCTTGAGTGATATATGATTGTCGCGTGGTAGAGTGCCAACTTCGTTGGAAAGTTATCCTCTCGTTGTGATCCAACTTTGTACTCTTGTCCTTTTAATCTCTTATAATCTTTACGCTTGATTAATAAAATTCTCTTTTTCACCGTTAAAATTTGTTTATAGCAACCTCAATAGGTTTGTCCAAGTAGGAATGAGAAAACTAATAAGCGTTCATCTTCCATGAGATTTCATGTTCGAAACCCAAGGAAGCCAATCATTCGAACAGTGGGTTGATTGGAAATTTGTCCGATCGTTAACTTCAAAGTCCTAAAATCAATCGATATGCGACGCATGCTGGCCCAAACATCCAATTATAATAATAAAAAAAATTGTATAACCCACTTTGTATTTGTGTGTGAAAAGGGACAAAACAAAAACAGTGGGCAATCGACAAATCAGGCCATCAGATTATCGTAATCTCATTTACTACTACAAGCAAAAAGAACTAAAATCGATCTTATTCCTTGCCAAGTGACTCATTAAAGATAGATACGTACGTGTACACATGCATGTACGTAATTTATACTATCAATGTACATAAAGAAAAGATAAAAATTGGAACAACCGGACCATGAAACCCTTCAGAAAAATGAATGGATATGATGGTCCAGATTTAAATTCTGGACCGTTAATTTATTGTCATGAACAATTTCCTGTTTTCTCTTTCCTGAATTGTTCCGGGTGTGATGTACATGAGTGCTGCTATTGGTACATATAATATGTACATACAATGTACATATAGATTTTGTGGGGCCCAATTCGGGTCCCACAAAAATGATCCGAACCGCTCATTATTTTTAAAACATCTTTTTATGGAGCCCTGTAAAAAATCAACTTAACCCGATATCGGTAAGGATTTTTTCTGAATTTGTAGGGGCGAAACTAAGCAGTTAAGTAGTTTCGCCTCCACAAATTAAGAAAAAATCCTTACCGATATCGGGTTGTGCTGATTTTTTACAGGGCTCCATAAAAAAATGTTTGAAAAATAATGGGCGGTTTGAATCATCTTTGTGAGACCTGAGGTGGGCCCCACAAAACTGATATGTACATAATATGTACATTTCATATGTACCCCTAGCATTTTTGGATGTACATAATAACCTACAATGCCTTTTGTGTGAAAATGTGGACAAAACAGAAGTTGTAATTTGGCAAAATCACGTCTATCAGATTACCGTAATCTAATCTCCACAAGAAAATGGAAGATCTGCTTTTAGCGGTAAGAGAGAGAAACTACGTACATGCAGAGATGATAGTATATATAAGCAATACTATTAAACAAAACTACAAAACATCATTTCATTTAACTTTAATAAACGCATTTTGGGTTTAATTTTAGACTCAACTGGTCATGTGCTCCTTAAATTGTCTATATGAAAGAGCTCCGGCCTCTTTTAATTAGCTCACAATGTATTTGGAGCAAGATTTGTTTATCGACCGATGACTAACATTTTAGTCTACACATGAACCAATCGTTTTAATTTGAATTATAGTTTGTGATACCTTTATCTGCTTATGTATCAAGTGATATCGTTTACGTATGGACCAATACACGGTCCTATTCCTAACGTACATATAGAGATGGCAATTCAATCTGTCCGATCAGGACGGGTTCCAGATGAATTTTTTGGGTATTGGGTCGGGATTGGGGGAGAATTGAAGAAACCTAGCCAGTCGGGTTCGGGTAGACGTTACCCCATTCCTTGTACACGCCCCAAAATTGTTTTATGTGTAAAAATCTATTTTTATTCTTTTATTTTTACCCTTACAACTAAAATACCACATAAAATATTAACTATTTCTTCCATTTTGCATTTAGATAGTAGATTTTGGTTAAATTGTACTAATTTTTTTGTGAACTTCTATTTTTTGTACTCACTTATTTTAGAGTCTAGAACATATTTTTCAATGAAAAAAAATAGGAGCAGGACAGGGTACCCATAAATTACCCGATCAGAGTTCAGAGTGGGGCTAAATTTTCGGGTCGGAGTATGGCAAAACCTGCCCGCCCCATTCCTTTGCCATTCCTACATAAATATACACATTATATTTAAAGTACTAGCTAGGTTGGCCCTTTGTTTCATTTAATCTCGGAAGAATATAGATTCGTTCGACATATAGTACTGTAGTAATTAATTACTGGAACTAAACATGAAGCTGGTAGTTTCAAACTTTCAAGGTGGTAAAATATTGGCACTAATCCGCCCCTAAGAATTTCTACCCAATGACCACTCGTACGTATGAGAGCCAAAAACCCCGGTCAATTAGGATAAATTAATCAAATTGAAATCTTTAATTAAGGAAAATTAATAGAGTGATTAAGTGCCACAGCAAGAAAGCACACGAAAAAAGTGTGGACCACAGGTGTGGTACAATGGGTGGGGGGGACAGGCTTACATTTTGCTGAAATCAAGAAGATTAATTGATTGATACATTTTGGTTAAAAATGGGGTCGGGGTTTTAGTACAAAAAATAGGGGAGATGATGCGCGCAGTACTGTCGACCCACATTTTGTGCAAACTCATTCAGAGGTTTGCTGCTATTAAGGAGCTGGTCGGCTTTCATACATAGGCCTTTTAGCCCTCTGGAGTTTTTATTAAGAAAGGGAATTTGGTCACCCGACCTTTGAGAGTATAGTGATCAGCTAGCTAGCTAATACTAGAACGGCTAGCTCACTATGCCGGTTGGCTTACGCATATACGTAATTCTCTACGGGGATTTGCACTTTGAGTACATAAAAGTTACTTATTTTGGATGTTATATTAGTGGTTAGTAGCATAACCAATGGGCCGGTAATGCTCGAGTGAGTTTTTAAAAAATATTTTTTCAGATGGGATTTTTTTTTTATCCTTGTGATGAATGAATATTTTTTTTTTTTTTGCGGATAAAAAAAGAAAGAATGAGAATGGAGGAAGCATGCGTTCCTCGAAATAATGGTCGTGATTCTATATGGTTTGGGGTTTCTCCAACTGTGATTACGTAGGAAAGGGTAAAATGATCGACGTAGTAACGGCCTGTTTGGATGGAGGATTTGATTTTGAGTGGATATAGAAGGATGATGAATTTGAAGGTGGATATGTAATGAGGGTAAATATGTAAGAGGGGTGGATCCACCTCCTAAGAGGGGTCGATTAGTAATCCAGTGTTTAGATGATTGTTTGAAAAAGAAGATTTGAAAGGCGGATATGATGGGATAATGTGTCAAATGACTTAATCGCCTCTAGTTATGTGGTAAGCAAAAAAGCTTACATATAAATACACATATACTATTAATTGTGGGATAAAATGAGATAAATGTTTAAACCATATTATTATTTATATTAGGAAAAATACTGTTATTTTCGGAAAAAAATCTTTAAAGAAAATGCAAAAATCAATTTTTTCCTTTTTTAACCCAGTCTACCGGGTGGTTGACCACCATACCGATGGAACAATTTTTTCCTTTTCTTCCCCACTCTCTCACCTCCATATCCAAGACCCAAGAACTTAATTCATCCAACCACCGACACCACCGCCACCGACACCGCCACTACCGCCACCACCACCGATCATCACGTCAATACACACACAGAGCTTCGTCGACTCCGATAGCCAGTACTTCTCTACCTCGTGGGGCGGCATCCACCAGGAGAAATAGGTGCGCAACTCCGATCAGATCAGGCGTCCTCTCCGTTCTCGTCATTGGGACCTCCTCCTCTTTGAATGGAAGAGAGATTTCAAGGGCAAGATAGTCATTCACCTTCCCCATATCACCCGCATATCCAACGATGGGGGTACCCCTGTCGCCCAAATCCGGGAGAAATGGAGGAAGTTTTTTCCTCTCCCAAAGCCTGGAGATAGAGTGAGGCTTGGACTCCTAATCCGGGATTGAGTTATGCGGGGTGCTAAGGAGGCTGCCAAACAAGCTGTAACGGGAGAGTAACTTTTCGGTAGATGAGGAGGAAAGTAGTTAATTTGGAGTAAGATTAGCAAGGTAGCTAGCTAAAAACTAGGTACGTACGTAGCTACTATATTTTTTAAAAGAATTAAGGACGAGAGCCGCAAAAGAGCTCGATCGAACACTGCAAAGATCGGCTTAGTTCGAACTTCATGATTTGCACCACTGAGGTCCTAATTCGAAGCAATAGTGACTCATCAAATCGTCTCGGCCGGAAACAATCTTGGGGAACATGCATGTGTTCCTCAAGCCCCTATTTATTCCATTTTTATAACTCCAGCAGCTATACAAATTGATGTTGTAGAGCTCGTCAGAGTTAATTAAGAAGTACTAAAAGAAAAGACTGAAAGATGAGTAATGACAAAAAGTGTAATTCCTTAACAGTAATTTTTCATTATGGGTGTTATTATAGAGTAATTAGTTGATGAGATAGTGACAAAAAGGTGTAATACCTCTAGCTAGCTAGTTGACAAAACAATACGTAAAAGACTGAAAGATAGCACAGTCAAATTTGAATGCCTCCGCTCATACTTAGCTATCTAATTACGCCAGCTAATGCTTCTTAGTGGGAAAAATAATACTCCACTTGAATAACTTTCCATGAGATTGATGATTGTGAGGATGGTGCATCTCTCTCTATGGTTTTTTTAATTTCGAGTTGTGGCGGGTTGGGGTGTTTTTCTTTCGATACTTTGTATTTTTTTTGGTGTTTCGGCTGGTTGTTTTGAGCTGTGTGGTTTTGTGGGGGTTCTTTTTAGTGTTTGGTTGGCGCCTTGCATTCCCTTAGGTCTCATATGGCTTCTTGCCGGTGTGCCTTGATCCTTTATAAAAATTAATAAATTTTTTTTGCTTATAAAAAAAAAAAACCTTTCCATGAGAAGGACAGTTGAGAACCCTGCTGGGATATCTAGGGCCTCCAATATTATACTGATATGATAGTAAAGAGGAGTTAGTATTTTAAGTGGACTTTAATTATAACATGCATGCATGTTCTATGGGAATGGGGACTTTTGAATGCCCCATCTCCTATACATCATCAGAAGAGAAAAATATTCGAAGAGAGGGGAGAAACAAGAGAGTGAAAGTACACCGTCATGATTATGGACGCCGAAGATGATGATAGGACCGATGTTCAAACTTTTCAGTATTATGATTGATCCTTAGTCATCTCGGGAGAGGTGTTCCTTTCAGGGTTTTTTTTTTTTTTTTTTAATATCATGGTTACTTTTTGGGTGTTGTGTTTTTTTGGGGGGCATCGTCAGGTTGTTATTTTTTTTCCCTTTTTGTTCCTGGCAGCATATGATGGCCGGAGTGAGCGAGTGCCTTTTTTCGTGGGTTTGTTCTTGCTCCGTTTCAATGCCTCATGCTTAGGGCATTTTTAATCTTTGTAATTTATTTCCAAAAATTAATAAAATTCTCTTTTGCAGTTAAAAAAAAAATAAATTTAACGTAATATATATACTAGTAGATAAATTTAATACGATCTCGCTAGTCGACTTTTACTTCTCAATCGTTTTTTGAACAGATAGGAATCATTCAAATGTCCAAATACTATAAATAAATAAAAATTGCAATCTTTAGTTTTTTTTTTTCCCTTGTTTGAGCTTCAATTTTTGCCTTAAAATTAATTACTCTCATATCAATGTGACATATATTTTATTTCACTTGTTTTTTGCCTCACTAAAGAATTCTATTTAACTTGTTAATTTGGAAATTAATTCCAGGTGGTGAATTTACAAGCAGAGCTTTCATACTTACAAGCCCATCTCGCCACCCTAGAGCTTCCAATCCCGCCGCCGCCGCCACCACCTCCTCCGCTGCCACCTCAGCCCCTTCTAATACCGCCTCCCCTCTCCATCGCCGACCTCCCGTCAGGATCCTCTATGCCTGCCACATATGACCTGTCTTCACTCTTTGACCCAATGGTGCAACCTTCATGGACAATGCAGCACCGCCAATTGATCGACCCGCGGCAGTTCGGAGGCGGCACCGTAGCTCTGGCCAACATTCCGTCATCGGCCGCCGGTGGCGGCAGCGGTGATCTCCATGCACTGGCTCGAGAACTTCTACATAGGCATGGGTCCCCACCAGTGCCATGCAGTGAGGCCTCACCTAATTTGCCTCCACACTCCTAGAAGGAAAAATTATTCAGTGCCCTCAAAAAAAGTGAGACTGACCCAAATTAACTGGTACTTGACCCGGGACTCGTGATGGTCGGATCCCATATCCGGAGTTTTTTCTTTTGAACTTTCTTTTATTTTTTCCTTTTTGACCTTTTTGTCAAGGGCAAAGCAATTTTAGTAACTGAACTTTTTTCCTTTTTCTTTCTTTCTTTCTCCTAGAACACTAACGGTATTCAATTTAGTTTATAAACTTTTATATTCATATTTCCTTGTATGTTTACTGTTGTTTCTCTATTTAAGAGAAACATGGCAAGGATGGAGCTAGGATGTTACCGAGTAGACGAGTATGAATGAAATTTTACTTGGGATTACACGACCTCGAGGAAGAGGGAGAGAACTTGAAGTAAATAAACAAAAACGGGACAAGCTAGGTCTAGTGTAACAAAACAAAAACCCGACTTTATAAAGCGATCCGGGAGATAGAAGCCACAGGTTTCATTATCCGTTAGCAAAGTCTAAGATTGGAATGGGCCTAGGAACATGTATTGATGTACCAGATCAGCTAATGCTCCCAGGTTGATTCGATGTATTCCACCAATTGAATGAAGACTTTATTATTGGTATATCGATCGGTTCAAAATTTGAAACGAATAGAAAAAAGGAAGGTGGGTGGAAAAGAAAAATGGAGGACATGCAGAAGAGAAAGATTGGGAAATGGAAAGTTAAATTGGAAAAATTAGGACATATTAGGACAAATACATAACTGGGACTAAACGTCAGTAGCGAAGCTCGAATGGAAAAGGCTGAACTGACTGTTTGTTCCAAAATCATAAAGCCCCGGTACCAATTTCCGGAGAAGTTGAAAATCCGGACTGGCTCAGAATCACTAGGCGCTATTTAGCCCTCGTTAAAGCCAACAAAGAAGTGATACGGAAGGATGGCTTGAAACGGGCGACTGGAAAAACTTGCTTTGTTATTTTCTGTGGCGCTATATCTGTTCCTCGTTGGGCGCTTCACATTCATGGCATTGATACTGCAAAAGCCCCTACTGCTGAGTCCCTCACTTGCCTCTGACTCTGATCCCTCTGATTTGGGTCCTTTCGCCGCGGATGATGCTTTTTGCTGTGCTTGTAGCCCACTAATGTTGCGAACAACCGAGGCTTACCCTTTTTGTCCCAGGTGACTGTTCAATTGGTAGATTCCATTGAAGAAATAAATGAAAATACATTCTCTAATTTTGAAAAACTTCTGCAGAGTGAAAGATATTCAGATCTGATGCACAACACTGAAATAGATTTAAAAAAAAAAATTGCATTTCTACAATGCTCCTGCTTACAGTATAGTGTTGGGGACAGAACAAAACAGGTGATTCTCTTGCCATAGCAGTCTATTTTAAGTTGAACAATGCTTGATACAAATTCATACCAGTTTCCATCCCCGATGGGCATTCCCTGTGCCACTTTTGATGCTGAAAACAGAGAAGGACGAAGAAGGAGGCACGGGAAATCTTCTGCAAGTAGGAAAAGAAGATAAATTTACCACTTCTCTTCTGGGTTTTCTCAGCAACTTCAATCACAGGTACATGTCGGGTTTTTGAGCACCCAAGAAATTTGATCCTAAACGCATATTTGTCCCCGCTAACCATATCTTGCTGTGACCCTTTTTCGTCTTTGGTTGGGCACTTCCCCTAGCATTCAAATGAAGCAACTTTTCTCACAGACTAGTAGAGCATCTTTCATGCCCGAAACACCACCAAAGCACCAGTCATAACATGTCATACTTTCTGCTGGTAGAAGCATCAACTTCCAGTAAGGTAACCGAGAAAACTATTAGGACATAAAAAAAACTAACCATCTTGGGTGATCTAAAGGCATTCCTCTGCTAGTAAATGTCAAAAAATTTCACAGGTTGCAAGCAAAAACTAACCATCTTCCCCTCGTCAGATGCCTGGTATCAAGAATCAAGAATGGTTTTGACCAAAAGTATCTGTACCAAAGACCAAAACCCTATCGTATGATTCGTATCAGGAATATAATTAGTACCTGCAGCTTTAGATCACCAACACCCCTGTCCCCTTCTAGCACTACCAGTCCAGTAACTGGAGAGAGAGAGAGAGAGATTAGCAATTATGATCTCCAAGAAAGCCAAGTTATGGAGGGAGACCAAGAGAAAGCTTGAACTTGAGCTAGAAAGTAGGTCACGTGCAATTGACTTGCTTTGAGGCATATTCTCCCAGCACAAGCTCGACTTCTTCCACCACCCCCAACTTCCAAAACCACCGAACTAGTACTTCCAAAGCTTCTTTCCCAACCACAATACCATCTCTCTCCAACTCCATCAGAAGGTCCAGCGCCTTGTTAAGCTTGTTTTTTGTTTCATAAGCAATCAAAATCAGAGCAACGCATTTATCACTGGGTTCAAAACCAGCCTGTCTCAGACTTTCAAATGCAAGATAAGCCTTTTTGACGTTCACCTGCCACAAGATAAGCATTTATGAGGAGACCAAACAGCTTGACATCGGGAATGATCCCTGCGAACTGAATAGCATCAAACACCCTCTGAGCTCCTTCACTATCACCAGTCATGGAATATGCTCTTAGCAATGCTTTGTAAACCTCTCCTGGCATATATATCCTGGGTTGCCATTTCTCTAAGTAAAAACTCTCCTTGGTCAAGCATTCCAGCCCTTACATAGGCCATAACCATTGCTCTATAAGATCTGTTATCCAGCAGGACCCTTAGCAGCTTCATTTATTCATAGGTTCCTTCGGCCAGTTTAAGATTTCCGGCCTTACTTTAGTCTCTGCTAGAATACGACCTGAAATAAGCACAAATTACGAGAAATGGTGTGTAAAGATAATAATCATACAGAGCAAATGCCACATATATGGCATGGTATCTTACCGAGTAACTCCGTGTTAAGGGTCAGATAAAGAATATTCACACACACAATAAAACACTTAAATGACCTAGGACCCCTCACTTTCCATGATTTCCCACCATTTATTTACTTCAAACTCCCGCTGTTTGCTTTCTCTTCCATATACACACAGGCAAGAATAGACCAAATGTGTCCTCTCAGCTGCTTCAATTTCAATTAGTTTCCCTGATTTCTCAGCACACCTAATGTAAACGTTTTGACCACATTATCTACTGTTATGGCCGAAGTAGCAAGTGTAAAAATCAAATGGTAATCTCTACCATCATTTTTCAGGATCTAAACCTAAGAAAATATCATTCATAGAGACCTCATGCACCAAACCATGCTATTAAATGGAAAGAAATATCGCTAGATATCATACCAGCACTACATAAAGTAGGAGGATCTCGACAATTTCAGCTCCAAATGTCTTCTCCTCCTGTTTTGACGGGGCTTTCCTAATCTTTTTGCTGCATCACCAATCCCTGTGCTCGTACCACATTGGTTATCTGTCCTCTCTCTTGTAACTTGTAAGCAAGAAGAAAGATGGGAAAATTAAGATGGAATCAAGATTGAATTAAAGTCTGATTTGGTTTAAATAAGGTATCTTGACCCTCCAAATGATTTGTCCCACTTATCTCGACTCCGCACCTCAACAGGCATCTTTCTTTTTTTTTCTCGAGGGCTGGAGATACTCTAGAAAAAAGAATAAGAGGACAATTTCCTGCGGTTTAGAAGTAATGTTCAAAGCCAAAAAGGCAAAAAAAAAATTGCTTTGAGCTTTACTTCTAAAGCACCAAAAAGGGAAAAAAAATTAAAGCACTCTCTTAGCAGGACAATTTTGGTAGAAAACACAAGCAAATTTAGAAATCCCATGACTCCTTTTATATGAAATGACACAATATGCGATGGTTTCCAGCATTACTAACAGTTGAAATTGGGTTGTGATTGTTGCAATTTAAAACCATCTTGAAGCCAAGAACTATTGAAAAGATACATGTCTTTGAGCACGCACAAGGAATTCTGCAATTCTAACGCCTTTATGTAAAGTAAATTTTCTTAACCCTCAATGATAGTGATATGTTGATAAATGGAAAACAGAAGATTGTCATGGTAGCAAAGGGTCTCTACTGTTTCAACCGAATTCTTTATTACCGAATATCTCATCTCAACTTCAAAATGAACCACCATCTAGCCATATCCTTTGAAGCCAAATCCTTATTTGAGACCTTTAAATCTACCACTGAACAAATCTTGGACAACAAACCCAAAAGTACCTGCCAGGTCATGTCCTAAATGGAAGTTAAACAAACCAGCAAAACCACCAGCTTCAATAAGTCCCCCAATTAGCATCTCTATTAACCCAAGCTAACATGATAGGCCTTCATTTTAAACTCGACTACCTAGTTTATTGCGACAACACAATATCCACCGGACCACCGCTATGCTCTTTACCACTTTCTTAATCATTCTTCTTCTCTGCTATATTACAATTTTTTTGCTTCAATAGTTGCCAAGGGTTTCAGATTTTTTAGTGAGAGAACCGAGAGCCAAGAAAAACTAACAAACAAACCCAGTTTCAGACATAGTAAAAACTGTTATCTGAAAAACATAATACACTAAATAACAAACCCAATTATCTACCAGGATGGATGCCAAACGAAAAATAAGTTGAAGTAGGGTCAAAGTTCATAAGAAATAACACAAGGACTCACCTTCGATCCTCTGGAATTTTCAAAGCCTTAGATGTAGATCCATCGATCCAGCATTCTCTCACGTCTTTCTCCCTATTCCGACAATCTCAAGGTAGGGAGTATTTAGATTACTTGGTGGTGTCTCCCTATTACAGCAAGTACATAAAAGAAAACTACAAACCGAAATGAGCGGAAAATGCCAAAAAGAACAAAAATACCCGAGGTTAGATTAAACTCATACGATTGTTGGGAATAATCGAAGAAATTTAAATGTTGGGACACACTATCATCATTTAATTCTTCAGCCAAACAGGAATCCCACATATAGAAAATACAACACCACAACATCCGGAAAATCCATCAACATGCAGAAACTCTTACAACAAAAATTCAAAAGAAGCTAGGGCGAGAGAAGAAGATGAAGACATCACACACATTGAAACCAAAAACCGTAGAAATCCAGCCCCCAAAACCTGTTGGAACAACCAGTCATCACATTTCTTCGGCCAAAAAGTTTGATAGATCTGTTGCGCTGAGAGAGAGAGAGAGAGAGAGAGAGAGAGAGAGAGAGAAGAAGAAGAAGAAGAAGAAGAAGAAGAAGTTGTAAAGAACTACTGAAACTTCTGGAACTCTCTCTCTTGTAAAAGCCAGTCCTTTGACAATTCTTAGCAACATCAGTGCTTCCCTTACGGCTGATGCTTTGGGGCCACTTGTTAAAGAACACTGTCTGATAGTTGAAGAAAATCAACCATTGGTCTCAACATTCTGTCCACCACAGGGTGGTTCTTCTGGTGATGGTACTATCAGCAAATACACAAATGGTATTTCCGGCAAAAATGAAGGACGAGGAAAAATATAAATGAGCAAATCAAGAAGAACAATATGTTTTCTAAATCAACTTACAAAATAACTAGACGACACAAAAATTAGACCGATATTCAAACACCATGAAGCAAAGTCTTTCTATTTTTCTTCCTACCCATACTAGAAGTTAATTACATCACATGCAGTCAGTTAGTCTTCACAAAATGGAGGTAGAGCAAACTGCTGATCTCTAAAAACCCAACTTCCTCCTCCTACTCCTTTTCCTTTTCCTTCAAATATGGTCTCCAGCCTGTAGATCTCCCTCTCCCTCTATTTGTTTCTTACACAAGTTCACGAATTTCTTCAAAGGTCGCGGGCGTATAGCAAAATCAAAGTGGCGAGTGAGAAAAATCAACCCTAACACTCTCCCACGGGAGTCGAACACTGGAGCCCCATGAGACGTAGACAAACCATTCATATTGTTTATCTGGATGAAGGATGACTTTTCGGGGGTAGGATACTTGCTATAGTAAATCTTTTTCTTGAGAAAGGGAACTTCTTCCTTCAGCTTCTTAGGATGACCCACGTCACCTTGAATAATACTAAAAGCAAGCCTATCTGGATGAGCTATGGAATACAACCTCATCCCAAAATGAAGAACTGAGCTGCAACCAAATTCGCAAAACAACCCTGGAGAACCATGTGCTCTAGTTCTGATAATGGCCAAGTCATAGTTGGTATCATAAAGATACACAGAAGCATCCTGAAACTCCTCATCATTCCATCCCCGAATACTTACTTCAAACTCCCTAGGCACTAAATGTGCACAAGTCAGAATAAATCCATGTTCGTTAATTACAACACCCGCGCCGTAAAGACTCCCGTCATCCAACAAAGTCTCCTTATCCTCCTTCTCTTCTTCCTCTTCCTCTTCCCCTTCTTCCCCTTCCCCTTCCCCTTCCTTTTCCTCTTCCCTATCCTCTTTTTCCTTTTCCTTCTCCTCCTCCTTTTCCTTTTCCTTTCCCTTTTCCTTATCCTTATCCTCCTCCAACAACTTAGGAGGCTTAGACTGAACAACCACCACAACCTGCCTCATCTTCTTATACAACTTTGGTAAGTTAACCATTCTTACTGGTAGGGATGCTCCAAAAACTGCACAAAACCCAAGCAAAATGAGATACAATTAAGAATTATCATAGCTAGAAACGTGAATTATCACCCATGAGAGTGCTATGTAATGATATGTAAAATGTTCCTATTTATGCAATCAAATGGCAGAACTTTTTATCCATGTAGTCAACTAAAGTAGTTTGCAAGCACTTAACTGCATTTCCAAAACTAAGCAGCAAAACTGCAGTCCAGAAACCAAGTATAATCACAGTTTCATACCAGTTCAGAATACAGCAACAAACAGCACAAAAGACAGCATTAAAACTGCACTACAACTGGACTACATGGGCACTAAAAATCTGCACTAGAACTGCAATTCAGTATAAAAAAACCTGCACTAAAGCTGCTGTAAAACTTTCAAAAATTGGTCAAAAAGTGCTCTAAAAACCGCCCTACTCTTCAGTTCAAACACACTTAAATACCAGTAAACCGGCAGAAAACAAGACTACAAGTGCAGAAAACAAGTCTCAAACTGCAGAAACCAAACTGCACTTGCTGTACCAATAACCAAGAGTTCCAAACAGCGTTTTCAAACACCAAACAGCATTTTCAAAAACAGAAACCAACAGTTCCAAACAGTTCACTATGAAACACTTGCAGCACTTCCAAAAGCCAACATACTAACAGTGCAACTTTGTAAGTCTTAAACCAAAGGGAACCAAAAGCCAACATAATAGCTATTCCACCATACAAAAAAACTAACAAATTAATGGTTGAAAACAGTTGGCCTATTACTGCTAATATAAATATAAATAGACTAGGTAGAAGAGCCTTGGTACCAGTGCTGACCCTTCCTTGACCTGCCTTGACCTCTACCTTGGGTGCCAGTTGATGTACTCCCTTGACTTGTAAAAAAGCCCCGAGAGTGTGACCAAATAATAATCAAGTACAAGAATAAAAAAATGGCACTAAAATCCTACTTGTTGAACTAAAAAATTGGCAGCAGAATCCGACATGTTAAAACTGAAAAATTGTAATGTTCCCAATAGTGGTCAAAAAACAATCAAAGAATACAAAATAACACAAATCCCCAATAATCGGGTATTGTATCAGCTTGTATTTTTACCTATTATAATCGGAAAAACACAAAGGCCCAATAATCACGAAACCCAAACAAATGCTTTTACCTACTGTAAAAAAACCTTCATTATCAGTTCAAAATCGAGGTTGGTTGGATTTATACCTGTAAGCTTTCAATCAAACTCCTTCAATTTCGTCAAATCCTTCGTTCTAACTTACTGAAGGGCATCACTTCTGTGTGTGTGTGTGTGTGTGTGTGTGTGTGTGTGTGGCGGCGGTTTTGGGACAGGTACGTGCCCTAACTTACTGAAGGGCATCACTTCTGTTAACAGCGTTACCCCCTTACCCTTTTTGGACAGACGAGGGTGTGTGAGTGATGTATTTTCATCACTTCTGTTTTTTACGGGAGAGGGTCCAGTTTTGATTTTTTTTGATTTTTTATTTTGGATTCACATCAATAATCGGAACAGTTTATTGTATAAAGCTCGTCGATTTTTTTTTAAGTATAATAAAAATCAAGTTCGTTGAATTCCGATAAATAGCCAATTGAAACACATTTATCTTTGAAAAAATGCACCAAGCATACTAAATTAAACTCATTTGTATCAAGATAAATGTGTTCGTGGTTTTCAAAACATGCTTTTTTTTTAACCAGTAGGACGGTAATTTTTTATATACTTCATTTTCTATTGACCTTCGTACCGTAATCTGTTCCCCTTGTCTAACAAAAACTAACTCCATTTTTGAGAGACACCCATATGCACACATGCAGGGCCGGCCCAATGGGGAGGCCCAAGAGGCCACCGCCTTGGGCCTTCACATTTTGGGCCAAAAATTGGGCACCCCTTTCCTAGATAAGTATATATATTTTCTGTGAGTAATTATAATACAAATTCCTTTGATGGTTCAATGATAAAGTGTTTGCTCTTTTACATAAGTTGCCTAGGTTCAAATCCTGGTAAAGTGTTTGCTCTTTTAATTTATCGACCGATACGTAACGTTTTAGTCTACATGAACCAATCATTTTGATTTGATCGAATTATAGTTTGTGTTATCTTTATCTGCTTATGTATCAAGTGATATCGATTGTTTTCTGTGTGGACCGATACAAGGTCTGGCCTATCGATCCCTAAACACATATATTCTTTAGGATAGGAGAGATAAGTATATAGGAATTAAAGGCTTAATTAAGAGCTACTAGTAAGTTGAGCAAGAGTACTGTGTTGTTGGGGACACTTGGGGTTGGTTAATTAGCAGATTAAAGAGCAGCTAGTAATAGTGATTTGATCGATCAATTCCCGGCAGCTGTGGTTCACAATCATGTAATTAAATATAATCAGGACAAGTGTTTTTCAACTTAATTCTCAAGTTCTTATATTTTCTTTTTTCTATACACTCGGCCTAATTCCTGCTTTTTTTACTCCAAATGCTCTCCTTGTTTCATCGGAAAATAATGTTTTGGGTACAAGGAAAATAATTACTACTACTATTTTACTTTATTTTCATATTACTCTATCTGACGAGAACTTATTATCATTAAGAAAAATTAAAATAAAAGACATGGAAGACATTGAAAAGAAGTCTAAATATTATACTCTTGTCTTTGTAAAGAGAAGGGCTGGGTTTTCATTGGGTGGCAATTGAGTTTTGGGGAAAGAGAAATTTTTATATAATTAACAGGGAAAGCCTAATCTTGAAAGTTGTTTTCCTTATTTTTCTTAAAAGTTAGGAATATATTAGTATTAATTTTCAACAATCAACGGAAAAATATTATTTCTCAGAAATTCCTTGTGTTCTCTTATTTTCCTGTGAAACAGGAAGAACCAAAGGGTTTGAAAGGAAGGGAACGTACAAATGTCAAATGAATTACTAGCCCTGTTAATTATTTAAAAAATTATTTACTAGCCCTGTGAATTACTAGCATGTTTATAACCCACTAAGTCTACTTCTAAATTTCATAACCCCTCTAGTCCACTAATATAGTTATATAACCTAATAACTCCAATTTACTGAAAAAGAGATATTTTTCAAGACCAAAAAACCCTCCTATATAACATATGGAGAGAGAAACCCTAGATCACAAAACAGATTTGAGCCTCCCCTCTCTCCCTCCCTCTCTCTCTCTCTCCTCTCTCTCTCTCTCAGAACGGATCTGTGTGAAAGACGACGGTGAGCAAGACGACGCTGGACCCCGCAATAACCCCGAGCACGACCCCGGTTTGTTTCTGCTTTCTAGTGGATCAAAAGAGGATGATGAGGCGGAGCAAACCGGTGGCGAGCGTGGCTAACATGAGGACGGCAATGAGGTTTTGTTACATCCCAGATAGAAAAGTTAGGCCAGAAACCTTTTGGTATCTCCATCTCTGTTCTCTTTCTCAAAATTTCTCAACCTCCATCTCCATATTTGTATTTTTCACATGTATGTACATACAATACGTTCAGGTATTGGGAATTTTGAAAGAATCTTTGTTTACATGGAATCCATGATGAATTGAGGGGAAGGAATCTACCTTTAGAGTTTTTATTCTTAGTTTTTGTGCAAATAAAACCCGACTTGAGGGGAATTGGGTAGGTTTGTTTTCTTGACTGTGGAGTTTTTTCTCATCAGACTATCAGCCTCATAAATGGGCCTTTGTGGTAGACGGAATGAGGCGCTCCTCCTCCGATTGTAGTTTCAGTAAATCATATAATGTTATTCAGCTTTTACATAAATGCGCTTTAAAGTTGGTTTGTCTATCGTATTAAGAAGGTTGATTCAGTCATTTATTTGTTTTTACTGGAGAGAAATCTGGAGTAGTAAAAATAAAAAATATAATATTATAAGAAGGTTGATCCGGTCTATTGTTTGTCCCGTGTCCCGTTATCATCAGATTTGAAGGTTTTTGAATAAATACATAAGGTTATATCTGTGTTTTTTCTATGGTTAGAGATCTTAATTTTTTTGAATAAATATATAAGGTTATATTTGTGCTTTTTATCAATCACCTATTGATTTGGTCCGCGCAGCGGCTTTTCCGACTTACTTCTAATATATTTGGAGTTTTTTGAATAAATATACAAAGTTATATGTGTGTTTTTTCTAGGACTAGACATATAAGGTTGGAACAGGTTGTGTTTTTTGAAAAAATATATAAGGTTATATGTGTGTTTTTGTTATTATTTAATGTCATTTTTTTAAAACATTCTCAGTAGAGAGAGATATAATAATATATAACGTTATATTGTTATATATGACCTTTTGTATCGTGTAGTGTTATATATGAGTTTCTGTCATATATAACGGTATATACTCCGTTGTTGATCACTTATTGAATTGGTCAACGTAGCGGCCTCTCCGACTTATATGTGAAAATATGTGATTTGACTAAGATATAATGTTATATATTCTATTTTTTTAGTGAGATTTAGAACTACAGAAGCTCAAATATAATGTTTTATGTTATGTTTTTTTTTTTTTGCGATATTTAGATATTCAAAAACTCACATATAATGTTATATTTTTGTATGGACCAGCATATAACGTTAAAGACTAAAAACAAAAAGAAGAAAAAAATGTTGCATGTTAGAAATTTTTTGCCACACATATAATGTTGTATGTTAGAAATTTTTTATCATTCATATAACGTTAAAAAATCAATACAAGAAAAATAGAAAAAAACAAAAAGAGAAATTTGTCACATATATAACGTTAAATGTAAAGTACAGCGGGTTCAATAAAAAAATCAAGAAAAATGAAAAAATACGTTTTTTGTTACACATATAACGTTATATGTGGCGTGATGGCAGTGGCTACAATGGTGGTGGCAGCGGCGGCGGCGACGGCTTGATTGCAACAAAAACAAAAACAAAATGAAAAAAAATACATTTTCGTTTTAGCCAAACAAAGCCCTTGTTTCTTAGGTGGGGTATTTTTGTCATTAAAATTATTAGTGGACTTAGTGGGTTATGAAACTTAGAAGTGGACTAGATGGGTTTAGAAACTGCTATAGTGGACTTATGCAAAATTCTCTCTTAATTATTTCATCCAACACGAAAAGGAAATAGATCGAGGTAGGAGATTATGTAAAATAACACGTACGTAAACACGGAATTGGCATAGACTGAACAAATTCTGAGTGTCAATTACTACGGAGTAGTAGTTTTCTACAAAACTGAGAGTTCTTGTCAGAAGACTCAGAACATCCTGCCATCTCAGGGTTCGTTTCGTTTCTAGCCAGATTTCACAGCGATTATTTTTCTTTCTTGGTACCATAAGTATTATCAGTTCAATTTGCAAATTTGAGAGAGGAAAAAAAAAAATGTAATTTCTTCCCAGCAAAGTGACAATGGCGCCAGTATATTGGGTCATGTCATGTTATCTTCAAAAGAGAAAAGAAGAATCATAGTGGATGGGGCTTGGAAATCATTTTTATTGATTGCTTGAATGCTATAAATATAAATTTGCAGCTAGCAGAGCGGTCTGATTCTCACTATGCAGACAGATTTTTGTTGCACCACCTTCGTCAAGAAATTTCAAAGTTCCTTTTTTTGCAGGATAAGCAAGGTTAATCGTAAAGTTGTTCATCCAGCCCACTGTGGGCGATGATGTCATCTACTACCTCTACAGTTGCAAGGGAGAACACCTTTTTGATCTGGAGCTATTATTGATCTGGAGCTATTACGGATCTTCAAGCTCAGTTTTTATAGCTCCTTTTTGTTTGTATACATATATCTGTTGTGTTTTGGTTTCCTTTGTAAACTGTTTATTATATGATCTATGCATTTCTTGCTTTACTCCAACAACAACAACAAATGTCATATACTTATTTCATTAGCTTCTCCTTGACGAGACGAAGACAACAGTGCAAGTACGACGACGATCCGACGAATGGGTGGACCACACGTGCTGCCGGAAGTTGAGCAAGTGAGATCTACTCTCACCCACACGCCTCACTCTCTCCCTTTCTCACGGAATCTTGCCACTTTTGACGAGAAACAGAACTGGGGTGTGAGGGGGTTCCTGTCTTCCTCCTTCTCTCACCCTCTCTCGCCTTCTTCTGGGCCTTCCAAACGAAGGAGAGAATCACTTCTCCCTCCGTCCTCTTTCTTTTCTCTCGAAATCCCCAGTTTCAAACAAGCTATAAATGCCTTAAGTTCTCAACAAAAAATGAGGGAATTGGATCTAAAAAGCCATTCCGATTGTTACTTGCTAGGTCAAAACTTTTATCCCCACTGTAACCAACTCCCATTGCAACAAAAAAAAAACTCCTGAGACCACTGGAGGTGCACAGGAACTGTCCTAGAGCAGCCAACTAGAACTTCTAGCTCTAGAGAAGGCAGCCTCTCTTGGGCATACATTGGGTCTCCAATCTAAAAAAGATCCAAACTAGAGTTAGGTGGACATTTTTTTTTCAATTGCTAATCAACCACGTTGTCGTTGGTGCTGGTGCATGATTTTGTTCACCCACCATCAAAGTGGATGAATATTTACTGCTCTAATTTGTGGACACCATAAAAGCGGATGAATATTATCTACTGCTCTAATTTGTGGACAAAGCACGATATGTTATTTGTACATGTGAGAGTCACACTTTTTAGTAGGAAGCACACTTTCTCCACTGTTGAGAGTTAGATGTGGGTAATGTTGATAATTGCACTCGGAGTTGAGCGTGGTAATACCAGAACATGATATTACTATTACACACAATATATACTCTTTAGCTTTTATTCACATAAAGCACAGAATGTCGCCTCCCGCCAGGATCACCTCCTCCATTCTCCTGTTTCCTTTACTTCAATACCCAAAATCTATAATTGTGACATACAAGTAGAAGGGAAAGTAGAAGGATGATCCTCATTGGGTTTGGGTGTAAGCTGAACATGGATGGCAGTGCCAAGGGCAATCCTGGGCAAGCTGGAATTGGTGGTGGTGTCCGATCAGAGATCATAGAGGATATTGGAAGGAAGCAAAAATTCTATTGGAGAAAATAAATACCATATTTCAAATATCTCAACATATGCGGAAAAATTGGGCATTACCGCATTAGTCTACATACATCATGCATCAATCCACCAAGAAAAATTCCATTCTTGACACCTGTAGCCAAACCTCCCAACAAATAAATACCACCCAAACTTAAAAGCAAAACAAAGTTGAATGTGCCCAAAGCGGACATCACTTTCAACAGTGCCCAGGATCTATGTTCATACATTTCCAGTTCCAACAAAACACCATTCCAGGAAGAACATGTTACCCACGGAGAAGCCATTTAATCTAGCGTTCTAACCTTAACCCAATTTATCTTGGGGACAGGCCATCTGAGACAAGAAGTCAAAGTACAAAATCAAAGGAATGGAATAAAAAACCTCCAACCAAAAACACCACCTCGTAGCAGAGAAAAGTGAAAACAGTTTATCCAATACCGAATGAAAAAAAAAAATCTGACTTATCGAATAAAACAGCTTAAAATCAGCTTGCAGGTCATACTGAAGCTACATATTTAGAACTTTAAAATTTTCCCCTACATGTTAAAAATAAGGGAAACTTTACATGGACTTTAGGGTGACATTCACATATTAAATATGTCGAGGTATCTTCCACAATTAAAAGCGTGAGGACGACATTCTAACCCGTATTAAAATACTGTGAGAGCAATCCAATTTACCCTCCATACCAAATATAAAGACAAAACCATCGAAAGAACAAAACGAACAGGTTTGACAACAACAAAAAAACACATGAATTCCTACCCATTTTACCACAAATATATGAGTACTGCTATATACACCGACCATTTTGGACCGAAACCGTACCGACGGCCGCGCGCGGCCGTCTCCGGCCACCGGACGGCCGATCCGAGCCGTCCAAAAATTTTAAAAAAAAAAACCGAGGGGCCTAGCGCGGGAATCAACGTCATCCGATGTGTGTAGGGTGCTTGATCTAAACACCCTATTTTTCGTGTATATATGTATACACGAAAAATAGGGTGTTTAGATCAAGCACCCTACACACATCGGATGACGTTGATTCCCGCGCTAGGCCCCTCGGTTTTTTTTTTTAAAATTTTTGGACGGCTCGGATCGGCCGTCCGGTGGCCGGAGACGGCCGCGCGCGGCCGTCGGTACGGTTTCGGTCCAAAATGGTCGGTACACATAGGATTTTCCCAAATATATGTAGACAAAACAAAAACTGCATGCAAAATATTTACCTATTTAGTTCATCGGGGCTAGTCTGATCAACGAAAACTTTCAGATTCAAATGAGCAGCACTTGATTCTCTCATCACAACCACCTCCATAGACTTCCCAACCTTTTTCCACATTACATCATAGAACTGATACACACAAGGAAAGATTGAACCAACAATCGGAGCATAGTAAAGTGGTAAATGAGTAACTGAAAGGAAATAAGTTCAAAAAAATACAAAGAACAAGAAAATATACAAGGTTCATAGTGGATAAGCAAAACAGTTATTGGCAATATCTAGGCGCCAGAGGGGCCACTCAAGCACTTCATGGGGCCCATAATTTGCTACCTTGACAACTCATACTAGACCATCCACGCCACATGGGAAGCTTTTAGTACCCAACGATTCAAAGGAAGATAGCTCATAAGAAATTTGTCATTTTCATTTAGTTGAAATACAATAGCAGTGTGACTGAATACCTAATGCGTAGTTGAAATCGATGCTACAAGGACAAGGACAAAATTCCCTGATTATAATCATAAATTTGCCTTCAAAAGTTTTTTTGTTCAGTAAGTCATGCTACACCAGCCTGGCCCGATTTTCCTCTTGATAACCACTGTAGCCTGCGGGTAAGTTGGATGGGTAATCAGAGTGGCCACTCTTGAAGCCTAAGATCACAAGGAGGTGGACGGTGAAGAACCAAGCACCCTAGGGAGCAGAGAGGGAGGTAGACCCAAGCGGGGAATATAGACGAGAGAGCCTTTTTTTGAGAAACGTGCAATAATAATGTGATGGTGCTAAACTCACCATTTCCTTATACAGGTAATTGTTGGGATACTCGGCGGCCTTACATTGGCATGTATATAAGGTGATACTAAGTGCTATGGCTGGAGAGTCGCCCCTTCTGCTCTAAGAGTGGTCAAGTCAGAGTCCCACTGGTGCGGAACCTACAGCCACGCCAACTTTGTCACCGAGGATTATTTGTGACATAAGTATCTTAAAGATCAATACGCAATTTTAAATGAGTTATAGTTTTAGTAGTATCCTTTGATTTTTGTTCTGCTTTGTTGCCTTTTATGATTAGGATTCTTAGATTCTAGTTTCTTATTTGTTAGGGTTTCTAGCCTATAAATAAACGGCTTTGGTATTGTATATGCAAGAGTACATCAATGGAAATGTTAGCTAAGGTTGTGGCCTTGTGTTAGTGTTGGCTCTCTGTCCTAACTCCCTTACCCCTGTCCCCTCCTCACCCCTCCAAGTTCTCCATCACCCACGAGGAGGACCAAGCTGACAGGACGAACCACTGGCCCAGCCTCCAAGCGCAAGTCCTCCAAGTGATCCCAAGAGATCGATGCATCATCCCTACGCCTAGACCTTGCAGCCAGCCTAGGGGTCTTCTTAAGAGTTCCATCGATTGAGGTTACCGAATTCCCCGACCAACCCCTTTGCTCCCACTCATAATCCTTGCTCTCCGCTCCCACTCTCAATCCTCTCTCTCACGAATATTAGTAGTACAGCTTGTTTATGAAGGACACTCTACCGCTCCACAAATCTTTTACATTTTTACTTAGCACCCGATTGTTGCTTGCTTGAGAGAGGAGAAATGTGAATCTTTTTAAGTAGAAACCCCAGTGGATGGGACTCCCTGGAGTGGGACAACCACTGGTGGGAGGGTTCCCTCCAAGCAGGAACCCCCAGGCAGGGGGATCCATCCCATGATTAGGTAAGGTTCCCTTCAGGTAGAGACCTCTGAGAGCGGGAGGGGACCGCATGAGTAGGCAGCATTTCCCTTAGACAGGTGTCCGTGTAGTTGGGAGAGAGATCATAATTGAGCGTGTGCTAATAGCCTAATTGGTACCTGCGGGCTAGGGTGTGCACTAAGTAAATGGTTGTACCTACAGCCACCAATGTACAGCATCTTTTATAAGTCTTATAGAAATCATGCTTTGACTTTACACGCTAGAGGTCATGTGAATTAATAAAATTAAGGATCTTTCATTGGTTAGGGCCTCCAGCGAGTTACGACAGACTTAGAATAGGTCAAATCTTTGATGATTCCAGTACCTAAGAATGATTTGCGAAAACTTCTGGATAGTATCCTACATCTAAACTGAATTCAATCTTTTTAAACATAAAGAATCTCTTTCTAGTTGCTCTGTTACCATTAAAAATCCACAAATTAGCCACCAATGTATAATCCCAAAGCTTGAGAGTTTATGCTAAATCATCAGATGAAGCGCTTTTGTATGAATCTATGAGATGCTCCAATCATCAGACATAGAAATGGGTTACAGCTCTTCTAGAGAGAGAGAGAGAGAGAGAGAGAGAGAGAGAGTCTTAATTTTTCCAACAGCTGTCAAATTCTAAAGGCTATAAAGGTCTTCTTGAACAGTGTTATTCCAGCGGATAAAAAAAAAAAGTGTTATTCCACCTCTTTGATATTATTATTATTGCCTTTTCATGGAATCTGCTATTTCCGAAAAGGTTGTCGTCTGATATTATATACCCCCCAGACCATCTGTTGCAATTTTCCCTATATTACTGGTGATAATATAAAAAGGTTTTCTTACCCCCATTGCTATTACCATAACTACTACTACTATCGCAAAACAATGTTACTGCTAGTAATAAATCTTACAGTTACTACTAAGATCATTATAGCTATAGTCCTGCTGTTGCTCTAGACTAGTATGGGAATTATGGTTGCTACTTTTATCATTAGCACTCTCATATTATCACTAGGAGTTTGCGCACACATGTGATTTTATTTAGATGTATAGATCACACAAATTTGATAATTGAAGCAATTTTTCGCTAGTTCCTAATCCTAATTGGTAGGGGACATGAAAATAACATTAAATATCACTTTCCATTTTTCCCTCCAGGTTATCATAAAGCATCCAACTCAAAACCAATTGGCAGTGAGTAGAGAGGCTGCCCAAGCTCATATACTAGTTGTGGAGGCAACAACGAGCAGATTTGGGAAAATACCTAATAACCATTAATAAATATTCTGCACCTAATCTGTTGGGATGACATGTATAATGCTAGTTGCTGATGGCAATGCTAATGTCAACAACAATGAAGCACAGATACCGCTACAGGGTACAAAATATGGAAAATCTTCAAAAATAAGCTACGGGTACAGCGACGACAATATTATTTTTATTTTTTGAATAAATCTCTTATGTTTACATATAATAAATATAAACCTATTTTACAAGCAAAAAGCAACATACAGTAAAATGCCAGAAATGTCTTCCTTTCCATCTTCGTTGAGAGAGAGAGAGAGAGAGAGAGAGAGAGAGCAAAGTGGCTTGAGGCAATCCAGCTTTGAGCTCTAGGACAACTATTGTCATATTCTCCCTTTATAGGAAGATAAATTACATCAACAACCCTTAGAATTACACCTGGAAGCCTTTCGTTTAAGAACATTACAAAAAAATCCCCAGCATATCCAAAAAATGTACCGATTTTCCTACCCATGGCGTACCGCAGCCATACCCATACTGTGAAACGTACCCACACGTTTTTGCCGTACCGGTACTCGTATGGCATCATTTCCGGAGTACTCGTGCTTCATAGGTCAACCATAATGAGGATGAAGATAGTCATGGACTCATGCTTATATTTCATACTCCTAAGGAGAGAGAGTTTGATATCCTTTGGCCTTTGGTAATAGGTTGGTTGGGATTAGGGTAAAGTAGATTCTTTCAACATGTTACCAAAAAAACCAAAAATTTCATACTCAAACAGGAAAAGAATTGTAAGAGCAATGAAAAAAGTGATGTACCTCCAAAAACCCATGAACAAACTTTTTTCCACATTGAACAATAACATCACCCCGGCGTATTCCAGCTTGTTCAGCAGGGGACCCTTTTATAACCTAGTCAATAGTTTTGAGGATTAGGTAGACACAATTAATAGGAATATCTCAATAAACAAGTTACAAGCATGGATACATCCAAGCGCACATACTAGACACACTTGGCAATTTATTCTCATTTTCAAAATACTCCCGCCGCCCTATATTGCTGGTCCTCTATTCTATTTTTGGATGTTCCAAAATGTATGTCTCTAGTAGAAAGTCAAAGAATAAGTTCGTAATTTTCTGAAACAATTCCTAATAAATAATGGCTACTACTACATTTCAAAGGGAGAAATACATGGCCAATGTAGTAAAGAACACATCCCAGGACATTAATTGCGTGTTCCCTTAAAACGTTGGATTCCCATAACGGACCAGCAATAGGGACGGAGGGAGCACTAATTTAGTCATTTATCATATCTATCAATCAAACAGTCAAACACTTCAAAACCATGAATGACGTAGAAAAAATTATTGAACACAAAGACAACAAAGCAAGCAATTAGCATGGAATTACAAGGAAAAATATCAACATTAAACTGATAAATAACTGCTACTTTTATTTCATGCTTAGCATTCTGCTTGAAAACTACACAGAGTTGAACAACACAACTAAAGTTGATATGGCCCACAGAAATAAATTTAGCAGCTACTGCGACACCTATTCTAGATGTGCAGACATATTTTTTGTATTTTTCTTAATGTTGTCGAACATCCTAAAATTAGATTCTGCCCCAAGGAATCAACATCCATCTAAAACAAGGTTTACCAGAGAACATACCTCATCAACAAGTACACCTTCTGAGATACTGAACTTTGAGATAACTTTTTCCAACTTGCCTAGGGGGGCCGCATAGAGATTACTTAGTGCCATGCCAATCCAAGGTCGACGGGATTGCCTATGCCATGATACAAATCATTAGACCATCAAAAACATTTTCATGATGGTTTTGTAAATCATTTATAAGGCAGCTAGTTCATAGGAGATCTAACAAACTTCAAGACTACAATTTCTCTTTCTAGGGAGAGTACAAGGGAGGGAGAGGACTTATAATTGAGGAAATCCAGGAACATACAATAAGCAAATGTAAAAATGTGGGAGCCAAGTTGACTTGAAACGTACCGATTTTTTTTAAATTGCTCCAAGCATTTGGAAACTATGTTGATTGGCAGAAAAGGGGTATAGTTATCACCATAAAAATTGACTCCAATGACTTCTCCATGACGATTGATAAGGGGTCCCCCGATACCAGTCTAGCAAAAAATAACAATTAGTTGAAGTGTTGCTGTAAACACGTACTATCTCCGTCTCATATTGATGATCTTGTATTCTGTTTCAGGATGTCCCAAAATGTATGTACGTATGAAAACTGAAAAGTCAAAAGCAAAACTCTTCTCGTTTTCCAAGTTTATCACGTGAAACAGGAGTAATATTGAAAACCAAGGTTTGAATTTGAACTTGGGTGCATTAACTGCATGTTCCCTTAAAAGTGGAATTCTCCATAAGGGGCCAGCGATATGGAAAGGATAAAGTATAATCTATTTAAATAAAACCAATAGCACAGGGGCAGATTGCAGTTCACCAAGTATGATCTACATTCCATCACAATTCTTGCCTAAATGTAGACTATGATTTTATATAAGTAGGTGGACTTGGGGCTGGTTATGGAGGTAAATGCCAACTCCAGCCCGAAAGCCTAAGCGGGTTTGAATTAAATAACAAATCCGGCCCTAACCCTATTGAACTATTACCAACTCCGTTCCAATAGGGGCAAGGAGTGTGGCAGGTTTCCTCTACTCCGCCTCTACCGCTAAATGCAGAGCACGTGGCATATCATCATTCTCCATTAATCCAAAATTGAACACCAATATAGACATGAGAGGGGAAAAAGGGAGAGTAAAATTATTACTTGTAAAATAATGCAACTCGCCCTGAAAAGCTCTCTACAGTCAAACCTGCAAGAATCAGTACTACACAGCAAGAAAAGAGAGCGTGTAAGTAATCAACAAGGCAATTATAGGCCCCGTGACCAACCGAAAATAATGGGAAAAAAATGACGCGAAATAGAGGTAGTGGACACTCTACAGGAATCCTGCAATTTGAGCTTTGTACAACTCTCTGCCCTGGGGGTGTTCAGGGTCCGGATTGGTTCGCTTTCATGGTAAATTCAGACCAAACCAATACCTACAGTTCCACATTTTTAGAACCGAATCAATCCGTGAAACCCTTGGGACAGGACCAATCCGAACCACTAGACAACGGTTCGATTCTGGTTTGGAACCTGGTCACTTAAGACTAAGCATGATGTTGTATACACTGTGTGTATGTGTAATTAGGTTTAGACAAGTGTTATCCTATAGAATGGGTGGGGTGGGGTGGTGGGTGTGAGGTTTATTGAGTGAGGTGAATATGGGTAATTTTTGTATTGTCCTATTTGAAAGAAAAACATGTTGTATGCATTTACGGGACCATGATGGAGGGCATGAAGCCGATGTCCGGACCTTTTGAAACGGTTCTCCCATTTTTCAAACCAGAACCAAACCATCCAAATATAAAACCTAACCGTCCAGTTTAAATCAGATTGGACCGGTTTAACATTGAGCCGGTT
Source organism: Rhododendron vialii (assembly GCF_030253575.1). NCBI lineage: Eukaryota > Viridiplantae > Streptophyta > Magnoliopsida > Ericales > Ericaceae > Rhododendron > Rhododendron vialii. Next base: position 2,849,557 of record NC_080563.1, on the reverse strand, counting down.
TTTTGCTCCCCCCAAACTGAACATGCACTAAGACATGTCTTACATTCACTTAGCTGAGCAAGAAAACTCTTACATTTAAAGTAAGTCTACATTGTGTACCTGAATTCGCCACGAGCATACCATAGCCGGGGTGCACCATTAAAGCGGCCAAGGGCTACAACCACGTCTCCAGGACGAATTTTAAATGAATCCAAGTGACGCTGACTCTGCAACGATGTGGTCTCACTCGGGAACATTGAGATGTTGTCATCCAAAGGTCCAAGATTGGCGGTAGGCAATGCTACATCAGATGTGACATTGATAGTAGCAATGTTGAAATGAAAATCATGAGAGGACACATATCCCTCAAAAAATTTATCATCTCCTAGATACACCTTAACCTGCCAGCATACAGAGCCAATATTCTTAGCTCATTGAAAACAATTAAGCAACATCTTATTGCACCCAATACTTCTATAATGAGAATAACAACCTTAATGTCATCTTCTATGGCATTTGATTCCCAAGATGATCTAAGGAGGGTAGCAGAAGTCAAAATCGTACTGATGTACGTTCCATTAACATCCTCACATCCGATAATAGTCCCAGAGCCCGTAGTCATCAACTCCCCACCTGGACATTGACCATAATATAAGTACATGTCTACATGAACATACGAGCAGACATAAGAATGAAAACTGGTACTCTAGTGTAATGTCAATTAGTAAAGTTCACTAAATAAGCAAAGTATGGGCGACATATCAGTTCATCTGCATACAAGAAGAATGCTATGCATGGCACATACACGAAGGGCGCATAATAATGTGGAATATACCTACCTGCATATGTTATTATAGCGACAACAGCAGCAGACGCTTCCAAAATAGCTCCTTTGATTTCAGTAGAAATAACTAAGTCCATGTTAATCAAATATAAGGGTTAGACTTTTCCCCAAAAGTATGCAGCTTAGGTATGTATTCATCTCATTAAAAGGAAATCAAAAAATGATTAAAAAAAAAAGTTCAAAGGAAATCTCTTTTAAGCAACCCAAATTTTAACCTACCTTGAGATTTAGGGCGTCTCGGGAAACCGAATCCTACTCGCTGACAACCAGCAAGCCGCCTCCTCTTTTGGAGAGTCTACTGCCAACATATAAATTGATTCTCAGGTAAGTAATTCAATTAGTTTACAACTAAAAAATGGATGGGCTTGATGGATCTCAATAAAACATACCTTAGCAACTCGTGCAGCAGATGGGATTTGATGGTGGTCTTCAACGATTACCATCTCTCTCTCTCTCTCTCTCTCTCTCTCTCTGTATTCTTCGATGGCGGAGGAGTCCGGGATTCGTTTTATACAGAGAGAGATAGACTGTTTCAATCGAGGACTGCCTCATTTTTTGTTAAAATATAGACCTAGTTGCTTTTCTTTTTCGATCGAATTTTAATATAATCGGAATCTTTTAATGTAATTACATCGTAATTTTAAATTTATTTGGTAGAAATCAGAAAAATAAATTTATTTGGTAGAAATCCAAAAAAAAAAAAAGCCGAAAAAGACTTCTTCCGAATAATTTTTTATTAAACAATTCAATAAAAAAATTGCTCAAATCAAATATTTTTCGATCATTTTTTTTTCGATTCCTGCAGATACACTGTGACAACATAGAAATGCCATGGCGATGATGTGACATCTTACAATGACCATATGGATTAACCAAAAATTTGTTTGATGTACATCAGAGTTGTTCATGGGCGTTTATGTGGTTTTTGTTCCAAGAGGAGTTTTCTTTGGTAATCCGCTCCCATGCCGGAGACCGGATAGTATTAAGTTTATATATTAATCAAAAAATTGAACCAACCGACGCTACAGAACAATTTTTTGTTTTGGACTGTTTTATAAGTAGTACTAGTCGTAAGTTGGTTCGGTTCGGTTCGGTTCGGTTAATTTGTGGTTCGGTTTCAATTTTGGAGTAAAATGGAACTGATCGGGCCAGCCTTGGCTAGCGAAAAAATTCGTAAATAACTAAAAAATGCGTAACCATTCTATAATATATACGCATAATCATTTTGTAATGTCCCTAATTTTGGGTACGTTAAATAGACAATTTTATTGGAAACATCAAAATAGAATCTGGCTCATTATTACATCATAACTCCCATGAGAGTATTTTTATTACACAAAGGAAGGGAAACTAAGGTTCCTAACTACAGCTCCGCCTGCTCCTCCATTTTTGTCAGCTCTTCGGCTCCGAAAGCCTCCAAGGTGTACAGCTCACCCTGATCATCTACAAAGTCTGACACATTATACCAACGTCGCCCCCAGTACAATATGTCAAGGTCATCAAAGGTAACACCATAAGTTACAGGAGCTCAATAGAATAACACATACCCACTAACCAATAACTTACACGTAGCAGGTCATAGATATAGTACACAAACTCATAATTTGTTACACAACTCATGCATATTCAATATAACAATGACAAAAACACATCCACATTCTTTAATCTAACGTTAGTGTCAGTGATATCTGTGTTTCTCCTGTGCGACTCATCGTAGACCGTGTCGCATTTTCACTTTTACCAAAACAACATTTTTAACAAATCCAACCTCGGTTCTGCTGTCCCGGGCTCCCGAGTATCCTCACAATGGTTCCGTCGTACCGGGTTTTCATTGGCACACAAAAATAATTGCATTGACTCCTCTCCGCAGATAACCAAACTACAATTCAACCTCGGTTCCGCCGTTTCGAGTTTCCGAGTATCCCCACAATGGTTCCGTCGTCCCGGGTTCCCATTGGTTTTCGAAAATCGTTTTTCACGCCCAACCTCAGTTCCGCTGTCCCGAGTATCCTCACAATGGTTCCGCCATTCCGGATTCCCATTGGCACACAAAAACAATTGCATTGGCTCCTCTCCACGGATAACCAAACGACAATTCAACCTCGGTTCCGCCATTCCGACTTTCCGAGTATCCCCATAATGGTTCCGCCGTCCCGGGTTCTCATTGGGCTTTCGAAAATCGTTTTACACACCAACCTCAGTTGTGCCATTCCGGTCTCCCGAGTATCCTCACAATGGTTCCGCTATCCTGGGTTCCCATTGGCACACACACACACATCACACAATGGGCAAGTCCGGCCACATTGTGGTTTTCAAAACCACACCTTGTCTTTAACATACCCTATGTGTCATGTTTCTACTTTCTCGATTTCTCTGTCTTGTTTTCATGCAAAGACTCTGCGATAGGACTTTTCACCTAAGTAACCAATCATTCATTGTAATCTTGAAACTAAACTAGCAAGATCATCCAACTCTATATTACTTATCATGCTCATATTATCACGTAGTCATGCTTAAACATTTAGCACATAATACAAAGCATAGTATCACATGGACGGACATCTTTGGAGTGGATACCACTTATGCTTTATCACACATCAAACAAGTAATACATGCTCATAATCATCCTTAAGATCAAAATATAAATACTTTTATTCAAGTTTATATTTGGAAAATCCGTTCTTTCTTCCTCTTATGGAAGTTCAAAACAACATATGTTTTTCTGGAAAATAAAGTCGTGATATTCAATAAGTCATATTTCTTTTCAAACCTTTAGTAAAACACTTTTCAAATTCTCATGCATTCAAACAATATACACACTTCTATTTATATTTAGAGATAGCGTATACAGGACTCTACATTATACTTAGAATTAGAGAGTAAGGACATTCTACATATACTAAACTTTACACTTAGAGAAAGCGGTTAGAAGTATTCTACGATTCTTCTTAGCGGTAGGGCGGCTACGGAAAGTAAGTCGACTATCAGACGGAGTGACTTCCTACGGTAAGCTTCCAGTATATTTCTCGCGAAACTAGTTCTTGACTAAACTACTAAACTTTTTTGGATCGAGTGGTGGTTTGGTGACGGTCTTAGATGAGTTTCTTGAAGAACTCAAGAACAAAGGAAGAATAAGCAAGAACATAAGAATTTTTAGAGAGAGAAGTTAAAGGAGGGAAGGTGTGAGTTGAATGGCAAGTGAGAGGTGCTATTTATAGCAAAATGTTAGGCTCCCTCCCCCCTCTTATGGCCGGCCCCCCCTTCTCTCTTTCTCTCATGGATTTGCTCCATTGTGTTATCCAATCAAGCCTTTCAAGCATGTCATGACTTGTCAAATCCAATCTTTAGGCATAAGACTATAAGATCAAGTAGGATCTTAAGGCTTTTTAGGAAAAATCCTAGGTAATTATACCCTAGCTAAGCAAATCTTACAAGTCTAAAGATATGGTTGATTAGGCTAAAGAATAACTTCCATGTTTAGTCAATCCTAGGCTAGGTTGTAAGTCAATATATAGGGTAATCAAGGGCTAGGTTTGTAACACCCCGATTTTTCTGGAACAATATAAAATAATTTCTTAAGAAAATTTTGTTAAATATAATTTTTCAAAATAAAGGTTTAGCTATTACAATCTCAAGAAATTTTACTGATTCAAAAATACATTAACTTCAGAGCTGACTCTAGGCTTGACAAGAATCCCGAGCATACTCAATATTCGTTCCTGATATTCTTTCCTTATCGAACTGCACCATCATTGAATCATGCGCCCTCTAGCAAATTGATCGCCGAAACAACTGATTTACCGGAATACAGACGTATCTGTGAGTGATAAATCACTCAGTAGAAAAATCCAACCCAACTACCCCTCTTACTTTACAGCTAGCAAGCAAAATATAATAACGATGCAAGGAAGTAAAATAGAGAGTTTTCATAAAACAGTTTAGTACTATCCATTAACCCTACGTGAAATCTAAGATCTCATCCACGAGATCTCTTCTTCTCATATCCACTAACTATGACCGTGTCATGGAAATCCCCCTTGTTTGTCCTGCACACGGGGTTCTAAACGAATTCATCTAAGTTATGTACTTCCCGCATGAATTCATTTAAGACCATAGCAGGGGGCACGATTACCCTTTGAAACTTCTCATGGCGTACCATACGTTAGGGTCGCCAGCATACTTAAGCCACTAATTATGACCGTGTCATAGGACCTGTAGGCGGGTGAAAACAACTTATGCTTCGGATCAGTTTGGATTGCAACGGCTTATTCGTGCCTTTTCACCGGAACCCTAATTTGTCGTCAGAACCCTTAATCTGCAAAATAGACAGGGGGTGAGTGCACCTTTGCCTCTCGTGGCAAAGGCCCTCCGATGGCAAAGTTAGTATCACGTACTAGTAGAGAAATCCTAATTATCAGTAGGAAATATCGAATAATGCACCGTATTGCGTACCTTTCACCTTTAGATTTACCTCATATTTATAGATTTGCGTATGCTTGCTGCCCAAACATCCCTGTTGCCCTAGGATTCCTATTTCGCATAGGAAACCCTCGATATCAAGGATTCTCGTTTTCCTTATCAATCATTATAAAAGAGTCCTTTTAGGATTCTTTTCCATTAAAAGCCGAACATCCCATTCTCATTGGGTATCTTTCTCAGATCCTATATTCTTGCGATCTCATCCATGACTACTCTGGAATCTTCCAGAGTATTTCCTCTCCTCTCGCTCTTGATTAGAGCTCTTTCCTTACTTGGCTGTATCGTAGCCGAACAGTCTGCCTGGACCAGCTACTTCACATGTAACTTGGTTAAAATGTAATCAGAATGTCTCTATCTGCCGAACAGTTAGTTTACACCAATGACTTCTCATGTTATTGGCCTTCATCGCCATTCAACGCACTGATCGACGATCAGTCCTGTCCAATCTTTCACGTGTTCTTATACATCACGTGTTCGGCAACTAGATGTATCTGTTCGGAAATACCTCCCTACAATTGCTCTCCAGCTTTACCTATTTTCCACTGTTCGGGGGTAATGGGTGAAGCTTTTAGAGACAAACGTTTAGACCGAATTTCCTCTGATACCGAGCAATCATAGTATTTAATACTTATTGATACTTTTTGGCGCCTTTGTCATTATACTATTTCGGGGTAATGACTCCACGTGGCACGTTTCGTATGCAATTCATTAATTTTGAACTGACGTTTTATCAAACGTTGTCAGAACGGCACCTGCTTTCCGTTACTTTAACTTGTAACGGCGTGAGACGAAACGTTTCGTCTCCGTTTCTTTCACTTAAATCCCTAAGGGAGATTTTCTTTGGATTTTTTATCCAAAACTCAGAGCCTTGTCTTGTCTTCTTCAAAAGTCAGGCGAAAAACTCCCCTTCTAACGCCATAGCCGCCGCCTGCAACTCGCTCGTGTCACAGGGACCTTTTCATTTAAACTCGTAAGATCTCTATTTCTTTTGCTTAGGTTTCCCACTAAGATTTCTCTCTTGTTCCATTAGTTTCCATCTGAGATCTCATTCTCAGATTTTAGGTCATTTCTAGGGTTTCAGTCGCGCCTATTTCCAGTTTTACTTTTTCTTTGAGTATATTCATGGCAGATGCACATGACCCCAAGCCTGGTAAATTTAGGAAACTCTGTGACACCCCCGCTGCCATGGCGGCATTTAGAACAGAGTATAACATTCCTGACAACGTAGGACTTGAACTTGCCCCATTGGGAGCGGATAGGGATGCTGGTACTTGGGATAGGATGTGTATTCCAATCGTAGCTATCGTCGAGGGCGGAGTCCGTTTCCCCCTACACCCATTACTCCGCCAGATTCTGAATTGGTATCGTCTTACTCCCATGCAAGTTTCAACCATTGTCTTCAGGCTGATAATGGGGATTATAGCCCTAAATGGGATTCTAGGGACCTAATTAGGAATCTGGGATATCCAATGGTGGTATAGTATAGTACTAAACCCTGAGTACAATACTTACTACTTCAAGGTTAGGAGGGCAGACAAACGTCTCGTGCTAAATCTGCCAGATTCTGCTCACGACCACAAGATCGATTTCCTCTATGTAACGGGAGCATTCGAGCCAATAGGGGAAGATGGCCAAGTGTTGGGGCTCCATTGCCCCCACATATGGGGTTATCCACGTATGCTCTTGCTTTTGACTTTTGCAATTTTTTGTTTATCGCCTTCTCGTAGCTTTTTCTATGTTTGTAAGTTTGGTTTTTAATTTTTATGTTGCAGCTGAAAACGCTAACAGGCGTCCTAGACGATAGCCGAGCTACGTCCGAACAGAGGACATCAATAGGATTTTAAAGTATACAGGCGAACCTGGTACCCGAACAGCTGGTCAGGGTCGTAACGCTGACATATTGCTGGGATACGATCCTGTTTACAGAGGTGTCATTGACAGGAGACTTGCCCATCCCAGCACTAGTGCCGCTTCCACTTCAACTGCTCACCAGCCGAGGAGCCTAAGAGCTAACACTAGAGTGACAATAGCCAGGTAGTTGGGTGAAGTTCCTATTTCTGAAGGTGTTCCACTACCTAGCTTGAGACTCCGTAGATTCTTTCAAAGTCAAACTGCCCCTCAACAACAACCCGAACGGCCTGCTCCTAGCCGTGTTACTAGCCAATCTTCTTCCTCAGGTTATACTCCATCTCCTCCAGACTCGGACATTATGACTCGTCAACCCCTAAACCTTAGCACCCTTCTCACCGTCTCTTCTTTGGGACGTAGAACTGGTCGGGTGACTTCTACTGGGAACGCTCCTCCTGCACCTCGTCGCAGCAGAGGAGGTTCTAGCCGTTCCCCTTCATCTACTCGAGGAGTGGATTCTGCTCTCGATGTTGGTGACGCCCATCGAGATAAACGGCCTAGATCTGAAGACCCAACTGGCACTGCTTCTCAGGCTGATACAGAAACCCATCACCCCACGTCGCCAACTACTCAAATACTTCCCCAGACATGGACTCCTCTATTCACTAGGGGAGACCGTCCCGTTCATGTCGGGGACAGTGCTAGTTCGTCAGAAACAGCACTTGCCCTGGCTCAGGGATTGCTGCTTCCAGTTGATATGCAAAAGGAATCCAGATCCCCACCTGACCGTCTTGTAGCCACTGGTCTCGTCAGTGGTATTAAGGTAACAACAAAGATTCTCCTTCAATCAAGCTAAGACCTTTCTTGTATTATATTTGATCATTAACTCTTTTGATACTATTTTAGTTTATTCAAAAAATGGTCGTACTGGGCCAAAAACTCCAAGAGATCGAGCAAGAGCGTAACAGGCTTTTGAGAGATAACACAAGGCAACTTCAAACAATGACAAGGTTGGAGAGAGAGAGAGAGAGAGAGAGAGAGACAAGGCAAAACTGGAAGCAGCAGGAACCAAGGAAAAGCTTGAAACTGCTGAGGAGAGTCTCAGCCAAGCACTGTCCGAAATTGATAGTACCAAAAAGGCGACTTATGAAGATGGATACCAGAAGGGCTTTGATGCTGCCACTTCCAGTTATGTTGACCAAATGCCTGTAATTCAAGATCAAATATGGGCTGCGTGCCTTACAAAAGTGGGGGTTGCAGAAGATTCTCCCCTTTGGGACGATAACGATCTGCCGAGCACCCGTGCCCAGGGCATTCAGGAACCAGAGGAGCATCCAGAGGATGACATCGAATAGCAGATCGAAGAATTTGCTAATGCTGAGGAAGATACGCTTACCGATGTGCACCCTGTTCAATCACCTGTTCAGGATTCAACCCTTAAGCCTATTAACTTGGAGGAGAATGCAACCGAAGGTGACACCACTGTGGAAGTCAGTGTAGAGGTACCAGACAGAACACTTTTAGATGTCCAAAACTTGGATTAACTTTGGTAAGGCTGCTTGAAAACTCCTTTAAAACAATTTGGCTGGTCCTACGTGACCATAACATTTGAGCCCTGCGTGGCACAAGTACTTTCTCTATTTTGATAATTTTTCGGTAATACAGGTATTCGGCCCTTTGTGGCATAACCGTACAATTTGCTCGGCTCCTCTAGTATTTGCATATGCTCGGATGTAAATAGTTTTATCTAAGTATTTAGTACTTGGATCCGTTTAATCACATGTTTGCTTGCGTATAAGCATTCAGTATTTAGCAAATACTGTGAACAGTATTCCACTTTTTGTTCTTTCTAAGTTTCTCGTACTTAAATGCTTTTCTAAGTCTCTTGTACCTTTAAGTTTCACGTACTTAAAAACCATACAAGTTTTTCATACTTGTACTCGTTAAGTTTCCCGTACTTAAAAACCATACAAGTTTTTCATACTTGTATTCGTTAAGTTTCGCGTACTTAAAAACCATACAAGTTTTCATACTTGCACTTGTTAAGTTTCACGTACTTAAAAACCATACAAGTTTTTCATACTTGTACTCGTTAAGTTTCCCGTACTTAAAACCATACAAGTTTTTCATACTTGTATTCGTTAAGTTTCACATACTTAAAAGTCATACAAGTTTTTCATACTTGTACTCGTTAAGTTTCACGTACTTAAATGTATAGGTGCTTGTGCCCTCTGCTCCCCAATACGAATGAGGGAAACAAAGCCCGTAGTTCGTATTTTTAGACAAATACCAAGAATGCAATATGTATACTTCAAAAAGTGATTTTATTCATAATCTGTGAAACTCAAGAGGGCGTTATTCGTACCCCTTGCAACTAAAATAACAAAACTAGAACGAAAGAATTATATTCATAATTCCCACACAATCACGTAGTGCAATCTAAAACAGAACTTAATGCTTCTAAACAAAGAATTTTTGTAGATTATGGACATTCCAAGGCCTCGGAATTGGATTACCATCCAAATCTGTCAATTTATAGGCCCCTATGCCTACAATCTCAGTTACTCGATACGGGCCTTCCCAGTTGGCCCCCAGCTTGCCTTCGTTGGCCACCTTGGTGTTGCCGAGCACCTTCCGTAGTACTAGGTCTCCAACACCAAATTCTCGAGGATGAACGTGCTTATTATAGCTCTTCATCAACTATTCCTGGTAGGACGCCAGATGGACCAAGGCCCTTTCCCTCCTCTCCTCGGCGAGGTCAAGCTCAATTTCAAGGGCCCTATCATTGCCCCCACTTTCGACTAATGCGGTCCTATTGGTCAGAAGACCAACTTCCAGCGGTATGACAGCCTCTGTTCCATATACCAATGAATAGGGGGTCTCTCCTGTAGACCTCCTAGGTGTTGTTCGGTGAGCCCACAGTACTAATGGTAACTCGTCAGGCCACTTCCCTTTGGCTTTGTCCAGCCTTTTCTTGATCCCGTCAAGGATAGTCTTATTAGACGCCTTTGCCTGCCCATTACTCTGAGGGTAGGCTGGGGTTGAATAATAATTTTGTATTCCATATTGGACACAAAAAGCCTTGAATTTCTTTTGAAATTGGGATCCATTGTTTGTAATCAATGAATAAGGGACCCCAAAGCGAGTGATAATGCTCTTCCACACGAACCTTTCTATCATAGGTTCAGTGATTTTGGCCAGTGGTTCTGCCTCAATCCACTTAGTAAAATAGTCTGTTGCAACTAAAAGGAATTTTCGATTCCCAGTTGCTTTGTGTAGCGGACCTACGATGTCCATTCCCCATTGAGCAAACGGCCAAGGACTTGTCAAAGGCACCAAATCCTCAGCTGGTGTTTGAATCATTGGTGAGAATTTTTGACATTTCTCACAAATTTTTACATACACCTTTGCATCTTCCTGCATGTGTGGCCGCCAATAGCCTTGGGTAATTGCTCGGTGGGCGATGGATCTTCCACCAGCATGACTCCCACATGTTCCCTCGTGGATCTCATGAAGAAATCTCTGCACCATCTCAGGGTGTACACATAGCAAATATGGGCCTGTGAAGGATTTTCTGTATAACTTACCCTCTGGAGACAGCCAAAACCTAGCAGATTTAGTCCTTATCTTATGAGCCTCCTTTTTGTCAGAAGGGAGTATCTCGTCTCGTAAAAACTCCATGATTGGGTCCATCCAACTTGGTCATTGGTTCATGTCCAAGACCAAGTCCACACTTCTTCCAATGCTCGGCTCACTCAGATATTCTACTGCCACCTTCCTTTTGAACTCGGTTGGTACAGCTGCAGCCAACCAAGCTAATGAATCTGCATGAGCATTCTGTCCAGAACGTATCTGTTCAATGTATACCCTTTCGAAGGTATCAAGCAGGTCTTTGGCTGCATGTACGTAGGCTACCATCTTTTCACTTCTGGTTTCATATTCCCTGGACAGTTGATTGACCACAAGTTGTGAATCACAATACACCCTAACCTTTTCTGCTTTTAGGGTTTTTGCACTCCTTAATCCAGCCAAGAGTGCCTCATCCTCAGCCACATTGTTCGATGCACTAAAATCGAGCCGAACAGATAGTTCGATCAGTACTCCTTCAGGAGGAAAAAGGACAACCCCAATTCCTGAACCAGTATTACATGCTGATCCATCAACGAGTAACTTCCATTCCATAGGGTCCTGTTCGGCTGAGGGTTGAATCTTTATGGGTGATGTCTTAGTCGCCTGTTCCTTTCTCGTAGGAGGTAGGGGAGCCACCGTAGGAGAAAACTCCGCCACAAAATCAGCCAACACTTGGCCTTTGATTGCCATGTGTGGCTGATAATCGATATCGTACTGGCTTAACTCGACGGACCACGTCGAGATCCTTCCCGAGAAGTCTGCTTTTCGTAGCAGTGATTTCAATGGAAACTCAGTATAAACCACAACCTTGTGGCTTTGGAAGTAGTGTGGCAATTTCCTTGTGGCTGTCCTAAGTGCCAGGACAAGTTTCTCTAAGGGCAGATATCTCGTCTCTGCATCCAGTAATGTCTTGCTAGCATAATAAATAGGGATTTGTTCGATTCCCAAATCCCTTAACAGAACTGCACTTACTGCATGCTCAGAAACAGCTAAGTACAGAACGAAAGACTCACCTGGTTGTGGAGTTGACAAAAATGGGGGCTCGGCCAGATACTTCTTCAGGTCCTGGAAGGCCTGTTCGCACTCTGCTCCCCATTCAAATCCCTCCCTCTTTTTCAATAATTGAAAAAAGGGTCTGCACTTGTCACTTGACCTGCTGATAAATCTATTAAGTGCTGCAGCCATTCCAGTCAACCTCTGGACTTTCTTAGTGGTTTTGGGGCTTTGTAGCCTTAGTAGGGCTGCAATTTGATCAGGGTTGGCCTCAATCCCTCTCATGGTCACCAAATGGCCCAGGAACTTTCCTGAACCGACTCCAAACGCACATTTCGAGGCGTTGAGTTTCAGTTTATACTCCCTCAGGATTTCGAAAGCTTCTTTTAAATCAGCTATATGTCCCCGTTTATCTTGACCTTTCACCACCATATCATCTATGTAAACTTCCATAGTCTTTCCAAGGAGCTTTTTGAACATGATGGTTGCAAGTCTTTGGTATGTTGCCCCAGCATTCTTTAGCCCAAATGGCATAACGCTATAACAGTACAACCCTCGTGGTGTGATAAATGACGTCTTCTCTTGATCAGGCCCAAACATAGCAATCTGATGATATCCTCGATATGCGTCGAGAAAACTCATTCGCTTGTAACCAGCGGTTGCGTCAACCAACTGGTCAATCCTTGGAAGAGGGAAACTATCTTTTGGACACGCCTTGTTTAGGTCTGTGAAGTCTACGCAGACACGCCACTTCCCATTCTTTTTCTTCACCACAACGGTGTTGGATAACCACTATGGGTAGTAAACTTCACGTATTGCTTTGGCCTCCAGCAAACGATCGACTTCTTCGATTATTGCATCCATATGTTGCACGGCTGCCCTCCGTTTTTTCTGAATGATTGGCTTATGCTGAGGATCAACGTTTAAATGGTGACAGATCACACCTGCATCCACTCTGGGCATTTCCTCTGGTACCCATGCAAATACATCAACATATTCCTTCAGAAATCTTATTGATTCAGCCTTTTCGTCCGCTGGTAATGATTCTCCGATTAAGAAATATCTTTCAGGATCAGTCTCGTTGATCTGAATCTTCTACAAGCCTTCAACCACCTTTTCTGCTGGACTTCTTCCAACATCCTCGATAATTGGTTGATCTGGTACTTCTAATGTATGAACGAGGTGGGCCTTTGGGGCTCTTTTAATGATGGAAATCAAACATTGTTGGGCCACTTTCCGATTGCCTCTAAGTACCTCAACCTTATTCTATCCTGGGAATTTCACCATCTGGTGATAAGTCGAAGAGACTGCTCTCATCTTGTGCAGCCATGTTCTCCCTATAATCGCGTTATAGGAAGAAGGAACATCGACAACTAAAAAATCTGTCCTCAATACCACTGATTCAGCCTGAACAGGTAGTGTTACCTTACCAAGAGGCCAGACTGCTCCTGCACCGAACCCAATCAGGGGTGTTGTAGATTGCTCTAAATCTATTTGGGCCAGGCCCAGCTTCTTGAACGCATCGTAGTACATCACCTCTGTACAACTCCCTGAGTCCATTAGAATCCTCTCAATGTCATATTCCCCAACTCGTAGGGTTATGACCAAAGCATCGTTGTGGGGTATTTGGACTTCTCCCAGGTCATCATCTGTGAATACTATGCTTCATTGCACACATCATTCTCTCGCCCTCTCTTGTTTCCCAATCGCATTACAAGTTGATCATGCTTGACTTGCCTTTGTAATAGCCTAACCTCATTTCTCGTATAAGGTGTGGCCAAACCATGTATCATGTGGATTACTCCTTTAGGATTTTGCTCATAACCCAATTCCATGGCTTTCCCTTTCTCCTTTGGATCCTCCTGGATAAATTCCTTGAGATAGCCCCGAGAGACCAGATCGTCAAGGTGTCTTTTGTACATCTCACAATCCTCAGTCATATGGCCCCAATCTTTATGGTAACTGTTGTAGGGAGGTATTCCCGAACAGGTCCAAGAAGAGCCCGAGCACGGTGAAGTAAAAAGTCAACGCACTGTGAACCAGCGATATGAGAAGTCGATGGACCAGAGAGGTTGTACGATTCTCGGTACAGTAACACGAGACGTTATTGGACCAAATACAAGGAAAGTGACATGTGACGCCACTGTTCAGATATATTGTTCGGCAAAGAGCCGAACAGGAGGAGAGCTCCTTAGAAAGGAACTGGTCCAAATCAGTTCCAAAGGACCAGTTACATGTGAAGTAACTGGTCCAGGCCATCTGTTCGGCCATGAGATGGCCGAACAAAGAGAGAAGTCCTATTGAAGGGAACATGCTAGAAGGGTCCAGAAATAGTGGTATTCCGTTAAGGAATAAGATCCCGAGAATATAGGGTCTGAAAAAGATACCCAATGAGAATGGGATGTTTGGTCAGTAATGGAAAAGAATCCTGAAAAGACTCTTTTCCATAAACTGATAAAGAAAATAAGAATCTTTGATATCCTGGGTTTCCTATACGAGTTAGGAATCCTATGGCAACAGGAATGCTTGGGCAACAAGCATACGAAAATCTATAAATATGAAGTAAACCTAGAGGCAAAAGGTACGCAATACATTGCTTTCATATTGCTTTCCTACTGATAATTAGGGTTTGATTGCTAGTACGTGATACTAACAAAGGCATCGAAGGGCCTTTGCCACGAGAGGCAAAGGTGCACTCACTCCTTGTCTGTTTTGCAGGACAAGGGTTTCATCGACAAAATAGGGTTACGTTCAAGAGGCACGTGAAGCCGCTGCATTCCAGTGCTGTTCAGAGCACTACTTGAATTTGTCCACCTACAATTGGCGCCGTCTGTGGGAAACGAAAGAGTTCCCTTTGAAATACGACCATGGTGGAAGTAGATCCAGCAACGCCACACGATCCCAAGGATGTATTAATTGGAGGAGGGGATAAATCTCCACCCGGGGCTCCGAGAAAGCCCGAAGGAGGACTCAAGAGGACCACGAGTAAGGGCCACCCCCTTACCATCCACGGCGACTCCAAAAATAGAGATGGAGAGACGGCATCGAAGTCCATGAGAAGGACTAAATCCCATCGAGGGGATGAATCGATTGCACACTCCAGGAGTGTATACCGTAGCGAGGACGTTCTTGATAAGAAGAGATAAGAAATTGAGGAATATGCTCGTTTGATCAAAAAAGGAGAACATGAGATCAGAGAACTAGAGAGGATCAGGGAACATCCGGAGGACTCCAGACTATCTCGAAGAAATTCTAGAGGCAATGAATATGCTTTGGTACAGTACAAGAAGGCTCCTTCGCGAGGAAGAAGGAGTAGAAGCAGAAGTCTGACCCCAAGGCGACATAAAGCTTCTCCACGAAAAGGAAAGAGCTAGATCCGAACGCCCGAGCGAAGGAGGGTTTCTCCGAGAAAGAGGAGAAGCAGAAGTCGAAGCTCTACCCCCGAGGAGGAAGGGAGTAGGAAGCATCATAGGGACAGGTACGAGAGACCTGATTCCGACTTGGAAAGAACCAAATCCAAGAAAGGACCAGAGGATGAAACCATGACTGCACGGGAAGCAGCACGGAAAGCACTTCAGAATATTGCATCATCCCCTTTTGCAAAAAAGTTATAGGAGGCTAGATTGCCGACCAGGGTAAAGCACAGAACGTTCATCCTCTACGAGACAGATGCTGATCCCGTGGCCCATATATAGCATTACCAGCAAGCAATGTTTATGCATGAATGAGATGATGCAATCATGTGCAAGATGTTCCCGTCGAGTTTAGGGAAGGTTGACTTGTCTTGGTTTCACAGATTGGGCTCACGCTCCATCCGAACATGAGTGCAGTTGGCCGAGGAATTCACTGCACGGTTCTTGACAAGCAGGAAAGCTCCCAAAACCTTTGAGAGTCTTTCTTTTATGAAGCAAGGAGAGGACGAGCCGATCAGGACTTATGCAAAGAAGTACTGGGAAACCTTCAACGAGATTGAAGGTTGTAGCGAAGAATACGCAATAGCCACGTTCAAAACAGGCTTACCTGTTCGGGGGGAACTGCGCAAGTCCCTAAACATGAGTCCCGTGCAGACATTGGCAAAACTGATGGAGAGAATTGAGCAGCACGCCAGGAACGAGGATGACATTCTACGAGAGGATGGTAAGTTGGCTGCCGAGCAAGTAAAGGGATCTATAAAGAAAGCCGACAAACCAGAGCCCAAAACTTATCGTGAAAGAAAGGATTATGGGCAGGCAAAGAAAGAGCAGTACAAAGACAAACAAGCTCCAGATCCAAAGTCATTCTTTTCAATAAACACGGTCTGGAAAGAGCCCATTTATAGAATTCTTTATCGAATAAAGAATCAGCCCTATTTCAAATGGCCTCCAACTCTAGGTGGGAATAAAGATGCAAAGCGTGCTACGAATCAGCACTGCAGCTACCATAAGGATTGGGGTCACATGACTGAGATTGTGAAATGTTTAAACGGCATCTTGATGATTTGGTCTCACGAGGTTATCTCAAAGAATTTATCCAAGAAGATTCCAAGGATAAAGACAAGGCAATGGAGTTGGATTACGAACAGAATCCAAAAGGGGTAATCCATATGATACATGGATTAGCCGAACCTTATACGAGAAATGAGGTGAGATTGCTTCAGAGACAAGTGAAACATGACCAACATGTGATGCAGCTGGGAAAGAAGAGAGGGCGTAGCGAAGAGGCATGCAACGAAGGCATAGTTTTTTCAGAAGAAGATCTGGGAGGAGTCCAGGTACCTCACAATGACGCATTGGTCATAACCCTACGAGTTGGGGAATATGATATGGAAAGAATCCTGGTGGATTCAGGGAGCTGCACCGAAGTGCTATACTACGACGCATTCAAGAAACTGGGGCTCACTCAAGAAGATTTGGTACAATCAGTAAACTCCTTTGGTCGGATTTGGAGCAGGAGCAGTTTGGCCATTAGGCAAGGTAACTCTGCCTGTTCGGGCTGGGACAGTGGAGCTACGAATCGATTTTTTAGTGGTGGATGTACCGTCTTCCTATAACGTGATTATAGGGAGAACATGGTTACACAAGATGAGGGCAGTCTCTTCAACTTTCCATCAAATGGTAAAGTTCCCAGGGTCTAATGGGATTGAGCACATCAAAGGTAACCAAAAGGTAGCTCAACAATGTTTAGTATCCATCGTAAAACGCATCCAAAATGCCCACCATATCAATTCAGTAGAAATCCCCGATCAGCCGACCATCGAGGATATCGGAAGGGATCTAGCCGAAAGGGTAGTTGAAGGTTTAAAGAAAATACAGATCAACGAGATTGATCCTGATAGGTATTTTTTAATTGGGGAATCACTGCCAGCAGACGAAGAGACTGAATTGATAAGTTTCTTAAAGACTTATACCGACGTATTTGCCTGGACACCAGAAGAAATGCCTGGGGTAAGTGCAGACGTAATCTGCCACCATTTAAACGTTGATCCTCAGCATAAGCCAATCATTCAGAAAAAACGAAAGGCAGTCGTGCAGCATGTGGATGCAGTAATCGAAGAGGTCGATCATCTGTTGGAGGCCAAAGTGATACATGAAGTCTATTACCCAGAATGGTTGTCCAACACTGTTGTGGTAAAGAAAAATAATGGAAAGTGGCGAGTCTGCGTAGACTTCACAGACTTGAACAAAGCCTGCCCAAAGGATAGCTTTCCACTTCCAAGGATAAACCAACTCGTTGATGCCACTGCTGGATATGAGCGAATGAGTTTTCTCGATGCATATCGAGGATACCATCAAATTGCCATGTTTGGGCCAGATCAGGAGAAGACTTCTTTTATTACACCACGAGGGTTGTACTGTTACAATGTCATGCCCTTTGGATTGAAGAATGCAGGGGCAACATATCAGAGATTGGCAACCATCATGTTCAGAAAATTGCTCGGCAAAATTATGGAGGTTTACATAGATGACATGGTGGTGAAAAGTAAAGCTGGGCAAGGCCATATTGCAGATTTGAGAGAGGCTTTTGAAATTTTAAGGAAATACAAGTTGAAACTCAACGCCTCGAAGTGTGCGTTTGGAGTCGACTCTGGAAAGTTTTTGGGCCACCATGTAACCTTGAGGGGGATAGAGGCAAATCCCGACCAGATAAAGGCTTTACAAAATCTGCAGAGTCCTCGGACAACGAAAAAAGTCCAATGGTTGACTGGGATGGCAGCAGCTCTTAATCGATTTATTAGCCGGTCAAGTGACAAGTGCAGACCTTTCTTTCAGCTGTTAAAGAAAAGGGAAGGGTTCGAGTGGGGAGCAGAATGTGAACGAGCCTTCCAGGATCTAAAGGGATATTTGGCCTCTCCTCCCCTTCTTTCGACTCCAAAACCAGGTGAGTCACTAGTTTTATACTTAGCTGTTTCTGAGCATGCTGTGAGTGCAGTACTTTTAAGAAATAAGGGATCCGAGCAAATCCCAGTTTATTATGTGAGCAAAACTTTGTTAGATGCCGAAACAAGGTATTTGCCCCTCGAGAAATTAGTCCTGGCATTAAGGACAGCAACCAGAAAATTGACACATTATTTCCAGAGTCATAAAGTTGTGGTTTACACTGAATTCCCGTTAAAATCACTGCTACGAAAGGCAGACTTCTCGGGAAGAATCTCAACTTGGTCCGTAGAGTTGAGCCAATACGACATTGATTATCAACCGCGCACGGCAATCAAAGGTCAAGTGTTGACTGATTTTGTGGCAGAATTCTCACCCACAGTAGCACCTTTGCCTCCTACGAGAAAGGAGCATGAAGCAACGCCACCTGTAACGAAGAAACAGGAATCAGCCGAACAAGATCCCTTGGAATGGAAGCTGTTTGTTGATGGGTCAGCTTGCAACACCGGTTCAGGAATTGGAGTTGTTCTTTTACCCCCTGAAGGATCAATGTTGGAACTATCTGTTCGGCTAGGGTTCAATGCATCAAACAACGTGGCAGAGTACGAGGCACTCTTAGCTGGTTTGAGAAGTGCAAAAACCCTAAAAGCAAAACGTGTTAGGGTGTATTCTGATTCACAGCTCGTAGTCCATCAACTCTCCGGGCAATATGAAACCCAGAGCGAGAAGATGGCGGCCTATGTACAAGTGACCAGAGATCTGCTCGATACCTTCGAAAGGGTGTATATTGAGCAGATAAGTTCTGGAAAGAATGCTCATGCAGATTCTTTGGCATGGTTAGCCGCAGCTGTACCATCTGAGTTTAAAAGGAAAATAGCCGTGGAGTATTTGACTGAGCCAAGCATTGGGAGAACCGTGGAGATGGTATTGGACGTGAACCAAGGACCAAGTTGGATGGACCCAATTGTGGAGTTTTTACGAGATGAAACACTCCCTTTGGACAAAAAGGAGGCTCACAAAATCAGGACCAAATCTGCTCGGTTCTGGTTATCCCCAGAGGGAAAACTGTATAGGAAGTCTTTTACAGGACCCTACTTGCTTTGCGTGCATCCTGAGATGGTGCAAAAGTTCCTCCACGAAATTCACGAGGGAACTTGTGGAAGCCATGCTAGTGGTCGGTCCATAGCCCACCGGGCAATCACCTAAGGATATTGGTGGCCGTACATGCAAGAAGATGCTAAGGTGTACGTTAAAATTTGTGAGAAGTGTCAGAAATTTTCACCAATGATTCGAACACCAGCCAAGGACCTGGTGCCACTGACAAGTCCCTGGCTGTTTGCTCAATGGGGAATGGACATAGTGGGTCCACTACACAAAGCAACTGGGAATCGAAAATTCCTACTAGTTGCAACAGATTACTTCACTAAGTGGATCGAGGCAGAGCCATTGGCCAAGATCACTGAACCTATGATAGAAAGGTTCGTGTGGAAGAGCATCATAACTCGTTTTGGGGTACCTTATTCGTTGATTACAGACAATGGGTCACAATTTCAGAAGAAGTTCAAAATTTTCTGTGCCCAGTATGGGATAAGAAATTATTACTCAACTCCAGCCTACCCTCAAAGCAACGGACAAGCAGAGGCATCAAACAAAACAATTCTTGATGAGATTAAAAAACGTTTGGATAAAGCAAAGGGGAAATGGCCCGATGAATTGCAATTGGTTCTATGGGCATACCGAACAACGCCTAGGAGGTCTACGGGAGAGGCCCCCTATTCATTAACATATGGAACCGAAGCTGTTATTCCATTGGAAGTGGGTCTGCCGACCAACAGGACCACTTTGGTTGAAAGTGGAGGAAATGACAGAGCCTTGGAGATTAAATTAGACTTTGCCGAGGAACGACGAGAGCGGGCCCTGGTGCACTTGGCCTCATACCAAGAGCAGCTCATCAAAAGTTATAACAAGAATGTACACCCACGAGAGTTTGGTGTTGGAGACCTTGTGCTATGAAAAGTGCTCGGCAATACTAAAGTGGCTAATGAGGGAAAGCTAGGGGCAAATTGAGAGGGCCCATATCGAGTTACAGAAATCGCGGGCATTGGGGCTTATCGATTGGCAGACTTGGATGGGAACCCAGTGCCAAGACCTTGGAATGTCCATAATCTGAGAAAGTTTTTTATATGAATAAATTTTCTTTATGCACATCGTGATTGTGTGAGAGTTACGAATAAAACTCTCTTGTGTTCTAGTTTTGTTATTTTAGCTGCAAGGGGTATGAGTAACGCCCTCTTAAGTTTTACAGTTTATGAATGAAGTTACTTTTTTAGTATAACTGTTGTTTTCTTGGTATTTGTTTTAAATACGAATTACGAAATTAGTTTCCCTCATTCGTATTGGGGAGCAGGGTATAGGATATCCATTTAAGTACGTGACACTTAAACACAAGTTCGAAACACTTGTGTAAATTTCAAACATTTAAGTACGTGAAACTTAAACGCGTGAAACTTAAACGCAAGTACGAAATACTTGTGAATTGTTCTAAGTACGTGAAGCTTAAACGAATACAAGTATCGAAATACTTGTATGGAATTTAAACACGTAAGATGCATACGAATACATGCATAAAAGTACGAGAAACTTAGACAAGTACGAAATACTTGAAACATGCACAAAGTACGAGAAACTTAAGATACATGGCTTCATACATGCTCATAAAGTACGAAAGACTTACATAAGTACGAAATACTTAAACATTTCAAACACCCATGATAGAAACATTGGGAACAGGTATCTTGAAGGAAACAATTCAAAATAGATGTAAAAACAAGAAAAACGAACTCATTCATCTTCAGTGAGATCTTGCACAGTTGTAGGAGCTACTGGTGCAATCACGTCTTCTGTGGTATTTTCATCTCCAAGTTGACCACCACTGACTTCCTTTTGGCCAGGGTTGGTCATATCATTATGAGGCTCCACATCAGGAACATGTTGCTCAGACGAATGTTGCTCAGACACGTTCACCACCTGCTCTTCATCTCTCTCCTCTGCAATATCTTCCTCTTGACTAGCAGCACTGGGTAGTTCAATGTTGGTCCAGAAAGGAGATGATTCAGGAATCTCAGCTTTGGCAAGGCAAGCTGTCCAAGAGGCCACCCAGACTTGGTCTTGTATCCCAGGCATTTGGTTTGTATAGCTTTCCGTAGCTACTTTGATCCCTTCATTGTATCCCTTCTCAATTGCAGCTTTGGTTTCATTCTGGCTCGCCTCAAGTTCCTTCAGCGTTTGATTTAGACTGTCCTCAGCCCCCTTCAGTTGTCCCTTTAAACCAATCTGCTACTCCCAAGGCTTGGTTCCTTTCCTTCTCAAGCCTGATGATGGTACGTTGAAGCTTGGTGTTTTCATTTACAAGCTTGACACGTTGGGGCTCAGACTGGCTAAGCTTTTGAGCCATGGCCACCATTTTTTGCATCACCTGGAACGTTCAAAATAGTAAAACTTGGATACCAAACGCTATAGTATGCTATGGTTTACAAAGCAAAAATTTACCTTGGCATTGTGAGACATGAATGAGCTTAGAAGGTTGTCAGGCGAGCTTGCAACCTCCTTCTGCATGTCTCCTGGCAGCAGAAAGGCTTGGGACAGGGCAAGGGCAGTGCCTTCTGACTCAACACTGTCCCGAGCAGTGATAGATCGGCTCCCATGCGAGAAAGGAGGAGCCCAGATAGGAGCAGGAGATGAAGAGAATGGTGGGGGTCTTTCTTGAGTTTCCTCCACTCGTTGACGTTTTTCACGATGAAGGGCTTCAATCTCTTCAGGAGAAAATCCTGGGGGAGCATCGGTTTGAGTCTGGGGGCGACGACCATGACCTTGAACACTTTGGCCCCGACCACGACCTCGACCAGGAATGGTGAGGAGGCTGCCCAAGTCAATTGGCCGGTTCATCTCTGAAGGTGAGAGGGTATGGCCGCTGGAAGACGAGTTGGATGTGGAACTGGAAGCTTCCTCAGCAAGAGGGATAGGTTCGTCAGAGATTGGAGGAGTCCGGGAACGCCTCTCTTCTTGTTCGGGGATTGGTCTTGAAGGACCACCTACTGCAGGGATGTCAGCTGCTCGGGTTCGCCAATCAATAAACCCACCGTACGAAGCTTTGTAGCTGAGAAGTACTTGAGCTGCTCTTGCTCGGCCTGCAAGGTATGTCCCTTCGCCGTTGAATGCAAGTGCTCGTCTGATATCAGCTACGTGAACTTGTGGGGTTATGATGTTATAACCACGGTTAATATTTGATGCTGAAACAAAGCAAAGCACAAATAATTAGAAGCACGAAAAAGCTTTTCCTACGAAAAAGGATAAAACATATGAATTTAGGGGAAAGCACTAACGTGGGCTCCCGAATATGTGAGGGGCATGGAAACCAATCACTTGGCCGTCCTCATCTCTGGGTTCGAAGTTGCCCGTAACGATCAGAAAGTCGTCGTCATCCCCTCGAGCAGAGTCAGGGAGTTCAAGGACTAGCTTCTTTCTAGAATCCCTACTTTTCAAATAATATGTAAGGGCATATCCCCGGTTTTGGAGATACTATATAAATGGTGAATGTCATATAAACCTAGGGAAGTCCCTAACATCTGGTTTAGGGCATTTATGCCCATAACTACTCGAAAGAAATTAGCAGAAACCTGCATTGGCAAAAGCCTGTAATATGCTAAGACTTGGCAGAGCAGAGGGGCTAAGGGAAACCTAACTCCGCCTTCAACGACGGCTACTACTGGAATGTGAAGGGTGTCGAAATCAAAGCTTTCACGAATGGCATCCTCAGGAGCCAAAACAGTAGCTACGTTGTCAGGAATCCCATATCGAGATTTGAAACTAGCCATGGTTTGAGGAGAATTACAGTGTCTCCGAAATCTTCCCATTACCAGAAAGGTTTTTGGGGTTCTTTGAAGTATAACGAAAAAGGGACGATGAAACCCTAACAAGAGATTGTAAACAATCCACCAAGAGAAATGGAGCAGTAAAGAGAGGAATGGTGACTTACGAAAATAGTCGATTGAATCCCTAAGAGCAGAAAGGAGGAGGTCTTGAAATGATGAACAGAGCTTCAATGGCGGGTAAAACTTGAAATCGTCTCTTTCTGCAAAGGGAGTTTAAGAGAGAGATTGGGGTTTTTGAAAATGGGACGAAAATCCAAAAATACCCTAAAAGTTGGTGGCGTACGTGAAACGTCACCCCAGACGCTGTTTGAGCGTTCCGTTTCCCAAAAAAAAAATGTCTGTCCGTATTAAATATGAGCAATACAATGATCGACACGTATAAAGATTAGGGCTAAAAAGCCTGTGACGGCCAGATGAAAAGATGTTTTCGCCTTGGTAAAATGATGAAACATTGCACCAATAGATGAAATAGGGTGCAAGGACAAAATGAATTTGCTCGGTAAAAGAGCTTTACTCGTCATCAAAGTATAACATAAATGAGTAAAGCTGGGGAGCAATTGTAGGGAGGTATTCCCGAACAGGTTCAAAAAGAGCCCGAGCACGGTGAAGTAAAAAGTCAACGCACTGTGAACCAGCGATATGAGAAGTCGATGGACCAGAGAGGTTGTACGATTCTCGGTACAGTAACATGAGACGTTATTGGACCAAATACAAGGAAAGTGACATGTGACGCCACTGTTCAGATATATTGTTCGGCAAAGAGCAGGACAGGAGGAGAGCTCCTTAGAAAGGAACTGGTCCAAATCAATTCCAAAGGACCAGTTACATGTGAAGTAACTGGTCCAGGCCATCTGTTCGGCCATGAGATGGCCAAACAAAGAGAGAAGTCCTATTGAAGGGAACATGCTAGAAGGGTCCAAAAACAGTGGTATTCCGTTAAGGAATAAGATCCCGAGAATATAGGGTCTGAAAAAGATACCCAATGAGAATGGGATGTTCGGTCAGTAATGGAAAAGAATCCTGAAAAGACTCTTTTCCATAAACTGATAAAGGAAATAAGAATCTTTGATATCCTGGGTTTCCTATACGAGTTAGGAATCCTATGGCAACAGGAATGCTTGGGCAACAAGCATACAAAAATCTATAAATATGAGGTAAACCTAGAGGCAAAAGGTACGCAATACATTGCTTTCATATTGCTTTCCTACTGATAATTGGGTTTGATTGCTAGTACGTGATACTAACAAAGGCATCGGAGGGCCTTTGCCACGAGAAGCAAAGGTGCACTCACTCCTTGTTTGTTTTGCAGGACAAGGGTTTCATCGACAAAATAGGGTTACGTTCAAGAGGCACGTGAAGCCGCTGCATTCCAGTACTGTTCAGAGCACTACTTGAATTTGTCCACCTACAACTGCAGTGCTGATTCGTAGCACGTTTTGCGTCCTTGTCTCCGCCTAGACTTGGGGGCCACTTGAAATATGGCTGATTATTTATTCGATAAAGAATCTTATAAATTGGTTCCTTCCAAACCGTAGTGATAGAAAAGAAAGATTTGGGGTCCGGAGCTTGCTTATCTTTGTACGGCTCTTTTTCTTAGCCTGCCCATATTTCCTTCTCTCTCTATAAGTTTTGGGCTCTGGCTTATCCACCTTTTTGACAGGTGCCTTTGGCTGTTCGGCAACAATCCTGCCATCTTCACGGAGTATATCATCCTCCATTCTGGCGTGTTGCTCTATCCGTTCCGTCAATTTAGCCAATGTAGCTACCGGGTGTTTATTCAATGAGCGACGCAGCTCCCCCCGAACAGGCAAACCAGTCTTTGAAGGTGGCAATTGCATACTCCTCACTACAGCTTTCAATTTCGTTGAAAGTTTCCCAGTACTTCTTTGCATAATCCCTGATCTGCTCATTCTCCTCCTGTTTCATGGTGGAAAGACTTTCAAAAATCTTTGGGGCTTTTCTGCTTGTCAAGAACCGAGCAGTGAATTCCTCAGCCAACTGCCTCCATCCTCGTATGGACTGTGGGGCCAATTTATAAAACCAAGCCAAAGCCACCTTGCCACGACTAGAGGGGAACATCTTGCATAAGATGGCATCATCCCCCTCGTGCATGAACATAGCCTGTTGGTAGTGCTGTATGTGAGCTACGGGATTCGTATTTGTCTCGTAAAGTACGAACGTAGCGTGCTTCACCCTGCTCGGCAACCTAGCCTCTTGTAGCCTCTTTGCAAAGGGGGAGGCTGCAATATTACTTAAGACCTTGCGTGCTGCTTCTCGTGCAGTCACTGTTCCATCCTCGTGTTCCTTCGATTTGTGAGTCGTAGCCTTGACCCAATCAGCATCAGGCCTCTCGTACCTGTCCCGATGATGCTTCCTTGTTTCCTCCTCTTCTAGGGTAGAACTTCGGTCTCTGCTCCTCCTTTTTCATGAAGAAGCCCTTCTTTCCGGTATTCGGCTTTTACTTCTGCTTCTCCTCTTTCGTGGAGAAGCTTGGTATCGCCCTATGATAGGACTTTTGCTCCTTCTTCCTCGTGAATGAGCCTGCTTATGGACTACCAGAGTCCGTCTGTCCTTCTGGGAATTTCTTCGAGAGAGTCCGGAATCTTCTGGATGCTCTCGTACCCGCTGCAATTCTTGTATCTCGTACTCTCGTTTTCTAATCAAACGAGCGTACTCCTCGATTTCCCTTCTCTTTTTATCGAGGACATCGTTATCATTGTGTGTACTTCTTGAATGGGTGATTGATTCTTCTCTTCGGTGAGACTTACTCCTTCTCGTGGAGCTAGTGGCAGTTTTGTCTCCTTTGTCTTTGGAGTTATCTCTGTCATGTCTACCAGTGGGCTTTCTCGGAGCACCTGGTGGGGATTTATCTCTTCCCCCACCCAACTGGTCCTTTGGACTAAACGGCGTAACTGGATCTTTTGTTCGATTTCCTACAGACGGCGCCAATTGTAGGCGGGTGAAAACAACTGATGCTTCGGATCAGTTTGGATTGCAACAGCTTATTCGTGCCTTTTCACCGGAACCCTAATTTTTCGTCGGAACCCTTAATCTGCAAAATAGACAGGGGGTGAGTGCACCTTTGCCTCTCGTGGCAATGGCCCTCCGATGACAAAGTTAGTATCATGTACTAGTAGAGAAATCCTAATTATCAGTAGGAAATATCGAATAATGCAACGTATTGCGTACCTTTCACCTTTAGGTTTACCTCATATTTATAGATTTGCGTATGCTTGCTACCCAAGCATCCCTGTTGCCCTAGGATTCCTATTTTGTATAGGAAACCCTCGATATCAAGGATTCTCATTTTCCTTATCAATCATTATAAAAGAGTCCTTTTAGGATTCTTTTCCATTAAAAGCCGAACATCCCATTCTCATTGGGCATCTTTCTCAGATCCTATATTATTGGGATCTCATCCATGACTACTCTGGAATCTTCTAAAGTATTTCCTCTGCTCTCGCTCTTGATTAGAGCTCTTTCCTTGCTTGGTTGTATCGTAGCCGAACAGTCTGCCTGGACCAGCTACTTCACATATAACTTGGTTCAAATGTAATCAGAATGTTTCTATCTGCCGAACAGTTAGTTTACACCAATGACTTCTCATGTTATTGGCCTTTATCGCCATTCAACACACTGATCGGTGATCAGTCCTGTCCAATCTTTCACGTGTTCTTATACATCACGTGTTCGGCAACTAGATGTATCTGTTCAGGAATACCTCCCTACAGGACCATCCCCCTTGCTGGCCTTGCAAGGCACAATTACCCTTTGGAACTTCCCATGGCGTACCATACATTAGGGTCACCACAATAACATCACCGGGCCCCGCAAGTCACCCTTAGCCATGGCCAAATCATAATCCACAATCTCACAACTTCAACACTTTACCATTTTTCCCATTAACTTAGTATCGTCTAGATGAAATCTATTCGCATATCACCCCATGCCTCTAGGGTCCAATCTAGCATTCAAACCAAGTATTGAAATAATATACAATTAATCAAAATAGTAATTAAAACAATAATAAGCAATGCAAACACATAACTTTTTATGAATGGGTCGTTGCCCTTAGTCTTATATGGCCAAGAAGTTAATAATAAGGCAAGAAACTTTTATCAAATTATTAAAAAATAATAATAATAATTTTGGTCAAAAATTAGTAAGCCTAGGCTTATACTAGTTTTATTTAGAAAATAGATAGATTAATAACCATAATAAATAAAAAAAATAGACCATAATATTAGAATAAGTAGCATGGCCCTAAAAGGAGTCCTACGGTCCTACGCAACATGTTCAAGTATCAAAAATTGGGTTCGGAGGGTCGTGAAATTATTTTAAGAAAGGATATTAATGAAAGTTGCCAAAAGTAAAATAAATAGATAATAAATAATCTAATAAATAAAATATGTTGAGATTAACAAAGTTTCATCTTAGGAGTGTAAGGGGTCAAAAAAAATTATTTGGGCAATAATAACATAGTTTATAAGGTTGTAAAGTAATTTTGATTGGAAATACTTTAAAAAATTTAATAAATATATATTAAAATAAAAAAAATGATATTAACAAGATATGATCTTTGAAGTGTGAGAAGTTTAAAAAAAATAGTTTGGATGTCAAAAATGATGTTTGGAGGATCACAAAATGGTTTCGAACCGTTTTTATCAAAAATCTACAGAAATTTGCATCTGGGTTCCTGACCGCAAGGTTGGACTAGGTCAACCTTGCGGTGAAACAGTTAACCGCCAACTCGGCACTGGTTCTTGCAGCTCGAACCTTGCGACCGCAAGGTTGAACGCTAGATTCGAATTTTTTTTGTTTCTCTTCGGTTTCGATGCATGGGGTCACATGGGCTATACTTTAGGCCTAAAAATACATAAATATACTTAGAGAGGAGGTTGGATAGGATTATAGTACCTCGAGTTGGTAGAATTGGATTGAAATCGAAATTTTCGAATTTGAGGAAGGTGACTTCGGGTTTGGTCGAGGGGGGGGACCTTGGGACCGAATTGAATGACGTTTAGGGATGTTTGGAGTTATGGGAACTAATTTGAACAGTTGAATTGGGTTTCGGTTGGGTCGAGGTACGAAACCCGTTTTTCTCTCTCTTTCCATCACTCTAAAACTCCATGGTTTGGAGCTTCGATTTCTTTCGTTTTTCTCTTCTTCTCTGGTCGGTGGAGTGTGGGGAGTATTGTGGTGTGCTTGTGGGTCAATGGAGTGGGGTATTTATAGGTGAATTTTGGTGGAGTAGGATATGATCGAATTTAATGAAATTGGGTTCATGGAAATTAAAATGAACAAATTGGGACTATTTTTGGGGTTTAAGAGGAAGCAGAAAAATGATATGAACAAATTGAATTCGGATTGAGCTTGGTGGGGAAGAATTTTTTTTGGTTTGGCCCATGGGGGATGAATTTGGGTTTTCTTGGAGGGTAAGGAAGAGAGAGTTATGGCTGGAAAGAGAGAGGGAGCTGTGGGAGTAGGAGAGAGAGAGTTGTAGGAGGGAGTGAGGTGAGGGAGATGCATGCATGTGTGTGCATGAAATATAAATGCATGCATAAAAAAATATTAAGAAAAATAATACTATCATTATTATTAATGCTATTAATAATATTAACGCTATCATTAAAAAAAAAGAGGGTCAAAAATTTGGGTCGTTACAAGGTTCTGTGGGCGCACGCGCCCGAAAAATTCCATTTTGTTTGGGCATAAAATCGGGTGCGCCCTTATTTGGAAACGCGCGGCGAAACATTACAATTCAGAGTTGCCACTCGGGTTTTAGCGGTGGAACACCCAAGGAACCAAACTTGAAACGCTTTGCTACGTTGTTTGATTTTGAAAAGGCATAGATCGGTCTGTCGTCACCTTCGATATCTGAGGTTCGGGAGCAAGGTTACGAGAGGGGAAGGGTTTTATAGCACACCCCTCGCCCAATCCGAATATCGGTCTCTACTTAGGCATTTTGTAAAGCATTTGCATTTTTTTCTCTCATTGATCATTTTTTAGCTAGTTAGGGCGGAGGAACAGTTAAAAGGGGATTAAAACTGTAACAAGTTGCTTTATATGACAAAATGTGATGGATGTTTGATCTAAACAGATGTAATAGATTGAGAACAAATACCTATGAGCACTTTAGACAAACTAGACGCACTGATCCGGAATGACGCACGCAGTAGAAAACCGGTATGCATTGGCCAGGCCACTGCATACAGGGATGACCTGCGTACTCCACTACAAGACTGGCGTGCACCGGTAGATCTAAGCTCACAGCTTTTACTCTCAACCCTCTGGGCTTTGGAAAGGACTAGTGCACACCTAGGACAAACCACAAAGTTTATATAACCCGATTCATACAGATACAGACAACATAAATGGATCTAAGGAAACAAAATAAACAACACATCCCATAAACAGTGTGGGAAAACAAATAAAGGCCAAGACTAAACTACCATGTAAGGGCCAGCCATTGTATTTTGACCTAACTGTCGTATGCTAGTCACAAAGGACCATACG
The DNA here is from genome assembly GCF_030253575.1 of Rhododendron vialii. Classification (NCBI taxonomy): domain Eukaryota; kingdom Viridiplantae; phylum Streptophyta; class Magnoliopsida; order Ericales; family Ericaceae; genus Rhododendron; species Rhododendron vialii. The sequence goes on along the minus strand of NC_080563.1, from coordinate 2,819,984 downwards.
CCAATTAGTTCACTTTGTTCAATACTTGGCTTTGCATTTATTTGGGCTCTGGAACATGATCAGCAGGATCCCAAAGGCCATTTAAAGCTGAAATAACAAACGAACACCTATGCAGTACTAAATAGAAAGCAATAAATTGGTTATTAGCATACGGTAAGATGTCAAAATATAAAGATAAAACATAAAATGAATGATCGATGATCCCCACGCTAGTCTTGCGCGTACTGCCATGACTGGCGTACTACTCAAATCTACTAGCGTGCGCCATTTGTCATCACACATAGCTCTTGAATCCTTACTAACTTTAGGGCGCTATTAATTATCAGCCTTGACCCTGCCAGTCCCCTCAGGGGTCCAAACAGAAGGTTACGAAAATTGGTATACCTTTGGTTTTGAGGTTGATAGTGTGTTTTGAACTTGGGCTTGAGGTTTGATGGATGGATGATGAATGAAAGGGGTGCTATAATATGTGGGAGTGTACTCCTTGCTTGTTCTTTCAATGAATGAATGAAAAGAAGGAGCAAGGAACTAAGAAAAGGGAAGGAAGAACTTGGAAGCTCTTAAATGAGAGTTAACCTTGTGAACCCCCTTGCATATATATATGCAAGAGGGGGTATTTATAGCCAAAGAGTGGCTGAAGAGGGCAGTAACTAGCTGGGTTAAGGATTGGTTTGGTTAAGGAAGGAGCCTTTCATGCATTAAATGCATGGGACTTGGCTTGAAAGGAGATGTAAGAGAGAAGGGGACAACCCGGCCTTTTTACAATCATCAAAAGACTGTGTGATGTACTGGGGTGGCCCCAAAAGTCTTATGCACGTGGTTGAATAGTGACATTTGACTAACTTTGACCAGCGTACGCAACCGTGTACTGGTGTGCGCCAGTGGTAACTGAGTCAACGGTCGATGACTGGCACGTGGCAATTTACCAGTGCACGCAGAATGGTACTTGAGTAAGTCAGTAAGGTTTTGCTGAGGCCATTTGGCTCTGGCTTGAAGGGTTTGAAAGAGGTTCGACAAAGGCTTGAATGAGGTCCGGGACACTCAAAGCTCATACATCCCAACAATCTCGAGATTACACTTTGCTAGTCCCGAGCAAAGAAAACAGATATATAACTAAAGAAAATAAATTAACCGATAGTTCTTTTAAACCCCCAAGCGGCCCCGGTAGGACGAGTGAAGTCTCGTGAGAATTTTCAGCAGTGACCATCCACAAAACACCGCGGATCCTTTTACTTGGAACCCAACAAGAAACTGCAATGCAACTTTTTGATACGCCAATGCCAAGAATATAGCATATGCGAAAATAGTTCTAGAGGCTATCAAAACATAGAAATAAATCATGGCACCAAACCTTAGCGTGTGTGAGCAATGACCTTAACCACAAGTGAACCACAACCAAGTACTCTCTCCGGACCGAGTCTCGACTTCAATTCTCACCGTGTTATGCACTCAACAAATGAAATCACTCAAAACAAGGTGCATATTACTCTCAATATGTGCGGGCAGACGTTATGTAAATGAAAGCAAATACTTCCGCACACGATGACACGAAAAGAAAGCTTTTTATAGTGGACACACGATCTCATGAACGGAATGCCAAGAATTGGAAATTCTCTCTATCCACCAATTTACAGCCCATTGCCCCTAAAATCAAATAGGATTTTTATTCAGTTATATTGTTGGGTAAGGAAAATTGCTTCAAAGGGTAGGATAAATCATAAGCAAGTGTCTGAGAATAAGCTAAAACAATATAGGGCAAGTGTAACAATGTGCACCCTCTTATCATTCTTTTCAACTCCGTCACATCTCTCTTATTTTTAACCCTTCACACAATTTTCCAGTGAAATTCACACGTTTCTTTTTTCAAACAAATGCAAGGGTGTCTTCCCCTTTTTCATTCAAGTTCTATTTTTTTTCTTTATTTCTATTTTCTCAATTTTTTTATTTTTAGCTATGGGGAAGAATACACCACATTTCAAGCACAACTCTCTCAAATACACTTCCTCCATTCTCTTCAAAAATTAATCTTCACATGATTAGCTCGCCATTCTCAAGACACAATTTGGTTGGTAAAGCTTAACAAGAAAAAGGCTCATGCAAGAGGCTCAATGTGGCTCGCAAAGATAAGTATTTAAGAAAAAGAAACGAACCGGCTCAATCAGCAAAGATGGCCTATTATCATCTACTAGGGGCAATACAACCATATAACTTTCCATTCCCAAAAGAAGATATAATAGGCATGCATTAAGTCCCAATACTTGATGACAAAGATAATGAGATCGACAACGATTAAGCTTCTTTCTCTTTCTTTTTTTTTTACGACAAACGAAGAGTTTATGTGAGACCACTCCAAAAAAAAAGTAAGGCACTAAAGCTCACATGGGCATAAGTCTCCACTAATCTAGCCATTGAAAGCACTCAAGTCACAACTCACAAACAGTCAAGGTCCAACAAACGTGCAGTGCAAAAATGCTAAGAATGTATGCCAAAATAAATTTCTATCGCCAAGTTAGCAAAAAGAACTAACATGCAATATCATATTCAAGTAATGCCCAACAATTCTCAACACTAGCAACCAACAAGTAGATATCGTAATCTCCAAGACTCAAGCAAACAGGATCCAACAAGTATTTTTTTTAATTTTCAAAATTTTTTTTTTAACAAGGTAAAGAACAAAGTGATTCCTCCCCCCAACTTGAACTATTCAATGTCCGCATTGAAGGTATGAAAAATAAAGATAAGACAGAAACGTAAAAGAGAGGAGAGATATCACCTCGAAAATGAGAGGCTAAGCAGAGAAAATTATAGAAAGAGGGAGACCCCCCAACTTAGATCGAACAACCTGCAAAATGTGAGCCTCCAAGACAGCAAGAAAAATAACTAAAAATAAAAAAATAAAAAATAAACAATGCAAGAAATAAAATAAAAGACAAAAAATCATCCACTTTCTTCACGCGAAAGACATGAGTACTACTTTTCTCCCCATTTCTCAAGCAAGAAACGGGTGGCTATACCAGACCAAAAAAAAAAAAATTATGTACAAGCAGCCAAACGTGGGTACCGAATATTTATCATGCCAATGAAAGCTAAGACAATGAACATAACGCTCCATTCTACACCTTTTATCAAGAATTGAACCCGACCATGCCATAAGATAAGATACTTCGAGTAGCATATTTGCCGAATTCGTTTTAGACATTTAAATTCCAACAAATGTATAGCCCAAACTAGATCAATTTTCAAAGCGTTGACAAAGTCCACAAGATATGGATGATAAACTAAATTAAATTCATCAACACCAAGAAAATCAATCAGCTCCACATTTAAAAACTCTTGCGAAAGTGTAGATTCAGTAGCAGAAGTGGCACAATCTAGAGCTGAGAGTACTTGATTATTCAGTGCAACTATTGGCAATGACTCCTCAAAAGGCATATAACCTGGTGCAACTATAGGCAATGACTCCTCAAAAGGCATATAGCCTTCATTAATGACAAGTAGCTCTATTTCATCTTTTTCTCTCGCATCAGAATTCTTAGGAAGTGGCTCTTTTTCCCTCGCATCAGAATTAATATCCTCAGAAAGTGACTCTATTTTCTCTCTTTCTCTGGCATCAAAATTGGTATCCTCAGAACTTTTGGTCAACTCACTAAATTGGAGCTTTTGGGTTAATTCATCTAAGAAATCCCAAGCGTCTTCAGGGGTTTTATCCAGAAATTCGTCAGTGGACCTAAAATCCACCTCGCATGACTTAAAGTTTAAACCACGGCAAAAGATAACCAGAAGACTGCCAAGCTCACAATTAAACGACCAAGAGAATACAACAAATTTAAATCGCTCCCAACACTGTGACAAAGACTCATCATCATGTTGAGAGAAATCTGATAGTTCTTGTAAAAGCATGTGAGTCTCATATGAGGGATTGAAATGATTGAAAAATTGTATTACAATCTCACCCCATGTCAATCTTGGACTCAAACAATTAAACCAATCTAGAGCACTATCACGCAAAGATGCTGGAAATACATGTAAAAGAGCCACTTCATCACTAGCAAAAGCTTCCTCAAGTTTATGAACATGCGAAAAATGATTTTCTGATGCAAAACCATAAAATATAGGAAGCGACACTGAACAATCAAATTGTTTTGCATAACCTCCATACCTCCCCGCAAAATGGGCCATTTTTTTTTTTTTTGCTTTTCAACGGTAAAAATAAATAAAATAAAAAAATTAACTACCCGAATTCTTAACACACGTTACCGTCCCCAGCAACGGCGCCAAAAATGCTTGACCGATTTCCTAGACCTAAAATAATGGGTTGCCCCAAGCGTAGGGCTAAAACCGACGTAGCACAATATCCGGTAAGTCCGGAGTCGAATCCACAGAGACGGTGATGTGTGCTGACTAAAAACTCGGGTTGTTACTTATTTAAACGGGCTCTTAGGTAGCCACCCCTAATCTTTGGTTGATTGATTAACTAATGCTACTGATAAATTGCTTGAAAGATTAAAAAGAGAGGCGCGGTCGTAGGGAATCCGGCGCTCGCTACCCAATCAGAATCCGCTCGCTTTTCATAGTTCTAAAAAATGGTTAAATTTAGGAAGAATTGGAAACCCCGAAGAATGCGAATCCTAAGGTTGTCGGTTCCGTACACAGCGGCGAACAGGTTTTGGTCCCCCGTTCCCGCTCACATGAGCCTTGGCAATGCCTCGGATCGTCCAACGGACGTAGTTTTCACCAACTAAATTTATTTAATTGAATTAATGTGCAGAAAATTGCGAGACGAATCCTAATTGGGTTGCGGCGCGCCTTTACCCAGCGACCAAACCTCAGAAAAACTACTCACTCATTATTAAAAATAAAAGGAAAGAAACCCTAGAATTAATCATGCTCTTTTATGCGAGATGTGAAAAGAAACTAAAGAATTAATTTAAGCAAGCACAAACGAATAACTTTAATTAAGAACAAAAGTTGAAACGAGTTACCGAATACTTGAATACTTGAACAAAACTTCAAAAACTTCAAAGGAAAAGAGCTCTGGAAGAAACAACGTAAGAAAAAGCTGCTATCTCATGTTCGAACAAAGGAATCGGCAGAGCCCGATCTTCGTTTTTTTTTAGCGAACCCTCGCTGTTGTTGTCTTTTTATAAGCCATGTCTGCCGTAGCCCTTAAAACCCTATTGGCCCCAATTATTATTAGGCCTTTCTCTCAATCCCAGCCGTGTATTCTCTTCAAGAGCAAAAGTCTTCCTCCTCTTGAATTTGTTTCCTTTTTTAATCACCGAGTGCGCGATATGGCAATCTAATTATTTCCCTTCCAAAGCTGTAATTGATTGGCCCGCATTGGAATTAAAATTTCACCGCTTGATTGGGCTTGATCATGAGCAACTTATAGCCTTGATAACAGTTAAATCCCACGGCTTTTTGAACGTCAAGACTAGCATCTACCAATTGAATTTGACAGCTTCAAACGGACAAACTTCCAACACAGTGTAATATTTTAATTTCGCGCTTTTTGTACCAAATCCTCCAAATACCTATAATACACAAATTAAGCATTAAGCTATGAATAATAATATAAATGGGACTTAATAAAGATAAATTAGGGGGCGCTAATGTGAACATTTACGCGTCTATCACCAGTGCACGCAGAATGGTACTTGAGTAAGTCAGTAAGGTTTTGCTGAGGCCATTTGGCTCTGGCTTGAAGGGTTTGAAAGAGGTTCGACAAAGGCTTGAATGAGGTCCGGGACACTCAAAGCTCATACATCCCAACAATCTCGAGACGTTCTTGACCTTAATCATCATTGGGGAATCAAAGACCGTAAGTAAACTAACCCGGATAGTCCAGAATAGGGTGTCTATAGGGCTTTTTTTGTAGTGGCTTAGGCTTGGTTAGGTTCAAAAAGGTGTCAAACACTCAAAGCTCAAACACTTAACATTTCTGAGGTGTTCTTGATCCGTTTCGTCATCGGGGAATCAAAAACTGAAAGTGAACTAATTTGGAAGTCCAGATTGGGGTTTCTACACTGTGTGTGATGATAAATGGCGCACGCTAGTAGATTTGAGCCGTATGCCAGTCATGGCAGTACGCGCAAGACTAGCGTGGGGATCATCGATCATCCATTTTATGTTTTATCTTTATATTTTGACACTTTACTGTATGCTAATAACCAGTTTATTGCTTTCTATTTAGTACTACATAGGTGTTCGTTTGTTATTTCAGCTTTAAATGGCCTCGGGTCCTACTGGTCATGTTCCAGAGCCTAGATAAATGCAAAGCCAAGCATTGAACAAAGTGAACTAACTGGCGAACGGTCCCTTGTGACTAGTGTACGACAGTTAGGTCAAAGTACAATGGCTGGCCCTTACATGGTAGTTTAGTCTTGGCCTTTATTTGTTTCTCCACACTGTTTATGGGATGTCTTGTCTATTTTGTTTCCTTAGATTCATTTATGTTGTCTGTATCTGTATGAATTTGGTTATATAAACTGCGTGGTTTGTCCTGAGTGTGCAGTGGTCCTTTCCAGAGCCCAGAGGGTTGAGAGTAAAAGCTGTGAGCTTAGATCTACCGGCACACGCCAGTCTTGTAGTGGAGTACGCAGGTCATCCCTATATGCAGTGACCTGGCCAATGCATACAGGTTTTCTCCCGTGTGCGTCATTCCGGATCAGTGCGTCCAGTTTGTCTAAAGTGCTCACAAGTACTTGTTCTCAATCTATTACATCTGTTTAGATCAAACATCCATCACATTTGTCATATAAAGCAACTTGTTACAGTTTTAATCTCCTTTTAACTGTTCCCTCGCCCTAACTGGCTAAAAAATGATGAAAAATTTTAAAATCAGCCCAATGGACTGACAATAATGAGTGTGTGAATGTGTATTAAAGGGTATAGAAAGTATACAGAAATACGTATTTTCCTTGTCTTATAGTATGTTTATCGTCAACCTATTGAGCTGACAATAGCAAGACTGAAAAATGATCAATGGGAGAAAAAATGCAAATACTTTACAAAATGCCTGACTAGAGACTGATCTTCGGATTGGGCGAGGGGGTGCCATAAAACCTTTCCCCTCTCGTAACCTAGCTCCCGAACCTCAGATATCGAAGGTGACGACAGACCGGTCTATGCCTTTTCAAAATCAAACAACATAGCAAAGCGTTTCAAGTTCGGTTCATTGGGTGTTCCACCACTAAAACCTGAGTGGCGACTCTGAATTGTAGCGTTTCACCGCGCTTTTCTAAATAAGGGTGCACTCGATTTTATGCACAAACAAAATGGAATTTTCCGGGGGCGTGTGCCCACAGGTTCTAGGATGATTAAAAGCTAGATTGTGTGCTTGAAGTAGTCTAGGAATAAGTTGTCAAATAGTCCTAGGCTTGAGTGTGAAGTTGACTAAAAGGTAGCTTGTGGGAGTGTACCAAAACACATGCACACACCTCACTCTCTCTCTCTCCCACTCTCTCTCTCTCTCTCTCTCTCTCTCTCTCTCTCTCTTCCCCGTGTGTGTGTGTGTGTGTGTGTGTGTGTATATATATATATATATACACACACATACACAGTAAGCTTCTAATGTGGGCCTCTGCATCCAAGCAAAGTGCGGACCATCCCATTTTCCCCCTTTTCAGATTGAATTTTGATGATCCGAGCCGTTCAATATATTCAGAACGTGATTTTAAGGGTAGCCGCGAGAAATCGGCAAAAAAAATGACCGGGAAGGGCTTGATTTGAGCAGTTTTTATTTGAACCATTCAATAAAAAATAAACAAAAACTGCTCGGATGAAGCATTTTCCGATTTTTTCTTTTGCTGATTTCTCGCGAGTACCCTTAAAATCACGTTCTGAACACATTAAGCGGCTCGGATCATCGAAATTCGATCGAAAAAGGGGAGGTTCGCACTTTGCTTGGATGCGGAGGTCCGCATTAGAAGCTTACTATATATAGCTAAGTATACTTGGGCCTAAATAGTCTTATAAGGCTTAGGAGAAGGCAATGATGAGTGGTAAGAGCATTTTCAGCCTTCACCCATATTTTTCCTCAAATTTGAGTCAAATTTTGGGTAAAAACCCATTTTGGGTAGACGCATCTCCAACCATCAAACCCAAATTTTACACATCTCCCTCTTTCTCTCTCTCTAACTAGCCGTTGGAGAAATTGGTCAAGGCAAAAGTTGTCTCAGATTTGAGCAAAAAAATGGGTAAAACCCAAAATGGGGAAGGGTTTGGGTCAAAGATTGGAGAGAGATTTTTGTGATTTTTGCCCCATTTTTAAATTTAAGTCTTGAAATGGGTCAAGGCTGGAGATACTCTAAAGCTCTCAAGTGTAATCTATTGTCCAATGGGTAAGACTTTCCTAGAAAGTCTATGTATGTGTACTAGCGAATGCCCGTGCCTGAAGGCACGGCGCAACATATTTGGAATACAACTAAAGATATTTGTAGAATAATGAGCAAAAGGAGGACATGTTAAAAAAATGAGTAGCAACAAATTAAACTTTGGTATATGTGCAGGACAATTCGGGATGCAAATAATATTCAAGTTTTACACAAATTTTCAAAATCTATAAATCACCCAACACACATAATAAAAATTAACTACGTCAAACCAAATATATTCTTGTAAAACTTAACCTAACAAATAAAATGTCATTATCAAATTTTCAATGTTTTAAAAAAGCTCTTATCATGATGAATCCAATGTCTCTTTGCCAGTTCTCGATTTTCCTACATAAATAAGATTAAGAATTATTAAATTCATCGCAAATAAACATGAACTGGAAATTAAATCAAAATGACAACTTATCACCCCTACAATAATTTAAATCGTTTTATTACCTTTGAAAATATGCCAACACTCTTCTGACCAATCAACTTTTAATACAAAAGTCACCATGGGAGCACAATGGTCAACGCATCCAAATTTTGGAGCAGGAATAATAAACACGTATGGACATTCATAAAATTGAGAAATGTAGTCTTTGAGCATTTGCGACCCATTATCCTAGCAGAACATCACAAATAAAGGTATTAATATATTATTTTAATTCTATATACAGTGTACTCCCTCCGTCCCAAATTGGATATCAATTTTTGATATCTGTGCCAATTTCAATTACTTATATCTTTCAATATGGATCTCAAAATATATGCAATATGGATCTTGTTTGATAGTTCTTGATTAGTTCTATTATACAAAGTTTTTAAACTCATGAAAAATATTATAGATTGAAAGATATAAGCGATAAAAAATGACACGAGTTTCAAAAATTGTCATCCATTTTGGGACGGAGGGAGTAATTTATATAGATAGTTTTTTAGTATTTACCTTTAACATTAATTTCTTCAGATATGAAGGGACACATTGTAAGATGAATTCTGCCTTCATGTCCTTTACCAAGAGTTCCATTGAGCCAGTGGAGTCTTTTACAACCATCTTTGCATTATACATACAATAAATGCAAATAAGTTGTATGTGTTACATATAAGTTGTATTACTCATTAAAGATTTGTGGATTGATTACCTGGTTACAGTCTGCACATCTTCTCTGCCGCAATGTTTACACATAAACCAGCCGTACTGATTGTCAACTTGGTTATAGCATGTATTGCATAAATCAATCCATAGATGTTCAACATATATTTTTTCAATACGGCCAATAACGCGATAATAGTTTACCTACAATAAAATTTCAAGTGTAGTTATATAATGATGCATGCCCAAATATTAACCATGAAATCATGTAGGGGAAAATGTTACATTGGTCCGAAACGCAAATTGGTTTATTCGAATTCTCCTGGCATTTGAAATTATTAATGCTTGTGGGAGCGAAAATCCATGTGTGCGGTTCCATGTTACCGACGTTTGTGCATTTTCGTCTTTCGCAAACCTAGATAAGCACGATTTTTTTAGAACTAATCGAACAAAAAATACTAATCTCCATATAGTTAAAGACTAAAAAACATACAAATTGATTTGCTCAATATCCAACTTACCATTCAGGAATCCTGTCTGTACAAATTGAGTGGTTAACATATAATTTGCTCTTCTTGCAAGTGCTAAGGTACGGGCCTAGAAGTTAAAATTTCAAAATTATCAATCAGTTTTTTAAATTATTATTAAAAAAGTTCACACAGGTTCAAAGAAGTATTACTGTGAAAATCATCGACCTTCAACCCCGTAGCAAACAATATATTATTTTGGTGCAGAGTTTCATGTCATTGTTTTTATTCAAAAGAGTCTTACCCTAATATCCCATAGCAGGTGTTGTTCTGATCGCTGAGCAATGTTTTGCTTTAGGTTTCGTTCTCGTTCCCGTCGCGCACGTTGTGCCAATGCCAATTTTGATATCTCTTTACCAACCTGTGGCTAAAGAGAGAAGCAGTATTACTTAAGGACCAATATTTTTTTTTTTCAAATGAAAGGTAGAAGACATGTGTTATCGTGTGTTGTGTCAATGTGTGATACCTCAGAGTTTTCCTTTCCACTCCCTACATACGTTGCCTTCCTTTTCTTAGCCATTGCCCCTATTCTTTGTACATCCTGTTAAGAGACACATAAATTATATTACGGGTACTAATCAGGGTTTGGCAGAACCTCCATATTTATATGGAGTTGCACCATAACTGAGAGTTGCCAAAGTGCACTATGTAACATTTTCCGGATTGTTCCTAAAATATGTGTATAAGCAAATTTGAGAAATTAGAATGTCGTTTAGCTAATTGACTATAAAGATAGAAGATAGAAGATACGTCAAAGGGTGATACCTGTGAATCTTTTTCTCCATTGCTAACACGTGTTGGCTTTCCTTTGCTGGTCATTGCCTAATGCAAAAAGACAAAAAAAAAAAAAAAATTTCACAAACCAAGATTGGGAAGAAAATATTGAAATAGTGGCTCCTTATATACTATTGATATGGGGCAGACCACCGCCTTGAAACGGCAAAAACAGAGTCATTTGTGGGGTGCTATACAATATAATATTACTCACTTAAGTCTCTCACAAATGGAGTACTAAAAGGCAATGGTGCACTCTGCTGGTGTGAACCGATGGAATAGAAAAACAACTGACCCACTATGCCATTCAACTGACCCACGTTGCAGAAGGCATAGAAGTTGAAGCTAATGAATTATGACAGAGCAATTCTATTTGTATGAGGCATTTTTACAAACACCTTGGATGCATTAAAATAAGGAACTTCCGGTTTGCCCGAAGACTACCGCCTGAACATACCGATTACAAATTGGGTACACGCAATGCATGTGCAAGTTGGTCCTATCCTATACTGCAACTAAACATGTGAACAGGGCATGAATCAAAGAACTGAAAAAATCATTTGATACGAAAACAATACAATCGGATTATACAACATACACGGCATGAATCAACATTGCACAAAAACAAATATCAATAATTACCTATTATAGGAGTTAGTCAACAATTTGCCTCTGTACGTAATCTATATAATCCGTAATTGTCTCTCACCTGTCAGGGACGAAAACAAAATTGTTTAGCATTCTGGGATATAGGTATAATCAGCCGTGCTATTTTAGGTCGTTAGGGATTGGCGATCAGCAGGCGCGGGGAGAGTGAGGTGGTGGCTAACCTGCGTGTTGGGAGGAGGCGGAGGAAGGCCGTATTCGGAGAGAGAGGGTCTGGAAATCGAATCGTATTCTCGTATTCGCAAAGAGAGACAGGGAGAGGGGTTTGGAAATGGAAATCGGATTTCCAAAATAGAAAATAGAAGGGGAATGTGTGATTAGAAAATGGTCAAAAAAAGTTATTAATTTACGGACATGCCATTTTGTAGAATGGATGGTAGAGATTTATGCAGGAGGAAGAGATAAATCTGGAGCGTTGGTTATCTTTTGGATTCAAACACAGCTCTGTTTTATTATATAGATAGTCATGATTATGGTAGACTATTATGTATGTGTGTGTGTGTGTGTGTGTGTGTGTGTTTGTGTATATATATATATATATATATATATATATATATATATATATATATATATATATATATATATATATATACAGCCCGCTTTTAATGCGGACGCCCGCATCCAAGGAAAGTGCGGACTTCTTTTTTCAACCGTTGGATCTCATCCAGCGGCTGGGATTTTAAAGGAGGAACGCGCAGATCAAATGGAACATGGGTCGGGTAAGATACCTGCCGCGGGTCATCCGGGCTGAGCAGCGGATCCAACAAAACCCCCAAATCCCCTCATTTCATGCGTTCTCAATGCGGACGAAGAGAGAGAAGAAGAACAAAGGCGACGAACGACGAACTTCTTCGATCGATCGAAGAAGAGGACGACCCCCACGACCACAAGGTCTTTCCCCCTCTCTCTCTCTCTCGCTCTGGGTTTTTTTTTTTCCTTCAAATCGACAAGAAATCGACTAGGTTTTTTTTTTCTTCAAATCAACGAAGAAAAAGAGGACTGCAACGACAAAGAGAACGATTGAAGGTATTTCTCTCACTCCCTCTCCCTCTCTGGCTTCGAATCTGTATTTTTTGAGTTAGGGTTTTGCAACTTACATGGTACGACATTTTCTACATTGTTAGGGCTCGATTACAGAAGATTGGGGCTCGATTACAGCTTGATTTGAAGGTCTCTCTCTCTTTCTTCGAATCTGTTTTTTTTATTTATTTATTTAAGTTAGGGGTTTTCAAGAGAATGGGTATTGGAGAAGTATGTTTACAAAAAAAAAAACCCTAGATTCGAATACTTGCTATGTTTTTAGTTTCGAATACTTGCTGCATTTTTCGAGAAAATGGGTATTTTACAGTTCAATGTGACAAACCCTTGTTTCTTCATTCATCGAACACATGCCAGATTATAAAAAAAAATACAAATATCAAGCCAAAAATATAGATTTTTGTAATCTCTAGTTCGATTTCAACCCATACATAGTCTTGAGTGAGTGTTGAATGGGGGTTTTTGAGGTTTTTCTGGTGACAATTTGCTTTTAGATGGAACATTGTTCTTTTGCTTATTAAATGCTAGGGCACACCAAAAGGAGATTTATAAGTGACTTCCAAACAGTAAGTCTCCTATCTTTTCTGTTTTTCATAACTAAATCAAGTAACCTTCTTGTAAAAGCCATGAGGAAAAGCCATAAACTAAATTAAGTAACCTTACAGTGAAATCTTACTAAACCAATTTGATTGACTGAATTTGAGTATGTTTTGTCTCTTGGTTTTTAGAATGCAGTGTTTGGAAGATATCGATGTAGTCTCACAATTACCATCTCAACCATGTGAATGATCTGCTAATTCTTCTCAAATACCTTACCTTGTAGTGTTTGGAAGATATCGATGGTGGAAACTGTGGCTTTTCTTGATGCTTTGCGCTAGGCTCGTGGGAAAGGATTCAGCAAATTGGAAGTGCTAACAGACTGCTTAGTGCTAGTTCAGGCTTTGCGGAGTATGGAGCATGCTGATGTTTTTGTTAAACCTGTAATTAGGGATATTCTAGATTTGGTGCAGGAATTTGATTATGCGGCAATCACTAACGTTCCTAGGAATGTTGTAAGAATTGCCCATAATCTTGCTAAGTCTGTATTGCGTTAGTGGTTCTTATATATATAATCATGTTTCCGTTTCCTTGAGAAAAAAAAAACTACAGAGCTGATTCTAGCTTTTTGGGTTTGCAACATTTGTTTTGTATTTCCGTTTGTTGTTATAAGGTGATGAAACTTGCTTCTGTTATGTTGGCCATGGTTTTGGCAAAAAAATACGCCATTAGAAAGTTTCAAAGTGCAGATTCAGAGTGCTAAAACCTATTTTCCATTTCCCCTGTTTTCCATATTACACCACCTATCCTCCCCTATTTTCCAGATTTTTTCCCTTGTCGGCTACAACTAATTTTCCAGATTAATTAGTGAAACACCCATCAGTGCATTGTAAACATGGACGGTGTTAAAAAGCTAAGGCCTCTTGTTTGGCCTTCCCAAGAACACTCAATATAGTTGGCAGATTAAACCACATACCAATCCAGATTACGACCATAAAGCCAGATTTCCAGATTAATTAGTAATCCTGGACATACAACCACACAATTCACTAACATTCAAGAAATACAAAATAAACCAAATTCTACTCCATTGTTTTCCAAATTCCAGGTTGTACCTTCTTTACAAAATTTCCACTAACTTTCAACAATACAAAAAAATAAATCAGAGTACAAGCACAATACATCAATCCATGTGGAAGGCACCAATCCATGTGGAAGCACCAATACATCCTACATAAGAACGCAAAACAGTCAATCGCTGCACATAATGCTGATAATAAAATGCTCCCCGCCAGTAGCTGATGCGTTAGAGCCGTTTCATATGACAGCTGCACTTCTTTTTGGTGCAGAAAGGTGTCAACTATTGAACCACGAAGGGTTAATGAATGAGAAGAAACATCACTATACACCAGAATTCTTCTGTTTATAAGGAAATCCTCAATAAGTGTAAGTAGCTCCCCAGAGACAAATAATTCTGCAAGTATACATCTTGTCCGCATATCAGACCCCGCTACATATGAAGCCAATTACGATTTGTTAATGGAAAAGATTCATAAAATGACCGAAAGTATCGTGAATGCCAATCAACAACCCTACCTGTGAGCATGTGTCCAGCAAAGGATTCAATAAAGAGGATAGAACCACTCTTCAGAAAATTTCTGAATTCCTCCATAGCAACTCCATAAATTTTGTTCAGTAAAACTGGAAAAAAAAACACGCATGCCTTGTCCCTGGAAATAGTAAAGAGAAAAAAGAACCCAAAAGAACCAGAAAATGATTAGCACCTAATTTCTGAATCAAACCAGAGATTACAAAAAAATAATAATAATAAAATAGAACCAGAGATTACAAAATCTATATTTTTGGGTTGATATCTGTATATTTTTTGTAATCTGGCATGTGTTTGATGAACGAAGAAACTAGGGTTTGTCACACTGAACTGTAAAATACCCATTTTCTCGAAAAATGCAACAAGTATTCGAAACTAGGGTTTTTTTTTGGTAAACATACTTCTCCAATACCCATTCTCTCGAAAACCCCTAACTTGAAAAAAAAAAAAAAAACAGATTCGAAGAGAGAGAGAGACTTTCAAATCGAGCCGTAATCGAGCCCCAATCTTCTGTAATTGAGCCCTAAGAATGCAGATTAATTATCAAAACATGTATGTTGGTTAGGGGAAAATTGAGCCCCAATCTTCTATAGTCGAATGGGTAAGGAGAAAATCGAGAGAGATACCTCTGTTCGTTGGTTTGAGCCCAAAATCTGGTTCAAACTCCTAATTCAACAACTCATTGCAGCTACGCCATAAAGAAAATAAACAAACTCAGAAAATGCAGTAATCGAGCCCTAATCTTCTGTAATCGAGCCCTAACAATGTAGAAAATGTCGTACCATGTAAGTTGCAAAACCCTAACTCAAACAATATAGATTCGAAGCCAGAGAGGGAGAGGGAGTGAGAGAAATACCTTCAATTGTTCTCTTCGTCGTTGTCGTCCTCTTCTTCTTCGTCGATCTGAAGAAAAAAAAGAAAAAAAGAAAAAAAAAACCAGTCGATTTGAAGGAAAAAAAAAAACCCAGAGAGAGAGAGAGAGAGAGAGAGAGGGAAAGACCTTGTGGTCGTGGGGGTCGTGGGTCGTCCTCTTCTTCGATTGATCGAAGAAGTTCGTCGCCTTCGAAGTTCGTCGCCTCTTTTCTTCTTCTCTCTCTTCGTCCGCGTTGAGAACGCGTGAAATGAGGGGATTTGGGGGTTTTGTTGGATCCGGCTGCTCAGCCCGGATGACCCGCGACAGGTATCTTACCCGACGCATGTTCCATTTGACCCGCGCGTTCCTCCTTTAAAATCCCAGCCGTTGGATGAGATCCAATGGTTCAAAAAAGAAGTCCGCACTTTCCTTGGATGTAGGCGTCCACATTAGAAGCGGGCTCTGTGTGTGTGCGTGTGTATATATATATATATATATATATATATATATATATATATATATATATATACAGTCATTTTCAAATAAGAAGAAGGATCTCTCAATTCCTCCCATTTTTCGTTCGAATTTCGATGATCCGAGTCACTCAATGTGTTCAGAACGTGATTTTAAGAGTACTCGCGAGGAATCAGCAAAAAAAATGCCCGGGAAGGACTTCATCCTAGCAGTTTTTATTTGAACCGTTCGATAAAAAACAAACAAAAACTGCTTGAATGAAGCCTTTCGGATTTTTTTTTTTGCTGATTTCTCGCGAGTACCCTTAAAATCACGTTCTGAACACATTGAGCGGCTTGGATCATCGAAATTCTATCGAGAAAATGAGGTCCTTATTTTATTAAGTTAAGGTGATCCTTAGGAGAATGGGACTTATATATATGTGTGTGTGTGCCTAGAAAAATAAAAGAAATGCTACTTATAGGTCAATAATAGGTTCAAGACTATTACTTATGGAAGAAAGATATGATGATGAATCATGACCTTTTTGATATGACAATACATAATCATGGTTGTTTGGAAGAACAAACTTGGTCTTGATCATGATTAAACAAGTCCATGGTAGCACTATTTTCTAGACAATAAGAAGTCTTATTTCTATTACTCAAAGGATAAAAATTACCCTACAAACTATTATTCAATGGGTAAAAAGGTAATGATGAGAAAATATATTTTTGGAAGAAGTAATGATGAGTAATAAAGTCTTGAATGACTAGTCATGAAAGTGCAATGATTTTCCAGTTTAGGGTTGAAAAGATTCAACTAAGGTGTAGAAAGGTTCATTAGGTTCATCTAGGATTAGAAGAATGTAACTAAGTTGATTGGGTACTTAGGTTTCTCTAATTAATCGGTTGGAAACTAATTCTACTTGCCAAGTAGGATTTCTAGCCAAGAAATACAATTTAAATATTTTATTTAACTTGCTAGGAAAATATACAAGTGCTTCTACAAGTATATTTGTCTTTAGAAAAGGACTAAATTGTCCGGGACGAAAATATATAATTTTATAAGTCTCAAATTTAATTATGACGGATTATTAGAAATTAAAAAGCAATTTTAAAAGCAATTTTCAAGTAATTAAAAAAAATTCAAATATTTAACGAATTTTTTATTTTCCAAAAATCAGGGTTGTTACAAGCTATTCCTCTTAAAATAATTTCGTCCTCGAAATTAGGTGCACGCTCGGATTCGAATAGATGAGGATACTTCTTCTCGTGTGGTCGAAGTTGTCGAGATCCGTAGGTTACAACTTTTCATTCTGCATCAGTACGCATCTCAAGTCGTCTCTCAACACCCTGCTCGGGAATGATGAGTATCGGTGCATTGGTCAGTCTTTTTTTCTCAAATTCCCTAAAGGATTTCTCACAGGCTTCATTCCAATCCAGTTTCACTCCTTTCTAAGTCAGCCTAGTCATTGGTTTGTCTAGGGTTGGGAATTCTTGTATGAATCTACAGTAATATCCAGCCAATCCTAGAAAACTCCTTATTTCAAATACTGAGGTTGGTTGTTTCCAATTCAACACTGCTTCGACCTTACTTTCGTCCACCACGATTCCGTCCTTGGATACCACATGCCCCAAGAACTTAACCACTTATAGCCAAGACTCGCATTTACTTGCTTTGGCATGGAGTTGGCCATCTCGGAGTACTTGTAGTATTATCCGAAGGTGTTCTTTGTGCTCCTCCTTATTGGCGAAATATATCAAGATGTCATTAATAAATACCACTACAAATTTGTCTAAATAGGGTTAAAAAATCTTGTTCATGAGACATGAATACTGTCGAAGCGTTGGTCAATCCAAACGGCATTACTACAAACTCGCAGTGTCTGTATCTAGTGCGAAAGACAGTCTTGGTGATATCCTCATCTCGGATCCTTAGCTGATGATAACCTGATCGGAGATCAATTTTAGAGAAGCAAGTTGCTCCCCTCAATTGATCAAATAGGTCATCGATCCTTGGCAATGGATACTGATTTTTTATTGTGACTTGATTTAGCTTCCTGTAGTCAATGCACAGTCGAAAAGTCCCTTCTTTCTTCTTTACGAACAGTGCAAACGCTAACCATGGTAACGTGCTCGGCTTGATAAACCCTTTGTCCAACAGCTCCTTCAATTGGGCCTCATGCACAATCCTAAGATCCTAGATTAGGTAGTTTGATGCACTCCTGTATTTTGCAATGTAATATTTGCCTTCGAACTTGAATGAAATTGACTGGTTCAAAAAAAAAACTACAGCTTGTTGCCATACATACAGAACTTATTATACGTCAGCTTTTGAAACCAAGCTGTTAGTAATGCACTAGGAGAATACGATAGAGCTGACGGTACGACCTATTTATATCGAGTTATGCTGAACAATGAGGCAGGAAACCTCGTGTACGAAGATCAAAACTGCCCATGAAAGCAAATTCCATTTGAAACTCGAGATCAATGCAGAATGTAATCCATGATCACTCACAGAGGTATCAAATACTGTGTTCAACGATACTTACCTTGAAACTACCTAAGCTATACCAGTTGAAACGAATTATGTATCACAATAATTTCTTTTAAACAGTTGGTAGGAGAATAGTAAAAGAAAAGACTGCGATCGCAGCTATAAGGCGGCAGACTTCAAGGCTGTTACGCAAGCACTTTATCCACGAAGCCAACCCCTTGGTCTTAGATCATGAAAATTCGGAAGGTTTCTATTACTAAGTTGTTGGGTTTATTAACCATTGTCTACCAATTGCGCCACTTAAGTACACCATTCACAACTTTGCAAGCCATGGCAATTGCCATAGATGTCAGTTCAGATAAAGATTGCGAAAGCAACATCTTATCTACACCACTGCCTTAGACTACACACAGGATTGAAGCCTTCCACCAATTGCCTCCAAGTCCCCCCAGAGAGGCCCCAAATAACATACCTAATTCAAGACAGGCCCCTTCTATTTACAGCTTAAGGCCCCGATGTCAAATGCAAGAACATGGACATAAAACCTCACACAGCCTCTCGTGCCTTTTCTATCCGGTAGAATCTTCTTAAGTAGCTTCAAAATCTTCATCCATCGTACCATCATCCGATTTATTGTTTTCAAAAACTCGGTCACCACCCTTAGACTCACCATCTGATATGGATGAATCCATATCAGTATTCCCTACATTATCATCCTCGTCCTTGTCACTACTCGGTATCTAAATTCGAGCCACCACCACTTTGAACTTTCTCTTTACCACTGTCATTATTACCTAAAGCAACAGAAAACTACTCCTTCATGCCAGGCGCAAGAATCCCAATCATCTCACTCAGCGCTTGCCATTCATGATTCCTCTTAGCCTCAGAAGATGTGTTACTTTGACTCTCAGCCACCTGAGAACTGCAATTCCGTAGAACCGCGCCGCCGCCGCCGCCGCCTTCTTCATCATTCTCTCTCCTCGCAGACTCATTGTCTCTCCTAGGAGACTAGTTCGCTCCTTGGACTGAAGGAGCTGTGCTTCAAGCCCAGCTTCCAACTTCAGAAGCCAAAAGATCTGACGTTCTGATTGTGCCGCCAGCTTCTGTATCTTCGTCCATAGTATTTTGAACTTCCAAGGGGTCATTTGACTGGGAATTGTGCGAATTCTCCCCAGAAATCATTCGGAGCCCCTCCGCAGCATCTTGTGCACGGGCATCATCATCATCTATCTGCATTACATCTCCACCTAACACACCACACTTATTTACATCAATATTCCGGTCAACATCAATTCCTGGGCTTTCAGTTTCAAGTACTCGCTCAGTACCAACACCATCAATGTCAGAACCAAAACCACCCTTTACGGTTTGCACCACACCAAGTGAATTCGGCTTCCTGTGTGTTTGGGCATCTTCTTGGCTTCTGATATCACAATCATGCTTTCTGTAACACTAGCCTCATCGCTAGATGTATTATCTAGTTGATTTCTACAACACCTACGTATTGATGGACCAGAGCCTGCATTATCAGCACTGTTGATTTGATTTGCTGTTGCTTGCTTCTCTCTGGCAAGTGTTTCGTTTATATCCCCTCTGTAAGGAGTGACCTTGAGGTCAAAACCCACTGATGTGTTTTCATAGTTCTCTTCATCTTCCAGCGTCCTCTGCATTGCCTTCAGCTGTTCCTCCTGGTTTGCAAATAAACTTGATATCTCCTCAGTTGTTGAATAAACCTGCAGCTGAGTTTCTCTACATGGAAAACATGCATACATGGCATGGCAGTGTAAGTAGCCACTACTTGAGAAATCAAATCGAGAGAAATCAAGCAAAATCTAACTGTCGTAGTTAATACTACATACAGTAATAAGAGTAATAAACAAGGTACAAGAATCATCATAGTAGCGAACTTTTAAGATCACCCTCTTAAAAGATAGCCCTCCTCACCATAAATGTGTTGTCAATTCGAAACATACCTTGAAATGGCTACCCAGTAAACTACAAGCATAGTGCATATCCATAGAACACAAACCAAATATCACAGCATATATCTATAGCTTGTCAATCATTACCGAAGCATGATTCTTTCCCTGGCACCTTTTAACCTCCGCCTCTCAAAATCAATATCCCGCATTTCAGCATTTATCTCAAGTTCAAGAGCAGAAACCTTAGCCCATGCTTCCTCCCGTGCTGCCTGCTACCAACATCAAAAAAAAAAACCTCAATTTCAAAATAAAGAGACTAATAAGGATACTAGAAATTACAATTCCTCGTACGCCCGTAAACCTTATTTCTAATTCAACCACTGCTAGATCCTATCACATCTTACAAACAAGAGCAACTCTATAGAGGCAAACTGCTGATTCTTGAAAGTACAGATTACACTAGATTAACTAGAAGAACCAACAAAAATGGATCACAGAAAAGAAAGTGTACGATTAAAGAACAGTAGCATGCTCAAGTCAAGCATGCTCACATTAGCAATATTGAGACATTAATAAAGTTGCACTCACCAGTCACCAATGCCATTCCCATATCAAACACAACCACCCCCGTGCTGGGAGAGGGTGTGAGAAACAAGTATAACTATCAACACATCCTATCATGCATTGTACAATATAAAACAAAAAATGAAAGCATATGACGATGGAAAATTCGAGGATTGGTACAGGTAAACTGCTTAGTGGCATCAAAATTGCCTCATTTTACTTGCCACTCCTTCAAGCAGCAACTTAGACAAGACAGACGAATGCTATTTTGCATGCACTAACTTTTCAAAGCAACCGACAAGACATGTGACACTTCCAAGTATAGGGAGGGTACATGCCTATATGCTAAGGTGCTTCATCAGAAGGTAACAGAAAGATTTTGCCACTCCTACCTTTTCATTCTCAAGCTCTTTCCACAATTTTTCAGCTTCATGCTCAAGTTCTTCGACTTTCTGCATAAATGCAAAGTAGCAAGAGAAGATCAGCTGCTCAAGTGGGAAGATTTGCACATATCAGAATAGCACATTCTTGACAGGAGTATTTTCATGTATGTTGGCAGAAGGACCTATTCATACTTTTCTTTCGCTTGCAGAAACTAGTTGCACTTAGGGCTGTAAACGAGCCGAATCGAGCCGAATATTAGAATACTCAGATTCGTTCGTTAAGTTTTTTAGCGAACTCGAGCTCGAGCCGAACTCAATGAAAATTATGACGAGCCAAACTCGAACCGAGCTTGCCCAGGTTTGGGTCGAACTCGAGCTTGTTTACAAGCCTTAACGATTCAATAATATCATATTTTTATGTTCTTAAACAGGTCTAAAACTACAAATAAAATTTTCATTATGTACATAAATATGTTCATATACATATAAAAAGATAAAAACATATACATAAGTAAATTTTTAGTAATTGTAAACGTTTAGACTTGTACAAGTTTTAAAATTTTTACTATATAACTATATAAAATCCCCATGATACACATATACTTCAGGTTCGCGAGCCTAATCGGGCCGAATACTGCTGCGTTCATGTTCGGCTCATTTATGAAACGAGCCTAAAATTGAGGTTCAGGTTCGGTTCATTTAGTAGACGAATCGAACTCGAACGAGCCTTTACCGAGTCGAGCCTCGAACAGTTCACGAACGGCTCAGTTCATTTACAGCCCTAGACTCTTGCACTTCACAAATTTGGGCTTCTAGCTGGCGAACTTTATTGACGGAGAGAACCAATTTCTGTCTAGTCTCTTCCTGTTGGGAAGACAAAGAAAAGACACTACAAAGATTCTCCATCCTTTTGAAACACAAGACAATAAGCCAATTTTACCAATTAGGATCTCAAAGTTTCTACCAATAAGCACCCTTCCTTCTTCACTTCCTGATAAATAGAAGAGATTTTTCATGTTAAATTAGCTTGAGACTTGTAAACATACACATAATAGTGCCAATGAAAATTTACTTTCATACCTGATGATTACTTCTTGTTGCTCCCTTTCTCGTCTCTAGGCAGTGTCCGAAAGTCGTTTCAGCTCCTCTTGGGCTTCTTTCTGAACTCTGAATTGATAGCTTTAAATCTAAAGCTGCCTTTTCTCGTTCTTCTCTCCTTTGTTCACGCTCTTCATCTACTTGAACCGTGAGTTCAGCAAGAGATGCTTTCCGACTGAAAATAGAAACCAAGCAGACCAATCATTAGAAATGATATAAAAAGATTTGCTGGACTAATTCTACCAGTTAAATCTAACCAAACCAAACCAAACCAAACCTTATGTTCCAATCACTTGGGGTCGGCTACTAGTTAAATCTAACCCAACAAAATCCAAAGATCCACATTATGAATCACGTCAGGAAAAAAAAAAACCTAGCCATAATGCCCTTAGCTTCTAAATCAAAAAGGACACAAGTAAACCAAGCTAGTGGCGTACTAACTTAGATTACATATGAATGAAGACCTTCAGCAATAAACAGACACTTAGGGTTAAAATGGCTTCTTCATGACCTTGTTTCCAAAGCCCATTACTTCATTGGTATTTCAAGGGATGTAGCATCAGAACATCAATCCAAGATAACTTTCCTAGACCACTTAAGGAAGTATTTCATTTAAGGCTTTAAGCACCTATGAAGTGAAGGAAAGGACAGCATGGCTAGACCGTCTTTACAAGCAATAAATACATGCAGTATTTTACTTTTTTAGAGTTAAAGGACTTAAAGGCCGCAAGTTTTTGCAAGTAACAAAAACTTGTCAGTATTTAACCATTTTCTGCAGTTCATTATACTCGGGTGAGTAGAAATGTACCAAGTGAATCAAGGAACTTATTTGACATCTGAAGTTTACTTAAGTGGGGCTGCGTGAACGTTTCTAACTACATCATACGATTCATACGCCATTTTGCTGTATTAGCAAAACTCCTTGTATGTGCTCAGGTAATTCGATTTGAACTCAAACCTAAGGAAATATATTGCTTCAAAATTTAAGCGGTCTTGTTCAGACGAGGCAAGATAACATCTTCAATTTTTGCACTTGAAAATCTTGGACAGCTTACTGTGCAACTCCCATACCTATATAAGTCAAGAATTATAAACAATCCAGAAGCTGAAATACAACTCGAAGTTACAGCTTGGCTGATTGTACGAACTCAATAACATTGCATAGTACCAAAGACTAACAGAACACCGGCATAAAAGCAAGCAAAGAATAAAACTTCTAACCATACGTGTCTATTAGCCCTAATTGGAATCCTAAATCAAAAGAAGATGCAACTAACCTGTTTAATATTTCATTTGCCTCAGTGCACAACTGCACTGATGCACTAAGTTGTTCATTAAGGTCCTCCACAGCATGTTTTTGGTCAGCACATATTTTCTCAACCTCTACCACCACCTTCTGTTTGATCTCCAATGCATTTTGCAAAATTGGTCAAGATAAGGTTTCCCTAGAGATGTTTCGTCCAACTCTTTGTTCGATCCCCTTCCCCTTTTCCCCTTTTTTTAATAAATTTTATTTTTGCCGATCAAAAAAAAAGGTTTTGCAACTGATTCTTTCAAATCTTTCATCTCCTGCACAATGAAGGTGGTGGCTTGTCAAGGACAACAGTTGCAATACAACCTCTCAAGCTGAGTTGTTTATAAGACAAACAAAGAACAAACTTTAACACAGTAGCACATATGATGAAATTCTTTAATTTGTGTGTGACTGTGAAAGAGCAAGAGGATTGGAAAGAAGAGAAGAATTTCTGATCCAAAAGAAGAAGAAGAAGAAGAGAGAATTCTGTAGAAGTTCCATCAAGAAACTTTCAAAGCTGTGCTACATGGCCGAACTTAAATGAAAAAGGAATATCCAGGAGATTATTTTAGGCACTTAGTTCTGTGAATATTTCAACAGCAAAAATGGAGAGGAGAAAGTAAAAGAAGTGCAACGCAATTCAAGAAGAGCAAGAGGTCCTCCGTGTTTTGTCTTATTGTGCTTAGGGCATTGGCAACATTAAGCAAGCCCACAATTTCTTCTCTAGCTTATATAAGGGAATTCTCAACCCTTCGTCCTCCACTTGGTTATGATTGATAAAGTTTTACTGGATCATTTTCATGTTCATCCCCATACTGGCAAGAGGGAGAATGGTTGCCTATATGACTTCTTCATATATCTCTAGTTTGAGCCATTAGCAGCATGAAACAAGATTGGACTGCGTGTGAACTTCAGAAACAAGAAACAGTGCAGTTCCAAGTAGGACTACTTAATTGTTTCAGGTGTATTATAATTCTCTTTTTTTTGGATTTCATCTAACTTTATGTGATCCTAAAAAAGCTGAAGTATTTTCTCTACCAAACATTTAAAGCACAGCTCCAGGCATCAAATGAAAGAGATCATTAAACCATTCACTGACAGATATGGACCAACAACAATCTCAAGAACATGCACAAGCATCAGAAACACTAATGTAAACAACAAAGCCACATGGTCAAAATAAAAGAAATTCTGCACATTATAAAAGAGATCATTGAAATAGTTCATTCCGATCACCCACAAGAACCATATGCATTCCCACAACCTCCATTCTCCATCCACGAACATCCACAAAAAGAAATCATTGGTATCTTTCGAAAGACCCATATCTATTGTCGTATATATCAAGCGAACAAAAATAAACACTCAACTAAGTGTTAGTTTACTATGATGCTTCTGTGGGACATGTATTTCCGAATAATACCAGAAGTATTTGGCTATACAATAATGCAGCGCAAATGACTTTGGAATGCAACCTAAGTTCTGTGCACAAACTTTCCCTACTAGAAAAATTCACTCAATTGCAACTCTTCAAGGTCCAAAATAACACAAAAAGAGATGTCATAAGGAATGAGCAGAGTGTACATTTCGTAACACTCAACAACTGCAGATGTCATAAGGAACTACTTCATTTGTTGTTTGGACTTTGAACCCTAATGGCAAGTACTTTGCTAAGTCAGCATGGTTATCAATTAGAACAGTTACCTCTGAAGTGGTGTGGTACCCTTTGGTCTGGTTTAACAAACATGTGCCTAGGTGGTCTTTCATTTTGTGGGTAGCTATCCTAGGGAGATTATCGACTAAAGACAGGTTGCGATCTTGGGGAATCATTTTGTGGGTAGCTGCTGCCCTAGGGAGATCATTTTGTGGGTAGCTACGCACCACCATCTGCATCAACTATTTTATCATTCACAAACAAAATATACCATCATCTGCATCAACCATTTAATCATTCTCAAACAAAATATTCTCAGCCTCGTCCAGAAGCAAACACTTCCACAAAGAAACCCTTTCTCCTCTCTGAAGACGAATAAATAGGTTCACTTTAACACTTCTGCTTAATCCACTATGAACATAATTAGAGGGGAAGGATCCTTAGTTACACGAAGCGGGAGCAGGGACGGGAGCGGGAGCGGGGGCGGGGGCGGGGACGGGGGAGCGGGTGATCACAGAAGTGTGGGAGGGCCACTGGGAGCGGTTAGGAAAAATTGATTAAAATTATAAATATATTTTGGAATTTTATATTGTTAAATGTCAATATAAAAATATTATTCTACCACATAAAATATTACTATTAAAATTATAAATTTCTAGTTATATTTCAACATTTTTATTGTAGCACATGATTACACAATAGATCTTGTGCATATTAAGTAGGCGTAAAAGTTAAGGGGGGTTAATATCAAATGTGTTCACTAACAAGATCAAAACAACTTTAAAGGTACCAATTGCAACTTGAATCGTAAGTTTCTCAACCGTTTTTTGGGTGTAAGTTCCCGTATAAGTAAGGAACGAGTTCCCGTCGTCATTGGGACGGGTTTCTTGGAGTTTCCTTCGACGGGAACGCGGAAACGCGTTTCCGTCGAAGAAACGTGGGCATAGTTGAATGTTCCTGCAACTAAGGAAGGATCCCTTTTCAGCTTCATCTTCAGATCCGGATATGCTCGATATATCGTAGTCTTCGAATAAAGAATCAAAGGTCAACTCATCAAAATCTTCCTCCTTCACAGTTTCCTTTCCCGCAATAGTAAGCTTCACCTGAGATTAAATGTACTAGGAGAGTAGGCTTGCCAAATTTCTGGGACATGTGAAAGAATATCAATTAGCTTCCTGAAAGAGACAATGTAAAAGTTGTGACATGTACCAAAGCTCATCATCCCAATCACACGACCCTGGGAATCAAAAACCGGCCCACCACTTGCGCCCGCAAAACTGTGCATGTGGAGCCGAATAAGGGGAGTATCATCAGCCAGATCAAATCCAAACTCCGGCAAAAGGCTGCCATGGACCAAACTAGGGAATGACACACGTCCCATTGCAAAGCTGAATCGTAAAGAACCCGCGTTTGCAATGCACATTATTTGCATTCCCATTGTGATATCTTCTCCGCCACCAAAGATTTTGCAGAAGTTGTAATCCTGAGCAACTCTCATAATCTGCATTACGGCCACGTCCGATAATGGATCATCATACACAAGCCTACATTCCTCGAATGTATCTGGGCGGTCTGCAAGAACAA
The DNA here is from genome assembly GCF_030253575.1 of Rhododendron vialii. Lineage (NCBI taxonomy): Eukaryota > Viridiplantae > Streptophyta > Magnoliopsida > Ericales > Ericaceae > Rhododendron > Rhododendron vialii. Next base: position 2,793,058 of record NC_080563.1, on the reverse strand, counting down.
TGTATCTTCGGAGGATAATCTCGTCGTCTGAATCGTCAGAAGCAGTGTCTCTATCTGAATCGTCAGAAGCAGTGTCTCTATCTGAATCGTCAGAAGCAGTGTCTCTATCTGCAGAAGCAGTGTCTCTATCTGAATCGTCAGAAGCAGTGTCTCTATCTGCAGAAGCAGTGTCTCTATCTGAATCGTCTGCAGCATTTATAACATGGGACGCCACAATAATGTGGCCGTTCGGGCTTATTAGGAAGCCCGATCCATGTTGAGCGCAAGTAAGATCAAATGATTTAATACGACAATCCCCGTCTTTAGGCACCCCCTCGGTTACATCAAAAACATATACCAAAACTGAGACCGACTTCATTTGATCGTAGAATCTTTCCATCAAACGGGAGCGGGAGATAGAGCGGGAGCGGAAGAAAGCTTTCTTTAATAAACTAAATTTAGTGGCATGGAGAAACCTGCGTCGGGCGAGGCGGCGGGCTTTATACCGGCGAAACTCTCGTTCGAAGGAAATCCTCATTCGTCTTTGACACTTAGCGGTTAACTTTCCAAACCGAATTCGCTAAAAACTGAAACCGAGTCAACCAACACTGATTGTTTCAGGAAGAAAACCGGTCGGGGAGAGTGAGAGAGATTTCACCGACAAGAAGAAGATCAAACTTGAACGCACGCTGATAAGACGAAACCACGAACTAGCTACGCATCAGGTCTTAGGTCCTTGGAGCTGAGGGACGATGGTGTTGGGGAGCGTCTGAGATGATTCGTTTTAGTGGAAAGAGGTGCAGGAGTTCGTGGGGAGGTGCGGGTGAATGAAGTTGAGCTCCTTTTCTGGCTCTGTTTAATCCTCTTGAGGATGCGTCTTCTTCGGAGTACGACAAGGAGTTGAGTTCTCTCGTAGCTATTGGGGGATTTGCTAGAAGACTTGAGTGTGAGACGCCTGGTTATGAAGGAGGTTTTGCCGTTTGGATGGATGGAAACGTACAGGTACTCTGGTTGATGTCAGATCCTTCAACGACGTTGCTGATATTGAGGGATGGCGGTCGAATACGGTGGTGGTGGTGGTGGTGGTGGTGGTGGAAAAGGGAAGGAAACGCAGGGTTGTGATGTGGAGGTGAGGGTGGATTCTCCACACAGAGTACCAAACCCTAGTTTTTTTTGAAATGGTACCAAACCCTAGATTACGGCGGACAAAACAAACAAGAACTGTGGGAAATGCACAAGCATCAATGTACCGGAGCGAAAACGTGGGTCCTTTTTTTGAAATTTAGACCGTCTATGTAAGCTACATCACTCACCGCACCGTCCACTGTACGCTCTAAAACGACATCGTTTTGGACCGTTCCTAAAAAAAAGAAAACCAAATCTCAAAATTCAGAACGTGTTCTCCGTTTCTCCTCTCAGTCGTGCAAAGGAACGGAGAGCTAGAGAAGAGGGGCACCACATCCAACCCAACCCACCGCCAAGCACCACCACTGCCGACGACAACAACAACAACGGAGAGGACACCTCCACGACTGCCGACCACTACCGCCGTACGCCGACAAGCTTCGAATCACAATTACTAGAATTGATCTCAAAGGTCTCGACGGCCACTGCCTCCGTACACCGACGAAGGTTAGTCTCTCGATCATTCTCGAACACTGGTATCGATCGAATTGGGGTTCCAATTTCAATTCGTATACATTGGGGTTTTTGCAAAAAAAAAATAAAAATAGGATTCTAATTGCGGATCAAAAGGTTAGCCGAATAATTGTAACTATATCTTAATCATTGGTTTCCAGGTATGTTTGGGAATCGAAGGCTGATGGCGCATTTTTTGAGGATTCAAGGAACGAACAACTTGGGCATGGAACTGAAATCAAATTGTATCTCAGAGAGGAAACTGGGGAATATTTGGAGGAGAGCAAACTGAAGCCGGAGAATATTTGGAAGAGAGTAATACATACATTGGTATATATTACTTGTTCATATTACTTGTCTAACAATGATGTTCAATGGAAAAGGAGAATTTTGTTCTGACTTCATAAGTTGAGAAGGTTTAAAACCTACTGAAAACTTCAATGAGCTTATACCAATTGAGGTCACTTTAATCACCACAAGAGCTTCCTTTTTCGTCTGCAGTTCTCTTTTATCACCATGGATAACCACCCCACCTTAGCATTGTAGTTTTATCATCTATTGATTTACTTATGTCCCAATTGATTTCATTAGATATTTGGCTTTGTGTTTCTCAATCAATTTACTTGAATTTACTTCTAGAATGGTACTTATAATCAAATCTTGAATTGTTAATATGTACATCAGTTGCTAAGAAATAGTAGCCAAATTTGGCCTTTTTGTTAGTTCAACTCTTGAACTATAGTTAGAGTGATCTTTGTGTGTTTTGAGCATGTTAATGTGAGGGTTTAACCCTTTCTAGGTAGGGTTTAACGCTTTCAACACTTGAACATTAGTGCCAAGGACTGCTGCTGCTGCTGCTTTTACTGTTGTCAAGGATTGATGTTTTTTTGGGTAATTTGTCAAGGATTGATGTTGTTGCTTCATTTTTTGCTGTTGTTGATACTAGTTTGTGCTGCTGATTGAATCTTTTGCAGCATTATGGCCATGTTGTAAACTGCTGAATTCATAAACCTATATTGGAATCTGCTACTGACTTTCCTCTGCTCATTCTGCCAATAATTCTTATACTGGAATATGCAATTTGCTGCTTTCTTTGTTTACTGTGGCTGTTTGCGAAGAGCCTAAGGGTAAAGCAACATACTTATTATACTGAAAACTGAAGATCCGAATCTTGTAATTAGGTGCTTTTTGCATCCAGATCAAAAGATCATCAAAACTGCTACTATCCCAGCAAGAGGGAGAGCACAAAGCAGTTCCACAACTCCAAAATCAAGTTCCCCTTGGTGTATGGAGCATCCAGCCAAGAAGAGATGCTAGTGACACTTATGATTTTTTTCATTTTGCTTGTAATATAGCTTAGGGTAGACGATGATGATGATGTTCGGCTCATGCCTCTTTTGTAAAATATTATGTATTTTTTTAATTGGAGAGCAATCTAGTTCTTTTTGCTATCACATGGTCAGGATATATTGTTCAAATGCTCAAATTTGTTGATAGGGTTGATGGATGGCACTGTTGGTTTCTTTTCTTTTAATTCATAGCAATCTAGAATGGTTTGTTATTGTGGCAACTTATTGAGTAATGATGACAATGTGTTTGACTGAGACTCTATGACGTCGGGCAAGACCAAAAACAAGAGAAACTCTGTCGAATTTTTTAGAAAATACCTTGAGACACATCTTTCAAGATCCAAGATACGATACGGACACGATATATACTGCCATAAATTGCATTTATCAATATAATCCAAGATACGATACATCTTTCAAGATATGATATGGACACGATACAGACTGCCATAAATTGCATTCATCAAATACATCTTTCAAGATACAAGATACGATACGTACAACCATAAATTGCATTCATTAAATATAGACCAAAAACAAGGGTCTGTCCAATTTTCCAGAAAATAACATGAGACACGTATTTCAAGATACGATACGGATACGACATGATATGTTTGACTGATCCGAATTTTACTATGGACCCTCTTCACATTTTCACACCATCTTTTAAAGACATACTTGTCAGGTACTCTGTCAACTCCCAATTAGGGAATGACAAAGTGAAACATATTGTGTCGTATCTGTATTGTATCTTGAAAAATGTGTCTTAATGTATTTTCTGAAAAAATTTGACAGAGTTTCCCTTGTTTTCAGTCTAGCCTGATGTCACAGCGTTTTAGTCAGCTGTAGCAACAGAAAAAAAAGAGCAAAATAGCAGTTCAAGGCAAACCACCATGCCCATTAATAAATGTTCAAGGCAGATAGCACTTTGTATGGCTTTGAAGTAGAAAAAAATCAGGCATTGCCTTGAGAGTTTTGGGACAATAACTAACAAAGAAAACCTATGTAGATAAGCTCCAGGAAGCTGACACCACAAGAAGTAGAACAATAAACCCAGAGTTATTTGAATTTCATAATGTACCGCTCATTATCTCAAAATGTACCACTCTGAAACCAATGAAGCAACAAAAATGGAGTACAAACTTGTATCTTTTCAAACAAGCCATGAAACATTGTCAAATTGAAGCAAAGGCCATGAGCCGAACATCATCCTCATTATCTACCCTAAGAGCATCTCCAATGGCCTAAGCAAATGAGGATTTTCGTCACTTTGATGAGCCCAAACCCAAAAAACCCATTCGCAGCAGACTAGCTCCAAGCTCGGGGAATAGGTTGTCTGCTATAGTACCTCGCTGGTACGAGCGAGGTACGGCTCCCTCGCTTCGGTAATTTCTCTCTTTGAATCTTGCAACTTTCAGAGCCAGACTGCACAACAACGATGTCGGAAACGAGATCGGCAACGGAAAAATTAAATTCCACGAAAATGATGGCGGCCAAATCGAACTCGATGGCGGCCAAAATCGAACTCGACGGTGGCAGAAACAAACAACTCGACTGCGGCAGCGGCGGCAAAATCATTCATATGGGTTTGTGGGTTTCGCTGTTGTTTTCAATTTGTGGGTTGTGGGTTATCAATTGTTTTGTTGATTTGTGCTATCGGTTTGTGGTTTTCAATTTTGTGGAAGAATATGGTTTTCTGGAAGGTGGTTTTCAGTTTGTGCATGGATTGAGGTTTGATTTGGGAGATGGTTATCAACTGGGTTTTCCAAGAGAGAGAGATGGTTTAGTGATTGCCTGAATCTTTGGGTTTTCCGATGGGTGGAATGAGTTTAACGATGGGTTTTCCGGTGGTTTTGGGAGACTGAATTTTGGGATTATTCCTTTTGCATAGCCCAATTGCCTTGGCTGTTGGGTACCTCAACCATTTGGTGGCTAGCTAAAATAATTTTTGAGATAATTCCTAGACAATTTGCCTAGAAACAGTTTGAGGCTGTTGGAGATGCTCTAAGCTATATTACAAGCCAAATGAAAAAGAAAAATCCTAAGTGTCGCTAGCATTTTTTGGCTTTGTGCTCTCCCTCTTGCATAGCTTTGTGCTCACCTTCTTGATGATCTGAGGCTGTGCACTAACATGAACTAAAGCAGGTAGCAGATATGCTAAAGTCTTTTCAGAATCTGTATCAGCAATGCCAATTAAATCACTTCCTTTTAAGGCCATTGGCCATCCTTGTGACTGATTAGGCGTTGGCTCAACAAAGCCCAATCTGGTGATAGTCTACAGGCAATAACCTATCAACCATATAAGATCAATAAGTTAATCAATAACACACTTCAAAAGTTGTAGCAAGAATCTACACGTTGAATCTAAACTCCAATACATGACAGCTGATGCATTAACAATCTCAATGTGCAAAACTAAGTAGGAAGAGAAATATTGCAGAAGGGTCTAAAGATTTTCTAATTCTATGTTATGCTACATCTTTAAATAACACAATAGTTTTTCCAATCCAGGAAGTCCTCTCAAGACCAACACCATTATGCCAACCAAATGATTTTCAGCACGTAATTTCCTCGTTTTTTCACAGCTTCATAACAGAGGACATTTCAACCCAATGATGTATAGCAAGCAAGTACATGTTAGCATTTTTTGTTTGCACCCTTATAGCCAAAAAAAACAAAGATATCTATACTTTCTTCCAAAAGAATCCAAGCAAACAGACTAACATACACTACAAAAGCAAAATTCTATTCAATGCATTGTGCCCTGCTCCCTTCCATTTCACAGGTCATGTGATGGTATCCATGTCAAATTCATCTATTTACGACCTCCCTTTAGGCACTTCGACATATATTCAACCACACCAAGAACAAAGCCATACCTAAACTTTCTAAACTCCCATTAGGCATGTAATTGTACATAAGCAGCCTTGTGATTTGGTTCCAACAACAACCCAAGAAATTTCACAATGCATTAAATGCCCCAAAACTGATTGAAATTAGAACACTAATTAGAACCCTAATTTTTTGTGCAAAAATCTCCAATTTTTACAAATTGAAATTGGAACCCTAGTTCGATCAATACCAGCGTTCGAGAATGATTGATAGACTGACCTTTGTCGGTGTATGGCGGCGGTGGCCGTCGAGACCTTTGAGATCAATACTAGTAATTGTGATTCGAAGCTCGTCGGCGTACGGCGGTGGTGGTCGGCAGTCGTGGAGGCGTCCTCTCCGTCGTTGTCGTCGATCGGCAGTGGTGGTGCTTAGCGGTGGGTTGGGTTGGGTTGGGTGTGGTGCCCCATCTTCTCTATCTCTCCGTTCCTCTGCACGACTGAGAGGAGAAACGGGGAACACGTTTTGATTTTGAGATTTGATTCTTTTATTTGATTTTTTTTAAGGACGCCCCAAAACGACGTTGATTTGGTGCATGTAGTGGATGGTGTAGTAAGTGATGTAGTGTACGTAACATTCTTGGTCTTTATACCCTGAAACATATCAGGAATGCTACGTACAGAACATGATCCACAACACCATCCACTACACACCCCAAAATGACGTCGTTTTGGAGAGTCAAAAAAAAAAAAAAAACCCCAAACCTGCTTTTCCCTAAATCAGTCGGCCTACGACTACGAGAGAGAAGAAGAAGGAGGAGGAGGGAGGGGACACCACAACCAACCCAAACCACTGCCAAAGAAACCAACGAAGAAGATGCCTCCACGATCGCCAACCACCACCATGCACCAACGTACGCCGACAAGCTTCGAACCATAATCCCTGGTATCGATTTCAAACGGCTCAAGCAGGTCTCGACCGCCGCCGCCGCCGCCGCCATACGTCGACGAAGGTATCTCTCAATCTCGAATGCTGGTATCAATTGATCTAGGGTTCCAATTTCAATTCATAAATATCGGGGATTTTTGCAAAAAAAATATATAGGGTTCCAATTTTACTAAAAGACTGAGGTTAAATGGAGCAAAATACTGCAACCCACCTACATTCTCACCTCATTGTGTTGAATGGGGACTCTGGTCAATTATCTATTGTAAATCGATTGCTCAATCAACAATCCGTGGGTATAGTGTACAAGAGTGAGTTTCTACGGCCAGATTCTCTTGGTCTTCAGTTTTCTGCAACTATTTAATGTCCTGCTGCAGTTACACTTAGGCCATAATGCGCAAGTTGGGAAATTTACAACGAGAAGAAAATGAGTTTACTCCCGTAACATGCCATCAGACAAGGTTTAAGGCCGTAGACAGTGTAGCAAGAGCAAATTCTGCTTTATTATTGTCGGACTCGGAAACAATAGATTTAGATCCAATTCTGTAAGTAATAATCACCATTTTAGTAATAATCCTGTTCAAAATTGAGTGAACAGGTGCATCATAAAAGTAGATAGACTATGTTTAACGGCTTGTTTGGATACGGGAAAGAATTTGGGGTATTAGTTAATAAATGAGGATAAGATAGTATGGGGTATTAGTTAATAAGGGATGTCCCACATTGATGTGAGATTTATGGAGGGGGAATTAAATAGTATGTTGTTTGGATGAGGTAATAGAGAAGGAGGATTAAATAATAATTTGTTTGGATAAGTGATAAATTGGGGGTATAAGGAATGGTGGATGATGTAAAAAGCTGTCAAATGACTTTTTTACCCTTATGCAGTTTTAAGTTAGATTATTCATTATGATTAATATAAAATTGTAAAAATTAATTACTTTTTCATAATTGAGCATTAATAATTTAATTCAATAATAATTTAATTAATTTAATAAGTAAAAACAATTAAAATTCATTTTTTTAAAGTTTTTAAAAATAATTTCCTATGTTTTTAAGTGTGGATGATGTAAAAATTAAGTGTTCCAAATTTTAGTCCGTTTGAATCGGTGAGAAAATTTTATTTTCTAATCATTTTATTCTAAAGGGTTATAATTAAATTTTGACTATAGGGCTCTCGTTAATTATCCCTAAGAAAATCGTAGAACCAAATCTCTTAGAGCTAACTAACAAGAGCCATAGAGCCAAAATTTAGTTATGACCATTTATGATAAAATGATCAGAAACTAAAATCTTTCCATCGATTCAAATGAATTGAAATTTGAAACATTTAATTTTTTTCTCGGCTTTCTCCCACACCAAGCCTTACAGTGTTCATATTAATTTTTTTCCGGTCAAAATGTTCTTTTTTGAGATGTTTTTTCTTTTTTTAAGATGGGTCAAAGTGTTCATTTTAATTGATTAGTGGTAGGGTGGTAAGAAACAAGCACTTTCCTTTGTCCTTCTTTTTGTTCTTATCACCAAAAGAGAGAGAGAAAGAAAGAGAATGGCGGCAACAGTAACAGCAACATCAGAAGGAGGAGGAGAAAAAGAAGAGAGAACGGCTACCACACTCCCTCTCTCCGATTCCTGGTGAACGTCACCACCTGATTAGTCCTCCCTCTCTCCGATCTACTGTTCTTATTTTCTTCCTGTTCTTGTTTGGTTGTTCATCTCAAAAATTCAGGCGAGTTGAGGGAGGGGGATAAAGAGGGGTAAAATCGTCCAATTTGCAGGATATTGGGGGGATAACTTAATAACACCTCAAACCCTATCAAAATAAGACCGGCAAATCCCCTCTTCTCCGGTCTTACTGAAGGTGCCGGATTATGGAATACCCCTGCGAGTTGCCTTCCCAAACGAGGGCAAGAGATGGGCCCCAGGTCTAAAATGAGGGGTATTACTTATCCCTCTTCTTTTACTGCATCCAAACGACCCCTAAAGGCTAATCATAATCAGTGTCTTGTTGCCAAATCCCCAAAGCTGTCTTGTGGATCAGTGTCCATTTCTTGCCCATTTCAAAGCAAAGCATATGCAATTTTATATGATACATTGGCTACAAATCCACAAGACTTTGGCTCATTCCACACTAACCCACTTTTACATAGTGAGTGTTCAACTGTTTGATAACCGAAATATTTTAAGCACAATTTTCTTGCCATTCTTGTCATGGTTTGAATTTTCTTGTTATGTATTTAGATCGCCAATAAGGACAGAATCTCATTGTTTGCAAGTTGTGTTCTATTTTTCTGCAAGATGAAGGTCATGGGTTCAAGTTTCTTTGTTTGTAGCTATTTTCATTTGATTATGTTTCTCTATTATTGGTGCACATTATCCAAACTTCAAAATCTGCTTCTAGAAACTATAACATGATCTTGTGTTGTTCACTAGTTGACCTACTTTCAGATTTTTAGAAGAATCCTACCAAGATCAAGAACAAGGAGTACCACGACACTACTTTGAATTGTGCTATGCAAGAGGGAGAGCACAAAATAGTTCCACAACTCCAAAATTCAGTTCTGATGATGCTATGCAAGAGGGAGAGATGCTAGCTACACTTAGGATTTTTCTTTTTCATTTTACTTGTAATATAACTTATGGTAGACGATGATGATGATGTTCGGCTCATGGCCTTTGCTTCAATTTGACAATGTTTCATGGCTTATTTAAAAAGATACAAGTTTGTACTCCATTTTTGTTGTATTAGTTTCAAAGTGGTACATTATGAAATTCAAATATCACTATGGTGTCAACTTCTTGGAACTTCTCTACATAGGTTTTCTTTATTAGTTATTGTCTTGAAGCTCTTAAGGCAAGGCCTGATTCTTTTTTTTTTTCTTCAGAGGTTCTATCTACCTTGAACATTTCTGAAACAATGGGAATGGGTTTTTGCCATGAACTGCTGTTTTGCTCTTTTTTTTGTTGCTACGGTTGCTAACTAAGATGCTTTGACGTCGGGCTAGACTAAAAACAAGGGAAACTCTATCGAATTTTTCAGAAATACGGATATAGATATGACATAATACATCTTTTAAGATACGATACGGATATGACACAATACTTTTGACTAATATAAATTGCATTCATCCAATATAATCCAACACATTGCAACCTTGCAACATTCACAGGTTCAATAAAGCAATCATAATACTAATACTATTACAGATTCATCAATGTCATGACCAATCAAAATAACAATACATATTCATCATTTCATAGAACAACCAAGTGAACTATTCTCCATTATTATTCGCTGCATTCATCATATCAATGAAACTTGGTTGTCCTTCACAGCCATACCCTTGAGTTTGTAGTAGATTTGGTTGTAGTCCCCCCCCCCCCCCCAATATTGACCTTGGTCTTCCATAAAACTTGATTGTCCTCCCCAACCTTGGCTGCTCACAAGAATTGATTGACCTCTCCAAACTTGACCAATGAAGAAGCTTTGTGAACTTGGAAAAGAAGGCCTAAATTGGTTCAAGCTTGTTAAGTAAATCCTTAAGTAATAACGGATCCTTTTTCGCAATAGCAAATCCTTTTTCTCTTGCATGTCTTAAGTAATAACGATATGCGTCCTCTGATGTGTCAAATGTCATTCCTTCCTTTGGTTCTTCAACTTTATCTTCACAATTTTCTATTTCCTCCTTCCTAACCTTAGTAGTTTCTATCTCATCACAATCTTTGCTTGAAGGACCACTCCATACCTCTTCTTCGTGTTCAATGTCCCCACACCTCTTCTTGTTCTCCACACTCATTCTTTGGAGGCATTGCCAACGGAACAGACTCTGGTGACATCCTGGTTCAGAAACAAAGGAAACAAATAAGAAACAAATTACCAGATAAAGCGTGTCTAATAATTAAAAGCACATCTAAAGCATCTTGCTTTGTATGTCAATTACAGAAACTGATAGGCTTAGGAAAAAAAAATACAACACAAGTACAAAAATTAACTAATTAATACCAACTTTTGAAGCAAATGTTAACAAAACTCCAGCAATGATATCGTAACAAATTACGTATTGTCTAATGCCTTACACGTTTCTTTGATACCATTTCATCTCTAGTTAACAGATTGAGAAAAAATTGGAAAATTTAGGAGGCTTCTTGACATTGGATATAAATCATTTTGCACGTCAGATTTAACCTTGCCCTTTCTATTGTAGTGTAAGTATACAACTTGACATGTTGCCAAAAATCAAAATAGAAATAGTCCTCTAGCATTCATAGTATGGAGCTGCGATGAACAATTCCTAGACTTCCGGTGGGCTCAAAAGCTGGCGAAAAAGGGTGTCTTTCTTAAGTGACTTCTGCTTTGTTTGGATTGGAGTTTGAAATTTTTTTTGAAAAATAGTAGGAGTAATAAGTGGAGAGAGAAATATTGGAAGTAGGAAGAATCTAGGAGAAATTTTTTGAAAAATTCTTTTTGAATTGTGAAAAAAACAAGGCAGATAGACTTATAGGTCTTGCCCGATTACTGCATTCTTCCATCCAGGAAATGAGCTCCTTAATAGGGACCAAACCTAGGGCTATTCCTCTTTCTTTACAAAAAAGTGGAACCGTGCTCCCCTTTTCTTTTTATGTGCAGCCTTTCTCTTATTATACGATTGGCAAAAGCTATTGTCAGCCCTAAGGGCGTACCATAGTGAGCATCACGCACGCTTATTTATTGCTTTTTTCAATGCACTGACAGAATATTTGAAGATTACTGAAGCAAATGACAAAAATAACCCCACACTTTTAATAATTCTACATCACCCAACTCTCTCTCTCTCTGTCTCTCTCTCTTCTTGCCATTGACGAACCCCAACAGCTAAGGTGTTCCTAAATTGGACTTTTTCTGGTAGCCCTTTGTTTACTTTTTCTTTGGCCATTTTCAATATTTCCCATCGTGTACGCATATTCACCTCGAAAAATAGCACTTCATTTTTACCTTCTTTTTGATTGAGCTCTATAATTTATGGGTTTAAAACTTAACTCAGTTGAACGTGTGGACGTGGAACAGGGAGAATATGGTTCTCTCACACCGCCCGTGCTCTTTCTCACATTACTCAACAGACATGGGTACTTTTTTTTTATCGACAATAGACATTGGTTTTACTCATGGTTTGTTTTTCTCCATCACTCATGGTTTTCTTCTCTTTATAAATCTCTTCTTTTATAGATCTAGATCTGATTTTCAGTGTATTTTTTTACGAAGTTAGCGGAAGGACAGATGTTGTTTCAATTGGGTCGGTGATTGGCTTGTACTGTTTTGAGCGAGGAATTCTTTAGTAATGGCCTTCTGGTTCTTCCATTGTTGCCGTCGTAGTCAAAATTAAAAGTTCCCATTTCAAATGTCATAAGATCTAATTGTAGTGTTCTTGTTTTTTAGTCGGACAATCAATTTAGACCTTTGATTCCTTATTTTGAAGTACATTAGTCGGGCAATCAATTTAGTTGGGTCTCCCCCAGTCCGGTTTGTACCGGTCTAGCGCTCTAGATTCGGTGGGTGTTGGGCAAATAATTTTAGTTAGGGTTTTGGTGGGTGTTCGGAGTGAGGTCAGCGGTGGTCGACGGCGGTGTCGGTGGTGCTTTTTGGGGGTTTCCGGCAGTGGCAGCAGTGACGCCGTTGTTGGGGGTTTTCCGGTAGCAGCTCAGGCCTATTTGTTCGCCGGCGTTATTTCCTTGTTCTAGGCCGTCAATTGCAGTTTCAGGCGTGAAGCAGTGTTTGGTCTCCGGCACGGGATTAGATTTCTTCTTTCGGTTGTGATCTATTTGTTTTTTTGATTACATCCGTTATTATTGTTTACTTGTTTGTACTGGGATTTTGTTTGATTTCTCTCTGCCTAGTCCCGGATGGGATTCTCATATTGGCACCTAGTGCTGATTTGCTTTTGCAAGGTGTTCTGTAATCCCGGAGTAGATAGTTTGGTGCATTCTAATATTTTGCGATGTAATCTTTGCCTTTAGGCTTGAAATGAATTGACTGATTCAAAAAAAAGAAAAAAAGAGTACATTTGGGGAATATGGGACATGGCAGACAGAGGCTAGAGAGATGCATTAATCAACTATTTCATGCAATTCGTGCTGAATCAAGTAATATTAGAATTTGGGAGAGACAAGCAGTCGACAAATTTGGGAATCAATTTTATTAGAGTTCTCGGAATATTGTTTTCATCCTCAGCAAATATACATGCATTGGTTTGTGAATAGAGAGAAAATTGGGAAAGTAGATCTGGCCGTCAGAGCTGGGTGCTTGCAGAGATAACTCAAGAGATAGGGAACAGGCTCCGTTCCAGAAACCTTCTTAAAAAATAAGCAGCTTATTTCATATTTTCAAATTTAAAAATAATGTAAATGAAAAATAATTTTTTAATTTTTTTTGCACCGTATTAAAGATCTTGATGAGATCTATTAAACAAGATCCATATTCGTAGGAAAATTATTTGCGTAAACACATTATTTTTGAACTTGAAATTACCTTCTTAAAAAACAAGTACTTATTTTACGTTCCGGAACGGGGCCTGGAGTCCTGCTATTATTACCGATAGCCTCCCCACTGAAATCGTACCGACGGTCGCACTGGGCCGTCTTCGGCCACCAGACGGTCGATTCGAGCCGTCTAAAAATTCTAAAAAATAAAAAAGAGGGGTCTATTTGGGAATCAACGGCATCCGATGTGTGTAGAGTGCTTGATCTAAAAGCTCTATTTTTTGTATACATATATACACGAAAAATAGAGTGTTTAGATCAAACACTCTACACATATCGGATGCTGTTGATTCCCACGAGGGCCTCTCGTTTTTTTTTTTTAAATTTTAGACGGCTTGGATCGGCCTTCCAGTAGCCAAAAACTACCTGACGCAGCCGTCGGTACGATTTCGGTAGGAATGGGTTAAAGCCTTAAAGGACAGGAAGGCTAAAATGGGAATTCTAAGAGCTATGACAGTACAAAAATCAAATGTTCGACTGACTGTGAAAAGTAGTCATAGAAAATGTCAGAGTATAGACATGTGTCATCCATTCAATTTAAGTTCCTTACTTTATTCTTTCCTCTCCATCAGCCCAGTGGGCGTACGGTAGAAAGACCCAAAGTGGAACACCACCTTATTCTATCTACTATTGATCATGTCCGATCTCCTGTTAAAGCCGAACCAACATGAGGTAATGTTAAAATATCCTGAGCATATTCTTTACTTAATCTATTTGGAACCCTAATTTTTTTCAAAAAATCTCCAATCCGGCATGAGAGAGATAGAGAGCGAGCATTGTGTGTGTGTGTGTGTGTGAGAGAGAGAGAGAGAGAGACCTTGGTACGCACTGGTGGTCGTGAGTCGTGAAAACCCGACGATTTTGAATTATTCAGGTCCTCTCTCTTGCCAGGAGTGGTGTCGCCAGAGGTGGATAAAGAGGGTCCGGTGGTGGTTGGCGGTGGCGGTGGTCGAATGTGGTGATTCCCAGTTCTCTCTCCCTCTCCCTCTCCCTCTCTCTCTCCCCTCTAAAGAATGATTGGTTTGGGAATTGGGGACCGCGGTCTGATTTTGAGATTTTGGGTTTTTTTTTTTTTACTCCCCAAAACGACGTCGTTTTGGAGAGGTAGTGGATGGTGTTGTGAATGATGTAGTGTATGTAGCATTCCTCGAAACTGATTGAGGCCAGCAATATCCTTTTGTTTTTAATTGAGTTGACTGCATTGGTATAACCATCATAATCCATAATGTTAATAACGCTTTTAATTGAGTTGACTGCATTGGTATAACCTAGTATATCATAATGTTAATATTCTAATATTAACCCCATCGTATATTTTGTTGTTAATAACCCAGTGTGCCCGGATTAATTTACGTGTATATTTGGATTAATTTAGGTAGATATTGACTAAAGGATGAATCTCATCATTCACTAAACTAAAATTGAGATGAGGTCTCGTACGAACTCACCTATAAAAATTAAAATTGAGTTGAGGATTTGTACAGGGTACGATCTCACCTATGAAAGTTGATAACACTTAAAGAAACAAACTAACCTATGATTTACTACCGGGCCAATTCATGGGGCTAAGTTAAAAGTCCAAAAAGTCTAAGAACACAAATTTAAAACATAACTTCGGACACCACTGGATCCAACGATTCCGGATAAGATTGTATCTGCGGTTTTTGTTTTAAAGTTGTGAATGTAGCATTGTTCTTGAAATCCAAATAGAAACCTGCTCATCAAATGGACTCGGGAATGGTGCTGAGCAGAAGGTGTTGTGCCCCAAAACAACTCTGTTTTGGGGTGTCAAGGGGGAGTTCATTTGTTGTACAAGGGCCCTATTTGATGTAGTTAAAATAGGCTCTCCTGTTGCTATTTTTTTTATTTTATCGGGGCCCATTACGCGTCCTATATGACTTAAATCGCTAATTATTTTGAAAATATTTTTTATGGGTTTCTGAAAAAAAAAACTACTAGCTCAATCTGATATCAGTAAGGATAGTTTTAAAATTCGTATTACGAATTCTGAAACAACCATTACCAATATCGGATTAAACTAGTAATTTCTTTCAGAAATTCATAAAAAAATATTTTAAGAATAACTTGATGTTTGTAATGGACCCCGCAAAAATCATCTATGAATCATTCACTTTATAGAAATCATCTAGTAGAACAAGCACATGAAAAGTTAGCTTGATCGAATGCCAATAAATGCTTTATTGAAATACATTTATTTTAAAAAGGGGTTTAAAGAGGTTTTATCCCGTGTGCCAAACTCATTGTTTTCAAGGAAAATATGATTCGATCAAATACTTATTTGTATCCGATCAAGTTGATTTTTTACATTTTTTTTCACATGTCTGTTTTACTTTACAAAGTGAACAGTTTTGATAATCAAAATAAGATAGGGGTGGGGCCCACACAGTTTAGATGGCACACTGCATTCAAATGGGACAACGGCAGAGAAGTCATATTCATGTTGGAGAAATACTAAGGGAATTGATTTCCACTTGTCTTTTAGTGTGCTTTGAAAATTGTGCTGGTGTAAATTTTACACTAAAAACAAAATTTGAATGATGTGATTTTGTTATTCTCTTTTTTGTTAGCGTCATTCTCCTGCAAGTGTATTTTTGGTGGCGTTAACAAAAAAACAGTTGCAAAATCATTTCCCAATTTGAAATGTAGTTATCAAAATGTAGAGTGCCAAAATTATTTCGGAAAAAAAGTTAATAATATTTACATTTCTTATGTAAGATTACATTAAAAAAAATGCTAACCACAGCTAAATAATGATCACTAATAGCAAATCTTACCGGAAAAAGCTCTTAAAAAACGGTCACTAAACAAAAAGGTCACTACGGTACTGTGTAATTGATTTTCAAATTCGGGGTCATTTCTGTGTATTCTTTCGGGGTACCTAGCACTCCTCTACTGTTCTAGACCACAGATCCAGGCTTTGTCAAATGCACAACGGCAAAGAAGGTGTGTCGCCTAATGCTCAATGGTATTGGCCAAAGGCTCTCTTAGTAGAGACTAGGATTCAAGCCCCAACTCCCAAGGGGCGCTTTGATTGTGATGTCTCTTCCCTTTCCTCTAGAGTAGGTTCTATAGAATGGTAAAAAAAGAAAAAAAAAGTTCAGAAAATGTGTTTCTATTTAAGAATTCATTGAAAAAACATTAACAATACGTAGTAAGTAACATCAAATGTTAAAATTATTGCGAATATAGTATTAATTAAATTTCTTAAAGTGCACATGGTAAAGTGAGAAGGTGAAATCCCACAAATGGCCTCAATTCTGTAACTCCTGTTTTAAACGACAGATGATGGTAGGGGGTTGATTGCTAGTTGACTCAAATTGCAAGATTATGACTGTACAGATCGAAAGTGCAAGTGAGCCTAAAGCGTGAGGGGGTAAATGCAGTTTTGTCTAAAAAGTGACATTTTTTTTTTACTAAAAAATGGTTATTTATCAAAATACTTGGGTAAAAGTAATAAAAATTTACTTTTCCGATTCCTCTTGTCGAAACGAATCAATTACCTACAAAAGTTTGACGCAAAACTAACAAATGCAAAAAAAATCAAATAAGAACAAAATTCTCATATTTAAGTTAAGTTCATAAGAACGCAGACATAGAACCCAAATCCTAATTTGTACACTAAACTACTTCCATGTGCCCAACCACATGAAACATACTATAAATTGCATGTGCCTAAAGGCATGATACAACATGTTTTTGAACACGATCAAAATAAAATTATCAAGAGCTGTGTAATTTTTTTCTTGGATGAGAAGCGTGTATTTGAATTTTGAAAGGTTTGAAATCTAATATGAGGGAGAAACCAATTTTTTCTTTCCCGGTTACAATTTTGAATTTGCTCACGCGCTCACACATACGCACAAAGAGAGAGACAGCTACTCCTTTGGGTTATACGTGAGTGAGTGAGGGAGAACGATTCGATATGAGAGTCTTGTGCCTGTTTCTTTAAAGCTTTCATGGCCTTTATCCTCAATTTTTTTTAAAAAAGAAGGGACGCGCACACTTAAAATGAAAATATCTTGCAAGCCCAAGGACCAATTTGAATAACAGCTAACAAAATACGAGTCGAAGAATTGTGCAATACACATTTTTACACAAAAAAGGGTGTCAAACTCCAACACAAATTGTTACCAAAGAGGGCAAACTCAAACTCAAATGCAAATTGCTCCTAGAAAACATCCCACGACAAGCATAAATCATCCATATTTTATATAGCTTGAAAATAAATTAAAACCTTCATCCTTTGATACCAATTTATGTAAAATTTACATTATATGTTCTATCCATCAACCATTTTGCCAAGAACCAAGGAAAAGGACATTTACACCTCGTTTATTGAAAGCTCGTGATAAGCCCTCAATACATATTTTGATTACATAATATAGCAAAACCCTACAAATTTCAAATCTGAAAGTTTCAGCCTAAATATCAACCTCTAACGACCCTCACCCATCTACACGCACATGATCGTTGTTTTACGCTACTCTCATTTCTCCATCTCTTTCTCTCCACTCCTTACCCCAAAAATCTCTCCCAAAACTAAAATTACCTCTAGTAGATATGCTCTAACCCAACTAACACTACATCTGGCAATAAAAAACAGGGTTTGGCAGCTAGTATGGGATTGGTAATCCAATGAGGGAAACGGGGGCGTATTGTGTGTCATCTAAACTGTCTGTTAGGCAATTTAATGGTCCAGATTTCATCTTGACAATGAACGATCATATGCTAAATGGTGCCGAGATGAAATATGGCCAATCACCAATCTTTTTTTTTTTTTATCTCTCTCCATTCATTAATCTCAAAAACTTTTCTCGAAATCGAAACGGCATAGATTCTTTGGGTCTCTAAACCCAATCATTTCAGGGATTCCCAATAAATTTTCTCTCAAATTATTACTCTCATTTTCTATCTATCTCTTTTCACTAATTATCCAAAAATCTCTCTCAAAATCAAACCTACAAATCACACAACCCTTGGATGGAAATCAATCTGAACCATTCACTAAAATTGACTTCTGTTTGGGGCCTTCGGGCTGAGACTTCGGTTTATGTCAGTTCGGTTTTTCAAGTTCAGCCCCAAAACATATCGAACCGAACCGGTTCACATCTATTCTAATATCTATTCTCTAATATATAAAGGGAGAGCACCACTTTGGTGTTTCTCTTCTGTTATGTATTTTCCTTTTCCAAAAATTTCCTCTAAAAAAAAACCAACACAATACAAAATAATTAACTATGAGGATATATTGGACATTTTAACCAAAAAACAAATTTGCAAAAAACTGAATTGGTAACTACCCACCCTTATCACCAACCCCCTCAAATCACATTAAAATCTCTCTCTCTCCCTCTCTCTCCCTACTCAATTGCAATTCTGTTTCCTTTCACAATTTCTTGATTTTTGACACAAAATCTGAACAAATGTTTGACATTAAATTGCAGCAGAACTGAATAGAAACTCAAACCCATGGTAATATGAAGTTTCTATTCTTTTTTTGATCCGCATATAAAGTTTCTATTCATTTGGGTTTTGCATAACTGGCTTACTAGAGGCCGGGGCACACGCGATACATGTGCAAATCGGATTTAGACAAAATTACTTCATTTTTTTTTTTGGTCAAAGTCTAACTTGCACCCCAGCCTCTATACCCATTAAGGTCCCGGGAAAAATTAGTGTAAAACCCTAAGAACCCCCCTCTCTCTCTCTCTCTCTCTCTCAACACAAGGGATCCGAACACATGACGCCTCTCTATCGCTGGTTCAATTCCTTCACCAGTCACACGTAAAGGTAGGTCGAAAGCGTTCTTCTTCATCTTGGTTTCAACGTTCAATTACTCGATTAGTGGTCGTTAGTTTGATTTTCTGTTCACAGTTAATCTGTGACTACAGGCTGGGGCGTATGTGTAGGGGGCCGAAATATCCGAAGGTTCACAAGGTCCAAAAGGGGGGATGAGGGTTCACATGCTGTTTGACCCATCATCAAAGCTATCACAGTTCACCTCGGTTGGACCGAAGGATAGACAGAACCACGAGTACTTCACCGAACAATTATAGGCTATATCCGAACGTACGACACATAAAGTCGCTCGGGGTCTTATCGGGCGCACGGGTACGAACTTCCGTTTGTTCGGCTAGGGTATGCTTCGGCCGGGATATCCTACGCTCGGATAATTCGCATGCCGGAAGTGGGTCCCGCCGAACCTAGACGATTGTGGAACCTTCCATAAATATCTACTGATAAGAAAGCTGTCCTCTCAGACATTCGAAGTGACGTCTCTGAACGATGTGACCATTCTGACATCAACCCATGTGGTTCTGAAAGACTAGGGAAGTGGTGTTCATTAACTGGCCCTGCTAGAAGGCGCCAACCGAGCAGAACGTGACACGTGGAAAGTATGGCCAACTTGCTCAGCATTTTACCTCTTTGCCTATATATAGAGAAGCATGACCATTGAGAGGGGGATCCAAAAAATCTGATCTAAAAGAACACTTCTTTTTCTCCAACATATTGTTCTTACTAAACTTCCTCTCTTCACCTACTAATTTAATCATCGGAGCTTCTTCCCGGAGGAACAGCCCCCCTCCGGTTCTGCAGGTACATCAAGATCGGCGTTAGCATACACGGTCCCACATTCGGAGGCGGCCACACCAGAAGGAGCACGAAGGAATCACGCCCCCACAGTATGCAAGTCGAATTTTGATAAAATTTGATCAACCAATAAAAATATTGTACATATTTTGACAAAATTCAACTTGCACACGCATCGTGTATGCTCAACCCCAAGTTTTATGTTATGTCCTTCCCAATCCAGTACTTGTGCATCATTCCAAAAAATAAAAAAATAAAAAATTAGAAAGTAAATTAGATACCCACAAACGGAACCAAACTCATACAAATCCCTATGAAGTTAACATGCATATTACCAATAGCAGTACTCATAGTATTATAGTAAATTAACATGATAAGCATGTGCAAGTTGACCTATTTTATCTTGTCTCACCTCTTCATTAATTTTCACGACAACTAATGTAACCTCGGTTATTGGTCTCTCTCTCTCTCTCTCTTTTTTTTTTTAAATCTATAACAAACAACCGAATAATCAAATATTTCACTCCAGAGTATCAAATATTCTGCCTAATCCAGTTCTTATTAAAAAAAAAAAGAAAAGAAAAGGAAAAAGGTGGAAAAATTAAAAGAGAATGGGAGATTAGCTTTTCAATTCTTATGTTACAACACATACAAATATAAGAAGATGGTGAAGAACACAAAATAGAAGAATACAAACTCCATGGTATCCAAGTTTAAAAAAATAAAAATTTTAAGAATGTCAATATTGAAGACATTGGGGGGCGGTAATTGTTACGGACATAGTCCCTTACGTTTCCCCCTCCTCCACCCTTTTTTGGGGCAGTTAGAAAAAACAAATTTATTACAGTAAAGAATAGAGAAATTAAACATCAGTGCTACCGACCAGCTCCCGGTTTATTGTTTGGGACACGTGATGCGGTTGCAAGTCGAGTTTGAATAATCGCATCGCAGAGAAAGGTGTGTAGTTTGTGGAGTAGGGGATATGTAGTGGGTGGTAACGGTTTTTAAGGTTTTTTTGGGTGTTAAAATGTCCAATATATTCTCATAGTCAACTGCTTGGTACGATTGTGTTTGTTTTTTTAGAGGGCATTTATGGAGAAGAAAAAAACATAACATAGCTTGAAAAAGGGAGACACCAAAGTGGTGCTCCCGGTTTATTGTTTGGGACACGTGATGCGGTTGCAAGTCAAGTTTGAATAATCGCATCGCAGAGAAAGGTGTGTAGTTTGTGGAGTAGGGGATATGTAGTGGGTGGTAACGGTTTTTATAGTTTTTTGGGGTGTTAAAATGTCCAATATATTCTCATAGTCAACTGTTTGGTACTATTGTGTTTGTTTTTTTTAGAGGACATTTATGAAGAAGAAAAAAACATAACATAGCTTGAAAAAAGGGAGACACCAAAGTGGTGCTCCCTAATACTCATCTTTTACAGTTTTTCATGTATCGTTAGTTTTTCTTCAATGAGGGTTTTCTAAACCTTCTCGAGATTAGGGCTTTCAAAAATTAGTCCCTAATTTGTGTCTCAATTAAGGCTTTTGCAACTTATGGAAAGCCAGGAAAGGAAAGGAGGAAAAAATTTAAAATTTTTTCTCTTCCATTGTTTGTTTGGTTAGATGAGAGAAAAAGAAAAGAAAATAAAAGTTTTAAGTTTAATGAATAATAAATTTTTTCAATTATTTTCCTTCTTTCTTTTTTTTTTCCTTCCTTTTCTTTTCTGTAAGTTCCAAACAGAGCCTCAAAGCTTTTGAAAATTAGGGTTTTAAAAATATAGTAGCGGAATTCCGTTCCATGGTAATCTCGGCAAAGATAACGCAATTCTTATATGATATTACTCAGAAAAGATATGGAGATTGATTGCCGGAATTTTAATAGCGTTAGCCCGTGGAAACGTTAATGCTCTGAATCTCAGGGTAGGTAAAAAAGTGGTGCCCAGATTTTTTTTCTTTCCTTTCAATTTGTATGGTTATGTATATGGTACGATTTGCTATGTATGCATCTCCGTATTAAAGTATGATTTGCTAACTTCATGAGTTCATGAGTATCTCAGGGTAGGACGGTTGGTAAAACTCATGAGCATCAGTTCTTTATGGTTGTATTTGCTCTTGTTGATTTTATAATGATATGAACAGGTGCATTCACAATTAGGCGGCATTCTGATATGAAACTGGATATTGATACCAAACGAGCTGCATTGAGAGCTTCTCCTTCCGTTGTCAGTGTTGTGTCGTATAAAGGTACATGATATTCGAAATCACAGAAAATAAAGTAAAAGAATTGTACTTGTCTCATGACTCTCATTAATAGATTAATGATTGAGAGAGAAAAGAAAGAGGAGAAACCCTTGATGACACTAGGAAAGACTAAAGAGAAAAGGAAGGGGAGAAACCCTTGATGACACTAGGAAAGAGAAAAGAAGAGAAAAACTCTAGATCCCCAGTGAAGTGTAAGAACAGTGGAAGGCGGAGAACAAGAGAAAACATGGCAATAGGCCTCCACAAAGAACCGATGCTCTACATCTTTTCCGCCCTCCTCACAGTTGTGACACTGATAACTCGTATATGTAGTCTCATTGTCAGAAACTGCTTGATCACTCAAAACAACTCTCAAGTGAAAATAATGCCTCGCGCCATTGAGTTATTTTTATTCTTCTGAATAAAATTGAGGGGGAGAATAAGAGAAATCATGGCGACAGGCCTCCACAGAGAACCGATGCCTATGTAGCATAGACACAGCGGGGATACGCCACGTATATATAGATGTATATGTATATATATTTTTGTCAAAGTTTAAATTGCAAAATGTAAACAAAACGAAATGGATGACTACGAAATACCAATAGCATTCAAACAAAAGGAAGACATGTTCTATATGAGTGAGTTAATTAAATTGACATATACAAGCTGTACCACAAAATACTAAGATATACAATATATATAAACTACAAGTTCATGTACATTACTACCATAAAACTATCAGTATTATACATAACATACATAACATATAAACTGATCCTTTTTTTTGTATAAATGATACATCAAACGTACATATTTATACCTATTGAGGACTTGTTTTTCATAGGTTTAATTACACTTGAACCAGAAACTTTTGAGTAATAACATAATTACCCCCAAGCAATTTCAAAAAATACATTTACACCCCCATTGTGTCCCATTGTGTCCCCCAAGTGCCCCAACACATTTTTAGCCATGTCCCCGTGTCCCATAACCAACACAGCGATACGGCAACCTCTAGAGGTGTCGGTGCATCATAGACCGATGCTCTACATCTTTTCGCCCTCCTCACAATTGCGACACTGATAACTCTTCTATGTAGTCTCAAAATCAGAAACTGCATAATCACTCAAACAACTCTCAAGTGAAGGTAATGCCTTGCGCCATCAAGTTATTTTATTTTCCAATAAAATTTCATCACATCAGTTCCTTCTTGTTGTAAAATATTCGTCCTCAAGTGTAAAATATTCGTCCTCAAGTTTAAGTGGTCTTGAACACATCTGTCCAACGGATCCAAAAAAAAAACACACATCTGTTCATATTGTCACCGTGTCACATCATTAGAACACCATGATCGGGCTTTCTCTTCGTAGCAAAATCTGATGTGAAATTTCCATCGCCTTTTCCTTTTAGATCTAATGCCTAGATTTGAGCCTATGGGGCTTCGTCTCTGATACCAGGTTGATGTAACTTGAGAAATCGCAGAAACTAGAGAAAAAACTGTTGTGTTATACTCCTATTTAATAAATGGATATATTTTGGGTACATCGGATAGCAGCCTTTTAGATCTAATGCCTAGATTTGAGCCTATGGGGCTTCGGCTCTGATACCATGTTCATGTAACTTGAGAAAACGCAGAAACTAGAGAAAAAACTGTTGTGTTATATTTAAAAAATGGATATAATTTGGGTACATCGGATAGAAGATTGGGAGAGAGAAAGGAAAGGGGGGAACCTTAAGCTTTCACCAAGGGGCCTTCTTCACCCAAGGTGAAAGAGGAAAGAAAACAAGAAAACTTTAGATCCTTAGGAAAGCAGGAAAAATGGGGAGAAGGAAGAGAAAACATGGCCACAGGCCTCCACAAAGAATTGATGCTTTGCACAATGATACTAGTAAGTCTTATTTATACTCTCTTTGTCCCTAATTAAATTTCCACCTTTCCATTTTGAATTGTCCCAAAATAAATGTCCACTTCTAAGAATGAATGGGTAAAACTTGGCAAAATTCCTTTTTTGCCCTTCTTTTGAAAATTGAACTAGGAGTATTAGTGTATTACCCGCCTTTTTTTTAGTTTTTTCAATTTAAGTTTGCTTCAAACAAATTCTGCCGACAAGTTTTTGGAAGGATCTGGAGAAGAGAAGTCACCACACGCCACAAATTATGCCGCCAAGTTTTTTGAATTTAATTGCACTAGATTTGTCAAACTCACGAGACTTTAATTGAGGGGCATTTTTGGAAAACAAATGTTTTTAGGGTGTAATAATGTTGTCTACTTAAAAAGTTGGATTCCCAATGGTGGACATTTAAATAGGGACGGAGGGATTACACTGTAACGAAGTAAACTCTTAAACCATAAACTACACACTTGCTCAAACGCCCCTCTTGTAAATTTAAAATATCACATCGCTCCATCAATTTATTTTTATTATTTTGCCTTTAAATTTGCATGTCATCATATACTAAGGGTGTAAGAAAAACCGAGTGGACCGACCTGGCTGGAAAAACTGACCGAATTTTTCAGTTTACAGTCGGTTTTGTGAGGTAAACTGGCCTGTACGGTTTTTAATTTTGGAAATTTTTGGTTTTTCGGTTCGCTTCGGATATTTAATTCAATAGGCCGAAATAGACCGAACCAAAGCACTTATAACTAAGGACCTACGGGCTAGGGTTAATCCTAGCCCAGCTGTAGCATGAAACCCTTCCCGTCCCCTCTCTCACCCTCCTTATTTTGTTAACATTACTAATAGATGTTATTGCAAGACACGATTTCATTTCATTATTACTTGTTTCTGCATGTTTGTACTCGCGAACATGCACCGTAACATGTAGCATATAGTTATATACACATATTTATTGTGATGTTCAGGTGGGAAGATGATGTTTCCGGGTTCTGGGACTATCATAGATTGTGAGGAAGTCAATGGAACATATACCAGTACCATTTTGACTTCTACTACGCTCCTTGGGTCATCTCCCGAATCAAATACTTTACAAGATGACATAAAGGTGGTTATTTTCTCTTGTTATAAAAGAACTGGTTTCCATATGATATTGCTTAATGTTTTTCAATTAGCTAAAAGAATTGCCTCTCTATCATTGTAGGTTAATGTGTTTCTAGCGGATGGTAAATCATTTACTGGTTGTGTGTCCGCTTATGATTTTCATTTCAACATTGCGACCATCTGTATTACATCTGATGTAGCATTGCCTACCGCCTGTCTTAGACCTTTGGATGTTTCCATCCCCATATATCCAAGTGACTGTAATTCAAACTCATTTAGACTTGGTAGTGGAGACATGGTGGTTGCCATTGGCCGCTTTTGTGGTAAAACACATGAGCTCATGGCTGCTCCAGGAAAATTCAGGTACACGGAATAATTATACTTTGCACACTGCAATTTTCTTTCTCAACTGCGAGTATTTAGACGTTTCTTACAGTTTGCACAAACAGGTCTTGACTTTATGAAAAATTGTGTACCAAAATATTGGTTTATTTTCTTTTAATCATAGTGCTTGTAACTGCCTTGATGATAACTTACACTCGCTCTCTTCTCTTTGTGTAGGCCTAAATCTTGCAAGTTGGATTGTGTAGAGCTTTTGAAGTCGACTTGCATTATTTCGAAAGTAATAATTCTACTCTGTTTCCTTCGTTTTCCTTCTCTTATATCCATATTGTTTTTTGGTTCTAGATTAGCGGTGAATGATTACAAGACTTAATGCATTAGTTTCTGATTCTGATTGCATTAGTTTCTGATTCTGATTATTCTTGTTCATCTCTCTATGGAAATTCCAAATTCACTATTTTCATCCAGGAGATGAGGAAATCAAGTATTGTATTTCTGTTTTATTCTTTGGGAAATCCCTTTAATGTTTAGAGTATTAAGACCAAGAAATACATACAAGAGCAGGTAAGAAAAGTCCAGGAAGAAGTCTCAGGTCATAATACATTTGTTATAATATATTACCAAACAACAATTTTTTTGTTGATATGCATGCTTGATGTAGTGAACATTCAGGGGGTGTTTAGTCAGATTATGGAGACTGAATATCGAATTATAACTTCTAGAAAGCAGTTGTGGGATGTTTGTTGCTCAGATTATCAAAATCACTTTGGAAGATGTGATTATTAGAAGCTATAATTTGCAGATTATTGGGAATTTGCCAAATCCAAGCTTTTAGATTGTATGTTGTGATTCTTAAAGATGGAAAAGCTCAGATATCCCTAACCTCCAAAATAATTACACGCTTTACTCAATGTATGTATCTACATATCTCTTTGTGTATGCATATCTCTGCTATCCCCCTCTCTATGACGTTATTGGATAGGTCTTGTGGAATATACCTTTATATATTATATACACGCACACACATTTGCCTCTATAAATGTTAGAAACTATTGAAAACTACTATTAACTTGTACTTGTGCAATTCTTTTTGGCACCGGTACTCATTAGAAACTGTTCAGAACTTGTAGATTAGGTGGGGAAATGTAGATTAAGTGGACATTTTGGTAGCATTAAGCAGATTTTTTGCGTGTCGTAACTAACACTTCGCTGCTGATTAACAAGCAATCCCACTGCTGTGACAAACTGGTTTATACCTTCCGTTACAAGTCATAATCTATAATCGTTACAGCTAGAGTCTTTTAGTTGGTTCTAATTGCTGCACCAAATAGATACTTTGGCTAGTCTACATGGTGGAGTGCAATCTATCCCTAAAGTGTGTTAGAAAAAATTGACGCATACTTGCGTCCATTTATGAGTTAATGCTATGTGCTCTTGGTTTTATTTGAGTAGACATGTATTTATTGCAATCTTTAAACCAAAAGTTGTTTTTTTGCTAGAGTGGTTTCGGAGGGCCCCTTATAAATTGTCATGGAGAAGTAATTGGAGTCAATTTTTATGACAAGATCTGTACCCCTTTTCTTCCAGTCAACATAGTTTCCAAATGCTTGAGGCGATTTAGAGAAAATCGGTATGTTCCAAATCAAAATAGCTTCCACATCTTTATTTTGCTTATTATGTGTTTCTAAATGTCCTCAATTCCATGTCCACATCTGTGAAGTACCTACCTAAAAATTGTCTTACAGAAAGGATTATGAAGCATTCTTAGTTGGTCTAACAGTTTGAATTATGGCATAGGAAACCCTGTCGACCTTGGCTTGGCATGGAATTGACTAATCTCTATACAGCAACTGTAGGCAAATTGGACAAAGTTTTCTCAAAGTTCAATATCTCCGGAGGCTTACTTGTGAAAAAGGTATGTTATCTGCGCTACACCTTGTTTCAGATGGATCCTGCTTCTCTGAGGACAAGTTCATTTTTTGAATTTTCAAATTTGCAATGAAGGAAAATACAAGAAAATTTGACTGCCCATCTCAATGGCGTCAGAGCAGCTGGAAAGTCTAGGACCATATGAAATTTAGGTCTCTTGTTTCAACAGTTTCCTTCGTTGAGAGAATGCCACGATGTTGGCACAAAGGCTGTGAAGTATGTTTGATGTACCATTAGGTTGGGTTCACATGTTAGGGTACATTGTTCTGCAGTCACCTTATCTTATCCAAGTTACCATTTCAAATATCCTCCCATTCCTCGGTGGATGTTTAGTCCTTGCTAGAGGTGGAGCCATGCCATACTCGTTTTAGCAGTAATGATAGAAGTTTTAAGAGCTTTTGGAATGGTTTATATGATACAGGTTCTGCCAGCAGTATAATGCAGTGATGAACTATTTGGTGCTTAATTACTTTTTTTGCTAAAGCGTGTATTGCTGTCTTACAATTGCTGGCTAGGCTAGAGTTCCAATTTTAGGTAATTTGATCAAAATAGATAAACCTTCCTGCGTTAAATAAAAAAGGAGTAACTATTTCTTAGTAAAGTTTTTGTTTCTTGGCCTTAAAATTCCAGCCTAATTGCTTGCTTTGTTGCCTCTGTGATCAAATAAAGATTTGTATGTCATTCATGGTTTTGAAGTGTGTGATTGGTCAATAAGTATATCTTGTAAGTGGTTTAGTATATATAATGAGGATTAAGCCAAATGTGTACACATGCAAGAGTGAATGGATGTATGCTTGCATGTAATGTCTTTCTTAGTTGAGACATTCCTACTTATTGCATACTGCACTACCTAATATTTCAAATTGTCGGCCAGGTTATAAATGGGTCCCCTGCTGAACAAGCTGGAATACTCCATGGTGATATTATTGTTCAATGTGGGGAAAAGGAGGTTCAAAGTTCTTTGGAGGTATATCACTTTCATCATTGTCATTCTTAGGGAGGAACTATTTGCATTATTGAAATAGCTTATAAAGGCTCCTATGTAATACTTCAATATATAGAAGTGCCCTAAAGCCTAAAAAATGAGGGAGAAAAGATAATCTGTCACCATGTTTTGGTTTCCTTTTTCTTGTTGCTGTTATAATGGTGTTTATAATGTTTTCCTTGTTTGGACTATGAAAAATCAGCATGAGTGTCTAGACTCCAAATTTTGTTGAATTATCTTAAAATTCAAGCATTTTTTAAGCAAAAGAAAAAAATACATAGTTTTTTTTTTGTTCCAGCCAGTACGCCCGGTGCAAGCCCTGTATCGTCCGGTATAAGCTGGTACGCCCAGTACAGACCGGTATTTGGGGCGGTACATAATACTTATGTGTACCAGTTTATGTCTGGTACAGTATGTACTGGCCGGTACGGAACGGAATTGACAACATTGATTGTAATATTAGTACCAACAGCAAGAAAATGGTCTTAGGGGCATATAATATCAGGTCAGTGGCAAGTTTTTTGGAAATAGATAACATGGGACATAATATTTGTTGCGCTGGGCAGGATAGAAAGAAATGTAGGAATCATAGTAGCTAAACACCTCAAGGATAATGTTGTAATAGTTTTGAGGATGAAGGAAATAAAATAAAGGTGATTGGTGCCCTACACACTGCAATTAGGATTGGATGCCGATATCAAAAGGCAATTTTGGGATGGAATGGATTACATAATGCAAGCTATACGCTTCGGAGTGAATGTAATTACAAGAGAAGATCTCGATGGTCAAGTAAGAAACAATCAACATGGGGTACAAAAGGGTTCATGGTGGATTTGGATTGTGTGATGAGAATGTGGTTGGAGAGGGCATTTTAGAGGACACGGTAGCTTATGATTCTATAGTAACCAATACTTTGAAATGAGAGAACACTTAATTAATATTGAAGTCAAATAGATACTTTCTTGTTAGAAACACATACCACCGAATATGTAAAGATTGCAAAGTGATCCTTGGAGGGAACATCACAACTGAGACTAACGGTAGTACTAGATATTTATAGAAGTTGACAACATAGAACGAGAAAAGATATTAGAAACCGAACAAAGTAGATGGTCAACAGAGTCCTATTGGCGACTGACCTGCCCGAGTTCACCTTCCGCCTAGGTGTGCATCTAGACGCGCTTTTAATAATTATGCACCCAGTAATAACTTTTTTGTTTTTCCAGTATGAATCTTTGTGATTTTTTTTTTCTTTTGGATTTGTTTTTCTCCTAAAATTACTCGTTTACCTCTTTCGCTATTCTCGTATTGTTGGTTTAATCTTTTTTCCTCTTGGTATTAGTTCTATGAAATCATATGGGAAAAGGTTCGGTTAACTGAGGAGGTGGTTGTGTTAAGAGAATCAAGTGCTGCCCGTTTGAATCTTAAAGTGTTTGTTGATGAGACCAGCCCAGATAAAGTGAACAGGTAATATTCTACATGTATTTGTATCAATCTTTAACCTGGTGTGGATTCATGTGATTTTTTTTGTCAAACCAAATTGATTTGTTCTTTCCGTTGTTTTATCTTTGTATTTGGGATGAAGGGTAGAATTGCACTGCCCCCTCTACATTTTAATGTTGGTCAGAATGTCCTGCTCTCACGTTTGGTTAAAGCAATACCTCTCTACGTATTTAAAATATTGACAATTTGCCCCCTCGTTCCGTGTGAAATTCACTCTTATTTTCAAGTCATGGAGCGGGAAATTTTCGAACTTCAATTACATAACTGCTCATATAGAAAGCGTAGAAGGGAGATTTACCTCGCATTGAGTCCAAATATTTATTTTCTCAGTATTCTGTTAACTTTTAGGCTTAATTTCTCTGCCATGAGGTTGTATACTTTACAAGTGATTTATTCTGTTTCTTACCATGTAACTTGTCTTCTTAGATGGCCGGTCCCTGAAACATTCAAGGCTTCGGTGTTAATCAAAAAAAGAAAAAGGCTTCTGTGAAAAGAATTCGACGTTGGTAATATATCTCTTTTGCAGTGGTGTTATGTTCGAGTTGGAAATGTATGACGTAAAACTAACCAAATCCACCTGTGCTTTTGCCAGCATGATGATTCATGTGATGTCTACTAGGTTTTGCTTTTAAGTTTAGGAAGTAGGAGTATCTATTTTGGGGAGATTTGAGTAGAGGGTCTGAGAATGGAACTTGTTTTGTGGATAGGTTTTTAACTGTTTTTTGTTTATGGTTATGTTGTAACTAAGTTTTTTAGCCTTACAAATTCTATTTAGAACTCATATTGTACCCTTAATTTTCGTCGTAGTAACTTATTATCACAGGCGGAGGGTAGTGGGGTTGCCATGGCCCCACTTATTTTTTCGGAATTTTGCGTTCTTGTTGGATGTTTAAATTTTGTCATTAGTTATACGACATAACTTTTGGTCCCATGTTTTTTTTTGGAATTGATACTCACTCCCCTTTTTGTCTTTTAGCAAAAAAAAATACATACACTTTCAACACTAAAAAAACAAAAAAGGGAGTGTGGATAATAAAAAAGATAATGTGAATATCATTTTTTTTAAAGAGAACTTGGGCTTACTAGGATTGTGATGAATTCGTACCCCCCTCTTTGGAGTGAGTAAAAATTGCTTTGTCAAGTTAATTTGTTTCACAATAGGATACTCTAAGATCTTGGCTAAAAAAATTTACTGTACGTTATTGGCAATTGAAAAAACAGAGAAAGATTTGATAGAGAAATACTATAGAAATCAATTTTGTCCACGGTCCACTTATTCTCCGACGGTCCGACCTATAAAGTTGATGAAAGTCACCCTCATTTCTCATTTTTTATTGGCTAAAACCCTCGTTGATTTTTTAGCCAATATCATGAGAATTACAGCGACACCAACATCAACTATGCGAGAGTCTGCGAGAACTAAACCAAGAAAACCCAACTACAACCAAACCAAACCAAAACCAAATCCAACTACAACCAACTTAGGAATAGCCTCATATTGGGGAAGAAAGAACAAATAGGGAAACAACCTCATATATAGAGGGAAATAAATCATCAAGCCTTGTCTTTGACAAGATTTGACTCCTTGACCTCTCATTTGGAAGTGTAGGTGGCCAACTGAGCTAGCCTAACCTCACTCAAATTAGGATGATTAAAAAAAAAAAGGCGTCACTCAAATTTAGTGAATCTTAATTTTTGTTAAAAAGATGAGAATAATGGTGCTCGATTACCTTCAAACACAGTGAACAAAATTTTATCCAATAGGCATAAGCGATTTGTTTCCCTTTTTCTGTTTTGAGGATAATCCATTCCTAAAATTTACTACTGTCTTTTTTTAGATCTATTTCCAGAGTCGATTTCTATCCCCCCCCTTTTCTTTCTTTTTTCCATTTTTTTTTTTGGAGCGGAGAGAGATAGAGAGACAAATAGGATGGAGACCTTGTAAATTGACATACATTATTTATCTTTAAGGGAAATTTTACCTTTCATGAAAGTGGACCTTGTTGATTACATTTTGTTAAGATGAGAAAATAAAAATGCCAAAATGGGAAAATTTAGTTTATATTGAGAAAATGTATGAGGGAGAGTCAAATGGAGGACCCAATTTATTTTACATCACACGACTGATTTGCATGCGACATGGAGATAACCAGCATTAACTTTCTTACAGTAATAATATTTATATATATTCTGAAATTGGAATCAGGGATTCCAAATGATACCTTGTAAACCGACCCGGTTCAGCAGAAAGAGCCTCCTTTCACTTATAAACCGTTCGGCCCCCACTTTCTTCACCATTTTCGGCTTTTAGCTACTATCAAAATCCCTGATCGGACTTGGGCTGCTCAAACCACCAAACTCATCCACCATCGAAGAAGACACAGGGCAGAGACAGAGAAATCGTAATCGTAGACCATCGAATCCCACCTGCAGAAGGAGTTTCTGAGGTATGTTTTTTTTGAGTTCCATCAATCCCTTCCGTTTTGGATTTCCTAAAAATTAAACACTCAAATTGCAGAAATAATTGAAATATTTACCTGAGCGACGATTTGGGAGATGGAGTTTGTTTTTTGTTTTCGTTTAGCTGCTGAATAGCTTCTTTCTTTTACTGTCAAAGCAGGTTTGCTTTCTGTTCTTTGCGTTCTGTAGATTTCAATTTAAGTTACCAGAAATTGCCGTCTTGACAAGTTTGGTGGGGGAATCAGTTGTTTTTTTTGATCAATTTGTTTGTGGGTTCACAGAGAATCAATTCCTAAACCTTAAACTACAACATGGCTCCCAAAAGGACAAGGCTTGCTGGTCGTCGGGCGATACAAAAGATGAAAATTCATATGGGCCCATGGAAAGGGAGACACCCCGAATCAAAGGGTAGGTAAAAAAAACTTTTATCGTTTTGTGATTTCTGAATACACCACTACCGGGCAGACTTTTGGGGAGAAGTTTGACCCATATGTATATGCTAACATGGTCTTAGATATACCTACCGAATTCAAAGGAGCTATTGTGGATGCGTCTGCTGCCGTTGTCAGTCTTGTACCTGATGCTGGTAGGTATATACCACATTATTATGATTTGCTTGGTTGTTCTATATGTTGCCCTTCGTGTATGCAGCTGTACTGATATGTCATCTGGACTTTGCTTATTTTGTGAACTCTACCAATCGATAGTACTGCAATACCAGTTTTCATATGCGTGCTCGCATGTTAACGTACACACACAATACTTATATTTATGTCAACATCCAGGTCCAGGTGGGGAGACAATGTTTGCGGGTTCTGGGACCATTATAGCATGTGAGGATGTTAATGGGACGTACACCAGTACAATTTTAACTTCTGCTACTCTCCTTAGGTCTACTGAATCAAATGATATACAAGAAGACATTGAGGTTGTTATTCTTGTTATAGAAGTACTGGATACCATACGATATTACTTATCGGTTTTCAATGACCTAAAGATATTGCCTCTCTATTATTGTAGGTTAATGTGTATCTAGCGGACGGTAAATCAATGAAGGGTCGTGTGTCCGCTCATGATTTTCATTTCAACATTGCTACTATCTCTATCACATCTGATGTACCATTGCCTACCGCCAGTCTTAGACCTTTGGATGATTCGATCTCCATAGATCCCAATCACCCCAGTGAGATCATTTGTCCTGAAGAAAATGAGATAGCTTCCCAATCGTTTCAGCTTCATCGTCATTCAGATTCATTTAAAATTTGTCCTGGAGACACGGTTGTAGCCCTTGGCCGACACTGTGGTGGAACCCATTCCCTATGGACTGCTCTTGGCAAATTCAGGTACAAAATATAGACTTGCTTTAAAGTTACAGTTTTCTTACTCGACTGAGTGAATGTAAGACATATCTTAGTGCATGTACAGTTTTGCCAAAATCAGAACGTAAGAGTTGTACAAAGTTCCGAACTATGAAATCGTATACCGTTTCCATTACCTCTATATTGCGTTATTTTTCTGTTGATCACAGTGCCTGTAGTGCCTTGATGATTACTTACCCTTGCTCTCTTTTGTTGCTGTGTAGTATTGATCGTTGCGGGTTTGACTGTAAAGAGCTTTTCAGGGCGAACTGCCTTATTTTAAAAGTAATAATTTTACTCTCTATTTCCCGCCATCTCTCATGTCTGTATTGTAGTTAATGATTGGTTTGTGGTAAATGATGATATGCCTTTTTGTCTTTTAAATTTTGTTGGCATGCTCTGCATTTAAGGGTAGATGTAGAGTAGAGGTAAACCTTCCCCGCTCCTTGCCCTTTGTTGGAATGGAGTTGGCAATAGTTCAATAGGGTTAGGGAGGGATTTGGTAATTCATTCTAACCGCGTTAGTATTCGGCCTGGAGTTGGTATTTACCATCAAAACCCGCCCGAAGTCCTATGATTTATATAATTTCATAGTCTACATTTAGGCAAGAGTTATTGAATAGAATGTAGATCATGCATGGTGAGGTGCAGTCTGTCCATGTGATATTGGTTTTATTTGAGTAGTTAATATCTCCATGCATCCGTCTAATATTGTTGGTCCTTTATGGGAATCCAAATTTATGAGGGGACATGCAGTTAATGCACCCAAATTCAAATTCAAAGCACTGATTCTCAATATTACTCCTATTTTTTTCCCACTTAAATATGTGCATTACCATTTATAAGTGATAAAGCTGGGAAAAAATTAGAAGTTTTTTGCTTTGACTTTTCATAATTGACATATATTTGGGGTCATCCTTGAGTGGAGTGTGGAACCATCATCTTGGGAAATAAGTATGTATTTATGACAAAATTTCAACTAAAGATTCTTTTTTGCTAGAGTGGTATTGGAGGTCCCCTTGTCAATCGTCATGGAGAAGTCATTGGAGTCAATTTTTATGATGCTGACTGTACCCCTTTTATGCCAATCAACATAGTTTCCAAATGCTTGAAGCGATTTCAAGAAAATCGGTATGCTTCATATCAATCAAATCAACTTTGCTGGCACATCTGTACCTTTTCTTATTATATGTTGCTAGATATCCTCAATTATTTGCAAGGACAGAAGCAGGGAATTGGCTGTAATAAGGGTAATAATACCACTCAAAGCAAAAGAAGCTATACATCACTTCAATGGTTTTTTCTAAAATATCTTAAAACCCAGAATATGAAAACACCCTGTCAAATTCATGAAACCATTTTTTTCCTCAAATAAAATCCCTCTCATTTTAGGAGGAGAAGAGATTGTAAGAGGATTTAAGAGGCCACAATTCTCAGTTTTTAGATTGTTCTAATGCCTGTAAATTGAGCAGTTTCTACAACAATATCACACGGAGTAGTTCTAAAAGCACACGTTTGGTTTCTTTCCATACTTGATTTATGGGAAAGATGAGTGTGATAAGCAATAAAGTAGGTGCATTTAAAGTAACCCAGTGAAGTTGGGGGGCCCATTTCTCCTGTGGACAGCCCAAGTTTCTCAGATTCAAAGATTTATACCATACACATTGCATAATATGTAACACCCATAAAAATGCATTCTGTATTTTAGTTGAATCAAATTACTTTGATTGGAATACTTTTATTGAGATAAGGATAAATTTCAAACTAGCAGTACATGTGCATGTGTGTGGCAATGTGTAGGCTGGAAATGGAGCTAATAAGAGACAAAGTAGGTTAGCTTATGGACATGTGTCCACCCAAGAATTCTTCTTGGTGTCATTATTCTTTATACAAAGAGGATGGTTTGATTGAAGTTGCGGGGGGATAGGAATAGAGAAGTCCGAACAGGGGAAGCAGCCAAGTATGCAGCCGAGTATGTGACCTTGTGCTATTTATTGAATCATCTGAATTCATTGTTGGAGTCGAGTTATGTGGAATATATTGGGGCTGGGTGCCGTGGTACTGTTTAGTATGTGACCGAGTGAATTTGCCTATTGTGCTAACAGCCCGAGAAGCCTCATAATAGGCTGGATGTGGCAGGTGAGGCCGGTTACTGGTCATATACTGAGGGGGACCTAATATGAAGTCGTATTATGTGAATTGTTGTTGACTCCGTGTCCCTAATGTCTCGTTATTGTGAGCATATCTATTCTCGTCGTTTTGTATACTTCCTAGGGGTTTATGTTGCACGTTGGCATCTGACGTGAGAGTGGTAGCAGGAGACGGGCATGTGGAGTTTAGGCCTAACTTATTTTATTTATTCTCAGAGAAATGTAAACACTATTTTCTAAGCCTTTGAATTAGCGGCAGATTGTTGTCTCTTGGTTAAAACTTTGATTATGGAGGTGGTTGTGGAACCGGGTCGTCACATAATAGATGGAGTGGGAGGGGGGCATAGCTCCCTATTGTCTTAAGGTAGGTCTGTCACTGATTATTTGTCCTCTCCCTCCCCCGTACTCTCCTTAAAACTTAGAAGGAGAAATTGACTGGAGAAGGATCTCCTATGAACTAGCTGCCTAATAAATGATTTACGGAAACTGTTATGAATATGTCTTTGAGTGTCCAATGGTTTGTGTCATGGCACAGGCCATCCCGTCAACCTTGGCTTGGCATGGAATTGACTAATCTTTATGCGGCACGCATAGGCAAGTTGGAAAAAGTTATCTCAAGGTTCAATATCTCCAAAGGTGTACTTGTTGAAAAGGTATGTTCTCTGCGATACCTTGTTTTAGATGGATGCTGCTTCTTGGGGGCAAATTCTAATTTTTGGATGTTCAATGGGATTACGAAAAAAATACATCAAATTTCACTGCACATCTAGAATATTGAGGGTATTGGTGTCAGAGTTGCTGTTGAACCTATTATTTTGGGCCATATCAACTTTGATATGTTGTTCAACCCTAAGTACTTGTCTAGCAGAATGATAAGCATGAAATAACATGTAGCAATTATTTATCAGTTTAATGTTGATATTTCCCCTTGCAATTCCATGCTAATTGCTTGGTTTGTTGCCTTTGGTGTTTGATAAAAAAATTTATGTCATTCATGGTTTTGAAGTTTTTGATTGATAGATATGATAAATGTCTAAATTGGTACTCCCTTCGTCGCATAGTACTCCCTCCGTTTCTATTTCTCACTTTGAAATATAGTAGTAAAAGTTATTTATTTGGAATTGTTTTAAAAATCGCAAACATTATTCTTTGACTTTTCAAAAGAGACATGCATTTTGAACATCCGGAAATGGAATGGAGTACCAGCAATTTGAGACGGAGAGAGCATTTGTAATATGAGGATAAATTGCAGAGTGTGTCTTACTGTTGCGTGGATGGATGTATCCATGCGTGTAATATACTTGTTAATTGATATTTTCTTAATAATTGCTTACTGCGCTACCTAATTTTCAAAACTATTGACTAGGTTATAAAAGGGTCCCCTGCTGAACAAGCTGGAATACTCCGGGGTGATATTATTGTTCAATGTGGGAAAAAGTATGTTCAAGGTTTTTTGGAGGTACATCACCTTTTTCATTGTTTTTCAAAGCTTCAAGATAGAAATGCCTTGATTCGTTTGCCTTTTTCTCTTGCATTCATTGCTCTTACAATTCTTTTGGACTATGAAATATCAGAATGACTATCTTCATCCTCATTATTGTTTACATTATCATTGCCATCAGCAACTAGCATATATAAATGTCATCCCAACAGATTAGGTGCAGAATATCTATTGATGGTTGGTCAAAGCTTGTCTGAAATCGATTAATTGTCGCCTCCAATACTAGTATATGAGCTTGGGTGGCCTCCACTCATTGCCAATTGGTTTTGAGTTGATGCTTTATAACCTATTGACATGAAGGGGAAAACCGGCAAGTGATACTTTAACATTTTGTCCATGTCACCTACGGATTAGGATTAGGAACTATCGGAAAACTTCTTAAGTTATCTAATTTGTATCAATTGATTACATCTAAATCAAATTACACGCGTGCACAAACTTTTAGTGGTAATATACAATGTTTTAAAAACCGGACCGGTAAGCAAACCAGAAAAGGGACCGGGTGGATGGGTCACCAGTTCAACCGCGGTCGAACCGGAATCGAACCGTGATGTCATAATTATATAAAAATAATAATATTAAAAATAATTAACTAATTAAAATGAGCATATTAAAAAATACATGTATAGATAGCTTAAGAAAACAAAAGTGCCCTTTGTTTTTTTGGAGTGAAAAGACAAGGTGTTGGCCTAGAGAGCATTTCCGGACATTTTTTTGCTCAATCCCACATCGGTGGGAAGTAGAACAAGTGGTGCTTTTTTGGTTCTATAAAAAGATTGACAAGGCTATTGATGGTCAGATCCCTTTTACCGCTTCACGCGTCAGCGTGACAGCTGTACAACATTAAAAATAGTTCAAATTTATTGCCACCGGGCTGATTAACCCGTAACCGGTTCAGACGGGTTAGCGGTTTGACCGCTAATCCGGAACGGTTTTCACATTGTAGGCCAGTTTTTGAAATGAAGCGGTTCTGGGGTTATTCCGGACCGGACCAAGGGCCAGTTGACGGCCAACCGGTTGAACCAGCCGGTCCGGGCCGGTTTTTAAAACATTGGTAATATAGGAGTGCTAATTATAAAACTAGCAACAGGAATAGTAAAAAAGTCGTAACACAGTAGTAGTAGCAACAGCAGCACTTTAGCAATAATGATCTTAATAGTACTAAGTGTAACATTTGTGTTTAGCAATAACATTGTTTTTGTGATAGTGGTAGTAGTAGCAGCTATCATAATAACTATAGGGGTAACAAGTATAATATTACCAGTATAGGGAAAACAACAAGAAAATGGTCTTGGGGTTGTATAATATCAGATCCGTGACAATCTTTTTTCAAATAGCTGATTCCAGAAGGCTTCATCTGATGATTTAGCATGAACTCTCAAATTTTGTGGATCATACTTTGGCGGCGAGGTGATTTCGCAATTGTTTGAGACTTTAGAGCAACTCCAAAGAGATTCTTCATCTTAAACCAGATTCAATTCGGTTCAGATGCAGGATATGTATCCAGAAGTTTTCGAAACTCAATCCTAGATGATGGAACCGTCAAAGATTTGACCATTTTGAACTCTGTCACTGTCAGTAACTCACAAGAGTCCCTAACGAATGAACAATTCTGAATTTTACTAATTCAGATTGCCCTTTAACTTTTTTTGATAAGTAATTCAGATAGCCTTTAACTAGTAAAGTCAAAGCATGATTTCTAAAAGGTGTTTATACTTTATACGATGTTGTACAATGGTGGTTGTAGCTATAACCATTTAATTAGTGCACACCCGGGCTTGCAGGTACGAATTAGTTAGCATACCCTTAATTATGATCTCTCCCAACTACATGGACACCCGCCTGGAGGAATTCTTCCTACTCATTGGTCCTGTCCCATTCTCAGTGGTCTCCATCCAAAGGAAGACTTTCCTACTCATGGGATCCCCAAGGGAGTCCCCTATCTTCTGGGGCTTCTACTTAGAAAGAATCACACTTCTCCTCTCTCTCAAGCAAGCAACAATCTGGTGGCATCGCCCCTAGGAAGGCCGCAAAGCCTTCGGACAACGCAGCAATCTATCGCGATCATGTGGAGGACTTGTCGCTTGGAGCTGGGGACAAAGTTCATCGGATCTACTTGGTCCCACTCGCGGGTGATGGAGAACGCTGAGGGGTGACAATTGACTAGGGGGAAGGGAGGTAGCATATAAGAGTCACAGTCCAAACTAGAAGTGTCAAATGGGCTGTGCTCTGCTGGCCCGGCCCGTTTATTTTCGTGCTTAACCTTCATGTCATGACTATTTTTACTAAAATTACACACTTAGCAATCAATAAATTGGTTCTATTATTACCAAATTGTGCATTTTAGCCATTCAATTTTAGCTTTTCCATTGGAGATGCTCTTAGGCAGTGAGCAAGTGCAACTTCACACATTTTCTTCACCAATTAGGCAATTACCTTATTTTTTCTTTGGTCTAATTTATTTTACCATTTTTTCCTTTACTTGGTTTCATTAAAACTACATACCGGCACGCAACTTCTTCTTTGTTTTTGAATGGCAATTTTGTTTTTTTAGAATCTTTGAAATTGTTACAAAGACCGAAGGAACAAGGATTTGATGGCATCATATCCCTAGATCTAAGAACAACCGGCACACAACTTCTTAGCGCTATCCTATTAAATTAAATACATATACATAACTAATAGAACAAAACATTTTTTCCACGGTTCAAGAAAAATTTCCAATTCCCGTGATGTGCTCGTGTTGTGCCTATGCTTGTGCAGTGCCCATGCTCGTTCTTTCTCCTACTCATTCTGTGGGCCTCAAATTGCAGCTCGGCCCACCTATATATACCGTGTCATGTCGTGCCGTACCATGCCGGACCTCTAGTCCTAACACAAGGCCAGCCTTAACTCACAATTTGATTTAAAACTCTTATAAATACAATGCCAAAGCCCCTTATTTATAGGCTAGAAACCCTAATTAACATAAGATACTAGAGTCCTAATCGTAAAAGGCAACAAAACAAAAATCGGAAAGGGCAACTCCATCCATATGGAGTAGCACCTCATATACAAGCCAAAGGAAGAACACCAAGCGTTCCATCCATTACCTATTTGAGGAGGTGGTGACTTCAGTACTCATTACAATATTATTGCACATTTCTCAAGAAGAGCTCTCTCCTCCTTGCCCAGCCGCCCAGGCCTGCCTCCTTCTAAGCTCCCTAGGGTGTTTGGTTCCTCATCATTCACCTCCTTGTGATCTTGGGCATCAAGAGTGACCACTCTGGTTACCCCATCCAACTTTCCCGCATCCAACTTTCCCGCAGTGGTTATCAAGAGGAAAATTGGGTTAGGTTGGTTTAGCATGACTTTTTTGAACAATATAACAATTGAATCATAGTTTGAGTCTCGTACCGTACTGCCGAGAAGTACTGGTTTGGCCCAAAAACGGTACACACAACGTCCACTTCCGTTCCGGCTATTATACCGGACTATTTCGGTGTTTTCCGGTTGTTTTGGCTGGTTTTGTCTGTACTGCCCCTATGCTGGATTCCTTCCGGTACAGCTATAGCCATTTAACAGAGGGTTTGAAGTTTCTGAAGGTGGATTTGTTAGAGAGAGATACCAAAAAAGGCTGCAGGTGCTGGAGACGACTGAGTAAGTTGCAACATTGGGCAAGTTGGCCGCCGAGATCTAGACTCTAGATTGGTTATAGTTAAGCTGCAGCTACAGGAGACGACGACTGAGGAAGTTGCATCGTTGGGCAAGTTGGCCGCCGAGATCAAGACTTTAGATTGATTGTAGTGTAACTGTTGGATGAAAATCAAGCGGTAGGAAAGCATCTTTTGTCAGAGCTTGGAGAATGTGAAAACGGATCTCAAAGATTATTAAGTACAACTTATTTCTATCACATAGGTATATTTCTATCACATAGGTAACCCTTTACTTTTTAGATTTGCCAAACCCCAAGCTATATGGAGTATTTCGAATTATGCAGTTTCATTTTTTATATAATCTCTCTTATTGATATAGGTAGATTGATTTTCGTAACAATGTACTACTTATAGCGATAAATCTGAAATACCGTAGCAGTGACAAAAACGGTACGCTCTCCGGTACAAGATTGACCACTTCGAATTGAAATGAATTTTTTAGGTAGTTGATCCTGGTCAGGGGATTTTGTTCATGTCCCCGTAGTGTAGATTTCAATTACGCTTTAGGTATTGCCTGGTCACACTACTATCATACTTCAATCAAAAGAAAATGACAAATTTTCTATGAGTTATCTTTCCTTCGAATGGTTGGGTGCTTAAGGCTTCCTACATGAGGTGCCTGGTGTGGTAATAGGTTGTCAGGTAGATGATTGTGGGCCCCATGAAGTGCTTGAGTGGCCGCTCTGTCTCCTTGTTGCCAAAACTGTTTTGCTTATCCAGTATGAACCTTGTATTTTTTCTTTTAGTATGTTTAATTTATTTCTCTCCAATTCCTCATTTCCCACTTCACTATTCTCTTGTTGTTGGTTTGATATCAGTTCTATGATATAATATGGAAAAAAGTTGGGAAGTCTGTAGAGGTGGTTGTGGTAAGAGAATCAAGTCCTGCTCCTCTGAATCTGAAAGTGTTCGTTGACAAGACTAGCCGCGATAAAGTAAATAGGTAAATATTTTGCTTGCATGAATTGTTTTATCTACATATATTTTTTTGGATCTTTAAAATGGGTATGATTTCGTATTTATTTTTTTTGTCAAACCAATTTGTATTCTTCTTTTGTTTGTTTTATCTCTGTATTTGTTATTGAGGTTAAATTGCGTTGATCTCCCTGTATTTTAATGCAGGCTAGAATGTCATTCTTACGCTTTTAAAAAATATTCCCCATTAGTGCTTGTAAAGTCTCCGTCATTCTTATGCTTTTAATCCATGCATTATCCCTCGACATATTTAAAGTGTAAAAGTATTCCCCATTAGTCCTTGTAAAGTTTCCCTTAGTATTCTAATCTTGGAGGAAAATTTTACTAAAATTTTAATATGTAGCTTGAGTGTGATGTGTAAGTGGGGGATTTTAAACTGTTTTTTACTTAACTCAGATTTATTCCTTCATTATTGTAGAAGTTGTTTTCATTTTTCTCTTCCATGAGGTGGTGTTTTTGGTAGGAGGTTTTTTCTTCCATTCCTTTGATTTTGTACTTTGACTTGTTTCCTCAGATGGCCGGTCCCCAAGACAATGTGGCTTAAAATACTAAATTAAATGGCTTCTCTGTGGGTAATATGTTCTTCCTGGAATGGTGTTTTGTTGGAACTGGAAATGTATGAACATAAATCCTAGGCACTGTTGAAAGTGATGTCTGCTTCGGGCACATTTAACTTTGTTTTGCTAGATAGTACGATTTTGTGTTTGGGAGATTTGGCTAGAGGTCCCAAAAATCGAGCTTTTGAGGGTCGGACTGATGGATGATGTTTGTAGCCTAATGCCCAGTTGTTCCGCTTATGTTGAGATATTTAAAGTACGGTACTATTTATTTTCTCCAAGAGTTTTCGGCTTTCTTTCACTTTGTCGTGTATAATTTCAGACTCTTGATGTTCATCTGGCAGTTCATGTAACCAATTGGGATAGCTCAGTTGGCCAGAATTTTTGTTCCTCGCTGAGAGGTCAAGGGTTCGAGTCTTGCCATAAGCAAGATCCCCCTCCACCAAGCTATGGCCTCCTAATGTCCCAAAAAAATCTGGCAGTGCATGCGTATTACTATCGTCTATGAGGATCTTCAATCGTTTGTCATTGGAGATGCTCTACCTCTACCGATTCCGATTTGGCTGCAGTGCTCTCAATCTGTTTGTATCTGTTTAAGTACAGATAGCTGGCTATCACAATACACACTGCAATTACAGGTTTTCACACATCAAAATTTATATTTGCGGAATTAAATAGGTTTAGGCAGTATTAGAGTTTTGGTGACGGAAACGGAGATTGGAGGAGATACTTGAGATAATCTTCGTTTTCTTGAAAAGGTAACCTTTGTTTGGAATTCGGATCTCAGATTTTGCAAAGGAAACTGAAGGAAAAGGTGAATGATTTTCAAATATTGTGATAGGAAGCAAGATAAGGATGAAGAATGAATGATATATATATATATTTTTTGAACAGCAGAAATCCTGATGATGAATGATTGTTCATCGCACTTTTCTGTCCTCTTTTTCCTTTCATTGTTTATTTTTAACTCTATTATCTCTTGCAATCAAACATTCAAACGTGAGAAGGTTTTTCAAATTCTTATGCCTTTTATTTTTCTTTGCACAATCTAAAATTCAAACAGAGCGTAATGGTATATATTGCGGTATCACCGGTTCACAACACTCGATTACATTGAGTGCAGTTATGAACATTAATCACCTCTCAATAGTGGAGATGGCATGGATTCTACCAAAAAGTAAATTCCACCTGTGGTATATATTGCAGTATCACCGGTCCATAGCACTCGATTACAACGAGTGCAATTATGAACATTAATCACCTCTCAATAATGGAGATAGTGTGGATTCTATCAAAAAGTAAATTCCACCTATGCGAAAATATGTACTGATTACTCTTTCCACCAATTTACTATACTATATATAAAAAAAGGTGGTCTCTGCTTTTAAGATGCGTAAACAAAATTGTAATCCAACAACATGGTTGATTAGTAAGTGACGAAAAATGTCCTTGATAAGTGCCGAAATATTCATATTTTGGCCCTTCAAACTACACTTGTTAGTCATCTATATTTGTTACTTGATATTTATTTTGCTTTTATTTTATTAGTAGGTTGTTCGAGCTCGTTGTCCAATATATTGGATAAAACGAAGAGTTTAACGGAAGTTTGGGGTCAAAGTGTAAAGAGCTTCAAAGTTGAATTGCTAATTTATTAAAGCACGAAGTTCAAGGGCCTATATGTAATTAATAATTGAAACCCTATATGATGGAAATTGACTGACTTCGGCAGAGAGCTGCGGAACGGGGTTTGGAAATAGGACGACGACGGTCATGTCCAAAGAACAGAAGACAAGAACTTTGATCTCTTCCACTTCGATGGCTAGCTAAATCATTTTCTAGGGTGTAGATGAAGCTCAAACTCTGAGTAACACTTTTTATATTTTGATTTAGGTTTTATTATTCGGATTATGGTTGTATGAACAAAGATTTATTTATAAGATTAATTCTTTCCATCAAATCTTATGTATGAATTCCTAGGTTTTATGCACGCTCGTACAACGGTTTTAATTGTTTTGTGATAACTGGTTAGATGGATTATACTATGTAAGACGAGTCGTGCCGATGAGACGATCCGTACTTGATTAGAGACTGATTAGAGATGGTTTGTGCTAATAAGACGATTCGTGCTAGACGGAGATAGTCTATACTGATTAGTGATTCATAAATTATCTTTAGGAGATATCGCTAGGGCTTGCAATCCTACGGTATCCGAATTGATTCGAATAGTTAACCTGTAATCGAAACATATTTATGTTACGAGGGGGAAGAGTGGATTCGAAACCCTAGAGCTTTTTCCCTTCAACTCTTTTCTACACTTTAATTACTATTTAATAATTTTAGGAAACTATCAATCAA
Source organism: Rhododendron vialii (assembly GCF_030253575.1). Taxonomy (NCBI): domain Eukaryota; kingdom Viridiplantae; phylum Streptophyta; class Magnoliopsida; order Ericales; family Ericaceae; genus Rhododendron; species Rhododendron vialii. The sequence continues at coordinate 2,748,153 of NC_080563.1, read as the reverse complement.
TTATATTTTTCTTGGATTAAGATAGAAATTAATTGAAAAAACTGTAACTCAGCCTTATAATCCCTGTGGAGCGATACTCGGAATATTTACCACTGTTCATTTGAGTAGTAGTAATTGTTTCGTTTTATTAATTATTTTTGATACGGAAATGACACGATCATCGTAATGCTATTGGGGATCTTTTACAGTAAACTAGAGGTCGGGATATACGCGATGCTTGTGCAAGCCGAATTTTGATAGTGTTTTTTCTACCGTCGTCTGTCGGTGTGGAATTTAGATTTTTTCTTTCTTTTCCCCGTCTTCCTTGAAGTACCATGGTGTTTACAGTCGGTGTGGAATTTAGAGTTTGGGAGGTGGGGACACACAATGCTTGTGCATGTGATCGAAGAAAATCTATCAAAACACCTTTCATTATTGAACAATTCAAAATTTCAAATGCATAACTGATAATCACTTAGAAAGAATCATCGGAGAATTCTTCATTTGCTGGAGAACAAAAGGGTTAGCAGGAGAAGAGGGTCGGTTACTCTCCTACGGAACCAGAAGGAGGACTGAGGGAGGGAATAGTGTAGTTTTAGGAGATTGAAGAACTTTTTCTCCATTAGGAAGAAGTCTGGAAATTAGTTTTACCATTGATTTTGAAAAGGAAACATGCTAGGGCGTTCCCTTTAAGTGACGTGTTGTGCCTGCCTTCGGGTGCTTGGAAAAATGAGCAAGGGGCGCCACACCAGCACCTGGGTGTGGTGATAAATGAGCAAGGGTTCCCGTGTGTACCTGGACGAGCACGGGTAAAGAAGCTAGCCCAGAATTATAGGATTCGTTTAGTAACTTGGAATATAGGGTCATTAACGGGTAAGACTAGGGAGCTAGTTGACACCATGCTTATGAGGAAGATTAGTATAGCTTGTCTTCGGGAAACTAAGTGGGTAGGGGAGAAAGCTAGGGAAATAAAGAACACAGGTTATAAGCTCTACTATACGGGTAAGAATAGACATAGAAATGGAGTAGGTATCATAGTAGATAAATACCTAAAAGATTCGGTAGTTACAGTCACGAGAAAATGAGATCGGATTATTTTAGTTAAGCTTGTGATCGGAGGGAGCATAGTTAATATTATTAGTGCTTGCGCAACCCAAGTAGGTTTGGATGATCTCACTAAAGAGCAATTCTGGGAGCAGATGGATGACGTGGTTCAAAATATACTTTTTGGGGAAAATCTATTTATAGGAGGCGATTTCAATGGCCATGTGGGAGTGTATAGGCAAGGGTATGAGAAGGTGCATGGTGGCTTTGGTTTTGGTGACCTTAACGAAGGTGGTCGGAGGATTTTAGATTTTGCAGTAGCTTTTGACATTATAGTGGGAAATACCCTCTATAGGAAGCGAGAAGAACATTTAATTACCTTTAAGAGCAGAGCCAATAGAAGCCAAATTGACTACTTTCTCGCTAGAGGTGCGGACCGCTTGACATGTAAGGATTGTAAGGTTATTCCCGGAGAGTGTTTAGTGGCACAACATAGACTTTTGGTGTTAGATATTAGTCTTAAGGGAAATATTAGAAGGAGGAAGGAAACTAGATGCCCACAAACTAAAATGGTGGGGCCTAAGAGAGAAGAAACTAGAGGTATTCAAGGAAAGAAAGTCTCAAGAAGTACAGTGGAGAGTGGAAGGAGATAGTGACAATATATGGAATACCATAGCTGACGGTATTAGAAGAATATCGAGAGAAGTTCTCAGGGAGTCGAAGGGAAAAGGTCCAATTTCTAAGGAGACATGGTGGTGGAATGACGAGGTTCAAACCAAGGTAAAAGCCAAAAAGGAGTGCTTTAAAAAGTGGCAAAAGGACCAGAATGAGAAAAATTTTCAGGGTTATAAACAAGCTAGCAAGGAAGCTAAGAAAGTTGTTAGGGATGCTAAGTTGAAAGCCTATGAGAATTTCTACGCTAGACTCGATAGTAAAGATGGAGAAAATATTATTTATAAACTTGCCAAGTTGTGAGAAAGGAGAGCTAAAGACGTTTCTCAAGGTAAGTGTATAAAAGATATTGATTCGGTGGTGTTGGTAAAAGACGAGGCGATCAGGGATAGATGGAAGTCGTATTTTGAGAAGTTGTTAAATGAGAAACATGAAGGAGGCTTTGGTGGGTAGGAAGAGTATGTACCTGGCGAGAATATAGAATATGAATTTTATCTAAGAATACAAAAGTTCGAAGTGGCCAAAGCTTTGAAAAAGATGAAACGGGGTAAGGCCTTAGGATCAGATGGTATCCCTATTGAAGTGTGGAAAAGTCTAGGTGACCTGTGGGTGACTTGGTTGACGAAGTTGTTTAACAAGATTATTATGACAAGAAAGATGTCCGTCGAATGGAGAAGGAGCACTCTAGTACCTATCTATAAGAATAAAAGAGATATCCAAAATTGCAACAACTATAGAGGTATTAAATTGATGAGTCATACGATGAAGTTGTGGGAAAGAGTTATTGAGCATCACTTGAGGATGGTGACTACGGTGTCAGAGAAACAGTTTGGGTTCATGACTAGAAGATCAATCATGGAAGCTATCTACTTATTAAGGAGAATGGTAGAAAAACATAAAGCAAAGGAGAAGGATCTCCATATGATTTTCATAGACTTAGAAAAGGCTTATGATAGGGTGCCTAGAGACATCATATGGTGGGTTCTGGAGAGAAAAGGAGTGACCAAAGGGTGTATCGAGGTGATTAGAGACATGTACGAAGGTGTCGTCATTACCATTCGATCACCAGTAGGGGAAACGAGTGAATTCCCAATCTCTGTAGGATTACATCAAGGGTCAACCCTGAGCCCGTACCTTTTTGCCTTAGTTATGGATGAATTGACTAGACAATTTCAGGAGGATATCTCATGGTGTATGATATTTGCAGATGACATTGTCCTTGTAGATGAAATCGCTAGAGGTGTTAATACGAAACTAGAAATTTGGAGGGAAGCATTAGAGTCAAAGGGTTTTCGAATAAGTAGGAGTAAAACTGAGTATATGGTGTGCAAGTTTAGTGGTACCAGCAGTGCTCACGAGGAAAGAGTGATGATCCAAGACCAGGAGATTCCTAAGAGTGATCATTTTAGATACTTAGGATCACTCATTAGTAGAGATGGAGAGATTGCCGATGATGTGACTCATAGGATTCAAGTGGGGTGGCTCAAGTGGAGGAACGCTACTGGTGTACTGTGTGTCAAGAGGGTACCTATAAAATTGAAGGAAAAATTCTATGGAACTGCCATTAGATCGGCGACGCATTACGGGACAGAATGCTGGCCTATTAAGAAACAACAGGTGAATAAGATGAGTGTAGCAGAAATGAGAATATGTGAGGTGGATGTGTGGTAAGACTAGAAGAGACATGATTAGAAATAAAACGGTTCGTGAGATGGTAGGTGTAGAACCCATAAAAGAGAAGTTGAGGGAAAATAGGCTAAGATGGTTTGAGCATGTCTACCGTAGACCAGGAGATGAAGTAGTTAAGAGAGCAGATATGATAGCTTTGGGTAGCAATGCTGCAGAGAGGGGTAGACCTAAATTGACATTAGATGCTGTAGTACGCAACGATATGAGTATAGTAGGTTTGTGTGAACAAATGGCTTTTGACAGAGCTCAATGGAGGAAAATGATTCATGTAGCCGACCCTAAATGATTGAAACTTAAGGCTAGGTTTGGTCTGGTTTGATTTATCGATTTTGAAAAGGAAGGCTATGGCAGTTACTCGAGGACGTGGTTCATGGTTGGCATTATAGACGTGGCCGTTGCGGTGAGACCGATTTTACAAAAGTATTTCACTTGATTGAGAAGATATCCTTTGGTATATGAGTGAACTCTAAAACTGCCGTTGGCGTAGTTTAATGGTAAAAGATGACGTCCACCTAAAATATCCCTTGCTCTTTCCTGATAAGCCCACAAGAAATTGCTCAAGTCGAATGATGTGTGTCTCTCATTTCTCTCTTTTTTATTGTATTAATTAATAAAAAAAAAGTAGTATGTATTTACCTACATTACCCTTTGACATTATTTTAATAATTAGTTGCAATTAAGTTTATTCATTTATGGTATTAAATCTATTTTCCTAAAATGATAACTTTAATTCCTACGTATATTCCTATTTTATTCTGTCACCCATTTGTGTGCGTATACATGTGTACAGTATATTTATTTATAATTGTATAACTGTCATTTTTTTTAGTTGAAGATTACATATAGGGGAAAAAGGAGTAAGAAAAATTGTTGTAAACTTTTTTTTTCATTGTGCTTCTTAAAATTTAGATTTTTTCTGCTTACTTTTAAACTGCCTAATTCAATGACAATTGGATATGTTTGGTTTCACTAAAAAATCTAAATAAATTTCATTAAAGATAAAATAATTAAAAAATTCATCGCTTAAGTTGCATATTTTCATCTTTCAAGCAGAAACATGCAATTGGTCAATATTTTTTTTACTTTTTTGGTTTGTCTTGACGGGAGCAATATGAAAAGTACCTATTGTTCACCAAAAGGTAAAAAATGATCGCTAAAAAAAAAAGGTCACTAAGGTACTATATGTTATTGTTCCAGACCACAAATCAAGACATAACAACAGTCAACATTATGTTTGCAATTTATTGAGAGAAACAAAAAAAAAAAAAAACATATAGAGGAAAAAAAAAGAAACAAAACGTAATAAGTTTTTTTCTTTAGCTGGGTTAGTAAAGAAGTGTGTTGCCAAAGGCTCTGTATTGCCCAAAGACTCTCTTAGTGGAGGCAAGAGTTCAGGTCCCGTGAGGAGCGCTTTCGATTGACAAAAAAAGAAAAAAGAAAGTGGGTTTCCATTAAAATACTCAATAAAAAATAATAAATTATTAATAATTACTAATATCAAATGCTAAAATTATTCAAAATAGTAATTAAAATTCTTAAAGTGCATAGGCGCAAAGTGCACATGGTAAAAGAGAGAAGGCGAAATCCCACAAATGCCCTCAATTCTGTTACTCCTATTTTAAACGGCAGATGATGGTAGGGGGTTGATTGCCAGTTGACTCAAATTGAAAGAGTACGACTGTATAAATCGAAAGTGCTAGGGGGTAAATGCCGTTTTGTCGCAGTAGGGCCCGCACGAGGAATAGAATCCAAAGTCCAAACCCTAATTTGTTCTACCCAATCCCAAAGCCTGAGCTTGTGTGAGACTTTGAGATGCAAGGAGAACATTGTTTACACCGGGAAAGCCAAACGCCCAACTTCCGGAAACACGAAAGATGAGTCTCTCTCTCTCTCTCTCTCTCTCTCTCTCTCTCTCTTCCCTCGCGAGTTTGCGTTGCATAATTAGTTGTTGGATTTTCTAGTCAGTTTGGGCATTCCTGATAGATTTTCTAATCCTACTGCTGCTGCTGCTGAACGTTTCTTTCTCGCCCTAAATCACCTCAAAAAATGGAAATCAATTTCGAGAATGAATTTATCGAGGCTGGAAAAAGTTGCCTCCCGCAACGAAAGAGGCAACATTTCTACGAGAAAATGAAGAGGGCTGCAGTTTCGGTACATGTTGTTAAGGCCGATCGTATACGGGATGGTAACAAATTTGAGAAGCTCGAAGATGCAGATATGGGTTCCGGGTTCATAATCACTAAGGATGGTCATATCATGACCTGTTCTCATCTTGTTCAGGGTGTTATCAAGGATGGACGATTATTATTTATTGCCAATGCGGAAGAACCAGATGTGCTTAGGGAAGCTACGGTGTTGTACGATGAACCAGGTTCAGATGTAGCCGTACTGCAACTCAAAAAAGTGGATCGAGAATTCGATTTTTGCATGTTTGGAAGGAAAGAGAACATAAGCATGGGAATGGAAGTTTTTTCCATCTCAAACCCGCTTGGTCTTGAATTTAGCTTCTTGATGGGACAAGTGTCGTTATCTAGTTTGGCTGCTGGAGACATACAAATTCAAGCTGCAAAATTCGATGACGACCTGCACCTGATTCAGCTTAATAATGTAAACATTCTTTCGGGCGCATCTGGTGGACCTTTATTTGATGGAAAGGGAAGGGTCATCGGGATGTGTTCTTTTGGCATAGGTGACACTGGCTATGCTGTCCACGTACAGAGGCTAAGTGAAGTTCACTTAGCCTCCTCAGAAGCAACGCATCCAGAAAGAAAATGAGGAAGACAAAGCCGAGTTACTAGATTGACTCTGTTAAAAAAAAGTTACTAGATAGACCTCAAGCCAGATGACAATGCAATGCAAGAGAATTTTACAAGAAGACGGTCTTCGTCCCACGACAAAAAGGGGGAGAGCGTAGTGTGTGTCTTTTGTTTGTCGTTGGTAAGAGAGTTTAGGTTTATGTAGTTGGAACAATTTCTTTGTTTATGTGTTATGTAGATATTTTGTTGGCAAGCTGTGGGACTTTTGCATGGATCCTTATGTTTTATCTATGGTTGCATCTATATCATGATTGATTAGTTGGTGGTTGGCATATGTTTTGGAGCGTACATGTCTATCTTGATATTATTGCCGCACCATTTTTGGAGCTTTCTTCATGTAGGAATTTGGATTGTGCTTTGGATGTTGTTGGACTAACCTTTTGCAGGATTGTAAAGGTTCAGAGATTCATTGTTGTCCAGTGTCAAGTTTTTAGTGTTCTTGGTCTAGATGTAATTGTATCTTGTACATTGGTGTTGTTGGATAGCTTGATATACGTTCTTGGTCCTATTTCCTAGTAGCTTAAGCCTTTGGGAGAGTTGGTGTTCTAATATGATATCAGAGCTTTGGTTTTGACAGATCTTGGGTTCAAGTCCATTGACAATTGGGTCAGGTTGTCACAATTGGTATCAGAGCATAACCATGGTCTACATGGTTGGGGCCACCTCTAGGGTCTGGTACGAACTAAGTGCCACACCATGGCTACCACGGAAAGGTTGCTAGGCCAATGCAACGAGGATGTTGCATCTTAAGGTGGGGAGATTGTGAGAGCCCATTTGGGGCAAGTTGTCTGACATCCGTGACTCATGTGAAACATCAGTTATATATATGGGACTGCGAGAGCAACTATTGTATAACACTATAACTCGAGGTTAACCTTTTGAGGCATGTGGTTTGGCCAAGGGTTAGCATGTCAGCTAGCGCGGATCGTTACGCAATCACCTAATCTTCCAATGCAAATCACCTATTCTTCTAATGCTGATGAAGTGCTTTTGTTTTGGCATCATTTATCAAAGCCAATTGATTATTAGATTGGCTCCAGCCTCCAGGAAATTTCCATCAACATTGTCCTGGCCGTAGAGAAATATTCTATCCACCATGCTGTATAGGAATGGCAATGGCTCGGTAGAGTATGTGCATTTTGTAAACAGTATCAAAATAACTGAATACTACTCCCTTTCTGATTCTGTTCATGTTATATGCATGGAGCTGTATCATTTTTTTCATAGACCAAAAAACAGCAGTCAAGTAACTGTCTACAGTCGAATTGATTTACATTTGGGATTAACTGAGTGCTTGTTAAAAAAGCTGTGGCAGGCATAGTTTCACAGCCTAAATGCTACTAGCCTACTATGGCTCGTGTATTTAGGATTGAATCCGATATAGTTCATTTTCTTCAAGACTGACATATCTGCAGTACGACAATAAGATAAGATTGGAGGAAGAGAGAGTCAAAAGGCGAGATCCAGAACAGTGGATGGCGCATAGTTTGCTCCCTGGGAATCTGAGGGAGCAGCTTACAAACAGTTCAAGTGGCAGGAAACTATAGGCATTGATGAACAAATTTGATCTGCAATCTTTCGTGATGTAAAGCGGCATCTCTGTTTGGCCCTCCTGCTCATGAAAGTGAGTTCTCTTTGCCTATTTCTTATTTGATATTTGTGGTTATGAGCTCTCTCTCCCTCTCTGTGTCTCTCTCTCTCTCTCTCTCGTGTATATGAGGGGTCAAATGGTTTGGGTGATTCTTTCCGCATTTTGGTTATTACTAGCACATGGATTGAATCTCTTCCATTATTCTGGAATGTTCACATGGTGCCCATGTTTGTAAAGATGGACGAACAACTAATAGATGCAATGTTGCGACCATCTGCAAACAAGTAATTGTGCGAGAGGGTGACCCAGTTGAGGAGATGCTGTTTTTTTTTTCTTTTCATTTTTTATTTGAGGGCTTTTTTTGAAGAAAATGGATTTTCATGATCGTTGGGTACAATGGGTGATGGTCTTCAAGATACAATGAAGCCCAACTGTTAAGACTGCCGGCTACTTGCATTTGCATGAACAAAATCAGACCTGAATACCTTTGAATTTTTCAAGTACGCCAAACAATAGAACAGATATAGGTGGAATGAATTCTCAAGAAGAAACAATGGATAGTTTCTTAGTTCTCTTCTATATGGTGGAACCTCTCAGCTGGGTATAGGGGAAGACAGCAAGATAGGGTACTAGTGTTATCTGCCCATCCAACCTTGATTAACAGAATTTTTTAGTTTGTATAGAAAGGTAACAGGTTGGACAACAATCGTGTTCTATAATTGCTACAATCGCTAGTGCATAAAATGTGAAATTAGTTTCCTCACCAGGAACAATGCTCTTGCCTCAGGTTAACGGCACAAGGGATGTAATGGCATGGAATGGAAACAACCAGTTGTTTGATTTCAGCATTGGAGAGGATTCGATCATGTGCGCCAATCCATCTTCAACTAAGGCAGCCAGAACAACATAGTCATGAGATACATACAAGCAAGGGGAAGGAGATCGAGGTAATAAGTTCCATACTTCTCTTCATACCCTTGGAAAGTAAACTTGCAATTATATTTCATCAAATACTGCAGATTGTAATTGGAATAGAATAGCAATCCACCCAATGCTTTTCTTAACAAATGCATAGTATGGAAATGAGTAGTTTATCAACGTAATAAGTTTTATAAAGGTAGCATTCTAGCATTTCTACAGTGCAGTATGCACCTCTTAGAGCTAGCAACACCACTAATACAATGTACTTATATCCATTCGAAGTATATATTAGAGAATTGGACAAGTTTTTGCCATGGCTTGTCCTTCGCTTGTTTTTGGGCTGGACTACCAAAAATACCCCTTCTGAGGATGTTGTCTGGTTTTTGTTGTTGAGGGATATTGTTGTCATTTCAATAACAGTCCAGATTTTAGGGCACCACGTAATGTAGGGCTTTCCTTACTCAAGAAGCAAAAGCCAAAATTTTCCTTCTTTTCTACCTTCTCTTGTACAATTGGCGTTCATGAAGCAAAAGGCACAATTTCTTCTTTTGCTTTGAGGGATGAAGCCCTTTCTCTCACACACAGAGGAGACTATTTTCTCAATCGATTTTGCCTGACTATTCCGTTCATGCCGGCATGTCGTATTGGATCCACCCTCGCTACCGATGTTAGGCAGAGTAGAACCAGTTAGCATTGTTGAAGGTACTGAGAAACTTGAGAATCGGTGGATACCGTAGTAGCAAGCACCTAGCTTTGATCAGTGAAACCAGAGCGCCTAAAGCCTCTCTCATCTTACTGGTATGGATCTTTATATGCAATTTCAAAACCCTAATTCTGTTGCTTTTCTTTTCTCTCTCTCCACTATTCTCTTTCTAGGGTTTTCGTCTTAGATCGCTCGTCAATGGTCTCAAAATTCATTGGTGGATTTGTTTGTTCTTCGTCTTAAAAAAAGTCATCCCTTTGTTTACTAATCATATTGATTGTCCTTTTTTTACAGAAGTTATTTTTCCATGGTGTCACTTTTGAGCACCAAAGAAGAGGCGTAACCTCCGTAAAGATTGACGCCAAGGCTGCCCAAACACGGATTTACCCAGGTTTTATTCTATAACGTTCGTTTAATTTCCTCTTCTTTTCGATAGGGCTTTTTGGTTTTAAGGGTTTTGGTTTATCTGCTAAAAATTTGTAAGTTTTTGGAGGCTTTGTGGTTATCTATTGAGAATGGGTTTTACTAAATACAATTGCAATGTTGGTTCTTTTTATTTGTTGCTAATGTGTTGCCTTGCCTTGTGTTTCATTATGGTTGTGGCATTTGTGGTTTTTTTTCTGATATTCTTATTCTTGACCATCGATTGTGTTTTGATATTTTCCTTTGGGCTTTGAAGTTCCTGTTTCAAATGGCTTCCAAAATGAAACAAATACTGGATTCCTGAGAGTTCCTGAAACCCATAACAAATTGCAGAGTTTAGGTAAGATTTCATGGATGGCTGAAATTGTTTTTTTGGTTTTTGGGGTTTTTTGGCTAATTTTTAAATTCAGTTTGCGGGGGCTTTTGCAGTTGATTCACTGTAATTTCCTTTTCCATTTTGGAAGTACCAGTCCAGTTGGTAACACTATAACTTAACACTATAGCAATGACTGGTACAAAGAGAACATCGTATTTGAATTGGATTATCTCTATAATCAGTGTCTTGGTAATAATTTTCATTATAATAGGTGGGTTTCTTCATTACACTTGTTTGGGTTTTGGGCGTAGTTCTCATCCCTCTTCTTGTTTCATTGCACACATGTAATCTAAACTGACTTAATAAACTCTGCTATACCATAGATGAAACTGCTCTGGAATAAACTAATTGCAAAGTTTGAATACACAAACTGCAGGTGCTTAACACACATCAGATAGAAAACCCGGGATTCTTAGTTCCAAATCCAAGGTCAATATTATCAACGAATATACACTTCAACTATTCTTCTTATAATTTGTTCAACAATATCAGTATCAAGTCTAAATTTCGGAAATTAATCCAGCCTCAAGTCCATGACCGTTAAAATGACCCTCACTGCAACCAGTGAGACATAACTTTGACTTAGAAGCAAGAAGAAGCTCAGATACTCCATGCACCTCTAGCACTCTTTGCTTTTGGGTATTTGATTTTGAAAATCAAGTGCCTATTTATGCTTGCTACATTTGGGTGAATGTAGACTTGGGTGCTATGCGTATGCTTTTCCCAAATCAACAATGTATGTTAATGCAACCATTTGTAGTTTGCTCTGTTCCATATAGCTGGAATTAAGATACGCACTTTTGGAGGCCATGGCAACCTTGCCAAAGAACTGACAGTACAGAAGGAATATTAAAAAGAAACAGTTCACTAAAATCATTGCCAGAGAATGGATAGTCCCGAGTACAAGCTATTCACCGTGTCAAATACTGTTTAACCTCATGGCCAAAAATGTGGAGTTCAATCATTCTGCTGATGTCAACATCACAGAGGCTTCCTTCGGTGGTGAATTCCGGAGGTAGATAGGCATGACCAACTACAGTAGATAAGGTACTAGTCCTGCTAAAACCTTAAAAGAATGTGTACTTGAGATTTTCCTTTCCTTTTCAGTCACTTGTCGCGCGTAGTTCCAATGCACTCCAAATCTACAAAAATTAAGCAAGATGCTAATGGTAATACAAAGTCTGGTCTTTCTGGTAAATCTGCCAAAATTCCGGCTGTTGCGCACTCGATGGCCGAAGAACTGGCAGAGATAGCTTCCAACATCAGTTACCATGCCCAATACAGTCCTCATTTTTCTCCTTTCAAGTTTGAGCCTGAACAAGTATTCTATGCGACAACAGAGAGTCTTCGTGATAGTTTGATAAAAGTAAGATTTAGTAGTTCTATGAATGTCATGTCCTGTGTTTGATGAACTGTATCTAGCCTAGCATTTCACTTCTTTGCTAATATGGATGTGAGGTCATCTGAATACATGGTTTTTAAAAATATGTGGATTGAATAGATGTGGAATATTGATTATAGAACTTACTATAAGTACAATAATTGATTCTAGAAAATTTAGTTTGGGGACTGACGCTACACGTACTACACAGTCATGCGGAATGTGGGAGGTGGAGAAGAAAATATTTAAGAAGGCAGAGATATGATTCTTAACTTTGTGAAATCTAAACAGAGTCTTAGTTTGGAAAAGAGGAGAATTAGTACCAAAGCTAGATTGCGTGTAGTGATTCAAATACTGCAGCTTATAATGGTGGAAGTGTTTTGTCTGACACTTGCTTTTGCAGCAATGGAATGCAAACTATCTTCGTTCTCACGCATCCGATCCGAAGCAAACATAGTACTTGTCCATGGAGTTTTTCCAAGGACGAGCATTGATTCGAGATGCTTATAATGATGCTCTGAATAAGCTGGGACATGAACTTGAGGAAGTTGTTGAGCAGGTCGGTTGATTTCATAAAATCCTTCTTGTAAATTAGCATTTGTTTTGAAGGCTTCCTTCATGATAACGATATAGATATCCCCATGGAGGTTAATTAATTCGGGAAGGTATCCAACAGAAGTAATTGGTTATTGAATATTGAGTTTCTATCTCCCATATTGAGGAACTATGAAGCTTTGTTTGTCTTGATATATATTTTAATAGCCAAAAACTATAGTTCATAATCATGTGTGAGGTCATTGCGGCTTTCTTTCCAGGTGTATGTGCATTCTTTCTGATTTTGATGTGTTGCATTGTTAGCTCCTACCTGGAAATGGCATATGGAGATTTTTAGCAATTGTGGGGTGGAAGTTACAAACCTGTTATGAGTTAGCCATCTTTGGTGAAAAGGACACTCCAAAGATTTCTTTGAAAGCCAAATCCCACAAATCCTCCTATCATCCGTTTAATCTCTCTCTCTCTCTCTCTCTCTCTCTCTCTCTCTCGTCATCCATTGCATTTGGTAGGTACTTTCAGCTTGTTCGATGTGATCACTTACTGTATCAGCGGCGGATTGTTGGAATAAATATAGAAGTAGATTTACGATCTTGGTTTGGGTTTGTCATGCCGTGCTCCACATTTTGGTTAGAGAGCTTAGCTCGTGATCCAAATTTTTGTATTATGTGTGTCCATTGCTGATCAATTATGCTATGTGCCTTACCTTGTGAATTATGGCTTGGGTTTCTGTTGTCTGATCGTGGATCTGTTTATATTTATGTAGGCATAGTGAGCTAAGGAGTTGCCCTGATTCGAGTTTTTTGCGGGGTATGTCGAACTTTTCCTCTCCGAGGAGTTGGCTTCTGAGCTGCTACTACGTATTTTGTGAGAGAAACCTACTAAGATGGAGTAAATGGTCAGACTAACTTACTAAGATGAAGTAAATGGGACTGCAAATGTGAAAAACATTATATTGTATAGAATGGATTCAGGGAAATTATGACTTTTAGTTAGTTGCATACTTATAATTAGCTTTGATAAACCAAGGTCCAAAAAGCAATTTGCGATGTTCATGCTTTTGGACTACGGACTTCCTTGTTTTTGTTGTGTGGTCATAGTGTTAGGGTATATTATTGTTTAAACTTTATGATATAACGCGGTGCTGAAAGGAAGATAGGTTAGGTGTTGGACGTTATTCGGGGGTGTAAGAGAGGAAAAGCTTAATGATGCAGAGTTAATGTGAGCTTTGGAATTGTTGGTGTGTATTTCCTATGTTCTCATGTTCCTATGCTTTGTATACATCCCCTATACGGTCCAATCTGCTAATACAATAACAAGATGTTCGAAAAAATTACTGAAACATGTAGGAAGTTTGAAACTTGTTTATCAAGAAGTTTGGCTCAACTATGCTATAATATTTCCCTTAAAAAAAAAAAAATTATATAAGCCATGCGCTGGTTATGCCTATATTGCATCTGCTGGGTTGGTAGAACCATTTGCTTGTTTTCTAACCAATATGTATAGGTCGATAGCATGTGTAGCATTAAAATGTCGATAGCAAGTGCAGCATTAAAACTTACAGTAGTCACGTTATATATAATAAATTAGTACTGGATGAGTTACGGAATAAGGTGGTTTTTGTACTTGCTTGATGGTATGTGGATAGTACCTAAGGGCCTAAAGTTGATATCTATGTATGGTCCAGTTTAGTTTAGCCCAGGAGTCGGTGTTTATATCCAGCTTTGGTAAGCTATGATCATGTTTTGTAATCTTTAAAGTCTTTGTGAATTACCTATCTTTGGCAGCATTAATACCTGTGCAAAAGTTAGTATTGTTTGGCCTTTACTTGCCGGCACTGTATGGACAGTGTTTGCATCCACCGTTGTAGGATTTTAACTGAAAGTGGAGCTGAATACTACTTGAAGGACTCCAATGGCAAACTTACAAAGGTCGGACAATTTGTCTCACGCGGTGGCCATAACTTAAAATATAGGGCTAATTGGACTTTTGTGAAGAAATACTTCGCCTTATTTGATCTTGGTGATGTGTTTGAGTGGAAAAAATATACACAATTCAGAACTTGGATGAGGTCTATTGTGGGTGTAAGACCAAGGTTGATTCAACCATATTACCGCTCGGCAACCTCAGCGAAGGAATTGGTATGGACTTCGTTGAAAAAAAACGTTTCCTAGAGAAGATTATGAATCTTCGTTATTTGATCTGAAAAAGTTTTTCTTTTACGCTATATATGCTAGCATGGTCTTATGGTGGTGTTAGTTGGGCTCCTCTAGCCATAAGAATGGTAAGATTTTATTTTGGTTTTTAGTAGAAAGACTCCTTATGCATAATTAGTTATGGGTAATGAAAGATCATATTAATATGCAGAAAATACCCAAGTCTTTGCATCCATTCTACCAAGCATAGTAGCCATTCTTGGCGTCAACCTTTGTTATTGTTATTTGTTTTCAATTTTGTAATGCCATCTATTCTATCCATTTCGATTCCAAATGTTGGTGGTGTTGATTTGCTAGTTTAAAAATTGCTGATAATTCTATTTTTATTGAATATTTGCTTCATCTATAAGTAGGACATTTGTAACTTATATTATGGGAGTTAAAGAAAAAATATGGAAGGTATTTTATGATTGCATTGTTAAACAAATGCTGCTAATTTTCCTTCGTGTAACACACAAGTTTTAGAGAAATGAACATGGTTGATATTTTGTCTCAAAAATTGTGTTTCTAGCATTGAAAAAGTGCCCTCATTGCTTTATCATTAACGCCATTTGTTTGATATCACAATAGGCTTAGATTTGATGCTCTTTTACTTTCAGACTTTAGGAGAGACCCTGAACGGATGGTAGCCTTTCTGAACCAACATGTCTCCTCCATTGCTCTATTAACAGATGTTCTAGAAGCTTTTCACTATATGAGCCAAGTTTAAAACATTGGAAAGAAGAATGCTGTCAGTGTCTGATTATGGGTTGATACGTCAAAAGTTGAAAACTCAGACTCTATACCTACAGAATGGAAAAAATTTCAGTTTTCAAGATCTAGAGTGGCTTGAGCCTCTCTAATGTCATAGAATGTGTTTAGGCCATAGATATATGGATGGAGGACAAAAGGGTTGTACTATTTGTTTTCTTCGTTAAAAAGGTTAAGTTATAGCTGTTTTTTTTATTAAAAAAAAACCCCAAAGAATAAATCATGAAATGAACTTACGTCAACCTAAAATACTTATTCTGTTGAAAACAAATTCAAGACACTTTTAAAATTTACCGACGGAGTTCTATCCGAAATGAACTTACATCCAATGATGGAGCTACTTGTGGACGTATGGGGGCGTTTTCGGGGGTTTTTTTTTTCAAATTTTAATTTTAATATTAATTATTTTTTATATGTTAAGAATTATATTTTGTATTGAGTATTATTTAGACATTTAAATGCTTAAAAATGTGTTCGTTTTGGGTCCCAAACTCCAATTTCTCTCAATGCTCATGGTCTCCCATAAACTTTTAAGAAGCCTTAACAAGAAGGACTCGAACATGAGACCTAGGTTTAGGTGCACGCGCATCAAACCACTAAACCAAGTTATCCTAATTGCAAATATGTGACATATCTATATAATAAGACAGGACTAGTAGTATAATATATATAGACGTTCTCAATTTTAGGGCCCTATTATTGGGCCACAAATTAGAGGTTCTAGGCGGTGGCCCGGTGGACTTATACTCAGGGCTCAGTCTTGATTTACTGCTTATGAGAATTTGTGGTACGTTATCTTTTTCTTATGAGATATTGTGGATTTTGCCTTATTATGAGTTTGTCATGGCTTATTTAATTTAGTTATGAATAGCTTTTATGAATTTTTGTGGTCTAGTTATGAATGTTAGTGGCTAAAAAAGTTACCAGTTGGATGACCAGTTCTTCAGGTCATATTTTGTTGATGTGGTGCGATCTGAACCCTTTGTTAGGTGTATATAATACGTTATTGAAGGCGGTGTGTATTGAAGTATTTCCTTATGAGAAATTAACTAAAGTTCCCCGTAAACAGAGACAAATAAAGTTGGATATGGTCTCTCTATAATTACCCGATATTGATGGACTCAGATGTATCATTCCAAAACAACAGGAACGTCAGAGGAATTTATCCACAAAAGAGTCAAACCATGACAAGTCAAAAGGTTCCCAAACCCCATACCCGATCTAGAGCTTCAATTGGCAGAGTACAAAGAAAAAAAAAAAGAAAAAAAAGAAGAAGATCCAGAGCTTCAATTTCCTCCCCATCTCTCTCTCTCTCTCCGCTCCCCACTCTTCACTCTCTCTCCCTCCCCTCTCAACGACCTTCACACTACGCCGCGATCACGAAACAACCACCAACCGCCGCCGCCAGCTAACCACCTGGCTAAGACCAAAACACCCGTCAACACCACCACTATTCCCTCTCCAGATCTGAACCACCCCACCCCACCCCACTCCCGCCCTGGGAATGGCTTCTTCGGAAGCCGATTCCCGCCTCAACCAAGTCCTCATCCCCGCCCTAGAAAAAATCATCAAAAACGGCTCCTGGCGCAAGCACTCCAAGCTCGTCCACGAGTCCAAATCCGTCCTCGAACGCCTCACCTCCTCACCGGAAAAACCCCCCACCCCCACCTCCCCCCAATCAGATCCCGACACCTCCCCCGGCGTCCTCCACGACGGCGGCCCCTCCGAACCCTCCCTCGCCGAATCCGAGCTCATCCTCTCCCCCATCATCCACGCCTGCTCCTCGGGTAACCTCAAAATCGCCGATCCCGCCCTCGACTGCATCCAGAAACTCATCTCCCACGGCTACCTCCGCGGCGCCTCCGACGAGGCTGACATCCTCTCCAAGCTCGTCGAATCCGTCTGCAAATGCAGCGAACTCGCCGACGAGGCCATCGAGTTGTTAGTGCTCAAGACTTTACTATCAGCCGTCACCTCCGTTAGTTTACGGATTCATGGCGATTGTTTGTTGCAAATCGTTAGGACTTGTTACGATGTGTATCTAGGGAGCAAGAACGTGGTGAACCAGACCACGGCGAAGGCCTCGCTGATACAGATGCTGGTGATTGTGTTCAGGCGGATGGAGGCGGACTCGTCTACGGTGCCGGTGCAGCCTATCGTGGTGGCGGAGCTGATGGAGCCGATGGAGAAAGGGGAGGATAACAGTAACATGACGATGTTCGTTCAAGGGTTTATAACTAGGATTATGCAGGACATTGACGGGGTTTTGAATCCGGTGGGGACGCCGCGTGGTGGGGCGGGGGTGCATGTGCATGACGGGGCGTTTGAGAGTAGGGTCACCGTGGAGTCAACGAATCCAGCGGATTTGTTGGATTCGACGGATAAGGACATGTTGGATGCCAAGTATTGGGAGATTAGCATGTATAAGACGGCGTTGGAGGGTAGGAAGGGGGAGTTGGCGGATGGGGAGACGGAGAGGGATGACGATTTGGACGTGCAGATTGGGAATAAGTTGAGGAGGGACGCGTTTTTGGTGTTCAGAGCGCTGTGTAAGTTGTCGATGAAGACACCTCCTAAGGAGGCTTTGGCAGATCCGCAGTTGATGAGGGGGAAGATTGTGGCGTTGGAGTTGCTTAAGATCTTGTTGGAGAATGCTGGTGCTGTTTTCAGGACTAGTGAAAGGTGGTATAACACTTCTCATGGTTTTTGCTTTATGTTTAGGTATCTTGGATTTTAGTAAATGCAGAGATTTTTACTAATGGTTCAAACTTCAATTTATGCACATCTCCCTACATTATGCTGAACTAGATGCCCGGGCACACCGGTGTGCAAATCTTGTCATGCAAAAGATGGAAAGAGGAAAATCTTGGACTGAGATAAGCCTGGGTTGAAATCTGGGATGTGAAAATAGAAAAGAGGGGAGAAGAAATTTTGGATTGCAATATTTTTGTTCTTGGCAGTTTTTTGCAGGTAGTTAGTTAAAGGGGTAGTCTGGGGAAAAAGTTGTGAGCCAGACTCCAAATTGACGGTCACACCAAAGGGGTGTTCACTGAATGATAGTTGTAGATTGTTGGATTCTATTGGATGTGTAGTGTACTTTTAAGGTTTCAAACTTCAGTTTGTACACCTCTCCATACAATTGTGCTGATTTAGGAAATGGAATGTGGAAATCTAAGCTTTAAAGAGAAACTTGTTTGGATATCATGTTTGGTTCTTGAGTCATCGAGACATGGCTTTTGATTTGAGATCAGAACGGTGAGATAGTATTGGAAAGAAGGTAGTATAGAGAATTTTGTTGATAACTAGATAGGAAGTAGTGTATGTTGTACTGGAAGCAATAGAAGAGAAAGGACATGGAAGTCTGGAACAAGTTTTTAAAGTATAACAAGAAGAAGAAGTGCTAACTGATGTGGAATCAAATAATTACTTGCTGTATGAAGTTTGGAGTAACCATTATAATAACTCGTTGAGTTACATTTCTTCTTCACTAGGTCTATCTATTAAGATTGTGGGATTGTATTGGATGTGTAGTGTACTTTTAAGGTTTCAAACTTCAGTTTATGCACCTTTCCATACAATTTTGCTGAATATGGAAGTGGAAATCTAAGCTTTAAAGTGAAACTTGTTAGGATATCATTTTAGGGTCTTGAGTTATCGAGGTATGGCTATTTTGAGTTGAGATCAGAATGGTGAGATGGTATAGGACAGAAGTGGGGTTTGAGATTTGATTTTTTCCAGCAGTGGTTGATTTGTTGTGGAAAGCAGATGGCAGACATTTGACACTTGTTGCAATTAACATTTCGGTGGTAAAACACATGCTGGAGTAGTATAGAGAGTTTTGTTGATAACTAGATAGGAAGTAGTGTAGCATGTAGATTATGCTGTGTAAGGTTGGAAGAATATAGTGCCTGTAGTGTTGTACTGGAAGCAAGAGAAGAGAGAGGAAATGGAAGTCTGGAACAAGTTTTTCAAGTATAATGAGAAGAAGAGCGAACTGATATGGAGTGAAATAGTTACTTGCTGTATGCAATTTGGAGTAACCATTATAATAACTCGTCGAGTTAGGCAGTTGGGTGATGGGGGCCTTCGCCGGATTTTGTAACTTTAATTTCAAAGCTGGTGTTAATGCTGAAATTGCCTTTGCCCTTTCTCGATATTGGAGTTTTGCAGATAAGCATTACGAAATTCTAGTTTAGACCTTTAACTGGGACATTTGCATGTGTGATGTATAATTGCATGGCCTGTTTTTTGGAGAAAAAGCTCAGTTTGGTTTGGGTTGTTTGTACAAAATGGACAAGGAGGCAACTCATCACTTCTGGGTCGTTGGCTTGATGAACAATGGTGAAGTTGCGTAATGACTATCATGAAAAAGGCTAACTAGAGGTTAAAAAGTAGTATTTTATTAGTTGTATAGGTTTTCGTAGTTCTACATTCCCACTTTCTTAAGGTTACTGTAGCTATATAAAAGCAATATATATACTATATACGTTAAGGTGAGTTTGGGCTGATGTCCATGGTTAATAGTCAACCAGCTTAGCACTTCAGGCAACATCAATTCAACTTCACCAGGTCAGCCAGCAGTTTTCAAGTTAAACAACCATAGTCCAGGACCTCCAGGTGCTTATGGTTTTTGCTAATCTTATTTTCAAGTTACATTTTAAGCTAACTTGATGTAAATCTTCCTGTTTTGCAAGCTAATCATTCCTGCTTAATTTGTTCTTTCTTTGGTTGTGTGTCGTTTTTAGGCATCATGTTAGTCTTTTGAGAAGTTGTGGCTTTTGAATCTGAAAGTGAGAATGATTTTGTGGAACGACATTATCCTGGATTGTTTTGGGCTTGGTTTGGTCCACCATCAATAATCATGCACTTGTTTTGGCTTTTATTTCAGAAAAATTTCTATGATCAAATTTCTTATCCTTGAGTTAATTGCAGTTCAATTCTATAGATTGATGAAGTCTTGCGAAGGGATTTTGTAGTGGAGATAGATTTTGTAGGATTGGTGCCCTTGGTTATTTAATTCTCTGTATCATAAACCACAGCGGTTTCCATCTGCCCCTTTTCGTTGTGACCCTTTTGTTTTATGCTTAGTGCTTTGCGACAATTCTGCATTGTTGTTGTGATGCTAGATATCTCTCTCTCTGGGCTAGAATTTATATATTAATCCGTAAGCAGGTTTCATAATTTCAGGTTTCTGCGATGAAAAATGGGATTCTCCTTTTTAATGCGTAATAATTCGTGAACTCTTGCTATATACTTGTTTGAGTACATAGTATTCTTTAACTCTATTGTTATACATTAAATGTCCTCTCTCTTACTTTTTATTACTAGACATTGGAAAGCTATTTGTAGAGTGTGAGAAATATTGCCCTTTATCTTTATTTTCTTTCAGTGGACATCTCATCATTAGTATTTTACTACATTATTATCTTGTTCTCAATATTTTTGCTCTTGCTGATCAAAAAGTAAGCATAGTGGCATTCTCTGGTTTATTTACACAATAAATTGAGAACTCTTGCTTTGTACTTGTTTGTTTGCATAATATTCTCTTACCTCTTTCTTTATACATTAAATGATCTCATTGTACTTGTAAATTCTCTCTACGCTGACTGATTGGTCTTCTGAACTTTCTTCTCGTGGAACAGATTTTTAGGTGCCATTAAGCAATACTTGTGTCTGTCGCTGCTGAAGAACAGTGCTTCAACACTTATGATTGTTTTCCAGCTTTCTTGCTCTATTTTCATTAGTCTGGTATCAAGATTTAGAGCCGGATTGAAGGCGGAGATTGGAGTATTTTTCCCTATGATCGTTCTCAGAGTTTTAGAAAATGTTGCTCAACCTAATTTCCAGCAGAAGATGATAGTGCTTCGGTTTCTTGAGAAGCTCTGTTTTGATTCACAGATTTTGGTTGACATATTCCTTAACTACGACTGTGATGTCAATTCGTCAAATATATTTGAGAGGTATGTTTCGTGCTGCCTTAATTGTTCAGTTTTTGTTTGACAATTGGTGCAAATTCCATTGACGACATTGAGCGTCTTTACTCTTTAGTATGGTAGCAGGCTTATTCTATTATCTTATCATTTACAGAATGGTCAATGGACTTCTTAAAACTGCTCAAGGGGTCCCTCCTGGCACTGCCACTACACTGTTGCCACCTCAGGAAGCAACCATGAAACTTGAAGCAATGAAGTGTTTAGGGTCTATTTTGAAATCTATGGGAGACTGGATGAATAAACAATTGCGCATTCCAGATTCTCATTCTCTAAAGAATATTGAAGGATCTGAGAACAGCAGCTCCGAGCTTGGGAGTCTTCCCATGGTGAATGGGAGTGTAGATGAGCCTGTTGAAACATCAGATTCTCATTCTGAAGCCTCCAGTGAAGTTTCTGATGTTTCAGCAATCGAGCAGCGCCGAGCATACAAGCTTGAACTTCAGGTAAGTAAATGTATTGGAGTTCTATAGCTAGACAGTCTTATCTTCTTAGAATTCCACTCACTACTCTAATGGAATCTAATGTGATATTTATGGCAGGAAGGTATCTCTCTCTTTAATCGAAAACCTAAAAGAGGTATTGATTTTCTGATAAATGCAAATAAAGTGGGTAACTCACCAGAAGAGATAGCAGCTTTCCTAAAAAATGCATCTGGGTTGAACAAGTCTTTGATTGGTGATTATTTGGGGGAAAGGGAAGATCTCTCTCTCAAAGTGATGCATGCATATGTGGATTCCTTTGATTTTCAAGGTATGGAGTTCGATGAGGCAATTAGAGCCTTTCTACTGGGTTTTAGATTGCCGGGTGAGGCACAGAAGATTGACCGTATCATGGAAAAGTTTGCTGAGCGGTACTGCAAATGTAATCCAAAGGCATTCACCAGTGCTGACACAGCGTATGTCCTTGCTTATTCAGTCATATTGCTCAACACTGATGCTCATAATCCGATGGTCAAGAACAAGGTAAGGTTATAAATGGTCGTTTGGAGTTATTGGGTGTCTTAAAATCTTGAAGACCTTCTCCTCATTGGGAATTTGTCATAAATTTTGCAGATGTCAGCTGATGGTTTTATTAGAAACAATCGTGGCATAGACGATGGTAAAGATTTACCTGAGGAGTACTTGAGATCATTGTTCGAGCGAATATCAAGAAGTGAGATTAAAATGAAAGACGATGGTTTTGCTCCTCAACAAAAGCAGTCTACAAATTCGAACAGAATTTTGGGATTAGATAATATATTGAATATTGTGATCCGTAAACGGTGGGAAGACAAGGATATGGAGACCAGTGATGATCTCATGAGACACATGCAAGAACAATTTAAAGAAAAAGCTCGCAAATCAGAGTAAGACCATTTATTTTTACCCTCTAGGTTTATGACTGCTACTCTCTTGGTACCATTAGACAGTTGTATTACGTGGCTTACAACAGAATTCTACTTATTGTGAATACCCAAGGTTGGATATATAAAATCCAATTTGCTGCTGTCCTCCTTTTAGGCCTTGTCTAATCTTACACCGCAATATATTCTTATCTTTTGAGTCCATGTATTTTATATTTGTCTTTTCTTTGTGGTTCTGGCTTCTCAAAGTGAATGATTTGAATTTCTTCTGGTGCGGTGTCTGGTCATTCTTTCAGCATGGTTTTCTTAGAATGATTTTGGTTATTGAAGTTCAAGATATTTTAAGGCCTAAGAAGTAAATCTGTAAAAGATCATTAGTGAGAAGTTAATGTAGGACACAGGTATAAAAAAATGAGTTAAACTTAGCAAAAGTCGAAATAGGAAAAGCGGAAAGGAAGAGAGCACGAGAGAGAAAAACAATTTAGTGTAGACTGGGATGGACTATAAAATAAGGATCAGTACTTGGCAGTAGCCCCCTCCCTGTTTGGCTAAAGCCTGGCAAATGATCTTCTGGAGTAAATGAGTATCGATGTTTGTTCTTGATGTTGAATTGTGTTGCTCAATTGCAGGTCTGTATATTATGCAGCGACAGATGTTGTCATCCTTAGATTCATGATTGAGGCATGCTGGGCTCCTATGTTGGCTGCTTTTAGTGTTCCTCTTGACCAAAGTGACGATGAAGTAATAATATCCCAATGTTTGGAAGGCTTCCGATATGCAATCCATGTTACTGCAGTGATGTCCATGAAGACTCATAGAGATGCTTTTGTAACCTCGCTCGCAAAGTTTACTTCCCTCCACTCGCCTGCGGACATCAAACAGAAAAATATAGATGCCATCAAGGTTGGTTTCCTCTGGTGTACTTACTGTAATGGAACCAAGGACCAAATTTCATTTTCCCATGTTGCTTCGGTAAGCTAAGAAGCGAAATGTTTATGCAACACTAGGTAAATGGCTAAAGAATTTGGAAACACATGAAATGTCTTTGTTGGGTATTTCCAACAGGTGTAGAAATATCTCAATGCTATGGTATGTTCAGTGTGTTTCAGTATGTTTCTTTTTGGAATCCACTATTATTTGGTTTCTATTTCTAGGAAACAAAAATTGTTTTTGGCTTCTTCTATGGAAAGCATTCGGAATTTGTTCATTGAGTTGAATATATAAGTTAAGGGGTTCTATTGTTTACTTTGCGTGCTTCTGAATTTAATGCATTAGTCATGTGTTATATGCATACTCGATTCAAATCATCAAGCAAAACTGAAATTGTTCATCACTAACTCCATAAAGGGCTACAATTTGTTTCGAAATTAATGCACATGAGCCTTTGACGATGGTTATTGTGTCAAGGGATGACATTCTTGGAGGTTGAAAAAGTTCCTGTCTATGGTTTAAAAAGTTCCTGTTTAAAACAAATGATTATGACTATTCAGATTTCAGCATTTAGTTTCCTACATTATTTTGACAGCTGACAAGTTGTTGGACTCTGAGTTTTTTTCCTTGCTCATGGAACTGGCACATGAATTGGCATTTTTGGTTTGTGATACAGGCACTAGTTGCAATTGCAGATGAAGATGGGAACTACTTACAGGAAGCTTGGGAACACATATTGACGTGTGTATCACGTTTTGAGCATTTGCATCTCTTGGGAGAAGGTGCTCCTCTAGATGCAACTTTCTTTGCTATTCCTCAGAATGATTTGGAAAAATCAAAACAATCCAAGTCAAATATCCTTCCTGTTCTAAAGAAGAAGGGGCCTGGGAGGATTCAACTGGCAGCTGGATCTGGGAAAAGGGGTTCATATGACAGTGCTGGCATTGGCGGCAATGCTTCTGGAGGAATTACATCTGATCAGATGAACAATCTAGTGTCGAACTTAAATATGTTGGAACAAGTTGGTGAGATGAATCGCATATTTGCACGGAGTCAAAATTTAAATAGTGAGGCAATTGTTGACTTTGTCAAGGCTCTTTGCAAGGTCTCTATGGAAGAATTGCGATCTACATCTGATCCACGTGTTTTCAGCCTTACGAAGATAGTTGAGATTGCGTATGAATTAGTTTCACTTTTTCCTGACCTTTTGTTTTAACTTCTGATGATTTAGTGCTGTCAAACGATTGTGACAAATCTAGTTGATTTCTTTTCTTATGAATAGGCACTACAACATGAACCGCATCCGACTTGTGTGGTCGAGCATCTGGCATGTACTCTCTGACTTCTTTGTAACCATTGGCTGTTCTGAAAACCTTTCAATTGCAATTTTCGCCATGGATTCGTTGCGCCAGTTATCAATGAAATTTCTGGAGCGGGAAGAGTTGGCTAATTACAATTTTCAGAATGAGTTTATGAAGCCTTTTGTAATTGTTATGCGGAAAAGTAGCGCTGTGGAAATTAGAGAATTAATCATCAGATGCGTTTCTCAGATGGTTTTATCTCGTGTAAATAATGTCAAATCAGGGTGGAAGAGCATGTTTATGGTATTGAGATCTCTCTCTCTCTCTCTCTCTCTCTCTCTCTCTCTCTCTCTCACACACACACACACACACACACACACCCCCTCTCACTGTTGGAGTATCTGTTGTCGATTCAATTTATTAGAACCATGTTTTCATTATGATGTGAACATTTTACAGGTCTTCACAACAGCAGCTTATGACGATCACAAAAACATTGTGCTGCTGTCCTTCGAAATAATTGAGAAGATTGTGCGCGACTACTTCCCATACATCACGGAGACTGAAACCACCACTTTTACAGATTGTGTGAATTGCTTGATTGCATTCACGAATAGTAGGTTCAACAAAGACATTAGTCTCAATGCTATTGCTTTCCTTAGATTCTGTGCGGCAAAACTTGCTGAAGGAGATCTAGGGTCCTCATCAAGGAATAAGGAGCAGGAAGGTTCTGGAAAGATTTCTCCATCTTCACCTCAAAATGGTAAAGATAGAAAACATGATAACGGAGACTTGCCAGACAAGGAAGACCATCTGTATTTTTGGTTCCCTTTATTAGCTGGTAAGGAAATTGTTTGGCTTTTGTTTATTGTCCTACAAAGTCATCTACTTTTCAGAGCTTTTTTGATAGTTTCCATATAGTTAATCTGAAAGTCAACTATGCTCACTTGGTAAATCGTTGAAAGTTTGAAACATTTCTCTTTTCTTTGCGCAGGATTGTCAGAACTTAGCTTTGACCCAAGGCCTGAAATCAGAAAGAGTGCCTTACAAGTACTCTTTGATACTTTGCGCAACCATGGTCATCATTTCTCTTTACCGCTGTGGGAAAGAGTGTTTGACTCGGTCCTATTTCCTATCTTTGACTATGTGCGGCATACTATTGATCCATCTGGTGGAGACTCGCTTAGTCAGGGGACAGATAGTAATTTGGATGAGCTTGACCAAGATGCGTGGCTCTATGAGACATGCACGTTGGCCCTCCAACTAGTTGTAGATCTTTTTGTTAACTTCTATGGCACTGTCAATCCACTTTTGAGGAAAGTGTTGATGCTATTGGTAAGTTTTATCAAACGTCCTCACCAAAGCCTTGCTGGTATTGGGATTGCAGCATTTCATCGTTTGATGAGCAATGCTGGGGATTTTTTTTCTGATGACAAGTGGTTAGAAGTGGTTTCATCTCTGAAAGATGCAGTCAATGCTACACTTCCCGATTTATCCTTCATTGTTGATGGAGATGCTAAGGTTTGGAGCAATGAAGAAGCTTTCTCTCGACAGAATAATGAAGACACTAATGGGTCTCGTACCCCTGATGATGATTCAGAGAACTTTCAGAGACACCGTCTTCATGCTGCTATTTCTGATGCCAAGTGCCGAGCTGCTGTCCAACTTTTACTGATTCAGGTAGAAAATTCTTCCCTTTCAGTTCTGATTGTTCTGTGAAATATGCTTCTAAGTCGTGTACCGTATTTGTGAGGTAAGCTCAGTTAGCTGGTATAGTAGACTTGTCTTTTACCTGGAAATAATCTGCAAAACTTAGCTGCCAAATGGAGTACTTGAAGCATATATTGATGTTTCTGTACTTTTACGAGCGCACACATTCACATGATCGAACAGGTTTTTCTGTTGACTCTTTTGGTTTGTCTTTAATCAAGGGGAGTGATTTTGGCACTCCCCAAATTGATGACCGCACTCCCAATGGGGGAGTGCCAAAATCAATTCCTATATGAAATGGATTTTGGCACTCCCCTTGTGAGTGTGGTTATCAATTTGGGGAGTGCCAAAATCGATTCCCTTAATGAATTTTAGTATCTAGATTGCTGGCATTGCTACACTATTTGTTGATTTGCCGAGTGTTCATAATTCATAGATGAAGCCAGCAGATAAAAGTAATTACTCGTGTTGGAGAATATGGTTGTATATTTCTACCATGAGTTATCTACATAATTGGTTGCCCGGCTGTTTTCTTCTTGTTTAATCTTTCATTTTAAGCAATTACAAACCTGTCATGAGATTTTTGTTTTCCTTGTTGCATTAAACTTTGGCAGGCCGTGATGGAGATCTACAGCATGTACAGACCTCAGCTTTCAGCCAAAAATACCATAGTCCTATACGACGCTGTGCGTGCTGCAGGGTTCCACGCTCACAAGATAAACAGCGACCTTACATTACGTTCAAAGCTACAGGAGCTGGGATCCATCACCCAAATGCAAGATCCCCCACTGTTACGGCTTGAGAATGAGTCTTACCAAATTTGCCTCACATTTTTACAGAACCTAATTCTGGATAGGCCTGAGAGTTATGATGAGGAAGAAGTGGAATCTCTCCTGGTTGACCTTTGTCAAGAAGTCCTCCAATTCTATATAGAAATTGCGCGTTCTGGACAGGTGTCCCAGTCATCTGTTGGTGGGGGCCCCCAGTGGTTGATTCCTTTAGGTTCTGGTAAGCGGAGAGAATTGGCTGCACGGGCCCCTCTTATTGTTACGACTCTGCAAGCTATTTGCAGTTTAGGAGATTCTTCATTTGTGAAAAACTTGGCTCACTTCTTTCCCCTACTCTCAAGCTTGATATGCTGTGAGCACGGGTCGAATGATGTTCAAATAGCCCTTAGCGAAATGCTGAGCTCGTCAGTGGGTCCCGTTTTGCTACGATCGTGTTGATCTCACATACGGTTTGACCTCACGTTTTGAGATGTATGATAGTTTTATTCAATACTTGCATTTTTCTTCTTCTGTAATGGTTCTCACTTCTTACTGGAAAATAACAGTTTCATAGCGTCCAAAGAGTTAGCGTTGGTTTTTGACTACCAAGTGCTTCTGTACCGTCAAGTTTATTCAGGGGACTTTAGTTTTCTTCTTTAGACTTTAGAATGCACAGAGTTGGTAGCAGGTGTTCCAATGTTGTATGTTGTTTTACGTGTTTTTGCCCCCGGCTGCTTTAGCAGCAATAATTTATGTAAAAAAATATCTTATATATCCAGCGTAAAGTAATTGAGGTTTTCTTTGAAATGCAAGTTTCCTTGTTTTCGGCAGTGATCTGCCGAGTTCATTTATTGGATATGCATAAAGGGTTATCTTTTTCTTCTGCCGATATTCTTCTACTTTTCTGTAATTAAATGGATGGTATTCTTTGTTTTTGTGCCTGAAATGATCCGCGATGGTGGTTTTGAGTGGACTATTGTTGGATTGTAATTGTCACTCTAAGCAATTCCTCAGTACATCGTATTTGCAAACGGGCTTTCAGCCCAGCAGCAAGGAGAGGGGCCTAAGCGTAGCCTAAACGCCAACAGGCTTTTGGCCCAGCAGAATGGTGAGGTTTCAGGTTCAAGTAAATGGAGCTATGTTCGGACTTTCAAACCATGGTTGCTATATATGACGGGAAAAAGAAATCCTATTCCTAGGTATCGGTCAACAATTGCCTCTTAATTACTAGCATTACAGCCTTGATGGGTCCTTGGAGATCCTAAGAACTGCGGCGGAGCAAAAATATCAAATTAGAGTATTTAAAAGATGTGAACTAAAGTTGAATCATCCAATAAGATCTCTTTTTAAAGATTACCTTAATGGGAGTTAAGTTCGGCACTCGTTTAAGTCACATTTTCTTGAATTGCACTTCTTCATCCTCTATGCAATTAATGCATTTGAACAAGTGAATTAGAAATTGGAAATAGAAGATGAATTCTTGTAAATTAACTTAATAAAAACACAAGTGCCCCTTTTTTCCTCTCGTTCTCTTCTCTCTCTAGAACCTCTCTTGCTTAGGGTTTCAGGGGTGGCAAGAGAGGGGAGGAGCTGAGATCTGTGAGTCTCCCCCTTCTCAGTGAGGTTTTCTCTTCCTATTTTTTAGGTTTTCCTCTCTTTTCCCTCTTGTTTTGTGATCTGTTCTTCCACCACCGAACCCACGGACTCTTCCACCTAACCCAGTTCTGCCGCTGCCTTTGTCGCCTGCATCAGATGCTTCACCTCACCCTCCGACGCCTTCATCACCTTCCCCAGATCCGCCTCGCTCAGCCCCGTCAACGTTCACTGCCACGCCGCCTCACCCAGCCCAGTCACCGATCCCCGTCGCGCCGCCTGTCCGCTCTTCCTCCACCAGTCACCCTCTCCGCCGCCGCCGCCTTGGATCGCCTCTCACCTCCTGCCAGTCACCGACCTGTTATTCGTAAGCCTCCTCGCTCCTCCTCACACTTCTTCAAATCTGGGCCTTTTGCCGCCCTCGGAAACCTCTGGAATCCGTCATCGAGATTTGCAGTTGGTGTACGGCGGTGCTCCGTTGGCCCTCGGGCTTTTAGCTGTTTTTTCAATTTTAAATGTATTAACAGGTTGTGTACTGGTTTGGTGTTGTTTGTTGGTCCCTGCGTGGACCGTTCTTTGCCCGCTAAAGGTTTGGTCTACTGTATGTCAAAGATTTCTATCCGGTCCCCATTGATACCCCGTCTGTTGAGGTTTTTACCCAACTTAGGGCTCTAGACTCGGTTTTTGTTCAGCTTTGGGCTGTTTTCTGTTTCAATGAAAGCATTTGAGGCATAGTTTTTGGATTAAAAAAAAAAAAAAAAACCTATTTTGAAAAAAAAAAAGGGTGAAAAACATCACCCTTTCCCCCCACCCCCCCCCCCCCCCCCCCCAAAAAAAAAAAAAAAGAAAAAAGAAAAAAGAAAAAAAGAAGAAGAGGGTGACAATTATCCAAATTCATGAACTCCACTATGTTGCTGCTAGCCACGTTATTTACACTACTAGCAAAAGAAACTACTTGTCTGGCTCTAAAAAACTTCTGTTCTTTAAAAAAAAACTGATCTACTTGTGTTCACCGGCAAATGAGAGCTACTTTTTAGGAAACGCTAGCAACGCGAAAACATAAATTCTCATCGAATCCCAACTTATTTGATGGAAGATGACGTTGTAATACAAAACAAATCCTGCACTGAAGCATCAATCGAGTCTGCTCGTGTTGTGCAGACAACACGGGCAGACACGAGCTTCCCACACTCACCGTTAGTGCGAACTACTATCCCTGTCATCTAATAGACACCGTCCACCATTCAGGCAGATGAGTCACGAATTAAAGTCCACATTTGAAACAAAACAGAGTAGAAAACCAGAAATGACAGACAGATTATCAATATAGCTAGTTCAAACTTAAAGCACCAATTTCACCCAAAAAAAAATAGAAAACCAAAAAATGACAGACAGATTATCAATATAGCTAGTTCAAACTTAAAGCACCAATTTCACCCAAAAAAAAAAAACCAACCACCAAGCATCATAATGTCTCGGCTAAAACAAAGTTCAAAAGCAACTAAAGGCATTGCAGGGGCAGGTTTATCAGTTCCAGTTTCTGGATTTGTTACGAAATCTAAGCATACTGATCATAGCAAGTATCTTGAAAGTCAACAGAGCTAGAGAGGACTGCTCAGACAGGCGCGGTAGGCTCTTTTGGGGACCGATCCGGCTTCTTGTTCTCGTTCTTCTTCTTTGATTGTTTAACTTTGGACTCAGATGTGTCAACAGCAAGTGAAGGCGGCGGTGTAGCTTGTGGTGCTTTCCCTTGTTCATTACTTGGAGAAATACCCAAAGAAATGTTTACGCCATTCCTCAACCAGGCCTGTTGAAAAGTTTAGAAGATAAGTTAGGGATTTCCAAATTTATACGTGAATGAAGATATAGAAACAGTGAAACACAGAGAGATCGAGGAGAGACAAGATGTTTACTTGAGGTTAGTCCATTACCATGGGAGAAGATCAATAGCACTGTTTATTTTCCAAACACACTTTAAAAGTGGGAGAGGTATACACACACAAACTCAAACACTCTTTATTATGCCCAGAAACAGAAATTACAAAGTACTCAACAACAAACGTATTGACTCAACAACAACAACAACAACAACATGCGACAGACACTCTATTCGGTACCACATTACAGAGATAATGCAACACACATACAAGACCCCTTGATCAAACTTATTGACTCAACAACAACAACAACGATAATAGCATGCTACCACACTAAAAAATTTATTCGATACAGCATTTCTCATATCACAGCCCTTCCAGTTTGGTTTGGTAGAAGAAGTTGAAGTTGTTGACGCCAGTGTAAACGCCATCATCCCAGTTGTAGATAACTGTGTTGCCGTTCACAAGCGTGTCGCGTTGAGTATAAGAGAACGGAACGTCGCATGAACCCTGTGTCGCTAAGAGACTCATCGTGACCTTGCTCATTGGCGGCACGGTGGTCGTGTACTCAATCTTTACTTCGTTGTCTGTTGTCACAGTTTCGCCCCATTGGTATTCTCCGGTAAACTCAGTTGAAACTTCAACCGTTCCTTGTGCTACGAATGGAATGCCCGTCTGGATACTTGTTGTCACGCCTAACTTCAACGAAACGCTGCCCTTCCAAGTACTGCTCTTGGAGTCTTTATGCGAGAAGCCCAGTGTTTTAGTGTCGGATACTAGCTTATTGTTTTCGGCACTTGAACTTGAAAATGTGATGATGTTTTGGTTGTAGATTCTCGCATCCGAGAGGCAAAATTTGACATTATAAATTTCCCTTGAGATAACAAGCTCTTCAACCACCAGGCGTGCCTCCGTGGAAATGGTGGTTACTCCTGCATTGAGACAACTGATCTTGCCCTCGGCGGTGAGCCTCTTGCAGAAATTACCCAAATTGCGGAGAGCGACGATGTTGTTGCCAACTTTTACTGGAGAGAACAACGTGTCTGAGTTGTTGTTGGTGGAGTCATCTGAGTCGGCCCATATCCAATTAGGACTGCGCCTCCAGAATTTGCCAAAGTGATTGTTCTTGATGCGGATGCTTCCGTCATTAGTGACGAACACCTCGTTCCCGACCGTGGGATCTCCATAGTCATTGGACGCGAACTGTAGATACTGGTGTGGTGTCCCTCGATCCAGCGGGCGCTGAGGTATAGGTTGTTGTCCCCCTTGAACGCGATGTGTCGGGGCAATATCAACAGCGATTCCCAATCGACAATACTGAAAACATCAGGGTTATCAAGAGCTTCTGCTGTTTCTAGTGACCAATCGACGACAGGTGATGGTGGTAGTGCCAATAGGCTATCTGGGGGGGGCGCTGGTGGTCCCCAGCATCACCGTGGAGATTATATAGCCCCCGAGCTGAAGGTGGCGAAGTTGAACAGTAGTAGTAGTGCTACTACTGCCTCCTTCACCACCATCTACCGGAATAGGCTCGAACAAGGTACATGACCATTGGGATTGGTCTTCCTCAGGTTCATCAGCCCCTGCAATAAGGAAGGAGTCAGAGCTTGACTTAGCTACCCAGTATTTGTTACTGTAACAGCATCTTATGTGAACAAATCCATTATTGCTCTTTGCACTCTCAATTTCGAACTTCACATATGGGCTCAGGATCTCCTCTCCACTGAATTGGCGAAACCCATGTCTCTGCCCGTCCTCATCTCAGTAGCGCAAGTACTTTCTTGGGTGGAAAGATGATTGGGTCACCGCAAACCTTGGCAATGCCAACGCCATTCTCTTGATCGATCGTTAATTAGCTATATATATATATTGATCTGATGTTTTTTTTTTCTTTTGCTCTTGTGCTTTTCCTCCACTGACTGATGATATGTATGCAATTTATAACAGTGGAACTTCGATCGGTGCATGCATGGCCCAAGTGCCCAACCCAATTGAAAGTGGTCCAGCTAAGATATTAATTTTTTCTCATCTCTAACTGGAAAACGTGTTAAATCACACGTATGCAATTTTTAGTCCAATAACTTCGGTGCATGGCCCAACCCAATTGACCTCTTGTCCTCATATCATCATCTCCAACAGAAAAACGTGCGTGGCAAATAGATAACTGACGAGGACTGTTTAGTGGTGTTTATCGGTGTAATCTGAATGAAAAATCGAAAGATTGGATCGAACACCTACACATATCCAATCAAGCCGATTCCTGTCGACCCCTTTGTTTTTGTTTTTTTTAAAAAATTATTGAACGGCTTGGACCATCTGTGCGGGATTCGGAGTAGACCCCGCATGCCAGGGTGTGCACCGTCGGTGGCCGTAGTTGGGTTGTTTTCTATATCACCAACCTCTTGTCCTCTCTCCTACCCCAAGCGGAAAATGTGTGATAGGTACACACAACTCAAAACACAAATGCATTACGCTGTTCCCTCATAATTTATTGAGTATATTCACGGCTCACAACAATTTTTACTATGTACCGGATGAGGAAAGAATACAAGTTACATAGGCTACCAAGGTTCTAAATATTGTACCGATTAAGGTACTGTTACCGGCATGTTTACGGGTATAACACACCCATTTTCCAGGATAAGAAAAAAAACACAATTTCTGCGAAATCTCATTACAAAATTGCATGCCATTTAAATGTAGGTACACACAACCCGCAATGAGAACAGAAAACACAAATGCAAGACGTTCCCCAATAGTTGTTATGTACACACAACCCGCAAAGAGAATTACACCCGACCACATACGTGCGGTACACGTACGTGCGAGTATGTATGGCACCACGTGAGGGTGCGTCTTAGTGGATTACCCCGATCCCGTACGAGACACTCAAACGACTTGGATCGTTAATAAAACTGTAGAGAATTTTATTCCGCATCAAAATGAAAATCACATGACAAAATGAAAGGATCTTTCTCACCTAATAAAGCTTTCAAGCATTTAATTAGCCCAAGGGCTTGGCCTAGTAGTCTTAACCTGAAACTTAGAGTTTGCTCCTTTTAAAGATTTCAAGTTCGGTTCTTCTCGCTAGCAACTTTTGGGAGCACCTCATCCTAAGTGTATAAAACGACTGTAAGAGGGGCTATAGAGATTAGTTTGAGGTATCTGAGATGCGCGCAAGCTAACTCAAGACTGCACTACCAAAAAAAAATAGCTTTCAAGCATGCTAATAATATGGCCGAAGTGCACCTTCAATCTTCATTAGCATGTAGTAGTCTCTAAATCAATCGGACCAATAGCATCTACTTATACCTTATCTACATGTTGCGCTGAGAACGGGTAATATAAGGGTCGTGTCATAATCAACTGGAATCAATTTTGAAAGTCTTAATCAAATTAGCACAAATGCAAGTGGGGTGGAATGCAGTTGGAGCTGGTGCCTCCTTTATTTAACTCTTATGCACATGGACGGTGTTCGATTTTCGTAAGCACTCATCCCCTCCTCTAAGTTCCTAGGATATAGTAGTCGATTAGGATTATAGGATTAATGAATGAAAAAAAAAAGGGAATTGATTTCTACGCTCCATTTTTTGGTAACCACACTCCCCTTTTTTTTTTATTTTAGTGTTGGGTTGGGCTCTATTGTTTCTATGTTGTAATCCCTTGTAGACCATTCGGTGTTTGGGCCTTTGTCCATTAGTGATGTATTCCAACTTTTTGTTGGATCCCCTCTTCCTTCTTCCCTCTTCCCGTTTTTAATAAAATTTTCATCTTTTGCCGATCAAAAAAAAAAAAAGTGTATGTATTTTTTTGCGAAATAACAAAAAAGAAAATGTGGATATCAAAAATGGGAGTGTAGAAATCAATTCCCCAAAAATAATCATATCAACACAAATGGAGATCCATTTAAGAGGTTGGAGTTATTATTATCCAGTATGTGTGGGACCCACTCCCTTTGTGAGTGTGTGTATAAATATTTGTGTATTTGGACGTGGTTGTAAAATTATTGATATTTCCTTTGAGTGGAGCGTCGGCGGAGGATTGTGAGAGGTGTGTAGTCACCTGGACCATGGGAGTCCATTTAAGAGGTTGGACTCCAAAAAACAATCCGTGGTTGAGAATTACTTTGATGATTGAGTCACATACATCAACGTAAATCTCAACTAGTTATCTCAATCACTAGTTGTTCTTTTCGGGATACTTTCGGAGTAAGTTTTATTTGTCTCTAGCATTTTCCCATTTTTTATCCTCTTCCTTTTTCTAACGGTCGACCAGAGCTTGTGTGTGGAATTTCTCTGGGACTTCGTGAGTTCTATTGTGGGTGACGGGTCTCAGTACAGCCTATATTCAAACAGGCTTTCGGCCCAGCTGAAAGGAGAGGAAATGGGCCTAAGTGTAGCCAATACGCCAATGGGCTTTTGGCCCAGCCGAACGGCAAGGTTTCAGGTTCAAGTAAATAGAACTATGTTCGGACTTTCAAACCACTAATGCAACATATGACAGGGAAAAAAGAAAATCCTATTCCTAGGTATCGGTCCAAAAATGACCCCTTAATCACTAGCATTACAGCCTTGACTAGTCTTTGGAGATCCTAAGAAACTATGGTGGAGCAAAAATATCAAACTAAGGTATTTCAAAAATGTGAACCAAAGTTGATTAATCCAATAAGACCTTCTCTTTCTAACGATTATCTTAATGGGAGCTAAGTTTGGCAGTCGCCTAAGTCACCTTTTCTTCGATTGCACTTATTTTTTTGCCTTGTCCTTGTCTTCTTCATCCTCTATGCAATTTATGCATTTGGACAAGTGAATTAGAAATTGTTAATAGAAGAGGAATTCTTGTAAATTAACTTAATAAAAAGAAAAAAAAAACCTATTTTGAAAAGAAAAAAAAGAGAGGGTGAAAAACATATCACCCTTACACACATTATACTAGGCTAGCTTGGTATGCTATTGGGCTTGGACTGGTCGGCTAGTAACTTTGGGTATGGATTGGGTATTCAAGTCAAGCCCACATGAATATATAAATTACTATTAGGCCATATACCCCATTAAACTATAATGCATCACCTTTTTTTCCCCTTTAAAACTACAAACACAAACACACATTTTCAAGATTAAAATTATTCTACTATTGGTATATACGGGTCGATAAACAAAACCGTTTCCTGGTCATAATTTATTAGGAAGACATTTTGGTCGTTATCTTGGACATGCTGACATGAAAGCCCTCAGATTATCTTTTCCCTTCCATTTCCTTACTTTTAATTTAATTTCGACGTACGTACAGAGCATTAAAACCCATGTCTCAATGTAAATGTTAGTTATATGTTGCTTAACAAAATAAAAACAATCACTTTGATCCCTGTCCAAAGAACTTTCTAGTAATATTATTAATGGCCTGATCATCATAGTAGTTAATTAACTGCGTTGTTGAGTATTATGTCATTCATTTTCTTAGTACTAATTAATTTCTAAATTCAGTTGCTTGATCCATATTGTTTAATGAGTAATAAAGTAACACTTCAATTAATTTGCTGCACTGACCATATATTATATATACTAGTTAATCGAAATGTGGATCGCAATCATTTTGTTTGCTTTGAAACTAGTTAAAGTATTGAGTTCATGGGTTCTTTTTAATCCCATCATTTTTGTCATGTGTTTGTCCTATGCTTATTTTAGAATACAAAAAAAAATATTCTAGAATTAATTAACTGAAAAAAAAGAAGCAGCACGAAAACAGTACCCCTGAAGTTATCATTGGACACAAATTCTTTATGCTTACCAAACCAATGTTGGACAGATATAATTATTATGCTTTGAGATCTGAAACCACACAATTTTAAGCAATGGACAATATTTACATATTTATATACCTCTTTCTTGTATTTAATCTTCTACTTTACCAAATCCAATATTAGTTCTTACAACAATCTTTAATTAAGCAGCTTTGGAAGTTTCTCAGAACAATCGAAACTCCAAGATATTTCCCCGTTTAGGATTTTCCACGTATATCTTGGTGTTCTCTGTTTGTTCGCTTTTCATTTGTGCTGCTGGTTAAAATATTGATTGGTGGGTTAACGATTGGAATATTTTCTAAAGCGTATATACCTAGTCGAACTAGGATTTTCAGGTTCTTTGCGGAATTCGTGAAACCCTAACATAGGATCTTGAGGATACAAATAACAAAATTGAAGAGTAAATTGAAAATCAAACCAGCCAACCACACAAGTTTACAGTGTCTTTCTTGAATGCAGCATCTGGTTTATTATAATGAAAATGTATCCTGAAAAGGTAAATCAACGGTATAGATTTATTTTAAAGTGCATTTGTACCGTTGATTTACCTTTTGGGGTATATTTTACTTGTACCTAGCACTCCTCGTTAATAAAGTGAGGAAATTAACTCGGATAGAGATCGACTTAACCCAATTGAGGTCACCCCTGACCTGGCTTTGATACATGTGTCATTTTTGGGAGACATGCAATCTAAAAAACCAATCCTGAGAAACCAATTGGTAAAAGTGGAGTAGTTTATCGACTACATTAACGAAACTTGAGTGGCTTAAGTAAGTGATACAGAACGAGTCTAACAAAATTCTCAACATTCATAAACGTCAGAGTTTAATCGATCTATTCAATCTTTAAAAAAAAAAACTCGTTCGAATTGTTGACTTCTATTGGTGTGTCATTTTAGAATAAGACAATAGAATATGTATATTGGTTAATGATGCGTTCTGGGGAAAAGATTTCAAAGGAGTTTGAACTAGATAGGCTCCCAATTAAACTCGGTTGGCCGATGGTTAAGACCTAATACTTAAGGGTTTGTTACCTCTTAAGATTTTCGATGTACCCATTTCGAGATTTATAAAATGTTTCGTTTGCCAAGCAAAAAAAAAAAAGATTTTATGATCGAACTCTCTTTGGTGATATCAATTCATTTGGGGCTAGTTTATACGGGACTTTTGCTCTAGCTTTAGTTGGACTTTCCGTAAGTGGGCGGTGAAATTGGGCCTCAGTATTAGTCGACGTTGGTTAGTGATGTGTTTTGGGGAAAAGATTTCAAAGGAGTTTGAACTAGAAAAGCTCCCAATTAAACCCCAAGGGTTGGCCGACGGTCAAGACCTGATACTTAAGGGTTTGCTCCCTCCTAAGATTTCATGATCGAACTTATCTCTCAAGTGCTATTAACTTATTTGAGGCCTGTCCATACATAGCAATGGCTCTGGCTTTAATTCGGCTTTCTGTAAGTGGATGGTGGAATTGGACCGCAATATTAGTCGAGGTGCACGTAAAGTTGACCGAATACGTACTTTAGTTATATATACACACATACATGATGGATAAGCTCCCAATTGATGATGGTTACCTCCACAAAATGCTCTTTAGAAACGATGAAAGGGACTCAAAACTTACAGACATTCAAGATTAAATTAATGCAAAGATGAGCCCAAAATCAAATGTGAAAACAAACCGTTGACATAACGCTAGCCGATTCCAAAATTAATTAAATTAACATTTGATTAATTTTGAAAGAGTCTGAAATAATTAAGCTGGTGGAGGTGTGACTAGCTAGCTAGATAGAATCAATCAATATTCCAAACCAATCACCATCTGTGATCACGTGGTCACCTCAACTTTGGTCGGCTGTTTAGCCTCTATTTAAAATCCCCAATGCCGATGTTAGAGAGTTGTTGGCATCCACATCGGATGCGGATGACGCGACGTATCGACTCATAAGACGACACGCGACGCTTTCGTTTCTAAAAACAATGTCCGAGTTAAAAGTCTGAAGGGACAAACGTCCCTTCAGGCTCGCTATTGGGTTGGGTCAAAGCGGACGATATTATTTGATGGAGGTTAAAACACGCATTTTATCTAGCGCTAGCGCGATAGGGCTCATAAGCGGCGGGAATGTTGACATCACGTAGCATCCAAACGGTGTCCAACCGGCCCTTTGGCTGGGTCAGAGGCGATAGCGAGGGGATAGCAGTTTCAGATGGAGGCTAGCTAGATCACACATACTTCTTACATGGTATCCGAGCAAAATCCCTGCTTAAGCCTTGGAAATGTTAGCATATCACATCAAATCCACGTACGCAAGATGCTTTCGTTTAAAGTTGGCGTCTATCGTGCTTAAAAGTTCAAAGAAATTAACAAACCCGCGAAACCAACGGTTGGAGTACCGATGGGTCGGATTGGGTCAAAACGGACAAAAGTAAGAGTTGGAAGAAATAGGCCGGGTGCAATATTATTAATCATTAATTAATTAATTAAGCCAATTAATTCACAGAACAAAAGCAGCTTCCTAGAAAGTGATCAAGAACATGCAGGGTAGCATTATTAAGCGAGAGATTCGAAGGCTTAGTTAGGTGCTCATCACATGAAAGTAATAGTGTTCGTTTTTCTTTGCAAGTGGCGGGTCCATGCTTTTCACCAGATTAGCTTTGTCGATATAATTCTTTATTTAAGAGAGAGAGAGAGAGAGAGAGCTAGGGTTGATTAGTTTAATATGGGAAAGGGAGAGTTGATTAAGATAAACATGACAATGAAGTGTTTTGGTAATAGCTCCAGATATGCAACATTTTTCTAATTAAGCATCTCTCTCTCTCTCTCTCTCTCTCTCTCTCTCTCTCTCTCTCTCTCTCTAGATATGCAACATTTTTCTAAGCATCTCTCTCTCTCCAAAGGCAAGACTTTGCCCCCCCTTGAAACCCCACACTTCCATTTTTCACTGGATTCAACATTTGAGCCCCTCTTTTAAGGGATCTTGTGAAACTCTTTTTTGTTTGAGGGGAAAAAAAAAATACTCATTTTTGTTTGTTCTGTAGCGTGATTGCAACCTGCAAATAGTCCTTCTTCTTCTTGGAAAGATGAGTTTTTGGTTTTTAGGTGTCAAGATGAGTGATAATTAATTATAGTGTATTGTTCTTATGCTTTTAATAACAGATATTCCAGCCAGTAACAGA
Organism: Rhododendron vialii; assembly: GCF_030253575.1. Lineage (NCBI taxonomy): Eukaryota > Viridiplantae > Streptophyta > Magnoliopsida > Ericales > Ericaceae > Rhododendron > Rhododendron vialii. The sequence goes on along the minus strand of NC_080563.1, from coordinate 2,708,557 downwards.
TGTTCTGGCCAGGTTAAGCACGGCCTCAATTAATTCCAGAATCTTAGAAATTAATAACTGAGAAAATTTTCAGTGGTTCAGAGTGAGGGTCAAACTAGCGAACTTGAAAGATAACCTCTTACATGTTGACAAACTCAATTATTGTGAGACTTATATATAGCAAACTCAATAATTGTACAACTACATGGCTAAGTCCCACAATGCTGTCACAAGCATATATATAACATGCCCAAATAAATACAACTACCTGAAAACCATCACCTTCTAAAATAGGCGAAGGAACAAATCTTGTTGAAACTGAAATCGGGGCAATCTTCTTCAAACGCATCCAAACAAGACTTCTGTCGAAACTTTAGATCCAACTCAAAAACCAAGTCATTGGAGTAAGTGGAGATCAAAGTCTAGAAGTCACATTAAATAGTCACTCCTTCTACACCTAATCAATGCGAGACTTGTATTATCAAGCATTTTCTCCGAAGCTATAGGTTTATGTTTCATATTATGCAGTTGGTGGCTTGCTCGAACATCTTTTTTATGCCCTTTCGGGTTTATGTAACAAGCCAAGCTCAATGTGCTTTTTTTTTTTGGCTGGTGTAACGAAACACTCAACCAAAAATAATGTTAGAAAACTTGGAGGATTCCAACTTAAAATCAATTGGTAATTGGTGGTGGAATAGCTTTTAGAATTTATTAACCAAGTTTGGATGACTCAGATAAGCAATGTTGGATAAAGTCTTAACAAAGGAAATTTTCTTTGGTTCCAATAAACGCAATGTTGCATGCCAATTAGAAAATGAAAGGAGAATTGAAAGAAATATAGCTACGCATAAAAGCTAGAAGCAAATCCTTTTGAAAGTCCTTCTAGAGATCTAGACACACCAAAATGTATCAAATAAATTAAGAAGAAAAAAAAAGGGTAAATTAACATGAGTATAAAACAATGTGTGTCAGTGTATCAGTATTACATAGTATTAATTTCACCACAAATACTAGAAATTATGGACACATGTTTTTAGAGCAAGACAGGAATTTAATTAAGAAACCAACCTAGATGTGGTGGGGCACCTTTGACTCATGACCAGGAAAATGATAGTTTGTTTTGCGTCGTAAGAGTACCATAGCATTTTGCAATCATAAATTTTCTGTTTTTTCGATCATTTCAAAAGAACAAAAATTCCTGTCATTTCGAGAGAGAGTTATATTGATGTTACGCCAAATAATTGGGGATTGGACATACACTTCTTCTCTCAAGTACTTCACAGGGTCCTCTATTTTGACCTTATTTCCATTTCCATGTCATTTTATTCCCTTTATTTGATTGGACTTGCTTGGATTCTGTTCTAAAACTCTCTTTGGGCAGTGTTTGGTTTGTTGGAATGAAAATATGGAAAAGCTAATTTATTTTCTTAAAAATGCTCATACCGGAAAGAGCAATTTGATTCTATACAGAGTCGAGAGATTATATTTTAGTAGGAGATAGTAGTTTACCAAATTCATAAGTATGTGAATTCTATTGGAAGGTAGTAAATTCATAAGTCATTGCCTTATTCACTTGGCTACATCTAGGGCTGCAAACGATCCGAGCTGCTCGGAGCTCGGCTCGACAACGGCTCGACTCGGCTCGGTTCGAGACACAAACGAACGAGCTCGAGCTCGAGTTCTGGGCTCGTTTCGTAAACGAGCCGAGCTCGAGCTAGTCGAAACTCGGCTCGAATTGGCTCGCGAGCTCAATTATATTATATATATTTATATTTAAATATATATTTTACATATTTATATTTATTTATATATATATATTTATATATATTTGTTTCATAAACGAGCCGAACCAGCCGAGCTCGAGCTCTGTAAATACTTCTCGAGCCGAGCTCGAGCTCGAGTTCTGCAGCTCGTCACGAGCTCGAACACTCTAAAACTCGGCTCGGCTCGGCTCGTTTGCAGCCCTAGCTACATCCGTCCTCTTAAGATTTCAATAGGAGACGATTTCATTTTTATCCAACAATCATTTATTCAAGTGAACCAAACACTTAACCTTTGTTCTTGTCCTAATGCTATATATCAACTGCATAATGGGGCTGGGGTGGTTTCAAGATTTTTAAATCAGCAGTGACAAAAACTTACAGAAAATTTTGTATACGAAATTTTGATAATCTACAAAAGTTAGGCACAAAATTAACAAACGCGAAAAAAATTTGAATAAAAACAAAACAAAAAAAATCTCAAATATCCCCAAAGTCCTTAGTTGAACTTAGCCCAAGTGAAGCTGAGTGTAGAGTTTGTGCCATTTTAACAAAACAAATACTAGTACACACAAACGATACAGTAAAAATAGTACACCACCGGAAATATATATATATACTTTGTATATTAGTAAAAAAAAATGGCATATAAATTTCAGCGCTTGGTTGTGTTAGCCATCACAACACAATCGACCCAATAACAAGAAAGAAACATTGGAATTATTGGAATGGGTGTTAGGGCAAGAGAACACGCACAAATAAAAAATAAATAAGCAATCGAAAGAACACGTAGCTTATGTAATATGTCTAATTGTACTCGATCTATGGGGTGTTAGAGGGTTTCATTATGATAAAAGATGAACAAGTTACGATGGAGGCTCCCTATCCTTTGCCTTTTATAAGGAAAATACAAGAGAAGCAATACAAGAGAAGCCCTAAAAAACATCAAAGCGCGACACACAGCTTTTCTGGTCCGAACTAGAGAGACCCTGGTATGGACCACCGAACTCGCTAATCCTAACCAAATCGAACCACAGATGCCAAAACTTGTAAAATTACTGTCACCATTAACCCGAAGAAGTTGACCTAAGATTTAGAAATTTGGTTCCTCTCATGATCTCGCGGCTTCATAAGGGACAGTAGAAATTAATTTCACATGCGAAAGTTGGTCCAGAATACGCTGTGGAAAAAATTACTGCTACCAGAAATAAATAGCCCGCTCGTGGTGGTAAGTGGTTGAAGTCTGTGCTGTCAGCTCCACCCAATTCCCGACCCACGCCTCTCTCTCTCTCTCTCTCTCTCTCTGTGACTGTGCATATTAAATTAGCCCACACGCCGTGGTTTCATATTCCAACAGCAAACTCCCTCGTAATGCTGGTGCTGTCAAACCCAATTTACTAGTCGATTTCTCCAAAAACTCCTCCTCCCTTGCTTAACAGTGCCGGGTAGGTACCATGTGGTGTCTGCTTGGCATATTCGAGTCGTTTAATGTGATTTTGGACGGTTCGGATTTGGAGAGAGAAAAATGAGAGAGAAAGAAGAAGGGTGAGAGGAGAGAGGAGAGAGAAGGTTTCAATTTGAGCCGTCCAAAAGTGCATCGGACATGATGCAGAATGGAAATTGAAATAATTTAATAAATAGCATTCTCTAGTTTTATTATTTTAGTTATAAATTATTTTTAAATATTTCGCTTTAAGTGCCATTTGTTTTAGCAAGTTTTCTTTTATTTTCTAGTATTCAGATTTGAGAATATCTCAAATTTTTTGATTTTGGTAATTATTGAGTCAATAAGAGATTCATCGAGATTCAACTTCCTGTTTTGCCGATTCCTTTTCGGTCTTAGTTTTTTTTGTGTGAAATAAGTTGTACGGTGACATTAAAATTTAGTTGTTTATGATTGAATTAATGAAAATTGAGAGTTTATCTCTATATGTGTTTGTGTTTCAAAAGGAGAATATTTAACATAAGCAAATTCGTAAACAAATAGTTTCGTGAAAGGAGGCTGCGCTGCATCAGGATAGCTCAGGAGTGCCGAGCGGACACCACGTGAGATATACCAACTCGGCACTGAAAATTTCTCCACAACGATAATGATATGCATAATAACTAAGAGGTTTTGCTAGCTCATGGTCTACGATCAACCCAACGCCATTTTCTTGTTCGAGATAAGCCTAAAAATCCAACTACATGGTAAACAGAAGTTCAGTGCCTGCTCATCGGCTAATCTCAGGGTTTTGAAATTAGCAGCGGGATAAATCCTTCAATAGTTGGAATTATTTTTTTGGATGATGGTAAGAGTCGAACTTGTCACTTAGTAGGTATAATGATTTTGAATGGTTAGTAAAATTTTCTTCTGCCGAGAAAAAAAAAAAAATTAAGTAATATTATGCCAAACTCTCTGAATAACTCAAATCATTTGACACGGAAGCTCTATTTTTTTAAATTTTTTATTGGCAATACGAGAACTCCATTTAAATGGCATTATTTTATTTATAGACTATTGTGTTGACTTCCCAGCCCCAGCTAGGGGTGTCAAACGTGCCTGTCGTGCCGTGCCGTGCCATTTTTTTCCGTGCCAACCGTGCTTCGTGTCGTGCCGTACCGTGCCCGTTTACTTCATCGTGCCATGGCGTGCCGTGCCGTACCGTGCTCGTGCCCGTGCCGTGGTGGGCCATTTTGCCTTGTCGGGCCGTGTCGGACCGTGCCTTTATAAAATCGTGTCGTGTCGTGCCGTGCCCGATTAATTAATCGTGCCGCATCGTGTCGTGCCTTTTTTTGTCAGGTCGGATCGTGCCGTGCCTTTTTTGTCAGATTGTATCGTGCCGTGCCTTTTTTTTTGTCGTGTCGTGCCGTGCCTTTTTGTCGGGTTGTGTCGTGCCATGCTTTTTTTTGTCAGGTCGGGTCGTGTTGTGCCTTTTTTGTCGATTCGTATCGTGCCGTGCCGGCCCTTAATTGTGTGTCGTGCCGTAACCGATTTTCGTCTAAAAAAAAATCTTTCCAAAAAACACACATTCCGGTACCCGGTGCCTCTAATGTTCTTAAGTTTGCATATTGCAGTATTCAATATTTCAATCCTAATGAGTAATGACTCTAATGTTCTTAAGTTTGCATATTGCGGTATTCAATATTTCAATCCTAATGAGTAATGATTATCCACAATCAAGTATTCAAGTGTCCTACGTTCAACAATGCAAGGTGCATCCCCATAGAGAATACATGCTCTCACAAATGTTATATTCAAAATTAACACAATAACATTAGTAACTAACGTTGTTGGCAATGGACAGGGTTCATGCCCGGGATGGACGTTTGGGATTCATTATGGATAGTTTTTGAAATCCATACTAACATGTTGCTAAGAGAGAGAGACAATAGCATCATTACTATCAAAGAATCACCATGAAATTCAATGTTGCTTTGGAGGTTCGGATAGGTGAGACCGTGAGACTAAGGACTAGAAAGCAGATTTTTCACATTCAGTAGAAAAGCTTGGTTCGGAATCTTCGGATGGGTGAGACTGTTAGACTTGGGACCAGAAAGCAGATTTTTCACATTCAATAGAAAAGCTTGGTTCGGAATCTTCGGATGGGTGAGACCGTGAGACTTGGGACCAGAAAGCAAAATTTTCACATTCAATAGAAAAGCTTGGTGCTCATTCTCGACCAAATCAAAAGCTATTTGAAATGCGAGCAGATCATCATCCTTATTTTCAGATTGTAGAAGTATTTTCAAGAAAGAGAGACACTAGTATAAACTATAAACCACAAAGCATACATATATCAGCCTATCAAGTTTGAATTAATCATGGAATTTAAGCATTTATGCCCCATTAACATGTTCAAACAAAAAAGGGGCCTCAATGAACCCAATAACCAAGCTGTCACAGAAACTTTGAATTCACACACTCCTGATAACTAAAGCACAGCCTCTTCAAAACAAATAATGAAGTACAAACACTTCCGCTTTAATCGCTATTACATAATTCCTTGAGTGCATTGCATAATCGCCCAACAAATAATTGCCAACAGCATCATGCACCCAATAGAAAAAGGCAGCATATCACAGATTCACAAATCACAATACCTATTAAGTTTCTGTTTTTAACATATCCAATCAATTTTGAGACAGTATAAATGGACTTCTTCGAAAGATATTTTCTTTGTTTTGTTCTCATTTTCTAGCTCAACTAAGAAAAAAGAAGCTTTACTTCATTTATTTGCTTTATTTTTTCTTCTCCCACAACCAATCCAAAACCCTAAAACCGTGGACACCGCCTAAATGAACAAAAAAAAAAGAAGAGAAGTAGATAAAACCAAAAGGTCCAAAACAGTTACTCTCTTGCTTCTATTTTTAAGCATATTCTAGTGGAAACTACAATAAACGTTGTCCAAAACAGGTACAAGTATTTTCAGAAGAAGGTATCGATGGTTGACTACCAAAAACTACAATATCAAACTCATGAACCAAAAACTACAATAAAACTCATAAAGATTAGAAGAAACGAATAGAAACGACATTGGGGTCTTCTGATAACTGATAAGCATACATCAAGTGAATATATCAGTAATTTTAATTTTATGCATATTCTTGTAGTGCAAAAAATTAATGCTCATGCAATGCAATCAAATAAACAGCTAACATACTAACAAACTAACAGACCGGAGGGGCTAGGCCGCCACCTCAACTCAGCAAACAGAATATGCGAGGGGTTATGCCACCACCTCAGCTAAGCAATGCAATCAAATAAAACTAACTATACTAACTAAAAACAAACTCAATATTTAGCCTGGCTTCGTTACACCTCAAGTTTGGCATAAAACCAGGTTAGAGGTATCCACCAAGCCAAATACGAGCTAATAACACATCAAGATCAAGAAAAAAAGTTGAAATCTCAACAAAATTTTGAAGAAAACTGAAATAGAATTCTGCTCAGATATAATCATCATAGCAGAAAATTGAAATGGATGCAACATTAAGTTGCCAATAAGGCCTTCATAAGTTGCAACACCATTTCGTAGAATTATAGTTCATAACAATACCACTACGGCACTACGGCTCAGACATTACTTCTTCTTTTTTATCATCATAGCCGGAAATTTAAATGGATGTGGCAACGTTATGTTGCCGTTAAGGCCTTCATAAGTTGCAACACAATCACACTTCGCTTAGCCAAAAACTGGGGTTGTGTCTGTGGCTTATTCATTTCAGACTAAAGGAGACACACACACACACACACACCAGTACACCACACTGCCCCACACACACACCACACTGCCCCCCCCCCCCCACACACACACACACCCCACAACGCATGCAGGCAACATCCATTTCAGTTAAGTGAAGCTAAACAGACCACAAGGCATGCAGCAAAACTTAGGCTCAGCATATTAGTTAAGAAAATACATCATAGCCAAAAACTAAAGCGGGGGCAACATCATGTTGCCATTTAAGGCCTTCATAAATTGCCACAACATCCACTTCAGTTCAGCCCACTTACTGAAATGAATAAGCCACAGAACACCACACTGCCACAGAACACCACACTGCCACACACACACACACACACCCCACAACGCATGCAGGCAACATCCACTTCAGTTAAGTGAAGATAAACAGACCACAAGGCATGCAGCATAAAACTGAAGTGGGGGCAACATCATGTTGCCATTTAAGGCCTTCATAAGTTGCCACACCACAATACTGAAATGAATAAGCCACAGACACAACCCCAACAGAATAAATGAATAATAGAATCAAACCAAATGCCAGCAGCCAGCAGGTGAGCAGCACAGCAGGTCCCCTAATCACTGTCTATATCAGAATCTGCAAAATAGCCTCTGAATTCATCTTTAGCTGAGCGTTTTTGAATTCCAAGGCGTGCATCCTCCCAATCTTTCAAGCATATGAGACAATCCAAAATGTCTGGAGCAAGTCTGCTCCTTCTCTCATCCAACACTCTTTTACCTGCACTAAAAGCAGATTCGGATGCCACTGTAGACACAGGAGGGGTTAGTAGATCACGTGCCATGATTGAAAGAACAGGATATTTATCTTCATTTTTTTTCCACCAAGCTAAGACATCAAAATCACGCCTGTCATTCACGTTAATAGATTCTAGGTCCAAATATTTCTCAAGTTCAATGCGTGAAGTTCCAGTAGTACTTCCTATTCCTAAATTTGAACTAACAAAATCCCAAAATTCATCATTGGTACTTGTAGAAGATGTTAAAGGAGCACCAGTACATGCAGCATTAGAACGAAACTTAGATTCATATTTGGCATACATGATAGTCAATAATTCATTCACATTAGCTGAAGAAGGTAAAGTGGTAATCCCCAAATTCGTACCAATCTCTCTTAAGAGCAAGCTAACACCTTGTAACTTCATCCTAGGGTCCATTACTGCAGCTAACATAAATATTGGTGGCATTTTTTCATAATATTTTCTGAATTTTTCTTCCATATCTATACAAGCATGTGCAAAATTTGGATGTTCCCTATGTTTACGAAAATTGACACTGATATTGAAAAGATGATGAAGCACAATACAAGAAGTAGGGTAACGAACACCCGAACAAGCTACGGTAGCAGCATAAAACACTTTCAAAAATTTCATGAACTCAAAACCAATTTCCCAATCAGCTACAGTTAAAGGATTACCACGACACTGTCTATACCTCTGATTAACATAACCAGATATTGCATCACTATATTTTCGACAAGACTTTAACATAAGGTAGGTCGAATTCCAACGATTTTGAACATCAGAGTTCATATTTTTGGGTTTAATATTGTAAAGTGATGAGCACAATTTATCAAATTCTTGTTGCCTAGATGGGGAAGTAGCAATATAAAGAACAGCATCTCTAATTTTTTTAATTTGTGGTGCTATATGTTTCAAACCATCTTGCACAACTAAATTAATGACATGACATACGCATCGCAAATGCAATAATTCACCAAAATAAGGAGTTATCAAATTTCTTATAAACAATGGAAGTGTAGCACTATTAGCGCTATGGTTGTCAAAAGTAATGCTATAAACTTTATCAACAACTTCAAAATCCCTAAAAACACCCATAATACTTTCATAAATCTGTTCAGCATCATGAGGAAACTCCACTAAACGAAAAGCAATAATTTTTTTTTGCAAAATCCAACTAGAGTCTATATAATGAGCAGTCACACAAATATAACCACGATTGTTTATACCAGACCACATATCAGAAGTAAAACCTATTGCACCAACAGTTGCAAGTTCAGTAATCAAATCTTTTTTAACTTCATTATGAGCTTTCTTCGTATCACTACGGGTTGAATTTCTAGAAACTTTAGCAAATGAAGGATTCAAACAATTTTTGACAAAATTTTCAAATCTAATATCATCACCAAAAGTAAATGGTTGTTCTGCTGCGGCTACATAAAGGGCCAGTCCATGTCTCATTTTTTCTTTTGAATAAATAAAATTACTACTATCAGATGCATCACCAATTTTATCAGCATGTTTACTTCTTAGATGTCTACCATGTGGCCCTACACCATTATTACTTTTGCATTTATAATTTTTGTCACAATAATGGCATACAGCCCTAGCTCCTATGTCAACACCATTTTCATTTTTGAAGTGTTCATTTATAGAGAAATGATTCCATACCCATGAGTGGCGTCGTGACCTTTTTGAACCACTAAGGCCTGAATTTGCAGCTGCATGAGTAGAATCTGTCGGAGTAGCAGTAGAACCTAGAGGTCCTGTTCCACTTGGACCACTTCCACCACCTGGACCACTTCCACCACCAACAATGTTGGAAGCAGCCTCCTCACCTACAGAACCCATACGCTGTGGTCCAATAGGGTTTTGTGGTAGTTCATCAGAACCTGAGTGGCCCGAGTGGGAGTCACGATCCTCCCCACTTCCAGCATCCATCTACAAAAACAACAGGATAAAAGGGGTTATTGGGAAAAGCCCTAATTTCAGAAATTAGCATCAAGAACCCTAATTACGTAACCCTAATTTCAGAAATTAGTAACAAAAGTGAAAAGCCCTAATTTCTTGTTACTAATTTCAGAAATTAGCACCAAAAACCCTAATTTCATAACCCTAATTTCAGAAATTCGTAACAAAAGAGAAAAGCCCTAATTTCTTGTTACTAATTTCAGAAATTAGCAACAAAAACCCTAATTTCGTAACCCTAATTTCAGAAATTAGTAACAAAAGTGAAAAGCCCTAATTTCTTGTTACTAATTTCAGAAATTAGCAACAAAAACCCTAATTTCGTAACCCTAATTTCAGAAATTCGCAATAAAAGTTAAAAGCCCTAATTTCTTGTTACTAATTTCAGAAATTAGCAAGAAAACCCTTAATTTCGTAAGTTCGTAACCCTAATTTCAGAAATTTGTAACAATTAACAAAAACCCTAATTTCAAAAACCAGGTTAAAACTTAAAACCCTATTTTCAGAAACCCTATTTACAGACTTACAGTAGATAAGTGGAGACTGAAGAGGGAAGTGAGAGAGGTACCTGTGCAGCAGCTGCAGCTGTGCTCAGAGAGATATGGTGATCGGTGAGTGAGTCGGTGACTCGGTGTGCTCAGTACCTGAGCCTGAGGTGATGAGACAGAGAGAGGAGCAGCGAGACAGAGAGAGGACTGAGGAGCAGCGAGAGAGAGAGAGAGAGAGTCTGTGTGTGTGTATGAGTCTGATCTGAGTCTCTGAGAGAGTGAGAGAGTGAGAGACAGAGTCACAGAGAGAGGTGAATCACTCGGTGAACGGATCCAAAGAAATAAGGCGTGCCAGAAATCCGAACGTTGAAGCTCGTCGTCAGAGGTGAGATCGTGAGTCTGTGAGAGGACAGAGAGACGTTGAGAGAGACAGAGAGACGTTGAGAACTTGAGAGTTGAGAGGAGTGAGGAGTCTGAGAGAGTGAGAGATCGAAGACTGAATGAGATGTCTGCTAGGGCAGCATCTCATTCTTTTTATATGATGTGTGTGATCATGTGCATACGATACACCATAATCCATATGCACCAACTTATCGAAAATTCTCGTAGAGTCTTATAATGCATCACTCGAGGGCCGCTTGAGCTGTTTATTGAAAATCCGAACCGTCTACCTTTTATGTGAGAGTGACTATATCATTCACGCAAAAAATGAAGCACATTGGCTATCGTTATATACTACATCACACCTGACAAAAAATTCCTATTAATGAATCTATGTTCCGATGAAAGGGCTTCCAAAGTCCGATAGACCCGATATTTGGCGAGAGTGATTAAAACACCAATAACTACGAAATGAACGGTATGGATCGTCATACTTGTGTCGCAATCATGTGGCTAGCGTACATTGAACTATAGCGGAATACATTGATTTAGAACTAAATAAGTTAGATGTATAGATTTAAACGGTAGCTGCAGACTCATTATTTCAAATATTCGATCTAAACCGTTACGATTTAAGATCTTATCAAATTTATCATCCTCCCCGAAATAGGTGATAATCGGATGTCCGAGACCATGTGATCAGAACACATTCGGTGCTTCCAACGACGTAAAAGTCCTATAATGCACCACTTTAGGGCCACCCGAGTTGTTTTTTGAAAATCTGAGCTGTCTACCTTTTTTGTGGGACTATTTATATCATTTGTGCAAAAAATAAAGTAAATTGGTTATCATTATATACTCGATCGCACATAAAAAAAATCCCCTATCAATATATCTACGTCCCGATAAAAGGGTTTCAAAAACCCGATAGACCCTAAAATGTGCGAGAGCAATTAAAACACCAAAAACAATGAAATGAACGGTATGGATCGTCATACTTGTATTGCAATCGTGTGGCTAGCGACCTAGCGTACAAGAGGCCGTTTTTTAAAAATAGAATTATATAATATTAATATATATTATCATGTTTGAATTTGATTCAAAATTTCTTAATCATATAAAATATTTTAAAAGCTTATTTTACTTAAATAAAATGAAAAGATTAATAAATTATTGGATTATCAAAAAATACACACAAATAAAGTAAACTATAATCTTAAAACTCTTGTTTATTTAATAACATATTTTTTTTGGTTTTTCTATGCCTCGTGACTCGTGTCGTGCCCGTAGCCCGTAGGGCCCGCCCTGAGGTGAAGCCGCCTTAGGCCTCCAAAATTCGGGCGAAAACTGGGCCATGTTTTTCGTAAGACGAAAATATATTATATATGTAAGTTATTCCGAATTCTAGCACGAGTAGAGTTCCAAGCTTCAAGTATCAGTGGTTTGTCCATATTGCTTAAACCGAGAGGTCCCTGTTTCGAGCCCTTGTATTAGTTATGCTTCAGTTGTTTTAAATTTTAAATGTTACTCTGAGTCAAATCTTTTTTGCACACTACTATAAATGTTTGGATAAGTTTTCTTTTTAATTTAATTTTTAAATTTTAATATCTAGTTCACAGGAAAAAAAAATACTTTTGACTATCTCTTGACGCGTGTCCCCCGTTGAGGAATCGTGGGGCTCTGATTCCTTTGGCGTATTGCGCATTCGGCGCCCGTTAGCCCAGGTTTCAATATTGTGGGGCTCTATCTCTTCCAATATTGTCCCAACTTATGTAGGTTAAGTTGGGTAAACTTTATTTGTTTTTAGCTTTACAAAATTTATTAAGTATTTATACTAATAAGTCTTTTTTAGTTTTTCTTAGATTTAATTTTTTATTTTTTACTTCCTCTCATCAAGCTAAGTAAAAAATTTAAAAGAGTACAATGCAAATTTTAAAAAGTATCAAAAAAGACTTAAAAAGCCAAAATGAACAAGTTAGATCCCTCCTGTGGGCTTTCCTTTGTTGTTTTTTTTTTTTTCAAATTTTAAGTCAATTCAAAAAAAAATTATTCATCTTGACAAGAAGAATTTAAAAGCAAAAAAAATCATGACAAGAAATTCAAAAGAGTTCACTAAATAAAATAATAATCTAAATTTTATTGTTCGTTATATAGTTTTAATTATCCAAAATTATTTTTCTTCCTTAAACACAACTTTTATTTTTTATGCTTACAACTAGAGAGAAAAAGTCTAAACCTTTTCAAGGATCCATAAATTTTTTTCATTTTCTAGGTTATTCCCGTAGGGGAATAGTCTGAATAGATAAAAATATTTAATGCAAAATTAACAAAAGTTAAACACAATTTTTATTTTTTATGCATACAACTAGAGAGAAAATGAAAAAAATTTCCGTGCCCGTGCCGTGCCGTGCCGTGCCGTGCCAAGTCAACTTTCCGTGCCCGTGCCGTGTAGCATGCCCGTGCCGTGCCGTGCCGTGCCAAGTTAACTTTCCGTGCCTGTGCCGTGCCGTGCCGTGCCGTGCCAAGTCAACTTTCCATGCCCGTGCCGTGTCGCGTGCCCGTGCCGTGCCGTGCCGTGCCAGAACCGTGTCGTGCCATATCTAGGGCTGCAAACGATCCGAGCCGCTCGCGAGCGGCTCGGAGCTCGGCTCGATAACGGCTCGGCTCGGCTCGGTTCAAGACAAAAACGAGCCGAGCTCGAGCTCGAGTCCTGAGCTCGTTTCATAAACGAGCCGAGCTCGAGCTAGTCGAAACTCGGCTCGAATTGGCTCGCGAGCTCGATTATATAATATATTTATATATATATTTATATATATATATTTTTACATATTTATATTTATTTATATATATATTTATATATATTTGTTTCATAAACGAGCCGAACGAGCCGAGCTCGAGCTCCGAAAATACCTATCGAGCCGAGCTCGAGCTCGAGTTCTGCAGCTCGTCACGAGCTCGAGCCGAGCTCGAGCTCATTGTTTTTGAGGCGAGCCGAGCCCGAACATGCCGAAACTCGGCTCGGCTCGGCTCGATTGCACCCCTAGCCATATCGTGACTCGTGCCCCATCCCACTTCTGTGCCGTGCCAGTGTCGTGCCTGTCTATGACCGTGCCGTGCCGTGCCGTGCCAAGTCAACTTCCGTGCCGTGCCCGTGTCGTTCCTGCTCACTTCCGTGCCCGTGCCGTGCCGCGTGCCCATTAAGACCGTGCCGTTCCCGTGCCGTGCCAGGATTATTCCGTGCCCGTGCCCGTGCCGTGCCGCCTTTAAACGTGCCGTGCCGTGCCGTGCCCGTGCCGACCCGGCCCATATTACACCTCTAGCCCCAGCAAACCTTTATTTTTACTGCACACATTTGTTTTTTTTTTTTTTTTTAAAAGAAAAAGAAAAAAGAGGATTCTGCTCACCACAATCCAATGGGTCGTGATTAATAATAAAATTAAATGTTATAACATTTTTTAGAATGCACGTTTTACATCTTCCAAAACCGTACGTTTGCCTATCCCTGTATATCCACTTTCCTTATTTATCAGGTGCTTTTTTTACAAGTCATTGGAGGTTAAAAATTCTGAAAAAAAAAAAAAAAAGTGTTATTAAAAGGAACCTCTTTTGAATATCAACATGTGCGACAGTGCTACAATTACCGCACTATGTCCACTGTACATGTCCACCGCGCGCGTGGGAGGAGCCCACTTTGGATCCCACCAAAATACAGAAAATACTAATTATTAAATTTTAAAATAATTTTTTATGAGACATTGTAAAAAAATTAGCTCCAACGGATATCGATAAATATTTTTTTGAATTCGTAGAAGCGAGCGAAACTGAGCAATTAAACAGTTTCACGTCTATATAAAGAGAGGCTTAGCTCCACACGCATGCGGTGGACATATGCGGTGAGGCTAGACTTTCTGTTTGGGAAGAGGAGGGCGTGGGAGTAAAATCATTGCTTCAACGGAAAGCAATCAGAAAAAGAGGTTTGACAGCAGAGACTGGACTGAGAGATAGCGTCACCGGCAAGGGAATATTCCGTCCCTGCAACGCCATCCATCTCCTTGACGTGGAAGCCTACAGTTTTCATCCCCTGCATACACGTGCTGCACGTGCACATGAGATTGATGCTTACGGGAGAAATATCCGCCAAGTACAACGTAAAAATCTTAACGGATTATGACGTCGTAATTGGAGACCAGAAGAAGGTTTTTACCCCATCTGATTATCACCCGGAGTTAACGGGAAATTTATTCATTGTTCCTGAAGTATCGTCATGTGGTGTTTCTCCACCACACACTTAAGCGGGCTTCATCGCCAAGTGTGGCTCCCGCAAAAATATGTGATGCAGAAGACTCTTAAAAAAACACCACGTGACAATACTCCAAAAACACTAAAATAGTTTAAAAACTTTGCGGGTGGTTGGAACCATCACTCCTATGGCTTGCATATTAGTAATTTCCACAAGTGGGGACTAGCCAGCCAGTACTCTTTTAGTTTCTTTTCTTTCTCCTTTTCCCTAAAATATTTGGATATGGAAGAATAAATGTTTCTTACAAAATAGAGGGAGTCTATTAAGTTTTCAATAGATTCTCTCAAGTGAAATTTGTTGCAGCTTTATATTTTAGTAAAATTTAATATTTTAAGTTAGATTTCCACAAATAGAAATTCTATGTTTCTCCAAACCCCAAACTGATAAAAGGCCTAGCTAGCTAGGCACCCATGCAGTAGCAAGGATTACTTGTGATTGGAGATTATAAATTGGATGCCCCAAAAGGCCTATAGGTTGAGAGAGAGAGAGAGAGAGAGAGAGAGAGAGAGAGAGAGAGAGAGAGAGAGAGAGAGAGAGAGAGAGAGAGAGAGAGAGAGAGCAGATCATATATACTACTTTTCGTATCATCCTAGTATGCATCATTATCTACTGCTTGCAACAATTTTATAAGGCAGTACTAGTCGTATGTGTTCAGCAATCTATTATATATACATAGGAATATAAATAAACAAACAAATTACATATACATATATATATATATATATATATATATATATATATATATATATTTCATCATTTACTTTTGTTTTCTTGTTAGGGACATCCCCACTCCCCACAATATTCATCTTTATTGAAATTTTATACTACGTTTCCCCCCCCCCCCCCCCCCCCCCACTTTATTCCGTAAAGGGCCTAAATAGTGCACAATAAAGTACACCGTCACTTGGGGAGAAAAGAGTCTATATATGTAAGCAAGAAAATAGGTACCAATATACATTTATTTATCCAAGTTTCAAAAGCTTTTCTAGCTAGTTATTTTTTCGATAGTCTGCTTTTCTAGCTAGTTAATCACAAATTAAGTTAATTTGGAAAGACATCTTCACTTACAATATCACAGCAATGTCCATCAATAAAACAATCAAGTTGAATCTTGCAAATAACTTAACCTTTGAGGCAATTAGATTAATAGCATAGAGATAGAATGGCGTCGCATTGGTCTATGGAGTATAAATTTTTGATAATTCAGGTGTCCAGTTCAACTTACGCGTACATCGATCGACTAGTTTGAGAGACTAATTCTATCGCCCGCTCTCGAAATCCCAATTAACCTCAGTCTATGAAGTACTGATTGTCTTAGTAGAAGAAAAAAGAAATGCAAGAACCTGTACATGGATTAGAAAAAAATAATAATAATGAGACATCCACTTTTTTCTGTGACTGCATAAAGTAGCAATATCCTTAATTATAATGGTCAATATTCCTTATTTCTTAGGATCCACGACTATATATATAATTGGAGAGCCATTAACAATATTCTAATTCTCTCCAACAAAAAGAAAAGTTTGAAAAGGAGGCATTATTATCAGACAAAGTTCGAGGGACTCCTAAAGAAAACAAAATATTATTGCAGGAAGGTATTATCTTAATTTTGTGATATGAGCTGGCAAAAGAGTTTAGCGCGTGGTCTCTAGTGTCCTAATATTATTGATAATATTATGTGGGGGGAGAGGTTATTCAATGCATCGGCGGACCCATAATTTGAATTCGGAGACCCACTATTCGAAAGGAATTCATTTTTGTTCTTGCATGCTGTTCATAAAAGTGTGAAAAGGTCATCATTAAATTTTTTCGGGGTTTTTTTTTCCATAAAAATATTTGTTCCAACTTTCTTGTTGTATTCAAGCGAAAACTGTTGAGATATTATTGTCGTTCGTGACATTGAGTTTTTAAAAATCAAACTTTACATTATTTGTATAAAATTAAATTGTCAAAATACTAGTATGTGCCTAACCGAATTATCTTAGTGTAAAAAATAATTACGGATTTGAAACTGGGGAGGGGTGACACTCTTACATTCACCATTTGGCTCCGCCACTGATTCAATGTCAATGGGATGCCATTATATCATGCCTCAAATCCCTCATTCAGCAAACATTACAGTTGGCCGGAATTCATACACTTAGTATTATGATGATGGTGGAAGAGTCTAGACTCTAGATAGCACGTGTCGGTGCCTCATGGGCACGCAATAATTTTTCCTGGGGTGATGAGAGAATAAGATAGAGACCCTCGAAGGAATTCAGGGAAAAGACACGTCTCAAACCTTAGCACTAGTATATCCATGGAGAGAGAGAGAGAGAGAGAGAGAGAGAGAGAGAGAGGCGCATGTGGTCATGGGAAATTGGAGCGGACCTAAACAATGGGGTCAGTGGGTCAGGCCGTGTCTTCCGGGCGACTTCCTCTCTCTCTCTCCAACTCTAGACTTCTCTCTCTAGATTTCTGTAATCTCCACTGCAATTACTACTTTCGTAACTGTCCTGCTTTTTGGCGGAAAATTACAAAGTTGGGAAGTAATATGTGAGAGACAGAAGAAGTGAAGGGTTGTAAGTGTAACGCCTGTTCTTTTATTCGCAGAACAACAAAATTAAGCACTACCAAGCTAGCACACAGTACTGATCACGATTCCGAAGCACCCAAAAATACACTAGCACACAGTTCAAAACCCCCCTACCTTCCACTTTTTTTCTTTCTTTCTTTCTTCAATGTTTAATTTTTGGTTTCCACTTTGTAAACAAGGGTTGCATGGGGTGGATAACAAGTTTTTTGCAACCTAAATGAAGCATTTTTCAGCATTATGCTGACGACTCTAGTTACTGATTTTGGGTAAAACAGTGGTACTAGGCGTCGGTATCACCACGGAATTGTTTAATTAGTAAATATTTTGGAAAAGGTTTTTAGGGTAATAAGTGGAGAGATTGTTAAAGAGAGAATAACAAGTGGAGTGAAAACTTATATACCGCGAATTGTGTCGAGAGAGATGGGCAGTTCTACAAACCTCAAGTTAATAAAACCCTG
Organism: Rhododendron vialii; assembly: GCF_030253575.1. NCBI lineage: Eukaryota > Viridiplantae > Streptophyta > Magnoliopsida > Ericales > Ericaceae > Rhododendron > Rhododendron vialii. The sequence goes on along the minus strand of NC_080563.1, from coordinate 2,690,662 downwards.
CGTATGTTATAGAGTCTAAATATGATTGGGCTAGTGATGAAAGACATGTTTGTTAAGTTTATCAAGAATATGTTGATGAGTCTTAAGGCCCGTTCAATTAAGGTTCTTATTTTTTTAATACTTATTTTCTGTTATACAAGACATGTCATTCTTTCATAATACATCACGTTTAATTCAAAAAAATATGAACTTATTTGAAAAAGAACTACTTATTTTAGTTAGTGGAATACACCCATATCGAGATATCACTATATACTTAGAGAAAAATCACAACATGGCCATTGGCTAAATCAGTGAGAGAGTGAGCAACTTCATTTATCAATTGTAGCTAGAGTTGGCCGCTTTGATGTACTCTTTGTCGAGTCTTTAATAAAATTTTGTTGTTGATAAAAAAAACTTCATGTTTCAGTACTATATGTTGATTAGTCAATAGTACTATCCAACCAACAACAACAAAATAAAACAAAGTTAAAAATAGCTTCAATATTGTATGTAATAGTGATATCACATGATGGTATTATCAATTAATGAATTTTTTTTTGCATAGAATAACTACCGCATCTGGGTTGAATTAGAGATCTTTTATTTAAATGTTACGTACACATTTAAATTCGAAACATTATGGTTCTTTTTTTTTTATACCCGTCAGCCTTTTTTATTCGTATTTGTTTTTTAGTGCGGGGAAAATTCTTGTTTTGATGTTTATAACTAATACGGAATATAGTTTATTAGAATTTCATTCAAAATAGAATAAAGTTTAGATAAATCATGTGCTCATGTCTAGAAAAGGTTTAATTTAATGTCATTGAATGTCATAAAGAGAAATCATAAAATTACTCTCTTTAGGCACGAGTTATATTTATAGCAAGGCATTTTCACATCACAGTAGATCGGGTGACCCCATTTGCATGTGAAACTATGCAATAATTCGGGGTACTCCGGATCATTTTACAACTATTCATTTCTATGCGTTCTACTACTAATTAAGTGTATGGACTCTACAGAAACGTAGTAACTCGGAATACCACGTGACGGTACCCATAGCCCTTGATTAAGTGCTTCTTGTTGGGCCCGAAGTGCCCCTATGGATTTGGTTACACAATGTCACTCCCTGCGACCGCTCTAAAAACAGATTTGCGGGTGCGATGTCGAATGCCATAAAAGACTTAATTGAAGCCTTCGCTAACACCAATTGGTTTTAGGAGAGATGGTGGGAAGCGGTCTGACAATTGATATCAAAGCCAAGAAGTCAAGGGTTTGAGTCGCGGGAGCGTCATCGTGAGGGAGGGATTGTTGGACTCAGAGTGCCCCTTTGGATTTGGTTACACAATGTCATTCCTTGCGACTGCTCTAAAAACAGACTTGCGGGTGTGATGTCGAATACCATCAAAGACTTAATTGAAGCCTTCGCTAACAGCAATTGGTTTTAGGAGAGATGGTGGGAAGCGGTTTGACACTTCTGACGCGCACACTGCCTCGGGTCCTCATATTTCGTGGGCTTATTATGGAGAAAGCCTTCGGAGTAGGCATGGCAATTGCATCCGCCCCGCCTTGAACCCGCCCCGCCCCGCCCCGAACGGGGCGGGGTTTTCACCTCATTTTCGGGTATAGGGTCGGGGTAAAATTTTTAAAATCCGGTCGAGTTCGGGGTGAAAGTACCCCACCCCTAAACCCATCCCGAGTTGTATTTATATATAAAATTATACTTTTATTACTAATCTAATAATCATTATACTAATTTTTTAATATTTTTACCCTAATATTTTTATCATTTTACTAAAAAAACCTTCTAATCTTACTTTTATATTTCACCATTATACTAAAATATCATTTTATTTATAATTATTTTATTTTATGTTAATAATTTTTTTAATTTCTTACGGAGCGGGCGGGGCGGATAAATCCATTCTCCGATCGGGGTGGGAACAAGGGTACCCAAAATCCGATCGGGACTGTGTAATAATTTTCAGGTCGGGGTACGCAAAATTCCGCCCCGCCCCTCTGCCATTCCTACTCTGGAGGAGCAATTAATCATGTTCCTATAACCACACATTTAGACATCAATGGGTGTTATTTAAGAGGTAAGCATTCTTATGGGTGTCAAGGCTTAAGACTTAAGGATTTGTTTTTATTTAAGATTTTATGATCGAAATATTTTCGTTGCTATCAACTCTTTTGGATCACTACAAGAAAAAATATGTTTAGTGACGAAAAAGTGGCGACAAAATTTAATTTCGTCGCTAAATGAGTATATTTGGCGACAAAAAAATAAATTCGTCACTGTTTTGATAACTTCCTTGACGAAATTATTTTGTCACCAATTCTAACTATTTAGCGACGAAAAAGATATTTTTGTCACCAAAGACTCCTATTTGGCGACGAAATAAAATTTTCGTTGCCAAAAGAGTAAAAAAAGAGACGAAATTATTTTTTGTCGCCAAAGATAACTATTTAGTGACGGAAAAAATATTTTGTCGCCAAATGAACCAATTTGGCGACGAAAAATATTTTCGTCTTCTTTTTACGTTTTCAGTGATGAAAAATTTATCCTTTGGTGACGAAATTTATGAATTACGCTTTGTCACCAAGTATATTTCGGGCATAACTCTTTGCTCAGAACTCCGATTGAGATAATCTAAATTGGGTTTGAACAATAACATAAAGAGCTACGACTTTTATGTTTATTAAAATTGCTAATTTTAATGTTTAATAGTTCAAAATGGCGTTCAAAATATATTTTAATGTTCAATATATGTGTTATATATTAGATATTTCAAACATATGCTGAAAAGTTTGTGTGGTGTAGTTGGTTAAAGATTACGTGCAAAACTTAGGAGACTCGGGTTCGAAACCCCGCAGGAGCAAGAAAGTGAGATTTTTTTCACATATAAGAATGTCTTTCGCGACGAAAAATTTCGTCACCGATGGGTCACCTTTGACGAGCCGAAGGGAATAATTTGTGACGAAATTTTTTTGTCATCAAAAAAGCACAATAGGTGACGAAGAAAATTTCGTCACCAAGTCATTTTTCCGTGATGAAATTTTTCGTCACCAAAAGGCACTATAGGTGACGAAAAATAGATTTCGTCACCAGGTAGGAATCCTCGACAACCTTTAGTTGACAAATTTTTTTTCGTCACCTATATTATTTGTGACGAAAAACATACAATTTGCGACGATTTTCATTCGTCACCCAATGCAATTTTTCTTATAGTGGATAGTCCATATAGAGATTTACTTTTACTTTAGTAGGGCTTCTCGCAAGTGAGTAGTAAAATTAACCTATAGAATTAGTCAAAATTCATGTAAGCTAGTTTGAACAATTGAGTTATAAAAAATAAAGGTAAGCATCCATTTCTAATAATCCAATATACACCGAATAATTTCTCGAGAACATGGGGTGTTAAAGGGTTGCTAGGAGGGTGTGATTGAAGAGAGAGAGAGAGAGAAAGGGAGGAGGGGGGCCCATCCACCGCCCATGCGTACCCAAACTTAACCCATCATCCATCTAAATTCTAACCCTAACCCCAGAACAACTCTAAACCCAACCTCACCCCTCACTCTCTTCTTTTTCTCTCTCTCTCTCTCTTCTCTCTCTCTCTCTCTCCATCCAACTTTGTTCTTCATTTCTCCCAAACCCTCACCAAACAGCAACAAAAGAGCAAACTGAACACCAAGCAAGAAAACATACAAAACCATCCCCATGAGATCAGGTAGAAGAAAGATGTCCAATTCATCAGCTGTTTCCGTTTCAGCTGAAAATCTGGTAGCTGATGCAGCTTCCCCAAAAAAACCCATCAATCCTTTTTCAGGTTAAGTTTATTATCATCACTTGATTCATCCAAAAGCAAAACCCTCATAAAAAAAACCCCGGAAAACTCTCTCTCTCTCTCTCTCTCTCTCTCTCTCTCTCTCTCTCTCTCTCTCTCTCTCTCTCTCTCTCTCTCTCTCTCCCTCATGGATCCAGTTCGACCACTTCCACCTCCTTTCCACACAAGAGATCTCCAACTCCACCACCCTAACTACCAACACCACCAAAACCAGATCAAATCCGAAGACAACAAGAACAACTTATCAGCCGGCGGCGCCACCACTTCGGAGGGCAAAGAATCACTCTCTCTTTCCGGAGAAGGAGAGGTCACGAGGCGGCCCCGCGGACGCCCCGCCGGATCCAAAAACAAGCCCAAGCCCCCCATCATAATCACCAGGGACAGCGCCAACGCCCTCAAATCCCACGTCATGGAAGTCGCCAACGGCTGTGATATCGCCGAGAGCGTCTCCACCTTCGCTGCACGGCGTCAGCGAGGCGTTTGTATTTTAAGCGGCAGCGGAAACGTTACTAACGTTACCCTCCGGCAGCCGGCCGCACCGGGCGCGGTCGTCACTTTACACGGCCGGTTCGAAATTCTATCCATATCGGGTTCCTTTTTGCCCCCTCCGGCCCCACCTGCCGCGTCTGGCCTGACTATTTATTTAGCAGGCGGACAGGGACAGGTGGTGGGAGGGAGCGTTGTGGGACCGCTCTTGGCGTCGGGCCCTGTGGTGATTATGGCCGCTTCGTTCGGGAATGCCGCGTACGAGAGGTTGCCGTTGGAGGAGGAGGAGGGGCCAGGAAGCGGAGGGAGTGGTGGCGGCGGTGGATTGGCGTCGCCACCGGGTATGGGTGGTCAACAGTCAACGCCACCACCGCAGCAACACCACCAACAGCAGCAGCAGCAACAACAACAGCAGATGATGGGTGATCCTAATAATTCACCTCTATTTCATGGGTTACCTCAAAATCTGCTAAATTCAATGCAATTACCAGGTGATCCTCATCATCAACAAGGGTATTGGGGAACAGGTCGCCCACCTTATTAACAAGAAAAGATGATACCTTAATTTAATTAGCCCTTGTTTAATTTGATTTTCTACTTGTTTTTCTTTTCTTTTTTTACTTTAATTCCCAAGTGATCATCTCACCTTATTGCATTTTACTTCTTTTTCTTCTCCCTTTTGGTACGTAGTAGTTGTGTTAACTAAACATGTTAGTTAATTGGTCTTGTTGTTAATTAATTAGTTTGGTTTTCGATTGAAGAGAATTGAAGAATTCTAAGTGGGTTTCAGAAAATTTCATCTGAGAGTAAGCTTTTGGAGTTCATTCCTCATGATACTAGTTAAGAGGATTACGAGGATGGGAATGGGCAACCCCCTCCCCCTCCCCCTCTCCCTTCCCCCTCTCTCTCTCTCTCTCTCTCTCTCTCTCTCTCTCTCCTAATTTTTTGTCGCTATTTGATTTTTTATAATTCAGGGTGTCCGAGACAGCTCATTTTATGTAACTATTTTCAAGGATCATTCACTTACTCTTCTCTTCAGAATAATATAATGCTTTAATGTGTATCCATGGTCTTTTGTGAAGGTTTCCTATTCTGGTTTATCATTCAAAGGTATAGAATATAACTCAAGAAACAACCTTAAAAGATATCTTTTAAAAAACCTACAGTACTATAGTCGGTATCACATAGTTCCTAAGTTATTTAATAGATTTTGTTATTTATCCGTATATAGTACATTTTTTAGGAGATATTTTTTGTAAGTAGCTAGCCACATTTCTCTCTCTCAATATATATTACTCAAACTTCTTCTTCTTCTTTTTTTTTAATTATCAAATATATAACTCAAGCTTGGTACTAGATTGTTGTATTTGTTTACTACGGTACTATATATTAGTTTTATGAGTTAGTTAATTGAAATATAGAAACAGATTTTTATTTTATTTTTTTTGCAGAATTTTATAAAAAAATGATGCGGGTGGTTCTTTAATTGAAAAAAAAAAAACAACTGTATCGTTATTTCAGAAATACAATTGTATCTATTTTCTACTTAAGAAATGCTATAGAATTCTGCATACAAGTAAATTTTCTTTTATTTTTATTAGCTGCAAAAGTCCACTTGAATAAATGAAAATATTTTATTTAAATTTCTTGAAGAATGGTTGGAGGGCACGCAAATGAATGATGATAGAGGAGGGAAGAGGTATGGGCAAAGAGCACACTGTCTCTGTTTTTTTGACTGACTGTTTTTTTAGGGTTTCATTGCATACATGAATGAGAGAGAAAGAGAGAGTCAGTGTCAGTGTCAGAGAGACAAATACAGACATTGGGCATTGAGTTCTACACGTGCACTGCTCTGATCTACCAAAAATACTCATTTCCAAGGTCACCAAACCGGACACTTCAATGTTAAGGCAATACTCCTCTCTCTCTCTCTCTCTCTCTCTCTCAGCAAGAGATCATCAAGCAGGGATCTTGTAGAGCGGACTGTCCTACCTATAGGATTGTAGTGTATCATGCCAGCCGTTCATTTTAATAAATTTGGACTGTGAAAATTACTTTTGAACAGCTTGAATGATGCCTTATAATTTTGTAGTGTAGTCCTGCACTACAAGGATTTCCGAATCCCACTGTCCTGAGGTAAGTCGTAACTTTACATGTGGGAGTTTTCAGTGGAGGTGCTAGGATATTCAAATGAGGAGTGTCTGATATATTGTTATTTGGTTATGTTACGAAGATAAATAAAAAAAACTTCAAAGAGCAACGTAAAATAACTTGAATATTGAGAGGACTAAAATATATTTGTGTAAACCTTTCATTGTGAATTAAATTATGATACCGTAAATACTTGATTTTTTAAGATCGAGGATCAATATCATTTGAATTTTATAAACTCCGGCAGTGCTACGGGACATAGTTAAATACATGTAATGTTGGGGGATGCCGCGGCCTTTGCCGGCCGCATCATACCTCCACCATATAGTATGATCGATGGTAATATCGCGTTGACAATCGGCAAGTACTCTCATATGGATTCGGTTGGTGGGAAACAAGGGATATCTAATGTAATTTTTTTTTGTGATTTTCTATTAATTGATAGTAATAACATAATTAGGATGATGTCAATGGGATCTGAAAAAACAAGGTCTGGTTCATTGTACTCAACTCCTACCCTCTACCATTTTATATTACTCCCATATCGACATACCTTCATATATTAATTATTACACCATTCTTTTAACAAAAATCTTGTCCGATAGGTAGACATATACATATACATATATATACATATACATATACATATATATACATATACATATATATATATATATATATATATATATATATATTGCTCATTTTTTATCAGCTTAATTTATTTTTTTGGACGATTAGAGACCTACCGCGCGTGACATTTGAACTTTGATTTTTAGGAGACTGGGATTCAAGTCTCACCCGTTAATTGTGTTTATTCACCCCCTTCACACATTTTGCTTTCCCTGATCTTCATCTCTACCTATGGGATGTTTGCATTGTGCTGCGTGCAATACGAGTTTATACTTGATCTATATTGATGACCTTATTTTTGAACAATTGTAAGTCGTAGGATAATCGGTAATCTAAAAATATGTGCGTGTGAGAGCATATAGCTAGTCTTTACCTAGCTACCCCACTCACCGACCTCGTCCAGACATTGCATTTCCAGTTAACATGGTCGGCCAGTTTTTGAAGACCCCTCGACTTCCTCACTAGGAAATTGTTATACGTATGGTATCTGAAGAAACCTGATCCCAGACGAGAACTGTTGTATAAGAGTGGGAGCTAGAGAGTCCACAAGTAGTACCCCACCAAATTATGCTCTTCTAAGTTCTAAGCATATAAGTAAGTGTCATTTTGTGTAGCCCCATTAATTCATAGACATCTTCTGATTTTAGTACACTGTTCAGTTGCCTAAATGTTTATCGATCCCTGGTTCTGTACATCTTCTTCACCTCCTTGTCAATGGGATCATAGATACTAGGTTTTCTTTCGATTTTTCTATTAATTACATCTATTTGTTTGTTATTTCGAATGCATTCGCCCAATATTCAATATTCGTGAACCTTTCTTCTCGTTTACGTTCTTTTTTTTTTTCTCTCTCTCTCTCTCTAAAAAGAACGCACAAATTGAAATACTATTAATTCAACAACTCGTTTATTTGACTGGAATGAGCATATATATTACTAAGTTATGTGTCCAAGGGAGCTGCATATCCAGGTTTTTTTTTTTATATATGTGTTCTGATGTTTTGAAGCAGTCCTAAGAAATTTGTTTGATGTCTTGGAGTTGTAAAATTCCTAATTAATATGATTACGACAACTTAATTTTCTAGGATATTATACTAATTACTATACATTGGGGATTCAACAGGCATCTAATAATATCTGATACATAATTTCACAAAGTGTGAGAGACACTCAGGGTACCTTGAGGATGTAGTACTACTGATTCCATCACGATTACTACATATTATATGGAGGAGAATAAATTCTTTACACCGCCGATGTAAACGTTTGTTTCTTCCAAATCAATTAAATTGCGCCACGTTGCAAAATAATGGTCCAAATCAATAAAACATGGCAACGTGACGCAAATATAATTACTTTGGAGGAAACAAATATTTACACTGCTAATCTCTATATGAAATTATATTATTTCATTAGTCCCGTCAAACAAATGAACCCTAATAGGACAACAAAAATATTGGCTACGAAAGAAACTCAGAAAGAAAACTCAACTTATTGTCTGCTAATTGAATGTTTCTCTTGTCCGATTGTATTTTGATCTGGGTATTTTAGACCCATTTAGGTGTTTGGGCTTCGAAATGGGCTTTGCTCCATATGGGTCTCGGGTTAGGAATTTGATATTATCATTCTTTACTCTGGTTAATCTTTGTAATTCAAAGATTAATGAAAAAGTTTTGCCTTTCAAAAAAAATGAAAGGCAAAAAAATTCTACGTGAAACACTATTCTAGCACCTCTTTGAAAGCTTGCTACTACACAACTAAATGGGCTTCTCTCCTGACTGTCTTAGGTACATATTAGCCATTCTAAGATGAAATTATCCTCTGAAATGTAGTGCTTCTATTTTTTTAGGAGGATAAGAGGGTAATTCCACATACATTTTTTCTGTTTATTAGCCATAGAAAAGATTTCCACAAATACACCTTTTGCTGAAAAGAATTATTACGATATGGATGTGTGCGTTTTTTTTTGTTTTTGTTTTTGTTTTTTGCTAACAAGAGATTTCTAAATATCGTCCTGGTTAGTTTCCCGGTATAGGTCTCTTTTTTTGGATAAATACCTACAAGTATTTTCCAAAAGCATTTTGCAAATTTTCTTCTGGAATAGCAACCAAATAGAATTTCTTGGCCTTCAATAGAAATTTCACCTCTTGCCTTGTTTGGATCAAGATTTAGGAAAAAATCTCCAACTTAAAAAACACTCATTACCTCTACTCTCAATCATTACTCTCCACTCATTACTCATATCTCTAATTATTATTCTCATTTATCTCTTTATCTTTTTCCACTCATTACCCCTACTTCTAATTATCAATACTCTCATAAAAAAATTCTCAAAAACTCATCCAAACACAGCTGATCATTAAAAATGGCTTTCGCTGTCACTCTCAATCATCGCTCTGCACTCGCATTTACTAATTTTAGTTGTTTGGAATGTTTTTGAAAAGAGAAAAATTCAAAATACCCCCTAACATTTACTCTAAATTTCAATTTGACTCCCAAACTTTCAAAAAAATCAATTTCACTCCCAACTTTATCTTCCGTTAATCAAAACGCCCCTTTCTATCCAAGTGACTAACGAATTTCGTTAAAGGCCCCGTTAAATAGCGTCCCGATCAAATTTCGATGATTCGAGCCGTTCAATGTGATCAGAACGTGATTTTAATGGTACTTTCAAGAAATCAGCAAAAAAAAAAATGACCGAAAAGGGCTTCATCCAACAATTTTTTATTGAACAGTTCAATAAAAAAACTATTCGGACGAAGCCCTTCCCGGTCATTTTTTTTTCTAATTTTTTGCAGATATTCATAAAATCACGTTCTGAACACATTGAACAGCTTGGATCATCGAAATTCGATCGAAAAAGGGGAGGTGCGGACCGATCCAGATTTTGTTCAAGTTAGGGCGCCCAAATTTTGCTTTGATCTGCACCTCCCATTTTCCGATCGAATTTCGATGATTCGAGCCGCTCAATGTGTTCATTACATGATTTTAAGGGTACCCTCAAAAAATCAGAAAAAGGACCGGAAATAAGCTTGATTTGAGCAGTTTTTTTATTGAATAATTCAATAAAAAACTGTTCGGATGAAGTCTTTTCCGGCCATCTTTTTTTTTTTTTTTTTTTGCAGATTTCTCGCGGTTACCCTTAAAATCACGTTCTAAACACATTAAACGACTCAGATCATTGAAATTCAATCGAAAAAGGGGAGGTGCGAATTGAAGCAAAATCCGGATGCCCTGACTTGAATCGGTCCGCACCTCCCCTTATCCGATCGAATTTCAATTATTCGAGCGGTTCAATGTGTTCAGAATATTTTTTACGGGATATCCGCGAGAAATCAACAACAAAAAAATGATCGAAAAAGGCTTCTTCCGGATAGTTTTTTATTGAACTGTTCAATAAAAAAACTGCTCAAATCAAGCCATTCCTAGTCTTTTTTTTTGATTTCTCGAGGGTACCCTTAAAATCACATTCTGAACACATTGAGTGGGTTGGATCATCGAATTTCAATCGAGATGTTATTTAACAAAGCCTTTAACGAAATCCGTTTGTCATTTGGATGGAAGGAATTGTTTTGATTAATGAAGGATAACATTGGGAATAAAATTGATTTTTTTAAAAGTTTGAAAACCTAATTTAAGTTTAGAATAAAGGTTGTGGAGTATTTTGAATTTTTTCCTTTTGAAAAATGCTTTCATTTTTTGACTCCCGTTTCCGCCCACACAATGTGACCAAACACACCCGAATAATGAGTAGTTATCACGAATAATGAGTAGTATTTTTACTTTAGTCTTTTCAATCATGTCAACCAAACATTTCAGTACTGTGGGTTTAAGAAAGTACATTATAATGGGGTCATAGAGATTGACACACAATGATTTGTACAGCGCTTCAGCCGGCAAGACAGAATTTTCTACTGAACCCAATCATTTCCTTAAGGAAACTTTTGTCAACTTTGTTGAAGGATAAAATAGGAATGAGTTAGAGAGATGAAGGCCACAGGATGTGCAACAACGTGTGTGCGAACTCTACAAAATTAACTCCGTCGGATATCGGTAGAGACTTGATCGATTTCACGCATGTTTTTTTGTCAGCAAAATGGGCGTAGATCAATCAATCAAGCATTTGGGCAGAGAATCGATCAAACATTGACTGATATCTGATGATGGAGTTGATCTTTTTTACAAGTATGCTCAAAAAATGTTTTAAACATTTGAGTGGTTCCGATCATTTATGTAGGAGTCCAAATTAATTAGATCTCACGGAACGCGGTGTATATTTAGTGTACACCAAATGATGTACCCATAGTTTTATTGAAAATGATTGTCCTTCTCTAATCCCCATACACCGCGACAATAATGTACAAGTTAAGAAAATCTCCGTACACAACCAAACTTTATCCGAAAAATTATACGGTATCCGACATTCTTATCCTTCACCACACATTTCCATGATACTAATTGCATAAATCCACAAAAATGTATGAAGGGTGTCGGACACCACGTAACAATGCCCAAAGACCACTTTCACTCGCTTCATCCCTATCAACAGTCAATTTATCTAGGCCTTTTCCTGATCAAGAAACACCATTTCTGTTACTCGGAATATTATGGTTCCACCTGAACGAAGCCTCCATTGACGAAGCTTAACCTGCTACGTACATCGTTCGTCAAGAGCCAAAAAAACAAGCAATGGCTTTTTCCTACTTAAGATCAAAGCTCCCTATAGATGGCAACAGTCTGTCAACTCCTCAAAAGTGTTCCATTTTTCACTACCCTAATCCCCAATTGAGGCCTTTATCCGCGACTCGGCCTTGTACATACACCGAGTTAAACGATTCCTCCATAGCCAAACAACAGTACTGCGCCTAGCTCACTCAGTTCTGCGCCTAGCTCACTCGGCCAATTAGTTGGATCCTTACCCATTATGAATTTGAACTGGGGTGCCGGGTTGTGGAACTCGGTGAGGATGTCGCCTACTTGGTATCGACATACTCCCGAGAATGTGGTGCGGATGAGCTCGTGCTCAACGTCGAGTTTGGGCGGCGAGTGACGGGAGAAGGGAGGGGCATTGGGGATTCAAAAGATTATTTGGGGATACAAACTGAAAAATTCCATGTTATTAGCGTTACACAAAGTCAAGCTTGAGGTATTTCCTAGTTTTACCATTTGGACAAGGAGGGTCTGATGGCTCTGGACCCTATTTATCTATGTGGAAGCAGGAGTTGCTCCAGGACCCTATATCTTTACTTTGCTGTAGTCTCTTTCGCCCCCTCTTCGGCCCTTGGTTGAAGAGGATTTCTTATTCCAAACGATATCATTTGCTTCCTGCACTGGGGTTTGATTCATTTGAGAGAGACTCGGGAGATGCCATGTTAAAGGAATTGGAGGAGAAATACAAAGGTTCCATTGTCCCTCCAAACAGCCCTCAAACCATTCGTGTGGAGTCAATATTGGAAGAGAAATTAAGTTCAAGCAATGCACAACGGATTAAGGCTGCCTAACAGCGGATAATGGCGTACAAGTTTTCGATACAGAGCACTTGAATGGAATGAAATGGAAAGTGATGGTGGTAGATACAAAAGATGATGATGTTCGAATGTGTTATCTCCCTAATGGTACCATTGTGGTGTCTACTCGGTATCTTGAAAGATTCCAATCCGATGCAGGGCTAGCAGCCTTCATTGGGCATGAGGTACATTTTCTAATAGTGTAAATCTCATTGATTCGTTGGAAAAGCTGTTGTTATAGTGTGTAGAATTTTCTGAAAATAACAAGTACTTCAAGAAACTCCGTACATACGTTTCCGGATTTTCACGAACTATATTGAGTTATATCTGAAATTCGCAATCGGTTTTTTTTCTTCTCCTCAGAAACAAGAAAAATGAAAACGATTCCAATAGTTCCACATTATGACAAGTTAAGATTGAACCTTTTTCCTTTGCTCAGGTTGGGCATGGGGTAGCTCGGCATTGCTTAGAACATTTTACTATTGTGGCCATCCTGCAACCGCTCATATCTATACCCTACCTTGAAACACCACTCGGCCTTGTGTTTAGCTTTATCTCCCGGAGGTAAATCTTTGACGCAATCCCATATCAAATGTCTAAAATATTGTTGCCGTTGTTTTTATATGCTTGGCACTTGGTAGGTAATTTCTGTTTTGATTTTGTTGTTGGGTAGGAGAGAAATGGAAGCAGACTACATCGGCTTGATGTTAATGGCCTCAGCTAGGTATGACCCATAGTTGATGCCACCACTTTATGAGACATCGCCTGACCTTCCAGCCACTCATGGTATATTCGCAAGTCATCCATCCGTGCGTAAGAGAGTAAAGAAGCTGAAGGAACCTAAGGTGATGGAATAAGCTGTGGCCATATACAAGGAAGTCACAAGTGGCCTTGGGGTCAGAAGTTTCATTTAGGAGACACTATTTCTTACCGTGGAGGAGGAAGAGTACATACATCTAATTGGCATACGCCTAGTTTCAAGCAACGGAGCAAATGCCTAGTGGTTTAACTGCGTAGTTTTCTCCTTTCTTTATGTATGTTTCGAAAGAAAGAGTACTTGTCAAACGTCACCTTATTGATTTAAGGACAATGATCTACTTCTCTTTAGTCTTCTTTTCAAAGTGAGAGAGAATTTGGCATACGGAGCTCACTTCGAATCTCACTTAGATGATTCAAACTACGCATATATTTGCAAGTTTCAATAAGTAAATTATCCATACAAAGTCATCAAGTTGATCAAGAGTACTCTTGAATGGAATTCTCTCACATTTTTAATATACATGTGATTCTATCAGATGGCCAGAAATCAGAGAGACGAAGGGAGAAGACTCAGGGTGCAATTCCGCAAAACTAAATGAACAATACGCTAATGGTAATAGTCAAGTTGTTTCATTTAAATGATATTTTAGTTGACATATGTGAGAAAAATAACCAATCAAAAAATCCGTAAAAACATAGACTTTAGTCCATGCATTTAGTTTGGCGGAAACGAACCCTCACTCAAGATAGTAAGGAACCATGCTCTGACAGAATGGATGCTGATTCAAGGGTAGAATTCAGCAGAACCGATACTTTTGCACAAAATACCATAATGAAAGCTCTGCGATTTATACTTGCTCCGTAAAATATCATAAAACCTGAGTGATTTGTGTTAGCTCAAAGTATATTACAAAACAGAAGAATATGAAACTTACAATGGAAAGGGGTGAGAAATCAATTTATACACGATCAAAGACTGAAGCAGGTGCAATGGGTGGCTTCCCCCAACAATTTAGGAGAATGTTGAGCAAAAATACACCCTTAAACAGCAGACAGCTACAATTGCACATTACCTCAAGTAGGCTGCTTCAATGGGGTTATGCAAAGCATGAGCTAATCACCTTCCTCTGTACATATCTAATGAGGAAACATCTAAAAGGAGCAATCCTATCCGATCCGATCAAAACCCCGTATCTATAAATCTATCCGTAACCGCCGCAACTCAGCGTAGAAGGTCGGGCTGGAAGTCATGGTCCGACGAGCAAGAGCCTTAATGTCCTCTCGAGAACAATCACGCGAAATCCGTACCAGCTCCCAAAGAGCGCCTCCACTGATCATGTCTTTTGCGTTCACTTCTGAAACATTAAAAGGAAAGGCGGGGAGGAGTTAAAAGAGCACTTTTGAGGAATCAATTGATCTATATGAGCAACTGAAATTGGAGAAATTCTGAAGCTCTGTCATGGCCTATTAGAAATAGAGAACGCTCCTTACCATGTTGCGCCAAGTGGCAGAGAGCAAGCTCAGTGTGACGCCTAATTAATGATGCTTCGTTGTTGGAGTTTTGGACGATCCACGGAAGCGCACCGTCTTCTATCAAAATAGACCGTCCATTCTTTGTCCCTGAGATGGCCAGAATCGAAGTTTTTTTACTATCAAACCACAGATAAAGAAGTAACAGAACCCATCACTTCCTTTTACCCTTTTTTTTTAAATAGGGTTTGTTTGTTTGGTTTTTTTTCCCAGGGTGCTAATGCCTACAAAAGACCATGATGGTGTACATGATGACATAATCAACCAACGAGGATTTGAGAAATGGACATAAAAAGGCGCAGAAATAATTGATTGCCAACACAGTTATTAACAAACATTGGAGGAGATAGTGTCTAAACCACTCACCATGAGTAGATACTCGGGATTCGCACTTAGCAAAATTTGCAATTCCTCGTGCAACTTGGGAAAGCACATCCGGATGTCTACATCTCACCATTTGTAGCAACGCCTTAATGCCACCTTCAGACCTCAGCCTCATTTGTAGCTTATCTGGAAAATGTATAGTTTGAATCAAGAGTCATTCAGATTGATAGACTCAACCCCATAAGGCTAAGTGCACAAGGCTACTGTCGAATTTCGATGTTATTATTTGATCAACTGAGAAAGAGATATTGCTACATTTGTCTTTCCAACTCTAGGTTCATGTTTTGAAATCTAGGAGTGAAAAATTACTGGAAGAAGAAAAAGGTCAAGTGTCAATTTGGTTGCCCAATTATATTTGTGGGTAAAGTAATTAAACAGGTGTTCATCAGTAGAAAACATCAGCACAGTTCGCTGATTTACCAATTCTCAGGAGCTAAATGACGATAAACAGGAGATCAGAGCGGAAGTGATAGAAACAGTTGAAGCAAAAGAGAGGGATATACCATTCCCACAGAGATTAGCAATAGCTCCAGCAACCATGCGTAAAGTCTGCGGATCCTCAGCATCAGCTGCTGTCATTGCCAAGAGTTTTATTCCACCTTCAGCCATTATAAATTCCTGATTGGCTTCTGCCAGGACGGAATAGAGTAGTTTAACTTAGGGTCAAAAATTCCCCAAAAAAACAAAGAAGAAAAAAGGAAAGTACCCTCTCAAAGATAATGAGGTGAAAGCTTTAATGAACACTAACCATTCATAGCAAGGTTCGCAATTGCTCCAGCAGCTACTCTCCGAACGGTTTCATCCTCCAAGCTTCTAAGAAGCATCAGCAAGGAAGTGAGACCCCCAGCTTCCACAATTCTTTGTTGATTTCCTTCTGCATAATACATTTGTTAGTACAGTGCTACTCTCAAACAGTGTCAGGAATAGAGAACAGGAAATGCTGTGTGCAGTTGGCCACTCTGAACATACAACAGTTCATCTGACCAGTCATTCTTTCAACGCATTATTGCGTTAGCTCCATGTATAAAACCAGTTACTCAGAAATTTTGTTGCCCAAAATAAAGCAGTTCCTTAATGTGCAGCAGAATATTGAAATAGACGGGACCACAGATTCAACAGAACACTGAAGAATAAATTTTAAGTCACACAGTACAGTGTTTACAAAGAAAAAAGATGAGAATATCGTTGTGGCCACCCTGGATATGCTTTCATGATCTCATGTTAATAGTTGCACTCAGAACAACAGAATAGGATAACAACCACCACGCATAGGAGTCTAGGAGAACATCAAAAATAATGGAGGGCTACTGATGCCCTATTGTCTCAATAGTTGCTCCTACCTAGAGAACCTACACACCAAACACTTCACAATCACCTAAACTAAGTGCAACGACATGAAAGAAGACCTACACAGTAACCAAATCAAAGAATACCAAGACGATCTACATTTCACTGGTCACATCAAATGAAGGACAACAAACACAGAAGATATCTAATAGCGATGTCTTAAGGAATGAGACTTAAGCACCTTCAGCAGCTAGGTTGGCCACTACTTTCACAGCATGAATCCGTACATTAGGATCTTCCGACTCTAGCAATGAGAAAATCTTTTGCAATCCAACTGTCAGCATGACAGACGGAAACTTATTACAAGCATGTGGCTCAAATAGGATTAACGTGACAGAGTTTCACAGCTGCAGTAATACCTTGTTCATGGAGATTGGTGATTGATGCCATGTGTCCATTAACTGCATCTTTGACGGGCGAATGTCTTGGATGGGAGGGAGGATCTACACCAGTAAAGGAATTCCCAGACTTGCCTCTAGCAAGACGCCCATTCTATAAGCATAAAAGAAGATTTCGACAGGTTAAAGAAGCACAAGCATAGATTTAGGATGATCAGGAATGCATAATTGGAGTCCAATTAAGGTTACTAATTCGTAACCAAGGGCTTTCACTCAAGCTAAAGAAAAAGACTGACAGAGAAGCATGCTTCAGTTTCCTGGGAAGTTTCCTAATAACACCCATGAATTAGGGAATGCTAAAGCTCTTTCGTCAAATTCCCTAACCATCTATCCCCAGTTGTTACAAACTATGCAAGTTTCCCCAGAGACTTTTCTGGTAAGTTCATAAAATGAGGAAAACAACGTCTTCCATTCGAGGTTCAGTATGTTCCCACTTAACGGCCAAAAAAAAAAAAAGATATAATAGTAACCCGTTTAAGAAACAAGAGGAATTTTGAATACACCAAAATCAGCTTGCTAACTTTCTGTCAGACAATAGTGTAAGTGACATACTTGATCAGCTTCAAAAGTCAATTGCGACAGCTGACTTCGTAACACCATCACTTCTTCTTCAAGTCTCTTTTTCTGATGTACTTCATCGTCTAGCAATCTTTGAAGTTTCACAACATCTACATCTCCTCCTGCCTAGTAGAGCGGGATAATATAGTTTATATCACCATCCTTATGCTTCAGGTAGTGAAACGAACCATACGATGCTCATACAAGTAGTCAGAGTCGTCAGACCATACCTCTGACGGCATCGAATCAGAAAGTTGATTTCTGAGAATGTTGATTTCCTCTTCAGCTGCCTTTCTTAAATTCATTTCATTCTGAAGCAACATTTTGACCTCAGATTCCTCATTCACAGCGCCCACGTGCACCTGCATACCAAAAGAGAAGGTTGCTGATTAACTTCCCATTTATACTCGCAACTAGGAACTTCAAAAAGTCACTTGAAATCTGCTTAAGTTGTCCTGATCTGGACATTGAAGCACAATTTGTCAAGGAAGACGTCAACCTTTCTTGTACACCCCACACATACTATAAGACTACATGAACTTGATTTTATGTACTAGGATTAGAAGTTTCTGAAATTCCATACCAGACACAATGATATAGTGACATTGCAAGTAGAAGGAAGGCCTAGATTCAGAATGCTAATGCAGGAGCTGCCATATTTTTCACTCCGTCTCTTCCCAAAGAAAATGTTCAGCAAATATATCATGTAAAGCTGGGGCATTAGCCTGCTATAGGGATTTATCCATCTTAAGAGCCAAGTCATATCACTCAATATTTCAAACTAGGAGAGAGAGAGAGAGAGACAGAGAGAGAAACAAATTTGAACCTTCAAAAGTTAAGACCAACCAGCAAAAACATTTATCCATTCCATGGCAGCTGGCGGATAATAATCTTTTATGGTATGCAAGTAGAGATATCTTATGTTCGGACTGAAAGGAAATACTATCTAATTTATTGTTTCTGTATCGGTGGGCAGAATTTTTTCCCTTTGGCTCTGGTGGCGGTTTTACTGCAATCATTGGTCTATACAAACACTTATGCCATCATTTCAAGAAGTACCAAAAATGTGGAGACACTATATGCATAACAACTCTTTAAGAAAGCTAGCATATCTTATAACAGAAGGTTCCAGTCTGGCTACCTCTCCACTATAACTGCCATTGGTGAAGCCATTCTTGCCATGCTTTTCCTGATTCAGCACCCACTTCTCCTCAAGTTTTTTAATTGATTCCATGTAATCCATCTGACAGTTAACTCTCTCCCTCTAGAAACAAAAGTGAACTTTTAGGTGGATCAGAAGAACACACTTACGAGACGTAGAAAAGCATATTATGTCTCGGGAAACATAATAGAACACAGGACATAATACGTAACAAGAGTTCAGTCTAAGTACAACATACAAGACTTGAGATATTCATGAACTCCATGGAGAAAAGGCAGAACATTTATTACTCGTGGAAACAGTGCATTGACACGCGCAACAACACACTTAAAGATACGTGCAACAAACCAACACTAAAACTAACCTCCAATGCATCCGCAAATTTTCTTTCAGCCTCAGAGATACGACTTTGTGCTTCTAAATTTATTCTTTCAATTTCATCCTCGAAGGCTTTCTGCTGCCTCTCATTCTCCGCAATGAGTTTGTCAAGTTGTATGTCAAGCCTTCTAGACAAACTTTTGAAGTCAAACTCCTCCTTAATTTTGAGCATGTTCTCCACCTTCATAGCCTGTTAGAGAAGGAAAGTCATAACCAACAAAGTCCCATTACTCATGTAATGCTTAGTTGAGACAAAGTTCCACACATGTGTGCGTCAGGAGTAGGATCAATAGCATACCAACGGATGGTGGGATTAAGCTGCAATAAAAGCATGTTTTGATATTTGCGACAGAATGCATGGCCTTACGTGTCAGCTCTAGAGTAGAGTTGACTCATTTGGATGGCAAACAAAATATTGTTTCACTCCAAGGGTGAGCATAAAAAAGTATCAATGTGGACATTTAAATTACAAAAGTCTAAATGTGGTAACTCACCCTTTGCCCAAACAATATTGTACTTGCAGTCTCTGCTCGATGACGTGGAGATGGGCCAATAGTCACAATTAATGAAGTTCTTGCTGTGCCTGCAAAACATTACAAATATAAGGACGACAATTTATTTATGCAAATTAAAACAGATGGAAATCCCAAAAAAATAATCCTGGCTATTGCTGTTAACTCTAAGTCACCCCACAAATTTCCAACATAAAACAAGAGTACAAAAGCATAATTGAAGGAGGAAAAAACACCAAATACCAACTAGCATTCAACTCAAAACTAGGGCTGCAAATATAAACAAATTGCATCTCATGAACTGATTCAGTCACACTAAGTCCTGAGAATGAATGGATGGATACGTCAAATTTAAGAAGAAAACAACAAATACCTCCAAATGAATCTCTAAGCAACCTTGTAAGCTTGGAGTCTCGAACTGGGACATGAGCGCTATTTTCTGCCAGAGCATTTATGCACTTCCCTAATGCGCTTAGAGAGAGATTGATTGATTTGGCTTCTTCTAAAGTATGTCCCTCGCTTCCTACCAAATTGAAGAGAAAATTTGCAACATGAGCAGAACTAAAGTAACACAAAACAATAAAAATCAAGATCCCTAAATACCATAAAGTAAAAAATTTAAATCTCAAAACAACTGTCACCAATTTCTTCTCATTTTGCTAGAAAAACTAAATCAATTAACACGAGATGTTGGATGCAAAAACAGCACTCTAGAGAAGTTGGGCAGGGGCACAGGGCAAATCAAACATCAGAGTTGCAGAAATTGGAATGTGCCAACCAAAGAAATAGGATCAATCAACACTTGGAAAGAATCAAACATACAAAACGTTCATTCTCATACAATGAAATAAAAACACACATCATTCATGGGTTGGTGGGGCTCAGTTATCAGGATAGATTTGCTGGATTTTTTACTTGATTGGAAAACATTTCATATATTGGTCCTCATGGGAGAAGTTGCATAATATTTCTCGAACCTATGAGATACCACAACATAGAAAACATCAAAATTCCAGGTTGTTCCTCCTAGGAGAAGTTCTGCAAGTTTTCTAGTTGCCTGTATCTTATCCGCAAGATGTTATTCAAGAAACTTGTCTTAATAATTATAGAGTAGAGCCTCATGCTTCTACTCCAATGCTACATGTTGAGGCATCTCGATTACAAGAATGTGCAAGTATGAGCAAAGAAATGGTCCATACGGACAAGAAACTTCAAATGAAATTGCCTTCAGAACGTGATTCACAACAAAGATTTTCTATACAAAAGAAAAGTTAAGTCGCGGTATGCACCTGACTTGTGAATTCGCTCAGAACCAGCAAGATCCACAAGAAACAGCTTGCCTGTTCGAATAACAGGTGGCTTAAAATTATTCACCGATTGATAAGGATTGTCATTTTCATATGAAAAAGCAGCTTCAGCTCCCAAGACAGACTTCTTAACATGTACCTACATTGAGTGAAATCGAAACATATCCAACTTAAGCGATATATGACAAAAGTAACGGCCATGGACATAAAATGCAAGCTTGATGCACAGGCTCATGCAAAAATAACCATAAATTAGCAAACTCAGTAATTCACCATGAGAATAGCATGACTACGAGAAGATTCAGTATTCATCTTTGTGTTAGCAGCAAATCGATGAGCCTCCCCTAATCTCAGCAGCTCCATAAAACTCTGCTGGTCTCGTATTTCCGCAAGTGATGCACCTGGTAGGGAAACATCACCAGTTTTTGGATCTTCAACGATGGCAATATTATTGTTTGCTGGATTTAGGAGATCCTGGATAGTCTCCATATATATCTGCTTTGAGTGATAATATTAGGCGTAAGTTAATTATAGAGATTAGAAATTTTGACATGACGGAAACAGTACAAGAGGTTGTACTTCTAAATTGCCAATTCGATACTCCGTAATATACAGAATGATAGTGAAAAAGAGTAAGTAACAATATGCTATAAGACCATACCAACCTGCAAGTATGACACGGAGATAGAGTCAGTCTCCGGAGTGATATCTGCTATTATATCCTCCATTGCTCGAACCATGATACCTCGAGCAGATGTGTCTTCGTCACCCAGGCGTCCAAGAGTATGTGTCTTTCCTGTACCAGTCTGACCATAAGCCATCACTGTCCCATTGTAACCGTCAAGGACACTCTACAAAACAAAAATGGTGTCTCAACGACAGTGGCATATGGCAAGCATAAGAAAAACATATGAGATCTGTTTGATGCCATAGAGTAGGAGATTGTTTAAATGTTGAAAAGAATGAGTGGTCTTTAAGGAGGTTTCTCAAATACAATACGTTCACAAGATGAGATGGATCAGTTTCGCAATCATGGATGAGTAGGATGTCAATGAACGACAAACAAAACAAACCTCCACAACCGGTTTTGCAACGACTTCGTATACACGCTTCTGTGAAGCAAATTCCGTGAGCACCTCATCAAATTCATAGGTATCTGAATCCCAGTTGTTCTTCCGAAGCTTCAACCTTTTAAGCTGCGGAACATCAAATTTTAAAATTCTCAAATGGAATATGGATTATAGGAAAGTAATTGAGAACATCACTAACTAAAGCACAAATATAGAATTAAGTATTAAAATGGCAAATACAATCACACTTCACGCACCTCTGGCTGCAATTCCACACAGTCGGCAAAATCTGCATCTGCCTCCAACTCCTCATCATTTCGTGGTCTCAATCTTACAGCCACTCGTACTCTTCCAGAAACTGTCCAGCACGACAAAAACATTAATAGAATTTTCATCATTCACTAGTGGGCAGGGAAACTAGAGAGTGAGCAAGAATCAAACGATCTGATCTAGCAATTAGAATTGCATGCTCACTGATAATAGCAGTAACTTGAAACACTGATTTTCATTAGAAACCACTAAAGTACAGCACGAATGAAGGCTTTTGATCAAGATCGTCAAGAGAAAAAAACAACTGCGCAAAAATTTACTAGTTTGGAGCTTCAATTGTTATACTAACTTTAGTGAAAGACCTACACATCTACGATAGATACCAACTCCAGTGATTAGCCTCTTGTACACATCGTAGAATGATCCCAATGCTTATCGTAGAATGACTCCCGATGCTTCTACACCACATTGTGCAATCTAACTTCATCAAGAAGAAGTACAAAGCTCTAGATTGCACTCTGAGATCAATGTAGCGAAAATTGAAGTGCTAAGCGGTAGAAATTCACCGTAAAGAAGTCTAAACAATTAGGTTAAGATCACAGTTAACATACATAAATATACACGTATTTACATGCAGACAGTTGTCTTTACAGTTTAAGAAGCAATGTTTCAACATCACATTGTGTCATCTAACTTCATCAAGAAGTAGAAGTCTCTAGATCGCACTCTAAAATCAATGCAGTCACAATCGAAGCGTCCAATTGTGCGGGAGAATCAACGCGACGTAGACCTAACCAAAGAGGATAAAGATCACAGTGAAACAGACCGAAGACTAAACCTACAGAATTGCACGGGCACTTACCAGAATCGTCGTACTTGGCGGAGGCTCCGCCGAGGGAGGAAGGGCTGCTGCGGCGGACGGCAGGAGGAGGAGGACGATGCGATTTGAAGGAAGAGGAAGGTCGGAGGCTAGACGGAGGAGCAGAGAAGGGCCGATCCACCTTCACCGACCCCCCCTTGTGAACGCCGTTTCTGTAACCTGACGCCATGCTCACTTTCTCTCTCTAACTTCAAATGCTCTCTTCCCCCGTTTGATACACAGGAGACAGGAGAGAGAGAACAAAGGGTGCGTGTGTATCGATGACTGTATGTATGTGTTAATCTACGTAGAGTCAAGCTTAATACAGTTGGGGGGAGTTTAGTTACGATTTAATTGATGTTTGCCGGTTAAAGTTCGAACAAAGGAGAGAGTGAGGTGATTGGTTAAGTTGTGTTTTAAGGGGCTTTTGGTTTGGAGTTCAAACGGAAAATGAGAGAGAGAGAGAGAGGAGAGAGAGAGGAGAGAGAGGGGAGGCGGGCCCGGTAGTGGTGAGGTAGGTATACAGGGGAGAGTTGAGGAGTTGAGAGGATGCGGAAAGTACGGAAATGCCACTGACTTGAGGAGTTACTGGTTGGAGTCGTCAAGGGTAAAACGTGGGAAAGTTGCGCCGACCGTCGAATGCGGGGTTTAAGGAAATGACGACTTTGCCCAAAGATTAACCACTATTTAAACTGTCTTGGCCCTTGGGAGGGGTGCGAGAAGAATGAGGCGTGCAGTCAGCGGACACAAACCGGGGCCTAGGCGTTGGGTCCGGTTCAATGGTGCTGTGATTTGATGAGCGGGCTTCGATATGGGTTTTAAGAGCAATGCTACATTCACAATTTTAAAAGCAAAACTGCAGATACAATTTTGTTCGGAATTGTTGATTTTAGTTGTACACAGAATTATATTTTAAATTTGTGTTTCTAGATTTTTTGGGATTTTAACTTAGCTCCACAAGTTAGCCCGGTAATCAAGCCTCTCAGGGTGTTATTAGCTTTTATAGGTGAGTTCGTACAAGACTTCATGTGCGTTTTACTAACTAAAATAAATAAATAAATACTTATTTTTTAAAATTAAAATGTGATAGTATTATGAGAGAATGACATGTCTCGTTAAAAGGGAAATAAGTATTTAAAAATAAAAACCTTAGCAAAACAGGATTTTCATCTCAATTTTAATTTTTGTAGGTGAGTTCGTACGAGACTTCATCCCAATTTTAATTTTGGATTAGTAGACAGTGAGATTCATCCAGAAAGTTAGTCAATATACACCTAAATTAATCCGAATATGCACGTAAATTAATCCAGACACAAGTGAATTATTAACAGCAAAAAAGACATACGATAGGGTTAACATTTGAATATTAATAACATTATGATTGGTTTTACCAATGCAGTCAATTAAAAACAAAATGATATTCCTGGCCTCAATCTTTTTTCAGGGTATAAAGACAGTCTAAATTTCAAAAAAAGGACCCACGTTTTCTTTCGCCCCAGGCATTAATGCTTTTGCATTTCCCACAGTTCTTGTCTGTTTTGTCCGCCATAAAGTTAACTAGTATTTATTACTTGTGTACATTTTTGCCAAATATACAGAAGCTATCCGTGCACATTTGTTGGCATACTGAATTGAGAGGTTAAAATAAGCAAACCAAATTGACAATGTCTGTAATCCCCAAATAAGAAGTCACGACTCCAAGAACATCAAAATCTGAGGATAGATTGGGAAAATGTTTATTACTCGGCATATTTACAACCCTCTTTTTACTATCATTTTTAATGATATGGAAACATTTTCTTTGCTGATAAAAAAAAAAAGAAAAAAGAAATTGACCTTAGAAGCGGTAGTGCACAAAAATCTATGCTTACTGGACATTACGAAACACGATGCCTTCGGCAGAGCTTAAAACACAAATTCATGTAATCGACCCCAATTGATTGGTACTCAAGGTTCGGTTCGGTTTGGTTTAGTCCACAACTAATTTGATTTCTTCCAATTTTCCTCTCCACAAATTTGATAATCCCAACAGTCTCATTTCACAACCATTTTTTCACGTCACAGGCAAATGTCAAGGCCCTCCACTTAAATTCACAACCATTTTTCCTACTCAAACAAGATGCAGGAATATACGTAACAGTGTTGATTTACAACACAGAAAGAGAACACCGAACTACAGTTTCTTGCCAAATATGCAGAACTTTTGAGCTTTTGAAACACTACTGTTAGTACTGCACTAGGAGAATATGGTAGAGCTGGCGGTACAACCTATTTATATCGAGTTATGCTGAACAATGAGGCAGGAAACCGCGTACAAAGATCAAAACTGCCCATAAGAGCAAATTCCATTTGAAACTCGAGATCAATGCAGAATGAAGTCCATGATCACTCACAGACGTACGTATCAAATACTGTGTTCCTTGATATTTACCTTGAAAAACTACCTAAGCTATACAACCAGTTGAAACGAATTAATGTATCACAACAATTTCTTTTAAACAATTGGTAGGAGAATAGTAAAAGCAAAGACTGCGACTCGCAGCTATAAGAAGGCAGACTTCAAGGCTGTTATGCGAGCATGTCATCCGCAAAGCCAACCCCCTTGGTCTTACATCATGAAAATTCGGAAAGGTTTCTATTACTAAGTTGTTGGGTTTATTAATCATTTTCTACCAATTGCGCAACTGTGCAAGCGCAACTACCATAGATGTCAGTTCAGATAAAGATAGCGAAAGCAACATCTCATCTACACCACTATCTTAGACACAAGACAGGATTGAAGCCTTCAACCAAATACCTCCAAGTCACCCCAGAGAGAGAGAGAGGCACAAATAACATACCTAATTCAAGACAGGCCCCTTCTATTTACAGCTTAAAGCCCCGAACATCAAATGCAAGAACATGGACATAAAACCTCACATAGCCAATCTTTCATACCTTTTCTATCCGGTAGAATCTTCTTGAGTAGCTTCATCATCTTCATCTATCATATCATCATCCGATTTATTGTTTTCATAAACTCGGTCACTGCCCTTAGACTCAACATCTGATATGGATTCACCTTCAGTATTCCCTACATTATCATCCTCATCCTTGTCACTACAATCTTCGGTATCTGAATTCGAGCCACTGCCTTTTTGAACTTTCTCTTTACCACTGTCATTATTACCAAAAGCAACAGAAAACTGCTCCTTCATGTCAGGAGCAACAATCCCAATCATCTCGCTCAGCGCTTGCCGTTCATGATTCCTCTTAGCCTCAGAAGATGGGTTACTTTGACTCTCAGCCACCTGAGAACTGGAATTCCGTAAAGCTGCACCACCACCACCTTCATCATTCTCTCCTCTCGGAGACTCATTGTCTCTCCTAGGAGACTCGTTCTCTCCGTGGACTGAAGGAGCTGTGCTGCAAGCCCAGCTTCCAACAACTTCAGAAGCCAAAAGATCTGACGTTCTGATTGTGCCGCCAGCTTCTGTATCTTCTTCCATAGTGTTTTGAACTTCCAAGGGGTCATTTGACTGGGAATTGTGCGAATTCTCCCCAGAAATCATTCGGAGCCCCTCCACAGCATCTTGTACACGGGCATCATCATCATCTATCTGCATTGTGTCCCCACCTAACACACTACCCTTATTTAAATCAATATTCCTGTCGACATCAATTCCTGGGCTTTCAGTTTCAAGCACTCGCTCAGTACCAACACCATCAATGTCAGAACCAAAACCACCCTTTACAATTTGCGCCGCACTAGTGAATTCAGCTTCCTGGGTGTTTTGGGCATCTTCTTGGCTTCTGATATCACAATCATGCTTTTCTGTAACACTAGCCTCATCGCTAGATGTATTATCTAGTTGATTTCTACCACACCTACGTATTGATGGACCAGAGCCTGCATTATCAGCACTGTTGATTTGATTTGCTGTTGCTTGCTTCTCTCTGGCTAGTGTTCCATTTATATCCCCTCTGTAAGGAGTGACGTTGAGGTCAAAATCCACTGACGTGTTTTCATAGTTCTCTTCATCTTCCAGTGTCCTCTGCATTGCCTTCAGCTGTTCCTGCTGCTTTCCAAATAAACTTGATATCTCCTCAGTCGTTGAATAAAATGCCCGCAGCTGAGTTTCTCTACGAGGAAAACATGCATACATGACATGGCAGTGTAAGCAGCCACTACTTGAGGAATCAAATCGAGAGAAATCAAGCAAAATCTAATACTGTCATAGTTAATACCACTATATAGTAATAAGAGTAATAAACTAGGTACAAGAAGCATCAAAGTAGCGAACTTTTAAGATCACCCACTTAAAAGATAACCATCTCCATAAATGTGTTGTCAATTCGAAACATACCTTGAAATGGCTACCCAGTAAACTACGAGCATAGTGCATATCTAAAGAACACAAACCAAATATCACAGCATATATCTATAGCTTGTCAGTCATTACCGAAGCATGATTCTTTCCCTGGCACCTTTTAACCTCCGCCTCTCAAAATCAAGATCCCGCATTGCAGCATTTATCTCAAGTTCAAGAGCTGAAACCTTAGCCCATGCTTCTTCCCGTGCTGCCTGCTACCAACATCAAGAAAAAGACCTCAATTTTAAAATGAAGAGAGACTAATAAGGATACTAGAAATTGCAATTCCTCATATGCCCTTAAACCTTATTTCGAATTCAACCACTGCTAGATCTTATCACATCTAATATATAGAGTAGCAAACTGCTGATCCTCGATAGTAAAGATTACACTAGATTAACTAGAAGAACCAACAAAAATGGATTGCAGAAAAGAAAGAGTGTAAGATTAAAGAACAGAAGCATGCTCGCATTAGCAATATTGAGACATTAATAAAGTTGCACTCACCAGTCACCAATGCTATTCCCATATCAAACACAACTATGCCCATGCATAGAGGATTGTGGGCTGGGAGAGGGTGTGAGAAACAAGTATAACTGTCGCCTTATCCTATCATGCATTGTACAATATAAAATAAAAAATGAAATCATATGACGATGGAAAATTCGAGGATTAGTACAAGTAAACTGCATAGTGGCATCAAAATCGGCTCATTTAACTTGCCAATCCTTCAAGCAGCACTAACTTTGCTATTTTGCACGCACTCACTTTTCAAAGCAACTGACAAGACATGTGACACTTCCAAGTATAGGGAGGGTACATGCCTACATGCTAAGGGGTACTAATGAAACATCTTATCAAACCTTCATCAGAAGGTAACAGAAAGATTTTTCCACTCCTACCTTTTCACTCTCGAGCTCTTTCCGCAATTTTTCAGCTTCATGCTCAAGTTCTTCGACTTTCTGCATAAATGCAAAGTAGCAAGATAAGATCAGCTGCTCAAGCAGGAAGATTTGCACATATCAGAATAGCACATTCTTGACAGGAGTATGTTTATGTATGTTGGCAGAAGGACCCATTCATACTTTTCTTTCGCTTGCAGAAGCTAGTTGCACTTCACAAATTTGGGCTTCTAGCTGGCGAACTTTATTGTCGGAGAGAACCAATTTCTGCCTAGTCTCTTCCTGTTGGGAAGACAAAGAAAAAGACACTATCCCCTTAATATTGAACAAAGATTCTCCATCCTTTTGAAACACAAGACAATAAGCGAATTTTACCAATTTGGATCTCAAAGTTTCCACCAATAAGCACCCTTCTTTCTCCACTTCCTGATAAATAGACGAGATTTTTCATGTTCAATTAGTTTGCGACTTGTAAACACACAAATACTAGTGCCGATGAAAATTTACTTTCATACCTGAAGCTTATTGATTACTTCTTGTTGTTCCCTTTCTCGTCTCAAGGCAGTGTCCGAAAGTCGTTTCAGCTCCTCTTGGGCTTCTGTCTGAACTCTCTGTATTGATAGCTTTAAATCTACAGCTGCCTTTTCTCGTTCTTCTCTCCTTTGTTCACGCTCTTCATCTACTTGTGCCTTGAGTTCAGCAATAGACGCTTTCTGACTGAAAATTGATACCAAGCAGACTAATCATTAGAAATGATATAAAAAGATTTGCTAGACTAATTCTACCAGTTAAATCTAACCCCAAAAAAATCCAAAGGTCCACATTATGAATCACGTTCAAAAAAAATAGAACTTGCCAAAATGCCCTTAGCTCCTAAATCAAAAAAAAAAAAAAAAAACCACGAGTAAACCAAGCTAGTGGCGTACAACTTAGATTACATATGAATGAAGACCTTCAGCAGTGAACAGACATTTAGGGTTAAAATGGCTTCTTCATGACCTTGTTTCCAAAGCCCATTACTTCATTGGTATTTCACGGGATGTAGCATCAGAACATCAATCCAAGGTAACTTTCCAAGACCACTTAAGGAAGTATTTCATTTAAAAGGCTTTAAGCACCCATGAAGTGAAGGAAAGGGCAGCACGGCGAGACCGTCTTTACAAGCAATAAATACATGCAGTATTTAGCTCATCTAGATCGTCTTAGCAAGTAACAAAAACTTGTCAGTATTTAACTATTTTCTGCAGTTCATTATACTCGGGTGAGTAGAGATGTACCAAATGAATCAAGGAACTTATTTTCATCAGAAGTTTAGTTAAGTGGGGCAGCTAGAAGTTTCTAAATGCATCATACAATTCATACGCCATTTTGCTGTATTAACACAGTTCCTTGTCTGTGCTCAGGTAAATGGATTTTGACTCAAACCTAAGGAAATATATTGCTTCAAAATTTAAGCTAGTCTTGTTCAGATTAGCCACTTTGAATCCCACATCAGTCGTTCTAAGTGCCGAGGCCAGAAAACATCTTCAATGTTTGCACTTGACAATCTTGGACAGCTTACTATGCAACTCCCGTACCTGTATAAGTCAAGAATTACAAACAATCCAGAAGCTGAATTACAACTCGAAGTTACAGCTTGGCTGATTGTACAAACTCAAGAACATTGCATAGTACCAAAGACTAACAGAACACTGGCATAAAAGCAAGCAAAGAATACGTGTCCATTTGCTCTAATTGGAATTCTAAATCAAAAGAAGATGCAACTAACCTGTTTAGTATTTCATTTGCCTCAGCGCACGACTGCACTGATGCACTAAGTTGTTCATTAAGGTCCTCCACAGCATGTTTTTGTTCAGCACATATTTTCTCAACCTCCACCAGCACCTTCTGTTTGATCTCCGATGCATTTTGCAACTCCTTCAATTGATCAAGATAAGGTTTTGCAACTGATTCTTTCAAATCTTTCATCTCCTGCACAATAAAGTTGGTAGCTTGTCAAAGACAACAGTTGCAATATAGCCTCTCAAGCTGAGTCGTTTATAGGACAAACAAGAAGAACAAACTTTAAATCAGTAGTACATAAAATGAAATACTTTAATTTGTGTGTGAATGTGAGAGAGCGAGAGGATTGTAAAGAAGAGAAGAATTTCCAATACAAAAAAAGAAGAGAAGAAAATCTCTAGAAGTTCCATCTAGCAACCTTTTCAATGCTGTGCTACATAACCAAACTTAAATTATAAAAGGAATATCTTAGTTCTGTGAATATTTCAACCAAAAGAAAGAGAGGAGAAAGTAAAAGAAGTACAACGCAGTTCAAGAAGTGCAAGAGGTCCTCCGTGTTTTGTCGTATTGTGCTTAGGACATTGGTAACATCAAGCAAGCCCACAATTTCTTCTCTAGCTTATTTTAGTGCATGTTCAATATAAGGGAATTCTCAACCCTTTGTCCTCCACTTGGTTATGATCGATAATGTTTTATTGGATCATTTTCATGTTCATCCCCATACTGGCAAGAGATGGAATGGTTGCCTATATGACTTCTTCATATATCTCTAGTCTGAGCCATTAGCAGCAAGAAACCAGATTGACTGCGTGTGAACTTCAGAAACAAGAAACAGTGCAGTTCCACGTGGGACTACTTAATTGTTTCAGGTGGATTATAATTTTCTTTTATTTGGCTTTCATCTAACTTTATGTGATCCTAAAAAAGTTGAAGCATTTTCTCTAACAAACGTTAAAAGCACAGCTCCAGGCATCAAATGAAAGAGTTCATTCAACCATTCACTGACAGATAAGGACCAACAACAATCTCAAGCACATGGCACAAGCATCAGAAACACTAATGTAAACAACAAAGCCGCATGTTCAATATCAAAGAAGTTCTGCACATTATAAAAGAGATCATGGAAATGATTCATTCCGATCACCCACAAGAACCATATGCATTCCCACAACCTCCATTTACCGTCCACAAAAAGAAATCATTGGTATCTTCCGCAAAGACCCATATCTATGGTCGTATCTATCAAGCGAACAAAATGTACATTTAACAAAGTGTAATTATACCATGATGCTTCTCTAGGACATTTATTTTCAAATAATAACAGAAGGATTTGGCTATACAATAATGCAGCGCAAATGACTTTGGAATGCAACCTAAGTTCTGTGCAAAAACTTTCCCTACTAGAAACATTCACTCAATTGCAATTCTTCAAGGTCCAAAATATACACGTAAATAACAAAAAAGAGACGTCATAAGGAATGAGCAGAGTGTACATTTTCATAACGCTCAACAACTGCACGATTTTCATTGCGCAAAGAATCAATGGTGACGACCTGATTTTCTAATTGCTTCCGCAGTTCCTGCATGTGTACAAGTATATAAAGCATCTCAATCTTGTGAAAAGATAAATAATCAGCATTCGCATCTGAATCCTAGTAAGCTATATATAGATTTGATAAGTCGAAATTCTGTTCTATAGATAATCATTGCCCAACATACAAACTATACCATATTTGACCGTTGAAGGCTTCGGAAATCATCAAGAGAAATAGGACCTTCTGGTGCACCAATGCCAATGCCTTTAATTCTCTTGCTTTCAGGGCCAAACTCCTCTTCACAGAACAAAATATGAGTACAGTCACAAGTACAAACCTGAACTGAAGCTCACTTAAATAAATGTGAAAGAATCCCAACAAGGTAATCATCCCCTGACAGACCAATTGGCTCAACAACCACATTCACAAATCAACCTATCCAAGCAATCAACAAAAGAGGCTACCTACGCCACCTTTTTGGTTGGTAAGATAACACATGTTTTTCTTCAAAACAGAAAGAAAGGGAATGTCATTTTCTTTAATAATTAGCATACTAGATATGTGCAACTGTGGACCATCCCTTTGTTGGTGCCTTACCAACTTTATTTGGGGTTCGGGAGGGCATGATTGGTCAGGTGGTATGCACAATCTTAGTTTGGATATACCTCTTAGGCAATGGTGCTATTTTGCATTATCCCTGTCAACTTATTGTCAGATCTAACAGATTCCTTAACTATGAGCATGAATATGACCAATCAATACATGACATCAAACCTCACCATACACCTTCCATTGTTTGGTGCTCGAAGTATAAACCTCATGCATTTTATCTGAATGCTATAACCAACACATTAATATTATAGAATGGCTGAAAAAAAGACAGCAAATCCATTAAACTACCAGCATGTCATAGAGTGGATCCACCTCGTTTCTTAGTCAGTAAATCACAAATGGATATGCTCAGACTCATAGTTGCCACACACAATCTAGAACCTGGATATGCTCCAAGTATTTTTTTTTTAACACATCCATAACACCACATATGAAATAACATTGTTTTTCGTCAATGGTGAAGTAATTTTTAGGCAATTAATCAAAGCAAAAAAACTGCAATGAAAATTTAATGAGGACCTGTGAAAGTAATGTACCTGCTTTTCTCTTCAAATATGCACCATCAGTCATGGCATTGGACCTGAGAACTTCTCGAAATACAAATGCGAATGCAATTTCTGCAACATCCAACAAAAAGAAAGTCAGTCACCCATAACAAAGTTGCCAGAAATGTAATGCTTGGAGAGTTGGATGACAATATAACAAGGGAAAGAAAAAGCAAGGGCCTAAAGTGCTGAAGATCAAGAATAGGATAGGAGCACAGAAGGAAAATAAAAATGGCTGCAACTTAAACAACCCTAAAACAGAAGAAACAAAATGTGAAGAGTGTGAATACTTAGCTAATCACAGTCCATCTGGCACCTCGAGGAAGCAACATAAGGAAAATTAAAAAGGAGCCAAACTAAACAGAAATAGCATCACAAGGAAATAAGTGACAAAAAAACAAGGTTATATGCAAAACAGTAATAGCAAGGGAAAGAGAAAGATACTACTAACAAACAAACAAAAAAAGATCATTGAAAGCTAATAATGAAGCAACAGCAGCGAAGCTCCTATTCCAAGATGACATTAGAACCCTAATAAGTGCAATGTGGAGCTCCACCTCAAAGGAGATGTCTGTAGGCTTTTATTAGCACTATGAAAAGCCAGCAATACTAGTAGCACATTCATGGGGACATCACTTTGAGAGAGCTGATGAAACCTATTCTTCCAAGGAAAGATGTGAACAAGAGTTGAAGACTTCAAAGCATAACAGTGCATCCCTGTAGAGGAACTTTGCTGTATGCAAGGTTGGGTAGCCGAGGAGCGGCAATGTATATGTATGGCACCGAGAGAGAGAGAGAGAGAGAGAGAACTGTGACTAAGGTGCAAAGCTATTGATCCCAGGTGAGGGGTAGACTCTCTATGTAAAGGAGGAAGGTCACTTGGACCTTACCTAACTACTACGGTGTGGGCCCTTATAAGGTGGTGACATGGAGCGGACCAAGGTGTAGCGTAGGCTCCTTTCAAGGTAATGACATGGCACTGGTACCTCAATACTGCCCTACATGTACCAACAACACCATAAACATCTTGGGCTTTCAAGAAACTAAAATAGAAGATCCCGTGGAGTCAAGCTAGCCAAATGTTTATTGCATAAAAGGCATGAAAACTTAAAACTTAACAGTTCATATTTGATATTACCATGTTGAGGAGGAGCTGCCAGTGATATAATATCTCCATGACAGAGTTTAGCTTCTGGGCTGCTCCTCTTCAACTTCTCCCAGTTTAGATACGTTCCATTTGTGCTGCAGAAGACTCAATACGGTCAACGATCAAACACTAACGCATCAGACAAATTCCATAAACAATACACAAACCTAGTATCTTTTAAGAAAAAGACAGGCATGCATAACAGGGAAGGAGGCTCCACTTCTTCGGTAGCAGCCCTCTTCCTATAAATTTTGCAGTGACTTCCACTGACTGCATTCGATTCTATCTGGAAACGCACATCATCCACTAAGCGGCCAATGCAGTGCTCATCAGAAGTCAAAAGCATGTTAATGCCCTGGTTTAACAATTCGCTCATTAGCTTAAGCTCACAAATAACACGAAAATACTACAAAAAGATTCTTTTAACATTTATAGTATGGAACTCTCGTTACAATCTAGAAAGAGGGCTGTCCTGCTAAGGCAAAATCTCAGAAGGCCTTATTACTACTGGATTAGGGTAGCAGTGCGAGCGGAGGGTCCTTCCATCCTTGACCCAATTTAAGCTAGTGATGCTTTCAGCCAGTGGACTTTTGCCATCTAGTTTCTTTTTTTCAAATTTTGCTGCCAAATTCCAAAAAACTACTGTATACAGCTTCCAAACCACTAAAACTTTGAATGCCTAGTTAATTGCCTAGTCCATTAGAGTTGTGAAAAGAGGGTATGGTATGACTGGCTATTTTTGCTAACAACTCCTATTTACCTAACCCCCTGGAGGTACTCTATGAGTATATAGTAAGGTCCTCTTTGGCCTAAGTTTTCATTTAATTATCTTTATCGTCTTTCCTAATTTTTGTTTGGAATTTGCATTGAGGTTTTTGTATTGATCATTCATTGTTGTGAGATAAATCTAAAAAGCAAAAATTATGAACATTAAGGAAAAATATTCACTAAAAACGAAAAATATCAAATAACAGTCTTTTAGTGTCTTCACTCTTCAGTGTCTGTCTTACAGGAACTTTTTTTCAACTTGAGTCGACAATTCTATAATTTTATATTTTTTGATTCCTCCGATTCATCACAACGAATTAACGAAAAACTAAACAAAAAATCACTAAAAAGTCACTTAGTACTCATTGTCTTCAAGAATAATTAACTTAGTCAAACTCAACCTAAATTGAACCAATTAATCAGCAAACACCGGAAACTGAAACAAAATGAGGAAAATTCGGGTTTTTAAACCTGGGGCCGCTTACGGGCGCTGCTGGAGATGGCGGTGAGGACACCCCAGACGTTGGGATCGGAGTTGTGGATAGGCTGAGACGAGATCTTCGAAGCCACTGAGACTATTAAGTCCTTAGGGCACAAAGGAGGCTTCTTCGAACCGCCATTGTTGTCCGGGTGGGACGAGCTAACTTGAGAATGTCGAGCTTCGTCGGTATTAGGGTTCGGACTCGGGTTTGGAACCAGTGGGGTTGGCGGACTTTCCTCTACTTTCGCCATTAGAAGGCACGGGCTCCACGAGTTGAGACGAATGAAGAGTTTTTGACGTGTGTGTGCACAATTATTCGCCTTTTTGCTTGTGGATGAGAGAGAGAGAGAGAGAGAGGGAGAGGGGTTGAAGATGGCGGGGAACTCGAAACCCTAGTAACTGTCGAGTATATTTGCGCGAAGAGGAAAGTGTGCTGGAGAAGTTCCTCTTTATGCCAAAATCGATTTTGGCGGAGAGGAACATTGACAAAAAAAAATAAAAAAAATAAAAATTTAGGCTTACTGCATAGCGATCCTCCTCCCACCCGACAAGCGGAGTACTGGGACCCACATCCCACCCACGAGCGGAGTATTGGAACCAATATCGGAGCTGAACAGTTTTTTTTATGTTTGTTCCTGTCCTGTTATTTCTATGTATTTTGTTGTACTTATTCTTTTACATAAGTATATATATATATATATATATATGAGATGATATTGTTCGTACAAAAAACATAGCTTACAAAAAAATATTAGATGTCGTTGCACCGATTCAATGTCATTTTAATCCAATTTCAATTTCAAACTATTGATTAAACTCGTCTCATTTTTTAATACATATCAAATGACTTAGATGATGTGAATGTATTAAACTCGTCTTATTTTTCAATACATATCAAATGGCTATGGTGATGCAAAAAATATGACATTGCTTGTATTGTCAATGGCAAGCTATAGAAGGGACTCAAATTTTGCCAAAAAAAAGATGTCAAATTATGGCAATAGCAAAACAAATAGCTATAGATGGACTTGCTCTTCTCCAGATTTGAGTAGAGAGTGAGAGGTTTTTAAATGCACTCAAGAGAATGCTTCTCACACATGTTCTATAGCAAAACAAAAATTAAAGTAGAGAAGATTCATGCAAGGCATTCCAACCTTTCCACACCACCTTAGCGTGGGGAGAATCGTGCTGGGCAAACGAGGCATGCAGGAAACTACTAATACGGAGTAATAAGGATAAGACAAGCAAGCTTTGAAGGCAAAGGTAAAGAGATTGGGGACTCGGGAGGGGTGGGAATGGCGTCGTCATAGACGGGTCGGACTGAGCTAAATGGAGGCCGACTCAACCGAGGCTTGCGCACCCACATCTTTAGACAAGGAAGGATTTTAAGCGGTTATGGAATATAGATAACAAGGTTAGCACCACATAAATAGTTAGCATACCACTTAATGTGCCCACTGGGTTAATTCGATTTTGCACGTTTACGACCGGTTTTGTACCTGAAACAGTTTTTGGGGTAAACCCAGACCAGTCGACGGTTCAACCAGTTGAACCAG
The DNA here is from genome assembly GCF_030253575.1 of Rhododendron vialii. Lineage (NCBI taxonomy): Eukaryota > Viridiplantae > Streptophyta > Magnoliopsida > Ericales > Ericaceae > Rhododendron > Rhododendron vialii. The sequence continues at coordinate 2,653,845 of NC_080563.1, read as the reverse complement.
TCAGTCCAGTTTTTAAAACATTGTGCAAAACTTTCAAACGAGAACAAGCAGTGTTGGCAACCCAAGGAGTGATTGTTAAGTGCCCAAGGGTATTGCCCCAACTCTTCTCTTCACCGCACATTTGTGTGATCCCCACCACAAAGTGTGTAGAGCTCACATAAATGTGTGATGGAGAAAGAGAATTAGGGCATTATGTGTCATTTGTGGCGAAGACCATACAAATATGTGGAGGAGAGGGAGAGTTAGGGCACCACGTGTCAATGCCCCTTGGGCATTGTATAATTTTCTAGTAAGCAATGCCTGGCATATTAAAAGTTGCTACAAAAACGAGTCTTTAACCGTAGTTGTCAGAGGTGAGAGCTTAACACCCAGTACAAAAAACATATCCAGAATGAATCTATTGACGATCCAGTAGACTACTAACATAATTCTGCAGTTGGCAAAAGTAACACTTTTTTTTTTCCTCTTCCGATTGCACCTATATTTCAAGCCTCTTAGCTGGTGATGGGCAACACATTGATTTCTTCAGCATCAGAGACCTTCTGACTTCCACAGAAACAAGCTTACAACCACCAAAACCCCGTAATAATAAGCCTAGCCTGCAAGCGGATTGGCATGTATAGTCACACGATTGAGTCTGATTTCAGCAAGAGGCCGATCCCCTGGTGCTGTTTGAGTCTGCAAAGACCCCAAAAACCGATCAATAAACAATTTGTACCACATGTTAAGGGAGTACAAAAGTATCCCAACGCATTCCTGGTGTAACTACACGTAACAGGAGCCTTCGTTAAGAAATCGACAATGTCAATGAGCATTGGTGATAAACAGACTCCTAGTCTACCCTTGACTTGAAATATAAAACATTTGTCACCAAGAAGGCAACAATACCTTCTCCATAAGATCAAGGACTTCAAACCCATGGATCACTTTTCCAAACACAGTGTACAGTCCATTGAGATGAGGTTGCTTTGCATAAGTAATGAAGAACTGGCTTCCATTAGTATTGGGACCACTATTGGCCATTGACATTATACCCCTTGCATTGTGCTGAAAAATGAGCCAAAGAAGTCTCTTTTTATACATAAAAAGTTAAAAACAAAACCACGCGAGAAACATGACACATAGGGCAACCCTTAGATAACAAGAGGCCAAGGGCAATTAACCAAGACAATCAGACTCTTCCTTTCATGTCTTAAGCCCAGTAAATCTCCACCACATTAATGAAAAGAAGGCTCAGGGCTTGAGGCTCATCTAGGGCTGACACACGCGAGAGAGAGAGAGAGAGAGAGAGAGAGAGAGAGAGAGAGAGAGAGAGCATGGGAAAGAGAATCAGGATTTACACAGGCAACCTAGACTGTCTTTAACTCAATTGCTCTTACATAAACTTAAGGTTCAGGCTCAGGCTCAGGCTCAAGCTCAAGCCCAGGCTCAGCTCAAATGTAATGGGACAGGGTATAGGTCTGCCTATGGTAGTTACTACATTATATCTTTGGAAGCTCAGAAGGAGAGAAGCGAAGGACGTGAATGAGCGGAATCAATGTGTTCCATGCGAGGCAAGGAAGGACGGAAACCCACTTCGACCCACCAAGGAGAAAGTAAAGTTGATAAGTTTGGTCACTTCTCTCAGTTTTGGCAAGAGAAGGCTTGATAAGGCTACCAACATCATTCATAAATAGCACATAGATCAAGAATCACTAAAGAAGTTGACAAAGTAGAAAGCAAAAGGCTAATATCTGCAGCCTGAGTATTTTTCGTGAACTTACCTTGAGAGACTCTCTTATCTCATCATTGAACTTTTTGCCCCATATACTGGTTCCACCTTTGCCTGTGCCTGTTGGGTCTCCACCTTGTATCATAAAGCCCTTAATATTTCGGTGGAATATGGTCCCGTCATAATAGCCGCTGGCACACAGTGCCAAGAAATTCTGAACCCAAATTAAGAACGAATACCCTTAACAAGGAAGCATGCAATCAAAGAGCAATGGCCTAGGACAGAATTCACGCAGTATGATTGCAAAGCTCTAGGATATGTTTTCATTCCGATCATCTCACATAAAACACTCCTAAAAAGCATTCAAAGGAGATACAAAAACAACAACAGAACCCATGTAGCAAGAAGAAAATGGTGCAATATAAATATGAAGTTCTAACGCAAAATTAGTTTAAAACGTTATTTAAAATACCAACAACAATTTTCTGTCTCATGTGACAGGCAGAAACCATGAGGATAAATTATGACATCGGTACAACATTTGTTCAGAAGGTTATCTAGGTTGCCTTCTGTGTTTTGATCAAGGAGTTGGAAAGGGATTCGTGGAAGAATGTGTTGGGAATTTCCCTTCACAAATTAAAGAAGTGTTCATTCTCCTCGTCAAATCCCTCCACAAATTCTTGATCCAAACACAGCCTTAATGTTTAGCCATCCTATGATTACAATAATTTCAGTGTTCTAAGGAGTTGGCCTAGGTGCTAGGCAGCCACCCAACGCCTAGATTTTAGGGTCTATGAATTGATTAGGCATTTATCGAGAATTAGTCAGGGATTAATAGGCTAGTCCTAGACGGGTACTAGGCGGCTAGGCCGCAACTAGTTAGTGGGTCTTTTAGTGTTAATTTCACAAAAGCAAAATATATAACATACCGATCATATGTGTTAAGTACTTAATTTCATTTTGTTTCAAAATTTGAATATCAAACTTTGTATTTGACTAGTTATTTATTACTAGTTACTGGCCACTTTTGAGTTGTTACTTTAGTCTCCAAGACTTATGTCATCTCTTACTCAAACGTTAGGGGAGGCGTGGAGGTGGGAAGATATTTAAACAAAAATAGAAAAACCGACTAATCACTAGGCCCCAATCAGTCCCCTACTAGTCACCCGCCTCTCTTCCACCCGACTAGTCCCTAGCCATTTTTAGAACATTAAATAATTTGTAATGTAGGCGCAAAATTATAAGACTCGACACGGTTAAAATTCTGAATTCGTCCCTTTAAAGGAGCACAGTGTCTACTGTCTACAACAAACATCGATATTAAACAGCATACCCCTTAATCATTCATAGAGATTAACACCATAGTTCCTTCTAAAAAATTTCACGAATTCACTCCATGCCATAACTCATAGACATAAAAACAAACTACGAACTTAATTGGCTAATAATAATCTCCACGAATCACAGACTCGCTTCTAGATTTAAGAAAACAACAAAAAGAACAAGAATCCAGGGAACAGAAGCTAACACAACTCGTTTTGCTTGGTTAAAACTTAACGAACCTCTGCTGCTCTAGGGACTTCATCACAAGCGATCTCGCACTTGATGTCTCCGAGATTGGTGTGAAGCGTCACCGACTGCAAAAACACATGTACACAAAACAAGAGTTTTACGGATCGAAGCGAATGTGTTCGATGAAATTCCGCAGTGGAATGAAACATACCATCTCCCGCGTGCGTCTACGCCGAAACTTTCGAGGAGGGGATGCCCTCTTCTCCTATATCGTGGCCGGTTGTGAGAGTCCATTGGCGCGCTTTCATTTCGAGTAACGTCCAGATGTTTCTAGAGACAGGTGCAACGGCGTCGTTGCCAAGGACTTAAATTTAGGAAAACAATTTTGACAATTTTCTTTTCGAGTGCTGCTCATGGTACCGATGAGTACCCCACCGAAATCGTACCGACGGCCGCGACAGGCCGCTTTCGGCTGCCCCATGTGAGAATCAACGGTATCCAATGTGTGTAGAGTGTTTGATCAAGCATCTTTTTTTTAGTGTATATATGTATGACGAGTACCGTTAGATTTTTTGTTTCATTTACTCCATTCGTTCCAATTCTTTTGTCTATCGTCATATTCTAATAGGATAAAAAATTAATTATAAATTTTAATTGATAATATTATTTATATGCAATATAGATTTTGTTTGATAAATCTCAATAAACTCTTTTAAATGATATTTTTCAAAATCACCTAAAAATTATAAATTGTTAGATATAATCAATTGAAAAGTAGCATGGACTCCCAAACGGAACTAAAGAATAGAAACACTGAGGGAGTTAGAATTTGGAAAAATGACGGCCAGTGACGTGCTTTAATAATTAATACTCGCTAAAGACATTTTAAGTATTAACAAATATTTAAAATGTCCTTAACGGATAATAATTATCAAAACACGTCATGGACCGTCATTTTCCTTTAGAATTTTGATCCAAGTGGCTGACCCAAGAGATATTTTTTTGTTTTACTTATTTGCAAATACACTTGTTATATTTTTATTTTTTTTGACAATCGGTAGAAGAGATTATTACATCATATATAAAAGTATACAAAGTACAAATCACAGACACCACATCCATTGTGTGAGAATCTACAAAAATAACTAAGTCCAACAACTGAACCAGCACGATAAATAAATTCAACAAAAGGACAACAATCACTATAAGTCCAACTCAATTAAGAGAAGAAATAACCCCAACAATACAAATGAAAGAATACCAACATGCAGGTGGGATGACTCGAACTCTTGACATCGTAGTTAGATGTAAGAGTCCTAACCAACTAAGCTAGCCTCAATTAGTTCTCCAATTGAAATTAAATTAGTGGTTTTTAAAGGCCAACTTTGTAAATTAGGTTCTGGCCCAAATTAGTTCCTGCGGATATTATTGTTACCTGATATAGCCCCCTGCCTATTATTTTGGACAAAATATTCCTCTAGTCACATATACAATTCACATACACAGTTTACATATATATAGTTTACAAAGTTCACATAAATAATTCACATGGTTCACAAAGGGAAAAAAAGTCACTATGCATCGTAACAAAGCCTACCCAAATTTGGCAACAATATTTAGATTTTGAATGAAAAACCGAAGCTAAAAAGTAGTAAGATCGTAAAAGGCTATAAGGCCCCGTTAATAAGTACTTATTTTTTAAAAAGGTAATTTCAAGTTCAAAAAATATATGCTTACGCAAATAAATTTTCTATCAATTATGAATCTTGTTTGATAGATTTCATTGAAATCTTTTATATAGTGCAAAAAAAATTGAAAAATCATTTTTTATTTATATTATTTTTGAGTTTAAAAATATAAAATAAATACTTAATTTTTAAGAAGGTGTTCTGAAACTGTGCCTTGTGCCCGTAACAATTTTCTAATCCTTGCCCCTGCAATCGCTAATCAGGAGTGTTTCGGATGCGCAGTAAAAAGAATTTTTAGAAAAGAAAGGTTTTTCAAGCTCAAATATAACGAAAATGAAAAATATTTTTTAAATTTTTTTATTCCATTTAAAAGATCTCGATGAGATCTATCAGATAATATCCATATTGATAGAAAAAATTATTTACACAAATACATAATTTTTTAGCTTAAAAAACTTTCTTTTTCAAAAAAAAACTTTAAAAAAGAAGGTGGAACACCCTCTCAGTCCTCTATTATGATTCTCAGCCCGTAACCAGTTCTCTTTGCCGAGTGCAACATGAGAAAGAGAAGAAAGGCGATTCTCAACATTTTACCGTCTGAAATCTCACCGACGGCGGAATCAATTGCCAACAATGTCGATCTCCTCACAGAAATCCTCCTACGTGTTCCGGCGGGATCCATTATGCGATTTAAGTGCGTGTCCAAGCATTGGCTCTTTCTCCTCTCCGACTCCCAATTTGCCACCAACCACTCCATCCGAAACCCTAGACCTTCGATCTCAGGCTTGTATTTCTACATTAAAGAAACCCTCAAATCCGTCTCCCTTCACGGCCGCCGGAATCTCCCGCCTCTCCCCTTCTTCGATGGTCTCGGAGAGCCATCTAAAATTAGGGTTACACACTCCTGCAACGGCTTACTGTTGTGCTATAACAGTCACTTCGATGGTTATAGACATAGACGGCAATACGTTGTTTGTAATCTCACCACAAAGAAATACACCATACTTCCTAAATATGAGGGTTCAGTTCATGGTCTTGATGCTTGCTTGGCTTTTGATCCTTCAAAATCACCTCACCACTACAAAGTTGTATTGGTCAGGGACAACCGTTGTCAGATGGATGTCTACAGTTCACAGAGTCTATCTTGGAAAATAGTTCCCGTTCGCCAAACCAGTTGTGGTCGTGGGGTCTTTTGGAATGGAGCAATCCACTGGTTAACCGATGACAATCTTCTATTGAAATTTGATGTTGATGTAGAAGAGATGACAGCAATGCCAAACCCTCAGTCGCCCAAAATTCTTCCTCTAGACAAGAAGAGGTATTTTGGACAATGTGGTGACGGTTTGATTCTTATTCAGTGTCGTTCACGTCACCCCAGCGGATTCAGAATCCTTGAGCTGGAAAAGGATTACAGTGGTTGGAGTGTCAAGTGTCGGGTCAATCTTAGGCCCTTAATATCTGAGTTTCCTGAGATGACAAGGAGAATCTACTCCAATAAATTTAAAGTATTGTGTGTTGTGAAGGGAGAGAATGAAAGAGATTTTGCACTCGTGTTAGCTATTCCTGGAAGAATTGTTTCCTATTACGTGAAGCACAAGACGTGGGACGTGCTTCGGGATCTAGCGCCAGGTGAATCAATTGAATATGGTTTGAACGGCTATTTTGCTGTTGACGACTATGTGTATCCTTTTATTGAAAACCTATTTCCTTGTTGAGCCTACATGTTGGAGCACATGTGCTTTTTGTTTAACTTTCAATGAGGCTATATTTCTTAGTGCTGGAAAGTTGAATATTTTGTAGGAGTAGGTTTTTCTTGAATATGTTGCTTTAACATCTTTTGCCATCATGATTATATCATTGTTGACGTTATCTATACTTGTGCTATTCTCCTTGATTGCAAGTTTTTTGCAACAGTAAGGATTAACAAACTTGGTTTTTGTGCTAAGCTAATTTGATCAGAATTTTCCTCAGTTTTTTTGTGTGTCAAGTACAGGGTTTTTTTTTTGGTCTAGTACATTTGAAAGAGTCAGTATAGAGTATCATAATGATCCATGGGCAATACCTGTCGTATTAAAAGTTGCTACGAAAATGAGTCTTTAGCAATAGTTGTCAGACGTGAGAGCTTCACCCAGAACAAAAGACATATCCAGAATGAATCTATTGTAGAACCACTAGTGACTAGAGTACTAACATAATTCTGCAGTTGACAACAGTAAATCACTGTTTTTTCACTTCCTCCGATTTTACCTCTAGTTCAACAGAATCTACACTCTCAACTAAACCCTAGTTCAACACTCTTAACCGCCACTGCTAATAGTTACGGGTAACATAATGATTTCTTCATTCACAGACCTTCTGAGTTCTGACTTCCACAAGAAACAAGCTCACAACCGTCAAAATCCTTTTGAATACACCTAGCCCTCAAGTGGACTAGCATGTACTGATTTCCGCAAGAGGTGGATCACCTGCACCTGTTTGAGTCTGCATAAACCCCACAAATAGATGAATGGACAATTCGTAGTTTTGTACCATATATTAAGGGTGTTCCAGAGCCTCACAGAAACAAAATACTCGACATTCGTGGCGTAATTAACCATGAAAGGAGCCTTGGTTATGAAATCGCAAATGAGCATTGGTGATAAACAGACTCCTAGTCTACCCTTGTTTTGAAATTTGAAATATAAAACATCAGCCACCCACAAGGCAAATAATACCTTCTCCATAAGATCAAGCACTTCAAACCCATCTATCACTTTTCCAAAAACAGTGTACAATCCATAGAGATATGTGGCTGCTTTGCGTAAGTAATGAAGAACTGGCTTCCATTGGTATTGGGACCACCATTGGCCATTGACATTATACCCCTTGCATTGTGCTGGAAAATGAGCCAACGAAGTCAGTTTTATGCTGAAAAAAACAAAACCACGCAAGAAATATGTCACATAGAGTCAACCAAGAGATAACAAGAAGCCAATGACAATTAACCAAGACAAGCAGACTCTTTCTTTACGTCCTAAGCCCAGTACTACGTAAAATCTCCACAACATTAATAAATAGAAGGCTCAGGCTCATATACGGCTCTCTCACACACACACACACACACGCGCGCACACAGAGGGGATAAATATTTGTTTTTATTCTTCCACTGACATTGCAAGCTTCATTAAGCAGATGTTGAAGGGTAGAATGCATCATAGCTGCAACATGTCTTTTCTTTTTACTTTCCTAACTCGCAGTTATAGAAATTGTTTCAATCAACGCATTTTCGTGTGTTTTGTAGAAGATTAGTTAGAAAGTTCCAAGAAATGGTGAAGTGCCCCTTAATATTACCGTGATGATTGGTAAACAGGCCAACCTAGACTGTTTTCAACTCACTTTGTCTTAGATGAATGCTTCAGTCTCAAGCTCAGCCAAAATGTTATGGGAATGGGGTATAAGCCTGTCTAGTAGGTAGGTCACTTTCTTCATTTTTGGCAAGACGAGGCATAATAAACATCATTCACTCATGAATAAATAGCAAATAGATCAAGAATCACAAACAAAGTTGACAAAGAAGAAGGCAAAAGAAAATATATGCAGGCTGAGTATTTTTCGTGTAACCTCATCATTGAACTTTTTGCCCCATATACTGGTCCCACCTTTGCCTTGTATCATAAAGCCCTTGATATTTCGGTGGAATAAGGTTCCATCGTAATAGCCGCTCACACATAAACATTGTTAACAAGGAAGTATGCAATCAGAAAGCAGTGGCCTAGGAATAAGATAAAATTCCCGCAGTTTGATTGCAAAGCTCTAGGAAACATTCTCATTGCATATAAACACTCCGAACAAGCATTCAAAGTAGATGAGCAAAAAATTGTTTGTACCAGCAAATGACATGGCTGTAGCAAGAAGAGAATGGTGACTTGTATCAATAGAAAGTTCCAAGGAAAAATTAGTTGAAAACAATATACTTAAAAATACCAATAAGAATTTTCTGTTATCATGTGACAGGCAGAAACCATGAGGATTAACTATGACTTTGCAACATTTCTACAAAAATTTATCTGGGTTGCTTCAGTTAGCCTGTGTTTTGATCAACGATTTGGGAAGGGATTCATGGAACAAAATGTTTGTTCAGTCTCCTCGTCAAATCCCGTAATGTTTAGCTTTAGCCATCCTTTGATGGTAATAATTTTGTAATGTAGGACCAAAATTATAAGAATCTCCACAGTTAAAATTCTGAATTCGTCCCTTTTGAGGAGCCCAACGTCTGTAACAAACATCAATATTAAACAGCCTCTCCGCTTAATCATTCATAGAGATTATTACCACCATATTTCATCCTGCAATTTAACAGATTCACTCCATGCCACACGTCGCAGACATGAAAAACAAACTACTAAAAACCACCTAAAAAACAAACTATGGTCGCCATACAGCAAGCCGGAAGTCAAGCAGGAGCAGGAGCGGTGGTAACGAATTCACTAGGACCGTTTGTGGCAGATAGAACTGTGAATTCGGGAATGGCAAGCTCCGCTCTTGTTGATTAAGCATTGGCACGGGGAGCAGCATTGGGGATTTGCAGAAGATTTGGACTTGGAATCGGTTACGTTGGAAGGAGATTCGCAATCGATGGTGAAGATATTGAGAAATGAGGTTTCGTGCCCAATTGAAGTAGAGGTGATTGTTGAAGACATTAGAAGAGAGAAGGGAAGGTTTCAGTGGTGCGAATTTCAGCTTGTTCGGGGAACTGCAAATGCAGCGGCGAATAATCTGGCTAGTCATGGTTTACAAGGAGTTGGTACTCAGACTTGGGAATCCCGGGATTTATAGTGTTTGAGCTTGGCTCGTTTACTAAACGAGCCTAAAACTTGAGCTCAAGCTCGGCTCATGCGTAAAGAAGTCGAGCTCTTAACGAGCCGAGCCTGGCAAATTTCCCTAACAAGCCTCTCTAAACGAGCTGAGCCTACAAAACAATCCGAGCTTTTGCAAGCCAAGACGAGCTTTTGAGTGTTGAGCTCGACTCGTTTAGTAAACAAGCCTAAAATTCGAGCTCGTGCTCAGCTAGATTACTAAACGAGTCGAGTTGAACCGAGCATTAAGGAGCTGCTCGTGAGGGTTTGTTTGCAGCCCTAGCTATGGGATTCTATTGTAACAGAGATCCATGACTGTTTGATGTACTGCTCTTATTGATCGGATTCAAATAAAATTCTACTATTTAAACAAAAAAAATTCAAGAAACAAGAATCCAGTAAACTCAAGCTTACACAATTCAGATTGTTTAATTACAAAATTAGAGGCCGGCCCTCTTTTGTAATAATTAAACTAAAGCTAAAAAAAGGATTTGGGATCTAAAAGCCCCTTGTTTAAGAGCCCGTTCCAGAAACCTTCTTATTTTAAGTACTTATTTTGGTGTTTTATTCCACAAAATCCAAATAAGCGCTTATTTTCACATTTTCAAACTTAAAATTAATGTAAATGAATTTTTCAATTTTTTTTACACCGTATTAAAGATCACAATGAGATCTATCAAACAAGATCCATAGTGATAGGAAAATTATTTGCGTAAGCACATGATTTTTGAGCTTGAAATTATCTTTTTAAAAAATAAATATTTATTCACCATTTTGTAGAACACACTTTAGACAAAAAAATAAGTTCTTATTTCGGTATTGAGTTAACGAACCTCGGCTGCTCTAGGGACTTCTTCATCACAAGCGATCTCGCACTTGATGTCTCCGAGATTGGTGTGAAGCGTCACCGATTGCAAAACCACGCGTACACCTTTCGTTCGGACTGATTGAAGTTAAAGTGTTCGACGAAATAACGCAATGAAATCAAACACAGACCATCTCCAGCTTGCGTCTTCGCTGAAACTTTCGAAAGCCCTCTTGTCCTATCTCATGGCCAGTTGGGCTAGTCCATTAGCGCGCTATGAACTTGATTTTTACTACATGATTCTGATTCTGAACATAAAACTCGTCACTTATCATAAAATTGGAAAGACGAAGATGATCAAAGTTGGAGTGGTGAGGTTGTGGGGGGCTAGGATATAGTGATACTCCCTCCATTCCTATTTTTTGCTGTTCCAAAAAGATGGTCTCACTTCATAAATAGACAATGAATTTCCTTTTCTACCTTTCTATTTTTAGATTAGTACTAGTACTAAAAAAGTAAGAAAACACAATGGTTGAAGGATAAAATGAAATTACCCTCTTGCCTTCTCTCAAAAAGGATAAAATGAAAAAAATAAGTTTTCAAAATTGCAATAATTGTATTCTCTTATTTGGTTGGAATCCCAAAAATGACTAAAAATTGGGACAGAGGGAGTGTCAGTATAATTAATCAAATGTAGAGATGTTTGGAAAAAGAAATTTGAAGATTACAATCAAACACAATATATAGGAAAAGCATTCTTGAATAATTATTAGAATCGATTTCCTGGACAAAACATTTTTTTTTTCAATCGAAAGAAGAGATAATTTACATCATGAAGTACAAAGTGTAAATTCGGTACATTATATAAATTGTGAGAATCCACCAGACAACTAAACCCAACAACTCAACTAATACAAGAAATACGCTCATAATAAGGTCAAAACCAAAAAAGAAAAGAAAAGAAAAGTCTCTCTCAGTGAAGAACACTCACACACAAGTGAGGAGATTCGAAATCTTGACCTCCTAATAAGATGTAAGAGTTCGGATCAACTAAGCTAGCTTAGTCAATTTGGACAAAACATATATGATTACCTTCCTTCTTTCTTACTTTTTTTTTTGTTTTGTTTGTGTGTGTCCTTTTACCTCTTGTATCTTCAAATATGTTCATAGTCGTGGACTGAGCTCCTGAGCAGTGTAGCTTCCCTTCATTCCCGTTTAGTTTTGGCTTTCTGTGGGCACTTCTCGGATTCACAATAATAATTGGAACCGTACACCTTTCAAAGCTCGTTGAAAAGATCGACCATGTCGAAAAATTACGTTGACCGGAGGTTGGCTAGCTACACGGAGCTCAGTCCTATAGACAGAGAGAGAGGAAGATAATAATGCAGAATTCTGATATTTCAAACCTTTTAAAATGCTCAGATTAAATAACAAAAGCCTTTTTATTTTCTTTTATTTTCTTTGTTGAAAAAGGCCTTTTAAAATGCTATCACATCAGAAAAATTGTTTTGTGAAGTTACTGCTATCATTTTTACACTTTTTGTTCAACACAATTATCTCTCTTTGTCAAATTCCATTTGTGGATCAAATCACTTCCCCATAGTTTGAGTTTCAGGAATCACCACTCTCTCTCTCTCTCTCTCTCTCTCTCTCTCTCTCCACCATGGCAGCTGCCACGGTAACCATATCCTCTTCCACCACACGTTCACTAACCCTTCACCGCATTCTACCCACATCCAGATTTTGTTCTCTATCCTCTTGTTCTCACCTCTCAAAATCCATCCTCCACCCACGACTCCGCAAACCTTCACAACCGCCGCAGCGAAAACTCACCGTTCGAGCCACGAGGACCGAGTCCAAAGGCGTCTCCATCGGATTCAGAGCTCCTGACTTCCAGCTTCCCGAGCCACTCACCGGAAAAATCTGGACACTCGACGACTTCGAATCGTACCCAGCATTACTCGTCATGTTCATTTGCAACCACTGCCCCTTCGTCATACACTTGAAGAAAGACATCGTGAAGCTTTCGAACTACTACATGGGCAAAGGGCTTGCAGTTGTGGCGATATCTTCGAATTCAGTGGCCACGCATCCACAGGACGGGCCCGAGTTCATGGCAGAAGAAGCGCGACTATCCGGGTACCCTTTCCCTTATCTTTACGACGAGTCGCAAGATGTTGCGAGGGAATTCAGAGCCGTTTGCACGCCGGAGTTTTTCCTGTTCAGAAAGGATGGTCGGAGGCCGTTCGAGCTGGTTTATCACGGCCAGTTTGACGATTCACGGCCGAGTAACAATGTGCGTGTTACCGGAAGGGACCTGAGCCTTGCTATAGATTGTGTTCTCAGTGGCCAACCAGTTTCTAGTGTTCAAAAACCAAGTGTCGGGTGCAGCATAAAGTGGCATCCATAGACCAATTAGTCGTCATGTTTAATACTGGTTGTAGTGCTCTCAATTTTAAAACCGAAGAGTGTTACGGACGGGGACTGAACATAGATGTGTTCGGAATCGTTTAATGTACGTAGACCTCACACATGGATAGCTACTTATTGTCCAGACAACTGTGTCAGAAGTATTCACCTTCAATAATTTGCAACAATTTTAGTTGCCTCATGTTTTGCGTCCAATAGGTGAAGATCGTTATAATATTCCCATGTATGTTGAATTCTCTCTCGTTAGTTGTTGATATTGCTAAGTTCCATTATTATTTGGTTATCATTTTGGTTCGATCTAAAAAAATCACTACTCTTCGAACGCGAGCCAATCAAACTTTTTTTTTTTCAAAGAAACAGTGACATGTAGCATTCATAATATAAGTACAAAGGATACTTCGTTCGATCTAAAAAAATCACAACTCTTTAAACGCGAGTCAATAAAACTTTCTTTTTTTTTAAAGGAAACAGGGACATAGCATTCATAATAAAAGATGAAGTACAAAGGATAGTACCGATACGAAAGAACAAGAAAAACACAATACGAAAGCCGCAAAAGTCAATCGACCTTATAACGTACTATGGTTCCAACCTACTCTAAAAAAACAAACTTCTACGGTTCACCTGATACTCTTACAAATTTCACAGTTCTTCTTCACGTACTCAATATCACACCTCTTGATATCCATCTCAATATCCTCAATATAGTAACATTCTCATCGCCATTTAGCTTATTCATGCTGGTTTCACAGCCATGAATTTGGACTGAAAGAAGATACTCCCTCTGTCCCAATTTGTTTGCTCATTACGGGAATTCTCCCTTTTCACTTGACTAAAAGTTTTTGAGTTGAAAAGTGTTTAAATTTTCACAAATACCATTTTGCTTGGCTTTGGGTTAAACTTGGTATTTCCTTCACCTCACAACTATGGGGATAAATTTGGAACTTTGGCTTGGAAAATTGCAAACAATTTGGGACGGCTCAAAAAGAAAACGTGAGCAAACTAAATGGGACGGAGGTAGTATATTAGCATCAATTCCCCAGCTCCTCGCTCAAGCAAATAAATCTCAAATTTGAGCAAAAAGAACTGTAATAGGTAAGAAACAAGTACAGAATGAAACAATAGCCATCTTCAAGCATAAAAATTGGAAACCGGTCTGTTTATCCATCTTCAAGCATCTCTTTGTGGACATGCATGCATGACGCACTGCAGTATTTGTAGTTATACCTATGAAAGGGAACTTTACCAACCAAAGAAGAGTTACAACATGAGCATTTGATATCGGTTGTCACCACGCCCTTGGGCTGTGAACTGCTAGATGAAACATTTGAGGCACTAGTCTCTTGAGCATTTTGGGATGCAGCTATTCTTCTCTCTGCAGCAGCAGCCCTCTTTTCTCTTTCTAAAGCTTGTGCCCTTTTCAGTTCCTCCTGGTTGAATTCAAGTAAGAGACAATAAAGGAACATATATAAGTTGGAATGGGCTCACTAAAATGAGAAAGATGAGTGTTTCGGGAGAGAGGCATCAGAAGAAGGGATAACCCTAGACCTAGAGCAAGAAAATCTTCTCAAATCTAAATGCAGAGAGATTCAGAACTAACGGCTGTAGGTGAAAGGAAAGAAAAAAAAAAAGAGAGAGAGAAAAAGAAGCTCTAACCTCTTTAGACATCTTGGCTCCAATACTAGATTGAGACTGTCCTTTCGAAAGTGTATTAGGAGTGGCTACCCGATTCACTGAAATTGTCGGGGCACTATGGGACGCAGCAGCATCAGCCTGTTCATTGGCATCACAATGATGCAAAATAACTGTGAGAGAAGTAAAATTTGTGCATGAATCAGCAAAACAAGATATGAGTTCTTCATTCCAACCAACTCTTTAGCTTTTCAATAGCACAATTCAAAAGAAAGAAACACAACATTCTTCTATATGACATTCTAGTTTTGTTCCTTGCTTTTTCGTTAAGCCTACTATTGATAAATCAGTAAATATCAACAATGGTAGGCTTGCAAGTTCCTCGAACAAACAAAAAGGCTTCTGTGGAACTGTCATTCGACTCTCACATTACTGAATGTACCAGAACTTCATCTACGAGGGAACAAACCATATTTTCATTTAACAACCATACAGTTTAGTCCCATCTGTAGCATGGCATTTGGCTACTAAAAGAAAAATAATGACTTCAGCTGGCAGAAAATTCTTATTATCATAGATTCACCTAGTCCGGAACAGTGGACCCCGTAACTTCAATCATTATGTTTCATTGTGTAAGTGTCAACTTAGTAAAGGAAAAGAATCAATAAAGACTCTGTCGTACTTAATCAGGTCAATTGTTGGGTATGAGTTTTTATCATCACATGTATTGATGCCAGACAGTAACAGCAAATTTGTGCTAAATAATGATTAAAAAAAACCATCGAAGCACTTCATTCTACATCTTCCAAGAACTCCTTTCAAGCAGATTATTGGTAAATCCCCGGCTCAAGTCTGGCAACAAAATCTGAGCACAGCAGCTTATGAAACAAAATGCTTTATCAAAAATTGGTAAATATCAAGGAGTTGAAGATGCACCTGGGCCTTCTTTTCTTTTTCTTTCCGTAACTTCTTCAACTCTTTTGCTCTTGCTTTCCTCTTGGCATCTTTCTCTGCCTGATCAATCAGCAAAATAGATCTAATCATTAGTGCATCCAACTAAAGAGTGTGCATTTAGTTTTTCGGGTTTCCTTATCTCCATGACTAGCACAACAAAGCAAATGAGGATAGAAATATGTTTCAAATACAAACTTCTCCACCAAAGAGTAAAACAAACTCAAATAATGTAGCTCTACTCTATCCCTTGCTGAAAAACAATATGAGCATAGATTTCTCCCATTATTTGGAAAACTCTCCTGCCACATCATTCGTTACATACGAAATCCCTAAAGCAAGTTCTTGTTCAGTTGAAGTTTGAGAATCCTAGTGAATCCATTCCTAGGATAAATCAGTTACTCGTTTCTTAAATTTTACAATCACCAAAATGGATAACAGCGGTAATGTGATGCCATGTAATCACTATGACGGCATCTTTTGACCTTGCTTATAAGTTGAGAGAAAACAAAACAAGTAGTATTAAGCTCCGTGGAATGTCTCTTCAAAAAAATACCAAAAAAAAAAAAAAGAAGAAAGAAAAGAAAAGGTTCTGTGGAGTGGAATGTTGTCCTGAGCCAACTGCCTTGGCACAAAGTATGATAAGTTTTCTGTGACTACAATCAGGGAAACAACTTCTAGAACCCATTCCAGACCCTACACAACCTTTCCATAATGCAGTTGTCAAAGGAAGTTCATTAGAGTATAAATATGATCAAGTATTATTGATCGTCTGACAACCGATGCACTAAAGATGAATATGGTTGCAAAAAAAAAAACAAATAAATCAGTAAAGACACATAAGACTTACCTGCTTAGCAGCTTGAGACTCCTCCATTTCCTTTGTCAATGCACTGGGTACTTTAGCCGTATTCCAGTCCCACTTGTCAAGGTTAGAAGCCATGAATCTTCGAAAAATATTTCTCACCTCTTTTTCGGTGGCAAGCATATATGGAGTCCGTCCCCTTTCATCTACAATGCAAGGATCAGAACCCTGTTCTAGGAGTTCCAAAACTTTTTGTTCATTCCCACATTTTGCTGCTTCATGTAATGGTGTGGATGCACTAACCACTTCATTCTCACTTTCACTAGATATGGACAAAATCTCAGAGTTTTTGACACCCAAGCAAACTTCTGTAATTTTCATACAACCCAGATTATCAACTACGTCCTCTTTGGTGGACCCCGGGAAGCATTCATTCGCAATGCTCACACTCAACACTGAATCCTCCTTGATGATACTTGCATTTTCTTCGACTTCATAGGCAACTTGTGTCAATAACTTATAAACTCTCCGGGCTTCCTTCAATGTAGGTCTCCGGACAGTCAATGGCACACTTCGGACAATACAATGCTTGCAACTAAAATAAGGTTTTTCTCCATCAAAAAGTAGCTGATGGTTGTCAGACGGAGCATAAATGAAAACGCACGAGGAAGCATCAAAATAAGGCTTCCAAGCAGCAAGTAGTTCTTGAATTTCCTAGTTATAAAGACAGAAAAGTCATTCAAGTGTTCAACGGTAAAAAGATAGCAGGGAAAGGAGAGTATCGATATGTTGTGGCAGTAAAGAGAGAAGATAACAATCTCAGCTTAAGGATGTCAACCGAAAGCAGAGTAACATGCAAATCAGCACCACCCCCACAAACAATAGGCGGACAATAACTACATCATTATGCACAACTGCTTATGCTTTTTCTTCTATTTTGCACTTCATTTATAGGATGTTGGAATAATCCGTAGAGGAGAGAATTCCAGCATAGTCTAGTCTGTGAGTGCAAGAATGAATGGGACAAGGAAAGCACTTTTACAGTGAGATGGCTTATAGGCAACTTCCACGTCCAAATTAGAACTTATCTACTATCCAATACCTTCTTTAAGGCAAGTTCATTGTAACGGCGAAGTGAAGCTCCAGCAGAATGTGCAGCTCTGCCGGTTGCGTCTTTTGATGACTGTTTTTTACCAGCCTTGGCTCTTACCACATATCTACAGGAAAGATAAACGAATTTTAGACAAACTAAAAGCAGAACAAAAAATGCAGCTCATATAAGTCTGCTTGTTCCTTTATGATTGAGAAGCAAAAGGAATCCTGCAGTTAATATTAGTTTTCTTGTTCCTTTATAATTGAGCACTTTTCGTAGAGGATACAGGCTTGTGGGTAAATGGAGGTAACCTATCATATGACTGGCAGTACACCAACAAATATATGCTATATGCTATGTTTGGGCTCCGCAAAATAGTTTCTTCTTCTTTTTGATGCTAGGAGTAGAACCCCACCTTGAATGAAGGCTACTCCATCAGATTTGCATTCAAAAGCTTAAAACTCTTAAATGAAAGAACTCCCTCGCTTGTTGCCTCCTTTACAATTCAATCAGTGATCTACTTCTCCACTCTACTATACAAACTAACAATGAGTTTTTCCCAAAAGACCGATACTTTATCAAAAGGAAAGAAATATCAACAATCTCTAAGATAAATTAAATATTTGAAACGAAACTTGAAAGGGAGTAACTACCTAATGGCTATTACCAACTGAACTAAACCAGTGACATGGAAACAGTGGTATCGGGCCCATGAGCAAGACAGTTGAATATAAAGATCATTCACATGTACCTGCTTATTATCAAGCTTTTTCTACATTAAGGTTTCAAAGGAGGCAACAATTTAACACTAACCTGTGGAATGTTTTGTGAGCCACAACAGAGTTACCATCAAACACGCAGCCAGCGAAGTGTCCACCACTTGCAAGCAACACAACCCTCAACCGGGTATTATCCCTGGGCTCATGGATAACAAAATTCAGTTTTTCAATTACTTCCTTCTCTCTCAAGCAAGGCATGGACTCACCATCATCTGCATCAACTATATTATCATTCTCAAACAAAATATTCTCAGCCTCGTCCAAAAGCAAACACTTCCACAATGAAACTCTTTCTCCTCTCTGAAGACGAATAAATAGCTTCTGTTTAACACTTCTGTTTAATCCACTATGAACATAATCAGAGGGGAAGGATCCCTTTTCAGCTTCATCTTCAGACCCGGATATGCTCGATATATCGTAGTCTTTGAATAAAGAATCAGAGGTCAACTCATCAAAATCTTCCTCCTTCACAGTATTCTTTCCCGCAATAGTTAGCTTCACCTGAGATTAAATGCCAAGTTTAAAATTCATAACTTACAAACTTCTAGTGCCCCAATATTTGAACAAAAAAGGTGATATTTCTACAATCACCAACAATATAGTACATACTATAAACAGAAGCAGGAATCACCAACAATATAGTACATACTATAAACAGAAGCATGTACAGCCTGTTTGATTCACAGATAATCCAGCAGAAATGGCATTCCCCCACGAGGATGCAACAATTGGATAAGTGAAAACATACTTGTTAGACAACCAATTTCATGACACATGGGAGATACACTAATAGCGTGGGTAGCCCCTTATTATCGGTCCGAAACCACATATATAATTATGCTCACAATTCCCAATTTCCCATTGATTCATTACTGTGGCTCAGAGATTACTCAATATGGGAACCTCCCAATTCAGTTGTCATGCTGGTAACTCACTCACATTCATGGTAATCTAGGACAAGATTGACATAATCCAAAACACCAAATTCATAATTCAGTCCCTAGTACAAGAGCTTACAAAACAATTCTTTTCCTCTAAATGGTACTACCACCAGTGGTGACGGCACATAGAGTTTAGCAGGGTCAGCTGACCCCCATGGAGAGATTGTGTTTTGCTATAATTATATTGCGTACGGTTGTACTATCTTATTTGATATCAATGAAGTTTCTCAATTCTTGGAAAATTAAATACTAATTTCATTTACTGTTGACAAAATGACCCCATTAACAATTTGTATTGACACCACTTTGGCTCCGGTCACTTGTTCGCTTTGGTTTCCCAGAACCACCCTCTCTCAACATGGTCCCCAAAAAGTTTTTTCTCCGATTATTACTCTAATTTCTCAATCTCTCTCTCCTCATCACCCCAAAAATCTCCCTCAAAACTTAAATCAAACAACTTTGCTAAGGACGCAAGTACCACAACTTTGTTTCTCGTAGAACAAAAAAATACAGAAAAGTTAAACACTCCCATATTTCACTTTCTTTTCTTATCAACTGAAGGATGCCTATGGTGTGTAGCACACAATATTTTTATCTATTAAGTACTAACTCATTAAAGAAGACACTTTTCTAACTTTTGTGAATGACCCCATACCCAAAACTTCCTGGACGCCACTTACTACCTCCATCCCAAAAATAATGCATTTTGTCGAGAAAATTTCAAGCTTTTTGCCACTAGTTACTAAATGAATCGTCAAAAAATTGAATTTTTCTCGATAAAAATGTATTTTTTAAAGTTATTACCAGCCAATCTTTCTCGGAAGAGTAAAATCTAGTGTTAAGTTCCGAGCACTACAGTTGTTGAAAACTGTAATTGATGCAATTAACTGATACAAACACGTATATAGTCATTTACATCAGCTAATGAGGGCGATGAGAGAATACGTTGAATCGATGAACGTCGGACTTGAAGTGAGCCCGTTGGTCTGCGAGAGACTCGAACTCGCCCTTGCAAGTATTACAAGACCATCTCGAAACCAAAGCCTTCGCTGTTGCAATTGGCTGCTCTTCGTCGCCTGGCGTTTCGATTGCGGAGATCACCGATGACGATTCAGCTGGTTCGGGCAAAGAGCTTGGAGATTGGAGGAGTCGGCACGAATCGAACAACTCCGACGGGACGTCGAAGATGGAGAGGTGTCGCTTCTCGTCCTTTCTCTGTTGTTGTTTTCTATCGGCGGTGGAGGAAGCGGAGTCGTTCGACATTGCCGCCAACGCCGTTTCGAGTTCCCGATTTTGACCAAAGGGTATAGAAGTGGCCTATAAATTGGATCATGGCCCAGCCCTTCCAAGTCGGATAATATTTTACTACTAATTAAATAACAATTACCTCCCCCTATTTTTCTTAAATATCGAATGAAACCCTGAAATTTTCCGAATACCATCCTTCCCAAAGGTTAGCTCAGAATTCCGATTACGACTACAGATGCATTCTGCTGGGAAAACCGACCTCTATATTGCTCGTCCTGGGAAAACGATGTACGATTTGGTGAGCTAGAACAGGTAGGTACAGGAGAAGGGGCGGTATGAGATGAAAGTGGAGGTATGGGAAGGGGAGGAGGCCCGTGGACTTGTTAAGGAAAGACAGCAAGAGCCGACGAAACCATGTGACGGCTCGAAAAAAAAAAAGACGACCTCACCACTAAGAAATTCTTTCAACAAGACATGGAACCATCTCACTCTTGTGAACGCAGATCATAAGTGACAAAATTCGCCATTCAGAAGAAATCTTCTACAGAGGGAGAAACCTATTACAAGTAAGTGGAGAAGATGAAAGATCTCCAAGGGTGTGAACCTCAGCGAGTTTGGGTTGAGTCGTGACACAATTTCAATATAAACTCTTCAAATTATGAAAAATGCTTCATACTACGTATGAGATATGTCTGGAACCGTTTGATACGTACGATTTTCTATGTGCATAATACATCGTGCAATACTCGCGTGCTTCAATAAAACTGGGCACATCTACGTTCAGGTATCTCTTTTGTAGCTCTAAAACTATATCTAAAATGTACCATAATTAAATTTATTGAGAACTCAAGAAACTCATTGTGGCGAAGAAGACGATAAAATTTTGAGTGAGAAAGTCAAACTTTGTACATGAGATTAATTTAGTTACTCGATTTCATATTATGCACAAGGAATTACAACCCAATATTGTACATTACTCGGCTAATTTCGTGAATTCAAACTGTTGGATTTGATAAAAAGTGGCTAAATAATTAGTCAAACCGTTTGATTTAAGATCTAGATTGGTTCTCATCTGGCGATTTCGCCGGTCTTGCTTCTGCAGGGGATGCCTGTGTCGAAGTCTAGGTAGTTTTGGCTCATTCTTGTATCTTTTGATAAAATCTGTATTACCTTCGGGTTTTGTTATGAAATGAATTGAATGTGTTCAAAAAAAAAAAAAGTGATTCACGTGACTAAATTATCAATTTGAAAATTTAAACCATTTGATCCAACTAAACAATGATCAGTTCAACCTACCATTTGAAGTCGAAAAGAATACGACGGTTAATGGATGCATTAAATGGGGACGATACTATTATTTGATTTATAAACCATGCACTAATAGATATGGAATGGAATTATATTGTTTTGGACCCATAAAAGGACTGGCCACATTTGGTAGTAGGTTACATAATTGGGCTAGCATTCCTAACTACTACTAAGGGAGAGTTTCCACTTAGAAGTTTGTCCTCAGATTAATGGCAATAGACAAGTTATTTTTGTTAAATGAATTTTTAATTTATGTATGTGAGTAGAATAATTTGTCTTGAAGTTCGCATTTTTGTCTGACTCCAGCCCGTTAGTTCATTTAGGCCCCGTATGATAAACTTATTAGACCTTGGGATTGGTAGTCCCAAGGGACTACTAATCCTTTGTTTGGTAACCCAAAATGGGTTAGGACTATTAGTCCCTTGGGATTAGTAAGGTGGGCTTTAAGGGGTATTATGAATACCCCGGGGGAGATGGCATTACCAATCCCAACCCAACCCCCAACACATTCTCATTACTAATTCTTTCTATCAATCCAATCACATCATCTAATCTCATCTCAAACAAACATGATATTAATAATCTCATCTCAAACAAACATACTCATTACTAATCCATTCTCATTATCAATCTCAATCCTAATCTCATCTCCTTACGAATCCCACCCATCTATCACTGTTATCAAACGGGGCATTAGATAATATGCAAAACCCAGACTAATTTGGCAATAGGGGCACCTAAAGGTCTGCTTTGTTTTTGCCCCAATTATTTTAGATAGTCAGGGGTGTCTAAACCAGCTTACGTTCAGCTCAATTATTCCCTACTAGTGCTTGTCCGTGCTTACGATACTACCCACCTCAATTGGAATTGGAATTACCCTTTGAATCTTGGAATTGGAATTACCCACCTCGATTGGAATTTCTGAAAACTAATCTAGTACAAAGAACTCTGTTATCAAAACCGTATTTTTCAATTTCCATGGAGAAGGCATTAACAAAGTACAAAATGACCAAATAAATCAGCTTCAATATTCCATATTCGTGACTTCCCCCTTCATACTACTACACTATTTCAATCGCGGTGGGTAGTGCCATAGGTACGAACAAACCCTTAAAGAAGTGTTTTCACACATAGCAAAGCGACTCGACGTAGGCCTACAGTACCCACAAATTATGTACCCATGAATTAAGTTACTGCTCTGATGGAGAAAAAGAAAACACACATCGACCCAGGGATGCTGCCGAGCGGGTGGAAGGCGACCGAAAACACACGACACTACTAAACTTTCAAGAGGAGTCAAAATAACAAAACTCGGATTGCAAAAAAATCACCCACCCACCCACACCCAAAAAATCACTCAAATTTCTTGAACACTTATCCCGTAACATGATCGAACAATAGCTAGATTGAAAAATCCCAATAGACCAATAACTCCCAAAAAATTTCACACGGCTTTCAAAAATTAGACTCATTACCTTTGCTTCACAGAGGTTTCTTGACCCAACTTTTTACTTCGGACGAGATTGTAGACCTCGGGACGAGGGAACCCAAACCACAAGGGTTTTCTTTTCTTTCTTTTTTTTTTAATGCCATCGACAAATGAAAGATTGTGGCATTTTTGTAAAAAATTTGGAAGATTATGGGCACTTTTTTAAGAGAGTTGGAAAACACACATCAACCATTAAATCAAATGAATCTCAGCTCTTCTAACAACTTGTGTTTATATGGGGTCCACACCCTTGTGTTTTATTGAATAGATTACAAGCCGATCAAAAGCAGGTCATTAACGTTGAGAGTTGGAGATTCACAATAGACTTCTATGTTGCCCCTACTTGTTTGATTACTAAGAAAATGTGACCTCGCTAATTGGGATTATTTTGAGAGAAAATGACGGCTCAGGACGTATTTTGATAATTAATACCCATCAAAGACATACTGAAAATATTTTTTAATGCTAAAAATATCCGTAACGGGTATTAATTATATATCAAAATAAGTTCTTGGACGTTATTTTCCCAAAAAAATTATGGCCTTATTGGGTTACGTAGACGGTTGATTCCATGCCAACAATGGTTGAATCCAAAAGGTCTTGTCTTAACAATTATAGCAAAGATTTTGCATAAGAAACATCATCATCGTAGTTGTGTTGCCATGTTTACTCGAACAATGTCCAATAGTGTCGTGAAGAGGGAAATTAAAAGCACTAAATTGGCGTCAATCACCATGGATCGATAACATCAATCTCTACATCTCAAAATGCCAAACCTAATAAATTAGTTTAACGTTACTGATGCATGCATTGATTTAGGGGCCGGATTCTGCATTGCGATTATTCATTTTTCAAGTTTTTCTATTTGGGAGCTCTATTGCGATAATGCATTACAGTACATGTACAAATTTCACAAAAATGTGTGACAAATAAACGTATTGAGACACGAGGAAGTTGCTTTCCAGCAAATCTCAATCTCGGAAGCATCGAAACCACATCACCACCACCATCAACAATCCTGAGGACGCACACGACATGTGGGTCCAAAGACTTCAAACCCCTGGATCCCATCAACATTCATGGCTATGTTTCTACTTTCTACTATTACAATTTTGAAAAGAAAATTAATATTCGCGTTCCACTTTTAACTGATGACATTTCATTTTGTTACTAGTAATTTTACGTTAAAATTAGAACGCATCAATAAAAAGTGGAGCTCCAAAATCAATTTCCTTTTGAAAAATAAGTTACGACATTTTAACTTGTTCTTCTCATTAGATAACAAGTTTTTTATCTCATCTACAACTTATTAGTTCAGCGGTGCTACGCCCACCACACAGTTTCACCGCTATTTCAATCTCACCGTCCTTCTCGGCAATCAATGGTCCAAATTGAGTGCGGTGAGGTGAGTGGTGGCGGGCGTAGACTTTTCGTTATTAGTTAGTGAAAATAACTTGATATTTTTTAACAAATCTTTCTCAATAAACTTAAAAATTTTCAACTTCTTATTGGTCAGTTAAAATAATTTGACATTTTTCAAAAAAACTAGTGATCTTGACTCAAGTATACCGGAAACATCCCCTACAGAAACAATAATCCCACGAAAATCAAAATTAAACTGAAATTGATCCAAATCAACGGCATAATTACTCCACAAATAAAACGGAGCATATCACGCCAACATCCCCATCACCCGCTGCTATAATTGCAGCATTCAACTCTGCACTAAAATTCCAAACTCTACCTCTGTCGCAAAATAAATATTCAATTTTCAAAACGAGAACTTAAAAATAATATTATAAAATTTTTAAGAAAAATTCAAACATTTTCAATAAATTACCAGATATCCATTAGTTCTTTTAATTTATGAAAAGATTTTAAAATTTTTCTTGTAGATAACTTATTATTTTTAAGTTCTCGTTTTGTAGACCGGACATTTATTTTGGAACGGATTCAGTATCAAACAAATCCCCAAACTTAATTAAAACCCTGGCTACACAGTATCCGATAATAATTAGAAACACGAATGCCGTTAAAAAGAAAAGAAAAAAAAATAGTAAAACCAAACGTAAAAATAAAAAAACGTGCTCCATCCAAAAAAAGAAAAAGAAAATATCAAACCAAACTAAACCTGGTGCGAAATGACGATCTAGGACAAGAAAACAGAGAAAATAACCGCAACCGACACTGACAGTATTGCTTCGAACAATGCCGGCGCTTTCACGTCGCCGGCGGACTTACTATCCTCCGGCTGATCCGGTGCTCCCACCGGCGATCCCTCCGGGGATCCCATAGGCGGGGCAGGGGGCGAGAAAACTGACGAGGGGGACGTCGCGATAACCGGCGACGGAGCTTTCGCAGAAACCGCCGGAGACGGCGACTGGGAAGGCGAGGCGACTGGCGCCGTCGATGGCGCACTCCCGGACAACTCCGGCGCAAGAAGCAAACTGTCGACGGTGTAAATAACGACGGGCGGCGAGTCGATCACGGTGCTAGCAATTCGCGACGACGAGTACCCCGTCCCTAAGGTAACCTCGTCTCCAGCTGTCGTAACGGTCAAATCGTACTTCCCAGCGCCGTTAGTCGCCATCGTGCTGATCGGACCTTTTGTAGTCTTCAATGTCCCTTTCGGCGCGTACCTACAGGAAACGAACGCAGGATTTGAGTTATTTTAGTATTGGGTAGGCGAACATCATTAAAAGAATTACTCTCCCTGTTTTAAAATGAGTGACTTTTTTAAAAAAACATGTAATTTTTAATTATTTATATTTTTTAATATGAGTGCTAAAAAATACTAAAAAAAAAATATCAGTAATACTATACAAATTGCAAAAATACTAAAAAAAACATACTCCAGTACAAATCATATACTACAACACATAAATTCATACACTATTGTGAATCTAATGTCTCATTTCTATATAGAAATAACTAAAAAATTCATGATCTCGTTCAGTTGCACGAAAAGAATTATAAAAATATAAAAAATTAATTTTCTTGTAACTTTAAGATAATTGTAGAATCTACAGTTTTAATTTTTTCACTAAAAAATATTTTTCTGTCAAATTGGTCCTACCAAAACGAAGGAATTTTTGTTTTTCTATCAAATTTTTTATTAAGAGAACACACATAAGATCTCACTTTCACTTTTTGTGGAAAACAATTTATAACGCAACATTTTCGATAATTGAACAGAGCTTTGCTTTTCTCGTGATGTAAAAAGCATTTAAATGTTACTCAAACGGTGAGCCTATCTAGTTTTAAATTTTCTATACGCAAAACTACTACAATTGCGAAGAAAATTTGAAACTGACCAAACTTGGTCAGGACGATCGTTTGCGTACCTAGAAAGGGCGTGATACTGTAAGAGCGAGACCATCTCAGCGTTGTTGAGCTTACTCAGATCGGGAGCGTTCTGAGCCTTAAACGCCCCATCCGACGGCGCAAACACCGTTAATCCCGTGCTACTTGCCGTCTCGTACATTTTCAACACGCCGGTATCCTCAATCAACGAAACAAACTTTTTGCACCCAGCCTTTACCAACAAAGCCGAGATATTCACGTTCGAAGCCGACGGCGCAGCTAGAATCCCCGGCGCCAAAATCAGCTCGCTGATCTCGAGAACCGAGATGTGGTACGGCATTGTCTTAACCTCCTTGACATAAGTCGAGTTCAGAGCCGAGCCAGGGGAATCCGCAGCCGAGCCGAATCCGACCTTACCGCCTTTCAAATCGGTGATATTGACGAAACCTGAAATATTGATCACGTGAGAAGGGTTGGCTTTAGGTATACGCCGAGTATGTGGCCACATCAACCCCTAAAAATACAACCTATATATTCCGTCTCAAATTGCTGGTCCACTCTCAACTATTTTAGAAATCTCAAAAATTGTTTACATTTTCAAATGTATAAAATTTTAAATATACAGCATGAGCCCTTTGATAAATCTTTATTATTTTTTTCAACAAATTTCTTAAAATCATAGTAAAAAATATTATAAATTTAAAAATATAAATAATTTAAAAATGCCAAGCATGCTCGAAAATGAACAAAAAATTTGAGATGGAGGTAATATACTTTTCTATTAAATGAGCTTTTTTGTACATATGCTTTCGTAAACTTTTACAGCGCGTACAACCTCACCGCCCACGGAACTGACCACACCTCTCTACGATACACGCAGGCCCCGCATATGAGACTCGCATGGCAGGATCCGTGTACGTTAGAGAGGTGTGGTCGGATCTCGATGGTACATTTCGGAAACTCTAAATATTTCTCTTTAAAAATGATTTTGAATACCTAGTTGGCCATGGGCGTCGCCGGTCGTCTGGTATAGGGTGGTGGAGAGGGCGGTGCCGGCGGAGATCTGGTGGAGCTTCTTGGCGTCGAAGTAGTCGAGGAGGACGTGGAGGCTGAGGACTTTCTTCACGACGGAGAGTGGGGACTGTTCGGTTGCGAGGACGGAGATGGCCGCGTTGTTCAGAACGAGGACGGTTATGGTGTCCCGGCTGTTGATTTCGTCGGAGAGCTTTGTTTGGGTGAGGTAGGTGTTGAACTGGGAGTATTCCGGGAACGGGGAGAGGATTTGGGTGATGTTGTGGGCGGAGATGGCGGTTAGAGAGAGAGTGATGAACAGGAGGTGCAGTACGCCCATGGCGGATTTTAGACCTGTGTTCATGAACTGAGAAACTGGTAAAAAAATGTTAGTGAGAGAATTGGAAACACAGAAGAATGTCAGTGAGATTGGGGGAGTGGAAGCTTGGGGAGGCGTATTATGTGGCGATGAGAGAGAGAACAGATGAGTTGGGGTTAACTAGGGTTTTGTGTTTTTTTGCTAAGATGGTTAACTAGGGTTAAGGGGATGTTAAGTGTGGTTAGTAATTAGTAATTTAGTAGTCTCGGAGCACAATCACGCGTTGCTCCGGATCATTTCAACAATACATGTATGTGAGATTCAGGCAGTGTTCCAATTTATCCCTTTAAAAAATACTGTAAGTATTGATTTTTATTTTTTAAGTTTAAAAATAAAAGGCTTACTGAAATAAAAAAAATATGTCATATGAATCTTGTTTGATAGATCTCATCGATCAAACCCTGCAAAAAAAATTGAAAAATTATTTTTGTAAACCTATTATTTTTAAGTTTAAAAATAGGTCCTTATTTTTTCAGTACTTATTTTGAAATGTGAAACGGGCCATTCGAATAATCGTAAATCCCGCAAAAATACGTGATGTTAAACTGTCTTAAAGAACCACGTGGCCGTGCTCCGGAAGCATTGAATAATCATATTGGCTAGTGTGCATGTCACGTGAGTACGGTGGTGGACTGAATGAGTATATTCTCCCTCTTTTCCTGGGCCATTTGCGTGGATTATGCAAAGTTGTTTTATTACAGTTGCTGGTCTCAATAATTCTGTAAAATTCCACTTTGGTTTTCGCAGATTCAACTTCAACCATTTTTCATTCGAAAATCCGTTTTCCCAATGGAATCTTTGTTTTCGATTGATAATGTTTCAATCAAAAGAAGACAATTAAATTTGAGGGACCACATTAGAACACAGGTAAATATGTGACCGTTGATAAAAAAACACCACCCTGAAGATGAAAACATTTTGGACAATAAATAACACCCGGAAATATCGATCACTTGATAAGGGTTGGTTTTAGTTACGCGCCGAGTATATACAGCTGTATTGGACTCTTAAATTTTATCTAATTTTCAAAACTTTCATTTTTATTATGCTCTTAAAGTAAGCCTGTACACGATATTAATACGAGTTCTTAATAACTACTTTTATCGCAAAAATACAAGAATAGTGACGTTTAAGTAATATCTTTTAATTTAATGAAATATTTTTAGCTTTTTCTAACTCAGAGCCAACTCTGCACGTGGGTCATACATATTATATATTCTTCCCGAAATAATTCTTGAGATTGGCAAAAGAACTACACTAAAACAAAAAAAGAAAGAGATCAACAGTTTAAACTAGTAGTAAAATTCTACTAATTAACAGGGACTAAGTGTGACCTCTCTGAAATTATAGGACCAACGGTTTAATATATTTTCTTAAATTATGCCCCCCCTCCCCTCTTTTTTTTGGTGAAAATAGCATAATTATCCTAACTTTTAACACTTTTTTGGGGGTAGTATTTAAGTATGTTTTAAAGACACCTCTCTTTGTGGGTTTGAAACGGATGGGTTAAATTTCGCCGTTAACGTTTGGCACTAATTTCGCATCTTAATGCACATTAGCTCGTTGAGCCGTTTGCTAAACAGTCGAGAGGTTTTAACATGACTAGAAGAACACCTTCAAAACAAACAAACAAAAAAATTAAATAAATGCGTGGAAGAACTTTACCCTTTTTTTGTTTTTAGAAGCCAGGATGTGTAGAACAATTTACGCACAATTCGATTAACTTATCTATGTCTCAAATGTCTCAGGACACGGAAGGTTTTGAATCGAGGGAGAGAGAACATGCTGATTTTAATCGAGTAGGACAATTATTAAGTGTTCCCGAGGCACCCCCACCCCCCACATGATTGTTTCGATTTTAAATGCATATGAAAACTTTATTATTTTGAATGAGATATCATGTATGTTACCATGGATGCTTTCCTATTTTGAATGAGCTGGGCTATTTATTTAAGAAAGACATAATTTCATTTTCAAAAATTAAAATTACCCATAATTTGTTGGTTGATTATGCTATTCTTTCACCATAAATCGCTTTCAGGATTTTTCTCACAAAAAATACACCGCAACACTATATAGTGTAGGATATTGATTTTTTTATATACTCATTTTTTTTTCTCGTTTCTCATCAACAATTACTTGAACATTGGTGATTGATAGTATTTTAGCTTATAACCATGAGATCCAGCGCAGTGATTTAAAGTGTGAAAAAACCATCAGATATGGTATTAACTTGATTGTACCATCAAAATTAGGTAAATCTACATCTAATGCAATTATATAAATTATAAATAGAAAAACCCTAAGGTATATTAACTTTCTTTAACAGTGCAATGAGGTAAATCTACGATTATAATTCCAAACTTGGTATGGGCCCCAGTTTTTCTGGGCTTGTCCTAGTGCCAGACCAAAAAGAGTCTTAGGCCCACTTGCAAAGCCCATGGGTCAACTGGCATGCAAAACGTGGGCCCCAGAACAGTGTTTGTTAGATAATGCGACCCACCTAACAAAAGGGTTGTACTACGGGAGTAATTATTTGGTGGCTTTTTTTTGTTTTTTTTGGTAAATATTATTTGGAGGTCTTTGGGCACCGTCATGTGCTGTCTCAACATCATTCTCTACCACATTTGAATGGGGCTTATACATTTATGTCGAACTAATCGATTCTTACATAGTATTTTTAGACACTTACGCGTGGGTATGTGATGGCTCTAAGGATTGCTGACAATGAAAATTGAACCGGGAACATTTGGAGATAACACACCCCGGCCTAAAACCAAGGCCAATACCACTAAGCCTATCCTTGGGATTTTTTATATGAATTTTTAAGCAATAAGTTAAATTCAGAATAAACATACTTATAACTTATTTTCAAATTTCACAAATTTGTTAAACTAGTTCGGAAATAGTAAAATCATGAACACATCATGCAAATATATTAGATAAATGGAATTAAGAGAATAGCTAATGAGTAGGGGTGTTCAAGAAAATCGTGCGACCAGTTAAACCAATCCGATCCGGACCGAACTTTCTTTTTTTTGTTTTTTTGTTTTTTGTTTTTTTTTTGAGGGGGGGGGGGGGGGGGTGTGTGTGTGTGTGTTTCTAGTTCTGTAGTTTATTGGTTTGGTTATGGTTTTAAAAAAATAAGAACTGTATTTTGTAAGAACCGTGGTTAGAACTGAATCGGACCATTTAGCATTAATATATATGCATGAATATATTTAATTATGTATTTTGGTTTGGTAAGTTAAATTTTTTTTTTTTATGGAAAGTTAATCTATTTAGAGGAGAAATCTCATTTTCTAAGAAATTCATCAATATACTGCGCGGTGTTTATGGGAACCCGAACCATTAAGAATTCTTAGAGTGTTAGTATTCAACACCCAGAATCCAATTAATTTCATTCTCCATTTTACTTTGCCAAT